>NC_052624.1:254189287-258989287 GCF_016161935.1 Mauremys reevesii | reverse complement strand
AGTTGCAAAAGTGCAGCAGAATGTGGTTGCATAATGTGTGCATGTGTGCGCCTTAAAAGTGACTTCAAGGTTTGTTACAAAATATTAAACAATAGATACATTTAAGAAAAAAACAGTATTCAGAAAATATGGAGATGTAGTGGAGTGTAAGTGAATTATGCAACTTGCTCTTCTTGACCCAGCTTTCTTCTTTTCATTCTCTAAAATGTCCCTTTGTTTAGTAGCTCAGATTGTAAAGTCTGCTAGTAAATCTATAACAGCAGTATAAAGTATTGAAATTCTATACAGAATATATATATACAATATGTGACATTCAGTAATTAAAATAAATGGCAAATAAAACGAATAATTATATCAAAGAAACATTTTAACTGGCTGATAGATTTTTGGTTAATTTCCCAAAAGCACAAAGACCATGGAAGAATGACTTAACAGATATGAAAAAAATATATAGTATAATTAATAGTGTAGATTAAAACCTGACATTTCTTTTGTCTTTGTTAGGCTCTGTAGCCACTGCCTGCCGTGATCCTGGTGTTCCTATGAATGGAACTCGAAATGGGGATGGAAGAGAACCTGGAGACACTGTTATTTTTCAGTGTGACCCTGGATATGAGCTTCAAGGAGATGAGAGGATAACCTGCATTCAGGTAGAAAATCGGTACTTCTGGCAGCCCAGCCCACCAGTCTGTATAGGTATGCAGAAAACAAGAGAAAATGGAAATACTTTTCTAATTGTGAAACCATACCACAGTTAGTCAAACAGTACTATAACCCTGCTTTTATTGGTCCACCTTCAAAAACTTATGGAACTAGCTCTAAAGAGTACTGTGCATCTGACAAATCACTTTGTAAAAGAACTGATGGGAAGTTATCATGTTCTTTCTTCAGTTATCAGCCTGGTGGCTCTCAAACATCCTTTTCTCACACTCTTCTTCACAGGTCATATAATGTAGAGTTAGATGGCCTATGACAGAGGAAGCATGAGGGAAGATGGCAAAGACACCAATAGTTTTTACTTGAAACAAAACATTTGGAAAGTTCCAGGGGACTAGGATTAAAGCTAATGTGCCAGTCTTTAAAAAGGATAAATGGGATGACCTGAGTAACTATAGGCCGGTTAGCCTGATATTGATCTGGGGCAAAATCATGGAACGACAGACCTGGGACACACTCAGTAAAGGTAATAAAAAGGTAATAATTGGAGATATACCAATCTCCTAGAACTGGAAGGGACCTTGAAAGGTCATTGAGTCCAGCCCCCTGCCTTCACTAGCAGGACCAATTTTTGCCCCAGATCCCTAAGTGGCCTCCTCAAGGATTGAACTCACAATCCTGGGTTTAGCAGGCCAATGCTCAAACCACTGAGCTCCCCCTCCCAGTAAAGAAGTAAATGATGGTAATGCAATTAATGCTGATCAGCGTGGTTTATAGAAAATATGCCAAACAAACTTGATATCACTTGATATTGATGAGAACAGAAGTTTGATTAAGGATGTCATCTGCTTATACTTCTGTAAGGCATTTCACTCAACCACACACCATTCTGATTTTTTTAAGAGCACTATACAAAATCAGTGTAACCAATATTAAATGAATTAAAAACTGATTACATTTTTGCTGATATATCATTTAATTACACTAGAGAATCATCATCCAATAGGGTGTTTCTTGTGGGGTCCTGATGGGATCTGTTCTTGGCCCAATGCTATTCAATATTCATATCAATGATCTGGAAGTAAATATAAAATTACTACTGCTAAAATTTGCAGAAGACACAAAACGTGATGGAGTAGTAAATAATGATGAGCACAAGTCAGTTACACAGATCAACCTGGATCTCTTGTTAAAATGTACTCATGTGAACAGTATGCACTTCAGTGCAGCCAAATAGAAGGTCCTACATCTAGGAGCAAAGAATGTAGATCACACTTACATTATGGTAGATTTTATCCTGAAATGCACTGACACTGAAAAGGACGTATGGCTCATGGTAGATAACCATGAGCTCTCAGTGTGATACTGTAGCTAAAAGGGTAGAGATGTGATCCTTGGATGTATAAGCAGAGGGATGTCAAATACAAAGTTCGTACTATGTCTGTATATGAAATTAGTGAGATTGTTACTAGAATTTTGTATCCCGTTCTGGTATTCACATTTCAAAACGTTGAAAAATTGAAAGAGGTTTATAAAATTGCTACAAAATTTGATCTGAGGTCTGGAAAAATATTTCTTGTAGTGGCATAGGCAGAGTGCATGGTGATATGATGTGGTATAAAGATATTTATTGGCATTAATTTGAGATTACTTGCATAATGTTTTAATAGTTTTACACATCATGATTATTGAGCCAATTATAAACCAATGGTAGTAATCATAATATTATCAATAAAAATCTTTTATACTACTACATACCACCATGTAGTCTTTCTCTTTTTCTCCCTCTCTTGGTGTAGATATATATGCTCTGATTTCTAAACTGGGTAAGTGAATTGTTTGCCTAATATCTGTGTTCAGTTTCCACACTTGTGGATACAATCACCTAATTTGGACACACAATCACATTAACCATTTATGCATATTAGGATGAATTACAGTTTTGAAAATCAGGCTTTAAACACTTGAATGTTGACTTCTGTTGACTATGCATTATTACGAGCATTTATTACTGAAAGACTGAAGTGCGGTATCCAGAGCTTATCTTGGTGTCCATAAGCGTTTCTAATGTTCCTTTTTTAGTCAGAAGCACTCCAAATCACTGAACTGCATTATTACTTTCCTTGTAGTTCTTTCTAGATAGGAGGGTACTATTTAGGCTATGTATGCCCATACGCAGACATCAGAGTTGTCCTAGGCAGTAATATTTTCCAGGCTTAACTTCATCATAATTTATTGTTTAGTGAGGGCTGACAATTTGCCATACATATGACCACTTTGATGGGGAAATGAGAAGCAGGGCTAACTCTTGATTTGCATGCTCCAGCTTTTTTTTTTTTTTTTTGGGAGGGGGGCGGTAAATGTATGTATTCTGCAAAAGTCCTCTCCTTTCTCCTCCTAATATTAATGCTCAAAACTTCTACAGTGTGTTGCTATTATTGAGACTGTTTATTGACATTACCTTTGGTGTCCACCCTCTCGTTCTACTCTTGGCAGACTAGTAAGAGAGACCTGCATATCAACAGCATCAGAAAATTACCATGAGCTAATTTTTGACACACTCATTTGGAATCTTTAAATTTCTGAAAATTAAAATTCTTCTGGTTTGGATGGTTGGAGTGCTCCTGTAATTCCAACAGGTCTTGAGCACGTAATTGCTGAAGTTAATGTAAAATAAGCATTGGAAAAAAGCAGCATTGCATTATGCTGTTTCCTTTTCCTTCCCTTGACTTGCTTCTCCCCCAAACAAAAACAACAATAAAAACTACGGAGTGCATATTTGGCAACTGCTTTTCCATGATGATTTAAGTTCCCTAATTAATGGGAGCATTAATACATGAACATTGAAGTACATGGATAGAAAATCATAGTATTTATAAGTTAGCACTGCCTTCCAGATATGTTCTACCTGTGGCTTTGTGCTATTCTTGGATAAATTGGACTGAAATGGAATGGGAAGTTTCCTGGATTTTGTGGCAGTATGATGTGGCAAACTAGAAATACTGTGACCATTTTTCTTTTAAATAGTGTTTTTTTATTAAATATGAAATAGAAAAATGCAATCAGTACAATAGGCCTTGTCATTCAGTGTGACAGATTTTTGTGTTAACAGCAGATGACTACATTAGACAGGGATAGGTAGGGCTTTGGGGTGTGGTTTGGGGAGTGCAGGAAGTTTGGGATTATGAAATAAATACATTTAATAGTACAGTAGAAAGAGAGCCTGAGACATAAGGCCTTGTATCAGAAACCCGGTGTGAGGCCTGAACTAAAGTAATGGTCAAGCTTTGCTGATATAAAGCAAAGAAGCAAAGTTAGCAGAAGTCAGACTCTGCCTGCTTGCAAGCTCACAGAACCTGGCAAGAACAGGGCCGGTATTGCAAAAACATACACGTTCCTAAGAAAGGCTAAGCACAGGACACTCATGCAAACACATTCCAGAAGGATGGTACCAGAACACCCTGATACCAAGTATGGTAAAAACATCCGCTCACAAAATATAACAGGGCCATGCTGACCTCTCTTAAAGATAAGGTCAGGATGACAGTACAATGGATAGAGATGTTTTGATCAAGCCAACATGTAAAAGGTAATGGGGTGGTAACCCACGGCAGGGGGCAGTAACTAACTATGTCAGAGGGGAAAAACGTAACTTGTTTGTATCAGTGTATAAAAAAGAGTCTCAGAGAGAGTGTCTGTGGCCAGCCTAGGAGGGATGGAAAGTCCCACCATTCACTGAGTACGTCCATTGTCATGGGCATACACGTGCTAGCGTAACTGTAGACTCGGGGAGCTAGGACTGTGCTTTGTCGACAATAAACCTGGCTGGGTGTCTTCATAGCTTAACTGATCTTGTGGTCATTGGGTGGTTCACTTGAGATCTGCTGTGCTAGCAACCTGCACAGAGCTGGGAAAGCATACAGAGGGAACACAAGCAGCCAAACATCTGACAACAAATAGGTTGCTGTTTCTGGAGCTATACAATATCTTATAATGCTGCCAGGTAAAATGTCAACTTTAGGTTTCAGACTTCACAACCTATTCAAATGAATGAGGCATAGCTCACTTCTCAAATATTTCAGGCCTTCCTCAGATTCAAGAAGGCAGCACTGCATAATTTTACATGTAGTTCACATTGTCAAGGGTCTGTTTTCAAAAAAATAAAGCTAGAATTCTTTTTTTAAATGGAAGGTTTGATTAGGAAGCACAGTTCTCCAGGATGGGCTGTGCAAAGGGTGGATTTCATTGCAAACGTTCACAAAATTGTAGACTAGATGAAACCCTGCCTATGTCCAGTTTAAAGGACTTACCGGTACGCCGGAGTCCTGAGCGGGGGCGTGGCCCCAACCGGAAGAGGTGGTGGCTGGGAGCCCCAGGGCCTTTAAATCACCCCGGAGATACCAGCTACAGAGGCAGCTGGGAGCCCCGGGGCCCAGGGTCAAATTAAAGATCCCGGGGCTCTGGCCGCTGCAGAGCTCCAGGCCCTTTAAATCACCGCTGCTGGAGCTCTGGCAGAGGGGCTCAGGCAGCGCTTTAAAGGGCCTGGGGCTCACTGCAGCGACTGGAGCCCTGGGTCCTTTAAATCACTGCCGGAGAAGCTGGTTCAGTCCGGCATGGCGTACCGGCTCTTGCCGGTACGCCATACTAGCTTACTTTCACCTATGCCTATATCATAATAACATAATAAATACATCTACAAAAAAGTAAAACACCAAATAAAAATACCCTGTAACAGATCCTTTACAGCTTTTATTTTTAATCATGTTAGTGATCTGTGGCCTAGAGAACAATTTACAGGGAGGAGTTAACTAGTTTTATTTAAATCTATTTAAAAGTAAGTGACATCTTCAGTCTTTTTAGAATTGTAATCATAAAATGGTTCGTGCTGCTGGAATTGTACAGTTCATTTTTAAAACAAAGAAAATTAACCAAGGGAAAACCAAACTGATCTTAAAAATCAGATCTTCATGAAACTAGATAGTTTTGTCTTTTATAGCAGAATTGGCATTAATAAGAACAGAAAATGTTGCAATGTTCTTTATCAATATTTGATTAATTCATTCAAATTGTTCTAGGATGGCCAAACTTCAAACAGTTTTGTTCTTTGTGAAGATCTGTCAGCAAAGATTATCCCAGATTAAAAACAAAAACAAAAACATCAAACAAAAATTCCCCTATTGAAACTACATTTGATTGTTCTTGTCAGCATGTAATACATTAAAAAATAAAATAAAAGGAAAGGTTGAAGGCGCTGAGATAGCACATCCTATACTACCACAAAGATTTAATGGGTTCTAGGCTGACCTTTTGGAGCTGGTGGACATTTAAAAAAACATCTTAGACAGTTCTATAAATTACTTGGTAGGGTATTAGTTGCACTGTTCACATCTTTCCTGTACCCACCACCAGATCTATATAGTGGTATTAACAATGGCTACTGAGGCTTTACTGGGATAGCCTATTAGTAGTTCCCATTAAGGCATTGTAGAAAAGTGAATGCAAATGTCATTCTTCCTAGATTATTCAGCACTAAATTGCACCAGTGTGGAGGTGGTGTGCTTGAGTGATATTATACTGAATTTTGAGATGTGGAAGATATGGCTTAATTCTGGGTGCAGGGTGTGTCCTTTCAGCTCAATTATGGGTTAAAGATGGTTCTAAACAAAAAGGTCACATAATTCTGAGCAGCGTTTTCCATAATGAAGCAGGTGGATGCTTGATTCTGAAATGCCTGAGATTTAACTTCCTGCATGAATAAGGAAGGGAACAAAGAGAGAGAAAATCTTCAAATGATTTGAGAGCCTATTGCAAGGTGAGGAAATTACTGCTCCTGTAGTGCGTTTTGCCTAGGAGATGATTTACAAAATTGAGGATTAAAGATTATTTTTACACCAAGTATATATGTCTTCATCTTGGGCTCTGGAGAGCCTGCCATACTGAGAAATAGCTAGTCTTCTTGGCAAGTGGTAGACGAAAGGGATTGTCTCTATGGAGTGCCTACCCACCAAAACAGATACAGTCGTTGCTAAAGAATATAAATTAAACAGATCTGAGTGTTTACTGAGAAAGAGACTACAAACAAGAAAATAATAAAGCAAGGGACCAGCTAGATAAAAATAAATGCAATAGTGTATATGGCTATAAATATTTAATATATATGGAGATATACCTATCTCATAGAACTGGAAGGAACCTTGATAGGTCATCGAGTCCAGCCCCCTGCCTTCACTAGTAGGACCAAAAGTCACTATGGCTATGAGAAAGTCACTTATGACTGGATGTCATTTTGAAACCCTAGATTTAAAATATATACCAGCAATGGCTGCTTCTTCTTCAATGCTTAGCCGAACAGTTGGCTGTAGCTATCATTCACCATTTGGTCCATTCCTGCACGGCTGCAAGGGCTTGACGGCCCAAGAGTCCAACATCGAAACAGACTTGATGAACCCATGTAATAGGGGGGTCTGCCTCTGGGTCGCCGCCACCCTTCGGTTAGTGGAATTTTATCCTGGATGTTACAAGCCACCCGGAGGATAGTGTTCAGTGGAATGTCTTGTGCCATTCTCACGACATGTCCAAAAAGTGTAAGGCACCATCTGCAGACAATGACCTCAGTAGACTGTAGACCAGAGTGACCATAAACATCTGCACTACAGATGAAGTCATACCACTTCCTGCCCAATTTAATATGTTGGCATTTTGTGTGGAAAGCCTACAGCTTTGTCCAGTCTGAGCGGTGTAGTGTCCATGTTTCACAGCCATACAACAGTACTGGAAGGATACAGCTCAAATAGATCCTGAACTTGGTTGTCATTCTGAGATGATGTTGGTTCCATATTCATTGTCAATTACCTATGGCAGATGCCGTGATGGCAATCTGATGGAGAACCTCCGTGTGAGATTTGGAGGAACTGATGAGCATAGAACCCAAATAGCAAATGTGGATACCGCTTCAACCGTTTCATTACTCAAAGAGATTGGAGTTGCAGGTGGACCTGGTCCTAGGTTTTGCAGCTTTGTCTTTGACCATGAAACATGAAGGTCAATCTTAGCCAACTCCTCCTCCATTTGCGGGAGTGCCTCACAAAACCTGTTGGAGGTGTGTACTAGAAGAACAACGCCATCAGCGTAGTCAAAGTCTGAGAGCAAGAGATCACCAAACTTAATGCCTATGGACCTGATGGAATGCTACATTATGAAATCCATTGCCCAACAAAAGAATGCAGGGGCCAAGATGCAGCCTTCCTGACACTAATGGTTCCATTATGCAGCTCTCTATTCAAGTCTAGCAGAGTGGTAGGACACCTATGCCCTTTAAGGCCTTCCATAGAGTGACACGGTCAACTGAATCAAATGCAGCCTTAAGATCAATGTATGCTACGTGTAGGGGCTTCCTGAATTCATGGTGTATCTCCAACAACAAGTGGAGGGCCAAAATGGCATCTAATGTGGACCTGCTCCTCAGAAAGCCTGACTGTTGGGAGCGACACTTCCAATGTAGCAGGGCTCTAAGCATGCCAGCTCCAAGTGTGCCAGCAGAACATGCGTAAACACCTTCCCTGGAATGGACAGCAAGGTGATCGGTCTGTAGCTCTTACATTCACTGTGTGGTGCCCTTCCTTTATAAAGTAAAATCACAATACCATCCTTCCAGGCGGTTGGCAAGGTTCCAGATCTCCACACCAAACGAAAGATGGCCAGAAGTGATTCCACTATAGAGTCAATAGCACGTTTTAGCAGTTCTGGGGAGATGCCAGCAGTGCCGGCTGCACATCTGTTTTTCAGTTTAGAGATGGCATGCTTCACTTCATACAATGTTGGTGCATTAGTACAAGGGTCTGGGTCTTGAACCACAGTGGTTGCCAGATCATTCAGCTCTGAGCAAGCAACAGCTGGAGAGTTGTTCAGGGCACTGTGATAATATTCCACCCAGCGTGAGAGGATGTCATGATCCATTTTACATGGATAGCCTTGGTTGTCATTCAGGATGCTCTTGACTGCTGAGGTTGTGGAACATGCAGAATGCTGGCTTTAAATTGCCTCTGGCTAAGCCAAATTCAACATCATCCACCTCTTGGTTATAATATGCCTCACAATTGCAGATTGCCAGGGTGTTAAATTTTCACTTCAGCTGATTACGAGTGTGCTTATTGCCACGCTGGTGAGCTGTGGCCTTCAATTTAATTATCTGGAAGGCCACTTCCAATTACCATGGTTGGCGTGCCGGGCACCTATAGCCAATAGTATGCTTCGCGGATTTGGGGAGGATAGAAATGAACAGAGACTAGGCAACCTCCATGTCATCCAGCAGGTTGGCTAGAGCCAAGAATCTATTGCTGACATTGATACAAATCCTGTTGGCTAAATCTGGCATGTGAAATGTGTCAGTGTCAAACTTCTTCATCATTGCAGAGGGCTTACCTGCTCTTTGGAGCTTCAACACCATACGGGCAATCACTAGGTGGTGATCTGTGTTCGCCACACATTCCACACCACAATATACTCTACAGGAGATGAAGAGATGCCTGGCATCTGTGATGATGTGGTCCAATTCCTTGAGTGACACCATCGTGCGAGATCCATGACATCTGGTGTACGCATCACCACTTGAACCATGATACAAGAATGGAAAGATTCTGGGAGGCACAGAATGTGAGCAAGTGGCAAGAGTTATCACTGAATGTACCTGTACCATAATGACCAATGACCTGTTCAAACTTAGTTCACAAGGAGCAGGTAACTGCATTAAGGTTACCCATGATCAAGAGATTATCATGTGGAGGGACTGTGTGCACTGGAGATTCCAATTGATTGTAGAAATGATCTTTTACTCTGTAGGAGCAGAGACTACTATGACAGCAAGGTAATCGTGCCGGAGTTTAAGACATGTAATAACTAACCGAGAAGACATGAGTATCCAGGTTATCAAGGAGGACTTGGCCTCACCTTGCAGTATTAGTGCTACCCCCTGGGGCCACCAGATACAGAAGTAAAGAATCGTCCACCTTGTGACGTCTATGATCTATCAGTCTTTCTTCAATTAGGCCTTCAATTGATATGCCAAGACAGTCCATTTCATGTGAGACAGTGACCTGATGACCATGCCTGTGAAAAGTTGCAACATTCCAGGTTTCAATTTTGATGGACTAGTGGAGATCCCAGATATGATTGGATACATTGTCACCACATACTGCAGATGTGCCTGCCGACATCAGAGGACGTGCATCCCTAGGGGGGCTTCGGCACAAGCCCGTCATATTTACACCGAAGGAAGATGGTGCCAGCAAGGCATCTACAGCTGAGAGTAGGGCAGGGGTTTAACACTGGTGCTGAATGCTAAGTTATTCATGGTCAAAAGCAGGGGTCAGTAACCTTTGGCACATGGCCCCAGGGTAATCCGCTGGTGGGCCACGAGACATTTTGTTTACATTGACCATCCACAGGCATGCCCCCCTGCAACTCCCAGTGGCCGCGGCTCACCATTGCCATCCAGTGGGAGCTGTGGGAAGTGGCGCAGGCCACAGGGACATGCTGGCCACTGCTACCCACAGCTCCCATTGGACGGGAACGGTGAACTGCGGCCACTGGGAGCTGCAGGGGGCCACGCCTGCAGACGGTCAACTTAAACAAAATGTCTCGTGGCCCGCCAGTAGATTACTCTGATGGAACACGTGCTGAAGGTTGCCAACCCCTGGACAAAAGCAAGAGTGAATGATTGTCTCAAAAAATACCTTGTCCCTCTGAAGTGAGATGGAGGCACAGTATTGCAACCCTTTTCCTAGTCTGCCTGTTTCTGGCTTCACACTACGTGACCCGAGCCATTGAGTCTTTCTCAGAGACTTCTTTCACCTTGAATAGCTAGGTGCCCTGCATCTTCGCTGCCTGTGTTAGCCATCATTTTCAGGGTTCTTGTTGGACCTGTCCACCTCACATAATGCCCAAGGTGATATTTTGGACAAGCCTTCATAGCTGATGGCATAGCTCCAGTGAGTGATCCCCTACTTCAGATGTTACATCCCTCCACCACGATGAGGCACAGGTCAGACTTGGAGACAATGGCTAAATTCAGGGAATTCCACCTGACAGTTTCCAGAGGCAGATGTATTTATGCAGAACCTAATTACAGACACCTTGGGTTTAGCCATTAAAACAGAATCTCCTCAGGTAGAACCTAACAAATAACCTACAGTAAATCGAGATGACAAACCAGGCAACCACAGGACTGCAGACCAGTGAAAGAGAACAGAGCTTAGAACACACGTGGATTCAGAGCTGATGGTTTGTCTTAACTTACAGTGGAGAGAAACAAGACTTCTTTTACTGGCCTCTTCACATTCCTACTCTTGGGATGTGCTGATGGTTCAAGTTTCCCCCTCAGAGAATTTCAAGAATGTTAATGTGTAGAGGTCATCTCAAAGAAGTATGGTTATAGGTGAGTAAACTTCATTTCTTCTTCAGTTCACTTCTTCAAATTCCCACTCTTGGGATGTGTGCATGGTGCAATTTGGGACCATTAGTATATCACAAGAGTATGAATGTACAGAGGTCATCCTGAAGAACTCCAGCTATAGTGAACAACTTTCATATTGCATATATCCATGTAATTTAAGAATTTTTACATAAATTCTTATTGGTATAGCATGATGGAGCTTTATGGTGAATTCTGTTAAAGGCAACATTAAGAAATCATGTGGGTTTTGTTTGTTTGTTTTTCATTCTTACTTCCGAATCATCACTGCATGAAAATCAGGGAAATCAAACTTCTGACTTGCAGCAATGTAAACCTCCATCTTGCAAAGACAGAGCAGTATCTATTAAGCTTGTTATTGCAAAGGCAAGTCAATTAAATTATTATCAGCACTAATTCGCACTTCCACAAGCTGTTAAATTCTTTACCTACAGCCCAGTGGCATTCAAAGATGTGCATAATACTACCCTGCCTTTGGAAACCTCAGAGAAACTACTTCCAGTCTAATCCTGATAACTGAAGTATCACTGGCAACTATAAAGGAAAGTAAACACATCTGTGCTAATGACTTTGAAATATATTTGATCCATATGGCTAAATGATTGTTACATGCAGTTACTATTACCACTGAATTCCAATAATTATATGGTTCAGACATCCTGGTAGATCTTGTTTGCCTCTCATTGCTTTAAGACAAAATAGTGATTTAAAACTCCATTACCATCTACTGAGTCAATATACGATTTAAAAAAAAATCCAAGTATTATTCCTTTGATAATGGATTCTTAGATTATTTCTCTATCCCTTGTCTTTTTTTTCCCCTAAAGGAAGAAAATCTATAAAAATGAATAAATAATATTTTGATTCCAGTATAAAATGTCAGCCCCATATAAGATTGCTCTTGTCCAGTATACAATTACAGTTTTATTACTTGAATTCATGATTGGCTTGTGGTTCATTTCTCATGTAAGTGACTTTCATTCCATGAATTAGTTTGTGTTTGTGTCTGATTGCACCAGGGTACCAATCAGTTTTATATCTACCATTTGCTAGTCAGCTGATACACTGTATAACAGCGGCTTTGTAGAAAATGTAAAGTGAATGACTATCTGCACTGAAATTCAAACACAACTTGTGAAGCCTAAGCTAAACTCCCAAGGACGAGTTTGCTATTTACTTTGCTTTTTAAGATATGTGATTATTAATTAATAATAATTAATAATAATAAATTAATAAAGGTAGCAGCAGTGATGAAGAGAAAGTAATCACCTTGAGAAATGAGAACTTTCTCACAGTTGTTAACTGCATGACCATATATAATAGTCAATTCCTCAATGAATAGAATAAGTGTGACCACAATATAGTTGCTGTGCACTAGGTCCCCAATCTTGCATCATTCAAATCCATGAATCTTACTGTCTTACTTGGGGAATATGAGTAGAGGCCCCTTCACCAGGGTCCCTTCTCCTTTTCTTCCTTTCCACACAGAATGCACATGGGCATTGTGAATGGGTGGGAACTAGGGCTAGGGCTTCCAGTGAACTCCCCATCCCCTCTGCATTTAAGCATCCCTGGATGCTGAGAGATGCTCCCCTCACCTACACGCACATTGCCCTATAAGTGGGGTGGCTGTCAGAGTTGTTGGGGTCAGGAAGGAATTTTTTCTCTCTGAGGAATATAGGCAAGTTGTTCAGTCAGTGTTTCACCTTCCTCAAAGCATCTGGTGGTCCTGGTAGATGGGGGTGATAAGTATAAGGATAGTAATCTCTCCCATTGCCAAAATAATAACAGGGGAAGTAATAAATAGAAATCATTATTTTCACTTGTGGCCAGTGTGCAGTCACAGGCTACAGGGTCTCAGCTCCAAGGGTAGACCAGAGTGTGTGATCCAGGAGGGACTGGTGGATCCAATTAGCCTGAGGGGCAGGAAAAAGTCTTAAGTGTTCTCAGAATTAGCTTCCTCTTCTCCATAGCCTCATTATTGTAACTGTCAGTAATGCTACCTTAATGGCTACAGTATTTACATAATTGTCCTTTAAAAATAAAACCCAAACTTCCTTGCATGCTGTTGGTTACATTTTAAATAATTTTACATTTGGCATACAATAGTTAGATTATAGATTAATTTGTAGATGAATATTACGATGAATGTGCTAAATGAATTGGTTCTGGTGTGAGTACTGGTGCCTAAATGTTATTAGCTGACACATAATAGCCTCCCTGCCCACTCTGCTTTATTCACGGTTTTTCACGATTAAATAGCAAAGTTAATCTCTCAGACTTCCTAATGTGCCATCCTTTTGTATAAAGATTCACTTTTATTATACAACACACTGTGACTTGGCATAATGAGTGCATCACAGATTGGTAACCTTCCTTATTAAAATGTCATGCATATTTGAATAACCAGTCATTTGTATGCATTATGCATAGTAACAACTATTATCTGCATAATGTAAAAGCATCACTGATTCTGGCTTGCAAAGCATGCATGTGCACATGCACACACATGCGCACACCTTCCCCACACCCCATATACACACTTGGTGCCCTGAGAGCACACAGATAACTTTCTTTGTTCTACTTTGAGTGTGCTTGTAGGATGTACTAATATTTTCTTTGTACGCATGTAAGCTACAATTAATAGCATAATTGTTTTATGTGTAGTTTGTATAGCTCTCAGTCCCATCAAACTGGACTGCTGATGAACCCTACCAGATGGAAACTCACATACATGCGGTTGCATTTGTAACCTCGGTAAAGCCTATTTCAGCTAAAAAAAAAAAAGAGCAACCACCACCTGCCCTTTGATGGTATGTGGTAATAGAAATCCTGAAGTGACATGCCTATTGTGCTTGTTTGCATGTCATTATCCAGAATACTCTTCAAATTTAGAGCAGTTTCAGAAAAGCTCTGATGTTTGTGCCATGGGAACAAACTTAAAAGGATGCAAAGTTCAGTGACAAATAAGACTTTGAGGTAATTAGAAGATTGACTTAACAGAAATGTGACTTTAATTTTTGCTCCTATTAAAGTTTCCTTTGTGAACTCTTGCATTAAATACACAGTGTTTCTCACTTAACTCTTGGAAGACTGTCTCCTTTCATATGTCAGTGAACAGATCCGTGGTACTTACCATTTCCCCCCCCCCCCATTTACAGCACCCTGTGGAGGAAACTTGACAGGCTCATCAGGTTTTATTCTTTCACCAAACTTTCCTCATCCCTATCCGCATAGCAGAGACTGTGACTGGAGTATCACTGTTAATAACGACTATGTTATATCATTAGCATTTATCAGGTAAGCTGTTATTTGGCCATATCTTTTTTTTAAATCATGTTTACATCATTACCATTGGTGGCTGCTCAGAACTCAATAGGGTAAGAGCTGATAAAACCTAATGCACATTATCAATAATTGTTACCTTTGTCAGTAGTCTCCGCAGAGACACCAAGGATTGAATAAGCATAGAGACTTGAAAACACACAGGGCTCAATCCTGCAAGGTGCTGAACATGCCTGTGACATGCAGAGGGCCCTTAACTGCCACTAACCAAACTGAAAGTGGAAGATGCTCAGCCTCTTACAGGATCAGGCCTACAGAGAGATTCTTTCCATGACAAGGTCGGGAAGACAGAGTAAGCTAATTTGCGGGGCTCTCCCCTATCTGAAAGGAAGGACTTTTTTTTTTTTTGACCAGAGGTCTGTCAGTTCAGCATCTCATAGGAGATGTGCACATAAGATTAAAGCAAAACATTAAAAGTAGTATTTGGATCCAGTTTTATTAGCCCACATTGTTACATAAAAATGTGGTTTGTGTGAATAATATTTTCCTGGATATTAAATGCTGTTTGTTAAACCTCTCTATCATAATGCAGTACTTACTACTGTTTCAGAGAATTCACAAAGAGAATGTTGCTGTCTGCATGGTATTTTAACCATAAAACAAAACCAGACACTTTTTGTGGAAAAGTATTTATTTGAAGTTGATGTTTGTTGTTGTTATTATTGTAATTCCCAAAGACCCCAGTTGGGTTTGAGGCCCCATTGTACTAGGAATTTTACAAACATCAGAGACAAATCTTTCCCTGATTTTGGTCATATTATAAAATTTATTGCCTCGTGACTTTTTTAATGTTTGCTTTCGTCTGAACTATTGCTCACCAATTACTTATTACTCAATAGCAAAATATGCATATTAAATAGATACTTTTAAGATATCAGTTAGAACTTTTACTATGTCATGGGTAAGCTTCTTACTGTACTTTATGTTCAGAAATCTTAGTGAATCATTTGGTTTTATAGTTTCATAGATTCCAAGCCCAGAAGGGTCATTGTTACCACGTAGTCCCACCTTCTGTGTAACACAGGCCATAGAACTTCCCCAACCACCTTACAAAAAGATGTTCAAAACACACCCAAACAGTAGAAAGAGGAAGAGAAGGTTGAGTATCAGACCAATCCAGCCACTAACCCCTAGTATTATTATTATTGAGTGTTTTTTGCCACTACTTAGAAACAGTGTTGGTAAGCACTCAGTTGAGCTGATTAGAGTTAGGATATCATGCAAAGCATATTCTATCTAACATTTCTTTTCTTTTTAACGTTTTATAGTTTCAGTATAGAACCAAATTATGACTTCCTCTATATCTATGATGGGCCAGACGGCAATAGTCCACTAATTGGGAGTTTTCAAGATAGCAAGTTGCCAGAGAGGATAGAAAGCAGCTCAAACAACATGCACTTGGCTTTCCGGAGTGATGGATCTGTTAGCTTTACTGGTTTCCATTTGGAGTATAAAGGTAAATGCAACCTTTTTTTTTTTTTTTTGGTTGGTTGGTTGGTTGGGTTTTTGTTGTTCATTCGTTTTATATTCTGTGTATCACAAACATGAACAAAATTTGATACAAAATGTTTTATCTTATGGATATACAGAATTACACTAAAATGTGCAATTTGAGGTATAAGTGTAAAATTGGTTTGTACAAATTATCTATTTCTCTCATTCTGGGAATGATTATATATACACAGACACTGTAAGGTGTAATCTATCCGCAGCTGGATTTCATTGTAAATGTAAATGTTCAGTATGCTATTTTTAAACCACATTTTAAGACATTAGTTTACAAAGTAAAAACCAAAATGTTACAGTAACAATATTTAATTTGACAGTGCCAAATACACATGTGATAGTTTTATTTTCCAGCATAAATGTAATAAGAACCTCAGGCATATTAGCACATCACAGCCCTGTAAGGTATGCTGATGAGATGCAATAGATGCTGAAAGCTTTAAAAGTGCTAAGTCTGTTAGGTCAATGATTTAAGAAAAACAAAGGTCTTGAAATAGACTTTTACATGATGGTCTATATTAGATCTGTCTGAATTCAGTCTTAACAGCATAGACTATAAAGTAGATCTTTGCATATTTATCATAGGCAGTATCAGTTTCAAAGGATTGTCACTGCCTTGTTGGGTGAAATAATGCTCTCTGTAAAACGTTCCTGAATATGTACTTACACAGAGCAGTAGAGAACAATGAGTCCCAATGGATATGAATCATGTCGCCAATGTATTTTAAGCTCATTGGACCACTTCTTCAGATAGCTGGAGTGTAAAAAAGAGAGGGTTCCAGTTATTCCAGTTAGTTGGGTTGGTCCTGCTGTGAGGAGGGGGTTGAGTAGATGACCTCCTTAGGTCTCTTCCAACCCTAATCTTCTTTGATTCTCTGAAATGCATGTTACATTGTCAAACCCCATAGAAGCCCTCCTCTACAAGGATTTGGTTCCATGAGACTGGCTCGGCCTACTGGAGGACTGTTCTCTATGGAATCATCTCCCCCCCTCAGCTATGGAGTAGTTTCCACAATAAATTCATGGTAAATCCAAAAGCAATAATTTTCATTAATTTTCCCATGTCAAAGTTCTCTTCAGACCTTCCATGCTTGGACATTCATCAGGCTGCTGTGTTTGGATCCCAACACTAAATCCATGTGTTTTTAGCTTCCCTTTCATCTGGATAGACTACAGGCACTCTCTTTTGTTTTGGACTCCAAGCATACTCCCTGGGCAAAGACTATTGTTCGGTACCGCTTTTGGAAGTGGGACCCTACAATCTAGCTACCCAGATCCCAAGATTAGTGCTGATCTAAGTTTCCGCTTTGTTGCTGCGTGACTGGCCAGCTGCCTATTAAGCCCTCTGCAGGGGCTCAAGACTGCGGTGGGGAGAGATGCCTCTCCCGCAACATGTACCAGCCTTGGCAGGGAGAGATGCCCATCCCTGCCGGCCAAATGATGGACCTGCTGTGGCGGGGAGAGGCGCCCCTCCCCGCCGGCCTCAGCACGGACCTGCTGCAGCAGCAGGGAGAGGAGGACCTCCCTCAGCCTGGCCCAGGCCCACTGGAGCTGCCAGGGAGAGGCGCACCTCCCCACTGCCCTGGACTTGCCACAGCCGGCAGAGAGGAGCCCCTCCCTCAGTCTGGCCCAGGCCTGCTAGAGCTGCCGGGGAAAGGAGACCCACCCTTGGCACAGCTCAGTCCCATCGGAGCTGCTGCGGTTGGGGGGAGGCACCTCTCACCCACCCCCGAGCTGCTGCGACGAGAGGGCTGGGGGGAGTCTTCTCTCCCCACTGCAGCCTGGGGCAGCCTGTACCCCAATCCCTTCATCCCCGGCCCCACCTCAGAGACCACCCCCCTGTACCCCAACCTTCTGCCCCAGTCCTGAGCCCCCTCCCACACTCTGAACCTCTCATCCCCAGCCCCACCACATGAATTTTGTTAGGTGCACCAATATGAAGGTGAGGTGTCACACATCACCTCCATATTGGTGCACCTAACAAAATTCATTCAGCACATGGATGTAAAAAATTAGAGGGAACACTGGTGCTGATCCTCTCAAAACTCCAAGTAGCTTAAGCACACCCTTCCCAGAGCTCCACCATTGTGGGTACTCCGGTTTACCGTTTACCCCTTCAGGGCCATGTGAGAGTTGAAGTAAATAATGTGCAAACTTTGCAGAAGAATTTCTACCCATCAGTCTACACTTTAGACAGCACAAGAGACATACAGATCCAGAAAAACAAAAACAAAAAAAAACCCAGTAAATATCTGTATGCTATTCCCTGCCGGAGTTTCCTCACCACTCTTGAGGGTTCATTGGGATTTGGGTCAGTGTTCTTTCAGGGTTCCAAGTCACCGCTCATGGAGCTCATTCCTTCAGCTCATGGTTTCACCTATGGAACATGGAGTGTTCTCTTTGACCTCTGCAGCCAGCTTCCTTCAACTTTGTCTGGTCTGACAGTCAAAAGGTTCCCTCTTGCTCAGGATGCATGATCCTTTGTCTCCTGAATCTCTCAGCATCTGGGTTTTTAAATACCAGTCCTAATGTCTGGTTTCTTTGTTCTCTTTCTGCGGATTTTCCATTCCTCCAATCCCCATCCCTAAAGAACAACTTAGACATCCTCCCCCTAAATAACAATTGCAAGTATCCTCCTTAGCATGCTCAATGTCCTGCCAGAGCCCAGTTCTTAAGTATTAATGACTTATTTGTGTTTGTTTGTTTGTTTTGTAGCTTCTTCCAGATAATGTGTGTGATATGTGATTGTTTTTTTTTTCATCTCATGGCTGATTTACTTACACAATGGGATTGAAGCTATACGTAGAGTTCATAATATCAAACAGAATTCATAGGTTGTATGTAGACAAGTCTCCAAACCATCACACCTCACCTCTCAGAGAACACCCTCTCTTGCTCCTGAGCAGGGAACTGAATAATGACAGAGTCGTACAGGGGCACTAAGGTATCACTTGTAGATGCAGGGGGCGCTGAGGCAGTGCAGAAGCATAGACCCTCAAGCAAATCTCCTGAGATATATGGGTTTTAAGGGATAAAAAGTCTCTTTTGAGTTCTCTTTAGTGGCACTGTGCTCCCCAGTGGATACAGAACAAAGAGTTTAAAACTATGCAAGTGCGGTTACCATTCCTTGTGCTCACTGTTGGGAGCTGTGTCTGTTGTTCTGATGAAAGAATTAGGCCCATAAAATTATGTGGACTTTGAAAACAAATAGAAGATAAATGCAGATTAAATTTCGAGCCTACCATTATTGTCAATTTCATTATAATAAACAACTATAATATAATTTTTTTATTTACATAAAAGTGATATCGAGGCCCCATTGTGCAGGCACTTAGAACGATGCAGTTCTCATCTCAAAGTGTTTACAATCTAAATAGAAAAGACAGAAAAAGGATGGGAGAAGGGAAGTATTGTTAATCCTGTTTTACAAATAGGAATCAGAGGCATAGAGATATTAAATGACTTGTCCAGCAGCATCATGCAGAAAGTCTGCAGAAGAGCAGGAAATTGAACTGAGAACTCCTAAATTCCAATCCATTGTCTTAATTTCAAAACCTCTAAATCAGGGACTGGCAACCTTTGGCACATGGCCCGTCAGGGAAATCCGCTGATGGGCTGGAACGGTTTGTTTACCTGCAGCATCCTCATGTTCGGCCGATTGCAGCTCCCAGTGGCTGCGGTTCACCATTCCAGCCAATGGGGGCTGCGGGAAGCGGCAGGGGGATATACTGCAAAAGCGCCTCCGCCAGCCAGATTGCCACCCTTGAATTATACAGCAGAGTGACACCAGCAAATTCCCAGACTTTCCCTCAGAAATGTGCGTCTTGTACTGCCCAGTACCATCCTGGACAATACAAGCTCATATCAATTAGGTCATTTCATTAATGGAAAATTATATACACAAGCGCTGTTGTCTCAAATGGAGTTTCCCAAACACTTCAGTCCAAACACACTGCCTAAGATAAAACATTAAAACAAGTTTATTAATTGCAGAAAAATAGATTTTAAATTATTACAAGTAATGAGGCATAAAAGTCAGAATTGGTTACAAATAAAAGGTGAAACAAAAACTAATACGCAACTTAACAAGCTAAGTGAATTAAAAGCAAAATGTCTCTATCGCCAAATGCTTTTGCAGACTTACTGGTTGGATGCTTTTCAACCAGGACCCTTCCCCCAGTTCAATGCTTCTTTCCTTGTTCTTTCTCCACATAAGCAATTATGATAGATTGTCACTCTTGGGTTTGTGCTTCTAATGTGAGGCCAGGTGGGCAACTCGTATAGCTCAAAGTATAGAGAAGTGGCTTCAGGGGTGGGGGTTGTTAATCCAGGCCAGCTCTGTATTAGGGCTTGTCTTCACTGCAACGGTTAGCTTGAAGTACTCCACTCAAGTCACTGCACTCGATCTAGACTAGACTAGCTTGAGTGGAATTATTTGAGTAGAGTAACTCAGGTGTGGTTCCTCAGAGAGTTTGAGTGAGAGCAGCCTTGCTGTGAAACAATGCTCAAACTATACAGAGTGACTGAATTAGCAGCACAGAGAGATTGGATTAACAGCAGGTGAGTTGTGTTTAATTTGAGCTGCTGCCTGTAAATGCATCTCCACTGGATTACTAGGTCAAGTGTAGTAGCATTTGAGCTTCATCCCTCATGCCCTCAAGGGGCCAACTATCTTACATTTAAAGCAATACTTATTTAAGATGGACATTTCTGTGTGTGGATGGGAATATGGATTGGGGCAACATGCTGCAGTGAAGAAAAGACTTCAGAACCTGAGTGCCTTAGTACCATTCCTTTGTGACCACATTTGCTTTGTGAACTGGCTTTCATCCATGGTAAGTGCCATGTGTATTAGTGCTGCATCAAGAATTTGAGTGTCATGACTCCATTGGCATCAGGGAGATTTCGTGCTCCCTCAAAACCCTTTCACCTGCAGTTTCTTGTATTTTTGTTTGTTTTGTGTTCTCCCACATTCCCTCCTTTCTCCTTCAGAATGGAGAAGCAGCCTGGTGGATTTGAAAAGTGCTCAGAGTACAGTTGCAGTTCAAGGGAGAGACTGACTGTAATATCCTGATCTGTGAAGCACACCATGACTGCTTTGTCTTTGAAATTTGCTCATGGATGTCACAGTAAGGTGAACAAAGTGCCTGAAAATTCTCCTTACTTCTGATATTTCTTCCCATACGTTGGATGCAAAAAGTCCTAAAAGGTCTTGAAAGTATCTTTTGCCTTGGGTTATCCAATATAGAGAGTTCTCAGTTCAGCATTGAGACTCTACCAACAACATCCATGTATGCATTGGTCTCCAAGCTGCATTTCAACTGCCTCAAAGCATCCAGTGAGAACTGACATGTCAGTGTTAACACACCACATCAAATAATTGCTATCTTTAGTCTTGTCCCACCATCCACACAGTGCTTAATGCAGACCTTAGGCCATTTGTGTGATCAAGGAAGGATTCAATATTTGACTAGACGAAGCAATAGGAATTATTGGTCAGCCCATCATCTGCATTGATAGTGAATCAGAATACAGAACACATGGTTCCTGAGGGTGTAGAAGCTAAGTAGACTGGTGTCTCTGAGTTTGTGTCCACAGTCTGACCTGATCAGAAAGGTATGCTACATATTTAAGTGGAAAGAGTTTCTGATATGTTGTGAAAGCCCTTGCAGATCCTTTTACTGTGTATTCACTGTTTGACTACCTTGGACATATGTTAGAATCTGATTTACAGACATCATCCTTCCAAGTTCATTCAATAGCTATTTCAGATTTCTATGAGTAAGATGAGGGTGCTGCATGTTTCAGGTTTTATTTTTAAATCTACTTATTAAGAAGATACATCTTAGCTTTATTTTTATGGCAACAGCTTTAGTGCTTAGTGAACATTCATGGGAATCTATCACAGTTGTATCTTTGGAGAAGAGAAAATTGCATAACTGTAATTGCTGCTCAATGAAGATATATGATGTGACTGATCACTACTCTCCCAGACACCTCCCTTCAGTGTTAGTGTTCTGTAACTGAAGCTTTTGATATTGCATCTACCTTATTTTCTCTTCCTCTCTAATTTGTTATATAGTATCCATATCCAGACATCTCCCATATATGCAAAAGATTTCTTTCTTTCTTTAGTAGGGAGGACTGGACTTTTTCTTTCATGGTGTTATTGTGGGAAATTAAGTTGATTTACGTTATGGTTTTATTGCATATTTCTTTGAAGATTTTTGTGGTCATCCTATTTTGTACCAGGAGTGCATTCCAGATTTGTGGACCTGTCTCAGAGATACCTCTAACTCATACACAGAAGCTTCACGATGTGTCTAGATGTAACAGAGAGGACATGATTAGGATGAGGCGGTCCTGCAGGTAAACTGTGGACCTTTGAAAATGAGGGCCAATGTCTTAAATTTAACCTGAAGTGGAGCACTGGGATGATTTTATGTTTCATTGAAATGTCAGTAAATTGTACCTTCTCTCTGTTCATTTCCCATCAGAAACAGATTTCAAGATATTTGTGTTGTATACGTTTTGCCCTTGATAATCAGTTTTCTCCTCCACTCCCATTCATTCATTGATGTTACACTGTACTTTCTGAGACATCACAGTTCATAACTCTGGAGAGAATTATGATGCCACAAACACTGGAATGCAGCATCCAAAAATAAATCTGCTTGAATGGATACTATCTATGCTTAGGTGGTCCCGTCTTTCCTTCCTGAGTTTACTTGGGAGCAGGCAACACTCACCTGTGTGCCAGGGTGCCTGTCAAATGTAAAGGAGATCCTGAGTATCCCAGTGGTGATGGTGAATATGTGGGAATCCTCTAAACACCCCTCTGCTGCAGTCCTTTTACTTATAAGGAATATTAATCTTAGTGGTGCATCTACCTTGCTGGGCCTGTACAAACACTGACAGGCCTTGGGAGCCTCCAGAAATAAACCTGAGCTACTCTATGTAATGGGTTTTACCCAAAAATACCAGTACTGTTAACACATCTTTACTAGGGCTGTCGATTAATAGCAATTAGCTCACGCAATTAACTAATAAAAATTAATCGCAATTAATTGCAGCTTTAATCGCACTGTTAAACAATACAATACCAATTTAAATGTATTTAATATTTTTGGATGATCTTCTACATTTTCAAATATATTGATTTCAATTACAACACAGAATACAAAGTGTACAGTGCTCACTTTATATTATTTTTATTACAAATGTTTGCACTGTAAAAATGATAAAATAGTATTTTTCAATTCACCTAATACAAGTACTGTAGTGCATTCTCTTTATTATGAAAGTGCAACTTACAAATGTAGATTTTTTTTTGTTTTGTTACAAAACTGCACTCAAAAACAAAACAGTGTAAAACTTTGGAGTGTACAGGTCCACTCAGTCCTACTTCTAGTTCAGCCAATCGCTAAGAATTGTTTAATTATATGGGAGATAATGCTGCCCGCTTCTTATGTACAATGTCACCTGAAAGTGAGTACTGGCGTTCGCATGGCACTTTTCTTGCCGGCATTGCAAGTTATTTACATGGCAGATATGCTAAACATTTGTATACCCCTTCATGCTTTGGACACCATTACAGAGGACATGCATTCATTCTGATGATGCTCATTAAAAACAATTAATGTGTGAATTAAATTTGTGAATGAACTCTTTCGGGGAGAATTGTATGTCTCCTGCTCTGATTTACTCACATTCTACCATATATTCCATGCTGTAGCATTCTTGGATGATGATCCAGCACATGTTGTTCGTTTTAAGAACACTTTCACTGCAGATTTGACAAAATGCAAAGAAGTTACCAATGTGAAATTTCTAAAGATGCAGCACTCGACCTGAGGTTTAAGAATCTGAAGTGCCTTCCAAAATCTGAGAGGAATGAGGTATGGAGCTTTCAGGAGTCTTAAAAGAGCAACACTGCAATGCGGAAACTACAGAAACCAAACCACCAAAAAAAGAAAATTAACCATCTGCTGGTGGCATCAGTCTCAGATGATGAAAGTGAACATGCGTTGATCTGTACTGCTTTGGATCGTTATTGAGCAGAACCCGTCATCAGCATGGACACACGTCCTCTGGAATGGTGGTTGAAGCATGAAGGGACATATGAATCTTTAGAGCATCTGGCACGTAAATATCTTGTGATGCCAGCTACAACAGTGTCATGCAAACGCCTGTTCTGACTTTCAGATGATATTATAAACAAGAAGTCAGCAGCATTATCTCCTGCAAAAGTGAACACTCTTGTTTGTCTGAGCAACTGACTGAACAAGAAGTAGGACTGAGTTGTTTTGTTTTTGAATGCAGTTGTTTTTGTACATAATTCTACATTTGTAAGTGCAACTTTCATGATAAAAGTAGATTGCACTACATTACTTGTAATGAGGGAATTGAAAAATTCTATTTCTTTTTTGTTTTTTACAGTGCAAATATTTGTAAGCAAAAATAAATATAAAGTGAGCATTCTACACTTTGTAGTCTGTGTTATAATTAAAATCAATATATTGGAAAAATGTGAAAACATCCAAAATATTAAATGACTTTCCGTTGGTATTCTATTGTTTAACAGTGCAATTAAAACTGCAATGAATCACAATTAATTTTTTAAATCATGATTAATTGTAGAAAACATAAAAAATGGCATTCTATTATTGTTTAACAGCATGATGAATCAATTATTTTTAATCATGCAATTAATCACAATTATTTAATTGCTTGATATCCCTAATATTTATTTAACAATTTAGAAAAAAACAGGATATAATAGATTGAGATTAACTAATCTCACAACCCCTTCAAGTTAGCAGGGGGTGCTTAAATCGATTAATAAATGAAGTTTACAGTAGTAAATGAAACTTAACCACTGTACATTTACATCAGCATCTGCTACGTCAACTCTGAGTGTGCATTCCTCTGAATTTCAAAGTTCTAGACAATTGCTTGTGTGGGCGCGCTTGGAGACACTGAAGCCGGGGACAGTAAAGTAATCCAGCCAAGTCAACAAAGGGCAGAGCAATTCTAACTGTGGATCAATCCAAGCTCCACAACCGTTCTGAAGACGGGCGTTGTTATAACCAGAGGTCTGTAATCTTGGATCCTGGTTAGACAAGACCACTTTTCAGCCTCAAGGAAACCACTTAGTCTTTTCATCACCCCTTTTCCTTGAAAGCACTTTCCTAAATAAATAAACAAACAAAATAAGAGTTGTGGTTACTCACACTGCTTTCACTGCATCCCAAACTCAGTCAGTTCTCGCCATAGCAAGAGTCTTTGCCCTGGCTCTGACAAAGCTCAATAATAGCTTCCGTGACTCCCCACTTGGTCAAAGCCCCAGCAGTTTCTCAGCAGCAGCTACTAGCTTTCTAGCAGGAGCTTAGCTCCACAAAGCAGTCTCTTCCATCCCCAACACAGTCTCAGCACCCAAGTCAAAATAGGGGACCACAGCAGCAGGCTAGTGCCCTGATTGAACAGAGCTCACACAAGACTCCCTACAACTCAGCATCTACTTTTTTTTAACTTTATTTTTAAGTCCTCACAAAATGGAGCCCATTGAAACTGAGGCAGGGAAGTCTGTCTCTTCCCCAAAGTATCATGGGGGTCCTAGTCTTCAAGTCTGGATCACAGCAGCTGGGATCTTCCTGAGTGGAACACACCCAATTAAGTTCAGAGGTCCCTTTCATGGAGATGCCTACACTTAAATATAACTGTACAATTGTTATTGTATCTAACAGTTATCTTACTGATTTTCACATGAGAAGCATCAACACTGCAAATAAAGTGTGTGAGTTCTGATAAAATGTTTGGAAAAAGACTGAGGTTTCAACAACTCTCTTTACCATGTAAATGGACATAACACTCTAATGACAAATATGAATTTTGAATAATGAAAAGACATTCCATGTTTCTTTATTCTGATGCTGATGTACCTGGAACATTCTAGACTATGAGTATTTTATTTCTCTCCTCTTGCTAGTTCTCATATTAAATGAGGGAGTGAAATATGCAATTCTCATAATCTAGTGAGGTGTGTTCTATTTGATTAGATAGCTATGGTAATGTTCTTAAACCAATCTCCCCCATACAACCACAAAAATATATATTATGACTTGATACTTGTGTCATTTTCTGATATCATATACTATTTGTTTAATGACATTAAATTGCAAAATTATTTATTTATTTATTTATTTTTGGCATTTACTTTCTTCCTGTTGGATATTGCTGCTGGAATTGAAAAATGTTGAGCTGCTATTTGCTTTGAGTGTGTTACCTTCTTGATGGCTCTGTGGCATTAGACAGATTATTATTTGTATTACAGAAAGAAGGCAGAAACAACAACAGGACCATGTGCATGTGTTCAGATGGTTTTGAATATTTTAAAATGAGAAGTTATAAATAAGAAATACAATTGATAAATACAGTATCATGAATCTTTTTTTCATAATGAGGCCTCCAATACATTTAAAAGGAGAAACTTTTATAATATTAAAAAATGGTATTGTAGATAGAAATTTGTTGTTCATTTTGAACAAATCTGAAATGCTAATCATTTGTGTGCACTTTATTTGATTATAAAGTACTTAGTAACTAATTTTTCAGTTTTGAGTTTTCAATCAATATAATTTTAAAAACAACCAACCACTCATGTTTGCCTAATTGCCCATGGACACTGTGCATGAGATCTTAGTTCAGGCCTCCTACTTGACTACATCACTGCTGATGGGATTGACAATCCACCAACAGAAAAGAGTGATTGTTCTGTAGACATAACTCTACATATAGGGAGTAGTCAGAGATGAAAGTAAATGACTTACCGGTACACAGGGTGTCATGGGAGTGGCTCTGGCCCCCCAGAAGGGTTGGGGTCTTGGGTGGAAGTGGCAGGGCATCTGGTGAAAGAGGCAAGGTTGAGGCAAAAATCCCCCAGCTAGCCCTTAAGTGCTGCTTGGCCTGCGCCACCCGGGGCTTTGGTCGTGATTTAAAGTGCCTGGGAGCCCCGGGCCCTTTAAATTGTCACCAGAGCCCTGGGGGCTGGGAGTCCGGGGCCCTTTTAAATCATTGGGCCCCAGGGCAGTTGACCCTTTTGCCCTCCCTCATCAGCGGCCCTGCCAGTATGGTTTGCACTTTCTTGACAGTATGCTGGACCAGACCAGACAAGCTTACTTTCAGCTCTGGGAGTAGTTCTTGGTCATTATGGAGTACTGTGTTCAGTTGTCCTAAATTGACGGGAAGATCAATCAGATACAGAACATATGAAGAATGAATTGAGGAATTTAAAAGGAAAAAAATGTTAGGGTCCTATGAGCTTTGAGGTGACCTAAAAGAACCACAGGGATAATCTATCGAACATTTCCATGTGTACTCAAAATTGCCTTTGCATTTGCTTTCTTTTTGTAGCAAAACTACGTGAGTCCTGCTTTGATCCTGGAAATGTAATGAATGGCACAAGACTTGGAATGGATTATAAACTGGGATCAACAGTCACATATTACTGTGATGCAGGTTATGTTCTTCAAGGGTATTCTACACTTACCTGTATTATGGGAGATGATGGAAGACCTGGGTGGAACAGAGCACTACCCAGCTGTCATGGTAAGATCTGTATTTTCTGGAGTTATTTCATGACTTGCAAGAGACACAAAAGTGAAATATAAACATATACACCTCTACCCCGATATAACGTGGTCCTCGGGAGACAAAAATTCTCACCGTGTTATAGGTGAGACAGCATTATATCAAACTTGCTTTGCCCTCCCCCCTCATTCCTTGTTCCCTGACTGCCCCCTGCAGAGACCCCTGTCCCTAATTACCCCCAGGACTCCACCCCTACCCTTACCCTTCCCCGCCCTCTGAGAGGCATTCACCGGCAGCGGCGGGAAGCGGAGCAGCCCAGCCCCAGCCCACTCCACTTTCCTTGCCCCGGCCCCCGCCATGTTGCTGGAGGGTGTCTGGGAAAAGGTTATGCACTCACCTGCAGCAGGAAGTGGAGCACCACGGCTGGGAGGTGGCAGACTGGAGGTGGCTGGGGCTGACCTGCTCCGCTTCCCACCACTGGTGAGTGCGGGGAGGTCGGGGAAAGGATGCCCCCCCATAGGCCACTCTGGGTCTGCGGGGACCCCAAAAGTGCCCTCCCATGGCTCCTGCCCCCCAGACCCGGGGCGGGGGGCCCTGATCACCCCTGTGACCCTCTGTCTCTTATCAAATTCCTCGGCTCTGGCCTGACCCAGCACCCTTAACACGCTGCCTGTGTTATATTGGGTCACACTATATCAGGGTAGGGGTGTATTTATATTATATAGTGATTTTAATAAACCTTTTTCTATATTTTCCTCTTGAGGATATATACCTTTTTCTTCAGTGTACCATGAGCATTACTGTATGAAAGAGTAAATATAATATCCATTGACAAAAATGTAGAAATGTGAGATTTTTATTGATTCACTTAGTGCTACTAGATTAATACAGTAGCAAATAATTACTACTGACGATTGTCAGTGGTACTATGCAGGGTGGTAAACATTTGTGTTATTGTGTCATCAGTCTTTGACAAATGTATGGTAGAATAAAATATTCATTCATGCCCGTTACCCCAGTCGGGGTATGGGCCACCAACAACAGATCTCCAAAGTCCTCTATCCTGGGCCATTTGCTCTAACTGGTTCCAGGTATAGCCCATTTTTGTGCAATCAGCCTGAAGGTCGCGTCGCCAGGTGTTTCTTGGATGGCCTCTTTTCCGCTTGCCTTGGGGGTTCCACCGCAATGCCTGTCTGGTGATGTTGGTTGGCTGCTTGCGTAATGTGTGTCCTATCCAGCCCCACCTTCTTCTTCTAATTTCTTCCTCTGCTGGAGGTTGATGAGTCCTCTCCAAGAGGTGGATGTTACTGATGGAGTCTGGCCAGCGGATCTGAAGAATCCTTCTAAGGCAGCTATTAATGAAGGTCTGGATCTTCCTAGCGGTTGTTTTAGTTGTCCTCCAGGTTTCAGCTCCATACAGTAGGACTGGTTTCACATTGGAATTGAACAGTCGAATCTTTATTGCCAAAGATAGCTCTCTTTTCTTCAGTGTACCATGAGCATTACTGTATGAAAGAGTAAATATAATATCCATTGACAAAAATGTAGAAATGTGAGATTTTTATTGATTTACGTAGTGCTACTAGATTAATACAGTAGCAAATAATTACTACTGACAATTGTCAGTGGTACCATGCAGGGTGGTAAACATTTGTGTTATTGTGTCATCAGTCTTCGACAAATGTATGGTAGAATAAAATATTATGTACACACAATGATGTTTGCTTAAGCAGATCATCAACTTATACTCTTAATTTTAATAGTACTTAAAATATTAGTTCTTAGGCTAATCAATGCATTATTGCTACACTTTTTGTTTATGATCAGAATATGATATTGTATAATTTAACATATTTTATGTGAAGTTTCTAGGAAAATTTAATCTAAAAAATTGAAAATACATTATGGGCAGTACTCCCTTAACTATCATGCATATGTGTTTGCAAGGTTAGGCTTTAAATATGGGGTCCACTTTACCAGTAGGGTGCTAACTCTCCATAACAATTGATAGACTTCAAAGCAAGCCAGTATAGCTTTGCCATGTCCTTCACCAAAATCTGTCTCTCCTTCTGGTGTTACTTACATTTTAATTAAATAAATTATTTACATAAAAATGCTAAATTATTAAATTGGGGTTGTGGAAAATATAGTTTATATTACATAAAGGAAAATGAAATATCCATGATATAAGCTTCCCATGCTGTTAGATTTGTAGTGTCTCATTTTGAATCTTTTTGCTGCCATTGTGCTAAATTCAGAACTGATGTAAGGCGGTATGAATCCATTGGATTTCAACCCCCTCACACTAAGTCTGAACTTGACCCATTGACACATTACCTGAGTCTTGCATATTTTGTAGGGACAACTATCTAAATTGTTATTGCCACCCCAAATGCATATATGCTAAATAGTAATATTTGTTACCAGTGTTATCTTTTTTTATATCTGTGTGTGATGTTATGAACAAGTAGAACATTGGGAGCAGGGCAAGAGGAAAAGAAGACGATGATGATGAACTGACATCAAAACAGAAAAAAATGTGATTATTGACTGATGAAAGAAGGGATATGAAGTGTAAGGATTTAGGGAAACTACCCATGATTTTTAGGATTACCCATGATAATGTTACAACATTAAAACACCAGTCTTCACTTCTGGAGCATTGAGATGCTAATACTGTGGAATACAGGCCCTAATAAACTCTGTAGTTAAAATATGTTCCAGCTTGGGAAACATGGAGCAGTGTAGGGCAAACAGAAGTTTCTTCCAATCAAACCTTTCTTCATTTTTAAATGACACTTGGGATTTTTTTTCAAGTTTGAGAGAGAGAGAGGTTTTTCCTTTACATGAGTAGAATGGATGATGCTATAATTGTAGCCATTAGTGCCGCTATACTCTGGTTAATGGTTTGTAACAGCTTCAAAATCTTCCATATTTCCAGGGGGGGTTAACTCAGCATGTCTGTAATGAAGAGAGAGACTTTTTTGCTTGGGAGGAAAAGCTGCAATTTTATTTAAAAACACCCGCATAATCGAATGGGTGATGGTCAGTCCTTGCTCATTCTAACAAAATCTAGTTCTCTAGGTTGGCGGAAGACCTTACGGTCCTTCAAGCACACATAGTACTTAGGACCCATATTACCCTGACATCCCTGCATAGATTCTGACCACCAGAATGACGCCATACGATAAGCCCAGTGGAAGGTACTTACCCTTATAGTGGTCAGTTGTGCCTAAACTCCGTGGCCTGTTCAAGTATACAGACCTGGCTAACATACTGGTTTCCTCCCAACTTTTAAAGCCTTATCCTATCGCTGTTACTTTACTTGTGGTGCAGTATGATCTATTTTAGGAACAGATGACTAAGGAGTTCTACCTTTTGGTAATTTTATGTAAGAAAATTAGCATATATATTTATTTACATTGAGCGTGGGGGAGAAGAAGAAGAGGAGGACAGCTGGAGTGGAAGTTTTACATTGTCACCAGGGCTGGGCAGAGGAGAATCAGGGAGCTGTGATTGGGTCCCCATCAGTTCCCATTCTTTACTGCACCCAAGCTTTGCTCAGCTGCAGAGGAGAATTGGGCCTCTTCAGTCCTGCCAGCTTTATATTTGAAGTTGCATTCGTAAAGCTGACGTTGTTTCAGTACAAATAGATACACAATGCATCTGATCACATTATTTTTTATGATTTCTAATTATTTCCTTGTAATCTAAAACTTGTATTCAGGGGTTTATAGATTTTTTTTCCTTCTGTTTTTCTTTTTTTGAATATTTTGCTCAAATGGTTCTCTGCATTAGGTATGACTTGCCTTTAGCTAAAAACCTCATTTCAAATGTCCTTGAAACATCTCTAATAGGTGTGGGATATGAACCAAGTCCACAATCTCATTTTATTATGAATGCGTTCAAAGATTATCCAGTCTAATACACTAAGCCATTTGGCATTTGATGATGGCTTTTAAGAACAGGATATGATTAAAGGATGCAGATGAAACATTCATAAAATGAACGTTGATTAATAATTATTTTTGTCAACTTTACTAAATAGAATTTTATCAGCATTACCTAATATTTTAACTTTTGCCTGGCTAATATCAGTTGCTTAAAACTTAGTATGTTGTGCTCAGCACAGTGGAAAACCTTATATCTTACTGAGAAGAATGCATGCAATCACCACCATCACTTGTGAGCACAAAGACTGTCATACTCAGTTCAATGAAGTCTATAATGTGTATCTTTGAAAGCCTTGACTCCAGACATCCAAATGTCTTCAACCCATTGGAGTAGCTAGCAATTTAAAATATGTTCACACACAGGCTTCTTCATGGCTAATCACTTCTTGGGTTAATTTCTAATCTTCTATATATACCTGTTGTTGTTTTTTTCTTTGTTCCCCCCATTTCTGTAATATGGAAGACATATATACCATATCTACCTCATAAAAGTTTTGTGAAGTTTATATGTGATACATTTTTGAGTGGAAGGCTTTATAGAAGTGCTAAATTATATTCTTCATGGCCTACACTATACCCATAATAATATAGATCATCACTATTCTTGATATGCTCATGAACACTGTTTGTAATAAGACCTGATGAAAAATGAAAATCAACAAAATCTGCTGTTGTGTCAAAATAGATGATGTACCCAGGAACTTGTATGCCATGGTGTAGTATGAAGCACCAGTAGCTCTCTTCATTAAGATTGCAGTGGAGTTTCTATTTTAAGTCTAGCTTTGCCCCACCTTTTAAATCAACAAGAAAAAATCAGGTTGTCCTAAACACTTGTAAATTATTATAGGGATTCAGGTAGAATATCTCAACAACAACAAAAATCAAAGCGAATCTGAGAGAGGTGGTTCTCAATTATAACACCCTAAAAATAGAAGATTTAATAGTAGGCTGACGTCTCTACAGGGGAGAGTTAGGGCAAGGAAAAAACAAAACCAAAACCAACTATTAAAACCTTGTAGACAAAATAATTGATGAAAATGTAAAGTATTAATGGCATGGATCCTGGCAGGTATATGCCATATTCTGTATGTATATATGTGTGCATGTGTGTGCACGTGCATGCTCACACACACACGGAATAGACAAGTCATGTCACCATCCAAGGTCACAGAGGGAATCACTGTGCCAATGCTAGAAACCAGGTCTTGTAATTCCGAGTCTCATGGGCCTTACAAACCTATACACAATTATAGAGCTTAAGGGTAGCTCTGATGGTTAAGTGATTAAAGACCAGGACTGTAAGTCAGGAGATTTGTTTGTTTTTTAGTTTTTGCTCTGAAACTGACCCATTGAGTGATCTTGGGTAGGTTCCTACCCTTCTGTGTATTTGTTTTTCATTGCCTGTAGTATGAGGGAATAGTGTCAGAGGGGAGCCATGTTAGTCTGGATCTGTAAAAGCAGCAAAGAGTCCTATGGCACCTTATAGACTAACAGACGTATTGGAGCATGAGCTTTCATGGGTGAATACCCACTTCGTCGGATGAATGTAGTGGAAATTTCAAGGGGAAGCTATATATATGCAAGCAAGAAGCAGGCTAGAGATAATGAGGTTAGTTCAATCAGGGAGGATGAGGCCATCTTCTAGCAGTTGAGGTGTGAAAACCAAGGGAGGAGAAACTGGTTTTGTAGTTGGCAAGCCATTCACAGTCTTTGTTTAATCCTGAGCTGATGGTGTCAAATTTGCAGATGAACTGAAGCTCAGCAGTTTCTCTTTGAAGTCTGGTCCTGAAGTTTTTTTGCGGCAGGATGGCTACCTTTAGATCTGCTACTGTGTGTCGAGGGAGATTGAAGTGTTCTCCTACAGGTTTTTGTATATTGCCATTCCTAATATCTGATTTGTGTCCATTTATCCTTTTCCATAGGGATTGTCCAGTTTGGCCGATGTACATAGCAGAGGGCCATTGCTGGCATATGATGGCGTATATTACATTGGTGGACGTGCAGGTGAATGAACCAGTGATGGTGTGGCTGATCTGGTTAGGTCCTGTGATGGTGTCGCTGGTGTAGATATGTGGGCAGAGTTGGCATCGAGGTTTGTTGCATGGATTGGTTCCTGAGTTAGAGTTACTGGTTAGTGTGTGGTTGCTGGTGAGAATATGCTTAAGGTTGGCAGGTTGTCTGTGGGCGAGGACTGGCCTGCCACCCAAGGCCTGTGAAAGTGAGGGATCATTGTCCAGGATGGGTTGTAGATCCCTGATGATGCGTTGGAGGGGTTTTAGCTGGTGACTGTATGTGATGGCCAGTGGAGTCCTGTTGGTTTCTTTCTTGGGTTTGTCTTGCAGTAGGAAGCTTCTGGGTACATGTCTGGCTCTGTTGATCTGTTTCCTTATTTCCTCGTATGGGTATTGTAGTTTTGAGAATGCTTGGTGAAGATTTTGTAGATGTTGGTCTCTCTCTGAGGGGTTGGAGCAGATGCAGTTGTACCTCAGTGCTTGGCTGTAGACAATGGATCGTGTGGTGTACCCGGGATGAAAGCTGGAGGCGTGAAGGTAGGCATAGCGGTCGGTAGGTTTTCGGTATAGGGTGGCGTTAATGTGACCATCACTTATTTGTATTGTGGTGTCTAGGAAGTGGACCTCCCGTGTAGATTGGTCAAGGCTGAGGTTGATGGTGGGATGGAAGCTGTTAAATTCGTGGTGGAATTTTTCCAGAGTCTCCTTCCCATGGGTCCAGATGATAAAGATGTCATCAATGTAGCATAGGTAGAGAAGGGGCGTGAGTGGACGAGAGCTGAGGAAGAGTTGTTCCAGGTCAGCCATAAAAATGTTGGCATATTCTCGGGCCATGCGGGTGCTCATAGCGGTGCCACTGATCTGGAGGTATATATTGTCATCAAATTTGAAATAGTTGTGTGTGAGGATAAAGGCACAGAGCTCAGCAACCAGTTGTGCTGTGGCATCATCAGGGATACTATTCCTGACAGCTTGTATTCCATCAGTGTGTGGGATGTTTGTGTAGAGAGCCTCTACATCCATGGTGGCTAGGATGGTGTTTTCTGTAAGATCACCAATGCATTGTAGTTTTCTCAGGAAATCAGTGGTGTCACGGAGATAGCTGGGAGTGCCAGTGGCATAGGGGGAATACTTACTGTATCTATCTTGTAAAGGGTTATATGTGATACACTTTTCAGTGGAAGGCTCTATAGACGTGCTAAATAATATTTTTTTTATTTTATTATATCATAAAACATTAAATGTGCCAATAAACAATTGATAACTTTCTCAGCAATACTGAATTATTACCTATTTAATTAGAAGCTCTAAATGTGGCACTTTTATTAAGTTTAACATAGTGCAACTATGGTACTTACCCACTACCTTTCTTTGAAATAATGATCATCTATGCAACACATTATTTGCATCACTAGATCATAGCAGGATATAGTATTTTGTGCCACATTCTGTAAACGGTCTTGAACAAAATATTATTTTGGCCCTTATTACCAATTAAAATACAGAGGATCATTAAGACTGGAGAAATGTCCCTGCTTCAGGCAAATATAAACAAGTAGTAAACAGGCATTATGCTAAAATTCTTCTCAGTTCAATTTTTACTAAAGGCTGGTAGTTAAAGATGAGACTGAGTTCCTAGATAAACTAATTATAATCCTTAATAATGCTCAACTATATCATAATACTCTCCAGATGAAATCTGACACATAGTTTCACCCCTGACAAATGTTGCTTATGAGAGAAACAGAGCAGAATTTTCATTGAATTTTATATTATCTTCAAATTAATGTTTTTAACAAAGTGATACACGGAAGCTTGCATTTTCTGCATCTCTTTCATTCTAGAGTTCAACAGAAGTACATATATTATTTTACCAAAACCAAAACTGCTGTATTTTTATTATTATTTATTTCTACATAAACAATTCATGGACAGAGTTTCAAAGTCACAAACAGCTGTTAGATGCCTAACAGTTGCTGACTTACATTTGTCCTTCTGAAAATCAACTCTTTTATAAAAACTTTATATATCTCTATCTCTATATATTCATTTATATAGATATAGATATATAAATACACATACACACAATTATATTAAACCATCACATGTCTGTTTTGTAATTAAGAAAATGGACCTAATTCTAATCCCATTTGCACCTGTGTAATTGAGATCAGAATCAAGCATTATTTTATGTGGTGCAGGTAGAAAAGCTGCCTGGTACTTTTTATTACAAGACTCTGTTTTCAGTTCCTTATAACTTTGCTACAATTTAATGATTCTGGCCCAAATGTTACATATGAGGTGTCTGCCAAGGGTGATTTTTTTTTAAAGTTTCATCTAAACCAGTTCAAATGTTTCCAAGAACAAAGTTAGGGAAAATTAAACATTCTCAGTAAAGACTTGTCACAGTTTGGCAATTAAATTATCTGAGTATTCTGTCTGCCCTGATCATGCTTCATCCCAGTAGAACTCCTATGTGATCACAGGATCATGTATGCACTGTCCCTATGGAGTGACTAAGCATGTGCCAATCCAGGTATGCAGGGGATGAACAGGACTTTCCCTATATTTGTTCTTCTTGATAGCTGAGGCTTGCTGTGTCACCAGACACAGGAACGAGAGCAAGAAGACTGACTCTCCTGTATTCTCAATGCTCACACTGCTAGTGCTCAAGCAGGGTGGAGGAGGAAGAAGCTGCCACACTGGAGGGGAAACAGGAAAGCAGGTTGCAGGAGCCAAACCATAGCAATAAGCAGCAGTGGACGGGAGCTGTTGGGGGTGCATAGGAAGAGTGGGGAAGAGGGGTAACAGGCACACAAAGAGGGGTGAGTTAAGAGGTGGGAATGGAATTTGGATATCAGCAGAAGGGGAGCAAGGTTTGTGGGGTGGGGTTTGGATAGGAGCAGAGAAGTTGGGGGGCAAAGGGGGCAGGACCTTGGATGGGTAGCTAGGAGCAGAGACAAGCTGGGGACACAGGGACAGAAGGTTCTATAACTGCTAGAAAACACTCCCCTCCAGATCCTGGAATTGAACCCAGGAGTCATACATTTCTATCTTCCTCTGCTGTCAGCAAGAGATGTGAAACCACTGGCAAAGTGTATGTCAAATCCTGCTGTAGTGGCTGGTTCACAAAAAGGATAAGAACATTCTAATGCTACCAGTTACTTCATTACCTCAAGTAGTAGAGGTCTCTGCTGTGATTCTAAAGGTCAGAACCTTGATGATGGCCCAAGTGGAGTATGATTTCACATGATGGAATTTGGGGAGGGTAATTCAGTTTTTTTCTTTAAAAAATATATAGTTTGTAAAGTCAAGCATTCAAAAGTTTAGGAAATGCCAGAATTAGGGTTGTCTGTATGTCCTTAATGCAAATCCCTTTTGTATATGTTCTAGGATACAGCCTTTAATTACATTATTGCACACTATTTCCCCCACAGAACCTCTGTCTCATTCAAAGCACAGAACAGACTGTGCTCTGCGAGTGAATGAAGCTGTTGTTTGTAAGACCCCTGGCTTATTTGTTATAGCAGTTGGAAGGAGTAGTGAAAAAGGCATGGAATTACAGAAGACAAAGGATGGCTTCATGGGTTAGGAAGTTGAATACCACTCTGAAGAATGGGATTCTGCCCCTGCCACTGAGTTCCTATGTGAATCTGGGTTTAACCATTTAAGCCAAACACTTCAACCACAGTTAGCTACTAATTATGCATTCCTTATTTTCTGGTACCCAACATTAGACATCTGTGGCTGGAAATGCAGAAGAGCACACACAACTGTAACTGAATTCAGTTGTACCTATGCATTGAACATACAAAGTGTTATTAAAATTATAAATAAGAGAAATATAAGACTGGAAGGAATCTGGAGAGGTCATCTACTCCATCTTCTCTCTCTGAGGCAGGACCAAGTGTACCTAGTCTATCCCAAACAGGTGTTTGTCTAAACAATTCTTAAAATGCTACGTACTCTGGAAAGTCAGATTCAAGGGGCCAGATTGCTCAGTCAGCTAAAGTTTCACATAGACACCAAGTGGGATTTTGATTTCAATGGGAGTTAGGTGTCTAGCGACTTTAGATGCTAGATGCCTATCTGAATCTTTATGTGCCTAAATACCTTTTAAAAGGAGAGCCTAGATTTCTCTGAAAGTAGTCAACACTTTCACTGACTGAAGCAGAAGTCCTGTGGAAAAAAACAGTATGTGTCGATTAAATTGAAGACTGTATTTTAAATGCATAAATACAAAAAGGGCAAATTCTGGCATTTGCTAACATGGAAGGGTTTGATTTTGCAAGATTTACATTATTTTAACATACTTGTTTCATTGATGTATATGGGTGGAAAAATAAATTTTATATATATGGAAAAAAGTGATTATGTAAGAATCTCAACTCTTATCTAATAATAATAATAATAGGTGATAATAAAAATCAACCCTGTATGCTGGCAGCAAAAACCTTGAAAATATGATTAGAGTATACCCTAAAGATTGAAAGAAAAAAAAGAAGTTTAATATAAAGTAGACATTTAAAATAATTTCAAAACCCTCATGATTTTAAAGTCAATATCATGGTTTTCGGGGCCTGATTCATGATTTCAATAATGCTTTATAATATTTTACAGAATAGGAAATGCTGTAGGATATTATTCCAAACTCCTATTAAAGAATATGATAATGTAATATAATGGCAAATAAAACATGAAATGAAGAATACTAATTTGTTACAACTATCATTTTAATATTAGCTGTCAGAGTATCCAAATTTCCAAGATATATAAGGGATCTGTTTTATACAACATATTATAAAATAGTACATGGTTTATTTTCTGTTAACATTCTGTCACCGTTTTTCTGGAAGCATAATTTAATGAAGGAAATGTAAGAAAGAAGGAGAAATAGCTCAGGCTATGTATTAATTTTGATATTTAGTAGCCATTGTTCCCCCTTCCCCCATCCCCTAACATAATAATGAATCTAAAAATTAAACTTGCAGATCAAAGTTATAAAGTTAAAGACGTCTCTGTGGACAGACAAAACTGCTAGTTTGACCAAAAATGCCTCTAATAAGAAATAAAAATGTAATATGTAGCTTTTGTCATATTGAGACTAATGCACAGCTGCTGTACTATAGAGATTAAGTACTGTACTGTTTCTTGTTAACTTGGGGATAAAGCACTTACAAAACATGAAATGAAATAAATTATGTAAGTGATTTAGATGCAGACTATCCTGTGTTGGCACTGGATTTGTTTGTTTGTTTGCCAGAAGCAGATGGAAGTGAATTTCTGTGTAGAGTAGTCATTCACATTTTTCAGTTGTATGTCTCCTGTAGATAGAAACAGCCCTTAGCACTATTTACAGAAGGTCTTCCATGGAAAGGTATATACACTCCTCAAACTTGCAGCACTTTGAGCACTGTTTTCGCGAGAGGAAGACCAAGCACAGGGTAGGCCTCTTACTCAATTGGAGGGGTGCGGGGGAGGATAATAACAGACAATGTGGAAACGGCAGAGGTGCTTAATGAGTTCTTTGTTTTGGTTTTCACCAAGAAGGTTGGTGGTGATTAGATGTCTAACATAGTGAATGCCAGTGAAAATGAGTCTAAAGTAGGGTAAGAACAAGTTAAAAATTACTTGGACAAATTAGATGTCTTCAAGTCACCAGGGCCTGATGAAATGCATCCTAGAATACTCAAGGAGCTGACTGAGGAGATATCTGAGCCATTAGCTATTAGCTTTGAAAAGTCATGAAAGATGGGAGAGAGTCCCTAGTCTGGAAAAGGGCAAATATAGTGCCAATATATAAAAAAAGGGAAATAAGGACAACTGAGGTAATTATAGACCAGTCATCTTAACTTCCCCTATCTAGAAAGATAATGAAGAAAATAATTAAGCAATCAATTTGCAAACATCTAGAAGATAATAAGGTGATAAATAACAGTCAGCATGGATTTGTCAAAACAAATTGTGTCAAACAAACCTGATAGCTTTCTTTGACAGGGTAACAAGACTTGTGAATAAGGAGAAAGTGGTAGACATGGTATATCTTCACTTCAGTAAAGCTTTTGATATTGTCTCACATGACCGTCTCATAAACAATCTAGGGCAGTGATTCTCAAACTTTTGTACTGGTGATCCCTTTCAAATAGAGAGCCTCTGAGTGTGACCCTCCTTATAAATTAAAAACACTTTTTTATATATTTAATACCATTATAAATGCTGGATGCAAAGCAGGATTTGGGGTGGAGGCTGACAGCTTATGACCCCATGTAAATAACCTTGTGACCCCCTGAGGGGTCCTGACCCCCAGTTTGAGAACCCCTGAACTAGGGAAATGCAATGTACATGGAGCTATTATAAGGTGGGTGCAAAACTAGTTGGAAAACCATTGCCAGAGAGTAGTTATCAGTGGTTCACAGTCATGATGGAAGGGCATAAGGAGTGGGGTCCCTCAGGGATCAGTCTGGGTCCAGTTCTGTTCATCTTCATCAATGATTTAGATAATGGCATACAGAGTATACTTATAAAGTGTGTGGATGATACCAAGCTGGGAGGGGTTGGAAGTGCTTTGGAGGATAAGATTAAAATTCAAAATGATCTGGACAAACTGGAGAAATGGTCTGAAGTAAATACGATGAAATTCAGTGAGGACAAATGCAATATGCTCCATTTAGGAAGGAACAATCAGTTTCACATATACAAAATGGGAAGTGACTGCCTAGGAAAGAGTACTGCAGAAAGGGATCTGGGGGTGATAGTGGACCACAAGCTAAATATGAATCAACAGTGTAACACTGCACAAAAAGCAAACATCCTTCTGGTGTGTATTAGCAGGAATGTTTTAAGCAAGACACAAGAAGTAATTCTTCCGCCCTGCTCCGTGCTGATTGAAAAAAATGGGTTTTTTAGTCTGGAAAAGAGAAGACTGAGAGTGGACATGATAACAGTTTTCAAGTATATAAAAGGTTGTTACGAGGAGGAGGAAGAAAAATTGTTTTTCTTAATCTCTGAGGATAGGACAAGAAGCGATGGGCTTAAATTAGAGCAAGGGATCTTTATGTTGGACATAAAGAAAAACTTCCTGTCAGAGAGGTTAAGCACTGGAATAAATTGCCTAGGGAGGTTGAAGATTTTTAAGAGCAGGTTAGACAAACACCTGTCAGGGATGGTCTAGATAATACTTAGTCCTGCCACAAGTGCAGGGGACTGGACTAGATGACCTCCCACTAGTCATCTAGACCTCCCTCCCGTGGTCTCTTCCAGTTCTATGATTCTATGATTATAGGTTCAGAGTGTTTCCTGCAGTTTCGTAGAACAGATGTGTTGGTGCAGAGTATTGTGCTCCTAGAATGTGCAAAATACTCTGTGAATTCATTGTAGCTTTCCAAATCTGATGACATTCTAGCCCAGGGATCAGCAACCTTTGGTACATAGCCCATTGGGGAAATCCGCTGGCGGGCTGGGACGGTTTGTTTACCTGTAGCATCTGCAGGTTCAGCCGATCACAGCCCCACTGGCCACAGTTCACCATTCCAGGCCAACGGGGGCTGCGGGAAGCGTCGGCCAGCACATTCCTCAGCCCATGCCACTTCCCGCAGCCCCCATTACCCTGGAATGGCAAACTGCAGCCAGTGGTTTGTCCCTTTGTCCCTTATCCTCCCCACAGGGTATTTTTAGTAAAAATCAGGGACAGCTTGCGGACTTCGGAGAAATTTTGTTCATTGCCCCCAACCTGTCTGTGACTGTTACTAAAAATATCTGTGACAGAATCATAGCCTTACAGATGATAATTTTGCCTAAAGATGGTAGAGGAATAAAAGTTGGAGGAAGAGAGACTGAAAAAGTTTAAGGACCTCAGAGACACAAAAGAAAATTATTAGAGGCATGGAGAGTTTGAAAAGAGTTTTGTCTGCTTAATTTACCGTGAAGATAAATAAGAGGGGACATCATAGTTGTATACACAATGATGAACGACATAGAGAAGGTAAAAGTGTTTCTTTTAAATCTCCGAATACAAGAACAAGGTGAAACTCAATGAAGTTGAAAGGCATCATATTTTATACTGAAAAAAAGAACAATATTTTATGCAGTCCACAATTAGCCAGGGTGACTCATTACCACAAGATATCATGGAGTCCACAAGCAAAGTATAATTTGAAATGATTTACACATTTATATGAGTTATGAGAACATTCAGCATCACATTAGAGGGACTTTTTTTTAGAACGGATACACACCCTTATACATCAGGATATAAGGTAACTAGTAACTTCCGCTACAGTCAGGTTATGCTATAATTTTCTACTGCAGAGTTTCTTATTCCTTTCTCAGAAGCATCTGGTAGATAGACTTCTCGTCTGAACCAGTATAATAGTTCCTATTTATGGAAGAAAATGTAGCTGGATTTTTTTCAGACGCACAAAAATAAATATTACTTGGGTAATAATAAGTTGGACACCTGGAATAAGACAACCGATTAAACATCAAGTACCGTATTTTCCGGCGTATAGGGCGATGGGGCGTATAAGACGACCCCCTAATTTTATAGTTAAAATATAGGTTTTGGGCCTATATTCGCCCTATAAGACGACCCCCCCTTCCGAGGGGGGGAGCCCAGAGCCTTTTAAATCCCAGCCGCAGCCGGGAATCAGAGGGCTCTGGGCTGCCCGCTGCGGCGGGGAGCCCAGAGCCTTTTAAATCCCAGCCGCCCGGGATTTATACCCGGCGTATAAGACGACCCCCAATTTTTTTTTTAATATAGAAAGTCGTCTTATACGCCGGAATATACGGTAAATATAAATAAACAAGCACATTTTATTACCAATAATTTTAAGTATAAAGAAACAGATTTATAGTTCTAACTATTGGAGCTGAGTGTGGATGGAATGACTCAAATAACAAAAATAATTTCCAGACAGAAGCACTTTAATACATTCTAAGGACTAGCTACGGTTCATAAAGCAAAGGACAGTTAAATAAAGATTTTCAGGAAGATGTAACATGATTGAAGCATTTAAATTTATTTATTTTTTCTCTACTGGTAATCTCACAAAACAAAACAGTTGTCTATGCTTTGAAGATTGCATGTTTCTCCATCACTATACAGATGAACACACAAGATTATGTAATGCTGACCGACCCCAGTTGTTGGTGGACGGAATCTACCCTGAGACCTCTGGAGCTTAGTGCATGAGCTAAAACCAATGTGGCTCTTAGCTAAGGCTGTAGATCAGACTCATTAATCTCTAAGTGATCTTGGTGCCACTAAATGGGACAGAACACCACACCCAACAGGTGTGTGAGTTACAATTAGACTAAGTTTATGTTTAAAGAATGGACCATCTTCTTCCATGCAAGATGGTCCTGACAGATAATAGGTATTCTGGTGAGATGTTATAAACACACAAAAAACTTTAACATGGAAGTAGGGTTAAAGAGCTCACCAGTGCCATGTGTTCTTCAAGTCCTTTCAGAACAGGACAGTTTAATTCACAAAAGCAAAGCTCAAACTTTGGTACACTAGAAAATGAGGAGTTAAGATCATCTTACACACACACATGTAAAAATGAAGAACAAAACACAAATACTGGAAAACCAGGAAATGCAGAGTTCAGATAATACTTCCTACACAACCCAGTCCACAGCCCTTAACTCTGCTCCCTTGATCTCAGCCTTGAAGAGTCGCTCAGAGAGAGCCCAAATCATTATCCTTCCCTCAGAATTTGTTCACTATGGTGCCAAGCTGCAGCAAGTACTCTCTGCAGCAATAGTAATGCACAGAGCATATTTTGGGTCCCTTGGAGAGTATGACTAGGAGTCCTGATTTGGAGTGGTGGCAGGCACAGAGACATTGGCAGCTTTTAATAATGGGATGTTTCCAGTTCCTCTTGACATTACTACAGGCTGAGATTGAAGCAATGCCCTTAAAAATCTCCTAGGAACTTAATCTTTGATTAACCATGTGGATCCAAATAGAAGATGTCACAGAGAAAATAAACAAAAAAAACCCCAAAACAAGTTATAATTTCTCGTATTCAGAGAATATAAAACCATGCTTAATGTACAGATCCAACACTTGTAAGTAATAAAATATTTAATTGTGGACAATTTAACTTGCTTCCAAAGATTTGCCTTGGTAATGTTAATAGGGGAAGATTATTAACTAGCCATGAGCACACAAACATTGTCTAGCTTCAGTGCACTCTGAGCAAGATATTGAACTTCTACCTCCTTTCTCAAATTGTAGGGTATGCTCACCCCCACCTTTAGCTATCTTTCAACTCAAGTGAACTTAGAATAATGTCGTAATTATCAGGTCAAACCCTGTGGTCAGTAGTCATGTAAAATGACTAATACCTTTGATGAGAGGGGTTTTCCTCCCAAACTAAATATAGACTTTTTTTGAATGTTACTTTTTAAAAATTCTGTAAAATATCAATCTATTTTCTTAACATTACAGTCCATTATCCCACAATGCCTGTTGAAGGTATTCAGTTGTCTTATTTAATAAAGTTTGTTTTATATTAAAAAAAGACAAAGAAAAATCACAATAAACAGAAGCAGGTTTTTGTTGCTAACCTCCTGGAACTGTTTGAAAGCTGACATCCATAGTGCATGAGAGTGTGCATCTCTGAAATAAGCACAGAGCTATCAGACTTAAAAAGGGTCTTCATTTGGATATATAGCCACACATACAGTATATCTAGCAAATGATACAAAGCTATCTGATTGATTGCTGTTACCAAGCCAGCATGAGAATAGAACAGCTGTTCTTTTGAGTCTTACAGAAGTTGTTGAGCTAGATGACCTCCTCAGAGTCTCTTCATCACTGTCCACTTATAGCAGTTATGGGAAAAAGCAGAGACTGTATATGTAACAGAACTGCATCATCTGAAATAAAATGATTTGCTAAAATGTGTGATTAATGTTAGCTACAGTATGTTAACAGCCTACCTAAAGGAAAAGAAAATGAATAATCAGTATAGTAGGATGTTCTTCTAACACCCACAAACATTGTGTGTTTGATGCAGCTTAGTACAACTGTATGGTCTATGTTATGCAGGAAATCAAGAGTAGATGATCTGAATGGTCCTTCCTGGCCTTAAAATGTATTAATCTGTAGCTACGTTGATCTCCTCCTTTGAATATATGGGGAAAAATAGACTCTAGGCGGGGCATCAAAAAAATCCAAGAATGGTGTGCTGTTCTTTCCATCCTGTTTAACATCCCCCCTCACTTTGGTTTTTAGATTGCAATCTTAATCTACACAATCAAATCAGACAGGCCTGAAATAGAACAATAGAGGTTTGGGAAAGTGTGAGTTTGGATCTGAATCCTCATCCAAAATTTGCAATTCAGGCTAATTTCTACATAGCACAATATACTGTGTCTTCATTCTTCTTCATCTTTCTAGGTTTCTTTATGGGAGTCAACAGATATGCTGTAGTTAAATCAGAATATCATTTAAGTCATCCTTGTTTACTGTGACTTTTGTATTTTTATTACTTTAAAAACTCTTTTGATCTTTCTATGATATGGTTACATATTTGAGTTTATCCTCATCTAAGAGTGAATTATGTCCTTCTGGTGAGTAAAGCAGTGGGTAGAAAACAAGATTTAACAATATCTAATATACTTTTACACACAAATAACCAATTATCTTGATCGTTTTGTGCTGAAATAGATTTTTATATCCAGAAAAGCATTACAAGGATGCCAGGGCTTTTATTAGCAAAGGCTTCGAAGGTTATTCTTGGGGTAGCTTTATTTTAATTATTATTGTATAGTATTTTTTAATAGTAAAAGTAGCTGGTGTGTGTAATCAACAATCAAGAGTGCTGGCTGTAAATGCATTCTATATAATTTATGTATTTGCAGCCAGCACTCTTGATTGTTGATTACACACACCAGCTACTTTTACTATTAAAATTTTCTTCCCAGCCTATTTTTCTTTCCTGTTTTTCAGAAGTTTATTCCTGGCCCTCCTGCTTTCTGAGAATGGGAATAATTATTTTCATTTGTTTCTAGTGTTAATGTGATGCTATTTATAAATTGAAAACTTATAACCCTCTCCTAGCTGAGTCTTCTCTTTTAGACCACTCTGCCGCTCTTCATTTTCTTCAACCCTTGGCATCTTGTTTTGTTGCCTATCTTTGTATTATGTCTAGTTACTCTATCATTCTTAATCAATTGTGTGATTGTTCCAGGACAACTATTAAAACCTTTCTTATTTTACATGCATCTCCCCAACACACTTATATCCAAAAAGAGCAGTTGCTTGTGTGTGTGTGTGTGTGTGTGTGTGTGTGTGTGTATGTGTGAGCGCTTATTTTTCACAGTAGTATTACTGCAATCACATGTTTATGTTGCTACTGCATCTACAGTCACCCTTAGGTCTTTCTTAAAATCCATGCTATTCAGTGTAGCTGCTCTCACTTGTATTTGTGCTGCATTTTTTCCTCCTTTCCTGTATGACTGAATTTATTAGTATTGAATCTCATTTTATGTGACCTGTTCTTAATTTCTTCCAGTCACTTACCATTTTGGTCCTGTCCTTCTGTGTCCATATTACCAGCAATTGGATTTTTATTGAATTTTCCTCTCACATCTTCCTTTAAACAGAGAATGAACATATTGAATAAAATGAGTTCCAAAGACTTGTGGGATTTTGGAGAGGAAAATCACATTTGTGACTAGGAAAGTCGGAAAAAATATATAAAAATAATGTATCCATATGAAAATATGATCTCTGAAATTCTGAAAAGAGCAGTAAGATATTAGATCTTGCAAGCTTTTCCAAAGTATTTAAAACAAAATATCAGAGGAAAATATGCCAATGTTAATTATGTAGTGATTCCACCTAGATTTTCTGTTTCCCTCTCTGAACCCTTCTGTGACAGAGTGCTTGGCAACAGCACTATTCAATTCTGCATCTGATTCTAAGGGAGGAGCTACTGGACCCAGGGTTCAAATTAAAGCGGTGGGGGGGAGCAACAAATGATAAAACAGGAACAGGCGAGAGGGTCACAGGTTCAAAATCGGGGTCCAGAAAGGGATACCTATCAGAGAACTCCCGGACATGTCCCACTGCTCCTCAAAGGTGTAAAGGAAGCCAATGGATCTGGCTCAGAGGAGCTCTGCCCACATACATGAGCCAAGGGAGGAAAAAAATAGGTGCCACAGTCATAGAGCACCTCCCTATCCAGCATCCTTCTCCTGGTTTCATAGGTGGCCACCATGACCTTGGCCAGCTCCAGAAGGAGTGGGTGAGGAGGTCTCGTGACTATCGGGGCAAAGGCTTGATGAAAAGGTCCAGAGGGCCAGGGATGAGGGGTGGGTAGGGAGCACCCTCCTGCAGGCCCTGCTCAAGGAAGGTCCAAAAGGTGGGCAATAAGACTGCCCTCACATCATGGAGTATGCACTGGGGGGTGGAGTTAAAGGGTCGAGAGTATGCACTGGCCAAGCACCAGGGGATCCACCCAGTCCCCCTTGTTATAGTCCAGGAGGTCTCCAATTCTGGTGGTTCTTGGACCAACCTCTGGCACACCTAGGATTGTGTAGCAGGGGCTCCATGAGGAGATCTTCCATCTCAATGTCTGCCATGGACCTGGTTGCCGAAATCAGCTTCCATATCCCAAGGAGGTCCTGATAGAAGGCAGGCAGCTCAGAGAGGACTCATGGAAGACCCCTCTCATGGAGATAAAAGAGCTGCCATCATGTCTGAGCCCTCAGAGGCGGCAGAGGAAGGTGTGCGCTAATGTGCTCCACACTGGACTACCTGCACCATAAAGGAGTCCCTGCAGGGCCTGGAGGTGGAAGACAAGGACCTGACTGTGGAGGCAGAGCAGGCCCTGCCCTCCCTCCTGCAGGGGAGCTGGGCAAGAATAGCTAAACCCGTGCTCTGGTCACTGAAGCTGTAATTAATTATTCTAGAACAGACCTAATTAAGAAGAGTTGCGCCTAACTGATGGCCTAATTCGCCTCTCAGTTCTCCTTGGCCTATTAGGCAGATGGTACACAAGGCATAGGAAGGAAATGGGATGGGGGAAGCAGGCAAAGAGATGGAGACAGAGATTGTTCTTCCCTGCTTGCCTTACGAGTGAAGGGCTCCCTAAAATTGTAGGCGTGAGGCTCTATAGTGTACAAGGGTGGTGGGAACCAAAATTGTAAGTAAACTGCACTGGGTGTTTACCAGCAAAAAAGTCTCTGAGTTGTGTGTGGACTTGAGCACAGGCAGGGACGAGTGGGCCCTGACACACCATCTTAAACCCTGACCAGTTTCTTAGAGTGTGCCCCTCTTGAAATAATTAAGAGTCACTGCCAACTTTCCTTTCATGAGTTTGAAGGAAACCTGGGCTAAAGAGATTTTTGGAGGGCTCAGATTATACTGAGAGTCCATGTGCAAACATCATAAAAAGAGGAAAAAAGTATATTTCAAAATAGGTAATGTATTAACATTGCTCTTTACAAAGAAACTGCATTCCTAAAGGGCAATACAAAAATGCCCTACTCACTCATCCACTATATCCTATTGTCCTTTTGAGTTTTTGGTTTAATTATAGATCATAAGCCTCTGTGTCCAGACACCTTGGGTCAGATCCTCATCTAGTGAAATTGATTTATATCTGTTGAATTCAATACTTGTAATCTCTAAAATGCCATGTATACCCAGGTGCTTATGACTAACTAATAATTTACTAAATTCCAGTCCAGGGCTATATTGAGTTGGGTCTGGTCATGACATGAAGTTGAAAGTCCAACACAATTTGAAACAGCAATGATTTGTTCCTAAAGTTATTTTGAAATAGCTGATTTTCATCAGGTAAGATGAGACAAGCAAGTATTTTTTGAGACACTAACATGAAGAATATTTTTATTGTAATAGTCCCATGTAGCTGTATGTATTCCCCATGAACAGTCGTCGGACAACTTTTTTCCTCAGTGGTAGCCTTCATGGCAGCTTGAGTACCCTTAGCTGCCTCATGCTACTGCATGCAGGTATAAGAGGATGGAACCACCCCTGACCCCCTTCAGTTTCTTCTTACTGCCAGTGACATTTATTGGAGCACTTACAATCTTGCTATCACAAGCTTCCCCCCCCCACATTCTTTCTATGTAGTTCATTTGTTCTCTTAGTGGCTAGTTAGGTATAGAGTATTGTTAGTGTTAGTGATAGATTTAAGTTTTAGGTTCTTTTGGGACCAAATTTGACTCTCAGTACTGGTACCAGAACCAAGCCATGCCCTCAAGGGTTTAAGCCCTGCAGGTTGCGTGTCAGGCTGAAGACGTTCAGAAACTCACACCCCAGCTGTCTAAAATATTTGGGGGAGTCCCACATCAATGATATATGTCATAGTTGTAAAGGATTTAAGTCTCATTATAAAAAAAGATGGATCAATGAGAGTTAAGTGTATCCTTATAGAGGTGGCACTCCACCCTCCACCAGAGTCATCAGGTTCAGAGCATATTCCGAATGCTGCACCTTCAGTACAGAGCGCGCCACCTGAGATGGCTTCAGCACCTCATTTGTGTCTCTGGTATCCAAAGAAGAAACAGAGATCTTTGAAGGACTCAGTTTCCCATCCAGCAAGATCATCGGTAGCGAGGCCATCTAGAGGCAAAGACTCTGACGTGAAGCATTCCCCAGAGAACCTCTGCCAGGTTTGTCGAGGCCAACCCCTTAAGTCCCTATGCAAAGACATCAAACTGAAGACCCCGTTCTGTTACTGACAACACTGGAGGCAGACACAGCCACTAGACAGTTACTCAACCTTTCAGTACTGGTGTCCCCAGTGTTACAGGAAGTGTTTCAGCTAGTACCAGTGACTCCGGTTCTTACACCAGCTCTGAAAGACCATGCAATACTGATCCCTTCTCTGCATCTGGTATCTAAAAGGCCAGTTCATTCCAGGGGCAAACCACTGTTAATATCCTCAGATCTGCCATCCCCAGACTCAGCGTATCTATCTCCTGTCCACACGGAATCTACTCCACCGTCATTGCAGTACTTGGAGTCATCTTCAGTTATGGAGCTGGGGTCTTCTGTGTCCCATGCCACATGGGACGCATATCCTCCATCAGCGCCTTTGGGTCCATGTGTGTCACAGTGCTCCCAGAAGTGGGCACATCTCCAGTGGCCTGCGCAAGTATGGGACCCGCCTCTACTATTTCAGTGGCATTTTTAGACATCGTGGAGTGTCCCTTCCCCTGCTAGGACCTCCTGTCACCCATCTGATTTGGCTTCCACTGAGATCATCAGCACTGCATACAACATCCTCTGATGCCCAGGACTGATACAGTGCAGCTGGAAGTTACTCAGACAGCTCCTCTACTGCAAGAGACAGACCATTCATTTCCTCAGCATCCGAGTTCATTTTATTCCTCATCACCAGGTTAGGCTATAGGGAGGGTGAGCAATTCACTGCAACAAGCAGATACAAGGCTTACTGAGAACTGCTTAAAGGAGTGGCCTTGACATTAAAAAGTAAGGAGGAAGATGTCCACAAGAAATTCCATGAGCTAGTGGACATGTTATCTTCAGTAGGGCCCTCCAAATTGGCACTCCTGTTTTAACTAAGCAATTCTGGAGCTGATCAAAATACTCTGGAAGACCCCTTCTTTCCTTCCTCTACAGTGAAAAGGTCAGAGAGGACATATAATGCCCCTTCTAAGGGTTTCAAACACCTCTATGGTCACCCTCCTTGGAGTAGCTAATGAAAGGGAAAGTCAGTGACCACACATGTCTTCACCAAAGAGTAAGGAATCAAAGACACTGGACTTACTTGGTCATAAGCTTTATTAAGCAGGAGGACTGCAACTTAGAATTGCCAATCAACAATCTCTTCAAAGTTGCTATGGCTTCACTTCGTGGGAAAACATCATGAAGTTTAAAGACAGGCTACTGGAGGACTCCAGGCAGAAGTTCAGTCTGGTAGAGGAAGGCAAGCTGGTGGCAAGGACAGTTTGGATGTGGCAGACTCAGCAGCTTGATCCACGGTGTTTACCATATTTATGAGATGTTCATGGTTGAAGTCTTCTGGTCTCCCTCTTAAGTACAGCAGACCATGCAAGATCTGCCCTTTGAAGGTCCCTCTCTCTGTTTGGAAAATACAGAAGATAGGCTACATAGCCTAAAAGATTCCAGGGCAACACTGTAGTGCAGTTCCAGCTCCTACAGGTTCATGGGTATCAGAGCTTTATACTTCTGCCTCAAGACCTTCCGAGAAAATGGGCCAGAAAGTATAGTAGGTGACCAACTCCCCAACTCCACTGAAAGCAGGTTCCCCTCAACCAGCAGCCCAGTCTAACCGTGTATTTTGACAGTTTTGTCTAGGGCAATATACCAGTTCCTACATGCCTATCTGTACCTACCCATATCCTTGCCAATCATCTATCTGAGTGGTTCTCACCGAGGGATGAGTGAATCAGGGGGTGTTGGTGGAGCTCCCTCCCTGGACCCTGCTGTGCAGAGTATCAGAGGGGTAGCCATGTTAGTCTGGATCTGTAAAAGCAACAAAGAATCCTGTGGCACCTTATAGACCACTTGCATCCGAAGAAGTGGGTATTCACCCACGAAAGCTCATGCTGCAAAACGTCTGTTAGTCTATAAGGTGCCACAGGATTCTTTGTTGCTGTGCAGAGCTGGTTCAAGACCTGCTAGCCCTTGCTGAAGCCCCACCAGCCCCCCAAAATAGAAGTAAAACTATACCTATGCTGAAAGGTCCCCTTTGCCATCCCGGAGCCCCACACTCACTCCCTCCTGCCAGGCCCTGGTGTTTTTCTAGCATATTGAGGGATGCCTCAGCAAGAAAAAGGTTGAGAATCCCTGATCTATCTCACTTCCTCCATGCTTGGACTCACATCACATCAGATCAGTGGGTCCTAGGCAGGATGTATCTGAGCTATTCCCTGCAATTTGTTTCTATCCTCATCCTTCCCATTACCCTTCCTTCTGCCTCTTCAAGGACCACTCTCATGAGACCATTCTCAGGAGGTCCAATCCCTCCTTTCAGCAGGGGCCATAGAGGAAGCTCCTCTGGGGAAAAGGTGTTTATTCCTGCTATTTTTCTTATTGTTAAAGGAAAAAGCAGTCTCAGTCCTATTTTCGATCTAAGAGTTAAACAAATATGTGAAGAAGATAAAGTCCTGCATGGCTACCCTAGTTTCCATTATTCCTTCTCCGGAACAAGAGGGCTGATATGCTGCCCTCAGCTTAAAAGATGCTTACCTTTGTATAGTGATCCGCCCAGACCACCAGAAGTTTCTCAGTTTCATAGTGAGTGGAATCCACTACCAATTCACAGTACTTCCGTTTGGCCTGTCAGAAGCCTCTTGCATTTTCACAAAGTGCATGGCAGTGGTAGCTGTGTATCTTAAGAGGTTGGGAATCCATGTGTTCCCTTACCTAGAAAACTGGCTAGTGAGAGCAAGCCAAGTCTAAAGTATTGTCCAGTGTGACTTTGATCCAGTTGACCTTCAATGAACTGTGGCTATTACTCAGTCTGGATTAATCAATTCTGAAACCTGTGCAAAGAATAGAATTTATCAGAGCATTTTACTGAGGCAGAAATGCCCTGGCTTTGATAAATTTGACAATGTTCCAAGTGCTCCAGGGCCTGGTCTAAAAGCACATCCTGGTACCACAGTGGACATTTGTCTCAGTCTCCAGGGGCACAGAGTAGCATGTACCTACATAGCACAGCATGCTAGACTATGCCTCAGGAGGCTTCAGGGATGACTAGCATGACTAGTGTGTTCTCCCAGTCAGCATCATCTAGACAGAGTGGTTCATGTATCAAAGATAATTTTGTTCTCTCTCAGAAAGTTTGAACAGGAGTTCACTTTGTTTCCCTGCAACCAACTCTTATGTTGGTCACGAAAGTCCATAGGTTGTGTGGCACACATGGGTACCCTGCAAACTCAAGATTTGAGGTCTTCGCAGAATCTGGGACTCATATAAACATTGGGGATCTACATGCTGTCTGCCTAGGCTGTTCAGCCACATATTGTGGGGAAAAAATCCGTTAGTGCTAACAAACAACACAGCAACTACGTTGTATGTAAACAGAGAGGGAGAGGCACTGTCTCATAACTGTTCCATGGGGCTATTCTGTATGAGAGTTCTGCATAATCAAGTCTATTCACCTCAAAGGTGCTTACATTCCAGCAGAGCAAAACACATTGGCAGATCACCTGTGCAGGTCTTTTTTTCCTAATGGACACTACATCTTGATATGGCCAAGTCTATCTTCCAGTTGTGGGGGACTCCCCACATGGACCTGTTAACAACGAAGGCCAACAGAAAATGCCATAAGTTCTGGTCCCAGGGATGTCGTAGTCTGGGTTCATTGATGGTTGCTTTCCTGCTATCATGGACGAACTCCCTGCTGTATGCCTTTCCTCCAATACTCTTACTGCCCAGAGTCTTGTTCAAGACCAACCAGAACCATGCATTCCTCATATTAGTACCAACTTGGCCTCAGTAACATTGGTTCTCAACCCTACTAGCATTGTCATTGAGACTTCCTCTGACTCTTTCATTGGATCCAGACGTGATTTTTCAGGACCATGTCTGCTCAACCCCAGCCTGCAAGCATTCCACTTGACAGCATGCATGCTTCATGGCTAACATCACTGAAAAGGGCTTCCCCAAAAGTTGTTCAGGAAGTGCTTCTGAATAGCAGAAAGCCTTTAACTAGGCTTACTTACCTGGTCAAATAAAAAAAGGTTTTCTACCTGGTCTCACCAAAAATGTGTGTCTTCAGTGAAAGCTTCCATTAACCAAGTTTTGCCCAATCTGTTGCACCTAAAACATCAAAGTCTGAGAGTTCTGTTAAAGTATATTTAGCAGCTATTTCAGCTTTCTACCCTTCAGTGGATAATAAATCGCCTTTTTCCAACCCTATAACTATCATATTTCTAAAAGGGTTAGACAGATTACATCCACAGGTGCAATAACCTGGTTCCCGCTGTTTCAACCTAGTGCTAGCAAACTTAATGGGGCTACCCTTTGAACCTCTTGCTCCCTTCTCCACCTCTCCATGAAAATGACATTTCTGATTGTGATAACCAGTGAGGGCTTGATTTTTCAGCCTGATTTCAACTTGACTCATATTTATTTTTTAAACCCAATTATTTATGAGTACATTATATGCCATTCTGTTGTCTACCTTATTATGCCTGACAATCGGACATCTAAACACCACAAACGACAATTGCTGATTTGAAACTACCCTCAACTATGTAGGTATGGAAATTGTGATTGTGAAAAAGGAGACTGGCTTTTAAAAATATATGTTTTAAGCTTTGAGAATAAATTTAGGATCATGGCTGTTTTATTTTGTGCTGCATGAATAAGTAAATCAATTTTAAAAAGTCTTTGGGGCCTCTATTTTAAACATTTATAAAACATATATATTTAAAGAACTCTAGTGGGCTATTTTATAGGAACAGAACTAAACATCCTAAATCCTGTACTTCCACAACACAAGGAAGAGAGATAAATATCCACAATGGTTGCAATTAATTATAAAAAAACAGGCACTCTGGTGAATGTCTCAGGGAAATGAAGTACTCTAATTTGCTAAGAAATCTTGGGAAAAGTGATTGCATAATTTAGTGCTAATCTAGTTTAGATTTTGCTACTGAATTTGATCAATGATCAACTAAATGCTTACGGAGTGTGGCAACGTGCCACGAAATGTGTTTTCACATGCAGAAGGTGATGTGTAAGTGAATGGTTCCTCCAATGTATTGGAAGTAAACAACATTTTGTATACTCACAATTTCTTCTTCCAACTATTTTCCTGGAGCAAATGCCTTCAGCAGTGGCCCTATTTGTTAATTGATCCTCCATTTAAGTCCAAAGTAACCTATATTGATGGGGATTTGAGTGACAGCATACTGAGTCAGCTCCTGGGTAACATATTTCACCCAGTTACCCCTATATGAAGCCTGAAGATTTCAATTAACCAAAACATTTCAATCCTCAGGAAACTAAACTGTGTGCCACAGGCAAAGAACAGGAGAGACCAAGGTGCCACCAGTGCCTGAGGATATCTGCAATAGAAGGGAAGTGAGATAAACCCAGATGATCCCATCAGGCAAACCACATTCCACATTGCAGAGGAAAGCAACCTCATCTCCCCCGCCCAACACACCACAGGCTTTCTGCTAATCTGACCTTGAATAAAATTCCTTCCCAACCCCAAATGTGGCAATCAGTAGGACCCCAAACATGGGAGTAAGACTCACCAGTCAGACAACTAGAATGGATTATCTGTATCAGCTGTGGCCAATCCCTGATTTGTCAGAAGAAGGGGGTAAAAAAACAGATTATATCTATTCAGTTTTGCATTGTGGAAAAAAAAATCCTTCCTGACCCATGTGGATGACAGGTTAAAGCTCTTAAACATGACATTTTATTTTCTATATTAGAGCACACTAGGTCCTTCAAGAGCACATGCTGCTATATCAGGTGTTATTGGAACTTGACCCTTCATGACAATGGAATGGTGGGAGATATAGTGCTAGAGAGATCAGGAGGCCAAGTGGCTTAATGTGACTAGGCCTGGACTACAGAAACCATTGCTACTGCCTCAGAAGGGGACAGCTCAGGTTTCACCTTAACCTGAAGAAGGGTTCTCTGCTAAGAAAGTTAGGGAAACAGTGAGCCCAGAAAAGGGGTTGATGGACAAGCCTGAGAGGAGACAGGACTTAGAAAGACAGCAGGGATAAGGAAGAAAGAAAGAGACCTGAGTCAGTATAGTGCGGTGTGAGATAGAGGCCACACGGTGTGGTCTTCATTTAGGGAACTCAGGCTGAAGGCCTCCATCAAGATGGGGAAGCGAAGAAGTTCCTCCTTTAAAACCTGCAGCATCAGGGTAAAGAGCCATTGAATTTGTGAAGAAAAAGTCTATTGATTAAACCCAGAGAGAGAGAGAGGAATACTCCTACTGAAGTCCAGGGAAGAAAGTCGTAGCCCAGGAAGGGCAAATGAACCGTTTATCCGCAGGCAGGTGACCTTGCACCAACAGGGTGATTGTGTTTTTTTTTTCTTTCTATTTGGTTGATAGCTGGGGAGTGAAGAGAGAGATGCACATGAGCTTGTTGCAGCAAGCAGTGTGATCTGTTTCTTCCATTTACCATTGGTATTACTGACAACAATGAATACTGGTTGTTGTGAGTCACTGTTATATGGCAGATATATGACACATTGTGACAACTGCAAAGCTGTATGTCTGAACATTTTACACAATAATCTGCCATGAAACAAGCGGCATAAATGAGTAATCAATATGTATAAATTAGTGGAATTCATAACTATTGAATGGATAGAAGACCTCAATGGATTTTAACTTTGCTTGTGGCCCCAGCGCTTTTGTTTTTGATGTGCTCACTGGTGTCAGTGCAAGTGACTAAGAAAAATAAATGGGCAATATAAAAATATAATGTGTTATTTTAAAGAGATTCTTTACCTGGACAACCAGAGCCATTCACTTTAGTTATCTATTTTCTGGAAAGACAGACAAATCCTTGGCTCTCTCTTGTGATTCTGATATTAATGGAACATGTTTTTAAAGCTAATCAAATTAAGGTTTTTTTAATCTCTTTTTACACCCTGTAGGTGTTAAATATCCCCTCCAACTAACTTAACAGAAAATACACATATTTCACCAATAGTCATGTGTATGGGGGGGAAAAATACCAGATAAAACTAAACAAAGTTTATCCTAATAATAACTAATTACAGGAAACGGAGCTTCTCATTTCCATTCTTGTTACATCTAGATGCTCGTATCTTTGATATGTAAAACTTTTCAACATTTATTTACCCCTCAGACCTTTGAGCCAGGGTCCTAACAGGGGCCACACAGAAATTACAGGACCAATGGTTTGTTTCTTCAGAATTCCCGCACTGGGGCAAAGTAAAACCCATCCTTCCATGGCAGTAAATCAATAGCTTTTGATGGCCAAATCTGCCACCAGCCAAACTTTTTATTCTAAATTTTGCACCCATCAATATATAAGGGGTCATCCTGTGGAGTTACAGGACCTGATTTTGATCTCACAGCGTTTTACATGAGTTTAACTTCACTGATTTCAATGGAGTTATTTCTGATTTACACGAGATCTAAATCAGGCTAATAAGGGTAATTCCTATTAACTGTTTTAGGACTGAAGAAACAGGCACACACAATCTTCACATGCCAGGAGGAAAATAGGTTTTTTATTTATTTATTTTGTTTTGTTTTGTTTAGTTTTGGAACAAAATGTTGGAAAAACAGTAAAACATGGAAATTTTCATTTATAGTATCTGAAATCATGTTACTAATATTAATGAATCAAGTTTCTCATCAGAAGCAACCCCATCAGCTGGGAACAGACAAATAGAGAGGAAGGAAGCCCTGGATAGGAGGTGGAGAGCCTGGAGGAAAGCAGAGTTGGTTGCTGCTGCTAGTTGGTTGCTGCTAGTGTAACCTCCTTGGTGTGGTGCTCTGTCCCATCTAGTGGCACTGAGACCACTTAGAGAGAGAGATAAAATGAGTCTGCTCTCGAGCCTTAGCTAATAGCCAGCTGGCTTTTAGCTTATGCTGCAGAGTCTCATGCACTAAGCTCCAGAGATCCCCAGTTCACTCCTGCCCATCGACGACTGGGTTCTGTCAGCGTTACAAGCGGGGGTTTGTCCAGGATTTCAACTGGGAAGTCTCTTAAACTTGGGATGCACTTCCTCACATAGGGGAAGTATGTAACCCACATACCTTCTGGGTGTGGTGTTCTGTCCCATCTAGTGGTACCGAGACCACTTTGAGAGAGAGTTAAATAAGTCTGCTCTACAGCCTTAGCTAACAGCCAGTTGGCTTTTAGCTCATGCTGTAGAGGCTCATGCACTAAATTCCAGATGTTCCCGTTCTGACCCCGCCCATCGATGGTCAGGGTCTGTCGGCGTTACATTAGTACTGCTCCCTTTCTCCCCAGAAGTAAGAGGGGAAACTGACTGAGGCTTGTAAATATGTAAATAGTGCTGCTAGAACACTATAATAAAGTACGGTGGCGATGAAGATGTCCTGGAGTGAATATAGTTTGTACCTAAAGTGAGAGAGGCTCACAGGGGACTGCTCTGTGACAATGAGGTTAGATTAGATAATCTGGTGGTCTCTTCTGGCCTTAACTCTATGGAACTATAATATTGTTTGCTCCTAAAACACATTCATTACAGTATTGATAGCTCAGGAAGGTTATATGGCCAGGGTTTTCATGTAGTTTTATATATAATCTGCCCCCTCAGATGTTCAGCAGCTTTTTGCATAGCATATTCTATCATCGCTAGCAGGGATTATCCTGAGATAATATGGAAAGGCTGGACTTTGATACAGTGAAGACTCACTGGCTTCCAGAGAAATACAGAATGCCAGAGCATGTAACTGTTAGTTGGAAGCCATTTACACTGGGCATGAAGGAGGTGGGTAACATGGAAGGATATCAAACAAAGGTGTTATTTGCTGACAGGTTTTCAGCATGAAGCCTCTTTCTTTCTTTCTTTCTTTCTTTCTTTCTTTCTTTCTTTCTTTCTTTCTTTCTTTCACAAAGAGAATGTACATTAGGCTGAAAATATTAGCTTCATTAGTAGGGAGCTGGCACTTTGCAGACAACACAATTGAGAAGTTGGTAGGACAAGTCAGCATCTCAGAATAGTTTCTTGCTTTTAGATACCTTTCTGTTTTGTTGTGAGTGATTATAGGAAATGTGTGTATAAGGTTGCATAAGAGTTTTCATCCCCTCCATCCCTCCGCTATGGATTATATTTGTATTTGTGGTTAGAGAAGGAACTGGAGAGGTGTTGGTCCACATCAGCCTTTATACCCTCAGTTTGGAGCAAGAAGACAACAACTGTGTATGTGTGGACCAACAGACACTGCTTACTAAAAGTCTCCAGACTCAGGTGCTTGGTGCACATGTGCACCCCCATGTGGAATGCAGGTAAGGCCTACACATCTCTGGGGGGAAAGGTGGTGACCACAACACTGGTTGACTGAAAGAAGGGAAAGGAGGAACTTCACCATCACGGCTGCCACCCCCACTTTGTCTCCTGGGATCATGGACCTTCTTTATCCTGTCCTGAGAGATGTCCTGGTGAGAGTAAGCCAGAGAAAGGGAGCCAAATGACACTGCCTCCTCCATTGTCTCCGGCTAAATCCCAAACACCACCTGGGATGTGAGACTTCGTCTCTCCCACCCTCCTCCCAATGCATCCTTTTTCCTTCCCTGCCTTATTTCTTATTTCTTCTCTTTCCCATCTCTCTACTTTTGTTCTCTTGTCTAATAAGAGTGTGGCTCAGCTGTTCAAAACTGTCTTCTGTGACATGCAGCTAAAAGCAATGCCCTAAACAGCCTGGGCAAAATTCCCAGATTTATCTAATAAGAATGAAAGTGTGACCCGTTACAGTACAGCTCAGCATGGAAACACAAGTGTTTTGTTTAGTTGGTTGGGTTTTTTTGTTTTGTTTTACTTTCTGGCCTTCAATGATGTAGACTGGATTGTGGTAGAGGCACATTTTAAATATCACTCCAGAACAAAAGACAGTCATTCCTTCCCAGGGGTCATTAAATAGAGAATAGATTGTAATGAGGAAAATGCACTATGATCACTAATGTGATTATGTTCAGGTGATTGGGCTTTTTAAGCCTTTTCAAATTTGGAATGCTTGATTTCTATCATTTGATCTTGCGGAAAATTGAAAAAATTAAATTAAAAAAATCACATACTGATAGGGCTGTCAGTTAATCACAGTTAACACATGTGATTAACTCAAAATAAATTAATGTGTGTTTTTTTAACTAGTGTTAATTGCATACCTCTGGAGACAGGACTGGGCAGCGGCTTGCACCATCCTCTCCCCACTGGACAGTGCCGGCCTTAGGGGTGGGGTGGGATGTCCACCATCCAGGGTGCTGTGCTCAGGGTGGGCACCGCTGTGTGCCTCTGGGTCAGGGGTGCCCCTCCTCTCACCACCCTGCTCCACTGCTGCTCCTGCCTCCTCTCCCGCCCATGGAGCCGCCCTGGTCAAGCTGCTTGGGACCAGGAGCCTGCCTCCTGTCTGCTGTGCAGAGCAGGGGCATGGGGAACGGAAGGGCTGATGTTGGGGTGTCCCCCTTCCCCTGAGGGAGCCTGTCTGCTGCTGCTGCTGGTGGTGGTGGTGGTTTAGGAATGAGTGCTGCCAGCAGCAGCTGCTGCTGGCTGAAAAAGCATTCAGGCTTCTGAGTACTCTGCATAAATAGACAGTTTTCCCCCTGCGCGTGCGTGCACACACACACACACACACACACACACACACTCTTCCCCCGTCTCTCTCACACACATCTCTCCAACATGCACATGTCCACACACTTTCCCTGCAACACACACACTCTCTCACACAAAACCAAAATCTGAAATGAAGCCCCTGCTGAGCTAGGAGTGGCCGGAGAGCCAGGCACCAGGAGTCCCAGCAGCACTGCAGAAGTAAGGGTGTGTTGTAATTAAAATCAATATATTTGAAAATGTAGAAAACATCCAAAATAGTTAAATGAATGGTAGTCTATTAGTGTTTAACAGTGCAATTAAAACTGTGATTAATCACAACTATTTTTAAACTCACAATTGCAATTAATTTTTTAAATTGTTTGACAGCCCTACATATTGATAATTAACAAGTTTTTATAAGGAAGATTGATTACTTTATATTTCTTACTTCCTAACTGTTTGAGATGTGCTTACCATCCTCACACTTTTCTTTAAGCCATTATACAGCAATATTCATCTCCAAGTTATCTTCCAGTAGCTAATGTATAGGTAATTTGGTAATAATGGGAATTAGAAGGAGAAAATGTGATTATTTTATCTTTTTCATATGTTGAGTTTTCCTTTGCATGATAAATTTTTCATTTCTTACATGAGTATAAATGTCACCATACTTGTTCTTTTTTGATAGTTTAAAAAAAATCAAACCCCTTAAAATTAGGACATCTGCAACATCTACAAATAACAAAGAAAAATCATTTTTATTAATTTATATATCTCAACTTTTGTCTAAATCTGAGGCCTACATTTTCTTTAATATATTGCTAAGTATAACATTTATTACCCAAAACAGGAGTTCTCAAACTGGGGGTCGGGATCCCTCGGGGGGTTGTGAGGTTAATACATGGAGGGTCGTGTTACCGAAATATTGGGTCTGTCTAGCTGAGAGCCAATAACAGCCTGACAGGGATAAGGAAAAAATGCTTTATTCTGCAGAAGAAAGGAGAGCTCTGTAGTAGATACAGAAGACTCTACTGCACACAAGTTTCACAAGCTTTTTATACACTTTCAGACAAAGACCATGCCGTGTTAACACTTCATTGGTGGTTACTAAACCCCATAACACTGGTAAGCGTAGCCACCCGTGTGTATCACACAAGAGATAAAATTCAAGAGACCAAACAGGTGAGAATGCTAGCAACTTTTTTAATTTTATAAGGGGGGTCACTCTCAGAGGCTTGCTATGTGAAAGAGATCACCAGTACAAAAGTTTGAGAATCACTGACCTAGACCATACGGAGTCATATGGAAGAAACCTTTCCATCAAAATTGTTTTTGCTACTCTGTACTGTCATCAGATATGCTCTTAAGAAAGCAATACATTTTAAAACAGAATATTATGATATTAAAATTAAATCATAAGCATGGAAGACTAAAGCAGATAAATTGATTTAAATTACATAGTAATTCAACAAGTTGTTTTCGGTTTAGGTGACAGCTGCATCAGGTAGTGAAGAGGGCAGCAACAAAGAAACCCATTTAGTAGACTTGGATTGAATTAAAAACATTGTGATTTTTAAGGTGCCTGTGGGACACAAGGAGAATATTAATGTATTATCTTCAAATTTATTTATAGTCCTGACATATTTACAAGAATACATTAATTTTGATCATACAGTTTTAATTTAATTTGACATCACTCAAGTAGCTGTCCAATCATTATTTCACTGTCTTTGACAGAATAAATGAGGTGATCTTGGCAAATGGAAATATTATTCTGGCTATACAGATAAATAACATAGGTAAACAATACACTGACACAGGCATAATATGAATAAAGTACATACAGGACACCAAAGTGTCATGGAAAAAACAAAAACAAGATTACCTATCTTCTCTCTCTATTGTTTAACTGTAGCATTTAAGTGTCTTACAAAAGTATAATGTTATCAAGAAACGTATCTCTTCAGTTTAATCATATAAAGTCGGTATCTAAAGAGCCCTCAGATATCAATTACTTTTCTACACTAGATTGGGTTTAACCAGTGACCTATTAGTGAACAAATCATTACCGCTTTAGGATTCTCCTGAATCATCTGGTCTTTCTTCTTAGAGTGTTTATGAAGTATTACTTTTTTATTAATTACTATTATTGTTGTTATTAATTATTAATTTATTATACTTGCAGTTGTTTAATCAAATATGTCTGCTTGATATAAAGCCGTCTTACACCATCCAGTGGGAAATGCTGCTTAAAAGTGGATGGTGCAATATGGTGCTTAAATTCTGTAATTAGAGTGAAATAATATTAGATCTCTTGCTAAAGGTATTAGAAAGTAGGTAATCTCCAGGCAATACTAGGAACTAAAAAGTATCAGTTTCAAGAGGAAAAACAAAAACGCAAGTAAAAAAAATTATCAGTTCTTAGGAAGAACTCTACTCTGTTTTGTGCCTGTATATTTGTTCTTCACATCTCCTAAGGTAAGTTACGGACATAATGTAGAGCAGTGGTGGGCATGCGGTCCATCAGGGTAATCCACTGGCGGGCTGCGAGACAGTTTGTTTACATTGACAGTCCACATGCATGACCGCCCGCAGCTCCCAGTGGCTGTGGTTCACCATTCCCAGCCAATGTGAGCTGCAGAAGTGGCGGTTAGCACGTCCCTGCAGCCTGCCGCTTCCCACAAATCCCATTGACCAGGAACAGTGAACTGCGGCCACTGGGAGCTGCAGGGGCCCGTGCCTGTGGACGGTCAACATCAGCAAAATATTCGCAATCAGATTACCTTGATGGGCCACAGGTTGCCCACTAATGAGGTAGAGCATGATAGAAAAGCCGCAGGCAGAGAAGAAGTGCAAGGTGGATGCTCTGCAGTCACATCAGCCAACTCCGTCAGCACCCTCGGATGCATTAGATCTGGACCCATGGACTTGTGCATGTCCAGCTTTTCTAAAAAGTCCTTAACCTGTTCTTTCACCACTGAGGGCTGCTCACCTCCTCCCCATACTGTGTTGCCCAGTGCAGTACTGTGGGAGCTGACCTTCTCTGTGAAGACCGAGGCAAAAAAAGCATTGAGTACTTCAGCTTTTTCCACATCTGTCACTAGGTTGCCTCCTCCATTCAGTAAGGGCCTCACAGTTTCCCTGACCTTCTTCTTGTTGCTAACATACCTGTAGAAACCCTTCTTGTAACCCTTCACATCCCTGCTAGCTTCAGCTCCAATTGTGCTTTAGCCTTGCTGATTACACCCGTGCATGCTCAAAATATATTTTTGTACTGCTCTCTAGTCATCTGTCCAAGGATATACAACTCTCAATTCCCCATTAGGTTACTTGACTAGATACTAATATCACTAATTTATGAGATGCAAATTACTGTATAATGAATTCAAAAGATACATGACATACTTGCAGTAAATTTTTCTTTAAAATCCTTGAAATAATTCATATTTTAAAAGAAAGGTTATTTGAAGGAGAAATATTATACTTTGTTACCTATTAGGGACAGTTCTGTAGACAAACAGCTTCTTTATTCGAATATCTGTAATAACAGAACTGGCTATCAACAAGTTTAGGCTTGAAATTAGACAAAGGTTTCTAACCATCAGAAGAGTGGTGTTGTGGAACAGTCTTCCAAGGGGAGCAGTGGGAGCAAAAAACAGTTTTCAAGATTGAGCTTGATAAATTTATGGAGGGGATGATATGATGAGATTGCCTGCACTTGTATGTGGCCCATCTGCAGGGGTGGCTCTAGGTATTTTGCTGCCCCAAGCACAGCAGGCAGGCTGCCTTCGGCGGCTTGCCTGTGGGAGGTCCGGCGAAGCTGCAGGAACAGCGGACTCTCCGCACGCATGCCGCCGGAGGCAACCTGCCTGTCGCCCTCGCGGCAACCGGCAGAGTGTGCCCCGTGGCTTGCCTCCACACGCATGCGCTTGGCGTGCTGGTGACTGGAGCCGCCCCTGCCCATCTGTGTCTGCTAGTTGCAAATATCCTCAATGGCTGGAGATGGGACGCTAGATGAGGAGGGCTCTGAGTTGCTACAGTGAATTTTTTCCCAGGGGTCTGACTGATCAGTCTTGCTGACATGCTCAGGGGGTAACTGATCATCATATTTGGGGTTGGGAAGAAATTTTCCCTCAGGTCAGATGGGCAGAGACCCCATGGGGAGTGTGGGGTTTGTCTTAATCTAAAGCAGTGGCTCTCAACCTTTCCAGAGTACTGTACCCCTATCAGGAGTCTGATTTGTCTTGTGTACCCCCAAGTTTCACCTCACTTAAAAACTACTTGATTACAAAATCAGACATAAAAATACAGAAGTGTCACAGCACACTATTACTGAAAAATTGCCTACTTTCTCATTTTTACCATATAATTAGAAAATATTGTACTTACTTTTCAGTGTATACTATATAGATCAGTATAAACAAGTCAGAGTTTGTATGAAATTTTAGTTTGTACTGACTTTGCTAGTGATTTGTATGTATGCTGTTGTAAAACTAGGCAAATATCTATATGAGTTGATGTACCCCGTGGAAGACCTCTGCGTACCCCCAAGGGTATGTGTACCCCTGGTTAAGAACCACTGCTCTAAAGCATGGGGCCTGGGTTACTTGCCGGTTTAAATGGGAGTAAATGGTGGATTTTCTGAATTTGAAGTCTTTAAATCACAAGTGGAGGACTTCACTAATTCAGCCGGACATTATGGGTCTATTACAGGAGTGGGTGAGTGAGGTTTTGTGGTCTGCCATGTGCAGAAAGTCAGATTAGATTATCACAATGGTCCCTCTGGCCTTAAAGTTTATTAATCTATGAGTAAACTGCAGTAACGAGGCTAGTGCTATGTTAAAGAAGCAGGCATGTAGAGTGCTTTGACTCTGCAGCTACAGCGCTGCTGGTACTCCACCTCAGCGAATGGAATAATGTTTGCTGCGCCCCCACTGGAGTGCCACGACACCAGAGTGCATGAGGTGTTGCATTACTGAACTGTGATAAGCCTCCAAAAGCATCCCATAATCCCCTTAAGTAAAGTGGCCACTCTTGTCATTGTTGTGAAATCGGCTGCAGGAATGCAGAAATGCCCTTTCAAAGCTCCGTTTACTGTGTAAAACTCCATTTACTGTGTGCTTTGAGTGAGTGAGAGAGAGGCAGGGGAGGAGGGAAAGGGGGTCTGAACTTACAAGACAGCATGCTGACACACTCTCAGCCCCCCCAAAACCCACTCTCTCTCCCCACACCTACACTCAACACACTCCCTGTCACACTCCCCCCCCTCATTTGAAAAACACGTTGCAGTGACTTGCATGCTGGGATAGCTGCCCATAATGCACCGTTCCCAATGCCGCTGCAAGTGGCGCAAATGTGGCCACGCCAGTGCGCTTGAAGCTGTCAGCATGGACAGATTGCAGCGCTTTCCCTACTGCACTTTATGAAGGCGGGTTTAACGCATAGTGCTCTACATCTGCAAGTGTAGCCATGCCCTTTGGCTGCCATGTTCTGCAACTACTGTACCTCAGATTCTGAATCAGCTTCAAGGGTATCCAAGTTAGGGTCAATTTACTAAAAAAAAACCCCACAGTATAGCTCATGGAGGCATGGATTATTACAGAGTTCACTATTATGAGATGAATTCTCATCCTTAAAATTGTGTGAGAGCTAAGCTTATAATAATTTAAAATAAACTAGTGGGAGCTAAACTAATAACTTTCTAGGAATGGAAGTGGGAATAATACATTCATACGCATTTATTTTGAATGATGAATTTTGTTCTGCACCTCATATTTAATTTTATGGTAGAAAAAGAATTAGACACTTTGAAAAGAGGGTCATGGAAGTAAGGATTTGTTGTTCTTAAATAAAAAAGAGATTACTATGCTTTGACAACCTACCACAAAAATAAATAGCATTAGTATTTTCAATATTTGGTAAACTCTACCTTAAAAAGGCACATAATCAGTATTTTGCAGAGTCATTAGAAGTTTCTTTTAAAGAAAAGATGCAATGGTTTGTTAAGTGTACAATCCCATTAGACTAGTTTAAAGTGGGTTTTATTTTCTACATATATGAGAAGCAGGCCCTAGGTAAACTGCTTGAAATATACATAGGACATTACTTCATAGTGGATTTTATTGTTTTATATAATTGCTTCTGAAACTCTGTTTACACAGCATTTCGATAATTTATCTCTGACTTGACAAATATGAATTACGTATATTAAATGAAAACTTGTATTGCCAGTTTTAGAAATCTACATTGATACTGCAAATATAAGTTGATTAGCTTGTTGTTAATGTGTTTAAATATTAATGTTATTAGTAAGATATATTTGGAAACAAGGGACCAGCCTCTCAACTAATGTGAATCAGTGTAGCTCCATTGCAGTCAATATCAAGTCAAGTCTCAACTTTACTCCTTGATAAATAATTTGAATTGTTCTATACTTTGTTTTGCATTGTGGGATTATTGGAATAAATGCTCACTGATGTAAGAACTGCATAAACTTCCCCTTTAAGAGATTGTCAAATATCTGAGAAATGAATAATAGCATTCAGTGGAATGAATAATAGCACGCTGCATAGCGCTATCTTAAGACTGTTGATAAATGATATAGAAACATAATGATTCAAACAGCAGAGAGCTCTCAATACAACTGACATATAAGGGAGTTGAAAGCACTCATCCTCCCAGGTGTGGGCCCATAATACACAAATTAAAACTAGTGTAAACATTAAGATAATTTACTGCAGTACACTATAACAGCATACAACAAATTAAATCAGTGTTAGACACATTTAAGTAGATCACCCTTTGAATGTTACATAATTCAATACTATACATTTGTACTTTCTAGCACCATGTGGGAGCCGGTCGACAGGCTCTGAAGGCACGGTATTATCGCCAAATTACCCCAAAAACTACAGTGTTGGACACAACTGTGTTTACTCTATTGCTGTTCCCAAGGAATTTGGTAAGTAGGATGTCTCATTTTTAACTGTTTCTTACATACTTGTAATTGCTTCTGCACTATTTATCTCTTTGGATGGATTTTGTAATTACTTATATGTTGAAAATATATACAGTGCACTTAAAATAAATGCATATATATATGCACTGTAAACTGCTACTGCTGGTTAAAATTTTGACAATCAGTATTTTCTGTCATGCATTTTGATCTGTAGTTCATGTATTCGTACATATATGGGTCACAATATTTGTAAAAATAACATCTTTTTGAAAATATTAGTGATTTATTTTTAATCCATTATAAATGCTGACATAATATAGATATGTTATTCTCAAAATAATGGGCCAAATTTAGCACTTATGCAAATTAGTATGACTGTTTGGTAGTGATTTTGTGTTGAACCTCAAGGACATGCAGCACAGAACTGACAGTGCAAGATGATGAGGGGAGGGCTATGGTGTCATTAAGCCACTATTGAACCTCCCAATCCTGGGCAGCTCTGTAGTCCCAAGTGTAAAATAGGCACTTATGGGGCCCCATCTGATTTACAGCAGCCCATCTTTACCTAGCTATCGGTTGCAGCACTGCCCAGACTCTCTGCAGTACTATGCCCAGCAGCCCCACCCCCAACATGACCCCTGTGTGAGGGTTTGTGAAGAGGTCCACAGTGGGCAACCTTATAGCTATCTTCTGCAGTTTCTACACCAGAGGAATCTTCCGAAAGCTGGATCCAGGCCTTTTAGGGTCCCTTTATACCACCCAGGGCCTGTATATGACATAAAGTGGCTGCAGAGAGAGTGAGGATTTCAGCCTTTAACTTGATTGGCATTGGTCACATAAAAGATTGATTTTGCAGTGTCTGATAACTAAAGGGTTAATAGTGACAATAGAGCCCCGTGGCACCTTATGGACTAACAGAAGTATTGGAGCATAAGCTTTTGTGGGTGAATACCCACTTTGTCAGATGTATGTGGTGGAAATTTCCAGAGGCAGGTATAAATATGCAGGCAAGAATCAGTCTGGAGATAATGAGGTTAGTTCAATCAGGGAGGATGAGGCCCTCTTCTAGCAGTGTGAACACCTAGGGAGGAGAAACTGCTTTTGTAGTTGGCTAGCCATTCACAGACTTAGTGTAATCCTGAGCTGATGGTGTCAAATTTGCAAATGAACTGAAGCTCAGCAGTTTTTCTTTGGAGTCTGGTCCTGAAGTATTTTTTGCTGCAGAATGGCTACCCTTAAATCTGCTATTGTGTGTCCAGGGAGGCTGAAGTGTTCTCCTACAGTTTTTTGTATATTGCCATTCCTAATATCTGACTTGTGTCCATTTATCCTCTTAAGTATGGATTTTCCAGTTTGGCCGATGTACATAGTAGAGGGGCATTCCTGGCACATGATGGCATATATTACATTGGTGGACGTGCAAGTGAATGAACTGGTGATGTTGTGGCTGATCTGGTTAGGTCCTGTGATGGTGTCACTGGTGTAAATATGTGGGCAGAGTTGGCATCGAGGTTTGTTGCATGGATTGGTTCTTGAGTTAGAGTTACTGGTTAGTGTGTGGTTGCTGGTGAGAATATGCTTAAGGTTGGCAGATTGTCTGTAGGTGAGGACTGGCCTGCCTCCCAAGGCCTGTGCGAGGGATCGTTGTCCAGGATGGGTTGTAAATTACTGATGATGCGTTGGAGAGGTTTTAGCTGAGGACTGTAGGTGATGGCCAGTGGCGTTCTGTTGGTTTCTTTCTTGGGCTTGTCTTGCAGCAGGAGGCTTCTGGGTACACATCTGGCTCTGTTGATTTGTTTCCTTATTTCCTCATGTGGGTATCATAGTTTTGAGAATGCTTGGTGAAGATTTTGTAGGTGTTGGTCTCTGTCTGAGGGGTTGGAACAAATACGGTTATACCTCAGCACTTGGCTGTGGATGATGGATCGTGTGGTGTGTCTGGGATGGAAGCTGGAAGCATGAAGGTAAGCATAGTGGTCAGTGGGTTTTCGGTATAGGGTGGTGTTAACGTGACCATCACTTATTTGTACCATGGTGTCTAGGAAGTGGACCTCCTGTATTGATTGGTCATGCTGAGGATGATGGTGGGGTGGAAGCTGTTGAAATCATGGTGGAATTCTTCCAGAGACTCTTTCCCATGGGTCCAGATGATGAAGATGTCATCAATGTAGCGTAGGTAGAGAAGGGGCGTGAGTGGACGAGAGCTGAGAAAGTGTTGTTCCAGGTCAGCCATAAAATTGTTGGCATATGGTGGGGCCATGTGGGTGCCCATAGCGGTGCCACTGGTCTGGAGGTATATATTGTCACCAAATTTGAAATAATTGTGTGTGAGGATAAAGTCACAGAACTCAGCAACCAGTTGTGCTGTGGCATCATCAGGGATACTGTTCCTAACAGCTTGTATTCCTGTGTGTGGGATGTTTGTGTAGAAAGCCTCATCCATGGTGGCTAGGATGGTGTTTTCTGGAAGATCACCAATGCATTGTAGTTTTCTCCGGAAATCAGTGGTGTCACAGAGATAGCTGGGAGAGCTGGTGGTTTATGGTCTGAGTAGAGAGTCTACATATCCGGACAGTCCTTCAGTGAGAGAGCCAATTCCAGAGATGATGGGGCATCCAGGATTTCCAGGTTTGTGGATCATGAGTAGTAGATAGAATAACCCCAGTTGGAGCGCTAAGGTTATGTTGATTTGTTCCTGTGTTAGTGTAGGGAGTCTCCTGAGTAGATGGTGCAGTTTCTTAGTATATTCCTCGGTGGGATCTGAGGGAAGTGTCCTGTAGAATTTGGTATTGGAGAGTTGTCTGGCAGCCTCCTTTTGGTAGTCAGACCTGTTCATGATGAGAACCACACCTCCTTTATCAGCCTCTTTGATTATAATGTCTGGGTTGTTTCTGAGGCTGTGGATGGCATTGCGTTCTGGACGACTTAGGTTATGAGGCAAGCGGTGTTGTTTTTCCAGAATTTCTGCCTGTGCGCGTTGGCAGAAGCATTCTATGTATAGGTCCAGACTGTCATTTCAAAAGGGTTAATCTACAAAGGTTTAATATACAGGATGGAAAGCTTCTGGTATACCACACTATTGAAAAGAAAGATCAGGAGAAAGATTGGTTGGGAGGCAGAGAGATAAAATGTGATGCAGAAATATAACTAAAGCTTGGTAGATTTTATATACTTACTTTAGTAAAACTACTTCACTCAGAGATGTGAAAAATCCACCCCTTTGTAGACAACACTACGTCAGCGTGAGAGCTCCTCCTGCTTAAATAGCTACTGCCTCTCATGGATGTGGAGTTATTAAACTGACAGAAGAACTCTCCCCTGTCGGCTTAGAACGTCTTTCTCCCTACGTGCTACCATAAGAGTAAGGAAATGATTTCACTATGTGGAAGATAGAATGACAGTTTGGGCAAAACAAAAGGGAAGCTGAATGACAGAATATTGTATCAAGGTTCTACCCAACACAACATTATGTCCAGTCATTGAACTGGGGACTAGAGAGCTCAGACTATTATTGATTTCTGAGTCATTAAATCAAATCTGGGCAAGGCTGCTAGTGACTGAAATTATCATCACATTCTGATTTGATGTCTAATTAGTAGTTAATGGAAGTCCCAAATCAAATTCCTTGCAAACAGTTCCTGCAAATCTCAACAGACTCCCAGTTTTGAAGAGGCAAAGAGAAGCAACTGCCTTTCTCCCATTAGAGGTGTATACTGCTAGATCAGGTTTTTGGGAAAATGGCAGAAAATGTGTCCTTATTCATCCTTTCCAGACAAATAGAGAACTTCTGTTTCCAGTTATGTCTTTTTAACACCTTTTACAAGTACTGAGGAGGATGAACTAAAGCTTCTGCAAATTTGACACCATCAGCTCAGGATTAAACAAAGACTGTGAATGGCTTGCCAGCTACAAAACCAGTTTCTCCTCCCTTGGTTTTCACACCTCAGCTGCTGGAAGAGGGCCTCATCCTCCCTGATTGAACTAACCTTGTTATCTATAGCCTGCTTCTTGCTTGCATATATATACCTGCCACTGGAAATTTCCACTACATGCATCCGACGAAGTGGGTATTCACCCATGAAAGCTCATGCTCCAAAACGTCTGTTAGTCTATAAGGTGCCACAGGACTCTTTGCTGCTTATGTAGAATCTACAGTACTACCATAAGACTCTATTTCCTAAGGCATGCTGTAACAGTAGATATATGCTTTAAATTTTCAATAGAAGACAGTTGCATATGTGTAAATATTTCAAGGATCTGTTCAAATAGGGAAGGGCTTAAAATAGAAGATGAGATGACAATGAAATCCTTTGATAGTATGTCATGTATTTTGTAGTTTCCCTAGATGAAGAGCTGGAGGTTATTTAAACACTTTATCAAAACAGTTTCTACCTGTATTAAAATAAGAAGAAAATGGGCCGTGAGAAAGGAGGAGTGGGTGGTGTTTGGTTAATTGTAGAGATAAAAGTCGTTTCCCAGTACAACACACTCTGTTGTAACAATTTGTTTCTCATTACTATTTTTTTAAATGATTTTTGTACCAGAAAAACTCCTATTTTTTGTCTTGTGAATTTACCATAATCAGGAGGAATAGCAGCATATTGAGGGGGGTATTTTAAGAAACTCTGAAGAATAAGTTATACTACTACTAATAATAATTAATGAATAATTATCAATAATAATAATCAAGTGAAATACTCTATTGAGCTTCTAAATAGGAAGCAGTAAAAAACAAATGTGATTTTTGGTTATCCAAAATATGATCTGGCATTTAATTATGTTCCATATTGAATTGATACAATTACTTTTGCAATGATTATAGGTTGATATGTAATGTGGTGTTTTCCATTGAGTGTTTTTTACCATGACTAAACAATGCAAGGAAATTATTTATCTTAACTTTTAAATGTCATGGTTTTCTGGTTTGTCTCTCAAACTTAGATTTATCTAGAATAAACATACTTTTGTGTGTGCTATAGGGGGTACTATTATAGTATAGAAATTATGGACTTTACTAAAAACGCACCCTACTGCAGTCTACAGTGTCTTTCTTAAAGTTTTTCCATGCTTATAAGAGAATTCTAGTAGCAGAAAAATTAATACAGTGAATAAAAAGAAACTAGCAGCTGGAGCACTAATGGTACTTTGGTCCCATTACAGGGGCCAGTGCAAGACACACTCTGCTGGAGCCAATGTCTTAAAATTTTGTGTGTAGAGTTCCCAGCTTGATCACTGGCAATTGCATGATCCAGAAGTGAAGCTCTTGTGTGATATACGTCTTTATATATAAAGTAGACTTTAGTAATCTGAGTACAGTGGGCATGCTTAAAAAGTTCACTCTGTGTTTAGAGATCTTGCAGCTTTCAGAGTCATTCCCTCTACTTTAAATTGGGGAATGCTATTAAAACTGGTAATATTTGTAAAATTGGGGTGAACTACAATGTGAACTACTGTACAGATCACTTGCTGCTTTTGTTGACTAAACAATGTTTGTTCAAACTTGTTAATCTTCCATCATAACAACAAAATTTTGTTTCCTAAGCATATAAGGCCTTATTCCCTCCAGCCACTTTGCACTGTATGAGCCATGCAAAGGATCCAGAATCTGGCTGCAAATTCTCTGAGGATGGAGGAGCACTCACATGGTCTAAAGCCACTACAGCTGGCTTCATAGGAACTGCTGCACTCTCTCTCCAGCATAAGCGACATGCCAGGAGAGAGGGTAATTTAGGGGTGGGAGAAAAAGGAGTGAGGCAGAATGAAGTTCCTCTTCACCAGTTCTTAGCAAGCATATGGTCCCATCTCCAGGTAGCATAAATTAATGCAGTCAGGAGCACCTGTGCCTTGAGAATGAGAGAACTGTAACTGGTTCTCTGACAGCCTTCCCCAACCTCACTCTCCAAGCAGACCTCAGCACAAAATCTGGACCATTACATTTGGTCATAGGTGAAAGAAATAACAGAGTCACATGAACTGTCTTGTGTCACAAATATACTGTTACATGATAAGAACATAGAGCATAAGAATGGCTGTACTGTGTCAGACCAAAGGTCTATCTAGCCCAGTATCCTGTCTACCGACAGTGGCCAATGCCAGGTGCCCCAGAGGGAGTGGACCTAACAGGTAATGATCAAGTGATCTCTCTCCTGCCATCCATCTCCACCTTCTGATAAACAGAGGCTAGGGACACCATTCCTTACCCATCCTGGCTAATAGCCATTAATGGACTCAACCTCCATGAATTTATCCAGTTCTCTTTTAAATGCTGTTATAGTCCTAGCCTTCACAACTTCCTCAGGCAAGGAGTTCCACAAGTTGACTGTGCGCTGTGTGAAGAAGAACTTCCTTTTATTTGTTTTAAACCTGCTGCCTATTAATTTCATTTGGTGGCCCCTAGTTCTTGTATTATGGGAATAAGTAAATAACTTTTCCTTATCTACTTTCGCCACATCACTCATGATTTTATATACCTCTATCATATCCCCCCTTAATCTCCTCTTTTCCAAGCTGAAAAGTCCTAGCCTCTTTAATCTCTCCTCATATGGGACCCATTTGAAACCCCTAATCATTTTAGTTGCTCATCTTTGAACCCTTTCTGGTGCCAGTATATCTTTTTTGAGATGAAGAGACCACATCTGTATGCAGTATTCAAGATGTGGGCGTATCATCAATTTATATAAGGGCAATAATACATTATCTGTCTTATTCTCTATCCCCTTTCTAATGATTCCTAACATCCATTTTTTTTGATTGCCTCTGCACACTGTGTGGACATCTTCAGAGAACTATCCACGATGACTCCAAGATCTTTTTCCTGATTAGTTGTAGCTAAATTTGCCCCCATCGTATTGTATATATATAGTTGGGGTTATTTTTTCCAATGTGGATTACTTTACATTTATCCACATTACATTTTATTTGCCATTTTGTTGCCCAATCACTTAGTTTTGTGAGATCATTTTGAAGTTCTTCACAGTCTGCTTTGGTCTTAACTATCTTGAGCAGTTTAGTATCATCTGCAAACTTTGCCACCTCACTGGAAGCCAAATTTAGGCTGCTAGGGAAGAGACTGAAATCCAGGACCTCTATGGTGGCATTTTCAGAAATGCTCCCAGTTCCACGCGCAGGGTCAGGTAGGCAGGCAGAGCTTCAGAGTCTCAATGCGTGGATGAGACGATGGTGTAGAGAGGAGGGGTTCACGTTCATTAGGAACTGGGGAAACTTCTGGGATGGGAGGAGCCTATACAGGAGAGATGGGCTCCACCTAAACCAAAGTGGAACCAGACTGCTGGCACTAAACATTAAAAAGGTTGTAGAGCAGTTTTTAAACTAGGAGATGGGGGAAAGCCGACTGCTGCAGAGGAGCATGTAGATCGGACACAGACTTCTCTTAGGGGAGAGTCTGATGATAGAGAATCTCCAGTTTATAGTCAGGAGCAGAGGAATGAGAAGTATAATGTAAGGGCCGGATCAGATGATAAACACTCACATAAAAAAGAATCTGGCACATCAGAAAAAGGCAGGCTAATAAACAGGGACAAGTTTTTAAAGTGCTTGTACACAAATGCCAGAAGTCTAAATAATAAGATGGGTGAACTAGAGTGCCTTGTGATAAAGGAGGATATAGATATAATAGGCTTCACAGAAACCTGGTGGACTGAGAGCAATCAATGGGACACAATCATTCCGGGGTACAAAATATATCGGAAGGACAGAACAGGCCGTGCAGGGGGAGGAGTGGCACTATATGTTAAAGAAAGTGTAGATTCAAATGAAGTAAAAATCTTAGGCGAATCCACAGGTTCCATAGAGTCTCTATGGATAGAAATTTCATGCTCTAGTAAAAATATAACAGTAGGGATCTATTATCGACCACCTGACCAGGACAGTAATAGTGATGATGAAATGCTAAGGGAAATTAGAGAGGCTATCAAAATTAAGAACCCAATAATAGTGGGGGATTTCAATTATCCCCATATTGACTGGGAACATTTCACTTCAGGACGAAATGCAGAGATAAAATTTCTCGATACTTTAAATGACTGCTTCATGGAGCAGCTGGTACGGGAACCCACAAGGGGAGAGGCGACTCTAGATTTAATCCTGAGTGGAGCGCAGGAGCTGGTCCAAGAGGTAAACCACCCTTTCACTAACTAGGAGACAATGCAGGCAGAAGCCCAGCAGCAGAGTGGGGGCTATCCAGTTTATTGCACTGACTGTCGCATGTATGATTACCTGCCCTGTGGGCGGTTGGCGTATGTGTGCAGTCGGTGCAAGGAGCTCCTGACCCTCAGAGACCATGTACGGACTTTGGAGGCCAGGGTGGCGAAACTGGAGGAGCTGAGAGAGGCAGAGAGGTATGTTGATGAGGCCTTCCGGGACACTGTAGAATTGTCCCACCTCCGCTTAGACAGCTCCTGTGCTGTTGAGGAGGAAGAAGGGCCCAGGGAAGTAGAGCAGTCAATGGGAGCAGAGGGAAACCTTCCCGTAGTTGGGACCCTCCTTCCAGATGGTTCTGGGGTTGCCTCTCGCACTGAGGTTGCCTCTCCGGGGGAGGGAACTCCAGTTTCTAGGAAAAGGCAGGTGTTAGTAATGGGAGATTCGATTATTAGAAATGTAGATAGCTGGGTCTGTGATGACCGGGAGAACCGTATGGTGACTTGCCTGCCTGGTGCGAAGGTTGCGGATCTCTCAAGGCATCTAGATAGACTTATGTGTAGTGCCGGGGAGGAGCCGGTGGTCGTGGTACATGTAGGTACCAATGACATAGGGAAGGGTAGGAGAGATGTCCTGGAAGCCAAATTTAGGCTGCTAGGGAAGAGACTGAAATCCAGGACCTCTATGGTGGCATTTTCAGAAATGCTCCCAGTTCCACGCGCAGGACCGGGTAGGCAGGCAGAGCTTCAGAGTCTCAATGCGTGGATGAGACGATGGTGTAGAGAGGAGGGGTTCACGTTCATTAGGAACTGGGGAAACTTCTGGGATGGGAGGAGCCTATACAGGAGAGATGGGCTCCACCTAAACCAAAGTGGAACCAGACTGCTGGCACTAAACATTAAAAAGGTTGTAGAGCAGTTTTTAAACTAGGAGATGGGGGAAAGCCGACTGCTGCAGAGGAGCGTGTGGATCGGACGTAAATTAAGCTGTCATGGGATAAAAGGGAAGGTCCTTTCATGGATTGAGAACTGGTTAAAGGACAGGGAACAAAGGGTAGGAATTAATGGTAAATTCTCAGAATGGAGAGGGGTATTAGAGTTCTTTGAAGGGGTCAACAAACATGTGGACAAGGGGGATCCGGTGGACATAGTGTACTTAAATTCATGGTGGCCAAGTCCATAAATGGCTATTAGCCAGGATGGGTAAGAATGGTGTCCCTAGCCTCTGTTCGTCAGAGGATGGAGATGGATGGCAGGAGAGAGATCACTTGATCATTGCCTGTTAGGTTCACTCCCTCTGGGGCACCTGGCATTGGCCACTGTCGGTAGACAGATACTGGGCTAGATGGACCTTTGGTCTGACCCGGTACGGCCTTTCTTATGTTCTTATGTTCTTATGTTCACTGTTTACCCCTTTCTCCAGATCATTTATGAATAAGTTGAATAGGATTGGTCCTAAGACTGACCTCTGGGGAACACCACTAGTTACCCCTCTCCATTCTGAGAATTTGCCATTTATTCCTACCCTTTGTTCCCTGTCTTTTAAACAGTTCTAAATCCATGAAAGGACTTTCCCTTTTATCCCATGATAACTTAATTTACGTAAGTGCCTTTGGTGAGGGACCTTGTCAAAGGCTTTCTGGAAATCTAAGTATACTGTGTCCACTGGATCCCCCTTGTCCACATGTTTGTTGACCCCTTCAAAGAACTCTAATAGATTAGTAAGACATGATTTCCCTTTACAGATACCATGTTGATTTTTGCCCAACAATTTAAGTTCCACTGGCAATTTTATTCTTTACTATTGTTTCAACTAATTTGCCCGGTACTGATGTTAAACATACCGGTCTGTAATTGCGGGGATCACCTCTAAAGCCCTTTTTAAATATTGGCATTACATTAGCTATCTTCCTGTCATTGGGTACAGACGCTGATTTAAAGGACAGGTTACAAACCCTAGTTAATAGTTCCGCAACTTCACATTTGAGTTCTTTCAGAACTCTTGGGTGAATGCCATCTGGTCCCGGAGACTTGTTAATGTTAAGTTTATCAATTAATTCCAAAACCTCCTCTAGTGACACTTCAATCTGTGACAGTTCCTCAGATTTGTCACCTACAAAAACCGGCTCAGGTTTGGGAATTTCCCTAACATCCTCAGCCATGAAGACTGAAACAAAGAATCCATTTAGTGTCTCCGCAATGACTTTATTGTCTTTAAGTGCTCCGGTTGCATCTTGATCATCCAAGTGCCCCACTGATTGTTTAGCAGGCTTCCTGCTTCTGATGTACTTAAAAAACATGTTGTTATTACCTTTTGAGTTTTTGGCTAGACGTTCTTCAAACTCCTCCTTGGCTTTTCTTATTACATTTTTACACTTAATTTAGCAGTGTTTATGAGCCTTTCTATTTACCTCACTAGGATTTGACTTCCACTTTTTAAAAGATGCCTTTTTATCTTTCACTGCTTCTTTTACATGGTTGTTAAGCCACTGTGGCTCTTTTTTAGTTCTTTTACTGTGTTTCTTAATTTGGGGTATACATTGAAGTTGGACCTCTATTATGGTGTCTTTAAAAAGCGTCCATGCAGCTTGCAGGGATTTCATTCTAGTCACTGTACCTTTTAATTTCTGTTTAACTATCCCCCTCATTTTTGCATAGTTCCCCTTTTTAAAATTAAATGCCACAGTGTTGGGCTGTTGAGACGGTCTTTCCACTACAAGGATGTTGTTATATTATGGTCACTATTTCCAAGTGGTCCTGTTATAGTTACCTCTTGGACCAGCTCCTGCGCTCCACTCAGGACTAAATCGAGGGTTGCCTCTCCCCTCGTGAGTTCCCATACCAGCTGCTCCGAGAAGCAGTCATTTAAAGTATCGAGAAATTTTGTCTCTGCATTTCGTCCTGAGGTAACATGCTCCATTCAATATGGGGGTAATTGAAATCCTCCACTATTATTGAGTTCTTAATTTGGATAGCCTCTCTAATTTCCCTTAGCATTTCATCATCACTATCACTGTCCTGGACAGGTGGTCGATAATAGATCCCTAATGTTATATTCTTATTAGAGCATGAAATTACTATCCATAGACATTCTGTGGAACATGTGGATTCACTTAAGATTTTTACTTCATCTGATTCTACATTTTCTTTCACATATAGTGCCACTCCCCCCTCTCCCGCAACACCTGTTCTGTCCTTCCAATATATTTTGTACCCCAGAATGATTGTGTCCCATTGATTGTCCTCAGTCCACCAGGTTCCTGTGATGCCTATTATATCAATATCCTCCTTTATCACAAGGCACTCTAGTTCACCCATCTTATTATTTAGACTTCTAGTATTTGTGTACAAGCACTTTAAAAACTTGTCACTATTTATTTGTCTGCCCTTTTCTGATGTGTCTGATTCTTTATGTGAATGTTTCTTATCTGATCTGGCCCTTACATTATCCTCTTCCATCCTCTGCTCCTGGCTATAACCTAGAGAATCTCTATCAATAGACTCTCCTCTAAGAGAAGTCTCTGTCCGATCCACATGCTCCTCTGCAGAAGTTGGCTTTCCCCCATCTCCTAGTTTAAAAACTGCTCTGCAACCTTTTTAATGTTAAGTGCCAGCAGTCTGGTTCCACTTTGATTTAGGTGGAGCCCATCTCTCCTGTAAAGGCTCCCCCAATCCCAAAAGTTGCCCCAGTTCTTAATTAATCTAAACCCCTCCTCTCTACACCATCGTCTCATCCACTCATTGAGACTCTGAAGTTCTGCCTGCCTATCTAGCCCTGCGCGTGGAACTGGAAGCATTTCTGAGAATGCCACCATAGAGGTCCTGGATTTCAGTCTCTTCCCTATCAGCCTAAATTTGGCCTCCAGGATGTCTCTCCCAACTTTCCCTATGTCATTGGTATCTACATGTACCACAACCACCGGCTTCTCCCCAGCGCTACACATAAGTCTATCCAGATGCCTCGAGAGATCTGGAACCTTCGCACCAGGCAGGCAAGTCACCATACAGTTCTCCCGGTCATCACAAACCCAGCTATCTATGTTTCTAATGATTGAATCTCCTATTACTAACACCTGCCTTTTCCTCGTGACTGGAGTTCCCTCCACCGCAGAGGTAACCTCAGTGCAAGAGGATACCCTAACACCATCTGGAAGGAGGGTCCCAACTATGGGAAGGTTTCTGTCTGCTCCCGTTGACTGCTCTGCTTCCCTGGGCCTTTCACTCTCCTCAACAGGAACAGGAACAGTTTGGTTTGACTGTGTTCTCTCCAGCTAAGTTTTACTTTACACTTCTGTGTTTGTAAGAAGCTGAAAACTGAATAGAACCCCAGGGGAAAAAATGAAAATCATCTCACTTTCATAAGGAAATCAATGAGTTTTGCAACCTCTTCCTTGTTTCTCAATAAGCTATCTCTGAACATCAACCATTACCTTCATTTACCTGCAATCCCTTTCCCCCATTTTCATATTGCTTAGTGGGCGGATGACCAGCTGGCCCCTTTCTGAGCCCCTTTCTGAGCTCTTCAGTGGCTCGCTTGGTCTCTCATTCCCTCTCTCCTGAAACCAGCAACTAGGGCTGCTTCCCTCTTAGTCCCTAGGAAAGATCTCAGGGGGAGCAGTCAGCCTGCATATCCCTGATTCAGCAACACCATTACCAGGAAAGTTGGTCTTTCTCTTGCTGCTGCAGCTGTTATAAAGGCATTTTACCTCATGATTATAGCCACCTGCCCCATTGAATATTTTAACAGAAGGTTTAGGCTGGGGAGTTAGTTGCCCAGTTCCCAATTAATATTAATTTAAATGGGAATTGAGTTCCTAGCTCCATTAGAATATTTTGAAGACCTCAGCCTTTGGAAAAAGTGGGTTTACCCTGCTGGACGCCAAAAGATTTGGGTTGGGGAGAGAATATCATGCTATTATCTGAAGACAACTGTAGCAGAAGAGGGATGAAATGTACTGGATACTCTACAGGACTTCTGAAAGTAAAAGGTAGAGCTTCTTAGGAAAAAAGATGTATGAGTGTGGAGGGAGTGGGGGTTGAGTGAATGTAGACACTGAAGGGGACTGGACTAGATGACCTCTCAAGGTCCTTCCAATCCTACAAGTCTATGACTCTGTAGGTGGCCTGCTCTAATGATGGATTTTTTGCCCGTGGGGCAAAGTGGAAGGAGGTCCCATGCTGGGCTGCATCAGCCCAAGACTTATGTGCACAAACCTCAGAGAATCTGGAACTTGCATTGTAATTGAAAGCACGTTTGCACAGCTGTAGATTTCTTCCTGTCCATTTTAAGATTAGACCTAGCAAAGCTGTCTAGATATATTGGAATTTCTGTCTCCTGAAGTCAGGGCCGGCTTTAGGCCTGTTCCACCAATTCCCCCGAATCGGGCCCCGTGCCGAAGAGGGCCCCGGGCCCAGTGAGAATCCCTTCCCTGGCTAGAGGCGCCTTTTTAATTTTTACTCACCTGGCGGCTCTTCGGGTCTCCGGCAGCACTTCAGCGGCAGGTCCTTCGCTCACTCCGGGTCTTCAGCGGCACTTCGGCGGCGGGTCCTTCGCTTGCTCTGGGTCTTCAGCGGCGGGTCCTTCAGTGCCGCTGAAGACCTGGAGCGAGTGAAGGACCCACCACCGAAGTGCCGCCGAAGACTCGGAGCACCGCCCGGTGAGTACAAGCCCCACGTGTTTTTTTACATGTGTTTGGGTTTTTTTAGTCATCCCTTCTAGGACCCCATCGAAATTGTTTTTTTTAGTCATCCCTTCTAGGACCTGCACTTCCTAAAGCCAACCCTGCTTGCAGTACCTGTCACAATTCAAAGTTGATACTTATTTGTTAGTTTATCACACTGATACTGACATATAAATTGTTTGGTCCCATTTTATTTAAAAAAAACAAAACCTCCAAATTTTAGATAAATACTTTCCACAGCTTGATCACTTGTGTTATTAATGTGTTTGATCAGCTGGCTAACCTCTCTAATTTGTCAAATTGCACTCAAATGGAATTGCAGAAAAGGGTTGCTATATATTTTTAGTTAAAAGTATTTGAAGTTTTATGTTGAAAATTGATTATGCATCATTGTATATATTTTGTGCCTAGTATCAGATATACAATACCTTACATTAATACAGTAGTCCTCATCATTGAGAGTGACAAAGTACTTTGAACAGAATGTATAGGGATCATTCACTGTAAGATTAATTCATAAAAGATTTTGGTGCTCTCAATTCTCAGCACTAACTCTGATTTAATCTTGAATGCAAATTCCCACCTAAACTGAATATGGATTTGTATGCCATCTTAGGCTATCTCTATACAGGACACATATTAAATATTGAGTTGGACCACACTTATTAAATATTGAGTTGGTCCTAGCCACACATCTTCCTTTTAAATTCTGAAGGAGCTGCATGACTGCCCAAAGATTTGGCAGGGAGTATGACAAAGCAAGATGCAAAGCAAGGTGTCCAGATCAGCTTTGTAGACAGTGGAGGAGTATTCAAACCATATTGCTGACACAAAATATTTCAGAGTCAGGGACCAAGGAGAATGACAAGGCATATTGTTTTCATTATATTGAATGTATTTGTAACTCTTCTTCTCCCAAAGAGTGTTGGAACATATATGCTAGTCTTTGATATGGTGCTGTAGGGATTTATATATTATATATACATATATTTATATTGTATATACATACATATATATTATATATACACATGAGAGAGAGAGACTTTGAATGGAAACATCTACAATTCAGAATGCTACAAGAACAATTGTACATTCCCACAACATATAATGTGTTCTAATATAGTATAATTTAAAGTAATTTAAACCAATATCAATATAGAAACAAAAAGCAGCAATGCAATAGTGTATTGAATCTGCAGAAAGAAACAACAGGTCTTTTAACCAGAGTATTAGATTGAAAAAAGTTTTTGATGGACTGAAAAGAAAAGCTATTTCATATGCAGTTTTTCAACTTCTCCTGGCTAAGTTTCTATGGAAAAATCACTGCAGTGTAGACTTTTTTCAATGTTTCATTATTCTGTCATGCAGAATCACAGCTGCAATATTTCATACTATGACAGGCTTAAGCTAGAAGATAAATGGTTCACAAAAGCACACAGCATGCCACGGGCAGAGTCTTTTGTAAACACAGAAGACTCATCATCTTTGACACTCTCCCACTGATATTTCAAAATGGTGTAATGATCACTAATGGTTTAATACGCAATCCAGCACTGATTACAATTAAAGTTCAGAAATTTAAGATTTTGTTTTATTTTGCTGAATCGCATGATTTAATTTGTATGCTCTGCATTTCACAATTAGGTTGATATTTGCATTTTAAAATAATCTAATTATTCATAAAAATATAAATAAATAAAGTTCAGATCAAGTAGCCTAAGAGAATGAATAGGGTTTTGTTTTACTGAAACAGTAAAACATATTGTACACAGCACAATGCAAAAGTGTAAGCATATTTTTGTACGGCATGTCAGAAAAAAAAATGTTTCACTCTCAGTGGCTGATGTGGAGCCTATTATTTAAATCATACCCATTTTTTCCTATCTAGAAGCCTAATAGGCACATGTAATACTAGGGCATTATCCAAATTCAATAGGGGTATTACATGTTGCACATTTACTGCAAAATACAGTGTTCTTTTTATCCACTGACATCTTGTCTGTAATATTTGCAATGTTGTTGGTAACACGAGTAAAAATACAGCATTTTTTGCCAGACTTGGCCACTGATGGCTTTTCAGTTTCTAGTAATAGTAGAGAGATAAATTTCTTTCATTTGTCCTGCTTCGGTCCTGGATGATGATAAAAGGCCCATGCCTTCACACCCTTAAGTGTGTCCATAAATATCTTAATATAACACACAATACTGCAATTTTTAAGTTAGTTTGCATGTGAGGTGCTTTTCCAATATTTTGTAGGTAGTCTGGTGTGGCACGTGGAATTGCTCTGCAGAAGGAGATGGAATTGGAGGATAAGAGCCCAGCAACAATTTGTTTATGATAATAGTCTTTAAAAGATTTATTCTTGCAATCTATGGAAGATACAGGTATGACTTTTATTCTGGCAGCTGGACCAATCATAGAGCAAACAATGTCGCCCGACACATATTTTCCATTTTAGACAGTTCATTGAACCTGGAATCTGCAGTCAGTTTAAAAGCCATGCGATGCCAGAGTTGCTTCAATAGAGTCTGTTGTACTTTCAAATCCAGTTCACACTTTCAAAGGTAATAACCTAGGCTTGGATAGCTGATTAAGTGGCAGAACTTCACAAGAAACTATCTCAATAAGGAAGGAAGGAGAACTAAGTTGGCTTTGTTATTATAATTAGTGGCATTAAAGTATAACATTTGCTTTTCTTGGTTTATATCCTTCAGCACTGTTGAATAGAGGGTTGTGGGTTTTTTTAAAGAACCTCTGAGGCATATTCTGGTTGAGATTTTTAAAGCAATGCAGGGGATTTAGCTACACGTCTTCTACTAAAACCAACCGCCCCTGGTTCGCTCCTTACTGAACACCTCTTTTTAAATCCTTTTCCAAGCCATTTATCCAGTCACTGTAAACCTTTCCTATGGAGTACATGCACTGGACATCTGTCCCACACTTACATAATGAGTTGCAACATGGAGCCTATTGCCCTTCATGCCATTCATGAACAAAGCCCACCTGAACCCACTGTGGGGAAGGTGAAAAAAACCCAACTCCACCTAGGCCAATATGGTGGCAAGGGAAAAATTCCTTCCCAGCATCCCTCAACAAAAGGGCGGCTAGTGTTATACCCACAGCAGGTCTAGACCAAACCTGGTATTTTACCACCTAAAGGGAAGGGAGGGTGGGTGCCGCTTCAGCCTGCTCCATGCAAAAGGGAGGGTTAAGGCACAGGGCTGCCCCTTTTAAACCTTTCATTCCCAGGGGATGAGTCAGCAACCACGCTGACCCTTTTGCAGCAGTTTTCATCTCCCTCCCCCAAACCATAAAGCACAGTTCCTTAATTGGGCCAGCCAGCCAAATACTTCCGCCGCTTAAAGGTGCAGGGCAGTCATTGTCCTTAGAAGACTGAAACATTAATGCAACTAATTTGATGCTACCTCTTGTGTAGCACTAATGGATTCTTTAGGAGGATAATATTGCCTGTTGAAATAGATTTAAACAATCTTGATTTGTTGTTATATGCTGAGTTTTGCCCATCATTTAGAACTTGTATTGTTAATGATTTTTATTTTTCATCATGTCACTTGTTGAAAGCCAGTATAGTATTTATTTGTGTGTGTGTGTGTGTGTTCCTTTCACAAAAATAAAAGTTGAGTATTATTGCTGTTTGTTTGTTTTGAATTGTTTTGAGTTGGCTACATGATTCAAAGGTGCATGTTAGTTTTCACTGTATAATAAAGCCATGTGATACTGTAGGTGGTGTGGTAAAAGAAGTGTTCAAGTTGTTGAGTGCCAAGTAATTTTATCTCAAAAATATTAAAATGTATAGTCCAGAGAAACAAGAAATAGTAGGCCAAATCTTAATAATTCTCTCTGTTAATGCTGATTCAAGGATTTGACTCGCACTATTTTAGTCACATGACATTCTGTTGTAATAATTTGGCCAACAACCTTACTCCAATTTTCAGTTCAATTGTAAAAAGTGAGTAAAACATTCTGACATCTCACAATAACCTATAACAATAAGTTTGAATGGCAAAGGTATAACAGAGAAACAGAATGTCTGAATTAGTCCAACAAATGAAAAGGCCTACTAACAAAAGAACATAAGAATGGCCATACTGGGTCAGACCAATGGTCTGTCTAGCCCTGTATCCTTTCTTCCAACAGTTGCTGGTGCCAGATGTTTCAGAGGGAGTGAACATAACAGATCAGTTTAACGAGTGATCCATCCCCTGTCATCGAGTCCCAGTTTCTAACAATCAGAGGTTTACAGAAACCCAGAGCATGGGGTTGCATCACTGACAATCGTGGCTAATAGCCATTGATGGACCTATCCTTTCTGGACTTATCTATAGTAGAATTTCAGAGTTACGGATATATCGGGAATGGAGGTTGTTCGTAACTCTGAAAAGTTCCGTAACTCTGAACAAGATGTTACAGACATCAGCCTTGACGGTTTGGGGCTACAGCCACAGGGTGCAGTGGGTCAGGTCTCCAGCCAGAGACAGAGGGTCAGGTCTTCTGTCCCACAGGAGCACCAGGACTCATGATTTTATACCCGGGGTGAGTGCTGGGCTTGGAGCTTCATCCCCACAGCTCCGTTCATGGCTTCTGCCCCGTAGGGGGGTGCCCAGGCTCAGGGTTCCCATTGGCTTCAGTCCTGGTTTCAGCTGCAGAAGGGGGTGTGCCAGAGCTCGGGGCTTTAGCTACAGGGGGAGCGCTGAGGCTGAAACCATCATTCATCTCGTAGCTGAAGCCCCGAGCCTTGATGCCCTCTGTGGGGCTGAAGCTGTGGGGCTGAAGCCCCGATTCCCTCTGTGGGGCTGAAGCTGTGGGGCTGAAGCCCCGATTCCCAGCAGTATCCCCAGTCTAAAGCCCTGGGCCCTGGTGTTCCTGAGGCCCAGAAGCCCTGAGCACACACACACCTCCCTTCCACCTGGCGGCTGCAGTCCCAACTCCCCCGTGGCTAAAGCCCTGAGCCACAGGACTGAAGCCTTGAGGCAGAATAGTATTTGCTGGGTTTTTTTGTTTTTGTTTTTTTTTGTCTCCCCTGCTGCCTGACTGAATACTTCCACTTCCACAGGGTGTCTGGTTGAACAGTAACTCCATAACTCTGGTGTTCATATCTCTGAAGTTCTACTGTAATTCTTTTTTTGAACCCAGTTACAGTTTTAACCTTCACAACATCCCCTGGCAATGAGTTCCACAGGTTAACTGCATATTGTGTGAAGAAGCACTTTCATTATGGTTTTTTTTTTTTAAACTTGCTACCTATTAATTTCATTGGGTGAACCCTGGTTCTTGTATTATGTGAAGGAGTAAATAACACTTCCTTGTTTATTTCTCCACATCATTCATGATTTTATAGGGACCTTGTCAAAGGCTTTCTGAAATTCCAAGTAGTACGCTATATCCACAGGATTACACTTGTTCACTTATAATTCAAGGACTGTATTAAGATTGTGCCTTTAAACAATAAAAATATGGGCCTAGAAATCAATGAACCAAAATTGATATGTCAGAAATTGCTCAATTGTTGGACAGAATAATGAAAGGATGAACTGTTCTGCCCATCACTTCCTTTTAGGGTTCTTGAAAATAAAAGTCTTGGGGGGGGGGTGAAATTATCAGAACTGCCAACAACTGAGCTTTACCATTATGGCTACTACCCCCACGATCTCCTGGGACCCTGGGATCTACCATAACACTGTTGGGTCTTCATGTCCTCATCTTGAAAGCCATCCTGACCAGGCTTGGAAAAAGAGAAGGACCCAGGTGACTTTGCCACCTCCAGTGACATCTGCTGAATCTGAAACTTCACCTAGCATGTAAGACTTCATCACTCTTCCTCCCCTTATGTGTCCTTTCCGTCCTTCCTTCCTTATGTCTTTTCTTTCCTATCCCTCTCCTATTTCTTTCTGCTTCATAAGTTCTGGCTTAGCTGGCCAAGACTGAATATTTTACAACACGGCCGTGAGGCTGTGAGTAGAAGGAGACAGCTAAAAGTAATGCCCTAAACAGCTTGATGATAGTACAGGTGTGCCAGGTCTTGGAGTGGCTGATGAGACCATATGCCGTGTCTCTGTATCTCCAGCAATGAGGCTGCAAGTGAGAGTCAACACCAGAGACAGATATTGCATTTTCTAGGTTCTCTGTTCTTTTCTCTCCCCTCTTGTGTGTTTTTTTGACTTTTAGGAAATTAGATTGAATTTTAACAACAGCTCCATCCCATCTCAACTAACTGCTTCTCTTTCCCCTATAAAGGACAGTTATGATAATTTTTAATACCATCTAAGAGACTTTCAATTAGTCCCCCTGCCTTCTAAAGACTCTTTACAGTTAAGGAGAAAAAGAATAAGAAATGTTGTTAAAATGAAAGCCTCATTTAATCATCAAGTGTTTTCACTGTTTTTTTCCCTTCTTTTCTGTATATTTAATAAAAGGGGTTTTGTTTTGTTTTGTTTTAAATGTGTTTGCCTTGCTACTGAGCAGGCTGAGGTCTAGGTATCCAACAGGCCATTTAAAACCTTCCTGCAACCCATTGGTGGGTACTTTGAGAAACAGCTTTCAAAAATACTTCAATTTAAAACAAGCAACATAATCAGAAATACCAATAGCTATTTTATTATTAAGGAAAGGGGGGAATACTTAAAAACTTAACAGAATGTAAACAATAAACAATGATTACTTTAGTTACAAACTCTTCTGTATGTTTCTCTGTGGAGGGCTTTTAACAGAGATTACACCAGAGGTTGGCAATCTTTCAGAAGTGGTGTGCCGAGTCTTCATTTATTCACTCTAATTTAAGGTTTTGCTTGCCAGTAATACGTTTTAACATTTTTAGAAGGTCTTTTTCTAGAAGTCTATAATATATAACTAAACTACTGTTGTATGTAAAGAAATAACGTTTTTTAAATGTTTAAGAAGCTTCATTTAAAATTAAATTAAAATGCAGAGCCCCCCTGGACTGGTGGCCAGGACCCCGGCAGTGTGAGTGCCACAGAAAATCAGCTCGCGTGCCGCCTTCGGCACGCGTGCCATAGGTTGCCTACCCCAGATTACACGTTTGAGAGTGAGTCCTTTTGGAGGTCACTCTTCTCCTAGTAAGTTATGGCCAAAGTTTATCATTCCCCAAAATAGTAATGAGTCCTATTTCAATGTGTTACAGATTACACTGGTCTACAATTTTTGAGAAGTCATCTGCTTCAGAGATAAAATGTGCTATTTATTATGTATTTTGATGTGCTGAATTCAAATACGACAATTAAAACAACTGATTGGCTACTGTTTCTAAGATATTTAAGTTTTTACATTTTATGTCTATGCATATTGTGTAGATAGTAGAGTTTTAATCATAAATTGTAAACCTAGGTCTTTTCATGTGTTTATGGTTGCTTTACATGATAATAGTTCACCTGTCCTGTTTATGTAACACTTTAAAAATCAGCAAAAGGGTTATATAAATAAAATTTATTATGAAACAAAAGGCAAAAAACTATTATGTACATAGTTGAGTCCTATTCAGTGTCTACTCGGCGCTTCTTGGCTTGTCTCTTGTATTCATTAAATGGAGCATCTCTTGTCACTGTCCAGCAATAGTCTGCAAGCATTGATGGGCTCCATTTGCCCTGATAGCGTTTCTCCATTGTTGCAATGTCCTGGTGAAATCGCTCGCCGTGCTCGTCGCTCACTGCTCCGCAGTTCAGTGGAAAAAAATCTAGATGAGAGTGCAAAAAATGTATCTTTAGTGACATGTTGCAACCAAGGTTTTGGATGCCTTGAGGAGGTTTTCCACCAACAACCTGTAGTTGTCTGCCTTGTTGTTTCTGAGAAAATTTATTGCCACTAACTGGAAGGCTTTCCATGCCGTCTTTTCCTTGCCACACAGTGCATGGTCAAATGCATCATCTCAAAGAAGTTCAGGAGTCAGAGGACCAACAAAGACACCTTTCTTTATCTTAGCTTCACTTAACCTTTGAAATTTTCCATGGAGGTACTTGAAAGCTGCTTGTGTTTTGTCAATGGCCTTGACAAAGTTCTTCATCAGACCCAGCTTGATGTGTAAGGGTGGTAACAAAATCTTCCGTGATTCAACAAGTGGTGGATGCTGAACACTTTTCCTCCCAGGCTCCAATAACTGTCAGAGTGGCCAATCTTTCTTGATGTAGTGGGAATCTCTTGCACGACTATCCCATTCGCAGCGAAAACAGCAGTACTTTGTGTATCCAGTCTGTAGACCAAGCAAGAGAGCAACAACCTTCAAATCGCCACAAAGCTGCCACTGATGTTGGTCATAGTTTATGCACCTCAAAAGTTGTTTCATGTTGTCATAAGTTTCCTTCATATGGACTGCATGACCAACTGGAATTGATGGCAAAACATTGCCATTATGCAGTAAAACAGCTTTAAGACTCGTCTTCAATGAATCAATGAACGGTCTCCACTTATCTGGATCGTGAACAATGTAGAGGGCTGCCATCACATCATCGATGTTGTTGCAGGCTACAAGATCACCTTCCATGAAGATGAATGGGACAAGATCCTTTTGACGGTCATGGAACATGGAAATCCTAACATCACCTGCCAGGAGATTCCACTGCTGTAGTCTGGAGCCCAACAGCTCTGCCTTACTCTTGGGTAGTTCCAAATCCCTGACAAGGTCATTCAGTTCACCTTGTGGTATGAGGTGTGGTTCAGAGGTGGAGGATGGGAGAAAATGTGGGTCCTGTGACATTGATGGTTCAGGACCAGAAGTTTCATCCTCTTCCTCTTCCTCGTCTGACTCAAGTGAGAATGATTCTGGTGCATCAGGAACCGGCAGTCCTTCTCCGTGGGGTACTGGGCGTATAGCTGATGGAATGTTTGGATAATGCACAGTCCACTTTTTCTTCTTTGACCCACCTTTCCCAACTGGAGGCACCATGCAGAAGTAACAATTGCTGGTATGATCTGTTGGCTCTCTCCAAATCATTGGCACTGCAAAAGGCATAGATTTCCTTTTCCTGTTCAACCACTGGCAAAGATTTGTTGCACAAGTGTTGCAGCATATGTGTGGGGCCCACCTCTTGTCCTGATCTCCAATTTTGCAGCCAAAATAAAGGTGATAGGCTTTCTTAACCATAGTGGTTATACTGCGCTTTTGTGATGCAAAAGTCACTTAAACACAAACATAGCAGAAGTTATCTGCACTGTTCACACGGCATCTTTGCTCACTTTGGCTAAACAGAAATGTGTCCCTTTGCAAAATCAAACACTGACAAATAAGAGAGCACGACACTGTATGATTTCTAGAGCTGATATAGGGCAATTTGTTCAGCAGAGTGATGTAAGCTTCGTTATGATTGCATCATCCATGACTTCTAGGAATAACATGATGCAATTCATATCATGTATGATGCAATACCAGCTTCAGATTGCATCATTCATTGTTTTGCCTAAAAAGCAAGTACTGTCCAAACCCAGTCATAGATTTATTCATAGATCCAGTCAAAGATGTATTTTAGTCATTTCTGGTTTAAATTGAGATCCCTTCCCTTTATAACTCACTTATCCTCTGCTATTCCCAAGTCAAGGGTCGTATATACTGACCCAATAGCATAACTTGAAAACTAGAGCCAATCAACAATTTTAAGCATCATTTTCGTTCTCAGTGACCCAGAATTAGTAAAGTTTGACTACATTTATTTCAGAAGCATTTTGGCTGTAGAGCAGTGTTACTAAAACAGTTCATAGATGGTCAAAGGAAATTCAATTAAGGGTAGGTAAATCTTATTTGATATATCATGGATAACTAAAATAGTTTATAAATGGTGAGTAACGGTGAGTAAGCTTAACTAATCCCTGTGAAACAAAGAATTTAAATTAGTTAGTCAAAGAAAATCATTCATTGAGTATTCTTGAGATTGGCAAATTAATGAATATTAAGGATCTTATATCCAACTTATATAGCATTGTTTCCCTCTGTTTACAATTTTAGCATATGTCTGCTCTCCAGGAATACATTGTTTAAAAACAATGGGGTGTTTAATTGGGGAAGCTGGAAATATCTTACATTACAATAGTATTTTAATGCCACTTTAAATCATTTCAAGAAGAATTTAAATCTAGTCCCCTGGCAGTAGTCTACAACTTCATCTCACCAATACATTGTGATTTCTTGGTGATGTTGCTTCCTGATGCTGCTCTATGTTTGCTTTCTTCTCAGCTGTCTTTCCTGTAGAGGCAGGCTAAGAGAGGTGTGATATATGTGAGCAGGGCGTGACGCTTGTTCAGTTCGGAGAGAGTTTATATTCATCTGTTTTCTCCAATTTAATGGAAGGAGGAAAACACACATTTCAGGCGTGGCAGGATTAAAAATTTACAGCTGTAATTATTTCATTTTCTCAGCACCTTTGTGAATTGGTCTTAGAACTATCTTTGAGCTCATGAATATGTAGTCTGTTTATGCATATGCAGTGGTTTCTAACTGCCTTTGTTCTTCTGGCATAAACATCTCAGAGCATCTTTAAAGTACGAGTTTTAACTTTGTCTTCTTTTATTTAGTCCATTTTCTGAGCTATCCCTCAAGTTCCATTGGGGCATCATAGTAATTGAAAATCTGCTTAAAATGGGCCCACACATCCAGATATAAAAAGTTTTCCGGTTCTCAAAATTTTTAAATTTAACTAATTCTTTAAGAGGGTCTTTAAATTTAAACTTACACCTGAGATAGCATTGTCTCATGTTATTAATAGTCTTTGGAGAGATAGCTCTTATCTTTCTGAGATTGGTAAGGAAATTGCTTAAGCATTGCCAGATAACTTACTAATTCCCCAATTAATATAAATATTCTATATTCAAATAGCTTCTTACATTGGTAACCAGTTATTGCAAGGTCATTTGACTCCGTATTGGTAATTACAACATCTTTCTATTTACATAGGAATGATATTAGAAATTTATTACATTAGATGTTTGCATTTGAATGCAAAATGTTTGTAAATGTACATCTCAAAAGAGGCCCATATGCTATTCAAGCATCTAAAGCCAGGATTGGCAACCTTTGGCATGCAGCCCACCAGGGGAAGCAGCCGAATAGAGGGGAATAATCACTTCCCTTGATCTGCTGGCAGTGCTCCTACTAATACAGCCCAATATGTTGTTGGCCTTCTTGGCAACCAGGGCACACTGCTGACTCATATCCAGCTTCTCATCCACGGTAATCCCCAGGTCCTTTTCTGCAGAACTACTGCTTAGTCAGTCGGTCCCCAGCCTGTAGTGGTGCATGGGATTCTTCCTTCCTAAGTGCAGGACTCTGCACTTTTCCTTGTTGAACCTCATCAGATTTATTTTGGCCCAAATCTCCAATTTGTCTAGGTCACTCCTCACTTAACGTTGTAGTTATGTTCCTGAAAAATGCGACTTTAAGCAAAACAATGTTAAGTGAATCCAATTTCCCCATAAGAATTAACGTAAATGAGGGGGCTAGGTTCCAGGGAATTTTTTTTCACCAGATAAAGGACTGTACACACACACACACACTATAAGTTTTAAACAAACAATTTAATACTGGTACACAGTGATGATGATTGCAAAGCTTGGTTGAGGTGGAGGAGTCAGAGAGTGGGATATTTCCCAGGGAATGCCTTACTGCCAAATGATGAACTAGCAATTGGCTGAGCCCTCAAGGGTTAACTCTCACACTCTACAAGGCAACAAGAATGGAGGGGAGGGGAGACAGCATGGCAGACAGAAACAGAGACACACACTGTGTGTGAGAGAGAGAGATGCACATGCCCCCTTTAAGTACACTGCCTTGTTAATTAGATCAGCTTGCTGAGTCCACAGCTGCTGTTGCCAGCAAGCTCCCTCTATCCTGAGTCCTGTCATGTGCCCCCCTGCTCTATGGAAGATGGGGTAAGCGGGGTGCAGGAGCAGCAGGGAGGGGGACACTAGTCCCCCTCTTCCTCCCCTCCCCCCCACAGCAAGCAGGAGTCTCAGGGAGCAGCTCCAAAGCAGAGGGCAGGAGCAGCACATGGCAGTGTGGGGAGGGATAGCTGCCATTGCTAGCCTGCTGGGCAGCTGCTGCACAAGGAATTTAGGGGAATGTGGAGCTGATAGGGGGGCTGCCGGTCCACCCTGGTTACAAGCCCCCACCAGCTAGCTGCAACGGGCTGCTCTTCCTGCAAGCAGTGGACAAAGCAGGTGGCTGCCAAATGACGTTAGAAGGGAGCATTTCACAACTTTAAACGAGCATGTTCCCTAATTGATCAGCAACATAACAACGAAACAACGTTAACCAGGACGACTTTAAGTGAGGAGTTACTGTAATGGCGTTGTATTCTCCAAGCAGCATGGATATAAAAATAATTGTAGGTATCTTAAAAATTTAATCATGTTGCAGACAAGTTTTCAGTGACTAAGAATTATAAGTATAAATTGCAATAATTTTATTAATAGCCATTTTTGCACTAATATTGATGTCTATCTCCTGCAACTCTCGAAGGACTTGATTTTGCTCTCACAATGATGTTAATCAGAAGTAAATACATTTATGGTAATGGTATTACATTATAGTTAAATCAGCAGAAGTAAGAGCAGAATCAGGTCCATGTGTAGTCAGGCTTTTAGCCAGGGAGAGGATTTCAAGATGATCACCAAGAACCATAAGACAGATAATTCTAGTTCCATCAAGGGGTTTCTATACTGGAGAAACATATAGGAGATTGAAATAGAATAAATCCTCTCTCCCAAGCAGTAGATATTCGGCAGCTGATGCTGTGATATCTTTTCTATCATGATTCTTTCACATCTCAGGAGCCAAGCAGGGCTAGTCTGAGTGCATGGATGGGAGAACTTCTTTTTTTAGAGAATATTTCTATTAGGGTGATTATATGAATAATATATTTATGTGTTTTTATACATCTTGTCTAATACGTAGAAGGACACTCTTTGAAATGTGAAGAAAGAGACAAACTCATTATAGATAGCTGCTTACTTTTATCACATTTGTTCAGCTTGCTACAACTGGTTATGTAAATTAGAGGGGAGATTTACTCTGCTGAAACCTAGATCTATTAATATCCAGTGCTGAAATTGCACCTACCTATCACTCTGCTTTCAGCTAGTGGGTGTACAAGAAGACTGGCAAACCAGATATGTTTGAGCTTTTATTTGTTCAGGAGGCATGAGCTTGGACAACACAAACTCAAGCCACACTCTAGGCACTCTTCCATCTTCAAGGCTTATGAAATCAGCATTGGTATTGGAAAGAAATGCTATCTTATTATTAAGGGAAAGTCTGGCCAATCTCTCTCCTGGTTGTTCTGTATCTCCTCGGAGATCCCTTACAGTAAAATTGTTATTGTTATTTTATAATTTTATAACATTTATATTGGAGTAATGCCTAAATGCTAAAACCAGGTGGAATGGCTGTCATCACCCAGAGAGTTTTTAATAATTAAATAAATAAACCAAGATGCAGCTGATGGATGAGGCAAACTAACAGACCAAGCTGAAATGGGGACGTTTGGGTTAGAAATTATGGAGGTGCTGGTTGTGACTCCATAGTTAAGGGTTGTTACAGAGTTCAGCTTAACCGGCGCTTTAAACTTTTCTTTTCTATTTTTTTTTTTTAAAAATCATTGACATGGCAAAAGCAAAACATAGAATATGAACTTGGAGCACTATTTGAACATTTCATGAAGGTTGAATGAAAAAAAAATTGAAACATAGAATAAGAAGAGTTTAAAAATCTGCAAGTTTTCACTAGATTGTCTCACTTGTCTTTGTATCCCTTTTGCAAAGACTCTAAAATACTTTGACCACCTTGTTGCTGCTCTTGTGCTGATTCATAGAATATCATATATATTGTCCTTAGATCATTTTATAATATTTAACTATAATGGAAAATATGTGCACAAAGGTGAACTGAGAAATTGTGGGAGAGAGGGAAAGAAAGAGACTGACACTCTGTCTTCTATCTCTCCAAATACCCCAACAGGTAGGGGACAGGCCGCTGTGCTTAGAAAGAGGAGACTAGTAGCTCAAGTAGCAGCCCTTCTAAGTGCTGTCTAAAGTCTTATGCAATTTATTACCTTTATTATGACTAAGGTCAAATACCCCATCCTAGGAGATAGTTAGGGAAAAGCTGCTGAACACTCTCCCACACCAAATTTTAAAATAAGTTCTCACAAATCTTTTGGAAGATCACGGCAGCCCCCAAACTTAGGTATCTTATATGATAAGTCCCAGACTTCTGTACTACACTACACTTCACTTCCTTTCGGAGTGATTAAACCAGTTTGGTTTGTCATATCTTGTAGTATAAACCACACTCACCTCCCAGAGCCATGGATAGAATCCAGGATTCCTAATCACCAATAGTCTACTGCTCAGAAGTACTCACTGGGAGGATGTGTGTCAAGGCCTATTCCAGTGGCTGGCCTACAAAGAGGGTAGAAGTTACTCCTGGAGCTTAGAGAGTAAAGAAGGATTCTGCAGATCAGAGTCTTCTGAATCTCTTGCTGCTTTATACAGGTAGATGGTATGGTAACGTGATTCAAACAATTAGAAGACCATTTTGAAACAGATGTTGTACTTAAAAACCATTATAATGTATACATAATGGTGTGAATCACCAAACTATGTTTCACGTTTTAGTCATTTTTCATATATATTTGCTTGTGTAGGCCATTGGCCATGCAGATATTCTAGGTTTGATGTTAGCACCACATTCCTAAGGACTAGGTCTTTGTCTTCAGGTGATGCCCCATTATGATAGAAGTGGTACTAACTCCTAGGAAAACATGTTCCATGCTCTGAAGAGTTTACCGTGTGAACCTGGCAGTATGCAGGGAGATATGAAAAAGAATACCTATAAGAAAAGTTAAAAAAAACCTTAATAAAAGTACAAAGTAACTTTCCTCTAAAATGTGGCAATATATACTAGGGTATGGCTTTGTGTATGTACATTTTCAATATACAGTATAGGTGGTGATAAAATTTAGGCATTTAAATTCAGTAGTAGATAGATTAATTTTGAAATTTGTTCCCCTTTGATTTCAAACAGCTAAGATTTCTTGAGCTTCAGAGAAGTATTTGAGTCCCATGTCTTATGAGTCTTTTGAGGAAGGAGAGTTTTGCTAAAGATTAGGATTTGTGAACTGAGGGTTGAATCTATGGCTGTAGTATTATATTATTCCACTTCTTGGATGAGGACAGATTGTTCAATTTATTTTTCTTTGTATTTTTTATACAGAGAAAAGGCATAGAATTAGAGTATTAAAACTACAATGCATGCCAATATTTGGTAGATGGTTAAAATCTCTTTACCATCATTATAAACTATATAAGAAAGCAAGAATTGTTATTCTAACGGCTTTCCATAATATAGTTTGTATCAATATTCAATGTAAGTGCTCGGGAGAATGCCGATGTACATAAGCTACACCACTACTGTATACTGTTTTGTTTTTCAAGTTCATGGTCAATTTTGTGTTGCTCAGATGCTGACTGTATAATTTAAGTTGTATCATGAGGGCATTTCGTATCACTTTTCTCTTATAGGTGAATCTTCTAGGTATATAGGAGCAGGGACTGGCAGATATTATATATGCAGATTGTACCTCACAACTAGGGAATATTTCATTCACTGGTAAAATGCTTGACATGTATGCCAAGTCAGCAGATGCCTATGAAGAAGCCAAGATAGGGTCACTTCTACAGGAGATTAAATTATTCAGTGTATTTTTGTAATAAAGATTTAAGAGATTGGAAACCTTCTTCTAGTTGCTATAATATGTTTTTAAGTTTCAGGGGAGGGTCATAAGTTTGACCTAAATATGAGCCACATTTGAAAGGATAGTGACAAACCACAGTAGACCAGTGCACAGTAGAACAGCCTAGAGCCGCTCTACATTATGCCAGGACCCACTGGAGAACCAGCCTTACGATCAGGGAGCTGCAAGTAGCTTTTTTTCAAATATCCTTTCTCAGCTATACCCAGCGTTTATTGAGCACAACTCAGGACTGATCCCAAATAGTTAGTAATGATACTCATTTATCACCTTTCCCCTCCATTATATTCCCTTGGACATGAAGCATTCCTCTTTCCAGTAACCTTGTCTTTGTTGATTAACTGAGATGTTAGTGCTACATACTCAGTGTACATAGATACAATCTTCAAGGATATAGGATTTATCTCAGTGCTTTCCCTGTTACTACATTTGTTTTAAGAATGAAAAAAAAATTGTATTTGTAGTCCTCACTAAACTTGATCTTTATGTTTCTCCCTAACTGGGTATGCAATTCTGACAATGGGGAATGACTAATCATGCTACACCATTACTGTCTATTAACAGTGTTTTTTTTAATGGGATCTTTTTGTTTGTTTGTTGTTTTTAAATTACTTTTTCTGGTTCTGTTACTTATTTGTAATAATTTAAAATAGCTTTCTAATACAAATGAGTTATAGCTAAAATGCCTATCTAACTTGGTGGTATTTGCAATTTCACAAAAAGCTCTACAGCGCATCAAAACATATGGGGAATAATGCAGCATTTGCATCTCTTTTGCATCCTCCTTTAAAAACTTGTGTGAATTATAAGATTTTTTTGACACAGGAAGGTGGAACATGATTATCTGGATGCACTCTGTCCCTCCCCAGCTGTAGCTTCTGTTCTAATAAATCCTGTTGTGCTTCAGTCCCAATGAAACATGGTTGCTGCCTCTATCCGCTTCTTTCTTGCCTCCCTCCAGGGAGTCAGGTCCAAGATTTACCACGCCTGTTTGCCCCTCTGCCAGTTGGCTGGATGTTCCTTGCAAACCTGGACTCTAATTTCTCTTCTAGTCATGAGAATACCCCAAAATGACTGGCTCTGTCTGTTCTTCGGTGGTGTGCTGCTCATTCTTTTAATAGCTCAACATTTGTGTTGATTTGTGTAGGTGGCAAATGAGGGATATGTGTGTTTCTAATTATGTGTGCTAGTTGTGTTGTTGTTTGGATGGTTTTGTACTTTAGCCATTGGGTCAAGTGATTAATCTGTCTCTGAGCAGATAGCTGAGTCATTAGCAATTATCTTTGAAAACTCATGGAAAACAGGAAATATTCCAGAGGACTGGAAGAGGACAGATATAGTGCCAATCTATAAAAAGGGGGATAAGGATCACCCAGGGAATTAGACCAGTCAGCTTAACTTCAGTACCTGGAAAGATAATAGAGCAAATAATCAAGCAATCAGTTTGAAAACACCTAGATGATAATACAGTGATAAGTTTCAGTCAACATGAAGTTGTCAAGAACAAATCATATTAAACCAACCTCATAGTTTTCTTTGACAGAGTAACAAGCCTGGTGGATAAGGGGAAAGTGGTAAATGTGGTATATCTTGACTTCAATAATGCTTTTGTTAGTGTCTTGCATGACGTTTTCATGAACAAACTTGGGAAATATAGCTTAGATGCAGCACCGATAAGGTGATTGCATAACTGGTTGGAAAACCATTCCCAGAGAGTAGTTCACAGTCAAAGCATATTGAGTGGGGTCCCATAGGGATAAGTCCTAGGTCTGGCTCTGGTCAACATCTTCATAAATGATTTAGATAACGGCATAGAGGGTACATCTTTAAAGTTTGCAGATGATACCAAGCTATCAGGGATTTTTCCCCTCGCCCACTTATATACCAAATCTCTCATTTCATTTACATAAGCCACATTACACAATCCAGATATCCTTTTAAGACTTATGAATTTAACTCTGTAGGTTTCAGGTGAATCTGAAACTGTTTCAAAACCAGTTCCTTAAATTTACTGTAGTTTGAAGCATCATCGACAGGCATCTTATTTAATATGTCCAGAGCTCTTCCAATTAATTTTTGCTATTAATGTGGTCATCTTTTAATCTTCAGGGATTGCATGGAGGGTTCACAGTCTCTCAAAGGTGATGAAATGTTCAGCAATATCACTGGATTCATCATACTGTAGACATAGTCGCTCCCATTTCTGGATTTTTGGGGAAGTGGAGCCAGCAGCTGGAGGGTTTTGTCTATTCCACTCCGTAAAAGCCAGTTCATGCTTCTGGGCCTCAATCTGGGCCTATATTTCTCTGTCTCTTAACTCCAGGGCTCTTTTATAGGCAGCCTTCTTCCTCATTGTTTCTACCTCCATAGCCCTCCTGTGTGCAGTTCCTCTGCTTCTTTGAGTTTCAATTGAAACTCCAGGTCCTTTGCTTTCTCTTCTGCTTCCAATCTAGCCAGCTCTAGTTTAGTAATTGCTTCACTGGTAGTCATTTTCCTGCTTTCTTGTGCTGGGCCACACTCCCTCTGCAGTTCACTGAAACTGGGATGCACTCAGCTCAGTGTTACATGGGTTTCTTTCAACCCAAAGTTCTTGGTAACGTTTACTCCGTGCGAGGTGGTGTCAGGAAATAAATCAGGGGAGACACGGCCGGCCGACCGATAGATGGCTGGCACAAACAGGACAACACTAGAGTGCTTTCACTTAAAGCTAAACTTTACTTAGTCTCCAGCACTTACACACGTCCGCAACAGGTTTAGTAAAACACCCCTAACCCTTGATAATTGTCAAAGCTGAGTGTGGCTCTCGAGTGACACAGCGGCAGGTTTCTGGTGTCCAAATCTTCCATCTGCCAGTGGGGACCACAAGATGTATCCGGAGAGAGAGTCCAAAAAGAGTCCAACTACCTCAAACCTTTCCTCCTTATTTATACATTAGTAATAGACTGGCATGTCCCTTAAAGAAAACTTGTTAAGTAAGCAGTTTCAGTGGTCAAGCACTGAGGTTCCTTCTGATTATTGATTAACCAGGTGTGGGTTTTTCCAAAGTTTGCAGCCTTGAGACCCCAATAGACATTCTTGGGGCATATCCTGCTCTCCTAAAATGCACATATCAGCAAATTCAACACAATTCCTGTCAGGAAGGATGTGGGGTCAAGCTGCTCTTTCTGTGGCAAACCTCCTTCCTTCCTGCCTTGGTCAAGCTGAGACTGCTTAATAGTTTGCTTTAACAATAAGCTATAGTGGTTTCAGGCACTTTACTGGTTTGACAAAATCTCCCCGTACACTCAAGGGCTTCTTAGTCAACAGAGACTTTCCCAGCACCCAGCGTTCAGCCTTTCTGGGCACTTTGCAACTTGTGCAGTTCTAGCTTCTGATTTTCACTCTTACTTATTTTTGTTTACTTTTCTGTCCCTACTTCCCTTACCCAAAATAAGGAAACAGAAAATAACAAACCAGTAACCACTTTGTCTGTTCTCCAGCCACCACATGCAAAACTCACTTAAAATCACTACCAGTATCTCAAAGCAATCAGCTGTGCACAGATCCTGCTCGACTACGCCACTGTGACGGGTTGGATCACAGAAAACCCCTTGGACACTGCCAACTGATGTGCTGAGACTACCCCTGAGCCCGTTTTCCATGGCCTCTTGGGACTCCAGAAACTTGCCTTGTTTGAGCTAGACGCACTAGCCTGCTGCAAACACAAGTCTAAGTCTGAACCACGTTCCCCCAAAAGCTGCCTGCTTAACTGAAAACCGCTTAAGAAGTGTTCCTGTCTCCAACACCCAGCTGCCTAGTTTCCAATGGGGTCCAAACCCCAAATAAATCAGTTTTACCATGTATAAAGCTTATACAGCATAAACTCATAAATTGTTTGCCCTCTATAACACTGATAGAGAGACATGCACAGCTGTTTGCCCCCTCCCCAGGTATTAATACATACTCTGGGTTAATTAATAAGAAAAAGGTGATTTTATTAAATAAAAAAACTAGGATTTAAGTGGTTCCACGTAATAACAGACAGAACAAAGTGAATTACCAAGCAAAATAAAATAAAACATGCAAGTCTAAACCTAATACAGTAAGAAAACTGAATACAGACAAAATCTCAGAGATGTTTCAATAAGCTTCTATCACAGATTTGATGCCTTCCTAATCTGGGCACAATCCTTTCCCCGGTATAACCCTTGTTCCAACTTGAGTGGTAGCTAGGGAATTTCTCATGATTGCAGCCCTGTTTGTTCTGAGCTATCCCTCCACCCCAGTAGTCCTTGCACAGATTTTTGTAAAGTCAAAATGGCTGAGAAAAACTGAATGGTAGACTGTGAATCCCAGTGATAATTCAAACTGGTGATATTCTGAGCAAAAAAAGTTCTCTACCATGTGTATAGCTGCTTTCATTGTTTCAGACTGACTCACAGACATTCTAGGCTTCAGAATGATGAGTGACAATCTTGGAATCTCAACATATAGATGAGCCATTATTTGAGAATGTGGACTTTGGTCTGAGTTCTAATGTTAATTATTTTTATAGGTGTTTAGATTTGAGGTTTTGGTTTGTCCCATTTATTTTCTTACTTTATTGCTAAAAAGTATTAATGTTCTCACCCAGGTCCAAAAATGCTCCAAATTTTCATTTTGATTTTCATGCAGTTTTTTTTCCTCTTGCAATTATAGTGGCTTTAGCAACCGATATAAAGTTTTTTATAGTACCCATCACCATAATATAAAAAGTGCTATAGCGGAATTAGATCAGTATGGTGGTGATGTAGAGGATTTATATTTTGGACTACTCCGGCTTTTGTAAGTTCTGCTTTGTGTGTGTTTTTGAAACGTTTTTGGTTAAAGGCAGTCTTGCATTATGTAGTAGAATCAAATAGTTTTTGGCTTAGCCCAGTTGTTTCTGGTGCCTCATTTCACAGCCAAATTCCCTGAACCTAATTTCAGTTCCTTCATCCTGGGGTTTGTGAGCTGTGTAATCCTAGAGGAAATGAACTGACTTGGCAAGTGTGACAGTAAAAACCCCTGTATTCATACTCTACACCCTATTGTAGTAATCTTTATAGGAAATATGCCTTTGGAGGTACCATTTGAAAACTAATAACTCACTGACCATTAGTATTCGGGAGTGATATATGTGTGCAGTGGGTATTAAGAGTTATGGATATATACAATATTTTTTTTTACTATAGTGTGTTTAAACCACTCATGTCAGGAGAATTTGGTAAACAAGTCTGGACTAAACAAAAGAATGTGTCTCCTCCACCTGGGAGGTGAAGTACTCTGAAAAACAATAAGAATGTATTTACATATCACCTAAACAGACCCATCAAGTTAGCAAGGAGGGAAGCAAAGTCACACTAAAAAATGGAGGAGGAGACAGGATGGTTTCATCAACACCCATCAGGAAAGAGAAGCTTGGGGTGGATTTTAACTTTTTCAGAAGAATCCATTTAAAAGGTTTACTGGTCTTTAAAGACAGGGGGCTGAACCTCCAGTGATAAGCAACTGAATTAACTGATTGTATATAACATTACTGTTTGATCAAAGTGTATAGCGTGAGGTCCTTTCTGAAAGCTAATAACATGTTGGTGATTAATATAATCGAGAAATCTATATATTAACACTATATAAGGAATTATGCATACATGCTGATTAGGCTTTACAGACTCCCCAGACAGGAGGGAATGCCACATCTATTTACCAGTTTCCTATGTACATTAGGCATGGTGGAATCAGAAACAATGGAAACCCCATTTACATAGAAATCATACAGTGGAATGGGAAGGGGGAAACAGCATGAGGTCATCCTGCCTTTTGAACCAAAGTTATTGAATTTTGGAAGATATAAGCAAGGACAGAAGCCATCTTTGACATCCATGACCACACAGACACAAAGGAACAGATCTCTTGCAAGCTGGGAAAGATGGGTCCTTCAATCACGGGTGGGGGTCAATGTCGAAGCCTCTGGAACCTAAATATAGGTGAGAAACCGGCATAGGCAAAGACTGTACCATGCTAAATTAAGTTTTAGATGTTTAGATCATGTTTTCACTTTTCTTTTACTTGTAACTCTCTCTATCTTTTATACATTTTACTTGGCATCATTTAACCTAAGTCCTATTGTAAATACATTTGTTTTATTCTTACTATAAACCAAGTCATTGCTGTTTAAATGGAAGAGTATATTTAGTTAATAAGCTGTCATGTATTTTGTGTCTTTAGAGGAACAAACAAATTACCTTATTTCTCTGAACTGCCCAGGATATTGCAGAGCATCTTTTGGGAAAATTCAGGATTGGGACTGTGTTGAGGTCACCCTTCCCATTGTAACTAAGGCTGCTGGAAGTCAGAATGGGGCTATTGACAGGCTGCTGGGGTCAGAGCTGCTGAACCAGGGCTGTGCAAGCACACAGACACTTCAGTGTGTGACCTGTAGGCTGGTTGTTAGCATATCAGCTGGGAGCTACAAGAGCAAAACATATGGAGGGACCCTGGCTTACAGGGTTAGTGTTGACAGAACACCTCACTGGTTTGGTTTGTACCCCAAACTGCCATCACAGCAGGTCATGGATGGAGAGGCATTTCATTTTGCTTTTGTATTTGCCAATGAAAGTTGTTTTTGTCTATACCAGCTGAAGAAAGAAAAAGGATTCTGTGAGTTATTCAAATATGCATTTCATCTAGACCATTTATTTAGCCAAAGTAAGAATTTGTTTCAGATGAATGAACTAATGATTCATCTGTTCTAAACAATAGCATTTACTGGAGGATAATAAGAAATAATAATTACACTCACAAAGCTGCTATGTTAATTATTAGTTTTAAATTAGTTGGGAGGTGAATGCAGAAACAAACCATCTTTTCCAACGTGACTTTTCTGGAAATCTGAAATCCATGCAATGTGTCAAAATACTTAATCAATTCTGATATTCCACCAAGACATATTTGGTAATTGTACAATCTTATGTGCACCAAGATAAATATTACTAGATTTTGTTCGCTCAGTAGTAAAAATAACTCATTCTAGGTTTGTGATAGTGCCCTCCAAATCATGGAGAAGGCATGGATTACTGCTATTCAGTTATCCTATATCTTTAACAAATGGACTTGAGTTTATTAATCTCACACTAAAGAAATTAATAGTGTTGTAACTAATTTCTCTAATGTCTTGATTTTTACTCAAATATTCAAAGTGAATTTTTATAAATAAGAAATTTAAAATAGTGTTTAGATTGTACCTGATACTCACATATTTGTGTGTGAATTGGTTTAATATTAAACATATGGTTATTCATCATCATCATCATGTTCCTATTACGCATTTGGTGTTTAGGGCAGTGACAAAGCTCCTCCACTCTTGTCTGTTTCTGGCAAGTCTTTCAATGGTTCCCCAGCTGTACCCCAGATTTTTCAGCTCGGCTTCCACAGCTCTTCACTATGTTGTTTTTGGGCGGCCTCATTTTTGCTTGCCTTCAGGTGTCCATCTTATTGCTACTCTGGTGATGGAATCAGTTTCCATCCGAAGCATATGACCAATGCAATGATAGTGCTCAGATCCTCTTGGCTGCACTGTGTCAATAGATCTTGGTTTGAGATTGCTCTGGGCCAAAAGATACAGAGGATTTTTTCTGAGGCAGGTTGAACAGAATGAAGACAGTTTGGACATGTCATACTTTTCTCATTCCCCAGCATTCTGCACGCAGATGATGTCGCTCTTCTATCACATACGCAACACCATATATAAGAAAAAACAACTCAACTGAACGCATTCAGCCAGCAAATTGGACTGAAAATCAACCACAATAAGACAGATATCATGACCTTTAATATTGCCTTACCATCACCAGTACAGATAGAGGATTAAGTTCTCACCAACGTAGAAACATTCACATACTTGGGCAGGACAGTAGAACAAGCCAGGACATCCAGAACAAAATCAATAAAGCCAGGAACTCCTTCGAGAGCTTAAATACAGTTTGGAAATCATCAAAATACAATACTAAAACCAAACTCAAGATTTATCAGACCTGCGTACTTTCAACACTACTTTTTATATTGTTATTAGATTTTTGTTATTGTAGTTCTCTCGTTTATGTTGGATCAGTTCCACCTAAAATTCAATTCTTTGTAGATCTACAATGAAAAGGCTTCTAAATTTTAGTTACATAGAGCTGTTGTCCTTAATGTTGTTTGTTTCATTAGAGACAATATCAGTTTTCTGACTACAGTTTCCATAACCCAATAACTACTATTGTTCTTCAAGATGTGGGAACAGACGTATTCCACAAACCACTGTTGTCTCCTCTGCATTGGAGTCTCTACTTTTAATATTTGGTGTGAAGAAACTGAAGAGGTTTGGTGAAGCTGTGCCCTTAAATAGCCATGGGAGAGGCTATGAGGGGCCAAAGGGTGTGAGCACAACCTCTATGGGTATTGCTAGGCAAAGTTCTCCAGTTTTGGTGCTCTGGGTATGTGCACACACCTGAATGGAATACACATCTGCATACACATCTCAAAAAAGTACTGGTGCGTAACTTTATTTTTTTCTGGCTTATCTTCTTTGAGGGTGTTAATTCATTCTGTTATATATGTGCAACTGTTGAAGTCTACAGGGACACAATAAAAATGTGTGTGTGCATACATGTGTGTGTGTTTAATTATCTTCCTCATCCCAGATACTATCATATAAAAGTGAGGACTAAACGCCCTTCAGGTGCTTTTTGATACTCCTACCAATTTACTTCTCTCTCTCTCTCTTTCTCAGTCTCTCAATAATAAAATAATAATAATAATAAATAATGTAATTAATAATAAAAATTCAAAAGGTCAGATCTTGCCATAAAAGGTCTTCTACTTGTAGTCTAAGGAAGGCAATATGGGCAACAGAGCAAACCCACAAAAGTGAGCATGTGCTGAAGTTTAACAAGTTTAAAATCCACTAGGTCTGGATGTTCCATTGACTACAATGGAGCTATTCAAATGTACATTGGCTGAAAATTTAGCCCAAGATTCAATATGAGGATGCAAGAACTCTACATGAGTAGAGGACTTTCTGGGAGGGAAGGGGAGGAGCAGAGACACAGTGCTTCCCTGCTCCTGCCCCTCCCTCCCAGTGCTTCCCTGCCACCAAACAGCTATTTGGCGGTGCTTAGGACTTTCTGGGAGGGGGGGGGGAGGAGTGGAGACACAGCACTTCTCTGCTCCTCTCCCTCCCTCCCAGAAACAGCTATTTGGCAGTGGGGGAAGTGCTGGGAGGGAGGGGGAGAAGGCGGAGAAGCGGAACTTGTGCAATGCTCCCTTGTAAAGTCACTGCTGTTCCACAGAATCTTACAAGCAGGCAGCCAAACAACGTTATAAGGGAGCATTGCACAACTTTAAATGAGCATGTTCCCTAATTGAGCAGGGACGTAACATTGAAACAACGTTAAGCAGGACAATGTTAAATGAGGAGTTACTGTAGTGTTTATTTTATTCAATAAGGAATTTAATGGAAAAGAAGATCATAAAGTGATCCACCCTCAGTCATCTCAATCCAGATAGAAGCTATACAGTCAGTTCCCCATAGCAAATATTCCATAGAGTCAGGTTTCAGAGTGATAGCCATGTTAGTCTGTATCAGCAAAAAGAATGACGAGTTCTTGTGGCACCTTAGAGACTAACAAATTTATTTGGGCATAAGCTTTTGTGGGCTAAAACTACTTCATTGGATGCATGCAGTGGAAAATACAAATATATATATACACAGAGAAATGAAAAAATGGGTGTTGCCATACCAACTATAACAAGACTAATCAATTAAGGAGAAAAAAAAATTATATAGTAATAATCAGGAGGCCCATTTCCAATAGTTGACAAGAAGGTGTAAGTAACAGTAGAGGAAAAAATTAGCATGGGGAAATAGTTTTTACTTTGTGTAATGACCCATCCACTCCCAGTCTTTATTCAAGCCTAATTTAAAGGTGTCCAGTTTGCAAATTAATTCCAATTCTGCAGTTTCTTGTTGGTGTCTGTTTTTGAAGTTTTTTTTGTTGGAGAATTGCGACTTTTAGGTCTGTCGATTACAAGTAAGTACTCCTCATTCATATTCCATGAAGTATATTCTATCTTCTTTGTGGTCGTCACGCAATTTATGTGGATAAGAATAATATTTTAACTCATTCACATGAACAAATAGGCCTTTGAGATGATATGAGAAGTTTGCAGGGCTGGCAGTTAAAAACAGCATTTCTTTACTGAACATATTTGATATGGAAATTAAGAGGCAATAAACCTGGAATTCCAATATAGAATTTTTACTCAGAATAGAAACATACTTTAAATAAAAAAGTTACTGAAAGCAATGGTTAGAAAAATCATTCTGCATTCAACAGCCCAATGTGACATAGCAAATGAAAAGTCAGGGATTGTGGTGGTGAAAATATGGTGGTCTTCAGTGAACAACAAACTATTCTAGGATAATGGAAGACAAGTGATTTTCCCCTGAGAGCTCTGAATGGACTCTTCAGCTATGAGATGCATGAGACTCATGGAGCCTCTTGTCTTTTTTTGACTGGGTTGAGCCCATAGTGACTAATTAGGGATTTCTGTGTTAAAATCAACTTTCTTCTTTTTCACACAGCTACTACTCTGGTTGTAATATTACAAGAACTTAATAAGAATAACATGAATGAATCAGGGATGAAGCAGAGATCTTTTCAGGGGGGGAGTTGGGTAAACCACTTAACCTCTTGAATCTCTTCTTACTTATCTGTAAAATGGAATAATAACATCTACCTCAAAGGAATGTTGTGAAAACTATTGAACAGTATTTTGTGAACTCATAGTGATATATAAGTGTTATACATTATTATACAACAGAGGAGCCGTGGAATTTGGTGGGAAGTGATTAATCATTCTATATAATCACAGATACTGATTTCCAAATGCTACCAGATCTCCGTTTCCTTGTGACTAACAGAATACTGATTTGGCAATTATGGGAGTATTGCAATGTGATTTGGGGTTTGTTAGCAAATGAAAGCTGATGTTTAGATACAAGGAAATTACAGAGAGAGTAAGAAAACAGGTAACCCTATTTCTAATTAAGAGAAATTTAAAAAAAAATGTTGTGAGGACAGAAACTTTTGAAGTCCAACCATAGTATGTTCTGATTTCTCCAAAATTAATATTCTTAATCCTCCAACATTAGTATTCTTAATCCCTTTTCACAGTGATCTTAGTGCAGAAATGAATGTTTATTCATCTGTTAGGGACGAACTGGACAAACAGCACTGCTTTTCCTGACTAGCTTCATAAACTTGTCAGTCAGCTAGAGATATTTTTAAAACTGGTAAAGGTCTGAATAGTGAAAAAGGAGAATTGAGGGCAGGGAATAATTGAACATTATTCTTGATTTTTTTTTCTTCTCAGTAGAAAGAAGGAAGAGATGGTAATTTAAAATGAAAACATATTGAACTGACTACTGAGAGGTCAGGAACATTTTGCATTTCTGAAGGAAGATCCTCAAGTGATGTCAATTATCTTTGTTGGCATCAATGCAGCTATAACAATATGCACCAGCGAGGAATTTTCGCTTGGAGTGCAACTTGTATAACAAATTTAATTAATCAGTAGAGTATAAGGTTAAAACTAAGTATGTTTGATTGTAGAATCTGCAGTTTGTGTTTTGTTAATTACATATTCCTTCCAACTGAAGAAGAAAAATTATATAACTGGCAGCAACCAACAAATTGCAGATTTTGAAATCGAATAAATATACAATATAGTATTTGCCTTCAGAAAATATTCATGATACATGTAGATTATGTAATCTAAAAAATCTCTGTTTGTGAGAAGTCACACTACTGAAGACAGAGTGTCTGCATATTTGTAGAAAGAAAATATGAAAAGATTGCAACTTGGTCAAATGTGCAATGGTTGGAAGGTAGGGCTAGGATTCAGACTAGATATAAGGAACAAAACTTTTAATAGTCAGTGTTGTTAAATTTACTTAAGGATGTGATAGTCTTTATCCCTTGAAGACTTTAAATCAAGACTATTTAGTCTTGCTAAAAGATATATTATGGTTCAAATAGAAGTTATTGGCTTGATACAGACATTACTAGGTGAAATTCTATGGCCTATGTTTTGCGGGGCAGATTAGATTATCATAATTAGGTTTGGCAGAATTCCATTTTTAATTTTTTTAATAATTTCAAAGGATAATATTGATCTTAATTTAAAGCATTTTAGATGTATATCAATTTAAATCTTCACAGTTGTATGGATCATAAGCATTTTTTCTATTTTTATCAATTTAAACACTCACAGTTCTGGATTATTATGGGAGGAGAGGCTTCACAGTTTTAATCACACTGTTAAACAATAGAATACCAATTGAAATTTAATAAATATTTTGGATGTTTTCTACACCTTTTAAATGTATTGATTTCAATTACAACACAAAATACAAAGTTTACAGTGCTCACTTTATATTATTTTATTACAAATATTTCACTGTAAAAATGATAAAAGAAATGCTATTTTTCAGTTCAACTCATACAAGTACCGTAGTGCAAGATCTTTATTGTGAAAGCACAATTTACAAATGTAGATTTTTTCTTTTGTAGATAATGCTGCCTGCTTCTTATTTACAATGTCACCTGAAAGTGAGAACAGGCATTTGCATGGCAATTTTGTAGCTGGCGTTGCAAGGTATTTACGTGCCAGATATGCTAAACTTTCATATACCCCTTCATGCTTTGGCTCACCAGAGGACATGCTTCCATGCTGATGAGGCTCGTTAAAAACTGATGTGTTAATTAAATTTGTGACTGAACTCCTTGGAGGAGAATTGTATGTCTCCTGCTCTGTGTTTTACCTGCATTCTGCCATATATTACATGTTATAGCAGTCTCAGATGATGACCCGGCACGTTGTTCGTTTTAAGAATATTTTCACTGCAGATTTAACAGAACGCAAAGAAGGTACCAATGTAAGATTTCTAAAGATAGCTACAGCACTCCACCCAAGATTGAAGAATCTGAAGTGCCTTCCAAAATCTGATTGGGAAGGGGTGTAGAGCATGCTTTCATAAGTCTTAAAAGAGCAAAAGTCTCACCTCGGTTCCTGGAAAAATCATGGAACAGGTCCTCAAGGAATCAATCCTGAACCACTTAAATGAGGGGAAAGTGATCAGGAACAGTCAGCATGGATTCGCCAAAGGCAAGTCATGCCTGACTTACCTAATTGCCTTCTATGATGAGATAACCGGCTCTGTGGATGAGGGGAAAGCAGTGGATGTGCTATTTCTGGACTTTAGCATAGCTTTTGACTGGGAACATTTCACTTCAGGACGAAATGCAGAGATAAAATTTCTCTATACTTTAAATGACTGCTTCATGGAGCAGCTGACTATAGCAGGACCGCGGAAGAACATCTCAACTGCCCAACACTGTATTAGTTGAAATAAGAGTTCTTTGAAGGGTATATAAAATTATGAGTTTTTGATACAGTCTCCCACAGTATTCTTGCCAGCAAGTTAAAGAAGTCTGGGCTGGATGAATGGACGGTAAGGTGAATAGAAAACTGGCTAGATGGTCAGGCTCAACGGGTAGTGATCAATGGTTCCATGTCTAGCTGGCAGCCGGTATCAGGTGGAGTGCCCCAAGGGTCGGTGCTGGGGCCGGTTTTATTCAATATCTTCATTAACGATCTGGAGGATGGTGTGGACTGCACCCTTAGCAAGTTTGCAGATGACACTAAACTGGGAGGAGTGGTTGATACGCTGGAGGGTAGGGATAGGATACAGAGGGACCTAGACAAATTAGAGGATTGGGCCAAAAGAAATATGATGAGGTTCAACAAGGACAAGTGCAGAGTCCTGCACTTAGAACGGAAGAATCCCATGTACTGTTACAGACTAGGGACCGAATGGCTGGGCAGCAGTTCTGTAGAAAAGGATCTAGGGGTTACTATGGACGAAAAGCCGAATATGCGTCAACAGTGTGCCCTTGTTGCCAAGAAGGCTAATGGCATTTTGGGTTGTATAAGTAGGGGCATTTCCAGCAGATCGAGGGATGTGATCATTCCCCTCTACTCAGCACTGGTGAGGCCTCATTTGGAGTACTGTGTCCAGTTTTGGGCCCCACACTACAAGAAGGATGTGAATAAATTTGAGAGAGTCCAGCGGAGGGCAACAAAAATGATTAGGGGGCTGGAGCACATGACTTATGAGGAGAGGCTGAGGGAACTGGGATTGTTTAGTCTGCAGAAGAGAAGAATGAGGTGAGAACCTGAAAGGGGGTTCCAAAGAGGATGGATCTAGACTGTTCTCAGTGGTAGAAGATGACAGAACAAGGAGTAATGGTCTCAAGTTGCTGAGGGGGAGGTTTAGGTTGGACATTAGGAAAAACTTTTTCATTAGTAGGGTGGTGAAGAACTGGAATGGGTTACATCGGGAGGTAGTGGAATCTCCTTCCTTAGAGGTTTTTAAGGTCAGGCTTGACAAAACCCTGGCTGGGATGATTTAGTTGGGTTTGGTCCTGCTTTGAGCAGGGGGTTGGACTAGATGACCTCCTGAGGTCCCTTCCAACCCTGAGATTCTATGATTCTGTGAACACTCTGATGTGGAAACTACAGAACCCAAACCACTACAATAGAAAAGAAATCTTTTGCTAGTGGCATCTGATTCAGATAATGAAAGTGAACATGTGTCAGTTCACACTGCTTTGGATTGCTATCGAGCAGAGACCATCATCAGCAGAGACACGTCCTCTGGAATGTTGGTTGAAGCGTGAAGGAGAAATGAATCTTTAGCACATTTGGCACATAAATATCTTGCAACGCCATGTGAACGCCGTGCTACAACAGTGCCATGTGAATGTGTGTTCTCACTTTCAGGTGACACTGTAAACAAGAATTGGGTAGCATTAGCTCCTGCAAATGTCTGAGCGATTGGCTGAACAAGAAGTAGGGCTGAGTTGACTTGTAGGCACTAAAGTTTTAAATTGTTTTATTTTTTGAATGCAGTTATCTTTTCTACATAGTTCTACACTTGTAAGTTCAACTTTCCTGATAAAGAGATTGCACTACAGTACTTGTATTAAGTGAATTGAAAAATATTTATTTTTAAAGTGCAAATATTCATCATAAAATGAATATAAAGTGAGCACTTTATACTTTGTATACTGTGTTGTAACTGAAATCAATATATTTGAAAATGTGGAGAAAATCCAAAAATATTTATATAAATACTATTCTATTATTATTTAACAGCGCCATTAATCGTGATTATTTTTTAATCATGCAATTAATCACAATTAATTTTAATCAGTTGACAGCCCTAGTTAAAATACAAATTGTCAATATCACATGTTAAAATAATTGAATATTCTTAAAATTTTGAATATTTTTAAATCATACCTATTTTTTACTATTGATTCACTAGTTCATTTGTATAAAGCCTAATCCAAAGTTCCAAATAACTAGATTTTGACTTCAAGAAGTTCTCAAGCAGCATTTTTCAGACATTTTTTCTTATTTTGTCTATTTGTAAATTTAGATTATTATTCTTGGAAATATTTTTGTCAATTTATGTACAAATGGTGAAATCTACATTTATCAATAAAAAGCCAGTCAAACCTAATCATAACAGTTCCTTCTAGCTTAAATCCATAACTTTAAAAAAGTCAATATTCCCTTTTTTCATCTGAATAAATATTTGTGATTTTTTCCCTCCAACTATTAACTCTGCTTTAATCAAGTACTGTTTTTTTTCCCAATATGTATATAGTTCTTATTAGAAGTTTGAACTAGGATGGACAAAACAGGGAAGTAACAGCAGCAAACTTTAGATCTTTAGCAAGAAACAAAGAGCCTGCTCTGCAAGTTACAGAAAGAATTCCCCCCCCCCACACACACATCATCATCCACAATTGTTGTATAAACATGTATGTCTTAATTCTGCCATAGACACATTAAAGTCCCTCTAAGAATGTGTGTGATAGACATACCTGTGTGACAAGCACTCAGAGTATATCTACACTGAATTCAGGAGGAACTCTATTCACAGCATTTAATTCAGCTAGACCAGGGATCAACAACCTTTGGCACATGGCCCATCAGGGAAATCTTCTGGCAGACCAGGACAGTTTGTTTACCTGCAGCATCTGTTGGTTCACCATTCCAGGCCACTGGGAGCTGCGGGAAGTGGTGTAGGCCGAGGGATGTGCTGGCCACCTTCCTGCCGCCCCCGTTGGCCTGGAACAGCGAACTGCAGCCAGTGGGAGCTGCGATCGGCTGAACCTGAGGGATGCTGCAGTCAGTGGATTTCCCTGACGGGCTGTGTGCCAAAGGTTGTTGATCCCTGAGCTAGACCAAACGTAGCCAGGTATGCCTACATAAACTGCAATCACACCTCCTGAATGCAGCTGGATCAAAGCTAGCTGTAGTAATAGCAGTGTAGCCAAAGTGTCAAGAGTTGGCTTCTCAACTACAACCCTACCCAGGACTCTGGGTACACACTTGACCTGCTAACCTGTGCCACTGCCCAGGCTGCCATGACTACATTGCTGTTGTGGAACTAGCTTTGATCTCGTTAGTATGCTCACAGGAGCTTCAATCACACCTCCTGATTGCAATATAGACATACCCTCAAAGGCTTCATCTATACTAGCATATACACAACCAAAAAGGCACTTCATCCAAGCCCCGATGCATGGCAGAACCACAACTGAGAATGAGTTGCCCTCCCCATCTATAGATGTGTTACAATACCAAAGGAAACCTGTTTGAAGTTTATTACTCTTCCTCTTCTTACATTCACAAGCCTTTACTCTCCTTACAATTAAACCAACTCAATTACAAACTCACCCAAACTTTATGGCTTGTTACCGTTCACACACACAAACCCGGAACTCTGTATAAATGTAGTAATTGGGACTGCTGACCTTTGTAATTGCTTCACTTGATTGAGGTCAGAGGATCAAATCATCTGAAACTAGCAGAGATGAAATAGAGTGTATCTGCATTTTGAATAAAACCTAAAATTGTGGTCCCGACAACTTGCTGCATTATGGAGGAGATAACCATAGTGTCCTGGTCAAATTTAAGTAATTGCATTCTGCATACATATAAAACACATGCCTAGTTTCAAGTAGATAAGGTATTCTTCACCTTCTGTCCTAAACTATTGTATTGAAATTCAATGCAGTGTTAAAAGTGACTTCAAATTAGTAAAGGATGAAGAGATTCATAAATATAATGTGTGATGGTGGATGTCTTCAGTTGTGATTCTAAGTTAAGGATATGTTTAAATTCCTTGATGGATTGTGAGCAGAGTGCTCAGCACCTTACAGGATCAAGTGTAATGTGAATGGCACCAATTTCTCAGGGAATGACACAGTATTATGAAGTATTATAAAGTATTTCAAGTATTATGAAAATAGCATCAATTGCCTCTTCTAATACAATTACCATTCACCACTAAATTTTTCAGTGATTAAATCTCTTATTCCACAAGCATAGTCAGAATTCTCAGCCATTTCAAATTATTCTCTCATTCCCTATATATTATATGAAATATAGTTATTGCTTAAAATTGTCTAAATATTATATGGATCACCTCTTCAGCTTTGGCCATATCATTTACATTCTGAGATCTACTGTCCCTGGTGACTGTCAGCAATGCCCCACAAATTTCAATTATTTGAAGAACACTAAATTAATGGCAGCAAAGAGTCCTGTGGCACCTTATAGACTAACAGACGTATTGGAGCATGAGCTTTTGTGGGTGAATACCCACTTTGTCAGATGCATGTAGTGGAAATTTCCAGAGGCAGGTATATATATGCAAACAAGAACCAGGCTAGCGATAACAAGGTTAGTTCAATCAGGGAGGATGAGGCCCTCTTCTAGGAGTTGAGGTGTGAAAACCAAGGGAGGAGAAACTGCTTTTGTAGTTGGCTAGCTATTCACAGTCTTTGTTTAATCCTGAGCTGAGGTGAATTTGACACCAACTATGAGCGGGGCTGTGGGGAGGGAGGAGAGAGGAGGGGGAAGTGTTGTATGCATGGAATAAAGTGAAAAACAATAGGTTGGAGGCAACAATTACTTTGGATTTCTGTAAGATATTTTCTGTGTCTATCATCAGTCCCTGGCCTGTAGATTGGTGAATGATGTGTGCCAGGTAACTCCCCCTGTCCCAAAACCCTTTGTGCTTGACACATTCTCCATCCTATCTGTGCAATCATAAGCTATGAAACAGCATATGTTGCCATTTAAAGTGTCATCCTTAGACTTTGGAATTAATACTTCTGTAAGATCAAGAAGTGGTGGGAGAGTTTGCATGTCGCGGAGTCATTTGGTTTTTTTTCTGATCTGCTTCCATTTCATTTCAATAAGACTGTATTATCATTATTATTATTATTTATTTATCATCTTGGAATCCTGGTCATCAGCCAAGACACCCCCCCACACACACACACTGTGCTAGAAAATATTCAAATGTAGGACAAAAAGATGGTCCCTGTCTCACAGAGTTTACAATCTAAATATAAGACGAGACAACAGACGGACACAGACAGGTAGATGGGGCAGTATAAGGAAACAATGAGATATGAGAAGCTATACAAGTATTACTAAAGTGTGAAAAAAAACTAAAAAAGCTTCTCTTCTTTCAGTTATCCGTCGGAGGTGGTTATGATCCACTTAGGACAGGGCTTTACACTGTATTTGGCGCTTGATCTCTTGCATGAAATCCTGACCTCTCTGAATTCAGTGGAAGCTTCCCCATTGACTTCATTGGGGGCAGGGTTTCACCCTGATGTCTGTTTGCCAGTGGTGCCCTTTCCTCATGCTGTGACAAGTTGCTACCCAGTTCAATGCCATTTGTGTCATCTCTCTCCTTTTACGCAAAGATGGGCACAGTTTTTCCTTATAATTTTTTAAGATGGAGTCTTTTATAATTCTTCATAATTTAAAGAAATATCATTCATATACTTCTCATATTTCTGAGATTTCCAGAGTCAGGGAGAGAACACAGCATTGGTTTATATTCTGTTCACATTTGAAGGTTATCTTCTTAGACTCCTAGATTTTATTTATTTATTTTAAAAACAAAATTTAGTATTGAATCTATCTGAATATATCAAGCAAATCTCTCTCTCTCACACACACATATATATAGTAAGTGGTGAGAATGTGGTCCATGGGCTGTGCATTTGACACCTAGGTTCCAATGGTTATAGCAAAGAACACTGAGTTGCTGTGTGATCTTTGTCAAGACAATTAAGGCCTGATCTAAACCCCATTCAAGTCAAGAGAAAGATTCCCATTAGTTTCAAAGGAGTTTGAATGCCTGTGGTCCCTCTTTGCAGCAGTTTCCTCATCTGAAAAATTGAAATATTGATATTACATTATGTATTCCACAGGGACGTTTTGAAGTATAATTCATTAATATATGTAAATTGCTTTGAGGTCCTCAGATGGAAGATTCTATTGAAGTTAAGAACTATTATTATTATCCTTGCATAATGCTCCTTCATCAAAAGTGGAAAAACTTAAGGTATCTTTGTGAAGTACTATGGAACGTACTTATGTATCATTTTTGTTCTGTATAAATTAATGCTGTAGTTCAGTGTTTCCCAAACTTGGGACACCACTTGTGTAAGGAAAGCCCCCGGTGAGCCAGGCCGGTTTGTTTACCTGCCCTGTCCACAGGTCTGGCCGATCACAACTCCCACAGGCTGCAGTTCGCTGCTCCAGGCCATTGGGAGCTGCTGGAAGCTGCGCGGGCTGAGGGACGTATTGGCCGGATGGGGCAGATAAAGAAACTGGCCAGGCCCGCCAGGGGCTTTCCCTACACAAGTGGTGTCCTAAGTTTGGGAAACACTGCTGTAGTTCATATAATTGGCTATAAAACAAACATTAACCTCGCATGTTATCTACTTTACTCCTGCCTAGAGAGAAAAAGTACCTGCAAAATGATGGATCCTGAACATTCAAAGTAATGTTTTACTTAGAGAGAATAGATATTACTTTGAGGCAGGGGAGAAGAGGATGCTTATTAAAATCTCATTTTTTGATTTCAAACATGCACCCTCGTATAGAAAAATGGAACATGATACAGCACTGTATATAATTACATGTGCTACAATTATCCTCACAATTCATGTAGCATCGGAAATTAATAACTGATATTTAGCCAACTGAACCCATGAATAAAGCAATAAAAAGTAGAACATAGGCTCTATTATTGTGCCTTTAAGGGGCAGACTTGGGATAGTGAACTGGCCAAGAAAGAGATCCAGAATTAAAATGTGTAAGGTGAAAATTATAGTTTACTATAAAGTTTAAAAAGTCTCCACAATTTCTATTTGACTTTTTTAAATAAATAAACACTAATTCTACCCTACCAATAACCATACAAATACCCCAAATAAAAGATTGTTCATTTGTTTGTTTTCTTTTTCAGAATTTACAATTGGGTCAGAATTTATCATGCATGTGAAGATGATTTCTCTACAAGCACAAACTCTGAGACTGAATTAATTTTTTTCCTGTTTAAGCTCATATTTTCAATTTAACTTGTTAATTTCCAGATTTTTTTTCGAACTCCACTGTTGACAGACTCCTTAATAAGGATTGTTTATATGTAAAAATCAACTGTTTTTCACTTACATGTGTGTGGGGGGGAAAATGTGTTATTTTAAAAAAAAATTACAATGGATAAGGTATTCTTTTCCACACATTTTTATATATTAGGAATTTATCTCAAACTTCCATTAAAAACATTGTTTACTGTAGAGATCAATCATAGAATGTTTCAAGTAGAAACATTTTGGAAAGTTTAACAATATGTAAACCATCGTATTATAACTAATACTGTTTTCTAGATCTGCAGAGAGAGAAAACATATCAGAAGTCAAGACAGACTAGTGGAAATGATGTTTCTCTGAAAGGGAAATTAGCAATAAAAAGTTTGCCATTCCAGTTTCAATAATAGTATTGCTACCAGCTGAATGATATATAATAACTCAATGCCAAAAAAATCAGCAGATTATGTTATTAGAATTTTTCCATCAGGTTAACTCATATAGGGAGTGCAAAATTGGACCTGTAGCCTGCAGGACACTAGTTTTCCTTCTTCACCGAAGAAGTTTAATCCTGTACCATTCAAGTAAATTGGATCATTTTGTTTTTGTTTTTCCCCATTGGCTTGAATGGTAGCAGGATATATGTCCCTTTGAGAGCTGATTGCTATATTGTTCAAAATATAAGTGTCTCTGTGTGAACATTTGTTTTAAGAAGTACAAAAAGCAGCATCAAGGCAAAGATTAATTAACAGTTGCAGCACAAACCACAAGTGTATTTGATAACAAACCAGGAGAAGAAAGAAGAAGAAAGTATTTTGTTCACTCTATGGCCTCCTTCTGTGTTAAGAATGTTTATTTTATTTTAAATTTATGATCAAGCATACAGAATTCTTACTCATTCAAAAAATAAATGGTACAACAGACTGGGAAAAGAACCAGTGGATAAGGAAATAATAGGAATTTGAAAGGGTGGCACTCAAAGGTAACTATGAGTAGACTAAGGAGGGAAACATATAAATGAGAGTCAATTCAGAGAAGAATCCAGTCCTCAGGTAAGCAGGGACAACTCCATTAACTACATAAGGCTGAATTTGATCCACAAATCTTTAAACTGCACTTACTTCTGTCCTGTCAAGCCTACAGGAGAAGACATTGCACTTTAAGAGGATGTATCAAACAATAACTTTTCCTTTGAAAGATTTTGTAGTATTGACAGGAGAGTAAGAATTCCTCTTCTCACCTATTGGTTAAAGCTCAAAAGTGTAGATACCCAGATCCAAAAGTGTAAATGTCAGATGTATTGGGTGGGGTGGAGGGCGAGCTTGCAGAAATATAATGAAATGTATTTGAAGGTCAAGGGTTTCTGCATTCCATAACAAACAAAGACAGGCTTTGCATCTGCCTCTGAAGCCTTTATTATTTATGATTCTTTTCTATTTTCATGGCAGTGGCTACATGGTAGCTCCACTGTGCTAGGCAGTGTGCAAACACACAGTGAGTGACAGTCCGTGCCCCAAACCATTTCAAATTGGAATTAAGACACAGTTCAGCACTCTGGTGTAACACATTAGCAAAAAGAGGTCTGGGAGTGAAGATGATAAAAATCATTGCTAGCCACCTGCCTTGACATTTGCATTTGATTTGTGGTCATACTGAGCACTTCTGGAAGTCACTTCAGTAGTTTGACAAACCAGTCTCTAGGAATTCACTGTCTCCTGTGCTTATACATTTTACAATTGAGGGTGACAGTTCCATTCTTCTGGAGGAACATTGTTGGTTTTGAAGTTGAGGACAAAAACTTTGAATTTGACTGTATTCAAAGGGGAGCCATTGCAGTGAGTGGCATACATTGTTCAGCGGATGGGATGCTGTGTTAGAATCATAGAAGATTAGGGTTGGAAAAGACCTCAGGAGGTCATCTAGTTCAACCCCCTGCTCAAAGCAGCACCAACCTAATCATCCAAGCCAAGGCTTTATCAAGCCAGGCCTTAAAAACCTCTAAGGATGGAGATTCCTCCACCTCCCTAGGTATCCCATTCCAGTGTTTCATCATATATTTAAAGAGATTATTTATAGCAGAAAACAGTATTTTTCTAGTTACAGATACTTAAACATGGTCTATTATTGAAAGAGGCAAAATAAATAGTTGTGAAATTGTTGGAACAGATATGATATAATACATTCCTCTGAATATTGTACAAAGCTATGTCTCTGCTTTAACCTCCATCCATCTAGTCTCCTGCTTAGTCCTACCATTGATCTCTCTGTAACATCACCAAAATCTATCTTTTCCTCTCCATTCTGGCTGCTAAAATCACTGTCCATGTGTTAGTTGTCCTTCACCCCAATATCTGAACTGTCTGTATCTCTGTCCTATCTGTAACTCTCTGCTTATTGTTCATTTCTCCTCCTTCTCCTCTCAGTCTTCTGAACATGCTATTGCTCAAGTAAGCCCTCTCTTTAATCCCTCTTCTCCCAAATGTGATATAAAGCAGCCAATCAGGTGGTAATTTCAGCTGGAAAGTTAGCCCACAGAGAGTAGAAGGGTCTGAAATATACTACCGTATGGAGAAGTACACTTGGTTTGACAGGACTAGATCAGGCACACACGTTTGCACCTACAGAGCACAGGGACCCATTTATATATACCTGCTTTGAAAATCTTTGCCTTTTATATCTTGATCACTGTTGTTAAATACAATCAATACCCTACTAAGTGATATTTCAATTACTTCTGATAGCAATATTATGTGATCAGCATCTGTATGATGATAAGGGGCAATTCCATTTTGTCCATGAATAATTTTTTAGTTTTGTGATGTCTAAACATATTTTTCAGACCACTGCCGAACTGAGTAAGGATGTTTTGTCAGCCTGTATCACTTTATTTTTTTTATAAAGTTTGCCTGAGCTGCCAATATCCTCAACATCTTATTTTAAATGTTCTGATTTTTTTTTCCTTTTTTCATATTTTTACTTTATCATTTTAGTTTATCTGTTTTCACCTTAATTTTTAATAACATGCTTATATCAACTCCATCCAGCTTCAGTTCCTCTGTCACTTCCTCTTGTTTATATTTATCTTCTGTAGTAAAAGCAGTTAAGCAGTTCTCTTCCTCGGTGCTTGACAGCTGACATAACTCTTTTAGGGTATGTTTACATTGCAATCAAACACCTTCAACTGGCTTGTGTCAGCCATCTTGGGCTCACAGGGTTCAGGCTGCAGGGCTATAAAATTGCAGTGTAGACGTTTGGGTTCGGGCTCCAGCCCGAGCCTCTACACTACAATTTTATAGCCCCACAGTCCAAGCCCTGCTAGTCTGAGCCAGCTGATGCAGGCCATCTAGGGGTGTTTTATTGCAGTGTAGACATGCCCTCTGTGATTTAAGTGTATCAGCCATCACTGACCTTATTTTGACATCTGGTTTATAATGCACCTAAGAGGCCTGGTTCAGGAGTACTAGATGACTTGTTTCATTTTGCCATTCAGCTTCAGAAGGAAAGATATAGACCTGCCAGAGAAGCACTAGAAAAAGCTCCACTCTGTCTTCACAAACAATTCATATGCTTCAGCTTATACTATGGTGTAGGATAACGATCGTCAACTGATACAGAGGAATTTAGGCAAGTAGCACAATGATGGGTGCATCAGTCACACAGATTGTTAATGGAGACTGGCAAGAAAGCACAAGTTTTAGAAAGGTAGATGGTGAAAAGTACCATACCTGACACCTTTGTTAGTATTTTAATTTAAAACCAAATGCAATAGCCCTGTAACTCATTTGCTCCCACACTAGTTTTCTATGGAAATATCAAACTGAGAATCTTCTGTATAACTGAGTGTTATATTGCACAGTACAAGGGCATGATCCTGCAACCTTTACTCGTGTGAATAGTTCTGTTTCACACAAATTGCCTCACTGAAGTCAGTATAACTACTCAGATTGAGTTTGCACTAAATTATCAGGCTCTAACAATATAACCTTTCACTGTGCACCCCAATGAGTTCTCACTGAATATGGGTCTGCTCCTATTTACAACTACTTAATATTCCATCGGTTTATGTTGCAGTTTTTCTATCTGAAATATTTAGAAGAGCATCAATTTGCTGATTTGATTTCTTCATGAGTAAAATTTAATTTTAAATAACCAGGTCAACTCATTATTACAACGTATTCATAATTTAACAGACATAGAAAATGAACTATAATAAATTAAAGTATGGTATTTTTTAATTGGGCTGTTTGTTATGAATCTGGTTGCTAAAAATCAGTGAGACAACTCAAAGAGTACGGTACTGTTCCACATTACTAAGAGTAGCAGAATCTGGCCTATAACGATTAATGCAAGATTAGGCTCATTTGTTTAAAATTTCAAAATTAAAAAAAATATTTTTTAACCAATCCTAATTAAGGTCAGACTTGTGTTGACTTCAGTTTGATTTCTCATATATATATAGGTAAAATATTGCTGAAACTCATGCGAACAGAAGTACACCAGGGAGCATCACAGACTGCTGCCCTCTTCTTCTAGGTATTTGGATCCATATCTGAGAACACTTTCCCTTCACTTCAGTTACTACCCCTGCTTGTTTAAGGCGTAGGTCTGCTTCTCTCCTTTTCCTTTGAATGCTCTTTCACTGGCACCTTTTGGAGGGAAGGCAACCTTTCTATTCCCATTTCCTCAGCAGCATGACTCAAAACACTTTGCTACACAGTAATGCTTTCTGCTGCTTTTTTTCCCCCAGGTAGTGCTGATACATGCTGAAGAGTAATGGGCTTATTTCAAAACTCAAGTCAAATGTGAGATCAGTCACCAGGGAGGTTTGTGAGGACTGGGGGATGAAGTACCGTAATGTTTTGATAGCTATCTGTGATTATGGATATTTTTTCCTGAACTGATCTTAAACTCTGAACCATTTGAGGTTCACCCATCTCTAGCCCATACATGGGGAATGGTAGCTGATTGGAAGATCATATGGAGTGAGTGAGAAAGAGCAGATGCTGTAGGCAAATGCATGAGGAATGATGGATGGCTATGAAGAGGAAACTGAAAAATATTTACAAAGAGCGTAGACTGATAAAACATTTGCATTGGTAATGAGAGTCAGCATGTCCTTGTGTATGAAAATATGTGGAAACTGCTGCTGAAAATTATAATAGACCCAAAACACTTATGTAACCATGAAGCTAGAGATTTAACTTGTGGGGGAAAATAAGGGGAGTAGGCCCGTGATTCTTTTTACAAATTCCAAAGAGCAACATTCTTACATCCCTTCTGAACAAATATTGCTAGTAATAGATATAATTTGGGTTTGGTTTAATAATATTCAAATAATAGACATACTGGAAAGAAAACAACAGTGAATTACTTAACTAATCTCGGCCAGAAACTAAAATGCATAAATACCCCCATTTTAATAGAACTGGCATCTTTCCTGTTCTGAAGGAGGTCTTCAACCCTCTAAGCCAGTGATGGGCAAACTACGGCCCATGGACCACATCCGGCCCGTGAGCTGTTTTAAGCTGGCCCACGAGCCACATTAGCAGCTCGGCCCCACTCCGGTGCTCTGGCCGGGGCACTGGGTCAGGGACCGCACTGGGTGGCTCAGCTCTGCTCCGGCTGAGGCGTTGGGTTGGGAGCCGGACCAAGTGGTCCGGCTCTGGCCGAGGCGCTGGGTAGGGGCTGCTCTATAGTTTTTGCCTCCCCAAGCACAGCAGTCAGGTAGCTTTCGGCAGCACACCTGCAGGCGGTCCGCTGGTCATGCGGATTTGGCGGCGTTTCTGCGGGTAATCTGCACCCGCCACTGAATTGCTGCTGAAGCTGCCTGACTGCTGCCTCCCAGCGACTGGCAGGCCGCCCCCCGTGGCTTGCCGCCCCAGGCATGCACTTGCTGCGCTGGTGCCTGGAGCCGCCCCTGGCGCTGGGTCGGGGCTGCACCACTCAGCTCCCAGAAGCTGGCATGGCCCCGCTCCGGCTCCAATGGGAGCTGCAAGGAAGGTGCCTGAGGATGGGGCAGCAAGCAGAGCTGTAGAAGGGACTTGCCACTGCTTCTGGAAGCTGCTTGAGGTAAGCGCCGTTCAGAGCCCGCACCCCCTGAGCCTCTCCCCATGCCCCACGCCGCTGCCCCAGTCCTAACCCTCCTTCCGCTCTCCAAACCCCTCAATCCCAGCCCAGAGCACCCTCCTACACCCCAAACTCCTCATCCCCAGCCCCACCCCAGAGCCCACGCCCCCTCCCGCACCACAACCCCAATTTTGTGAGCATTCATGGCCCGCCGTACAATTTCTATTCCCCGATGTAGCCCTCGGCCAAAAATTAAGCATTAATTTGAAATGGTGAGGAAATCCTCAGAATATCTAATAAGGTCTGGGTACATTACAACTACTATGCCTAATGTATGGTTGAATACCTCCAGGTTTTCGTCTGCATTCCAGAGAAGCTCATTGAATTTTTGGGTCACCATTTCTAGCCTTTGTATGTTCTTAAAAAAAAAAAAAAAGACTGAGGGACTTTGCCAACTGCTTCATGCACAAGTCAGCAATTACCATTGAATCTCTCATGGCTAATTCATACATATAGTTACTTAGGCTATGTCTACACTACAGCAGCACAGCTGCACTCCCATCAGCTTAATAATTCCTGTCTCTGCAAGAGGTGGTAGTTATGTAGGTGGGAGAAGCTCTCCCACCGACATAATAAGTCCATGCTGGCACTTAGGTCACTATAACTTACGTCGCTCAGTGATTTGAAGTGTAGACATAGCGTGAATAGTTTTGCCAAGCCTGTAAATTGTATATGAAGAATTGAAGGTCAGCGTAGAAAGTAATAATCATGAAATACCCATGTAGCATTATCATTGATATATAATATAACCATGTAGATGTATCACTTGATTTCCTCCTGGAATAGCTATTACTTGGAGCGGTACATACATTAAGCAAAATAGGTATTATGAGTTTGATGGAGCCAGGATTTCCTCTAATGTGTTGTAAGAATCACAGAAGTTATATTATTTTTAAAATCAGATTTGTCAGTGAAAGAATGACTAAAGCATTTTCATATGATTTTTCTAAACCATCCTTGAAACAAACTTCCTGAATCCTTCTATGTAACTTATATAGATTGATGCTTTAGCTGAGGAACCAATGGTTAAGACTAAATTAATCTCCATAGTAGTACCATAGATCTCAATATAGTTATATCAGCAATTAATCTGACACTTAAGTTTAGATTGTGCAACTTCTGCTGATGTTGGTGAGCACTTGCATGAATTATCCTACTGATGTCAATGGAACAACCTATGTAAGTGTTTACCGGCTTGCCCCATTAACATCCCTGGGACAATTTGTGTGAGTGTTCAATTTGAGTGAGAATTGCATAATCTAACCCTTAATGTGATCATCCTTTGACATAATGTATATGTATAAATGAAGCTCAAGCATGATTTTAAAACGGTTTGTTATATCACTGCACACTTTACTGAATGGTGACTGATATGAATTCATACAAATCGGTTCACTCTCCCTTAGTTTATTTTTGTCATGTATATGATGCAGTTATTCAGAGTGTCTGCAGCTCTAATCAGCGGTGCTGCAATAAACATAAATTATGCACAGCTTATGCGTATCTTTTCACACTTCATTATCAATTATGCTTATATCATTGCAGTTTATAAGGGTTTAGTTTTATGGAGTGGGTTAATTCTTTGTTGAGAGAAAAATGATTGCAATCGGAATAAGGGTACTATTTCATTATCTAATATTATTTAAAATATATGCATAATTTCTGTTAATTCTTTGAACTAGGAGGGTAAAATAGCAAAAGCAGAAGTAAGTCTTTTACTGTACTCTATCCCTACTCTAGGGGCCCAGCAAAATAATAGAGCTTTGTTGAAAATATCCAGCCAAACTGCTTCTTTCTGCTGCTTTTCCCAGGATTTCCTTCCATCTGCTGTATATTTGTATCTTAAGCTCACTCCAAACTCATTATAGTCATCCAGATGCTACAATAATGAAGTTCACATGAGCACCTGGATAGATAGAGACATAGGCAGATATGCAGTGTAGTTGTAGCTGTGTCAGTCCAAGAATATAAGAGAGACAAGGTGGGTGAAATAATATATTTTATTGGACCAACTTCTGTTATGAGAGAGACTTAGAAAGATAGACAGACAGACCTGTTCTCCTTCAAGTGACTGTGCACATATGCATTCCACTGTAGATATCCGTACTCCTGATGTGCTTCATTCGGAGACATGTGGCAGCAGTACTGGTGGGGAGAGCATATGCTGTGACTGTTTTCATGCTGTGAGCTGAGGCCACAAAGGGCTGAGGTGTTCTGCCTGCCTCTCAGTTTGTTCTTACCTCCTATGGCAAAAGTTGGGCTCCTTGTTTCTCCTTGGAGACTCAGTTCTTTTCTCTTCTGAGAGAAAACTTTAGACATTTTTATATAGTTAAATAGTTGTTTAGTATTTAGTGCTTAGTGTTATTAGGAGTATCTTCCTCTTAAGGGAAATTTATTCTGTACTGATTTATTTTTACTTACATTGAATATGCAGAAATCCCCTGGATTCCAGCAGGGCACCACTTGTCAAGTGGCTTGGTTTGCTAATGATAGACATTAAAATTGTCTGTTTTGTCTGGAAGAAGGGCCCTCCCAGGCTAAGTGCTCTATTTGCCAAACAAAAAAATAGAGAACTTCATCTGAGGGAGCATATTCCTGAACAGGTGCCTCAGGACTCAGGTGCCTATGAGTCTGACACTTCTTCAGCCTAGAGTGCCTCCTCCTCCTTGCTCTGGATTTGCCAAGGCAGTATTGGTATGTGGAAATTCAGGAACTCTCCATACAGCCTCCAATAATCCTTCCTTTAGTAGAGGATCTCCTCATTCAAACCCAGGGACAAATCATTTATCCCAATCCTCTCACACTGCATTTGACAGTATGGCTTATGAGTAGTTGAACACAATTGAAATCCTGCTCCCATAAAATCCCCAACTATTTTATTATCTAAGAGAAAGTATTCTACAAAAAGTACCTACCTTACCAAGTGAAGAAGGTTTTTGGTTTGGGCATCACATTCAGGACATCTCAAATTCAGCCATTCAATAAGTTCTTTCAAGGTGCACTTGGCCTCTATATCTGTTATGCATCCTCCTATTCAAGGTTACCTGGTGTTCTCTCACGCGAATATGAGCAGATTTATGAAAGGTACTATCAGAAATTACCCTCTGATCAATGATCTGTTTTCTCCTTTGGATATCAATGTAGTGTTATCCTGTTTGATGGATTTGAGCTACTTGTGACCTGCTCCTTGGCCTCTTTGTCTTACAAGACTGCTGCCTTAGTGGCAATAAAATCTGCTAGGAGAGTATCAAAATTTCAAGCCTGGGTGGTTGATCGTCCTTATGTTGTATTTCATAAGGACAAAGTATCATTAAGACCTCACCCAAAATAGTTTCAGATTTTTATCTAAATCAAACAATACATCTGCCTGTATTTTTTCTCCAGCCTCACTCTCACAAAGAGTGGAAGTTTGAAGGGATTTGTCTTTCTATATTGACAGAACTAAATGTTTTATATCTTCACCCAGGCTCTTTGTGGCCTTTGCTGAAAAAGTTAATGGGCAACCAGTTACAGCTCAGCAGATCTCTAATGGGATTATGACATGTATTCAAACTTGCAATTTAAAATGTCTACCTAGGATAACATTCATTCATCCAGAGCACGGATTTCATTGCTGGCATTCCTAAGTAATGTAATTGTGTCAGAAATACATAGAGCAGCTACATGGTCATCAGTGCATTATTCACAAAGCGCTATGCCATCATCGAAACCTGCAAAGATTATGCGTATTTTGGAAAATTTGTCATCTAGTTCATTTTTCACTAGACTCCAAAGCCCCACCACCATCAATAAACTACTGGGGAATCACCTATGATGGAATGAATATGTGCACAGTCACTTGAAGGAGAACAAAATGGTTACATACCAGTATAGTAACTATTGTTCTTCTTTGAGTGTCCTCTGCATATTCCCCCTCTTGGAATATGGGGCTAAGAATGAGAATATACAGAGTCCATCTCAAACAAACAAAAAAAAGAACCTGCTACATTTGAAAGGAACTCCTGTCTTTGAGGCAATAGATTAGACAATGTGGCAATTATTGTGTAAATTCCCAAATGAAGTGCTTTAACCCTCAGTTGTTAAACTCGTGGAAAGATGGGGACCTTAAATAAAGATTTCATTGAATTTATTTTGCCATTTTTACTTCGTTGTTACACTTGGGAGAGAGAGAATAACAACAAATCAAATAATGAAAGCACAAGAACGACTTGCTGCTCACCAAGCACTGGGGAATTTAGTGCAATTTCCCTCTCCCCCACAACTTTAATCCAGATTGAAATCATCTTTTGTAGATATACATTTACTAAATAAATTGAATCTTAAATGAAAAAGACATTTAAAATACCATAGAACAGTTTTAAACACACATACACACACACACACATGCTGCATCGTGAGTGGAAATAAATAAAAATCCCATAAGGATTATTTTTGAGGTAATTTTTAGTATTTCCTTTAGGTCTTGGTAAAACACAATACATTTCCTCTCTATAATTCTCTACCTCAGCCATTATCTAAAAATTCTCCCTGTTCCTCTTAAATCTGTGACTTAATCTTAGTTCTTTTGCCTCTTTACTCCCAGTGCGTGATGAACGAATCATTGCTATGCTGATGATTGAGAATGGTACAATCTTTAATACTATCCTCTTTTGTGAAAACTCTCTATATTTGGAGACTGGGTGTAGCAAGAGTGGGAGTGCTACTATTATATCCACTGGCATTTTTATCAGTATGTTATCCAATCTTGCTCAGGACAAGCCTAGATGAAACAGAGTAAAAATAATGGTGAATAGTGATGCCTTTTCTATAATTTGCTCCCATCGCTGCTAGTACCAGTGCAGCTGCATAGGGGTGGTAGTGCAGTCATGGGAAATCTGCCCCCCAAAAGACTAAAATTCTAAGCTAAAATAAGTGATTATTTCTAAGGGAAATACACCAAAGATATGTAGTACTTTAGATAAGTCTTGTACCTTTGATAATTTTTCATGGAGGAAAAAAGGTTAGAATAGAGAAATATTACTATGATCCATATTGACAGTAAATGAAAAGGTTCTATAATTTTGTAAAAAAAAAATCCTACTAATGCTGGCCTACTAATATGTGATAGAATGATTTAAGCAACAATTTAAAAACCTGAATTCCTAAAGGTAGGCACCTGAATCCATAAACATAGACACATTATAGCCGGATATATTAGTTTTTCTTTGTTATTGCCACAAATGCTAATGAAGACTAAAGTCAAAATAAATATAGATTCTAATGCCTGACTTCACTGACACTCAGGTTTCAAAATTTTGAACCCATGTCTTCTGTGTCAGTTGACATAATCGCTCTAAAAAAATAATGTACTGAGCTTCACTTTCTGTACTACAACAGCGGACAAGATTACATTGTTGCATAATTCCTATTTTTCAGAGAATTACAATCATGACAACATGAAAATTACCTCAGTCTGAACTTTTTAAATGAATTATTTGATCTTTCTTTTTGTTTCAGTAATTAATATTTTTTTTTAAAAAATATTCTACTTATACAGATATATTGGATACTCAATGCAATATTTTTATCATGTTGAAATACATATTTCCAGAAGGTATATTTTATACCACAGCCTTTGAGTATTGTGTGTATGTTTTGCAAACTCTTTCTGAGGTTAGATCTGGGGCTATTGGCTGTAGGCATCTTGTTGTCTAGCTGATCGGGGATTTCTTGTTCTTCAACAAAGCTGATGTCTTGTCACATCTTATGGGTAGTCCTGGAAGCAAGGCTCATGCTGCTGTACTGGTGGTTGTTCAGAGAAATTGGTATGGCTTTTCAATCCTACAGGGACATGGGAGAAGTGAGACATGTTTCCTGCTGAGGAATAGACATCAGCTTAACATTTACTTCCCACTAAGGGAATTCCATGTCTCCAAATGAGAAGAAGAGCCTGATGGGCATTGGTAACAATGCCTTGAAGCCAGCTGGATTGGCAGTGCCCAGTACAGGGGTACCAGCATAAAAGAAAAGTAGAACAGCTACAGTGAGATACCAAGAACTCCCTCTTTTTTCTGCTGCCAGAACTTCTTCCCTTCTTGTAATACAGTTGCTGCCTGGTCAACTATTTCAGTATTTGATGTGTCAGTGTCATCATTTGAGCCCATAGGGGCTGGAACTGCAGGTGCACCGTGCCACACCCCATGCTGTGCAGTGATTTCCATTGTATACAGGGTTTACAGTTTGGTTCAGTGGCCCTCAGCACTCCCACTATGCAAATTGTGCCAGCACCCCTGTTTGAGCCTGCCCTTGTATTTTATTACAGTGGCATTCTGTCAGTAGGGTTTGTAGAACTTCACTTTTTGATGCCTCTGTGATACTTTCCAGCTGAAATCTGTTTACATAAGATTTAATTTGTAGTAATTAATTTCATCTTTTGTAAAACAGCAATTACCACAGATGCTATGGTTTGGTAAGGATTTTCTTTGAAGTTTTGGTATTATCCTCTGAGGCATGCAGATGCTTAAGGCAAAGCTAAAGGCAACAAGATTCCTGAAATACCGGTACTTATCAGGTGTTGAAATGGAATATCACCTGTTTTTGAACTGATCTCAATATACAGTGTAATAACTTTTGTAAATATTTTACAATAGTCAGTTAAAACGGATTTATATGAGAGCAATTCATGAATTCTATTGTTGACAATTTCCCAACTGTTGTTCTGTCAGTAGCAATCATATGTATGTTCACTGCTGTCAGAGAATGCTTATAAAATCTGTGCATTTAAGGCAAAATCCTGTCATCACTCCATATGTGGAATTGCCATGGAAGTCATGGGGAGTTTTGTACTTCAATCATAGCAGAATGTGACTCTTGATCTACTACAAAAACTAAGATCTGAGAAAAGTACCAAAGTTAGTGAATTACATAACAGAAGCCATTAGCTCTATCATCTTTGCTAGCTTCTGTACAAATACCAAAATAGCATACAGTAGGGACAGCTAACAACTCTTCTTTTACTAATACACAAGTTATATTCTCTGTCCCTTGTAGAGAGAAAACCTTCTCAGACTAGTATTATCTTACCTACTGATAAATGATAAAATAGAATTTTTAAACCACTGTACACTAGTTCAATTTTTTAGCAGACTGAAGTTTTGTATCTGCCTTTCATCCTCCCCCCAGGCCTTTTTTTCCCATATTTTGAAATTGTCTTTATTCTTTTTCTTGAATTGTAGAAACTCCAAATTGCTATAACTGAGATTCTGTTACAGTGTTTGATCATTTTTAAGTGCCTTTAGTTCTTTTGAAGGTGCAAATTTAAAAACGTTGAGCACTGAAACTGTTTATTCACAGTACATGAATAACATAAGCAGTGGTAGCATTAGCTGCCCCACACAATCCTACCTATATTCCTCTGCATTTTTGCTTGTTTACAAGATTGAATTACCTGTAGGAATGAACGGGTAATTCGAACTCCATATTCATTAGCTCTTTGGTCTTTGTGATGCTGTTTACAGACCCTACACAGAGACTAGGGGAGTGAAGGAATGATACCGGACCAGGTCAGCCCTGCCCCTCAGCAGTTGCAGAGTATGCTCCAGAAGAAGGAGCTGCTCAAAAGGGTGCTCTGGCAGTCAAGCAGGGGGCAGAATGAAGGAGAGGCTATCTGAAGGGAGGGAGCCAGTTTGCAGCTTTTGGGGACAAAGTCATTCACAGAAGAGGGTGTGGACTGTGGGTAAGACCAGCTGGGAGGGTAGGGGGATGTCTTTTTCCATCCCCCACTCCCTGTTGAGGGGAAATAATTGAGAGCAGGGGAATGCTCAGTGAACTACCTGCGCTGCTGGGACTGATTGGCAAATCCCGCTGGAACACCCCAAACCAAAGAGAATGTGAGGAGGTAGGAAGCAGCCCCGGGGAGGCTGGTCAAGTGACTGAGACACTTTGTGCCTTTCCTCTTTGAGCCCTGGGCCAAGACCCAGCAGAAAGGAAGGGCCCAGTCCCCCTGCTTCCTCAAGTCCATCCATCTGGGAAAACTCTGGAGCATCAGGGAATTGGTGGATCATAGCCTGTCCACTGAACCTTCTGGCCTCTGATTGAAACCCACTATAGGTGGAAGGACCATTGAGTCACAACCTGCCCATTCGGCCTGCTGGCCTCTGAGTTAAAATCCTACACTATGGTCTTTCTCTTAAGGTTGCTCAACAAGTGGTTAGTCAGGTTGGCAGTTTTGTGTCTGTCTCTAGGGCCAGACTAAGACCAACAAATCATTTCATTTCCTGTCAGTTAGTCTATAAGGTGCCACAGGATTCTTTGCTGCTTCTACAGAACCAGACTAACACGGCTACCCCTCTGATACTTTCCTGTCAGTGTATTTTTAGTGCAACAGTCAACATGATTTGTATGGCTGTACACTGCACACTATTGGCAGCAGCATGTAGGGTAAGTGTAGCGACACACCACAGTGAAAAGCAGCTCTCTGCACTGGGGAAATGATCCAGCAGCAGGGAGTTGACAGACTTTCCCTGCCGCCACCCAGCCGCAAGAGCCTTTCCCCATTGCTGGAGCCTTTTGTTGCAGGAGTGAAGAGGCAGCAGGACACTACACTGATAAAAATTGTAGTGTAGATGGGGGAAGCACTGCCTGGGCATGTACATTCTCTAAGGGTTCTGATGTGTTTACTCATCTAAACCAGGCCTCACTGTCTACACTGCTATTTATACCTGCGCGAGGCTGGCATGCAATATCTGTACTCTACACTCTGCCATAAGAAGTATGCAGTGTAGACGTGTCCTGTGTCCTGCAAGGGCTTCTAAACACTGCAAGTCTACACTAGAGCTAGAGGTGTTACTTGCAGCTTGAGGAGACATACCCACTCCAGCTCTGTTATATCTAGCCCACTAACAATACAAGTGTAGCTATGATGGCACTAGCAGTGGGAGTAGTTTGCCACTCAAAGTATGATCCCATCTGAGATCATAGGTCTGTACATGGGATGGGTAGCCCCTCTTGCAGCTCACGCCATCATAGCTACACTTCAGTTTTTAGTGTAAAAGCTCAGTCATAGCTAGCATGGATATGTCTCCTTGAATTCAAATTTACACTTTCCAGTTCTAGTGTAGAGGTACTCATTGGTGCAGAGATCCTCCTTTAAATTAAGGAATTAAATAATCCCCTGACATATTATTATTAGTAGTAGTATTAGTATTATTAGTATTTATTTATTTATTAAACAATAATAATTAATAACAATATTTTGTGCTTTAGAATGTAGACACCAGGAAATGTTGTTTTCTTTGAATGTTGTTGCTTCTCCATTCTACACTACAAAGTGAAAAGATGGACTAGATTTTAAGGTGAAGTTCTGAAGAAAAAATAAAGCATACCAAAATAAATGAAACTTCCTAAAGGCCTATCAGATTAAGAGAAAAACAAAAAACAACAACAACCCAGGAAGGAGTTGCAAAAAATTATAGTGTAACAAGAAGGATATTGCATCAATCATTTGGCAAAAAAGCTATTTCAGTAGCAGAATAATTATGATTTTTCTCTCATGATTAAAATGTTTATAAAAATGAATTTGTGATATCTCTAGATATGTTTTTTCAAATTATACAGGATTAGATATTTTTATATACGTTTAATTTTGTCATGACATTGGTCAGAAAAATTAACCAATAAGTATTGGTCCTCTTCAATAAAAAAAACTATGGCATTAGCATATGTTCTGGTCCCTCTCGTTCTGTTTCCCTGTTATGTTTTGTTTTTTGTAATCAATTTCTCTTGCTTTTTCTCATTCCTGTTGACCAGTGGTGTTTGGCCAGTTTGTATTTTTCCAGACATCGCTCCATGATGTGGTTGAGGTGTATGATGGCCCAACACAGCAATCATCTTTATTATCCTCCCTCTCAGGATCCCATTCAGGTATTCTTTAATGGAACTGTCATGCATCAATTATTTACTCAAAAGTGATTTAGACTGGCAATATAGCAAAAGATGAAACTACTGTCATCTTTTCTTAGAAACAAATTTCACTGAAAATATAATATGAACATTTTGAAAAGAAACAATCAATCAGTAGTGATTCAAAACAGTTTGGGCTGATAAAAAGAATGAAGACTAAATTTAATCTGCAGTTTTCTTGGATTTTTCTGGTAATATTTAACTATCACAGTTACTTTTTTTGCTTTATTCATTTTGTATTTTCTGTCAAAATTGTTGTTTGTTTGTTTTTCAATGTACTATATAAAATGTGATATTAAAATACTTATAAGTGATAGTAGAGAATATATATCACAATTATAATTTGAGTGGATTATGTGCATGTCAGTAGGGTTTTAAAGATTTAGAGACTTGATTTTAAATCAGAAGGAATACCACTAATGTGAGATGAGAATCAGGCTCTAACTCTTACAGGAATGCAAGACAAACAATGTTAGACTAATAGTAAAGTTTATAGTATATGCCTCATAAATTAAATTTATGCAGAGTATATTTTGTGGTTGTTGAGGCTTAGTTACTGAAAATTGTTTATGATAATTTACTGTTTGTTTTGTTTGAGTAGGCGAATCCCTTCCACTGAGCTCAGGTAATCAAATCACAATTAGATTTACTTCAGTGGGTCCAGTAACAGCTAAAGGTTTTCACTTTGTATATCAAGGTAAGTAACACAATAGCTTGGAAAAATGCTTCAATTAATTGTGTGCATTAATACCTCCATATTTCTTTATAAATGAATTATACTAATATTTTAAGTTTTATTTTGACAAATATATTTGGTTCCAGAGAAATCACTAGGGATGAGCAGGCCTGGAATGTAGTGGAAAATATTAAACTGCTGTAGATGTATAATTTCTCTCCATTTTTGTATTTAAAAAATCCTTTTATTTGTTATTGACATTCTCAATTATACACCTCTATCCCCATATAACGTGACCCGATATAACACAAATTCAAATATAACGTGGTAAAGCAGTGCTCCAGGGGGGCGAGGCTGCGCATTCGGGCGGATCAAAGCAAGTTTGATATAACGTGGTTTCACCTATAATGTGGTAAGACATTTTGGCTCCTGAGGACAGCGTTATATAGGGGTAGAGGTGTACATGATTTTAAATATTCTTAAAAAAATAAAATCAGATATTTGAGAAGCATAAGAAAGGTTTCCAGATTTGAGAAATCAGTTATGAAACCAGTTTTTGTTAATATGACTGACTAATTTTCAGTCCAGCCTGCTGCTCAAACTGATTTATCCTTCTATATAAATATGGGTAATGGAAATGGTAATGGTATTACCCTAAGCTGAATCAGTAAACTTGCTATTATTAAGGTGCTTCAGTTGATTTACATTATTCATCTTTTTAAGGATCAGACACTGAAATGATTACATGTCAACAGTTGTTCCTCTAGTTCATTCTTTCAGATAATTTGAATCCCTTCCTGACCAGCAGAACTCACAATTTTAAACCTGTAGCCACTAAATGCAAACATCTAACCAACAAATCAATACTGTTTTGAAACTGTATATTAGTTGAACATTTCATAACAAAGTATACAATTTCAGTGCCATTTTAGGAAGGTCTCAGAATAGATACTGTAATGTGGTTTTAAACCTGCAAAGAATATCAATATTTATAATAATCTGAATAGTAATTGCATTTAAATTTAGACGCATGGAATCCTTATTTTTGAAGATTCATTTGGGGATTATGCAAATCTTCTTAACTGACAACACAACTGAATGTTTTTCAAGTAATTTTAGACATCTGCATTTGAAAATCTCTGTCTACCAAGTATAAAATTAAGAATCCACAATCGTTTTCATGTATGCAGCTGTTCCAAGAACAAGTGCAACACAGTGCAGCTCTGTGCCTGAACCAAGATTTGGAAAAAGGATTGGAAATGAATTTGCAGTTGGTTCGTTGGTTCTTTTTGAGTGTAATCCAGGATACATCCTTTATGGATCAATAGCTATTAGATGTGATTCAGTACCAAATGCTTTGGCACAGTGGAATGATTCCCTCCCTACATGTGTCGGTGAGTAAAGGGTACATTTTTGTATTGGTCTAATTATTTCCTACAATGAAGAATGTTACCTTAAGTCTGAATCCACTCCTTTCTTCCATCCTCTACCTTCTTACTGCTTATTTTTGTTCTGATTTTCTGGCTTGTACTCATACCATACCCACCCAATACCGTGAACATAGAGAGTACGTCAGAAGGGCTCTCATTCAGCAAAGTAATACGTTAACACAATATTAACTTAGCCTAAATGAGGTCATGAATCCTTCACTTTTCATCTTCACTTTCTAGTCCAACCTTGCTTTGACATTTCAGTAGCTACATGACAGTACATATCCTGCAGCTATAAATTATGTATATATATCAGCTTCTTTTAGACTTACATCAATGTCAGTCCATGACTACTCATTAATCAAGATTCAGAAGTTGCCCTGACTTCCTGCAAGACTAAAATGCTCTCACACTTGGGAACTCTGACAAGATATTGTACGCTGTTGCTAAAAGAACTACTTTATTAAGGACTTAGAAGTAGTTACACTGACATAGTAGGTCAGAAAGAATGCATTTTTTTCCAGGTTAAACAGTGCATTTGGTACATTTGGTCTAACTCTAGACAGTTACAGGGATTTACAGGGACATTTGGTCTAACTCTCGACAGATTCTCAACTGGTATAAAACAGTATAAAACCATTGACATCCATAGACCTATGTACATTTTCAGTAACTGAGGATCTGACCCATTGGACCCAAGTCAGCATTGCAGATTGCAATTTTTTCTTTTTCTTTTTTAGATTATATATTTACTTTGATTTTCATATAGAATAAACTCAATTTGGTGACAGTGTTGTTTTTGGTCACTGGTTGCAATATTCTATTGCTGTATTAATGCACCATTTAGATATGTGAAAGAGAACACTGTCTGACTTTAAGCAACTTGAAATGAGAAAGAGTTACAGGCCAAAAGTATCAATGACTCTTCATGTGCACATATCAGTGTGCCAGTAAAGGTCATAAAATATGTATGAGTTGAAAATTGCATTGAACTAAATCGGTTTAATAATTGAAGTGCTAGACATGACCATATTAAATTGCCTTAAATCTCTAGTGAATGCTCCAATGTTTCCTTACAGATATCAGACATCAATCATTCTGTCTGCTCCTGCTTTTACCAGTAATTATTTAAACAGTTTAAGTTACACTGACCTTTAGTTTATCAATGTAGTGTCCGACAGATTATATCAATTATGTGCAGTACAAAATATAGCTAATGTATTCATTACTGAGATAAATTGTGTTCTTCTACATTTTCTCTAAATCCTCGTATTTGTATCTAATGATATCAGCTCAAGGAGTTGATAATGTTACACAAGAATAATGTATTGGCTTCTAATGGTAAAGATAAAACATCTCGTCAATCTTTTCTTCAAGCTATTAAAATACCAGCAGAATACCTGTATCTAGATTAAGCTGTAAGATTCTTTTATTTGCTCTTGTTAGAGCATCAAGTGACCTGAGCAATGTTTTCATTCATGCTGAACACCAAGAACCAATAGTTTGCACTACAGAATTCTTGTGACTTACTTATTTTATTATTTTATTTATCTTTGGGACTGGGTATTATGTGTGCTATCTTGCAAACACATGAGTTTCTTTACTAACATAAGTTCTTTACTAACTTCATGGAATTCAATGAGATTACTCACATAAGCAAATGTGGTAGCTTGGGAGTTGGAATAGAAGCCCTCCAGTATTAGAATTAAATTAGTTATTGAAGCAACAAAGTAGTAGCATTGATCAAAACCTCTTTTTTATGCCAAGTGCTTTCCCCTTATATATTTAGATCACATATAACTATTTAAAATTCATTATTAAAGAGTAACAATACTTATTTTATTTTTCTAAGATTAGTAGGACACATTCAAACTGATTTCACTTTGTTAAAATTCAGATGACCATGTCTGAGGGATATTAAAATGATTTAGTCTGGTAGATAGCTACCCTGTTTTAAATTTTCCTTTATTCTTTTCAATTAATTTAAAAATAGAATTTGAAGTATAAGGAAGTATAATTTTCCTGAGGCCAACATGAATTTCAAAATATAGTATCACTTTACAAGAGTTTGCATCTCTAGTATACTGATCATTGGGTTAGCTTTTATTACATCTTTTCTCAGTTCTAAAGAAGTGCTGTGTCAAACTTCTTTTTTTGCTCCATGTATTTCCTTCCAGTACCTTGTGGTGGAATTTTAACTAAGCGCAAAGGGACCATTTTGTCTTCTGGTTATCCTGAGCCTTATGACAACAATCTGAATTGTGTGTGGAAGATCACAGTGCCAGAGGGAGCTGGAATTCAAGTAAGAATATATATAATTTTCTTGTTATCATCATAGGTTTAAAGCTGATCTTTGCAGAGATGACAGCATGGAAAGATAATTGATTCATAAACATTTTACTAAGCAATTAACAACTGTCACAATGGAATTTGTTACACAATTCTTTTTAAATATGGGCGGTGGAGGAACCTGAAAAGATATATCTACACCCTTTTCCCAAAAGAACCCGTTGCTGGAACATTTATGATTGGCATTATATTATTTCAGTAAGTCAAAATGATTTGTTGCAGACTGTAGAAATTGAAATTGTGTTTTACAAATATAACTAAATTCCCTTGTCATGAATAAAAAATATCTGGATTACATTCTCAAGTGGGTTATGCAGATTTTCCTTAAAAAAGTCTGTCTGTTGGGGGGGAAATAAATATATATTTATAAACTTACTACAATATGGGCCTGAGCCAAAGCCTAGTGAAATTAATGAAAAATTCTTATGCCTGTAACCTGGGCGGTGGGGCTTGGGCTTTGGCCTCCCTGCCTGGGGTGGCAGGTCTCAGGTTTCAGTCCAGTGTCCTGGGCTCATGTACTAATTTTTTGTCATCAGAAGGGAGTCGCAGAGCAATGAAGTCTGAGAACCCCTAAATTAATGACTAGTATAGAAAAAGCCAAATATGAGCCTATTTATCATGTCCTATAATTCAACAGCAAAGAACACAAATTAGATGTAAAAGCAACATGTTTAATATGTACAGGAGACAGTTAAAAAGCAAGTTCATAATTAAGGAGGCAATTCTCTTTTTAAGATTTTAAAAAGGGAATAAACTATTGTATGAATAATAATAGTGTCACTAGTGTACAAGCTAATTATTGGATCTCCAACTACTTGACTAGAAAAAAATCTGTCTGTACTTGGTAGAAGAATATAGGAATTTCCATATCAGATCAGATCGGTACTCCATCTAGTCTAATATCCTGTCTGTGAGAGTCAGGGGAGGCATGACCATGTGTAACCATGGAAGGCTTCCCTACTGCCCCCTTGTAGTTTTTCCTGCCATTCAGGACTGGAGTGACGTTTTATAAATTCTCCCATTAAGTGAGCTGGAGCCAATAGGTTTTGTTACCCCTTGTGTCTGACTATGATCAGGAAGGGGCTGAATGCCTACAAGGGGGTGTTGCATAAAGCTGGATGAAACTTGGAATTTCCATTCAATGGGAAATTCTAACATTTTGAAAACATTTTTGTTATAATTCAGGAAGGTAGGGGTATCCCAATGGGTTCCCCCATGTTGGGGAAGCCTGGGGAGTCATAGTCAGCTCTGGGAGTCTTGAAGCCCTGAGAGCTCCAGTTCAAACTGGGGCTTTTAGGGTTTCCAGGGCTGTCAGGCTCCCTGCTGTATAGCAAGGGGCATAGAAACCCTGAGGGCTCTGTCTCAAGCTTTGGCTCTGTCTCTCAGAGCTTTCATTCTGGTTCTGTGGCAGGGAGCCTAGAAGCGCTGCGGTCTCCAGCTCCAGGGTAATCTGTATGGCAGGGCTGCCCCGGAATTGGCCAAGCCTGGAAGCCCAGGTTCCTCAGCAGCTTGGTAGATGAGTGGGCAGGAAACCAGGGAGTTGAGATCCTGCCTGTCTTTTGGTGAAAGCCTGTTGAAAGGTTTTGACAAGATTGATATTAAAAAAAAAAAGGTTTCTCAAAAAATTTCCAATCAGCTCAAAGGGTGTACATCTTAAAAGAGTGAGGTATCTTTAGAGGAGGTTTTGGAACAAATTGATAAATCATACTTCACCAATCTTTGAGGGGATCAACAAACATGTGGATCAAGGCGATCCAGTGGATATAGTGTACTTAGATTTTCAGAAAGCCTTTGACAAGGTCCCTCATTGAAGGCTCTTACGCAAAGTAAGCTGCCATGGGATAAGAGGGAAGGTGCTGTCATGGATTGGTAACTGGCTAAAATATAGGAAACAAAGGGCAGGTATAAATGGTCAGTTTTCAGAATGAAGAGAGGTAAATAGTGATGTCCCCCAGGGGTCTGTTCTGGGACCAGTTCTATTCAACATATTCATAAATCATCTGGAAAAAGGGGTAAGCAGTGAGGTGGCAAAATTTGCAGATGATACAAAATTACTAAAGATAGTTAAGACCCTGGCAGACTGCAAAGAGCTACAAAAGGATCTCTCAAAACTGGGTGACTGGGAAACAAAATGGCAGATGAAATTTAATGTTGATAAATACAAAGTAATGGACATTGGAAAACATAATCCCAATTATACATATAAAATGACGGGGTGTAAATTAGCTGTTATCACTCAAGAAGGAGATCTTGGAATCCTTGTGGATAGTTCTCTGAAAACATCCAAACAATGTGCAGCGGCAGTCTAAAAAAGGAAATAGAATGCTCGGAATAATTAAGAAAGTGATACATAATAGGTCAGAAAATACTATGTTGCCTCTATATAAATCCATGGTACACCCACATCTGGAATACTGTGTGCAGATGTGGTCGCCCCATCTCAAAAAAGATATATTGGAATTGGAAAAAGGTTAAGAAAAAAGCAACAAAAATAGTAGAGGTATGCGACAGCTTCCATATGAGGAGAGGTTAATAAGACTGGGACTTTTCAGCTTGGAAAAGAGACGGCTAAGGGGAGAGCTGGTTGAGGTCTATAAAATCATGACTGGTGTAGAGAAAGTAAACAAGGAAGTATTGTTTACTACTTCTCATAACACAAGAACTAGGGGTCACCAAATGAAATTAATAGGCAACAGGTTTAAAACAAATAAAAGGAAGTATTTCTTCACACAACACATAATCAACTGAGGGACTCCTTACCAGAGGATGTTGTGAAGGCCAACACCATAACAACCTGTGGAACTCCTTGCCAAAGTATGTTGTGAAGGTGAAGACCATAACCATTCAAAAAAGAATTAGATAAATTCATGGAGGATAGGTCCATCAATGGTTATTAGCCAGGATAGGCAGGAATGGTGTCCCTAGCCTCTGTTTGCCAGAAGCTGGGAATGAGCGACAGGGGATGGATCACTTGATGATTACCTGTTCTGTTCATTCCCTCTAGGGCACCTGGCACTGGCCACTGTGGGAAGACAGGATACTTGGCTAGATGGACCTTTGGTCTGACCCAGTAGGGCCATTCTTATGTTCTTATCTTTACGTGACTGAATACCTTTATACATCTGGCCTTTTGTTCCATTTTCCCCCTCAGTGGTCTTCAAATATCATCCATCGAGCCATATCCTGTCCTCAGTTAGCACACAAGGCTCTGTGGTTCCTTTCAGAGGCAACATATTGTCCTAGCTAATGGTCAAAAAAATTATGTCAGAATCAGAAATTTGAAAAACCAGATACGAAATATTTTTTGCTTGCTTCAGGAGCTGAGTTTTTCTACTCCCAATAAAGAGCACAGCTTTACACAACTTTTGCATGATTCAAAATTACAGCTTGTAACTAAATTAAATCATACTCTGGGCCTTCCATTTTCATTCGTAGGTGCAGGTTGTGAGTTTTGCTACGGAGCACAACTGGGACTCTTTGGATTTTTACGATGGTGCTGACAACAATGCTCCAAGGCTTGGAAGTTATTCAGGTGAGTGAGTTAAGAAAGTGTATACTAAGTAAATTATAGATGCAGCTCTTTATTGTAAACACAAGGCTCTTTGTAGTTCTTTTTTGTGTTTCTTCTGAAGGTGACAACTCACACTTGTTATAAGCTTTGTTCCAGCCAACAGGGCCTTGAATTGTAATACTGAAAAGTTGAAAGATTTTTCAAAAGAATATTATGAATGTAATTTAGAGGGCCTCAAACTACATGCAACATTCCCATGGATGTCATCTCCTGCTGCTGTAACGATTCAGTGGTTTTATGCATATAGAAAAATAACGGCCTTAGGTTCCAAAAACACACTCCTGTATTTCTTGGCTAACGTATTCTGTTTTATTTATTTATTTAATGTTACTGTTTATTTAGTTCCCAGTCCTGCAATGGGGTTTGGGAGGGCACAAAACTTAGAGAAATTTTAATAAATAGCTAACCATCCCATTCTCTGGCTGCCTTCTCCCTTAAATTAAATTAAAACCATACTTTACAGTTTAATATAAAGTACTGCCAATTAATAGCCACCATTTCCCCAACCTTCAGCCAACCCTCTCATGAAAAGGAAACTCTTAATAGCTGTCACAATGTACAAAATGAAAGAGCACAAAATTCCAGAACCAAAAGAAGCGTTTCTCTCTTTGTTTCTTGGAAGAAGAGTGTGCGTATCAGATTGACTAATTGATTTATCTTTTAAAAAAATCTCCATTATCTCTTAAAGTAGGGATTTATCTTCTCTAGATCATTCACACCCTTTTTGCACTTTCTTCCATTCCACCTCTTCCTTATTTGTTAAATGTCATCTAGGAACTATTCTATAAAGCCACTACCCTGTTCTCCAAAATCCTCCTCAATACCCATGGGTGCTCTGATATTGACAAGTAATAAGCTGACTAACAATGGAGATGAGTTAAGAATTTCTTGTTATATTTAATTGTAAGTGGTCAGATCATAGTGATTATAGTATTTGCACCTTTCATTTATGCCACTACGAATAAATAATCCTCCTTTTCCTAATAAAAATGTGTGAGTGGGAAACCTGCAAATTAGACCACATGGCTCTAGTAACTACAGCTCTCGCCTCCAAGCTTGTGATACATTGAGCATGTTATCAAATCTCTCAGAGGAACTGGTATACCACAACACTCCCACAGTGATGCCTCTCACTGAAGCTGGTTATACAGTACATGCAGTGAACTTCTGTGCCTTTTTTATGTACATTTTTCTGGAAGAATTTCATATAGCTACTTATGAATAACTCTGGATTTCAGCTTTTAAGCATAGTCATAATGGAATAATATTTTACTTTCTCTTTTCAGGAACTACAATTCCTGCACTGCTCAACAGCACATCTAACAACTTATACCTAAACTTTCAGTCTGATATTAGTGTTTCAGCTGCTGGGTTTCATCTTGAATATACAGGTAATGCCCATACAATAGATTAATTCAAAGAGTTTGTTGAAAGTTGTTATTTTTCAGACATAGATGTGTGCTGTGAAGGGGTAAAGTTCAACCTATTGCACACAATGAACCAATCACTGATACCTTTGAAGTCAGCTGCAACCTTTGATTCCAATGGAAGCAAGACTAGACCTGCAGTCTTTGTTGCTGGGAGTGGCATGTCTAATTCATTTTGCACTCCTCTTATGTTTTCCCATGTGTGAATGCTTTTCTGATTACACCATTGTGAGGAGTAAATGCAGGTCAATTTTTGTACATAACACCTGTACAAAATTTTGAGTCCATAACCCAAGGCAAAAGAGACAAAGATTAAGTACTTTTTATGCATATTGTTATTACAGTAATGATTGGAAGAGTGTGCGTATCAGATTGATTGACTAATTGATTTATCTTTTAAAAAAATCTCCATTATCTCTTAAAGTAGGGCTTTTATCTTCTCTAGATCATTCACACCCTTTTTGCACTTTCTTCCATTCCACCTCTTCCTTATTTGTTAAATGTCATCTAGGAACTATTCTATAAGGCCACTACCCTGTTCTCCAAAATCCTCCTCAATACCCATGGGTGCTCTGATATTGACAAGTAATAAGCTGACTAACAATGGAGATGAGTTAAGAATTTCTTGTTATATTTAATTGTAAGTGGTCAGATCATAGTGATTATAGTATTTGCACCTTTCATTTATGCCACTACGAATAAATAATCCTCCTTTTCCTAATAAAAATGTGTGAGTGGGAAACCTGCAAATTAGACCACATGGCTCTAGTAACTACAGCTCTCGCCTCCAAGCTTGTGATACATTGAGCATGTTATCAAACCTCTCAGAGGAACTGGTATACCACAACACTCCCACAGTGATGCCTCTCACTGAAGCTGGTTATACAGTACATGCGGTGAACTTCTGTGCCTTTTTTATGTACATTTTTCTGGAAGAATTTCATATAGCTACTTATGAATAACTCTGGATTTCAGCTTTTAAGCATAGTCATAATGGAATAATATTTTACTTTCTCTTTTCAGGAACTACAATTCCTGCACTGCTCAACAGCACATCTAACAACTTATACCTAAACTTTCAGTCTGATATTAGTGTTTCAGCTGCTGGGTTTCATCTTGAATATACAGGTAATGCCCATACAATAGATTAATTCAAAGAGTTTGTTGAAAGTTGTTATTTTTCAGACATAGATGTGTGCTGTGAAGGGGTAAAGTTCAACCTATTGCACACAATGAACCAATCACTGATACCTTTGAAGTCAGCTGCAACCTTTGATTCCAATGGAAGCAAGACTAGACCTGCAGTCTTTGTTGCTGGGAGTGGCATGTCTAATTCATTTTGCACTCCTCTTATGTTTTCCCATGTGTGAATGCTTTTCTGATTACACCATTGTGAGGAGTAAATGCAGGTCAATTTTTGTACATAACACCTGTACAAAATTTTGAGTCCATAACCCAAGGCAAAAGAGACAAAGATTAAGTACTTTTTATGCATATTGTTATTACAGTAATTATAATAACCTTGTATTATTGGACTAATTCAGAATATTTACTTAGACACTGCCAATAATTTTAAATATATTTTTAAAAATGTATTATTTGATATAGCGACAAAAACATTCCATTATGTAGATCTGATAAGAGAATATTCATTTCTGAAATAATGTAGCCAAAGCACACTAATCTGTTGTATGATTCCACAACTAGTCAGTGAAGGAACTAAATGCTATAATTACCTAATCAAATACACAACATTCATTTAAAATAAGTTTTTTTTCACATGGAAGAGAAGAGTCAACAGCATAAGCATCATATTCCATCTAAAAACCTATATAGTTATAGACCATCTCTCAAAAAAGCATCTTCAGTGATTGTGGAAAGCCAGAATGTCCATTGCAAAATGAAGTGCTCTTGCCTTAAAGCTAAGTGCTGTTAATATTGTTATTTTGTTATACTAGTGACTTGTACTACACTCTCTGCTAATTAAGAACCATGACTACCTTCATCAACTTCTGCTCCAAGTGTAAAGTATACTTCTTCGATCTTGCCTTGTCTAATATAAACACCTGTCAAAATGTATATATAATTTATTAAAACAAACAAACAAAAAAACCGCACCAAAACAAAACACTTCATTGAACACATATTTTCCCTGGGGAAAAGATGAAAGAAATTAAAAGCCACATGTGGCAGATGTTAGTCATGTTGCTTAATGAACTTTTGGAAAGAGTTCAGATATGATGATGAGGATGGTATAAGAACCTGAACAGAATAGAAGAGAATTATCTGAAAAATTCTCGTTGTTGATGACGATAGTAATAATACAAATGTCTTCTCATTTCTACTTATTTATAACAATAATTATTACAATATTTTATAATTAAACTGGATTGTCTCAGCCAGTCCTCGTGCAGGAATTCTGACAGTAACCGGTAGAGTTCTTTACATTTTTCCTAGGTGCACAATTCCCTGTGCACTAATTGGTTCTGTTGACTGATATGTGTATTACTGATCTTCTGAGCAGTTTTACAGTATGCAAATCTCGTACTTTGATTGTTTGACAGTCTATATTAATTAGTCAGAAGGCAGGGTCTTGCACAATCGCTACATGGTCATTTCTCTATAACTGTACACTTGGTGTTGGTTACTGTAATTCTTCTGATCTGGTTAGATTCTGTACTCAGAATTTTCCAGCTGTTTTCCTTTTGAAAGGGTACCACCTCAGCTTCTCACATGTACAGAGTGATGAAGAAAAAACTCCAGAATATAAGAGCATTGCCAATAAGAAGGGTTATTGGGAAAGATGCATATGAAGGAGGGAGACTGGGAAATAAAGAAGGAGAAAAGGAGGATAAAATGTCAGCATAATAGTAACCTGTGACTGCCTTCTTTTAATGCTGCAGTAAGTGTATCCTGGGCTAAGAAACTCTGAATCCAAAATATCTGGGGTGCATTAGTCTCCATGTATATTCAGCCTAAGAAAGGGTTATCACCTTGTAAAAAAGAAGCACTGCTTGTATAAATTGCTAGCTGTGCCGTACCCACTCTTGCCTTTGTACGGTAAACTATTCAAGATCTTCTTTACTATTTGTTTTGCTTAGCATTTTTTGCCTGTTATAAAGTGACACTTTATAAAAGGACATACATACATACATACATACATATATGGTGTTTTTGTATATAAGAATTAGAGGTCATGGTCATCATTCTTGTTTAAAGGGGTGAATTTAATCTAAATCTCAATAAAGACTTACAGGATGTGAATATAATTTACATGCTTTTTGACAGAAAACGGTTTCATGGAATTTAGATCTTGTTGAATTAATTTTATGTCATTCTTTGATTAAATTAGAAGTTTAACACAGGTAAGTGTGTTGACATAATATATTTAGTTATCTGCAAACTGATTGACTTAGTACCACATGACATTCTGAATAAAAAAGTACTATATACATTCAATATATTATATATTAAAGGGATTAACAAGTGGCTAATTGATTGATCTCATAATATAATTCTTAATGGGCAAGCATAGGTGTAGTAAAATCTGAAAGGTATTTGTGCTCCACCCATTGTTATTTAGTATTTTTATTGATAATGTAGAAGAAAACATGAAATCATTGCTGATTAATTTTGCAGATGACACAAAGGTTAATGCAGTAGTAAATTAAAATGTGGATAGGTCATTTCTACAGATCTATCTGGAGAGTTTGGTGTGTGAGACACAATTGTACATTTGTTTTAACAGAGTCAAAAGGCAAAGTCATCTATCTAGAAACAAAGAACATAACCACACTTTTGGGGGTGGGGGGAACTGTATCGTGGAAAACAATGAGTCCTAAAAAAGGTTTATGGGTGATAGTATATAACAAATTGAACATGGCCTTCCACTGGAATGCTGTGTATTGGAGTGTATTGAAGTGCTAATGTATTCCTTGGATATATAAAAAAGTGAGGAATGAGTGGGGATAGGGAACTGGAATTACTTCTCCTTACAATATTGGTGAGGCAGAATACTGTGACAAATTTTGGTGTCCACAATTTAAATTGGATGTTGAAAAATAGGAGTGTGTTTAGAGAACTCAAAGAATAAACTGGTATCTAGAAAACACAGATTACATTGAGAGACTTAAAGAGATGAAACTATTATTTTATTGAAGAGGAGATTAAGAAATGACTTGATCAAGATCTATAAGTACTTACAAAGGGAGAAGATAACTGAGGATAGCACTCAATGTATAAGAAAAGACAAAACAAGATCCAATAACTGGAAGTTGAAGCTAGAAATATTCAAATGGAAAACAAGGCACAATTAACCAGTGGAACGGATAACCAAGGGATGTGGCACATTCTCCATTGCTTGGAGATATAGATATGGATATAAAAGATATTCTCTAATTCATCCACAAGTAATCGAGCTCTATGTAAGAATTATTGAATGAAGAGCTATGACTTGTGGTATGCAGGTCAGATTAAATTATCATTATAATCTTTTCTGACCTTGAAATCTATGAAATTTTATAGATTGTTTAAGTAAATCATCACTGAGGAAAAAAATTAAGATGTAAAAATTATGACAATTACTCATCAAGTATAATATAAAAATTAAAATAATTGAATTAAACACAAAAGCACTTATACAGTTTTAAATGTAGCATATGCATAATCCTCAAGTGTAAGAACAAATATGTAGGAGCATAAAAATATCACAATTTATTCTACAATATATGGAATCTCAAAAAATGAGTGTGTGTGTTTTTGCATGTGAGCACAGTCCTATATAACCAGGCAAAATAGTAGAACTTGTGTAACTGAGACTTAAAGACAATACGAAACATGCTCTTCACACAGACATACACCATCACCACCACAAAACAATATTGTTCTGTGCTGCTGGAATACTGTGAGAACCCATTCTGTGTCACAACAAAACAATGGTTATCAAGGATGGACCTCTGGATCTTGGTTTATCACATGTATTTGTTTAATCTGACAAGAAGACAAATTCTTCATTATGTCACACATGGTTGTTATATCGCACATGGGAGTTGTGGATTGGGAAAAGGCATCTTCAAATATCCCTTCTTATTTTAGCAAAGGATTGAGAGGGGTGATTTGATCAGGCCAGCAGAGGAGGTGGCCACTCCCTGGAGTACTGGTTAGAAGAAGGCAAGGGGGTTCTAAGGCTACCCTGCCTGTTCAGCGTGCACATAGTGCATCTACTTGAGCCTGGGCTTTGGAGAGTAGAGTAGAATCTCCACTTTGCTTGGGCATGCATTGGCCAGTTTAGGAGGATGAGGGAGATGATTGGCTCCAGTGAAAGACCCCACCACCATTCCCCATGGTATGAATCCCCAAGAACACAACAGTCATTTTTGCTGCTGGAAGGTGCCCCACTCCTCTGCCTTATAAGTGCTGTATCTGTCAGAGCTGGCTTCCCAGGCTTGTCGAGGGTCTAACCCAATCACCTTTTGGGATCAGGAAGGAACTTTTCCTTCTGGGCAATATTGACAAGGTGGCTTTTCGGTTATTTGTTTTTGTTTTTCCACTTTTCTCACAGTGTCTCGGAAGTAGGGGATAATAAGCATAGAAATAACACCCCATCCATCAACACCCCCCCCCACCAAAAATGGTATTGGGATCATCAATATGGTCCTAACTTCTGTCCAGTATCTTTTGAGCATGATAAGAGGCTTTACGGTTCCAGATTCTGGGGTAAACCTGAGCACATGACCCACAGGGACTGGGAGATCCTAATAGGCCGTGAGGTGAGGGGAAACTTTAAGTCTTCTAAGAATGAGCCCCCATTATCTGTCCTCTTGTATTCTTTCATGGTGGGAAGGTGGTGGGATTCTGCATTGGGCTGAATCAGGATTTTGATAGCAGAATGTTGTCAAAGGAAACCAACCCTCATTCTTTGATTGCATTGCATTAAGACAAGATGGTAAGTGATTTGTTTGTTTGTAATTCATTAGAGTGTCAGACATTTGTGTTGCACGTTTCAAGTAAATTAGATCAGCTTAGGTGGTCACTTGAAGGTGGGCATTTTGTAGTAGAGCAGATACTTTATTTTAGCACTAGTTCTTCTTTTGTATTTACACTGTCATTGCATAGAAACAGATATGAAGAAAATTAGGATATGAGGAAGCCCACTATAAATATGCTGATACAATATGCAACATAATTGGCATTTTCTTTCAATGTGTTCATTTATATTGTTTTTCACTGGAATTAAACCTTCTTAACATTTGGAAATTTCCCATCACCTCAGGTTTACTTCGTTTGTGGTGTTTCATTTTTAGAGCAGATTATTGATGGAAAAAAAGATATTTGTGAATATTTAGGGGAGGAGGCATGAAAGAACTAGACATTTGCTCTCATGGTTTTCACAACCTTTTTCCCTTTATCATTCGTATAAGTAAGTTAAGTGTTTTTTTAATTTTATTTATTTATTTTTAATCACAAGTATTCAAGAGATGCAAAAGTCTTGAGAAATACTCTTACACTGGACTGGCCATGTTGAAATCCTTTTTGATTCTCATTCTCTTGTTTATTAATGTTTTAAACATCCAATTAAGAAACAGAAACAACTTAGGGGACCAGTCATGCACTATGAATAATGAATAGTCAAAATACACAGTATGTGAACACCCTATACCATCAGCATCAATAACCATCATGTTGCCACTAGATAGTTTACAGGACTTCTGCTAAGTCCATTAATGGGGATGCGTAAGGAATGGTGTCCCTAGCCTCTGTTTATCAGACGGTGGAGATGGATGGCAGGAGAGAGATCACTTGATCATTACCTGTTAGGTTCACTCCCTCTGGGGCACCTGGCATTGGCTACTATTGGTAGACAGGATACTGAGCTAGATGGACCTTTGATCTGACCCAGTATGGCCATTCTTATGTTATGTTCTTAATTAATTAATATAACATAATAAATTCCTCTGAGTTCCATCATCATATGATTCACTGGTAGTTAGGGAGTAACACAAGGATAAGGAACACAAGTGGGGTTTAAGTTAAATTGTTTATTTATAAATTGTCTTTTTATTAAGTGAAAGAAGGCAAAGCAGTCTGTTAACTGTGGAGATTGTATTACTACTGAATTTTCACAAGGAAAAAAGGAGCCTGTTAACAGTACAGATATACCGATAAAATAAAGGTTAAAAACTGCCTCCATCCATGTTCCTCAGCTCAGCAATCTGAAAGTTCAAATGGTTAACAAGTAGTTTTCACCCCACAAAATATGTTGGAAACAGGGCCAGCTTTAGGCCGATTCCCCCGAATCGGGCCCTGCGCCTAAGAGGGCCCCGCGCCCTAAAGAAGAGCGCCAAACTTTTTAATTTTTACTCACCCGGCAGTGGTCCAGGACTTCAGCGTGGGTCCTTCACTCACTCTGGGTCTTCGGTGGCATTTTGGCGGTGGGTCCTTCAGTGCTGGGGAAGACCTGGAGCGAGTGAAGGACCCACCGCCAAAGTGCCGCTGAAGACCCGGACCGCTGCCGGGTATTCGAATCAGGCCCCACAGTTCCTAAAGTCAGCCCTGGTTGGAAAATACTATTTTTATTTTTAATTGGCATTTCTGAACCTACTATGTATTATTTTTCAAATTAGCATTTGTGACCCTGGTTTCATAAGAACCTTTTGTAAGACGCTGTAAACAAGTTTTCAGCTTACTTTAATACTGGCTTAACAATCAAAAGGAAAGTTGTCATGTTTAATGTTTAAACAAAATGTTCATTTTTTAAATATCAAAGTTCTTTTTTATGGTTACTAAACCAGTATAAAAATTCTTTCAAGAGATTTGTATCCCAGAAGGAACTTTGCGGCTACACATTGAGTAGCAGGAAATATTTGAGTTTCATGAAAAATGCCTATATTTGACCAGATGTAATAATAGTAATAATAATAATAATTAATAATATTTTCTTGTATTTATTCATAAATATAACATCAGTGTTTCTAACAGTTGCAGTTTTACTAGTGGTGTATTTAAATAGTGTGGAATACCAGGAATCATTTCATACGGATATTTAAATTTTTTTTTTGTCAGTAATTCTTATAAATGTTCTTCAGTGGACTGACAGTTTAGTTCACAGGCTGTTTAACAGTATATGTGTGTGTGTGAAAGAGCGAGTGTTAGGGTACATCCATACTATCCGCCAGATCAGCAGGTAGCGATTGATCTATCAGGGATCGATATATCACATCTCATCTAGACGTGATATGTCAATCCCCGAATGTGCTCCTGTCGACTCTGGAACTCCACCAGAGCGAGCGGCAGAAGCGGAGATGACTGGGGAGCCACGGCCGTCGATCCCGTGCCGTGAGAATGGGAGGTAAGTTGAAATAAGATACGTCGACTTTAGCTACGCTATTCCTGTAGCTGAAGTTGCATATCTTACATCGACCCCCAACCCACCAGTGTAGACCAGGCCCTGGAGAGAGACAGAGGGCTGGTCTACACTAAGGGGGAAAATCGATATAAGATCGCCGCCTTCAGCTCGTGGTGAATAACGTAGCTGAAGTCGATATCTCATATCATCGACCCTCACCACGGGGATCGGCGCGTGTCGGCTCTCCATCTGCCGCCACCGCCCGCCGCAGTGCGGTGGTGGTTCCGAATCGAGCTCGAATAGAGGGATGATCGTATCGGATGATAGATGCGCGCGGATGATAGGATATATATCGATCGCCGATCGATAACGATCCGCCCGGGGTAGTGAGTGTGAACACAGAGATGGTGGGGTGGGTGTGTTAATATAGCTTATTGAAGCTTTTTAAAATAAAAGAATAAGTATTTGACCAAACCTCATTGATGCACTGTGGTCTGCAAAGGGTAGCGGGATATTTATCAGAAGTAAACAAGTTGGATCACTTTTCCAGGATTCTAGGGAGGGGCTATATCCATAAGTGTTATCATAAGTTTAGGTGTTACCATATCTTTTTTGACTGGGGAGCATTGTGTGACATTAAAAGATTTTTTGTGCCCTGGAATTAAAATTGCACTGACAAAATAATAGTAAAGGTTGTACTGGAGGAAAGATAGAGCAGGTGACCTAATAGTGGAGGTCTTTTTGTCTCATGGAATCATCAGTAGTGGACCCGGTGAACTAATTTCTATAATTCTATAATTTCTAGAATTTAGTAACAAAAACTCAAACCCAAATAATGAGGATTATGTTTTCAGTTATGACTTATTAATATATCAGAACAGTAACTAAAGTTGTGAAATAAAAAGCCATTTCTTAAGTTTCATTACTATATATGTCTTTTTTTTTAAGTCTAGTACTGATATCACACTGTCTGGAGTGGCTCATGAGCAAGAATATCAACCTCAAGGCAAACTGTTAAGAAGCAGAGCACAAACCCCAAACTTATTGTGACGTCTATACTTAGATTTCACCAACCAATAATGAGTGTGAACTCCTCAGGCACCATAAGAGGTCATTTGTCCTCAAGTAATTTATTGCCTAAGTTAACAGTGACCAGAAGTGGTTACCCTCAATGATGTGTCTGAGGCCCTATGTTAGTTATATCCAGTCCCTGATGATCAAATGTCCACAGCACAAAACAGCCATCATGGTTGTTATTCTTGGTAGTCTCAGTGAAGAGAATGCTGTCTTCAATAGACATTTCAAGTGGTTTATCCAAGTTAGGTTTGAGGTATATTTGTGTATTGAGAAGCTTGCATCGCTGTTGTCTTGTGTTTTGCCTGTTGCATGGATAACCAGTCTTCAGGCTCGAGCAGTATTAATCTGGTCGTCATTTTCTAGCAATATAAGTGCATTTAAAAAGTGATATACTACAGCTTGCTTTTTTAGGATAAGAATTATCGTCTCAATTATATGTTAAAAAAACATCATCTTAGTCCCTAAATAGCAGGCATTTAAGTTGGATTTTCGTGCTTCTATTTTGGTGTTAACAATAAAACTAATACTGATGCTATTATAATATTAGGCTGATGACACTTCTTAGTCATATGCAAAATACATCTCATAAAGGACCTAATTTATGTGACATATTTTGTATGCCACTATCAGCTTTCAATTTGAATATACTATATACATGCACTTTTTTAAAGAGAAAAACTAAATTTTCTCTGAAAATTCCAGATGAAACACTTCCAGATGAAGCAATCAGTCACTTTAATAGGTTTTCAGACATACAAATGCCAATTATGACAATATTTTGACAAGGAAATCCCACAAAATTCCCCCCTTAGCATACATACCAGAAGCATATGCTTATAGTCCCTGATGTAACAAATCACTTCATTGTATTCCTAACTTTAAGCCTGTTAGAAGTGAGTAGAATTACTCATGCTTAATTTTAAGAACATGCTTAACTACTTTGCAGGATTGATGCCATGAAGAAGGTCTGTGGAGGCCATTTCTTTTTCCCTCATGACAGTATAAAGACATATCAATTCTTGCCAAACATACTTTCTATTACAACTTTGTGCCTACTTTCTAATCACACAAAACTGAACACCCTTGCCTCGTCCCTTCTCCGAAGCCCAACCCCGCGCACTCCATCCCCCCTCCCTGCATTGCTCGCTCTCCCTCACCCTCACTCACTCGCTCATTTTTACCAGGCTGAGGAGGGTCTCTTTTCAACCAGGTGTTCCAATTGAAAACTGGACACCTGGCAACCCTAATTTACATCTTTATTGGAAATGTCTATACTGGTGTTCAGTGTGTCTCCTCTTATTTTTCTCTTCTTTACACAGTCCCAGTCTTATAAGCCTCTCATAGAGAGGTTGTTGCAATCATTCTCAGTACCCACCTTAAAACACCCATCTATTTCTGCTATATGCTATTGTAGATAGCATGATAGTATTCACTACAGTGGTGCTATATTATTTTCTGAAGTATGTGGATATAATGGGGAAAATGTTTAACATGACACGATGGCTTCTGTTTAGTTAAGGCTTGCTTAAATATTACATGTCATGAAAGACTGCATGGTTGAATAAAAAATACCTGACACTGAACTAGAGGAACAGGCAAGAACCTGTATAGAAAGGTCCTCCTCACTGGGATGTGAGGGGGGGTAACACCTCACATTTTGTGCACTCTGGTTTACTCCAAAAGAAAGACATTTTTGTTTTCAGAAGTATATTTTATGAGCCACAAGAATAAGTCATTGCTGAAAGCTGTGTACAGGTTGGCAGAACTTTAACAGTGGGCTCCTGGAGGCACCTGAGAGCCACCTCACACTGGCCGATATGCAGCATCAGCCAATATGCAGAGCAGTTTATAACTGAAAACAGATGAAGTTTACACTCCAATTGCTAAACTTTTCAACTTTTCACAGCTATAGGTTTGGACTCTTGCCCCGAACCACAGACCCCTAGCAATGGAATTAAAATTGGAGATAGATACATGGTTGGAGATGTGGTCTCTTTCCACTGTGATCAGGGATATTCCCTTCAGGTAGGTCGATTTTACAGTTTCAAAAATCTGTCTTTCACTTCTTCAATATTTTTATGTCCAAGTTCTTCTACATCAACTCCACACTGAAAATGTCATCATACTAGACTAGATTATGGCTTTGCAGGGCTGATAAGTCTCTCTGTATCAAATGTATGATTTACCACTATCCAACTGCCCTCCAAAAAGTGGGTATGTACTTGGGCGGCTAACCCAAGCCACTGTTCCCCTGGCTACACTGCTCTTTTTAGTGCACTAGCTTGAGCAGAGCTAGCACAGCTACATCTGTGTGAGCTGGGAATCACACTGCCAGCTCCAAGTGCAGACATAGCCTAAAATTCTCCCTCATATCCTAACTTTCCTCTGTTGAGGCAGGGGGTCCTTTACACCCTTAATGGTACAACAAGATTTTCCTCTTAATAATAAGCACAGTTACTAAGGTCTCTGTTGTCCAGTAAAGAAACTATTAGGAATCCAGTTCTATACTGGGCAGCCAGAGTGAGTTATATGGGATGACTAGTATGCCTAAGTTGAGACCATGTGTATATATGGTTTAAATGTTTTCTATGTTTGCAGCTCATGAAGATTTAGAAATCCCAACCACAGTCAAATCTTTAACATAGATTTGTAAATCTTAAGGATCAGAATCTGGTTCACTTTCTGGCTTTGGTTATGTAAGTGGTTGCTGTGGAGTTCCTTGCTCCCTCTGCTTAGCAACAGGAGGTAGCGTGAACGACAGAAACAGAAAGTATGTACACAGGATGGCAGAGCTTTTGCAACAGGAATGTTTGTTTTCCCTCCTTGCCATTATATTCCTGGCTCATCCTCACTCAGTTCTGCAAACTGCTATTTGGGTTTGTGACTTCTGTCCTCATCCTTCCTCATCCTGCCCCCCTCTCCCCCAAGCCTTGGGACCATCTGAATGTTGTGACTTCCCTACCTTTCAGGATCAGCTGATGGGGCCTCTGCCTCTCCTAATACTTTTCTTGCAGCTTCAACTGTGACCTTCTGGAGGTCTCAGTTCATTCCTTATGTTGCCTAGAAAAGGAACGCAGCACGAGGATGATTGTAGGAGGCTGCCATTAAGGAGCAACACAACAATTATTTCTGTGTATTTTCACCTTTGTTTTATTTCATACAAAAATACTGGAACATGAACAGATGGGCCACACTGAACATATGAAAAAAAACCAAATGTAATAATTAACAGCATAGACCTTATAAACACACACACACAAAATCCCATTGGACTGTTTTGCCGTCACATACAGTATGATATTGTCACTTTGGTTTTGTGTCAACTCTGAGCTGATAGCAAGCAGTAAGATGGAAATGCTTTTTTTTCCTCTACTAGGAGAGAAGATAAGAGGGCCACAGACTAATTAATAAATTGCCCAAAATTACTGTGTGTGGGCTTTACAAATACTCAGTTCCTACAGACACTGTAGGCTTTGAGCTGCAATACAGCTTTAACAATAAAAGCAGCTTATTTCAAATCAAGGTTGTAAAAATAGTTCTAACAAAATCATCTTGAAATATACACTCTATAATTTTTCAGAAGAGCCCATATGCATTACAGTTCTTTTAACTTTGTTTGGTATCCCGTCCCAGACATTCATGATTACAAAAGAGATGCTGAGCCAGATAGTGGCTATCTCTGGGTGTGTCATGGAACCATCTTGATTTGGATTGTCTTGATAAACCAAAGGAGGAACTTTAGAACATTTATGGTACATATTTTGTTGTAAAAGAGCACTACTTCTTAGAGAGAACAGTACTGTAACTCTAATGTTTTAATTTCTGGACACTTAAACCCATTTGTTTTTCTGTCAGGAGTGGCTTAATCCTTTAAAAAACATTTTTCTTAACCTAAATGTAAATATCTTTGCCAAATCTTCTAAAGCATCAGTATTGGAATACACTAATCATTAAACAATACTGAATTGCTTTAGCTGGATTTGGATCTTGAGTTTTTAAACTTTACAGTGTGATTCAGCTCATCAAAATGTTATGGCTAGTGTCACAGAATTCAAGCCTGTATTCTTAGTACCAGCAATAAAATTACAAACCATGGAGCCATTTTGTTAAAGGGGTGGATAGTCACACAAGGGTTACATGGTGCGGTAAAGTACAAACTACGAAATAAGAATAGAGGTAAAACTTTTTTTAAGCTCTTCTTTTTTATGCCTGTTGATGTTGTCAAGAAATATCACTGCATGTTATTTTTGTTATAACTATAAAAAAGTAGTGTACTGTATTTGTAAAATGCATTAATATATGTCTTGTCATTGTAGGGACATTCACATATTACCTGTATGCCTGGACCAGTGAGAAGATGGAATTACCCTATTCCAATATGTTTAGGTATGTTCATTGTATATAACATTTGCTTCTTCAGGTTGCCAGACTGAAAGTTATGCAAGACTCGGAGATAAAGGGTGTTTGATTATGGAATACACATCCAATGGAGATCAGGCCAATCTGTAGTCAGAGTGCACTCTAAAACTGTCCTCTTTGGCAAAGCTTTCCCACAATAATCAAATATGTGGAAGAAAGGAGGAAATATGTCTCAAGTAGAACCTCCTCTACCAGGGAAGGGAGAAGAGCAGAAGACTTATCAAGTTCTACAGGGACCTCTTTAGGTAGAGCTAATGTATCTCTTAGATACTACACTGGTGAGTTCAAGAAAGAAAGAAATAAAGAAAGAAAGCATGATGTGATTAAAATTGAAAAGATTCTAAATAGTATGCCTTGGTTTTATCTCACCTGTAACTACCACCTACAAGTATTTCCCTCATTTTGCAGCACAATGTGGTGGTGCTATGTCTGACTTCAGTGGAGTGATTCTTAGCCCTGGGTTTCCTGGAAACTATCCCAGTAGTTTAGATTGCACATGGACAATAAAGCTGCCTATTGGGTTTGGTATGTATCCTTTCAAGAATTATCTTGTCTCTTGTGTTTATGGCTTTAAAATATTTAACAATTTTTAAAAATATTTTATATATTTATATTGCCCCATAGATTTCTGCCAGTAGATTTAAAATACATTTTAAAGATTAGCAGTGTCATAAAACTGAGAATCAGGTTATAGGGCTTGTGCATAAAGAAAACAATGATAAAATTCCCACAGCTACTGTCACTTGCTTGTATCTGCTTTTAAATATACAATTAGTTTACTATTTTTAAAGTTTACCCCATCCTTAGTCATTTTATATGTATAGTATGTACATTATTTTATGCACATAGTACACAGTATACTGAATAAATAAAGCTAGAAACAAAACAGTATGAACTAAAAAATACTGAAAAAAGTTTAGCACTAAATTAATTCTCCAGCACACTTTCTACACTTATCTTCAGTGTTACAAAACCCACTCACTGTGAAATATATGCATCTACATTTGTGGCCAGCAACCTTTTATTTCTAAGGGTGGATCTGCAAAAAATGGTGTTCAATGGATGCCAATTAATTATCTGGTAAATTATAGACTTCTGGTCAGAGAAGGGAATTCTCCTCCCTTCCCTGCCAGACCAATAAGTAGCAGGACAGGAATTTTTCTCCCCATCCAAGCACTAGTAAAAGCACTACCTCTGTTCAGTTATCATTTAAATAGAAGATCTGAGTAACAGACTCAATGGTATAATAGATTTTATCAAAATGTCCCATGGAATTCAATAGGGATGGAGCCAATAGGGTTCTATGGAAAATAAATATGTCTTTAGAACTTACTGTTAAACACCAAATAAATTTACCCATGAAGTGTCATTGGGCCAGAGAGAGACTGCCCTGATGATCTATCAGTTCTTACATTCACTTGGGAGATTGGAGACCCAGCTTCAAGTTCCTTCTCCAATGAATATTTATTTATGCAAAAGGTGAGAAAGAATCCCACTCCAGAATAGCCAGGGCATTCACATGGGATGCATGAGCAAGGCAGAGTATGGAGTTGAACCTAGGCCTCGTACAATCAAGGTGACTGCCCTCACCACCTGGCTAGTTTGGTTTCTTGTGCCCAGAATTTCTTTCTTTTTTTTCTTTTTTCTAAATCCATAAGTGCTCAGTTTTCTCCCGATGCTAAATGGGAAAAGTTTTGAAATCTTGAAATGTTTTGTGGGACATGAAAACTATTTCCCACACAATCCCACACTTGTGCATTATGCATATGCATTATGAGTCAGTCTTTAAATTACATGTACACATACTATTTTTTTTCTACAGCACCCCTGCCATTCAATAGGATTTAATCACCCGATTAAGTGCTTTTTGAATAAGGGTACTTTCCTGATTTGGAACTTTTGGTTATAGGCTTTTTTTTAACTTTCAAATAATCTTTATTTTAACCACTGTTTGTATGATAAAGTACTAAAAACAAAGGGCTCTTAATTTAGTTATTTTCAATTATTGTTAATTAAATGTGAATATCCAGTCATGGCTGATTTGCAATGGATTTAAATGGATTTTTCATTTGATATTTTGCTATTCTTTCTGAGATTTTTGGCCTGATTATATTAAAAAGAAATGTTTATTGTGCCATTGAATGCCTAATTTAGGGAAGGCTAATAAACTTATGGATCAGTTAATGGAGGGTGTCCAAAATATAAAGGTCCATTGAAAAAATATGAAGACATTCATGAAACAAACAAGCATGATATTGAGTCAAAATAAAAGTGGATAAGTAGGGAGGAAGGCAATGGATTTTAAAGGGACTTGAAGGAGATGGCAAAAAAGTTTGAACTTGATATAGTGGAAGAGAGCCCCAGTGGAGTAATTAAAAGAGAGGGGGGCCATTGTGACTTGAGTGACAGGCAACAAAGATGATTTCAGAGCTGCCATTTGCATAGAGTGGAAGATGGAGCATGGAACATGAGCGTCAAGGAGGTTAGAGGGGAGGAAATGGCACTTATCAAGCACTCATCCATGATTATGAGGCATTTGAAGTTTTAGGTCTGTGAACTGAAATAAATTACCAACTCTAGAAATGTTACAGAACAAGAACGGGGCAAGGTTTGTACACAGCCTGGTTGCAGGGTGTGAGAGAAAGAGAGTTTATGAGCCTGAATGACTGAATGGAAGGTGGTTTTGACAACAGGAACAGAGAATGGGGGAAATTGATGTTATTTTAGAGGGAAAAACAGGGGGGTTAGTTTTAGTCATGTTAACCTAAACTTGGAAGGATGGCAGAACCAAAGAAGGAAAGAACAAATTTATAATGGAAGAAGTCTATATGTTGTTATGAGATTTTCTCCAAAGCAAATAGAGTATAGGTACAGAGGCAGAAGTAACTGTAATTAAATCATGTATTAAACTTGTTCCTATAGACTATAGGAACAATGGCCCCCCTCTCTTTTAATTACACGACTCAGAAAACTATTCACAAGGCTTGCATTGTATCCAGAAAGAAATCTCTAGAGGTTGTGGTGACTAATACTATTTAAATATTAAAATTTAGATAGTTACAAAATTATTAATGATTAGTCAATCATTATATTGACATTATATGTCTTAATTGAACATTATATGAAATCATGATTGTCTTTGCCAGAACCACCAAAGGGGCTGAATCATCTTTGTAATGAAAGCACTGCATTATCATTGTATAGGGGCATCAAATCACTTCAGACAAAATAGAAATGCTGCTTTATTGTACCTTATTCAGAACAAGATGAAAAGGGAAAATGTTTAACGGGTCCACTAGCCTCTATTTTGGTTGAGCAGTTCCTCCTCCTGCTGTCCTCTAATAATTGTAACAAATCATCTGGAAGAGATAGATAATCTGCATCTTATCTCGTAAACTCTTTTGTTGTTCCTCATTGAATCAAAGATGCAGAAATGTCTCATTATTTACAAGAGCATCCTTCAGCACAGTGTGTGGGGAATAAAGTATAAGAACTACATTTCTAATTCCTAGTGTGAAGTGCTGAAAAATGTATCTCATAATGTTAGAGTACACCCTTTTTGGAATGACTGAAATAAATTATGTATATGGTATTTATTGATTTGTACCTTGTGCCCCTTTAAAAAAATCAAAGCACGCTGAAGTATATTATTTAGAAATCACTTTATCTACCATTGAAATGCTTATTTTTCTTGGACGGAACACAACTGAAATGAAAGGTACAATTGAGGTTATTAGACTGTAATTTCCAAAAGTGGAATTTGGCACCTATATTAGGAATAAAAGCCTTAGTTTTGCAAAACATGCCATGGAATCTTTAATTACCTCAAAGGTCCAGTCCTTGGTTTGTATGTCTTTGGACAGACAGCACTTTCAACATCAGTATTTTTTCTCTTGCTGCGACATTAGGTTTAGTAATTGCTGGATGAAGAGGAAAGATTGTTTTGTACTGAATAACCAGTATGACATCCTGCAGTATAATTGTAATTGTTTACTACCACCAACACATGAATTTCTAATGTCCATCTGTATATAATTTGTATAATTGATCTTTATTCATTGGGTACCAAATGCTTTTGTTTGCCCATATTGTTTTTCAGGTGTGCATTTGCAATTCGCAAATTTCTCAACTGAGACAATACATGATTACTTAGAAGTAAGAAGTGGATCTACAGAAACTAGTACTGTTATTGGGAGACTTAGTGGACCTCAGTTACCAGCTTCTCTGTTTAGTACAACTCATGAAACGAGTTTATATTTTCACAGTGACTACTCACAGAACAAACAAGGGTTTCATATTATATACCAAGGTGAGTGATTTGATACACTTATGTGTGAACAAGCTGATTGTTAAAGGCTATTTTTTCATTGTTAGAAAATAAATATGAAGGCTTATTCTGGAAAAGATTTGTGCATGATTCAAAACCAAAGTGTTAGGCACAATTTAATAAATGTGGCACTGTGGTGGGATGCAGAGCCTACTTAACAATTCAGAGCAAATAATCGTTCAGGGGAAAAAATGAAGATGAGTGTTATATCCATGTAAAGTGCAGTGGGAATGTATGAAGACTAATAATTGCCTATGTTGGAAGTGGACAGTACATTGTAGATCATATTCCTACTCCTTTGAAAATAAGGTGTAGGATATTTAACAGTACAATGGGTCTTAATACCATTGTCTCGCTATGCCAGAAGAAGGACAGGAGACACTGAATGTTGTTTAATTAGGCCATAACTTTATTCCTAAATATCAGGGGGTACATGGCAGATAAAAGTACGGGGTGAAGGTAATTCTATAATCATTTACATATACCGGGGGTGGGGGAGACTGGTGACCTTTTCCCATCTTGGTCCCCAGCCAACCCATCAAATGAGGGTTGAGGGGAGTAAGAAAGGAAAAAAAGGTTCGCTCCCTTCTGTACCAGTCATAGGAGCCCTGAACTCCCACTGTTTCTGCTCCTTTAAAAAGTATCTCATATAAATATTTTACCAATCCATTTTATCTGACCACTGTATCCCTTCCCTACAGAGTACCTGCCCCATACTCACATAATAAGTTGCAACAGCGTAGCCTAACTCCCATTTCATGTAAGTCCCAAACCAGCTGTGGGAAAGGCGAAAAACCTCCACCTTGCCTTCCCAGCCCTCTAAAAAGGGAGTATAAGAACATAAGCATGGCCATATTGGATCTGACCAATGGTCCATCAAGCCTAGTATCCTGTCTTCTGACAATGGCTGATGCCAGATACTTCAGAGGGAATGAACAGAACAGGGCAATTTATTGAGAGATCCATCCCTTATTGCCCAGTCCCAGCTTCTGGAAGTCGGATGTTTATGGATACCCAGGGCCCAGACCTATGTAACATATTCATAGACAATCTGGAAAAAGGGGTAAACAGTGAGGTGGCAAAATCTGCAGATCATACAAAACTACTCAAGATACTTAAGTCCCAGGCAGACTGCAAAGATCTACGATAGGATCTCACAAAACTGGGTGACTGGGAAACAAAATGGCAGATGAAATTTAATGTTGATAAATGCAAAGTAATGCGCATTAAAAACATAATCCTATCTTTATATATACAACGATGGGATCTAAATTAGCTGTTACCACTCAAGAAAGAGATCTTGGAGTCATTGTGGATAGTTCTCTGAAATCATCAACTTAATGTGCAGTGACAGTCAAAAAAGCAAACAGAATGTTGGGAATTATCAAGAAAGGGATAGATAATAAGACAGAAAGTATCATTTTGCCTCTATATAAATCCATGGTACGCCCACACCTTGAATACTGTGTTCAGATGTGGTAGCCTCATATCAAAAATATGTATATTGGAATTGGAAAAAGTTCAGAAAAGGGCAACAAAAATTATTAGGGGTATAGAATGGCTTCTATATGAGAAGAGATTAATAAGACAGGGACTTTTCAGCTTGGAAAAGAAGCGACTAAGGGGTGATATGAAAGAGGTCTATACAATCATGAGTGCTATAGAGAAAGTAAATAAGGAAGTGTTATTTACTCCTTCTCATAATACAAGAAGAAGGGGCCACCAAATGAAATTAATAGGTTGCAGATTTAAAACAAACACAAGAAAGTATTTTTTCACGCAACGCACTGTCAACGTCTGGCACTCCTTGCCAGAGGGTGTTGTGAAAGCTAATACTATAATAGGGTTCAAAAGGAAGCTAGATAGATTCATGGAAAATAGGTCCATCAATGGTGGTTAGCCACGATTGGCAGGAATGGTGTCCTTAGCCTCTGTTTGCCAGAAGCAGGGATAGGATGACTGGGCCTGGATCACTTGATGATAACATGTCTGTTCATTCCCTTTGGGGCACCTGCCATTGGCCACTGTCAGAGGACAGGATACTGGGCTTGATGGATCTTTGGACTGATCCAGTATGGCCGTTCTTATATTCTTATGTTCAGAGCATGGGATTACTTCCACAGCCATTGATGGACCTATCCTTCATTAACTTATGTAATTTTTTCTGACCCCAGTTATACGTATAACCTTCACAATATCCCCTGGCAGTGAGTTTAACAGGTTGACAGAGTGCTGTGTGAAGAAGCACTTAATTATGCTTGTTTTAAACCTGATGCTTATTAATTTCATTGGTTTACCCCTAGTTCTTGTTTTATGTGAAGGGGGTAAATAACACTTCCTTATTTACTTTCTCCACACCAATCATGATTTTATAGATTTCTATCATATTCCCCACCCCCTTAATTTCTCTTTTCTAAGCTGAACAGTCACTTATGAGGAGAGTTTTTAATCTCCCCTCATATGGAAGCTGTTCCATACCCCTAATATTTGTCCTTCTCTGTACTTTTTACAATTCTAATATATCTTTTTTGAGATGGACTGACCAGAACTGCACCTAGTATTCCAGGGGTGGAGGCATAATTATGTGACTAATGCCCATAGATGATCATGACAAAGCCTGGTATGTAACTGCATATATATCTATATTACTACTCTGCCTGTTCCAGGCAAAAGAGGGTTTTTTCTGCACTCACATGGAGCTAAATAGCCCCCTCTCTTCCAGTCACCTGTGGGAAGATGGTAGGTCAGCATCCTCACACTGACCTAGTCTGAAGCTGCTGTAGTCTCTGGCTATCTCTAGCCTTTATAGAGGCTTATGCACCTTTTCCTACAAGCTAGGAAATGGTACCCATTGCTTAATATGCAGTGAAGTCATTCTGGACATTGGCTTGATATAGACTGAGAGGGAACAATGCCATGCAGTGAATCACCAGATCCACTTTCTGCAGCAGCCTGTGATTTCTTTGGAAAACTCCTGCACAAGTACTAAGCAGGCCAGCCCTGTAAAGCTTGTGAAGACTGATAAAAATGCAGTTGTTCATGATACAGCCACAGGCTCATTCTGAAGGAATTGCATCAGCACTCTTGTTCAAAGAAAAGACCTACATATTTAAAAACAATAACCATTTTCATGGTATGGCTTATGTGAGATGCATGATCTGGCCACTCTCTGAGTTGGAAAAGATCCAGACTAAACAGAATATCCCATGTTATTATAGAAACCACCCTGCAGTAAAGCTTCTTAGAAAATGTTAGAATGACAAGAATCACACCCCATAATCCAAATCTTGAAGTCTCTTCTAACATGTTCCTAACTCCATGTTTAGGCAAATTCTAGTTGGCTTCTTTGGGAATCTAGATTTAGTGCTATATGAACAAAATAATATGGCATATGCCAAGGAGCACTGTGAGATCTTTGTACCACAAAAGCGTGATAAAATGCTATATAAGGGTAGATCAGGGGTCGGCAACCTCTGGCACGCGGCTCACCACGGTTCTGAAAAATTGCTCTTAATGCTTTAAACATTTTAGAGAGATATTGATACTCACCTATATATTGGGGTCTCCAAATTGTCCAGATTTGGTGGAACATCTCTGTCCTCAACAATTCTACAATACAAGGCAGAGAAAGTCTGGGTATTTCATGACTTGAAAAAGGCCACCTGAAATTGTGAAATAGGTTTATACTCTTTAACACTTTCAGCAGTATATCTGTGATGTTTAAATTCAGTGCTGGGATCTTTTATACTTTTAAATTTGCTAGGGAAAAAAAAGAGTAGAGATGAAGATAAGTAGCCTTAATGTCAGCTGTTCTCTTTCAGCATATGTAATACATGGGGCAGCAGTTAGTAATCAGCGACAGAGCCAGGAGTGGCCTGACTTTGCATAGGTTCATGGGGAGAGGGCATAAGGAGCATATTCTGTCACTCTCTTCTCCTCCTGAACAGGAGCTGGACAAAACTGCAGTTCTTGTGCTTTCTAAAGTGCAAGAATACATCCCATTAGTGCATCGGTAGGGGCAATACACTCCAAAATATGCAATCCCATGATATACTGTTGATTTTTTGCACATACCAGCAAAAAGGAGAGGTCACTGAGCACCTCAAGGCATGTAGCAGTGACTGCTTCCTGTGTGAATGAACAAGCTCCAGATGGTTTTGTGTGATTATTTCCTACCGCCCTGGCCAGGGTATAGCTCCAAAATCCCCCCCCCCCCAGGCAGATCAGATGGTCTTTGATTATTACTGTGTCATAAAGTGACTAAATGACTGTAAGGCTTTATATTCTTTTTCCTTTAGTAGAATTTGAGAGAAGAGCAAGGACTTTTGTCACCCAAAATGTAAAGATTCTAATACTAAAGCATTAAAATACAGATCAGAACTGATATTACATTGAAGGACTATTTTTAAAAATTATTATTATTTATTTCAGCTTATCAGTTGCAAAGCTGTCCTGACCCTCGGCCATTCCGTAATGGTTTTGTGATTGGAAATGACTTTACTGTAGGACAAACAATTTCATTTGAGTGTTTTCCTGGGTACACCTTAATTGGAAATTCAGCACTGACTTGTCTACATGGAGTCAGTCGTAACTGGAACCATCCTCTCCCCAGGTGTGAAGGTATGTATTGTGTAAAGATATGCCATCCCATATTCCCCTTCTCTTTACTTCATCAAATCAAACCTCTCTTACTGTTTAATAATTTGTTGTCTGTGTATAGGTTGGACTGAAAAGCCTTATTTTACTTATTAATACTGCCACAGACAACTCCTTGAGATTTCTCGTTCAACTCAATTGATAGAGTCCTGTGTTTTTAGAGCAGAAAGTAGTTGCAGAGAAGAGCTGGTTGGAATTGGGCTGTTTTGTCAAAACCAAACATTTTATGGAGATGTATCAGTTTGCACAAAATTTTGTTGGAGAGGGTCCATAAATAGGTGGCTAGATTACTAGGGATTTGGAAGACCTAGGGTTAAGTCCCTGCTCTGCCTCATTTGAAATGAAAAACTCTGCTCTGAATAAGGCTAATCAGGGATTTGAACTGAGTCAGACACACACATAGTTTTGTTTTCTTTCTGCAACAGAAAAAATAATAAATTTAGAAACCTTAAAAAGTTGTTGCAAAACAGAATTGTCCTCCTCTGGTCAGCTCTGTTTATGAGTTTATTTTGCCGTGCCACTTAAATTGTTTAGAATTCGAAGATGTAGAGATAGAAAGATATCCAGGTTAGCTTTACTTGTGGACTTACATATGAAGTGAGCAGCTGCAAAGGATTTTCCTGCATTTGAGCCCAAAAGGAAATAGAATGGCTATGCTGCTTACAGAAGGTTTTTCTGCATCTATTTCTGTGGTGAAAAAAGTTTCCTGATGAGACCAGGTAAAAGGACACCAGACCGACTGTGTCAGCTAGGTTTCTGTGGTGCAGATGAGGTTTGGTGACTAGTTGGCAATAGGATAATGGAAAAAAAAGACTTATTGACCACAGATTGGGAGCCTCGGCCCACACTGCTTCCCGCAGCCCCCATTGTCCTGGAACAGCAAACTGCAGCCAGTGGGAGCTGCGATCAGCCAAACCTGTGGATGCTGCAGGTAAACAAACTGTCCCGGCCCGCCAGCAGATTTCCCTGAGTGGCCACATTCCAAAGATTGCTGATCCCTGATCTAATGTACTAGATAACTAGGGAATGGCAAGATGGCTCAACTTGCAGAGGAATTGCATCTGTTCATTTTTTGAGCAAGCATCTGAAGTAGTATCTTTATTAAGTGTCAGAGTAGCAGCCGTGTTAGTCTGTATCCGCAAAAAGAACAGGAGTACTTGTGGCACCTTAAAGACTAACAAATTTATTTAGCATGAGATTTCGTGAGCTGCGAGCTGCAGCTCACGAAAGCTCATGCTAAATAAATTTGTTAGTCTTTAAGGTGCCACAAGTACTCCTGTTCTTTTTATTAAGTGTGTTAACATTTAGCTATGTCATGATTTTTTTTAAAAGATAATTAGGGTATCTTCTACCTGTATTTGTTTTTATTTTAGATTAAAGTTCTCCAAAGCATGAAAATCAAGGTGGTATTTTTTTTGTTTTGTTTTGTTTTTCTTGTATGCTTAACTGGAGAGGAGAACACTTTTTAAAAATTTTAACAATATTTAATGTAATATATTTGTTTTAACATACTATAGATTTATGACTTATCAAATAATGCCTGCCTCCTTGAGGCAAACAGCCTGAATCAGATCTCGATAAAGAGGTGTTTGATTTTTTTTTAATCATTTTTGCTTTCATGCCTAAAGAAGAGAAAAAAAATACTTCACTGTCATTTCTTTGAGATTTTCTAAGATATTTGATTCTGATAAAGCCCTTCTACATTCCAGTTGTTGTTCTTTGTCCTAGCATAGTTAAGACATTGTCCCAAATCCTTTGTTTGCTTCTGTGGACACATTACTTGTAAAAGCAGCAGAAATGCAATGTGTCCACTGTGTGGCTTGCTTGGGCTGTGGAGAAGCTAAACATAGCACTCTGCAGCACGGTATGGGGAGGAGGTGACCAGCTCTCTGTGGAGAAAGAAGTAGTTCGGGGCTATTTAGGAAAGCTGGACGAGCACAAGTCCATGGGGCCGGATGCGCTGCATCCAAGGGTGCTAAAGGAGTTGGCCGATGAGATTGCAGAGCCATTGGCCATTATCTTTGAAAAATCATGGCGATCGGGGGAGGTCCCAGATGACTGGAAAAAAGCTAATGTAGTGCCCATCTTTAAAAAAGGGAAGAAGGAAGATCCAGGGAACTACAGGCCAGTCAGTCTCACCTCAGTCCCTGGAAAAATCATGGAACAGGTCCTCAAGGAATCAATCCTGAACCACTTAAAGGAGGGGAAAGTGATCAGGAACAGTCAGCATGGATTCACCAAGGGCAAGTCATGCATGACTAACCTAATTGCCTTCAATGACAAGATAACCGGCTCTGTGGATGAGGGGAAAGCAGTGGATGTACTATTTCTGGATTTTAGCAAAGCTTTTGATACAGTCTCCCACAGTATTCTTGCCAGCAAGTTAAAGAAGTCTGGGCTGGATGAATGGACGGTAAGGTGGATAGAAAACTGGCTAGATGGTCGGGCTCAACGGGTAGTGATCAATTGTTCCATGTCTAGTTGGCAGCCGGTATCAAGTGGAGTGCCCCAAGGGTCGGTGCTGAGGACGGTTTTGTTCAATATCTTCATTAACGATCTGGAGGATGGTGTGGACTGCACCCTTAGCAAGTTTGCAGATGACACTAAACTGGGAGGAGTGGTTGATACGCTGGAGGGTAGGGATAGGATACAGAGGGACCTAGACAAATTAGAGGATTGGGCCAAAAGAAATATGATGAGGTTCCACAAGGACAAGTGCAGAGTCCTGCACTTAGGACGGAAGAATCCCATGTACTGTTACAGACTAGGGACCGAATGGCTGGGTAGCAGTTCTGCAGAAAAGGACCTAGGGGTTACGGTGGACGAAAAGCTGAATATGAGTCAACAGTGTGCCCTTGTTGCCAAGAAGGCTAATGGCATTTTGGGTTGTATAAGTAGGGGCATTTCCATCAGATCAAGGGATGTGATCATTCCCCTCTACTCAGCACTGGTGAGGCCTCATTTGGAGTACTGTGTCCAGTTTTGGGCCCCACACTACAAGAAGGATGTGGATAAATTGGAGAGAGTCCAGCGGAGGGCAACAAAAATGATTAGGGGGCTGGAGCACATGACTTATGAGGAGAGGCTGAGGGAACTGGGATTGTTTAGTCTGCAGAAGAGAAGAATGAGGGGGGATTTGATAGCTGCTTTCAACTACCTGAAAGGGGGTTCCAAAGAGGATGGATCTAGACTGTTCTCAGTGGTAGAAGATGACAGAACAAGGAGTAATGGTCTCAAGTTGCAGAGGGGGAGGTTTAGGTTGGATATTAGGAAAAACTTTTTCACTAGTAGGGTGGTGAAGAACTGGAATGGGTTACCTAGGGAGGTAGTGGAATCTCCTTCCTTAGAGGTTTTTAAGGTCAGGCTTTACAAAGCCCTGGCTGGGATGATTTAGTTGGGTTTGGTCCTGCTTTGAGCAGGGGGTTGGACTAGATGACCTCCTGAGGTCCCTTCCAACCCTGAGATTCTATGATTCTATGATAGATCTCCATATAGCTCTATGCCAAGTAGAATGCTGAAAGTCTCCATACTGCACAAAGATGATGTGGGCATATACCGGGCATAGCAAGTAAACTCATACACATAGCAATCCCCTTAGGACAATTGTGTTACACGCCTCCATACCTTACCGGAGCTGGTCACATCTAGTTTGAAGGCACTTAAGCATGTTTTGGGGCTAATGATTCTTTGCCTCAGCCCCTCTATTCTTCTGGAAATTTACTCTAAATAAAGTGAACTTATGTGGGCTTTGCTCTGTTTCCCAGGATTTGGCCTGATTATTACTACTTTGGATTCTATGCCATAATCCCTCAATATTGTCTATAGAGAAATAGGAAAAACTAGAGAGAAAAAGTATGAGGGGAAAATCATGAGTTCAGCAGTCTAAATATATTATGTAATGCATATGTATAACTAAAAGCTTTAGAGCCAGAGGCACCCTGGATGAAGAGTTGAGGGGGCACACTTTGTCAGGAAACTGTAGGAAGATTTCTTGCTTACTTAGTCAGAACCACTCTTGGGAAATGCAAAATTGCTTTCCTTCTTGTTCTGCATTGCATAATTTCTACCCTTTCTCTCCCTCTACACTCACACCAAGCCAGTTTCACCTATCCGTCATCATACCCAATGCATTTTTTGTAGCTACCCCCTGAGGACACAATGTGGGAGCAATTCCTGCACTCCCTATGTAACTGTTCCTGGCCTCTCCACAAGGCCGCAAAGAAGAAGGTCGTTGCACTGTTTTCCTCATCTTGTGCATCCACACCTGGGGTGGATGGGGTCTGGTAGAATTTAGCCTATTATCTAAAAATGGATTTGGGAGCCAGTCTTCAAGCCTTTTCTTAGAACTACCATGTTTTTTTTTTCTGGGAGATTCAACTGAGTAAGGACTTCAGAATTGGGCCTCTTGCTGTTTGTAAAAGCTCAACAGCTTTTTCGTTTCCCATATTCAGATGACATTCTTTAGTTTTCCATAACACAGTTCAACTATGCACATGTTCAATGTATTCACAGATAAGGATTTCACACCATCTAAAAAGAATGCAAAAGTTATTGATTGCTCCTGCAATGTTTGTTGTTGTTGTTTTGTTTGTTTTTAAGCTCTCTGTGGAGGAAATATAACTGCGATGAATGGCACCATATATTCTCCTGGATACCCTGATGAGTACCCAAACTTTCAGGACTGCTTTTGGCTTGTCCGAGTACCACCTGGTAATGGAATCTATATCAATTTTACTGTTCTTCAAACAGAGCCAATATATGATTTCATAACTGTATGGTAAGTAGGCACAATTATTGATTTATTCTACTACATGTGAGAGTGTAACAAGTCAGAGACTAAAACTAACATTTTGGTTATGTGTCATAGATTTCTGCTTAATGTCTGAATTCTATTTAGTGATGATGGATTTGCAAGACTAAACCAATGATAAAATGGGCATATTATATTTTCTTTCATGAAGTACCTAAATAGGGATAAAATAAATTTCAGGCATGAAGGCAATCCTGTTCCCACTGAAGTCAAGTCAAAATTTCTATTGGCATCAATGTTATAGGATCAGTAGTTTGATATTTTACTTGTTGGGAGAGTTTAGTCAAGTTATAAAGCATTACATGTAAAGAGGACTCTCACTGAATATTGACTTAGCTCATTAGAGCACAAGGTGAATGAGGCAATATCTTTTACTGGACCAACTTCTGCTGGAGCGAAAGACAAGCTTTCAAAAATAAAGAGAGTTCTTCATCAGGCCTGGGAAATGTACTCAGAATGTCACAGCTAACTAAAAGATGGAGCAGATTATACCAATCTCCTAGAACTGGAAGGGACCTTGAAAGGTCATTGAGTCCAGCCCACTGCCTTCACTAGCAGGACCAATTTTTGCCCCAGATTCCTAAGTGACCCCCTCAAGGATTGAACTCACAACCCTGGGTTTAGTATGCCAATGCTCAAACCACTGAGCTATCCCTCCCCCCGAAGCATAAGGAGTTAACATGTATGTCCAGGAACCATTCAAGGTGAAGTGACCAGTTAACACCTCTCCAGTCACAGTGGAGAAAGAAGAAGAAAAAAGCTGGGGGTGGGCAGGTTAGTGGGTTATAGATTGTTGTAATAAGCCACCAATACAGTGTCTCTATTCAGTCCAAGATTTTTACTGTCTAGCAAAGTTATGAATTTAACCTCTCAGGCTCATCTTTTGAAAGTGTTGTGCAGGTTTCCTTTGAGAAAGAGGATTTCTTTCTTTCTTTCAAGGTCCCTCACCAAAGGCTCTTACGTAAATTAAGTTGTCATGGGATAAAAGGGAAGGTCCTTTCATGGATTGAGAACTGGTTAAAGGACAGGGAACAAAGGGTAGGAATTAATGGTAAATTCTCAGAATGGAGAGGGGTAACTAGTGGTGTTCCCCAAGGGTCAGTCCTCGGACCAATCCTATTCAATTTATTCATAAATGATCTGAAGAAAGGGGTAAACAGTGAGGTGGCCAAGTTTGCAGATGATACTAAACTTCTCAAGATAGTTAAGACCAAAGCAGATTGTGAAGAACTTCAAAAAGATCTCACAAAACTAAGTGATTGGGCAACAAAATGGCAAATGAAATTTAATGTGGATAAATGTAAAGTAATGCACATTGGAAAAAATAACCCCAACTATACATACAACATGATGGGGGCTAATTTAGCTACAACGAGTCAGGAAAAAGATCTTGGCGTCATCGTGGATAGTTCTCTGAAGATGTCCACCCAGTGTGCAGAGGCGGTCAAAAAAGCAAACAGGATGTTAGGAATCATTAAAAAGGGGATAGAGAATAAGACTAAGAATATATTATTGCCCTTATATAAATCCATGGTACGCCCACATCTCGAATACTGTGTACAGATGTGGTCTCCTGACCTCAAAAAAGATATTCTAGCACTAGAAAAGTTTCAGAAAAGAGCATCTAAAATGATTAGGAGTTTAGAGAGGGTCCCATACGAGGAAAGATTAAAGAGGCTAGGACTCTTCAGCTTGGAAAAGAGAAGACTAAGGGGGGACATAATAGAGGTATATAAAATCATGAGTGATGTTGAGAAAGTGGATAAGGAAAAGTTATTTACTTATTCCCATAATACAAGAACTAGGGGTCACCAAATGAAATTAATAGGCAGCAGGTTTAAAACAAATAAAAGGAAGTTCTTCTTCACGCAGCGCACAGTCAACTTGTGGAACTCCTTACCTGAGGAGGTTGTGAAGGCTAGGACTATAACAATGTTTAAAAGGGGACTGGATAACTTCATGGTGGCTAAGTCCATAAATGGCTATTAGCCAGAAAGGGTAAGAATGGTGTCCCTAGCCTCTGTTCGTCAGAGGATGGAGATGGATGGCAGGAGAGAGATCACTTGATCATTGCGTGTTAGATTCACTCCCTCTGGGGCACCTGGCATTGGCCACTGTTGGTAGACAGATACTGGGCTAGATGGACCTTTGGTCTGACCCGGTACGGCCTTTCTTATGTTCTTATGTTCTTATGATTGATAGGTCAGATATAGAGCGATTGCTTTGTGAAAAGTGTTCACCCGCAAGTGATATGCTGGTTTTGTCTGTATGAGTTCATTTGAGAGCATAGTGATTGTCTCATTTTTTTTCCAAATAGCTGTTACTGAGGCATTTAATGGTGTATGTTTGGGGATGTTGATCATCAGAGAGTGGAGATATGTCTGTAGGTTTTGCATCTATTATGGCAGGGACTGGTGCTGCATATTGTTGGTGTGTCCTGGTCTATGGGGAGCTTGCTTCTGATGATGAGATGGCAAAGGTGAGGGACCAAAATAGGGGATTCAGGAAAGATTCCTTTCAGTATGCGTTACAAGTATGGGTTGAAATTGTTTAATGGTAGTTCATGTGGCTTCTAGTGTGAGGTGTGAGGTGACAACTAGGGCTGTGCGGTCAGAGGGGGGTTCATTTCTATGTTGAAGCAGGTTTTCTCAGATGACTTGGCTGGCTCATTCTATGATGCAATCTGCTTCTTTGTTGGAGTGTGCTTGTTTGTTGAATTAAGCTGTATATCCTGGATTTTCTCCTCAAAGCATATTCTGTGACATCAGAATGCCCCGCTGTAGATAAAAGATTTCTTGGTGTGTTTGGGGTGATTACTAGATCTGTGAAGGTATGTGTGGTGATCCATGGGTTTCTTGTGTATAGTTGTCTGCAGTGTTCTATTGCTGAAGCTGACTGTGATGTCCAGGAAACCGATGCTGGGAGTGTTCTAGAAAAAAATGTAATGGAAGGATAATTGTTGTTGAAGTTGTGGTGGAAATCTAAGAGAGAGTTTAGGTCATCTGTCCAGAGGATGAAAATATCTTTGTTGTATCTCTGATATATCATTTTTGTTGTGCATTTATCCAGAAATTCTTCTTCAATACTCATGAAGAGGGTGGCATACTGGGGAGTCATCCATTTACCCATGGCTGTTCCCATGGTTTGAATAAGCAGGGTTTCTCAAACAGGGGTCACTGCTTGTGTAGGGAAAGTCCCTGGTGGGCCGGGCCGGTGTGTTTACCTGCCCCGGCCACAGCTCCGGCCGATGGCTGCTCCCACTGACTGCACATCGCTGCTCCGGGCCAATGGGAACCGCTGGAAGCAGCGGCCAGTAAGTCCCTCGACCCGCGCTGCTTTCAGCAGCTCCCATTGGCCCAGAGCAGCGATCCCGCCAGGGGCTTTCCCTGTATGAGTGGCGACCCCTGTTTGAGAAACCCTGAGATAAAGTATTTGTTGTTGAATGTAAAATTAGAATGGGTGATGATGAAATGGATGAGATTGGCAGTGTATTTGTGGTGAATATCAGAGTGTTGTCCATTGTCTTATAGATATTTGAGACAGGCACTGATGCTGTCATTATGAAGGATGGTGTATATCCCATGTCATGAGAATAAAAATATTCTCCTAAATTTATGCTAGCAATCTCCTGATCAAGAAAAGGATATCAAATGCACAGTGCTGACAAAGATCAAAGAGGCAACTGTGTTTAATAAAAGGGTAATAACAGGCAAGTTCAACTATGCACATATAAACTGTTCCAATTTCATATCAGGACAAGATTTAGAGAAGCAATTTCTTAGCATCTTACACGGTTGCTCTGTGGAATCATCAGTTCTAGAACATATAAGAAAGAGACTATATTCTTGATTTAGTTGTAAGTAAAATATAGGAGTTGGACAGTTAAGTTGGGTGAGCTAATATCTTTTATTGGTCTAGCTTTAGTTATTGAGAAAGACAAGATTTGAGCTACACAGAGCTCTTCTTTGGATCTGGGAAAGATACTAAGAATGTCACAGGTAAATACAAGATCGAACAAATAGTTTAGCATATGTAGTTAGTACATAGAGACCACTCAAGTACCTTTCCCATACCTGTTGAAGAGCTCTGTGTAGCTCGAAAGCTTGACTATCTCACCAAAAAAAGTTGGTCTAATAAAAGATATTACCTTACTCGCCTTGTCTCTCTAATATCCTGGGACCGACACAGCTCCAAAACCACTGCATACAACATAGGATTTGGGTCAACTATAGCTGAGCCTCTTAGTTAAAACAGAATGGAACTCAGGGTGCTCTCAATGAGACAAATGATCACGGACACTTGCCACAGAGTGCCGTAGGAGGAAACATAAGAAATAATCATCTGGGCACAGGCATCATTGTATGCCTTAGACACTTCGATGTGATAAAGGTTGGTCTAACACTTGCTTACGTGTATTAAATTAAAATGCTCTGCAGCATGAGGTACTTAAATTATGGATTCTGTAGAATAGTTAAAGGGATTATCTGGACTAATTCATTACTATGATATCTCCACCCATTACTCATTTGCAGTTTTGTTACACCAAGATATATATCTTGGATAAACATAAATGGAAATCTTTGGGAAATTTTAATCATAGCCATGAATATATAATAATCTTCCATATACCTGTCCATTACTGTTGCTCTTCATTCCCATGTGCGTTCCTAATAATTTCTCATCTTGATGACTGCAAACTCTTTCTCCCTGGTATCCCAGACTTTCACCTTGCTGCTTCCTTCAGTCTTTCCAACATGCCACTAAAAACATTGTCTCCCCTGCCTGCTGCTCTTAGTATGTTCTGGTGCTCTTGAAATTCCTTTACTTTCTCCCAGTCACCTTCTTCATCAAATGTATGGTGCTTGTCTTGGCCTTCACAGCCCTCAGTAACTTTAATTCTGCTTCTGTTTACTCTCTTGTCTCCTCTCACTCATCCCTCAACATTTAACTCTGCCCAAATTGCATAATTACTAACCCCATCTAATTTTCCTCTCACTGTCCCCTATATGCCTACTGCCATGTGACCTCACATATCTGCAGTTCTCTCCATTACCTAGTTAACCCTTCCTCCTCCTCGTCTCTCCTTAAATTCACTTCTAGACAATGTCCCAAGGCCCCCAAAAGCAATAATAAAAGTAAACCTCAGTGCTTTTTACATTGTTATCATTATATTCCTCATCCCTTTCCTTTTACTCCATTTTTATGTTGTCTTGAAATTGTTAACTCTTTAGGGAAGAGACCATGTAACTAAAATATCTAGCAAACTGTTTTGGTTGTTATATAAATATATAATAACACTAAAGTGATGTAATTTAAAAAAATCTGACATTGTGAAGAATGTGGTGCTTGGAACTGGTCAGAAGAACTCTGAGTGAACAGTTTTCTTTTGGAAAATTCAGTTCCCATCAAAATTTAAATTCTTCACAAAATCAGTTTTACCAAAAAATTGTTCTGAGAAAAATGGAAGGCAAAAAATCCAACAATGTTGAAATGTCCTGTTTTGACATTTTCAGAACAAAATGTTTTTAATTTTTGTTTTTTAATGTTTTATTATATTTTATAATATAATATTTTAAAAAGTCAGACTGTTTTGATTGATCCATTTAAAAAAAAACACAATATTTTGTGGGGAATTTTGAATTTTTTGGATTTTGTTCTGATATGGAATGAAGCCAGAATTGGAAATCTCAAAATTCTTCACAAGATGGAATTTCTGTCTTACACACAGCTCTAGTGCCAGCTGATATGAATTTTGACATGCATTTACTACTGAAACAAGTAGCTCATCAAGGAGTGAGGAGGTAATGGTTTCAGTTTGGCACTAGCATGTGTGCAGTTTTAGGAGTATCCGAATAAAATAATGTTATTGATAAATCCAAGATAAAGAAAGAGTCATATCATGAAAAGACTGAGTTCAATAGGTTTGAGGGTGAAGGCCTTGTAGTAGAACTAGAATATGAAATAGAGTTAAAATATGAAATAATCTCCCAAGGTCAGTTTTAGGAGCTCCATCAGTAAAGATATTCAAAGTCAGGCTAGACAAAGCACACATGAATAGTCATTAGGAGCAATCTTCCAAATTTCAGAGGGTGGACTAGATGACCTGCCAGGTTTTTCCCATTTCTAATATTTATTATTCAACCCATCCAATAAATTGTAGGTTTCTACTAGTCTGCCTATTTCCAGATGAATTGCTGAATTCATGAATTGGCTAGTCATGAAATAAAGATGCACAGAGTTCCATAGCTTCAACAATGCAGAAAGAACAAGACATTTTGAAATAAATAGTTACATGATGCAGATCATGAACTTCTCTGAAGTAGCTATTATTTAAACTATGGGAACAGAGAATAATAATTTATGCTAAGCAGCCCCTTTTGTTTAAGAATCTTGAAGGAAATATTATTAGAAAAACATATGTGAAATCGTGCATATGCCATAACTAATTATTTATCTTTATCTTTAAACATCTTCTTTTCAGTGAGGACCTTTGTTACCCAACATTAAAACTGCAGTGAAAGCAAGAAAATTAATTAAAAACTAGGAAGCTGTTTACATTAATGATTAATTGATCCAATTTAAGTGTCCTATATTTTATACCCATACTTAGTTTTAGGTGCAAATGATAACACTTTGACGTCTAATTCTGCCCACAAATTTAATCTGAAATGAAATGCTGTCATCTGAAGCTCCTTTAAAAAAATTGGCTTTCAAAATAATAAATGTCAGTAATATTTATATGTATAATAGTTTGTATACAGTTTTAGGGTGAAATTCTGATTCCATGTATGTCAATAGGAGTTTTGCCTTTGGCTTCAATGAGGCTAGGATTTCACCCTATGTTTTTATATACACTAAATGTGGTACATTATTTAATCCATCCAGAAATCCCTGAATCATTCCAAATCATGCCAACTTGTTTTCCTTCTTTCGTTAGGTAATTGGTTTGGTGGATAGGGGGAATGCCAGGGACATACTATATCTGTACTTTAGCAAGGCTTTTGACATAGTTCCACATGACATTCTCATCAGTAAGTCGGAGAAATGCTGGCTCAGAGGAACTAACATTAAGAAAAAAAAGAGTAACTATTAATGGAATGATGTCTGACTGGAAGGAGGTCTCTAGTGGGGTTCCACAGGCAGTTGTTCTTGGTCTTTTTTTTTCTTTTTTTTTTTTAAACATCTTTATTAATGACCTGGATGTGGGAATAGAGAGCATACTGATCACACGTTTGGAAGGTAGGCACAAATACAGAATCGGGGGGATAACTGGGTTGGCAGCAGCATTGCTAAAAAGGATCTGGGAGTTGAGGTGGATCACAACCTCAACATAAGTCAACAATTGGATATTGTTGCAAAAAAAGCAAACACAATTTTGAGTAACATTAACAAAGTCACGGGAGGTGAAAGTACCACTCTACTCAGTGCTGGTTAGGCCTCAGCTGATGTACTGTGTCCAATTTTGGTCAACAATGCATAGAAAGGATGTAGAGAAACTGAAAAGAATCCAAAGGTGAGCAACAATGATGATCAAAGGAATGGGATGCAAGTCATATGAGCAAAGGCTGAAGGATGTTTAGTTTGGAAAGAGGAGATTAAAAGGGGACAGGATAGTGGTCTTCAAGTACTTGAAAGACTGCTATAAAAAAGATGGAGAAAAGTTCTATTTTGCCATAGAGGACAGGACAAGAGGTAATGGGTTCAAACTATAGCACAGCAGATTTAGATTAAATCTCAGGAAAAACTTCCTAATGGTAAGAACAGTCAGACAGTGGAACAGACTGTCTAGAGAAGTCGTGGAAGCTCCTTCACTGGAGGTTTTCAAAAGGAGACTGGATAGCCATCTGTCTTGGATGCTATGGATACATCTTGGCAGCAGATTAGGCTTGATGGCCCTTGTGGTCCCTTCTAACCCTATGGTTCTATGATTCTATGAATCAACAGAAAATGTGTGGTTCCTCTTCTGTAATACTGCTAGAAATTGATGGGAGAGGAACAGCAGTATGGCCTATGAATCTAATGTCCATATTTGTCATCTTGGCTATATAAAAGTGAGTGTGTTTCAAGGCAAAAAAGTACCACCCAAACCCAGCCAGATTGAGGATACCACAATATGCAGGAAGAAAATAGAGCATTTATTCCAATAGGTAGTAAGTGGAGAAACTTATACTCAGAAATTCTGAAGCACCCTAATGCATCTTCTGTCATGGGGCATTTTCCATCTCAGGTTACACATTTCCTCCTCAAAGGAGCTTTTCAGCGCCTGAATAGTCCTGTTTTATTTTGATTGCAAGGAATACATCTAAACCTTTACAGTATTCTTTTTTTTAGAAAACTTAAATATATGCTCATTTTAGGATAGGCAAAAATACTGCATTACACCTAGAAAAAATGACCCACCTAGCAAAAATATCACATAATCCCTCATCATTGCACATTTACCTACAATGAATGGGGAAACCTACCCTTAATATTATTTTTCTGTTGATGTTTTTTTTTCTTTTAGGGATGGGCCAGACCAAAGTTCTCCTCAGATTGGACAGTTTAGTGGCAACACTGCTTTGGAGTCTGTCTACAGTACTTCAAACCAGATTCTCATCAAGTTCCACAGTGACTTCACAACAAGTGGTTTCTTTGTGCTAAGTTATCATGGTAAATTCAATAAATGTATCTATATTTATTGATGATTGTATAGTTGAAGCTTAAGGAAAAATGTTTTAACTTACTGTTACTAAAATAAATGTTAAGTCCTTTGGAACAATTAGTTTAATTTTTGTTAATCATTGAATGTTTACCACTATTAATAGACAAGCAAAGAAGATATACCATGAACACATTGTCAGTACAAACAAAAAAACAAACAAAAAGAACCAGTGAACCTTCCAAAATCTAACATCCAGTTCAGGTTAGACATAAATATCTCTTTATAGCTTCCATTGCATTAAAAGATGGGATCCAAAATGCAATTTTTGTTTAAATTGTGTGTGATCAGTGCAGTTACATCAGCGCTGCAAGTGATAACAAACTAAATTCAATTACATGGGTTTATCCATCCTGTTCATGTGAGAAGAATCAATGGAGACCTATACCTGTATTGACCTAGACGCTGCCAAATCCTTTGCATATTTTTTATTTTGAAAAGTAAGGGAATATGTTTTTTGTCATAGCAGCATGTCTGTATTTTTATGGAATTTACAAAAATTTACTTCTGCACCAAGAACATGCCTCTGGGGAGTGCACGTCTTGGTACCAGTAATTCCTAAAACCTTCTAGAAATCAGGAAAGAGTGAAGGGAGTTCATATACCCTCACACAGACGCTAAGTCTTGTGTCAGGTTTCTAAGGGACATTAATTTCCTATCATGATAAACAACAGATCTCATAATTACCGCTTTCTAGAAGTTGCAGTGCACTTCTGTTTCTTTTTCCTTGTCAGAATTTCTATTTTGTAGATCAATTTTACTTATAATGAATTAATCTGTGTTAATGAATAATGTGTTATAATGAATTAATCTGTATTAGTAATGGTATTACAGTTAGGAGCCAGATTATTCACCCAGATCCAAGCTTCACACAGATCCAAGCTACACCTAGAAGCATGGGTGTTGGCACCCTGTTAAATGAGTGATAAAATGCTCACATGAGTTGAAACAGATTCTTCTGTAATTGAGAGAGCTACCTCCCTGAAAGACATGTACACTAAAATGGAGATCATCTGGGCTTTGTGTGACAAAGAGTTCCAGAGGCAGTTTTTCACCTGTCTCCATCTCTGGCAAGCTTTGTTATGGCTACTGAGAATTACATCATATCTGTGGACTGTAGTATTTTAGAAGTGGCACTTTGTGTGTTCAGATTATTACGGGCTATGACACTAAGAACCAGTACATTGAATTGGTTCCACTGTTGAATGGGTGTAGTAGGCAGAGTATCAGTGTTTCATTTACCTGTTAAGATATGGGCTTCTGAAATTAGTACCATCCTTGGTGTTGTATAGCTTCCATTGTCTGACCCAGGAAAAAAAGCATTTCAGTACTCCAGCTGTGAAATAACAAAGGCATGGAGCACTATCTACAGGACTTCCTCTGTGAGGAGCAGGCACAGCTTTCTTACCAGTTGGAGGTGGTAAAAAATCCTGGTGTCTAGGCATAATGTGGCTACCAGACTGCAACTCTCTGACAATGAATATTCAGATACCCTTATCAGAAGAGTAGTCATGGATTCTGCAGGGCCTTCTGAATATGTCCTTTGGCCTACCAAAATCACTTCCATCTGATTTCGATTGAATTGGAATAATATATTATTCTTTATGGAAGTGTTTTTTTCTTCTAGATGCGGAGGTAGCTGTATGACAAATGGCTTTCTGCCTATGATAAGAATGATATGTGTCACTGTGTATCATAAGCATGTTGCTGGCATTTGGCTTGTAGCTTTTCAAATGTTTCCTAGCGGCATAATATAGATGCTGAACAAGCTGGTTCATGCCACCCATCATTGTCATGAAGCAACCAAAGCTACACAAATAAATTTGGCAATTCCTCTGTGTCCTGAGGCTAACAATTTAGCACTCATTTTTTATTCCTCTCATTCTCTCCCTAAATGAATGCTATCTCTAAATCATGCAGGTTTTATAATCTACATCCTTTCTAGCATCAGTATTCCCAAATTCTGATGTTAGTTCTCTGTTCCCTCTTATAGAGCCCTTGCCCAACCCCTAATCACCCTGACCTCGACTACTGCAGCCTCCTCAACTTTGGCCTCCACGCCTATATTAATTCCATCCAGGATGGTTTAGCAAATATTCATCATTTTTTTCTGATGCTCTGATGATCTTCTGTCTCTCTTCAAATCCTCTCACTGGCTTCACCTCAAATTCCTCTTTAAATTTAAGTTTCTTGTGCCCAAGTTGGAAGACCTGGTGCAAGTTAACTCAAACCTGCATCTCCACTCTCATTGTCTTCTACCTATTTCTCTACCCCATCTTCCAATAAATAAAGTTGCCTTTACCAGTGTAATATATGAAATAAAATTATTTGTGAAAGGGATGGGGACTGTTTAAATTGCACCTGCCCATGTCTAGTTGTAAAGTGACTTTTAGGGGCTTCCTCTTGCTGCCCTCTGTTTATTTCTCTTACTGTGCATCTAGACTGTACCTTTCAACTGACAGGGCCTAAATGTGGGCTATGGTGTTTGATGGAGACCAAGATTGAGGCACACAAAATATTTGTCGTATAACAAAGTTAAAACACTAGGACTAATCCCCTCAGGACAAATACCTCTTTCTGTATCTTCAAGTTCATGATTCTTTCTATCTGCTGTAAATAATTTGCAACAATAAAAGTGTAGGGGATACCAAATTGGTGTGGAATATAGGTAGTTTTGAGAGGTATGACCTAGATTCATTGCTAAAGGCATTTAATCCCAGTGGACCCAAACCTGTTCTTATTAAAGGACCAAATTATGGCTAAGTGAGCACACTGGTGCAAAGGCGTAAGAACAATGTGGCATGTTACACTCCTGGTCCAGTTACCTGTACCACAGGTAGCAGCATGGGGGACGAAGCAAGCTTCAAGGAGCTTCTAGAGCCTCCCTTTGCACAGGTAGACAAGAGGGAGGAGAATTGGTGGGAACTGGCTGGAACTTTGCCTCTGCTCTTAATGTTTAAAGAGCATAGCTGCACTGTCATCTATTAAGAGGAGAAGCAATATCTATATCTTCATAATATTTGTTATTTATATATCTACTGTTATATTCTTATCAATATAGATGATAGTAGCATCCAAAAGATCCCAACCCAACAGAGGTTCTGTTCTGCTAGCTGCTATACAAACACATAGTACAAAATAATCCAGGCCAGCTCCTCATGTGATGTAAACTGCAGTGACACCAGTGACTTCAATGGAATCAAGCCTATATATATCAACTGAGACTCTAATCCATAGGTTTTTAGTCTGTGTGAATTCAAGAATTTCCAAATCCTGATGTTTTTGGAGAGTAGCTGGTACATGGCACTGATAGTCAAATTGCAAACTAAGCCTTCTTGCAGACCTCCTTTTTGGAAGACTTATTTGTATTTTTTTGACTGCTTCAGTTTTGCAATCCTGACAGTTGCATTGTAGATTCTGTGTCATGCACACTGTCAGAAAGGGTATGCTTGGCACCTGGATAAAGAGGAACAATACAGCAGTGGCAAAGCTGAAGTTGCTAATATGTATTTACTTATCCTTTGTACCTACTCCATATAATTCCACATGTTCACTGCATTTCCTTTATAAGGAATCCCCATGATCTTTGACAAATCTACGGCTGAGTTTTCAAAAAACTTGACAACTTCTCAACAGGAGCCATTTGTATACAAACATCAGGATATCTTTGTATATGATCCTGCATTCCTTGCAAACAAACTCACAATTGAGTGAATAGGCTCTGGAGTGAGGACAAGGAGGAAAGTAGGGTATTGGGCCTTTACAGTATTTCAGTATGACACAATAAACCAGTAAAAGCAACAAAGAATCCTGTGGCACCTTATAGACTAACAGACGTTTTGCAGCATGAGCTTTCGTGGGTGAATACCCACTTCTTCGGATGCAAGAAGAAGTGGGTATTCACCCACGAAAGCTCATGCTGCAAAACGTCTGTTAGTCTATAAGGTGCCACAGGATTCTTTGTTGCTTTTACAGATCCAGACTAACACGGCTACCCCTCTGATACAATAAACCAGTAATTAGTGGGTACAGCTGAGAGTAAATCTGCATAGGAACCATTTGTGGTTCCCTGATTATGGGGCTGGTTTTCTACTGTTGCTCCTCCCTCTATTAATTAGAGCAGGCTCAGGGTTACTCTAAATTATACCAGCCAGTAATGGGTTCTGGGGAGCATTACATTGTCTGGAGATTGCCATAGCAATCCACCAAAACTACAAAAGGAATGTGGGGCAATTTAGAATGGGACAAGATCCCCCATGCACCCACAACTTATTGTGAGTTAGGTCTAATACGTTTTGGGTAATCATAGCATTCATTTGAATTCTGACTTCCAGTAACATGTTGTTTGAAGTAATGGAAAGAGTTTGAAGGTGTGATTCTCCACTGCCTCGTACTTTCTACCTGTGCAAATTGGTTGTGAACCACAGTTGCTGTCTTCTAATTTTCCCTGGGAGTGCTCAATCCCACTCCACACCTTACCCTAAGCCCCCCCTCCCCCACACACTATCCCTGGCCCGGCCCCCAACTCCAAATCTACCTCCAAGGCCCTATCCCCTCCCTGCCTCTTCTCACCTCCGCTCCACTGCCACCCTGCCTCTTCCCTGTCTCTTTCTGCCCCCTCCCTTGAGTGTTCCCCATCCCTGCTCCTCCTTGTCCCTCCCAAGACCTCCTGCACACCACGGAACAGCTGTTCTGCCTTGTTCAGGAGGTGCTGGGAGGAGAGGGAGGAGTTGATCGGCAGGGCCACTGGTGGATAGGAATGGGGGAGAGGGAGGGGAGCTTGGCTGCTGGTTGGTGCTAAGCACCCACTAATTTTCTCCAGGGATGGAGAACGCAGGGAGTCAGCGCCTATGCTGTGAGCAATCTCCTCTAAAACAGAATGATAGTGTTTTACACTGTTTTACACTTGCATAGATTAAATGATTACAAAAGGTGCAAGACCACAGTGAATCAGATCTTCCGAACTGTAATTTTGATGACACTGAACCTAGAGACCTAAGGTTTGAGCCTGCAGTCTTAATATAAGCAAAACTGACACAAAATGCAAATTTGCCTTTATAAGAAACTGGAAAAAAATAACTAATTGATGTATTATTTTTGTGACAGTTTCCATCAGGACCTCACCAGGGCACATGGTTTGAGTGAACTGTCCTCCTCTGTTTTGAAACTGTTAATATTCTTTCCAGTAGGAGAAGAGCATAGCTTGAAAGTGGAGTCGTCAAAACTGCGGTACTGGCTGGTATTGAAGACTTAATCTCAGTTGCACAGCAATTGATCCAATTCAGACTGTAGTAACTTTAAATAAAATTTTCAAAAGAAGTTATGTGACTTAAGAGCCTTTGTACTACTGAGTCTCACTGAGGAGACTTAGGCTCCTTGGTGCATAAGGCCTGGTGTACACTTAAAAAAATTAGATCAATCCAAGAATCCTGTGGCACCTTATAGACTAACAGACGTTTTGCAGCATGAGCTTTCGTGGGTGAATACCCATTTTGTCGTATTCACCCACGAAAGCTCATGCTGCAAAATGTCTGTTAGTGTATAAGGTGCCACAGGATTCTTTGCTGCTTTTACAGATCCAGACTAACACGGCTACCCCTCTGATACTAGATCAATCCAGTTATGTCATTCAGGGCTGTGAAAAAATTTCATGAGCACCACAGTTAGGTGGATCTATCTTCCTCCTTCCCCGCCCCCAGGGTGGACTTAACTCCCTGCTAGGTGAACAGAAGAATTCTGTTGAACTAGTTACCACCTCTCAGAGAGAAGGATTAACTACATTGATGGAAAAATCCCTCTGTTGATGTAGAAAGCATCTACACAAGGGTGCTACAGCAGCATAGCTGCAGCATCTTAGCTGTGCTGCTGTATCTGCTGTAGTGTAGACATGACATAAGTCATATTTGAAAATAGGAATTTTGCTCCTAAACCACTTAATTTCTTTTGAAATTTTTACTCCTGGTGAAGTACAGATGACTGAAACTACTGTTAACCTGCTATGGGATGAAAGCCCAAACTGAACCAACCAATCCGTCCAATAGCAATGCAATATAGGTTCTTATGCCATTCTTAATATAGTGGTATCTGAGTGCCTTCCAGTCGTGCTTTAAACTATGTATCAAAAATCTGTCAAATATTATTAATTCTCTCTCTCTCTCTCTCTCTCTCTCTTTTTCATCCTCTTCCAGGGGACAATTGTGTGTGTAGTGTAGGGTTTTGTTTTACATGTACATGTTGCTATGCATTTGGTAGAGAAGCCCGAAGAAGTGTCTTACACTTGGAGCAGAAGGTGGTGAGGTTTGTGATGGTCCTTAGTTCCTGTGGGAGTTCATTCTACAATGTGGGACTAGCCCCTAAGGAAGTTCTGTCATATGCACCAATGTGACCCTTTACCCTTTGTGTAGAAGGTTCCATTGTACCCGAGGAGCAAAGTTATTAAGCCTGATCTTCATCCAGAAGCTTTAAAGGATCTTTTAGATATTGGTAGGGCAAGGCCCTTGAGCACCTTGAGGATAAAGATCAAGATCTTGAACTTGAATCAATATCCTATGTGAAGCCACTGTAGAGAGTGGAGAACAGGCTGTATGTGCTTGTGGTAGCCAGTGTTAATGAGGAGATGAACTTCAGCATTCTGTACTAGTCAGAGTTTCCTAAAGGCTGATGGCTTCATGCCCAGGTATATTGTATTGCTGTACTCCAGACAGGAGATGATAAAGCCATGTATAACTGTGGCTAGATCATCATTTGCCAGAATGGGACTATGTCTCCTAACCAACTAGAAGGAATTGACTCACTGAGTTGACCATTGTGGGTGTTCATCTTCAACAAGGAGATTGCACCATTGTTGAAAACTCTTTATCATGCTTTCTTCCGCCCACCAGCATCACCTCTGTCTTGCTCTGGTTCAGCTTCAACTAGCTGCTCTTCATCCATGAGTTGATCTCGGCCAAGCATTGGGCCATCTTGATGGTAGTGATGTGGTTATGCGTGAAGGATAGGCAGAGCTCTGTGTCATCTGCGTATTGCTTGCACACAAGCCCATGTCATCTGATCAGTTTGCCTAGTGGCTACATATTGATATTGAACAGGACCAGAGAGAGAACTGATCCTTGTGGTCAACAAGGTAAAAGATAACTTCCAAGCATTACTCAAAATCTACATAATGGATAAAATCCTGGCTCCTTGAACTCAGTGGCAAAACTTCCATTGATGTCAATGCAGCCAAGATTTCACCCAGTATTCTTAAGTGCATTTGTATTTGCTAATATTGACATACCTAGGAAAATTCCTGGTCTTGGGATACTGCTGTGCTGCCTGAGATGTGGCAGGGATCTAGAGAAAATATCTAAAATGGTTGAAGTCCTTTCTGGAAGGATACATCCAAAGGATAATGATGGGAAAATACACGTCTGCCATTGGCGCCGCCCCCGCCCCCCCAACACTTGTAGAGTCCCACAAGGATCAATTCTCTCTGTGGTCATATTCAGTATCTATCTATATGCATTCATTTTCTGGGATATTTCACACCTGAAGAAGCTGCTTCATAATGGTTATTGTACTTTTGAATGGAATAATGTTTTACTCTTGAATGGGCCTTCATTTAAGATGGTCTCAAGACAGGAAGTGTTTGGGGGTAAAAACACATTTTGCTAAGCATACTGTGAACTAAACATTTGTGCTTTGCAGACAAGATTAGTTCCTTGCAGATAATTCACAAGTACCCTTGATCTTTCCAGAATATGTGTGAGCAGGATTTTGCCATTAAGACTAATCTGAAATCTTTAACGTGGGAGATCCTTTCTTCATCTTTGCATTCTTAACATTCAAACTCCATGTATATGTTTCTGTTAGATTCCACTGAACTTTCAATGTGAAGCTATATATATTGTTTATTGTTATCCTGTGAATTTGAGCAACATATTAATCACAATACCTTCTGTGTTTTGTAGCCTATCAGCTTCGAGTGTGTCAACCTCCACCAACTATACCAAATGCTGAAATTTTGACTGAGGATGATGAATTTGAAATAGGTAATGTCTGTAAAAGTATGAATACTAACATATTTCAAGGAGAGTTCACAAATACATTTACATTTTTAAAGAAATATGTTTTAAAAGCTTTTCTTCCTTCTTGTACTTGTTGAAGCCTAGTAATAATAATAATAATTATTATCATCATTATTATTATTATTATTATAAGTCTCACAGGTGGTACTATTGAAGGACACAGGAACTGCTTCCCAAATACCTTTTTCTAAAATGTATTTATTTGCAATGTTCTAATAAAGTCATAAACTCTCAAAATGAATTTTAATTATAAGCATTTTTTTAAAAAATAGTTTAGTTTAAAGGGTTTCAAGACACTTTTAAGAAAAAAATAACTATCAACTGTTGTGTTTATTATGTACAGAGTATTGTGTATATATATCTAAATGACTGCAACTTTTAAAAATAGAGTTAATATTAATATTTTTTCCCAATTCTTTGGGTTTTTGGTGTTGGTGTATTTTTAAAAAAATAAATTGAAAGAGATGCTTGAACTAAATTACCATGAGTTAGGAAAAATAAACAGAACGGAGGAAACAAGACTGTCCAACTGAACATAGTTTTGGAGCTGTCTAGGTTTTTTGTTTTGTTTTACTAGTTGTTTAATATATGTATGTATGTTTCTGTTTTGAGTCTGTCCATTTTGCATGAATAATTAGTACCATTATCCTTTTAATTAATACTATGACAACTACCCAATAAATTATAGATATTTAAAAGTCTACAAAAGTGTGGGTTGCTCAGAAAGATAACGAAAATCAAAGGTAACAAAAATCAAAGAAATAATCATGCTAATACACCTCTACCCCAATATAATGCAACCCGATATAACACGAATTCAGATATAATGCGGTAAAGCAGTGCTCCGGGGGGTCAGGGGGCTGCTCACTCCGGTGGATCAAAGCAAGTTTGATATAACGCGGTTTCATCTAGAACACGGTAAGATATTTTGGCTCCCGAGGACAGCGTTATATCGAGGTAGAGGTGTACCATGTTTGGAAACAGTGATAAATGTGCTACAGTGTGCAACAGAATGCTTATTTACCACATTTCCTCTGCAAAATCAAAGCTTTTCATTCCAATGGTCATATAGAACATTATATAGGGCAGTAAGTGTACTTCATTAACCAACACTCTTTTCAAAACTAAAAATTGATGTTTAACCATTCTCTTCTTTTTATCAAATAGGGGACATAATAAGGTACCAGTGTCATCCAGGCTTTACATTGGTTGGTAATGAAATTCTAACGTGTAGATTGGGAGAAAGACTTCAGATGGATGGAGTGCCACCTTCTTGTCAAGGTTTTCTATTCTTCTTCTTCTTATGTATTGCTTTTATAATGTACCAGCTGAATGGTGTTTGCAGAACTAAGCTTTGCTTTTAATTGACATATGAAGTCATACTTATAATCTTTCCAACCTTCCCTCTGTATTTCCAGTGTTTCCAGGATGGTGAATACCTTAGAGAGTACTGTAATGAGATTATCATTAATGATCTATGGTATTTAATGAGTTTTTAGTGCTACCACTATGCAGTGCAGGATGAGGGTAAATTGGTTATTTCACAATTCATGCTCTAAGGTGGAAGGGGGCAGTCTAAATCAAATAAATACAACTGAACTTGTATCTTAATATTTTTTAAAGTATGTAATAATATAAAAAAATTATTAAGGAAATGAATAGGTTGATGTAAATAACTCATACAAATAGCATAGTGGGAATGAATAACACCATAAAACGTCATTGTTTTAAGTGAAACAGTCATATAAGGAGTTTGTTTTGAATTTTATTTTGTTTTACAGCATGTTGAAGTGTATTTGGTTTTGCTCTTCTGCTGCAGTGCATAAATATCACATCATCACTCCATCGTTAAGTTAAAGCTAGATTGTAAACCATTAACTTATCCTAAATTAAGCCAATCTTTCTTACCTTTGACATACATGATGTTATACTAAGGCAGAATATTTTGGTGACTTTTGAAGGTAATTTGAGATGGCTTTTGTGGGATTTAAAAGGTTATACAAATGAGGACTTGTTCCACCTTTTATATAGTTTCTCTAGGGTTTTGTTTTTTTCTGATCAGTCAGCAGTCAGGGGTGTTTGGATGGAAAGGAGTTTGCTCATCAAATATGAATAAATAGAAACCCCACTGTAACTGCTCTGGATTGAAGACTGGTGTCTTTGAGTAATTTCAAATGAATACTAATTTAGGTCAGATTGTGGATGGCCCCTATGAGCTGTGTGGGAGAATAAGTGTCCAGAAACCATGAAATGGACATGATATGAGAAGATGAATAGAAAAGAATAGGTAAATCCCAAAGAGCCTTCCCTCTACACTTTCATTGCTTACAAAAGGAGAAGACACAGTAGAAGTGCTTACACTCAGAGAAAACTCCCATTGACTTAAATTGACCATGAGTGAACCATCCTAGAGAATATTTCATCCAGTGCACATGACTTCTCTCAAAGAAACATAATTCCTTATCAAATTCCATGAGATGGTTCAAAAAAATCCTACAGACATTTTTCGAATACATTCTATAGGAATTTTCTGTAAGGAGTGGAGTACTGGCCTCTACAAACTCTTAAGCATAGACCTTCTTCTCAGAATGCATGAGGTAGGGATGTACCCCAGTATGGTTATTCTGCCCTCTGCATCCTTGCACAGTCCCAGCAAGGGACTTATGTGGGGCCCTGCAGTAGGGTGATTTCCAGGGCCGGATTTACACCTTACGTGCCCCTAGACACAGCATCTTCAGTGCCCCCGCTCCCCCCTGCCTACAGCTGACCTTCATGTTTTCTATAAAAATGAAACTTTTAACCCACTTTTAGGCACCTCTAGAATGCCAGCGCCCCAAGGCACGTGCCTACTGTGCCTAATTGGAAATTGGCACTGGTGATTTCAACTCCTACAATCTTTCTCTTTAATTTAATAATATTGGGTAAATATAATGTGGTTTATTGCTGCCTCATCAATGATTTAAGAGATGTGTTTAGCATCCCACACTAGCAAATATTTATGTGACAGTTTAGAGATAAAAAAAAGAATAACTGGCATCAGAAAATGGTGATTTATGGAAATGAGTTGGAAGCCTGATCCTGCAAGATGCTGAGCAGCTCCTGCATAGTCCCTCTACTTCAGTGGGAGTGGAGGGACCTCATTATCTAGCAGGATGTGTGAAGCATCTTGCCAGATCAGGCACATAAACACAACATTTATTTAAATTTGCATTAAATGGGGGATGTTACCATCTGGTTTTGCTTTAAAGTTTTGCATTCTAACTTAGAAACAGATTTATATAATCTCTCTCCTTCTCATCAGATGTTTTGTTGCTGAAGAAGCAATTTGAGTTAATTGGCATTTTTAGAAAACACTCCCAATCAAAGTATATTTTTGGAATAGTGGCAAGTTATGAATTGTGAATAAATCCACTGCTGCTAAATGTTAATGCTTTAATATGTGAAAGCTTCTTTGGTAATTCCAAAAGAGTTTCAGACTAAATGCAGTTTAGTTGTTAGAAATACAATTGTTTATATAATTAATGTTTACAAATCAGTGATGACTACAGTATTCATATTTCAGTTGTGAGTTGAAAGATTACTAACATACATATTTTTTTCTTTTTTTTACATTCTTAATTTAAAAGCAGACGGGCCCATTCCTGCTCTTGAAAGTATCATGCCCTCACATTTTTATACACTTGAAGAAATAAGAATCAATCTAATTTCCTAACATTTTCTTGGAAAATGTTGAGTACCCTCAACTCCTATGAACTTCAATACGAAGTGCAGATGCCCCGAGCATGCTTTCCGAAAAGGCCATTTATTTATGTGCTGATTGGTAAATATGATTTGGCACCTAACCTAAGCCATCCTCTAAAAATTTCCTACCAAAGTCACATATACAGTCTTTGGAAGATCTCAGATAAAAACCTAGGACTCTTCACTTCATTACCCTGACTAATAAATATGCTCTCAAACATAAATAGTAAATAATTTAATACTGTCTATTTTTGTCCACCTCGTGTTTTTAGCCTCAAGCAGAATCAGATAAACATCATCTCACCATTTATCAGCCTGAGAAAACACAAAAATTCAGAGGAATAAAAAAAAACCACCTAGAATACCTATTCAGGTTGGCTGCTTAGAACAACAGATCACTTACTCTCTCATTTCTATTTTTGTGTGTGGAAGTTATAAGATATACATCCCTGAGTATCAGATATATAGGCAACTTCCCCATCAGTCATCTCCTTTTTTACAGAACCTAAAAGCAGTATGGATAAGAGGTATAGTAACTCCTATTGAATGCAAGGATTATTTGCTATACTACACTGTTTGATTTATATACTATTACCATTTAATTATGCAGAATATAATCCAGTATGTATGAGTCACCCTGAAGGAATAAACTTAATTTATGTCAAAACTGCTGCTGGTTCATGTAATACACCAGCACATGTGCAGAACTGATGTCCCCCTGCCAATTTATTTGCTTCACCACAGAAAAAATGACTTTCTGATGGGGAACCAAAGGAAAACCACAAGAGCGGTCATGCGACCCTCCCAAGCAGTATATTTTGGATACCCAGGGCAGCCAGCAGAGAAGGAAATCACTGTGGGGCAGGGCTGGAGAAGACCTGGCTAGTGGCTCCTACCCTGTGCCGGGCTCAGCTGCTAGTACCAGCGGGGCTGGGGAGGACGGACTGTCTCTTCCCCTGAATGGCATGTGGGGCCATGTCAGACCCACCCCCAGATTTCTCCCTGGCTGTAGGAAGCTCTGCAAACTTCCCGCCACGCTTCCTGCACCCATCACTGCTCAGCTATAGGGGAGATACTCCTCCATCCACCTAACCCCCGTGCATCCAGACCCCACTCATATCAGACCCTCCCACTGAGATTCACTCCCCCTGCACCCAAAACCCCCCATGATGAACCACACTCCCCCTGCACCTGGACCACTCCGATGAGACACCTGCATCCCCACACTACCAAGCCCCAACCAGCTGCACATGGACCCCCACCCCACTGAGCTCTGCTACCCCAGCATCTGGACTCTCCACTGATCCCCACCACACCCAGACCCCCTGCCAAGCTCTATCCCCCCCCCACTGAGCCCCAACCACCTTCAGCCGCCCCCCTGCAGAGTCCCATTACCATTGAACCCAGAATCCCCAAACAAGCTCCTGTGGATCCAGATTACCCACACCCATGCCTGGATCCCCCATTGAGCCACACGCACCCAGATTGCCCCACAGAGAATCCTCTCAACCCACACTTGGATCCCCCACACTAACCCCTTCACACTTAGATCCTGCCTTTCCAAACCTGCCTGCCCACACCTGGCATGGAGGGGCAGGGCCCTGGGGTGTTTCTGGGGCAGGCCTCGTCCTTGTGCTGTGTCAGGTTTGGGTGCAGCCTCACAGCTGAGGCCGTGTCCTGGGTGGAAGCTGCACATTGTTCTCCTGTGCTCCACAATGCCATGGTGGAGCCTCCACATTTATTTGACAAATAACATTTGCAGAATTTTGCAGAATTAAAAAAAATTGTGTACAGAATTTTCAATTTTTTGGCACAGAATGCCCTCAGGAGTAATGTTAGTTTCAAGTAAAATATATTCATTAAGAGCAAAAAAGAAGAGCGCCACCCCACTATACTCTCCCCGCAAGCGCCACGCCGCTGAACCCCCCTGAGCGCCATGCCGCCGAAACCCCCGCCCCCTGTGCGCCATGCTGCCCAAAGCCCCCACCCCCGCTCTGAGCGCCGCGCCGCCTGAAGCCCCGCCCCCGAGAACCGCACCACCCAAGCGCCATGCCGCCCGAAGCCCCACCCCCCCAAGCACCGTGCAAGCCCCCGCTCCCCCTCCGAGCGCCACACCGCCCGAAGCTCCCACCTCCCCAAGCACCACGCCGCCCGAAGCCCCCCCCCCCCCCGGACTGTGCAAGCCCTTGGCCCCCTGAGCACCGCACTGCCCGAAGCCCCCATCTCCCCCAAATGCCATGCCGTGCCAAGCCCCCCCGAGCACTGCGCCGCCTGAAGCCCCGCCCCCGAGCGCCGCCCCACCCGAAGGTGCCGCCCCAAGCATGTGCTTGGTCGGCTGGTGCCTGGAGCCGGCCCTGTTGAGAGCTATGCCATTGCTTTTTACAAAGAACAACATATATTTTGTTATTAGACACTATGGTTCTGATTTTCATCTTGTGCAGATTTTTTAGCCAGTGCAATGTGAGTATAAAAAACTAGTATTCTTACTTGGTTTCATGTTACATTCACTTTGCACTGATATCAATTAATACACATGATGCAGAATAGTGGAGAATCAGGCCCAACATTTAGTATTTTTAAAAAGCTGTGTGGGTCAATTGAACATGTATTAGTTTTGGAAAAAATATTTTGGTTTTGCTTATAAGTTAAGGCTGTCAAGCGATTAAGGAAATTAATCGCAATTAATCACGCTGTTAAACAATAATAGAATACTATTTATATAAATATTTTGTATGTTTTCCATATATTCAAATATATTGAATTCAGTGACAACACATATTACAAAGTGTACAGTGCTCACTTTATATTTATTTTTATTATAAATATTTGCACTGTAAAAATAAAAGAAATAGTATTTTTCAATTCACTTAATTCAACTACTGTTGTGCAATCTCTTAAAATATTTCTGAACTTAAAATTGTAGAATTATGTACAAAAAATAACTGCATTGAAAAATAAAACAACGTAAACTTTAGAGCCTACAAGTCCTCTCAGTCCTACATTTTGTTCTGCCAATCGCTAAGACAAACAAGTTTGTTTATATATACAGGAGATAATGATTCCCACTTCTTATTTAAAATGTCACCTGAAAGTGAGAACAGGTGTTTGCATGGAACTTTTGTAGCCAGCATTGTAAGATATTTACATGCCAGATGCGCTAAAGATTCATGCGTCCCTTCATACTTTGGCCACCATTCCAGAGGACATGCATTCATACTGATGATGGGTTCTGCTTGATAGTGATCCAAAGCAGTGTAGGCCAATGCATGTTCATTTTCATAATCTGAGTCAGATGCCACCAGCAGAAGATTGATTTTCTTTTTTGGTGTTTCAGGTTCTGTAGTTTCTGCATTGGAGTATTGCTTTTTTAAAAGCAGCAAAGAATCCTGTGGCACCTTATAGACTAACAGACGTTTTGCAGCATGAGCTTTCGTGGGTGAATACCCACTTCGTCGGATGCAAGTAGTGGAAATTTCCAGGGGCAGGTATATATATGCAAACAAGAAGCAAGCTAGATATAACGAGGTTAGTTCAATCAGGGAGGATGAGGCCCTGTTCTAGCAGTTGAGGTGTGAAAACCAAGGGAGGAGAAACTGGTTCTGTAGTTGGCAAGCCATTCACAGTCTTTGTTTAATCCTGAGCTGATGGTGTCAAATTTGCTGACGTGCACAGGCAGAAATTGTGGAAAAACAACATTGCTTGCCTCATAACCTAAGTCGTGCAGAACGCAATGCCATCCACAGCCTCAGAAACCATCCTGACATTATAATGAAAGAGGCTGATAAAGGAGGTGCTGTAGTCATCATGAACAGGTCTGACTACCAAAAGGAGGCCACCAGAGAACTCTCCAATACCAAATTCTACAGGCCACTTCCCTCAGATCCCACTGAGGAATACACTAAGAAACTGCACCATCTACTCAGGATACTCCCTACACTAACACCGGAACAAATCAACATACCTTTAGAGCCCTGACCAGGGTTATTCTATCTACTACCCAAGATCCACAAACCCGGAAATCCTGGACGCCCCCATCATCTCGGACATTGGCACTCTCACTGAATGACTGTCTGGATATGTGGACTCTCTACTCAGACCCTATGCCACCAGCACTCCCAGCTATCTCCGTGACACCACTGATTTCCTGAGGAAACGACAATGCATTGGTGACCTTCCAGAAAACACCATCCTAGCCACCATGGATGTAGAGGCTCTCTACACAAACAACCCACGCACAGATGGAATACAAGCTGTCAGGAACAGTATCCCTGATGATGCCACAGCACAACTGGTTGCTGAGCTCTGTGCCTTTATCCTCACACACAACTACTTCAAATTTGATGACAATATATATCTCCAGATCAGTGGCACCGCTATGGGCATCCGCATGGCCCCACAATATGCCAATATTTTTATGGCTGACCTGGAACAACGCTTCCTCAGCTCCCGTCCACTCATGCCCCTTCTTTACCTACGCTACATTGATGACATCTTCATCATCTGGACCCATGGGAAGGAGACTCTGGAAAAATTCCACCACGATTTCAACAGCTTCCACCCCACCATCAACCTCAGCCTGGACCAATCTATACGGGAGGTCCTATTCCTAGACACCACAGTGCAAATAAGTGATGGTCACATTAACACCACCCTATACCGAAAACCTACCGACCGCTATGCCTACCTTCATGCCTCCAGCTTCCATCCCGGGCACACCACAAGATCCATTGTCTACAGCCAAGCACTGAGGTACAACCGCATCTGCTCTAACCCCTCAGACAGAGACCAACACCTACAAAATCTCCACCAAGCATTCTCAAACCTACAGTACCCGCATGAGGAAATAAGGAAACAGATCAACAGAGCCAGACGTGTACCCAGAAGCCTCCTACTGCAAGACAAACCCAAGAAAGAAACCAACAGGACTCCACTGGCCATCACATACAGTCACCAGCTAAAACCCCTCCAGCGCATCATCAGGGATCTACAACCCATCCTGGACAATGATCCCACACTTTCACAGGCCTTGGGTGGCAGGCCAGTCCTCGCCCACAGACAACCTGCCAACCTGAAGCATATTCTCACCAGCAACTGCACACCTCACCATAGTAACTCTAGCTCAGGAACCAATCCATGCAACAAACCTCGATGCCAACTCTGCCCACATATCTACACCAGCGACACCAACACAGGACCTAACCAGATCAGCCACACCATCACCGGTTCATTCACCTGCACGTCCACCAATGTAATATATGCCATCATATGCCAGCAATGCCCTTCTGCTATGTACATCGGCCAAACTGGACAGTCTCTATGGAAAAGGATAAATGGACACAAATCAGATATTAGGAATGGCAATATACAAAAACCTGTGGGAGAACACTTCAACCTCCCTGGCCACACAATAGCAGATCTTAAGGTGGCCATCCTGCAGCAAAAAAACTTCAGGACCAGACTTCAAAGAGAAACTGCTGAGCTTCAGTTCATCTGCAAATTTGACACCATCAGCTCAGGATTAAACAAAGACTGTGAATGGCTTGCCAACTACAGAACCAGTTTCTCCCTTGGTTTTCACACCTCAACTGCTAGAACAGGGCCTCATCCTCCCTGATTGAACTAACCTTGTTATCTCTAGCTTGCTTCTTGCTTGCATATATATACCTGCCCCTGGAAATTTCCACTACTTGCATCCGACGAAGTGGGTATTCACCCACGAAAGCTCATGCTGCAAAACGTCTGTTAGTCTATAAGGTGCCACAGGATTCTTTGCTGCTTTTACAGATCCAGACTAACATGGCTACCCCTCCGATACTTGCTTTTATAAGACTTCTGAAAGAATGTTCCACACCGCATCCCAATGAGATTTTGAAAGGCACTTCAGATTCTTAAATCTTGAGTCGTGTTGTAGCTATCCTTAGAAATCTCACACTGATACCTTCTTTGCATTTTTGTCAAATCTGCAGTGAAAGTGATATTAAAATTAGCAACATACTGGGTCATCATCCGAGACTGCTGTAACATGAAATATATGGCAGAATGTGGGTAAAACACGGAGAAAGAGACATACAGTTCCCCCCAAGGAGTTCAGTCACAAATTTAATTAATGCCTTATTTTTTTAACAACTGTCATCAGCATGAAAGCATGACCTCTGGAATGGTGGCCAAAGCATGAAGGGGCATATGAATGTTTAGCATATCTGGTACGTAAATACCTTGCAATGCTGGCTACAAAAGTGCCATGTGAATGTCTGTTTTCACTTTCAGGTGACATTGTAAATAAGAAGTCGGCAACATTATATTCCGTAAACGTAAACAAGCTTGTTTGTCTGAGCAATTGGCTGAACAAGAAATAGGACTGAGTGGACATGTAGGCTCTAAAGTTTTACATTGTTTTGTTTTTGAGTGCAGATATATAACAAAAAATATCTACATTTGTAAGTTGCGCTTTCATGGTAAAGAGATTGCAGTACGGTACTTGTATGAGGTGAATTTAAAAATACTATTTTTTAATCATTTTATAGTGCAAATATTTGTAATAAAAATAATATAAAGTGAACACTGTACACTTTGTATTCTGTGTTGTAATTGAAATCAATATATTTGAAAATGTAGAAAAACATCCAAAATATTTAATACATTTCAATTAGTATTCTATTGTTTAGTAGTGTGATTAAAACTGTGATTAATGACGATTAATTTTTTTAATCATGATTAATTTTTTTTTAGTTAATTGAGTGAGTTAACTGCGATTAATCAACTGCCCTACTATAAATATATTGGTTGCAATAAATATACAGGTGTCAGTAAAATGCTCCATTAGGAGGAAACTAGGGAAAAAATCAGCTAGAGTTTGTGTAGAAACTGAATAAAAGCCTCAGATTTGGTTACCAAAATTTAATACTTGGTTGGTTGTTTTAAAATTTGTTTTTGTTTTAAAGTTTTTTTTATTGTAGTGCTCCAGTCTCCTCCGCGTGGATTCATTTTCAGTCAGACAGGTGGACAGCTCAACCATGTGGTTCGCTGGGCTTGTGATCGACGTATTAGGCTTGTTTGGAAAAAAATGGTTTGCACTTATGTGTGGTTGGAGGTGGGGGAAGAGGGGAAGGACAAGGCAGCAAGGATACCGAGCTACCCGGTCCGCCTCATGATGGTGGAGAGTCACAGTTCCCCACAGAGACCCCCGTACCGTCTCCCTCACACAGAATGTGCAGCGCTGGCGCATTCGGCTCTGTGAATATGACCCCTGCCTAAGGAGATTGCAGTGCGTGCTGGGTGTGCGGGAGCCGACCAGCTCTTAGCTGCTGTCATGGGTGGTAGGTGAAGCTGCTGCTTGGGTTGGCTAGCTCCCCAGCCTATCTCTTCTGCCTGTGGCCCAGGGCTGCTCCAGGCACCAGCCAAGCAAGCTCGTGCTTGAGGCGGCAGATTCTAAGGGGCGGCATTCCGCCCAATCCTAGGGCGGCACAGCTGCCCTTTTTTCTTTTTTGTTCGCCACTCTGGCTGCCCTGTAGGGGGCGCCGGCGCGGAGGAGGAGAGCGCCCTGCTGGGAGCCGGGTGTGCGCTCCATCTGCCCCAGCTGGTGCCAGGTCTGCAGCAAGCCCGTCAGCCCGCGTCCTTCCCTCCCCGCCGACCGGAGCGGCGCGGAGCCCTCCCTGCAGGCGGCACAGCAGGAGGGGCTGAATGGTGAGCGCCCTGGCTGAAGGAAGCCCTGGCCACCCGCCTTCTCTCTCTCCCTCCCGCTTCCTCCCCCTCCCCCCTGCTAGCCGGGGTGCGCACTCCACTGCCTGGGGCACGTCTGAAGCTCAGGGAGTCACACTAGCCGAACGTTTGCACCCTGGCTCCGGCCACCCTGCAGATTGGTTTGTTTTTTGTTTTTTTTTGCTTGGGGTGGCAAAAAAGCCAGAGCCAGCCCTGCTGTAGCCCCACCCAAACTCCACCTCTGCTCTGCCCCAGGCCCCGCCCTCATTCTGCCCAGACCCCGCCCCTCCCCATATTCTCCCTCCTCTCTTCCCTCCACCTCCCTGCTAACCCCCTTCCAGCCAAATCCCTGAACCCAAATGAAGCAAATGGCATTAGAAAGAAATTGCAGGAGAGTGGCTTCTTCAAAAGAAAATGGAGCATGTTGTCCACTGCATGCCAGAAGGTGAAGACTGGACATGCAGAAGGTAGCTAATTAAAAGCACTACATTTAGGAATAAAAAATGTCAGTCACAGGTATTTTGATATACCTGAAGTTTTTCAGAGATTTATTTGCAACAACTTTGCAGTAAAGGCAAGTCAGCTCTCCTGCTGAATACAACACTTCCTGCGGTTCCCATTGGCTGGAAACGGTGAACTGCGGCCACAGGGAGCTGAAGGGCTCCATGCCTGCAGACGCTCCAAGTAAACAAAATGTCCTGACCTGCCAGCGGCTTCCCCTGACGTGCTGGGAGCCAAAGTTTTCCAACCCCTGAAATATAGGGTCAGCTTATGAAAGAGTCATACAGTTTTTGCTATTTTTACCTATCAATTTTGGGGTAAACTACATACTACATGACATGTTTATGAAACTACATACTACAGACTTGTTTATGAAATTTCACCAACTTTAAAATCTTTGGAAACATATTTTTTAGGCATAACAAAGGATTTTATATCTGAATTTGCTGGAGGGTTCTCTTAAAACTAGTTCATCAAATAGAAGTGAAGAAGGGGAAACTCATTTGTCTAGCTACCTGGAATGAAAGGGGTGCTGTCCCTTTAAGGGCTAGCCTCTCTTCAACAGGGAGATGAAAGGATAAATGAATGGACGGAAAGGACAGGAAGACTTTGGAAGCAAGTTCTTTGTACTATAGTAATTAAAATTAAAATGTGTATTTTAGATGATTGGTCTTTTGAAGGATTGATTTACAAACCTATATCCAAGCACTACAGTAATGCAAAACTGTTTTTGTCAGTAAATTCAGAAACTGACAGTATATACCCAGAGGTTGGCAAATGCCTGTTAAATGGCTTCATTACCACTTGAATGGATCTTTAACAGTTTCAGTGTTGTGCTAATAGTTCTGGCGGGCTGGAAGGCTTTTTCACTTTTAAGTTACTAGATCCCCTCCTGAGTAACAGTCAACAGGCTGCAGCAGCCAGCTGTGGGAGTCTGCAGGAAGGGTCAGAACAGGGATAGGAAGAGCTGGGTGGGTGGACACTAAGACCCAGGGGTGCCCCAGATTTTCTGGTGCCCTACACAGCCCTGTATTCTGCCTATGCCTAAAGATGGCTTTGAATGTAATATCATCATTTTATACTATACTGGTCAATGCAGGATATTAGAGAGACAACGTGGGTGAGGTAATATCTTTTTTACTTGACCCAACATCTTTTGGTGAAAGAGAGAAGCTTTCAAGCTCTTCTTCAGGTCTGGGAAACTAACTCAAAGCTTCACTGCTAAATACCTTTGAACAGATTGTTTAGAACAAGTAGTTAACATGTATTTCAAGGGATCATTCAAGGTGAAGTGGCCTATTAACATCCCTCCAGTCATAGGGAGGAAAGGAAGGGGGTGGGTGGGAAACAGCTGGTGAGGGGTTGTTAGTGGATTAGAGATTGTTGTAATGAGCCATAAATCCAGTATCTCTATTGAGTACATGATTTGTAGTGTCTAAAAAAGTTATGAATTCAAGGTCCCAGATTCATCTTTTGAATGTGTCATGCAGGTGATTCGTCTTTTGAATGTGTCATGCAGGTTTCCTTTTAGGATGAGGACTCATAGGTCATGTGTAAAGTGATTGCTTTGTGAAAAGTGTTCGTACATGGATGATATGGTGCTTTTGTCTTTTATCATTTTCTTGTGAATGTTCATTCGAGAGCATTGTGATTGTATAGTTCCACCCATATAATTGGTATTGGGGCATTTAATGCACTGGATGAGGTACATCACAGTGCAGCTGGCCTTGGGGCCACCCCAACAGCGACCAGTGTGGCTGGCCCCTGGACTGCCCCAGCTGCTGGAGCAGCCCTGGATTCAGCCACACTGGCTGCTGCAGCTGTGGAAGTCATGAAAGTCCTGGAAAGTAGTGGAATCCATGACTTCTGTGATCTCTGTGGCAGACCCACAGCCTTACCCATGAAGAGGAAATCCCAGTGAGGCAAATAGAAAGGAGCACAAACACTGCCAACTTAAGTGCAAGAGTGTAATAAGAAAAGCCAAAGAGGAGTTTGAAGAAACGGCAAAAAAAAAAAAAATAAAATAAAAAATTTTTTTTTTACACATCAGAGCAGAAGCCTGCTAAACAACCAACAGGCCCCCCCCCTTGAAATGAAAATAAAAAAAAGGCGAAAAGAAAATAAATAAAGCGGAGAAACTAAATGGATTCTTTGCTTCACGGCTGAGGATGTTGAGGATGGGAGATTCCCCAAACAAACCTAGGCTGGCTTTTTGACAAATCTCACAGATGATCACACTGTCACTGTCACTAGACTAGAGGAGGTTTTTAACATTAAATGGATAACCTCACACATCACAAGTCACCAGGACCACCAGGCATTCAAGAAAGAGTTCTGAAAGAGAACAAAAAAAACTAACTACTATAACTACCCTTTAACCTAACCTTTCCTTTATGACTGGAAGTTAGCTAATGTAAGCCAGATAAAAAAAAAAAAAAAAATATTTAAAAGCAATGGCTATTGTGTAACCGGTAAGTCTAACGGTGCAAAATTATTGAATTAAAATTAACAAGAATAAAACAATCAACAAAAAAAAAAAACACATACTCAAAACATAAAGCATCAACATGGTTTCTGTAAAGGGAAATCTTGTCTTACTAATCTATTAGAGTTCTTTGAGGAAGTCAATGAGGAAGAGGGGAAAAACAAACATGGTAGGAAGATTTATAGAACTTTGAGAGTGCCTTAGATTTAAGCCTTTGACAAGGTCCTCACCAAAAGCTAAGCTAAAAGAGGGAAAAGGGATTGATCTTTCATGGAAGGAGAACTGGTTAAAGGACAGGAGGAAAGGTGGACATTGGGTAGGATAAAATGGTAGAATGGAGAGGGGGGTCTAGTGGGGTACTCCTGTTCCTCAGTCCTAAGAATAGTCCTAGGAAATATCCAATTCAAAAAAGGAAAAGGAGAAAGGGTAAACAGGAAAATGATAGATAGTTAAGAACTACTTTGAAGATGAAAAGAAAAGAAGAAGAAGAAAGCAGATTGAAAAAGAAGAAAAAAAAACAAAAAAAAAAAACTAAAATGAAAATGGAAAAAAAAAAAAATAAAAATAAATGATAAATGTACAATAAAAAAATGTACAACTAAATAAACTACACATTACACAACAAAAATAATTGCGGGCTAATTTAAGTATGGAAAGTAAAAGAAAAGATCTTGGAGGATGTCTGGTGCAGGTCAAAATGCAGTCACGGTCAAAAACAGGAAAAGAAAAAAAAAGAAAAGAGGAAAAGGAATAGAATATAGGGAGAATATATATATTATATATATATAATCATCTGGATATTACCATATGGTGCTCACCCCACATCTCTCAAGTCATTCTAAGATATCTCAAAAACAGAAAAAAAAGATAAAGAAAAGAAAAAAAAGAGGAGCAAGAGAGAGAGGGGGGGAGGAGAGGGAGAGGAGAGAGGGGGAGGGAGAAGAAAAGAGGAAAAGAAAAAGATGAGAGAGGTGAGACTGAGGGTGAAGAAATAGAGGTATATAAAATCATGAGTGATGAAGTTGAGTTATTTACTTAAAATAATAATACAAAAATCCCATAATAAAAAAGAATTAATAAAAAAAAATAAAAAAAAAAATTCAAAAAAAAAAAAAATAAACAGGGCCTTCTTTCAACTTGGAAAGGTTGGAGGTTGTGAAACTATAGGAAAGGTTAGGGGGGGAAATGGACTTAAAGGGATAAAAAATTGGAAAAATGATGAATGGGTAATGGGTCCATAAAAGGCTATTAACCAGGATGGGTAAGATGATGGATGGATGATGATGGAGGATGAGATTGAGATGGGATGGAGATGGATGGATGGAGAGATCCTTGACCACTGCCACTCAGATGCCACTGTCAGTGGACCTGTCATTGGGACAGATGGGTGTGGATGATTGGACCCTTTCTTACTTATACCTTTCTGTTGGTATATTGGGGAGCCATCCTACTACCCATGGCTGTTTTTGTGGTTTGGACAAAGTGTTTGTTATTGAATGTAAAATTGTTATGGATGAGGATAAATAAGTTTTGCAATGTGTTTCGTCTGGATATTTGAGGGTAATCCATTGTCTTGTAAATATTTGAAACAGGGAGCTAGTCCATCATTGTGAGGGATGTTGGTGTATAGAGAAGGTGATATCTCTGGTGGCAAGGATGGTGTTTGAGGGAGGCTGTTGATGTTGCAGTTTGTGGAGGAAGTTGTTTGTGTCCTGGCCCTTTGTATGGTGCATGGTTTGAGGATGGTTTCTCTGAGCCCGATATTCCTTCAGTAAATCAGGGGTTCTCAAACTTGGGGTTGTGACCCCTCAGGAGGTCGCAAGGTTATTACATTGGGCTTGTGAGCTGTCAGCCTCCATCCCCAAACCCCGCTTTGCCTCCAGCATTTATATTAGTGTTTAATATATAAAAAAAGTGGTTTTAATTTATAAGGGGCGGGAGTTGTACTCAGAGGCTTGCTGTGTGAAAGGAGCCACCAATACAAAAGCTAGAGAACCCTGAGTAAGACTGGCCAGATATGACCTGCCTAAGAGTTGTGTGTTTTCCTCTGATTGCATCAATTGGAGTAGTATTTCCCAATCTTTGCCCCCCTTCCCTTAGATCAGTAAATGTACACTGGCCTACACTAGCTCATATATATGCATATCATCTTCCTCTGCTTCACTGACATATTACCCTCAGCCTACCTTTCTCCTTCTCAGCTGTTGGGCTGAGAGCCAGGAGGCCCAAGTTCTAGTCCTGACTCTGCCACTGACTTGTGTGACCTTATGTAAAACTCTTAAGCCACAGTTTTCAAATTTGACTGCCAAAGGTTAGGTACCTACATTCACACATGGTCACCTAAATAAGTAGCCTGATTTTCAGTGATGCTGAGCATCTGCAGCTCCCATTTACTTCACTGGGAATTGTGTTCACTGGGCCTCTTTTATTTAAGTGCCTTAGTATGAATTTAAGTGCCAAACGTTAAGCATCCTGTTAACAGCCCTCAGATGTGTGTGATCTGTAGGTCATTGACTCTTATACCATGAAGAAGAAAGAGGCAGAAGATAAGGGGAAAAAATGGGTACATTAAAAATATAAGGGGAAAAAACATAGATTCACTGTCAAAAATGGTTAATTCAGAATTATGGTTGCCTGGAGATTAAGGCAAGTGCATAATATCTTTCTTCTTTTCCTTGGCTGACTTCAAGAACAGAGCTGACATCAGTGGAGAACTTGAGACTTTCAGGCTGCATTTCTTTAATTTTTTTCTGCAGTTGACTGACATTCATTCATCCAGGAAGCAACCTGTCTTTGAGTTAGAAGGGAGGAAAATTCAGAGTTATTTGAAATTGAGAGTTTTCCCGACTGGAACCAAATGCACATTTAAAGATCACTAGTGTACACATCTTTTAAGAAGATAAAAAATGTGACGAAAGGGGATAGATGATTATGTGTGCATAATGAATCCATCTCATGGCATCTTTATCAGTTGTATATTTATTAGGGACAGAAGAATAACGTGATTTAACAAAACCTCTGTTCTGTTATTGATACCATTTAAGTAAACGTTGGCAGAACTTATTTTAACTTTCCCTCCTTAATTTTAAACCCTGTTTTAAAATCATTGCATGGTTGGACTCATTATCCTCATTTGAAGGATTTCTTGATTGCCAGTCTTAGGTCTCACCCAGTAGAAAATACTTCTTCTCCATGTTTCCACTAGGTAGTGGACATTTAAGAGAGATATTTAAGCTAAGTGGCGCTATGTGATATATGAGGGCTATAAAGTGGCATGACAGTGATTTCAAGTCATTCTTACAGCAGGTAGAGGCAATGAGAAATCTAGGAGTTGTAAAATTGGACAAGGTTAAATTATAAGACCAAATACCAGAAACAATGTATTTTGCCAAACTGGATGTATGAGTATGGTATATGCTCACCAAAACAAACATTTTTTTTAAATTAATAGCTATATGCTTCTAATAAACTAATAGAGTGATTTGTTGCTATTTACAGCCTAATAATCGGAGACCACAACTGATTCCTTAAACTTGGTTCACATGAAACTTTATCTTCCATCATCCTTATTATTATTTAAGGAAAGGAATAAAAGCTGTGCTTTATTATCTGAGCAATTCAGCCTGGCTCATTTAATGTGCAGTCTGAAAGAACAAAGGGTCTTCCAGATAATGTAAGGAGAATAAAACCCATTAGTCAGTGATTTCTCAGCCCTAGTGTGATTATTTTCCATAACATAATTTATTGTAGGAAATGCTGGCTAACACAAACTTTGTCTACTATCCCTTAATTAAGTGTTCTTGTTCTATATTCATAGAAATAAAGTGAGTAATGCAGCTCTTTAACTTGGAAAAAATGTAAGTCAGACAAAATTATATGTATATTGGTAATTAGAGGGTTTTTTTTTTAAATAATCTCTGTGTTTCATAGTGCTCTGCCCAGCCAATGAAATGCGTCTGGATTCAACAGGAGTCATACTGAGCCCAGGCTACCCTGACAGCTACCCAAACCTCCAAATGTGCGCTTGGACCATTACCGTGGAAAAGGGCTATAATATCAGCATGTTCTTTGAATTCTTCCAGACAGAAAAGGAATTTGATATACTTGAGGTGTTTGATGGTAACTACAGGATACACAACTTTGGATGCTTTTATATTTATGCCTTGTCACCCCTGCCCCACTCCCTGCCATTTAGACATATAATAGAAATACTCTTTTTTGTCTAAATAAGTCATTACTTGAGTTTGTTAGTATAAGTAGTGACTTTAGATTGCATTGCTTTTCCGAATTGTATTGCATTACTAATCAGTTTGACTCTGTGTGTGTGAGTGTGTGGGTGTATAATATTTAATTATCTTTTATGATGCATTCAATGATATGTAGCATGTGGTTAATGTAAATTCCACTGTTAAATCTATTTCATTTACCATTACTCAAGGAACATTTCGTACATGTTTAATTTTAATCTTTATATTTTCATTTTTTTCTCCTCCCGTATCAAGGACCAAATAGTCATAGCCCATTGCTTATTTCCCTAAGTGGGGATTACTCATCCTCTTTAAATATATCCAGTAATGGCCATGAAGTGTTTCTCCGGTGGTCAGCAGATCACGGCACCAACAAAAGAGGTTTCAGGATAAGATACATAGGTATGTAAAAAAAATGTGTCCTTTTCTATCTGCTTAAAACTTCAATATGGAATGTATGGAATGTATTTACGTATGTACAAGGATAATGTGAGCTTCTTTATTAGACACTAAGCTTCTAAAACTGAAAAAAAAATCAGATCTTTTATATTTGAACCAGATAACTGATTCTGTATAAAATATCTTTATAAAATATGTCTTATTTAGAATAGTATGACAAATACTCAACATAAAGAGTTAATTAATTTCTGTGGCTCAGAATAGAAAACTAGTTGAAACCTAGCATCAAGTATTGCATTACAGCTGCATACAACTCCATTCAACTGCCAACTAAGTGCTGCACAATGCCTTAAAATGTTGGGGGGAAAGGGGAACAACTATGAACTGGCCTATATATGATGGTCAGATCACCAATATGGTAACTATTGCTACCACTTTCTGATAAGTAAGTATCAAATTGGTTGTGTCCAGTTTGATATTCTCCTTCCCTGAGATTTTCATCCTCCTCAACAGCACAGAGGTTGTCAGACCGAGGTTGGGACCATTCTATTGTAGTCTCCTCCACGTACTTCTGTCTCCCTTAGCTCCTCCAGTTCAGCCACTCTGGTCTCCAAAGCCTGTACACGGTCTTTCAGGGCCAGGAGGTCCTGGCACCTAATGTACACATACACCAAATGTGCATAGGGTAGGTAATCATACATGCTGCATTGAATGCAATAAAATGGATAGCCCCCACTCTGTTGCTGGACTTCTACCTACATTCTCATTTTAGTCCTGAAGCTCTTTCCTTTGTTCTATTGTTTTTCATCGGGAGGGGGGTGTTTATTGCCTTAAGTTTAAAGAATGTTAAGTGTATCTAGCCCCTCCCCCCATATTTCCCCTCTAAACTCCCTCACAAAACTCTTGTTAGCTGCCACTGTACTCTAGCTCCTCTGGTTGCTTAAGAGTGGGCTTTTTAAAGCCCTAGTCATCCTGAGTAGCCCGCCCTCAGGTTAAGGGTTGATGGGTGCTCAAGGGAATAGGGATCAAAGCATCGTTAAGAAGCTCTTAACCTTGCCTAGCAGTCTGATATGCTCAGCACACGGTCCCCCAAACAAAACAAGCTCAGTCTTGAAGCCAGTTAGGTTTTTTGCCCCCACTGCTCCCCTTGGAAGGCCGTTCCAGAATTTCACTCCTTTGATGGCTAGAAACCTTTATCTAATTTCAAGCCTAAACTTGATGACCAGTTTTTGTTCATGTGTCCACATAGTCAACTCATCTCCCTGCCTGGTATTAAGCCCTGTGCTATATTTATAGAGAGCAATAATATCACCCCTCAACCCTCTTTTGGTGAGGCTAAACAAGCCAAGCTCTTTGAGTCTCCTCTCATAAGGTAAACCAAGCAAATGAAAAATGTATAAGATTGATATACAACTCCCACTGGAAGTTAACCACCTAAATATATTTAAGAATCTGGGCCAAAATCCTATCAGATTATTAAAACTTTATTTCTAAACATTATTATCTCCACTCACACTTATAAAGATCTGTAGAGATGCTTTCCCCATCTTCAACATTTTGCATATCCTCTAGGATTTCTGGGGAATTTCAAAGAGAGAAAAATGCGGCTGCAAAGTAACTGATGCAGGTTAAGTGAGGCACTCAGAAGTACAGTTAAGATTGTGGTACTGTCATTTTTAATAATTCACTTTTAGTTCATACATGGTTGACATTTGTAGAAATAATTTTTGTTTTGAACAAAAAAAATACAATAATCTGAAAAAGAAAATCTTTGGCCTATATACTTGTTGGTTTTGATCTATTAGGGGCATCTTTTGTAATAGTATATATTAATACAATTTAGTTTCTTTAAGCTATCATTGAACAAAAATTCTTTGTTGTACATTGTTCAACAGAGAAGTTGTTATAATAACCGTTGTGCTAATGAGTCTTGATTTCACATTTGCCATCTGGGAACCAAATCCTGAAGTCCTTATTAGGCCTTATTCTGCCACTGTTACTTTCTGAATAACGCACTACTGAATGTAGATAAGGGTGCCAGAATCACCATCTTAATGTCTTTTCTCAGTCCTTACACAGTCAAGTTCTCAAATAATTCAGGTAGCGTTAGTGTGGAAACTGAATAAAACCCTCAGATTTGGCTACCGAACATTAACAGAGGGGGAAACATTGTTTTTTGTTTTGTTTTGTTTTGTTTTTCCCAAAGCTCTTTATTGTAGTACTCCCGAGTCCCCTCCACATGGATTCATTGTCAGTCAGACAGGTGGACAGCTCAACAGTATGGTTCGCTGGGCTTGTGATCGAGGATTTAGGCTTGTTGGGAAAAGTACCGCTGTATGCAGGAAATCTCCATATGGATATCATGCATGGGATGCACCAGTCCCAGCTTGTCAAGGTAAATATGTCTAATAACAGATTAAGTGACATATTTTAGCATACTATTTTCTTCTGATTTAGGCCATCAGTTTTTCTGATTTAAAATAAATAAAATAAATATGTTTAATTTTCATTCATGGGAACCAAAATCTTCCTGCCAATACAGCCCTACAAACAAAACTAATAAATCAAATATTGTAACAGAATCTGCTAAGTTTAGCAACTAGTGATTATATGACTTTGGAAGTCATTTTATATCACATTTTATATAGTTGTGAGCAAACTGACCTAGATAAAATGCAATCTCACCTGAATCTTCACTTAAAACTGAAGCCAACTTTCTTTCTTTCTTTCTTTCTTTCTTTCTTTCTTTCTTTCTTTCTTTCTTTCTTTCTTTTTGGATGTTCAGAAAAATTCTCTTAATTTATATTGTTGGTTTGTTTTTCATTTCTACATTTCTCAGTGTTATATATTTCTATTAGGATTAGGATTAGAAGTGCCAAATAACTATTCCATATTTATTCATGATCCACCAACTATAACGAAGCCAAAAGTACTTGAATATATGAGATTTCTAGTTAAAAGTAAATGGGATATTTTTTTTTAAATAAAACCATCTTATGATTTTGATGTCTACCTTAATATTTTGAGCCTCAGATTGATTTTTAAATTTAATCATTTGGGACAGAACTCTTCAGATTAACATTATATTTAGCATCTCCTGTCTTTGAAATTGCATGCCAAGGTACAGTATGCTTCCTTAATAATGAAATGGAAATGACTGTGTGGTTAACAGTTTGGTTTACAACATATATTTTCAACATATATTGATAAGAATGCTATTGTGTCAGTAACACGTATCTTATTGTATAGTGAACTATTAGGAATTTTCATGAAACATGAAATGTGCTGTCTACACTTTGTTTTCATTAAAAACAAGGAATTTATATTATTCTGTTGTATAAACTTGGACAAAATGATAATTCTATTTTACTATTCATGCAAGGTTATCAGACCTTATTAATCACACAAGTGCAGAAATAGCAGACCTTCATTAGGGATCTGCCAACCAAGTACTTTAGCTACTTATATGCATTCAGACACTATGTTCCTGCTGACCTATGGAGAGAAGTGAAATTCAAGTTTGTTTCATGTTAATTTTCCACAAGTAGTTATGGGGAGCTAAACCTTTCAACTGATTTTTTTTGAAACATAAGAGTTCTGTTTCTGTATTATGCAAACACCATGTCAAAAAGCTGTGATATCGCACTGTCTATTAAAATGTTAAAAGCATGAGTGTTTTCCAAATGTTCAAGTGCTCAGAAATGAAGTGCAGGTGTTACATGTGTGGTGTTATATTCGTTTAACCTTCCTGATTGACAAGGGATAAAAATGTCTGAGGAGTATCTTCACGAGAGCTAGTCATGGATCTTGATCAGATTTTTAACTACATATCTCAAATAAGTAACTTTGTGTTAAGAAAATAGTTAAATCTATTAAATGAAAATACTAGTTGATTTTAGTAACTATATGTTGTAAATAGTTTATTAACGGAAGTTGTTGCATAACTGGTAACTAGAACTAGGTGAAAAACATATTTATTAATTGCTTGGTATTCATTCATTGCACCCACTGATGATGTATTCTAAAATTTAATAAGATGTTTATGTTAATTACATGACAATTAATTATAACTAAGCATTTAATGAAGATTAACTATAATTCAAGTTATGGACTTGATTTGCCCCTTGTTTATATCTGCTTCCATCATGTCCCTGTTTGTAGAAAGTGGTTGCAGCAGTGTTGTGTGTCTGTAACTCACAATCTATCAGAGAGTTTACATCCTGCCCATGCAGCCCAAAAAGTAGTTGTTGCTGGTTAGGCTTTGGCCAGAGCACCAAAAAGATGAGCTGATTTAGTGCAATTCCTGGACATCACCACATGCCCTTAACTAAGGGTGAACCCTTGCTGGTATAGGGCTGATCCCATTTACTCTAGTGAATTTGTAGCCTCTGGCACTAATGGCCCATAGATAACAAATACAGTCAATACACTTCTCTAATGTCCTTTAATAATCTGTATTTACTTGGAGCAAGATTACGTATTTCACACTTTTCCATGGAGTAAGCAGCACTACCCTAACAGTAGCTGCAGCTTCTCTGCCTAATGGAACATGTTTTTTTCAGAGCTGTCTGGCACTCAGAAGGAATACAGACAGTCCTGCTATCCTCTTAAGGATGTGCAGCATGTGCCCACCTCCACAGACAGACAGCTATGATGGTTGGTGAGGATGGATGATAAGTTCATGGCCCTGTCTCTTTCCCCACCTTCTCTTCCATGTATAGGGTGCCTATCAGAGGTAGTCTCACTCAGTTCTTGTATTCATCCGAATTTAGGAACTACAATGAAGATCAGTAACTGCACACAGACAGAAAGTGGACTGGGGGCGCTTTTTTGCCCAGCCCTTCTTACATACCAGTGCAGGAGCCAGAACAGATATTCACCCTCATGCTATCCTGTCTAAGGCAATGCAGCTCATGCAGCTTCATTGTACACTGCTACATACCTCCTATTCCACATTAATTCTAATCAGCTCTTGAGTGGAGATTGTCATTCAAGTCAAATTGTGACAAATTATAACAACAACTTGTTTGTGTAAACATCTACTGAGAATCAGGAGTATGCAGCCAAACACATCACTTATGACACAAGTGGCATATGAATTCAAATCTCTAGAACAGTTTCACAATTCTTTATTGTGGTTCTTCTGTTACCCTCTTCCATTGTTACCAGTACTCTGTCCACAACTACTCAGATATTTTTACTTTCCACAAAATGTATGCACAACAGATGATTTAAATCTGTCTTTTCTAGACTCACCGTCATTTTGTAGGTGTGCAATAGTTGAGACATTACTTTAGCATTTTGTCTTGTGGCTAATTAAATGTGTCCCAGTAGTCTTAGTAGTCCTTTCTGTAGGGTTTTTGTGAAGACTGTGACACACCATGATACTAGGTAAAGGGGGATATAGTTCTCAATGTCCTTAACCTTCACTTGTCTGTGAAAAAATAGCTCTGGGTCCAATGTTCTAAATAGATGATACCACCCCATTCTTCACGTCACTTCATAATGTGGCACTATGCTGTGGAATCTAGACAAACAATTGTTAACATTAAACATTTTTTTTCTTTATTTTTGTTCTGTGTTTATAATTAAAATATGTCCACCTGATATAAATGACACAGTGTAGCAGCAGTGGATTAAAAAAATAGGCCTACGTCAAACTGAAATGTGTAGCAATTAGCTGAATCCCTGCTTTGAAGCTAATATGAAAACATCTTTCCTCTGGCCTCAAGAGAAGCAGAGGAATCCTGTCTTAGATATTAAGCTTATTATAAATTTCAGGCAAATAAATGATGTGCATTTGTAAAGTATACTACAGAAATTACGATGTGAAATGATTGTCTGAGTGCCTGGCCCAATTTTTAGTGACACAAATCCTCTGCATCCTGTATTAAATCAGTAAAGATTCCTACAATTTACTAAAACCCATAATAATAAAGCTTTGAAAGAGCAAGCAGGACTACCATGGCCTTTTGGAATACAATTATTATCTTGCTTCAAGTGTGAAAATTTGTGTGTTTAAAGAAATCATAGATCCTCAACTTCTTCGGAGGTTGTTTTTTTTTTAATAGCCTTTTTCACTCGGCTATTGATTACAATTCTTGAATGTTAGACACTTTATACCTACATTACTTGATGTTTAGCTTTATTTATTTATTTATTTAGCTATTTCGCTATTTATCTCACTGATAAATGTTGCTTTGCACAGACCTCTCCACAAATCAATATTATTGTTAATTTGCATAATTTCTTGTGCTGGTGTCAGGCATGATGCCTTGGGGCTGAAATCTTGAGAAAATGTGTTGAGCAAACAAAGCAAATGACATAAAATAATGTCTAGCAGAATCCCCGAACTTCTCAATGGAATACATTGTCGTGTCTGCAGTGACTAGTATGCCAAAGATGCAAAACCATAAAAGAAAAAAGAATTTACAGGATTTATTGACCTCACTGTTAAAATTACAGCGTTCGTTGTATCTTGCTGCAGCAATGCACATTTTTCTCAGATGAACAGCATATTTGACAGGCAAAATACTGAAAAACCTTTACGCTGTATGAACAAATACCTGGGGTGCAGCAGTGTATGACAAATATTAGTATCTATTTCTAGAATTCTTTGAATATAAGGTTGTTTCTGGTTTACAAGAGTTGAATCCTCTTTTTACAGAATGTGAAAAAATATAATGTTTGAACTATTCCTATTTTTTATAAAGTGTAGTACATTTATTCCAGATCACACAACTGCACATGAGCAGTTGGACAGATTGTCTGATTGCATCCCAGATGCCAAAGAAATGTCTTATAATTTTGACAGTGGTTAGCAAAATAATTTACAGGAGATTTCTTTTTCTTTAAAATTAACATTAATTTAGTGAAAGTAAAAGACCAATGCACATGTTCCTGTATTTGGTTAGTGCCAAAAATAATGTTCTACACTTTATTCTACTTTGCAACTAATGGTTCCAGCAGAAAGGAAAACCACATAAAATCCACTTAAGTGCCAAGAGTTATAAATAAAAGAGGAATATAAATAATTTTTTTTTCATTATTTTAAACTTACGAGCAAATTCTCCATTCAGGGCTGGCCCTATTGTACTTTTGAGGTTATATGTATTTCTGATTTAGTTGTCTAACCGCTTGTCAGATCTAACGATACATAAGTTGATGAGAGAGAGGCCTGGTATTGGTTCTGTATGTGCAGTACATGTTAAACTGCAGTCCCTTCTGCCAGTCTCTGGTTGTTCTCCATAGGGAAGCTACATGTTCAGGATGGAACCCCATGTACGTGACAAAAGCACAGATCATGAGAGCAAGGTTTGCATTCTGAAGAAAAGTTCACAATATCCTGGCCAGACGGAGAAAAGCAGTTTTGCTCACTTCTGCTTTTTGGTGATCTAACAGCAAATAGGAATCTAACCTGACCTTAACTTACAAATGATGGCAGAACAATCTTAATGAGAGACAGAAAGAACCTCCAACAACATGTTTTGTTCTTTCTCTGACCCTTCATGATCACCTCAGTCTTTTCAGGATGAAATCTCAGTCAGCTTACCCTCTTCCATAAAGCTGAACAAAAATGGAAGACTAGACACTGGTTAATAGTTGGACAGATTTCCGTGTGATGAGATGGCTTTCTGTGCAGAAGCCAAACAGATGCTTCCATTAAAACAATTATTACCTAGCCTTCCTTAAGGAAGGTGTTTACTGTCTACATCAGCAAAGGACTCACTGCTACTCCACTTGATTTCAGTAGCCAGAAATGTAAGGATTTGATTTATCGCTGTGCTGATTGGTGCTTAGATTCAACAATGATAGGGACTACGTTAAGACCGAGATAGTGGGTTTTTTCCCTTCTAGCTTAATTGTAAATTAGTTGTAAGTATACTTGTCCATTTTTGGAAAGCACTCTGAGATTCAAGGATGAAAATTATTATTAAATTATTAGGTATAACACAATTTTTGTGTTCATAGATTAGGTCGTAAATGAGATGAAATTGAGAGGACAGCCAAGTCCAGAATGTCTAGGAATGCTAGTCATATAACAATGTGAACTACGGCTTTTTAATTCTTTAAAAATACATTAATAAAATGAAGTTTAATTATCCTAATGAGTTAAAGCAGTATTATGAATCAACATTGCTTAATTGCTTACATTGCTTTTCCTATGATGGATCAAAATGAAAATGATTCTGTATGATTGAACTGATTTTCATTTCCTCTGAAGAACGGAAAGCAATGGGGCAGTCACATTTATTTTAGTATCTTTCTCTATTTGCCTTACAAAATTACTTTACAAAACTAGTCTGCTTCATACAAGGCCCTCGCCTCTCCCCACAAAAAAGATGAAGATGCAGCATGTCTGTTTGTAGTACAAACTGAACATCAGCAACAGTTACAAAGAGTGGAAGGATGGTCTACTGGTTAGGGCATAGACCAAGGACTCAGAAGACCTAGATTCAATTTCTTGTTCTGCCACAGACTTCCTGTGTTACCTTGGGCAAATCATTCTCAGTTCCTCATCTGTAAAATTAGGATAGTAGTACTTCTGTAAGTCACAGAAGTGTTGTGAAGATAAATACATAAAAGATCATGAGGAACTCAGATACAATGGTGAATAGAGCCAGATATAGACCTAAATAGATATAATACAGTGCAACTGAAAAATAACTTTGCCTTCACTACCAAGGCAATTTTATTTTTTGGTGTGAAGGCCTACCTGGATGTTTCTTAAAGATTTATTCCTCTCAGGAATGTAAGGGAGGCCTAGCCTAGTGACAGCTCTGTGCATTGTCATATGGGAGATTTAGTTTTTTTTCTCTTATTTTTCCATTTCAAAATCATCTGAGATTCCTTTGGTGATAAAGTGTTTAGCACCTGCATGGGAAGAAGTGTTTTATTACACTGATTCTTCTTTTTTTGTTAAGATCAGAATTTACAAAGTCCATAGTTTCCAATGAGGTTTGCTTGTTTGAGCATGTTTTTTGTTTTTTTTATTCACTGATTCTCAAAATACAATAAGCCACAATGGGTCTTCCAGTCATTAGTGCAAATTAGTGAGGTTTTATTGTAGCATATGTTTTTGAAATAATAAGAAATCGCCAAATGTAAGGAAGTTTTAATGTCTGAGAGTCAAGCCAAGTATTTTCAACATCCTAAACTATTTTTACACTGGTAGTCATCACATCTGAGAAATCAGTCACTCCTGGAAGAACACTGCTGTTTCTGAAATTGTGACAACACGGGATTGATCAGCACTGATCAGTAAAGGATTACCATTATTCTAAAAGTTCCACTTTTAGGGCCAGATTGTGCTATCTAGCTACTGCCCTCAACTAGGGGACGAAAACAAAGCTGCTACTGGAGCAACTCCGGAAGGAATTATGCACCAGGAAGCACAGTCCTTTGCAGAGCTCCGAGCAGCACATCACCCTTCTTCTCTAAACACCGCACTCACTGGCTCTCAATTTTGTTCTAGTGCCAATTCAAGACTTTGGTATGGCTCTTCAGAACCACCAATAGGTAGTGACCCAGCTTCACCAGACATCCTCTCTATTCTTGATCTGACAATACAGTTATTCCCCCTCTGAGACAATACAGCTAACAAATCCCAGGGCACAGCTCATGAAAGCCAAAGATAAACAAGTCTCAATCGTGATGGGTTGATTGTTGAATAGTCCATTAGAGGATATTAGACTAAGCCGAAGTTTCAACAATTGTGAAGCTAGCTACACTACCTATTCTACATCATTCCACCATAGCTACTGTTCATACAAATAAACAAAAAACCTACCAGCACTTCCTGGAACTTGGAAAGGGTAAAATGAAACTAATGTCCACTTTGGACATCATCATGAAGATCCTATTTACCTCATTGAATGCTTAGATGCTATGGTAAGAAGCACTTCAGAAAACTTCAGGTATTCCTATTAGAAAATTATTCGACAGTAATGGTGTATTCATCAAAATTGTAATGTACATTTTACAAATGAGCAGCATTATTTAGATGCAGTGAAACATCTGCCATTTCAAGTCTGTCACCAGTTTCAGTAAGTACAGTTCTATCAGTAACGTGTGTTAAATTGATGGGGTTATTTCAAGGGGAAACTACTACATCAACATCAGGTTTGTGTGTGACACTTTATTAAAACTCAGAAAGATAGGAATTAGCCTCTTGAGACTCAAAGGTAGTTATAGTAATGTTGTTGTTTTTTTTCCTCATGGACAAAAATTTCCATTTTTACACATACAAGATTTATGTTCACTGAATGCTTGGAAAGCGATAGACCATATATGACTTTCATGGGTCTCATATTGCATGTGGGTCTTTGTTTACTCATAATGTTATTCCTATCACTGCTCTAATTTACAGTGTTTTCTGTGGAAAGAAAGCATGCTTAGATAGTATGCAGGGTTTCTAAATAAATGTGGAATCTAAAGAAAATATTTTCTTTAGGAAATAGTGTTTTAATCAGAAAATATACACATTAAGTAAAATATTTCCTAATTTAATGTATTATATTTAACACTATGAAATAGCACTTTAAAATATTAAAATATCAGCACCTCAAAGCTTAGTGCTACAAATGTACATCTTTACTCTGAATGGCTGTGGCTTGGTAATTTCTGCTATCTTCTCTTTGCACTCTATATGCTTTTTCTCTCCTCTTTTCTGCTTCCAAGCCCTCTCTCATCCGATCTCTCTGATTCTCTATCTTTATCTCTAGTTTTGCTCTTCTGGGTCCCCACTAGCTTTTTACCTTAAGATTCAGCATTTAGTATAATCCACATATGTCAGTTTGGTCTGCTCCTGTTAACAGAGTCGATAAGAGATACAGAATTTTCTTTATGACTGATCTCATATACTGTATACAGTGAAATGACTGCATATGCTAGGTAGAAATATGCTTCTTCAACAAACTGAGGGAGTCTTTCACCTTTAAAACACTATTGTACAAAGGAGAAAACAGGATTAGTTAAAGAGCTCACTCAAGGAGATTGCTGGTGCCTGTAATTAAGCTAGTTTGGCATTTTTCCCCATGCAGCAAATGTGAGTTACAAAACCAGGAATGGATCTAATGGTTTTTGGAATACTCAACCCAGATTATACCATTTTGATGACCCATACTTTTGTTTTATATCTATATCTATATCTATATGTAATTTATATATGTAATATTTTCACCCAATAAAGATAATCTTACAACTCATTTATGATCCTTGAAATGATCAAATCTCAGACAGAGATTAGATGCTAGGCTGTATAAATCATGTGATCAGCTATACACGACTTGTGAAGACAGACAAATAGTATATGAAGGATGCAAGTTATATTAAGAAATCTGAAATGCCAAATGGGAAAAAGGGCTAATAAAAGTATATTAACACCTGAATTTAAAGTCCCTGCCACACAGAGGCTGCTGAAGTGAAGAAGAGATTCAGAATTGGTTTCTTAGCAAAAGAAACAGCATTGTGTGCTATCTGTTCTTCTCTGCCCCCCACCTTCCTTTATAAAAATAACAATACTTCACATTTATACAATTCTTTTCATCTGTTGATTTTAAAGTATCTTACAAAAAATGAGAAAGCTTTGTTATTCCCATTTTACAAGTGGAGAAACTGAAATGTGGAAAGTTTATTGCAGTGGTCCCCAAACATTTTACCTCATGCCCCCCCTTATCCCTTTCCACCCCTCACCCCCCCAAGCCCGGACTGGGAGCAGGGCTTCAGCTCAGGGGGTGGGGAGGGCATGGATAGGAGTAAAGGGGCCGAGGCTGGGGCCAGCAGCCAGGTCCAGGGCCAAGAGCAGAGCTGGTGGGTTGCGCTCCTTCCCTGGCCCCAGCTGCGCCTCCCCTGAACTTTCCTCCATTCCCTTCTAGGGGGGTGCATCCCACAGTTTGGGGACCTCTGGTTTACTATAAGTGTCTTGCTCAAGGTCACACAGCACATCAGTGGGAGAGCCAGGAAACGAATCAGATCTCTAGAGTCTCAGTCTAGTATCCTATCCATAGGATCTTACTACTCCTGTTATTCTTCTCTTCCATACTGCATCATCATTCATCATTCTCTGCAATCTGAAAGGATAGCTAGAGGGTTACTGAACTATAACTCTCATTTTCTCCCCAACCCCAGATACCTGTAAAAGGACAGATTAATGAGCCATACACCTCCCAAGATTTAGTTCCTTTGAAAATTTAGAACCCATGAAGTCGGTGTGGTCTTAAAATATACACTAATAAATTACTAATCCCTCTTCACAAGTATATTCATGTTGTGGCATGATACGTAAAGCATCTGAGACAAGATATTATTTATCACAAAGAGGTAAATAACATGTTGTTTGTGTTTCTTTTAATTCAGCAATATCTTGTGGAATTCCTAAAGCTCCATTAAATGGTGGAATCTTAACTACAGATTACTTAGTTGGCACCCGTGTTACTTACTTTTGCAATGATGGGTATAGACTATCATCCAAGGAGCTTACTACTGCAGTCTGCCAACCAGATGGTACATGGAGCAATCATAATAAAACACCTCGTTGTGTAGGTATGTAGCATTGAGAAATCCTCTGTAAGAACTTTCCTGTATTTTATTTTCATTAATCAAAAGGAGCTGTTTCAAATTATTTAAGCGTTCTGTTTTGGGCTAATTATTACAGTGAGCCATTTGAGTGAGCCATTTGGGTACCTTAAACTTAAACTTGAGTACCTTAAACTTGTATTGCAAACTGCTGTGAGAGTTGGAAAATAAATGCATTATAGAATGCATTAAAGTTAATAACTCAGTTCCAAGTCCCTGGCATTCCTGCTTCAGAAGCTGGCAGGAGCCTCATGGCCAAGTCAGAATCTAAGGCCACAGAGTCTTAAGCAGATCTTAGACTCTCCTAATCACTTTCTGCCTGGTTCTCAGGGACAGTTGTGTAGCACCAATACAGATTGCAACCCCCTACCCCCATGCTAATGACCCCACATCACCTAGACTCCAGGAGATGACACTGAGGAGGAAATGCACATGCAATTCCCCAGGGACATGTGGATACTTCTCTGGCTATAAATTAGCTATGAACATCCAAATGGGCCACCATCCTGAAGCAGAAATCTCAGCCTAGGAATGGCAAGGTGTCCATCCAGATGTGGATCGTTCCCCATCCTATGGAGTTTTGGAAAGGGGGAAAGATGGGTGCCTCTAGAGACACAAATATGTACCCAGCAAGGTACATTTAAGAACTTTTCCTGATATCTCTTTGTCACTCAGGAAAAGGGGATCAGCAGCAAGAGAAGGCTTCTTATGAGTCTTGGGGATCTAGTGTGCAAAACCCTGCGGAGCCTGGAGTAACTGTGGTGCTCCCTCACCATGGTGGGCCTGGGGATGGCAGGCAGTTAGGCAGTTGCTGCGGTACTCTCATTTGTTGTGGGGAGAAAGAACATAGGATCCAGAGATGGGGAAAAAGTTCCTTTCGCCAAGAGAGATCCAATGTGCTAATGACCACATACATAAGGATTACAGCTCAGCCCTATCCAGGTTATGGAATCAGACACAGACTCCAAATAGGAAGCTGTTATGGTTAAAATTAGACACTGAATTCATAGGGACAAATATTCTTTATTTCATATTCTTGTTAACTTGTACTTCCTGAGCCACAAATAACTGGTCTCATAGGGATTTTTTTGTTGACTTGTTTTGTTTTGTAAGTTGTTACATGTCCAAGCATCAATTCCTTTACTCTGGAACATGGGAGATGGCGAATAGTGAATGGCTCACATTATGAGTACAAAACAAAAGTTGTTTTTAGCTGCGATCCAGGCTATTATGGTTTGGGGCCAGCATCCATTGAGTGTCTTGCTAATGGAACATGGAGTTGGAGAAACGAGAGGCCTTACTGCCAAAGTGAGTATACATTGTGTGTAAACCTTCCTTGTAAGTTCACATAGAAAAATATTTCCCCCCAGTTTAGTGGAAGAGCAGAACTCTTCCTGTGACAAAATTCCCTGGATAGGCCCAAGGCCAATCTTTGTAAAGTAATATACATTATTGTTAATGAAAATCAAGATGATTACATTTATAGTAATAGGGCTGTGCACACCCAACTGTCCTCTTGAGGTGTCTGTCACTAGTACAGGTACACAGAGGGGGATGAACAGAGCAAAAGGTTTCTCTCCACCCTACCCCACACACCCCGTGCAAGGATCAGACACAATAGCTTTCTGTCTTAGTGAAGTATAGGGACTGTTCTCTTCTAGAGCCGGCAGTGCTACAAGCCACCCCCAAAAGGTCAAGAACTCTGACTAGGTGCACTAGGAGCATGATACAGCTTTCACACTCCCTTGAGACAGCAGAGAAGTAGGGAGGGATTTTTCTTTAGGAGCTTCCTTGGGTTGGTGAGGATCTGCATCATCTTTACCACAAGCTGGTATCCTAATGGCACCACCTGGTCGCATAGGCTTTCAGAGAGAGAAGTAGTAAATATGAAATATAATGGAGACAGGTACTTCTAAGAAAGGAGGCTAAAATATGTAATCGTGTGTGGCTAAATATAGGCACCTATGAGAATCAGGCCACTTTTATAAAGGAGCTTTATGTCCCCATGCAGGGACGGCTCCAGGCACCAATGCAGCAAACGCGTGCCTGGGGTGGCAAGTCAGGCAGCCTTCGGTGGCGGTTCTGCAGGAGGTCCGCCAGTCCTGCGGTTTCGGTGGTAATTTGGCGGTGGGTATGTCAAAGGTGCGTGACCGGGGAGGACCTCCCGCAGAAATGCCGCCGACGGCTGCCTGACTGCCATGCTTGGGGCGGCAAAAAACATAGAACTGCCCCTGCCCCCATGTTTGCAAGGTTTGGACTTATATCATTACCTGAGGTCTACACAACCAGTATTTCATTGTTTTCCCCTCTAAAGAACCAAATAACTACCATTCTTCTGGAAAGAGGGCCAAAATTAATGTTTATGGGTGCATGTACATATACAATCCCTAACAAAATGTACAGATAAACTCATATGCAATATTTCTAATAATCCCTATTTAGGAGAGAACACAACTACAACTATTAATAGACAAAGGACTCCAAAATACAGTTTAAGATATTTAATAATTAATAATTACAAATTATTTTCATCTTCTTGGAAATTCCAGACATAATTTGGAGGGGGGGGGACTTCCCCCATCCCAAATGGGAGTTCTTTTAAAATAATTTAGGCCTCTCTTTGTTGACATATTGTATGTAAATCCTGCTTTGACACTTCCAGAGAGAAAGTAGTAATTCATCATCACTTTGGAGTGCTATGTACAACAAAATCCAATCCTTCCATATTGTACTAAGTCCTCATTCATCTAACAGTACACCTAAAATTGTTCAGAGTTGCACTGAAGTTAATTTTCCTAATTGCACTATTTCTATTTATTTACTCTTTTTAAAAGAGAAAACATTGTCTTCTTCTAAATCAGAAAATTCCCTGGATTGTGACTAAAATAATGGATTTACTGAACATAATTCAGCCAATATTAAAACTCTGTGTTTTATAAATGCTAAGGAATGTGATGTACAATGACGTAAAAGATACAAATTATATTATATATCCTCTGTCCAAAGAAACTCAAATGTACTGTTTTACAAAAATAACAACAACATTTATATTTCATTCACAAAAACTAGATAATTAAATATCAATGATTTTTGTTGATTACAATATTCCAACCGGTTAAAAAAAAATAATTTTACAGTGATCGTTTAAAATATTTTTCAAATGTTGAGCGAGAGTCCTCATGACATATTCTTTATTTTACACTCAGATTTCTGTATCCATTTTTCCCACAGATGAGAATAGACTACCCTCCAGTGTTTATTTTAACCAGTCGAAAATGTGTATTAAATGTTTTTAGGGCGATGCTCAATACAAAATATGTATTTTTTTCCCTTAAAGTTATTTCTTGTGGAGAACTTCCTGTACCTCCCAATGGGAATAAGATTGGAACTCAAATCACATATGGATCTACAGCTATATTTACTTGTGATTCTGGATTCATGCTAGTTGGCTCTACTGTAAGGGAATGTCTTTCTTCTGGACTCTGGAGTGGAACTGAAACCAGATGCTTAGGTATGGAAACTGTAATAATGGCCTGCCTGCCTTCTTTTACAACCTTTCTTTAGCAGACATCAGCAAGTGGGCCAAGTCAACAAGGGCCTCTTCTTCCATGTACAGAACTCTTATGACTGTGATTAGTCCTATTTTTTCTTAACAATAGATATTTATGGGGGAAAATCTACAGTCCAATTAGTGTTTATTGATTCTGTCCATCCCTATGCTTTACAAGAGTCTCAAGTTTAAACTAAAGGACCTAAATGTACCTACATTTCTATTAATGGACCTAGATATCCAGAAAAGCAGCAAAGAGTCCTGTGGTACCTTATAGACTAACAGACGTATTGGAGCATGAGCTTTCGTGGGTGAATACCCACTTCGTCGGATGCATGTGATGGATGCATGCATCCGACGAAGTGGGTATTCACCCACGAAAGCTCATGCTCCAATATGTCTGTTAGTCTATAAGGTGCCACAGGACTCTTTGCTGCTTTTACAGATCCAAACTAACACGGCTACCCCTCTGTTACTAGATATCCATGTCTCTTTCAAAATCTACTCCTGAACCCCCCATATTGTGAGCAGAGTTGAGATGCTTTTTGAGGGTTTCTTCTGTGCTCAGTGGAATAATTTCAAGGACCCATTTCAGTGAATTATGATTCAGCATGTTTTGTTCTTCATTATTTTGTTGACTTTATTAGGACAGCATGCAATTAACATTTTCTTTTCAACTGAGGTCAAAGTGGTGATAGTCCCATTTTCTCTTATTATCCTTGAGGTAGTAGGTGAGGAATATTAAAATATCCATAAAGTGGGATTTTCATAACTATCCAGACTAGCATCCTTCTGTAGAAATACGGTACATTTAAGGCCTGGGCCAGCATACCAGTGAGAGGATTTTCCTTATGTACAGTTTGCTGATATATTTGTACACTATTTTTTTTCCTTTGAGATAGCTGTGTTTCTGTAGCTCAGATTTTCTTCCTGTGCCAGTCTTCAGCTAAGACATCTCTAGGCTTCACATGATTCATGGATGAGCAAAAGAGTTACCTGTATATCCATAAATCTTTATCAGAGGGGTAGCCGTGTTAGTCTGAAGTTAGAAGCAAGCAGCAATCTTGTGGGTGGCACAGATGTTTGCTGCATTTTTTTTTGCAAGCTTTACTTGCCACTGCGATGCAGCACTTCAGAGTGGGTATCCTGAGAAGCTCCAAAATTCACTGCAGTCTATCAATGCAACAAACAGCTATTATATCCATAAATCTTTAGTAGACTTTTTTTTTGTTGACTCATAGTATAGGGGAATGTGTTATTTTTATTTGTGTTTCCTTTCGGTTTAATATGCACAGCACTTGACAGAGAAGAAAGAGGATGCCATTATTTGATAAATATTTGTTTTTCTTTAAATTAAAAGATATGATGAGGCAGAATATTTAAAAACTAAAAGCCATATGTACCCATACCATGTGTAGATTGAAAATGTACTGAATTTTTCTTCCATAATTACTTGCTTGTTTATTAAGGTCACAGCTATTATAGATTTGGAGAAATGAGAAATGATTATGAGAGAATCATTAGTCTCAAAAATGCTAACTTCCTAGAAAAGCTTAGAAAAGCTTGGCTATTACTTTTGCAGAGCATCTTGAACAGATTCTTTTTAATCAATTTAAACAAAACAACTTCTTACCAAGTAAGGTAGTAAGTATTTTAAGTCCCACTTTTATTTAACTTTTCTTAATTTTTGCCTGTAGAAACATAGGACATTACTAATAATGAGCTTGAAAATATTAATAGGTTATACAATCTATAATGAAAACTTGAAAGGGATAACCTGAGTTGACCAGCCTTATATGAAATATGCAGTGATGCTTTTTTCCCTGAGTTGTATTTGTTATTGTTAAGTGACAACATTTTAATATCCAATAGCAATAAGTTACTGACAAGGGGTATGAAAAGAACAGTATCAAAACAGTTTAGAGTAATCAGAAAAGTAATAGCTGAGTCAGAGTAACACGAGCACCAGAGTATGTTCTCAAATGAATATCTTAAAAACTCTAATTCTGTCAATGGTACTTTTTCAAAGGAGGGACAAAATTTTACTGATAGAAACGGCAGACTGGGCACAACGTTACAGTAAAATTTGACAATGGTAACAGAAGCTGGTGATCGGAAAAATAAATAAAATGGAGACAAGTAACACTCACTCAACTTTGTTGTTCTCAGAGCAGTGCCCCTGCTGGCTGCTTTTCGAATTGCATATGTTTGGGAGCGAAGTGGGAGTTTTTTCTTCAAAAAACTGTGATAGGTTGGTTCCCCAGCATGCTTCTATATTTCCTTCGCCAGAGAGTAATTTGGTGTTGACTGATGGGACTGTGGTGCTGAGGATTTATTGAAGGACAGGTATTTGATTAATTAAGTGGGAAAGATAGTAAACAGATGGTTTTGGAGAGAATGGAAAAAAATAGAGGGAGGCAAATAGTGAGCTATGATAGTCCCATAAGGCAAAAAGAGAGAAGAAGGTAAAGGGAAGGTTGGCCAAGAAAACAAAATATGGTTATGGACATGGACATGGGCAAAAGAAGACAGAACACAGTAGAGAAAAAAAATGAGCTGATATAAAAGAGAATAGTAAATAGGAAACTGAACTTTTCAATCTCACAGACAAGGCATAACAAACAACAGTGTCTGGAAGTTGACATTAGAAATAATAATACATTGAAATGATTGGTTTCAGAATGGTAGCCGTGTTAGTCTGTATCAGCAAAAAGAACAAGGAGTACTTGTGGCACCTTAGAGACTAACAAAGTTATTTGAGCTAAAACCCACTTCATCGGATGCATGCAGTGGAAAATACAGTAGGAAGACGTATATACACAGAGGACATGAAAAAATGGGTGTTGCCATACTAACTATAACAAGAGTAATCAGTTAAGGTGGGCTATTATCATCAGGAGAAAAGAAAAACTTTTGTAGGGATAATCAGGATGGCCCATTTCCAACAGTTGACAAGAGAGTATGAGTAACAGTAGGGGGAGAAATTAGCATGGGGAAATAGGTGTTACTTTGTGTAATGACCCATCCACTCCCAGTCTTTATTCAAGCGTAATTTAATGATGTCCAGTTTGAAAATTAATTCCAATTCTGCAGTTTCTTGTTGAAGTCTGTTTTTGAAGTTTTTTTGTTGGGAGTATTGTGACTTTGAGTTCTGTAATCAAGTGACCAGGGAAGTTGAAGTGTTCTCCGACTCGTTTTTGAATGTTGTAATTCTTGACGTCTGATTTGTGTCCATTTATTATTTTGCATAGAGACTGTCCAATCTGGCCAATGTACATGGCAGAGGGGCGTTGCTGGCACATGATGGCATAGATCATATTGGTAGATGTGCAGGTGAATGAGCCTCTGATAGTGTGGCTGATGTGATTAGGTCCTATGATGGTGTCCCCTGATTAGATATGTGGACAGAGTTGGCAAGCGACTTTGTTGCAAGGATAGGTTCCTGGGTTAGTGTTTTTGTTGTGTGGTGTGTGGTTGCTGGTGAGTATTTGCTTCAGGTTGGGGGGCTGTCTGTAAGCGAGGACTGGCCTGTCTCCCAAGATCTGTGAGTGTGATGGTTGTAGATCCTTGATGATGCGCTGGAGAGGTTTTAGTTGGGGGCTGAAGGTAACGGCTAGTGGCATTCTGTTACTTTCTTTGTTGGGCCTGTCCTGTAGTAGGTGACTTCTGGGTACTCTTCTGGCTCTGTCAATCTGTTTCTTCAGGCAGAGAGTAATTAAACATTGGATCAGTTTACCAGTTGTGGTGGTGGTGGTCTCACTGTTGCTTGGAGTCTTCTAAATGAGATTAGACATTTTTTTCCTAAAAAGTATGTTTTAATCCAGTTTTGGGTTGGATGGTCATGGTAGTAGTTTCTGACCATGTAATCTATCAACTGTCCCCTTCCTTCATCAACCATGGGGAGAACAGAATTGCCTGTATTACACTCAACATGCTCAAAACACTTGCAGCTCTGCATTAAGACAAAGACAATAATCAAATATCATGCTTCAAGGCTCCACTGGTCATCTGCAGAGGTCACAAAGGATTTTTTTCTCTAGCACACAGTTGGCCAGATGTATTCTGGGTTTGTTTGTTTGTTTGTTTGTTTGTTTTTTGCCTTCATCTTGAAGCATCGTAGATTGCACACAGCTGGAAATGGGACACTGGATGGAGTGAATCAGTGCTGTGAGGTGGCACAGAGAACTTTCTTTCTTAGATGCCTGGTTGGTGTCTTTTACTCACATGTTCATGGTCAAACTGATCACCAGATTTGGGGTTGGGAAGGAATTATTCTCCAGATCATATTGGGAGAGGCCTTGGGCTTTTCACCTTCCTCTCCTGCTGGCATCACCTGTGTATATCTCACATAATAAATTCCATTTCTATTGCCTGGGCTTCAGGCATTGGTGGCACCTGGATCTCTCCTGTTCTCTGGCAGTGGCACTCAGCAGTTTAGTCTCCTGAGCACTGAAATGCTTTAGACTCACTAAAGTCTTGGGCTCAATATAGGAACATCTGGGTGAAATTTAATCAGCTGTAATACAGAGGAGGTCAGACTAGGTGATCTGCTTGTCCCCTCTGGCCTTAAACTTTGTGAAACTGAGAGTGCAGTGGGAGGGAGAGTAATAGGGAGTAGCTAATTCACTGTGGAATGGAAAGAGGTAAGTGAGCTGGGAGTGAGTAAACTGGTTGAGGTGGAGACAGGAATGACAGGTGGGAGGAGTGAGAGAAGGGAGAAAGAAAGGTTGGGCTAGTTTCTCCATTACCTTACCTCTTGCATAGTCTTTTAAATTTGTGCCAAGTGGCTATGAATCATTGCCAGATCAGACTGGTGGTTTTTACACCCACCTTACACAGGGGAAAGGCCCCAATTCAGGAAAACACTCCTTTTCAGCAAAGTTTCCATGGAATGCAATCTAACTTATGCACATGCTTTGCTGAATATGGATGGATATGAGCTCAAGCTTAAGTGGATCCCTAAATTGTTGCCCAAATTACTAGAAATGATACTAGCAATGGAAAATCAGGCCACTGGATGGGGAAGAGAGAAATAATAAAAGTTTTTAATGGGGAAAAGCTACAGGGAAATTTTGGGAAGATGGGGCAGAAGTGAGGAGTTAGTCTACATTTGTTGGTTTGTTCATAAAACGTAATTAGCTCATGGCAAGCAAGTCTAGTATTATAAACAAGTACCAGGTAGGTTTCCTCTTTTAAAATATAAATGCTTGATTGTTTATTTATTTATTTCCTCTTTTTTTGTGGGAGATGGATAAACTTTTGTTTTTGTCTGTGTGGGAATAGTTATCATATACTCTTTTCTTTGTATTTCAGACTTAGTATTCTATTTTCATATTTACTTCTTTATAATTTTATATTTAATACTTGTCACTGAAAAAAAAAACATTCAGTAAATTGCACCTGGTATTTCAAAAATCTCCCAATCACTGTTTGATCCTTTCCCCCTCCTTAGAGGTCCCAGAGCCTCCCCACTTTTGTTTGCCAAGCTGCAATGCTACTCACACTCAGACAACTACAACTGTACTTCCATTGTCCAGCTGGAAGATGGACAGGAGCCACTGGATGTGATTTAATTAGGCTGCAACTTTATTCTTAAATGTCTGTGAGTACCCAATAGATACAAATATACAATGGAGGTAATTCCATAATCATTTCAATATATACCTATGAGGCTTCAGTCTGCCATGTCCCTTACCCATCCTGGTCCCCAGCCATCCTGCTTCTGGGTTCTCACCATCTGCCCCCCTCGAATGAGGGTTAAGGAGGGACTCTGAAGAGGGAGGATAGCTCCCTGCCATACCAGTCATAGTGCTGAACCCCTCCTCCCCTGTTTTCGCTCCTTTAAATAATACCTCCTTTTAATTCTTTACCAATCCATTTTATCTGATCCCTGTATCCCTTCCTTATGGAATACCTGCCCTGGACATCTGCCACAAGAAGGCACCAGCTACTAGTTTGTCTGCCTCCCCACATCCTAGCTGGGTCCCCAGACATCTCCTAATGCCCCCTTTAATATCAGCCAAAAACATCAGCTTCCAAGCCTGACAGGTGAACCCCCTCCTCCCTGAATAATTCTGCTGCACCATATGCTATGGATGTGCAATGACTGACTGCTCCCATGGCACCCATAAATTTGGCTACCTCCCTATTTTCATACTTCCTAGTGTTTTTGGCTTGCAGGGGCTTCACAGTTCCTTGCCTTACCCTGCACCGCAACATGTCTGACGATACCATTTTTATTCCTGGGAAAAGTTCCAGGATCTGGCCCAAGTCCCTCTGAGATCTGATCATTAAGTCTGTCCCTTTACATGTTCCCAAATCATTTTCCCCAAGGTGAAACACAATTATATCTGATGTCCACTCACAGGTCCCCACAGAGTAAAAAAGGGGCATCTGCTGGTCCTATAACATGTCCCTTCTCCCTTGCAGTTCAGGATTGTTTCACCACTGAGGCCCAGATGCAAACCTCCAAGCTGGAACCCTTCCGCTATGCGCAGTAAACAATACTATGCCCACAGATCCACAGGGCTGTCTGCCTGGCCCATCTGCCAGCAATTGGACTGAAAACACAATGGAAAATTAAAACCGATTCCCCCACCTGGGGTCTTGCATATGTTCTCTATGCTTCAGCATGCCTAATACCCAATTGCCCGAATTGCACTAGGCCCCATACCCAGCTGGGCCGTTGCTGTTGTTGCTGGAATCCTGAGTGAGTGGGAATCAAATTCATGTGCTGGGATCCCCAACCATGTCATTCCCCATCCTGGTATGTTGTGAGTGGACTCCCACCATTGTGAATAAAGAGGGGCCCATTCCTCCCTGGTCTTATTAACATGTACACCCTCCCACCTATTCTAAAGGGCATATTCAGGGCTTGTCACCATCCTACAGATTAATGAATTCAGTCCAGCCTCCTTGAGCCATCTTTGACTTTTTCAAGGTTAATATAACCTTGTATATAGCAGTGTATATCTCTCAGTTCCAGAGCCCTTCCAGAAGAACCCGTACAGGACCCAGATATTAGCTCGCTTATCTGAAAAACTAAAAAAGAAAAAAAAATGCTACCAGAAATTCTGCTCTGAACAAGGTATTGTCCTGTCCATAATGACATATGGGTTCCAGATTGCACCAGATTCCTAAGTATATTAACAGTGATGAGTCCTATGTGTATTCTCCATAAGATTGGTACATCAAGACTGCCACTCTAGAAACCTTCAAACTAAATAACTGCTGCAAGGATCTGGGTAATCGTTCAGCCTACTGACAAATGTAAGGGCCAATAGGCGTGTGGAGATGGTTGGGTTCCTCTGTAATGGGCCATATTGGTGGCAGGCCTTCCAGACCCTGCAATTGCACAAAAATATTTAAACTCCTCCCATAGCTCCATAATGTTCACAGAGCCACTAACCTCTTCTGCTACACTGACAGCCATCATATGCCAAGGTTCCATAGAGCTACCGGCATCTTTTTTGGGTTCCTTGCTGGCTTCTGGTGCCAGCTCCTGAAATCTGTCAATCTGAAAATGAGACATTGCATCTGATATGCCACTGTCAACCCCAGGCACATGCTTGGAAGTAAAACAGATGTTAAAGCTTAAACATTGTAATACATAACTATCACTGTACTTCTATTTTAAGGGCTGGAGATTCCTTTAGAACCATATCCTGGAAACTTTTAAAAGTGGGTTCTGTTTAAGTCCTGTTGCATAAAGCAATGCCTTTCCCCCAAGCAACCAGGTTGGGGACCCCAACCATTTCCCAACAGATTTACCTAAAACTGCCTTACAATTTAATCACCCTGTTAGACAACTTCATGTCCCCTTCCAGCAGCATAAACATTGCAAAAATTTACAAAAATTCTGTAAACCAGAACCAAAACAATTACTATACATCCCACAGTCACACAGCACTGAACTTGATCCGATACAGAAAAAAGAGAATCCAACCAACTAGTGCAAATTGCAATACATAACAAAACTTTACAGCACCACAAATAATGATATTATAATGCAAACTATAAGATTATTGTACCCCCATACCAATACACTGCTCAGCACAAGGGAGAACACTTCCAAACAGCAATGGTAACATAGCGCAAGCTGTGTTGGTTGTCACTGGTTATGGACATCATATGTTGGTCTTGTGTGTTTCTGTTCACGTAATGGATCAGTGTAACTTTATTTACAAGGAGAAGTGATCGTAGATACACTTAGGGAGAGGTAGCTGATAAGTAGAATTAGGATGTTTAAGATAAAATAAACCTTTACCTATGTGGAACACATAGGTGTCCAACACATCCTTCCTAGAAAAATTAGGCAATTGTAAGATGTATTGTGTGGGTGCAGATATGGTGTGAGATCACCTAATGCAACTGCAAGAGAGGCATAAAGGGGGTCTAAAACTCCCATTTCTGGCTGGGGAAGGATTCTGCATAATGCAGGCGCTGTGGAAGAAAGCCATGAGACACCCCCAGAGGCTCGCCTTGCAAGCCCTACAACAGGAGGCATTTTGGACGTAGAAGTGGCATGTAGGTGCTGGGACTGCATTACATGGTGTTATTGAGGGTCTGTAGTCCTGAAGCCTATAGATTATCCTCAAGAAATTGCTGTAATTTAGACAGGCCTTCTGGGCTAATTGCACAGTTCTAATAGCAAAGGGTGTGGTAATTCCATGTATGAGTAGTCCAGTTGCCTCTGTGCCAGGGCTATGACAATGAATATTCAGAGTCTCTCCTCCTATGTTGAACTGTGTCCCATCTCATCTTGAATATTTCTAGTGCAATGCTGTATTGTGTGAATATTCATATTAATGAATCACCTCAATGGTTCAAATATTCACAGAAGGTGAATGCAGAAGGGAATGGCTATAGGAAATTTATTTGGTTAATTAGTATGTTTGCTCACAAAGTTTTTTTGCAGTGTTGAAGCTAAATTGACAATTAAGGAGGGATAGGTGAGTCTGGTTTAATGTGGATGGCATAACAGAGCACTTCTAAGAAAAAACAGTGTTCCAAAACATTTAGAAAAATACCTCAACCAGGTCTAGTATGGAGATCTTAACAATAAATGAAATGTTTTGCAAGTTTTGGAGTAATAAAATGTGAAAAACACACTTCAAATTGTTAGTTTAAAGTGACAGAGATAAAACTGTGACTATTGTAACTCTGAGTTTACAGAGTGCCTCTCACAATTGTATTGGATTCTTTCAGTACGAGAAAGCAAAATCATTTTCTGTGGGGGGAAAGCTCTATGATAAATACTGGAAAAAACATTTAGAAGTATCAGAAATAGAGATTTCTATTGAATATACTGTTTATAACCAGGAGAATGCAAGATTTAGTTGTATTCTTTCCTAAGGAAGAAAGCAAAATTTTTGATGGAGGAAATGGATTGCTGTACTTTAGTTTATATGAAACCTTAAGACCTTTTTTTCACCACTGAAATTCCCTGCAATAATGGATATAAAGCAATATCTATAGGTGAAGGATAGCAGATACTTTAAAAAATAATTTTCAAATACAATAATTGATCATCAGTAAATTAAAAGTCAGAAAGAACATTGCTATCAGCTTAAACATATTATCTATTTTGACTCAAAATAATTAGTTATCCACACCTCTTTAAAATATGAAATATTTATATTTACACATTGGATATATATATATATATATATATATATATATATATATATCCAATGTGTAAATATAAATATTCAGTTAGAAATTGTGTATATATATATAGATATATATATATATATATATATATATATATATATATATATATACACAATTTCTAACTGCATGGTCTCACACATATGTAGCCAATGATTTTAGTTTAGTGTTCACTTATACTTCTATAATCCTACAACTTTATTCTATTTAACATACGATATGTGACATAACATTAATCATAACATCACCCAATAAGAGAACACTAAACTAAAATCATTGGCTACATCTGTAAGTAGAAATATTGCATATATATTCTTTTTTCTGCTTAATGAATCATAATAAAGTAAGGTAGAGGTAATCAACTGACAAAAACAAGTAATTGAATCCATGGCAACAAAGAATGAGTTTCCCTTCTTTGTCTAATTCAGGTACTTCTTTCTGTGGAAGATTAAATTCACTAGAATCAGCAAATTCTAAGAAAAGATTATTTTTCTGATCTTTGTAAAGCCATAGTTTAGGAGCAAAAAATAACCAAGGCTTTAAAAACCAAAGCATGCAAAAGATTTTTTTTTAAAAGTATATATGCGGTTTTAGCACTATCTGGGAAAATGTGTACTTTCTTAACTTGGGGGGAAAAGTAGTAATATTTTTTCAAATATAAGTCATCAACCATTCAAAACCAAACACTCATAAATAGCAGAGTGGCAATAGCAGAATGTAGGGTCAGTTTAGCAAGAATCATGGGAAATATATTTTTATCTGAAATATGAAATATTTTAGAGACTTGAAGAGTAGGATTAAAGTTATTAATAAAATCAGAAACATTAATATCGCCCTCAAGTTCTCAAGGAAGGCCAAGTATGTAACTATCACAGCTTTTATCCAGTATAATTTTCAAATACATTAATTATCTATGTAACATTGCAGAATCCATAATAAGATCTCTCAATGTTTTACTTATTTCCTGAAGAGGCTCCAAAATGGAGTCTTCCTCCCCTCTCATTTAATGGCTTTAACATTCAAGATGAAACAGTATCTAGTTAGTTATGACAGGAATTAAAACCTGTCCCTGGAGTTTGAATAGCCTCCCCAAAATTTCAAAAGTAGCTTGAATAGGAAAAAAGGGTCATACAGACATAAATGGAAGCTTTCCTCCCCACCTCCAGTGGCCTGAATGGCCTCAGAATTTGCTGTAGATAGAGGTTAACAAGGTGGAGACCAATCTCTGATAAGAAAACCTTTCTGTTTAGTGACATCCTTTCCATGTGAAGTCACCACAATAAGTACTAAAATATAAACTGTCTAATAAAATTTCTTTGTTTTGAACATTTGCCTTTGGAAAGCATATTACAAAAACAAATAAAATACAAGGAGGGACAAAAGTAGGAAACCCCTCCCTTGAAAATACAGTCTATCTCTCAAGATGGACTGTTTTAAAGCTAAATTTTGTTTATGCTTATTGGCAGGAGCTACTTCCTCAGCCCACTTTCTCACTCCTTATTGTTTTATTTTTGTTGTTGTTATTTTCAATGATAATAAAACTGGTAAAACCTGAGACCCCTTGTGGGGTCTGATTTAATGAAGCCTCACACAAATATGCTAGTCACATCATTTGCTGCCTTTCTGGAAAGCCCTCAGATACTACGGTAATGAGGGACAGATAAGGATCAGAATAGAATACAAATGGTTTTTAAATTATCGAGGAAATGTTTCCTGTCCATGCTTTTTTCTTCAGGATGGATTGACCAGTGTGTTCTAGGGTGACCAGATGTCCCGATTTTATAGGGACAGTCCCGATATTTGGGGCTTATTTTTATATGGGCTCCTATTGCCCCCCACCCCCGTCCTGATTTTTCACACTTGCTATCTGGTCACCCTAGGCCCTGTTCCAAACTGCCACAACAGGTCTGACTTCTTCCTCTGTCTTTCCTCTCACTGAACAGCTCATTGGTGGCCTTTCTTTCTGCAGGTTCCCACACTGGGAGGGCCTACAAGCAGCTCCTGATCCTTATGGGCCTCTCACTACCCTGACAAAAGAGATCTGCCTATCTTGTATCTCTCCTTTTTTTCTGCAGCATACATTGCTATATGGCTTATAGTCCCCATATGTCCCGGGAATAATCAGCCCCACAATACCTCTGTTCCACGTGTAAACAAGCAACAGTACAGAGCTAGGCTTGAACCTCTCTTAAATAGTTATCTTGTCCTGTGACAATACTTAATACAAAATATTCCAAAAACAAGCATGTGCTGAGGTGGTTATATAATATCTGGCCTTCCTGATGACACTAAGTGGATGGGGACAATTGCCTGCCCTTCTGCAGCTCTCCATCATCATCAGCACCAGCACCAGCTGGAACAACAGGTTTGTTTAGTTCTCAAAATGTAAGTTATTACTGAGATCCAAAAAGATGCAGCAGCATTTTTAAAAACAGCATGCAGTGTATGGTACCACACTAAATATCCATATAAATTGAAATGTAGGAATGAAGGACAGACTCAGCTTGATCAAGAAGACATGTTGAAACATGTGTCCTGAATAGCTTACTAGTAATAGAGGAGTTTGCATTTAGATGAGACAGCAACCAGAACTAATTCAATTATAGTAGTCACTATAAAAATGCCAGCATTTACTCACAGATACCAGGTCATGGTATCTGGAATGCAAGTTCTCTCTTCCTCTAAGTTTAGGAAAATATAGTATTTCAGATATAATGTCTTGGAATCTCTGGGTGATTTTTTTAAAGGAGACCACTTCGGGTCATGGCTAATAAATCATTCCTGACACAGCAAAGTTCCAACAAAAAGAAATCTGACAAAAATAATGAAGAAGACATTCAAATAGGTGGGGAAAACAATAAGAAAAAAGATAATCAATTAGATTAAAGTACAGTCAGTTGAATGTACCCCAGTGTACAATAGCTTTCGAAGATACATTTATTGAGGAAAGAGACCTTGATAGTAGATGAAGAACTTTTTCATAGTTAAAAACAAAGGAAGAGATGATGAGACATAGATAGCCCAGTGAGCCAAAACATTAGTGATTGTGATGATGATGGTGAAAGCAATGAAACCATATGGTCTGAAAAGCTATTAAAATAGGTGGCTTACATATTCCAATGTCTACAAAATAATAATACTGTGGATGGAGTCAGTTTGGGTGTTGATTCTTCCACAACATATCATGTTCATCTATATGTTTGATTATTCTGTTCTTTGCTATAGTTTCAACCAGTTTGCCTGGTACTGAAGTTAGGTTCTCCAGCCTGTAACTGCTAGAATCATCTTTGGGGCCTTTTTTTTTAAAATTCAGTGTTATGCTTGCTATCCTGAAGGCATCTGGTGTAGAGGCTGATTTAAGCAATAGTTATATACCACAAAAAGAACAGGAGTACTTGTGGCACCTTAGAGACTAACAAATTTATTTCAGCTTAAGCTTTCGTGAGCTACAGCTCACTTCTTTGGGTGCTTCGGAAGCCCTTTTATGTAGGGATCTTAACTGGAGGAAGTATGGATTATTTCCCAAATGAAAACAATTTGAGATACTGGACCAGATTCTGGTCTTGCCCCTTTTGTACATTGGTGTAATTCAGTTGACTAATGTTGTTACTCCAGCAGTGTGATATAAAAATCTTGTCCGCTGTCTTGCAAGATACTATATAAAGTAAAAAGCAGTTGAATGGAAACAAATAAGCTAAATCTGTGAACTGAAAGGAAAGAATAGGTCAGCTCCTTGGCCTCATTCAAGACTAAATTAGTCTAAATTCACAGTAAAAACTACATTCCTTCTTCAGGTGGTTGCACATGTCCATTCCACTCTTGGTTCTTATGTGACAAGAAACCTGCTTTGCTTCTCAGTGGTGGTGTCTCCATCCTTACAAGAGTCTGGTGCCCCAGGACCATAGCCATAGATTCAACCTCTGGTACTGTAATTCCCCACTTTTTGAATAGGTGGCCATTTTGATGGGCCAGTTGAGGTTGACATACAAGTCCCTGTATTTTGAGTACTGGGGAAGTAAGATATACTCTCCATTTTGCTTCTACTCTTCCTTACCCCTCCTCCCCCATTCCTTTCTATCTCTTTTCAGGAACCATTCTCATGAGAAACTCCTTGTCCAGGAAGCGCAGTTGCTCCTTCCTTGGGAGCCAATGCGGAGGGTCATTTGGTCTCAGAGGGAACAGATTTTATTCCCGATATTTCCTAATTCCAAAAGTGAAGGGAGGGGTGTCCCAGACCAATTTTAAATCAGCATCAACTCAAGAAACTCTTAAAACTCTGAAACCTGTTAAAAAGGATACATTTGGATGGTCACCCTAACCAGTCCTGGAGACTGGTTGTCAGGAGTAAGGCTCTGAAGTTGTGCCTGCTCCAATACTCTACACACAATACTGAACACTCTAATGAGCCAAAAAGGCTGCCTGACTGACTGCCCAGCCTATTTGGCTGAAGAAGCCCACAGGCCAGTTCTTAAGCTCAGCAGCAGCAGCTTGCTGGCTGCTCACTGACTCTGTCTCCCTGTGCTTGTCTCTCAACAAATCCTGCTCCTACTCTGTTCCTCCACATGTCCAGCCCAAATCCTGCCCTGCACCCTGCCTTGTTCCCATCCTGCCCTGACTTCGGTTCTGACCCTTGGCTCTGATTCCTGACTGGAGCTCTGTCTCAACCCTTGGCGCTGGCATTTGGACTCTGACCACAAGGCCTGACTCCCACTCTGACCTTTAGGCCTGACTGCCACTCCGACCACTAGGCATAACTGCCTATGATCTGATCTCCTGACCTTGGTACACTGCCCTCAATTTAAAAGATGCCTACTTCTATGTGGCAATCACTATAGGTCACAGGAAGTACTTCCAATTTCTGGTAAATCAAAATCATTACCAATTCACTGTACTACCTTCTGACCTATCAGCAGCTCAAGGGCTTTTACAAAGGTCACGGCAGTATGAGCTGCTTTCCTTCAAAGATCAAGAATGCAGGCTTACCCCTACCTAGATGACTGGCTTGCCAAGGTCCAATCCAGATAGCAGGTATGAGCAGTGTTACCATGATCCAGTCAACATTCAATGCTCTGGGACTGTTGATCAACACAGAAAAATCTTCCCAGTCCAAAGGTTAGGGTTTATAGTTTTTTTTTTCCAAACTCCAGGTTCCAGGCAATTTGAGCAATTGGTTTGAAGACTCACCTGATCATAACAGCACAAAATTGTTTGAAGCTTCTAGGTCACATGGCTTCTTGCACCTATATGGTTCAATACGTCCGACTGACTCAAAATTCTTCAAGGCTGGTTGTCATCAGTCTACTCAGTAAGCCACTATCAGCTGGACTCTGTGGTAAGAGTGCTCTCCCATACCTTCATCTCTCTAGACTGGTGGACAAATCCAGCCAAGGCATGTGTAGGCTTTCCATTGCCCACCTGCAACTGACTCACACGCTAGCGACATGCTTTGGCCCTAGGATGGCAAGCCCGCCTAAGTTCTATAGACACGGGGTCAATCGTCCTCAGAGGTTGAAAGCTGTAAGATTGATGTGCAAGATATTTCTATCACAGATCAGGAGAGGCAGCCTATTAGTCCTCACAGACAACACAACAGCAATGTTTTACCTCAACAAGCAGATGGGTGTCCACTCTTCTCCACTGTCTCAAGAAATGACTCTATTCTAGTAGTATTCCCAACTCAGTAGATCTAGAAGCATCTTACCTGCAGAGCATGCAGAATGACCTAGCAGACCACCTGAGCAGATCATATACTATTCCTTGGGGCATTCTGCACCAAAAAAAAAAGAATGAAAAAAAATCTGCAGACAGTATTTTAAAATCCTGCAAATGTTATTTATCAAAATAACACCAGTTTCAATTATTTTGGTAATTTATTTCAAAATACCTGTCAGCAAGTATGTCTGTAACAATACAAACACACACAAAATTTTCCCCAGGAGTAGAGATTTAAAGAAACCCCTATGACAACCCAGTTACTGTTTCTCTGCCCGCTTCCCCCCTCTCCAGATCCCATCTGTCCCCCCCCTCACCAATACACCCTTCCTCCCCAGAGCCCAACTGCAGGACCCCCCCAGCCCAGATATCTACACTCCCTCTCCCTCAGAGCCCAGCTGTGCCCCCAACTTGGTCAGACACCTGTCCCCCTTTCCCCTCCCCAAAGTCAAGGGATGCAGAGGGAGAAACAGACTGATGCTTGGTCCCATACTTGCACAAAGTTTCCTGTGTGCCGCCCTCTCCTTCCCTTCCACTGGACTAGGACCAAATCTTCCAGGATCCCAGTTGCCTTCTTCACCTGAGCCTACAATCTCTTCACATAACTGCAAGGATGCTCCACTAGAGAGCAGTCTTGCTTGAAAGAGGTTCAAGAGATCCTCCATATAGTAGAAAGCCTTCTACAAAAGCTAATAGAGGCATAGCTCAATCTGGTCTCACCAAAATGGGATGTTACCAAGCAGTTCTTCAGTTCAACATATTCAGGACTACTTATAAAACCTGAAACATCAAGATTTGGCAGTTAGTTCCACCAAAGTATATCTTGACACTATTTCAACTTTCCATCCTAAGGTGGATAGTGACTCTGTTTTCTTCAATGACATGTCCCTAAGGTTTTTAAACCGCCTAGTTAAATCATATCCTCAAATGCAAAACACCATTCCTCATGGGATCTAAACTTACTATTGTTAGGGCTTATGGGTCACCCATTTGAATCATTGGCTACCTTTTCTCTCCTGCTTCTGTCAGTGAAGATGGTTTTTCTGGTGGTCATTACCTTGGCCAGAAGGGTAGGGGAGCTGCAGGCATTAATGTTGGGGCCTGCATATACAATCTGTTTTAAGGATAAGGTTTGCCAGTGCCCTCATCTGAAGTTCTTCCCAAAGGTGGTTTCCTCTTTCCACAATTACCAGCCAATTTATTTGCCTGTTTTCTGCCCGCAACCACATACAAAAAGGGAGGAAGAATGTTTGCATACTTTAGATGTCAGAAAAGCCTTTCAATGTTATCTGGAACCAGACACTTTCGTAAATTACCCCAGCTGTTCTTAGCAGTATCTGACAGAGAGAGAGGTCAATCACTCTCCATTTAGAGAATTTCTTCGTGGCTTGCAGCCTGTATATGCATGTGCTGTAGTTTGGCTAATGTCGCTCTGCATGACACAGTCACAGCTCAGTTGACGAGGTCACAATTGGCATTGGTGGCCTTTTGGGCAAGATTCCAGAGATGATGCTAAAGGGTATTGAGTTGTTCTCCAACCTGTATTAAAATAGACTCCTCTTCTATGGCTTGAGAGCCATAAAGAGTGAAATGCACGAACATAATCACTTCAAGAAGAAAAAATAGTTACTAACCTGTTCTGTAACTGTTATTCTTCGAGACATATTGTTTATGTCCATTCCATGACCCACTCTCCTGCCCTTCTACATTGGAATTTCATCAAGAAGGAACTGAACAGGGCTAAGGGTGGCTTTGGCCATTATACTGAATGTAGTGGTGTGCTGCGCCAGGGGGAGCTCAAGCCACCTAGAAGGTACTGCTGGGGAAAAAAGGTTCCAGTGGCCATGCCCTGGCCTCAGAGACACCAAGACTGGAATGGACAAGTGCGACACATCTAAAAGAACAACAATTACAGAACAGGTTAGTAACTGTTCTTTAATAGCAAAAAATTTACTGTGCATGGGCAACATCTATTTTACTAAACAAAACAGTTTGTACTTTTTCCCAGACCAAAAACTTTTTCAAATTGTAGGCTAAATGCTCTAAAACTTTCCATTAAAGAGAGAGAGAGAGGGAGAGAGACAGAGACTGGAGTACAAACAAACATCAGTTTCAACTCTGAATTGTACTTTTATATCTTTAAAATGTCAAGATAGATCTGTTTCAAATATTGTTAAAAAAGACAAAAGAATCACACCTTGCCTGACATAAAGTCCTGAAAACAAAAATTAGGATGGAAATTCTGAAAGGCCATTAACAACAGAAGTAAGTGTGTGTGTGTGTGTGTGTGTGAGAGAGAGAGAGAGAGAGAGAGAGAGAGAGAGAGAGAGGAAAATGCAGCTATGGGTATGCTCACATTCTTATCAATATCAAATGGGCACTTCGGGATTCTTTTCATCACAGTGACCTTAACAAAAAATGACAAAAGAAGGAGAGATCTGGTAATAATCATTAAAATAGCTTTAGTCTCAAGGGAATCAAACAAAAAAGACTAGAATAGAAGACCAATAAAAATTACTCTTACAAGTTTGCCAACTTTTGGTAGTAGTATTTTCATTTAAAAACCTGTTTCTTCATCTCTTTTTTGCCTGTGTAATGAGGCAGCCATTCTGAAAGATGTACAGACAAAGAAAGTGGTTTCCTTGGTTATGGGAACTTCAGTAAATGAAAGCTCTCAGAAAAGCCCCTCCTTTTCTGATTTTTCCCCTTTCATTTTGGCAGCCTGTATATTAGCTTGCAAAACAGATAATCAAAACCAAGGAGTTCATTCTGGCTTTTGTTATATTGTTGGTTTGGTTTGGTTTCTCTCCATTTATTTTGTGAAGGAAGCTAAATCTGTGGTTTTGTGGAATTAAGAGGGGGATATAAACAAAATTAAAAAAAAAACCACCTTCTGGAATACACTAGTGAGTGTTTGCCTTTGTTAGGACTGAGATGGATGTGAGGGAGTTTATTCAACTGCAGAAATGATTGTAGTTTTCAGCAATGGCCACAAAGGTTCTCTTATCAGAATATGCAGGAATTATGTATGTCTGTGCTGACAGGACATTTTCTGTTGAATCCACATTTAAAAACAAGAAAACAGATACCATTCGTATGTAGTTTATTATCAGTACCTGCCTGACAGATGGTGTTTTGAAAATTTATGAATTGGAGCTGATCCTAAAAGTCTCCACCTAGCTTTCACTCAGCTCTTCATCAGGCAAGATTTCTACTGAAGGCAGAGTAAAGAATGGATAAAAACTTGGTAAAACCTTCAGGACTTAGCCCCGGATACTTTTGACATATTTTTAGATGATCAGATAAAGGTGTCATGTTAGTATGACATATTATGCTATATTAAGGGTTTTTTTAGCCTGTATGATAGTTAGTTGCCTTTGGATTCTAGAATAGTAGAACTGTCTTCATAATTTTTCTAGCTATGAACCTAGATCTTTTCACTTCTGAAGTCCTATAGCAGGGATCAGCAACTTTTGGCACGCGTCCCATCAGGGAAATCCACTGGCAGGCTGGGATGGTTTGTTTACCTGCAGCATCCACAGCTTTGGCTGATCGCAGCTCCCACTGGCCGCAGTTCTCCATTCCAGGCCAATGGGGGCTGCAGGAAGCAGCAGCCAGCACATCCCTTGTCCCAAGCCGCTTCCCACAGCCCCATTGGCCTGGAACGGCAAACCGTGGCCAGTGGGAGCTGCGATTGTCCGAATCTGCGGACTCTGTAGGTAAACAAACCGTCCCGGCCCGCCAGCGGATTTCCCTGATGGGCTGCGTGTCAAAGGTTGCTGATCCCTGCCCTATAGCATGATTTCACCACAACTTCTGTTCTGGGACACTTGAACTGGGAGTGGAGGACACGTGAACACTCAAAGGCTGGGGTGAAAGTAGACTGTAGTATTCATCTAGAACAATTGAATCAATACATGTCCTTTTTCCTTGAATGGTGAATTATTCAAAATTAGTCATGTAACATTTTTTGTATTCCCTAATTGGACGAGGGTAATTTTAACAGGAAATGGGAGGGCATAATTAAGTCACAGGGCCTTTGAATCTCTTAAAAATATGGTGAGAGCCATTTTTGGAGTTAGGAGGAGCTAGGCTGGCAGGATCTGTGAAATTTTTAGGACATTTTAAACCTTTCTCAAACTGATCAGATGCCACTGTTAGACTGGGATAGAATTAAAATGAATTTTCTCTGTTACAGGCATGCAAGTTTCCTATGACATTTATGCACAGTTCCAGAGAATGCAGCCAGATCCTAGAGGGTTTATTAATTGCTTCAGTACTGTTTTGTCAGGGAGATAGAGCCAGGTCTTCCTTGTGCTGAATTATTTTGCTCTGTTTCTGTCCTCCCCATGCTGCTCTTTGTGGGGCAGGATCCTTATTTCATCTTCTTGAAGGGTTAAACCATTCAGAAGTGGGATATACGATAACACTTCAGTAAGCTAAGAGAATGGGGATGCTCAGAGAAAAGTGTACTATTTGTTACTAATACCCATTTTAGTCATAATTATTTTGAAGTTTAATATTAAATATTGGTTAACAGCTCTATTTTCTCTGTGGGGAGGGTAGTTCCCATTCTTTTAAGCTCTTCAGGTTTTCGTTGTTGTTTTGTGTTTGTTTGTTTGTTGTTATTTTTCCTTTCATTCACTTCTACATGGTTTACTCCCCCTCAGCATGGCCAGACTGTAGCCTGATAGACGGTAAAATGAAATTTACTGCAGCTAGAGCATAAAATGTTGAAGCAACCAAAAGTAGCTTACAGATGGCATAAAGTCTGGTCCCCTGCAACCTGTTTGATGTGAACTCTCATTGATGGGGAGGAATCTTCCCAGTTCAATATATCTCCTCTCCCTGGTAACACGAAGGCCTGGTGGGTTGGACCTTCTGGGGCAAAGTCTATAAAACCTCCTAAAGCTAGAACATAATACTATTTTTTTGGGAACTCAACAGGGACCCTGAAGCAGACCTTGATATCAGGGGCATTTTTTCAGGAACATATGACAAGGAATGCAGTTGTTCCTGGCCCTAGTACAGCAAGGGGAGCATGTAACAGACAAGGCTCATGAGGGGAACAATAGCAGATGTAGGCCTCTGCTCCTTGCTTAGGAAGGGTTTTGTGCTACTGGATCAGTGATCTGCATGAATTCATTCACTAGCACTGTTATGAATTTTGATGATATTATGGTGGGTCTCGCAGTATGTGATGTCTTTCTTAAAGCACCAGCTGCTGGAGGCAACTGATTACAAGACAATTTCAGCTTCTATTTTTTTAAAAGAATGAAAAGGAGAAAATTCTGAAAATGTGACTTGAATGCATCCTAAAGGCTCAGAAACCACATAGCAAATAAATAGAATCCAAAATGTTACATTTTAAAAATTCTCATGATTTTTAAGCAGCCTTGTGATTTTGTGGGGCCTGACTCATTATTTTTGAATACTTGGAGTTGGCAATACTGCACTGGCTAATGCATTGTCTGTACCTCTTGCCTGACCTTATCTTTCCTTTTAGTGAGTTTTGTACTGCATCATACAGGTGGTGCAGCCTCTGAGATGCATCTTTACTATCTGAATACTTGTTCTAATCAATTCCATATTTAGTTCCTCATCACCATACCATCTGAGCACCTTCCAGTAGTGTTTTAAGCAACCTGGCTAATACCTGTCAGGCATAGTTTATTATCACTGTCATCCTTGCCATAGAGGGCATGTATTTGCACCTTATATGGTACAAATTCAGGATTATTGCTATCTTATGGCTGCATGGTCAGGGAGGGAGACACTAACAATGTGAGGTTTACCCAGTATAGTCATTAGTAAAGTAGAAAGTAACTATCTTCCTTTATTTTATGTCAGTAACAGGGCATTTGCTGACCAACTCATATTTTAATACACAACATTTAATTAAAGAGCAAAGATAACTAGAATTTGCTCACATTTATTGTACATGTGGATGTATTTGTAATTCCTTCAACTATGTTTAGGGAAAGAGAGAATATTTCTAAAGCACACATGGTGTACTTAAGAGAAGAAATTATAGTGTATCTCAGTTTGGTAATAAGTCCCTGTACTGTATTATAAGTGGCTCTGGCAGCAATGCCTATGATTAAAGTCCCACAGTGGTTTCCATTATAAGACTCCATTTTCAATTACTTATAACTTTGCAAAACTGTATTCATTCAGCTGAAATTCCCATGCCAGGGGTTTGATTTCTTTTTGGAAAGTTTTAGAAAAGCCAGCCATTTCCAAGAGGAAAATGAGGTAAAACACATCGTTGTGTTCATGTTAAAAAATTCTTACAGACATTGCATTGAGAAGTTCCAGCTCCCCCATGGTTTGGAATTAGAAATGTGGCAGGGAGTTTACAGTGGTTTCAGGGATGTGCCTTTTCTATTCCCATGAAAATTTACCCAAATTTGGTCAAGCTATGAGCCTTTGAAAAATCTCATTTCACACATGCTTAGTAGACACTTAATAAGTTTGGCAGCTAAATTATCTAAAGATTCTCTCTCAGCTATTTTTAATTATTGGCAACCAGATGTCTAAATATAAGACAACTCAGGCTAAAAGAAAACAGTGAACCAATGAAAGAAAAGAAAGAGGAGAGAGAAAACTAGATGAGAGAAAAAAGACAGGTGGGATTTTGCATCTCCAGTATTTATCAATTAAAAGTAGAGATGGTGAAAATTTTCAGATCAAATGTTTTTTCCACTGGCAAATGCTGTTTTGTCAACATCAAAACTTTCTCTGGGAACTTGTTGATTTAGACAAAATCCCATTTAGAAAATTTAAAAAAAAATCAATAAGGCTAAAATGGACTGTTTCAACCTTATCCGAATAAAATGTTTCAATTTTTGTGTCAAAATTAAATTTATAAATTTATTAACTTGTTGTTATATTATAAATTATAAAGTAATAACAAAAAAGTCAAAATCAGAAGAATAGTTTTGATTTTTATCAAAATTGAAATTTTGATTGACCTGAACCATTTTTTTCAGAATTTGCATTCCATGGGAAATATTGTTTTTTGGGTTGTTTTTTTTTGTGGGGGGTGGTTGTTGTTGTTATACAATTTTGAGTTGAACAGAAATTCAGAGTTTTGATTGGATCTAATTAAAATGTTAGTTAAAAGCCACCAATCTTTTCTTGTGGGTATCAAGTATGCATATTGGCCCAAATACACTAAAGCCAGTGGTCTTACACCAGCGAAGAATTTAGCCTTTTTTGTTGTTGTTGAAAGGGGTAGATGCCTCAACTTGAAATTCTGGAATGCAAATTTCATAGTATAAATGTCTCATAAGCTCTTTGATAGATTTGCATTTCTAATTTTTAGGCATGATCTTTGTATGTATGAAAGAAGTATTTGGTTGGTCATTTTCATCGGCTTACAAATTATTTGAATGAAATCAATTAAAGAAATTGAGAAGTTAAACCTTGTTAAAATATTCATTTTAAATGTAAAGAAGTAGATTATTTTTCATTAAGAGGGATATTTTAAATATTATCATATGTATTTTGAATCATTATCATTTTTGGTTTTATTACCGTAATTTGAAAATTGCAGCTGGCCACTGTGGTGTTCCAGATCTCATAGTCAATGGTCAAGTGATTGGAGAGAATTATGGGTACAGAGACACAGTTGTGTACCAGTGCAACCCTGGTTTTCGCTTGATTGGTTCTTCTGTACGAATATGCCAACAAGATCACAATTGGTCTGGTCAGCTTCCATCCTGTGTGCGTAAGTAAGCATGGAAAAAGATATCTTATTTGTGCAATATGTGTACTGCTTACATTAGCTTATTGGACAAGTGCCCAAGTTCCATTTTCAAAGGTGATTTAGGGCCAGATTTTTAAAAGATAAGGCTTTTATAGAGCCTATTTAATTCCTATTTAAATTAATTGGAATTAGGCACCTAGCAGCTTTTGAAAATTCCACTTGATGTTCATCTGCATCTTGAGGCCCCTAAATACCCTTGAAAAACTGGCCCCTCAGAGACTGGCTCACTGAATATCAGTGTGGGACTAAGGAGCATAAGTGCCTATGTCACTTTTGAAAATGCTTTTGAAGATGTTACCTGAACGTTATGTGTATTTACTATTGATCAGTAGAAAGAGTTATTAGATCTCAAATTATACTGTTAGCACTGAAGACTGATATGTTCACATCAAGAAATTTGTTTCATTTTCACTGAGATTTTATTACTTTTTTAATCAATGGTGTGTTATGGAAATTAGGGTCTTTGTGTATGTTAACTGAGCTAGTATGTCACATAAGTTAACCTCATATGAGAAAAAATGAGTTTTTTCTTTAAACAGATTATTTTTAGTAAACTTGGGTTATGGTGGAAAAGAGAGGATGCAAAAAATTGGTATTCTGTTTGTTTATTTATTAAGAATGGTCCCTTCTGAGACTGCTTGTCCCTTTCATAAGTGTGTATATGAAAAGTAATTGTGGAAATACCAATTGCGCTTCATAATTAGTGTTAAATTGATATTGCAGTATTGAAATTATACTAATATTACTGACAATACCCTTTTTTCATATAGCTAGAACTTTATAATAGAAAGCCCTGGCCATAAAAACCTCAACTAATAACAGTGGAACCAGTTCTGTTGTTATCCCATTACCTACGTTGTTCAGTTGTCATTTGATTTACATATGATAGAGGTTTCTGAAAATAATACTTTATTACTATAGTTAATAGTAATAAATTATAAATAAAGTACAGAAACACACACTTCATTGTTCTGTTCCTATTTGTAATCCTTCAGCAGTGGATTAATGCCACTACTCTTTTTGTTCAAGATAGAAATAAGTATTGGACATTAGGGAACAAGTTTATTTGTCAATAATCTTTAAAGCAAGAATGAGACAAAGTTCAACAGGAATTTCCAAATCACTGGGTTAACATCAGCAGCAAAATTGAAAAAAAAAATTGCTCCCTGGTCTTTGCTAACAGCAAAGAAGGTGAACATAGTTTCTTTCTTCTCAACCAATTATGGAAGCTATTTTGTTGAACACAGTGGAATTGTGCAGTACAATACGTCAGAAAAGGGCAAGGAGGTTGACTAAAGGATTGTAGCAATGAAAGACATACCATTAAACACTGCAATTGTCCATAACATTACAGTAGATTTTTAGAAGTGTGAGTACTGTAAATTCTTGGCTTAATAGAAGTAGACAAAAATATTGATTTCTCTTTTGTCTATCGGTTATATTGTTAATGACATTCATAATTCTGTTAATGTATTTCTATAGTACTGCATGTTTAGATTTAATGATCATGACCATTTGAAATGCACTGTGCTGAATGCTTAGGCACCATGGACAGATCTTTTATGATTAGCCTTTTGCACCATATGTTCCTAGCTGATTAAATGCCATTCAGAAAAATAAAATAAGGAGAATTTTGAGATACAATTTTCGTTGAAACCTCTTTATCATGTTTAGAAAATAAGGGCCTGATCCTCACAAAGTGCTCAACGCCTCCTGAAAGATACTAACCTTGTTCCGTTCCCTTTAAGATTAAATGACTTGACAGCTTTAAATACCTCTTGAGAGGCACTCAGTACCTCATATGATCTGACTTTTAGAATTCTACTAAGTAATCATCACTATTACATGGAACCATGATAAGTGACAGCAGCATGCTCTTGACTCTTATTTTTTCCTGATGTTAGCTGTTAGCTGTGGTCATCCTGGTAGTCCGATTTATGGAAGAACAAGTGGAAATGGTTTCAACTTCAATGATGTTGTGACTTTCTCTTGTAATACTGGATATGCCATGCAAGGGCCAACAAAAGCACAGTGTCAGGCTAATAGGCAATGGAGCCATCCACCACCGATATGTAAAGGTATGATTACAAATGTTTACAGTTTTGGAGGTTACTCTGAATATGAAAAAGAAATATGAAAAAAGAAATAAAGGGACAATGTCAAAGCAAAGCATATATGTTTAAAAATCATCATGGGAATTACTAATAGAAAATTAGAGTATCTAAATAGAACACATTTTCTACATCTAATTTTATTTTTCACAACCTAACAGTTAGTTTGCTGTTTGCATTTCACTCAGATTGAACTATGAGACCATAGTTCATTTTAGTTCCTAGTCTTTTTATTTTCAGGTTCTCTTTCATTAGCGAAATTCAGGGGACGGAATTTAAAAGGTCTTCATTGAAATTAAAACTAACATAGAAACATGAAAACATTTCTATGAACATAAAACCCTTTTTAAAATAAAATCTAAACTTGAGGTCTTATACTCACTGATAATGTCTTTTAAAAGCCTATTTTCATATGTTTTCACTGTATTATTGATTTTATAGAAGTTACTTCTTTAACCCAGATTTCATTATAGCAGATTTTAGAAGCTTTTCCTTTGTACAAATGAAATGACACTTAGTACCAATATGCTCATACAAAACACCCAGGTTAGGCACCTAAATCCATATATAAGGCACCTAAATAAAAGTATCTGTTCATAAGACAGACTTCTATTGACTTAACTGGAGACATTGGGCATGCAGCATATCTGAAAAGCATGGCTCTTTTAAATAGGGGACAAATATAGATGTAAGAGCCCAACTTTGAATGTATACTTTGGCCTGTATAGATAACTTTCAGTTATCACTGTGCCTAGTAAGATTCTTGGAAGCACTAAAATGTTGCATTGAGAGTAAATGATTAACACCTTTAGTTTTGTGTTTTATTATGGATAGGGAATAAATGAAGCAGTATCTTAAAACAAAATAACTCTGATGCTGCACTGTAAGCATATGAATGAAATAGTCATTCTCCAAACCCAATATAAAGATATTATAAACCGTAACTCGGGGACTAGGAGATGTCCCAGTGTGTTATATACAGTTGAATAGCAATTGTTTTTATCAGACCATAAAAGCAAAACCACATCACCTTCTGTCATGTCAATATACCCTTGAAATTTTAAGATTTATTTGTTTTTGTATTATGTATTATTTGTATTTTTCATTTCAATTAATATAAATATACTACTGTTCCCAATAAAATACAGCCTAGTTTTCTTGGAGCAGCCCTTTTGCTACTGATCACAGATTTTACAGCAGTGTATTTTGAAATGAATATATTGATACACAAGAACTGGAGGGTTACAGAAATATGTTTTGAAGATTTAAAAAATTGTCTCCCCTTAGAAAATATGTAGTTCTCAAGAAATCCTGATTGCATCCAAGTAGAAATGGCATCAAAGAGCTATCCTGCAGCTGAGTCAGCATCATGTGGGCTTCAAGAAATTTCCTATAAGCTTTGGTTCTAGGATGATGCAGAATGTTAAATTGTATAGTGTATTTATATTCATCTTACTTAATACATTTTCCTTCCAATTAGATTCATCACTCTGCCTTAAGCCCTAGTGAAAACCTATTTACAGAACTTTATTTTTAAATGTTTTATTTGTAGTTAAGACATTATTATTCTTTTTTATTCCCAACAGAAAACTCGCATTGTGTACTAAGAGCAACAGGTATATTTGGTCTTCAGCCCAATAGCAATACATTATCTTGGTGTACTGGTATTTCCACAATAATGTACCATACTCCCTGTTATATGTTATTGCCTATAAGGGTCAGAGGCTCAATAAATGTATCGATCACATAGATTTATGAAAACTTTACTCACATCTATGAAATCTTAAATTGTTCATAGGGTACAACAGAGTACAAGAGAACTAAGTGTATGCATCAGATCATCAATACTGGTCTTTTTAGGGTGCAGCAACTGTAGTTATGACTTTGATCATGAGATTTGCACGGATTAAAAATAACATTATTCCACATACCTATTTAAAATTGGTACTCTCTCAAATACCTGCAAACTTGCATATTGTCCATATGTCCAGTGCACACTATAACTTTCTTAAAAGTGCTGTACCCCTTCTAAAAGGTCCCTAATTCAATTATAAGAAAATCACAGCAGTGCTCAGACTGATTGTTACAATGACCAGAGCTTTTTGCAGTTTGCTGTAAATGATCAGTATTTATGAGTGATGTAGAACTAATACATTTTTTTCATTTTATTGAAAGTGAATACATCATAGTCTCTATGTTCATGTACAATTACTATAAAACACTTGATCTGAAAACAGAAAATGCCCAGAGCTCAGAAACACCCTACAGACTACAAATAACACTCTGTCCCCTCCACCTACCTACTTAAATAAAAGGCCTGGGTGAATAGATAAGTTTTGCTTTGAAGGTTAATAAAGTCAGGCCAGAAGAAGAAATAGCTTCCAGATGTCTTATTCCATCCAATGAAAATGCTTGGTTTACAGTCATCACATGTCATTACTGGAGGGCTGTTAGCAAGAACAACCCAGCAAATTCCACCTTTTGTGATGGTATGTAAAATAGCCCTAAAACAGCCAGGATGAAAAATGTGTAAGGTTGTGTAAGTAAATATCAGTGTCCTGTGTTGTACCTAGAAATAGATTACTAGGATTTCAATCTACACAGTATTCCAGAGCCACAGGTATAATACGATGATATACACAGTTAAGTAGGGTGGGCAGTACCATTCTGCATGTAGTATATAGATTACTTTCAATGGTAACTTCATGTAGTCTGCATTGTAATGATCTGTCCTGGAGATGATGAGCATGGAGCACCATGATGAGTTCTGAATCCAGAAAGAAAGGTCACAACCCCCTAACCAGATGCAGATGAAAAAAAAATTATTATTAGCTACTTCTTCAAAGTACTAATCTAGGAGAAGCTAAGGACTGCAAAGAACCAACCAGGTTGTTCACATCATTAACAAGAGCTCCCTTCTGTGAAAGATGGAGATAGATAGACACCTATCTATAGATCTATCTTCCCGCCTAAGCTAGCCAATGGGAGATGCCAACCAGAAAGGTGTATGCTAAGCCCTGTCCCTCTCGTAGAGATAGGCACCTAAATCCAGGAGACAGGGAGATACCTAGCTCTGCTATTAATTCTCAACTGTGAACCCTCTCCTGGCACTGTTTTAGCAAGAAGCTGAGGAGGAAGTGGTGCTTTCCTTATCATGTTTATCCCAGTGATTAGAGTTTTTACTGGGATGTGAAAGACCCAGGTTCAATTGAAGAGGGGTCTCCCACCTTTCAGGAGAGTGCTCTAACCGCTGATCTATGGGGCAGTCCGATGTGGGATTCCCTGAATCTTTCCTGTTGAAGCTGTTCCACTGTAGATAAATAATGAAATAGTGATTGTGGCAAGAGGACTGGACCCTGTGCCTTCCACCTCCCAAGTGGATGTCCTAACCACTGGACTACAGGGTCATTCTCACACTTTCTGCCCCTCTGTGGTCCATTGACTCTTTAAATATTTATCCATAGTGGAACAGTCATTGGGCGAGAAAGGGAATACGACTCTGCTTTAATCACTAGGTTACAAGGTGGGCACCACCTCCTTCCTCTCCTCCTACGTCTGGATTTTGAAAGGGACCCAATCTGATAAACAGCTTCTGAGCATGCCTACTGGATTATGCCCTGTGCATGACTTATTAGGCCAAATGCCCATCTTATCCTGGTTTGTGAATCACTCTAGGGTTTAAATGGGAGCATCTAAGCATCCGGATGCCTAGAGTGAGGAAACATTGCATATGACCAGAGATGGATGTGTAGGTGCCAAAGAAACTTTTACTCTGGAAACTTAGGCACCGAGTAAATTTAGGTGCCTTGCGTGGCTTGATGGGATATTTGCACATCATAATGATCCCAATTCTGGGACTTAGGTGCCTAATGGACTTAGGTGACTAAATCCTTTTGTGCATCCAGACCTCAGTAATAAAGCTATTACAAATTTATTTATAAAACAATATATTATACATGTGTAATCTAAAAAATAAGTTTCAAATGTATCGCTTTTTTTAGTGGTCAACTGTTCTGATCCTGGAATCCCTGCAAATTCCATACGAGAAAGTAAAATAGAACATGGAAATTTCACCTATGGAACAGTGGTGTTTTATGACTGCAATCCTGGACATTTTTTATTTGGATCTTCTGTTTTAGTCTGTCAACCAAATGGTCACTGGGATAAGCCACTACCTGAATGTATTAGTAAGTAGATAATGCGTATTTTTCTGTAAGATAAAAAAATGGGCCATATATTTTATTATGTTTTACACTGATTTTGCAGTAAACAGTATAACTGTCTCTTCTGTCTCTCTATGTAGGCACTCAGATGGTGCTGGTAGAAGTTAAACAAAGAGATCCTATATACATAGGTTTTTAAATGTGTGATAACCATATAAGGCCTCAAAGGCAGCAGAGGTATCCCGTGTCTGTTATACATGGTGTATGAAAGTGTTAACTGTGGAGAGGCCACACAAAAAGACTCCACTTCTTTGGCATATCACAGAAGAATAATCCTTGGGAGTACAGTGCATCAGTACAAGAGGTGTTTGGGAGCGGGGGTGTATCCAGTAGGGGTGCTGCTACATGGATGCACTGACTACATGGAACTTTCATAGCAATAAATACTGACACTGGACCTCTAAAGTTGTAGTGGAAGCCACATAGGAGCTGCAAGGTTTTCAACAACAAGCCCTTGAGTTGTACAGGGAGATTCTTTTCCTCAATCCTTTTTGTAGGTCCCTTTACAAAGACTTGGTTTTGGACTACGCTTTCTCTCTTGTATAAGAGATCAGGCTGAGAGAGAAAACAAGATAAAGAGTTGTTAATTCACTCATTTTGGCAACATTTCTGGAAGAGTGTGAACAAATTCTGCATTTATTATTTATTCTTTAGGCAGGATTTTTCTCTTCCCATTTTCTCACAACAGTTCTCAGTTTTCAATTCTTCCAGTTTTTTGTTTTTTAAAAAAATGATCTTCATTCCAGGAGTCTTCCTTATCTTTTATATAGTTTGTAGTTATTTTACAACTCTCATTTGTTAAACTGGCATTAAATTTTGTGGTCCCTTTGAGTAATTGAAGCAGAAAAATATTACTGGAATGGTGTAGGTGTCAAAAACAGCCATTAGAAATCCAAAAATTTCAGAGTTAAGGTTAAATGTAAAGGAAAGTCATAATCTTAGCTCTGTTTCCATAGCTACACCCTGAGGGAAAAAGAAACCCAGGGACTCTAAAAGAACCTTATCCATTCATAATAAGCAGTTTCATGCCTTACTCTTAATCATCTTCTAATTTGACCTTCTTTACAGCCAGGCATAATCCACAGACAAAATTCATGTTATAGTTGTTTTATTAAAAATAGCATACTAATGGCAGTCTTTTCCCCTTTTCATTAGGGACTCGAACTTGCAGAGTGCTGAGCATTCTTATCCAGAAATCACATAAGCACATGCTTAATTTTCAAATAGCAGTCAAGGGACAAAAGTTAAGCACATGCTTAAATGATTTGATGGATTTAGGCCAGAATGCTCATCACTTTGCAGAATACACATGCCAGCTATTATACAAATGTGATTAAACACAGACTGAGTGTATCTATAAATGAAAAGCTCCAAGACTGAGATCATTAAATTATAATGCTATAATAAAAAGAGCTAAACTTAGTGAATGAGGATCTTCATACAGCATCAGTCATGTACAGTATGTATTCAACCAGTGCTCTATTATGCACAATTTCAATGCTAAGAACCTTGCAGTTTTCTTCAAATCTAATATGCCCACAACCATAGACTGAATACCTCTCTTCGAGCCCTTATGGAAGAAGATGATGACGCGAAGATGGGAGGGTGGAAGTGGCAATTCACTAAATCAGTTCAGTGGCTATTCTATTATCAAGATATGTGCAGCTATAAGCCATAGTCTTCATGAGCACTTAGAAAAAATGTCTTTGATCAGACATTAACACATCACACAAAGTAAGGGTAAAAGAACAAAGAGGGAGAGATATGCAAGGCTAGAATTGTTATGAGGACAGAAATAAGGTGATTTGGATGCCTTGCCACTGAGCATTTTCATAAGTGCAAATGTTTGGTCTCCTTCAAAGTTCAACCTTCACTCTGAATTCTCTGGGTTTTTAATGATTGCATTTAAATAACTACATGCTCTTGTAAGGATTTTTACTTTCAAGTCACTATGTACCCTTAAACTTAACAAAGTTTTTTTTCTGATAGATAAATATAAGAGCAATCAAACCTTACTTGAAAATGTGCCCCACTTCAAATTCCAGCTGATGTTTTATTTCTTTTCAACACTGCAAGGCAAACCTTTATTTCCTTGACATGCATAATCCATGTGTCTACTGTTCTACAGAGTAGTGCATAGGCCTTTTTTTCCGCTTTATTTTATTCTTATAAAATAGATGCCTGCTGGGCTAAACATGATAACTTCCCCATTACTTTTATAAAACTTTCTAATACATATTAGATTTCTGAAACTATTTCAATGGCTTTACCAGGATTTAAAATGCAGAACTTTGTAAAATACTATTTTTGACCAATTTCTACAAATGCTTCTTACAAGATTTTGTTATAGGTGTGTTTAAGAGACAAGTAAAAGAAAAAAAGTAATCAGCATTACTTATTATGAAATTCTCTCTTTGCTGTCTTCAGAGTAATTACACAATATCAGCTTACCTCTCCTTTTCTGCACTGTTGCAGTTAGAGTTTGCTACCAGTGTTGTATATGGAGTTGAATATCTTTCAGGTACCGCTGTCCACGCAGCACACACCCTAAAGGTGTACCGTTAAAAGCTTCTGAGTCAATCTTAATAAAAAGCTAATTCAGCCTGAATGGAAAATTGCTTATGTGTAAATTGGCTTTTCTAAGGCCCTGATCCCTAGCTCCCAGGGAGAGAGATTGCTTCAGAGATAGTAGGGTGTGGAGAAGAGGTGGAAAACGTGGAGCTGTCAAAGGATAGTCCTTTCTTTTCAATTCCCAGGTGCAGTGAGAGCTCACCGAGGAATTATACCTAGCTCAGACATACTTGCTTCACAAGCTACCCTTGGGACTCCGCATTGCTCCTAAGACAGACCATAGCCTTAAAGGCAAAATATGGTCTTTATATTGCAAAATATTTGGGCCCAATTCCTGGTCCCCATAAACACATATCAGGAAATTAGGAGATAGAATCTCAAGGGAAAGGTTTTGGCCACAATTCTAGCCCCTAGAAAGAGCTGCACCAGAGTATCATGAGCAATGATTTAAGGGTCAGTGGATGCGAGCCACATGTATATGCATTTATAATCTGTGAGCTAGCATTGACCCCTACATATAGCCTCCCTCTGCACCCAAAGTAGAATAGTTCTACTCTGAATGAATATATAGATATAGTTCTACGGAGACCAGCTCTAAGGTACAGGCATCTTGTGTAACTTTTATATACGTACATCTAGGGTATATAGATAGATAGATATATTTAATTACACTAAATGCCTGTACCTTAAGGCTAATCTCAGCAGAAATATTAGAAGCACACTATCATTAACATGACCCTTCAAGAGATATCTGTTTCACAGCATGTGTCAGAATTTGGTTCTTGATATATTATTCATATTTAATAAATTAACATTAAAGAATCCAGCTTCTTCACAAGATGTATGTATAAAATATGGGAATTCTAATGGTAAATGTAAGAAGTTTGATCGGTGATTATAATATTTTTTTATCTTCAATAATTATGTATTGTAGTGATTGACTGTGGCCATCCTGGCATTCCTCCTAATGCGATCCTGTCTGGAGAGAAGTATACATTTGGGTCTACTGTTCATTATACCTGCACAGGAAGGCGATCATTATTAGGCCAATCATCTCGCACATGTCAATTAAATGGACATTGGAGTGGATCTCTGCCTCATTGCTCAGGTACCACTTTTGAAGTATGTGAATGTGGTCTTGAAAACATTTTAAACTTCCATAGGTTTTGGTGGAAGCCTGTTTGCTTTTTTTATTATTTGAAAAACATATAAAAGATTAAACATATGCATTAAAATATGCTCTTGTTGGAAGTGCCATAAAAATAAGTAAAATTATTTTTACAAGATAATCCAGTAGGAAAACTGAACTTTGTTAATAAGATTTAATATGAAGGGAAATGACATGCTCAATGGGATGGGACAAGTGACCATTTGGTTTTGAACATGTGTATTTTTATTATATGCACATTGATGATAAGCATATTGGTTTCCAGAGGGAGAGCTCCTGCACCGTTATTTTCTCAAGATAGTGATTTCAATTTTATATAACTTGAAAAAGTCTCGTGATTTGATCTCACAGGCCTCAAGTTAAGTCTAAAATATGTTTTGCATCTGCCCTTTCAGTAAAGCCCCAAGTGCTCTAGCTCATTTCAAGCATGGGATGTTATTGTTTTGGTTTTGCATGGTAACTAGTGGATCATCTTGAATGGAAATGGGCCCAAATCACAAAAATTGAGATCCTCATTTTGAACATACCAAAGCAGAAGAGTGTTACAATCCAGGCTTTTGGTTTGGTCCAGTACACCTATATAGGCCAACTGAGAAGTACACAGAGTTAAGGGCCTTTTAGATCTCAGGTTGTACTTCAAGCCCATTTCTCAACTTTGCTAAGTTTTACTTCTCAATAAATACAGGAGTTTATTTTTTTCTCTTGGCAATGTCATACTTCCATCACATAAGTTACAGCAATCAATATTTTCATCTTGGAGCATTTTCAGATCTATATTGCTTTGACTATAAGAACATAGCTATTTTAATGTTCAGGAAATAGGACGAAGCCATGGGCCATATTCTCTCCTGAGTTCTGCCTACACAGAAAATTATGTGCAAGTCTGACATCCTAGATTCTGCTCCCATCCTAATCTTATGGTCAAATTTTATATCATTCAAAATAGCCTTTGGCTTTTTAATAATATTTCTTTTTTCCCACCGTTTATTTCTTTGGTTTATTTAGACTGTAAATTCTTCATTTTAGTCACTCGGTTAATATACATGTGTACAGCACCTAGCACAATGGGGCCCTAATTTCATCTGGGATCTCTAGTATCACTACAATAGAAATGATAAATAATTATAATTAAAATAATTTTAGATGAAGATCTTGCTGTTAAGATCCAAAAAGAGGCCTGACCACAAAGAAAATGGGCATGTCATGCCTGAAGTCAGATTGCTTGCTTGCTCACTTTGCCTGAACTAGCATAGTACTGATGTGATAAGTCAAATAACTATTATTTGCAGTGAGTCAGGGTTTACTCAGGGGCTAAGCCTGTTCTTAAGACATCCAGCTGGTAGATGTGGTTAAGGACACCATCAGTTCCTCTTCTTCCATAAATCTTCATTTACCAACATAAAATGTGATTGTTCATTTTTTATAGTTTTTCACCTAATTTCACCCAGGGTATATTCTCATAGAAATCAGTTGGAGTATTGCCACTGACTTCAATGGAAGCAGGTTCCAGTTCTTATTACATATGATGATTAGAGCTGCTCATCATGTGAAAAACAGCATGGAATTTGAATCTATTTATACATTTGAAATTCAGATTTGGATTCGCCAAACCTAGTTTTTAAAACCAGTAGAGAGTGTACGTGTGTGTATGTGTGTGTGTTGAGAGAGAGAGAGAATTTGTCTTTGAGTTTCTGGATTTAAACAAAACTCCAAACTTAAAAATATCTACAGAGAAGGGTGCAGACAACACAGAATTAAACTGTAAAAATATTCACATAAATTTTAGAGAACATAAAACTAGTTTTTTTCACAACTCTGCAAATATTACATTTGATAATTGGGATAAGTACTTCAAAATAGTGTAAATGAATAAATATATACAATTTAAAAAATTAAAATGTTCTCTCTCTCACTCTCACACATACTGTAAGGAAGCTCAGAGGTCAAATCAGCATCTAGGAAAAAAATAAAGCCAAGTTCTATTAGAGAAACCTCTATATACTTATGCATTTGCCGAGATTCAAATGTGGGTCACATTGAGCAAAACTTAGATTTGGTATAAAGTGGGTAGAACCTTAATAATGTCACCCACTTATATTAGATCTGAAAACAAAACACCACTAGCTCTGGCAACCTGAAATTATGTGGAGTCATTATTTTTCACTAATATCAGGGTTTCTCAAACAGGGGTTGCCGCTTGTGTAGGGAAAGCCCCTGGCGGGCCGGGCCAGTGTGTTTACCTGCCCTGTCCACAGGTCCGGCCGATCACAGCTCCCATTGGCCCGGAGCAGTGATCCGTGGCCAGTGGGAGCCGCAATCGGCCGGACTTGCAGACGAGGCAGGTAAACACACGGTCCTAGCCCGCCAGGGGCTTTCCCTACACAAGCGGTGACCCCTGTTTGAGAAACCCTGACTAATAGTGTCTATAAGTTTAATTCTGTGATTCATAAATAAATACATACATAAACAAACTAGGACCTGGTGCCTAGGTTGTTTCATGGAGCATATTAGAAAGCCATACAAAAAGAGACAAAAAGTGAGAGTATTCACAGCCCTTTTTACATGTAGGCAGGAATTCACATAGGTTTGTCATGTGTTTTCTGAAGCAGTCTGCTGCTTGCCTATCTGCATTTTAAATTATGCTTCAGATCCAGAGCTAGTAGGAGTTGAGGTGTCCCAATGACAGCTGATGTTTTTGACAGATACCTTTCAGGAATCACACACGTGTCATCTGGAGAGAGCAGTTATTATGGAACTCGCAGAAACTCAAAATTACCGTTACATGCAGCAAAGTCACTGCCATGCATTTAAATAAGTTGTCTGGCCATGGACACCTTCAGTAAAAATGGAAGGCCAGATTCTCTGATGGTGTAGTTCTGGTGTAACTCTAGTGACATCAATGGAATTATGCCAGCAGAAAAATTGGTCCAGATGTGGGGGCAGAAAGTATCTGCATGTAGACTGAGATACTACATGCAGTATCTCAGTCTACATGAACTCATTGTTGAATCCCTGCAATTAGGAGGTCAACATAATTATTGTCTACATAACACTATTGGAGCCATTACTACTGTCATTTTATGATAAAAATAGTCACTAATAGATCGTCTTTTTGCTAGTCCACTATAACATTCCATCAAGCTGAACTGTGATTAACCTCCCCTGGATGGTCACGGTAATCATTCCTAGACATTTTTTAACAAATAGATTTAAGTCTGTATATTAGTAACAAAAAGATGGCAGATCAGAGCGCATAATGGGGTTAATTTATAAGGAAAAGGTATGACACAATTTTGTACGGCATAAAACCCTTTTTTACTTCAATCACAATAAAAGTAGCAGTAATAGTGGTAGCGGTAATACTTAGGAACTGGTTGAGAATGGGGATCATTGTGCTGGGCACTGTACAATTACAAAGTAATAGACACTCCCTGCCCTGAATGTTTTGCAATCTAAATAGACAAGATGGACAAAATGTAGGGGATATATCCAAAGTTATGACCCTAACCACTTTACCCAGGGCACTTTTGGTGTAATGCATAAAACGTAGTGACCAAAATATTCATACTTGATGTCTTCAGTTAATCACCTCAATACTATATTACCATGTTGGAAGGTTTTCAGAAATGAGGGGTCAGTTCAATACTGTTTAACTTCATTTTACTTTTCTCTGAACCAAATACTACCTCTTTTTGTGTTATGGGTAAAAGAGAATCTAGGTCCCTAAAACAAACAAACAAACCCCACAGAACCCGAACCCCATCCTTCTGGAGATGCACTACTATTAACAGATGCCCAATTCAGCTATTTTTTCCTGAGTTTGTGACAGGCAAAGGAAGATAAACATGGGATGCAAAATACTGAATGGGTTAAACCCACAAACCAGCCCTGGATTTACTTAGCCTCCTGGACTAGAATGAGGACTACTACTACTACTAATATTATTATTGTTTATTAAATTGCTTATATATTATACAGTTCTCCATACATCACAAAACAAAATAATCCAATGCTTCACCATCTGACTCTTCCTCACTACTCAGCTCAAAAGATCTTTCTGCTGGTGAAGAGAGGAAATAGGTAAAATACCTCTGCTAGTTCTGGTCTGCATTCAGCACCCTGCTGTGCTGATGGGGCTGGTTGGCAAGGGCTGTCCTCTGTCACTAACCACCCACCTCTGTTGCCCCAGTTATTCCTAAACTCCACTGAGTCCATATGTGCCAGGGATCTGTCATTCATTGATCAAAATGTGATTGCCCTGGGTTCTCACTGTTTCCCACAGATAACTGCATGTCTTTATGACTCTGATATTTAAGTTCAGATAAATACCTGCATGGGTTATTATATATAGAGAGAATTTTATTTACCCCATTTATGCATACATTTTGGCACTGCTGTGTATTTACCCAGTTATCGCTAATAACAAGGCATAATTTGATGCTCTCTGGTAAGTGCATTTTACACTAGTTGTATTTAAAGTTTTTACTCTAGATTTATACCAGTGTAAATGAAAGCAGAATTTGGCTCAATAATGATATTATGATTTTCCTTTAGATCCTTGTTACTGCAAGAGACTGTACTTTTTATTATTTGTAAAAATGTCAACAAATCTATGTGCTTTATGTCTTTGGGCCAAAACCTCAGCTGCTGTAAGCCAGTATAGGTCCACCAAATTCGTTGAAGAATTGAATGCCAATTTATACCAGCTGAGGCCAGAGTTAAATTTAGTTATCTGTGTAGTCAACTGTGCTTTTGTCCAAAAATAATTCAAAGATATTTATCAAAAAGGACAGTGGCCAGGATTTTCAGAAATAGAGACTTGTAATTATGGTCCTAAGTCTGTATTTAGACACCCAAATAAGTTACTGGTTACACTGGGAACTGCTGGGAGCTCTACCCTCACCCCCAATCATGACACTTATTTAGGGTGCTAAATATGGATTTTTGACTTTTATTTAAAAAAAATCTTGGCCACTAATTGTTTGTGAAACATTTATTTTGCTCTATGTATATTAGAAATGGCAAAACTGTTAACTTTTTCTCACCATCTACTTTGTAAAACATAAATAGCATGTCAGCTGAAATGAGATTTTATTCAGCATACTGTCTTTCAGCTGGAAGTAGCTAAAAACCATGACAAATAGTTGGTGTTGAGAAAAATGCTGACTAAAGCTTACGTACAATGGAAGCAATGTTGCCACTCCAGTGATAACATTAAAATGTCAAGTATGCACTCCAGTACCATTAGAAAACATGTGTTACAAGGAACTTGATTGAACAGGAAATTCATCTGTAAATCAGTGACCTCGGAACATCTCCGAATAAGTATTCTGAATGAAGAACCTTGGCGATTTTTATGGTTCTCACAATAAGCTGTGGAACTAAACCCTAATACAAAATCATTAGCCGTTTAGCTCAGGTGTGTCCTAGTGTACCATAAAATGATATAAACTAGGGGGACAAGTACTTTGTAGCTTGGGAAGGCTGAGCTTTTTGCTCCCCTCAGGGGTCTTTGCATCTCTCCATATCCCTCCCACAAGCTCCTCGTATGCCATCCCCTCGTCCCCCTCTATTTCAGGGATTCCCTGCAAGTCCCCCTGTCTCATCCCTGCCAGTGGTTCTGCGTGCCCCCCACTTACCTAACCCAGGGTACCCCCACATTACCCCCACATGCCAATGGCTTTGTGTGCACTCCCATTCCCGCTTGCTTTCATGACTTCCATTCTCGCTTCCCCTGACATCAGGTGCTCTGTATGACCCCCGCCCCCCGTTCCTCCCATACTAGGTTTCTGAATCCCCCCACCAGGAATTGTGTGTGCCTCGTCATTACCACATCTTTCCATTCCAGGGTTCTCACATTCTAGCCTTATGGAGGGTCTCTCATTTCCCTCTTTCCCTCCATATTCCCCAATCCCTCCTCTATACCAGGGTACACCAGTTTCCCTCTTTCACAGGGGTTGTGTTTGCCCCATACCCTTCTTCCCTATTCCCACCTTTCTCCCCAGGCCAGGGGCTCTGTGTGGCCTCTCTTCTCCCATTCCAAGGTCCCCCATTCTCCTCCCCCTCCATGACAGGAGTTCTCTGCATCCCTCATTTCACCTGGCCCCAGGGCAGAAATGTCTGGATTAAATAAGCATGGAAAGGGTCTTCCAATTTCCCTGCCACTGGGGGTTTTATGCCCCCATTTCTCCTCCATGTTCCCTATCCTCCCCCATGGCAGGGTCTCTGTGTGAATCTGTATTGCCCCCTCCACCCCATTTCCCACTGTCCCCTGAATGCCAGGGGCTCTGTCAATCCCCTATTTTCTGATTGCTACCTTCTCTCTTATGCTAGGGGTTCTTTGCCCCTCTTGGCCACTGACCCCATACCAAGATTACCCCAGTCTTTCCCATGCCAGGGGCTGTGTGCATGACTCCCTTTTACTTTATGCCCCCAAATCTGTCCCTCCATTATTCTTTCTGTCTGGGAGTTAAATCAGTCAGGTGTCAACATGTTGAACTCTACTTGGAGGATAAGCAGGAGTATTGTTCTGTAGTGCTTAGGGTGACCAGACTGCAAATGTGAAAAATCAGGATGGGGGTGGGGGGTAATAGGAGCCTATATAAAAAAAAGACCCCAACATTGGGACTGTCCCTATAAAATCAGGACATCTGGTCACCCTAGTAGTGCTGGAAAGAGTGAATTGGTCCCATAAACCTGTTGTTTGATCCACAGAAAATTGCAGAAGTACTTGAAGCTTTGGTTGTGCTAATAATGTAGCAGGGGCTCCATTTGTCCTCCACTTTCCCTCTTTTTTTTTCTGATTTCCCTGGAAATCAATAGGATTCTGGCAATTAATGCCTAGAACATTCCTGGAAATTCCAGAATTGATTGGATGCAGCATTCAAAAGTTATCATATTACATACATGTGTAAATGCAAACATGGAAAAGCCATCAATTTGAGTGTAAGGCCTTCACAAGCTTGGCCAATTACCTGAGAAACGTATACTTTCTGTGTGCTGTTTACACTTCAGTTAAATCTTGGTTACAAAGGTATCATTGGTAGCTACCAAATCATTTGAAATGCCAAGTAAGGGGCCTCGACCCAGATTTTTTAAAGTATTTAGGCTTTGCTTTGCTCAGTGGTGCAATGCCTAACTGATTTAAGAGCCCAATCTAATTTTCAAAAGAGAAACAATGGGAAGCAATATGAAATACCTTTAAAAATCTGGGCCTTATAGTTCACATCAGTAGCTGTAAAACAGTCCTACAGTACTGATATAGTAGTGTAGTGTATCAAATATTATATTAATGTGAAAATCTTTGTATTAAAATTCTAGGTGACACTGCTGGTTCTTGTGGGGATCCAGGAATCCCAGGTCATGGTTCTAGAGAAGACAGTGATTTTAAAATTAAAAGTACTGTACGTTTCAACTGCGAGGTTGGTTATATCCTTCATGGGTCAGAAGAAAGAACATGTTTGGGAAATGGAACGTGGACAGGAAGACAGCCAGAGTGTAAAGGTAAATCACAAAAGGAAAATACATTTTATGTATATATCTTCAAAATGAATGTAATGTCAATGAAATCTCTGGATGTTAAACTGCTTGATTTAGCCAAAGGACAGATAGAGTACAGGCAGTGGAAGAGTAGTCTTCTCCCTATTTGCTTACAAGTGTACCTTTATTACCTCTATTTTGCCCTGGAAGGACAACATCTAGCACTGAGACAATGGATCACTTTCCATGCTTGTTGAATCATGCCATTTCTTCTGTAGTGCTGACCAGAATGCCAATTGTATATCATAGTTCTTGTGATGCAGATACTTGTCCAGTGGGTACTGGCTTGAGACCACAAATCTTTTCACACAGAGACTGAAACAGCTATAAGATAGTAATGGCTTTTGGTCGCCTGGGTACAGTTCAAATCAGTAACTAGAGATGATAAATTCTTAGCCTTTTGAGGCAACCATTACTTTCTCTCTCCCCTCCTCCTTCCACCAGTTTGTACCAACTACATATTTTTTTCCTAGGAGGAAAAAAATAGGTAAGCACTGTAGACCTCACTTTTTTAATATTATTTTTTTCCTTTGACAAATGCTTTCCTGGTTGCTTCATCCTTAGTTATAGCTATTGTAGGCATGAATACCGGTGGAAGGAGAAATTCAATTATTTGTGGAATTTCGTTATACTACATATAATATGTCATAAATGATTAAACTATAAATTTTGTTTACTGATTAATATATCTTGCTCACTATTAGAAAATGAAAAACCCAAACTAAATTACTTAAAATGAATCACTCCAGAATTGTGAAGCAAGATGTATTACCATAAAAACAAGACCTAACCAGATATTTATGGAGAATCATTTACGGTACTTCAGTCATCTTGATTCCACAAATGAGAAGTAATTCCCAACAGACCCTTTTTGAGAAAAAAAGCTTCCTGAATAGCAGAGGAAAATTTAAGAGCCTCTTTTCTCTTATTATCCACTTTATTATTATGGATTGCTCTGTCTTTAAGAGATAGTCATTTCATTTTGAAGAAGACAGCTTAATTAACATTGTCCGGCTATACCCAAAGAAAGACGGGGCATACTTGATATGGATTCAGTCAGGCCACAACTTTATTATTAGATGTTTGGGACTACCTGACAGATAACAGTGTACAGTGCAGGTAACCTCCTGTTTATTCCATAATTACCTGGGGGGCTTCCACCAGCCCCCCCCCCTCTTTTTCCATCCAGGTCCTTACAATCCAGCCCTCTCAGAGGAGGGTTAAGGTGAGCTATAAGAAAGGGGTATTGGCTCCCTGCTGTTCCAACCATAGGCGCCCCAAACCCCTTACCATTCTGTTCCTTTAACCAGCACCTCCTTTTTAAGTCCTTAACCAGGCCATTTATCTAGTCACTGGATGCCTTCCCTATGGAGTACCTGCACTGGATATCCACCACAAGGAGGTACCAGTAATTAGCTGGGCTGCCTCCCCCACAAACCCAGTCGGATTCCCAGACATCTTTCAATTGCCTCTTGTATAGCATCCAAAAAGCATGTCACCCCCCCAAGTCTCTTAAGTGAACCCCCATCCTCCCAAATGAACTCGGTTGCCCCTTGCACTATGCAAGGATCATCGAAGACTCCTGCAAATGGGTTGCCAATGCCATGCACCGCAACAACCTCCCCATCTTGATGAGTCATATCGGTGACCAGCATTCCGGGTCCTTAACAACTCTCTTCATAGCTCAGCCATGTGCCTGGAGCCAAGGATCTCCATGCCATCACCATGAACCCCATATGCCATGGCTTCATAGCGCCAGTGACATCTACTCGAGTTCACAGCTAGCTCCTGGTGCAAGCACCCGCTGCGTGGAGAAAGGGGTTTTCAACACCAGGGCTTTCACCTTTAAAGCCTTCTACCCACCACCCACCTTGTTGCAGCATTTTCTGACCTTGTTCCCTCTCCCACCCCACCATAAAGCACTGCTGCCTTCCTTCGGCAAGCCTGGACAATGCCAGCCTTAGGTGCAGTGTGGTCAAACCTGCTTTTAATATTCTTCTTGATGAACAGATGCAACTCTGATACCAAGTAATTAATAAAATAAATAAATAAATAAATATCTTATAAGCTGTAGGGGGACATGATCACAAAAACTGAGCTTTCTTCCTTCTCTACTATCAAACTGGATTGCCATCATATTATTTTACATTTCAAGATATCTAAGATGCTTCATTATTCATTTAACTTAGAAATCATCCTTGAGGTATGTATACAGAATAAAGACTGCTGTTGTCTTAGTTCTGTTTGTTTATTATATTATATTATATTATATTATATTATATTATATTATATTATATTATATTATATTATATTATATTTATTTAGGTGAAAAGCCATGCACTTGAAAGTTAGGAAATTCTAGATTTATAGTTGCTTGTGCAATGTTAATTCTTCCTTTTTAGCCTCCATCCTGTGCATTTAACGAGGCACAGTCCTGTGGAAAAAATAGTTTGTGATCATGTAATTAAAGATGGTATCATAATGCATACTCACAAATGGACCGAATTGAGGTTGTAGGGGTAACCATAAATCTGGCATTTTCCAGCTTTTCTGTGCTTGATTTTGCAACCTAAATAACTTTCTTTTACCATAGGCTTTTTAAGTGTAATTTCCTAGGTATTTTTCTCCAAGGGAAAAGATTAAAAATAAATTATGGTATATACAATTGTAATAAACCATCTCCATCACACATTGTCCACAGGATTTGAAAGCCAAATCTTCAGCTTTACCAAAGACTTCTATCCCTTAAACATGCTGGCAGCAGGAGCATTAACTTATTGGTAATTTAACATTTAAACATCTTATACATTTAACATTTTATTTTATAGCTGTGCAATGTGGTAATCCAGGAACAACTGCTAATGGGAAAGTATTTCGTATAGATGGCACAACATTTTCTAATTCGGTAATTTATTCCTGTATGGAAGGATACATACTTTCTGGATCTTCTGTGAGACAGTGTACTGCCAATGGAACATGGTCTGGATCCTTGCCAAATTGCACAAGTAAGATTAACCTTCAATGGATAGTCTTCATGTTTAACCATAACTATGGTCTGTTAGATATTGCTTTAGTGTTTTTAATTAAATTCTTCATTCTTGTAAATACAATAATATAGAATTTAAGTATTAACTGCCAGCTTTACTTTCCCTCACAACACTTCAGAAACTCTTGGTAATCTACATAACAAAGTACATTCAACCATGAAAATATTATGTAAGTGTAATATGAAGAATGAAATGTTTGAAGAAAGATGAGTTAAAACATACTGACGAGTATTACATTTGAAGGCACTTGTATATTCATATATTCTGCCCACTTAAACTTTCCTCTAATGGTAAAAAAGTATTTTCTTGTTTCATATTTTGTGGTGTTAGTGTTCGTTTTTGTGTGTGTTTTGTGTGATGCATCTGCTCATGTGATAATGTGCTGGTCACTTGCTGAGCATGTTTTCTTTGTGAAACAGGAATAAAATACAATCGCTACTTGCTTTGCTATGAAAAAAACTATTTTTCACTTACAAATGTGTAAGACTTTTTTATCTGTCTCTATATGGTTCGTAGTTTTTACAAAAGAAAAAAGCAAGCTGTGGAATAGTGTTTCTTTCTTATTACTTTATAATTGTTTTAGCTGCCATTTTGTTTATTATTTATAAGTATTCTAAGCGGTTGCATAATATGTTTGTGGTGTGTGTTTCAATCTTTTGAAATCTTCTGTAACTTCTTATACTATATTTCCTGCTTGGTGATTGCAATCTAAAACTTTTCAAGTGTTTCTATTGTAGTTTTCAAGTGTGATTGCCTGACCTTTGAAGATTATACATACAGTACTTGTGACATCAATTTATTTTAATGGTGTTATCAGTGGGTATCTACAATCTATTAACTGACCACAGTTTCAGAAAAGAAACTGCAGCATTTGACAGTTCTTGCAAGACAATATATGAGTTCATGAAAAGCTTGTTTTCTTTCCCTGAATTTGTGGCATATTGTTTTAGTATTATAGGTTCAGATAACAAAACCAAGCATTCTTCAGATTGTTTGATTTAACCTCACTCCACACTGGCCTGTGCTTGTCCTTTTAGAACATAAGACAGGCCATACTGGGTAAGACCAAAGGTCAATCTAGCCCAGTATCCTGTCTTCTGACAGTGGCCAATGTGAGGTGCCCCAGAGGGAATGAAAGGAACAGGTAATCATCAAGTGATCCATCCCATTGCCCATTCCCATCTTCTGGCAAACAGAAGCTAGGGACACCATCCCTGTCCATACTGGCTAGTAGCTATTGATGGACCTATTCTCCATGAACTTATCTAGTTCTTTTTTGAATCCTGTTATAGTATTGGCCTTCACAATATCCTCCAGCAAGGAGTTCCACAGGTTGACTGTGAGATGTGTGAAAAAATCCCTTTCTTTTGTTTGTTTTAAATCTACTGCTATTAAGCACTTTTCAGCACTCTCTCTCTCTCTCTCTCTCTCTCTCTCTCTCTCTCACACACACACACACACACACACACACACACACACACACACACACACATTCACCAAATCCTCTCCTTGGAAGTCATGACTGATAGGGTAACCTCACCAATAAGACCTGAAAGGAACTGAAACTGATTTTTGGCACCTATTTGTGAGTGCTAGAACTACATTACAGCTCCATTCTTTTTGTCTCTGTGAGCACTTCTGTGCAGGTCTTCTCTGAGGAAAGGCCACAGACCCTTGAGTTCAGCAGCTGTCCTCCCCTTCTCCACTTTTCCTGTTTCTCCTTTCTCAAACTGTCCTCTCTACACCTCCAAAAGTTGCTAACACAGACATTAACAGTTAAACTTTGCTATTGCTGCATTCAAAACAATTCAAAACAGGGATCTGATTTTTCCTTCCAAAGTTCAGTATGACCAGGGAGAGTCTCTTATGCTGTGAGTGGATGGGTTGAAGTTGGCTTCTCACCAAAAATTGTCTGTCCATTAGTGAGGCAAGTGCTCAGTTTATCCATGATCTGAAGAGAGGGAGGATTTTCATTCAAGAGAGCTTTGATGAAGGTAGAGCTTGTAGGCCATCCACCCAGACTCTGGTTGGAGAGGATTCACCTAGCAGTTATGAATCTGCTGCTAAGCCATCAAATCATCCATCCCTTCCTGCCACATCAGTCAGTCCTAACACAGCTCTTCCATTCCTGGCTGTGATAGCACTTAATACCGTGGGAAATCTCCCTAAAGGGGAGTTCATCTGACCATCTTGTTTCTCACCTCTCTTCCTCCCACATGTTCCAGCCTCCTTGGGAGAATTGTTTGAAGTGGGAATTGCTGCATACTCACTGTACATAAGGTCAGTTCTATTACATGGGTCTCTCAACCTGGGGCAGATAGATCTAGTCAACCCCTCCAGAGAGACTCTGCTGTATCAAGCAGAAAACAGTCCCTCTCTATCCTCTAATGGTCCCCTCTTTCCTGAGTTCTCTGGAAAGGAAGAGGCTTTACAGTGAAGTCATATCTCAGAATCCTGTCTAGAGTCTTCCTTGACAACAGGAAGAGTCATTCTGTCCTGTATCTCAGTCACTGTGGCCAGTTTGGATGATGTTAACTCATCATTTAAATCCATCAGATGTTGATACTAGAACAATTTCCAAAGTGCAGATGGAGCTAGGAATGTGTGTTCTCGATTAGAAGGAATATGTATAAAGGGGACTTTTCCATTTCTTTTTTGAGTCTCTGGAAAACATTTCAGATGCTGAGTGGAAGAGCCCCTCTAGACAGATATCTTTTAGCAAAATCTGCTGCAGGCAATGGAGTGTGCCTGGAACAGAATATTCCCATTTTGTTCTGCCCCCAGATTGACTTAGTGGAGATATGCCAATTTACAGCAGCTGAGACTCAATATCTGCATTTCACTTTCAAAGGAGCTCTGCAAGTGCTGGCATCCTGCATTGTCACCTCCTACCATGACTTTATTCACCCCAAATCAGTCCTGTACAGGAACATTTATGGATTATTGGATCCCATACAAAGAGCTACAAGACTTCCTCAAGGGACTCTCCTTTTTTGTAGAATGCGCTTGTGATATAGCAATACTTTCTTCTCCATCTCCTCTGCATTAAATAGCTAAAAGACTTATCTGGCCACTGTACTGGAAGTGGACTCCCTCACATCACACAGTTTGGGGTGGTTAGCCACTTAGTGAAGACCTAAGCACAGTGGCTAAGGAACCAACTGACATCAGCACACTCAGTGAGCTCAGGAAGGCCACAGTCCTTCCAAATCTATGGTTGTCCTTCCCTGTTTCTATTTCCTTTCCTCTCCTTTCCCTTCTGGTTCCATTCTTCATTGGGAAAGACATGAGGAGCAATCATCATGGTTACTGGTACATACTGTGGGACACCAGGGCCCTTTTCCATAGTTAGCAACAACGTGAGATGGTAGTTCGCCAAGGGTGTATGGATGTTCTTTGGCCCTCTCTGAGAGCTATGCCTCTGCTGATGGAAATGAGAGATGTGATCCACCAAAGGCTCAGGGTAGTCCATGGAAACTTAGGACCTCTCAGTCACGGTCATAGGTAGGGTCAGCAGGGCTTGTAGCCAGTCTATGTCTGATGAGAGTCCTCATCATTACAACTGTGAGTCAGCAGAACCTTTGAGTTTAGTGAGACTTTCTCAGCTGCTTCATCCATTCCCGTAACTCTGACTCTCAACCCCCTTCATCCTCCCCCAGTTCCTGCTCTGGTCCTGAAACCTGCCATCCTCTCTGTACTAGGATGAGCTTATTTATCCCATTTCTTTTTTTTCTTGAATGAGGGGTTTCTCCTTGATCCTCATTCTTTGTCAGACTATTGCCAGTGGATGTGTCCAAGTAATTCTTGTGAATGCTCGTTGTCACCTCCCCTGTCAACAGGTGATTGGCCCTAAAATCATCCATTGAAGATTTTTGTTTCAGTTTTGTGGTCTTAGAGATGGTCACACATGTCTGATAGTGGACTGGATGTAAACTCTAGACCAAGCATCACTGGAAACTAGTCCTTCGGGATTCAAAGTAGAGGGTACCATATTGCTCCCTTCTCGGGTTATAGCAGCTATGCCTATTTTTGGCTAATATATTTTTTCTACTTTGATCTTCTTTGGGTTTTCTAACCCTCAAGATTAGCGGTACTATAAGATTCTACTAACACAAATTCCTCATCCCTTTAGGAAGAGATGGTGTCTCATAGTCCTCTGGCTTCTCTCAACGGAGTCTTTTTCAGACATTTGGTCTAATTGACATGGTATTGATCATTTCCTTGGGTTTTAGCCTTCACAACATCCCTTGGCAAAGAGTTCCATTGGTTCACTGTGTGTTCTGTGAAGAAGTACTTCCTTTGTTTGTTTTAAACCTGCTGCCTATTAGTTTCCTGGGTGAGCCCTGGTTCTTGTGTTTTGTGAAGGGGTAAATAACACTTCCTTATTTACTTTCTCCACACCATTCATGATTTTATAGTCCTCTATCATATCCTCTCTTAGTTGTCTCTTTTACAAGCTGAAAAGTCCCAGTCTTTTTAATATCTCATCATACAGAAGGTATTCCTTACCCTTAATCATTTTTGTTGCCCTTCTCAGTACCTTTTCCAATTCCAATATATATTTTTTGAGATGGGGCGACCAGAACTGAATACAGTATTCATGGTGTGGGCGTACCATGGATTTATATAGTGGCATTATGATATTTTCTGTCTTATTATCTATCCTTTTCGTAATGGTTTAACATTCTATTAGCTTATTTTACTGCTGCTGCACATTGAGCGGATGTTTTTGGAGAACTATCCACAATGACTCCAAGAGCTCTTTCTTGAGTGGTAACAGCTAATTTAGATCCCCATATTTTGTATGTATAGTTGGGATTATGTTTTCCAATGTGTATTACTTTGCATTGATCAACATTGATTTCATATGCTGTTTTGTTGCCTAGTCACCCAGTTTAGTGAGATCCTTTTGTAACTCTTTGCAGTCTTCTTTTTACTTACCTAACTGCTTCTGATGTAGCATTTTTCCTTTGTTTGTTTTTTCCTGTTAGTTTTCTGAGTCTTTGGCGAGTTGCTTTTCAAATTCCTTTTTGGACTGCCAAATTATACTTTTACACTTGACTTGCCTGAGTTTATTCTCCTTTCTATTTTCCTCAGTAGGATTTAGCTTCCCATTTTTAAAGGATGTCTTTTTGCCTCTAACCACTTCTTTTACATTGTTCTCTGGCCATGATGGCACTTTTTTGGTCCTCTTACTAGTTTTATTTTAATTTAGGGTATATATTTAATTTGAGCCTCTAGTACAGTGTTTTAGAAAAGTTTCCATGCAGTTTCCATGCATTTCGCTTTTGTGACTGTACCTTTTAATTCCCATTTTACTTGCATCATCATTTTTGTATAGTTTCCCTTTCTGAAGTTAAATGCTACTGTGGTTGACTTCTTTGTTGTTTCTTTCCTCCCACCCCCCCAACTATATTAATTTAATTATATTACTGTCACTATTACCAAGTGGTTCAGCTATATTCACCTCTTGGACCACATCTTGTGCTCCATTTAGGACTAAATCAATTATTGCCTCTCCCTTTGTGGGTTCCAGGACTAGCTTCTCATTTGCAGTGTCAAGAAACTTTATCTCTACATCCTATCCTAAGGTGACATGAACCCAGTTAATATGGGGATTATTGAGATCCCCCATGATTATTAAATTACATATATTTATACTCTAATCTCCTGGAGCATTTCACATTCACCATCCTGGTCAGGTGGTCGGTAGTATATTCCTAATGCTATATTCTTATTATTCTAGCATGGAATTTCTTTCCATCAATATTTTATGGTACAGTTTGATTCATTTAAGATTTTTACAACATGACCTACTCTTTTATTCCTATGTATTTTGTATCCTGGTTTTACCATATCCCATTGCTTATCATCATTCCACCAAGTTTCTGTGATGCCTATTATATCAATATTCTTGTTTAATACCAGGCACTCAAGTTCATCCATCTTAGTATTTAGACTTCTAGAATTTTTATGCAAGCATTTATATAATTTCTCACTTTTTAGTTGTCTCCCAATATGTGATGTAATTGCCTGGGATTCTTTCATTTGGCTGTTTCTCTTCAGTTCTTACCTGTACTTCATGAACTTCTATCCTCTCCTCCTTACTGGGATATAGAGAATCCCCATTAATAGATCATCCTATAAGGGATGTTTTTGTCTGAACCATGTGATCTTCTGTACCTGTTGGCTTTCCCCCAGGCCTTAGTTTAAAAACTCCTCTACAACCTTTTTTAATTTTACATGCCAGCAGTCTGGTTCCATTTTGGTTTAGGTGGAGCCTATCCTTCCTGTATAGGCTCCTCCTTTTCCAAAAGGTTTCCTAGTTCCTAATGAACCTAAACCCCTCCTCCCTACACCATTGTCTTATCCACACATTGAGACCCTGCACTTCTGCCTGTCTAACTGGCCCTGCACGGGGAGCTGGGATCATTTCAGAGAATGCTACTATGGAGGTTCTGGACTTCAATTTCTAGTAGCCTAAATTTGACTTCCAGGTCCTCTCTCCCATCTTTCCCTATGCCATAGGTAGCTGTATGTATCACAACCACCAACTTCTCCCCAGTACTACACATAAGCCTGTCTAGATGTCTCAAGAGAGCCACAATCTTCACATGCAGCAGGGAATTCACCATCTGGTTCTCTTAGTCATCACAAACACAGCTCTCTATATTTCTAATGATCAAATCCCCCATTACTATTACCTGTCTTTTCCTAATAAATGGGGTTCCCTCCCATGGAGAGGTATTCTCAGTATCAGAGGATACCATGACATCATCTGGAAAGAGGGTCCCAAATATGAGATTGTTTCCCTCCGCTCCAGTTTGATGTTCTCCTTCCCCCAAACTGTCATCCTCCTCAACAACACAGAGGCTGTCAGACTGCTCTGCTCTGCCCATCTTCCCACTAACTGTTTCTTTATGTTCTTCCCTTCCTGCTCCTTAATTTGGAGCTGGTGGGGGAGTGTTTGATTTCTGGGTTGTTGTTTTTAAGACATATATATGTTATTTGTAAGGATGATTGTCTCCTGGTTTTATTTTCTGTGAAGGAAATACATAACAAGCTGGTCCCATTCTTTCAGCCTCTATTTCCTCCTTGTTGATGGTAAATTGGCATTCTCATTTAAGTGTTTAATTGCAAAGTTCTGGATCAGGGAAACTTTTTTTCTGATTTTCATGGAACAGGAGGATGGATACTCTTCCTCAGTCTGTTGCAGATCCCTTATTGCCAGAGGTCAAACTTTTGGGTTTTTCCCTTCTCATTGCAGTCATTCCCTTCTTAATTTGGGGAATTTCTGTATAATCTTTGGGATCCAGATGAGTGACTTTCACACTGTGTGGTCCTTGGTGAAACAATCTGCTTTTCCTCATCTACCTACTCCTTTTTAGGGTCTTTGTTTTCCAACTGCAATTTTCTAATCCTGACATTTAAGTATTAAAATAGTACAGTCCATGTTTTGCACTTTTGAACAGGTGTACTAATTTTTTCCCTAAAATGTAGCTGCTGTATGTATCCATGTATTGTGTTAGATAGAGAATTAAGTGATATATATGTTTACCTAATGTAGCTGGAGATAAACATTTGCTATATTTTTGGCAATAAATCATTAATTTGACTATGTGCTTTTTCTCCTCCCAGATACACAGTCACATTAATGATTTACCATCTGTTCTTCAACCCCTTACTTGCAGTAATCAGTTGTGGAGACCCAGGTGTACCAGCCAATGGCTTGAGATATGGTGATGATTATGTTGTTGGACAAAATGTTACCTACATGTGCCAACCCGGCTATACAATGGAATTGAACAGCTGCATAATTCGCACCTGTACCAGCAACGGCACATGGAGTGGAACAATCCCAACTTGTAAAGGTATCACAATGATTTTGGGTATCAGAACATTTTTGTGTGTGACATTTGTACTTATTGTGTACTGTAACATGTTAGTCAAACTAAGTAAACATTCATCATTATAACCGAAGGCTGAACATGTTTGGACATCTTAATATTTACTTTGTTTATATGGTAAATTGAGTTGGGGGCTTTTAAATTGTTGTCTTACCATTTGTGTCTTTTATTTTGTTTCATACATTTAAAGTGTTAGCTGTGTTGTGCTGGAGATCTTACTGGGGCTCTCGGGAGCCTCTTACTAAGTTTCTGCTTAAGAGACAGTTCAGGTGACTTCCCTGCTTTTAATGGAGTTTGCCTTTTTTCTGCATAATGTTAATCTACCAGAGATGATACATTTCAGCAGTTTATCTGGGGAACCTACATAGTATTGGACTTTCTAATTGTCTAGAATCCAGTAAATGATTTTTTTCCCCATGGCTGGATGGCACTAGACTATCTTGTCCTTCCCACCAGTATCTTTGGCCAATCCCTCCCTTGCTTAGGGTACAGAAATTCAACACTCTCCAGTAGTATTAATATACTCAGCATGTTTTTCAGCAGCAAAGTCTAAATATTTCCAGCAGATGCCCTAATGTACATTTGTTTGGCATCTGATGTTGCCTCCTTCCTATGGGATTTGGAAAAACAAAAGAATAAATCCCCTGATCCTTCACACTTCCTCTCTGCTAGCACATGCATTCTTGATTTACAGGTATTACAGGGAAGTTCTTGTTGTAGCCTGTGGTTAAAAAATTGGTAGCTTATAACTGAATTTTATTGTAATATACCATCAAAAACTATTCTACTGATGTAATCAAAACTGCTATTTTCAAAGTAACCTACAACCTCTTCCTTGCTAAATTTAAGGGCATCTTCTCAGGCTCATTCTCCTTGATATTTCTGTTAGCTTTGACATAGTGAGTCTCCTCCTCCATCTTAAGATCCTATCCTCCATAGCCTTGTGTGACTCTTCCTTCTCTTCCTTCTTCTCCAACCTAGCCAATTGCACCTGCGACCAGGTGTTGGCAAGTGGTTCTTTTTCCTTCCCACTTTCCTAGAGGTATCTCATAGGAATATTTGATAAATCCTCCCTTTTCTCTGTCCATGCTTCCACCTGGATGGGCTCATTCTCTCTCATGTCTTCAAACTGAAGACTCTCAGATCTGCATCTCCATCCCTATTTTCTTCTTCTTCCATGTATGCCTTGACCCCTCCTCCCAGCTATGTCAGTGTTGTAGGGTGTTTTTTTTTTCAGTTCTGCTCCCAATGCTTTGAATGCAGTTTATTCTCAAGTGCTCCAATTTTTTTTCTGTTCAAGAAAATGCTCTTCTTCTGTTTACTTTTCATTATTAACCATCATCAAATGCTACTGTTTTTGCATACAAAACTGATCACACAAGGAATTATCTCTCTCTCCCCACATGTCTTCTTATAACATTTCTGTACTGCCTATTACCATGGTTCCCAGGCACTGTAATCAGAGTTATATATTAAATCTGAGGTGTATGTATCAATAATTCTGTTTTTTGTATACTGTTTCTTTAAATGAAAGTTGTTCTATCAATCTGCTAGGGAACACAAGAGTCAGGCAATGCAAGATGGATTCTCTTACATATTCTTCTTTTATGTTGCCTCTTCCCTTTTTTCACCAAATGTTATGTTTATTTTAGAATAAGGTTCAGCCTTGGGCTTGCTAGAGATGTCTGAGTTGGGGGTTTCAGTTTTGGCTGGAGCCCCAAAGAGAAATTCTGGCTGGGGCAGAATCAGAGGCATCAGTCAGAACCTTACTCTTACTCTGTCTTTGGCCAGTTCTGTTACTGACCATTCAGTGGGAACAGGGGCGGCTCCAGGCCCCCAAGTGCGTGCTTGGGACGGCAAGCCGTGGGGGGCACTCTGCCGGCGCCGCGAGGGTGGCAGGCAGGCTGCCTCCTGCAGCTTGCCTGCGGAGGGTCCGCTGGTCCCGCCGCTTCGGTAGACCTGTGGAGGGTCCGCCGAAGCCGCAGAACCAACGGACCCTCTGCAGGCAGCCTGCCTGCCTGCCGTGCTTGGGGCGGCAAAAGCCCTAGAGATGCCCCTAAGTGGGAATCATAGAATGTCAGGGTTGGAAGTGACCTCAGGAGGTCATCTAGTCCAACCTGCTGCTCAAAGCAGGACTAATCCTCAATTTTTGGCCCCGATCCCTAAATGGCCTCCTCAAGGATTGAACTCATAATGGTGGGTTTAGTAGGCCAATGCTTAAACCACTGAGCTATCCCTCCTCCCAGGTCCCTGCTCCTGTCTTTCACTTTGCTCTACCTTATTTAGGCTGCTGTTACCCAAAGGCCATTAACTGGGAGTAGTGGGTATACACCGGCGTACGAAGGGAAAAGTTCAACTTTCAAATGAGGGACAGAGATTGTAAGCTCTTTGGGGAATGTACACTCTTCTTTTCTGTCAGTCATTCATTATACACACTTATGCACTGTAAAAATATTAAATAGTAATCGTGTGAAATCTCTGATGCTGTCAGAAATTCCCTATTTTATTCCATGCACATTTCTGTGCAATGCCAAAAGTAATATTCACTTTTAAACTAATATTATTGTTTATTTTGAATATGTAATCAAAAGGAATGTATAATATATAATAATTTATTTGAAATATATAATAGCTATATGTTACTGTTAGGAGGATTTGGTACAATTTAGATGCAATAAGTGGACAATGAACTGCTCAGAGTATGCAAACATTATTTTCCAGCTGCCACTGAAATACTAGATATATATGATTTTCCCTCGTTTGTCTCCGCAAGAGAAGGATGTGTGTGTTCATTCACAAGTAAATGTCAGTCAGGCATTGTACTTTTCAGCAAAACTGTCTTAAATCCACTTTGCTTTTGTAATACCAATTTCAGCTGAAACCCCAAGCAGAATCCACTGCAGATATCCATTATTAACGGTTCAGTCTCAGCTGTTATTGTAGTTAGAACCTTGACAGGGCAATGTTCAGTTTTATTCATTTATTCCTTCATTTTGAGGCTGTGGTCATTTACTTATTCTTTCCTGACCCTGCTTCCCCTATATTGCCAACAGACATGCTGCAGCCCATTGTCTGCCTCAACTCAGTTCCATATGCGCTATTCCCCTCCTGTCTGCAGTTTCTGGAGGTAGTTCAAAGCTGAAGCACAGATGGTGCTAACCACACCCCCTTCTGTTTGCTGACAGAAGTTTTGCCTCCACAGCAGCAAATAAATGGTGGTTCATTCACTCCCATCCTTTTCTTTTAGAGTTGTTATTTTTAGCCATTTTAGGGGCAGTTCAAGCATTTCCATTTGCTTTCAAGTCTCCTCACCTCCTGCTGGTCTGGGATCTGAGCAGCACAGTGTTCACAGCCACCCGGAGCATCCACTGCAGCATCTCCCTGCTGAGCTCCTCCACCCGCTTCCAGTCATGGAAGAAGAGCTGTGCAAGCGATGGACAAAATCCAAACAGTGCTCTGAATGTGAAGCACCTTTCTCAAGCCAGGCAGAAAGAAAAAAATTCCCAATCTGCCCCAACCACCCACCCCTATCTCTGCTAGGACATGGGGCTCTGAGCGGACAGGCATATTGGTGCCTTCCCACCAGTTAGCCTTGATTCCACCAAAGAAACATCCCACAAAGAGAGCAAGAGCAGAACCAGGAGGGAGGCTTGGAGGACTAGGAGACCTTCCTCCAGCTGACCCAGAAGGTAAGTCCTGGGGCATAAAGATGAGACCCTTTCTGAGCTATTGGTTCCCTCTCCCCTTGCCCCCAGTGGAACGAAGCAGGGCACCTACACAGCTCTTCTTCTGCACACAGTGGGTTAATCTCTGCAAAACCCAGAGACTCTGGGACCCCAAAAAGCAAAAGCAAGTGTTCCCTTCTTAAGGCAGCAGTTACTAAAAAGTAGGGTGAAAATCAGGGGCCAAATCCCTTCTCCTTTGCCTTCTCCCCCGAGGGAGTGTTTGCTGGGGTTTATCTCCTTCAGAGGCTATGTCTGCACTATGAGCTAGGGGTGTGCTTCATACCAGTGACAGATTAGCCACTGGGCCAACGGGAAACCTACCTATGGGCCCCAGCCAAATGGAGGGCCCTGGAGAAATGGATGCCCTTGCGTGCTGACCCACTCTGCCCGGCGCTCTTGACGGGGTCAGAGCGTGGGGGCTTGCCCCACTCCACCTGCCCACCTGGCACTCCTGCCAGGGATCGGGGTTGGGGCGCGGGCGCTTCTTCCACCTGCCTGGCACTCCTGCCCCCATGCCTTGACTCTGCTCACCCCCAGCAGGAGCCCCTGTGCCCTGACCCTGCTCCCCCTGGCATGAGCGCTGGGTGAGCGTGAGAAGCCCTTGTACCCCGATCCTGCTCCCCGGGAGGAGTGTCAGATGGGGACAGAGTGGACTGCAGGAGGAAGGGATGGGGAGAGCCCCCACTTGCTCTGACCCAGGTCCCTACAAAACTGGAATCCGCCTCTGACACATACTCAAGCTAGCATGAGTATAAGCTGCAGTGTAGCTCAGTAGCATGGGTAGCAGCAGCAGCGGCACACCTGAGCCCTGTTGAGAACCAACCCACCTGAAATCAGAGGGTATGTACTCAACATAGCTCAGCTGTGTCTCCACTGCCGCTACCCATGCTACTGAGCTACACTTCTGTTTATACTTGCATATGCTCAATGAGAGCTAGCAAGAATATATGCACACAAGCAGGGGAAATCACACCCCTGGCTCATAGTGTAGATGGAGTGCTGTGTAACATTGCCCCTCCCCACCCTGCAGCATGTCCAGGCATGCAAAGAAGCCTGTGCCCCCTGTCTTAGCCTGCAGCCTAATGGAAATTGTGCCTGTCTGGCTTTCCTTGCTGTGCCAGGGAACTGAGCTCAAATTTGAGGCAGCATCAGAATGGGAATTTTGCCTTCTGATCATCAACCATAAACCCTTGCTCTGCCTGGGAAAGGGGCTCTCTCTCCACCCCTCCCCGCTCCACAGGTGACTCCATATTAAAGCCTTGAGCTCTTCAGGAAGTCCGTGACCAGTACAGAGGCACTTGAGGATTCCGCTAGCCTTGGGGCTGCATTTTCATGGGACTACAGAATGGTAAATGAGAAATCCCTTCCCATGTTCAAAGTGCTCTTGATTTCCTGTGTAAAGATCCAGGTGATATTAGGTTGCTCCTGCAGCACGTACTTGGGTGCTATCTAGCCTGGATAGCAGGCAAGCAGCCTTTCAGGCACCGGGGGATAGCTAGCAACTTTTTTCACAATTGAGGCATGTTTACCACTACCCATCATCTATTGTGTGCTCCCTAGACCAGGATGAATAGTGTGCTACCTCCATCTTGTAAACAGCCAAGGGGAAATGTACCACACATGCAACAACAAAAAACAAACAAACAGACAAACAAAAAACCCTGCAAACTGTTCCATGATGGCCAGCAAGGAACTTATAAATAAAATATCTTTCCTTTCAAGCATTATTGTGATACATGTTTTCGCTTTCCATTGAGGCAAATGAGGACACCTCATTAAACCAAATGTTAAACTAAAATGTTTAGATAGATAGATAGATAGATAGATATTCCATAGATTTGGGGAGCATAAGGTTGGTGCAGCAGACATATGTCACACCTTCAGAAGCGGATTTCATTCCAAGACCTGAATACCATAGGACATCACTGCTTATACTATAGGACACACTGCACAGCAATTTAAAAGCTTCATCTATAACTGTCCAGACCAAAGTTTTTTCATACATTTAGTAGGAAAACCTACTTCATGGTAAATAAGTGGCTCATTTTCTAGGGGCATGGTCCTTGCTTGGAGTAAGATGTCTCGAGTCGTGTGTTGGGCAAACAATTGATGTGATTTGTGACCAGCAATGGATTCTAACTTGGTGGCTTCAAGGATGTCATGTTATACCCAGGAATAGTCATTGCTCATTCTAAATGGTGCATCCAAACTTACAGGTAATGAGCTATTGGGGGAAATATTAGAGAAATTAGTAGCTGAGACTGAAAAGAAGTGTCAATCCTCATTATCAAAGCCAGAACAGCAATCTACTGGTTGTTACCAACACCAAGGATATCCAAGAATGGACTGTTACCCTGGCAGGGAAGTTTCTGCTCCAGATTTTTTCCAAGGAAATCTACATGAATTTTCCTCCAAACCATCAAAATCCTACACATGACAAAGACTCTCCCTTATGATCCACCCTCTGCACCCAGAGTCTTAAGTGGATGTAGTAGTCACAGCAAGGCAAAGCTCACAGGCCACAACACGCAGTGCCAGAGCCCATACTCTTGATTGCCAAGCAATCACTTGGATCACTTGATAATTACCAGTTCTGTTCATTTCCATTCGTCTGGTAACCTGACATTGGCCATTGTTGGAAGACAGGATACTGGGCTAAATGGACCTTTGGTCTGACCCAGTATGGCCGTTCTTATGTTCTTAAGCCTATGGCTTTGCAGTAACACCAGGAAAAAACTCCCTGATTCTCTTGACAAACAGAATTTACCTGGGAGTGGAGATAGACCCTTCAGTGACAAAGATCTACCCATCACTAGACAGAAGATTCAGAAGATCCAGGGCCAGATATCCATGCTGGACAAATGCATGAGGCCAACCATAGCTCAGAGTCTCAAGTCACTGGGCCTTCTCATCTTGTACATATGGGTCTCCCAATGGCGAGGTCACATATCAGACCTTTCTTCTGAGAGTATGGGCCCATTCCCTCAAGCTAAGGCAAGACCAAGTCCAGGGGTGATAGAAGGTCTCAGAGAACATCCACAGGAATCTTCCCATATCCTTTCTAGGGCTGCAGGTTGTTACAACAGACACCAGTTGGAAGGGATGGGGAACACTTCTGGGACCCAGAATAGTGTAGGGTAACTGAAGATCTGGGGAAAGGAACTACCACATCAAGTTCTTGGCACTCAGAGCTGTCAAACTAGTGAGATTGCAGAACTACCTAGCATGGAATCACTTTTTGGACCAACCAGACAACATGACCACAGTTGCGTACAGGAACAACCAAGGAAGAACAAGGAGTGTAGCTCTAAATGCAGAAGCAATGGAGACAATAGAATGGGCAGACAAGACATCACCCTCCCAAAAGGCAATACCCATAAAAGGAAAGCTGAACCAAAAAGCAGACTGGCTCAGTAGACACAAAATCAACTACTCTGAATGATGCCTGTACCAGGAAGTCTTCACTCTGATCTCGCATATGTTTGGTCTCCCCTAACTTGACCTGTTTGACAATTACAGCAATGCAAAAGGACAGAAATTCTTCACCCAAGAAGCAGATCCTAAGTCCATGGGACAGATGCTCTGTTGCAGAGATGGCCACAAGGCCTGCAATATGCATTCCTGCCCTTCTCTCTCCTAGGGAAGGTGTTCCAAAAGGTAAGGTGAGAAGGGTGACAGCCCTAACTCTTTACCAACCAAGGAGACCCTGGTTTTCTGATCTGATAGAACTGAGGCTGTAGCCACCATACCAGCTTTAGACAAGACCAGACCTCTTTTTTCCAAGGCTCATTTCTCCATCTAGACGCAGGTCACCTTTAACTGACAGCCTGGCTATTGAAAGAGAAGTGTTAGCCACACTCGGCCTATCTTCCAAAGTAATCAGGCCTCTTCTCTCATTCAGGAGAGTTTTTCCACACAGCAAACATACTTGTCCATGCAGACCAAGTTCAGTTTGTTGTGCCAAGAGTGCAGCGCATATCCAAGGTATCCTGGGATTCCAGCCACTTACAACTTCCTTCAGAAAGGTGCAGATAAGGGCCTTTTGCCCAGCAGGGTAGTTCACCAGGTATCAGCCATAAGTTGTGTACTATTAGTAGGATCCTCAGGCTCCTTGGCAGAACCCTCAGGTATCCAAATTTTTCAGAACAATCAGACTGCCCAGATCAGCTGTCGGACCAATCTTCCCTCAGTTGGTCCTACCACTGGTGCTGAAAGACCTAACCGTACATCCCTTTAAGCCTCTGATTTCCTTCACTCTGCCCATGGGCACAGCACCTGACTGTGAAGCAGTGGCACACCCCAGATGGCAGAAGCACACTAAAGACGTATATCAGGTGTAAAGAATCCACAAGTAGATGGGTCTCCCTGTTTATTTCCTTTCATCCCCAGGTGCCAAGGGCTTAGAGTATCCAAGCTATCAATTACTAGATGGATCGGACTATGCATCGCTGAGGCACACAAGCCATCCAACCGCCCTGGTCAGGGAATCAAGATGCATTCTGCAAGATCCTTGGCAACCTCTTGGGCCAAAAGAGCATGTGCCCCCAACACAGAGATCTGCAGAGCAGTCATATAGCTAGCGCCTCTATCAGGCACTGTAAGATAGTCTTTCTGTCTCTGCCGAGGCCTTGTTTGGCAGGAAAGTGCTGCAAGCAGTGGTCCAGATATAACCTTGCCATTCGAGCAGTTCAAAAAGATTTTTTTCCCTATTTCTCATGTTCACTTTTCTGTCCCTCCCTAATGTCGTTCACTGTTGGCTACTTCCCATGCATATCAAAATTGTGGGGGATGCTGGGCTGCAGAATGGAAAATTATCTTACCCAGTAATTTCCTTTCTGCTATCAGGTTCTCCCACAATTCTACCCACCCTGGATGGCTTCACAGCCAAGGCTCAGCATTCTGTTTGGATAGTTACCAAGAGGCAGTGGCCTACTGCAAATAATTAATGACACCTCTACCCTGATATTACGCTGTCCTTGGGAGCCAAAAAATCTTACCATGTTATAGGTGAAACTGTGTTATATCGAACTTGCTTTGATCTGTCGGAGCATGCACCCTCCCCCGGCCTCCGCCCCCAGAGCACTGCTTTACTGCGTTATGTCTGAATTTGTGTTATATCGGGTTGTGTTATATCGGGGTAGAGGTGTAGTTGGCACTGAAGTTAGTGTTACAAATCATTTTCTAAGAGCTGTTTCACAGCTTAGAAATGCATCATCTGATAGCAAGCAGAAGGGGGTGTGGTTAGCACCACAGCTGCCAACTTTCACATGGTAAATAAGTACCCCAACTTTCACAATAAGCCAAAAATCAAGCTAATCTCATTTCAAAACAAGGCCAAAACAAGCCAATCCCTAAGAACCCCAACACTCTATGTGATTAGATCCCCCTGGCGTGCAGTCTGAGACTGTGGTGGGCCCGCTGTCCACCCCTACTCTCTCCCCCTCTTACCCCTGCTTGCCCACCCTTGCCCCTGCTTGCTGGGAGCTGGTCAAAGAAAAGAGGCAACAAGCTACAAGCCAAACAAGCTACAAGCCAAAAACTATCCAACAAGCAACTCACAAGCCAATTAAGCCAAAAACAAGCCCAAATTTTTCCCACAAGTTTAGCATGTCTGGCTAGCACAGGCTCTGCTGCAGCTTTGAACTGCCTCTGGAAATGGCAGACAGGAAGGGAATAAACCATACATATCAGAATTCTGGGAGACACTCCTAGCAGAAAGTAGATTATCAAGTAAGAAATTTTCTGTTTGTTCCCTTGCTTTCAGCCAGGAAGCTGAAACATAAAGTCCCTTTTATAGTGACTAGTAATAAAGCTGCTTGATAAATGGATTTTCTCCAGTTGGTGCAGGGTAAGAGTGCTGGTGCTTATCCCAAACCCCAGCTTCTTACTGATGCTGCTACTTGAAAAAAGGAAGGAATAGAATTTAAAAGGGTAAAAGCTACCCCTTTTAACCTGAGGGCCTAACCAAAAATTCAGGGTTTAATCGGTGGTTCCAGTTAGGAGGAAAAATTGGCAATAGAGATTTCTTTGATGCAGTTTTGTTTATTTGCAAAGAATGCACAAACTTCTGTGTCTTTGAATGCAGAAAGAATCAAATAGCAGGAAACAGTTTATTTTTCTCACAGCACTAAGAACACTTTTTCCGTCCTGTACCCCAACCTATAAACCTCTTCTCAGATTTCTTCCAGGGTCAGCCACCATGCTTCCAGTTGCTCCTTCAAGTTGTCTTTTTCATTTTGTTGTATATTTGGCCTTTCCATGAACACACACTTACACACACCCCCACCTAAAACTATATTCTGCAAAAGCTCCTGGGCAGAGTCACACACTCCTTTTATCTTCGGAGACAGGGGAGGGAGCTGGGCGTATTCTTACAGTTATGTTAAATGAAGGGTGAGTTCAAACCTACCAACCTCAATGAGGTTTTCACTCAATCCAAAACAATATTTCACTGAGCTCATAACCACTATGATGAAGGTGGCAAATGCCATAATTTTGGAAGCCATGCACCCAGTCTCTAAAAAAAATAGGGCAATGAAAAAGGCAATCCTAAAGTCACCCCCAAATCCTTGGTCTCCTGCTTGGCTAAAAGGTTATTAAAATAATGGCACTTTGCATTTCCACCCAGAGTTCTGGATGATTTAGTTGCTGTTTGTCTTGCTTTGAGGATGTTGGACTAGATGACCTCCTGAGGTCTCTTCCAACTCTAATCTTCTATGAGTCTATGATTCTCAAAGCATTTAATAAGCATTAATGAATGAAGCCTCAAGCACCTGTATGATGTATAGAATTATACTAATGGTGAAACTGATGCATAGAAAAGCCAGGTGGCTTCCACAGGTCACACAGCAAGAACCTCATGCTCCTGACCGGTGTTCCCTTTAATTTTTTTCTGCCTGCAGAAAGACAAGCTAACTAAGTGTAATTTTAAAGCTTCTGAGTGCAGCTCCCTCATCTCCCCATTCACATGGTCTCTCAACTCTCCTTTCCCCATTTTTCTTCATTCACTGCTTCCCACTTACTCCCTCTCTCTCCCTTAAACTCAATCCAACTACTCTCACTTATGTAACCCACATACCTTCTGAGAGTGGGGTTCTATCCCAGCTAGTGGCACTGAGACCACTTAGAGATTAATGAGTCTGCTCTACAGCCTTAGCTAACAGCTAGTTGGCTTTTAGCTTAGGTGGTAGAGTCTCATAGACTAAGCTCCAGAGACCCCAGGTTCAATCCCAACAAATGGGGTCTATTGGTGTTACACTTGCTCTCTTCCTCTTTACTCTGCTGTTTCCCCCTGGTGCTCTTCTCATTCACTGTTTCTCATTTATTCACTCATCCCTTCTTTTGTCTGTCTCTCATTGTCTCTCTCCCCATCCAATTTGCTTTCCCCATTCTCTGTCCCTTTTCATTCCCATCCTCCCTCATCTCATCCCCTTTCTCCTTCTCCCTTCCTCCCTCCCTTTCATCCTTCAAAGTCATAACTGCTGCAGCCATCCCTTGCTCCCCCACCATCCCAAAATCAAATAGTACCACTACTTCCCCATCACTTATTTGTGGAACTCTTTCTGCTGCTAATGTTTCTGCTACTCTCCTGGGCACCATCAGACCTGAGATATAGGGGAAGGACCTGCTTTCTTTACTCCTGCACAAACCTAGAGTGAGTGTTGCCTTCAAAATCTCCCCTTGCCACCCTCAGGCCTGAGGAGGGGGAGTCAAGTCTGAATTTTTAAGTCCCTCTCCTGCCTGTCAGGAGCAGCAGCACTAGCAGACTCAGAAGAAGAGGGAATCCCAGGACCCCCTCCTCTCATCCAAAAGTTAGATGCCTCCTGGTAAAGAATTACCCCTGAAGCAGACAATTCTGTGTGTGGTACCTACCAAGAGAGAGAGTGCAGCCAGGCATGCACCTTTCAAGGAGTCTTGCTACTGAATCTCATTCCTGTCTTTTAACAACAGCTAAATTGGCTAACAGAAAGAAAGAATTGGATTGTGACCATGTGTAAGTGAACATAATTATACCCCAGAATGCCTAACAGTCAACAAAAATAATTTTGCCACAAACACTATTAGTATTTTATCAAATATTGTATATTATATAAACTATACAGTGATTTCCAAGGGTTATCTTCCCAAATAGCATGATGCAGCATTCAACTTTGCATTATAAATTCCAATAACTGGCAACAATTGTGTGTCCCAGAAATAGAGGCAACCAGAAATATTAGCTACAGTGGTGCTGCAAGAATATAGTCAGGAAGATAACATGTCACCACTTGTATTGTCCTCCAAAAAGATTAAATGAGCACATATGGTTCTTCTAGTAACTGTGTTCACCAGGGATATTGACAGCAGCTGTGCCTAATCACTTTGAATGTTATTGCAGCTGTTACCTGCCCAACTCCTCCCCAGATCTCTAATGGAAGGTTGGAAGGAACAAATTTTGACTGGGGATTTAGTATTAGCTATGTCTGCTCCCCAGGCTATGAACTATCCTTTCCTGCTGTTTTGACCTGTGTTGGGAATGGAACTTGGAGTGGTGAGGTACCTCAGTGCTTACGTAAGTATTTGTTTGAATCTTATATTTTATCCTTATTATTTTTCCTCGCTCAACTCTTACTTGTCGGTCACTTTTCGGCCACTTGTCGCATGTTCTTCAGTTACTCGTCAGGTTTCTTTGGAAAATAAAATCACTTGAACTTACACTAGTAAAAGGAGGAATCCCAGAACCTCCAATCTGCTACAAATTTAGGGTGTTTTATATGCACATTTTTCCATCCCAGAGAAATATAAGTCTCCTATGAATTACCATGTCTCATTTCCTTAGTTACCCATGTGAAAGAGAGTTAGTGGGCATCCAACAATAGCATGTTGCTGGGGAAAGGCTTGTGAAAAATTTCAAATGAATGACGGAGTTTCCACATGAACTCTTTCTGTAAAAATTATCTAGCTCCCAATAATGCCAGTTCCTTGTGAGGGAATTAAAGATTTTTCCCCCCTGAGAATTTGAGACTTTACTCATCAAATAACCACTCAGAAGAAACATTTAGACCTCAGTGTGCAAAAAGGCTAAACAAAATGTATGTAGCTGTCTACAAACTATAATCCCAGCGTGGCATATGTTTACTAGAGAACATACAGTTTACACCAGAAAGTAGTCATATTGAAGCCAATCAGACTAAGCACAGTAGTAAGTATTATGTTCAATTATTGGTGTTTACAGGATCAGGCCCTTACAGAGTCTAAAGTTTTCTCTTAGTAACAATTTTGCAGCAGAATCTATGCTGCCAGTTCCGTGATGTCGTATGAATTTCCAAATTGTCGTAGATTAAGACCCCTGTCTTGCAAACAAATCTCTGTATGTGGAACTGCTCTGCAACCAGTGAGGTTATATCAGAGAATGTGAAGTTTGGGAGCATTGCTGATCAGATCACTGGTCCATGAATCACAGTATCCTGCTTCTGATAATGGCCAATACCTACTACTGCAAGGAGAGGCCAAAAAACTCACCCAGCATGCATCCAGCCAGTTATTCAATGCTATGCCAGAGACAGAAGAAAATCCTTGCAGGTGATAAGCTAAAAGCCTTAAGACTCTGATTTAGAATATATTATTATTGGCAGATATATATTCTATTTAATACATGTCTATTAATGTTTGACTTTCAGATTCCTGCTTAAACTGCTTTCCATGTTTAATGTAGTTATTTTATTGTAGTTATAGTTAGCCACACTAACTTTCTAGTGATCTCACTCCATACCCAAGTTTTCAGTTGTAGTTAAGTAAGATGAAGTAAGAAGCTGCCACTCCTAAAATTTGTTTCTCTTTGGACAACTTCTTTTGCTCCCTCCAAGAGCATGGAAGACCCTATAAGTAACAGGTGTTATGAGGTTCTGTTGTGCGAGCAGAGGACTGTCATACTCTGCAGTTGTTTTCTGTGGGGCACCTTGTATGCTGATGTAATATAGGATTTGGGGATAGAGTAGAGCTGTGGATGTGGAAGGTTTTGTAGCTGGTGGAATCACCAGACACACAGTACATCTCCAAGCTGTTTCCTCTGCCTTTCTCATAGGCATTCTAATCAGCCACCAAAGCTAGTTCAACCATGGGACTGCAGTCAGTACTAGCAAAGATTGGCTATGTGACCTCTCCATCATGTTGAGCAGATTCCATTCCTTCCTCGCTCCCACAAAACTCCCATTTATTTGGCTATGTATAAGAGCCAGACATGAGATTTGGAGTAACTGTTCAGCTAAGCTTAGGTACTTCAGTGTAAGTCTTATTTTAATACCTTTTAGCAAATGCTGAATTGCTTTCTATATGTCACATCATTTTCCATAGCAAAGTTTTGTGGTGACCCTGGAGTACCTGCTCAAGGGAAAAGAGAAGGCAAGAGCTTCATCTACCAGTCAGAAGTCTCTTTCAGCTGCAATCCTCCCTTTGTTTTGGTTGGGTCCAGTACTAGAATATGCCAAGCAGATGGAACTTGGAGTGGTTCTTCTCCTCGATGTATAGGTAAGATGAGATCCATATTACTGAGATCTATTGGATTCTTCTCTTTGATTCTCCCGCTGCTAATCCTGTCGGTTTGTTTGAGAACTCTGATTTATTGTGTTGTGTTATTCTACACTATCTGTGAAATATGACCATTTTAATCATTATGCTTCTACTGATCCTGTTCTCCACATGGTTAAATTAAATATATCTGTTGACACACAGATTTTTTTCACTAAAAAATACCTTATGTTGTGTTTATTTTAATTTTTTTTAGAACCCACTCGCACATCATGTGAAAACCCTGGAATCCCACGGCATGGATCACAAAACAATACATTTGGCTACCAGGTAGGGTGTGTTAAGTTGTTTTTATAGTACACAGTAGTTCAGAAGTTCTCAGACTATGATCCAGGAACCACTGGGGATTAAAGAACTAGCCTATGGTCTGTTAAGAATGAGATGCTCATATGGTGTTGGTTATCCTTTTTTCCAGCATCTGATTTGCATTAAAATCAGCAACAAACCCTTTAAATATTTTTCCAGTACTAAATTCTATGCAAACAATTGTTAGTTGCCAAACAGATGTTATGTGATCATAAATGGGAGGGAAAGTGTTCCACATACTATGGAACTGGAAGGCAGGTAGTCTATGGGTTAATCCCTGTATTAAAATGTGGTCTACATGATGAAACATTTGAAAGCCCCAGTCATATACTCCATTTGACACACTGTGATTTGGACCCTGCAGTGCTAGTGTGTACGTTGATTTTGGCAGGAGAGGTCGTTTTCTTAATTTAAAAAAAAAAAGCAATATCCAAGTTATTCATCTATCCAAGGCCTTGTCTACACTGGCAAGTTTCTGTGCAGTAAAGCAGCTTTCTGCGGTGTAACTTCTGAGGTGTACACACTGCCACTTAGTGCACAGAAATTGTGCAGTTGTAACGCTGTAAAAAAACCACCCCGACAAGAGGTGTACAGCTTTCTGTACCAGGGCTATAGCACCACAGTGCCAGTGTAAACACCCTGGTTGATTACAGCGCTGCAATAGGCCTACAGAATGTGTCCTACAATGCCTGTTCTTGCCTCTCTGGTCATTGCTTTGAACTCAACTGTGAGTCCCACTCCTTAAATTCCTTGAGAATTTTGAAAGTCCCTTTCCTGTTTGCTCGGTGACATGTGCAGTGGTTTCAGCGCATCGTTCCAGGTGACTATGCCTGCTCCACACACCAGGCAATCCCCCCACTTGGAGCAATGACAAGCTGCTGGGCCTCATCAGCATTTGGGGAGAGGAGGCTGTCCAGTCCCAGCTGTGCTCCAGCCATAGGAATTATGATACCTAAGGACAGACTTCACGATGCATGACAGAAAGGGGCCATGCCTGGGACACAATGCAGTGCAGGGTCAAAGTGAAGGAGCTGTAGAATGCCTGCCACAAGGCGTGGGCAGCAAACCGCCACTCCAGTACTACACCCACGAGCTGCTGGTTCTACAAAGAGCTGGACGCGATACTCAGTGGCGACCCCACCTCCACTGCGAAAGCCACTGAGGATACTTCGGTGGCTCTTGTACCATTTGAGAGTGGACCAAGCCAGGAGGAGGAAATCTTGGACAAGAATGTGGAGGGCGAGGGTCACCCAGAGACAGAGGATGACTTGGAGGTCAGAGATGCATGCAGCCAGGAGCTCTTCTCTATCCTGGAGGAGGCTAGCCAGTCACAGCAGTCAGATCTTGGCAAAGCGCAAAAAGGAGAGAAGGCCCCTGGTAAGTGGCTTTGATTTTGAGAATCACTGAAGCGAGTTGTTGGGGGCAGGAGGGTTGCAGAAAGCAGGCTTGTGTCTGTATGATGTGCATACCACCACATGCGGTGGAACAGGGTGTTTATTGACTCCCACACTTCACGGGAATCTGCCACCATGAAACTCTCATGGAGATACTGGGCAATCCGCTGCTGCAGGTTCTTTGGCAGAGCTGCTTTGTTTCTTGCCCCATTAAGGCTAACTTTCCTGTGCCACTCTGCCGTCACTGGAGTGGGAACCATTGTTGCACACAGGCAAGCTGCATCAGGGCCAGGGTGGAAGCTGCAGTCTTGGAGAAGGTTCTCCCTTGATTCCCTGCTCACTCTCAGCAGTGAGATATATTCCATAATGAACACCGCCTGTGGAAAATGTGGGGACAGTAATGATTATAAGCCCCACCCCTCCCCCCAGTGCTGGCTCTCCCCAAGAGCCATGTGCCCAGTGTACAATATGGTCCTGGAACACTGATTTCACCTGCCCTGCGGTTACTCACCGTTTTGGGGGTCTTGTGGCTCATGTGTGCTTGCCTGGGGTCAGCCAGTTAGTGACAGGTATGTGAATAGTGGCTGTGTTTTAAATCACTGAATCAGTGGTCTGTGTGTTGCAAACACTACTGCATCTGTAAAATTTTGGCTTCACAGATATGACCATGGGAGCCCACCCTCCCTCTTTGTTATCTCTGGGTGAATGACTGTACAGAATTAGAAAGTGGCCACGAAAAACTAAAGAGGACTTTCTGTGTGATGTCATGATGCACTCCGCAGCCAAAAAACAAGAATTGAAGGAGTGAGAAGAGGGACTGAAAGGAGAATGCATGTGCCAGAACGAAGCCATGGAGCAGCTCTTAAACATTATGGAACACCAAGTGGACAGGCTCCAGGTGCTACTAACACTGCAAACCAAGCAGCCCCATGCCCGCTCTCCCCTGCCACTGCTGTCACAAAACTCTTCCCATGCGCCCCCTAGACACCGCCAACACACCCTTATCAACCTCCTAGCTCCAGTCTGTACCTGCTGCATTCCACTCCTGTCCCATCACAGTCCAGCCCTGCGGACTCCCAGTACCCACTGCACTCAACACCCGTCCCTCTGCAGTTTAGCCCTGCTGAAGTACAGTACCCACTGCACTATACTCCAAGGACAAGGTTGCATATGATACTTGGACATACACAAATTTTTAACGGTCCCAGGATCCCACCTCCTCCTTGGACCCTCCCTTCCCCCATCCCCCACAGTACTGATGTTTTTGGGTTTTTTTTGTCTTTCTCCTCTTCTTCTTGTTTTTTTTTTAATAAAAGAATTGTTTTGGTTTGAAAGCAATCTTTATTCCATTAATTGAAAGCAAATAGAGCCCTGCAAAGCAACAGGCAATCACCAGTCACAATCACCTCCTAGCGTTACTGCACTCCCAAGCATAGCAACAAATATTAGTGGCTTCAAATTGCTGCCTCAAGGCATCCCTGATCCTTATGGCTCTGCGCTGTGCCCCTCGAATAGCTCTGGTCTCTGGCTGTTCAAATTCAGCCTCCAGGCACTGACCCTCAGCAGTCCAGGCCTGAGTGAAGCTTTCACCCTTCCCTTCACAGTTATTATAGAATGTACAGCACACAGCTCTAAGCATAAGAATATTGTCACCAGCCAGGTCCAGCTTCACATATAGGCACTGTCAGTGGGCCTTTAAACGGCCAAAAGCACACTCAACAGTCATTCTGCACATTCTCAGCCTGTTGTTGATCTGATCCTTGATGGTGTCAAGGTTCCCTGTGTATGGCTTCATAAGCCATGGCATTAAGGGGTAGGCAGGGTCTCCCAGGATCACAATGGGCATTTCGACTTCCCCTACAATGATCTTCTAGTCTGGGAAAAAAGTCCCTGCTTGCAGCTTCCTGAACAGGCAAGTGTTCTGAAAGATGCGTGTCTCATGCACTTTTCCAGCCCAGCCTGCGTTAATGTCTGTGAAACACCCACAGTGATCCACAGGCACCTGGAGAACCATAAAGAAATACCCCTTCCGATTAATGTACTCAGTGGCTAGGTGGTCTAGTGTCAGAATTGGAATGTGCGTGCCATCTATTGCCCCTCCACAGTTAGGGAAGCCCATTTGTGCAAAGCCATCCACAATGTCATGCACTTTGTCCAGAGTCACGGTCTTTTGGAGCACGATGCGATTAATGGCCCTGCACACTTCCATCAACACGAGTCCAACGGTCAACTTTCCCACTCTGAACTGGTTAGCGAACGATTGGTAGCAGTCTGGAGTAGCCAGCTTCCACAGTACAATCGCCATGCGCTTCTCCAACAACAGGACAGATCTCATGCTCATGTTCTTATGCCACAGGGCTAGGGGGAGCTCATCACACAGTCCCATGAATGTGGCTTTCCTCATCCGAAAGTTCTGCAGCCACTGCTTGTCATCCCAGATGTGCATGACGATGTGATCCAACCACTCAGTGCTTGTTTCCTGAGCCCAAAAGCGGTGTTCCACTGTGGTCAGCACCTCCATGAATGCCACAAGTAATCTTGTGTCATAGCTACTATGCATGGCGAGATCCATGTCAAGCTCCTCTTGCCTTTGTTGTTTAAGGAGTAACTCCACTGCCCCTCATGATGTGTTAGTGAGAGCGAGAAGCATATTGGTCAACAGTGCAGAATCCATTCCTGCAGACCGAAGAGACAGAACGCTCAGTACACAAACCATTGAAAGATGGTGCCAAATGCGGATGGAAGCATGGGAATTGCTGGGATGCGAAGCAATGCATCACGGGGCATTGGGACAGGACCCAGGATGCCCCAGGACCCCCTCCACCTTCCCACAACTCTTAGCGGCAGAAGAAGAAGAGATGCTCTGTGGGATATCTGCCAGGAGTGCACCGCTCCAAATACCAATGCAAGTGCTGCAAATGTGAACATGCTATTGTGCAGGCAGCTGACAGTGTGAACACACAACAGCGGTTTCCGTTCAGCGCTCTCTGAATGGCGATGTAACTGCCGGCGATGTAACTTTGCCAGTGTAAACATACCTTTAGTTTTGCTTATATTGAGGAAATACTAATATAGCATCAAAACCTGCAATTGAAGATGTTACTCAGTTTTTAATCACACAAAATTGTCATTGATTTCAGTGGGATATTTCCTAGGTAAGGATCAAGTAAACTGAGTAAGGATGTCAGGATTTGGCCTATATTTTGCTAATAATACGATAAAACAGTTATAGTCAAGCCAATTTTCCTCTTGCTCACATCAAAATATATCAGGAGAGATGCCGGTGTAAAATTAATGTGAGTGAACAGAGAATCAGTTTCATCATTCTTAAAAGAATACAGTACATAGAGAATTGATACGTGCTTTTGAGACAACAAAAATGCTACATTAGAAAGTGCTTATTATATTGCATAGGCATTGAGTCATTGCAATTGCCATTTTCTGTAATTTTGTTGTCAAATTCCTTAGGGTCATTTGTCTGACGTGTTAAACATTTGTCTTACATTCTGACAGGCCAGTCTGATCCCTCTAGTTTTATGTTTCTTTTTGTTTTGTTTTGTTTTGTTTTTCCCATGGTGAATGGAAGCATCATTAGCATCCAGCATACAACTCTTCAAATAAACAGGCAAAATGTCAACTGATATATAATTTCTAAAACAAATGTAGCTTTTGGCAGGATTTACAACTTTGATCCCCAAAATTCTAAGGTTAGTGCCTTGCAGATTAATACAGCAATGCTGTAAATGCACTTCAGCAACAATTATTTTGTATACCGTATGGCCTTCCATACTACTTCACTTAACCAGCAGCTTATCCTCAAGCTCCCATATAAAGGAGTTGGTACTGTTTAGGAACCAAATGTTTAAACATCAATTTCTGTCACACTCTAGGTGTGATGGCATAGTTAGCACAGTGCAGTATACTGGTGTCATTGTCACAGCAGGTCAGGGAGCAGTGAGTAGTACTCTCTCTCTTTCCCTATAGGAATTGCAGCACTCCTTCTTCTGCTTAAGGGGAAAGGTCAAGAGCTAGCTACTTTCTCTGATGCCTAATGAGGAAGGAGAAACCAAGATAACACTCCCTTGGCTACTCTGGATAGACTTAGGGGAAGGATAAAGAAGAATCCAAATCTAAATCCAAAACACAACAGACCAGATCTTGGCAGAAAGACAATCAACACCTAGCACCATATGTAGGAAGACTTTATGGAGAGTTAGAGAGACAAAGTGGGTGAAGTAATATATTTTATTGGACCAACTTCTGTTGGTGAAACAGGCTTTCAAGCTCCACAGAGCTCTTCTTCACGTACCTTGTCTTTCTAATGTCCTGGGACCAAGACACTACAACAATACTGTACACGAGGATTAGGCAGAGAAGTTTGAAGTTTTCGCAATGGAATAATGAAGAGTTTTTGTCAGATGAAGTTCTGCTTCTAAAATAGTAGATGTTCCTCACAATTTATACATATACAGTGTCACCAGTTAACACTAGTAGAACCAAGCTGCACTTCATTGTGCAGCTTCTAATTAAGATCTCACAAACACAGAGAAGTTCAGGTCTGAGGCTGACAGTAAAACCCCAACCTAGTTTGCCCTCCACCCTCTGGTTGTTGGGTGTCAGATTACACAGGATGAACATGGCGTGGCCTCTTGGCAATACTAATCCCAACGTATGGGTTGCTACAGTGCCAATTTCTTCCTAGCTATCCACTTCCCTACCTGGCCAGTCCTCTTCTGTCACTAGAACTCCAAGCTCAGGGTCTTTTGAGCTGGCTACATAGATAATTATCCAGCCCTGACCTCCCCACTTTGCTGTATGGAAGTGATCTCCAAACTTTGCATTTTATAATCTGTGCCTACAAAAAAAGCTGTTACCTGCTTGTTTTCCCAAGCCTCAAAGCCAGCATCTTTACACAGTGGGGGTCTCTTCTAGATCACAGCACACATGCTACCACCATATCACAATGTAATGATGCTAGTTGGAGTTTTCCAGAGGAAAGATTAGGCAGAAACTGAGTAAGGGTATCAGTATTTGGCCCTTGCATATTAAGTTAAGCAGATGTCCATCAAAAATGTAAGCTCAGCCCTACTTCAGATACCAGCCACAGAATGTAAATAAATGGTAGCATCTAGTATAATTGGGATGTGTGCCTGAATTTAGGATATTATCATTCATTCCAATATTTTGTTATGTAGCAAATCTATCCTGAACACAATATATTATATCAAGCAGAGTTTACAAAGACAAAATACCTTTGTCTCAGTATATTGCAACTTCATCTGTAAGCTTGAAAAATAAATTGCTTCTTTGAAATGAACTGTGGATTTGGAATATTTGCTCAGAGATATTGCTAGTAACATAGGAAATTGTTTATAGCACGTTGACCATAAGCCATTACAGCACACCATACTGCTGAAATGAAACAAGGATTTATTTAGAACAATCTGTCTTGCATGCAAGGCTCTGTAGTTCTGTTTTTTTTTTTTCCAGTTTAGGTTTTTGTGGAAATTCAGCAAGTTTCCTGCATGTTAAAGCTTGAAGGGAGCCAAAGTGCAAACTGTATTTAGAAACAAAAATAGCCACACTACACCCCTAGTATCCTTGTATTAGCTCTTGAGTCTGTTTTATGATGCTCCGTATGATATTCAATATGAAGATAAAGGAAAACCTTGTAAACTTTCTTCTTCTGTGAATTTAGTGCTTATAAAGCTATAATAATAGAACAGTAGAATGAAAACCTGTTTATTTCAAGATAAGTGCTGTATAGTATGGACAGGCATGTGCAAACCCCCAAGTCTGCCCCCACCACTATGCCCCAGTCTTGATCTGGAACAGTGAAGGAATAGTTCATTCTCAGTCTAATCATCCTTTAACTTTCAACAAGGATGCAAGTTGTGTGAGATTATGTGATGTGCACACATATTCACAGGGAACTAAAACCACAAACTTATTTCACAGAGGCCAACAATTTTGTTTATTTGGTAACAAAAACTTGTATTCCTATAGCACTGGACTGGATTAATATCAGTGAAAGTGAAGACATGGAGACATGGTGAAAGTCTCCATGTCCCATTACCAATACCCTGAGCCACCTAGTTTTTCTGAATGAGCCTTTATGATTACGTAGGTTTTCAGCTAGGATTCAGCAAGGGTGTCAAGAGGTACATTTTATTTCACTTCCAAGAGAATGGCCAAATGTTAGTTGAGCAAAAGAACTGATACAGCAGAGGCACTGGGGAATGCACACCAGCTATCCCTCATATGCAGGCATACTTGCCTTCCAAAAATATAACCTTTTATTGCTTTTGTTTGTTAAAAAAAATACAGAGCACTACAATAAATAACAGATGCTTAGTATGAAAAGACTGCTTTAAGTCCTTTTATGGACAGAATAATGACTCGTGACACTAAAGATACACCTTCTTACTCAATAGATCTCCTGCCTGAAAGTCATATCTAGTAGTTAGTGATGAAAATAAGATTTTCCCACATTTTAGTTCCATTCAACTAAGAGAGGATAGAGTGAGATGGTTTCTGCTCTAGTTTGCACATGATTATGAAGAATAGTTAACTCTGTTCTAAGTGGCGAATCTTTATTTCTGGTGCAGACAAGCAAGCAAGAAAGAACAGAGCTTCACTCTAGTTTGCAGGGGTGGCTGGTAGAGAAAACATTTTTACTTGTAAAGTGAAGAACCATGAGTTTTGCACAGGTTATTATTAGATCCCATCGCCAGCCAATGAACGGATACTGGACATCTCATTAATGTCCCATTCACCTGGTCTGATCACCAACAACTGCAAGCAAAACCGGTAGGGTGAGCTGAGACTGTGGTATGAGCACATACCACACATCTCAGTGGTGGGCAACCTACACCACACATATGGCCCATCAGGTAATCTGATTGTGGGCCGCAAGACACTTTGCTGACGTTGACAGTCCCCAGGCATGCCCCCCTACAGCTTCGCCATGGTTTGCAGTTCCCAGCCAGTATGTCCCTGCTGCCCACCACTTCCTGCTGCTCCCATTGGCCAGGAACGGCAATCCGCTTCCACTGGGCACTGCGGGGGGCTATGCCTGTGGATGGTCAACATCAGCAAAATGTCGCGCGGCCTACAATCATATTACCCTGATGAGCCGCATGTGCCCTGAGGGTCGCAGGTTGCCCACCACTGCCTCTAAGTCCTTTAGCCAGTTTAGAGTGAATGACCTCCCACTGGAAGTTCTTTACATTATTAAGTCCTCTCTACAACATATTGTAACATAAGGATCATTAGAAGGAATGATGTGACACCAGATTGTCCAAAAACCCAACAAACTTTAATGCAGTCATCGCCCATATGCAGCACTACCTGCTTTATCTACCTCCCCTACAGCAGGAAACCCACCACCCCACACTTTGTTTCAGTTCCAATTCCCCTGCATCTGACTCTAACCACATCCATCTACAACCCATTTTGCAGGGGAAAGGGGAAACCCATTACAATATCCTGGTGTAATCTGGCAACTGGAGGACCAAGAACAAAGATGGTTAGAATCACACTTAAAAAAATAGGTTTCCCTAACGCCCCTACTCTACTTGCGCTACATTGATGACATCTTCATCATCTGGACTCATGGAAAAGAAGCCCTCGAGGAATTCCACCGTGATTTTAACAATTTCCATCCCACCATCAACCTCAGCCTAGACCAATCCACACAAGCGGTCCATTTCCTAGACACTACTGTGCTAATAAACGATGGTCACATAAATACCACCCTATACCGGAAACCCACTGACCGCTATACTTACTTACATGCCTCCAGCTTCCATCCCGGACACACCACACTATCCATTGTCTACAGCCAAGCTCTAAGATACAACCGTATTTGCTCCAATCCCTCAGACAGAGATAAACACCTACAAGATCTCTATCAAGCATTCTTAAACCTACAATACCCACCTGCTGAAGTGAAAAAACAGATTGACAGAGCCAGAAGAGTACCCAGAAGCCACGTACTACAGGACAGGCCTAAAAAAGAAAATAACAGAACACCACTAGCCATCACCTACAGCCCCCAACTAAAACCTCTCCAGCGCATCATCAAAGATTTACAACCTATCCTTAAAGATGATCCCTCACTGTCACAGATCTTGGGAGACAGGCCAGTCCTCGCTTATAGACAGCCTCCCAACCTGAAGCAAATACTCACCAGCCACCGCACACCATACAACATAAACACTAACCCAGGAACCTATCCAAGCCCGATGCCAGCTCTGTCCACATATCCATTCAAGTGACACCATCATAGGACCTAATCACATCAGACACGCCATCAACCTGCACATCTACCAACGTGATATATGCCATCATGTGCCAGCAATGCCCCTCTGCCATGTACATTGGCCAAACCGGACAGTCTCAAAGAATAAATGGACACAAATCTGACATCAGGAATCATAACATTCAAAAACCAGTGGGAGAACACTTCAACCTCTCTAACCACTCAGTGACAGACTTGAAGGTGGCAATTTTGCAACAAAAAAACTTCAAAAACAGACTCCAAAGAGAAACTGCTGAACTTGAATTAATATGCAAACTAGATACTATTAACTGTGGCCTAAACAAAGACTGGGAATGGTTGGGTCATTACACCAATTGAATCTATTTCCCTATGTTAAGTTCTCCTCACACCTTCTATGGGCCATCTTAATTATCACTTCAAAACGTTTTTTTTCCTCCTGCTAACGATAGCTCATCTCAATTGATTAGACTCTGCCTGTTGGTATGCATACTTCCACCTTTTCATGTTCTCTGTATGTATAAATTTCCCCTGTCTGTGTGTTCCATTCTATGCATCCGAAGAAGTGAGCTGCAGCTCACGAAAGCTCATGCTAAAATAAATTTGTTAGTCTTTAAGGTGCCACAAGTACTCTTGTTCTTTTTTTAAAAAAAATAGTTCTCCTTTCTTTTCCAGCACTCATAAAAATTCAGAGAGAACTCTCAGCAAATGCTTTGGCTAGTTTTTACTTTATCTGAATTGGTTTTACCATGACTAACCAAAATGTCTGCTACTCTTAGTGAAGTGAATTTACTGCAATCTCAGATAGAAGTGTGTGTTTTTCAGTAACAATTGTGCACATAGCTCATGCCTCCCATTTTGAAAATGTATTTTCAGTACACATGGTTATGGTTGGGAATGGTTAATATTTATACCCCTTCTTCTGAGATGAGCATTACCCCTCTGCTGAGTGGTAGCAGATATCCAGGGCTTTGCAGCTTGATTTCCCAGTGGAGAAGAAATCAGTGATGCAGAGTCTGGGTATAAAATTAGCCCCATAGTGCAATTTAAAATAAAAAAGGAGAACACTGCAGAAATATTTTCGTGTGTTGCTACTGTATCAGGATACAAAAACATGAGTTGTTTTAGCATTTTTAGTGGAAAAATGTTTATGGAAATTTTGTGAATGTTATCAACAGAAATTTTGCATAATATTTATGTTAGTAGTTTGATCATTTCAATTTCATAGTCTTGGATCAGGGTTCTGTGGCATAGGAAGGCTGATGCTCCTAGATGGTGGGCAAGGTGCTGCTGCAGGATGAGGAGATTGTAGGATGGATTGGTGGGCTGGAGGATATGGGGGCTAGTAATTTTGAATGGGGGGCAGTGCTGTGGTGCACTGTCAACTTCAAAGGAGAGGAATTTCCACAGCCCCACACAATCTCCAATTCCTTTGCCTTTGAGCCAATCACTCCCCAGGAGGGGAGTTGATGTCTGAGGAACTGAGTGGTAGGGAAGAGATGCAGAGCTGGGATAAAGTCTGCAGCCACAGTATGAGTGAGCTTCCTCTGTCAGGGTTCCTCTAGATCTTGGAGACCCAGGATTTTTGCTGCATTCAAACGCAATGGGAATGACTTTTCAGGCACTCCTTAAGGACCAATATCTTGTTTGCACATCTCTGGTTTGAGCAGGACTACATTTTACAGAACTTGAAATCATAGAATCATGCAAATGTAGGACTGGAAAGGACCTCGATAGTTCAGCTCTCCCAGTCCCCTGCACTGAGGCAGGTCTAAGGATCACCGTCCTAGACCATCCCTGACAGGTCTTTGTCTAACCTGTTCTTAAAAACTCCAGTGAAAGATGTTCCACAACCTCCCTAGGTAATTTGTTCCAGTGTAACTACCTTTACAGCTAAGACATTTTTCCTAATGTCTAACCACATCTCTCTTGCTGCAATTTGAACCCATTACTTCTTGTCCTGTCCTTCCTTAGTGAATAAGGAAAACAATTTATCACCCTCCTCTTTTATGTACTTGAAGACTTTTATTGTGTTCCCCCCCCCATCAGTCTTCTTTTCTGAAGACCACACAAACCCAATTTTTTCAGCCTTTCCTCACAGGTCATGTTTTCTAGACCTTTCATCTTCTTTTGTGGCTCTCCTCTGGATTTTCTCCAGATTGTCTGCATCTTTCCTGAAGTATGGGTGCTAGCACTGGACACAGTATTCCAGCTGAGGTGTTATCAGTGCTGAGTAGAGTGGAAGCATTACTTCTCATGTCTTGCTTACAACACTTCTCCCAATACATCCAAGAATGATGTTCACTTTTTGTTTTTACAATGGTATTATACTGTTGACTCATATTTAGTGTCTGATCCATTGTAACCTCAGATCATTTAATTACTATTAATTCCTATTAATAATTTCCCATTTTGAATTTGTGCAGTTGATTATTATTATTATTAAGTGGGGGTACTTTAAATTTGTCCTTATTGAATTTCATCCTGTTTATTTCAGACCTTTTCTCCAGTTTGTCAAGATCATTCTGCATTCAAATCATACCCTCCAAAGCACTTGAAACCCCTCCCAGCTTGGTTTTGCCCACAAACTTTATAAGTATAGTCTCTATGCCATTATCCAAATCATTTATGAAGATATTGAATAGGACTGGACCAAGGACCGATCTCTGCAGGACCCCACTCGATATGCCCTTCCACTTTGACTGTGAGCCATTGATAACAACACTCTGAGCAGGGGCGTTGAGCTCCTGCCGGCATGCCTGCGGCAGGTCCACGGGAAGACGGATCCGCCGCAGTCATGCCTGTGGCAGGTCCGCGTACCTGCCGCAGGCATGCCGGCGGAGCTCCACCGAGCCAAATGCTGCTTGGCGCGCTGGTGCCTAGAGCCGCCCCTGACTCTGAGTATGGTTTTCCAATCATTTGTATACCCACCTAACAGTAGGTTCATCTACACTGTATTTCCCTAGTTTATTTTTGAAAATGTCATGTGAGACAGTATCAAAGGCCTTACTAAAGTCAAGATATATCTATTGCTTAGCATGTATCCACAAGACTTATTACTGTGTCAAAGAATCATAGAATATCAGGGTTGGAAGGGACCTTGGGGGTCATCTAGTCCAACCCCCTGCTCAAAGCAGGACTGATCCCCAACTATTTTTTTTTGTCCTAGGTCCCTAAATGCCCCCTCAGGATTGAGCTCACAACCCTGGGTTCTGCAGGCTCAAGCTCAAACCACTGAGCTATCCCTCCCCCCTTAATAGCCAAGGATGATATTAAGTTGGTTTGACATGATTTGTTCTTGACAAATCCATACTGACTCTTACTTTTCACCTTATTATCTTCCAGGTGCTTACAAATTTATTGTTTAATTATTTTCTCTGTTAGCTCTCTGGGAACTGAACTTAAGATGACTGGTTTATAATTCCCCGGGTTGTCCTTATTTCTCTTTTTATAGATAGGTACTATATTTGCCTTTTTCTAGTCCTCTGAGATCTCTCCTGTCTTCCACAAGTTCTCAACAATAATTGCTAATGGCTCAGAGATCTCTTCAGCTAGTTCCTTAAGTGTTCTAGGATGTATTTCACCAGGCCCTGGTGACTTGAAGACATCTAACTTGCCTAAGTAATTTCTAACTTGTTGTTGCCCTATTTTAGCCTAAGATCCTACCTCATTTATGCTAATGTTCACTATATTCATCATCTGATCAGTTTTTGGTGAAAACTAAAACAAAAAAAGGCATTTAATGCTTTGGTCATTGCTGTATTTTCTGTTATTATCTTTCCCTCCTCATTGAGTAATGAGCTTACCCTATTTTTGGTCTTCCTCTTGCTTCTAATGTATTTGCAAAATGTTTTAATCTCATTTTGTGCCTTGGCCTTTCTAATTTTGTCCCTACATGCTTGTCTTGATTTTTTTGTATATATCCTTTGTCATTTGACCTATTTTTCACTTTTTGTATGACTTTTTGATTTTCTATATTAGAATGTTGATTGAAGATTACTATGGGGATTAAAATGGATAGAATTCCTGAGTATTTACATGTTGTGTCATTGATTCTTGATCTTGAACAAGTTACTTAGGCCAATATTTTCATATTGGATCCCTAAGTAGCCTGATATGTACCTCCCATTGCTTTCTGTGGAAGCCAGTTGAATTTCCACTACTCAGCATCTCAAAAATTAGGCCACTTTGTTCAGGTGCAAAATATGGATGAAGGTAAAGGGAAAAAGGGATGTATCCAGCTCTTTCCTTCATTCAGAGAAAATTGTTGATTTCTCTTTGAAAGAATATTTCTGAAACAAAGTGGAGAATAAGTAGGTTCATGTCATTTGCATTCAAATGAAACAGATGTGTTTAACACAGTGGCTTTGACTTGGTGGTTGGAGCAGGAGCAAAAGGATGTTTGCTTCAAAACCAGAATGCCAAAATATTGTTTGAGTGACAGATACCAAATAAATAGAACAGGTGTAGAAGAAATCTTGGTTCAAAACTGTTCATTCAGAGAAATGGAGGGCTGATGTCCACTAAGAGTAACGCGTATTGCCAGGCAATCTAGTATAATTGATTGGATTCAATGCTACTTTATCAGATAAAAGAGCACTAGTATTGCAATTCATTGTAACTTTAGTAACTGTCAATAGTGTTTTCCTAGTATGTATTTCATAATGAAAACCTGATTTGCTGCACATCTTCCAAAACTGATCTCTTCAAAGTTGTAAAGGAAAAAAGTTTCAATTTTAATTCACATACAGGTACTATGCATAGCTCATGGGTTATTATTACATTTCACCATGATGAGAATACTGAGCTGAAATGGAATTTTACTATAAAATTTCAAATAATTGTTTATAGCAGTGAAGCACTATGTTTAATGGGATTCAGTTGTTATGAAAGATGTGCATATTTTACCTTTTGGGGATCAAGAACTTTTATCAAGCCTTTTAAACTTAATCTAAATTAAGAAAAATGTAAATGCATTGTGCTATGAAAAGTTAGTACAAACTCAACAACCTCTCCTTCAAACATGCATCAAAAGATACACAGTTCACTAGATGGCACATTTGGCCTGTGACTTCTATATCTAAAGATGTTTAAACACTAGTGTAAACGAGTTAACAATTCTCAGTGTATAATAAATGGCCCTGTACTTACTGTATTCAAAAGGGATGATACTGCAAGTCATTCAGACACTAGTTTTGCTTCATTTGCAAAGAATTCTTTCCTTTCTTTTTTTTTCCTTCAAATTATCCATTCCAAGCATAAACAAATGATGTGCTCAGAGGAGTTAGGAGTGTAGATTTTCATGTACTCACATTCTGTTATCTATTAAACATACTGATTTTTGTTCTCTTCTTGTAGTGAGAAAGTAAAGTTCAACACGATAGGGCTCAAAGTTAAAAGGAAATCCTAGAACCATAGAGGCTTGAGTTGGAAGGAACTAGAGCTGGTCAGAGAAATTCCAGTAAAACATTTTTCATCAGAATTTGCTGATCCCTTACAACAGAAACATATGACAAGATGGTTCAATTTCAAAGAAGTTCCAATGAAACTCACTGCCACCACCCAAGCATGGCAGTCAGGCAGCCTTTGGCGGTGTTTCTGTGGGAGGTCCACTTGACCACGCAGATTCGATGGCGTTTCTGTGGGTTATCTGCCGGTCCTGAAGCTGCGTACCTCCCGCAGGCATGCCGCTCGAAGGCTGCCTGACTGCCACCCTCACATCGACCGCTATGCCTGGAGCTGCCACAAAGGTTTCAAAACTTGCCTGATTTCCTGCCTGCACACTGACCCAAGTCCGTGGTAGCCCCTAACAATGTGACAAGGAGATGAGAGCCTGGAAGGCCTGGCTCCCAGGTTTGTGACTCCTTGGCAGTCCGGGGTCCCAGGCTTGCAGCCCTTCGGCAGACAGAGCTTCCAGGGCTTCCAAGATCCTTGGCTCCAGGGCAGCCCACCATGTAGACTGTCCCAGAGTTAGGGCTTCATTCCCTTTTATTGAGATTTCTGAAATTTTGGGGTTTTGTTCCAAAGTATCAAATCCTCCACAGAAGGGAATTCCCTTTTTCTGCCCAGCTCTTGAAAGACCTCATGGCTCAGCTTATTCATCCTGCATTCTGTGTTGGAGTTTTCCCTATTGATTGGGAACAATTGATATTTCTTTGTGATAACATCATTGTACTTTCACTGTTTCAATAGGTGGGAAATGTTGTTCAATTTCAATGTAAAAAAGGACACCTTCTCCAAGGATCTACAACCCGAACTTGCCTCCCTGATCTTATGTGGAGTGGGATTCAGCCAGAATGTATACGTAAGTAATGGGTGAAGGGGATAAATATTTTTCTCTTAGGGTATGTCTACACTACGGGATTATTCCAATTTTACATAAACCGGTTTTGTAAAACAGATTGAGTGCACGCGGCCACACTAAGCACATTAATTCGGCAGTGTGCGTCCATGTACCGAGGCTAGTGTCGATTTCTGGAGCGTTGCACTGTGGGTAGCTATCCCGTAGCTATCCCGTAGTTCCTGCAGTCTCCTCTGCCCATTGGAATTCTGGGCTGAGATCCCAATGCAAAAACAGTGTCGTGGGTGATTCTGGGTAAATGTTGTCACTCAATCCTTCCTCCAGGAAAGCAATGGCAGACAATCATTTCGCGCCCTTTTTCCCTGGATTGCCCTGGCAGACGCCATAGCATGGCAATCATGGAGCCCGTTTTGCCTTTTGTCACTGTCACCATATGTGTACTGGATGCTGCTGACAGACACAGTACTGCACTGCTATACAGCAGCATTCATTTGCCAGTCATATTGTACCGTCTACCAAGCCATTGTAAATTGGCAATGAAATGACGGTTATCAGTTGTTCTGTACCGTCTGCTGCTATCATGGGTGCCCCTGGCTGGCCTCGCTGAGGTCGGCCGGGGGTGCATAGGCAAAAATGGGAATGATCCCGTGGGTCATTCCCTTCCTATGTTTTGTCTAAAAATAGAGTCAGTCCTGCCTAGAATATGGGGCAAGTGTACTAGAGAACCAGAGAGCACAGCTGCTCCGTGTCAGAGCCCCAGAGATCCCGCAGAAATGATGAGCTGCATGCCATTCTAGGGGGTGCCCCTGCAACAACCCCACCCGTTGCTTCCCTCCTCCCCCAACCCTCCTGGGCTACCGTGGCAGTGTCCCCCCATTTGTGTGATGAAGTAATAAAGAATGCAGGAATAAGAAACACAGACTTTTTAGTGAGATAAAATGAGGGGGAGGAAGCCTCCAGCTGCTATGATAGTCCAGGCAGGACATTAAAGGGTAGGGGGGGAGAGGAGACCAGCCTTCCACTGCTATGATAGTCCAGCCAGTACAGAATCTTTTCTTTAGACATGACAGGGGGGGGCTGATGGAGCTCAGCCTCCAGTTGCTATGATGAGGACGGTTACCAGCCATTCTGTACCATCTGCTGGGAATGACCAGGAGTCATTCCTATTTTTACCCAGGCGCCCCCGGCCGACCTCACCGAGGCCGGCCAGGAGCACTCACGGGCTGATGACGAGAACGGATACCAGTCCTTTTGTACTGTACCATCTGCCACTGGGGAGGGGAGAGGAGGGGAGAGGATGCTGCTGTTTAGCTCTCCAGCACCCCGTCTACCAGCAGCATGCAGTAGACATAGGGTGACCTTGAAAAAAGGCGAGAAACGATTTTTCCCCTTTTCTTTCGGGGGGCGGGGGTGAAGGGTATAAATTGACGACATACACCCTGAAACACCCGGGAAAATGTTTTTGACCCTTCAGGCACTTAGAGCCCAGCCAAGAATGCAAATGCTTTTCAGAGACTGCGGGGACTGTGGGATAGCTGGAGTCCTCAGTACCCCCTCCCTCCCTCCATGAGCGTCCATTTGATTCTTTGGCTTTCTGTTACGCTTCTCACGCAGCACTGTGCTGAGTCCCTGCTGTGGCCTCTGTCTGGAGATTTTTTTAAAAAGCTTTGGCATTTCGTCTTCTGTAACGGAGCTGTGATAGAACAGATTTGCCTCCCCATACAGCGATCAGGTCTCCCGTACAGTCCATGCTGGAGCTCTTTTTGAATTTGGGACTGCATTGCCACCTGTGCTGATCAGAGCTCCACGCTGGGCAAACAGGAAATGAAATTCAAAAGTTCGTGGGGCTTTTCCTGTCTACCTGGCCAGTCAATCCGAGTTCAGATTGCTGTCCAGAGCGGTCACAATGGTGCACTGCGGGATACTGCCTGGAGGCCAATACCGTCGATTTGCGGCCACACTAACCCTAATCCGATATGGTAATACCGATTTCAGCGCTACTCCTCTCGTCGGGGAGGAGTACAGAAACCAGTTTAAAGAGCCCTTTATACCGATATAAAGGGCCTCGTTGTGTGGACGGGTGCAGCGTTAAATCGGTTTAACACTGCTAAAATCGGTTTAAATGCGTAGTGTAGACCAGGCCTTATCCTTGGATGGAAATAGTTTCCCATGATAAGTTTCATTAATTAACTTACATGTACTATATTATTGAAAAGTAGTGAACAATAATAAACTAAGTTTTGGGTTTTTTTTCTATTTCTATAACGGCTTGTAGAACTGTGAAAGATTAAAATCACATTTTATGCAATTTATCCATATTCATGTGATTTTAATCTTTCACAGTTCTACAAGCCATTATAGAAAAAGGAAAACCAAAGCTTCATTTATTATTATTTATAGCTGATCATATTCAATGCTTCTTTATCAGATAAAAGAGTAGGGATGAGAATGGGGCTGCAGGAAGGGTAGGGGGAAAGGAAAGGGGTCATGGTAAAACTCTGTGCAGCCCTAAATTGCACTGAGGATGGGCAGCCCTGAATCAGGGAGTAGCCTCCTCTGCACTCCATCCAAGTGGAATATAAAGGCCACTAGGTTTAGTCTGATATTTCAAAGCATATGCTCCAGTATTAAAAATAACAATTTGTTTGAATTGTTTTCCAAGTACCCAGTGCTGATACTTTCAAAAAATGGCACTGTGGTTAGTTTGTTATGGGAACAGTAATTAGTCATATCTGAAATAGAGAGAAAGTTCTTTCTAAGGCAGGGAAGCTGTTTCACTCCTAGGCAACTATCCATTTTAAGAGACATGCAAACCACTGTCTTGTAGTGCTGATTCATTGATACTGTAATGTCACAAGTAATGCCTTCCAGTTCTACAAACAGCCTGTAGACATGCCACCTGAGATGGTCATAAGTTATATCATAACTCATGACATAAGATAAACAGTATGAGAACTGCTCATTACATGGATGGGAGCACACAAGGTTGCTCTGTGATGTTGTGTTAGTGATCCAGTAGGTGACACTTCCCTCTGACTGCTGAATCAGTGTTCAACTGTGATGAAAGGTGACACTAAAGGTAATAATTGGAGATATACCAATCTCCTAGTACTGGAAGGGACCTTGAAAGGTCATTGAGTCCAGCCCCCTGCCTTTGCTAGCAGGACCAATTTTTTGCCCCAGATCCCTAAGTGGCCCCCCTCAAGGATTGAACTCACAGCCCTGGGTTTAGCAGGCCAATGCTCAAACCACTGAGCTATCCTTCCCCCCACTCTTTTTTTGAAGGTGCCATGTTTTGGATGTAGTGTAAAACTAATGTCTCAGACACCTGTACCAAGATGTTTTTCTCACAAGTAGGTTTATTAAGGGTCATTCTGGGTAATTTCTATCCTTGATAATTACAGTCTGTTATACCTAAAATTACTCCTTGTAACTTCAGGGTGACACATTATTTTTCTTTGAGTGATTGCACATGTCCATTCCACTTTGGGTGTTTGTGCACACCGTGTACTAGCAATAGGGATTTACCCCTTAGCATGCTCCCTGTGCTGTCTCAAGCTGCTGCGTATGAAGGGCAGAGCCATCCCCGACCTCTTTCAATTCCTTCTTACTTCCTGTGAAATTTATCGTAGAGTTCTACCTACCTACTGCAAGTGTTTCCCTCTTTCTTGGGATATGTCTTCACTACTAACGTTAAAGGGCTGCTGTGGCAGCAGCGCTTTAAAGTGGATGTGTAGTCGCAGCACCAGCGCCGGAGAGAGCTCTCCCAGGGTACATCTTCACTACCCGCCGTATCGGCAGGTAGCAATCGATTTCTCAGGGATCGATATATCGTGTCTCATCTAGACACGATATATTGATCCTCGAACGTGCTCCTGTCAACTCTGGAACTCCACCAACCCGAACGGCAGTAGTGGAGTCGACACGGGGAGCCGCGGACATCGATCCCGCGCCCTGAGGACGGTAGGTAATTCGATATAAGATACTTCGACTTCAGCTACGTTATTCACGTAGCTGAAGTTGCATATCTTAGATCGATTTTCCCCCGTAGTGTAGACCAGCCCCCAGTGTTTTTAAAAACCACCCCCACGAGGGGAGTAGCTCCCAGCGTTGGTGCACTGTCTACACTGCCACTTTACAGTGCTGAAACTTGCAGCACTAAGGAGGGTGTTTTTTCACACCACTGGCTACCGGTTTGTTACTTCATCTGTCAATTAAGTTAGCTTTTTTGGAAGCAATTACCTCTGCAAAGAAGGTAGGAGAATTGAGAGACCTGGTATCTGCCCCACAGTGTACAGTCGTCTACAAGATATCTCCGTCTTCATCCAAATTTCTCACCAAAGTGATTTCTCACTTCCAAATCAGTCAGGCAATATACTTACCAACTTTCTTCTCTAAGCCTCATGCTCATAAGGATGAGGAGAGACTCCACACATTGGATGCTAGGAGAGCATTAGCCTTTAACTTGGATAGGACTAAACTGTTTCAGTCTCCCTCCCAACCATTAACGGAGATTGCAGACAGGATGAAGTGTCTCCCAGTCTATGTAACTCCACCGAACAGGGTGCTAGCACATTCAGCAAGATCATACACAGCGTCTGTAGCCTTTCTAGCACAAGAGCCTATTCTGGATATTTATAGAGCTGTAACTTGGTGTTCAGTACATACTTTTCCTTTTCATTATGCCATCTCCGGAAGACAGGTCTGGAAGACAGGTCTGGAAGACAGGTAGTCCTTCAGTCATTATTCAGACTGTTCTCCCATCTCCAGATTGAACTGTTTGTAAGTTTCCTGAAATGGAATGACATGCAATCACTCAAAGTGTTAAAAATGGTTACTAACCTGTTTTGTAATTGTTGTTCTGTGAGATGTGTTGCACATGTCCATTTCACGACCCACAATCCTACCCCTCTATATCAGAGTCTGTCTAGTAAAAAAGAGCAGAGGCGGGGTTGTGAGCGGCTCTGCCTTTTATACCATGGCACAGTAGCACTATGCAGCAGTGGGTGAATGTGTTACCCTGATTGGTGCCACTGAGGGAAAATCTCAGCGGCTAGGGCATGCAAACAACTGAAGTGGAATGGACATGTGCAACACATCTCACAGAACAACAATTACAAAACAGGTTAGTAACCATTTTTCTTCATTTCCTGTTCTAAACTCTTATTTAGTTGCTGCTTTGTATTAAACAATTGTTGCAATTCATGCAATGGGTGGTTGCCTGTTACTGCTGTGTAAGGCAATCAGTACATATATATGGTGTTTGGGCCTTCCAGAAAATCTGCAAAGGTGGACTCTCAGACTCAATGGGCTGTCACACAGGATTAAAGGTCTGCTCATGAATATGCTTACAGGATTGGGCCCAGACAGAACATGTACATATACGTAATTATTGCTAATACATTTTGTTTAATTAACTACCTGTCAAAATGTTTGAGGTTGTTTTTTTCTGAAATATTTTTACTATTTCAACTAAAAAGTAACGTACAGTTTCTTTGTAGCACACAGCTGTAAACAACCAGAGACTCCAGTTCACGCTAATGTGGCTGGAATGGATCTTCCTTCACTTGGTTATACATTGATTTATACCTGTCAGTCAGGCTTCTTCCTAGCAGGAGGATCAGAACACAGAGTCTGTAGATCTGATGGCACATGGACTGGAAAAGTTCCAGTTTGTGAAGGTAACCCCTTCTGCTCCCCCACCCATCTCTCTGACTTTCAAATATTAAACTTTAAATTATCCCTTATTTGCTATTTAGTAACAATATATCTCATAATACATGTCTTTAAAATCTGTATATTACTTTATCTTTTTCTATATTTCATATAAAAGCATTATATATTTGTGGGTAAAGTATTCAAAAGCACCCACTTGACTTAGCACATACATCCTAGTAATTTTCATTAAGACTTAGGTCCCTAAGTCCTTTTTGAAAATGGGATTCAGACTCCTGAGTCACTTTGGGCTGTTTTGAAAATTGTACCCTATATCTATATACAAGACATATGGATTGTACAATAGGCTTGTGTATTGTTATATCAATTAGAACTCCAGACATGCAAGCCTAGAGGATCCACTTTCACTTCAGTCGATATTACCATAAGTATATGCCTTCCAAAACTGCAGAACTCACTGATATGCAGAGCTGATGTTGGGTTTTCTGGGATTATAAAACTTACTGTACAGGACAATGTTTGGGAGCAGGTGCTTTCCATATAAGAAGAAAAAGATGGCATGTTGAGAAATGAACATGAAAATTTAGCCTGCATTTATATTCAGAATTTAAGGGACGGCATGAAGAACAATTGAAGCTGAAGACCAAACCCTCTAATTCTTTGATATTTACAAAGCATAATAAAGAAATTCTGTACGATAGTGAAATCTGCCCATCCTATCTTGCTTCCTTATACCAAGAGGGATTAATGTAGGAACCAGCTCCTTTGGCTGGCCAGCTGCAGCCAGATTACATCCCTTTTGTGTTGTTCAGGTGCAGTCTTCCCTCCTCTCGAGCAGTGTAGCACATCGTGAAAGGGACATGGCTATGGATGTATCATGGAAGATGTAGTCTGGTCAGGGAGCCTGACCATAGGGGAGAATGGTGGCATTAGATACCCAAATTGCAGTTCCCACGAGACAATATGCCATCACAGGGAAAAGTAGTTTAATATTGAACAAACTCAAAACTAAGTGATTCGGGTCAGTACCACACATTGAAATTAAACATTTCAAATTGGGACTATATAAATGTTTTGTTTTGATCAAAAATTCCAAAATAAAATATTTTGCCATGTCAAAATTAAAAAATTCTGAACTTTTTGTTCCATGAATGTTTTTGATATTTCAACTTTTTGTCCTGATCTGTTGAAATATCACAGTTTCCCAAAGGATGGAAATTCCAATTTTCACTGAGCTCCTTAATAGAAAATATTATCAAGGTATTCCAGATAAAGTGTGGTGTTAATATTATCTTTGTGTGAAAGAAACCTCCTTGTAACCTTGGTGTGTTCTTCTTTTCCATTGTTTCTATTGTTTTACTTCAGGGTACTGAATTGAATACCTCTACCCATATTTGAAATGTGTTGATACTTTCCTTTGTAATTAAGGGACCCTTCAGGGTAACTGGAATTTGTTCCAAGAAATTTCTTCTGCTACTTTCAAAATAAACAACAGTAGTTGTTTTTACTTCCTGCTGGGGCTGGGTTAGGGTTAGAATTAGGGTTCACTACAGAGACAAGCTCAATGCCATCTTTCTCTGTGGTTGTCTCTAGTATTGGGAGGGGCATGGTCCTTGGGGATACACATTCTGTGGGTCCACTGAACCACAGCTCTGCATAAGGTGGCAGAAAGGAATACAGGTGATATTAAAGGCGATAATCTTTCTAGCAGCCATGCCCTCTCTCCAGTTTGGGGGGATAGGATTCTGTGTCCTCCCAGCTTCTTTTATCTACACTTTATGCAGAATAAGGTAATAGGGGTGGAGTACCTGAACCTAAAAAATCAGAATGGCACCCCTGTTTACACAGCAAACCAGGGTCTGTGCCCATAAGCAATAAGCCACTCCTCATCAGAGGGTGTAAGGGAGGTGTACTAACAACTTCAATATCATTAAAAGGCAGTAGATGAAACATTGACAGTTTATCTTCTTGCTTCTTTGCTTTCACCGGGAACATTTGATTGATTTTTTTTTCAAACCTTGGCAATTTTAAAACAAATTAATGGGTCAAAAGTGGTTAAAACTAAGCTTCTCACTTCTCGCTCTTCAGTATTACAGGAAGATGAGAAGAGGGAGCAATGTCTTCAAAATTATTAACTCTTATTCGAATGAAATATAGCATACCCTGAGGAACCGTTCTGATTTTACCTATTACAGAGAGAAAGATGAAAAGCCATGTTCCTCGCACAGGGGGAAGTAGTTAGAAGAAAAGCACTATGTTCTCGTGTTCCTCCCGATGGAAATGAAAATAATTTTTTTCAAAAATGACTGAATCATTGACTTAAAGGGAACAAAGAATTGAGTCCCTTTCATCTGTCTAAGGGAGATCAAAGATATAAAAGGAATCTCAGTACTAAAGATCCATGTGTCCATTGTACAGAAGGTCTGCTTCCAATACAATGGATTCAACGCTTCATTCCAGAAAACCAGAACTTTTGGGCAGTGCCATCACATAAAAGACAGTTAGCATGAATCAGGTTCAAGTTGGAAGGGGATAATTCCATTTGACTAATTCAAGGAATCTGATTAGTCCTATATCAAATTTTAAATTGTATTATGCAAATACATCCTGGTTGTCTACTGAAGGTCTCTGAACATCCTCTGATGTACACCTCTACCCCGATATAATACGGTCCTCGGGAGACAAAAAATCTCACTGTGTTATAGGTGAGACCGTGTTATATCAAACTTGCTTTGCCCTCCCGCCCCGTTCCTTGTTCCCTGACTACCCCCTCCAGAGACCCCCATCCCTAATCACCCCCAGGATCCCACCCCCTACCCAACCCACCCTGTCCCCTGACTGCTCCGACCGCTATTCACCCCTCCCCACCCCCTGACAGGCACTCAACAGCAGCGGCGGGAAGCGGAGCAGCCCAGCCCCAGTCCATTCCACCCTGCCAGCTCCCAGCCACAGCGCTTCGCTTTCTGCCTTCAGCGAGTGCAGGGAGGTTGGGGAAAGGATACTCCCCCGCACTCACCTGTGGTGGGAAGCGGAGCGATGCGGCCCCAGCCTGCTCTGCTTTCCTTGCCCCGGCCCCAGCCATGTCGCTGGGGGGCGGTTGGGGAAAGGTCCTGCATTGACCTGCGGCGGGAAGTGGAGCGCAACGGCTGTGAGCTGGCAGAGTGGAGCTGGCTGTGGCTGGGATGCTCCGCTTCCCACCACCGGTGAGTGCGGGGAGGTTGGGAAAGGATGGCCTCCACACTCACCGGTGGCGGGAAGCGGAGCGACGCAGCCCCAGCCCACTCCACTCTGCCAGCTCCCAGCCATGGTGCTCCGCTTCCTGTCGTTGGTGAGTGCAGGGAGGTTGGGGAAAGGATACTCCCCTGCACTCACGGCAGGAAGCGGAGCAATGCGGCCCCAGCCTGCTCCACTTTCCTTACCCTGGCCCCAGCCAGGTTGCTGGGGTCCTGCACTGACCTGTGGCAGGAAGTGGAGTGCCATGGCTGGGAGCTGGTGGAGTGGAGCTGGCTGTGGCTGGGATGCTCTGCTTCCTGCTGCCGGTGAGTGTGGGGAGGTTGGGGAAAGGACGCCCTCAGCATTCACTGGTGGCGGGAAGCGGAGCGACGTGGCCCCAGCCCATTCCACTTTGCCACCTCCCAGCTATGGCGCTCCGCTTTCTGCTGCCGGTGAGTGCAGGGAGGTTGGGGAAAAGACGCCCCTCTGTACTTACCTGCGGCAGGAAGCGGAGTTCTGCGGCTGGGAGCTGGCGGAGTGGAATGGGCTGGGACCAGGCTGCTCCGCTTCTGCCACTGCTGGTGAGTGCGGGAGGGGGGGATCCCTTCCCCCAAGCTCCCTCCCCCGAGTGACATGGCTGGGGCCGGGGCGAGGGAAGCAGAGTGGACTGCTCCCGGCCCCCCGCTAATCCCCTGGGCCATTCTGGGACTGCAGGGCCCCCAAAAGTGCCCTCCCACAGCTCCTGCCCCCCAGACCCTGGTGGGGGGAGCCCCTGACCGCCACTGTGACCCTCTGCCCCTTATCAAACCCCTCAGTCCCGGCCTGGTCCGACACCCTTAACACGCTGCTCAGAGCAGCACGTCAGAGCTTTACTGTGTTGTATGTGAACCCACGTTATGTCGGGTCACATTATATCGGGGTAGAGGTGTATGTCTGTTTTTTTCCTCTTCGGTGATATAAATGTACATCCCAGCCCCATTAAGGTGGTACTGTGTGTTAAGGAATTAATAGAATTTTAAAAACCTGAGTGATTTAAGAGCACATGTCCCACTGAATGTTTTCAGATGATTACTTGTTGTCCATCTTTTTGTTGTTCTTTCCAACAGCTGGATCAAAAATATTGGTGAAAGACCCTAGACCAGCTTTGGGAACACCGAGTCCTAAACTAAGTGGTGAGTACCTTGACTTTATTCCAATGGCCCAATACTCTATTGCCTGGTACCTCATGCCTCAGTGCGGTGGTTGAAAATGATACCAAACAAATAGCACTGTTTCAGACTCATTTGGTACTGGCATAAATGATTTCACAGGCAAAGGACTGTGGCTGAATCTAACTCTTGGCAGGTAAATATTGATCCTTAAATTGATTTATGCTAAACAAAGCTCTTCAGTAACCATAGTCCAATCTCTCAATAGTGCACAGACATCAAAGTAGTTGGTAAGTGCACTTATGAAACCATGTGTTTTCAAAAGTCCATGGTGATAGCTTGCTACTTACTTCTCTAAATATTGAATATAGTTTGGTTGCTGTTAACCATCCTCTCTTGTATTTTACTCGTGATTTTTTTGCATGTGGGTTTGGTTCATGGACATTTGGAGTCTATTTTTATCAAAGAGAGGAAGTTCCTATCTGTGTAGCTTATCAAAAAGAAGTCAGAGATGTGACTTTATTGCAGTGTATCTGTACCTTCACAAGTTTCAAATACCAGGTACTAAAGGGCTCTTTAATCAAGCCAAAAAAGGCATAATGAGAACCAATCACTGGAAACTTGAAGCCATATAAATTCAAATTAGAAGTGTCACAATTCTTTAACAAGTGAGAGTGATTAACCACTGGAACAAACTATCCTGGAGGAAGTGGTGGATTCCCCATTTTCTGATGTCTTCAAATAAAATCTGCATGCCTTTCTGGAACATGCTTTAGCCAAACACAAATTCTTGGATCAATGCAGGGGTAATTTGGTGAAATGTAATGTCCTGGAATATACAGGAGGTTAGACTAGGTGATCTAATGGTTCATTTTGGCCTTAAATTCTATGAAACTATGAATCTTAAGCACTGAGTCTGATTTAGGATTAGCTAACCTCAACCTCTGTGCATGTGCAAAGTCCCACTGACTTCAGCAGTCAGACTGGTTGGTGTACACTAGCTCATCCACAGAATCAGTAATGTAAACTTCAAAGAATTTTGTTTCATTTGTGTCTCTGTATTTGAAATAAATCAGTACAAATCTAATACAGAAATTCAAGTAGCTATAGAATTGTTCATTGCCGGCTTTTGTATTTTACGCTATTAAAATGTTGTTTGTTTTTTTACATTCAAAACAAATGAACAAAACATATGTGATTTCTCTTTCAGTATAACAAGCCCCTCTGTCCCGATGTCTCACTCTGTACTGAAAAACATATTTGTATTCTGTTTGCAGACTTTAGCAATGATAAAGGCAATTATGTTAAAATAAGAAATTTGTTCTTCTATATCACATATATCCATATTTGCATGTCCATATTTTTTTAGTATTATGTAAGGCTGATAAGTATAGTAAGACCTGAGGACCTTTGTTAGAGATGTGTAGAGAACATGGGACATAAAGATATTTTAAAACTTAACAAAGCTCTCCTCTATCTGAAGTTTCTTTTGGAAAAATGTACTATTTTGTCCAGAAAGTAGTTTACTTTACTGGACTCTAATGAAGAGCTGAGCAATTCTTCAGAGTTAGCTTCACAAAGGAGTTGACAGGGGATAGGAATGAACCAACTGGTGCTGGTTTGCTTTGAAGGTGGTGGTTGACAAAAATAAAACAAAACAAAAAATGCTCCTGCTCCCTGCTTGCTAAAGATGTCCTGGGATTGGCTTGGTGGGAGTATGTGAGCTGGTGTGCAAACAACCTCAACCAGTACTGGCTGAAATTTAACTAACATGGATTGGGATTTGATAATGTAGATACAGTCAAACTGGAATACTTGGGTGGTTGGAGTCAAACATTCCTCACATTTTCCCCTTTACTGTAAAATATATACTGCAATATGCACTTTAAACATACCCACATTCATGAGCATAATACCTGAAGTTCTCCAAATTACAGTAGTTTTCTCTGTGGGCCTCATCCTACAAACAAGTTGTTATGTGAAAATACTCAAGTTACTAATATTGGGCCCACTTTGCAAATTAAAGCTGGTTCTTTAACTTTAGAATCCAAGTCCCGGATCCTGAAACCATTTATTCACTTCAGTGTAACTACTCTTCTAAGTAAAGGATATAAGTCTAAATCTGTGTGCATGCATAAAGGTCCAATCCAGGAAACCACTCAGTTCAAGCACCTAAAAAAGCAGATATATGAACACCTGAATCAGCACTCTTAAATGAGTACTGAGGTACCTAAATACAGATTTATATCTCTCTCTTTAGACACCGAAATGTAAATGTTGGCTACATTATTAGAACCTTAACTTTTGTATTTCTTTATTTTTTATTATTTTAGACCCAGATCATGAGTAAGCATCTGCTAGCATGGACCCCTGAGCACATTTAGAGTTGCATTGCTTGCTCACTGGCATAGGAGTCCACACTAGCACATCTCACGTCAGGGTTGGTTAATCTTGATGTTAATGTAAGATTTAGTGTTTAAATATACACTTTCAAGTCCGACAGCATTATCAGTACTTCTCAGTTTCACATGTTATGTACATTTGTTATTTATCTGAAGCTCTGGTCTTTTTAAAACATTATGAATACATTAGAGATGGTTTGCCCCTTTGCCCAATAGGTTTCACCAAAGTTTCCAGGTTGTTTCCAGTAGAAGGAGAAAATAATTGTATGAGTCTGTTATTTCTTTGGTGCAGTCCTGTTTATTTTCTAAAGCATGTGCACAAAGTCCTCTTTCCCTAAACACAGTAAGATCAAGTACCAATGGGGAGTTTCCTTGTTCACAATTCAAATCTTGCCTTTCCAGCCAGTCCTGTGCTCCAAGGATCTCTCTCTCTTCCAACACACAACTGATTGTCTGCCTTTCTTGTTTCTTTCTGCCTTTGACAGGTACACAGACAAACATAGCTGCAGTCAGTCAGTTCCGAAGCCCCTGCATTCACAATCAGCATCCAGGGAAACTCCTCTTATTCTCTCTGAGTTAGTTATTGCTCAGACCTTCCCATGAAACCCAGTGCCTTGGCCAGTGGCTTCTGTTGTTTCGCCTATCTTACTCCATAAAGGATCATAATTGCTTTTTCCATTTTGCATGCCTACCGGCTAGCTTTAATGGTGTCGTGATAGTCTAGATATCAAAAGCATGCTTGCTGGGAGCCATTAACACCTTTTGGCATAAAAAAAGAATTACGTTCCATTTGATAAATAAGGCCATTACATGTTTGGCTACTGTTAGAGACATCAACATCCATTCTTTGATATTGCTAGAGGATTTAATTAATCTAGTAATTCCAGCATATATATGTAGGTGTGTATTTGCAGAGGGCAGATCTTCGTAGTGAGTACTGTGAAAAGACCTTTGCATATAGTTCCAGTATTTTTGTGTTTTGTGGCAAGAAAAATTACATGGGGCATACTTGCTGCTGGTTAGTGGTGACTCCAGTATTCATGACGTTAGCTACAGATTTATATAGTCTTTGGTTTCCCGTAAAAACTATTTATATTGAATGACTCTCTGATATTCTGCCAAATTTCTTCCCTACCTTCTGACCATTAGATTTGTAATTCAGCTTCCCATTTATCTTCTGTCTCCAGTATCAGTGGGTACTTAACTCAAATGAAACTTTACTTATTTTTCCTTGTATAGCTTCTTATGTGTATTAAATATCCTGAAGTGTGAGACAGTGTTTCCTGCTGGACAGAGCACTACACTGGGAATAAAGAGACCCAGGTTCTCTTCCCAGCTCTGCCACTGGCCTGCTCGGTGACCTTGGCAAGTCACTGTACCTGTCTGTGCCTCCCTTTTCCCATCTGTAAAGTGGAGATAATGACACTGGCCTCCTTTGCAAGGCACTTTGAGATCACTTTGTTTGACCAATCTGGGGCTGAATATTGAATCTGATAAATCTGAGTTGGTGAGTGTCTTGAGCCATCATAAAGTACTCCAGCTTATAATGAATAAATGATATCTCCACCATGGTAAGCTTTATGGGAATGTCTGCAGAGAACCAAATGAAGCTGCTAAATCATTTTCTGTGTTTGAGTGTTATGTTGGTATGTAAATATATTTACTGAAAATGAGCCATTTTACAATTGGGTGCATATGAAAGGCTCATTAGTATAGATATAAATCAGAGTGATTCATTCCCTCTTTCCTCCAGGATCTCTTCAGTATTTTGTGCATAGGATGTGACTTCTTTTTTGCTCTTGATAAAACTTACATTGGTTTTGTTTGAGCATTTAGTGATAAGAGAAATCTTCTTAAGTAAATTTCCCATTAAGAGTAAGAGTTTGGTTCCTATATCCATCTTTGTAATTTCAATGTGACCTGATAAAAAGAGACATTTTTACCAAGGTACAGTATCATTTGAATATGTGTCAAATGATTTTTAATATTTAAAGAATGAGATTCATGCACACACATTTAATACTAGATACATGATCTCTGTGTATGCTGGAATGGAAAACCTTGGTACTGAGTGAAATTTGGTCTTTTAGATACAGTCATTAAATTTATACTTTGTGCAGTTAATTTTGTATTACAATAGGTCAAGTGGAGGTTTACATGTGGATAGGTTCTTATGTATCATCATTACTGTATATCATCCACATGCATGTTTACTTTATCGATGATTATCCCAGTTTTAGTGCCTTCTGTGAGAGGATATAGACTAATAATCATAGCCAGTGGCTCAAGTGAGATATAAAATCAGAGGGAAGAGAAACGAAAATGTTCATATTTTGTCACGCATTTGGTTAGAGGTCTGTGACTTTGTATATGCTAAATATTGCAATCCACATTAATATGTGTTTCATATCTCTACAGTTCCTGATGATGTATTTGCCCAAAATTATATATGGAAAGGATCTTACAATTATAAAGGCAAGAAACAGCCCATGACTTTGACAGTGAACAGTTTCAATGCATCATCGGGGAGAGTAAATGCCACACTCACTAATAGTAATATGGAACTGCTACTTTCAGGTACCACATCATAAAAGCTCATTAAAATTTCTTATTTTCACTTCTGAGCCTCATAATTTTGTGCAAAATATTTACATTTTTTACAATAAAGTACTACCAAAAATACCCTAGCTGTCTAAGTTATAACGGAATATTGACTTATATTACAATTCTTCGAGTGATATTCATTCCCCTTTGGGAGTGTGCACACCCAGTGCCCCAGGGTCAGAGGTTTTTCCCTTATGGTAGCCTTCAGGGTAAAGTATGTGCTCTGTGCTGTCTCATTCTGCTGTGTGTTGATATAAAGGACAGAGCTGACCCCGACCCTACTCAGTTCCTTCTTACCACCCATGATCAGTTGTCAGAGTGTGTTGGCTTGCTTTGCAAGTTCTCCCTTTCAGGGTATTCTCATCAATGATTAGTTAGACCCGCAAAGTAAGTTTTATTTGTTCTTTTACTTAGTGTGCTTAGATTGTGAGTTCCCACTTGTTCTGGGTACCATCTCCCAGTACTGGGACATGCCTTGATCTCCAAGATTTAAGCCTTGCACCAGCTGCAAGAAGTCTGTGCTGATAAGTGACCCTCATTCCAGGTGCCTTTGGGAGGGTTACCTCAAGGACTGGTGTCAAATCTACTGAGATTTCAAGCCCTGGACTAAGAAGGATAGGGAGATGAGACTCAATCACCTGCCAATGGAGGCTGCCTTGTGTCCACTGTCTGACCGTCCCACTGAACCCTTCCTACTGAGTACTTCTACCTCCATTAGAAATGCCCCTCAAAATATTGTGGAGGATCAGCCCTGTTTCCCTTCCCCAGTACCGAGGAAGAAGCACAGGCAGCATATGTCAAAGGGGATGAACGTCAAGTGTTTTATTTTTTCTTTAAAAATTAATAGCAAAACTGGCCTGGCCCAATCTGAAAAGGCCTGATTTTTAATTTTTTTTTAAATAGGCATACGGTTGCACGTGCAGAAATGGGCACATAATTGCATGCCTAGTTTGTAGTTACAAAGACATCTTCTCTCCATGCATTGTCACAAGAAACTTGAAAAATTCAGCCTCTTCCCGGCATCAGTTGACCTGATCTTCCCTCGTTTATATAGAAACAAGATTTTGAAAGTCCCCCATTTATTTTTTTTTAATTCATTTTTATCTATCTAGATACCTATATGGCCCCCATCACTATACTATCTGCGCACCTCACATTATTAATGGATCATACACAACCCCTTGTGAGGTAAAGTATTATCCCCATTTTACAGATGGGAAACTGAGACACTGAGGATATTAAATGACTTTCTCAATGTCAGACATGAAGTGTGTGGCTGAACTGATTTTGAGTCTCGTTCAGCTGAGACCAAGTCTAGCACTCTAGCATTTTGGCCTTCCTTTTTCAAGACCCCCATGTTCTAGTTTATCCCATATTCAGCTCCCCACAAATTGCTTTGTTCTACCCATGTTTCTGGTTATCCTCAGCTCCTTCACTTTCTTTTGGTGGTATCTTTTTCCCAGGTGCGCCAGTTTTTTGTTCTTCCCACAGTGTTTTATCTTCCTTCCCTCTTCTCCTGCACTACATTCCATCTCATGAGGATTTTCCCCTCACCTGCCCTCATAACTTTATTTCCCCAGATCTCCATTTCTCTCTGTCCATTGTTCCTCCACACCACATGATTTTAGTATACATCTTCCTCTCCCAGACAGAGCTGAAGCATCTCACTAGCTCTCTGCTGGGGCTACCCTAGATACTACCTAAGGAGTTAGAGAAGAACCTAAGAGGCAGGTTCAGCTGGGCAAAATGCCACAATTGAATTAATTATTATACTGGCCCAGTTCAAGCACTGTCTTATCCCTCAGGGAATCAGTTGCCAGCTGCCAATGGACCTCATCAGCCTTTGAGCAAGGAGTGCCTGTCAATCTACCAGTGTAAATTAGCAGAGAACAGCAGTGGTTGTCTCTATGGAGCATTTTCCTTCCCATTCCTTGGTAGAGCCTGTATGTGCTCCCTACACCTCATTAGAGTTTTCCAGAAAAATAGTCCAAGGAATTTATTAGGGAAGATAATTTATTCATACTGTTCAAATCTGTCAGTTTAATTTCAGCTTTTAATATATTCCTGATTGCAGTCATTATTTGGCAGTGAGAGGAGAGATCTGGCAACATTTGAGCTTGTGCTACCTTCATATTAATTATAATTCTATGCTGATAATACTTTGTGTTAATTATCAAAGTGAAATGCTGACCCAGTGAAAATTAATTAGCAGTAACCCTCTGAATGTGATCTGAAACTCTCTATCAACTTCCAGTAAACTTTATTTAATACTTTGCCAGTTTGCACATATGCGCATATATTACAAGCATAGTATGCCTTAAACCTCTCTCAGTTTCCCCTAGTGGGTTTGCGATTGCCATGCACATCTGGGCTGTCCTTAGCAGGGCCTTTGTGGTCTGTCTCTCTTTAAGGGTGCCAATCAGATAGGCCTGTCATCTCTGCACCTCTCACCCTCATTCTCCAGGCAGATGTTTTCTCTCCTAAATTCACTCACACATATAGTGGCAGCTAGCTGCTTTTGGGAATGTCATTGCAGTTAAACGCCCCATCAGGTACATTTTTGTGCTAACAATTGAAAGGGAGGCAGAAATCTTTGACAAGGGTGTGCAGGGAGGTCCTGTAGGCCCAACATGGAGTCCAGGTGCTCCTCTTTCTTAACATCTTACTCTCACCCCTTGCAGTCTCAGTAGCATCCCAAGTTCTATACAGCCCAGTGATATCCACCTCCCTCCCTCTTACCATGCACCATACAACTCCCCATGCAGCCATGTGGCACCTTCATGTTTCCCGTCCTTTTCTCCTCTGGCACTCAAGCCTTCTCCTCACTCCACACAGAACCAGTAGCCCTAGCCTATCATAACTCCCATCTCCAGCCCAACACATACAATGTAACATCAGGCACCCTTCTCAGAAAATACAGCAGACACCTCCCTACTCAGTTTAATCATCTGAAAATCCCAGTAGTTCTCCTCTCTAGAGAGCCAGCCCCTTCTCCACTAACCCAGTGCTACACACACACATTCTACCCACTTGAGCAGCAGAGCGAATGTAGTAGCTTCACAGAGGTTGCTATTGCTCTCCTCCTCTGCTCCTGCCTGCAGTCTGGGTAGCCAGTGCAAAGGAATAAAGCCACACAGTTGCACATGCCAACTGTGGTCCACAACTAAGAATTTAAAGAAGGAAATTAAGGGTTCCAACACTGAAAAAGACAGGGAGATTAGTATCAGGGTGTGTGGCCTGCTAAGCACACAAGTTCCAAAGTCCACAGGAAATCTTATTGCCAACCCTGTATATCTTGAGACATCCAAATGGAGCTTCTGTTGCTCTACATGACTTACAGCTGGACACACACATCTGATACTGGCAACACGATTGGCTCAAGAGAGGGGTGATACCTAGAAACCATGAGCAAAAGTGAACTTTGACTTTTTGTTTTCATTTTTAAAATGCTCAAGTTTTCTCAGGGAACATGCTGTCTAGAGTGGGTGCTCCTTTGCTGTGCTTCCGAAACTCCAGGAGAGACCCAAATATACATTGTTAACTCAGAGGAGCTTGTGTTGGAGAGAAAATCCAGTGTAGGCATCCCTTCTTTCCATACATACTGCTTAGGCTATTTGTGCATGTTTGATGCACCTTTGCATCACAGTGCAGGGGAGAGAGAAGCATGAGTCCTATAATGACCAGGTTACTTAGAGTTAAACTTCTGGACAATAATTTAAATATGGCTTCTGTTCACTGACTACCTTGTCAATGTTTTGCTTTGTTTTCCATACCTAACACTTATTTCCTCCTTTTATAATTGGAGATATACCTATCTCCTAGAACTGGAAGGGGCCTTGAAAGGTCAAGTCTTTTTAGAACATTGACAATACATTTTTAACAATCAGTGTCTGAATGTCATTAATATAAGTGGTTTGAGTCCATATTATATCACTACTGTAACCTGATATAAGATGTAAAGTGTACGCCTCTTGTGTCCTCGGGATTTTGAATATCTTGGGAAAAATTTTCCTTTGGATTTTCTGTTTTCTAAAGAAAGCTGAAGAATTCAAAGCAAGAGCCATATATGGGTCTAATTTTCAGAGGTGCTGAGCACCAACATCTCCCATTGGCTTCAGTTGGAGTTGTGGTGCTCAGCACCTCTGAAAATGAGGCTGTATTAATATATAAGGTATAGCAGTTTTAATGGTGCTGGTATTTTTCAGACATCCTTGAATAGCTACTTATTTAACATAGGTTATGAAGGATAATGAAAAAGTCACATGCAGAATGACAAATGGGAACATTATCAGCAAAATATTTAGTTTGACACCAATATTCAGTGTACATAATCATGTTTTGCACACTATTTCTGTGGCGTCTGTGCTTCATCGTCAGGTTTGTAAAGGTAGATTGGACCAGTGATTATATTGTTAGATTTTATTTTCATCCAAGCTCTTTACTATGCATAAAATATAATCAGGGTTCTGAACATTTCTTCTACAGGTATGAAAATGATTAATTCTGCCTCCAATGTAAAACAGATCATACACAAGTCTTTCCATTGGATGAAGTCGCTGTTTTGTAGAGCTGACCAAAGAACAACACTTCCATTTCACAGCAACTGTCAAGGTTTCAAAAATAGTTTTTGTTTCATTTTGGAACAAAAACAAAACCTTTAACATAGAATTTGCGGAAACAGAAGTGTGGATGTGTCTCTGTCATTCTGTAACCTGGGATGTAGGAGACAACCCATGTTTAAGGGCCTGCTCTGCCTGATTCAGAGCTTTTTTTTTCATTCTAGTTCCCCTCAAATCAGGCAGAGCAGGGGAGTCTCCTACATCCCAGGCTGGTATACTAACCACGTAACATGGAGTTTCACCCTTCCTTGGACACACAAAATTTTTTGCAAAAGTTTTGTGAAACTGGTACATCTCTGCCAAACATTTCAGGTTCAACAAAACAGCATATTACTCCGAAACAAAATTTTGTTGAAAAAATGTTCTGACCAGTTCCACAGTTTTGCCCTCTTTAAGAAGTCTTAGACTATTTTAAAAAATTGCAATTATCTGCCACTTAACTAACAAAAAGCACCTATTTTTTTATATTCTACAGGGGTATATAAAAGTCAGGAAGCTCGATTGATGCTCCATATATATCTTATTAAAGCGCCATCTCATACTTCTGTGAGCAAGATGAAAGAGGAAAAATGGGCTATGGATGGTTTTGTGAGTATTTTTCTGCAAGAGAGAGAGTGTTTTTAATACAAAATAATGTCTGTGCATTAGGCCAGAAGAATATAGAAACTTATCAAAAGAAAGTTGGTTGGTAATTCTAATTTATTTAATAAAATGAAAAATATCATTGTATGATTGCAGATGAGGCAGGACTATTTAGGAAAAATGTGGTTATCACTAAACAGTGATTTTCAACCTCTTCTTTGTGGGCACGACTATTTCATGAAGTGGTAAACACTGAAAAGGAAGCACTACATTCATTTCTATTTTGATGTTATTGCAGTACATTGAGAGCTTTTCTCATTCTTAGAGTGTAATATCATAGCAAGATGCTTTTATCAAGCTAAGATCAATGTTTCCACTTTAATGTCTACTTCTGTGTAATCCCTCTCTGCAGTGGGCACAATTATGTTGCTTGGTTTATTTCTAGAAGCAAAATATCACATCTGAGAGTAATAATTCTTGGCAGTGACGTTGGAGAAGTTGAGGAGCTGATTAGCTAGTGCTTTGGTGACATTTCTAGAAGTATTGACATTCAAATGGCTGGGATTTTCCAAAGATCCTAAGGGCTTGTCTAAACATAGAAGTTGAACTGCTTTAACTATACTGGTATATTAAAAGTACATTCCCACTAGTATGGATGCAGATAGGCTGGTATAAGAAGACAGTATCTCTTGAAATCTGAAATACATTGTTAAATTGTTCACTTGTCCTGTGAACGCTCTTTAACACTACTTGATGCATGAGAACAAAATGACTGACAAAAATATATGTTATTGTATTTCTGAAGCTTGCAAATTCCCTGTGTTCATACTATAGATATGCTCCACTATGGCTATTTAATGATGCAGTCCAATGAGTACTGACTACTGACCAAAAGAGGGTTATTGGCAGTTGAATGTTGGGCATTTTTTATCCCTCCCTCGCTACCTTTGAAAGAGTGGCTTTCACTATCTTAACTTTTGCATTCATGGTAGCATCTGCCTTTTAGGTGTTGCAGTGCTTTTCCCCAAAAATATCAAAATGCTAATAGTCTTTGAGAGGCCTTTAGAGATGGCAATTTCAGGAGTTATCTAGAATCAACTTGAAATCTAGTCAATTAAAAAATAGTGTCAGGTATTAACATACCTGGCCCTGAGTCCTCCTGCAAGTTTCAGAGTTTTATAATTATATTTGACTAATTTTGAAAAGGGATTTCTCTCCCATTTTGCTGTGAAACAATCCATTACAAACAAGAGGAGCAGACCGACTATACACAAAATGCTGTCAAATATACAAAGTAAGCAAACTAAAAAAGAGAACTTTTTTTCTCTAATCTCTTTCAGTAAGAGTAGCCCTAGCTGTTACAAGTACCAAAGATAGGTTAAAAAGAATTCCAAAAGTAGTGTGGCTTTTAAGCTTGACGGTGTCCCTTTAGTACCCCTGCCTGATCCCCATGCTCAACGCATCCATATCCCTCCACAACAAGGGTATCAGTGGGGAAATACTGACTGGCTTAGGCACTTCACTTCCAACCTGATTATAATCACCTCTCACATTTCTAACCAAGTTTTCCCAATTTAATTCTGAGATTCTGCGTGTTTTCTGTTTGCAGGTTTCTGCTGAACCTGATGGAGCTACATATGTTTTTCAAGGATTTATCCAGGGTAAAGATTATGGACAATTTGGACTTCAAAGATTAGGTACTCAGTTAATTTTAATGTCAAACTAGTTCAGTTTTGTTTCATACTGAGTTTTATTATGCATTGTTTTTATTAAATGATTGCATATAAAGGGCTATCCTGAACCTATATTTCAGTACTGGTGTGTGTGTAGAGTATAGTGAGGTTCGTATCCTAGAATCATTTTTAAAGCTGTGCTAAAGAAAAGGTGTTTTGTTCACCGGGAAAGTTAAATTGGGAGGTATAGTTATTCCGTTGTGGCAAGTGGTTCATTTTGGTTGTTTTCTAATATATTTCTCTAAGAATGCTTACATAATAGGTATTATGTTCTATATGGTTATCATCATATAAAGAGTAAATACTTCAGAATATGTGTATATGTATGTCAGTTCTATATATTAATACAGCTTTTATAGTGAATACTTGCTAGAACACTCAACCTATTAAACACTGTTGGCCAAATACTGAAGTCCTTGTGCCATTTTACACAGGCAAAACTTCTATTGAAGTTGATAGGAGGTTTTTTCCCTCCAAAGAGGAAATTGGATGGACATCTTTATTTGTCATGTAGATTCAATTGTACGTCAAACTACCTGATCACTATTTGCTTTTTCCAGTATCGAATATTGCTAAAAATATCTTACTGCTTTTCGCATGCTTAAGCAAATAAAACAAGAAAAAATATTAGATAACAAGAAATGGTAAACTATAAATTATCTAATCCTGTCTCTTGAAGACTAATATTTCTGCTCACACAAAAGCTTGAATACTCTTAAGGTTTCTCAAGCAGTAGGGTTCCACTTAGACCAATATAACAGATTTGCAAGAGAAATTTGTTTCTTTGAGGATTATAACCCCTAATTAAATAGCCTTGTGCTCTTCAGATATGATCATTTTATCTGGAGGCAAAAACACATTCTTCTGGTTTTTGAGGACAATGTATTTCTCACTCTTATTGTCCAAATAAAAACAAGAACATTCTTTAACATCTCAGTTGTGGTGGGAGGATTTATTAATGTGTGATATGTTAGACAGTCTTGTTTTCTCTTTTCACTGCCCTAAGTCATTCTAAAGAGCAATGCTTGGAGACTGAATTTGGCTCCCATTGCATTTGGTAATTTGAGTACTTTAAATGGAATATTTACAGAATATCTTTATGAGAAGACGATGCAAATAATTGGATTTCCCTAAATCATCTTCTTCAAAATATTTGGGGGTAATCAATCAAAGAGTAAAATCAACAATGTCTTGACAAGATGTTTTTGGTGGTTTCTTATAAAAATTGTGTGTTGTCTCTCTTCCTTTTGTTTTCCTTTTGTATTCCTGCAATGTATTCTTTGTTGGAACTCTGAAAAGTTTTTTTTAATTGATTCCCTTACAAAATTGATTCCATAGCCTAAAAACAATAACAAGATTATTCATTTAGGAATATAATTCATTTCAGTATATGATTAATAAACAGAATCATGATGGGGGCTTAACATTCTTCAAAAATAACTTTATCATGACTGATAAGAAAATAGTTTTAAATTATACCTCTGTATTTAATATAAAACATTCTTGTAAAAATTTCACTCAAAGAGATGTGAAATTTGTGTAAGATTTTTTGAGCCCTCTAGTGTTTTAGGAAAACTTCCTATCCCAAACCAGATTTCCTATCCATTTCACTATTGTTCATAAACAGTTTTCTTTCAGATGTTGAATTCAGTGCTTATTCTCTTTCCAGCCAACAATTTCATAAAAGTCACATTTTCCTGTAATTAATCTATTAGTTGAGGTATCTAATCATATTTAGCATCTATATGTTGCTTCACAACTTCAAAGCACTGAATAAACCTGAACTAATTAATCTGATTCTTAACATCTCTAGTTTGAAGCCTATAAATCACTCACTAAACTGAATTAGTAATCCCTTCTTTATTCATGGAAAAGGGGATATGAACATGGCACCATAGGGAATCTAACAGTTGCCTTATTTCTATTCTGTGCAGGAGAGCCTTGTTCTTACTTTCTATCAGTATTTGCTCTCTACTCTTTGCCTCTCAACTACTGCTTTAATTTTTATATATAAATAAATGTGTATAATGAAGGCAACAGGATGAATTTCCATGTTGCCTCTTGAGGTGATTTAGCCTTCCTCCAAGTTACTGCTATTCCTTTGGTAAACTATGATGTTATCTTTTTTCTTCTATTGTGCTTTCTATCTCAAGTACCAGATTTTCCAGAACCTAACAAATAAATTGTATTTGAATAATGATATTGAAGTAACCTAGTCTAAGCCATTTATGGCTTCATAAGTTAACACCAATACCTTGAATTCCATCTGTAAATTTATGAGAAGCAAGTGCAGGTCCCAGAGCACTGGTGTAGTTTGCTCCTGACATAAAACTTCACCTATTAAGCAGGGTGCAGCATTCTGCGCTAAATTTGACCTCCAAGTGGCCTCAGTGTGTCGCACCATAAAGGGTGCATAACAGCAATCTAAGTTCAAGGTGAGAAAGGCATGAATCATAGTGAGGCGATCCTTCCATCATAAAGGAAAAAAAATGAGTTTTGCTCACGAGATGCAGATGGAAAATAGTACCCTCCAGGATCTATTGAGTTAGTATTTAGTACTGTAGGTCCCCACGCAAAACAAAACATGATGATTTTAATTTCTCCACAAGTACACACTTTCAATGATATTGTAAGGATCTGGGAGTGATAATCGCGAGATGTCAGATAATAGAGAGATGTTATGTTTTTGTCTTTTTAGGTCTTAACATGTCTGAAGGTTCGAATTCTTCTAATCAACCACATGGTACAAATAGTAGTTCTGTGGCCATTGCTATCCTTGTGCCTTTCTTTGCCCTTATATTTGCAGGTTTTGGGTTTTACCTTTATAAACAAAGGTAAGTGTAAATCGAATATAGAGTCTTTGTATTGTCATGTATTTGAAGCTATTCAGTGGCCTTAAACTTTAATATGTTAGAAAAGGTAAATTAAGAACAGCCCTGGGAACTCCTTTGCAAAAAATCTGCATAGAAAATACACTCTACCCTCATTTTAGGTCTGCCATACTGTTTGATAGGTAAGGTTATTGTAAAGTGCTGTACTTTCACTCCCACCTATTTCAAATGTTGTTATAAATTATTATCTTTATGAGAGGAGCAAGAGTCGTTTAAATTTTTGGCATCTGGGGAATAATGCCATAAACAGGGTTGGTGTGTACTTACTGCAGACTGCCTATATTTTGTTTTGACATGCACAAGATTGTGAATCATATTTCTCATTAATTTATCTTAAGCCCCACACAGTTTATTAGCTTGCAAGTATATGTAATATTCCTATGTCAGTGAGAGGTTTTATTATGGAAATTGGTTCCACATTAGAAATTAGTAATTCATCTACAATTATCTAACAATAGTACCACATCTGCTCAGAGATTCACTCTTATCCTAGGCTCACTGATAGTGTTATTTATGTCTCTGAGAATCATTCCTTAATTTTATTTGTAAATCTTGTTTTCTCACAGTCGAAATAATCCTGCACTATGGTAGTGAGGGGCAACTGGAGGCACTAAGTGGTGGAACACCATACCAGCACTTGTCTGCTGGCCTGCTATTGTAACATGGTTCTACAGGACATGCATAAAAATTGTAGTATGCACAGGACCTAAACATGCCTTAAAAGCTGGACTTTAAAGCCTTGAACTGTCTGGTTTAACTTGGTTATGGGCACACTGCAACTTTTAATTATGTTTGTTTCACTGACTCCTTTATACTTGTGATATAAATGAGCCATAAATTTCTGAATAATTTAAGCTTTCATTTATATTTCTAATCCATCTAGTCATAAAGAAATCCTTCCAGATAGAAAGTTTTATATTTTTACTGAGTTTGCAAACAGCCAGAGAGAAACAATAACCCTAAGAGAATCCTCTCATTCATTTGCATGTGGTGTTATTTCTGAGACAATACTGCACATTTTAGTAGAAATATCCAGTTTTTCTGGGATTGTGGTCCAAGTTTGAGAGTATTACTACCATTTTTTTCCTGGCATCATTACATATTTGATACTTTAAAATTAACATTCTCATAAGCATGTTTTAATATTATTGTAACACATATGGCAATCCTTGACAGCAAAAGAATGCTTCCAACATTTAATATTTAGCTTCTACATATGTAATTGAAATTTGTTGATTCTATTGAGGTTCTTATATTACACCCATCACCACAGAAAATTGCAGTTGTGAATACACTGTCCTTTCTCTTCTTCAACAGGACTGCACCTAAAACACAGTATACAGGATGCTCTGTTCATGAAAATAACAATGGACAAGCTGCTTTTGAAAACCCCATGTATGACACAAATGCAAAGTCTGCAGAAGGAAAAGCTGTACGATTTGATCCCAACTTGAACACTGTCTGCACAATGGTATAATGTGGTAATGCTTTGTCTTCAGAAGTCTGGAAATTGAAACACAACACAGTGCACATATAGTTCACTGATAAAAAATTAAAGCACACTTTTCAGGACTTACTGGGTCACCTTTTCCTGAGGATGATAGACAAGAGTGTTGTTGTTTTTTTTTCATAAACTGGAACAGAATTGTCCTTCATGTTTACCGTGGAGAGTTTTACAGAAAATCTGCTGCACTCCATGAGTGCTTACTCACAGTTTATTTGCTTTTTTAAAAAAGGAGATTATTCTAAAACATAAAACGTATTTGCATATATTGGAGGAGCATCCACTATCAGTACTTCTGTGCTTTATAAACTATAATAGAGGGACTGGGTTTAAAAAAAGATATAGGGTAGAAAATAAGAGCTATGCTTACAGGAGACAATAGGTCACTGACTTCTCTTTAACAGTCATGAGCTACATCATTTTCATAAATTTGAACTCTACCCTCCTTTCAGTCATACATCACTGTTTAGCAAACCTTTATTTTTCTCATACCTGTGAATATTCTAACATAATGACATAGTGTTTAATATGCTTAAACCTTCACATACCATTTATTACTTTTATACACAAGAAAGAATAAGTGTCAAATTTTCAGTTCTCATTTCATGATTTAATTTCCTGATTCATGTCTTGCTTCGTTTTTCACATTCCACATTTGTTTCCTCTGTTCCCATTAGCAACACATGCAGCTGGTAACAGGGAAAGTTCTGCTTCTATGTATTTTCTTGCTGTGGACCTTTGCTACTAGACATCAGTTTTACAATGAATGATGTGAGAGTGCACCATATGAATTGAGTTTTGTCATGCAGCAATGTTCCTTACTGTTGAAGATCACTTGGAAGAGTGACCTTTTTACACTGTTTTTACAGACATCAGAAATTTAACCTTTTTGAAGTTTTCAGTTTAGAAAATTATGGTTTACAGTAACACTAGAAATCAAGTTGGTATATGAAGAACATAAAGCTCCACACCTCAGTCCATACCACTGTTGTCTATACTGTATCACATTATCAGTATTATTTTACTACTTCTACATTGTGTTAAAATGCTCACACTGAGCATGATTAAAAAACCATTGAAGTTAATAGAAGGACTTCCATTGACTTCAAATGGGCTTTGGATCTGGCCCACAGACCTTGCCTAATCAGAATTTGAAAATGCTTTGTTTTGGTATACAAGTTAATATTGTGAGGAAAGCAACCAGTAAAAATAATTATTCAAAACTGGATATATTGCAGCAATTCAATAGAAAGATGTGGTTTTTAAAAAAATAAAGCCATGGTTTTATTAGGAGTAATCCATCAGATGATTCAAACACCACCACCACCCTAAAAAGGCGGGTTTCAAAAATTGCAGAACCATTTCATTCTCACACAATGGAATGGGATCTTTAGTTTTACAGTTATTGCATAATAGAATTATCCAGAGATAACCCTAGTAATTTATTTGTTGTAGGTCATTGTCTTCCTTTTATAACATGAAATAATTTTAGACTCATAAATGCTGTATGTTTACCAGTGTAAATTATCTGTTACTGTCCCTTTCAGGCATTAATAATTCTGTGAAAAATCTGAACATTTTATTACCGTAATAGAGAGTGCCTACCAAAAATCATTGTACCCAGGATTGCTGCTTGGATTTCTATAATGTTTGATGAATTTCTTATAAACCATTTTACAACACTTTGTTTTGAAAATTCATACAATTCTGTCAAAAACTGTATTCTACTGAAAGGATGCTGTTTTCTATTTTCTACCATCAGTTGTTATTTATTCTTGTTTATTCAAATGACTGCAATAACTATGATTCATTCATTAATGTTAAAGTTAGTACATTTGAGATCTCGTTTAAAAATGTTTCTTCTGCAACTGGCTACTCCTCTTATATTAATGCATACACTTTTGTAAAGAAGTATATTTTTATGAAAAAAAAGGATTTGTAAAAGTATGATGTAAATTTTCAGTGCAATGTAAACAAAATAAAAATGGATAATTGCTTTTTTAAGAATGTGTGCTCTTTAGAAATTGAGATTTAAAGTCCATGACAGTTGCCAGGGCTGTCTCCAGCTTTTCTGCCACCCCAAGCGGGGGAAAAAAAAAATGATTGGCGGCACTTCGGTGGCAGTTCAGTTGCACCGCTTCATTTCTTCGGCGGCGGGTCCTTCACTCCCTCTCTTCCTCTTCGGCAGCACTTCGGCAGCAGCTCAAAGAGGAAGAAAGAGACTGAGGTACCCACTGCCGAATTCCCGCCGGATACCCAGAGGTGCCGCCCCAATACCAGATGGAGTGCTGCCTCTTTGTATTGGCCACCCTAAGCACCTGCTTCCTGTACTGGTGCCTGGAGCTGGCCCTGTCAGTTGCAGAGTCTAGAAAATAACCAAATCAGTCAAACAAATTCAGCATTTTTGTGGGGTCTCCAAATACATCATAATTTCTCAACCTTCTCATGCACTTGCAAATACACTTGAAAGATTTTGATTACTTTAACAAATAGAAAATAACAGGACATGCAACCTTTTTATTTACTAAAATTATTTTTTTTCATTTCAGTCCAAGGAACAGATTATAAAAATACTTTTATGTAAAACATATAGAAACATGCACTTTTACCATCTCTCTTTTTTCTTAACACAAACAAAGATGATTAAACTTAGTGCTTATGAAAACTGTTGTATAAATTAACCTGGATATTGAAATCTGTTACTTTTCTCCAGAACAGTCACGAGACTTGCATAGCACAGGTCATGAAAATGCGTATTGTACTTCCTCACATTTTAAAAGTGAATAGAAATTTTGTGGTGGGAAAATGCGAGCTCATTTATCTTTTAATTAAATTGAACTAGAAGGATTTTTGGAGGGAGAGATGGGAGAAAAAACTATAAATATTTTGCTGTAGAATGATATCTGCCCCTTTCCATTCGAAAATATGGAACACAGATAAATCTTAATCTGAAATGGTGTTCATGAAATGCAAAGAATATCCATCTACTATACCTTTTGGAGAATCAGGCAGTATAAATAAACTTAAAGGGCCTGCTCTCCACCCACACTGAAATCAAAGTGGATTTTGTCATTGAATGCACTAGAAGCAGGAGCAAAAAGTGACTATAAAAATGGCATTGTGAGGTTCACTCTTTAATGTCTCTCAAGGGACTTTTAAAGTAAATTGGCTCATCTTGAAAGGTAAAAATGTTACCTGACAGCAAACCCTTCAGACTCAATCTGGAATTTGAAGTCAAGCTGTTCCTTTTCTGACGTGTGCATCATCAGTAATAAAATAAAGACATTCTGAAGTTGGAACTTTCTTAAAAATGTTGTCGATGCAGGAACCAAACTAGAACTTTCCAAGTGTTTTACTGACTCCATTGTTGTAACTTGCCTATTTGCCAGTTTGTAGTAAGTTTGTGGAATGTACTTTACATTTTAGGAAGTTTTCCTTTTTGTTTAATGAAATATTGTTTGAAATGATTTTGGTACTAGGGTGTCTCAAATGTATGATAATTTTCACATTAGTTTTTGGAATTTTCAATTGGGTTGGTTGCTTGTGATTGGTTAAACGAATCACATTCTACTCACCGTGCTTTCCTTTGAACCATAGGGGATGAGGAACTCAAGTGGCAGGATGAGTCATAGAGCCTAAAGAGAAGCCTTTTAGGGGAGATGCTCTTGTTAATTCCCTCCACCCGTGCAGGGCACCCAGGCAACTTCCTTGCATTGCCAGGTGCAAGACATAGCCCCACCACACTGCTGTAAAGCCGGTGGTCAATGTCTTTTACAGAACAAATGGGTCTCCTCCGGATGTAAGGCTCATTTGCATTCCTTCAAGCCCCAGTCACACTGAAAGAGGATAGCCAAAAAGTGATGGAAGCTTATGCCTCTATTTGTGCCCATTCAATGGAAAGTGTTACCTGATGCTTCTTCTGCTTGCAGCTGCTGTTGCCTTAGCTCAGCCCTCGACTATGACTGGACCTCAGGGTGGAGAATCTTGGATACTTCTACATCACATGTCAATCCCAAAGTGGATCTTGCAAACTGACTCACAAAATGAATTGGCCAAAAATGTAATGAAATATTTGCCCAGCCCTGGGCTGCAATATAAGGGTAGGGGAATGGAAGTAACCTTTTAGATTCATGCCTGCAACTAGATTGGCACAGGTAGAACCCTATGCCAGCCTGGATTCAGTTGCTGAACTCAGGCCATATCTTGTTAATACAGAAGAGAAGTCTAGGAATATATCGAAGGCACAGATCTATTGAGCAGATAATGCCATTTTTTTAGTCACTTTCTGCCCATGACACCTGTTCAACAGCTCTGAAAAGCACAACAAAAATGGCAGTGGATATTGCACTCTACTATCTGATGGACCATATAGTAGCAGAAGAAATTTTGTCCCAAAATTTCTTACCTGGATTATGCACAGTCTTCATTAGATCGATCGCCAGAAACATTTCCCACCTGTGTCAAGAGAGTTCATGCTACTGTATTGGCTTCAAGAAGTAACATTAAGCAAAAATAAGCTCAGCAAACAAGTAGCCGTGTAGACCTCTTGTGTATACATTTACAGCACTGTTATAGGTTTTACATTATTTTGAGCTTCTAAATTGTGTTGGGAACCTTTGAAAAACAGACACCAGCCCGATCCGAAGTGCATGCAGCTAGACATTGACATGATGCAATATGACACAACCAAAAATGAGGGGATGGTCCAAGATGATATAAGACAGTTAATAAGGTATATGTCTTGATGGTTAAGAACAAACCAATTTCATATTTTTTTCTTTTGCATCTTTTCCAGTCCCTCTCTAAATAAATTAATATTTAAGAAGAGGCCCCAAAAGAGGGGATCACAGTCTAGTAACAAGAGCACAGATTAGGGTTCAATACCTCCTGGGTTCTATACCCATGCTACAGAGTTGTTCTGTGAACCCAGCTGGCATTGTTTAAACAAATGATGATGTATTTCTGCTAAGCTCTATTTTATCATTAGCTCATCCTCTCAACCAAGCCCTCACCTGTTTGTCTGTTTTGTCCGTCTACTCTACTGCCTCCTGTTTGTCATATAGATTGTGAGCTTTCTTGGACAGAGACTATGTTCTCTTCACGTGTCTGTGCAGTGCTTAGCAGAATAGGGACCAGTCTCTTGTTATCATAATACAGTTGATAAATAGTAATAACTTGGATAAGGCACTTGGGGATTGATTGTCGGAGGTGCTGCCTGCTGAGCAGTTGGAGTAGTGTGTGCTCAGTACCTCTAACAAATAAGACCTTACTCTCTATCTGAGTCTCCACATCTGTACAAAAATAACTAACTCACAGGGTGTTGTGAAATTTAATTACATAATATTAGCAAAGCCTTTTAAGAGCATTGGATGAAAAGCTACATATAAGGATAAATTATTAATCTTATGTTTAATTAGTTTTTTGCCTCCCAAATGTGTAAATGATTGGGCACTGGAAAAATATCTGAGTGTCCTGAATTAATGTTAATGTCTTGTGATTCCACAGAGCCCTCTTGCACCATGAACCAACACATACAGTAACAACAGTTTAATAAATGAACAACCAAGACAGGAAATAAAAAACAGAATGCCCAGAATAGGCTCTCTTCTCTTCCCAGTCAGTCTCCTAATGGCCTAGGCAATATGGCCTCATTCATACAGTGGGTCTCTGAGTAACAGTGAAAGGTTGAAAAAAATGTAACAATCATATTGTGTCTGCAGTACTGGCTGTCTAGGAAGTAGAGTGGCCACATTGGAAGATTCTGCAGGCCCACACACAGCAAAGAGATGAGCTTCAGATCAAGCAAACGAATCCACTGAAGCACAGCCCCATGTGGACAGGGCCCAGCAAGTCATGGTGGTTATTGTAGATCTGCAATGTGCCGCTCCCCCGCACCGTTATATAGGAGTCTGTCCCCTGAAAGTGCCACAGAGTGCCTCAGTGGACAGGGTTTTTAATGTGCATCCAGAATTTGGCTCTGTGACAGGAAAGGCCTGCTTTGGTGACTGTATAAACTAAGGACTTATCCTGTGAAAGAAGTCGGGGAGAGCATAAAGACAGTGGGGAAATTGATGACCTGTCATCCCGAGTTGAGAAAAATTACATTAACTATGTTGTGTAGGAAGTTTGTACTCCGCCCCTCCCCCAAAATGCATTTAGAAACAATTATTTAATTTTTATGGCAAAAAAAGAGCTTCAACTGGCAAATTGAAAGAACTAGCAAATGACAATGACACTATAAGTGATTTTCACATCAGCATCAATATGGAGTGGTCAGTGCATACAAATGAACTGCATTCACCACATTGCCTGTGACTCTTCTCATCAGCTGACCTTGGGCAAATGTGGCAGGGTCCATTGCTGCATTTGCTAAGTGCACCTGTGGTGGCTGGTTTATTATGGTAGCCAAGCAACAAGGGTGCTGCGTTGCTGGACATGGCGAGATGATGCGTATGATGGAATCTTCTCTTTATATGTGAGCTTGTTTAGTGAGGAAGACATAGGGTAGGTCTACATTACGAAATTAGGTCGAATTTATAGAAGTTGTTTTTTTAGAAATCATTTTTATACAGTCGATTGTGTGTCCCCCCACAAAGTGCATTAAGTCGGCAGACTGCGTCCACAGTACTGAGGCTAGCGTCGACTTCCAGAGCATTGCACTGTGGGTAGCTGTGAGTAGCTATCCCACAGTTCCCGCAGTCTCCGCTGCCCATTGGGATTCTGAGTTGAGATCCCAATGCCTGATGGGGCAAAAACATTGTCGCGGGTAGTTCTGGGTACATGTGATCAGGCCCCCCTCTCCCTCCTTCCCTCTGTGAAAGCAATGGCAGACAATCATTTTGTGCCTTTTTTCCTGGGTTACCTGAGCAGATGCCACACCACGGCAAGCATGGAGCTCGCTCAGCTCATCGTCACCGTACGTCTCCGGGGTGCTGGCAGACGTGGGACTGCATTGCTACACAGCAGCAGCTCATTGCCTTTTGGCAGCAGATGGTGCATTACGACTGGTAACCATCATCGTCGTATTCCTGGGTGCTCTTTTAGCCAACCTCGGTGAGGTTGGTCGGGGCGCCAGGACGGACATGGGAGTGACTCAGCCAGGTCATTCCCATCTTCTGCTGAGCACCCAGGAGATGACGATAGCTAGCAGTCGTACTGCATCGTCTTCTGGTGAGCAGCCAGGAGATGATGATGGCAAGCAATTGTAATGCAGTATCTTCTGCCGAGCACCCAGGAGATGACGATGGCTACCAGTCATACTGCACCGTCTGCTGCCAGCCTAAGATGTAAAAGATAGATGGATCAAAACAAGAAATTGACCCAATTTGTTTTGTGAAATCAATGGCCTGCTAAACCCAGGGTTTTGAGTTCAATTCTTGAGGGGGCCATTCTGTGTGACAGTTGTTTGTGTTTCTCCTTGATTCAAAGCCACCCCTTTTGTTGATTTTAGTTCCCTGTAAGTCATGTCGTCAGTCGCCCTTCCCTCCATCAGAGCAATGGCAGACAATTGTTTTGCGCAAAACCAGGCGAGGAGGTGACGGCAGCGTGGTGACAAGAGGGACATGGTCATAGACTTCTCACAAAGTACGGGCCGGGCAATGTACCCCAGCAATGTGCACATCATGCTGATGAGCTCTGCAAACATGCTGGCCAAATAGGAAATTAAATTAAAAAGTTCAGGGGCCTTTTCCTGTCTACCTGCCCTGTGCATCTGAGTTGAGAGCGCGGTCCAGAGCGGTCACAATGGAGCACTCTGAGATAGTTCCCAAATTCGACCCGGCAAGGTTGATTTCAGCGCTAATCCCCTTGTCGGAGGTGGAGTAAAGAAATCGATTTAAAGAGCCCTTTCAGTTGAAAAAAGGGCTTCGTTGTGTGGACAGGTCCAGGGTTAAATCAAGGTAACACTGCTAAATTTGACCTAAAGTCGCAGTGTAGACTAGGCCATAGTTACCACAATACAAGATATTCCCATTAGAATCAAACGTACATAGAAAGACAGGCTAATAGTGCAAAATGTTTGGGGTACATTCATACCCCACATACTTGTCTGATGCTTTTCCTGCTAATTTTTCCCCCGCTGAATTGTGTATATGTGCTTAGGTGAAAATGTCCTAAAACAACATAGTTGGAGGGCCATTGGTTCATGAGTTATCACAACATGTGCTCACAGAGTACACCATTAGCCCACAAATGTGGATGAGGTTGTCTGTCATTGTCCTTGACCAAGCACTCATAAAAAAACATACTGGCTCCAGACAGATGTGGTGATTTGCTGCTAAAATTTTCAGAGCACCTCAGCCTGCCTCCTACATCCCTTTCCTGGCCAGAGTCTTCATTAAGCCATTTGTAACTAAGCCACTTAGGTCTCATTTGCATTACAGAGTTGCCTGATCCAGAAAGAGTTTTGAAGATTAGGGCTTAGGGGGAAGAAGTCAGGTAGCATGGGTGTATCAACCCGTGTGAACAGGCTACAACTTATTTTAATGGAGTGCTGTAAAGTATGATTTCCACACTATTTTACAGCTTCCCCTGGGGTTGAGCTTCTTTATTAGCAGACCTGAACTAATAATTTGTACATGACAGAAACCAGTAATGAATTGTAATACAAGTGTTTTGAGTATTGTAAAACCTTACTTTTAATTTCATAAACAAAAAAATTGCACTAACTGAAATTTCAGTCTATTCACTAGACATGCCATGTAAAATTGTTTAATTAATTTTTACATGAAAATAGTATACTGTTCAATATGTCAATGAAATTGTATTCTCTGGCTCAATTACTGTGAAACTTTCTGATGAAAGGACATACAAATTAGTTCTAAATTGAATGGCAGCGAGAAATGGAAGGGCCAATAGTTTCAAAGTAACATATTATAATTATTTGTATTACAAATATCCTAATGCTAGTCTAGGTGCCTTGGAGCCCCAGTCATGAACCAGGACCCTATTTTATATATCAGAGAGGTTGCCATGTTAGTCTGTATCCACAAAAACACAACAAGGAGTCTGATGGCACCTTAAAGCCTAACATATTTATTAGGGTATAAGCTTTCGTGGGTACAAAACCCACTTCTTCAAATGCATGGAGTGAAAATTACAGATACAGGCATAAAGATATATTGGCACATGAAGAAAAGGGAGTTATCTTACAAGTGAAGACCCAATGTTGAAGGCCAACTTAGTCAGGGTGGTTGTAGTCCACTCCCAATAATTGATGAGGAGGTGTCACTACCAAGGACCCTATTGTGTTAGATAGGTTTCAGCTTAATTAATGGTGATGATTAGAGCTGGGCGGGACTTTCTGAATGAAACTTTTTTTTGAGTCAACCAAAACATTTCACAAATTTGTGTTCAATTCACTGAATGGTTTCATATGGAAATAAAAAAAAATGTTGATATTTTTAAAATTAAATGTTTCCATTTTTGATTCAAAAATGACTTTTCATTTTGAAATTTCCTTCAATTTTATTATTTTTTTAATTTCAAATAATAGCTGAAAATGAAAAGTTTTATTTTCTTTTACATAAGAACCACCCACTGCCAGGTGCCCCAGAGGGAGTGAACCTAACAGGTAATGATCAAGTGATCTCTCTCCTGCCATCCATCTCAATCCTCTGATAAACAAACAGAGTCTAGGGACACCATTCCTTATCCATCATAGCTAATAGCCATTAATGGACTTAACCTCCATCAATTTATCTAGTTCTCTTTTAAACACTGTTATAGTCCTAGCCTTCACAACCTCCTTAGGTCGGGAGGTCCACAAGTTGACTGTGCGCGATGTGGAGAAGAACTTCCTTGTATTTGTTTTAAACCTGCTGCTTATTAATTTCATAGAATATCAAGGTTAGAAGGGACCTCAGGAGGTCGTCTAGTCCAACCCCCTGCTCAAAGCAGGGCCAATCCCCAGACAGATTTTTACCCCAGTTCCCTAAATGGCCCCTTCAAGGATTGAACTCACAACTCTGTGTTTAGCAGACCAATGCTCAAACCACTGAGCTATCCCTCCCCACCATTTCATTTGGTGACCCCTAGTTCTTGTATTATGGGAATAAGTAAATAACTTTTCCTTACTTACTTTCCCCACATCACTCATGATTTTATATACCTCATCATACCCCCCCTCTTTTCCAAGCTGAAAAGTCCTAGCCTCTTTAATCTCTCCTCATATGGGACCCTCTCCAAACCCCTAATCATTTTAGTTGCCCTTCTCTGAACCTTTTCTAGTGCCAGTATATCCTTTTTGAGATGAGAACACCACATCTGTACACAGTATTCAAGATGTAGGCGTACCATGGATTTATATAAGGGCAATAATATATTCTCCGTCTTATTCTCTATCCCCTTTTTAATGATTCCTAACATCCTGTTTGCTTTTTTGACCACCTCTGCACACTGCGTGGACATCTTCAGAGAACTATCCACAATGACTCCACGATCTTTTTCCTGATTTGTTGTAGCTAAATTAGTCCCCATCATATTGTATGTATAGTTGGGGTTATTTTTTCCAATGTGCATTACTTTAAATTTATCCACATTAAATTTAATTTGCCATTTTGTTGCTTAATCACTTAGTTTTGTGAGATCTTTTTGAAGTTCTTCACAGTCTGCTTTGGTCTTAACTATCTTGAGCAGTTTAGTATCATCTGCAAACTTTGCCACCTCACTTTTTACCCCTTTCTCCAGATCATTTATGAATAAGTTGAATAGGATTCTTCCTGGGACTGACCCTTGGGGAACACCACTAGTTACCCCTCTCCATTCTGAAAATTACTATTTATTCCTACCTTTTGTTCCCTGTCTTTTAACCAGTTCTAAATCCATGAAAGGACATTCCCTTTTATCTCATGACAACTTAATTTACGTAAGAGCCTTTGGTGATGGACCTTGTCAAAGGCTTTCTGGAAATCTAAGTACACTATGTCCACCGGATCCCCCTTGTCCACATGTTTGTTGACCTCTTCAAAAACTCTAATAGATTAGTAAGACATGATTTCCCTTTAGAGAAACCATGTTGACTTTTGCCCAACAAGTTATGTTCTTCTGTGTGTCTGACAATTTTATTCTTTACTATTGTTTCGACTAATTTGCCTGGTACTGATGTTAAACATACCAGTCTGTAATTGCGGGGATCACCTCTTTTTAAATATTGATGTTACATTAGCTATCTTCCAGTCATTGGGTACAGAAGCTGATTTAAAGGACAGGTTACAAACCCTAGTTAATAGTTCTGCAATTTCACATTTGAGTTCTTTCAGAACTCTTGGGTGAATGCCATCTGGTCCCGGTGACTTGTTAATGTTAAGTTTATCAATTAATTCCAAAACCTCCTCTAGTGACACTTCAATCTGTGACAGTTCCTCAGATTTGTAACCTACAAAAACCGGCTCAGGTTTGGGAATCTCCCTAACATCCTCAGCCGTGAAGACTGAAGCAAAGAATTTGTTTAGTTTCTCCACAATGACTTTATCATCTTTAAGCACTCCTTTTCTATCTCTATCATTGTCAGTTTGCTGTCTGTGATACTGAATGCAGAGAAAGTAGGAAAGCAGTTAGCTGGCTTCAAGCATTGAGCTTGCCTGTCAATGAGGGAATGAAGATGTCAGTGCTGGCCCTTAGCATAAGCATCAGCTTCCTGACTTATGCAAATCTTGCAGAGGTCAGTGGGGAACAGAGAACAAGGGGTAAACATCTATGGGCAGGAAAAAATTGGGATTGTAAGGGATTAGGCAGTGGTGAGTGATGTAAATTGGGAGGGAGCTGGCCTGTAGAAATAACCAACTGCTCAGATCCTCCTGACTATTATCAGTGCATGCGGTCTGATGCAGCCCAATCTCAGGATATGTGAGGCTGAGTAAAGGGTCCCAGAAGACCCTCCTCACTGCCAAAAAGCTAGAAGGACCAGAAGAAGGAAAGTGTGATTGTAGAAGAAGAAAAGAGATGGAGCGAGAGGAACACTGGAGGGAGAAATCCCAGGGAGAAGCAATGTGTATTCACTAAGGGAACACCTGCTGCAATGACAGCTGGAGGGAGAGGCAAAGAGAGATGGAGGAATCCAGTAAAAAACTGAGAATGAGGGATAGAGGTTCCCAGTAGGAGGATAAAATGAAAGAAAGAAAGAAAGACAAAGGAGGGGAGAAGGAGTCACTGAACCTCCGAGGCTTCTCGTGAGTGTGATGGCTAGCTGGTCCAAAGCCATGTCCTACCAACCGCTCAACAGGATGACCTGAATGGATTTTTTTCCCATTCACAGTATCCCCTTTTCTGACCCACTCTTCCAAGGGTACATCTCTTTTAGCTGCTGTAGCAGATGTAAAATTGCCTGTGGGTCTTGGCTCAGATCAGCCTCAATGGCAAACTGGTTTTGCACATTGAATACCATTTTGTTTTGATTCTCCCTTGAGTTACATAAAACATCTTTCCAATTTTTCAAGTCTCAGCTGCTAGGCACAGTTGCTCTATGATCCTCTGCACTGTCTGTTCCTTTTGCATATTATTTCATCAGACTTATTGTTATTGCAACAGTTTTGAACCTTTCCCTGATGCACGTGAGAATATTTTCATGTCTGTTCCAGGTTATATATTTTTTTTGTTTATTTAAAGACAATCAGGAGTAAATTTCACAGCTATTGGCTTGCATAAAAAAAATCCTTTGGAAAGTGGTTAAGTCATTTCTTCAAGAAATGGGCCCTTAGTACTAAATGTATTGTTTCAAATTGCAGAGCAGTTATCACACATTGATCCATAATTGCAGCAAGACCTTTTGCAGAACTGCAAAGTGTAAATGTTTTTGGTAATGATGGTATCTACAATGTGTAAGAATACACTGTGCTCAGTGTTAAAAGATTACAAAGCTGAAGGATGAATTTTAAGTGTTGTTATAGTCACAGAGATGAGAGAGAGTTGTCCATAAAAGTGTGTTTTTATTACACAGGGAAGAATAAATCAGGCTTCAGATATATGGATTGTAAAGGTCATAATTTCTAAATGGCACCCAAAACTCGTTAAGCAGAATTAGAAAATATAGTCATAACATTTCTCCAGAATATATGAAAAATGTTATTAATACTTTAACCTCTTTGTGCTGGGATTCACAAATGGCAAAAACTGAAGGCTGAAGCCTTGGTACAGCTCAATACTTTTGGGATGTACACAAAGGAACTTTACAATCCTGGTGAACTGAAGGGGCTCAGGCAAGACCCAAAGGAATAATATATATTACAGGAGAGAGAGATGCTATCAAATATTGATTAAAGGTGCATAGCGTAAGTAAAAACATAGTACAGTGAAACCTGTACCCAAGAACTCTCTTATTCACCTGCTTCCTGACTTAAAAGACTGCTCCAAGTACCCCCAAATCTGTTGGATACAATTTTGCTTCACCTTTGACAAAACAATCTCTGTTAAGCAACCAGTTTCCGGCAGCCTCTTCAGCGGTAGTTTAAGACAATTGAAAAACTAATTGAGAATAAATAGGTTTGGAAAGATTACATTTATAAAGGTAACAGTAGACAAATGTCACTTTCACTGTACACACACACACGCACAGCTATAATATTCAAAATGTGTAGCGAGACAAAGTAAGAAAAGTGCTACTTGAGAACTTAAAGGATAACATTTCAACACATCAAAATAAACATCCTTTAAACTCTAAGTTTTTATATCTCAACATCTACTGTCATTAAATAATTATTGTCTGACTCCCACAATTTCTCATAACTGTGCAAATTTATATCAATATAAAAAATGCTTAACACCCATAATTTTGCACTACTGTGAACATTTAAATTGACAAATATCTTTTAAAAAAGCTTAAAAATAAACCATTCTATTATCCAAAAAAGTTATCAAAGAATAAAAATCGAATTCTGCCAAGCCTCAATACAAAGCACAGAACATCTCTCTGCAAAATATATCGAAGCCAACAAACATATCCAGGAACATGAGGCTCAGTTCTCTGCACTGGTTCCAGCTGCTTGGTCAGGCTGGCCTTAGGGAAAATGATGCTCTGTGAGAACTTGTACTTTGGCACCCTTGGTCCCCACTGCCACACCATTGCCCCATTGCCCCGACCCCTGCTGCCTCCCCTGCCCTCCCTTCATTGCCCACAGAGCCCTGCTTCTTCCCCTCTTGCCCCAAGCTCCCTTCCACGGCTTTGCACCCCAGGCCTGCTCTGCTCCTTGCCTCTTGCCCATGGCCCCTATGCAGGGGACTGGAGTAGAAGACTTCTCAAGGTCCCTTCCAATCCTATGATTCTATGATTCTATTAAAAGCTCCATTGCGTGATCAGTCCCTGAATGACAAGGATGGGTATAATCCCTTCTCTAATGATACCTTGATGATGGATGGGAGTGCCTATCGAAAACCAGTCTACTACCGTTTTATAATCAGTTATAATAACTACTCTTAATTCATTAGCTTTAAATTCACCTTTTTATCATAATTAAATATTTTCTACTTTCTCATTGATTGTTTAATATTAAGCCTCATCTTAATTAACATCTGCATCAATGCCCTATCAATATAGATAGCATTTTTAAAGCATTAATATTTTATATAAAGCAGTATATCTGGGGGTGTGGTCTCTCTCCCTGATGGATGGAGAGAGAACCACAACCACCCCCCTGGTGGGCAGAACTGGGACACCCATAGCCACGTCACCAGAAGCAGAGGGTTGGGACAGGAATTGGCAATATAAAAGGCCGGCCTTCCAGATCAGTTGGGAGAGAGCTGCCAGAGGAGCAGGATGTCTCCCCCACATCCACTGCGAAAGCCCGGAACCTGACAGACACCACTACAGTGCCAGAGACCTAGAGGGACTGCCAGAGCTGCCAGACAACCAAGAAGCTATTGGGGCTGCCACTCACCATTTACCCCTGTGAGGCAAACAATAATACAGGTACCCCCTGACTGGATGTTAGGAAGGATCCTAGGGAAGCCACATAGGGTTTGGCTGTGTTACTAACTGCAAGCCGGCCAGCGTGTTGCAGCCAGATTTCCCCGCTGACCTAGTGGTAGAGCACTCTGCCACTGTTAGGGCTCTGGGCTGGAACGCAGTGGAGTGGGTGGGCCTGTGTCCCCCTACCCTCTGCCACCCCACCGTAAGGGGTGGCAGACTCCTCGCCTTTTGGCCAGGAGGCCTGCATTGGTCTGGCGCTCGCCCAAGCTAGTACCCCAGACGGTTTGACTGGGTCTCTCACCAGTGCACTAATCCCCCCTAGACTTGTGTATTGCTCTACCTGACTGAAGGCCAGAGCCAGTACCTGATTTCTGCCCCATCCTGAGTGAGGGTCGCAGGCAGATAGATTCACTACTGTTCTGCCTGACTGCAGGCCAGAGCCCTAAGCTGATTGCTGCCCTGCCCTGAGTGAGGGCCCTGGGCAAACAGACTCACTACTGCTCTGCCTGACCACGAGCCAGAGCCATGTACTGATTACGGTACCACTTTGATTGAGGTCGCTGGGCCTATAGACTTACTGCTGCCTGGCCTGGACTACAGGCTTGGACCTATTAACTGTTGGCTAATATCCCCAGAATGGAGCATTGCAGTGAGAAAGCATGGTCTCCCTCCCTGATGGATGGGGAGAGAACCACACCCACCTTACAGCACTCATAAAAACCAGTTCGGACCAAAACATATTTACAATACGATCTAGGGTTATGCCCTAACTTATCTCCAATTTGCCTCTGAATTGTTTCACTTCACTCATATTTTACCAGGTCTCACTTGACTATTGTCAAGCCTATTTTTAAGAAATACATTTCTTGTCCTACTTACATTTCAGCACATTTCTATATTGACACCAGCAAACATAATCTCTACAGGCTACAGCAGATATTGACTATGGCCATACACTAGGAGTAGAGGCATTTCTTGAAAAACATTCAGAGCGGTTCAGGGAGGGTCTCAGTACGTTGATAGACTTCACCGGTAGAAATTACATGGATCCAGATGCTAAATCATGTAAATCACGTGGTGGACAGGAATGGAGCAGAAGATTGAGACTTTTGTGCAACAGTGTGTGGTTTCCCAATCCAGCCCTCATACTCCACTGAAAGTTCCTTTATACCAATGGGCGTGGCCTTGGCAACCTGGGTGAGGTTTCATGTAGACTATGCTGGTCCATTTATGGGGAAAGTCTTTTAATAATATTTGATGCTCATTCAAAAGGGATTGAGGCACACATAGGGTCCTCATTTACACTCAGATCTACACTTCATACACTTTGACTTCCATTTTTGGATTGCCTCAGACAGCAGTGAGTGACAATGGTACCCAGTTCACTGGTGCTGTAGTTCAGGAATTTACGTAGATAACCCACCATCAAACACATTATAACTGTGCCATGCCATTTTTCTCCAAATGGTCTAGTGGAGCAGGCTGTGCAAATCATGAGAGGGGGAATGAAGAAGGTGCTATAAGCGCCAAGCTGGCCAGATGGCCTAGTAGAATGGGTTGGTCAAATTATAAAAGAGGGAATGAAGTAGATGTCATATGGTAGCCTAGAAGCCAAGCTGGCCAGTCTTCTTTTCCAGTCTCGTGTGACACCACAAGCAACAACAGGAAAGTCACCTGCAGAACTCGTAATGGTAAGGAAACTAAGAACTCAGCTGGACTCTCTACACCTTGATGAAGCTGCAAAGGTGAGAAAAAAATCAGAGAGCACAAAAGTTATACTATGATATATGAGCATAACCAAGAACGTTAAGTGTAGGTAGTGCAGTATATGCTCTTAAATTTTACAATGACCCTTGCTGGTTATCAGCATTGTAGCTGTGGGTGGGAACATATTCTTGGGTCATGGAGTTATCAGATGGCATGCACATTTGTAGACATCATAATCAGGTTCATCTTCAGTACCATCTTCAGTGCCTGTAGAGAGTTCTCATTCAGACGATGAGGTACCAGATGTTATTGAGTCATTGAACTACTCCATTGCTACATCCAGAAATAGTGTGATTGTAGTGGTACCAACCACTACAGCAGACCTGGAAGGTAAGCTTGCAGAGACAGTTGTATGCAGAATCTCCCAAATCTAGAGACAAACTAGACTTGTAGTAAGGCAACTATGCTAGAGAGGGAAGAATAATCCCTTGTAATTGTTTGAGGATTAGAGCAATCCACCTCAACCTCTTCATTAGGATCTTTTGTTTTGTTGTCATAATGTTAATTTTTTAAATTTACTCTTACTGATACTTTAAAGAGGGAAGAGTATAATGTTGTAGGTATTTTTGTTATGCTTATTACCACCTGGTGGCCAATATGAGCATAGTTATTAACTGTTAGCTGTCCTAAGCATGTTGTACTGAGCATGCTCCAGCAAGGGCTGGGTAGGAGTGTATGTGTCTGTGTGTCTGTGAAAGTTTACAAGATGGAGGCTGATTAGTTGTCTATGTGAACCTGTACCAGAATAGAATATGTCCTTTCCACAGGGGTATTTTTTGTCTCCATATACTACAATAACAATCCAGAAACGATACCAGCAGCCACCCATAGTGAGGCTTACCATAGTAACAATAGCTGATAGAACAGTAATCTCCTTTCGTGAAGGCTTTTGAATCTTAGAATTTTTGTTTCATTCCAGTTTGAAACAAAATTTCACACTTCTTCACAAAACAGAATTACTGCACTCCACCCAGCTCTACTGGAAGCACTGGGTCTGGGAAAGTCCACCTAGCTGGTTGCCCTGAAGACAGGGACCCAGGGATTCCTGGGATTCCAGGCTGCCAAGGAGCTGCATACTTTGGCGGAAGGAATCACAGGGCTGCCAGGCTCCAGCTCCCTATCAACTCCCCATGGAACTGCTGAAGAAATTCCGTAGACCAACGGGCAGCATGCCATGCCTTCAGCTAGGTCCAGCTCCTCAGGGGACTTGGTCTGCAGCTCATCTTGGCCTCCACCAGGGGCCACTGTGGCACCTCTTCAGGGGGCAGGCTCTCTACTCCTATCCTCCCCAGTCATGGAGGCCAGTGAAAAGAAGGTTGTGTCCAAGGGTAGTGGTAAGGGGCTACTGGGCGGGGGAGGGCAGAAAGAAAAATCAGGAGCTACTGGGGGTGGGAAAGCAGGTGACAGGAAGTACAGGAGGAGAAGGGGGAAGAGGCAGAGGAACTTAAGAGGAGAGGGGTAATAGGAACTATAGGGGGAAAAGGTGAGATTAGAGGTTACTTGGGGAAAGCTGGGAGCTAATGGAGGAACAGGAGTTAATCTGAAAACAGAATGGGGTCAACCCAGGAGACAGATATTAATGGGAGACAGGATGGAGACATGAGCTAATGCAGCTGATGCCAACCAGGAGCAAACCTCTCCCATCCCAGGATCCTTCCTACACTCCTCTCAGGGTCCCCTAGATACCTCAACATCCCCACAATCTGCTTCTAGCTCCCCACCACCTCCCCTTCCCCATCTGAAGGGTGCAAGGAATAGTTGCCTGCTCCCTGTTGCCTGCTCCCTGTAATCCAGTCTCTGCCCGCTGCCTTAACTCCACAATATTTGCAAAACTAATGTTTATTGTCATATGCAAGTACAATGTTTTACCATAATTGATCTGTTTCTAAGGCTATTTTCTCAGTTTGTGAATCAAACAAAGCAGTTTTTCCTCACTTTCTCTGATTTAGTGGCACTTACTGCCACCAACTTCCAAACCCTGCTAATCCGAACTGTCAAGAAAAAAAAAATACGTCTGAAAAGAGAAATACCTTGTGAATTATTTCCACTGCCTGGAAAAACAATCACCTTCAGACACATGTGATGTAAGGCAGGCAGCTATTTTGTTTATCTGAGAGCATGAAACAATAAGCCTTATGGGACTTGAGAGCTAGCAAGAGAAAGAAAGAAGACAAAGAAAACCTTAGAACCCCTTTCCTAGCCCATGAACAAACATTTATTTCCCCCTCTATTTTAACTCCATGACCATAGTGTATCTACTCATCTATCCAGATCGTTACACTGTATTCAACACTGTGGTATAAATATGCCTTATAATTCTGTGTTTGAATTCTGTGTATGAATCCAAACACATAATCTATACATAATCCTAGCTAGCTGATTTTTTCACCCAAAACTGTATGTGGCATTTGTGACGGCTTCCCCCTGGGGTGGCACTTGGAACTGGGGTACTACTGAGCCCTCTGACCCACCAGCCTGGGCTCCCTCTCCCACTGTGCTGCTGTGACAGGCTGAAAAGCCCTCCAAGCTTGCATTTTCACCAGCATTCACAAAGGTAGCACCCCCAACTGCAGCTACATGCAGGCTGTCTAACCACCAGCCTAGGACCCCAGAGCCATACTGTCCTGCCCTGGTCAAATCTGGCCAGTATATGGGTTTCATACCCAGTCTGCCCCTCTCTCTCAATGTGAAGAGGACCATGCACCCTTGTGGTGACCAAGCTGAGATTTTCCCCAGACATCTTAGTCAAATGCACACTGGTTTGGATAAAAACATAAAATAAGTTTATTAACTACGAAAGGATAGATTTTAAGTGATTATAAGTGATAGCAAGCAGATAAAGGCAGATTAACTAGTAAATAAAACAAAAATGCAAACTGACTGTAACATACTAGATAGGTAAGATATGAATTAGTAAATTCTCATTCTGAGTGATAAACAGGCTTTCTTTGCAGCTTGGGTTTCCCAGGTTTTCATACACAGGCTAGAAATCCCTTTAGCCTGGGACCATCACTTTCCCCAGTTCAGTCTTTGTTCCTCAGGTGTTTCCTGGTCTGTTGTTGTAGGGAGAGCACAGTATCATCATGATGTCATTTCCCCCTTTTATATCTTCTTCCCACTTGCTGGAAAGCTCTCCTGCTGTGACCTGGGTCAAACAGTTCCCATTGTGTAGTGCTATCTCTGAGAGGTTTCTATTGTACACAGTTCCTGGGGTAATTCTTGTGCTTGTGTGCATTTCCTCAATAAGCCATTAACATTGTTTGGCCTTTTTAATGTTGGACCTGAAACATGCTTGTGGATGTTTTCAACCTCACAACGTGTTTCAGTAACACACTGTGATGCTCTGTACCTTGAGGGAACACCCTACACCCTCATGTTCATCTTTATAAAATGATTGTGTGGTATCCAATGCAAATTTGTCATGTTGGGTGTCTTCAGAAGGCTCATAATGCACTGAGCATGGTTGTTATAGTCACTGTTACAGTAATGTTATAGTATGGTTATAGGTTGTAATTTCATGAATATAGTTATGGAGATGAAAATGTATCCTCACGGCTTAAAGAAAGCCCATGCAAAAACTCTCCAAGAACAGAGAGGCAGTTCACACTTCATCAGGGCATCAGTGGGACAAACCCAGCCCAGCCTCACAGAAGAATAGAGAGCACACAAAGGAAAAGATAAAGCGAGAAGAAGGCACCAAAGGAAGGAGTGCTATGGAGATGGAAAAGCTGCTAGAGTGGCTGGCTGACATCCAGCAACAACAGGTGGCATAGCAGCAGTTACAGCAGACACAGTTGTTTCAGCAGATGGCCACCCATCAGCAACAGCAGGCCACACAACAGCAGCAGCAACAGCTTATCTGAGAGTTTGCTTCTCAGCAACAAGCACAGCAAAAATACCTGATTCAACAAGTAGTGACCCTCTACGAACAGCAGGGGTCCAGTGCCAGCTCTGGGACATAGGCCCCAAATCCTGTGGTTATATGTAACACCCCCCGCAGTGAAGCTCACAAAGGTGGGCCCCAGGGATTACTCAGTGGCATTCCTCATCATCTTTCAGAAAGTTGTGGCAGTGGCATGTTGGCCCCTAGAGCATTGAGCTAGCCTACTAGTCCTTTACCTCACGGGGCTAGGCCCAGGCCATCTATTGAGGCCTTCACACAATGGAGACACAGGACTACACTAAAGTTAAAGCAGCCACTCTAGACACCTTCGACATCACCCTTGAGACCCTCCATCAACACTTTTGCCAAGAAAGGTTTCCATGGGGTGCTGAACATCAGCAGTTGCCCAGCACCTTGAAGAACAGACAGGGGAACAAGTGGCCAAGCAGGTAACGTTGGAGCAGGTCATCTAGATTCTCCTGGCAGTTTGTTGAGAGTGGGTGGTACGACACTAGCCCAGGACATTGGCTAAGGTGATCAGCCTGGCCAAAAATTTCTTGGCCATGGAAGGTGTCATGGGAGTGGCCACCTATTCTGCAGTGCCTAGGGCCATAGGTGCCAGATCCGAGGACTTCAATGCTACCAGGAACAACATTCCCTGGGAACCTCGGTCTTTAACCCCAACCTTTGACCCAGCAATGGCATGGGAATGACCTCAGATTTTGGGGCCCCCAAAGCCTTGTCCAGCCTGAAGGAGGACATCCCTAGTTCCTGCTGCTGGGAAGGGAAAGAGGGAACTTCCCAGCTGGCCCCTATTTTTCATGCAGTCAGCCTAGCCATTTCTAGTGAGACTGCTCCTTCATGGAGTGTTCTTGTGGACACACCTGTACAGTGGACACCCAGGCCAAGAAGAAAAGGGCTGCCAAACTGACAGTCCTGGTGAGAGTTGATGGAATGGCTGTTATGGCATTTACCCCCAGTGTGTCCACAGGGATGTGCGGCCATATCCCATGAGTGAAGTACAACTTGAAGTAAGGGGGCACAGTAGGATAGTATGGGTTGGAGTCTCCCCTACACTAATGTACTCAGTGAGTCTAGGGTGCGAATTGGAGTACGTCAAGGAAGTCTTAAAAACCTAGGATGACAGCCTCTTCAGGGAAGAAGGAGATCCCCGGGGGAGGAACCAAAGGCCTTGGAGATGCGGAACCTGATTCAACTAAGGACAACAAAGATTCCAGAGAGGGCCTCTTCCTTAGAGGAGCCACTAGTGGGGGAACAGAGGACCTCTAACCTCTGAGAGTGGGGTGCACTGACATCAGATGTGGACTTCATCTGTACCCAAAAGGAAGACCCAATGCTGAACTGGGCCTATGAACACTTTGTCAGTGCAAACGGGGAAGTCATTAACCCTCTCTTGGGGAAAGTATGGCTCCATTTCAAGCTAAGGGAGAAGAGGTAATATTGGCTAACTCAGATAGTCAAGACCTGTGCCCAGCTCCTTGTCCCCAAGCAGTTCCAGTAGCAAGTATTACAGATGACCCATGCAATACCCCATGTGGAATATCTAAGGTGTGAGAAGACTCTAGCTTGGGTGGCCCTCAGGTTTTATTGTCTGGGGATGCATGTCATGGTCAAAGACTATTGCACCTCCTGCCCTGGAGTCCCATCATGTTGGTGCTGAAAGGTGATGTATCAACCGTTTTTGTATTGAATTTTGGAAGGTAAACACTATTTCCAATTCGATGCCGCAGGATGCCCTGGGTCGATACACTGTGGGCCAACATTTATATTTCATCCACAGACCAAGCCAAATCAGTCTCCCAGGATCCTGGGTTGGAACTCAAATGAGTGGGAGGACCAGAGTCTAGCCTGATTTGATTCTGCAGCTTATTATATGTGGGAGGCTCTGTGGACAACAGAACACAATACTGTACATATATATGATATAAATGTAAGATAAACAAAGATTTGTTTATCTCCAACACCCTCAGAGGAATTGGCACTTTAGCTATAGCCTGTGCTACCACTGGAGGTAATCACCTGGGGAATGATAGCTGATGAAACATTTATATAATTCATCAAAATCAATTATTAGAAATTGAATTTGAACCAACATAGACACTGCTAAACTACCCCATGCAGGAGGTCAGATTGTAAACTGCCTGAAGAGTTCAGAAAAGGTTAAATATTTGGCAGGGATGTCACTGTTTCCTGATTCCTGTTTGAGTTAGATTGTAGCTGTATGAGCGTGCACCTGACAGTCCATTCTCATACACTGAAAAGATGTTCTCATTTAAAAATTGGGAATTGTGTCAGTCATGCATTGTCCTGGTTTACCTCTAATCATCTTTCTCTCTAATAACATGAGCAGATCATATATAGCTACTGAAAAGCAGACACATAGAGAATTGTAAGAGCTAGGATCCATTTTATATAAATACTTAAATCTTCTTTGGGCCAGAGAGAGAAAAGGAACAACTCTGTAGCCTGTGCTTACAGCACCCGCCTGGGAGGTGGGAGACTGTGGATTCTAACTGGGTACGTGTTCTGAGCATGCCTATTGGATCAGGTCCCACAGGTGAGTTAGGTAGATGAATGCTTATCTTCCCCCAGTTTATGGATTGCTCTGTGGTTAAGGTAGGATAGAGGCATCTGAATGCCTAGAGTGAGACAGCTGTGCACATGCCCAGATGCAGAAACTTAGGCATCTAAGTCCCAGTTTTAGGCTCCACTCTAATTCACAAATCCTGCACTCAGCTGCTGCCTGTAGATACCTAAGTCCCTTTATGGATCTAGGCCCTAGCTTCTCTCAGAGTCAGTGAGAGCTGAAAGAACAGGAGTACTTGTGGCACCTTAAAAACTAACAAATTAATTGTAGCATGAGCTTTCGTGAGCTACAGCTCACTTCTTCGGAGAGCTGAGAATGCTGACCACCCTCAACACCATACAGGACTGGGTCTCCCTCTGCTGACTCAACCTGCTTTTCCTGCCCATCTCAGTTCATAGCTGTATGCCGTAGATCATACAGAGCTCTATCTCCTTTTCCACTCATGGGGAATGCCATCACCACCAGCATTACGATATAAAGAAGGAGAAAAAGTAGCTTGTATTAGTGAAGTGTGGGGGGGAGGGGGAAGGTGAGGTGCCAAAACAATGGCATCACGGCACTAGGCTGGGAAGCAGTATTTCATCTTCATTTGGCTCTTATTGCACTCAGTTATGGCTACTGCGTTGCCTGAAAGGTATTGACATACTGGAGGGAATTCAGAGAAAAAGCTACAAAAGTGATTAAATGGCTGGAGGGATGGATTTAGGGGGAAAGATTAAAAGCAATTAAGTGACTGTGAAGGTAGAACATGAGACGTTCTATGTTTGTGGGGTTTGAACAGCAAAGAGAAAGAGGAATTGTTCAGTGTGATGCATGGGTTATACATGAACTCAAATAAAGAACTGTGAATATGTAGACTGTAAACTGAAGAAAGCTTCCTGATAGTGAGCTGCATTCACTGGTGGTGAAATGCTATTTCTTGGGATCTTTAAAACTAGATTGCACTGAAAATTGCCATAGGGAAAAAAGACTTCATTGGTAGAGAGATGGACTGGGTGATCTAATAAATCTTCTCCATCTCTACTGCTGAGGTACTGTGTAAATGAATTCATACAGACTTATCAAAGAGTAACTTTACAAAATACAGAATAAAATACACTTTTAGCTTCCCTTTGTATTTGAGATATTTTGACAAATAAAAGTGATTTCTCAGTTTAGGTACATTGGAAGCTGACAACTCAGCATCTTTCTAGTGATTTATCGAGGGAAAATAAATGACTTGTAAACAGCTGGTGGTTTTGCTGGTCAAATGGTTTGTCCCACATGTGCATATGTAGCTAAACAATTTCAGAATTTAAAGATACCATCAAGAGAATATTTGCTTGTTCAGAAAATGCTATAAAGAAACTTACTATTGAAGCCTAACTGTGTTCTTCTCTGGGAAGGTTTACAAAGGATAAGATAATTAAAGTCTCTTATTTTAAAGGTTTTTGAACGTTTGGGAAACAAGAAAAATATTCAGTAGAGGCTCACAAAATAAGGCATTTAAGGTTCACATTGAAAGAGATATATATAATATTTCTCCCCTAGTATTATATCAATTATGTAAATCAGAGAGTTGCATGTTTCTAAGCATTTTTCTTTGGTATCATAAAAGGCTACTTATTACCAGCAGAAAGTGTTTCCCAAGGGACATTTGAAATTTTATTGTGTGCTGTTCCTTACATATCAGAAAGTTAATGATATCACATAACACAAAGTAGTCTACATCAAAGGAGCCTTTGCAAGTTCTTTTTCCAAACAGCCAAACTGGTGAACTGAGTAAAAAAGAACTGCAATGTTGGTCACAATATGAGACTTTTAAACTCATTGGATAACATTCTGATTTTGCTTACATCCCTGTAAATTTGGAGTAACTCTATTGTAGTTAATATAGTGGCTCCAGATTTACAGTACAATAATTCAGAACAGGGTTTGGTCCATTATTTTTCAATGATAGTTTTAAAGTTTTAATGTAGGTTTTAATTCTTGTATCTCCTTTTAATGTTAAAATGATTACGTGTATTGGGACCAAATCTGTGTGCTGGCGGCACAAGAAAGGGAAAAGGGAATTTTGAATGTTTCTTTTTTTCTCTATGCTCTTCATCTCCCAAGCTCTGCACTATGCTGCAGCTTGTGTAGTATCTAAAGGGGACGGTTGTAGTGGTAAGAACTCCTTCAGAAAATCACAGTGTATACTTAGAGAGCTATGGACTGAACTAGATAAGTGGAAATGATAGACTCCCAATGCATACCTAATTGCTTAGTACTTATCACAAAGGTGTTGGGTAATGTCAGAAAGTTAGGGACACCAAATCTAGGTTTTTAGGGTTCAGGGAATTCTAAAATTCAAGGGAAGAACTTGAACTTTGACTGCTCCATTTCTGCATTCTACAATAGTTTCTAGTAGCAGTCACTTGATACACATCTGTAGCTCCTTCTTTTCCTAACCCCACCATATTCATTTAGGTTATGTCTATCCAGAAGCTGGGAGCATGCTTCCCAGTGTGGGTAGACAGATGTGCTAGCTCTGCTTGAGTTAGCATGCTAAAAATAGCAGTGACAGTGTGGGCTAGCCATCTGAGTACATATCCAACAGAGTTGAGCATGCTTGTACTCAGGTGGCTAGCCCGAACTGCTGCCCATGGCGGTACAGCCACACTGCTATTTTTACCTCGCTACCTTGAGCAGAACTAGCATGTTTGTCTATCTGTGCTGGCAAGCACAGTCCCAGTTGCTGTGTAGTCAGACCCTTAAGTGACCAACTTAAATAGATCAGGTTCTCTCTCATTTCATGATTGTACTGAAGACTGTAGCTTCTTGGTTGATTTTTGCCAGGTTCACCAGTTACCACTGGGCTCATGGATGGGATAATCAGGATCACAAAGCACTCAGTGATTAATTTGTACTAGAACTTGCCAGGGCTGAGCCCTGGCAACTTTAGGCTTGGCAGTTCATGATCCTGGCACCATTGGGCTTGCTTCTTCAGTTATGAATGCAAAAAACTTGGTTGAGTCCCAGCACCTCTTTCATTTCATTACAAATTAAGCACTGAAAGAGCTATTAGGAATGGAGGAGCCTACTGAGAGGGACTAAAGAAGGAAATGGATGCGAGCTGAAGAAGGATTAGATGGATGAAACCTGATAAGTTTAGATATATTTTTGAGGAAATATATATATATATATATATATATATATATATATAAAAATAAGCACAGACACACACACTAACTTACTTTCTCACCAATACACCAACATCTGACAAAGGCTCAGATCCTCAAAGGTATTTAAGTATCTAACGCCCATTGATTTCAATGAGCATTTGATGCCTAAATACCTTTGAGGACCTGGGCTAAGCTTCTTAATAAAGGAACGCAGGGCTAGATCCATAAGAGGATTTATATACTTAATTGCCACTTTAGTATCTAAATCCAACATTTAGGCATCAAGGAGATCCTCAAAACCAGTGGTCAGTTGCTACCTAATTCTGTAGGTGCATGAAGTGCTTAAACATCTAAATTCCCACCATTAAAATCCCCAAGGTACCTAAGTTTTTGCCAGTGAGCAAAGGGACAGCCACCTAAGGGAAGGCACTTGGTGCCTAAACTCAAATTGGATCCTCAAAGTCGGTGTTCCCCAGCCCATCTCCCCTGCAGGGCCTGATCTGTTAAGTGTTCTCAGTGAGTGCCTAAACGATACAAAACAGGAGGAAGTAGGGGTGCCTCCTTATCACATCTAGCCCAGTGGTTAGAGTAATTAAGGGGGCATTATCTCTTCCTCCTTCAGCATTTCTTGAAAAAAAAGGCTTAGGTACCTAACTCCAGGAGAGAATTCATGGCCGTCAACCCCGAGTGGAGATAGGCAATTCCCTCTTGCCCAGACTTAGGTGCCTCACCTCCTTTGAGAGTCAGGGCTTAGGCCACATTTATTTCCCCACATTCCTACTGGCTAGCTCAAGCAGCTCCTCCCTTTGCATTCTAGTTTTTGTGGATCCCAGTCTTAGGCACCTAACTTTCACTGAGCAGTGTATTAGGAGCCCAAGTGCCTAACTCAGGCCTGTGGATTCCACTGAGTGACAAGGTACCTAAAATTAGGTGCTGCAATGCTGAGCATTACAATGCCTAAGTCCCTTTTGGGATCGAGCCCACAGTGTTGTGCATTGTTCTTAAAGATCTGTTGCTAGGAAGTGAAAACCTTTGAAGCTGGGAAGGAAATCCCCACAGGCATCAAGAGATATGTTGCTTCAAAGGATGACTCTTTCCTGCTCTTTTCCCTTCCCATTTACTCTTTCCCTATCTCCCTCTGACACCATGGATCTTTTAAAGCAGGATGGTTGCACTAAGAAGCTTTGCTAGCTTTGGAAGGAGGGGACATTTCTGTGCTGGCTCAATCGCCATCCGATCCCATGGAGTTTTAGTAGAAGGAGAAGTTTTCTGCCTGTTTCATCCTATCTACAGTGAAAACTGGAGGGGGTGGAAAGGCTCTTGGTCAATAGTATTTTCTAAATGTTAAACATGAGGGAATAACGGCTTCGGGTCAAATCCATTGGTCTTTACTCAGGTAACATTTCTGCTGACAACAATGGGAGTTAACGATTTGGCTGCAGGATTTGGCACTTCAGTGAGATAAATGAGGCAGGTGAAGGAGATAGCTTAGCTAAACTAATCATAATAGATGAAAATAGAGGGAGTAAGAATGATTTTGTTAATGATGTAGAGTGCTGGCACACAATCCCTGTTCCATTGACATGAATGAAAACTTTACAATTGATTTTAGTGGTATCAGGATTTGGCCCTAAAGGCAAAATTCTACTTTTAGGGCTTGGCTATATGACAATGTAGTCTGGACTATGGGGGTGAGTGAATTGTAGAGTGTTCTAATGTGTTGCAGTTTAACTACCCCATGAAGACCCTGCTGGCATGACTTAAAAGATACCTAATTTGAATTTCAAACAGGACTCGATTAACTTGCACTAGGTACCTTTTAGTACATGCCAGCAGGATCTACACAATGCAATTAGAGCGCAGAACATTAGAACACTCTTTAGTTCATACCCCTATAGCCTGGACTGAAGTGCCATGCAGACAAGCCCTTAGTTACTTTAGTGTAAAGTTACAGTAACTGTATTGACTTTTTTTTATTGGTATCCAGGAAGTGGGCGGGCTTTGCCCACTGCTAAAGGACCTCCCCCCAGCCTAAGGGGAGGATCCACAGGTCCATGATACCATTACGTGGGACAACTAATGAAAAAAACAGGATCGGGAGTGAGGTCATAGGCCTAAACGAAGGGAACCTGATGGGGACACTGAGCAGAGAACCCCGGACAGCGCCCACTGCTCCTCAAAGGAGTCAAGGAAGCCAGCGGATGCCGCCCAGAGGAACTCTGTCCGGATGCATGAACGGACGGAGGAACGGAAATAGGCCCCACAGTTGCAGGAAATCCCATTGGCCAATCTCCTCTCTCTGGTTTTGTAGCTGGCTACTTTGGCCAGGGCTAAGAGGAGGTTGATAAGAAGATCCCGTGACTTTGTGGGGCCACGGATGGGGAGTGCATAGATGAACAGGTGAGGGGAAAAGTGCAACCAAAAACGTAATAAGAGATCTAAGAGGAGCCGGGATAGGGGCTGCAACCTGACACACTCTAGATAAATGTGTGCCAGGGTTCCTTCTTGTCGCAAAAGGGGCAGGTGTTTCGGAGAGGGGTAAACCGCGCCAAGTACATGCCCATGCTCATGGCCCCGGTGGGCTTTGGAATCAGGGTGGAGTACAAGCTAGTCCACTGGGGCGTCTCACCCTCGAGAGATGGCAGAATGTCCCGTCACTTTGTGTCGGGTGGGATGCAAGGGTGAGGAAGTGAAGAGTGTGGAGCACGAGCATGTACAGATGTTTCCTTGGCGCGGTTTGGAACAGAACCAGCTGCAGGTCGTGCAGCCGGCTCGCAGTGAAAAGATGCGGGTGCCGATTGGGTCCACGGGGCAGGGGCCCGATGAAAAGGTCCACAGGACCTGGGGTGGAGGGTGGGCAGGGCGTGCCCTCTCGCAGGACCCGGTCGAGGTAGGCCCAAGCAGCAGGCGGTAAAGCGGCCTTCACCTCCTGAAGTACGCACTGGGGAGTGCGAGGTCTGGAGAGCCCCATGCACCGAGCGAGCATCAGGGGATCCAGCCAGTCTCCCCGGTCGTAGTCCAGGAGGTCTCCGACCCTGGTGACTTCTGCCAAGACCAGCCTCTGGCACACCGCGAGGGACTCCGCCACCTGCACACGAAGCTGGGGGTTGTGTAGCAGAGTCTCCATGAGGAGATCAGCCCCCATGGTGGCCGCCATGGACCTGGTCATTGAAAACAGCTTCCAGGTCCGGAGAAGGTCTTGGTAGAAGACTGGCAGCCCGGAGAGGTCTCGCGGAAGACCTCTTGGATGGAGATAAAGGAGCTGCCGGTCGTATTGACTTTACTAGACACAACTGTACTGACTTTTCTAGGCACATCTGTGACTAGAATGAGACCCAATACAACATTTAAGCGTTAAGAAACAGCTGAGACAACAATGTTATAACATGTCTCGACACTGTCTGTGTGGACAGGATCAAATTTTGTTAGAAACTTATTAAGGAACTGTGCTCTAGCCCTGGTAAAAGTCAGGTTATAAGACAGTACAGGCAAAACAAAATAATGCTTTAATGCAGTTTGGTCACCAACATGTTTAAACAAAAGTTTTAAACACTGTAGAGCTGCAGTGTAGTTAAGGTCTTGAAAGCTCATAAAAAAACCACTAGTATAATTTCAGGGCCAGATTTCTGCCAGTCTTATTCCTTTTGGGTAGCACTGTATTCCACAAATAATCTAAAAAATTACAGTATTAAGTAATAATCAGTGTGAGTAACGGTATACAAATTATAGACAATTCCCATGTAGTAGTTAGAGCTTTACATTGCCAAGCTAATGCAATTAAAATTAAAATTATCTCTAAGAAAAAAGTAATGACCTATTTGCTTTACATAGAGGCCGGTCTATTAAGTTTACCAGCTTGTACGTGTTCTGTAAAAATATTCCAAGATCAGTGTCAAAGTAAATCAGTTAAAATTGCAGCAAAATAGCCAGCAATTAGCCTCCTGGTACTCTGCGTATTAATGTAACCCACTCTCCGGTCCTTATTATCCTCTACTTACATGTAATGAATAAATCAATGAATACCAATTAAATTACTTATTAAGCCCCTAAAACCACTCATAAATCCCCACTTAAGTATCAAACACTTAGTATACTAACAAATAAGTAAATGACTCTTAAAAGATCACAATAAAAGCATAATTAGTTAATTAAGCTTAACATAAAATGATCCAAATATAATATGATAAAGCGGGGAGAAAGATAAATTTAAAGACAAGTCAAAATTAAGCTGTTAAACTGGCAAAATGAAATACAACATTATGAACTAAAGTTTCTTTGTCATAAAGTATTGGAGATGGAATTAAGTGAGAAATAGAATGGTTTATAGCCTCAAATAATATATGGTTTACAGCAGAACAATAAAATATATCAACCACAAGATCCTCAGCCCAGCTGGACAAAACTTGGGGCCAATCCTGTAATCTTGCCACAACCTCATTAACTTCTAACAGGATTCCTCTGTGGGGTATTTATGGGATTGGGCCCTATAACCCATCCTACAAATGCTGGACATACTCGACACAAGCTTCTACAATGGCATACAAATTTAAGTCAACATCCTATGTAAGATCACAGTCTCACAAATATTTGTTTATAATGGCTTTGCTATTATTAATTATTGAATTCAAATCAGACAAATTGACAACATCCATCATTGGCTCATCCATCATCCATGGGCTCCTTGGGATGGGCTCCTGCTAGCTAGAGTGTGGGTGTCCCTTGGATTCTGCAAAACTGTCTCTCCCTTGGTGAAGCTTTATTTTACACCACCGTAATTCAATTGAACTTGATTCTAATGTCACACTTAACTGACACTGGTGTAAGTACTTTGAATTCAGTGAAGTTATTTCTGATTTACATGGGTGTGAGAGGAGAACCTGCCCTTAAAATCAGGAGGTAGTTTGAGGCATTATTCACGTACACAGAAAAGAGCAGTGTGTTAGATATTTCCATTAGCAATATAACTGTGATCATTGATTTACTGTTTATGTCATTTTTAATAACTGCTGTAAAATTCCATTACAAAAAGCAAGGGCTACAATTCTCTCTCTGTGAAGATAAGAGATAGAAAACCTCAGATGCTTTCACAATGTCAATATTCTGTTCAGACTCCTACTGCAGAATGTAGCCGTAAATAGCAAATGGTATTCCAAGGTCTGAGCATATATGCAGTAAAACCTTTTCTAATACAGTACATCACTGGGAAATTTCACTAAGGTATCACTCAGCACAAGTCAAGGTCTTCAAGAATGTTCACTATAATTGCAAACTTACAAGAGCAAAGCAAAACCAAAGCACACAGCTTGTCATGAATATTGTAAACCAGTAAACCCACATTTCTGTCGATTTGAAAAATGATTATTATGAAGAGGAGAGATTTCTTACATGGAATTCCTATGGGGTGACTGAAATATTTAGTGGTTTCTGTGCAGAGGCATACAGGGCCTGAACCTGTGCATGTTAAAATAACTGTAAATCTTGTTAATGACTTTGATGAGTGTTGGATCAGACCCACTGTTTTTAGGTGCTTTAAAAAAAGGTGGCTCCTGTCAGAAAATTTTGAAGCCGACGTTCCTCTTTAATTATGAAATAGAAATTAAATTCCACTCCAAACAAGTTAAATATTTTAAGAAGACTACTATGATTGCATATGCGATTATCAAATGACAAAATAACACTTTTAATATAGAATTTGTTCCCTTCCCAACACATTTATAAATACTTGAACATACTTAGCTTCAGCAAGGCATATTGCAGTCAAAGCAAAACTTGTCTTCACCAAATTTGCATGTCCTGGCAAGTCCTGAACTGAAGGCAGCTAAAAGCATGGCACGCAAAGGAGCTAATGTGAGATGTTCCCAAAACTTTAAAACGTTTTATTTACAATGTAAAGAGCTTCCCAGGCTTTCAGTGGAAAAATAATACCCCTATCTCTATATGACAAGCCTAGAAGCAAAGCTACAATAATTACATTGCAAAGCTGAGAATTGTAATGCTTCTCGAAGTAGGTGAAAAGATGTAACTTTTAGGCATGCTACAAAAAAAGCATGGCAGTCAAGGGGAGAAATAGGAGTGTATGTGAGAACAAGTGTGTTTATTTTTATCTTGACAGCAGAAGGGCCCTAGGAAGCTGTAACCGCACCCTAAGCACATACTCACTAGAGCTGAGTGAATAATTAATTGATTTTGGGTTTGGTGGTCAGTTTTGAACAGAAAGTGATTTTTTTTCTGTTTTCCTTGCCAAAATGAAAACAAACAAACTTAATTTGGAGTGATTCAAATGGACATTTTAAAAACAAAACTATTCATTTCAAAATGAAATGTTTAAATGATTTATTTCAAATATGTTGAAACAAAGTGGTTCAACTTTTTTTTTTTAAATTGCTTTTTTTATTTGGCTGACATTATTTGCCAAATTAGACCTGGATTCACAAATTGTTGTGGTCAGCCCCAAACTACATTTCCCCCAGCTCTACTCCTCACTTATTGCTCTGGGTACTCAAGGTTCTTGATACAGAATAGGTGTTATCCACACTTTTAATTTGGCTTACCTTTTCCCACTTATATTAGTCAATATTTCTTTTATAATATTGAGGACAACTAACTTTCCTTGACACTGAAAAGCCAGTAGTGAGTGCTGGGGGGAGGGAAATGTGGCACTTTCCCACTGGGAGACTGAGCATAACCTCCAGTAACCTGAGGAGAAGGAATACCAAGATTGCACCAAGACATCCAAGCCAAGTCACTGGGGTGGTTGGAAAGAGGTAAAAGGGAGAGTGAGGGAGAGAGAGAGAGAGAGATTTGTTTATCTGGAGAAATAGTTCTGAATGTTTTGGGTTGCTGGCCTTAAAGGACAGAGACTACTTTGCCACAAACCTCCAGCCTACTAAAACAGCTGGGATAGAACTCCTAATAATTAGCTAGGACATGTGTTGTATATATCCCTCAAAATGACAGGCTGTTGTAGAAAATTAAAACATTTCATATGCAATATATCTTGTTCCTCCAGATATTCCAAATCATTAAAACTAAACATTGCTGTATTTCAGTATTTAAAATCCATGAACTTGAAGAGACAGATGGCTAAGTGCTGGGCAGATGGATAAAAATGATGAATAGCTATAGACAAGGTTACTAATAGTACATTTGTCCACTGCATTAGTGCAATCTGCTTCTGCCTAGAATACACCCTAAACTGTTGAGCAAACTTACAAAGAGGGACATGTTTTTATCACTCATATTTTATCTAATAGAATAGTTGTCAGCATAACTCATATTTACTCATAATATGAGATATTGTTTCATATGCTGCATATATTTTGGACTATATTAATATGTCTCATGCAACATCTATAATTTAAAAATACATCTCTATATATCTTATTGGAATGTTTCATATTTTTCAGCCACATTTTTAGCCATTCCAATGCCCTTGAGTGTATAGCATGCACTCTTTCTCATAAGGAAAGAAAATCCATATGGCCTCATAGATGCATATTGAACATATCCTGCAAAACCAAAACAACTAACTGTTTAAATTTGGTTTCACTTTGTTTTCCTGAATTAACATGTCAGATGCAATAACTGGGAAGGGCAAAAATCTACTGCAAAAAGTCTTGTTACATAATTATTCTTTCACATATTTATCTGTTGGTTGTTTTCCTCTGCACTGCAGTCTTAACTGACAAGGGGAAAGGGTGGAGAAGATAGAAAATGACATGTTAGCTGACAAAGAATCATTAGTGAAGCAGATCCTTCAAGCAAAACAGGTGAGAAGATTAACATAGGAATATAGGGACACATGGCTTGCCAGTGGTCCATCTGTTTTAGTTTTCCTTTCTCTGACACAAGCCAGTGTCTGGTGTTTCACAGGAAGGTGAAAGAAAACCTAGTATTGCAGTTGAGAGAATATCAATGATTGAAATGGTGTCATTACAATATTTTCAGTATTATTATCCATTCTAGTTCTTAGGCATCTTAACATTTTGTTTGCTTTTTTTTACTGCTCCTGCACATTTAGCAGAGACATTTTTACTGTCACACACACACCCCCCCCGCTTTTTTTTCCCCAGGATTTGTTGCCATTGAGTTAGTTCAGATTATAATTTCTAATGTACATTACCTTCCAACATCGATTTTCATCTGCCATTGTGCTTCCCGTTCAACTAGCTTTGTTAGGTCCCTTTGAAATGTCTCTCAGTTTTTTTCTAGTTTTGACTAATCTAAACTATTTTATATGCAGATTATTGATAAATATATTGAACATTGGTTATGGACTCTGGAGACACACCATTCTAAACATATAGCACTGTTGAAAATTAACCATTTATTCCTACTGTTTTACTTTCTGTTACCCAGTTTCTGATCCATTACTGTACTTTGCTGCTCATGCCATGATTTTTTTTTATCCTTGATAGTTTCTTGTGGAGGAATTTGTCAAAGGCTGTTTGACAATTCAGCTAAATTGTGCCACTACTTCTCCTTTGTCCACAGTTTTATTGACATGCTGAACAAAATACTAATAGATTAGAGAGGCACAATTTTCTTCAAACAGTATACAGGTTTCTCTTTATCATATGTTCATGTAGATTTTCTATTTTTAATAATAATTTCAGCCAACTGACCTGGTAAGGCACACTGCTACTTACAATATCAGATATTAATGAGGTGGAGACAGCCCTACTTGGGCATGGCTGCCGGGGAGTGGGGCTGAGTGTAATGGAAATGTGCTTAGGAGGTGTGGGGCTCCAGCTCACTCAGCCCTTTTCCCCAGCAGCCTGGCTGGGTGGAGAGCAGAGAGGGCGGGTCACCACCACTTCCCCAGCTGGGCTTTGTAGGCAGCCACCATGCTGCACCATTGGCATGAGAAGTGGCTTCATCCCATCCCCCTCCCTCCCCACCCAGACCTGTCTGCCAGGGAGAGGGGCTGATCAAGCTGTAAATGTGCCATGGGGGAGGCACAAAGGGAGAAGGATAGAGCCCCCCACCCAGGTAACTCCGGTGGGGAGACTGTGGTGGCCCAGGGCCAGGTGCAGAGTGCTGAGTCATTGGAGAAGGTGCCGGGAACAGGTCCCCTGTGCTCAGCCTGAGTTAGAGACACTGCCCGTGCCCCTCCCCCTGGTGATGTATCTGTGAGGGTGCAAGAGCTCCAGGGAGAGAATGTGGAGCTGTGAGTCTCCCTGGACCAGCCTGGGTCAGGGGCATATGCTTCATGCTCCTGTGGCCCCAGATCCCCAGGAGACAGTGGGATTGGCTGCCCTAGCCCAGGGAGCTGGGGCTGGAAGTTTACTTCCAGAGGCAAAACATGGGGCGGTCACTCCCCCCCCCTTTATGTTGTGCCCCCTTCCCCAGTATGAGCAGATATGAGTCATCTCTTGTTTCAGCACACAGGTTAGTTTCCCCCACCCCATCAACGGTCATTAGCTGGTCATTTAGATAATGACTAATTATGGGCAATTGGGGCAGATGCCTCTGCAGGTATGTCACCTTTTGGTTTGTGATTGTTCTACAAAGGGTGTCTAGCCAGCTCAATTGCACTTATTGTCCTTTAGTTTTCTGTTAACGTTCACAACTATTAGCCAGACCACAGTTTATGGGGGATAACTCAGGGTATATCTATGCTGCGGTGTAAGCGCAGGATTAGTGGGACTTGAGTCAGCTGACCCAACTCTGCGCTTGAGCATCTGCACTGATTCTTATCCCTACATTAAGAATTTTGTAACCCGGGCTCAAACCTCATTGCAGCATGCAGACCTGAGACAACCCACCGTATCCCAGACGACTTAGTACCCTCTTGAACTGTGGCCACTCTAGTCTTTTGTCAGTGGTGCACAATGGTGCATGCCCACCCTGTATGTCATAGGAAGTTTGAATAGCCTACCAATCCAGCCTGCCAAGCAAAATGGAGGAGACATCTTTTCAAGATGTTTTCTTGCTTGAGCTCTCACTCCTGTGTCAAGAAACGGGCAGAGATTCCACGAGGCACTGGTAGACATTTCAGCAACGTTTTGTGTCCCACCAAAGGCACCTGACAGAGCTTAGGATGGAACAGGAGGAGGAGGCACGGAAGGAAAAATACCCTGGTATGGCAGACTTGCACTGCCTGATACTGCTTAATACACTCAGTATAGCACAGACCACAGCACAGACCACAGCACAGGGCCACAATCACATCATCATGCAGACCTGGGATGACTAGCAGTGGGTCCAGAACTTCATGAAGAAAGCTACATTTCTGGAGCTTTGCAAACAGCTTCCCCTGACCCTCCAGCATAAAGACACATGCATGAGGCCATTCTTGCCAGTCCAGAAGCAGATTGCTATAGCTTTCTGGAGGCTGACTACCCCAGACTTCTACAGGTCCGTTGACTACCTGTTTAGTGTTGGAAAGTTGACGGTGCATAAAGTGGTGGCAGAGGTTTCAGGTAATCAGGCATGTGGTTTACCTCAAGGTGGCAGGCATAAAAGATATTTCTGAGGTAAGTGGAGGCTTTTAGAGAATGGGGTTTCCAAACTGTGACAGGGCTATTGATGGCTATAATTTGCCATCCTCAGGGAGCACATGAATACATACATTGCCAAAAGTACTACTCCATTGTTATGCAATCCCTTGTGGACCACGGAGGTCAATTTATGAACGTCAAAGTCTGCTGCATTGGAAAAGTTCATGATGCTAGGGTTTTTCACCGATCAGGAGTTTACATTCATGAACAGATGGCATTGTCATAAATGAAGTTACTGTCCCCACTATTATCGTGGGGGACCCTGCATACCCTCTTGTGTCTTGGCTCATGAAAACCCTGACTTCAGGGGCCCTGGCAAAAGAAGATCTAATTACACTCTCAGCAGGTGTGGAATGGGGAATGGTTGTTGCATGTGTTTTTGGCAGACTGAAATCCCATTGGAGATGTTTACAGACCCATTTGGATGTCAGTGTCATTAATGCTGTCCACATCACTGCAGCTTACTGTGCTCTTCATGATCTTTGTAAAGCCAGAGGTGAGCCATTTTCCCTTGAATGGACTTATGACAGTGAGCAGGCTGCTGAATCTGTACCCTCATCCAGAATGTGCAGCTGCCACAGCTGGAGCTGGATGCATCCAGACAACAGAAGTCAGGGCTGCCTTGTGCTCCCACATTATGAATTTGCACAGCCCAATGGAAGAGGAGGAATAGTACCTCTAAAATATGCTTGTGTTGGAAGGAATGGGTCTAATTAATTTTTGGGAGGAGTAGGAACTTGAGAGTCATGTCATATATTTATTAATGCATGATGAGTTATGAATTTTTTTTTGGGGGGGAGGGTTGAATTCACAATATGGGTTCATATAAGGAAGTGAATTCCTGGGTACATTGCAGGGGGATCAGGCTGTGGTTTGGGAGAGGCAGCAAGAGCTGGTAATCTTGTAGCCCATGATGGAGATGAGCCACTCTCTTCTGAGCTCTGCCATCCTCCCTTAGCCACCATTCCTGTTTCAAGTGCATTGCAAGTGCCTGCTCCCACACTGAAACCCTGTCTTCCACATGTGTAATAAGCTTCAGCCTTTCCTCCTGCATCTCAGTATGCTTTTTTCTCCAGTCTGAAATCCCTCTGCTTCTGGTATTGGACATGCTTGTTGGCCTTCTCAAGAACTTGGACCATAAGCTCATCAAGGAAACACGTCCTCTTGGAATGGTCCATGAAGGTACATTGGGCCAACGGTCAATTTGTGGTGGTATAGCAGCCCACAGAGGTTGGGGAGCCTACAATAGGACAAGACACAGAGGGTTATTATCTGAAATAGCTCAGTGGAGGAGCACAGAATTAATTCTTGTGGAATTTGAAGGACATACAATGTTTCATTTCAAAACTGAACTGCAATATATTGTGAAAGGGATGCTTCAGTCCACAGAATCTTTCTGGACACAGTTTGGTTAATTACAGTTATAGAAGTTCACACAATGGTAAGTTTAAAATTATAAGCTGTTTGTGTTTTAGAAGAATTGTAGAACTACTGGGTTGGGTGGACGCAGCTGTTCTTGTGGTGCCTTATTGGCAAAGGGAGATGTTACTCCAAACTTCTGGTTGGAAACCTGTAGTGTATGAAGCTGAAGTATTCAAATGCATAGTAACTGAACGGCGCATATATGAGTGGTCCTGGAAAATATGTCCTTCTCCACAATGTAACTATGTGTCTGGAGTTCTGCTTCAAGAAAAGTTTGCAGCTATCAGCACCCATTCAAACGCCTCATGAAATGGGTATGTGGTTGACAAGTTGCCCAAGGTGTAGTTCTGGTTCCAATCTTCCAGAACTTGCTTTTCAGCTTCTTAATCTGCTCCCTGCACTGGTTGACAGTCTGGAAAATTTGCAAAGCTGTCAGCTTCTTCAGTATTTTCTGGTATGTGTGGTCATTGCTGGTACTTTTACTAAAGTCTACAGTTTTGCTCGCCTCACACCAGAGATTCACCAAAATCTGTTTGTGCTCCAGTGACCATGAAGCAGTATGCTTTGCAAAAGCCTTGTTCTGGTCAATCTCCATTGCAAACAGAGAAGGCTGTCTGATAATGTGTTTGCAGTTCAGTGGTCAGAGACAAAGGCAGGGTTAACACTAACGCACTGAGCTGTTACTGTGTGCCAAAGAGTGTTGTTTCCATTTTCAATTGAGTTAATTTGGAGATTATTGGAAGTGACAGGACAAAGGAAGTTGGCCCATGGGATTATGGGATATCTCTGGCCTATTTTGTAATATTCACATATACTTGGATGGTGGGGGGAGAAATGGAGGGAGGGGCTTGGGAAGGACAGAGAAGACCTTCAGTTTTCTGCTATGGGGAGGTACGCGACTCAAGGCACCAAAGCTAAAAGGGTGACAAATTACCCTTTCATCACAGCCCAAATGAAGGCCCCATACATAAGTAAATAAAAATAACATTTATTGAAATTGGTAAATGTGTCATATCTCTGAACATTTTTTTTAAAAAAGCAACTGTGAAAGAAAGCAGAATGGATCAGATTCCCCAAAGAACATTAAAACTTTAATGGCTGCGACCCTGAATCCTTGACCTTGCTCTCCCCTCCCCTAAAAAAGGGAAGAGTGCCTCTCCTGGAAAAGGGCAGAACAACTGTGGAAAACGGTCTGGGGGGAACAAATGGTGGTATCTCATATTTGGAGTTTGGACACATGCTGGCCTTCAGGCACAATCTCAAGCTCATTCTTCCTCTCCTGAATGATCAAAGGCTCCCCCTGGGAGGGGTTTTGGGGGTGCTTGCAGGGTATTGAGCATGGAGTCCTGCATTCTCCTCCCTGTCCCTAGGGGAGATTTGATCCTCTCCTTAGCAGCACCCTGGGGTGCAGATGCAGGAGGAGGAGAAGGTGGAGAATGCGGAACAGGTGCCAGTTCCTGGACACTAGCAGTGGCTATTGTGGCAGGTGAGAGACAAATCCTTTCCACCACCACATATACCAGGAACTGCTACAGAGCATGTTCCCAGTCCCTTTGTGCAAGTGCCTGTTCCCTGTATCCTGTGTACTGCTCCAGGAACTTGGATCATTATTGACTCCTGCCTCTGTAAAATATATTTCTCTCACTGAACAGCCCTTTCATTCATAAATTCAACCTGCTTCTGGCTCCTTGGGTCAAAGCCAATGAGCAGGTCCTCAATGTCCTTCTTCATTCACCTCTACTATCCTTGGGCTGCTGCTTCTGGCTTCCAGGCAGAATGGGTTCATCCTCATCAGCTGAAACTGAAGATCTTCTCTGTCCCTCTCAAGCCCCAATCTTCTTGCCAAGGCAATCACAGAATAGCATTATATATTTTTTTCTTTCCTTTCAAAGTGGGTAAATAAATCCCACTGCATAACGTAACTTTGCTGTTAAAGTCTACGCAATGGATACTTTTCCCGCATTTCAGGAATGCAATTGTTTTATTATCCTTACTTCTCAGACAACTTCTCACTCCCAGGGAAGGAGTCCCCTTGCTGAAAATGGTAGGTAGTATGAAATAATAGTGTTTAAAAATTTAATATCTTTAAGTATGCGAGAGGTCCAGGGGATGAATTTATTTCAGAGACAATGGTAATGGTTCCCAATATTTTATTTAAGGCAGGTCATCAACTGGAGACCATAGCAGTTTAGCAAGTACCAGATTGGAAAAAGTAGGGGACTTTTTAGTCCTGTGGTGGGGCTCTGGCAATCTGTGCCAAGAAGATGTTTGTGCTGCTTGTCACCTGTTTACATATCACTGATTGGAGGGATTTGGAGAGTTATGAAGGTGGATCAAGCACATTTGCATTGCTGTTGAACCTTAAGAACCAACTAGAATTTCTGCTGCACCAGAAATTTTCAGACAGATGGTTATGGGCCTGGGAGGCAAACCAAATGGAAACAGACTACATTCTAAGCTAGCATGGATGGGGAAAAGTGAGTCACTGTAAATGCCAGCTGTCCACAAGCCAGCAATTGCAGCATCAGGATAGCTGACCTCTTCATCTAGAAAAGAGCAGAGAAAGGAACAGAGAAAGAACAAGTCACACAGCAACAATATTTTGTTTCATGAACTTTCTGAACAAGACCTCAAGCCACTCGCCTCCCCACTGCAAAAGGACACAGTGTTGTGTTTGTGCAATCACCAAAGCTGTTGCTCCACCCTCCTCCCCTTTCTCCTGGCTTCTGTGGCACGAATGGGGAATTCCCAGACACCAGGGACCAGGAATGCCTGGAAACATCTGTCCTGTTTGAGGATTGCAAAGGTTCCCTTTCTTCTTCCCACATGTAACTGGCCCTGATGCAGCTCCCTTTTGTAAGGTGAGGTAGGTTACTACAGTGAAAGTTTGTGATCTTGGAAGGAGCTTGCAGAACCATTAATCTTGTACAAATGTCCTATTCCCAACCACACCTTTCCAGCCTCTCCCTTGCTGACATCCTCTTGGCCAACAAAGGCACAGACCCTCCCTTGCTCTCAGTCTCTTGGCTGACAAACTTGCAGACCCAGGGACAATATGATAGTTTGCTGACAATCTGTTCTACAGCTTCTGCCAAAGTTTGTGATAATTCAATAAAATGTTGAATTTGCAGTTGTTTCTTTGGTTGAGGACCATTTGTGGGGAGAAATGGAGGGGAGAAGAGGTTCCAATTCTGCATCCAGCCCTGTGAGAAAGAGGGAGGGGATGCTGCTGGAGGGGGTTAACTTATCCACCTCAGATTCTGGCTCCTGCTGAGTTTTGGGGTCCTCCTCTGGCTCATCAAGGAGGGACTTGCAGAGCTAGCTCTTCTGCGTAGAGGCACAGCATAACTTGCACCTCTTTCTCAAGCCTTTCAGGGCCTCCTTCTCCACAGTCACTGCTGCCTCCTCACCCTGGCCCTCATTGACATCCTGTTGGATGATGAGGCTGATGGGGTAGAGGAGAGGATTGTGAGTCATCTCAGGCTCAGTACTAGGAGCTCTGAAGAGCACCCGGTCCAGACTCTTGAAGCAGAAGCATGTTACAGGAGTGACTTCTGGAGACTTTTGCCTTCCGTTACTGGAGCCCAAGGTGCTTTATCCATCCCAGCACTAAGCCAGGGTCTGGTGAATGCCCATCTTCACCAGCCTCTCTGATACTTCCCAGTAAAGATGGCTGTTCCTGGTCCTGTGGGAGAAGAAGTGGATGACAGTGAACTCCAACCATAAACTGGTGAATACTGGGGTGTACACGGCTGACCTGGTGGCATCTCTCAGAGCAGGTTCCATGTTTGTGTGTATTGGTGAGAAGAGAGTGTAGTGGAAAACAGTTCTGAAGTGGTCAGCACAGTTTGCTACTACCAGAAATGGGAGACAGAACTTTATAGAATTGGGAAAGGGTCAGTGCCTTGTGAGAATCAAGTGAGAGAACTACTGAACTTGGGACCCAGTACATGCTCCTTAGTCCCGTCCATATGACAAATTGGCATGGATACAGGGACATGCCACAGTCGAGGCAAATTCATATGCACACCCCAGTCATACTAGTGTTCTTCCCCATACATGCCTTGAAACCCATGTTTAGATCTGGATGGTAGGGGGTTCTGGCACAATCATGTCTATGGTCCCATTTCCAGTTGCCTGTGTCGAAGTAGCTCAAGTCTGTGTACTCAAGGCCCCAAAGTCTTTTTCAAAGCACCAGTCATGTGAGCTTTGTCATCTTATATTTTAACTGGCTTCTTGATTATTTTTTTTTGCCAAGCTGACACAATATACATTGATATCCATTCTTAAACTGCTTTCTATCTTGTGCTGTATATGTCCTTCTAAAAACATGAGTAGCTATTAATATATTTATAAATTCTAATGCATAAGATAATGTCAGAATGTTCTTGATGTAAAATGATGTATAGGAAAACATCAAATATCTGATTTGGCACATGTCATAAATAACAGCTTTTAAATCCTATATTCTAAAAACAGTGCATATTATATTTCAAATCTTTATATTTTTATGCAGTGTACTATACATAAATGACTTAATTTAGTCTACAAAGCTCACCATCTCCTGATTATTTATAGCTTTAGTGGCTCTTAATAATTCATGCATAAATGGTGAATAACTGCATCATGAAAATAATCCTAGAATATTGCTCTATGAATATGTATGGCATTATTTTAGTGTTCATCTTTCATAAGTTGTGAAAAAGGAAGATGGGTACAAATAAAGCATACAGTAAGTGTCCTATTCATAAAAAGGTTATTTCTGCAATTGCTATGTGAACATAATATTCTCCATAGAGCATGTGGAATAGGGTATTAGGTGATGCTGTACATTATCATTTCACTGCTAGGGTCCTGGGTTCAAAGGCTTTTGAATGTTATTGCTTCTACAATTTTAGAGCTGAGCCTATGGAAAGACTCCCATTGGGAGTTGGATCTGAACCATAGGGAGGCAGACTGTATAATAGAAATGAAGACATTAGGTAATTTTGACAGCTTCTGGTTTTTTTTTTTTTTTTTTGAGGTATGAGTTGGGTAAGTGCATATGACATAGTGGGCCTGATCCTCAGCTAGATATAAATGGTTGTAGCTCTGCAATGGATGAGGTGGTCCCCATTGCCACTAGCTGAGTGTCTGCAAAACTACTCGAAAGTCCTGGAGTGTAATAGTCTGCTGTTGGGGACCGTGCCCTCTCAGGGGCCGTCGGGAGCCAGGCCACCTCACTACACGGCCCAAATCAGTCTTTGGGTTCTGAAGGTCTCGGGGTTCCGCCCCTCAGGCCGGGGCTGAACAGAAGGCACACGGTCACTGCAATGAGTCCCAGCCCTCAGTCAGGGCGGGGCAGCAAACACTAGGTCTAGGCTCAGATCCTTCCTGCAGGCTGAGCACCAATAAAGTCAATAAGCCCCAGCCCTCATTCAGGGCGGGGCAGCCACAAGAGTCCAGGGAGCTCAGATCCTTCCTGCAGGCTGAGCACCAATAAAGTTAACAAGCTAAGCCCGGGCCCTCAGTCAGGGCGGGGCACCAAACACTTAGTACTAGGTTTAGGGCTCCGGTCCTTGCCTCAGGAGCCGAGCAGGAGCAACAGTCTCGGGGCTCAGGTCCTTGCCTCAGGAGCTGAGCAGGAGCAACAGTCTCAGGGCTCAGGTCCTTGCCTCAGGAGCTGAGCAGTAATGATAGTCTCAGGGCTCAGGTCCTTGCAGCAGGAGCTGAGCTACAGCAATAGTTCAGGGAGCCCCGGCCCTTAGTCAGGGCGGGGCAATAAACAATAGTTCAAGGCTCAGGTCCTTGTAGCAGGAGCTGAGCTACAGCAATAGTTCAGGCAAGGCTCAGGTCCTTGTAGCAGGAGCTGAGCTACAGCAATATTTCAGGAAGCCCAGGTAAGTGCAGGCTTCTCTGCCTGAACGCTGGTAGGAGGGGGAGTCTGCCACCCGTGAGTGGGGTGGCAGGGGGGACACAGGCCCACCCACTCCACTGTGTCCCAGCCCGGGGCCCTAACAGCGGCGTGGATCCGCTGCAGTCAGTGGGGATCCTGGCCGCAACACACTGACCTGGGCACGTTGGTGCCCTCAGCCGGACAGGGGTTGGCTACCTCCGGGCTACATTCCATCTCCCCCTCCTCGGGTACCTGCTCATCGCTGGGCTCGGCAGCGGGCTCCCACACCATGGGCTCCTCGGCGTGCTGAGGGCTGTCTCGGTCGGGCAGCTCCTCCGGACTCGGGTCAGGGGGACGCTCGGGACGCTCCTCGGGGTACCGGGCTCGGGGCAGGCTCGGCCAGTCCACCTCGGGGTACCTGGCTCGGGGCAGGCTCGGTCCAGCAGGAGCCTGATCAGGAGCGTCTGTCCTCTCCGGCCGCTGGGCTCCAACTGAGTGCTGGGGCCGGGCTTTTATACTTCCTGTCCCGCCCCTTGACTTCCGGGGGGCGGGAACAGGTGGCGGTGGCTCCGCCCACTGAGGTGGCTGTTCCGGTTCCTCTCTCTCAGGGGCCGTCGGGAGCCAGGCCACCTCACTACATGGAGCAATGATCAAAAATTGAACATAAAGCATAATACGGACATAGATTATACAGTTTTGTATATATTACATAAAAATATAAGAATGGCCTTACTGGGTCAAACCAATGGTTTATCTAGCCCAGAATCCCATCTTCTAGCAGTGGCCACTGCCAGATGCTTCAGAAGAAATGCGTAGAACAGGACAACTGAAAGTAATCCAGCCCCTGTCATCCAGTCCTATCTTCTGTCAGTTGGAGGTTTAGGGACACCCGGAACATAGAGACACAATGCTCCATAAGTGAACTATTCAGATGTAATGCCTCTGTGTAGGCAGTTCCAAATTACATTGGCTTTTTCATTCTCATATTGCAGTCTAGAGATACCTAACTTATCATCCACTATTATGCTTATTCTCTCTCAAGATTACTGCTTCCCAGGTTATCACCCTCCCACTGCATGTATTTTGAATTATTTTCCCTAGGTTTCATTTTAAAAGTTGAATCTCATTTTGTTATTTGCTCGTCATGGTTTTAATCAATGCGATAGGTCCCTTAGCATTATTTTTCTGCTCTGTCATCACTGGGGGACTCAACTTTTCATGTCAGATGTTTTCATAGATTTTAAGTCCAGAAGGGACAATTGTAATATCCTAGTCTGACCTCCTGCATAACACAGGCCATAGGATTTCCCTGTATTAATTCCTGCTTCAGATCAAATAGCTGTGTTTGAATTAGAGCATATCTTTTAGAAAAACATTCAGTCTTGATTTAAAATTGCCAGTGAAGGAGACTCCAAGAGAACTTTTGGTAAGTTGTGCCAATAGTTATTTACCTTCTCTCAAATTGTGCTTTATTTCCAGTCTGAATTTGTCTATCTTCAGCCTCCAGCAATTGGATTTTGTAACACCTTTTTTCTGATAGATCAAAGAGACCTCTATTATCAAATTTCTGTCCTCCGTGTATGTACTTGTAGACTGCAATCAAGTCACTCTTTAACCTTCTAGTGGATAAGCTAAATAAAGTCTTAAATCTATTTTTTACCTGGGGTTCTTTCAACCCAAAGCTCTTGGTAACCTGGTGTCAGGTGGTGTCAGGAAATAAATCAATGGAGGCACGGACATCTGACCAATAGATGGCTGGCACAAACAGTGCAACACAAAAGTACTTGCACTTAAAGCTATACTTTACTTATTCTCAAGCACTTACACATGTCCGCAACAGGTTAGTAACACAACCCCAACTCTCAATAATTACCGCAGTTGGGTGTGGCTCTCGAGTGGCACAGTAGCAGTCTTTCGATGGCCAATCTTCCGTCTGCTAGAGGGACCACAAGATGTGTCCAGAGGGAAAGTCCCAGAAGAGTCCAACTACCTCAAACTTTCTTCCCTTATTTATTCATTGTTGTTATAATAACACGTCACTTAAATAAAACTTGTTAAGCAAGCAATTTCAAAGATTAAGCAAGAGGTTTCTTCCTGATCATCAATTAGCCAGATGTGTTTTTTCAGAGTTTGCATACCTTGAGGCCCTGACAGACACATCCTTGAGGGCACATATAGACAAGATTTTTTTAAATGCATACCTCAGCAATTTCAACAGAGATTTCATCATGAAGGATGCGGGGTCAAGCTGCCCTTTCTGTGGCACCCAAACTCCCTCCCCTCCTGACGCGTTCATGCTAAGACTTCTGCATAGCCCCACTTATGGCCTGCTAGCTTGGCTACTTTTAGCAGTATGCAGTAGTGGTTTGGGCACTTTACTGGTCTGCCAAAATCTCCCTTTATATATTAATATAAGGCATGATTTCCAATCCTTTAACCATTCTGTTGCTCTTTGCTGTAGTATCTCCAATTTTTCAACATACTTTTTGAACTCTGGGCATAACATTCCAGTGGCAGTTACAGCAGTGCCAAGTAATAAAACAGCTCTCCTCCTATTTGCCCTGCCTCTGTTTATACATCTGGCTGCATCTACATTGGCAGTTTTAAGTAAATCTCTCATCATTGTACAACACACTAGTATTAGTGTAACCTTTCTGCCAGGCCGAGTTGACAGCAGCAAGGGCTGGGTTCAGCCATAGGGGTTCCTTTTCAACAATACAATGTGAAACCTGCTCAAGCCCCGACCCAGTGACCTGGGAAAATTACACACCCACCCCTGGGCGCCTTAAAGATGCAATACTTCCCCTCTCACAAGCACAGGGGCTCGGTGTAGCAAAAATCTTTAATAACATGAGGTAAGCAATTCAGCATTAAATTGGGAAAACAGCACAATTAGGGTTCATAAACACAAACCATGAACCAGAAGACCAAGCAGATTGGGTTGTGTCCTTTCCCTTTGGTTCTTGAGTCCAGCAATCCAAAAGTCACCCCTCTCAGAGCTTCTGTCCCTGGTCAGTGCAGCCCCAGAGTGGTTCTTGAGCCCAGCAACCCAAAACTCACCCCTCCCACAGTTTCTGTCCTTGGTCAGTGCAGTCCCCCCCAGAGTTCAGAAGTTCATCTGCAGTTTATCTTCCAGCTTGGAGGTATGGGGGCACCTTACATGCTCTGCTGCTCATGTTGATGACCGATTGCCATGCCTCTCCATGGAGTTCTGCTGCAGTCTTCACCGCAAGCTGCTCCTCTCTGCTAGCCATCTTGCTAGCTGCTCACCAATATGTCTCCAGCCCCCTTCACCACTTAACATAGCTCTCAGTGATTTCAGCTCTTAGAGACTTCAGCTGGTAGGAGGGGCACCTCAGTGCTGGTGCACCACTAACCCAAAATAGGTCTAATGCTTAGACCTAGGTATCAGTGATCTCAGCTCTGTAGCACATAACAAGACTGCTAATGGAGTCAACATTAATTCTGTTATTATACCATGAAGAGAGAAGCAATCAAAGTGGTGTTTGGGGGCCTCATAAGGGGGCCCACACTACCACATACAAATACCTATTCCCCAGCCCCTCTTAATTCACTGGGTTTTGGAACCCATGTCCCTTGCCTAGCAAGTGCTACTGGGTTGAGGGCGAGTCCCTCTGTCATAAAATGCCAAGTACAGTTCTAATGTCCTTCATTCACATAACCAGGATAACAACACTTTATTACTCCTGCCCCAATAACAAAGAGACAGGGGATCCCACAGCAGCCAAAGTGACCATTTGGGCAAGCAGTCCCATCATGTTAGGCCAGGGGTGTGTGCCCATGCAAACGAAATCAGTCCCTGAATTCCTTTTCCACAGCTCAGCACCAGGTTTCAGGGTAGAGCCTGTTCTGACTCTGCTGGCATCAGCAATGATTAAGGCTGCAATTCTGACATGGAGGTTGCAGAAGTCGCAGATTCCATGACTTTCCATGACCTCTGTGACTTCTGCAGCTGCAATGGCCAGTGCAGCTGGCCACAGGGACCACCTGATCAGGATAGAATCATAGAATATCAGGGTTGGAAGAAACCTCAGGAGGTCATCTAGTCCAACCCCCTGCTCAAAGCAGGACCAATTCTCAACTAAATCATCCCAGCCAGGGCTTTGTCAAGCCTGACCTTAAAAACCTCTAAGGAAGGAGATTCCACCACCTCCCTAGGTAACCCATTCCAGTGCTTCACCACCCTCCTAGTGAAAATGTTTTTCCTAATATCCAACCTAAACCTCCCCCATTGCAACTTGAGACCATTACTCCTTGTTCTGTCATCAGGTACCACTGAGAATAGTCTAGATCCAGTACGCTGGCCCTGGGGTCGGCCCTGGAAGCCATTGGGAGAGCGGTCCCCAGGGGCCTTGGAGCAGTGGCAATGGGGGCAATCAGCCCCCACTGCTGGAGTAGCACCCCCATCCCTGAGCAGCAGGGCCCCAGGAGCATCAATTTAGTCATTATGGGTATTTATAGTAAAAGTAATGGACAGATCAGGGGCCATGAATTTTTGTTTGTTGCCTGTGACCTGTCCATGACTTTTACTAAAAATGCCCAAGACTAAATCTTAGCCTTAGTAATGATAGAAGCATTAATGCACATTGAGCCCCTAATATTTTAACCACTGTGTTGTCTAAGCCTTCTCAGGGCAGATCTAGATATCATGGTGGTACTAACTCCAGTGGCTGGTCCACACTGGCTCTCCTGCTTTTGCAAGAATTCATTGATTTGCACTGTTGCTAACGCAACTGAGGTAAATTTACCAATAATTGTATACAAGGCCTTTGGCCACTGTGAGGTAGAAGTGATCTATCAGTAGAATAGAAAGGACATTTTGTTTTTATTCAGCAACTTATCCAGCTTTCAGGTTGCGCTATTCAGCAGATATAGGTGTTTTGCCATAATTTTCTAACATTGAACTCAGCAATTGCTGCAGCTGTGGTAGCATAGATACAAGCGAGCCAGGCGTTAGAATTGAAATTTGTCTTGATGCAGAAACTTTCACATTTTAAGAGAACTGAAACTTCCTTAAATCTCATTTAATAAAAGCTAAAAGAAAAGAGCATCAGCAAAGCAATTAAATCTGATTTTGAAAAGGTGACTTCTTTAAGATCATAGAATCATAGAATCATAGAATCATAGAATTCAAGATCAGAAGGGACCATTATGATCATCTAGTCTGACCTCCTGCAAGATGCAGGCCACATAAACCGATCCCACCACTCCTTAGCAAGAACCCTGCCCCCCCATGAGGAGGAAGGCGAAACCTCCAGGGCCATACAGCCAATCTTCCTGGAGGAAAATTCCTCCCGACCCCAAATATGGGCGGGCTGAAACCCCCGAGCATGCGGCAAAGAGACTCCTCTCAAAACCTCTGGAAAGACATACATCATTGACCATAATTGATTTGACTAAGCCTTATATATCATCCTCCCATATCATCCCTCCATATCCCTTATCTTCTTAGTTTTAAGTCTTTCCTGTCCTCCCTTCCCTCGTGTCTGTTTTAGACTGTTCCCTCATTCCACTATTGCACTCCCTGATGGTTAGAAACCTTTCGCCTCTCCTGACTGCTGACTGACAGTTTTATTCCGTTATCCGTCATTAGCACTGGCTGAAAACACTCCTCTCTGTTCCTCCTTCCTTCCTCCTTCCTATATTCCTATATGTAATCATATTAATCATCATCCTCATCCTTTGGTCCTTTCCTTTAAAGATGAAGAAATACTGACACAGTCAATTGCTTTTTTAATTGTGGAGAATTTCCTCTATTAATTTGGTTAGCAGGGGTTGGGCCTTGAGAGATATTTTCTCTCTATTTTTTTCTGGCTTGTGAAGGGAATGTTTAATTATTTTTACGATCATCATATTGCTTAGGGACTTTACATATTGAATTACAGTTGTTAATGAACATCTTCCAAAGAATTATTGTGCTGTTTAGTGTTTCTTAAAAGGATTAAAAATAACAACTAAAACACAGAAGAAGAAATGAAATAAGAAAAAGAGCATCCATTCTGGATAAGTGCCAACCAATGGCTTCCCTGAGACTCTGATGATTTCCCAAAGTTAACAACTCAACAATATGGATCTATATTGTGTGGGGAAAATATTGTGTTTATCATGGGAGATTTCAGTCTGAGGGGTGTATGCTGGAGGTCTCATGCTGTCACTAGGAAAATATCTTTGAAGTTTCTAAATGTTATAGATAACTTTCCAGTACACATAAAGTATTGTGTAAACAACACAGAGTAATTCTATATTAGACCTGATTCTGATGGATGAATATGAATTGATAACTGAACTAAATATTGCTGGTTCCCTAGGAGCAAGTTATCACAAAGTAATTTCATTTTTTCTGTGCAAAAAGAATATAGTCCCAAGCAATATAATGTTATATTGCTGATTTGTACTTACTGCTATGAGATACTTATTTTTTTCCCATTATTATATCTATATATTATTTGGGTTTTTTATCATTTAATCTCTTAACCAGAATTTTTTTTTTAAACTAAAAATAGAGTTGCATAATTCCGGGGGGGTCCCTAATAAAGTATTCTTAAACAGCTGCAAATTATCATTCACATTTGGAAGTTTTAATACTGGAGATTTTAAAGAACAGGTTAGACAAACACCTGTCATGGATGGTCTAGATAAAGGGATCGGCAACCTTTGGCACGCGGCCCATCAGGGAAATCTGCTGGTGGGCCGGGACGGTTTTGTTTACCTGCAGCATCCGCAGGTTTGGCTGATTGCAGCTCCCACTGGCCATGGTTTGCTGTTTCAGGCCAATGGGGGCTGCGGGAAGCGACACGGGCTGAGGGGCGTGCTGGCTGCCGCTTCCCACAGCCCCCATTGGCCTGGACTGGTGAACTACAGACAGTGGGAGCTGCGATAGGCCAAAACTGCAGATGCTGCAGGTAAACAAACTGTCCTGGCCCGCCAGCAGATTTCCCTGATGGGCCGCATGCCAAAGGCTGCCGATCCCTGGTCTACATAATACTTAGTCCTGCCTTGAGTGCAGGGGCCTAGACTAGATGACCTCTTGAGGTCCCTTCCGTTCCTATGATTCTATGATTCTATGATATTTCCTCCCAGTCAATTCTGCTCACTTCGTTTTCAGTTCTAGGAAACTGGCCCTTTTAAAGCATCAACTACATATATGAAATTTAAAATTTCAGTGGAAGCTGCGATGGGCCAGACCTGCAGATGGGGCAGGTAAACACACCAGCCCAGCCCACCAGGGGCTTTCCCTACACAAGCGGTGACCCCTGTTTGAGAAACCCTGCTCTAAACCATTAAGGGTGAATTTTAATAAATCTTGGAATACAGGGGAAGTTAAAAGAGAGAGGTTTATTTTTTAACCAAATATTGTGCTAATATTCAAAAGGGTAAGTGAGATGACCCCGGTAACTATTAGTTGGTTAATGTATCATGGACACCAGGCAAAATCATGGAAAACCTGATATTTGATACAATCAGTAAAATATTAAAAGATGGTAACATAATTGTCATAAACAGACAATTAAGGGTTAATTCCTCTTTTACCTTTAAAGGGTTAAGAAGCTCACATAACCTAGCTTACACCTGACCAGAAGGACCAATAAGAAGATAAGATACTTTCAAAAAAGTCTTTGGTCTGTTCTGTGTGTGCTTTTGCTGGAGTCAGAGATCCAGAAAACAACCATCTAACCCTTGTTTAAATTAGTGAGTATTTAGATAAAAATGTGGTAGATTTCTGTATTTTTCTCTTTGTCATTTCTTTGGCAAACATAGAGGGAAAATCAAATTGGGTTTTTGTGTAACTTTAAGGTTTTGCCCAGAGGGAAATCTTCTGTATTTTGAATCTGTTGTCTGTGAGATCATCTTGCTTTCTAATCTCACAGAGGTATTCCTTTCACCCTTTTTCTTTAATTAAAAAAAGTCTTCTTTTAAGAACCTGATTGATTTTTTCCTTGTTTTAAGATCCAAGAATTTTGGATCTGGGCTCACCAGGAATTGGTGGGGGGAATTTTCTTGAGTCTACCCAGGAAAAAAGGTATAGAGACTTGGGGAGGGAAATCAGTCAAATCCTGCCAAGAAAGGGAGGATAATGACTGGGGAAAATTGAGGGAAGACAAAGTTCCCAAATGGCTCTCCCTCAAATGTTTTTTTAAAACATTTGGTGGTGGCAGCGACTGTTTCACCTAAGCTGGTAAAAATAAGCTGAGGGGTTATTCATGCAGGTCCCCACATCTGTATCCTAAAGTTCAGAGTGGTGGGGGACACCTTAACGATGATTAAGAACAATTAAAATGGATTTAAGAAAAATAGGTTTTGCCAAACCATCTTGGCATTTTTTATGATATTATGAGTTTGGTTAATAAAGGTAACTGGGTTGATATATTCTGATTTCTGTAAAGCATTTGGCTTAGTCTGATTAAAAATAGTATTATACTAAATCAAACGTAGCTCATATAAAATGAATTTAAAAACTAAATGATAGATTTCAAAAAGTAATTGTAAATGATAACTCATAATTGAATGGAGGTATTTCAAATGAGGTCCTGTAGGGATCTGTTTGTGGTCCAGTGCCATTCCAATGCCATTCAATATCTTTATCAAAGCTCTGTAAGAAAATATAAAATATTATTTGGTAAAATTAGCAGAAATTAGCAAAAATTGGAGGAGTGGTAAATAATGATGGGGACAAGTCAGTTATACCAACGGTGCAGTCAGTTGAACTAATTTAAACTACATGAATTTTAACACAGCCAAATGAAAGAGCATACATGTAGGAACAAAGAATGTAGGTTACATGTTTAAAATGGAGGATTGTATCCAAGAAAGCAGTGACTCTGAAAAGGACCTAGGAGGTCATGGAATATAATCAATTGAACATTAGTGCGATACTGTATCTTGTAATGATGTCCACACTTCAAAAAAGATTTTGACAGATTGGAATGGGATTAGAAAAGAGCTATAAGAATGATCTGAGGTCTGGAAAATATGCCTTATAGTGCGTGGAAGGAAGCTCAACATATTTAGTTTATTGAAGAAAATTTAAGAGGTGACTTGATCATGGGTTACAATTCCTGGGAAAGGGATTTCTGAAAACAGATGGCTCATTAATCTGCCAGAAACAGCATAATGAGATCCAATGGCTGAAATCTGAAGCTAGATAAATTCAGACTAGGAAAAAGGCTAAATTTTTACGAGGTTAATTAACAATTGAAAAAACTCACTTAGGGAAATGGAGGATTCTGCATCACCAGCAGTCTTAAAGCCAAGATTGGGGTTTTTTTTAGAAGATATATTATAGCTCAAACCAAAGTTAAGGGTTAAATTCAGAAATTATTGGATGAAGGTCATTGGTATATGTAATGGAGTAGTTTAGACCAGATGTTCATAATGGTTCCTTCTGGCCTTAAAAGCTATGAATTTCCATATTTGACTTCTTTTATCTCTAAACTCAGTGAGACAATTGCAGGAATAATATAGGGAATCAGAATGATCAATTGCATGACTCATTCAGAAAAGAAAAATTTGTTTTGGGTTTTCTCTCCTGCTGCATGTCACCACAGACATTTTAGTTACTATCTTCCCCTCTAAATATGCAATCTTTCTCCCATTGTCTCTGCTCAACCACTCATTTTAAAAGCTTTTCTCTTCAGCTTCTCAATTAGAATTTTTATTTTTTAAATAAGAACTGATGTTTGGAACTTCACATTCTATGCTATATTCTGTTAATCTCTTAGACTCTCTAGCACTTTTTGAAAGACCTGAAAAGCTTAAACATCATATTCACTTAGTGCCAAATCTTCTTCAGACCTACTCTGGAGAGGCTTTGACCAGTACTAGTTGAAGTCAATGAAAAATACTCCCATTGACTTCAGTTGGTGTTGAATCAGGCCCAAATTACAGAGGATCCTAGACTCATTGAAACCAGTACTTTAATTTCAAGTGCATTGGAGGTGAAGGGGTGGGGTATCTAAATTCTTCACAGGTGATTTACACCACCTGTACACTGCAGACCATAGCATTGTACAGTTGACGCAGTTATATGCAGTGGCTCTTCGGTGGCAGAATGGGGTTAGAGAATTCATTTCTTGGATTCTTAGCTCCTTCTGGAGGGAAGGCACAACTGTCACTGAGGCTATTCTAAGGCCTAAAGATGCAGAGGTGGCTTTGAATTTACTCTGTTTTCACTTTATGACTTGGAGGTGAGCAACATTCTGTCCCTTGGCCTGGGGAAGTTCCCAGTGTCCAGCCTGACCTAATTATGCTTGGCATTGGTGGTACAATTTGGCTGCTAGTGGAGCAAAAGTTATCATTTACCTCAGGTTCACTCACAGCAAGGATAATGGGTGCATGCAGAGTGGTAAATAAGAAGTGAAAACTAACTAGGTAAGCTACAGTAAGGAAATGTTAGGAGGAGTTTATGATATGATTAAGCTAAGGTAGTGCTGAAGCCCTAGTGGAAGGGGCTGTTTGCTTGAGGTGCCATATAGTTAGCTTGTAATTCAGCAGTCTTCCTAGAATTACTGAAGATTTTATTGTTTTCAAAATAAAACAGAGAGAAAGATTAAAGCAACTTTGTCTGTATTGCCCTAGCTTTTCAAATGTTGGTCTATTACAAAACACAACAAGATGTATTGTCATAAATATGAAGACCCAGTGGCAAGTAGAGGTGGGTGAACTCCCACTGTTCTTATTCATGTTTCATATCCGCACAGTAGGGCATTCAAATGTACAGTTCAGTTGGAACATCTGCTATATTATACTAATAATGGCTTTAGCTTTTCCCATTGAAAATTAGTCTCTATCTTTTTACAGTTTTATCAGGAAACTGGTGTTTCATGGTGTGTCAAAACACAATGTAAAGACATAATTCAGTGAAATGAAATACTAGTTTCCTACTGGAAATTCTAAAAGATGCACATCTGCTCTCAGTTGGAAAAACTACAGTTATTATTTCACTAAGTAGCTTCCAAACAGCCACTGAAAAAAGGCTAACATGGTCAGTTGGAGGCAACCCTTTCTGGTTCAGGATAAAATAAGTGAAGTTTACTTTCTTAGAACCCACATTCTAGGAGTTTGCTTTCTTAGAAACTAGAATTTTTGGGTGACCAAGACCTGTCCTTCACTGACCACCCTCATTCTGTTCTCCAGAAAATAATCTTGTTCTGTGGAGACACACTAGGAATCTCTTTAAATCAAGATAAGTTTTGAAATAAAATATATTATATAGGATTATCTTTAGCCTCTGGAAACTTTTCTCATTCACAGTCCTTAGAAATTTCCTGTATCCCTATCATACTGCACTCGTGCAAGTGATGCACTTTGTAGAAGAAGACTGCTTGTCCCAAACCTTTAGGTTACAAACAATCTCCCTTCATTACTGCTTTGGTCTGCTGGGAAACTAGTCTGAGAGACTGCAAAATCCCATCCAGATAGATTCACCTTAGGTTTAGTCAAACTAAAGAAACAACATTTTACATTTTCTCAGAAGCAGCTTTGTCCATGCTGACCTGATTCCTCCCCCCACCCCGCTAAGTGTAGACCAGGCCACAGGTTGTTAACAACACATCTATATAAAAAAATCCTTTTATTTCTTCTAAATTTGTTGTCCTTCAGTTTCACTGATTGCCTCTTGTTTTCTATACATTTAATCACTGGTATTTTGATAGCACCCATTTCTAGAGTACCTCAGTATTGAGCAGGTAGAGTGAGATATCAGGCTACTATTCCCTGTGTAACTGAGTACTTCAGTGAAGTGATCTTTTCTTCTTCTCCAGGGTAAATAATCACAGAGTCCAATCTTGCTCCCACTGGAATCAATGAGTCAAATGTTGCCCTCAGTTGCATTGGTGCAAATGTAGAACTCATGGAGATATCACAGATTTATACCGGAGAGCCAAACTGGACCCAATGGGAGTATTGTCACAGACTTCAATGACTTCAAAGTAGAGTCATCACCCTTCTATTTGCAGTTTGATATTTTCTGGGAGGTGGCAAATGTGGTCACTCAAATGAAAATATAACAAGAGACTAACACAGAAACAAAGACTTCATTTGATCAGAGAAGATATAATAATGTTTTCATTCCTGCTGTTAGTTAACAATGCTCATTTGTAGGGTGATTAACTCTGAAGACTGGAAAGCCATGCACCAGAAACATATCTATTATGCTGAATGCAATAGTAGCCAAGGCCAATGTAATTGAACTGAAAGCATCCAAATAGGATGGATTGACTAGGGATACTGTTATGCAGATTTCAGCTGGTCTCATTCCTCTCTGAGTTCTGGAAAGAGAAGATAGAAAGTTTGCTGTAAGTTGGAGTTTCTTTCTGGAACTGCTGAGGAAACTGGAGAAGTAAGGTAGCTGCACAGTTTTAAATCAGCAGATCCAAATAAATATCATCTGAGAATTTTAGAAGAGATCACTGAGACGCTAGCTGGACCATTCATGTTGATTTTCAATAATCCTTGGAACACTGGGGAAGTTCTAGAAGACTGGAAGGAAACTAATGTTGTGCCAATATTTAAAAAATGTAAACAGAATGATCCGCTAATTAGAGGTCTTTCAGCTTGACTTTGCTCCCGGGCAAAATAATAGAGAGGCTGACATACTTGTTAATACTGATTAATCAAGTATTAAAAGAGGGTAATATCATTAATGCTAATCAACATGGGTTTATGGAAAAAAGATCCTGTCAAGCTATCTGAATATCTTTTTTTGATGAGATCACAAGTTTAGCTGGTAACAGTCATAGTATTGATTCAGGATATTTAGATTTCTGTAAGGCATGACTTGGTACAACACAACATTTTGATTAAAAAACTAGAGTGATACAAAATGAACATGGCACACATTAAATCAATAAAAAACTGGCTAACTGATAGGTCTCAACATGTAATTGTAAATGGCAACTCATCGTTGAATGGGTGTGCTTAAAGTGGGGTCTTGCAGGAATCAGTTCTTGTCCCTATGTTATTTAACATTTTTATCAATGACCTGGAAGAAAACATAAAATCATCACTGATAAATTGGGAGAGTGGCAAATAATGAAGAGGTCAGGTTATTGATACAGACCAATCTGGATAGGTTGGTGAGCCAGGTGCAAAACAATATGTGTTTTAAGAAGGCTAAAAGCATGTATCTAGGAAAAAAGAATGTAGGCTAGGGAATGGGGGACTCTATCTTAGGAAGCAGTGACTAGAAAAGTTTTGGGGATCTTGGTTGATAATCAGCTGAAATAGAGCTCTTATTGTGATGCTATGGCCAAAAGGGCTAATATGATCCTTGGATGTATAAACAATGGAAATTTGAGTAAGAGTAAAGAGGTTATCTTTCCTTCGAATTTGGCACTGGTGCAACCACTGCCAGCCCACTGACCAGTTCTGGTGTCCACAATTCAGGAAGGATGTTAAGAAATTGGAGAGGGTTCAAAGTAGAACCACGAGAATGATTAAAGAATTATAGACCGGGGTCAGCAACCTCTGGCATGTGGCTCACCAGGGTAAGCACCCTGGCAGGCTGGGCCAGTTTGTTTACCTGCCGCGTCCACAGGTTTGGCTGATCGCAGCTCCCACTGGCTGCGGTTTGCCGCTCCGGGCCAATAGTGGTGGCGGGAAGCCGTGGCCAGTGCATCCCTCGGCCGGCGCCGCTTCTTGCAGCTCCATTGGCCTGTAACGGTGAACCACGGCCAGTGGGAGCCACAAACTGACCCGACCCGCCAGGGTGCTTACCCTGGAAAGCCACATGCCATAGGTTGCCAACCCCTGTTATAGACTCAATGAGTTCAACCTATTTCTCTTAAGAGGTGACTTGATCACAGTTTATAAATATCCACGAAAGGAGCAAAAATATAATAAAGGTCTTTTCAACCTAGCAGACAAATGTGTCTAGAAGCTAAAGCTAGACAATTTCAGACTAGAAATAATAAGCAATTTTTCAACAGTGGGGGTATTTAACCACTGGAAGCTGGTTGTAGCATATGCTTTATTACTGGAAATTTTAAAATCAAGATTGGATATTTTTCTAAAAGATCTGCACTAGTTCATACAGAAATTAATTCAGGGCAGTCCTATGGCCTGTGTTGTGCAGGAGTTTAGACTAAATGATCAGAGTGGTCCCTTGTGGCCTTATAATCTATGTAATAATACTTTATGAAAACACAGATCTAACAACATTTCCCCCACTATATATAGTCCAGCACTAGGTAAGAATGGCTCTGGCTTTCTAGATTCAGGTATTCTCTTCTCTGTTACTAGTTTTATACTGGTATATACCCAGAAACTCCACCAGAGAGGTCCTTTGGGGCCATCTGCCTGTCCCAAGTCAGGGTAAAGGAGGAGGGTTGGGCGTGGGGCTAGCAACTCCACCCTGTAAAAATCAGCTTGCTACAGAAACACCAACAATAGAGTTAACAGAGACTTTTAGCCTGGAAAAAGAAGGGTCTTCAACTCGAAGATGCATGACGCTGGGTGGTGAAAGCCGCGAGGAAGCCACTAAGCCGATCACCCTTCTTGCAGCCAGGAGGATTACCGTCGGCACATGGAACGTGAGGACCATGTACGAGTCAGGAAAGACGGCGCAGGTTGCAGCAGAGATGAGGAGCAACAACCTGACCCTACTAGGCATTAGCGAGACAAGATGGACGCAAGCTGGACAGAGACGACTGTTGACAGGAGAGCTGTTGAACCCCCAAGGCAAGCGGAAAAGAGGCCGCCCAAGAAATACCTGGCGACGCGACCTTCAGGTTGATAGCAAAAAAATGGGCTATACCTGGAACAAGCTAGAGCGAATGGCCCAGGATAGAAGACTATGGAGATCTGTTGTTGGCGGCCCATACCCCGGTTGGGGTGACGGGCATGAATGAATGATGAATGATATACCCAGACCTAGATTATTCCCCATTGTAATAAGCACCTGGAACATCCTGAATTTCACTATGGTTACTTTGTGCCACTACAGCAGTTGAAACAGGTGAAAAGGGTATTGTCACAGTGTCTGGTGTGGCTCATAGACTTTAAGGTCAGAAGGGACCATTATGATCATCTAGTCTGACCTCCTGCACAATGCAGGCCACAGAATCTCACCCACCCACCCTTGTAACAAACCCCTAACCTATGTCTGAGTTATTGAAGTCCTCAAATTGTGGTTTGAAGACCTCAAGCTTCAGAGAATCCTCCAGCAAGTGACCCGTGCCCCAGGCTGCAGAGGAAAGCGAAAAACCTCCAGGGCTTCTGCCAATCTGCCCTGGAGGAAAATTCCTTCCTGATCCCAAATATGGCGATCAGCCCATGAGTGCCTAGCTCAGGGCAAACTGTCAGAAAGCAGGGCAGACATCCCAAACTGCTAGTGTGTTCTATAAGTAGATTTCCCCAAGCCATTAACAAATGTGAACTCCTGGATCACTATACCAGTCTTACCATGGAGTCAGAGAAGTCCCTTTAGCTTTTCAAGGCTATCTTGCCACCCAGACAAAATGGACTTAGACCAAAAATCACATTACATTTAGGTTGTGTTCAGTTCTGAGAGACCAGACAACACTTGTAGCCAATTCTATAGTAAACTAACTAAAGATTTATTAGCTAAGAAAAGGAAGTAAGAATTATTCTCAGGTTAAAGCTGGTAAAATACATGCATGGTTTGTAATTCCAAATGGAGGCAGTGATGTAATAAACTGCTAGTTTCCCAAAAGTCTTTTCAGGTTACCCAGATTGTCTCTGGGGATCTCCAGTTTGCATCTGTTTCACTTTCCTGTAGGAGTCCAAACAGTTCAGAGATGCAGAATCTTTCCTTGAATTGACATTTATAGTTTCTTCTTACAGAAAAGAAGCTAACAGTATCACTCTGCTCTTGGGCTTTTCCTTTGATGACAGAGAGTGAGGAATGTATTTTGAGTCTTTGACACCCGATCATCACACACAATGACCACTTGCTTTGAAATTAGCACTCTTCTGTTAAAGTTCTTCATTTGCATTCCATATAGTTTATTTCTCATTTGATGGGTTATTTAATTACAGGGGTATACACAATGTAAATGTTTGCTGCTATATTATAATGGGATACAGATAAGTGAAAACAATGCAAGTAACATCCCATTACTGTTCTTGCTGTTTAAATACTAAATACACTTATACATTTAACAGTCATTTTTAGCTATACTAATACACAAGTGGATTGACCTGGCTCTTTATTTGTAAGCATTCAGTGAAGCCTGGGGTTTTGGCATGATCTGGCACCTGGTCTGCCAGTGTCACAGCTATGAACCTGACCCCATGAGGAGTCCTTCTATGTGGGTGAACCACCCTCAGATGGAGTAATGCTGTTGTAATAGCGCCTATGAAATCCCCAAATTTGTCCACAGGATAGGTGGCTTACCTGGGAAATGGGTAACATTGCTGCAGTGTTTCTGCATCCTGGTGATTCCTAGCTGGTGGAATGAGAGTTTGGGGCAGTTGGTAGCTGAATCTAAGCAAAGGAGCCTTGAGGCTGCTCTACATTACTCTGAAGACTGGACCAGCATCTGACTAACTCCAGGCAATGGTATAAGAGGGGGCATAAAAGTGGCTTAAAACAACCTTTGCCCCAGACACCCACAGTTGATCTGAGCACAGCTTGGATGGTTGGTCTGAATTTGGGCCATTGTGGTCAGAACCAGAAACCACATTAATAGAAATATTGTGATAAATGAAGGAGGGGGTCTCCCTTTTATGGAAACCCCGACAGCCAGTAGTTGTAAAATCCCTCTTAGTAGCTGTTCTCTAATTGCTCTACTTGTAAAGGGTCAAAAAGTCTCACTGCTATGCATAAGTAAAAGGAAGCGAGTGGGCACCTGGCCAAAAGAGCCAGCAGGAAGGCTAGAGCTTTTTAAAATTGAAACAACTCCTCTTTTGTCTGTCTGTTGTTGTTCTCCCAGGGAAAGGCGGACAGGGCAGAGCTATGCTGTAAGAAGCTTGGTCAGGTATGAAAAAAAAATCATCAGTATCATACCTAGAAATTACTCATTTAAAACCCCAGATATGTAAGTAGACCAGGAAATGTCAAGGAAGACGTGATTAGGTTTATCTCTTTTATTCCTTTATGGCTTGTGGACTCCTCTCTGCTAACCCCAGGTGCTTTTGTTTTGCTTGTAACTTTTAAGCTGGACCTCAAGAAAGCTATTCTTGGTGCTTAATCCTTTTAGGGGTTTTTTGGTTTGTTTGTTTTGTTTTGTTATAAGTCTAGCAATAGTCTGAGTTCCCAGATGTATTTTTTTTCTTTCTTTTAAATAAAATGTACCCTTTTTAAGAACAGAATTGGATATTTGTGTCTTAAGAGGTTTGTGCACATGTTGTTTAATTAGTTGGTGGGAACAGCTATTTTCCTTATTTTTTTCTTTCTTAGCTCTTCTCCAGAGGGGGAGTGAAAGGGCTTGAGGATACCCCACAGGAAGGAATTCCCAAGTGTGCCTTCCTGGGCTCCCAAAGGGGTTCTGCAATTGGGAGGTGGCAGCATCTACCAATCCAAGGTCAAAGAAAAGCTGTAACCTTGGGAGTTTAATACAAGCCTGGAGTGGCCAGTATTAATTTTTAGAATCCTTGCGGGCCCCCACCTTCTTCACTCGAAGTTTCAGAGTGGGGAATCAGCCTTGACAAATATATTGGCAAGGGGAGAGCTGAGGACTTGTGAAAACACAATAAAAGAGCTAAATATGTAGTTTGGCTAAGAGATTGCAAAATAGGGACACTGTAACAATGTGTAAATATCTGATGCGTGCAACCACCTCCAATGAAGAGCAATATTTTAATGTAGTACAAAAGGAGTAATTGGATAAATTAGGAAAGGAAAAATTTAGTCTAAATATCAGTAAGAGCTATTAGATTGTGGGACAGATTCTAAGGATATGTCTACACTGCAATTAGATGCCTGCAGCTGGCCCGTGCCAGCTGATTGAGACTCATGGGGCATTCAGCTGAGGTGTAGAAGTTCGGGCTCAGGTTACAGCCCAAGCTCTGGGACCCTCCCATCTTGCATGGTCCTAGAACTGGGAGTCCAGTCCAAGTCCAAACATCTACACTGCAAATAAACAGGCCCCTTAGTCCGAGCTCTGCAAACCTGAGTCAGCTGGCATGGGTCAGCCAAAGGTTTTTAAATGTAATGTAGACATACCCTAAGTGGAAGTGGTAAAAGCACCATCATTGGTGACTTACAATTTGACTGAGAAAAAACATAGAAAATAGGTCCTAGGGAACAATTCTGCATTGGTAGGAGACAGCCTGGATGACTTTTCCTCTGTAATTTCTATTATAAAGTTACAGTTTTATGTCCCAAAGGAGTGTCATTGCACCAAACAAGCAACTGTTTTACTTTTTGCACAGGTGTAATAAGTACATAGCTATTCAAGGAAAGGGAGTTGGAATACACAATAAGGTCAGAATGGACCATCTAAATTCCCCCTGTGGTCCAAGTCACTACTTAATATTGAAAAAAGCTTTTTTAGCTTCAGGCCTAGGACTAGGGTTCAACAAATTCAGAGATAGTACATGCTCAGGTGCCTCTGGAACGAGTAACTCTGAACTATTAAAGTGTAATAGTCACAGAAGAATTCCCAGGAAAGATAATGTTATGCTTTAAGCATTAAATGAGAATGAAGAAGGCAGCAGTGATGGATGTTAATGACAGCACAACATCTGGGAATAAATTCCATAGCAGTTAGGTATGGCTGTTGAAGTGAAAGATCCATCCATCACAGACAATTTACTCCTACCACAGAAAACTGTAACAGGGTGAAACTCAAGTGATTCACTTCAGATAATAAAAACACTTAGCTCTTACTTAACACATTCTAAAACACTTTTGGCAATGTGACAGTGACTTTAAGCCTGTGTGCCTTACATGCCCTCACAAGTCTCTTTTTCCCACACATGTACCTATGTGACCAGATAGAATGACATTTCAGGTCACTCCTCTGTGCTGCAGTGACATAAAGTGAATGCTTAATTTCCCTTCCCCTCTCCATATTTGGCTTCTGCTCTTTGCTTCCTGTTGTATTCAGAGAGGTAAGGGAAGGATGAGGCAGGAGATTGCAGAAATAATAGGCATAATGGTTACATGGAAATGGGCTGTGACTTGTAAGTGGTGTAAGTGCACTGGGAACGAAATGGGGGCCAGCTTGTGTTTGACTGAGGCAAAACAAAATGAAATGTTAGCCTTGGTGTTTAGATAAGTACTTAGAAGTCCTGATGTTAAAGCAAATCTTATCTGAACAATCAGACCTCTGGGATCTGCAAAACTGGGCTGAGATCACTTTGTGGTAAGTGACTTTTCTAGTATATTTTGCACATAGGACCCAATTCAGCAAAGCACTTAAGAGCATGTTTAAATACCTTTGGACTTACATATGTGTTGATAGGATTGCTAAATCAGAGCTTTAATCTGAAGCAGAAAATGCAGAGGGATAAGAGAATAAACACTTCTTTTGGGGAGCAGGTATGCTGAGTTTATCACTCTGCCCTAGTAAGGAGGCAGGTTTGGGTGGTTGTGTAAGGCCCAGGTCGCTCAGAGAAGATGAGAGAAAGTGCTCCAGAAGGAGAGCTAGATAGTAGTATATTAATTCAGAATTTCAAAAATAAAACAAACAGGTTAATATTCCTTTACTACACAGATAATTTTTTATAATGATCAGATACAAAGAATTTCCATTTTCTTTTGGTGCCCATAATAAGGAAATGAAGTAACTTCTTCATCATAGTTCAGTATCAATTCATACATAAATATAGTTGACTTATCTAACCTTTAAAATAAAGGTCATGATTAATTTTAAGCCAATGGTACAAAAAACAGTGCATCACAGTGTTTCCATCACTCCTTTCATTTTTAGCTGCATATCCTCCTATGAGTAACAATGCTGTTGACTTTGATTAAAGAGCTACTTAGATATGCGCGAGATCACTGGTGTACTATTTGCACTGTTATTTTTTAGGCTGAGTTGGTCTTGTTATTCCTGTTTGATCTCTCCTGGAGGCCAGTCATCTTTACATCATGGTTTGTTCATTGCTATTCTCTTTCTACCTCCTTATTGGTGATGGGCATTTTCCCCTCTCCCAACTCTTAACCCTCTAGGCCAGTGTTAAAATCAAAAAGAGCACACGGGCCTTAGTCATTAACTTGTCATGTGAGGAGTAGGTCATTTTTTCTTTAGATACCCTACACCCACTTGGGACTCAACTGTGAAAATTTAGGCACAGCCGTTATGCTGGGGCAGTGTAGTGCTGGACTGTTCCTAGGGCAGGATAGGAAGACAGAATGTTCCTGGGAGATAGATAGCCTTGCAGAGGTGCCAGGCATACAATAGCAGTGCATTAAAAAAATCTCATTCATGGGTAAAGCTGGCTAGTGTGTCAGGTGGATAGAGCCGTAGCCCTGACTTCTCCTTGCTTCTCCCTGCCTCAGGGGGCTGTACACCCACAGGGGAGTAGGGAAGGAGCAGTCTGTGCACTCAGAGGAGTGCAGGGAATATAATGATACCACCTCCTTATGCTGGTCATGTGGTGGGGATGATGAAGGAGGTTTCATGTAACCTTCCGCTCATCCACTCTCTGCACACCCTTGGGTGTCCTTTAGAAAAGAAAAAAAAACACACTTATTTTCTGAATAGGTCTAATTAACCATCATTCTTTATAGAAAATGGGAATGACCACCTTCGGTAATGATTAGGGATAGTCCGAAATGTCTGTACATCTGTTTAATCAAAGGCAGATGTTTTATCTACAATGTTATTTTCATAATGGGTAATGGTGTCAATAGAAAGCTATAAAACTAGTAGGAAACATAAGATCTGAATAATATGCATTTCTGTGATGTTGACTAATTATTGGTATTGGTTATTATTATTTAAATCCTGCTGTGATAAACCATGAAATTTGGTACATGTGACTGTATGATATAATCATTCTCCCTGTTCTCTACTGTTCTTTTGATTTTGCTTTCTGTATATGACTGTGATATAAATGGAGAAGATATAGATATAGACAAACATAGCTATACGACATATTTAATGTACCGTCTCTAATTGCTGCATTCAGCTGAAAGCCAAATAATTATAAATGATATTCAGCCAAAGTCAAATTAGAAGATGAATTAGTCATCACAACACTCATATTATGTGCTGAATGTCCGAAGTAAACAATACAAAGGACATTGGAGCACTTCTGTTTCATATAGTTATGTCGAGAAAGTGTCCAGTTGCCATAAGTCACTGGTTCCCATTTGGTGTGTCACACCAGCAGATAATTTCCTACTGTTGTCACGTTCCTAAGTGCACTGGAGACTGGGTACTACCCATAGAGGTAAAGCAAGTCCACTCGTTACCATTTAGAAATAGGTTGGTTCCATAGGAAAGGGTAACCTAATGGTCTCAGCACTTTAAGTATGCTTACACCTGTGGCTGCCACTTTCAATACCCCAAATGCCTTAACTCTGACATCTTCTCTTATTGGTAGCAACTTTCTTGCTGGTACCCACAACAGGCTCCTGGCTGCCAATTCCCATTGCTCTGCCACTAGTAGGCTTCCTTCTCTCCCCATTCCTTAGCCCTCCATCTTCCATGGTAGGTAATAGTCCCATTTCATGGACTCGAGTCAGCAATCATTGCTGGCCCAGTATGAAAGGCCTTGTCTACAGGAGAAAGTGACAATTGAGTTAAACTGATATAAACCTTGGTAAGGACACTCATTTCAGTTGGAGTGGCTTATTCCGGTTAAACTTAAACTGATGACCAGTTGACTTAAATATAAGCAAAACAAACCTTGTTTAAACTGAAATGAGCTTTTATACAGCTTTTTGCATCAGTTTAACTAAACTGGTTTAAAATCACACCTGAAATAAAATCAGCACAATTTTTCCATGTTGAAAAGCCCTTGAGTCCTCCCGGAGGAGCATAGTGCATTTTAGGATGCCTTTGATCGAGGAAGCCCCAAGGTGAGAGCCTTATGGGTGGAACAAAGGCAGGGCATAGTAAGAAGACGGTAAAATGGAGACAGAAAAGCTTGATACTGAAGGAGAGGAAAGGGATAGAAAGGGACACAATGGCTATTCTAGTCATTAGACCGTGGAGAAGACAGACAGTGATTATACTACTATTCTATAGCCTAGTGTGGAGAATTCCTTCCCTTCCCCAACGGTTCAGTTCAGTCAAGCCCAAGTAAGTTATTTATACTGGATACAGGGTGGTGAGGAGAAGGCTTTCCACTCCCTCCCCCCCAAAAAAATCTGCAGCAGCATATTAAAATATAAGGATAAAATTATTTCACTGCATCTTTATCTTTCATAACTATTTAACTTTTTGGTCTTGAAACCAAATCATGGTCCCACTGAAGTCACTGAGAGTTTGACTATTGATTTCAACAGGAACAAGATCTACCCCTGGACTTATAACGTATTGTATACAAGAATGAGATGCACATTTGTAGAGAGAAAAAGAAAAACAGTGGCTCAAACTGTAACATATTGGATAAAACACAGTTGTTAGTTACACATGGGAAAGAAAGTATCTGTGGTTATAACCTGTAAATGGATACAACAGGAGTGATAGATCTGGAATATTGAATTGACCAGATCAGACTACACTTTGAGGTCATACACAGCATGGTTATGGTTTGAATGGGACCCTTGTCTTCCCCAGAGAGTAGCTTAATAAAGTAAGTTAAAATAAAGTGCCCTACTCACTCTGAGCACAGTAGGAGACTTACTTAGCTTTTGTCAGCTAGAAGGCACTGTTCAGTATATCACACATATTAAGTTTGGCAGCCTTTATTCTCAGACGAGGAGCACAATAGCAATAATTTTATACAGTTATTTTTAAATACACCTAATACAATGGTGAAACATGTACCGTATATGTTTTAATTTCCTCCCACCTACTGATCTGACATTAATGGAGAACTAGCAATTCAATTACTGGCAAACTTGTCCAATGTGCATGCCCTAAATAGACACACCAAAGGGGGAGGGGAGTTGCGGTGCTAACATCACCTTCCTTTCTGCTAGGAAAGATATCTTTCCAGACAAGTAATAAATTCCAACCACATTATCTCTCCGCTCATTTACAGCAGACTTTCAGTAAATCATCATGTGAGTCCCTTATGAGATATAATAATGTCACTGGCTAAAATAATGAAACACAACATTCCACTCAAAATATGAACAATGCTTTAATTTGTCTTGCAAATGCCTTTTGCTGTTCAGTATGCAGGAAAAGGACAATCCCTGGATTAACATTGCAATGATGGGAGAGCGCTTTGAAGTGGCCAAAAGGTTTCAGATGATTAAAAGTGAGGTGTGTTTAAATAAAATGAGAAAAACAGTAGAAAGATCATTTTATTATGCTTTGCTGCTGTTTGTTTCAGTCTCATTTACTGAATGGGGCAAAGTGATAGAGTAGATTTTTTGCATTTATTACTTGATCTTCCTCCCTCTCTGTCTCCACAAATAACTGGAGAAGTAGTACATCTATAACCATCCTTAGAGGTTATTCTTTATTAATGTCTTGGAAGTGCATAGGCCCAGATCTTCAAAAGAGCTCAGCACTCAACAGCTCCTACTTTGGCCCCTACCTAGGAATGTCCAGATTTTCAAAAGTGCTCTGCACTCAGCAATCATCATTATTGTCAGTGCAAGATGTTGGGTTTTGGCACTGTTGAAAATCTGGCCCACTGACTGTTTTATATGGCCATTTTACATTTGTGTACTGATTTTAAATTCTTTGTCCCCATCTACGCTAGGGGCCTTACTCAAGGTAACAGCTTTGTAGACCTGTGGCCTGATGCTGTCTCACATGGTCACCGCTTACTCACGTGAGCAGGCACATTGACTTCACTTGGTTCACTCCCAAATCCTCAGTAAGGATTACTCTTTTGAGAAACAGTTTCAGGATTGGGTTCTGAGGTTATAGCACCAACAGTTCTGTAATTTGTTAATAACATGCTTACGCAGCACCGGCAAAGCACTCAAGAGGCATATAACATGTTGTGCTCTAACTGCTTGTGGTGGGGCATGCCCCCCTCCTTGCATCTGGATGTGATAGCACTGGACCTCCTGCTGGCTGCCTGCCTTTCATTCCAGGCCTTCTGTGTCTCAGCCCTCTGGCCAAGTCACAAAGTTCAAACACCTTCCAGGGTATCATGAACAATTCAAAATTAACCTAAAAAATTCTTCTGCCCATTTGAGCTACTGAACTCTTCCCTTTCTACTTGCAAACCCTATTCAATGCTTCCCTTATAGGAGCCTACCCTTCCCCTGTAGTGTGCTTCCCCCTTTATCCTTCTATTAGACCACAGCTCAGGGCTTCTCTCTGCCAGAAAGAGACCAATGTCCCCAGCAGCAGTCTCTCCCCAACTGAACTCCTTTAGTGTACTGATTATGGCTTATGGCTGCCCCCCTCTAGCCAGAAGCCAATTACCTACTCACCTCTCCAGGTGCAGAGCATGGCTAATTTGGTATATTTGCTAGCCCTAAAGCGGATGGGGATTAGGCCTTTCCCCCGACTCCTGGTACTCTCTCACCATCATTGTATGGGTCTCTGTAGTTGCTCCATCTCTTCCTAAGTCATGTACTTGGGTAAAAAAACCACCTTTCATTATCTACCACATCTTCATGGTGTTTTTTTCTGGTATTCTCTGTCTTGGATATGTGTTTGCATCGCCTCCTCTGCAGCAGTTAATTTCTCCCAAATTTCCCAGATCTGTGTACTGCTCACAGCTGGTCTGACCTCCTGCTATCACCCTTGATGTGGTGGGTCAGGGTCCACAATCAAGGCGGCTTCTCCTATCTCCTCATTCAAGATATCCATTCCCCACAAACTCTCCCAATTAGTTTCCTCTTCCACATGGGGCCTGTTCTTGGCTTCTACAGACCAGGGCACCCTTGTGACATGCTTCCATGGTTCGCAGTGCATATAGCTCTCATTTGAGTTAGTGCCGACTATTCTTTTCATATGCCAGGTCAAATCTTGTTCAAATCAATTCTTTTTCTTGCTTTGTATTCTCCTCTATAATTTTTTTGTCATAAGGCTTTCAAATCCCCCAGGTCTTGGTTTGTGTTGTGTAACTATGTCTCTAGGGCCTGTAGTTGACTCAGCATCTCTTGTTTAACTCTCTTGATTAGCTTCCCCATGTCTGTTGAACCCATGTACCTTGGCTTCACCTCTGGGCCACTTGGCCCAACAGCCCAAATCTGAACATGGGTCACCTTACTGTCCATGTGGTACCCCTTCTTATAACAAGGCTGGGAAATTAGGCCTCCAGTTAGGGGCAATGGAAGTCTCTTACTATGCCAACCCTCAGCTTGTCCCTTTGACCTTGTATTTCTATCTCTACCATTGCTGTCAGCTAGACTCATGTCTCTTTGTGCAAACATGAAATGGGCACTGGCACTGGCTGATATGTTTTTAAAGTCTGAAGACTATTCCCCTGAACTAGCATCTGCCTACACCTGGAGTCAATCAGTCCTCTCATTTCACATCCAGCCATTTTAGCAGTTATTTAGTAGGCTAAAGTCTGCCCCCTTCTGAGGGAGCATCCCAAGCCACAGACTTGGCTGTAATAGCAATCCAGGTAGCTTTATTCCATGAGCAGCAGTCTTTTCTTATATGAGCTGGTTGGCCACACTGGACACAACAAATCATGTTCTCCTAACTGATTGCCAGGTGCCTATCTCAGGTACTTCGTAACAACGGAGGCACTGCTACCTCTTCTGGCTTCTTAGTACCAAATTCCCTAAGAATTTTTCCCCTTGCATGTCCCCCCTGCCATCCTAGGATGGGGTTCTCTGTCACCTTGCTTCCCTCAGAATAGTCCCCTTGATCAAACCTCTCATTCGTGTGGGTTGGTATTATTCACCTCCATGTAGGCCTCCACCTCCTCCATGGCTTCATCAGTGGAAGCCGGTCAAAACCTCTGGACCCAGCTTTGGACTCTGGCAGGCAAGACTCTTCAGAAGTGTTCTAAGATTACAAGATTGTTTAAGGAGATTGTCCTGGGCTGCAACTGTCATGTTGTCAGCTCCCATAAACATTGTGCTGCCACTCTAAAGCACACCCCTCTGGGAAAGGCTCTGTCCTAAACCAGTGCCTATATGCTCCTGGGGTCAGTCCCAGCCTATCCAGAATGCCTTCCTTTACTATTCTATAGGACTGCCCAGCAGACAAACCACAGTATGTCGCTTGAGCTTCTCCTGAGAGACATAGGGTCACTCAAGCTGCCCAAGAGGATTCAGCCCAACCTACTGCAGTTGCTACCCTCTTGAAAATATGCAAAAATGCCTGTGGGTTGTCACCTGGGCACAATTTGCCAGGTTGGGTACTGGTCAAACATAATTTTCTTCTCCCAAAACTACCCAGGGCACTGGGGTCCATTTCTCTAGGTATTGCAATAATTTTCTTATTGGCCCCTTGCTGTTGTTACTGCTTTTGTAATAGATACAACAGAAGAAATTGTGTATGCTCCTGCTGGGCTGCAAGCCCACCTCCTCCATGTTCCCCAAAGGGGAATAAAAGGGTCTTAGACTGAACATCTGCACTTCACCTTTAAGGTAGTTCATATCTCCCCCCTTCCTCAGCATGGGGTCCCCACATGCTACTCCTGGTACCAATATATGGTGGGGCTCATTCACCCTTACAGCACCCTCTTGCATTCAGGCATAATATCACTGATATCCACAGCTTCCTGCTGGCTGGCTGCTCCTGATTCCAGGCCATCTGTGTCTCAGCCCTCCAGACAAATCACAAAGTTCAAACCCCTTCTGATGTATCACAGACAAATCCAAATTAACCTGAATAATTCTTCTGCCCATTTGGGCTACTGAACCCTTCCCTTTCTATTACTTGCAAACCCTATCTCAGGGCTTCTCCTGTCAAAGCCTACCCTGATCCTGTAGTGTGCCTCCATCTTTATCCTTCTATTAAATCATACCTCTGGGCTTCCATCTGCCAGAGAGAGACTTGTCATCTCTGCAGTCACCTCCAACAACTGAACTTCTTTAGTCTACATATTATGGTTTAGCTCCACCCCCTCTATCCAGGAACCAATTAGCTACTCATCTCACCAGGTGCAAAGCATGACTAACTGGATGCATTTGCTAGCCTTGCAGGTGTTGGGTAGGGTGACCAGACAGCAAGTGTGAAAAATCGGGACAGGGGGTGGGTGATAATAGGAGCCTACATAACAAAAAGACCCAAAAATCGGGACTGTCCCTATACAATCAGGACATCTGGTCACCCTAGTGATGAGGGTTATCCCCATCTCATTGCCCCATGTAGTCTCAGCTGACAGGGATGTGCTATGCAAGCTAAGTACCTTGTGGAGTGTGCCAGCTTAGTCCACAAGGAGTGTGCATTAGTGCAACACTTTAGACTGCTTTAAAAATCACACCCTTCTGGCATGCTTTGCCATGCTGTATAGACCAGCCCTCAGTTGACAGTGAACATTCAACAATGACTGTAATTTTGTAACAAGGATTGTTTTTAAACATGGATCTCGAGAAAGGAAATAATACAGTTTAAAAATTCACTGTAGATATAGCCTTATGTCACTGGAAAAATGTGATGTACATTTGACGGCACATCCTGGAATCTGCACCGAAAAATGATCTCATTAATATTGCCATTTTCTCTATTTCCTTTTTAAGTACAGAAAAGTGGCTCTAGTGTAGTGTATCTGATTGCCAAAATAACAAAAGTAATTATTAGAAGAATAAATTTGAAAATACCTCCCCACATCATATCTGAGGCACTTGAATTTAATGGAAATATCTGCCATATTCTACAATAAGTGGCCAACTTCTACAACTTCTAATGGCCAGTTCAGGATGACGTATGGAGAAGGCAGAAATCCAGTAAATCTCAGCTTGAGGTGGGGAGGGTGCAAAATGAGATACCACCACTGTTGCAGCACTGTTGCCTGATCCCTTTTCAAGTTGTCTGTGGGAACTGGGCTCCATGGCATTTGAGAGGGCGGGCCAGACTCAAGATGAGGCAGGGCCTTGGAGACACTCTCTTAAACCTGTGGGACTAAAGAAGATAAGTTAATACTGAAAGAATTAACTCTTCTGTCTGTGATGTCCAGCTTCCCCTCTCCACCCCAAGTAGAGGTTTTAAGAGCAACAGCCAGAAAGGGAGCCCCTGACATCTATTTACCATTTGCAAAGTCAACAGAAATCCCAGATTCACTGAAGCCAAATTCTGCCCAGATTCAATCCTACTGAAATCTACATTTATCTGTGACCATAATTTAGCCACACGTATCACTGATTCATAGATTTTAAGACCAAAAGGGACCATTATGATCACCTAGTCTGACCTGCACATAGATTTCACTCAGTGATTCCTGTATCAAACCCAAAAGAACTAGAGCATAAGTTTTAGAAAGACATGTAGGGTACATTTACATAGCACCAAGTCTCAGAACCCCCGTGGCGGATCAGCCACTGGGCCAATGGAGGGCCCCAGCCAATTGGGGGGGCCCTGGAAAAATGGGCACTATCACACCCCGACCCGCTCCGCCTGCCTGCCCGGTGCTCTTGCCAGGGAGTGGGGTCGGGGCGGAGGGGGCTTGCCCTATTCTGTCCACCCGGCACTCCAGCCAGGGAGCAGGGGAAGCCCCCTTACCCCAATCCTGCTCCCCAGCAGGAGCATGGGGGGCAGGGGAGATTATAGATGGAAGGGGTGGGGAGGGGCTCCCACTTGCTCTGGGCCAGGGCCCCACAAAAGCTTAATCAGCCTCTGCAGAGCCCAGTTAGCTGGGGCTGGGCTGGAGGGCTATAAAATTGCACTCTAGACATTTAAGCTTGGGCTGGTGCCCTGGCTATGAGACCCAAACCCTCTGATAGGGGTCCAGTCTGAGCCTAAACATCTACACTGCAATTTTATAGCCCTGCATCCCAAGCCCCATGAGCCTGAACCAGCTGACCCAGGCCAACTGTGGCTGTGCCATGTGTCTCTTATTGCAGTGTAAACATATGCCTCTTAATTTAAAGCCTCCAGGTGGTGGAGAATTTACTGCATCCCTAGTTAAGCTGCTTGAATAGTTAATTAACTTCACTGTCAAAAATGTGCACCTTGTTTCCAGTTTGAACTTTGCTAACTTCAACTTCCAGACACAGCCTTGTTGGGCCTTTTTCTGTATATTAAAAAGCCTTTTAGTATCAGAATGTTTTTTTCTCTATTAAACACTTTAAAAAACCGTGTAGCCTCTGTACTGTAAAATCAAACAGAAAACAAAGGGATATTTTTACTTTTAGGACAACTGATCAGCATGTATTAGAACTTTCCTTGCAGGGTATCTTGATGCATTAGACTGAAAGGCAGGCTAAGTGTAAAGAACAAAGGCTCTATCCTGCAAATTCCATTACACCCTCAAATTCATCCTTTTAGTTCTCTTTAATTGCCAGAGTCATGCTAATCTCTCTTTTGTTGAATATCACATTAAACTATTTAAGGTTCATTGTACATAAAGGAGATACCTGTATGTAATTTTGTTAGCACACTCCAGTTTTTCATTGAAAACTGAATACTACTTACAGCAGGTTTTCTGTGAAGGTTTCCATGGAAATTCTTTTGAAACATTCCAGAAAATGTTGCTTTTTTTCTTTTTGTGTCTTTTTTTTTTACACTGGATGTCTTCATCCAATTTAGCTTAAAAGCATTTCACCAAATTGCATATGTTTGATGTAAATTACCATTAGTTTATAATTTATATGCTATAAATATATAACCTTTACCTTTTTTGTATTATGCATACTGTACATAAAAGGGTGGGAAATACATTATGTGGTTGTTATCAAAATTTATAGACTATGGAACTCAGGAAGCTTTCAAAAAAGGCATTAATGCTCATAAATTATACTTGAAGTAAAATGTCATTGTGTATTTGGACAGTCTCCTCTTAATAGATCACTGCATGCCAGAAATGAGTTCACACTGTGTGGATTAAAGTGATAACTAGTGTTCATGTGATACAATTTTCACTTTTTTCTTTAACCATTAGTTGCTGTGTTTTTTCCCCCAGAACATCTCTGAAGTACCTTGTAAAAAACACCTAAAGTAAGGGATGTATGTTTTTAAAGAATTGACTGAGCTTTTCCTACTGCAATTTCACTTGTGGTCCACTTGCATCCGAAGAAGTGGGTATTCACCCACGAAAGCTCATGCTGCAAAACGTCTGTTAGTCTATAAGGTGCCACAGGATTCTTTGTTGCTTTTACAGATCCAGACTAACACGGCTACCCCTGTGATACTTGACTTCATTTACTACTGCATAGAAATTAGTGCATTTGCACAATTTAGGATCCAATCCTGCACTTCCTACTCTGGCAAAACTACCATGAAATTTAACAGGACTATCTGAGTAAGGAGCACAGATTTGGAGCCATTAAAGCCTATATATTGGATTGGATCTGAAATTGAGCAAATGCACTACATTCTTTCAGCAGGTCTTGATTGTGCTATTCAGTACTGCCCACATGTGCATTTCACTCAGTAATGTCAATCATAAACTAGCACCTGGGAAAGGAGCAGAATAGCAGAATCCCCTGTGTTGACTGAAGGGGAGAATTTTGTCCACCTATGTAATTTATGAGGGATTTAGTATGTTTCCTGTGGTAGCTGTAAATTACTAATGGCCCTATTAGGCCCTAAGTAATTCTTATGCAGATTCCAAAGTCAGTGGGTCAGTTCTTTTCCCTTATACTGGTATATGGCTCAATCCTGTTCTTATGGAAGTTAATGGGAAAACATCCGTTGACATCCATGGGAGCAGTATGAATCGGTGGATCTGGGGTAACTCCACTGGCATCAATATACTTCTTAGTTAACTTTATTTTAGTGGAATTTTCCCAGATTCAGAGCTTCATACTGCTCCTATGGAAGTCAATGGAAGTTTTGCCCCTAAGTTCCACAGCAACAGAATAACTCTGTTTAAACCTAATTCTGCATGTAGGGTTGTTCTCTTCAAGATACCTACATACCACTAACTCTTCATTCCACTAGAAACAGTGTAAGTTTAATACAGAGGGCCTGATTCTGATCAACAACTAGTTATAGACCAAAGTAATTCCTGATTTTAATGGAATTACATTAATGTTTGTGAGAGGAGAATCAGTCCCAGAAAGATAGAGCTGTACATAGTGTTCTGCATTCTTATTTTCTTCTTTGAGAATTAATAAAAAGGTAGATGGCATGGAAACAGAAACACCTAATAGCAGTACATGTATTGCAGTGCTATTTGAAATGGATTTGGTGCTTTACTGATATGAAGATTCAGAAGGAAGTAAATGAAGAATCAATAATGTGTTCTTTAAATCTTTCTTTTTAAAAGTATTCTTCACAAGTAATTCTAGTAATTTCAATTTGTTGTTAGACCTAGAAAATGTGTAATATACTGAATATAATAACTTGAATAAAAGGTCAAAGAAAGGTGGATCATTACTGAAATATGTCCGCTTTTGAATTGGAAGAACAAAACGTCATAGTTGTCAGTAAAAAAACTGCTCAGCTCTTTTTTTCAAAATAGAATAATCGTTTAAGGGCAAGAACAGACTGATGATTATTTGGCTCCATTAACCCCCACTTCAACTCTCTTGCAAAAAAACCACAAAAAACAAAAAACTGCTCTATATCTGTGTGCTACAAATTGTGCTTATAGCAAGTCTGTGCAGAAACATACTTGTATTATTTTGACTCTGTCCTTTCTTTACCTGCTTCCCTCCTATGTGTTTGCTTAATTATGCTGTTGAATCCTGTCTTATACCAAGACCCCTATTCTTAATATTGTTAATAATATTAATATTTAATTTTTGTTATGCTTCCAGATTTTTCCAGACGTTTGTGAGGATTTGTAATAGATCTGGCCTTTTTAGCATCTTTGCTAATGATCTAAAACAGGAAATGAACTGCATGCTAATTAAATTTACAGATGGTGCCAAATTGTTAAGAACTGTAAACACCAACATGGGCAAAGACATAATCCATCTAGCCCAGTATCCTGTCTTCCAACAGTGGCCAATGCAGGTGCCCAAGAGGGAATGAACAGAACAGGTAATCATCATGTGATCCATCGTCTGTTGCCCATTCCTAGCTTCTGGCATTTCCTATACTTTCCTCTAAACTTGCCACATGGACTCTAATATCAATGCTTGTACTATTTGCTGTAGATCAGTCACAGGGCATTGATCAAATGGAAAACAAAGGGGCAGGTTGATACATCATCTCTAAAGGGGAACACAACAGAGTTCACAACAGCTATTCTGGGAAATCACTGAAGGAAAATGGAACTATGTTACAGTAGAATTTAGTTTGTCCAGTGCCCGTCATATATATTTCAGGCCCATATTCCTGCAATTTTCTCTCAATCCCCCCAAAATCCTATTAACATCTGTGGGAATTTAGCTGAATTAAGAATTAGAAAGTCATGCACTATTTGCATGCCCAAACTGCTTGAAAAAAATCTCAAATAATTCAAGACAGGAGACAATATTGAACATATTATTCAAGGTACAATACCCTCGTGTTAGGAATAATGCTGAATAAATTAGTTTTTCACAAGACTAATGAATGGAAGGAGAGTAACTTAAAGGCATATATGAACTAGAAGATATATTATAGGTTGTGATTTGAAAAGAAATGGAGAGTAACTAAAGGACAAAGGTATAGGAAGAATTGTAGGAACTGCAGAGATGAAGGCTCTTGAATTGATGGTGGCAGGATTCTATGAAGAAACAGCCAGTGGAACAATGGCAGATAACTAGGAAGGGGAGGAGACAGAAAAAAGGTTGTGTCTATTTCACTGAGTGACCAGCCACAGTGACATGAAGCAAGCTGGCTTGGAGTAGAGAAAGGGAGAGAGACTTTCCATTATTCTGAAGAGACACCATGTGCAGGAGAGGGAACCAGGCCTCCTCCGAGCACTCTGCCCTAAGCCCAAAGGACTTTCCAGAGTGGTGAGGAAACTGAGACAGGGAAATACATACAAGTGTGTTTATTATTTTGGCTAGATCTGTGTATCTCTTGTGTTATCTAAGTAAAAGTAATGGTATTTAGAAGCCTGTGCAAAGCCTATCTGGGTATCTGTTTGGTTCACTATCATATGCCCCTGAAGAGTAAACCTGTGAACCCAAAGTGTCCATATGATTGGTGTTCTGGTAGAGGCTGTGCTTCAGTGGTGCGGGACTTTGAGGAGTCAGCACTGGTCTTGGTAACCAAGAGCAGTTTGGCTGCATGGTCCAATTTCTGTGAACATTTAAGTAACTCAGCGCCTGTGCCTGGGAAGTGCCAGAGAGGCCAAGGAAAGAGACAATGCTTGATCCTACTCAGATCAAGGAAAGTTTAAAGCATGTAGTTCTGATGGATTGGAACCCAGCACAACAGCCTGGTGAATGTCCAGCCAAAGGGAGTTTAACCAGGGCTATGTGCGTGTGACAGGGAACTTGAAAAGAAAGCTCATGCCTTATTACTATAACTTGCATATATTAGAAATTAATAGGTTAAATAATTCAGTAGTTATCAAGGATTTGAAACAATCTCAGTTGTGGACAACGAAGTGCTATTTAAAATACTGTGCCCATATTACAACCCATCGAGCCTTAAAATGACCCCAAAATGTGTGAATATATAGTAGAGAAAATAGAAATGGCTCTCAAAGAGGATTGTGCATCTCACAATGCATATGCAGACCAAGCATTATACTGCTGTTAATGTTTCAGGACAGATAAACATATTGTAATAGTTGGTGCCACAAAGCTTTTATGTTGAATTTAATCTTTTTGAAAATGAGGCCAAACTTGCAGGTTAGTAGTTCTCTTCATAATAATACTTTTACATTTCCATTACAATTTGTAGGATGATATTTCCATTGTAATATAAAAACTAACTTGAATAGTGATAGTGAGAATTATTAAAAAACTAATCATTTATGTTTCTTAATACAATAAAAGCATTTGACAGAGGCTAAAACCTAGAAAAGGAACAACTTTTCAAGGCAGTAGCTTATTAAAAATGTGCCTGCAAGGTAGAACTCAACCTATGATATATTTTGGGAAAGTTCTCATTCAATAAAGATAGTCTGTGAATGCAGGCCCCGTTGTTTTCAATAGAGACTTATGGAACACCATTATAGTAATCAAGCTAGAGATTGTTATACTTAAGCTTAAAATTCAACTTCCATTTAAACTCCTTTTATCCTTTGCTAAAAACTACCCCACTCAAATACTCCTAATTTATTTAACTAATTTTCTTCAAACTTAGTTTGCTTTAGAGATCTCAATGAGAAATAAAAAAAATCAAATCAGGTCTAAAAATTGAATTCTGCGCTTTACGCTAACTTATTGAATGAAATGTACAGGATTTCAGCTTATCATTATATCAATAGTCTGGGAGTGACTGCTTTAATTGAGGTTGCAAAATAGTTTCCATTGTAGCTTCATTTTCTCAAGTATTCATACATTAGAGAAGCTATCATTTTATATGCTATAATTTTCCATGGCTAAGATTGATCAAACATGAGTCAACTTTTTTTAAGTGAGAGCGGAATGAATATGACACTTTTACTGATATTTAAAAAAATCTTGTACTTTTATTGTTTTAAAAAGGCTATAGTGAATATGATAAAGGATTGAGCATTTCTATTTGGCATACACATAGTCCTCTATGCAGAGCATTGCAAGACCTTATTCCAGAGGAAATTTATTTTGATTTGAAGAAGAAATGTGTATTTGACTATCATGTACTGATCTAATACTTTTTTTTGTTTGTTTGTTGCTAAGCTTGTTATCATAAGCGCTCTCCTAAGGAAGAATATGGTATACACGTGAAGCTAGTCTAGTTTTGCAGTGAAATGGATAATCTCTAGAATGGTTCTGATCTTGCAAAAGGTTGCTCTAGATCTAGCGAGAGATGTAATAATGAGTACCAACAATGACTCTTAGCCTAGAGAAATAGTCACAGAGCACAGAGGGTGAATTATTGCAGTGAATAATTTATTTGAGGAATTTGCCCACATGCTGTTTCTGAATTATCTGTGTTTAGACCTATAAGATAGAAGCATTAGAGGGCAGAGTTAATATTGAAAGATCAACCTTAACTCTGCAGTCCACGACTCCTGAGTGCTTGATTTCTCAACTTTACCACTCCATTTTGGTGAATTCCTTTTTGCATGATTTATTGTAATGAAAGTAAAGAATGCTTGTACCACCTGTTGGTAAAATGTAGAATGGCAAGTGACTCTTACTAAAGCAAATGTAGAGGTTGGCACAAATAAACATAAATAAAATCATGTTCCATTTCATTTTATCTGCATGTTATCACAAATTGTAATGGAATGATGGAGCAGGGGGGAGAAGAGCTAAGAATTATTGTACTGCTCTTAGTATTAAAATATTTCAAGGTAAATTGGTTTAAAAAATTTTGTTTGATGTTTTAATTTATATTTAGACTGTGTTTTAATAAATGATTTAATATTAGTATTAGCAATAATATAATGTAAAGAATTAGAAAAAAAGTATCTTAAATGTAAAAAGTATTCAGCAAAGCTCTAGTATAATGTGAATTCTCATCCTGATATTATGGTGAAGGTGATTTTTGAATTTCTAAACAGAATAGGTTAATTCTTGTGTTAAAGAGAACATGCTTACTGATGCATATGTCTCATAGAACTAGAGTGGACCCTCGTAGATTACAAGCAAGCCTGTATAGTGGATTTGTTTGATTTTTGGCTGAATTTGTTTTTAATAATAATAAACTTAAGAAGAGAGATTTTCTGGCTAAGATTCTGCATTAAGAATTCCAGGAAAGACTTACACTGACTATTCAGATGTTTGAGAACTCATGCAGTTTTTATGATAATCTTACTCTCTCAGGTCATGGTAACTGTATTGCTATTGTGAACTGAATTTTAATCATTTTGCTCTAAACTTAACTAAGCATTCTCACTTCATCACTAGATTACTTGTTTCCTCCCTTGACAGCCCTGGAAATCTGAAGTTTCTTCTGGCCTGATCCTTCAAACATTTATTTATTCACGTTTAATAGTGAATAGTAGATTTAATTGGGACTACTCACGTGTGTAAAGATATACACATTCTCTTGTGTATGCAGCATTAAGGCCTTATTCAGCTTCTACTTTCAGCCATGTCTTCCCTGTAATTTTCTTCCCTTTGATAAGCCCTTTTGTGGAAGCTACGTGAAGCCACCACATTCACTCCTTCTCTTTATTGATAAAAGAAGGTATGAGATAGTAGTAAATAACTTTTGACCAAAAAAGTAAGAAAAGTGGTACTCGTTATCCCTTGCTAACAGATTGATACAGAAAATAAATTTGCAAAGGGTGTGATATGATCCAAACATCACTTTCTTGCTACTTTTCGTGATCCTTACTTTAGTTTCAAAGACAATTGAAATAGTTCCTTCAGCCACAGACAATTCCTTCAATTATATAGAGAAATGTTGGCTTGGATCCACAAAGGGACTTAGGTGTTGCAGTGCTCAGCATTGAAATGTGTAATTGTAGGTTTCCTGGAAAATCACTGGAACACAGAAACCTTGGGAAGGGCACCTACGCTCCCTATACAATATACATGGAGAGAGATGTGCCTGAGAATGGGATCCATAAAAGCCAGCATGTCAAGCAGAGAGTTGCCTAAACTAGATAGTGGGAGAGGCCAATGAGACAGGTGTGTCCAAAGCCCTGCCCTTCTCAGAGTTAGGTGACTAAGGGATGGTCTAAACTAATGCTATAAGTCAACCTAAGTTATGCTAGCTCAGTTACGTAAGTTACATAACTGAAGTCAACATAACTTAGGCAGACTTACAGTGGTGTCTACACCACGCTACGTTGATGGGAGATGCTCTCCCATTGACGTAGCTTCTGCCTCTCAGGGAGGTGGAGTAGAGATGTCAATGGAAGAGCGCTCTCCCATCAACTTAGCATGTCTTCACCAGACCTGCTAAATCCATACCACTGCATTGATTGCAGCGGTGCTGATTTACCCAGAAGTGTAAACATGGCCTTAGTCTGTTCCAAAGGGAGGTGCCTATCTCTTTATTTTCTCTGTTTCATGAACCAGGAAGACTCCTTGCTCTCCTTTCCTTCCTGTGGACTTCCCATCCCCATGCTGATACATATGTAAATAGGTTTTCAATTGTTTTGGTTACACAATGCTTAGCTTACATTGGAAACAGGTAGATAGTGGCCTTTCCTCCTGTCTGGGAGAAAACCTGTTTTCCCTCTGTTTGGTCACAGACTTGAAAGCATAATATAAGTGAGTATCCATAATTCCTCATGTATAACTAATGCATACATTTTACAATGATACTGTGACCAGTGTGTCACAGGATTTCATAAAAGACCTTGTCCTCACCTGATATTTTTGTAATATAGTAATATAATATACAACCAGATAATTCTATTGCTTATCATTTGATATTCAGCCCCCATTTTTATAGTTGTGAGGCTGTCTGCCCCACTCACTAGTTTGATGACTTTGTTTACCTTTTATGTAAATGTGTCTCCATTGTTTCTGACTGATGACCAGGCTGGTTAGACAAGCAAATACTCATTCCTTTGTCTAAGGCAGACTGTGCTTATGCATTGTTTGCCAAACACATTGTAAGAACATAATTCTAGCACATATTTTTAACTTTGTACACACTCAATACACCTTTTGGATATACATCAGAACAACTGTTTGTTAGGTGTAGTGAGTTTGTCAGGTGTAACAAGAGTTGCTGACATACAGTAGTGAACCACCAATGGGCCTTAGTGTCATGGGGCTCTCAAGTTAGAGTAAGGCCTCCACTCAATTGATAATACTAGAGGTAACATGTACAGCACTGGAGAATGGAGTATGCAGGTAGAATCATACACATGCCTTGCTACCTTGCCTCAACTCCCCCTCTATTCTGGATTGTGGCTGAGTCTAATGTACTCACCGGCAGGAAGGAAGATTTCCCCCCACTTATATCTGTAGCCATGAAAAATAGTCCAGCTAAGACTTTCCCTTTTCTAATACAATTTGCCCTCCACATGAGAAAAAGCTGTAGAAAATAATAAAAAAGCAGCATGAACTGAATAATAGAGTTCAGTTCAGTCCAGTACTTTCTGGATTTGGAAGTGCTAATTAGGGTCATCCTCTTTAACCAGTGAACTGTGCTCTAATATATGGAGATTACATATCTCATAGAGCTGGAAGGGACCCTAAAAGGTTGTTGAGTCTAGCCACTTGCCTTCACTAGCAGGACCATCTACTGATTTTTTTGCCCCAGATTCTTAAGTAGTCCTCTCAAGGATTGAATTTACAAGCTTGAGTTTAGAAGGCTGATGAACAAACCACTCAGCTATTCCTACCCCCTTAAAAACCCTGCCCAGAAAGTTACAGATGGTGCCTGGATGCATGCCCTAATATGTGTTTAGTGCCAAATATAGCACATGTAGGGAGGTGATCACTTCCCCTTTACTTGGCAAGCCTACTACCCACATGATTATTGTGTCCAGGAGCTTAGTAAGCTTTTTCTTACTCTTGGTTACAAAAAACACCAACCATTTGCAGCTTCAGGTCTTTACTTTGTAGAGGGGTTGAGAGCCCTTGGGCACTCTGGGTTTCACCAAATCTTTTGAACTTTTTTGAAACTGGAACCTGTACAATCTTTGAATTATATATGAAGCACTGTTTTTGTTTAGTTTAAACTGAGGTTTTTAAACCAGATATTTAAAGACAAACACTTAATGTAGCAAAGCTGAGTTATTAGCAAAAGGAACCCATTGTTATAGGTGAAGTTTCACTATGGCCCCATCCTATGATCCTTGGGTTGATTCTGAGCTAATTTACACCTGTATAATTCCTTCAATTTAAGTGGGGTTATTCCTGATTTGTAATAATGTAAGTGAGAAAATGATTGACCCTTTTTCTTACTTGGGCAAAACTCCCACTGACTTCTGTTCATTTCAGTGGGTTTTTACACCAGTTAGTGAAGTTTGACTCTCTTTGTAGTGAAGCTTCACTCCACTATAAGTGTTTTCCACTATGCTAATCCACTTGACATGTTGTATTCCAAGGGAACTATTTCCTCTCAACTGCAGAACTGTGGAGCAGAGAAACTGCCCCTGCCTTGAAAGAGGGAGATTTAAGGAATGATCCTTCATTTCTTGTCTTTGCTAAAAATGAAGAGTGAAATTGAGGCTGTTTTTAGGCTGTGCTGATTGACTACCTATAGCTCCTCCAGTGAGGAGGGAGTTAAAGGCACTTTGTGTCACCACATTGTCCCATCCATGAGGCCATTCTGCCAGCGGTGGATCTGTGCCCTAGGTTATAACAGTAAAAGCCAGCAGACGGCAGGGCCCAGTACTTGACATAAGGTTAATGCTGCTCATAACTCAGAGTAGATTAGATCAGTTTCAGTTTGGGTGAGAAACTACAAATTTCCCAGATAGCCTAAAGAAATCAGTTTTCAACCTCCACATTTAACAGGTTTTTTTGTTTTTTTTTTCCTGAGCAGCTCAATATTCTGGTAGCGTATTTGAGAACTTTAACTAATGACATAGTGAAATAAATGTTGTACAGAAAGAATTTCACATGTTCAAGATCAAATCCAGTTTGAGTTTTTTTGTATTTCTGAAGGAAATATAATTGTATTCCACCTCACCCAAAATCAGTTGTCTTATGAAACACCGAGTTCATTTTTTTTGTTAATGTTTCATTCAAACCAGGATCACGTTTTTGTAAATGAGATGGGTCTAGTCCTTTAGTCAACTATCGGTCCCATTCCTCAGCTGGAGTAGTAAAATTGGTATGATGATTTACATCCACTGAGGATCTGTCTCATTAGTTATTTGTTTTTTACCTCTTCTTGGTTTCTGTCAATGTGATCAGAACTAAATGTGAAGACCTGTTATTTGCATTAAGCATTATTGTAGACAAATCAAAATGTCAGTGCTATTGTCTGCTTTTAAATTGTGCAGGGAGGAGGAAATACCTGAATATAACTTGTTTTGCCAGTTAAGTTTTCTTTCTGTGGTCATTCCATTTTGCCTGACACAGTTTGTTTCCTCTTCCTAAATTAAAGGCTGAGCCAGCAGAAAATTCCATCCCACAGCTACAAGTCCCTGGAAAGTCCTGTGATTTTTAAATGTGGAATTCTATGGCATGGGAGAGATACCCCCGGTTCTTATACCTCTTTGTCTGTACAACTAGGAATAAAGGAAAGATCGCGTCAGTGTTAGTGAAGGTTTGGCTATTGGCAAGTACATTTGACAACATGTAAATAATTTAAGTATGATATGCATGGGCAGGTGCACTGGTGACTTATGCCTTTTTGTGCCAGAATGAACACTGGTGGAAGGCCTGGGGTGTGGGCAGAGATGGTACGAAGCTGCTGAAAGCCTCTACTAACGAGAGTGGGACTGATGGGGGCTCAGTGTGGCTAGCCCCATTGGCCCAGTTTGGGGTTGGTAGGCCCCATCACACAGTCATCAGGATTGCTTGCTAATTCAGGGAGTTGCAGCAGGGTGGGCTCCGGTCCCCTGGCAGGGCCGTGTAAACAAACAGTCCATATCCCATGAGCCCCTGGGCTAGGACTGACAACCACAACTGGAATTCTGTCCCTTTAGATGAGGCAAAACATCTGCCCTGGGTGGGGCAGAACAAACAGTTTCCAGCTCCTAAGCCTCCTGGTTGAAGCTGAGAGCAGACAGCAGCCACGCCTGGTGGCCTGTGGGGTGTGGTCAGGGAATCCGGCTCCACGCTCTTCACCAGGTTCTGACCGAGGGCCCTATGAAGCCGGGGAAGGCCTCATTAATGGTTCAGGCATTGGCTTCCACTACCTTCCCTGGGTCACTCCCTCCCACAAGTTATGTACTGGGTATCTCCTCAGCTGGCAGCAGTTTGGTTTCCCCATCAGTTTCCAGAGTCAGCAAGCTGTTCACAGCATAGTCTGGATCCCTGGGCTCTACCGCCTGGAGCGTTGCAGGCACGTCAACAGGAACCTGCAGTACACGTCCTTCCTCTGCCACAACCAGTGCCGACTGAGCAGGGCTGCCTCCTTTTATCTGGCTCTTCTACCTGGAGTGTGCGCAGCAGGGACAAGGGGGCATGGCCTCCTGAGCCCACATTGATTGATCCATTCCCTTTGGCCCAGTGCGGGGTTGGTACACCCCACCACTGGGACCAAAAGCTAGGTGGTGCCAACATTTCCCCAGCTCAGATGTGGGTTGTGAGTATAAATTAATTGATTTTGTAAGTGATTCTGCTACTATGATAATGGGAGCAAGATACGCAACTAAAACCAACAGATACTTTCTCATCTCTGTAAAGTATTTTGAGACCTACTGATGTAAAGAAATATAAATGCGACATGCTGTCATCATTTATTATCACTACCTAAGGCTGTGTCATTGCAACTGTACTACTGGGTTTTCATTGGTATATGTGAGAGCAGAGAGGATAAGAGAATCCATTATTTCAGTGGCTCTTATGCCGCTCTTGCCACAATGAATGTCTTGAGATTTTAACAGCTTAGCCCCATTTTGCAGATGCCAGACTTGTCACAGAGAAATTAAATGACTTGTCACCTGGAATCAGTGGCAGAGCTGAAATTAGAAACCAAGTATTCTAATATTTTTGTATCCTATTCACTGCAGTGGGGCACACTGTAGACAGGGCACTGCTCTCACAGGGAGATTTAAGTGCAGTCTTGCTGGGTCTATCCCTATAGTCTCAAGTCTCTGATTTAGTACATCAGTCAAATCTCTGCATCACATTGATTTCAGGTTTTGACTCCCTGCATCTCTGTATATGAAAATGAAAAGTTCTCCTGCATTGCGGCTTTCCTCTACAACTTATAGTATTATCACACACATACAGCATTTACACTAGGCAACACATAAAATGTATAAAAATAATTTAGTGTTCTATAACAGCATTCACATTGGTCCTTATTTTATTTGACCGAGGCAGCAATTGAAGAGCACAGTGGGGAAAGCTGTATTTGACCTCCTACCCCATAAGACATATGAGGTCTCCTGTTACATTTATAATATTTTTCTTCAAAATAATTTATTTTCATTGTGCATAATGGGATGTGAAATACTCCACGATGGTACGGAATTTGTCTTTTCTTGAGTAAGGTAAATACCTGACAATCACATGTTCTTGGGAACTGTCAATGTCTTAATGAAAATTTCTTGTCAATTTGTGTAGGCAGGACTACAGAGTAGCCATTTGGTGTGTGAAGCAGTCTCATGGAGAGACAGGGTATTGGAGAGACAGGGTATTGGTGAGTGGTATGTTTTGTACTAGGCCCAATGCTATTCAACATTTCATCAATAATCCAGAAGTAATTATAAAATCGCTGTTGGTTAAAATGTGCAGATGACACAAATATTGGCAGAGTAGAAATAGTGAAGAAGATAGGGCAATTATACAGAATGGCCTGTTTTGCTTTGTAACCTGAGCCCATTCAAACAAAATACTTTTTAATACAGCAAAATGCAAAGTCATACATCTAGAAACAAAGAGTGCAGGCCATACCTACATACAGAATGGAATGCAGTGTACTGGGAAACAGTAGGTCTGAAAAGATTTAGGGATCGCTGTAGGCAAGCAACAGAACATGAGCTCCCAATGTGAGGTGGAGGCAAAAAGTGCTAATGTGAACCTTAGATGCATGAGGAGGGGGAGGAATCGCTCAGTGGTTTGAGCATTGGCCTGCTAAACCCAGGGTTATGAGTTCAATCCTTGAGGGGGCCACTTAGGAATCTGGGCCAAAAATTGGTCCTGCTAGTGAAGGCAGGGGGCTGGACTCAATGATCTTTCAAGGTTAGTTCTAGGAGATTGGTATATCTCCAATTATTACCTTTACCTAACAGGAGAGCAGTGAGGAGGAGTGAGGTGATTATGCCTGTCAGACAGCCTATGTGCATATTTTAATTAAAAGGTATTAATTATTAATAGTGTATTTTTAAAAGTGAAATGCACATGATGTTTTCTCCCAGGGATCAGAATGAGAGTGAAGGCTGAGGAGGGTGCAGGTATGGCCTAAGGGAAAACTACATTTACATGGCATAGCCATTCCCTTTCTTCCAGTTCCACATGACATGTTTGGTCTTTTCTGCTAATAATAAAGCTGATAAAGGAGGAGATGGAAAGCAAGGTTGAATGGTGTCAATCTACAGCTGCAACCATGGTGTCTCTTCCTAACCCTCACTGACATCCAAACCTTAGGCTATGCACAGGTCATGTCTTGATTTCACTACTACAGTATCCTTCTCTTTCTGACTTCTTCATTCCTCACATTGTGCCCCTCTATACAATATGTAATTCAAAATCATCTGCCTTGCCTCACCCTCCATCACTGTTAACACCTACCTTCCTGTGAGGGTGGGGGCTATCATTTCTGTAGCCCATAGAGCTAGCTTTAGCATTTTACTTTACTCAGCAGTAACACAAAGGACCTACAGGCCTGTATCCTGGAAGACATTAGCTAAAGCCATTAGCATAAGACTTTGAGGCCTATGAACTTTGGCCCAACAGTAACACTGAGTTTTGGCGAACTGAGAATAGCGTGTTTAAGCAGGGGTTTATACTGAACAATAATAGGTAACTGCAAGACCATTGAACTGATACTAGATTTGGATATTTTAGAATAAAATGTTGGCAGATGCTTAACCACAAACTTGCCTTGGCAACCAATTGATGTATATTTACTAATATGTGCCATTAAAAGTGTATAAAGTTTTGTTTTTCCCTCAGTGTGAGTGTCTACATTGTGCAGAGCAGGGTACCAGACCACACATTGAACTTGATAACCTTGATTCTGTTGTGCCTGATTCTGGGACCCCCGAGCTCTTTAAATTAGTAATTAATTGGAAATCAATAATAATCAATAACCACTAAAGAATCGGAAAACACTTTTTCACACTTTGGCTGTATTCCTTTTTTTTTCCAGTGAGGAAAAAAGGGGATGGAGAATAGAATATTTTCCCTCACTGAAATGAAACAGTATTATTCAAAAAATTCTCTTCCAATTTTTTGTTAATAACGTTTTGTTGAAAAAGAAAAATTTAACAAAAACATCAAATGAGCAAAACAGTGTTTCTTTCAAAACTATGTTTTTTAAATATATTTCCATTTTTGACCCACTGTAGTTTCAAGATATAAAATTAATTGATTAAAAAGATCACAGAACAAAGATATGAACAAAGACCAGCTAAGAGGTAACATATGTAAGAATAAGCACATCTCAATGAATTGTTGTTGTAACTTTTTTCTCTACCCCACCCTCCTCTGTCTTTTGGTTTTGGTTGCTACCTGATGTGTTTGCACATGCACTTTAGACTCAGAATTTCATGGAGCCAGAATCTGTCACTTTCATTGATCTACAAAGCACCATGCACCCCTATGTCCCTATATAAATAACTATAACAAATGGTAGTCCACTTTACCCATTCCAACGTATGTAGTATTTGTCAGCAGTTCAGTCCTGCTGGGGATTGGATATGTGAGCACAGATCCATGAAATTTCACAACAGGTTTTGCAATAAATGTAACAGGTCAGATCCTCAGCAGGGGAAAATCAGTGTAGCTCAATTGAAGTCAACAGAATAACATCAATTTACACCAGCTGTGCATCTGGCCGAATATTTTAAAAGTCACAACAGCCAGGGGACAAACCAGGCTGGATACAAAAGGTCAGTGTAGCAGCAATTTCACTTTTCTGCTCTAAATGTAACTATAATGACTACTTTATAAGGTTAGAACTTACATCCAGCAGGCAAAGCTGTAGATTATGAGCTGTTTTGGCCTTGTGGCTCAGTTTTCTCCTGGCACGCTTCATGCCATGTGATCAATTGGTTAGTCTAATTTTGTGCTGAGATACAATTTAGCTCTATACTTTAAGTAAAACTCCACAATATGGTTCAAAAAGTTTAGACAGATCCTTATTAAATGTTCCAGAACAAGCTGATATATTTCTGGCAGACAGGCTGGCTACATCCAGGTTGGGGAATAGAGGACTATGTCCTTAACTTTGTAATAACAACTTAGATTGTTACTAGTGAGAGACTTTTTAAAAATGTATTTTATTTTTCACTGTTTATTAGAGTTGACTAGAGAAATTTTGATGAAATCATACCCCATTGGAATATACAGATCCACCAAAATTAAAATACTTTGCAAAATTTGAATGACTTAGCTGGAATTTCATGATGGGGCGGGCAAGGGATTCAGAAAAACAGTCCTAACCATATTTTCATTGCAGTTACTGTAATGGAACTTTCCCCCTCTTTTTTTAACATTGTATCCATTTTAATGTTTAAAAAAAATGCAAACATTTGTATTGCTGTTTGCTCTTTTTGGAAGGTTGGGTTGGTGTCAAAATTTGACCTTGTGCTTTATTAGAGAGCAGAAAAGATGGGTTTTTTTTCTTACAATTAAAATTCACTCACTGACAAAAGGATTTATTGATGTTTAAATAGTTCCATTACAGACACACCCAATGAAGCAAATTGGAAACCCTGCAGAAATGTGTAATCGTTAATTTTTACCATGAGTGATTCAGCAGGTCTCCGGTGTACAACAACAATTATCTAATTAATATAATGAACAAATTCTTTAGAACAAAGCAATAAAAAAAGAAGGTTTAAGCAGAAGGACAGAGTAACCCAGACCGGCTATCAGCACAATGATGTAAGAGACCTAAAGGCTGTGCTGAAGATGCCAGTGTAACTGTCTAATGAGGCTGCCAAAGAACCAGATGCTGCTGCAGGGAAAATATCTTTCTCGGATGGCATTTGGGTCAGTGCTTGCCATCTGAAGAGAGAAATGACTGAGAATTATAATGTGGTTGGGTAAATGGCACTCCTCCACCACTCTAGAGTCATCTTTATAGAACATCTTTGAAAAGCTGCTTGAAATGCTTGTGAGAAAAGAATTTTGTGTAAATTGTCATGTGACACATATTTAGTGCTACTTTAGATAAATGATAACATGAAACACAATCAAACTTTATTTTATCCCTACAAAGAACTGAATATTCCCTTTATACTTTGTATCTTATTGCATACATTTTGAGAGTGAATTAGGATATTAGTAATTTTCTCCCTAGTGAAAGTGAATATATGAGGAGGTTTAAGGGGGCATGGATGGCACTGGGATTTAGAGAATACTCTGCCCTCATATACCAAAGCTTGGGACACATCAAATAGACTTGTGTGAAAAACAATGGCAAAATTGTTTTGTTTTGTTTTAATAATATGTCCAGAGTGTCACAAACACATCACAGATTTTATGTGAAATCTAAAAGGCAATGATATTCCCATTGTCCTCTGACTTACAGAAACACCCTAAAACCCTAATAACCATTGTCCTGAATTGTGAATTGAAATTACATTACACAGTGTAATTTTATTGATTTTAACAGAGCGGGTCCTGTTTGAAAGTAGTCTAAGGGCTAGTCTACACTTACCAGCCGGGTCGACGCGGTGAGTTCGACTTCTCGGAGTTCAAACTATCGCGTCTAATCTGGATGCGATAGTTCGAACTCCGGAAGTGCCGCGGTCGACTCCGGTACTCCACCACTGCAAACGGCGGTGGCGGAGTCGACCTTGGAGCCGCGGACTTCGATTCCGCGGCGTCTGGACGGGTGAGTAGTTCGAACTAGGGTACTTCGAATTCAGCTACGCTATTCACGTAGCTGAATTTGCGTACCCTAGTTCGACCCCGCTTCTTAGTGTGGACCAGCCCTAAGTGAGAGCAGAATGATACTGACAGTATGTTTAAACAGAAAGAATGTTACCAATTCTAATAGTCATTTAAATTGCTAATTGCAATGAGTTATTTAAACTGAAATCATTTATCCACTCCCTGCCATTGTTAGAAGCCAGCTACAGTATCTTTCTGCATATGCTTAAGAATTAGAAAATGAAACTGACAATAAATCAGTGGACTAGTCTGGTTTTAGTGTCCAGATTAAAGTGCAAAAACTAAATAAACAGCAGACATGGTATAAGACAATGATTTTTTAAAAAAAATATTGTTTCTGTTCACATACAGCTAAGGATTTTTAGAAATAAATGATACAATTTATAAATGAGAGTGTGCCTTTAAATAAAAAAGAGCCCCATCTTCAGCTCTGGGTTTCACTCAACATGTGTGGCTAGGCATACATGTAGAGATGACTTTTCTCTTTTGCAGTCCCCTGGTTCTGTGGGTGTTGTCTACTCCAGCATGTTTTAACAATTGTGGCAGCCCATGGCCCCAGTGGGACACTTCATAAATCGGGGATTGGGAGACATCTGTGTGGGAAAAACGGGAACTGTAGAAGCTGCTATGGTACTTCTGCAACACTCAAGGATCTCCCTATGCTTGGGTGAGCTGTCTGTGGCTTGATAATCTGGCTTTGGGAGATGCTGGTATGTATGTATAAGAGGTTCCTTGAAGAGAGGCTCAACTCCTAAATTTCCCAGTATTTCTTTGGAAGCAGTGATGTTATCTTCTATTCTGTTGTCTCTGTAGGCCACAACGAAATCAAGGCATATTCTCATCAAAGTAGTAGTGGTCGCGATGTCCATTGACTGAGTTTGTAATGCCTTGCTTACAATGTTTACTTGAAACAGGATATTGTGCCAAACCACAGTTGAGACCAGAAATTTGAAGACAGTGAACTGGTTTGCCAGGCTTTTACCTCACGTGGGATTCCAGCCTCGGCTTTACTCGACAGGGCCAGTTCCCTCAGAGCATCATAAACCTCAGTCACTTGGTACCTCACTGGCCTTATGCTGCTAGTGCGGATCTCCCAGAGAGTGTCACTTAGTGGTTTCATGGTCAGATTTGTAAAATTGTCCATGAGGATCTTCCACCTGATAGTTGAAGTTGAAAACAGGACATATATCCTTTGCAGTACTCCAAAGAGAGATACCGAAGGAGATGACACTGCATCTGACACAACCAGGTTGAGGGAGGATGCCACTCTTTCTTCCCTTCATGTTCATGCCATTGTCATAGCCTTGGTCATAGCAGTCCTGAAGTTTTATTTTATTCTTATTTAAAATATTCATAAAGAGTTCTGTTAGGCCTTTTCCAGTACATTTGTCTGCAGACCAGAAACATATAAAGTGTTCCTTTATTTTAATATAGCCATCCTGTTCATCAACAAATCTTACTGTACATGATCTCTTTTCACTGTGACTAATTTTGGGAGTGCAGTCCATTATTATGGCATACTATTTCACTTTGCCAAGACGCATCAATATGTTATCGAGCACCTTCCTTGCCATAAAGTCAATCAATTTGTTTTGAATTGTTTTGCTGCAGCAATGGTCCATAGATTCTTTACAAACTACTTGGCATAGGTGCTCACATCATCGTATTTCCCAAGGAACTCTACCAAACCGGTGAAATTACCATTATGTTCAGTGAACAACTTATCCAATGAGCCCCAGAAAGCCAAATTATTCTTTTCAAGGAAGACGGTAATTGAGATCAGATGCTCGAGTACATTCCTCTAATGCTCGGTTTCCACATTAATAATGCGCTGGTTTTCTGCATCTGTGCATTTATTCAGCTTGAGCCTGGACTCAACCTCCATCCATTTGGAGTAGGCTGTAAAATAGCTGGGTGACTTTTTATGTTGCTTCAGAGCATTGGCTAAGTTATGCCAGTAATTGTACCCAGAAAGTGCAAGCAACAATTTTGCATTCTTGTAAAATATTTTGCAACAAAAATGGAACACTTTGTAAGTTGATTTCAAATAAACTAGCCATCACCGATTCAAGTTTGACACTAAACATGGAGGAGTGGTAGATACGCTGGAGGGTAGGGATAGGATACAGAGGGACCTAGACAAATTGGAGGACTGGGCCAAAAGAAACCTGATGAGGTTCAACAAGGACAAGTGCAGAGTCCTGCACTTAGGACGGAAGAATCCCATTCACTGTTACAGACTAGGGACCGAATGGCTGGGCACCAGTTCTGCAGAAAAGGACCTAGGGGTTACAGTGAACGAGAAGCTGGATATGAGTCAAGAGTGTGCCCTTGTTGCCAAGAAGGCTAACGGCATTTTGGGCTGTATAAGTAGGGGCACTGCCAGCAGATCAAGGGATGTGATCATTCTCCTCTATTCGACGTTGGTGAGGCCTCATCTGGAGTACTGTGTCCAGTTTTGGGGCCCCCCACTACAGAAGGGATGTGGAAAAATTGGAAAGAGTCCAGCGGAGGGCAACAAAAATGATTAGAAGGCTGGAGCACATGACTTATGAGGAGAGGCTGAGGGAACTGGGATTGTTTAGTCTGCAGAAGAGAAGAGTGAGGAGGAATTTGATAGCTGCCTTCAACTACCTGAAGAGGGGTTCCAAAGAGGATGGAGATAGGCTGTTCTCAGTGGTGGCAGATGACAGAACAAGAAGTAATGGTCTCAAGTTGCAGTGGGGGAGGTCTAGGTTGGATATTGGGAAACACTGTTTCACTAGGAGGGTGGTGAAGTACTGGAATGGGTTACCTAGGGAGGTGGTGGACTCTCCATCCTTAGAGATTTTTAAGGCCTGGCTTTACAATGCCCTGGCTGGGATGATTTAGTTGGTGTTGGTCCTGCTTTGAGCAGGGGGTTGGACTAGGTGACCTCCTGAGGTCTCTTCCAACTCTAATATTATATGATTCTATGATACTATGATACACTGACTCACTGTAAACCAAGTGGGATTCAGATGCAGATTTTCTTCGTCTAAAATAAAATAATAAAAATAATTAATGTGTTACTTATTTAAACTTTTTTCCAATTATTCCCCGTGGAACTGAAAGAGTCACTTGTGCCAATTGGAGAACAGCCTCTATGCAAGTTGATAATATACTGTTCATTCAACCATCTATTTACGGGCATCTGTTTGGCATCCCCAGCATCTCCCAATGTTGTGAAATAATTAATTCATAGTATTTTAATTCTCTCTGAATATGCACTTCTGTTTCATGCAAACAATCAATAATAATGTAAACACTCCTCATGGTAAAAACAGTTTTCTACAGAAAATTTTCACACCAGATTCCAACAGCAAGTAACTGGTTCAGTGACATGAACTAGAGAAATATTGGGGAGGTTTTTTTGGATATGTATTGACAATTGTTTTGAATTCTTCAGTCATTAAATTGATGTCAAATTCTTTCCTTCCTGTTATACTGGAATCAGTGAGCCTGCTTTGGAAATCTCTGATATGCTGGTAAAAGAATATAGCATTGTTGTATTCTAAAGGGACTGGCCCTAAAACTGGTTATATTTTTCTTTATAGAGACTTTGTCATTTGAGAAATTCTCAGTCCCCACTCCCATATTTTATCAAGCACTGTGTGTTGCAACCTGATGAATGCCCTCCCAAATGAGTGCATGCACATACCAAGTCTCTAAGTGCTGTACCATCTTCATCACAAAGGCAAAACACAGGTTGAATGAAACAACTTAAAGTTTATTAAACCAAGATGGATGGTTGAACTAAGATTAAGCTGGTTTATCCTTGAAATCCCTTGGTAGTTGTGACAGCAAGCATGCCATGAAATCATTTACGGTATCTGAAAATCTTATAATAGTATGACACAGACCTTGCCAACCTTTGTGATTATTTTAAGAATGAAAGCATTATGGCTTATTATTTTTACAGCATAGTAAGTATACAGTACTTTACAAGACACGAAAGAACAGAATTCTTGCTCTGAAAAGCATACACTCCAAAATAAGGTAAAGATACAACAGAGTGAACAGAAAGAATGGCAGTGTTCTTCGCCAGTGTGGTTTGTGAAACAGGTGGGAATGCAGATGTGGTTAGCCCCTATGAAAGCTAAGATCCCCTCCTCAAAACCCCAGTTCTTGTCTTATTTATTTATTTTTGGCCAGAAGGGCATGACAATATAAGCAAAACAAAATAAACGATAAGGGAGACCAACAGCTTTCTTGAACCTCTCGGTGGACCATAAATCGTGTTTATTTGTGCAGTATTCATATGGAAGCTTTGCCTGAGTGAGAACGGGAACATCAATCCTATGCTTATAAAGCAATTTGAAAATCTCAAATGAAAGGCTCTGTATGACTATTATTTATAGCCCCAGCACCTTAAAAAGTCCATTTGTTCTGCAAGAGTTTTCATGCCCTGCTGGGTGAATGCCCTTGAATAACATTAGACAATACTATGGCATCACATTTTAAGCAGAATTCCCCACTGAAGTCAATGGAAAGTCCTGATTAAAAATTGATGGTACTGTTTGCCCTACTGAATTCCATGAAAACACATTCCCTTCTGCAAGTCAGGTGGAATTTTTAGGGTCTGTCACACTACAAACCTATCAGCCCCTAGTTAGATATACAGGGATCATTGATCTTCAGCTGGTTTAAATTGGTGGCATTCCATTGATTTACAACAGCTGAGGATCCGGCCAATAGTGCCATTATACATCTCATCTACGATAGAGTAGACTAGCTGATATCTCTTTTTTAGGTTCCACTTTGTATCTTAACACTAGTAAATTAATTTTAATGTCTTCAGTCATGTAAATATTCAGAGAGTCCCCACCATGGCAGAGAGCAGTCACTGGATTATTTTGTTTGTTTTTTGAATTGTTGGGAAGAACCATAAAACTGGGATACTTTGTGGCAGGGAACCCAGGCAATCACCTGGGGTGCTGGGCTTAGGGGGCACTGGGCTTGGGTGCTGTTGTTTTTTTTGTTAACAACAACAGGAAAAAATGTTTAAAGTAATATGTTTCATGTACTACGTATGTGGATTCATTTTTCACTAACCTCCTAGAATGTTCGGGATCTTTGTAGAATCTCATTGAACCTTTCAGATTTTCTGAGAACTACATTTTCCATGGACCTCCTAGAATTTTGTCAGCCATGCCCTTCTGAATATATAGGGGGTGGGGTATCACCAGTCAGATAATGAGATATAAGAATGAAGTGAGAGCCCAGCTGTGATATTGTGAACCTTGTTTTATTGTGTAATTGTGAAGTGTGCTTGTGTTTTAAGACTTGGAGAGTGTAAGTAATGACTAATAAAGGATACATTTAATGAGACACCAGAGATACCTACCAAAACCCTGTCTAATATAACAATATAAAAGAAATACTGTTACTTCTTTTGCAATGCTTAACATATAATGTTAGATGACTTTCTAAAACTGCAGAACATAGACTTTTGCTCTCCCTAATACTGTCTGTTTTCCCCATAGAAAATATAATATGTCCCCAAAGAAGCCTTCAGGAGCTCAGTATAGGAAGTGAAAAGCTCAACTGCAATCTAGTTTGTAGCAATGGGCAAATTTGATGGGAAAATATCTGAAACAGAACAACATAGACAGGGCTTTAGGCAGTAGCAATCATCCCAGTGCAGAAGAAACTGAGGAGTGAAGCGTAAATGATGGAAGTTCTATTACTAAGGAATTAGCAGATTTACCTGAAGATAAGGAATGGAAATGTGAGGAAAGTGTTGGAGAATCGTCCAGTTTTCCTGGCAGCATAAAGGACAGTGATGATAAAGAAGAATGTGGCTCACATGAAAAGGGCAGTAATGACGAACATAAATCTGGTTTACATGAAAAGGAGAGAAATGATAAAGAAGAATCAAACTTGCTGGACCCTATCCCTACCCTCCAGCATATCTACGTCTGTCCCCAGCTTAGTTTCATCTGCAAACTTGCTGAGGGTGCAATTAATCCCATCATCTAGATCATTAATAAAGATGTTGAACAAAACCCACCCCAGGACTGACCCCTGAGGCACTCCGCTTGATATCAGCTGCCAACTAGACATTGAACCGTTGATCAAAACCCGTTGAGCCCGACAATCTAGCCAGCTTTCTATCCACCTTATAGTCCATTCATCCAATCCATACTTCTTTAACTTGCTGGCAAGAACACTGTGGGAGACCATATAAAAAACTTTGCTAAAGTCATGATATATCACATCCACCACTTTCCCCATTTCCACAGAGCCAGTTATCTCATCATAGAAGGTAATCAAGTTGATCAGGCATGACTTGACCATGGTGATTCCATGTTGAATATTGGACCGTGTGCTTATTTGTTTGAATAGGGTGACCGTTTGACCAAAAAGTGTAAATTGGGAGTTATTTGTTCCAGGTGGGTCTTGAGTGGTTGATTGGAGGGAAGGCTTTGAGCCGGGCCACCTGCTTTGAGCCAGCAGTCTTATAAAAAGGCAGCCAGTTGCGAACTCTCTGTGAGTGAACAGAGGACAGGCAAACAGAGGGAGTTTGCCTGGGAGTTCGCCTGTGGGGAATTGGCACAGAGTGTTTTTGCCTTTCAGACTCCTTTGAGCAGCACATACAACATCTGAGGACCCTCTTGGAAGGAAGGCATGGCTAGTGAGTGATCAGCTGTTGTGACCTTCTCAGAATGTGGCATGTTTGTCTTTCTCCTAGAGGACAGAAGCAGCTTCGTCTGTACGAAGTTCAAGCTGGTCTGCATATTGGAAGAGAAGGTTAAAGGACTAGAGAACCAAGTATCAACCCTGTGTTGCATCAGAGAACATGAAGATTTTCTGGATAGAAGTCAGTGTTTGGTGCTGGAAGCACAACATGCTGAAGAATCAGAGAGTGCAGTACAGAACGCAGAAGAATATTAGCAGCATGTGATCTCCAGAAGAAGAAAGAGGAAAACCTATGTATCTCAATGCAGATAGAGGTGCAAAACCATTTTCAGGCTCTCTGCACAGGTATTACTGCAGAGAAGGATTTAAAAGAGCCCTCTGAGGGAAGGGATCAGAAGGAGACCCATCACTTCAATTCAGCCCTATACTTTTGAGGTCATATCAACTCATTAGGCTGAGAGAATAATTCAGAATGAATCATTTATTGGTCAAATTTACTTTCATTTTCTGATTTCAAGCTGATGACAAAATTCTTACATTTCTTATTTTTGTTACTTATGAAATGTTTAACCTATGTGATTGGCTCATGAGAAATTTGTTGCAATTTGGGCTTTGAAATTCATGGTGTGAAGTCTCAAGGTATTTTTCCTCTTTTCTGAGGAGCTGACTTTGTTACAAATGATCTCAGTGGGCATTTTGATTATTATAATCTAACTATATCGTTCCAAATTTTCTCTCTGCAAATACTGAACATTCAAACTTAAAATTAACTTTTACTGTACCGAAGAAGACATCATTTTTCACTAACAGTATTGATAGTCTACTTATATTTTTGTTTTATGCTTCTTTCATTTATTACAAATATTCAGAACTTTTTTCCTCACCCCTGTGTTCCATGACATTTTTTATAGTGCCAGGCACAGAACAGCCATCATTACTGCGACTCCTAGACAAACAGTACATAATAATTTCATAAAATACTTGATAGTGCATCTCATTGCTTGATCTTTAAGACACTACTGGAGGCAACTTAGTATTTACATAGATGTCTGTAACAAAACTGAAACACCAATTTATTATTTATTAAGCATGTTTAGTGTGGTAGTGTCTAAGGGCAAATCAAGAAAGGGGCCCCATTGTGCAAGATATTGTAGCAGATAGTTTTTGCCCTGATCAGTTTACAGTCCAAATAGACAAGACAGACAGAGAGTGGGAGAAAGTATATAACCCCCAACCAGGGTAAACAGTGATGGTGGCACATATAATGTTGTTTCCACCATCTTTTTGGTTGGGATGTGGGGTGGGATTGATTAGGAGGGAATAAGATAACTGAAGGGAAGGGTGATGAGGGGGACAGAGAAAGGGATGGTAAGAGCAGGTGGTGGGGAAGGACACTGAGGTGAAAAGACTGTGAGGGCGGGGAGGAGAAGGGGGTTGGAGTGAACCCCCAATCAGCACAGGGCAGAGAAAGTCCAGTCAAAGCTGTGGTAAGCTCTCTGTATGTCTGAATGTCCATGCCTTGTCTGCTTCTGCTCCTACTGGCTGGAGTCTCTGGCTGTTCCAGATTCCTCCCTGCAATTTTTTGTTTCCTAAGGCCACATGGAGAGAGGTACCACCTAGAGTGGGGAAAAAGATCTCCCCTGCACACATCTAGGTATGGGAAAGTATGGTGGGGAGGGGTGTCCCTGGCTGGTCTTTATTTTACTGCCCCCCACTTCTCCTCATAGTGCAACAGACCTTGTTTTGGCTGCTTCTCCAGCTGCACCTGGTGCTGGAGTCTCTCAATGATTTGAGGTTTTTTTTTCTTCTTTTTAACGGTTATTCAATTATATTGGACAATTCCACTTCTTATTTTTCTTTACAGTTTTTTAATAGAATGGTATCGAGGGTGGATTAATTCCTGGTGTAACTTCAGTGACCTCACTGAAGTTTCAGGTTTGATCCCTAGTGTGGAAATCTGGAAGATTGTCAGCCACACAGCTATTTCTCTCCCTCCTATTGCATTATCATTTGCACCGTCTGTCTGAGGACTGTCAAACCTTTCATATTGAGATAGCAATTCATTCACTTTTTAGTTTAGGGATGTCCAAGCTACTAAAATAAAATATGAGTTTACCTAACAGTTCTAATGGATGTAGGGGGATTAAATCACTAATAAATGCAGTTTGAGAAATAAAAGCTCTCTACAAGATTGTCTCACGGATTTAAAGCTTTCTTATACAAACCATGACTTTAGTTATTTAGTTGAACAGGGCAGAATAAAAGCAAAGCAATTTTTTTTCTCATTACGACAGGAAAACTTTTGAAAGTTAAGAGAACATATTTGCATTAGTTCAGAATTTATGCATATTTAAACATATATAAAATAGTCTTAATGGAAATTGAATAGTAAGCACTTACTTCTGTTACTGTATGTAACATTCACCTATTAATGTCTCTAAGATTAAAACATCATCCTGAGGAATTGTTCTATCTTTATAGTTACAAGACTAACCTGGGTACTGTCATTTTACTAGTCCATACATTTAAAAATTTAGTTTAATGTGTAATAAAAAATGGTGTAAGAAGGGGCTAACCGTTTGTTTCCTCTGGAAACAGAGCACCCAGGGAGTAACATTCACTTTGACTATTAGTTTGCGGTGTATATGACATCAGATACCAGTTCAGTCTTAAAGGGATTACACAGTATCAATAAAGTATTTCTAGCAACTTCCTTTTTTATATTTTTGAAAGAGTCACTTAGACAACTATGTACTAATATGAATGCTTGGATTATCTAAACTGGTGGCTAGTTATGTAACTAAGGACCACTTAGTCGTGAAAGAAATAAAACAGTTAAAGGAATTATCCACCTGGTTTATTTAAATTGTCTATATATCTGACATTGAAAATCATTTGTCACTATAAAGTTAATGATTTTTATAAATAGAAACCCAGCATAATTAAAGCCAATGAAATGTTATAGCATCTACATAATTATCAAATATGTTGTGGCCTATTTTATCCCAAGATTATGTTTCTAAAAAAGTGTTATTAACAAGCATATGTTTCACTCAGGCCTGAGTGCTTTGATTTGCTGCAAATTTAAGGATTTGGAAAGCAAAGATGATGAGTCATATGGCTCAGAACAAGATATAAATTGAGTCCTACTTGTCTAAATAGCATATTTATCACCTAAATACAGAGCATGAGTAAAAACTCTGAAATGGAGGCACAAAAATCTTTCATACTATTGATGTATCTAATGAGCCCTATTTGATTCACAGTCTAGGGTGGCTCTTACTGTTAAGAACAGGGAGCACTGTTCAAATGTTATCACCTTCTTGGGAAGGAAATGCTTTACTGTGATCAACAGTCACCCTTCCATCTGATTAATAATTATCCTTCTAAGCTGGGAAGATAGTATGCACCTTGGTAAAGAAAGAAAACATGGAGGGAAGAGAGAGATTTGGAATCCTGGCAAGTGTGTTGAGTATCTCCAGAGGGAAAAATAAACATTACAATTATGTAATATTTTAATACAAAAATGTCTATGGACATGTATTGTATTTACTATTCATGTCACCTACGGTCTAAACAATATAAAAAAGTGGTGTCATGAAGTGACAGTAATGGACAGCAGCATGTAAATTTATGAGTAAAGTTTATTCTCATAGATGAATTTAATAAAATTAACATCATTCTTCATTTAAAAGAAGATAATGTTAGGGTTAAATGACCTGTATTATTCATCTTTAAAAATCTCCCCATAATTTCCTGCAAGAATTATGTTTAGAAAAAGGGAAAGAGAGAGAAACAAAACTGCTAGTAGCAGAACTGCTCCAGTCTATCTGTGCAAAATCACCACCCACAGACTCTTGGTAAAGACTGTAACAGAATCCTGTACCATCTCAGACCTCAGTTGTTCTATTAATTTGGCCTGTTACAAGCCTATTTATCACTTGTGTTATGCTGTAATTGCTTAGTCAAAATTGGAACAGTGGAGTCAGCCCTGGCACAAGGAAGATGCTTTGAGTGTTTGACCATGTTGACATTCTCTCCAGTTTGGCTCTAAATTAATGTCTACAACTCACACGTTATGGAAGCAATGATGCACCTGGAGATGCTCAGGTATGATGATGAGCTCAGTGCAAAAACCTAAATAGAAAAAAAGAGAGATACTATCAACACAGTAACAGGTACCAGTGAATTAAAATCCCAGGGAACTGCATGTGTCCTCAAAACTTTGGGAAGATAAATGGATTTTTTGAGTAAGTTTTCACATTCCTTTGGAATCAGTGCACGTTTGTACAAGCAGACTGTTCATCTGTGCATCACTACACATCCCCTTGGGACCTACCAGCAGACAGACTGACAATCCATTGTAAATCTAGGCATCAGTGTGAATGAACACATATCAGCCCAGAGTTGAGGGGGTGCAGAAGTAATTCCTCAAAGAGGGTACTGATGTTATTCTGCCCCTATGAGGCTTTTCTCCTCATGGTACTCCCAAATATTCAGCCCCTGTGCACCTGCTATTACTCAGCTTGCCTTGTAAGGTATGGCTGATTCCCCCAGGGCGACTGGCTAGCACATAGAGGCTGCAGAGCCAACAGTTTACTTCCACCTCACTCTTTCGAGGAGCATACACCTCCAGAGGTGTAAGAAATAGCATAGCCCTTGTGCTACCCACAGCTGTAAGGGCTGCAGTTGTGCTTGGCCCTACTTCAGGCCACATAAAGAGGTCAGGGGAGGAGGAAGTTCCATACCTCCTCCCCCAACAGCATATCCATGTAAAGGGCAGAGAGAACCTAGCCCGGGGGGGGGGGGGGTAGGGGGAGACTGGGGAGACTAAATTAATAAAGCAACATGTGGTCTATTGTGTTGGTCATACCTTTTTATTAAGGGCTCAATCTGGCCAGGTGCTGAACAACCTCAGCTGTCAGTAGAGTCACAGGAGTGCTCATCAGCTTGCGGGACTGGGCCTTTGCAAGAGATGTGACAGCCATAAATGAGACTGGACATTTATGAGATTAATGAATTTTTCAGGACTCTATTTTGTAATAATGATATTTTATTACTATACCTCATTCTTAGATATAATTTAGAATCCATAGATCTCAAACTACATTATGAATGAGGTAAGTAGTAGTATCTGCATTTTACATATGAGGAAATTGAGGCAGAGAGGCAAAGCTACTTGCCCAAGGTCACTCAGTAAGCAAGTGACAAAGCTGGGAATAGAACTGAGATCTCCTGAGTCCCAGTCCAGTGCTATATCCTGTGAACAACACTGTCTCCTGGTTTAAATATAAAGGTCCTCATTATAATTGTTGATTAGATAAACAGGAGCACTCTGAAATTAATTATATTGTACAGTAAAAGTATAAATATATAATATACTGACCTCAACGTGCATTGTTAGCATTAGCTAAATAGTCTAATTAATGAACAGAGAGAAGGTAAAGGTAGAAACTGATTTACCCATCATTGCTAGGCAGCCAGTTTGGAGGTGGATGGTAAGTTAACAAAGCATCCGACGAAGTGGGTATTCACCCACGAAAGCTCATGCTCCAAAACGTCTGTTAGTCTATAAGGTGCCACAGGATTCTTTGCTGCTTTTACAGATCCAGACTAACACGGCTACCCCTCTGATACTTGGTAAGATAACAACTCTTCAAAAAAATACACAGTGGAACCTCAGAATTATGAACACGAGAGTTACAAACTGACCATGCACCTCATTTGGAACTGGAAGTACAAAATCAGGCAGCAGCAGAGACCAAATAAAAAAAAATAAACAGTACACTAAAAAAAACTACTAAAAAAATGAACAGAAAGTGGCATTTTTCTTCTGCATAGTAAAGTTTCAAAGCTGTATTAAGTCAATGTTCAGTTGTAAACTTTTAAAAGAACAACCATAACGTTTTGTTCAGAGTTGCAAACATTTCAGAGTTATGAAGAACCTCAATTCCTGAGGTATTTGTAACTCTGAGGTTCTAATGTCAGAAAGGAAGTGAAATAGAATGTTGGATCCAGTTGTACCTGCAAAAGGGAATTTATGGCCTGCTCCTGCTCCTATGGATGTCAATGGCAAAGCTCCCATGGACTTTGTTGGTACAGGATCAGGCCCTTAGTGAATAGCGCAGATCAAAATATCCAAAAGTTTCAGACTTGTTTTGGTTTTGAACTGTTTTAGGCTAAACCATTATTCATTGGGAGTGGTGGAGGGGAGGGCTGGACATTTTTGACCATTTAAAATAATATTGTCATAAATCTAAACAAGGCATGAAATTCTTCACCAAAAATGAAAATATTAATACTGGCAATTTTTTTAGAAAAAAACATCATTGTAGAAAAGGAAGAAAAACATGTTTTGCTACAAAAACCCAGTTCAGTGAGAACAAATATTAATAACCAAATGGGATTTTTTTCTCCTTCCTTACCTAGTCTCTTTGTCTCTTACCCCTTGATCCTCTTCTACACTCTTTTTCTCCTACCATGTCCTCCCATTTCCATGTTTTCTTTCTTTCTTTCTTTCTTTCTTATGCTATAGTGGCATTTTACTCCCTCTCCTTCCCAGACTGAGCATAGACAGAAGGGAGAGGAGAGACTTTCCTGCTTACAGACAACCTGCTTACTGACTATGCCACTGCGCAGCTGCCTGAACTGGCAGTCATGAAGACTTGTACCCACAGCTGTGACTAATAAAGCAAACAAGCCCAGATATAAATGGGAGAGAACAGAGAGGGAAAGAGAGACAGAAAAGCCTGGGATAGCAAGGGGATGTGGGCAGGGTAATGACCTCATGTCAGGCTCCCTCTGAGAAATTCATAGGGACACAAAAGAAGACTGCAAGCCCTGCAGTTTATGGGCTAATAGACTCAATTTAAATTAAGAGGTTATAGCCTGGTCTCAATGTAGATGACCAGAAGGGCACCTGTTAGTGGACGGCTGGGACACCCCTCCTTAAGGGGCAACCCTCCCATATTGTATAGTATAAAGGATTATTAAAATGGCATCACTGGAGTGAAGTTCTGGAACAGCCTTTCAAGGGGGCGGGGGCTGGGGCTGGGGGGGGAAACTTAACTGACTTCAAGACTGTTTATTGAGGGTAATTTACAATAAAACTGCCTACCATAGCTAGTAGACAATCTGCAACTACTCATAGCAAATATTCCCGGTGGCTGGTGATGGGACACTAGATGGGGAGGGCTCTGAGTTCTTACAGAAAATTCTTTCCCAGTTGTGTGATTGTTGCATCTTGCCAAAATGCTCATGGTCCAAATGATTGTAATATTTGGGGTTGGGAAGGATTTTTTCCCCAAGTCAGATTGGCAGAGACCCTGGGTTTCTTTTGCCTTCCTTTGCAGCATGGGGCATGGGTCAATTGCAGATTTAAACTAGTGTAAATGGTGGATTCTCTGTAACTTGAAGTCTTTAAATCATGATTTGAGAACTTCTGTAACTCAGCCAGGGGTAAGGGGTCTTTTACAGGAGTGGGTGGGTGATCTTCCGTGGTCTGCAATTTGCAGGAGGTCAGACTAGATTATAATGATGGTTTCTTCTGGCCTTAAAATCTATGAGTCTATGTTGATCCACTAACCTTAACATTTTTAAAGCCCTGTGTGACTCTAGGCACCCCTGTATTCATGCCCTATATACTACTGCAATAACATATGTACAAAATGTGCCTTGCGTGGTGGTATATGGAAACTAATAACATGGAACTGGAAGTACACAATGAGTCACTAATATTGTAAAATGCATGTGTTAACATTATATGTAAAGTTATGAATGCCCGGTGTTACTAGAACACATTTAAGACAAGACAGCCTAACCTAGGTAAAATGATAAACAGGTCTGTCTTAGACAAAGGAATATGGGCTTACCTCAGTTTACATATTAGTCATCAAGCTGAACCAGCAGGGGTTGTCCAGTTCATGAACTCGAGAAAGAGTGAGTTAAAATGGCTCCTGCACTCCAGAGAGACCCAGGAGACTGAATCCCCAGGAGGTAAAGGCGAACAGGGGACTGCAAAAGGGGAGTCTGAGACAGGGAGAAGGAAATCCCCCTGCTGAATGAACAAGATGTGAGTACTAATCTTAGGGTGAGTGGGTTTGTTTGGCTGTTGTGTTTTTCTTTCTCTTTCAGATTATTTCAGTTACAGGGTCAGTTGGGATTGTGTGTCTGGGGACTGTTTTAGTCTTTGTTCCCTGGATCATCCTTGATCATCTTTCATCAGCCTTAATCAGCCTTGTAATCACTCTCCCCCGTGTGACTAACGATGGGGTAGGGCTGACCTAGGAGAGAAGGCCTTAAAAGTCAGAGGCTAAGTGACCAAGGGGAGCTAGTGAACAGTGGAGTTTGAGGGAATTTGTGGGAAAGAGATGAAATATAATTGCTATGGTTAGGAAGGGCTGCATCGCCAGTGCCAACACTGCTCCTCTCTCCTCCACCTGTGCCTGTATCCAGACAGACAGCCTAATCAGAGATGCCTCTACCCAGATGCTGGTGTGGACTTGCATTTCCCACTTACAGAAAGCCAGACTGGGGGGACCACCCAGTGTGAAAGGTGCCAGCTGGTGAAATCTCTCAGGAAGCAAGTGGGAGAGCTACAGAAGGAGGTGGTTAGGCTGAGGAGCATCCGTGCCCATGAGGAATTCCTTGAAAGTATTCACATGGAGACTTCCAAGGCTGAGGACGCAATCCAGCTACAGAGGACTTCTGTCACACCACCAGGGGAGAAGGATGGGCATACTGGTTGTGGGTTATTTGTGGCAGCAGGCAGTGCTCCACCCCTACTCCCAACCCACCCACAATGGTGATGGAGAACCATTATGCTGCCCTGGCAATGAGCAATGAGTAATCACCCCCAAAGGTGGAGGACATGCGGCCATGTACCCCCAACGCTGAAAGGATCACAGCCATTAGTCCCAGGAGGAAACATAGGGTAGTGGTGGTTGGTGACTCTCTTCTGAGGGGGACGGAAGCACCCATCTGTCGCCCTGACATGACATCCCGGGAGATATGTTGCCTGCCAAGTGCCCATATCTGAGATGTTACAGAGGGATTGTTGAGGATCATCCGGCCTTCTGGCTACTAAGCCATGCTACTCATCCATGTGGGCACTAATAATACTACAAGCTATGACCCTCAGCAGATCAGAAGAGACTACAGGGCTCTGGGAGTAAGGATGAAGGAGTTAGGAGCACAGGTGGTATTCTTTTTGATCCTTCCGGTCAAGGGTTGTGGCCCAGGCAGAGACAGATGTGTCCCTGCCCGCAGGTATATGGGATCATGGGGAGCAATTACCACACAGGTGGGGTGCCAATTAATGTCTTTATTAAAGGAAAAAGGAAGTAGTGGGAATTTAACAATGAAATACGATGGGATGGGCTGTATAGGGTGTTTACAATAGACAACGATGGGGGGGGTTTCTTATTGAACAGTGTAGGGAGTTCTAACAGTGGGGTACAGTAAGTGGGGTTCAGCACAATGGGATACAGTACAGTCAATAAGCAACTCAACTTTATATAGGAACAACTTTAGATACAGTGTGGAATGCAAAATGTACCCAAAAGAAATGCAAAGTAAAATGGTAGCTTCAATGCAATACAAAGTATATCAGAAAAGTGGAGGCAACCAATGTGGTGTTATAACCACAAGTAAAATGTGAATCACAGTGCAATGATACAATATGGGTGACAAGTGAAATTATGCAATGTAACAGTATAAAAGAAAATTAATGACTTAATTTGTGAGGCTGTGATAGCAGATAATCTGCAAGAGTGTACCTAAAGGCTGGGTCGTGAAACAGGAGTGGGGAGGGGAGTGAATGATCAGTGGCAATTGATGAGAGGAGAGTGCAGCTGCAAGCAGCGAGAGACTCTGAAGCCCTGCGGGGTGAAGCCCAGAGCAGTCTTCAGGAGCCTGCGGGCTGGACGTACGGGAGACAAGAGCAGCTGGAGCGCACTTAAGGGGAGTCTGGGAGCAGCAAGAGGGGAGGGCGCTGAACGTGCAAGTGATGGGAAGGCATGTGGAGAATGGGGGAGACGGCTGAGGGAAGAAGCAGGTTGCAGCAGTGGAGAGCACTTCAGGGAAGCTGCGGAGCAGCGGGGTGAAGACAAACGGAGCAGTGTGATGGTGATCTTCGGTAGGGGAGGGGCAGCGGAGAAGCAGGTGCACGAACACAGGGGGTACAGGGAGAGGCAGCAGAGAAGTGTAAAGAAGGGCTAGAGGGAGGTTTAAGCAACAAGCGGACACCCCCCCCCCCAAAAAAGGAAAGAAGCGGCAAAGGGTTTGGGAAGTTACACAGGGGAAGAAGCAGCAAGGGGTTTGGAAAGTTCGGAGGGTGATGCAGACGCGGGGGAAAAAGCGGCAAAGGGTTACAACAGGGAGACACAGAGAAGTACACAGAGGGGGAGATTGGAGTGGGGGAAAAACAGACACGGGAAAGTTCAGGGAGAGATCGGGACAGTGGGAAGACGAATTCAAACAGCAAAAAACCTTATCTATCATCTAACTTAATTAAACGTATATAAAAATGACAAGCAGCTTATACAAAGTAACAAAACAGGTACAGAATACAACCAGGCAATGGTTTTTTTTAAATCTATCTTAACCAACGACTAGGCAAAACAACAAATATCACAATTCTAAGCAAAACTATAACAAGCAACTATACGGAGCAACAAAACAGCAAACTATAGCAAGGCAGGTGAAACTTACAAGCACTACAATCTCAGCAAACTATGATTTATTAGACTAAAAAGCAAAACCTATGGTGCACCTTATGCTATGGGGAAGTTACAGAGGGCAGAGTGGTATGTGCCCAGGATACAGCTCCCAAGGCAGCCCCCAAGGAAGCCAAGGGATGGTGGCTGCAGCAGTGGATACGGCTGAAAGCAGTGAGCCCCGAAGCAAAGCCCACTGGAGCAGAGCTTAGCGACGGCACAAACTTATTTTTAGCGGCAAAGCGCCACGGAGTTTAAGAGAGGTTTTAAGACACAGACCAAGGTTTAGCTTGAGTCTGTGTGCTGGGGAAACAGAGCCAGCAGCTAAAATAATAAAATAAAAGTGTAGAAAGTTTCACAGAGGGATTCTTACCAGTCCCCAAGGCAGCAGCAAAGGCAGAAGCAGCAACAACATCAGAAGAAGCAAAGAGGACTCGGTACAGTCTCGATAATCAGGAGGTCTCTCAGGCAGCAATTCGTTCTTCGTGGGAGGTTTTTTTTTTTTTTAAAAACGGGGGTACACTCAAAAATAAAACGGGAGCGGAGAAAGGACCCCCCCAGAACCCCTGGCTGATCAGACCAGGCAGCAATGCAGGAAACTTTCTGATGTTTGTTTCAAAATGCCTGGTTTTTAAAGACAAACTCAGGCAGTTTCCCGCCAGTAATCCTGATAGGGTCCCTCTGTCACAGGGGAGGAGACACAGGGAAAAACTGCAGGTGAGCACAGAGACGTGCCTGGGCAGAGTCCTGGACAATAGGTGTGAGTTCACACCTCAGGACTCAAAAGCACATGAGGCCTATGACTCATGCCCAGGATCTCAAAAACACATTAGGTCTTGCAGCTCTGGAAATTGCCTACCATACACAAAGCCCAGGTTTAACAAGGTGATAACAGGACCAACCCTTTGAACAGGGCAGTGGTCCCACTTAGCACACAGCACAAGTGGCCATCCCTTTGAGAAGGGCAATGGCTCTTGGTAAACGACTTAAGGGGCCCTCCCTTTGAGAAGGGCAGTGGCCCTGGTAAACAACTTAACAGCCAGGGAGGGGCGGCCACAGGAGGAGAACAACAACAAAATGGAGTAAGGGAACAGCTGTAAGAAACAAAATGGAATAGGGGGATAGCTGTAACGGACAAGATGCATCCTAGAGGTGAAAGCCTGGCTGCAAGGATGGTGTTGCCAGGAGAGCTACAGCTTCCTTGACCATGGAATGCTGTTCCAGGAAGAAGGACTGCTAAGCAGAGATGGGGTCCATCTATCGAGGAAGGGGAAGAGAATATTTGGATATAGACTGGCTAACCTAGCAAGGAAGGCTTTAAACTAGGTTCAAAGTGGGCAGGTGACTAAAGCCCACAGGTAAGTCAAAAACATTGACTGGAGATCTGGGGAAAGGGTCAGAATTTGGGGGGCAGCATTGGCTGTTATAGCATGAATAATGGAGAGACAAGACAGAAATGGGGAGGGGAAATCAAATCAGTATCTTAGATGTTTGTATACTAATGTAAGAAGTATGGGAAATAAGAGGAAGAACTCGAAATGCTAGTAAATAAACACAACAATGACATAATTGGCATCACAGAGACTTGGTGGGATTATACACATGACTGGAATATTGATACAGCAGGGTACAGTAGCTTGCTCAGAAAAGACAGGCAGGGAAAAAGGGAGGAGGTGTTGCCTTATATATGAAAAATGTATATACTTGAACTGAGGTTGAGATAGAAATGAGACAGACTCATTGAAAGTCTCTGGGTAAAGCTAAAAGGGGTAAAAAACTGGGTTGATGTCATGGTAGGGGACTACTACAGATGATCTAACGAGGAAGAAGAGGTGGATGAGGCTTTTTTTAAACAACTAGCAAAATTATCCAAAGCACAGGACTTGGTGTCATGGGGGACTTCAACTATGCAGACATTTGTTGTGAAAATAACCCAGCAGGGCACAGATTATCTAACAAGTTCTTGGAATGTATTGAAGAAATTTGTTTTATTTTAGAAGGTGGAGAAAGCTACTGGGGGGAGGCTGTTCTAGATTTGATTTTGACAAATAGGGAGTTCGAGGTTCAAGTTGTGTTCTCGTCCATCTTCCCTGTTGAAAGAAAAGGCCCAAGTAGGGACTGTCGAATTGTGGAGGTGAATGAGTGGTTATGAGGTGGTGTCAGAGAGAGGGCTTTGGATTCTTTGACCATGGGATGTTGTTCCAAGAAGAAGGACTGCTAGGAAGAGATAGGATCCACCTAACAAAGAGAGGAAAGAGTATCTTCACAGGCAGGCTTGCTAACCTAGTGAGGAGGGCTTTAAACTAGGTTTGCTGGGGGATGGTAGGGAAGTGGGATACCGGGAGGAAACACAAGGAGGAGGGTACAAGATGGGATGCCTTCTGATTTATACTGAGAAAGTAGGGCAATCGGCTAGTTATCTAAGGCGCATGTACATGAATGCAACAAACCTGGGAAACAAGCAGCAAGAATTGGAAGTCCTGGCACAATTGAGGAACTATGATGTGATTGGAATAACAGAAACTTGGTGGGACAGTTCACATGACTGGATCACTGTTATGGATGGATATAAACTGTTCAGGAAGGACAAGTATGGGAGGAAAGGTGGAGGAGTTGCATTGTATGTAAGAGAGCAGTATGATTGCTCAGAGCTCCAGTATGATATTGGAGAAAAGCCTGCTGAGAGTCTTTTGGTTAAGTTTAGAGGCGAGTGCAACAAGGGTGATGCCGTGGTGGACATGTGCTATAGACCACTGGTTCAGAAGGATGAGGTAGACAGGGGCGGCTCTAGGCACCAGCGGGCCAAGCGCCCGCTTGGGGCGGCATCCTGGGGAGGGCGTCATTTGGCTCTGGTGGAGCTCCCGCCGGCATGCCTGCGGCAGGTCCACGGAGCCGGACAGCGGACCAGCCGCAGTCATGCCTGCGGCGGGTCCCGTCTTCCCGCGGCTCCGGTTGAGCTCCCGCAGGCATGCCTGCGGCAGGTCCGCTCGTCCCGGGCTCCGGTGGACCTGCCGCCGGCATGCCGGCGGGAGCTCCACCGGAGCCAAATGCCGCCCTCCCCAGGATGCCGGAGCCGCGGGAAGAGGGGACCCGCCGCGGGACTGGGGAAGGGCGGCGCAGCGCTCCGCGCTGCTTGGGGCAGCCTACTTTGTAGAGCCGCCCCTGGAGGTAGACAAGGCTTTCTTTGGACAACTAATGAAATTTCCTGATCACAGGTGCTGGCTCTAATGGGGGACTTCAGTCACCCTGACATCTGCTGGAAGAGCAATACAGCAATGCACAGACAAACCAGGACGTTTTTGGAGCATGTTGGGGACAACTTCCTGGTACAAGTGCTGGAGGAAACAACTAGGGGCCGTGCTCCTCTTGACGTGCTCACAAACAGGGAAGAATTGGTAGGGGAAGTAGAAGTGGGTGGCAACCTTGGTGGCAGTGACTATGAGATGGTTGAGTTCAGGATCCTCCCAAAAGGAAGTATCAGAGGGGTAGCCGTGTTAGTCTGGATCTGTAAAAGCAACAAAGAATCCTGTGGCACCTTATAGACTAACAGACGTTCTGCAGCATGAGCTTTCGTGGGTGAATACCCACTTCTTCAGATGCAAGAGATGCAAGATGCACTTGCATCTGAAGAAGTGGGTATTCACCCACGAAAGCTCATGCTGCAGAACGTCTGTTAGTCTATAAGGTGCCACAGGAATCTTTGTTGCTTTCCCAAAAGGAAGAAAGAAGAGTAGCAAAATATGGACCCTGGAGTTCAGAAAAGCAGACTTTGACTCCCTTAGGGAACTGATGGGCAGGATCCTCTGGGAGACTAATATGAGGGGGAAAGGAGTCCAGGAGAGAGGGCTGTATTTTAAAGAAGCCTTATTGAGGGCACAGGAACAAACCATCCTGATGTGCAGAAAGAAGAGCAAATATGGTAGGCGACCAGCTGGGCTTAACAGTGAAATCTTTGTGGAGCTTAAACTCAAAAAGGAAGCTTATAACTAGTGAACATTTGGACAGATACTAGGGAGGAGTATAAAAATATTGCTCGAGCATGCAGGGTTGTAATCAGGAAGGCCAAGGCAAAATTGGAGTTGCAGCTAGCAAGGGATGTGAAGGGTAACAAGAAGAGTTTCTACAGATACGTTACCAACAGGAAGAAGGTAAGGGAAAGTGTGGAACTCTTACTGAATGGGGGAGGCAACCTAGTGACATATGATGTGGAAAAAACTGAAGTACTCAATGCTTTTTTGCCTCGGTCTTCACAAACAAGGTCAGCTCCCAGACTGCTGCACTGGACAACACAGAATGGGGAGGAGGTGAGCAGCCCTCAGTGGTGAAAGAAAAGATTAAGGACTATTTAGAAAAGCTGGACATGCACAAGGGTCCAGATCTAATGCATCCAAGGGTGCTGAAGGAGTTGGATGATGTGATTGCAGAGCCATTGGCCATTATCTTTGAAAGTTTGTGGTGATCAGGGGAGGTCCTGGATGACTAGAAAAGGGCAAATATAACACCCATATTTTAAAAAGGGAATGAAGTGAACCTGGGGAACTACAGACTGGTCAGCCTCACATCAATCCTTGGCAAAATCATGGAGCAGGTCCTCAAGAAATCCATTTTGAAGCACTTTTAGGAGAGGAAAGTGATCAGGAACAGTCAGCATGGATTCACCAAGGGCAAGTCATGCCTGACTAACCTAATTGCCTTCTATGATGAGATAACTGGTTCTGTGGATGAGGGGAAAGCAGTGGACATGTTATTCCTTGACTTTAGCAAAGCTTTTGATACGGTCTCCCACAGTATTCTTGCTAGCAAGTTAAAGAGGTATGGGCTGGATGAATAGACTATAAGGTGGATAGAAAGCTGGCTAGATCGTTGGGCTCAACAGGTAGTGATCAATGGCTTCATGTCTAGTTGGCAGCCAGTATCAAGTGGGGTGCCCCAAGGGTTGGTTCCGGGCCCAGTTTTGTTCAATATCTGTCTTAATCATCTGGAGGATGGCGTGGACTGCATCCTCAGCAAATTTGCAGATGACACTAAACTGGGAGAAGTGGTAGATATGCTGCAATGTGTTACATGCTGTAAAATACGAAAGGCCAATTTTTTTCTAACCCTGTGCAGAGGGTTTGGACTCCATTCCACAGAGAGTGAGTCAGGTAATTCATCCCAGAGAGGAGCCCTAGGGGAGTCTGTGTGTGTGTGTGTATATATATATATATATATATATATATATAATTTGCATTTGTGATAGTAATAAATAATTTGGGGGGGGAATCCTGAAAATATTGTCTTTAAAAGAGTTGTTTTGTCAGTATTCATGACTGTTTCAAGTTATAAGTAAATTGTTTTATATATACACACACACACAAATAGAGAGAGAAAGAGGGACAGAGTTAGTAAATGTTTTCTCTTAGAGATTTTGTTTCACTCTCCTATCAGAAATGTAACTTTATTAATTAAAGTCCTGAAAAGACTAAACTCTGGTCTGCACAAAGTTAAAGTGCAGCTCAGGTAGGGAAAAGAAATACTATACCTGACCTTAGAATATTGCCTTCCCATTTGTCTCCTCCTTTCGGAATGAAAAAATGAGGGGAAGGCAATATTAAGATGCTAAAGTTGTGTGCATTTTGCATTTTGCATTTTGCATGTACCATTACCCACCTCAAAAGTTTGAAAATGTGTGTATGTGTTGTGTATATGTATGCATTTCTTATGTATCAGTATATCTTTTTTTCTTTCTCCATTTAAGCATCTTAATATCTGTTGCAGCCACAACAAATGCTTCAAGCAGGAATAAAAAATACCAGGTCCAGATCTTCAGTAGGTGTAAACTGGCATCGTTTCTTTGATGTGAGTGGAGTTACGCCATTTCAGACCTTCTAAGGATCCATCTCTCTGTGTACTTCAGATTCAAGCAGAAGCAAGAACTCCCTTCTGTCTGCAAATTGACTGTCTGCTCTCTCTCTCTCTCTGCTGCAATATACAAGAGAGAGATTTAAACTCAAGGTCATAAAAGGAAGACAAAACCCATAGTCCATTACCTTTCCATCTGAAGAATTCATTTGAACTTTGAAACCATAAAAAAGTTAAATAGTGCTGGAAAAAATCTGTACAGTTGTGAAAGAGTCATAAGTATCAAAAGTTAACTTCCCTATCCACCTACATTGCTACACACAATACACCCACCCATACACAGGGGGTTACATTGTGGCATTTAGGCCAAGCAATGAGTAGAGGTAGTGTGGAATTGTACTGTCTCAGGTAGACGTGATTTCTACCCTTTGTTGATGTCTGCTCACAGTGCGGGAAGAAGTGCAGGAACTTGTGCAGATTTTGCACCATCCATTAGGCTGCAATAGCCTGTTTATAGGCAGAACTGCAAGAATTGATATTATTAGAATTTGGCAAAAAAAATTGGCTGAAACATTTTTTTGACAAAAAATACAGATACAACATTTTGTGAATTCATGTCTGTTTTGCCAAATTGTTTATGTTTCTGAAAAAGAAGTCAAAACATTTCATTTCAAAATGTTATCAAAATGAAATATTTAGATTTTTCAATTTAAAATGACTTTTCTTCTGAAATTTCATTTGGTTTTATTTAAACCACACCTTCTCCCCCCAAAAAGGAACTTTAAAAACCTGCTTCAACTTTTCAGTTCACCAAAAATCTATTTTTTTTTGTTTCAGCTTAATCTGAAATGAACTTTTATCTCCTATGTTCCAAAAACACTTCTGGTTTTCACTTTTTCTTGGTGGTGTATGGTGATGTGGTTGTATATAACAGCTGGACAGACAGACAGGTTTTTTTACCATCAAGTGAGAATGTGTATATTTTCCTCTGTATTTCCTCTGTATTCCTTGCTGTATTTCACTCTGGTTAGAATTTTTTTTTTCACTTATCAACAAGTTGTACTGCCTCAGAATGACTGCCAATTGTGCTAAGTCCCAATTTATCAAACACAATCTTATGATTTTATAAGCCTCAATTTCACAGAGATACTCTTTTCCCACTACAGCATGCAGCACCTGGCCCCACTTGGCAATAACTTTCAGCTCCTATACAGCCCTGACCCCTGAAAAATGAATTGCCCCTTAAGGTCTGGAGTGGAAAATTAGCTCTGTGGGAGCTTTTCACTTCACAGCCATCAATATCACATATACTTTTCATCTTCTGCTTCTAAGGCATTATATAAAGAAGGGTTTGATGACGATGGCTCCTTTAAGCTGTCCTTTTTTTCCCTCTAGTTAACATGTTTGACAGCCAATGGCAAAACACAAGTGTGTCTGACTATCAGAGTAAAAAAGCTTGGAATAAGGGACATTATATATATTCTGTGTTGTCTCTTTGGGCTAAATTCACTGAAACAAGATGACAAAAAATGTAATCAAGCTTTCATACATTTTACTTGCTTTGTATTTATGAAGAAAATCCATCATACCTCTGAGTCATGTGATGGGAAGAGAGGTGTGATGGGAAATACACATAAAAAATGACCATCCAGAATTCAAGAGTGCCTTCCTATGGAGATTTTTTTTGAAAAATTATGTCCCAACCTCATAGACAAATATAGCTGTCATAATCCTAGAGAGAAATTACATAGCATCAGTGAAGAATTTGCAGAAACAGAGCTCTCTTACGAAAGAGGAATATTAAAATACGACTTAGAATGTATGCACCGAGTATGTACACCAGTATCTCCAGTCTAGATTGTGTCTATAGTATTAGGCAGTAGGATCATACTATCCATGAAGCTGAAATAATTGATGTCTCTGCTTTAACCAAAAATCACCTCTTGAAAGCCAGAGTACATGGATTTGAGGAATTAAATGCACCATACGGGAGGCAGCGGTAATGTCACAGGGGGCTCCTGGAACTTCAAAGAGTAGTGCAGAAGAGTCAGTAATGGCATTAAGAGCATCAGAGAGGGGGAGAGAAAACAGCTGGGAAGCTTGGGGAGCATTGAAAAGAGCCAAGGAAATGTGGACTCAAAGCCAAGACTGAGGATATGTGGTCCAGAGCCAAACTTCAAGGTAAGAGTTTTTGCAATCTCTGCCAAACAGTTTTCTAAGGATAAATTGCAGATTATTTTATCTGATGTATTTATGAATTGCATGTTCCAATAATTTGTTTTTGGCCTTATGTACCATAAATTGAACCCATGCCAGGGAAATCCCGGATGTAAATCTGATTAAAAGAACAGAATCTTATAGAAAACGGGATGCTGCCTTGAAGCTGAATTTTCTGGGGAAAATGAATGAATAGGCCAGATGGTCCCTATCTTTGAGTGGGTGGGCATGGGATGGATTGGCATGGCTGGGGGGAAAGGTCCTTGAACTTGGGGTGCAGCCCTTCACCGTGTCCTAGGAAAAGAAAATTGTCCCCAAAGGGAGGATGTAATTCTAGTCTTGTCATTCACCCCAACACCACTCTGCAAAGCTGGCTGGCCCTAGAGTGCATCATCCACTTGTTCCCTGGAGCTCTGTGGAGGATTGAAACTCTGGGGGAGCAATCCTCCTCCTCAATCAGGTATACCCCTAACACTGTGCTGTCTGAACTCACCCCATCCAAGCTTGAGTAACCAAAGGCTAAGTGCCACAATCTCACAAAGCACTGGTCAGTCAACCTCTGTTGGTTGACAGGGAATGCACTTAGCAGGCACACTAAAATGGTATTCCCAATGTTATTCCTCAGACCCCAGCTGCCATATGAAGTAGGATGGACTAACAGACCTGACATTTGGGACTTAAGCTGTCAGAGGCTGAAGTCCAATTCATTAGCCAATATTTTCCAACTGGTATTGAAAGGGAAATACCCCTGTGGCAACAGAGAGAAGCCTCTGAAGCTGTGTAGGTTAGATTAGGGAGCTTTGGTGGACCAGCAACTACTCTATCTGCTGAATTGGGGAGTGGAGGGGGCTTAGACTATAAAACTGCAAAAGTTACAATAATGTAGCTTTTAATTAATTAAGAGAGGATTTGGCAGTTGTTATCCACTTCATAAGAATGCATTACTCATAAAAATATAGACAGGGAGAGGAAAATAACCTTGTCCTTAGGCTGCATATGGTGCATTAGTGTGCTGTATCTCCAACCCAGAAACGGGTTTCCTATAAGAATGAACTTTAACCACTTTCAGAAGAAACACATATATTTCTGACTAGAATAGCTGCAGTGTAGGGCAGGTCCAAAAAGAATGTACCTCAGAGCTTGAATCTTGCCCTTTTCTCACATATTGATGGTTACAACATTTTAAACAGGTTTCCAGAGATGTGCATGTTCTTGAGCACATTTTGAACAGTCCATCTTACATATGAGGAAACTGAAATATCATTAATATGCAGAAAACATTTCTCCTAGGTGTGAACATCAATTATACATAGGTGCCAGTGTCTACAGTAAATGCAGACTGCCTCTTTTCTCACTTGTCATATTATTTAAGATTTTGGAATCAGATGAAAATAGATACACTGCTCCTTTCTTGATGTCCTAGTAATGTAAGTCAAGAATGATGGAAGACCAGAAAGTCCATTCTTAACAATATAATATAATACCTTGTCTGTAGATTAGTGAAGAAGAAGAAATCAAACCAATAGGTGGTAAATTGTGAATGGATTACTATCATTACCATTAAATTAGTGTGAAACAATGGCTCCGATTTTCTGATCTAGCCCAGCTGTGTTTGGCACAGGGCTGGGAGAGGGAAGGGACAAAGTAAAGGTACATTTCTGGATTCTGAAGCATGGAGCTGGTAGTGAACTTGTAGGTGCTGTAATTTACACCAGCCTAAGCATGCCTCCAGTGGGTCATTCCAGAAGCAAAAGATAGCTGGAGAACACAGACAACCTGATATACCCATTATACAAGGAGAATCTTCAGGCAACCTGCTAAACCAGTTTTGTGTCTCCTCCATAGGCAAAGCCACCAAAAGGGATAAGAGTTAAATTAAGATTAATTGTCAGAATGACTGTTTTTTTTTACCCTGTGGTAGTAAGGTAAGAAAATCGTACCCTTTGGCATTCCTAATTTCTTGTAGACAAATTACAAACACTGTGAAGTGCAAACTTAGGGTCTTGGTTATTAGATTTTTTCTAGCATTTCATGTGTACTGCAAAATAAAAATGTACAGTATGCAAAAAAGAATTCTGGGTACTGCATTGCAAAAATCATGGTGTACATATGTGAACATCACAAAAAATTACCATCTTACAGTAACAATTTAGCAGTCCTTGCTATACAATTTAGACTGGACAAAGAAATTTCCTCATGCTTCAAGAGAAATAATTTCCCTTGGTATTTACCCTTCCCATATAAACTTGAACATTGCTTGTTCACTGGTATTGTACATAAAGATAAGTGAGCTAGCAACTTTAAAAATGTACAGCACATTAATGGAGATGGTAGATGAGTTCAGAGTCACAGGATCTGTCTTTTTTGGAGGTACTGTAAACAACTACTGTATTGAGGACTGGTTTATATAGTTTGGTTCAGTGCTTATACATTACCATTTATTTATCTATCGGGAATTCATAGATTCACAGGTTATAAGCCAGAAGGGACCACTGTGATCATCTTGTGTCTGATAGATCAAAGAGACCTTTATTATCAAAAATGTGTTCCCTTGTAGACTGTGATCAAGTCCCCTTTAACCTTCTTTTTGCTGAGGTAAACAGAAAGAGCTCCTTGGGTCTATCACTATCAGACATGTTTTCCAATCCTTAATAATTCTTGAGGTTCTTCTCTGAAAACTATCCAGTTTATCAACATCTTTCTTACACTGTGGACACCATAACTAGTCACTATACTCTAGTAGTGTTCACACCCATGCCAAATACAGCGATAATATAACCTCCTTTTTCCTATTCAGGAGAATGATGCAGAAGCAGTAGTAGCAGTTGTTGCCAGCCTAGTTGAAAGGAATAGTGAATACTAGGAGCTGGCCGTGAGTTCTGGTCTCATCTCTTCCACTGACTGGTGTTAAAAACCCTGCGCATGTCATAGCTTCATGACAGAGGAGGCCCCATTTCTTCAGAGGCAGGAAAGTATTATTCTCTATATTTACAGATAGTTGAATGGAGAGTTTGTACAGGATCACTGATGGGCAGAGCCAGAAATAGGACCCAGAGGGTCATATTCCGTCCTGTGCCTCTCAGAAGGTGCAGCGTACATGGCAGTGGGGAGAGGAAGAGCAACGTGTTTTTTAATTTACTTCTGTGGCAGTAGACAACACAGTCTGAATCCAAGATTGGATTCCCTAAGCAATCAATCTCTCAGATTAGCTCCACTGTGTCAGATCTCCCAGATGCTATGGTGGAGAAGAAAACCTTCTGCACAGACACAGTGCACACAACAAAATCTGTCCATTACACGGAGTCAGCAGGAGATCTCTGCCACTGTTGTTCTAATCATGTCCCTTCTCACATCATCTGGCATAGGCCATCTCTGAAACATGGTAAGCACCCTGTGAAGCCAAAGCTGATGGAGACAGTGGAAAACTTGATTTCAGGGCTGCCATCACAATTGATAGTTATCCCAGAAATGGATCTGATGTTTGAATGGCTTTGGAAGCCGGTCTGATGGATATCGCCCCTCTCTTAATAAGAATTATCCTCCAGCTGTAGTGAGAGGAGGCACTTAAGCTATATCTGGTTCGATAAGGAGAGGGGGCTGGTGGAAGAGTATTCTCCATCAGAGGTCACAGTTCTGGAACAAGCTCCCACTGAGTTTAGGTCAGGGTCATCGACAACTTTGGCTTTGTGCTCTCTTTTTTTTTTTAAATAATCCAAAGGAAAAAATCAAAATAAATAACCTCATCCAATCTTTATCAACAAGTTCAGTGCCACTGTAGTGGAGACTATGACCAGCTCAGATAGGACTACTGCATTAGTGTGGGACAAACGTTACATTAACACTTTTACCTTATCCTATCCTCATCCTGGAATGTATGCACCAGGTGGGTTCTGATGTAAATTTAGGCTAGGAGAGCATCTGCATTTGAAGTGAGATGCAAAATCCATGGATTTAATCCTTTATTGATTCCCTTTTTCACCATGGTGAATTCTATATCCAGATTAACATAACTGTCTTAAAAGAGGTCCTGCAGTGGATGGTACTCACTTTCTTAGCTACTGACCCTGCAATCAACAGCACTGATCAAGAGTCAGATCCTTATTCATTGAAGTTTTGGAATTTAACAATTGTGACAACCACTTTGCTGGAAAAAAACAACCAACCAAACAAAACCAACCTTTGTGATGCTGGTAGGTGGGGAGCTTAAGGAAAAAGACTTTAAATCAGTTTCCAACCTCTTTTAATAATTGATTAGCAATCATAAAATAACTTTTAAGGACTACATTTTCAATCTGGCCTCCCTTTATATGAGTACAGTTTTACATGATCAAACAATTGTGTATGCATTTTTAGCATGATCAACCTGCGCAAACAGATTGTACAATTCAGCTTCCTTTCTATAATGTGTTTTCCAGTTTCCATATAGTCTTTATAGATAAATCACTAATAATTGCTATTTATGTATATAGACTAACATCAGAGGGTTTGTCTATGTTGCCTTGTGAACTGAGGACATATGAGCTGTTAAAGTAACAGAATTTCACAGTAACAGTGAACTAATAGAGCATCATCCGTTTTTGTATGACATATGCCTACTCTCATAAGATTAATGTATTGTGAACCTTTTATGTTTGGCATTTATATATTTATTTTTATAATGGAAAAAAATGAGTTTGGGATTTTTTGTCTTGGCTCCTGTACTGGCACTCTTAAGGTCAGCAGATTTTCTAAGTGCAAGAACAAGCCTAATGGCATTGATCTTGGAATATGTGCCAGGAGAGAGCAGTAAAACCTTGCTGAGCCGATTTCAGGAGGTTAATACAGCACCTATTGTGACGCTGTCAGACCAGGTGCCAGCTCATGCCAGTACCCCAGGCCAATTCACTTGTTTATTAGTATAGATTAAAGTGATTGTTAAATGTGTGAGTGCATTTGGTGTTTAAACTTCATGAAAACGAATGGAATTAATCTTAAACATAAAAGTGCTCATTTCAAAGCAAGTGGCCATTATGTGTGATGATTGGACATCAACGATTCTAAATGCATTCCTCACTCAGTCACTGTCATCAAAGGAAGAACTCATATGCATAGTGACCCTCTCTTTTTGTTTTCTGTGAGGAGAAGCTGTGGGAATGTATTCAAGGAAAGTCCCTTCAACTGTGGACTGTTTGGATTCGAACAGGGTAGAATAACTGAATGAGAATATGGAGATCCCCGGAGTTATTGTGGATAGCGCTGACTGACTTTTGGGAAACTGGCAGATTACTACATCTTTGATACTATTTAGAATTATAGATTGTGACTCACCTATATATATACTTTAGCTGCTTTATCCTCTTAATAACTCTTATTTCCTTTTCTAAGCTAATAAACCTTTAGTTAATTTACTATAGAATTGGCTGCCAGCATAATCTTTGGTGTAAGACCTAGGGTACCAATTGGTCTGGATTAAATGATTGGTCTCTAAGGACTGGAAGCAATCTGAATGTGATGTGGTTTTTGGTGTAAGTGACCTTTTATCAAAAAGTCCAGTTTGTCTGGGTAGCAAGATAGACTGGAGAATCTACTCTAAGGTGACTGACTGTCTATGATTCCACAGTGAAACAGGTAGTGACCCAGGAGTTCATGTTTGTTACTGGCTTGGCGAAATCTAATTATAGAGCACACAACCATTTTGGGGTATCTGCCCTGTTTTCTGAGTCTGCCCTGAGGTAGGCTCCCACAGTCTTGAGCCATGCCAGGCAGCGTGACACCCACCTTCTTCAATCAGACATCCTTCCTCCTCCTTTTGGAATGAAAAAATGAGGCATGTGACACTTAAGGTAAAAGCATTATCCTCTGTATCCTCTCTCCTGTTTCCCCATGGTCCCAGACCCTTTACCATGTATTCTGCTATGCTTCTGCAGGATCTTCTCTTCTTAAATTTGTTTTTAATTTCCATTGCTCTAAGTAATAACATATTTCTTCTGCTCCCATTCTTTATTTGCATGGGAACTGTTTGTCTCCCAATATTGCCAAGCTCAGGCACCAAAAAACCATAATTGGCTTAAAAACATTTAGATTTTTTAAAATAATAAATTTGGGGCACTTTTTTTATTTGTCTTCTGGTTTTTAAATCTTTAGGGGATATTTGGTTCTTGTTTTCAGGCTTTTCTCTGCAACCACAAGGCCTAGAAACGTACTTTAAAAAATGTAAGACAGATTCTCCTGCAATCAGATTCCTTCAGGAGCTGCCGCTTTTAGAACAACATCAAATATTGCAAGACACGCACTAAAATAATGGGATTTCATAACACTGTGATCAGGCAACCTGTGGGCAAGGGAAAGTTGTGGGTCAGGAAGAAAAAAGGGAAATAATTTTAAGCTGCCCCTCCTCTCAGGAGCCTATCTACCATCTTATCTGTTTAACTCTCTTTGTAATATAAAAGTAAAATTTAGGAGGCTCCTCTTCTTTCCACTCCTGCTGACAGAGGAGCTCCTCCTGGTAGCTGCTGCAGCATCAGTCACAAAAATCAGCCAAGAAATCTGAAGAGCTTTACAGTTTTAACCCAAATTTAAATTAATTAAAACTATATTTCTTTGTCTGAGCTTTGGCTGATTTTTTAGTCGATAATTTTGCTGTGTGTCCCAATGCATACCAGTAAAAACACAGTGATAAATATTATCAAATATGTATTTATAGTTATATGTGTTAGCTGCTTTTGAAATATTCAAGATGGGATATCCTTATTCCAAGGAGCTTTTAATCTATGGATAGACAGAGATAAAGATGGACTTTATCGGAAGGGGAAAAGCAATAGGCGATTTCAGACCAATCCACCAACAAAGACTAGGAAATATACAAAAGGCAAGAAGAATAATGGATATACTGATATATATATATTAATTTTCTATAATATTTTGTAAGAAAGTCTTGTATCCATTAATACTTTTCCTATACACAAAGCCAAGAACGTATACTTTCAGTAAGAAGATTTATCTTAAATTAATGGGGGGAGGAGATGCTCCAACAATAAAAGCCTCGGTGAGAGAGCATGATGTATGCATCTCCTCTGTAAACTATCTGCTTAAATTCTGAAAAGAAAATAGCTGGTCTCTGCAAACAACCAGCGTTTACAGGATTCAAAAGGTGCAGAACATATACATTAAGGCCATCCCAGTTCTGTGGTTACATACTTCATGAGCTCAGGAGGAATATGGTGAAACACTAGTCAATTTATCTGGGTTGTTAGTTCAGGACCAGCTTCTGAATATTCAGTGAAAGGTAGCCATGTGGGTCAATAATTGGTATGCAAGTCTTAGAGTCTGTCAGTTTTTCCCTGGCTTGAATAGCTCAGACTTTATTATTCCATTTTGTCAAGGAGAGAAGATCTACCCTATATCATTGTACTGCTGTGAACACCTGAGCAGGCAGCAATGACTTTTAAGATGCTTATTTTTTAATCCAGCCTTATTAAAACATACATAAATGATAGAGCTAACTGCTACTCCACTATCTTGGAACAATGCATATTATCTGATAATATCTCATACATAACTCCTCTCTATTTTTAAGAGTAATTTTAGGGTATGAAAAAAATCCAGTTGAATGACAACTTCTCCATCACTGGCTTGATATTGTGTTCCATGTTTTGTTTAATTTGTATGGGCTGTAATATGATCTATACGTGATTTGGGAGCAGAGTCTGAGATACAGATGAATGTAATATTTATGTAACCAAATGCTGAAGGCCAGCATCTTCCCATGTAATGATACTGGAATCATTTTTCAGAAAGACATATATCAATTAGAATTACAATTATTCTCTTACAGGCTATAGTGGGCTGCAGAACTTTTTATTAATTATTAATTATTCTTATTATTTCAGTTAATAGTTGTAATTTCCTGATTTATACAGGGTTAAAAATAGAGTTACTGAATGCAGTAGAAAGAGGATAGGGTCAACTGTCATTAGTAGGAAATTTGGCAATATTCCTTTTTATATAGTAAGCTAATTTTATGCTGCATAAGGCTTTTGATATTTATTTATCAATCATTTTTCTGTCTGTTTGTCTGCCTATTTACCTGTCATATTTCCAAGGCAGCTATCACACTGATACCAAGATGCCTGAGGCAGCCTTAAGTTACTATTCTGTCTGTGTTTCCTTTGATATCTGACAAATTTTCTTTTCTCTATTTTTGTCTTTCAGGTTTATCAGTCAAGGCTCCCTTTGAACTGCCTGTGTGCTCCAGTTTTTCAGAGTGATTTATTCTTGGTGTTTGTGTTCTATATTAGTGGGGTGAGGGAGTTTCATACCCAAAAGGCAGATCCACTCTGTCTATTTAATTTTTTCAAGCTAGACTACAGATCGGCATTTATTCTGTCATGAATTCCCTTCTCTTATCTCAGCCGGATGTTTCTTCTTTACTGGACATGTTTGATGTTTTATTCCTTAATACACCTTTGTGTGGAGAAGACGAAAGATCCATCTATGCAAACAAACAAACAAACAAACAAAACCCTAGGAGCATCTTTGTTATAACAAATAATAAAAAGAAATGGCCTTTTCCTTGAAATCCAGGTGTAACAGAGTACTGGGAATCAACAGCTAAGCCAGCATTCTGATCACTAATCATCCCTGGGGTGTACCTGACTATGTCTAATTAGAAGATTAGAAGAGCTGGGGAGGACTAAAGTGCTAATTAGCCCACTAATTTAGAAGGTTGAAGGTGGCACAAGAAGGGAGTGCTAAAAGGGAGAGAAATAGGCTAGTGGAGCCAGAACCAAGAACGACTTCTGGATGGAAAGATCTCTTCCCTCTCCTGGGAGGAGGAGAAACTGATGCTGTAAATGGATGAGGTGTATGGTTTAGTCAGGTGGTGGGTAAAGCAATGTAAATAAACTACATTGTGGTGTTTAACAACAGAAGGTATCCAAATATGCTGTGTTGACAGAAGAGGGACTGCATTCTGTACACAAAATCAATCTGTTTTTTTTTTTTTTAAACCACACTGTATTTCTTACATAGGAATTCATACGTTGTAGTGACTGTGTCATGCAGTTGCCTAGTTATAATTGTCTACATTTGTAATGTTTTCTCTGGGTCTATGAGCTGCAGATAGGACATCTAGCAGTGCCATCTCAGCTGCTAAATGCTGCAGAAGTGACTGCCCCTCCAAAACCCATTTTAGTAGATAGTGGAGTGTCTTTCTTGTGCCTGAAATTGCCTGCAGCCTGATCATCTTCCTTGAAAAGGAAGGTGTTCAGATATAACCATCTTGAGCACAGATTAGTTACATTCCCATTGCCTTTGGATGTCCATGATGTCTCCACAAGGTCTGTGTTCTCTAAGATGAGGAAGTTGATAAGTTTAGACAGGGCTTGCCTCCTTCTGCCAGCTGCAGCACAATCTTCATGGATGCTGGTGATAAAACAGTGTGTCATGAGGACAGACAATTTCTTACAGTTTGGAAAGGACCAAGCTCTATTCAACTGAAATTCCCCAAAAGGGTCCCAATTACCAGGTAGTTGGTCTATGGCCAAACATTCCAGCTTTGTGACAAGAAGACCCAGTAGGGTTGCCAGGCATCTGGTTTTTGACTGGAACATCTGATTGAAAGGGGACCCTGGTGGCTCCGGTCAGCACCGCCAACCAGGCCATTAAAAGTCCAGTCGGCAGAGCTGCAGGGCTAAGGCAGGCTAGTCCCTACCTGTCCTGGCACTGTTCTGCACTTCGGAAGTGGCCAGCAGGTCCATCTCCTAGGCAGGGGAGCCACGGGGCCCCGTGCCCTGCCCCTGCCCCAAGCACCAGCTCTGCACTCCCATTGGCTGGGAATCATGGCCAATGGGAGCTGGGGGGCAGTGCCTGTGGACTAGAGCAGCACGCAGAACCTTCTGGCCCTCCTGCTTAGGAGCCGAACCTGCTGGCCACGTCCGGGGCACAGTGCGGAGCCAGGACAGGCAGGGAGTCTGCCTTAGACCCGCTGCGCCGCTGACCATGAGCCGCCTGAGGTAAGCCCGCGCCCCAACCCCGATACCCAACCTCCTGCCTCAGCTCTGAGCCCCTCCAAAACCTGGATCCCCCTCCTGCACCCCAACCCTGTCAGCCCCAGCCCCACCCCAGATCCTGCACCCCCAGACCAGAGCCAGTACCCAACCTGTATCTCCTTCCCACACTCTGAATCCCTCAGCCCCACCCCCCCAGCCTGAAGCCCCCTCCCGCACCCCAAACCTCTCATTTCTGGCCCCACCCCAAAGCCTGAATCCCCAGTTAGAGCCCTCACTCCCTCCTGCATGCGAATCCCCTGCCCCAGCCCAGTGAAAGTGAGTGAGGGTTGGGGAGAGTGAGCCACCAAGGTAGGGGAAATGTAGTGAGAGGGAGGCATCGCCTCAGGGAAGGGGTGGGATGAGGCAGGGTCGGGGCCTCAGGGAAAGGGCGAGACTAGTGTCCAGAAAGATGCTTGGAGGGCTGGAGTTATCTTAGTCTTATAGGCCTGAGCTTTCCAAAGCTCATCTTTCATTTGAAAGGTAACTGGCCAAGGCATCCAGTTTGAACATGAAGCAGTCCACAACCGCAGACTATAGAATATACATGAGGTGAGTAGAAACAACAGGGGATGAAACTTTGCTGTCAGGACATGAGGGGAAGTGGGAAGGGTGGACTCCATTGTGTAGTCAGTCAAAGTGGGCATCAAGGGCAAAACAAAACAAAATTATCAGTGAAGAGAACGCCAATGGCTCTCTTTTGGATGTGAAACTGAGCTCCACCTGCTTGATGTCATCTGAAGGGCAAGGTGGTAAACTATGTGTGAAAAATAATGTGGCATTCTTCCCAGATAAAGCCATCTTCCCTTTGATTACATTTCACATTAATATACTGTTGTACCTTCAACTTGTCTGCATGCATCTTTGTCTTCATGCATCTCGCCACTCATGTTTTCAAAGGGCACTATTTCATCTGATAGACTGTGTACCCTGGAGAACAATATGTGAATTATGCACAATTCCTCAGGCTAGCTAAAGGGTGCCACTAGATCTGTCAAAGGTTCAGAAATATATCTTTCAAATGCAAGATTTTTTTAATATGATTCAAATGGTGTGAAGTGTTGTGTTATGACATGCCTGTATGAAGTCAAGAAGAGGATAATGAGACAAGAGATGAGAAGATATTTGTTTCTACCTGTGAGGAAACAAGAAGAAATGAATTAATATGATGTGCTACCCTTGCAAAACTATACAACATTCAGCTCCAGGCAAAAGAAAACAGCCGAGTATGTAATAACTTTTAAAACAGCCTGTGTTTTAGAAAACTGTGCCTAGTAGCTGGCTGAGATGAGATCAGTTGTGAGATGTATTTTACATAGCTGAGGCAAGGAAATTAACTTTCTGATTGTGAATTTATTTGTTTATTTAATCATTTAATAGGACTTGCACAATAATTTTATCCTTAGTTGTCTGTGCTGTACATATTGTAGGAAAGGGTGTGGCTGTATTTTCATATTATGTAGGCATTTTAGATTATTAGATATCACAGTATGTAGACCTATACTGTAAACACAGCAAAATCTCAGTTAACTGTAATTTTGTTCTTCAAAGTTTAGTTTCCTAGGGTTTACTGTAGTCTTCACTGAGATCTGAGGAGAAGAGTGTTGTACAAGGGAATTCGCCAGCAGAGGAGAGCAGAGTTGTGCATGAGTTCCTCCAATTAGTCAAAGGTTTCAGGTGTCTCTTACGACTTTCAGATAATCTTAGTTCTATTGTAATGCTATTGTGATACAATGTTAGTTTCATCACCTGATTCTCCTCCTTTCAAACAGGAACACACACACACACACACACACACTCTTAAACAAAGTGCACTAGTTCTTTTACCCAGGAAGACAGCAATAGTAAAATACCATCTGGTGCTAATATGCACTCTGACTAATAAAATACTCTAATACCAAGATAGACCTCATAAAGAGAACTCATTGGCAGTACAAACAGATCAACACTCCCCTGACATAATGTAATTTCCATACCAGAACAACAAATGTGTTTGTGTGTTGTTTTAGAAATTAAATGACCCACATATGTTCCCTGATTTAAAGTTCACTAGAAAAGCTGTATGGAATCTTTAGCTCCAAATTCTGCTTTCATTGTCACTGGTGTAAATCTGGAGTAACTGTCCAGATTTCAGTAACTCAACAGTTAATCTTAATCTACACCTCTGTCAATAATAATAAATTTGGCCCTACAAGAGGCAGTGTGGTCAAGCGGATAAGACACTGGATTGGGAAACAAGAGACTTCCTTCTATTTCTGGCTTTGCCACTGACCTGCTTGGTGATTTCACTTTGTGCCTTTTCCCCCCTCTCACTCTTTGTATTATCTAGTGAATCTGTAGGCTCTTTGGGGCAGTGGTTTTCTTTATATGTTTGGATAGCACACCGAGGTCCTATTGATGATAAAGTTAATCTTGCCTTAACAAGCTTATAAGTGTTATATTAAATTTGTGTATGTGAAGTGATTTTGTTATATGGTCCTAATACTAAGGAAACCACTTCCAGCAAAGCAGCAGATATCAGAATTAAATCAAAGAGATGTATTAAAAACACTGAATAAAGGCTTTACAAATACACAATTGCTGCTTGATATTTTAATTAGGCTGAGTTTTAGAAAGAACTACCTCCACATTAGCTATCCTTAAATTCCTCTGAGCTAATCTGTAATTGTTGAGTTAGTCTCTCTTGACAGCCAACTGTTTTCAGGTGCATGCATGTGTCTCCCATTGACTCCATCATATGTCTCACATGTAGGCAGCCTGTGGGGGAGGGTTTGAGCATTGGCCTGCTAAACTCAGCATTATGAGTTCAATCCTTGAGGGGAGCCATTTAGGAATCTAAGGCAAAAATCTGTCAAGGACAGTACTTGGTCCTGCTGTGAAGGTAGGGGACTGGACTCAATGACCTTCAAGGTCCCTTCCAGTTCTATGAGATAGGTATATCTACATATAAACCATTTGGTGCAAAGCATGTTTCTATTTTCCCTTAGAAGAGAGATCTCTCAGTTTGATTAATTCTGTTCTTTCATTGTACCTTTCTCACAACATGACTCCAAGTAGAAAGATACATGGTGCAGTCATCTGAAGAGTGTGGTGAATGAATTCAACTTGCAGGAATGGGCATCCTAGCAGGGATGGGTGTCCTAGAGTCCGCAAAGGGCATTGTAAATCACTGATGTAAGGTGATAGAAATCCACAAAATTCTGCAAGACATCTAGTAAAAGCTTCCAGCATGTCACATACCATACCTTTTTTCATCTCTTGGAAAATCATGCTAAGCTCTATTTCAAGTATGGTAATTTTTTAGGAACAAGTCACAATATTGCCAAAACCAAGAGTTCAGAAACTATGCATTATCCTCCCCTTCTCCCCTCATCTGCCCTCAAAAAACCCTAATGAGTTTGTCTTAAAAATCATAATTTTTAAAGATTTTGTTAAATTTATATTCTGGTTTTTGAGCCTTTAAGGGACACTTTTGTCACATTTTTTAGCTTGAAAGCTCTTCTAATGAAATAACATGGTTCCAGGCAATAAGGCTTTAAGAGAAACACCAAATATCACAAGATTTGTGGATAAGAAGCATGAGATTTGGCAATGCTGATAAAGTGTATTTAAGGGAAAGTTTCCTAGGTTGAAGCTGAAAAACAATCAGGCATAAACGGAGAAATTTCTCTCTAATATCCTTTCCCTGAATTTTGGGGGTAAGACTTGGTATTATAGCCTGACCAGCTAGAATAGTGGGAATACATTATTTGCAGATTGTAATAATAAAAAAAAAGTTTAGCCAACAAATATTGTTTGACCATTTATAGGGATGGTTGAATAATGTGCGTGTATGGTGGGAGACTTTGGTAACTTATTTCCAAGGGAATGCACTGAAAAAAAAATACTGGGTGACAAATATTGTGAAGTTTGGTAATTTAAGAGGAATAAATATTGCAGAAGTACCATGTGAATTTAGTGAGTTCATTTCAAAATTACCAGTTAATGAATATCCTTTCAGCTAGTTGTTTTGATAGTTAGTTCACAACAGTTCCAGATTCTTTTTCATTTCCCCCAAAGCAATATAGTACCCTTTTATTTCTCTTGAAAAATGCATTAACACCTGGATTTCATATACACAAAAGGTTCTCTTCATGAAATGATTGATAACTATACTTAAACACCTTCTGAAGCCATAGCACAGTTTTTAACTCAAGTTCTGATTCAGCAGTCCACCTCTATTCAACAGTCCATCTGTATCCATCAGATTTTAGCACATGCTTAAATCCAATTGACATGGATGAGATTTAAGCATACACTTGAAGTTAAGCATGTGATTACGTTTGCTGAATTGGACCCAGCTGTTGCTTTGTTTTAAGCCTGAATCATTTCATCACTCCCCCTACAAGTTTGTCCTTTAACTTAATTTTTTCCCAGTGGAAATTATTCAGTCAACTATCCATTGATGATCATAGCCATGTCTCAAAGGAACATGTGATGGAGCAAATTGTGAATGGAAGGACAAAGCAGTCAAGATGGCCATATTTAAGTTTAGTTTCTCTGAAGTTGTCAAAGAAGCTCACATTCTCTGGGTTCATAACTTTGCAATGCTGATTACTCCACACTTCAACCAGAAATGAGTAAATGGCATGAATATATTTCAGTTTATCTACTGTGAATGTGTTCATGGAGCTCTAACGCCCATGCTCACATCATCTACTTGTTTCCGGGCATATTTCATTAGTCTGATGAAGTTGCTCCCAGCAAGTTTCCTATGCCACTTAAACAGTTCTATACAAGCTTGATCCTGCACCCACTAAAGTTAATGGGAAATCTTTCATTGATTTCAATAGTGGAAGATCAGGTGTATGGTTCTTTGAACCACCTCCCTGATTCTGAGATCCAGACCTGACACCAATATTACAAATATCAGACAGCTCTAAATTGTGTCACAGATGTACTTAATGAATCCGATGCCAGTGGAGGATTCGTGTTTTGGAGAAATGGCTAAAGCAGAGGTTCAATTCTAGCAATGGCATAGTTCCACAAAACAAAGAGTTCCCTTACACTAGAATAATTCTCTGCTGGGCATCTGTTGCCTGGGTGATGGCTCTTTTATGTAGAGAATCCGGCCAAATGTTAGTATAACACTGAGATTCTTGTGTTATGTATAAGTGAATTGCACACCAGATCTGGACACAGTATTCCAGCAGAGACTGCACCAATGCCAAATACAGAGATAAAATAACATTTACTCCTACTCAAAATTCCCCTGTTTATGTGCCCCAGGATCATGTTAGCTCTTTTGGCCACAGTGACACACTGGGAACTTGTGTTCACCTGATTATCCACCACATTCTGCAAATCTTTTTCAGTCACTGTTTCCCAGGACAGAGTCCCCCATCCTGTATGTACGGCATATATTCTTTGTTCCTAGATGTACACATTTACATTTAGCCATATTAAAATAAATATAATTTGCTTGCGCTCAGTTTACCAATCAATCCAAATCGCTCTGAATCAGTGATCTGTCCACTTCACTATTTACCACTCTCCCAATTTTTGTGTCATCTGCAAACTTTATTGATGTCTGTATGTTTACTTCCCAGTAATTCATAAAAAATGTTAACAATCTGTGCAGGACGACACTGCAAACAGATCTCCTCAATGACAATTCCCCATTTACAATTACATTTCAGACCTAACATTTAGCCAGTGTTTAATCCGTTTAATGTGTCATGTTAATTTTATTCCGTTTTCGGGTTTTTTTAATGAAAAAAAATCATGATACCAAGTCAAACACCTTATAGAAGTCCAAGTATATTACATCAACATTATTACCTTTATCAGCCAAACTTGCAATCTCATAAAAAAAAGATATCAAGTTAGAGTTATTATCATTTTAACATTATTCTGCTTTAAAAAAAAACCTCCCAAAAGGATAAGTAAATTATTCAAATAGTTGTACTTTAGTTTAAATATTTTGACAATTTGTTGTAAGTATTCAGATCCCTAAATGCTCAATTAAATACTGGTTGGTATAATTGTACACATTATCTCCTGTTTCTCAAGAGCTAAACAGTAGAAAATTACTACTCAGGGCCAGTGGGGGGAAAAATCACTCCAAAAGTGTCTGACAATAAAATCAGAACTTACTCTTCATGGTAATTTACAGAGACTATTCTGGTATCTAAAACAGCAAGAGCTATGGACATTTTGAACTCTAAGAAATGCAACAATTGATTTATTTTCTACATGAGGCTTTTTAGAACACTTAAGATGATTACACTGGCTGGGAAACACTGTCCATTTTTTCTCATTTTTGATGCCAGAAACAGATGGATGAAATTGGCATTCTTCTTATCATTTAGAACAAAAAGTCAGGTAAAAGAGAGACATAAATGGGAAAAATAGATTAAAACAGTTCTTAAAGAAGATGAGGTAAGTTTTTGAAAATTAACTTTTTCTGATCCTAGGCCTTCATTTTAAAGTTTTTGATACCAAGCATTTTCCATAGACGGAGTGGCAAGAATCAGCTCTCGTATAGTTAAAGGAAACTAACCAAGTGTGGGCAGACCTAAAGAAGTTTGGAGTTTTAAATCTCTTTGAAAAAAGTTGGCCAGCTTATGGACTCTACATTCCTTGCACACCCAACAGTCTCATTGAGGATAACAGCATGGAGTTTAGGCTACAGGCTGTTAAAGGCACAATATGCAAGACTCAATATGGCACAGTTGGCTTAGGGTAGAAAACTCTTATGACTCAGGGGTCTGTCTTTCACTTGCCTCTCACCAATTCCCAAAGTACCTAAGCTCCAGACTTACTTGTTCCTTAATGACAGTAGGCTACAACTAGTGTAAATCTAGTGATCGCACTGCACCTTTAAGTGGGGGGCGGGGGCAGGATTTGTCTGCCTGGCCAAATGAAGGAAACAGTGCTTTAAGGCTGGGCAGGGAAGGGGAAGGGAAGGAGAGGAAAACTGTTCCAAATTGAGACAAGGGGCCAACATGGTGACACTGACTCATCCCCTGGGAACTGGATGGGCGAAAGGGCTTAAAAGGGCAGCTCTGTATGAAGGGCCTCCATTTACATGGAGCACCCGCACTCCCTCCCCTTTAGGTGGTGAAATACCAGGTTTGCTCAGTGCTGTGGGCGTTGCACTAGCCACCCCTTTTCTAGGTGGCATGGAATGGAATTTTTCCTTTAACACCAGATTGGCCCAGATTCGTCTTCCAAATTCAGGGAGGGCTTTTTTCATGCATGTCGTGAAGGGCGGTAGGCTCTATATCACAACTCATTATGTAAGTGTGGGGTGGAAGTCCAGTACAGGTACTCCATAGGAAAGGTATACAGTGATCGGATAAATGGCTTGGAAAAGGACTTAAAAAAAGAAGTGTTTGTTAAAGGAACAAAATGGGGGTGGGTGGGGTTGGGGGGCTCCTATGATTGGTACAGCAGGGAGCCAAATCCCCTTTTTTTATAGTGCACCTTACCCCTCCTACAAGGAGAGTGAATGGTAAGGTCTCAGCAATGGATTAGCATGGGGACCTGGATGGAAAAAGAGGGGAAATGGTGGAAGCCCCTCAGATAGTTATTGAATGAACATGGAGTTACCTGCACTGTGCACTTTTATCTGCTGGGTAGTTCCAGACATCTAATAATAGAGTTGTGGCCTGATTAAACCATATCAAATGTCTCCTGTCCTTCTTTCGGTATAGCTGAACAATGCGGGTAGGCAGAACCACCATTCCAGCCTAAGGGTATGTCCACACTACGAAATTAGGTTGATTTAATAGAAGTCGATTTTTTAGAAATCAATTTGATTTAGTCGATTGTGTGTGTCCCCACTAAGCACATTAAGTCAGTGGTGTGCATCCACAGTACCGTGGCTAGCATCGACTTTTGGAGCATTGCACTGTGGTAGCTATCCTACAGTTCTTGCAGTCTCCGCCGCCCATTGGAATTCTGGGTTGAGCTCCCAATGCCTGATGGGGCAAAAGCATTGTCGCAGGTGGTTCTGGGTACATGTCGTCAGCCCCCCCCCCTTCCCTCCCTCCGTGAAAGCAATGGCAAAAAATAATTTCTTGCCTTTTTTCCTGGGTTACCCATGCAGACGACATACCATGGCAAGGATGGAACCCGCTCAGATCACTGTCACTGTATGTCTCCTGGGTGCTGCTGGCAGACGCGGTACTGCAGTGCTACACAGCAGCATCCCCTTGCCTTGCCTTGCCTTGAGAACGGCAGATGGTACAATACGACTGCTAGCCGTCCTCGTCGCCCCATGGGTGCTCCTGGCCGACCTCGGTTAGGTTGCTCGGGGGTGCCTGGGCAGACGTGTGCTCCTGGCCAGCCTCGGTGAGGTAGGTCAGGGGTGCCTGGACAAAAATGGGAATGACTCCAGGTCATTCTCTTCTTTAAGTTTCATCTAATGGAGATTCAGTCCTGCCTGAAATATCATGCCAGCTGGAGGTTTCTGCCTTAGGCTGCTCTCCCAGTCGGCAGCACCGCGCGGTCGCACCTATCCCAGCCTACCCCTTGCTCCCATGGCTCATGAAGTCTGGACAGTAGTAAGGAACAGTTCAACTATAGACTGAGCTAGTGCAGAATGGTGGTAGAATGTGCCTTTGAATGTTTAAAAGCTCTCTGGCGCAGTTTACTGTCTCAGTTAGACCTCAGCGAAACCAATATTTCCATCGTTATTACTGCTTGCTGTGTGCTTCACAATATCTGTGAGAGTAAGGGGGAGACATTTATGGCGGGTGGGAAGTTGAGGCAAATCGCCTGGCTGCTGATTACGCGCACCCAGACACCAGGGCAGTTAGAAGAGCACAGCAGGGCGCGCTGTGCATCAGAGAAGCTTTGTAAACCAGTTTCATGACTGGCCAAGCTACGGTTTGAAAGTTCTGTTTGTTTCTCCTTGATGAAAACCCACCCCCTTGGTTCACTCTACTTCCCTGTAAGCCAACCACCCTCCCTCCCCCCGTTTGATCTCTGCTTGAAGAGGCAATAAAGTCATTGTTGTTTCAAATTCGTGCATTCTTTATTAATTCATCACACAAATGGGGGGGGGGATAACTGCCAATGAAGCCTGGGAGGGGTAGGGGAGGAGGGAAGCACAGGGGTGGGGTAGTTGTAGGGGCACCCCCATAGAATGGCATGCAGCTCATCATAGAAGCAGCATGTCTGGGGCTCTGACCCGGAGCGGCTGTTTGCCTTCTGGTTCTTTGCGGCTTCATGCGACACTGCTGCAGGTCCCTGTTATAACCTCTGTCCTTCATGCCCTTGGAGATTTTTTCAAATATTCTGGCATTTCGTCTTTTGTAATGGAGTTCGGATAGCATGGATTCATCTCCCCATACAACAATCAGATGCAGTACCTCCCATTCAGTCCATGCTGGAGCTCTTTTGCGATTCTAGGACTCCATGGTCACCTGTGCTGATGAGCTCTGCATGGTCACCTGTGCTAATCAGCTCGCTATGTTGGACAAACAGGAAATGAAATTCAAAAGTTTTGCGGGTCTTTTCCTGTCTACCTGGCCAATGCATCTGAGTTGAGAGTGCTGTCCAGAGTGGTCACAATGGAGCACTCTAGGATATCTCCCAGAGGCCAATACCGTCGAATTGCGTCCACGCTACCCCAAAATTGACCCAGCAGGATCAATTTCAACACTAATCCCCTCGTCAGGCAGTACAGAAATCGATTTTAAGAGCCCTTTAAGTTGACAAAAATGGCTTTGTCATGTGGATGGGTGCAGGGTTAAATTGATCTAACACTGCTAAATTTGACCTAAACTCACAGAATATCAGGGTTGGAAGGGACCTCAGGAGGTCATCTAGTCCAACCCCCTGCTCAAAGCAGGGCCAATCCCCAGACAGATTTTTGCCCCAGATCCCTAAATTGTCCCCTCAAGGATTGAACTCACAACTTTGGGGTAAGCAGGCCAATGCTCAAACCACTGAGCTATCCCTTCCCCCACAAGAAACTTTTAAAAACTCAAGAATTGAACTCACAACGCTGGATTTAGCAGGCCAATGCTCAAACCACTGAGCTATCCCTTTGCCCATAGTGTAGACCAGGGCTAAATATCTACTTTCACAGCCTCATAACTTTCTCTGCAATTTTTCTTTTAGGCTGAAATTTCCTGAGCTTATAGTCTAACCCAATAAGACTTTTTTGTTTTGTTTTGTTTTAAATGTTTGAATAAAGGTAGTAGATACTTTGAGTCAGGAGTGGCGGAAGCTGCCTTAAAAGTGTAGGGGGGGCATTGGTACTCGAACTATGGCCCTGCCCCCTGCACCACCTATTCTCCTTGAGGCCACACCCCCACACTGCCCCTTCTCCACAACCCCCTGCCCTTGCACCACTCATTCCCAAGAGGCCCTGCCCTCACACCACCCCTTCTCGCCAAGTCTCCACTCCTTCGTGACCTCTTCCTCCAAGGCCCACTCCCGCGCTGCCTTATTCTCCCAATACCCCGCCTCCTACTCATTCCTCTCCACCCCCTCCCCCATCATTTGTCCTTACGTCCGATAAAAAGTGGTGGGGCCACTGTTCTGGTGCCCCTGCTTTGAGTTACACTGCCATTTTGTTAAACATAAGGCCGATTTTGGTACTTAGATAACGCAACAACAGGTTAATTTCTAAATCTCAGTCCTGCAATTAACTTTTTTCCTGAGCAAGGACAAGAGTCATTGCCATGGCAGAAGAAATGTGGTTAACAAATAAAGAATTATGTGACTGCAGATAAGATCCTCGCCATTGACAGTGCTTTATTTTTGGATATTAGTGTAGATTTCTAGTAATCTACACATTTGAGTATAGATTTCTCTGGAGAGATACAGTTAGTGAGATTTTTAAAAAAAATCATTTAAAATAAGAAAGGACTGTATTTTTACTTTGTCATGCCTTATTTAAACTTTCTTCTAACTAAAAACTATTGTTTTTCTTAGGCTCATGTATACTTCTCTGTGCTACTCTTTTCACTTTAATATTTCCTTGTGAGAGTTAATCCCTGTCTGCATTCTCCATTGTACCGTAGAACTGCTTCCTCCTGCTCATAAAGTGACCCCTTCAAAACCCTATAGGAATTTATTATAGAAGTATAGAAATGCAGGACTCAAGAGGTTAGCTAAATCCATCCCCCTGCACTGAGGCAGGGCAAAGAATACCTAGAGCAGGGGTCATCATCAGCAACCTTCAGCACGTGGTCAATCAGGGTAATCCACTGGTAGGCTGTGAGACATTTTGTTTACTTTGACCGTCTGCACTCATGTCCCCCTGCAGCTCCCAGTGGCCATGGTTTGCTGTTCCCGGCCAATGGAAGCTGCAGGAAGCTGCGGCCTGTAGGGACATGCTGGCCAGTGCTACCTGCAGATTCCATTGGCCGGAAATGGTGAACTGCAGCCACTGGGAGCTGCAGGGGGATGTGCCTGCAGACCATCAAAGTAAACAAAATCATCAGATCATCTTGCAGAACCCCACTGGATATGTCCTTCCAGTTTGACAATGAACCATTGATAACTACTCTTTGAGTATGACATTTTCACCAGTTTTGTACCCACCTTATAGTAATTTCATCTAGACCACATTTCCCTAGTTTGCTTATGAGAATTGCATGTGGGCCTGTGTCAAAAGCCTTACTAAAATCAAGACAAAACATTTCTACTGCTTCCCCCTATCTACTAGGCCAGTAACCCTGTCAAAGTAGAAAATTAGGTTGGTTTGGCATGATCTTTTCTTCATGTTGGCTATTACTTACCCTATTATCCTCTAGGTGGTTATAAATTGATTGTTTCGTAATTTATTCCAGTATCTTTCCAGGTATTGAAGTTAAGCTGATCGATCTATAATTTCCCAGATCATCTTTATTACCCTTTTTTAAAGATAGGAACTATATTTGCCCTTCTCCTGTCCTTTGGGACCTCACCCGTCTTCTGTGAGTTCTCAAATGCAATCACTAATGGTTCTGCAATTGCCTCAACTAGTTCTTTAAGTATCCTGGGGTGTAAATACTCTGCTGACTTGAATATATCTAACTTATCTAAATATTCTCTTTCTTGTTCTTTCCCTATTTTGGCTTGTGTTCCCTCTTCCCTTGTTAATATTAGTTGTGTGAAGCATCTGGTCACAATTAACCTTTTTAGTGAAGACTGAAGCACAATAGGCATTGAAAAACTCAGCCTTCTTTGGTGTTGTCCTGTGTCCTTCTCCTGTCCTGCTTTCAATGCTACTGTATTTTGTATATACAGTAAAAAATGTTCAGCCATCCAATGCTGTCCATTCTTCCCCCTGCTAATCTTTCCCCTCCCTCACTACTGAGAAAAAAGAATCAGTCTGTCTCTAATTGCTGCTCTGTTCATTTCCCCCCTTCCAAATTTCTGCATTTTGTTCTTTTGGCATCTCTCTTTTTTCTGCTTTTCATCTTGAGCACTCAATGCTGTTTTGCTGTCCGCTCATCCACTCTCTTTTGTCTCTATATGGATAAAAGTTTTATTTATTATGACATGAAGCTGGCATTTCTCAGTCTGCTGCTCTGTCATTAGAGTGTACATCTGGACATTTTTATATCAGATCTATGGCAATCATACTGAGAGTTAAACAGCATGAAGCTTCCAGCTATTTTGTTGTTGTTGTTGTTGTTGTTGTTGTCTGTTTGTTTCTGTGAACCCTTCAAGTTTTCCGTGTTTCCCTCATTTCATAATAGGCACCAGGCCATCAATGTTGTAAGACATTTCACACCTCTTCATAAATGGTGAATTAAGTATATACAATATTCATATATGCTGTTGAAATGGAATGGAATAATGGGGATCATTTCTTGCTTAGCCAACTGTTCTTTCATTGATAGCTCATGTAGTGCCATATAATCGTTTTCACTATTTGGTCCTTAACCCTCCCATGCTACACAAAAAGATGATTGAGGCTACAGGTCAACATTTATCCATTGGCTCATTGGCTTGAAGCTCTAGAGGGTAAGGAGTTCTGTTTTGCCATCTACTGGTGAACAAGGGGAGAATTGGCCACCAAGCTATTTCAACTGCATAAGGTATTTACCAAAAACTACAGATGGACAGATGCTGCAGAAGGAACAGAGCTCTCTGCTCCCATCTATTGGTGAACAGTGGGAAGTATGGCTATAGGGAGAGCTTCATTTGCATAATCTTTCAGCCCAGAATTCCTCCATATCCAACATAACTGTAAGCAAAGTCTGAAGTTGGGGTGGATAATGGAAAAGAAGAGAGAAATGTTTTTCTACCTTGTAGCAAGCAATGCCTCCCTGGTGGTAAGAACTCTGCTCAAGGTTCCTATTTGTTACTGCTTACTGTTCTCTAAGGGTCCTGTAAGGATATTTTATGGGAGAAACTCAGAGGTGGCTCTTTGATGGGGTGCACTGCAGAGAGGGCTTTTCATTGAAACTGCAGAGAACAGCAGCAGAGATGAGTGAATTCCAGTAAGGCCTCTCTTATCCAGCCACCACATACAACTTGAAATCACTATAGTTGGGTTAGGTGGCAGAGCCTTACCACAGGACCAGGCAGCACTTCCCAAGGGACTGAAGGCAAGTCTACCAAGAACACACCTCAGGACTCTGGTACCATGCTATGCACTGACACCAAACCACAAGGGGCAGTTAATGGTTTGGGGATGGGGAAGGGAAAAGTGATATGGTAAAGGTGCATTTGCCTATTGGATGTTCACACCAGTGGGTGGAGAACTGACTTAATGGAGTCCTGACAAATTTACCATTTTTATTTATCATTCATATAGATATATTACGGTGTTTTCCCAAGTTAATGCTGTGCTCCCTTTTCCCTAATAAAGTTTTCTTTGTTACATACACAGATTCAGTGATTGTAAGTGGGGGAATATTGCTTGTTACAGATGTCGAGAGAAGGTAGGTAGTGATCCTGGAAATTCTAAGTGTGTGTGTGTGGGGGGGGGGGGAATGGAGGGTTGAGCAAGTGGTGTTTCTTAGTTTTATGAGGGATCCCTGCACACTTGAAACCAGCCCTTGAACTTTAATACAAAACCTGGCAGAAGGATTCATAGAATCATAGACTCCAAGGCCAGAGGGGATAATCTAGTCTGACCTCCTGTATAAAACAGGCCATAGAATTTCCCCAAGATAATTCTTAGAGCATATATTTTAGAAAAAAAAAATCTAATCTTGATTTAAAAATTGCCAGTGATGGAGAATCCACCATGACTCTGGGTAAATTGTTCCAATAGTTAAAGAGTCTCACCATTAAAAATATACACCTAATTTTCAGCCTTAATTTGTCTAGTTCCAACTTCCAGCCATTGGATCATGTTATACCTTTCTCTGTTAGTGTGAAAAGGCTATTATTAAATATCCCATTCCCATGTGGGTACATATAGATTGTAATCAAGTTACTCCTTAACCCTCTCCTTGTCAAGCTAAATTGATTGAGATATTTGAGTCTATCACTATAAGGCATGTTTTCTAATTCTTTAATCATTCTCATGACTCTTCTTTGAATCTTCTCCAATTTATCAACATCTTGAACTGTAGGCACCAGAACTGGACACAGTATTTCAGTAGTGGTTGCACCAGTGCCAAAAATAGAGGTAAAATAGCCTTTCTAGTCCTACCCAAGATTCCCTTGTTTCTGTATCCCAGGAACATCTTAGCCTTTTTGGTCACAGCATTGCACTGGGAGCTCACGTTCAGCTGATTATCCATGACCACCAAATAATTTTCAGTCACTGATTGCTGGATAAAGTCCCACATTCAGTAAGTATGGCCTATGCCCCTTGTTCCTAGATGTATACATTTACATTTAGCAGTATTAAAATGTATATTTTTGCTTGCACTCAATATGCCAATTGATCTAGATCACTCTGAATCAGTGAACTGTCCTCTTCATTATCTACCACTCCCTCAATTTTTGTGTCCTCTGCAAACTTTAACAATGATGATTTTTATGTTTACTTCCAGGTCATTGATAAAAAATTTAAATGGCATAGGACCAAGAACCAATCCCAGAAGGGTAATAGTTACAATGTGGAATTTAAATAGAAGATTGCATTGCAGCATCTTTCCTTAATTTACATCTCTCACAAAGAATGAAAGTGATACTGTTGGCAAAAAGTAATTATTTACATTACAGTAGCACTTCAGGCCCCAAAGACGATCAGATTCTATTGTGCTAAGCACTGTACCTGGGAACTGGTAAAATCAGTTAGTTGGATTCCTATAGAGATTCGTGCATTTTAGGGCCAGAGGGATTATTATAGAATTATAGAGTTTAAGACCAGAAGGAACCACTATATCATCTAGTCTGACCTCCTGTATCCCACAGGCCATCAGTGCCACTCAGTACCCGCACACTAAACCCAACAACTGAAATAAGACCAAGTAAATGAGACCCACAGGAGACTACATTATTATGTGCCACAGACAGAGAATAGGAGGGACTGAAGTGAATCAGTGCCTGAGGCCCCTGCAATGGCAGGGAAATGATTAAATGAGATATACCTAGATAATCCTGGCAAATGATCTGCACCCACACACTGCAGAGAAAGGTTGAAAACCCTAAAGGTCACTGCCAATCTGAGCAAGAACAAGGCAGCCAAACACCTGAGAGAATAGTTGGTGCCACCTCAGAGCCAGAGTCCATCCTGCCTAGTATCCCATCCCCACTTGTGGTCATGTACTGCTTCAGAGGAAAGAGATATAAAAACCCTCCCAGAATACACTGGAGGAAAAAATGCCTTCCTGATCCCTGCTGCTGGCCAGCTGAAATCCTGAAGCATGAGCTTTAGGAACATAAGACACAAACCAGAAGTGAGCCCCAGGGCTGTTGCACGATCAGTCCCACAGTTCAGGTGACCTCATAAATTTGTCCAGATGTCTCATAAAACTAATTAAGCTGTTTGCCACAATTCCTATTGGGAGGCTATTCCTGAACCTCATCCCTCTGATGGCTAGAAACCTTCTTCTAATTTCCAGCCTGAATTTGTTAATGGCCAGTTTATATCCATTTGTTCTTCTGCAAACATTATCCTTTAGCTTAAATAGCTCTTCACCCTCCCTGGTATTTATCCACCGAATGTATTTATAGAAAACAATATCTATCCCCTCTCTGCCTTCTTTTTTTTTTTGGTCAGACTAAACAACCCCAGCTCTTCCAATCTCCTGTCTTAATATAAGCTGTCTATTCCCCTGGTCATCCTTGTAGCTCTTCTCTGCACCTGTAACAGTTTTAATTAAACTTTCTTGAACATAGTGACCAGAATTGGACACAATATTCCAAATAAGGTATTACCGATGCCTTGTACAATGGCACTAATACCTCTTTGTCTCTACTGGAAATGCCTCACTGAATACATACTAGGATTGCAGTTGCCTTTTTCACAGGCACTCCACATTGGTGGCTCATAGTCATAATCATCTAGTCTGAGGTCCTGCTTAACACAGGATCTCCAGTTTGAGATAGTAATTCCAACATTGAACCAAAACAACTGCAGCTGAACTAAAACATATATTTTTAGACTGACACACAGTCTTGATTTAGACTCTAAGTGATGGAAAGATTTTTACAACCCTGAGTACGCTGTTCCAATGTAACACTCACTGTTAGGAAATCAGCTGCAATTTTTTGTTTGAATTTTCTCAAATACCAATAATTGCTATGCATTTCTCTGCTAAATTAAATAACCCTCAATTATAAAATATCTTCTCTCTGTTTAGTTACTTACAGACCATGATCAATTTAACCTTCCTTTTCGATAAGCTAAGTAGACAGAGTTCCTTGAGTCTCTCATTGGAAAGTGTGTTATTCAAACCCTAAATAATTCCTGCAGCAGTTTTCTGAACCCTCTCCAAGTTTTCACTATTCTTTTTATAGTGTGCACACCAGGGCTGGATACAGTATTCCAGCAATGGTCTCATCAATGCCATATACAAAGTTGATAACATTGTCTTCAACTACTTGATATTCTCCAGTTAAAAATCCATGGATTATTTCAGTCCTTTTCACCTCACCATCAAAGCGAGAACGAGAGTTCTCATGAAGATGTATACGCAACAGGTGTCACTCTCTCCAAGAACAATATTAATAGAGTTTGTGTTGTGACCACATTTGCATGCATTACCTGCTCCTCTCTCAGATGCCAGGGTTGGAGAGACAGCAGAGATGAGAGTGAAGGACTACAGAAAGCTCCCTTTGAGCTCTGATTTTCTCTCTGTTCCCTCCAAACATTGCTTTACTGGGTCCTGGACTGCTTACCAGAGATGTAGGAGCAAGGCTTTCATTAGTTTGGTTCAAAAGGAAGAGTTTATTGGGAGACCCAGACAGGCTTGCTTCAGGCAGGGGAAATCATTATAAGGAGCATACAGAGAGAGTCCTAACCTGGGGTCTCTGGCAAGAAAAACAGTCCTCTGATGTGAGTAAGTGGGTTTCTAGTCTTTGTGCCCCCTGGACAAACCTTGATCTGGAAATCTACTGGCTCTGTTGCATCCCTGGATTGGGACAAGAGAGAGAGAAAGACCATTTCAATCGTCTTTCTCAGAGCCTCTAAGCTACTTCTCCTTCCTGCTTATGTACCCTCCTTCATCAGCCAAGATGAGGGGGGGCGGTCTCTAGCTGGCAAGCTGAACAGTGCCTCAGATAAGCCTATTTACCAGCCTGATATAACATGAGGGTATATACACCTCATTACATGGTATGTGACAGTTATTCACCTATGCTAGAATTGTGATATATCAGATTTCATAATGTTGACACCTACCTTTTTAGTGAGGGACACTATGTTTCTTATTATAAATTCAAAAGGGAAAAAAATCACAGCCTTCCCAAAAGAAAAACAACTGGGGCTACAGTTGAATTTTAGTTAAAAAAAAATTTCTCTTTCCGAAATACAGAACAGATTTTATTATACCTTTTATAATTCATTTATATTTTTGACTTTCACAGACCGAAATCAGATGTGGGCAGCACAATACAGTATAATATCCCTTATGTATAAATTCTGATTTTTTCAGTAACATTTCTTATTCAGAAAAGCTAGTTACAAAGTGCCTATGATTGATTTGTTTATATGCAGAATTATCTGAATAATTTAATGTGGACTGAATGTTTATTCTTATCTAATATATGCCCTTGGTTACAAAATTTATTCTGTTAATGACAGTGGTAAAAAGCTTCAATAAAGGACCATTCTTCACAGCCATGTAAATCAGAGATTGAAAAAATTGTTTGGTCATTTACTTCATTCCTTGCCAGGATTGTGGCACACTGTATATGATCAAGTGCTCTGTACAGTCCATTTTTAAATGAGTCAAATGCTTGTTTATCTACCAGTCTTTTTTGAAGCTATACTAGGCTAGCTCATAAATATGACATTTTTCTAGGCATTCAGTTTAAATTTACTTTTTCTTAATTTTATCCCATTACTCCTAATTATAACCCTACAAAGCACTATAAACTCTCTCAGTCCTTGTTGACATTCTTCAGATTTTGGTACGTAGTCATCATATGGCTCCCACTGCTCTCACACCCATCAGTGGAATGAAATACAAGAGTACCTGCAGGCGTGTACTTCAACCCTTAAAGAGTGGGTGAAAGCCAGAATAAAACATTTCTAAACTACTTTTTAAGGTACTGAAAAATCACAGCATATTGTAACCACACAGGATTTTAAATTATCCCAAGACTTAGGTATCTTTCGGGTAATGATAGATACAGTCAAATATGCCTAAAAGTTTCCTAGATTACAGTGAAAACAATGTTATAATCCAGCAACAGGAAAATCCAGACAGGGAAGAAGCTTTTATGGAGCATCTTCCTACCCATAGAGAGGATCTGATTAAGAATAGGGGAATAATAAAGAAGCTGGACGCAAAGTATGACTTTGTGTTATTTGGATATACCATAGGAATGAATGGTTTTCACAGGTCACAGACTGACAAAGTTATTAATAGAGTTGCACTGGATTTTGGATTAAAAAAATATTTGGAAAAATATAGGACATTTTTGTGATAAGCATTCAGGTCCAGAGCCTCAAAGGTGTTTAGGTGTCTGTGTGCCTCTTTAGGCACCTAAGTACACTATGTAAGTACCACTGACATTTTGAACACTGCTGCCTAACCCCATAGGTGCCCAAGTCCCCTATGTGTCTATCACTCAGAATTCACAGAGTCACCAAAGCAATGATGGCACACCGCAGCTAATGAGCAACTCAGAGTGCTAGCTCAAGCCAAAGCCCTGGATGCCCCAAAGTGAGATTCTCAAAGTAGGCGGGATAACCTAATTTGCCACCCTGTGGAATGAACTGTTGTTCCAAGACCTGAACCCTTCAGTTCCAACCACAAGATGTCAGAGCCATCTGCAGTGAAGCCTTGTGCCTCTACACCACCTCTGGCAGTCTCCTTTCCAAACTCTTTGGTATCTTAACTTCAGTGGTGCATGATATGATGGACAACCCCTGGCTCTGGTTCCACCAGGACTCCCCTTAAAAAAGAGGGGAAGTTCCTGAATGGAACTTGGAGGGATGAATACAGGTTGCAGGAAAGAAGAGTTTGCAGGGTGTACCAGGAAGTCAGTCTGTGTGCATATGGCTGGAATGCCAGCAGCAGCACCTCTGTAAATAATTCTCTTAATAAATAGAATCATAGACTTTAAGGTCAGAAGGAACCATTATGATCATCTAGTCTGACCTCTTGCACAACACAGGCCACATAATCTCACCCACCAACCTCTGTATCAAACCTGTGTCTGAGCCACTAAAGTCCTCAAATCATGGTTTAAAGACTTGAAGGTGCAGAGAATCTTCCAGCAAGTGACCCATGCCCCACGCTGCAGAGGAAGGCAAAAAAAATAATAATAAATAAACCAGGGCCTCTGCCAATCTGCCCTGGAGGAAAATTCCTTCCCGATCCCAAATATGGTGATCAGCTAAACCCTGAGCATGTGGGCAAGACTCACCAGGCAGACACTGAGGAAAGAATTCTCTGTTGTAACTCAGATCCCATCCCATCTAATATCCCATCACAAGCCATTGTGCATATTTACTGCTAGTAGTCAAAGATGAATTAATTGCCAAAATTAGGCTATCCCATTATACCATCCCCTCTGTAAACTTATCAAGCTTAGTCTTGAAGCCAGATATGTCTTTTGCCCCCACTACTCCCCTTGGAAGGCTGTTCCAGAACTTCACTCCTCTGATAGCTAGAAACCTTCATAGAATATTAGGGTTGGAAGAGACCTCAGAAGATCATCTAGTCCAACCCCCTGCTCAAAGTAGGACCAATCCCCAAATGGCCTTCTCAAGGATTAAACTCACAGTGCTGGGTTTAGCAGACCAATGCTCAAACCACTGAACTATCTCTTCCCCATATACTGAAGGAAGGAAGAAGCTGAGAATCTAGCAGTGGACAATGAATGCTCCATCTCAAGCTGAGGCAGTTGACAAGGAACTGAAATGGTGGCAGGGGCAGGTCTGCACCCCTCTCCCAATACACCCTTCATTTAATTTCAAGTCTAAACTTCCTGATGGCCAGTTTATATCCATTTGTTCTTGTGTCCACATTGGTACTGAGCTTAAATAATTCCTCTCCCTCCCTGGTATTTATTTCTCTGATATATTTGTAGAGAGCAATCATATCTCCCCTCAGCCTTCTTTTGGTTAGGCTAAACAAGCCAAGATCTTTCAGTCTCCTTTCATAAGACAGGTTTTCCATTCCTCGGATCATCCTATAGCCCTTCTCTGTACCTGTTCCAGTTTGAATTCATCCTTCTTAAATATGGGAGACCAGAACTGCACACAGTATTCCAGATGAGGTGTCACCAGTGCCTTGTATATCAGTACTAACACCTCCTTATCTCTACTGGAAATATCTCACCTCATGCATCCCAAGACCACATTAGCTTTTTTCACGGCTATATCACATTGGCGGCTCATAGTCATCCTGTGATCACCCAATACTGCGAGGTCCTTCTCCTCCTCTGTTACTTCCAACTGATGCATCTCCAGTTTATAACAATAATTCTTGTTATTAATCCCTAAATGCATGACCTTGCACTTTTCACTATTAAATTTCATCCTATTACTATTACTCCAGTTTACAAGGTCATCCAGATCTTCCTGTATGATATCCCGGTCCTTCTCTGTATTACCAATACCTCCCAGCTTTGTGTCATCCACAAACTTTATCACATTCCCACTTTTTGTGCCAAGGTCAGTAATAAAAAGATTAAATAAGATTGGTCCCAAAACCGATCCCTGAGGAACTTCACTAGTAACTTCCCTCCAGCCTGACAGTTCACCTTTCAGTACAACCCGTTGTAGTCTTCCCTTTAACCAGTTCCTTATCCACCTTTCAATTTTCATATTGATCCCCATCTTTTCCAATTTAGCTAATAATTCCCCATGTGGAACCGTATCAAATGCCTTACTGAAATCGAGGTAAATTAGATCCACTGTATTTTCTTTGTCTAAAAAAATCTGTTAACTTCTCAAAGAAGGAGATCAGTTTGGTTTGGCACCATCTACCTTTTGTAAAACCATGTTGTAGTTTGTCCTAATTACCATCGACCTCAATGTCCTTAACTACTTTCTTCAAAAAAATTTCCAAGACTTTGCATACTACAGATGTCAAACTAACAGGTCTGTAGTTGCCCGGATCACATTTTTCCCCTTTTTTAAAGATAGGAACTATGTTAGCAATTCTCCAGTCATACGGTACAGCACCTGAGTTTACAGATTCATTAAAAATTCTTGCTAATGGGCTTGCAATTTCATGTGCCAGTTCCTTTAATATTCTTGTATGAAGATTATCCAGGCCCCCCGATTTAGCCCCATTAAGCTGCTCAAGTTTGGCTTCTACCTTGGATGCGGTAATATCTACCTTCATATCCTCATTCCCATTTGTCATCCTACCATTATCCCTAAGCTCCTCATTAACCTCATTAAAGACTGAGGCAAATTATTTGTTTAGATATTGGGCCATGCCGAGATTATCCTTAACCTCCACTCCATCCTCAGTGTTTAGCAGTCCCACTTCTTCTTTCTTTGTTTTCTTCTTATTTATATGGTGTGACAAAGTTCTGTCCTTGACTCCGTGGGTCCTGCGTTTCCTGGTGGATTTTGCTAGCCTCAGAGGCTCACTGTGACCCTCCACGTAACCCTTCTCTCTCTAGAGGCAAGGGTCACAGCTTACTAAGCCATTTTCATCATAAGCCAACAACGGAGGTGAGGAGAAGCAATCCTCCCTCGCACAGTCTCTGTTGTCTCCCAGTTTCAGTGATTAATCAGGGAGAGGAGGGAGGAGCACAGGCCCGCCCTCTACTCCGGGCTTCAACCCTGCTATGGTAGCTGACTTTTTGGAAATAGGACATGTACAATTCCCTGGGCCACTTCCCCACAGCAGCCCCCACTCAATATCTCCTTCATCGTTACCTCAGGGCCTCCTTTCTTACATCTGATATGGATTCATACTGCTTCGTTCCTCCAACAGCACAGCTCCCTCCTATAGCTCCTGACACCCACGCCTCACTGACTAACTGGGAGGCTTTTAACTAGTTCCAGCCAGCCCTTGATTGGCTTAAAGTGTCCCAATCAATCTAGTTATCTCCACTGCCTTCTAGAAGGATCTTAATTGGCCCCAGGTGTCTTGATTAACCTGGAGCAACTGCCATTTGGTTACCATGGTACCAGGGATTTGTTTAGCCTGGGGCTAACATACCTGTTCATCACTACTTTACTGCAGCCATCTGGCCTTGCCCAATCACAATGGCTATAGAACCTTTTACTATTGGTTTTAATTCCCTTTGCAAGGTCCAACTCTACATGGCTTTTGGCCTTTCTCAATTTATCCCTACACGTTCTGACCTCAATAAGGTAGCTTTCCTTGCTGATCATTCTCATCTTCCACTCCTTGTAGGCTTTCTGCTTTTTCTTAATCACCTCTCTAAGATGCTTGCTCATCCAGCTCGGTCTACAACTCCTGCCTATGAATTTTTTCCCCTTTCTTGGGATGCAGGCTTCTGATAGTTTCTGCAACTTTGACTTGAAGTAATTCCAGATCTCCTCGACCTTTAGATCCCCAAGTTCTTCAGTTCAATCCACTTTCCTAACTAATTTTCTTAATTTTTTTAAGTTAGCCCTTTTGAAATAAAAAACCCTAGTCCCAGATCTATTTTTGTTTATCCTTCCATCTAGTTTGAACTGAATTAGCTCATGATCACTAGAACCAAGGTTGTTCCCTACAACCATTTCTTCTATGAGGGCCTCACTACTCACCAAAACCAAATCTAAAATGGCATCCCCTCTTGTTGGTTCAACAACTACTTGGTGAAGGAATCCATCAGCTATCACATCTAGGAAAATCTGAACCCTATTATTATGACTAGCACTTGTCCTCTAGTCTATAAATGAGAAGTTAAAGTCTCCCATGATCACACAATTCCCATTAGTATTTACTTCATTAAAAACATTAAAAAGGTCTCTATCCATATCCAAATCAGATCCCAGTGGTCTATTGCACACCCCAAGCACTATCTCAGAAGAGGCTCTAGTAGCTCTCTTCCCCCATGTGATTTTTGCCCAGACAGACTCTGTCTTATCCATTCCATCCCTTCTTATTTCTTTAGTTAACCTCATCATTGATATACAATGCTACTCCACCACTTTTGCCTTTATTTCTGTCTTTCCTAAACAGCACATACCCTTCAATACCTGTACTCCAGTCATGACTACTATTCCACCATTATTATCCCTATAATATCCGGTTTCACTTCCTGCACCAGTAACTCTAGTTCCTCCATTTTGTTATCTAGGCTCCTCTCATTGGTGTAAAAACATCTTAAATTCTTGCTGTTTGGCATTGCTCACATTCTTTACCCGATTAGGCCCAGACATTCTACCCCCAGTATCACCTATTAGACTGGTATCTACACTACCCTTCCTCTTTATGTCCATTCTCCTACCCACGGCTGTATCCTTTCTTACTTCGTTTTCTTCTCTCTCAATGTTAAAATACGGCGTGGAGAATACCTGGACATCTCCCAACCATCTCCCCCCAGTTCCTAGTTTAAAACTCTCTTAATCAGTTGTGCCAGCCTCCACCCTACAAGTCTATTTCCCTCCCTACTTAGGTGAAGTCCATCCCGACAGAACAGTCCTCTGTCCATGAATGCCTCCCAGGGGCCATACATCCCAAAGCCTTCCTTATAGCACCACTGCCTGAGCCATCTGTTGATCGTCATAATCTTGTCACACCTTTGTTGCCCTTCTCTAGGAACAGGCAGAATCCCACTGAAGATCACTTGAGCCTCGATTTCCTTAAGCGTCTTCCTCAGTCTGGCATAGTCTCCCTTGATACGTTCCAGCAAGAATATAGCCGTATCATTCGTTCCCACATGAAGGACAATCAGTGGATTCTTTCCCGCTCCCATTAGGATCCTCTTCAGTCTCAGGTCCACATCTCGTATCTTAGCACCCGACAGACAGCACACCCTTCTGTTCTCTGGATCAGCTCTGGTTATAGGCCTGTCTATTCTTCTCAGTAAGTTGTCTCCAATCACATAGACCTGCCTTTTCCTGGTGATGGTGCAATTCTCCGGTCTATCCCCCGTTCCCTCTGGCTGCAAGTCCTCTTGATTCCTGTTCACCCTTGCAATCCTCCGCCACCCATCCCTTATCCTCCTGGGGCTCATGTTTGGTGTTGTTATCTCCATTGACTCTTCCCCTCTTCTTATAGGATTAGCTGCTCTTCTCTTCTTCTTTGCCCTCTCACCTTCAGTGACCACCTGCTGTGCCCCTTCTTCATTTTCCAACTCCTCAAACCTGTTCCTGAGCTCTATTTCTCCTTCACTAGCCCGTCTTTTCCTCTGCCTGGTTTGCTTAGTCACATGCTTCCACCGTCCACTTTCCTTAGCCATCAGTCTCCCCTCAGAGTTCTTTGGTCCTGCTTCCATCTGCAAGAAGGAGCTTTCCCCTTCAGACGTCTCATCTCTTTGCTCCATCATCCGCTTGAATCCCCTTCTAAACTCAACCAAAGTTTCCACCTGCATCTCCAATCCTCAGATCTTTTCTTCCATTAGCTCTATCAGGTGGCACTTCATGCAGATGAAGCTCTTATCAGGTGCCCCCTCCAGGATCATGTACATGCCGCAGCTTCCACATCCAGTCATCTTCAGTGTGTCTTCCACTGCTTGGGTCACTACCACTGCTGCCTCTGTATCTGTCATAGCCTTCTCACCTAAATCCTATAAATCTGGGAAACACAAACCAAACCAAAACACCACCATCCACAGCAAAACAAACCCCCAACAAGCACCAAAACACTGCTAGAACACTGCACACTCCCTTCACTAGCCTGTCTGATCCTCTGCCTGCCTCTCTTAGTCTTCCCCCAAACTCCCCTGTTTACATCTCTGTTTGCTGGCTCTTGTGCCGCTGCAGCTGTCTATGCCGCTGCCTGACTGGCTGGCTACCTCTATAGGACCCCTAGTCAGGGCTCAGCTTCTCTCCCAGCACACTGCCCCTACCAGCCTCCACACATACAACTAGTTTATTTTTGCAAGCATGGAGTCCTCGCATGTTATTCCTTAGCATGTGGTATATGAAACACAGCGAATGGGTTCTATGGAAAAAGTAATTGAGGTCTAGGCTATATTACCATTCCCAAGTAATTGTCACAAAGTCAATGGGGAGTGTGGGGGAAAGAAGGTGGAAGCTGTGCATTCCCTTGACCTCACACACACTCAACACCGGGCCATTTACCCTCTACCTCAGCTTCCTGTTCCCTGTCTCTTTCCCCTGGTGGGGCCCCAATAGCAGAATGACCTTCCATGGTCTGGGAGAAGGAGGGAAAAGATACTACTATGAAGGTGGATAACCCACTCTCCAGCTTCTACACACAGTGTGTGGAGATGCATATTTAGAGTGTCCCATTTGAATGCAGGGCATGTGGTATGACCAAGCTCTGAGAAGCAGTAATATTGTAAGAGACTAAAGAGGTGGGAAGGGAATAATAAAGATCAAAATAAACATGAGTTTGCAAAAGAATATTTGGATGAAATAAGTCCATGTAATTTTAGGATACTTAAATTATGGAGCTGGGTGAGTATAGTCTCTCTCTATTCAACTCTGTTACATCTTCCAAAGGAATATTGCATTTGGTAATGGTAAGCTATTGACAAATAAGAGAGTTTAGAAATAAGACAAATAAGAACAGTAACAAAACTGGTGAGGGGGCTGGAAGCACTGACTTATGGGGAAGGATTAAGAGCTAAGCAACAAGTCACTGATGTCAGTCTACAAACATTTGAGAAGTATAAAACAGTGACACTGAGCGAGATAATAGGAGTGATAGGATGAAATTAAGACAGGGAAAATGTCGGATGAATGTGAAAAAACGTCTTCCTGACACGGGTAGTGAGATTTACTAGGATGTGGAAAAGTCTCCGACAGAAAATGGCAGATATCCCATCTTTGGGGATATTAAAATAAGACTAGATAAAGCACTAGAGACTATACTACGGGGAAAAATCCATTACTATTGGGGATTGGGTACATAGCAGGTAACCTAATAAGTCTTTTCTGTGACTCACTTCTATAATTCTGTGATGCCAAACTGTACTTTTCCCATTTTCTTATTAGCCTTTTTCCACACTGTTTCTTATGCCTGCAGCTGCCTCTTTCTTTCTGAGTTTCACCATTTCTGATTAGGATATTACTATGATTTACTATGTTTGGTAGGAAGATTTATATGCCAAGTTGCCATTAAAATCTTATGATGCGCGATATTAAGGAGTCAGAACATTAGCCTTACTACCATTATACTGTACCTTCAATAGGCATAAAATGAGGACAAGGTCTTGTAATAAAAAGGTTTTCCAAGGCTTTTTAAAACTTAAACTTTGACAAAAAGTACATGTCTTTCTAACAGTCTAATCTCTTCTCAACAGTTCTCAATTAGTCTGGTTAATTGGAAAGTCTGATGGGTTTTTATTTAGCACTACATAAAATCTTTTGGCTTTAGCCAGGTTTTACAGAATTTAGATTATGTTTTAGTTTTTATTCATGAGAACTATAGTTTCAGTGTTAAAAGTAAATCCTGGGCTTTTTTCCACAATATGGGTAAGAATTATAACACTTTTGTGCACTCTGCATTTATTTGAAAGTAAGTCAGATTTCCTGAATTGAGGAGAGTGATAAAAAGTAATGAATGAAGTAATGTGAGAGTTGCGATGAGTGAGCAACTCACTCTTTATTCAGTGACAATTCTTTTTCTGTTAGTAAAATATTCACAAACAGCTTGTCATTCCAACTAATGGGTTTGTGGTCCATATTGTGTGATTCATCTCTTTTCTAGCATATAGGTTGCTCACAAACTGTTCAATGTTTTTGTTATTTGTGCTTTGCTATTCAGTGCTGTACAAGTGGTTACCTTTGTCATATGGTATTATGAGAGAGAGACACACATGAACAACAGCAGATAAGCAAGTCTGTGGAATTTTAGGGTATTAAAAAATCTTTGTTTCTAATTCTGTATCAGAAAACACTACATTTGAAAATGTACATGGAACTTTGACTTAGAAATACTTGGGTTATTTCCTTATGGTTGAGAGAGAAAGAAAGCTACAAGCCCCTAGAAATGAGATTAATTTATACGGTAGATGAAAACATTTCTAAAGAGCAAAGCTCAGAATGCCAGTCAGCTTCACTCCACTAGGAGAAAAAGTTCTTGTTAGCAGGAGATGCCATTTGGCCAATCTGGAGGATTTTGAGCTTGAGGCAAGGTGCTATCAGCCTGCCCTCCGGCAGTCGGCCAGTATACCTCATCACACAATTTATCTCTATAGTCAGCCATAGTAGACAGCTAGTTTCAGTTCTTTACTTTGTTTGTGTGGATCTTTCAAACAACAAGAGTGTAGAAAGAAACATTTGAATAAATAGGAGACTCTGACTCTAAAAATAACACAAATTGGCAAGGATGAATGAATGGTGGTCTCCCACCACCCCAATGGATGCTCTAACCACCAGGCTACAGAGACATTTACTTTCTCGCTCAATGACTCAATAATTATTTAATCTACAGAGGAACAACTTCAACAGGAGAGATGGAGAGAGGCTCATACATGAATGCCCCATAGCTCAGTGGCTGGAGACCCCTGTTCAAATATTTTTTTCACCTCAGACAGAGGGTTTATTGAACTTGAATTTCCTACATCCCAGGTAAGTGCTCTATTCACTGGGGTAAAGGTGATAAGGTGGACAGTGGCACCACCACAGGATAGATTTTGAATGGGAACTAATTTGGTATGTGTACTAAGAGACCACCTACGCCTATGCAAGACAAAAGGGCAAATGCCTTGAGTGAGACAGAAAAGCCCATGCCCAGAGGCAGAGACTTAGATTCCTAGGGAACCTTTACCTGGAAAATGTAAATGCTGAGTGAATTTAGGTGCCTAAGTGTGCGGTGGGAGTTTTGTGGACCACAGTTGAGCATAAAACTGGGACTTAGGACTTCTCTACACTTAAAATTCAGCAACAGCGCAGCTGTAGCACTTCACTGAAGACACTACCTATGCTGACAGGAGGGGTTCTCCAGTCAGCCTGGGTACTCCACCTCCCCAAGAGGCAATAGCTAAGTTGACAGGATAATTCTCCCATCGAGATTGTGTTGCTTACATTGGGGGCTAGTCAGTTAAACTGCATTGCTCAGGGGTGTGGAATTTTCATGCCCCTGAGCAACATAGTTATACTGACCTAATTTTCTAGTGTAGACTAGGTCTTAGTGTGTGGGCTGTATAAGTAGGGGCATTGCCAGCAGATCGAGGGATGTGATCATTCCCCTCTATTTGACATTGGTGATGCCTCATATGGAATACTTTGTCCAGTTTTGGGGCCCATACTACAAGAAGGATGTGGAAAAAATGGAGAGAGTCCAGCGGAGAGCAACAAAAATGATTAGGGGGCTGAAGCATCTGACTTATGAGGAGAGGCTGAGGGAACTGGGATTGTTTAGTCTGCAGAAGAGAAGAATGAGGGGGGATTTGATAGCTGCTTTCAACTACCTGAAAGGGGGTGCCAACGAGGATGGATCTAGACTGTTTTCAGTGGTACCAGATGACAGAACAAGTAGTAATGGTCTCAAGTTGCAGTGGGGGACGTTTAGGTTGGATATTAGGAAAAACTTTTTCACTAGGAGGGTGGTGAAGCACTGGAATGGGTTACCTAGGGAGGTGGTGGAATCTCCTTCCTTAGAGGTTTTTAAGGTCAGGCTTGACAAAGCCCTGGCTGGGATGGTTTAGTTGGGAATTGGTCCTGCTTTGAGCAGGGGGTTGGACTAAATGACCTCCCGAGGTTCCTTCCAACCCTTATATTCTATGATTAGGTGCCTAAATCCCAGATTTAGATATGTAAGTATCTTTGTGAATTCTACCCAGTGTGCCTTGTCTGTACTAGACTTTTAAAAATGTGTAAACACATGCTAATATCAGACCTTTAATTCTTAGTCTAGATAGTGCTGAGACATGAGACAACATTTAGCTAGAGCCCCCATAGAGATCCGTAGACAAAATAAAATAAAATAAAAATATAAAATAATAAATTAAATAATAATACTAATAATTAAAGATAGAACTAGTAGCATGCAAAGTTTTCTGGGAAACTACAGTTTTTGGTGAATACATGTCTAATTACACGATTCTGTAAATAAAAGTCTGGGATCTGAAGCCAGTTCAGAAATCCATAAACACTCAATAAAATATGGTTCTCGAGTGGACAGAGTTGAATTATTGAAGGAATGAAATAACACTAAGGAAACAAACATTATTATGTAGGAGCTGAGCATGAAATGGAAACTAATATGACAGCTGTAATATTCCTAAGGGCTACATATCTCAGATCCAACATCTCAAATCCAGTCCCAATTGGAGATGAACTTTAATGTCATATTTAATAAACAGTTATCGGAACAACTCCAGTATATATCAGACAAATAAATAGTGTCTGTGAGGTGCCAACCATCCTTCATTCAATGGAAGAAGTGGGTGCTCTGTACCTTGCTACATTGATCTACAAGTTGGCTTCAAAGGCTCAGTAAATAAACTCTAATAAAGCTGACAGATTGGTCAACAAGCTACCAACTAAAAATAGCGTTGCCTGGGCTGAACTGCATTTGAGGAAAAGTTTATTGCAAAAGCATCAACCATTACATATTGATGATGCTCTTTGGTGCATTAATACCTTTTCGCTACAGAATATGATTAATATGTAAGACAATCAATTATACAGTCAACAATTCTGTTTATCTGTAGTAAAATGTTAGTAACTAAAACAAGTTTCTGAATTTTAGATTCACCTGATTGGTATGGATAGGGAATTGAGCATTTTCCAGCTTTATAAATAACTGAAACCTAACAAAGACTTCAAATATTTTTGATGGATCCTAGGTTTCATAAGACTATAGCAAAAGCTAAATCAATCAAACATTTTGGTTTAATTGTATATTTATATAGCTTAGGTGGTACATAGTTAGCAATCATTAGAGGTTGATATATAGAATGACTTTAGGTAGATTTTTCAAGGAAGATATTAAATTATAATATCCATTAATTATTTTTTTGATATTGAGAGCTACTGTTGCGGAGTCTACGACAAGAATGCTGTTACTTCTCCATTTTACTCATTTCTTTTTGCTACCCCCCCCTTGTTTTTGTTCTTTGCCAGTATTTGATTATCTCTTACTAAGTTTATGACACTCTAAATAGGTAATTCAGAAGATTTCGTATTATGTTGTTCTGTGATGGTCCTGTAGTAGTTTATTTCGCATCTCTTTATTTCAGTCCAGGTGTGAAATTCCAAGTAACTCTGTAAACTCTGCTGTAGTTTGGCTCTTAGATGTACTGAAGTTAAAGGAGTATATTATTGGAGTTGCTATATTGTTTTTCTATGGGATTGTGTGCGTATATAATCAGAACATTCACTTGAACATTCAAAGATATTTTATCTTTACATCTGTCCATCTAGTCCTTTATACCATGTTCATAACCTCATAATCATAGCATCTAATAATGATCATCTAGATTATTATCCATAAATCAACATGAATGTTTGTTTCCACAATTTGACAAGTACATTTTTCACTTCTGTTACAATATGCACATACCAAATGACACTAAACATACAAGCATTTAAGAGACGGGTATATACATGAGTGCCTGGAAGTTAAAGCCAGCCAAATTCAAATTAGAAATAAGGTTTACATTTTAACCATTGAGGGCAATTAACCATTGGAACAAACTACCAAGGAAATTGGACATTAATTTGGACTTGCCCTGGGAATCCTGTTACACTGCAGTCCAGACAGCTTCCCTAGCTGGGAAAGACATTTGACTTTGTTGAAGGACCATCACTGAGAGCTATAAAGACTGCACTCTGGGAACAGTGACTTTGAATGATTCTCAGCTACTCTTCCACCCCCATGAACAATGGTCTCTCCACACAGAGGCCCGCAAGAATGCGGGGCAAGCACAGCTATATGAACTGATTGTTGAGCCCATGGCACTGAGTCAGGGGTAATTTTTAAGTGTAGGGTCATGCTTTGTTCAGTGGGCTGACCATTGCCACATATAAGAAGGGCATGCAGGAGAGGGAAGACAGGAGTGACTTTGCCCAACCTGAAATGCTGCTGAATCGCTGGCTTACAGAAGGGAGGAGATTACGCATGGGGATGGTGCATCTTAGAGCTACTGTTGTTTTCAAAGATCTGTGACTCTTGAATGCTTTAAGAATAAAGTTGCTGTGGATAAGCCATTCCTTTGCTGAGCCAGTGTTCCTTGCTTTCCTGATGTTGTCTCTGAAGGGGTTAAACCGGTAATCCCGGAGTATCCACATCGTAGGTAGAACTCTGAGGGAATATATGTTAGCAACTGGGGGGCTTGGGAGGTTGAGACACTGATGTCAGGGTCCAGGGTCGCGGTTCCACAATCCAAGAAGGGGCTTCAGACAAGAAGTCTGAGCCTGGGAGTGTGCCCTCAGGTCACAGAGCTAGAAGCAGTGGCTAGACTTTATTCAGACTGAGTTCTAATGGAAGCAAGTGGGACTCAATGACTGGGTCCATTCACAACAGACTGGTGACCATGTGGTGGGCTACAGGGTCAGTTTGTAACACTCAGCACCTCTGAAAATGAGGCCACTAGTATTTAGGGGTGGGATTGACAATGGGGTTTGGGTGCCCAACTGCCACTTACGTCCAACATTTAGATACTCAAAACCCCAGCTCAGCTGCCAGCTTCTACAGTGGGCACCAAGAGTCCCTAGGCACATAATTTCCACTGGTAAAGTCCCCCAGGTACCCAAATATCTGCAGTTGGGCTTGCCCTCTGCTGCATCCCTTACGACACCATTGAGCAGCTTGCCACCCAACACAAACCTAAGCCCCAGCGGGATTCACAAACTAGCTGTTCCTCTGCCTATCTTTCTTGCAGGGGCTGATTCCTTCCCAATACTCGCAGATTAAGGTTGGTCCTAATTAACTGAGTTTTTACTGATAAAATGGTTATGAAAATTGACCAGCCTAGGTACAAAATATATACTTGCCCAAACTTATGACAATATTCCATGATGATGATCATGAAAAAAATACAATTTTATTTCCTTGTTTTAAATATATATATACCCCCATATATGAGTGGGCAAGGAGAATTTTAAAATATTGCCATACTAATTTCTGATATTAAGTAGAACACTCATTTTACGAACTCCAAATTTACAAAATAATAAATAAATAAATAAATAAATAACCTCTTTTTAATCTGAATTGCCTTTATGTTCCTAGTCAAGGAACATTCTTCATTGTATCACCTTGACTGTCAACTTTAAATTTTAATAAGAGATTTCAGATGTAAGTGCAGATTTTAATTGCATTAAACTCTACAACACATTAATTAAATAAACTGCACTCAAGATTAATTGCAGTACTACTGAATTAACAATATTGTGCTGACTCCTTCATGACATTTCATTTGAATAGCATTTCAGTTCGCTGTGCATATCGCTGTTTCATTTAAACCAAGGTGCTGTGGTCTTTCATGTACAATGCAAATCATCTTTAGCCAAAGTCTAGTTTCACTTGGTTTCCTGCTCACTGCAATGGGACTACTAATGTAATTAAGGAGAGAAGATTTGCAGGATCAGACCCTCAATAGAGTTCAGCCTAGGACTATGTGGCCCCCTGTATTCACCTTTAAAATTAGGTGATACGTTCTTAATACCTGATATGTAAGGTCAGCTCCAGTGTTAAATAATGGTGATTTTCAAATGCCTGTATATTGACAGGAATCAAAGCTGTAAGCTTACTGTTTGGAAGGTTAGCAATGAATCTTATTCCCCCAAACTCTAAAAAATATGATAAAATTTATTGTGCTATTTCAATGTGTTTTGAGGTCAAAAAGCTTTATTTTATATTTTATCCTGCTGAAGGCATCTCATCCTGAAATGGATATGAACAACATATCTCATTTTTCAACAAAACAAAACACATAAAAATCCCATAAGAAAGCAAAACTCCAAATGCAGTAAATAAATTACTGTGCATTCAACAAACAGTGAACACTGTGGTTTTGATTATACAGCAACCCCTGTTCCTGATGGAAGATGTAATGTGATTCAGAAAACTTTGCACCTACACATCTTAGACACCAACAATTGGCAGCTTCTGCTAAACTATTACAGTGCAAAGTGTCATGTTTTCTTCCCAATACCCACTTATTGTTGTGTTTTTACTGGTTAAGTAACATGAGCCAAAAGACATGAAGAATTTATGTCTGCAGGTTCATTCCAATCACATTCTGATTACACTGGGGTAAGCCTACTGACTTCAGTGGAGTTACTCCTAATTTACTTCTGAATTCTGCTCAGGAAGGCATTTTTCCTCCATGTATTCTGGGAGTTTTTTATGTTGTTTCATTTTTAAATCTCCTTCCTCTGATGCATCTGGCATGGCCCAGGCAGGAGATAGAACGTTGGCTGGGAAGGAGTAGGGCTCTAAAGTGGCACCAAACTCTCAGGTGCTTGGCTGGCTGGTTAGGGTCTATCTGATTGGCATAAGTGGAGTCAGGTCAGATTGGCAGTGACCTTGGGTGATTGTTTTTGGGGTTTTTTTTGCCTTCCTCTGCAGCCTGTGAGTGCAGGTCACTTGCTAGGATTATCTAGATCAGGGGTCGATAACCTTTCAGAAGTGGTGTGCTGGGTCTTCATTTATTCACTCTCATTTAAGGTTTCACGTGCCAGTAATACATTTTAACGTTGTTAGAAGGTCTCTTTCTATAAGTCTATAATATATAACTCAACTATTGTTGTATGTAAAATAAATAAGGTTTTTAAAATGTTTAAGAAGCTTAATTTAAAATTAAATTAAAATGTAGAGCACCCCCAGACCGGTGGCCAGGACCTGGGCAGTATGAGTGCCATTGAAAAATCAGCTCACGTGCCGCCTTCGGCATGCATGCCATAGGTTGCCTACCCCTGATCTAGATATATCTCACTTAATATTTCACTGCCATTGTGGAGGACTGTGGGCATTAGTCCCTCCTATTCTCTGTCTGTCGTACATAATTGTCTAGTCACCTATACGGCTGTAATACTTGTGTCTAATTTTGGTTGTTTGGATATGTAGGAGGTCAGAGTAGATTATCTGGTTGTTCCTTCTGGTCTTAAACTCTGCGACTATAAAACTCTACATGGCATGACTCTGCTGTGACATCCGTATCAGGCCCATTGTGAATACATCTTCACAGTATATATGCCTCGAAGAGAAAAGCATAGATGGTTCAAATTCTGGTTTCAGTTCACTCTTACAGGCAAATCAATGAAGTTGCACTAGTATAACTGTAGGCAGATAGGCCTCATGTGTCCTCAGTAATGTATGCCATCTGTAGTAAAGAATGGTGAGACCCAAGAATGGGGTTTTAACAGCTGCATGCATTTGAGCTGATCTAGTCAATAGACTCGTAGATAAAGAGCGTATGAAGTGTTAAATCAATATTAATTAAGCCTCCTCTTGCCTGTGACATGTAGAGTAGTATTAAGTTTCCCCTTTGAAAAACTGAGGCAAAGAAAGAGAGAGAAAGTGGCAAGAATTGGTGTCAGACCTGGTAGAAGAACTCAGGAGCAGATCTGGGGGTGTCTTTTGGATACGCAGACCTGAAACCTGAAAATCATTGAGTACATTAGCTTTTTCCACATCCTCTGTCACTAGGTTGCCTCCCTCATTCAGTAAGGGGCCCACACTTTCCTTGACTTTCTTCTTGTTGCTAACATACCTGAAGAAACCCTTCTTGTTACTCTTAACATCTTTTGCTAGCCACAACTCCAAGTATGATTTGGCCTTCCTGATTTCACTCCTACATGCTTGAGCAATATTTTTATACTCCTCCCTGGTCATTTCTCCAATCTCCCACTTCTTGTAAGCTTCTTTTTTTTGTTTAAGATCAGCAAGGATTTCACTGTTAAGCCAAGCTGGTCACCTGCCATATTTACTATTCTTTCTACACATTGGGATGGTTTGTTCCTGCAACCTCAATAAGGAATCTTTAAAATACAGACAGTTCTCCTGGACTCCTTTTCCAATCATGTTAGTTTCCATGGGGATCCTGCCCATCAGTTCCCTGAGGGAGTCAAATCACACTTGGAGTTGCAGCTAGCAAAAGATGTTAAGAATAAAAAGGAGGGTTTCTTCAGGTATGTTAGAAACAAGAAGTCAAGGAAAGTGTGGGCCCCTTACTGAATGAGGGAGGCAACCTACTGACAAAGGATGTGAAAAAAGCTAATGTACTCAATGATTTTTTTGCCTCTGTCTTCACAAACAAGGTCAGCTCCCAGACTACTGCACTGGGCAGCACAGTATGGGGAGAAGGTGACCAGCCCTCTGTGGAGAAAGAAGTGGTTCGGGACTATTTAGAAAAACTGGACAAGCACAAGTCCATGGGGCCAGATGCGCTGCATCCTAGGGTGCTAAAGGAGTTGGCGGATGTGATTGCAGAGCCATTGGCCATTATCTTTGAAAACTCATGGCGATTGGGGGAGGTCCCGGATGACTGGAAAAAGGCTAATGTAGTCCCATCTTTAAAAAAGGGAAGGGGGAGGATCCGGGGAACTACAGGCCAGTCAGCCTCACCTCAGTCGATGGAAAAATCATGAGGCAGGTCCTCAAGGAATCAATTCTGAAGCACTTTGAGGAGAGGAAAGTGATCAGGAATAGTCAGCATGGATTCACCAAGGGCAAGTCATGCCTGACTAATCTAATTGCCTTCTATGAGGTGATAACTGGGTCTGTGGATGAGGGGAAAGCAGTGGATGTGTTATTCCTTGACTTTAGCAAAGCTTTTGATACGGTCTCCCACAGTATTCTTGCCAGCAAGTTAAAGAAGTATGGGCTGGATGAATGGACTACAAGGTGCATAGAAAGCTGGCTAGATCGTCAGGCTCAGTGGGTAGTGATCAACGGTTCCATCTCTAGTTGGCAGTCGGTTTCAAGGGGAGTGCCCCAAGGGTCGGTCCTGGGGCCGGTTTTGTTCATTAGTGATCTGGAGGATGGCGTGGACTGCACTCTCAGCAAGTTTGCAGATGACACTAAACTGGGAGGAGTGGTAGATTAGGGTAGGGATAGGATACAGATGGACCTCGACAAATTAGAGGATTGGGCCAAAAGATGATGAGGTTCAACAAGAACAAGTGCAGAGTCCTGCACTTAGGATGGAAGAATCCCACGCACTGCTACAGACTAGGGACCAAATGGCTAGGAAGCAGTTCTGCAAAAAAGGACCTAGGGATTACAGTGGACGAGAAGTTGGATATGTCAACAGTATGCCCTTGTTGCCAAGAAGGCTAACTGCATTTTGGGCTCTATAAGTAGGGGCATTGCCAGCAGATCGAGGGATGTGATCATTCCCTTCTATTCAGTATTGGTGAGGCCTCATCTGGAGTACTGTGTCCAATTTTGGGCCCAACACTACAAGAAGGATGTGGAAAAAATTGGAAAGAATCTAGTGGAGGGCAACAAAAATGATTGGGGCCTGGAGCACATGACTTATGAGGAGAGGCTGAGGGAACTGGGATTGTTTAGTCTGCAGAAGAGAAGAATGAGGGGGGATTTGATAGCTTCTTTCAACAATCTGAAATGGGGTGCCAACGAGGGTGGATCTAGACTGTTTTCAGTGGTACCAGATGACAGAACAAGTAGTAATGGTCTCAAGTTGCAGTGGGGGACGTTTAGGTTGGATATTAGGAAAAACTTTTTCACTAGGAGGGTGGTGAAGCACTGGAATGGGTTATCTAGGAAGGTGGTGGAATCTCCTTCCTTGGAGGTTTTTAAGGTCAGGCTTGACAAAGCTCTGGCTGGGATGATTTAGTTGGGGATTGGTCCGCTTTGAGCAGGTGTTCGGACTAGATGACCTCCTGAGGTCCCTTCCAACCCTGATATTCTATGATTCTACTAAACACCTGGAGAAAGAGGCCACAATGCTCCAGGATGGGGGGAGATCTGGGGAAAATTAAACCACCACCAAGTAGAAAATAAAGGTAAAGTGGAGAGGAGGTGCCAGGGTCAGGACTGGGAAAGAAAGGAATCAATTCTGTGCAATGCTGTATGTGTAAATTTATGGAACAGAGGGGGTTGTTCAGTTTTTGGTTAACTTGAAACTAGACCTGGTAGGGAATTTCCCATTGGAAAACTCATTCTTTCAGGAAAATCAAAATGAGAGTTGACTGTCTGGAAGGTTCTTGCCAATTTCCCTTTGCTTGCAGGCAGAAAATGAAATTGACAAAAAATCTGTTTAGGATGGGTGTAGAAGATCCGTGCCCTGGCTCTCTATCTCCTTCCCGACTCTTCATTCCAGAGGGGAAGAGAGCAATGGTGCTCAGCCTGTTCAAGTCCCATGGCTGGGAGGAAGCTACGAGGCTGAGAGCTAGGGAGACAGAGAACCAGGGTGCTTACACTCAATGGTCTAGAAAGTATTTTGGAATTCACACAAGGCTTCCTGGAAGGCATCTGGAAAGCTTAAAAACTCTTGAGGTTCTCCTGAAATGTATTTTTTCTTGAAATCTCTTCTTATGAAAAAAATTTGCTATTTTTATTTGTCTTCCTGGTTCGGGATGAAATTCTTTTAAAAAATGCAAAGCTTTTTGTGGGAAGGGAATTTCATTTTCTGGCCAGCTCTACTTGAAATCATATTTGATGTTAGTTGAATTATGGGTTCCAGCTAAACCTTTCACACAGCCCTGTTCAAGAGTTCTGATTCTCAGACACCCTTAAGTACTAACTGCTAGACCACATTTCCTCCCTCATGTAATCCTCTTCCGTACTGTGAAGTTTTACTATTTCTTGTACAATCCTAAACATTGGTCTGCGTAACATGTACATAGAACTATAGAATCATATTTCACATAGGAATAAAGCAAATCTTCATCTATGAACAGGCATAGACCACTGTTGTGCACTTTTGATTGAATGCTGAGGTGAGAATTCAACTTATTTGTGATCTGTTGCTCTGATTCCTGTACAGTTGACATAATCCTTTGGTGTCATTGTCTGCCACTGTTAAGCCTCAGGCAAAATATCTGCCTGAACTCTTGACCTGTATATTTTTGACAGCACAGCTGTTCTTAATGGCTACCCATGTGCCTAGTGGAATGCATTCTGTCTCATTTGCAGACACAAGCCTATGTAAAATCAGTCAAACATGTCTCCCCACACAATTCCCAATCACATAATCCTTTCTGGCACAGAAAAATCCACAAATATTGCCAGGCAAAGGTGCAGAAGATATACATATGGTAGTGAAGTCTCAGAGAAGGGACCTTCTACAGAATGCAAGTGAAGTTTTGAATTGCCATACAGATTTACCATGTAAATGCACATTTCCTTGGCAAAAAATCCCCAGTGAAATGGAACAAACAACTTGTGGTCAGGAATAATGCCAGTCTTAACGTGGACATGAATACAGACAGCCAAGAGACAAATTATGAGTATTGAATAGGTTTGCTGATGGTAGGAGGCCTTGCCAAGAAAGCCCAACTGGCTGGCCATCATGAGGTTGCTGCCTTTATTAAGGACAATATGCTAGCACTAATCAAGCTCTGTCAACATTATATTCATTTAAAAAATGCTGATGGTGTTACATATGGAGTTTTTAGCCCTGCCAGAATAAACCTACCATACTTTTATGTTGTCTCATGGAAAAACAAATTATTAACCTTCACTCTACTCTGCCTCACCTGGCCAAACAAATTCTGACCATCTGTCTGTTAAATAGAAAGAAGGAAAGAAAGCAGGAAATAATTTTCTTACCAAAATTAAAAAGGAAGAGTTCAGATCGAGTAATAATCAAGTCTTGAGTAGAAATATTGAGTCTGGGTTTCTGCTTTCACTAACATCAATTAGATACCTTTATAAATCCACTTACTTAAACTGAGTTACTCTTGGTTCATAAAATTTTCACAATTATGGCAGTATTACACCCAAAGATTTCTCCTTAATTGACATTTTGGAAGGCGCATCATTTCAGTCCTCAAGAAGCAGGGCCTACCTGGAGATTAAAGCCTTGTTTCTGCAACTAATTCCTGAGGATTGGGGCCTATCACAATCCATAAACAGGGAGTTTACTGGAGGGCAATTAATCTTCCTGAGGGCTGGCTCCCAAGAGGTGACTAGTTCTCTTAACCCCCACTGATTTCAATGAGCGTTACAAGTGCCCAGCATCTCTTATAATTAGATCTGTGGTAGCACCTAGAGGCCTCATCCAGGCTACAACCTCATTGCTTTAACTAAATCATAAAACATAAACCAATGTCAGTCACTATCCCAAAGAGCTTACCATGTAAAAGGCAAGACATAGCAGATGGAAGAAACATTTAAGTAGTTGAAGGATAGGAGTAGGAGGAAGGATGGTGTAACAGAAATAATAGGATGTTTTAGCATTCAGTGGCTACAAATTGCAGGCACATGAATACCACTTGCCACCTGCCTAGCCATTTTCAGATGACTATTTTTCATATGCAGAGGAGTATTCAAGTGTGATTTGAAGGAGAATAAAGGGATCACTTTTTAGATTTTTATTTAGATTTTGCCTTACATGGGGGAAAACATGAAGATGCTTGGGGAAATGTGGTTGATCACATCTGGCATTACTGGCAGAGATAAAGTAGGGGTCACCGTGTAATGAGATAATAGGATAGAGAGGAAGAGGAGGGCTAACCTGTGGAGGGTTTTGAAGGTTAGGAAAGAATTTGTACCAAGAAGATGCTCTTAGCAGCAGCAGCATTTGAATGGACTTCAGGGGAATTTATAGTGGAGATGAAGCCTTGGAAGGTTAAATGTGGGCTTGGATAAAATATGTTCTGTTAAACAGTTTGAATGATGATAATGGGATCTTTAAGCATTTTATTCCATATTTACTAAGTCCCTCTTAGTCTTTTTCAGTGACATTTTTTGAAAACAGAAATTGCTATTTTTATGTATATTTTGATTAACTTCCAAAACAAATGAGAAAAATGTATCTAAGACATAGCTCAATATTACAAACATAAGAACCTAATATACCCAAATAGAGAGAAAATGTGCATAGACTAGCCCATTTATCCCACTGCTGCGCTATTGAAAACCACAGTGGGTGTAAGGATAGATGATGATTGTTTGTAATGAACTCAATACAGTTTAAATTTTTAAAATGCTCACACATTTAGCAGACTGCCAACCAGTATATAAATTTCACATGAGGCAGTTCATTTAACCCAGACTAGTGAAACATGTGAAATATGGTCCTGACCATATTTACCCTAGTGGTAGCTGAGTGCCAAACAAAATAGTGTAAAAACGAACAATCAAGAAAGGAGAAAAGACAATTATTTATATCTAGATCAACAAAATAAATTTTAAAAAAAGTCACTTTTAATTTATTATTTACAAAAAAAATTTCATTTGATTCAACTGTTCATAACATTTGGAATTAAGGATTTTGTTGTATACTCCAGTTCTATGACAGATAGGTTCTAGTAAAAAAAAATCTGACCTAAAGAAGTGTCTTTGTTTGTGACCTTTAACCTTCCAGAGTACTTTAAAGCCTTTTATGGGCCTCCAAAGTAGGCCTTTCTGTCCTGCTCATAAATAATTACTTTGAGTCCTCGTATCAAGAAACTATAGCTTGCCAGGTAAAGAATGGTCATTTCTGGCATTTAAATCTTCCACTGAAAACATAAATCTGTGTTTCCTGGATTGTATGTGACAGTGTAAATCTCAAAGCAAAATTATTTTGTCCTCTTCTGTAAGTGATGGCGTTTCCCATAGAATTTGACAGATGAGCTATAGTTACTTATTGGTCTCATCTCAGAACCCACAAAGACAAATTTTGGACCTGCAAGACCATCCATAAGTGTGACATAGTGAAGAGAATTGTAGATGAATTCCTGCAGCTTTTAGGTGTACATTTCACACGTCTTGCCTTGATTGCAGCAATTCGTGAGCTCTCTATATCTTTCAGTGCAAAAAGCGACAAAGTGTCCTGTGGCACCTTATAGAGTAACAGACATATTGGAGCATAAGCTTTCGTGGGTGAATACCCACTTCGTCAGATGAATGTAGTGGCAAGTATAAATATGCAGGCAAGATGCTAACATTGCTACCCCTCTGATACTTTCAGTGCAAAGTGGCAGAGGTGCTGGCATTGGATAATGTCATCAGCTAATTGCTCCCAGGAGTTGGGGTCAATATTGCAAGACCATAGGTTTCCCTTGAGAGTATCTTTGTACTGTTTCTTTCGTCTGTCCCAAAAATGAATTCTAGTTTGAAATTCTTTGTAAAGGCCAGCTTTCTGCATTCAGACATATGAAGCACATGACCACACCATCTCATCTGTGCTCTCACGATACAAGCTTCAATGCCTGCAGTGTTGCAGCACTCATAGACCTCATTGTTTGGAACCAAATCTTGCCACTTAATTCTCATTATCCTCCATAAACATTGTAGGTGTAATTGATCCAAGTGTTATATGAGGTGTTAATAAGTTAATAAGTAGTCCACATGCAACAACTGTAAAGAAAGTGTGGTGATGATGCTGGTGAGTAAAGAATTTTTTTTTTTTTTGCAGTCTGACACCGTGTTTGTTCCAGAGGTGACCTTGAAAATTTCTGAAGGCATCACTGGCTGCAACAATGTGCTTTGCAATGTGGTCAATCATTGTATCTGCTGAAAAGACAGTAGGTAGCACAACTGGTCAGTGACCTTGCGTGGTATATCGTTGATGGACAAAATTAGTTACAGTACTTCCTGATCATATGTTCTGTCTGCTGATCTCCCCTCAGCCCCATCTTCTTTAGGCAGATAGGAAAGCAGAGACTCAGAGATACATAGACTCTCAGGGCATGGCTACACTTGTGAATTAGAGCTCATTGAAGCAGCCCAGTGAGCTCTAACTCACGACACCTCCACACTGGCAAGGCACGTAGAGCGCTCTGACTCTGCAGATAGAGCGCTCCTGGTACTCCACCTCTGTGAGTGGAAAAACATTTGATGCACCCCCGTTGAAGCTCCGCAGCGACAGTGTGGATGCCCTGGTCTGTTAATGCGCTCTGATCGGCCTCCAGAAGTGTCCCACAATGCCTGTTCTAGCCACTCTGGTCATCAGTTTGAACTCTATTGCCCTGTCCTCAGGTGACCAACCGTCAGACCCACCATTTAAATTCTCTGAGAATTTTGAAAATCTCCTTCCTGTTTGCTCAGCCAGGCATGGAGTGCTCTCAGCGCATTTTTCCAGGTGACCATGCCTCCATGCGCCAGGCGATCCCCAGTATGGAGAAATGGCAAGGTGCTGGACCTCATCGGTGTTTGGGGGGAGGAAGCTGTCCAGTCCCAACTGCACTCCAGCTGTAGGAATTACGATATCTTCAGGCAGATATCAAGATATATGATGGAAAGGGTCCATGACCAGGACACACTGCAGTGCAGAGTTAAAGTGAAAGAGCTGCGGAATGCCTACCACAAAGCGCGGGAGGCAACTGCCACTCCAGTGCTGCTCCCATGACCTGCCGTTTCTACAAAGAGCTGGACGTGATACTTGGGGTTGACCCCACCTCCACTCTGAGTACCACCATGGACACTTCAGAGCCCAGTTCAACAAGGCAGGAGGAGCAGCAAAGCGGGAGCGAATGTGCTGAGGCGGAGGAAGACACCCCAGAATCCCTAGATGCATGCAGCCAGGAGCTGTTCTCAACCCAGGAGGAAGGTAGCAAGTCACGGGGGCCGGTGCTTGGGGAAGGACAAACACCAGAGGAGGTTCCCGATAAGCTGCTTTTATTTTGGGAAGGAAGTTATTCGGTGTGGGCTCTTGGGGTGAGGAGAGGTAGATCTGCATGCATGCCTAGATGCAGAATAGGGCGTTGATGTGCTCTCTCACATCACGGTATTTGGCCTCAGTGATCTCTTCAAAGGTCTGAGCCAGAACTTGGGCAAAGTGCTTGCACAGGGTTCTTGGGAGAGCCACTGATCCTTGTCACAGTCAGGCAAACATGTCCATGCCACTGTGCCGTGAGGGCGGAGGGACCATTGCTGCACGCAAGCAAGCTGTATATGGGCCAGAATGGAAGCCACATTTTAGTAGAAGACCCTCCCTTGCTTCCCAGGTCACCCTCAGCAGCAAGATATCTTCCAGGACAAACTCCTGTGGAAAAATGTGGGTACAGTGTTTAGTATAGGGGACCCTGCAGCTGTTGGCTCTCCCCAAGGCACAGAAACCCAGAGGACAGTACAGCTATGAAACAATCATTCCCCCTGAACCCTGTGCTTACTCACCATTTTGGAGCTCCCGTGGGTTATGTGCGCTCACTTTGGGACAGGCAAATTATGCTATTGTGTAGATTGTGCTTGCCCTCCTTAAGTACGGGGGAAAGAGTGCTCTGTCTGGTGTGAACAATGCTGCTTCTGTTAAGTGTTGCATTTTGTCTTTATTGATGCAACTTTGAGATCTCAGCCGCCTGTGAGACTGCAAAGACTCAGGAAAGAGGCCACGTAGAAGCAAGGAAGACATGCTGCATGAAGTAATGCAGCAGTCACTTAACGAGAATCTAAAAGCGCAGAAGTGGAGGGAGAGTGAAAGAAGGATCTGCCAGAAGAATGCGGATCACCAGTACAAAAGCGCGGAGCTCCAGCAGCAAAGCTAGGATCAGCTGATAAGCATCATGGAGCGCCAAGCGGAATCAATCCAGGCGCTTGTAGCCATGCAGGCGGAGTACTGTCGTGCCCACTCCCCCCTCAGCCCTTGTCCCAAAATTCTTTCCTTTGTGCCCCCATGTCACCTCCAACCCACTTTCCCCAACATCCAGGTTCTTATCGCCACCTGCCACCTGTAGCTTCACCACCCATCCCTGAAAACTATGACCCTTACCCAATGCACTCAACCCCCATCACCATGCAGTATAGCCATCCTGAAGTGCGGCACTCATTGCACAGCACTCCAGAGAGGAAGACTGAGTATGACAGCAGGATGTACGCAAAACTGTGATTGTACCCACCCACTTGCCCTTTCTGTTTCTGCAGGGCACCAGACATTACTGGTGACTTTCAGCCTCAAATTGCTCCCTCAAGGCATCCCTAATCCTTGCAGCCCTGCGCTGGGCCCCTCTAATAGCCCTGCTCTCTGGCTGTTCAAATTCAGCCTCCAGGTGTTGAACCTCCAAGTTCCATGCCTGAGTGAAGCTTTCACCCTTTCCTTCACAAATGTTATGGAGGGTACAGCATGCGGATATAACTGCGGGGATGCTGTCATTGGACAGGTCCAGCTTCCCATACAGAGAGCACCAACGGCCCTTTAAATGGCCAAAAGCACACTCAATAGTCATTCTGCACTGGCTCAGCCTGTTGTTGAACTGCTCTTTGCTGCTCCTTGTGTAGGGTTTCATGGGCCACGGCATTAAAGGGTAAGCAGGGTCTCCAAGGATCACAATGGGCATTTCAACTTCCCCTATGGGAACAGGCCAGTGTTTCAAAAGATGCATGCGTCAGAGATTCATAGATTTTAGGGCTAGAAGGGACCTTGAGAGGTCATCAAGTACAGTCCCCTGCCCTTATGGCAGGACCAAATACTGTCTAGACCATCCCGGATAGACATTTACCTAACCTACTCTTAAATATCTCCAGAGATGGAGATTCCACAACCTCCCTAGGCAATTTATTCCAGTGTTTAACCACCCTGACAGTTAGGAACTTTTTCCTAACGTCCAACCTAAACCTCCCTTGCTGCAGTTTAAGCCCATTGCTTCTTGTTCTATTCTTAGAGGCTAAGATGAACAAGTTTTCTCCCTCCTCCTTATGACACCCTTTTAGATACCTGAAAACTGCTATCATGTCCTCTCTCAGTCTTCTCTTTTCAAACTAAACAAACCCAATTCTTTCAGCCTTCCTTCATAGGTCATGTTCTCTAAACCTTTAATCATTCGTGTTGCTTTTCTCTGGACCCTCTCCAATTTCTCCATATCTTTCTTGTAATGTGGCGCTCAGAACTGGACACAATACTCCAGCTGAGGCCTGATCAGTGCAGAGTAGAGCGGAAGAATAACTTCTTGTGTCTTGCTCACAACACACCCGTTAATGCATCCCAGAATCATGTTTGCTTTTTTTGCAACAGCATCACACTGTTGACTCATATTTAGCTTGTGGTCCACTATAACCCCTAGATCCCTTTCTGCCGTACTCCTTCCTAGACAGTTGCTTCCCATTCTGTATGTGTGAAACTGCTTGTTCCTTCCTAAGTGGAGCACTTTGCATTTGTCTTTATTAAACTTCATCCTGTTTATCTCAGACCATTTCTCCAATTTGTCCAGATCATTTTGAATTATGACCCTATCCTCCACAGCAGTTGCAATCCCTCCCAGTTTGGTATCATCTGCAAACTTAATAAGTATACTTTCTATGCCAATATCTAAGTAGTTGATGAAGATATTGAACAGAGCCAGTCCCAAAACAGACCCCCGAAGAACCCCACTTGTTATACCTTTCCAGCAGGATTGGGAACCACTAATAACTACTCTCTGAGTACAGTTATCCAGCCAGTTATACACCCACCTTATAGTAGCCCCATCTAAGTTGTATTTGCCTAGTTTATTGATAAGAATATCATGCGAGACTGTATCAAATGCCTTACTAAAGTCTAGGTATAGCACATCCACCGCTTCTCCCCTATCCACAAGACTCATTATCCTATCAAAGAAAGCTATCAGATTGGTTTGACATCATTTGTTCTTTACATATCCATGCTGGCTATTCCCTATCACCTTACCACCTTCCAAGTGTTTGCAGATGATTTCCTTATTTACTTGCTCCATTATCTTCCCTGGCACAGAAGTTAAACTAACTGGTATGTAGTTTCCTGGGTTGTTTTTATTTCCCTTTTTATAGATGGGCACTATATTTGCCCTCTTCCAGTGTTCTGGAATCTCTCCTAGCTCCCATGATTTTCCAAAGGTAATAGCTAGAGGCTCAGATACTTCCTCTATTAGCTCCTTGAGTATTCTAGGATGCATTTCATCAGGCCCTGGTGACTTGCAGGCATCTAACTTTTCTAAGTGATTTTTAACTTATTCTTTTTATTTTATTTTATCTTCCAAACCTACCCCTGTCCCATTAGCATTCACTATGTTAGGCATTCCTTCAGACTTCTCTGTGAAGATCGAAACAAAGAAGTCATTGAGCATCTCTGCCATTTCCAAGTTTCCTGTTACTGTTTCTCCCTCCTCACTGAGCAGTAGGCCTACCCTGTCCTTGGTCATGCACTGGGCCAGCCTGCATTAATGTCAATGAAATGCCCACGGTAGTCCATAAGTGCCTGTCGAGCCATAGAGAAATACCCCTTTCGATTAACGTACTCGGAGGCCAGGTGTGCTGGTCCCAGAATTGGAATATGCATCCCATCTATTGCCCCTCCGCTGTTAGGGAAACCCATTTGTGCAAAGCCAGCCACAACGTCATGCACGTTACCCAGAGTCACGGTTCTTCTGAGCAGGATGCGATTAATGGCCCTGCAAACTTGCATCAACACAATTCCACCGGTAGACTTTCCCTCTCTAAACTAGTTAGCGACCAATCGGTAGCTGTCTGGAGTTGCCAGCTTCCAGAGTGCAATAGCCACCAGCTTCTCCACTGTCAGGGCAGCTTTCAATCTCGTGTTCTTGTGTCGCAGGGTGGGAGCGAGCTCATCACAAAGTCCCATGAAAGTGGCTTTTCTCATCCGAAAGTTCTGCAGCCACTGCTCGTCATCCCAGACTTTCATGATGATGTGATCCCATCACTCAGTGTTTGTTTTCCAAACCCAAAAACGGCATTCCACGGTGGTGAGCATGTTTGTGAATGCTACAAGTAATCTCGTGCAATATTTGTTACTCGAGTTGATATTATCATTGGAGTCCTCACTGTCAATTTGGATCTTAAGGAATAACGCGACTGCCAAACATGATGTGCTGGCGAGACTCATCAGCATATTCCTCAGCAGTTTGGGCTCCATTCCTGCAGACTGAAAGGGAAGACAGAGCATGTGCAACACAAAAAACATTGAAAGGTGGCGCCAAATGTTGATGGAATCAGAGGGATTGCTGAGATGTGAACCGATGCATCACGAGGCATTGGGACAGGACCCAGAATGCCCCATCTCCCGCCCTCTTCCCACAAGCCACAGCAACAGAATGGAAGAGGTGCTCTGTGGGATAGTTGCCCATAATGCATCGCTCCCAATTCCACTGCAAGTGCCGCAAATATGGCCACACCAGTGCACTTGCATCTGTCAGTGTGGACAGAATGCAGCACTTTCCCTACTGTGCTCTCCGAATGCTGGTTTAACTCAAAGCACTCTACATCTGCAAGTATAGCCATACCCTAAGATCAGAAGGAACCCTTATGATCGTCTTCCCCAAAATAATTCCTAGCACATATCTTTTAGAAAAACATCCAGTCTTGATTTTAAAATTGTCAGTGATGGAGAATCGATGATGACCCTTGGTAAATTGCTCCAATGGTTAATTATTATCATCATTAAAAATGTATGCCCTATTTCAAGTCTGAATTTCTCTAGCTTCAGCTTTCAGCAATTGGATCATGTTATACCTCTCTGCGCTAGATTGAAGAGCACATTATTAAATATTTGTTCCCCATGTAGGTAATTAAGTCACCCTTTAACCTTCTTTTTGTTAAGATAAATAGATTGAGCTCCTTGAGTCTATCACTATAAGGCATATTTTCTGATCCTTCAATTATTCTTATGGCTCTTCTCTGAAACCCCCTCCCCACTCCCAATTTATCAAAAATCCTTCTTGAAATAGATCTCCCTTCTTTCATTATCACTAAAGGAATCCTGTTTTGATATAAAGTGGCACAAATGCAACGAGATTGCAGTTGATGTTTTTAGGATTTATATGGCTTAAAATTATTTTGTTTTGTTTTCTTTATTAGCAAACAATATCGTATATAGTGGACTTTTTGGCAATGACATAACATATTTCCTATTTTAATCTAATTCCCAACCCCGTGTCATTGCTAATAAAACATGCTCTGTTTTTTGTGAGGTTGGGCTTTGGAGGGATGATTATGAGGATTCAAATCCCCCTCTTTTATGTAGATTTGCTTGGTCTGATGGGGTAGGGGACAATGGTTGAAAGGCATTGGCTGAGCTTTTTCCCAGAGAAAGCATTTCTGAGCCCTGGCTAAAAGAAGTGGAGTTTTTTTCTGCCCACTTGGCCTCTCATTGGTGATTTGCATTTGATATTATGGAAGCAGAGTTAAGTTAATGGCATGGGGAACATGGTCTCTTGCCAGAATGCTCTTGCCAGAATGCTCTGGGCTTCCTGATATATTCTAAGCTGTGGCTACTAGCCATCTGGGGTTGGTAGGAATTTCTCCTACATAGGAAATTAGTTCCATGGCTGGAGTAATTTCACTTTCCCTGACATCCAGTATGTGCAGCTAGTGAGTAACCAGAGAGGCATGGTTTGTAGACCTTGTCTGTGAGATATTGTTTAGTGGTTTTCTTTATACAGGTATCTGTGCATCTTTATGAAGGCAGGAATCCTCTGTGGTAATGATGCACTTATGGATCATAGTGTGTCCAAAGCCAGAGTTCAAGTCCAAGAGTAACAGAGCCAAGAAATGTAGAGTGCTAGTGATACCCTAAAAACTGATCTAATGCAGAGCCATGTGAATATATTGCCAAGTGACTTGCACTCCAACTGTCTTAATCCAACTCCATCAGGACTATATTTAATATTCCAATCATCAGAGAAGCATCAGAAAGCCATAGATAAAAAAACAAACAGAAAAATGCTTTCTTTTCCCCCCCATGCGTGGAAATATCCTACCCCTATATTATAAACATACATATTAGCTCTTTTCAGAAAGTGTTTATTAGACTGCAATAATTATGTTATTTTACCCAGCATCCCAGGAATTAGATGAATGTCTTTGCCCCATTTTACAGATAGGAATTGGAGGATCAGAGAGATTAAGCAATATTGGTCACACAGCAGTCAGTGCCAATTTAGAATCTAGGTTTCCTGATTTTCTGTCCCTACCTAATCTTAATGACTCACAGACAAGTCACTTAGGTTCCAATCCTGCACCACTGTAATCAGTACAAGTTTTAACATTGACGTTAATGGCAGTAGCAGTAGACTATTTGGGTTGGATTCTCCAGTCTGTTCCCAGCCAGTCTGCTCCATTCAGGAGGGACAAAAGGCTAGAAATTGGTCACAATTAGCCAGAGAATTATCTTGGTGGAGGAAAACACCCCGTTAGTGAGGATAGATCAGATCCAGGACTAGAGCCTTTAACCTCACCCCATTCCCAGTGCAGAGGGCATGTTGGATACTCAGGGGTTTGAGCATGGGCCTGCTAAATCCAGGGATGGGAGTTCAATCCTTGAGGGGTCCACTTAGGGATCTAGGACAAAAAATAGTAATTGGTCCTGCTAGTGAAGGTGCAGTGTGCTGGACTTGCTGACCTTTCAAGGTCCCTTCCAGTTCTATGAGATAGGTATATCAGTCCTTTAATACTTACTGCCCCATCTGAAATAACTTGGGTCACTACTACTTACCTACCTGCTTAATGCTCATAGGTCACTTTGAAAATGCAAAGCACTATATATGTGGCATTGTTATTACTCAGTGCCACCTGGAAAAAAGAGACCAGCAGAGGAGATAGCAGACATTCTTACCATCCTCCCTATATTTCTGCTGCTTTCCACTGTTTCTGAATTACTATACCCAGTGGACCAAGAGCAGACAAAGGGATTGCTTTTCTTATTATATTGCAATTTAAAAAGGCAACTGATCTTTCGGGGCATCTCATTGTAAATTTCAACAATAAATACAGTGAATTTTAAAAATCCAACAACAAACACAAATACAGAGGACTATATGGTTGCAGTTACCAGCTCCCTTGCAAAAATAAATAAATAAATAAATAATAGCACCTGTTCCTTAATGGAATCCATTATATATCCATTTCATTTAATCTAATACACTCTAGTGAGCCAAAGTCTGTAATTCAGCATCCATTTATCAAAATTTCATGGCAAATATTCATCACTTTAGATTAAGAATTTATAAGTAAATGACTCTGATTAAAGTGACTCTTTGTCATAACCTTGAATTAAGGATTAGGAAAAGACTAGTTTGGCAAAAAATGACATGCACTGAGAACTTTCAAGCTCTGGTAGTTGATATTATTATGGATAATCATTTAAAACACTATGATACATAAGCCTCTATTTTTTTAGGTCTAATTCTCAGTTAATCCATGCCTGTGGTTGGGATAGAGAGGGAATGATGGAGCAAAGGTATAGTGTAAGCCATCTCGGTACATTTTCTAGTCTGGGACCATATAGGAGTGTGCCTGGGCCATGGTGAAAGTTAGAGCAATCTCTGTGGTATTCTAATATGCTCTGTTACTCATGGAATAGCTCAGTGGAATAGGCCTAGCCATGGTCCCGACAACATTCCCCCCCTCCCTTACTGAATCTGCTGTGTTTGAAGCTGAGGACAGGGCTGATGTAGAGCCCTTAAGCAAACTCTACATGAGTCAAAGAGGCCCATTCTGCAGAAAACATTCTCAGCAGGCCATTTACTGCCTACTTTAAAGTTCCTTTATGCAGAGCACTGTAAACAAGACTTGATGTAAATGAGAATCAGGCCTGAGATCTCCACATCATCTTCATTAAAATATTTACAAATAAGAGATTTGGGAAAGTTGAATATTTGAGTCTTCTTTTCCTATCAGCAATATGTTAATTCAACCGGCCATTCTGCATCTGTAATTTTAAAAGCTGTGAAATCAAGTTATGAATGTAAATGTGCGAGAATGGGAAAGGAAAGCCAACATATCTGTAAAACAGGAACAACTTCAGTAGAATTCAATTTGGTTATCCTCTCAGGCAAGTTATTTCATACATTCAATATTTAACTCAAATGTTCTATTTCATAGTAGCTTTTTATATGGAGGGAGGCAGTGTGACCTAGTACCTAGAGCACTAGCCTAGGACTCTGGCCCTATTCCTAGCTCTCACTGGTTTGCTGGGTATCCTTGGGTAAAGTCACTTGTCCTCTCTATGCCTCAGTTTCAACCTTTACAAAAACAGGGGTAATAATACTGACCTCCTTTGTAAAGTGCTTTGAGATATATGGATGAAAAAGTGCTCTGTAGGAGCTAGGTATTTATTTATCTTTCTTCATCTAATGTTTGAATGTTAGGCTGTCAAGAGTGTTGTTGTAGCCTTGTTGGTGTCAGTATATTAGAGAGACAAGGTTGGTGAAGTAATTTCTTTTATCAGACCAACTTCTTTGGGACAAGCTTTCCAGCCACAAAGTTCTTCCTCAGGTCAGGGAAAGGTACTCAGAGTGTCACAGCTAAATACAAGATGGCACAGATTGTTTAGCATGTGTAGTTAATACATATTCTAAGAGACTACCCAAGATGAAATGTCTGGTTAATACCTCTGCAGTCATTCAGATATCACAAAATATGCTCCAAGGAGAAAATCTGGGCTATACACCTTAACACAAATTTAAAACTACATTCATAAAACAAAGACACTCCACCAGAGAAATAGACAGTATCATAGAACAGGTCACAAAAATAAAGAGAACCTGCTTCAATACAGAAAAAAAACCCTCCAACTGCACACTCCTAGTTCTCACCTACCACTCCACACTGGACTCCATATGGGATATCATTAAATAATTATAATCCATACTCGATGGGGACCCCATCCTGAAAGAAATCTTCCCTGAACCACATATTCTGGCCTTCAAACAACCTTCCCCCCAACCTCACCAAGCTCATTATCAGAACCAAGCTCCCCACAGACCAAGAAACACCAAAGTGGCACCAGATTTTGCCATAACAACAGGTGAAAAACCTGCAGACATATCCCCCAACCTACAATGATTCCCCTACACACCATAGGTCCTACACATGCCTATCACAATATGTGGTGTTCCTCATCCAGTGCACTAAATGCCCCAACAACAAACTAGGTGGGCGAAACCACACAATCACTTCTCTTGAATGAACTCACACAGAAAAAATAAAAGATAAAAATACTATATCACCCATAGGTGAACATTTTTGACAAAACAATCACTCCATATCTGACCTCTCAGTCCTCATCATCAAAGAAAACCTGCACAACACCTTCAAAAGACAAGCCTGGGAACTCAAATTCATAACTTTGCTAGATGCTAAAATTCATGATATTAATAAAGACACTGGATTTATGGCATCTTTCAACAATCTGTAACTCACTAACCCCCATTTTTTTTGTCCTATGACTTCACTGGTGTTAACAGGACATTTCACTTTGAATGGTCTCTTAGAATATGTGAGAGACAAGGTAGGTGAGGTAATATTTTTTATGGGAACAACTTGAGAGAGACAAGCTTCCAAACTACACAGAGTTCTTACCTAGACTCACGGTCTTTAAGGTCAGAAGGGACCATGGTGGTCATCTTCTGCACATTGCAGGCCACAGAACCTCACCCACCCACTGTTGAAATAGACCCCTAACCTCTGGCTGAGTTACTGAAGTCCACAAATCATGATTTAAAGACTTCGAGTTACAGATAATTCACCATTTACACTAGTTTAAACCTGAAAGTGACCCATTGCAGAGGAAGCCAAAAATGCCCAAGGATCTCTGCCAATCTGATCTGGGGGAAAATTCCTTCCCAACACCAAATATGGTGATCAGTTAGACCATGAGCATGTGAGCAAGACCCATCAGGCACATACCTGGGAAAGAGTTCTCTGTAGTAACTCAGAGCCTGCCCTAACTAATGTCCAGTCTCCACCTGTTGGGGATTTTTGTTACTGGCAGTCACTGATGGGCCTCATGTCATTGTAGGCAGTCCCATCATACCATCCCTCCATAAACTTATCAAGCTCAGTCTGGAAGCCAGTAAAGTTTTTTGCCCCCACTGCTCTGCTTAGAAGGTTGTTACAGAACTTCACTCCTCTGATGGTTCTCATCTTCAGGTCTCTCTCACCAGCAGTAGTTCATCCAATAAAAGATATTACCTTACCCGCCTTGTCTCTCTAATACCCTGGTACTGACACAGCTACAGCACTCCTACATACAACAATTTTAGAATGTGTGTTAAATATTTATGCTAAACAATCTGTTCCAACTTGTATTTCGCTATGACACTCTGGGTACCTTTCCCAGCCCTGAAGAAGAGCTTTGTGTACCTCAAAAGCTAGTTTCTCTCAACAGAAGATGATGCAATAAAAGATATTATCTCATCCACTCTATCTCTAATAACTATTAGAAGAAAACATGGTTGCTTGGAGAAAATAGCAGAAAATTACAAGAAAATGTCTCAATTTTGAAATCAGCTGTGCTTTAGCTAATATAGAAGGGACTGCAAAAACCCCAAAATCTATGTTGATATTTTACTAACTCTATCACAAAAAACTTTTAAGTAACTGGAAAGAGATTGCACCAATCAATATCATATCATGGTTTAACCTAGTATGTGTGACCTATAGATATGAAAGTGGCAGGTAAAAAGAATAAATTATTCAGTACATTCCTAGGCCTAATTATCTTTGTGACATATAGATGGATGATGTAACTTTTGTCATTTTATCAACTGCAATGTCATTTTATAAAACAACTTTTCTTATTTTTCCCTCAATATTTTTATCCAACGGATCTTTAATATTAGCTATTTCTAATCTACTTATCTGGTCACTTAGGAGTTCAGCTACTATGGTGAGTGGGGTTATCTAACTCCATGTGTCTTACATAGTAATTTGAAATGGGTGATAGCAGCACTTCATTCTCAGCCACATGTAATACTAGCTACAATATTAATTTCATTAGGTGCCATTATTGATGTGATCAGACAATTTCAATAATGTAATATAAACAAAAATTCAAAATACTGCCAAATTATGACAACAGCCTTAGACTTTCCTAAGATATCTATTTAACAAAGACAAATAATGTGTTTACAAGGGGCATCATTTATACAGTACTATAACCCTTTGCTCAGACAAATCTTTACACATTTTAGCTTAATAACATGACTACAAAGTGGTCTCGTATTTGTCTCTTCTTTTTTGTTGGTAAAAATCAACCCATGAATGAATAATAAGTAAATAATTAAATTTGTATTTCCTCTAGCGGCAGACCAGCCCTACTGGGAATGTGTCTGATCATCTTATTGCTTATAAAATAATCTATCACGAGGCATGGCATTATTGTTGTTAATAAATAATATAATAATAATAAGTATAAGTATAAGTATAAGTATATATGAAAGTTTTCTGAGTGGCAGACTTGGAGAATCCAAGAATTTTCTTTAATAACAAAGTGAACACAGTATGATGAAAGGCAGTGCAAGATTCTTGCCACCAATACACTTTAAGCCTGAACTTAAGCTATTGTCTCTTGGGATATGTTTGGAGTTCAATTTCTCTTATCATCAGTCCTTGGTTTCCTTTCTCACACTGCCACTGACAATGAATGGAAATTGTGGTGGTGTTTTAGTGGTGCACCAAACAGCTATCCATTGGGAATTCAACTGCGACCAACAAACTCAGTTCACATAGGTCACCTGTTAGTAACAACTTTTAGGTATCACTCAGAAGTTGAATTGGAAAAAATCCCTAATCATACTGTTTTAAACTCCTCCCACAAACCAATCTCTGCTTACAAAATAAGATCCAACAATTTAAGACATCAAAATAAGACAGTGTTTGCAGCAAAACATAATGATGTGTGCTCTGCTAGTCTTATATAGGATTCTTGACCTTGTGTCCCCCTTAGTGGGAATATACCCATGATAGGGAATCTTGGGCTTGGCTTTCCATTGGAAGGCCTCAGATGTTCTGCTAGGCTCCTTGGGCATGGTTCCTTCTTGACTTGGATAAAAAATATGTGGTGGCATTTCTCTGAAGCCCGCTTACACCTGGTGCCAAAATGCAACTTATATTGTGGACATCTTATCATCATTGTCCCATTCCTTTCTTTCATGGTTTGATAAGCAGTGAAATAGTTAATGTTGACATTTATCATCAGTGGGCATCTGAGTTAATACCACACTGAGATGAATGGGGTAGTTGTCTCCTCTCAGAGTTATCATTTCAGACTCCCTACAGACTCAGGCACACAGTGCTGTAATGATTTCACTTGCTTTGTATTGTTATGGTTTTCTTAACAACCATAGCAGCTAAGGGCTTATATTTGGGGGCGGGGGGAAGATAACTTGGGTTCTGGGACACAAAATAGCAGCTTGGGAGAGGTATTGGAAGTTCATACTACTTCACTTTGATACCTGATGCTAGCAACCTTGACTAAGTTCAAGAAGATGTAACTGAATATACTATTACATTCTTGCATATATTGAAGCCAATGGAAGTTTTGTCATTGATTTTAATATAGCCAAGAATTCACCCACAGACTCTTTTAAAGGACATAAACACTAAAGTTTCTTTTTCATTAGACCGTAGGGCAAGAAAACATATTTAGTACTTTCTTACACAATCTTCAATCTGGAATATATGAGTCCTGCCAAGGAAAATATATATCTGTTTCCAGTAAAAACCAAGACTTTAACTGATCATAAATGACATGCATATCAATCCTAACATAGGAACAGCAAAGACAGCATAATGTGATAAATAGCCAAATAAAAGCTAAATCTGATACACACAAGAGGGAATTCTCCATGTCAGTTTCAGCTTCTTTTGACCATTAAATCCATGAACCCTGCATCCTTGTAATGCACATACTGTGGGAGACTCAAAGGATAGCAGATATATAGTAACAGCAACAGTAAATACTTTTACAAAAGCAGGGCTGCTGGGGGTGGGGGAGCAAGTGGGGCAATTTGCCCCAGGCCCCAGGCCCTGCAGGGGCCCCCACAAGAACATAATATTCTATAGTTTTGCAACTTTTTTTTATGGAAGGGGCCCCTGAAATTGCTTTGCCCCAGGCCCCCTGAATCCTCTGGGCGGCCCTGTACAAAAGTAAAAAAAAAAAAGTACAAATACATATTAATAGAGACATTACGTCCTTAAACTTCTATTATGTTATATAGTAATAACAGGATGCAATTGTTTTCACTGTTTCTTTTCATATTTCATTTTAAGGGTCATTTTAAGGGAGAAACTACCAGTGAAGGGCTTGTTATTGTCTCCATTTGTGATTGATGGTTCAATATAAATATGCCAGCATCATGGTTCCAATCAGCAAAGACATAAAATACATCAGGGAACTCATTATCCTCAATGGACATTTTGCTACTTGTGAACATCCATATAATGTTCACTTGATTTTAACTTGTAACAGAACAAAATGAGGACTATTAATTATGCCATGATATTGGTATCTTGGCCTTACTGGGGAGAAAAAGGATATGTATATAACAATTATTAGTAAAATGTGTCCTATCTTAAACAGCTGTGTAATTTATACTTGAATTGGCAGAATTTACTCACCATGGGATAGCTAGGACAGATGATCAAGATACACATACTTAAGCACAAGAGAAAATATTGGCCCAATTTATTTAATGTTGTTATTTTTTCTATAGATACTATTATAATAGCTCTATCTAGTGAACACTGGCAGAACTGCTGACTATTTTGCTTTTTTTTTAAAAAAACCTCTCAGAAATATGAACAGATTCATAGAGGTTAGAAATGGAAAAGATGTATTAGATCTTCATTCCACCCCACTGCAAATACCATATTCATCCCTATGCAACATTTTCTAGTATTTTGTTCAGTCTAGTTTCAAAGAACTGGGTCTTCTAGCGATTCCCTTGAGAGGCTATTCAACAGTCTAACAGAACTAATTTCTGGAGGATTTCATTCCATTATTCCCAGTTATATCTACATTTACCACAGTAGATAATTCCTTTCTCTTGCCTTGATGTGAGCACTCTTTAAATATTTGTAGATTTTCCCTTAGTCATTGTTTAGTCACAGCATACCTATTTACCGCTTCCATACAAATCAATCTTCTTATTCCCTTTATCACTTGAACTTCAGTGAGTCAATATCTTTCTGATAATGTGGTGCCAAAAGTGAAACCAATGGCCAGACTTTTAAAACAGTGTCAAACATCTTCCAATTTTGCACTCAAAACTTTGTACCTCCAACTGATTTGGAGAATAAAATTATGTACACATATGTTAGCATTTAGCTATCTAGCTACCTACACTGTGGCTCAGTTAATTAATTAGTTCCTGCTAAATTAATTAGTTGACTGCATTTAAAAATAAATCATATTCCAAGTGTGGCCACATCAGAGTCTTATAGAGGGATCTCTCCTTTCCTGCTCTGTGACATGATGCCTTTGTGAGTGAGAGTCAAAAGCACAACAAACAAATCACTCTGAAAATCCATGTCTAATTTCCTACCCACTCTCATCTCCAAGTCTCTTAGCATTAGGTTTTCACAGGTTACTCTCTCCCACTGAGCAGATACTATCTGGATTATTTCTCCACAGATACACTAGACTGGCATTTTTCCAAGCTGTAATATCTCTTTGCTCTCACTTGCCTCTGCAGCTCCTCCCAATGTAGTAATAAATGCAAATACTAACATACTATTTACTTCCTGTTTTGGATCATTTAAGAAAATGCTAAGATTGTTTCCAAGACTATATGAGCAATAAAATAAAGTAAAATTAAAAAAGGCATACCTCCTCATCATCACAGCCAATGTATTTACATTTACATATTACATTTACATATTACAAATAATAATAATAATAATCCCCCAAAACAACCAACCAACAACAAAAAGCACACCTACTTTAAAAAAACATTACTAAAGTTCCAAGCACCCAAAAGTTAGGAAATGCCAGTGTTGAGGTTGCCTATGAAATATTAATTTGGAGCCTTCTACATACGAATTATGATGAAGTTGTTAGTTATATGATCACATTATTTTTCCACAGGACCTCTGCCTCATTAAGTGCACAGCATGGATGGAGATCACTTAGATTCATAGATTCCAGATCTAGTCTGACCTCCTGTATAACACAGGCCATAAAACTTCCCCAAAATAGTTCCTAGAGCACATCTCGATTTAAAAATTGTCAGTGATGGAATCCACCATGATCCTTGATAAAGTGTTCCAATGGTTAATTGCTCTCACCATTCAAGATTTATGCCTTATTTCCAATCTGAATTTGTGTAGCTTCAGCTTCCAGCCATTAAGTCGTGTTATACCTTTCTCTGCTAGACTGGAGAGCCCATTATTAAATATTTGTTCCTCATGTAGGTACTTACAGACTGTTATCAAGTTACCTCTTAACCTTCTCTTTGTTAAGTTAAATAAGTTGATCTCCTTGACTCTATCACTATGAGACATGTTTCCTAATTCTTTAATCATTTTTGTGGCTCTTTTCTGAAACCTGTCCAATTTATCAACATCCCTCTTGAACTGCAGGCCCCAGAAATGGACACAGTATTCCAGCAATGATTGCACCAGTGCTAAATACAGAGATAAAATCATCTCTCTACTACTCAAAATTCCTCTGTTTATGCACGCCAGGATCACATTAGCTCTTTTGGCCACAGTGTCACACTGGGAGCTCACATTCAGCTGATTCTTCACCATGACCCCTACATCTTATTCAGAGTCACTGCTTCCCAGGATAGAGTCCTTTATTCTATAAATATGGCCTAAATTCTTTGTTCCTAGATGTATATATAGTCCACCCCCTTTTCCTCCTTGGGTTACTCGGAAGCAGGCAACACTCACCTGTGTGCCAAGGCACCTGATGTTTTGACAGTAAAGGAGATCTTGAGTATCTCAATCATGATGCGGGTAAGGTGGGAATGCTCTATCAACCCCTCGGATGCAGTCCTTTTACTTTAAAAAAAAAATCTTGATGGTGCCTCTGCCAAGCTGGGTCCTGTACACATCCAATGACATGCCTTGAGAGCCTCCAGGAATAAACCTGAGCTAATCTATGCATGGGGTCTAACTCAAAAGTACGAATTAATTATAAACAATATACACCCAATATACACTTAAATTAGAGTTAACACAAATTTACTTAATTTAAGAAAACATGGTAAAATCAGACGGATATTAATTAAAATGTCACAATTTAAATCAGCAGGGGGCACTTCAATAAATCAATTATTAAATACAGTTTACAGCAGTAAATGAAACTTAACCAACTTGCATGCACCCAACCACCCCTGAGCGTGCACTCCTCTGAATATCAGTGTTCTAAACACCTGCGTGGGCACGCTTGCAGGTCTGGAAGCTGGGGACCATGCTCTGTTGGTCCAGTAAAACAGTCTTGCCCAGGCAACAAGGGTCAGAGCAATTCTAAGGGTCATTCCTAGCTACTCAACCCTTCTGAAAATGGGAGTTGTTTTAACCATAAGTCAGTAACCCTGAATCCAGGTTAGATGATAAACCCACTTGTCTCTTTCAGACTCAGGCAACCCCTTACTGTCTCTTCACTAGCCCGTTTCCCTTACAAGCATTTTCCTAAACAACAAAGCTGGTGGTTACTCATGCTGCCTTCACTGCCCTCAGTCAGTTCTGGCACAGCAACAGTCTCTGTCTTGGCAGCAGTGAAGCCCAGCAATAGCCTCAGAAGCTCTCTGCTTGGTCAAAGCCCCAGCAGACTCTCAGCAGCAGTTTCTGGCTTTGTGTCAGTTTCAAAGACAGTCTGTTTTCTGCTCCAAAAGGGAAGTGCTAATCCACAGTGATTGTTACAGCTACTGGGTTCATAAAACCAAAAGGGATTTTTAATTAAACAAAGGAATATTCCACGCACCATCACAGCATCATACTTGTATGCTTCACAAACATTAATTCATTTATGTTCACTATATCTTGTGACGTGAAGGGTAATAGCCTCAATGTACAGCTGGGGAGCTAAGCTCACTCACTACCAGGGGCGGCTCTAGGCACCAGCGGGCCAAGCGCCCGCTTGGGGCGGCATCCTGGGGAGGGCGTCATTTGGCTCTGGTGGAGCTCCCGCCGGCATGCCTGCGGCAGGTCCGCTCGTCCTGGGCTCCGGTGGACCTGCCGCAGGCATGCCGGCGGGAGCTCAACCGGAGCCAAATGCCGCCCTCCCCAGGATGCCGGAGCCGCGGGAAGAGGGGACCCGCCGCGGGACTGGGGAAGGGCGGCGCAGCGCTCCGCGCTGCTTGGGGCAGCCTACTTTGTAGAGCCGCCCCTGCTCACTACTCAGGTTTCTCATCCTACTTCCACTGTCCTTGACCAGCCTTGTTGAGTTCTTCCTCTCCTCCTCAGATCCTTGTCCCAGTCTTCTTGCTCAAACAGTCCTAATTACCCTTATAACCCCTGTTATGGGTTGGGTTAAACCTTGTTGAATTGGGTAGGTGTAACAGATGCCTTTCATTTAGGATAAATGGACAAAGCAATTGAGCTCCTTTATGGAATAGTCAGCTGAAACAACAGAGGCCACTGCCAAAAAGAAACCCACATTCAAAGCTGGAGTAAGAGTTAGCCATGTGGCCCAATAGGGGGTTACACTGTGAACCAATAAACTCAGGAGTGGGAGATTGATTGGACTGGAGCAGTGTGTGTGTGTGTGAGTGTGAGAGAGAGAGAGAGAGGGAGGGAAGCAATAAGAAACACCACAGTAACAGAAAAGGAGCAGAAAGCCAAGGAGAAAGCAGAACAAGCACTGTGACTGAGACCTGAGAAAAAGCTTTGGGGCTGAGTGCTGACTCTTACGTGCTTGGAACTATCTCCTGTTGTTTGATGTCCCCCAAGTTCATGGAAATAAAACTTTGTACACTCTGTAAATAAACAGGACTGGATCAAAGAAACACCTGGCTTCATCTGTTTCTCTTCATCAATTTCTCTTTCTAACCAAAACAACTCTCAGGATCCCAAATATTGCCTAGCTGCTCAGGTCAAAAATGGATAACTCCCCCAATCTAGCCGTCTGTCTCTCAACGTCCAGGAGTCCTCAGTTCCCCATCCCTATTTGCTCCCAGTCCTCTTCCTCTTCCCCGGGCATCTTGCCTAATTTCAATGCCACCTATCTCCAGTCTATTTGCCCAGCCAGGCCCGGTTCTCCTCTCTATCACCTGGCTTTTTGTCATAGCTGAGTCCACTACCACCACCACCACTTTCTCCCAACCACAATGGTTCCCAGCCCCACTCTCTTGGTCCAGCCAGTCACATTTCCCCCCCCAGCTCCTCATCCAATCTTAGTCACTCCTTTACCCACTGGTTCCCAGTTCCTCCCCACCCATTTCCTTCCCCAGTTCCTAGCCGTGGTCTCTGCTCCTTGGCTCTCAGTGCCAGAGTCCCACCAACTCCTAGTCCCAATTTTCCTCCCTCCTCAAATCCTTATAGCAATCTACTCTTCAAATCATGTGGATTCCTCCTCCACACTACTTGAGTGCTAGCAAGGGGATCACTGAGGGCACAGGAAAGACAGGGTTCCTGCTCTCAGTGCTGATGCCGAGCCCCACCCCACTCAGGAGCAGCCATTATAGGGAAAGTCCTTTTGAGTCCCTCAGCCCCAGGCTGAAGCATGCTCAGTCACTCTTTGGGAATGACATGTATGCAGTCTGACCAGCACTAGGAGGGGGTGAGAGGCCTGAGCATGCTCAGTGAGGATGGAATCTTCAGAGATGTTTAAAAACTAAAATCGAACAAGTCTCTATTGAGCATTTGTGAACTGAGATATTTTTAAAAGAGCAAGGAGTACTTGTGGCACCTTAGAGACTAACACATTTATTTGGGCATAAGCTTTTGTGGGCTAAAACCCACTTCATCGTATGCATGTAGTGGAAAATACAGTAGGATTATAACTTGGCCAAATCTCAGTGGATTTTCCCAGGAACAGCAAATGGCACATACCTGATATAAAGGCCACACCCCTACCAAATTTCAAGTCCCTGCTCCAAGGCATGGGGCACTAGAACTTTCCAGAGAAAAAGGTCACCAGAATTGTTTTAACTTTGCAAAACAACATTTTTTTTCCTCAGCAATTATCTTGGAAATAGCTGAAATATTTTGGCTGAATTTTTCCAAAAACAATCCACTTGAGGCAGGCATCCCAAACAGAAAATTTAATCTCTAATGGTTAAAGTTTGCAAAGCTATAACATATTAAAAACAGGGTCTTATACATGGGAAGTATCAGGCAATCTTAATAAAGAGGTGTTGCTGCCAGCATCACCATGGATAAGAGCATGCAGTAAAATGCTTCATCGTGGCAAGACTACACAAAGACTATTCTGCAAATGAGTTTCCTTGCACCCAGACTATATACACACAAGCATTCATGAAGTTACCTCCCATAAAAGAAAGCTGAGAAAAGCATGCACTAACCCAGCATTGTAAAAATACTGTAGATATAACTTATGGGCACATGAAAAGGTTTCATTAGAATTATTTGCCAACCTGTTACTTAATCCAATGGTTCAAACTTGTGAAAACCTCCACCAGACCACATGGCCCTCAATCCTCTCCAATTTATTTTCCCTGTCCAAGAGATGCATCTCACCTACACAGTGCTGTTATTATCATTATTACTAATGATTATTTATTTGTATTGTTGTGGCCAAGAGGCCCCAGTCAGAGTCCAATGGGGGTAGGTGCTACACATATATGTAATAAAGAAACACCATCTCTACTCCAAATTTTACAATATGACAAGAGACAGGAGATGGATTAAACAAAAAAACAAACATGGAGAGGACAAGGTAAAATTGAAATATTCAAGATTAGCATGTGAGTGCAATAATATTATCTTCACTCAAGAAAATCTGGTGGTTTGTGACCTGCATTCCATGTCCTTGAATCATAGAATCATAGACTTTAAGGTCAGAAGGGACCATTATGATCATCTAGTCGGCCTCTTGCACAACACAGGCCACAGAATCTCACCCACCAACCTCTGTATCAAACCTGTGTCTGAGCCACTAAAGTCCTCAAATCATGGTTTAAAGACTTCAAGGTGCAGAGAATCTTCCAGCAAGTGACCCGTGCCCCACGCTGCAGAGGAAGGCAAAAAAAAAAAAAAAAAAAAAAAAAACGAGGGCCTCTTTATTCTGCCCTGGAGGAAAATTCCTTCCCGACCCCAAATATGGAGATCAGCTAAACCCTGAGCATGTGGGCAAGACTCACAAGCCAGACACCCAGGAAAGAATTCTCTGTAGTAACTCAGATCCCATCCCATCACAGGCCATTGGGCATATTTACCGCTAGTAGTCAAAGACCAATTAGTTGCCAAAATTAGGCTATCCCATTATACCATCCCCTCCATAAACTTATCAAGCTTAGTCTTGAAGCCAGATATGTCTTTTACCCCCACTACCCCCCTTGGAAGGCTGTTCCAGAACGTCACTCCTCTGATGGTTAGAAACCTTCATCTAATTTCAAGTTAAGGGCAGGCCTCCCTTCTCTTTCATTTTCTGGAGGTATAACTCCTTCCTTTCCACATAAGGTTGAGGAAACAAGTCAAAATGGCTTCTGATGAGTTCCTGAGCAAATGGGTTATGCATACCCAATCAGAATCCTTATTAAATACAGTGAGCACAAGTAAAAGGTAAACATTTGCCATGACACAGTACAGACACTTCCTTAGAGTGTTCATTCTATTTATAGGAAATACAGTGACCAATCTGCTGCTTTCAGTGGAAGTTGAAGGTGCTCAACACTTTGCAGGAGTGTTCTGCATCTTGCAGGATAAACTCCTTAGTGAGATAGTGGCACAAGTCATATTAAACACACTGGGCCAATAATTGTTCCCCATATTTCTGGAAATATCCCATTAACTCAACTGGGACAAAGCTCAGGAATAATAATAAAATGAGCTGGTTTTGGCCCACTCTGTTCTTTTTGTTACAACTGCTAAGTTTGTTTGCCTTGACACAGTTCAAGTGTTTTGTTGTTTCATTTTTCAATTTATTTTTTGTTCTTTGACAGAAGATTAAAATGAACTCGTTTTGAATTCTGTGAATCATTTGTCATAATTTGGATTCCTAATAGAAATTTCACATGCTACCTTCACTAAATTCTAAATTCTGATGTGTGCTGTCACTTCCATGAGCTTAAAATTAACTAGATAGTAATATTTTTCTGTGATGGAATTGTAACATAAAATGCTAGAAAGGGGGGAGGGATAGCTGCTAAACCTAGGATTATGAGCTCAATCCTTGAGGGGGCCATTTAGGGAACTACAGTAAAAATCTGCCTGGGGATTGGTCCTGCTTTGAGCAGGGGGTTGGAGTAGATGACCTCATTGAGGTACCATCCAACCCTGATATTCTATTATAAGTATTTAGGATGACTCATAACATAGCAGTGAACACTTTTAAGGCATGTCACTGGTCTAAATATAAGATTTTATTTCTAAGTAATCTAGAATAGCTCTGCCAACTTGCCAGTAACTCACAATTTGCAGTAGTGTGGTGTTTAGATGTTGCTTGTGATTATTAGAACTGGGAGCACTGGCTGTTGGGAGTCTACTAGGATTTTGTCTAACAGTTTATCTTTTTCCTGACATTTCTTACTAGAGCTGGAGGAGAGATTCACAGCTGATTTATTCAGAGATCTGATCCCCCTTCACATGTTCACAAAGTGTCAATAAAGATGTGGATTTTATCAATTTGCTCACGTTTAACAATTCTTATTTATTACATTATTTGTATTATCATAGTGTCTATGAACCCCAGTCATGGACTAAGACACCATGTACTAGGTGCTGTACAAATACAGAATAAAAAGATGGTCCCTGCCCTGAAGAGATTACAGTCTAAATAGACAGCACAGATATATGGTGGCAGAGAGGGTATGACAAGTAAGCAGAGTGAACAGTGTGATAATGGTAAAATTAATCTTAGTTCCATGATTTTTTCTCGCTTTTTGGGTGGGTGGGTTTAGTTAGGATGGGATCAGATAAAGGGAAGGGAGAAAGGCACTGAGGAGGGTGTGGGGACAGGGATGAGGGTAAGACGAATGATGCTGAAGTGAAGAAACTGAAGGAGTGGAAGAGTTGGACCAAACAGCCAATCAGCACAGGGCAAAGGAAGTGTGATAAAAAACATCATTCCCTTTAGCATAAACAAATTTCAGACTATGTATTGCTGGGGAAGTGTTTGCTGCAGCAATTCATTCTAGCATTCCATATTTATGCTTCAATATTGTATTATGTGGGTCAAATTAGTCACATGGCGTTATTTCTGTTTCCTAACCTAGGCTTTATAAATAAGAGGTATTCCTGAACAGACCATTGGGACTTTGACTATATTGAGGAGTGGGTGGTGGAATACTTTAATATGACAGCGAGACAGCAGGAGCTAAGACAACATAGTTCATTCAAACAGGGAACATTACGCTACCAATGTACCAGATCATCCAGTTTTAGATCCAATGGACACAGTTTTCAATCACAGTTTAGTGTGTGTATGTATTGATATAATAATAGAAATATAGCTATTGGAAGAAACAAGATCTCTGCTGGCTATTAGAAGAGCTAGGTGTGTGTTCTGACTTTAAGTACACTTCACTTAGGAGAGTATATTAATACTTTTGTTTTGATTCTTCTAATGTAGAAAACATAAGTCTTGCACTACTTCCATCTTTTCAGTAGTTTTAACTAATGCTGTGAACTTCCTCATTGTCCGTTTATATTAAGTTCAGCAGACAGATCCTGCCTATGCAGAAATAATTTAAAGATGCAAACCAATAAATGGAAAAAGATAAAGCAATGCATAAGTATCCAACAAAAAGGAAAGAGAGGGGGGTTTGGAGAGAGGTGAGGAGTTGGAGTAGTGGACTAGGTAGGCTTACATATTTCTATAGGAAAAAAGTAATAATAAAAAAGAAAAAATATCATGAAATTAGGAAAAAAAAGTCAACAGATCAAATCCTGCTATCTTTATTAATATTTTACTCATGCATTCTTCCTACTGGGATACATTATAATTTAGCAATCTGCCCTGACTAAGGGGTAGCACACAGCTGCACTGCTCCAGGAGCTCACCAGATTACTCCCTTGGTTTGAGGGGAGCAGGAGTAAATCAGCTCACTTCTTTGCATGAAGCAGCACACTGCCTACTGTGTTTCTACACTCCTTTATTCCAGATGGGGATATGGAAAGGAGGAATCAGAGCTCCTCCCACTTTCTAGGCACTTGCACACTGAGGGGAGTAATGAGCAGCCCTTCCTTGGCCAAGAAAAGAGGTCAGGGTAGATGAGAAATAGCTGTAACAGTCCACACCATTGCATGGGTGTTTTCCAGGGTGTTTTTTAAATAAAAAAAAATGTTAAAACAGGAAAATTAAATACAAAAATCAAACAGAAGTCAGATCAGCATCATGAGTACAGACACATTTAAGTCAAACTATCCAGACTGTATAAAAGTCGCCAGAAAATTTTGAAAGGAGAAAATAAAAAATAAATCAAGCACAGATTTAGTAATCTGAGTTTAATACCCAGGACTTTCCCCCAGAGCCTCATATCTTGTTCAACAATCTACTCCAGGAGTCTGCAACCTTTGGAATGTAGCCCATCAGGGTAATCCGCTGGCAGGCCACGAGAGGTTTTGTTTACTTTGACCGTCTGCAGGCACGGGCCGCCCGCAACTCCCAGTTGCCGCAGTTCACCATTCCTGGCCAATGGGAGCTGTGGGAAGTGATGGTCAGCATGTCCCTGAGGCCTGCGCTGCTTCCTGTAGCTCCCATTGGCCAGGAATGGCAAACTGCAGCCACTGGGAGCTGCGGGGGGGGGAGGGGTTGAGGGATGCAGTGGGTGCCTGCGGATGGTCAATGTAAACAAAACATCTTGCAGCCTGCCAGTGGATTACCCTGATGGTCTGTGTACCAAAGGTTGCCGACCCCGATCTACTCTAAAGGTCAAAAAGGCTCGTCTATCTGCTGAGCAGTTAATTTTGCCTACAGCTAGAGATACGTGCAGAGAATTGTTTGGGAATTCAGTTGTAAAATACCTAAAACCAATTCCTTTTCCAACAACACTGTAAGGAGGAGAATCAATTAAATGTCAGGAGACATAAAACAGCAAATAACTGAATGAATGAAAGAAGAGGAAGCATTTGCACTGCAGCAATGTGAAGCTATCATACAGAGATATTGGGTTGGGAAATTGTTATGGTTTATAAAAGATCCAATAGGGATTATTTGAAGAATGGCAGTGATGAAAGGGCTTTGAAGCATTTGGAGGAGAGGAAGGTGATCAGGAACAGTCAACATAGATTCAACAAGGGCAAGTCATGCCTGACCAACCTGATTGCCTTCTACAATGAGATAACTGGCTCTGTGGAAATAGGGAAAGTGGTGGATATGATATACCTTGACTTTAGGAAACCTTTTGATATCGTCTCCCACAGTATTCTTGCCAGCAAGTTAAAAAAGTATGGATTGGATGAATGGACTATAAGGTGGATAGAAAGCTGGCTAGATCGTCAAGCTCAATGGGTAGTGATCAATGGCTTGATGTCTAGTTCGCAACCAGTATCAAGCGGAGTTCCCCAGGGGTGTGTCCTTGGGCTGGTTTTGTTGAACATCTTCATTAATGATCTGGATGATGGGATGGATTGCACTCTCAGCAAGTTCATGGATGACACTAAGTTGGGGGGAGAGGTAGATGCCATGGGGGGTAGGGATAGGGTCCAGAGTGACCTAGACAAATTGGAGGATTGGGCTAAAAGAATCTGCTGAGTTTCAACAAGGATAAGTGCAGAGTCCTGTACTTAAGACGGAAGAATCCCATGCATCGCTATAGGCTGGAGACCGACTGGCTAAGTGGTAGTTCTGCAGAAAAGAGCCAGGGGATTACAGTGGATGAGAAGCTGGATATGAGTCAGCAGTGTGCCCTTGTTGCCAAGAAGGCTAACAGCATATTGAGCTCCTTTAGTAGGAGCATTGCCAGCAGATTGAGGGAAATGATTACTCCCCTCTATACGGCATCAATGAGGCCACATCTGGAATATTGCATTCAGTTTTGGACCCCCCACTACAGAAAGGATGTGGACAAATTGGAGGGAGTCCACTGGAGGACAACAAAAATGATTAAGTGGTGGGGCATATGACTTATGAGGAGAGACTGAAAGAACTGGTCTTATTTAGTCTGCAGAAGAGAAGAGTGAGAGGGATTTGATAGCAGCCTTCAACTACCTGAAGGGAGGTTCCAAAGAGGATGGAGATAGGCTGTTCTCAGTGGTGGCAGATGACAGAACAAGGAGCAATGGTCTTAGGTTGCAGTGCAGGAGGTCTAGGTAAAAACTAGGAAAAACTATTTCATTAGGAGGGTAATGAAGCACTGTAATGGGTTATCTAGGGAGGTAGTGGAATGTCTGTCCTTACAGGTTTTTAAGTCCTGTCTTAACCAAGTCCTAGCTGGGATGATTTAGTTGGGGCTTGTCCTGCTTTGAGCAGGGGGTTGGACGAGATGACCTCCTGAGGTCTCTTCTAACCCTAATATTCTATGATCCTGAAAATGTGCTGAGCATCTATGAGCCTGCTCCAATAAATGAGGGTAGAGGGCAACTTGCACTCTTTTAGGATGAGAACCTTGTGTAACAACCATTTATCAAAAGTCACCATTGGAAAAATCTCTCCCATAGATCATTTCTCAGCTGTATAGTTCAGGGCTGTAGCTTCATCTTGTAAACATTTCCCCTTATTTCGTGCATTCAATTATTTGTTGTTACTCATTCTGTGTGTGCAATTTCCATAGAAGCCAATCGACATTAAAGGCACTGAATGGCTATATTACCAGTCCCAATAACACACGACAGCTATTACTTTCTTGTATGTGTTAATTGTAAGTTGATGATTTAAGGAAGGTTATCTGAGAAAGGCAAATTGACAAATTGCTCTTCCCTATTTCCCCTGCAATGTGTTTGCCGCACGTAAAACTGAAAACTGACACAGCAGCAGATATTACTAAAATTAAAATAATTATCCAAGTATTTGTTAGAATGGAAATAAATGATTGATGTACACCATTCTTATGCTTTCTATAGCTATAATTACTTTGGGCTTGCTCCAAAGCCTATTCAAGTCAAGGGGAATCATTCCATTGGCTTCAAATGGACTTGTATCAGGCCATATGTTTACAAAATGCAGGCCAAAAATTTTAAGCCTGGGTACCTGAAATTAGGCTCCTAATTAAAAGTGGCCAGATTTGCAAAAGAGCTGAGAACTGGCTGCTGCTGCTGAGTGGTTAAATCAGGCCACTTTTTTAGGTGTCTAACTTTGGAAATCCATCTCTAAAAATTGGGGCCATACATTAAAAAAATAAAAATAAAAATAAAAATCTGTTATTGCAATTCTAAACAGTGCAAAGTAAAACTGTCAGTGTATCTTATCTTTCCTGCATCTTCAAACATGTACAAATGTTTCAATTACTCTCCAGGCTTTTAGATAGCCCTCTTCACCTGCAACAGGATCTATACATCCTATAGTTGAAGATTACATTTAACCTAGTATATTTATAGAATGAGAACATTCAAAGTTCTATCTTTTAACATATCTTTCACTTAATATGAAATCACTAGATGTGGCAGTATTCCAATAACAAAACATGGGGACTTTACTTCATTCTATACTTCTGATGATGGGCCTGAGTGTGTGATTAATGTAAGGGCCTGTGCTGAAGGCAATGTGGGGCTGCAGAGATACATAGGTTGTTAAGTGCTATAAAATGATCACCAGGTGATTCTGTAGCTCACTAAGGAGAGATCCAGGAAGGAGGCACAAACCCTCTAGACACAGGAGAGTGTACACTCTAGTCTATACCATGCCCTAGAAGAGTACAACCCATCCCCACTGTGCAGCCACTTAGCTCTGTGGGGTGTGCTCTATGGAGGTAGGCATCTTTCTATTCTGTTTAGAGTGATTTTTACCTCTTGTGCACCTGAACTCAAGAAGGGAGCACTTCTTTTATTCCCTTGAATGCAGTCTGTGATCTAGGTCCACAAAGGTACACTGATGCCAAGTGGAATCCTCAAACCTGAGTTAGACACTCAGCGTGCTCCAACAATACCTGGGTACAGTTAACCACCTAAGAATGGGATTCATAGAAGCCAACAAAACTGAGCAAGAAGCTGCCTAAACTAGTCAACAAGAGGGGTGGGGCTTAGCTCCTCTGCCTCTTCCCCAGGGAGAAAGGCACCTTTCTTCACTGAGGATTCACAGATGTGAAGCCTCTCCCAGATGTTGGGGAGATGTCCATTCTATCCAGCAGATGAGACATTTACCTGGGATGTCGGAGACTCAAAACTGAATTCCTGCTCTGAGTAATTTGGAGCAGGGACCTGAACCCAAGTGTCCTACCTACCACTTGAGTACCTTAATCACCAAGTTCTAGGGTATTTCTAACATGGGGCTTTCATCATCTGTCCTGCTGAAGTTTTTTCCACGTGGTATAAAACAGTTAAATATTTATGTGAGCAGGGAATGGAACCTGAGTCTCCTAGCCAGGAGACTATAGATTCAGTCTCACTCTTGTTCTGCTCCCATGACTATTTCAGTATTTTATACAACATGTAACAGGAGAGATCCACTTCAGGATGCCCTGTAGTATAATGGGGTTCTGGGCAATTACCTGAAAAGCACAGGATCTGGGTTCAAATCCCTCTTCCACCTCAGGCAGATTGGGCATTTAAACTGGGGTCTCCCACAGCGTGGGTGAGTGTATTAACCACTGAGATATAAGGGCACTCCCACCATCATCATTTTGTGTAGGGCTTAAGCTGGTACATGTGCTTTAAGGTGACCTATGAGCATTCCCACTGAATGGACCCCAATGGCTAGATAGGCCAGAAATGCTAGTTTATTAATCCCACCAGCGTTTCAGGTAGGTACTGAGCATCAGGGTTTAGGCAGCTGTGGAGCTTGCCCACCAACAGAAAATTAGGCACCTAGGGAATTTAGGTGCCTGCAGGGTTAGGCGGTAGCTCAGTGCAAGTTCTGAGAATCAAAATATTGGATTTAAGCACTGACTTGTCAGTTAGCGACCTACATCCCTTTGTGGGTCTACCCTTAGCATAACAGCAAAACATATGCCAGATCCTTACCTAGTGTAAATTGGCACGGCTCCACTGAAGTCAATGGAGCTACATTGATTGACATCAGCTGGATATCTAGTCAATATAATTTATGTTCCATTGCAGTCTATAACAGTACTCAAATATGCAAACTATTCTTTGAAGAATCTTTCAGGCTTTGGTTCTTCACTATTCAGAAGAATAGCTAGGTGTTATTCCTAAATTGTTAATGAAAACCTTATTCTCTAAATCATCTTTTGAGCAAAATTGTGCATCATGATAACAATTTCAGTCCTTGAAATTTTGAATTGCTTGTGTCATCTCTTCCTACCACTTACACTTGGAACATGCTGTCCTTCATCAGATCCTTAATTTAATGATTCAAGTGTTAATGGGATTATTTGTTAAAGCTGCTGAAGGCCAACATCAAAATGGAATCCAAATAGAGTAGGAGTCGATGGAGATGTCAACTTTTTTACTTAAAGCCTGATCCAAAGCACACTGAAACCAATGGAAATACTCCCGCTGATTTCAAGAGGCTTTGGATGCGGTCCTTAAGCGTTATGGCTTCATAAAGTTGTCTTTCATCACATATAATGCATATTCGATCACCAAATGTATGTCTTCATTCAGATTACTGTCACACCACAAGTATCAGAAAAATGCCAAGGGAATCTTTCACAAAGAGAGAAAAGTAATCATCATCACTGAATCCATATTATCTGTGGCACGTGTTAGGGGACCCAGAGGGATGGGGGCTGGTTGAGGAGCCCGTCGTCCTTGGTAAATGGGTAACAGAAGGAGGTCTGTGCCCATGGGGACAGGATTTCTTCCAGGGAAAGGAAGCACTTAAGACCTCTTGTAAGAGGTTTGAAGTAAAAGCAGCATTATGGAAAGCTGCTAGTAATCTTTCAAGTTTGGTGCGACTCCAGCAAAGGCTATTGAAGGATTGTAAAGTAGAGTTAGGGGTGGCTAAAGTTATTTGGAGTCAGAAGCAGACTTAACAGACCACCTTAAGAGATGGGAGCTGAGACTTGATCCTAGGGAAGTGAAGGAAAAAAAAGTTTCAAAGTAAAAAAGGGAGAGTGAGTGGGTTAACTTTTTGATGACAGATCATAACTTTTTATTTTCTCTAAATTAATACCTTGGACTTTGCCCATCCAACTTCTTAGTAGATGTGGCAGGGCTGACAGTAGAGCTTTTGTGAAAGAAGTGAAAATGCACTCACAAATATGTTTTCATAAATATATTTGAAGGGGAAGCAGTAAAAGACACCAAAGAAACATTTTAACCCCAGCTAAATGGGTAATTTTGTCCAACATTGTTGTCTAGATACCATAAAGAAAAAATGAAAAAAAAGATTACATTATAATAATTTCCATTCATCTTATATATTGACCTCCAGTTAAGACTAATCTTCTGAACTCTGCTTTTCTTTTGCATAGTCTCCTAGAAATTGGCATGACATACTTTTAGAATTCAAACTATGTACTTATACATGGCCAGAAGCTGAACCTCACAAGTACTAAGACATTTATTCTGCAATATGTCTGTGAAGTAAGGATGCTACATTATTCCCATTTCATAGATGGGTAATTGAGACACACAGGATTTATGTGACCTCTTCAAGGTCATGCAAACAGTTAGTAACAGAGCCAAGAAATGAAGCCAATTCTCTGCTGTTCCAATGTAGTACTTTATCCCCAAGACCATCCATTATTTTAACTGCTACTTGCTTTGCTTTCCTCTTTGGTACTTTTTTTTTATTCCCTACTTTTTTCTGTCTTCATATACAATTTATGCAATGGTTTTCCAAATTCTATCTGGAAAAAAAAGAGTTTGCCTAATATTTATTGCTTCTACAGCACTAAAAATTCCTCCGGGTTTTGTTTGTTTTGGTTCTGCTTTTATGTTTTTGCAAATGCATATAGTTTAATTGGATCAATGTTATTCATTCCCTTCATGCCCCTTCATAAATGTAAAAGCTTCAATATTCTTTCTACTCCTCCATCACTGTAATTGATTTATTCTATGCTTTTCTGCCTGCATCTGCAGCATTTTCCATAACAAAAATCTCAGCCCCACTCTCTTTTGCAAATACAATAAACAAAGTTTAATGTAGCAATCAGCTTTGTGCTAGGTTGATTCACAAAGAAACTTCTATTTCTTTTCCCTCTTTAAAGTATCCCAATAATAAAATGATTACTCTTGCAACTCTGATTAAATTAAACTATTCATTTTCTTTATTGTTTAAAGGTTTTAGCTGCTATATCATTAGTACATTTATTGTAAAACCTGGCTGTTTCAAAAGGAACATATGTGAATCTTGTCCTCTAGAATGTAGAAAAAGTGATGAACAAAGTTGTGTGATAAGTCTCAGCTCTAACAAAACCCCAACATCTGTAGCCCCTCTGCCAGGTGTGGTTTATGCCTCCTTCCTCTTCTCTCCTAGAAGCTTGCTAGCACCATGTGTGGGTCAGTCTTGGATTCTTTTCTGGTGGATGGTGTCTCCACTCAAAGTGACTCTTTACTATGCCATATACACAGTCGTGATATCCTTTGAGGCAATCGGTGAAAATACTACTAGTTGGCAAGTAGTGTAAAGCCCAGTACATAGGTGACAATAAAACAAACACAAAGGAAGGATATGCTAATGATAATGTAGTGGGGACTTTCATAAAACAGGAAAATAGAATTTGGAGAAGAAAAGGGTTAAGGTTAACTAATAATTAATAATCAGAGGGGTAGCCGTGTTAGTCTGGTTCTGTAGAAGCAGCAAAGAATCCTTTGGCACCTTATAGACTAATAGACGTTTTGCAGCATGAGCTTTCGTGGGTGAATACCCACTTCTTTGGATGCAAGTAGTGGAAATTTCCAGGGGCAGGTTTATATAGGCAAGCAAGAAGCAAGCTAGAGATAACGAGGTTAGTTCAATCAGGGAGGATGAGGCCTGGGAGAACACTTCAACCTCCCTGTCCACACAATAGCAGATCTTAAGGTGGCCATCCTGCAGCAAAAAAACTTCAGGACCAGACTTCAAAGAGAAACTGCTGAGCTCCAGTTCGTCTGCAAATTTGACACCATCAGCTCAGGATTAAACAAAGACTGTGAATGGCTTGCCAACTACAGAACCAGTTTCTCCTCCCTTGGTTTTCACTCAACTGCTAGAACAGGGCCTCATCCTCCCTGATTGAACTAACCTCGTTATCTCTAGCTTGCTTCTTGCTTGCCTGTATAAACCTGCCCCTGGAAATTTCTACCACTTGCATCCGAAGAAGTGGGTATTCACCCACGAAAGCTCATGCTGCAAAACGTCTGTTAGTCTATAAGGTGCCACAGGATTCTTTGCTGCTAATAATTAATAAACATTTATAAATAAGCCAGTTCCCCTTCTCCTGACACTCACAAACTCCTACAACCCTCCCTCCCTGGCACTCTCCCAAGGCGGATGGTATAGCTGAGGATGCAGCTCCTGAGATGAACTGTTACAACACTATGACATTGGCTAACTTAAACAAAAGCCACCTTACTTGGCCTGACTTCCCAAAATTCTGAGAACTCCTCTTCTCCCATTGTTATCATGAGAGTTCAATAGTTTTGAAATCAGGAGTGAAATCCTGGCTTGGAGATGTGAGGACCCACTATGGAGAAGTGAAGTCCCATTGCACAGAACAATGGCAGTGATGTGAAAGCTAGCCCCATACTTGGAGCTCTGACTGACAAGAGAAAAACAAATAGGAGAAACTGTCTTTCTCACCCCTGCACTGTTCTGTGTGGGTGGAAGGATGGAAGGAAATCTTTCTTAGGAAGAAGAGACAAACGAGGCAAGGGAAGGGGAATATCATATCAAAACTTGTTAATCTTCTCTTTGAAAATGCCAGAAGGCCCTGCATTGAAATGGAGGAGGGACCGGGACTGGAGATGGGTTTTAGGAAGGAGTCAAAATTGGAGAATATGCATCAGGGATTGTGGATGTGGTAATCAATAAGAGAGGAGAAGTAGTGGTTCTTGACCATGAGGACTGTGAAAGTGAAGGAAAGAATAAACTAATGGTGGAGTAAATCCATGTCAACACAGCACTTTCTCCAGAGGTGCTCCACAATGTGAGTACAGGAATGGAGGAGGCAGGTGCTGGTGATAAGCCAGAACTGGGATTGGTGGACCGATCTTGCAGCAAGAGAGAGAGACAAAGAAATGGGGGTAGTGAGCAGTAAGTGGAGAGCATCTCTGACTGAACACAAACAGAAAGGAATGGCAAGTGGATGAGAAATAACAAACATCAATAACTTGGAGATTGTGGAATAGTTATATGGAGGGGTAATGGGAAAGGAGCCATTGAATGAAATGAGGTGGTTGTCAAAGAGAAGGAACCCAGCAATGGAAAGATCAGAGAATGAGCAATGCTTAAGGAAGACAAGGTTAAGCAAGAGAGATGATTCACAACTGAAGGTCATACAAAGAGATAAAGGCAAAGAGACAAGAGATGACAGAGTCAGACATGACATCATCATGGACATGGAAGTCACCATTGATGAGGTGGGAAATTGAGAGGAAGAGCCAGGAGTCAAAGTCATATATTAGAGCTGTCCCCACACCCCCACCCCCAAAAGTTGCCAAAAATGCTGGGTGTGTTACCCACACCTTACGGAAAACAGTGGCATAGAAGACAAATACCAATTCAAACATGATGCAGATATTCCTAGGAAAAATGATTCCCTGACACCAGATTAAACTAGCCAATACTGAAAAACAACAAAACAACTAACTGCAGTTGTAATGAAAGCCAGATGCAGATTTAATATATTTTAAATCACCAATGTTACATCATACTATAGCACATATATGACCCAGACATTTGGGTCACTCAAATCTGGGACTTTCTGCTTCCATTTACTTCATATCACAATTCCTGAGCTTTAAATCCAATGACTAAAATAATGCATTAGTTTTTAATAAGCATCATGCAAAGCTGCAAAATCAGAAATATTCTGAAACATTGCCATACTGAGATAGTTGAGAGAAAAGAAAGAGAAATGACTTTTTGTTGTCATACAAATTCAAACAAAACATTGTTAATGAGAATTCATTAAAAACTTTATTTGCTTGAAAAATACACAGTTGAAGTTGTTCGTTTGTTTTACCTTGTTAACTTTCCAAACACTATTCAGCAAAATTGGGTACAGCTTTCTTTTAAAGTAACATAAAAACTCATCAATGTGACTAGCATGTGCTTTGAGAGAGTGTTTCTATTTAAAGAGTCACCAATCTTCTCAATTTAAAGATATTGTTTCACCCACCAATCTCCTTTAATTTTCAGATAATATTTGTAGAAGGTAGCATTTGTTTTTCCCACTCTTCCTTTGGTTTGTTTCCCTTTTTATTTTCCTAGAGTTAATTGTTTGGAGATAATATAGGATAAAAACAAAAGTAATGAACAAGAAAAATGAAGATTCAATTTTTGTTGATTTTTGTGTGTCTTGATTTTTCATGAGTAAAATCTATAGAAATTCATGCACCCCATGAAATGCAGCATTTTCAGTAGTAGATCATATAGCACAGTGTCTGATTTCCAGTATATTTAGTACCTAATGGCTGAAAGTTATTCACAGAGCTTGTATTATCAACACACACACACACGCACACACACACAATTGAATCAACAATATTAAATGACAACTCCTGTATATATCAATTTTGTATTGATGAGTTAGAGCAAATATGCGATTACTATTATTCTATATTGATTTATATTCTGTCTTTCCAAATTGATGCATAAATTACAACACATATGTAAAAGGATTACTCAATACAACCACTGAAAAGCAGCAATCATTGGAGTGGAATGCAGCAGCCATTCTAAGTTTTATAACAAACTTACACACCAATTTAGAGACATGAAGTGAAGAGGCATACATTATCCAATTTAAGTAATAGGAGAATTTAGGTAGAAGGAATGTGATTATGTAATTTATGAAAATCAACTAGTGGTATCGGGGGGGGGGGGAATCCTTTTGTTCACATATTGTCTAGTCAGACACTAACAGCCAGGAATTAATGTGGAGCTTTCTTTAGTAAAATAGTAACAGCTAAACCAAGAAGGAACAAAATTATGGCACAGATGACAAGTATCAATTCAATCATGTATCCCATCCCTTAGATCTGGTAAAATTTCTTCTGACGGGGCAGAAGGCGGGTTGCAAGGATCAGTGCCAGAACTTTGCCTGCAATATTTAGGCGGGAGATACTGAGTAACAGAGTTGTTTCCGACCATGTCGTGGAACTGTGGATATGATCTTCACAGGAAAGCAGCTGCAAGAAAAGTGTCAGGAGCAAAACTAACCACTGTACATGGCTTTTATTGATCTAACTAAAGCCTTTGATTCAGTGAATTGCTGTGCCCTCTGGATTGTACTTTCTAAGATTGGATGTCCTGATAAATACACCAATGTCCCAAAATTGCTTCATGATAACATGAAAGCGACTGTTCTGAGCAGCACTGGCTCCCAGAGTGAATCTTTCGAAGTACAAATAGGAGTCAAACAGGGCTGTATCATCCCACCAACCTTGGAATTGTAACAATGGTTGAGATCATCTGAAGTTCTGTAATTTATAAATCACATAATACACCTTGGCAAAACTGACATTTTGCAAGAAGCATTCAATAAGAGATCACTACTTACAATGCAAAGGAAAACATTCTACATGGTAAACATTGTGAACTACTGCATGCTTTCTCCCTCCATGTTAATGCAAGGAGTCTACAGAAACATTTATACAGAAATATTGACACAAGATTTTTTTTCTTTTAGGACTTCATATACAGTAGTCTAGATAGCTCACTGGGTTGGTAATAGCTACAGAATCTTTCAGCTCTAAACCAGCAGTTCAAATTCACCACTTTTCAGTGGTGGCCAAAAACTTGTAATCTCATGGCTCTTTGGCAGCTGATGTGTAATGAGTTTTGGTTGGCTTGCTCTACTTCCTAGTTGGCTGGTGGTGTCCTTGTGGCAGTATCAGCAAAGAGATCATATTATGAATAGACATGGAAACTCAGGGTTTGTGTACATAAATCTTTAGTTCACAGTAAGCTTGAGTATGAATTTAGTCACATGAACCTGTTGCAGGCCAACTGTCCATGTGAATCCTTCTAAAGTGCTTTAACAGTTCACTAATGTGCTTTGATCTAGTCCTGTTTCAAAGAGGATCACGACATGCTAATGTAGGGTACAGTCATACCCCCAGCTTGCATTGAACTGAATGTTTTTGTGAGAAGCCCTAAATTACCATCTCTCCTTTTGGAAAATGGTTTAAGCATAATTGCAAGACAGAGGGCTTGTCTGCACGAACACTTAGTTTGTGGCAGGCAGTGGTGTAAATCTACCATGGGTCTCAATCTAGCCAAAAATATCTCAATCTATGTAGTGAAAGCCCCAGAAGGCCTCTGATTCTGGATCCAAAGCAGATCAACCCATTCAGCAGAAAGGCATTCCACTCCCTCCCGGAAAACAAATAAATGTACTCTACCACCGCTGGAGCTGCAAACTGTGGCTCCACCTGGGAGTTCATCTCAGAAAAATTAACTATCTGCCTCCTACACACCACAGCTCCTAATAGTTGACATCCCAGACGTGGCCCCAGTAGTCTATTTCCCACTTACAGGGACACATGAACACTTCCTTCTATTCCCCTACCTGTATCACAGGGCCAGAAATTTTGTGATGTGGACACTTTCCGGGCTCTTGCAAAGGCAGCTGTGGCAGCATGGTGGGTGGAGGGAACATATATTTAGAGACTTGAGAGCCACCTTCTGATGTGAGCAGGTATCTGCTAATTTTGTCTAAGGAAGGGGGCTGCTTCTGTGGGGTTGGCAGGTTGATGGGTGTCACCTGTAATGGTGCAGGTTAGCTGAGATACTTGTCCAGAGAGGTGAGTGGTAAGGGAACATTTGGGGGAATCAGAAAACAAAGACTGAATTAACTGTCCATTTTATCCTTTTAAACGTGTGTGTGTCTATTTCCCATTCTGATTGTAAGCACTTTGGGGCAAGAACCATCTCCTTTTATAAGATTGCACAGTACCTAATACACTGAGCCCCAGTCCTGATTACAACCTCTCTAGGCACTAACAAAATACAAACATCAACAACTCCTCTTCTATATCTAGCCACACAGCAAGTATGAATTACTCCAGCTGTAGGCTTAATTAGCTATGGGCATCGTTTTTTTTTGGTTTGTTTTTTGCTGGTGAACAGATACACCTGGTGAGACTGATGACCCATTTTTCCATAGCAGGCTTTTTGTTTGTTTGTTTTGTTTTGTTTTTAATTCTCTCAATGAGCTCCAAGGAGGTGGTCCTCCAGACCCTCTCTTCCTACTGACCAGAATGACCTTGGCTCAGTTTATCCTCACCTGCAGAAAAACCTAAGAGAAGGTCTCTGTTGGAGGAAATCTCTGCCAGAATCACCTTCAGAGATTCTCCCACATCATCACATGAGGAGAGAGGTAGATCCCCAGAAATTTATGTGGATCCCAGAGGATATGTAGGAGGCCAGGACCACCCATAGAGAGTCCATATGCATCATTATCTGTCTGGCTCTCCACAGCCTCATAGCCTTCCTTGTAGTGCTTTTCTTTAGTGCTACACTTCTATGGCTTCCCTAGAGGGTGTTGTGGCATTTAAGACCTCTAGTGAGGAGGTGTGGGGAGCTATTCAAAGAAGATAATATCTCCCTGATATTATTTTTTTCACCTTATCTTTGTAGATCTGGAAGGGGATCTATGTGCATCTTCACATCCTTTCCTCTGTCCTACTCATTCCTCCTCTACGAATCATTGTTTCGTACTTGGTTGCTGCCCTCCATATTTCACATGAGTAAGATTCAGATACTGTCCACTTGACAGAACCAATTTGTAACTGACTGTTCTTTGGAGAATATTATTAATATAATTAGCAACATGGATCATTGCAGGTAAAGTGCATATTAAATAACATGCAATTGCCAATTGATATACATTAAAAGAAATTGGGTGAAAATTAATTTTGACACACTACAAGGTTATATATCACTATAAAAACATCTTCACTGTAAGGCTTAGTATGAAGTTGAGTGAAGGTTTTGACCCAGTGGAGGGTCTTTTATTGAATAGTCTTTTATTGAAAAGAATTGGTAAAAAAAACCCTACAAAGTACCTTTATGCACTTTGGTACCTGGAATACATGTGGATGAATAGTGAATTTCCTTTTTTAATTCTGTCAGTACAGTATTGACTTAAAGAGCATATTAATTCTATTCTTGTAAAAATAAATAATGGGACATTGTCCTTTTAAAATTTTATAATTGTGATTAGTAACAAATATCCATGGTTGTTTTTTTATTGTTTTTACTGTATTTATAATGAAACAAAAAGATCCTTCTTTGCAAAGGTAATTTTAATGTATTTTATTTTAGCAAATTAAATGCTCTAGTGTTTTCTATTTTTGTTGCTTTCTTCATTTTTAGCATGTCTCATTTTTCTTTTAAGGGAATTGAAGACTACAAATTCAATTACACTCAGGTTTTAGAAGTGCTCAATTTATGGCCCCGTAGGAAGATAGGAAGCCAAAATGTAATCATGTTGAAAAGATGAGACAATATCAACAGCATATTAAAAATAATCCTGAAAAACAGGAGACCTTGCTATCAGTACAGCATTCATTGTGCCAGACTTGCTTGACAGCAAATGACCAAAGAACAGAAGGAAAAGTCAAGATTTCTCATGTAGAGAGTGTCAGAGGAAGAGAACAAGGCACTTAAATAAACAACTCTCCTAGGACAATACATTTAAATCATGAACTACAACTAGACTTCAGAAGGTTAAAAAATGTGAATACCAGAGGATAGAACAGCAGAGCACTGACAGATGATGAATGGCCAGTAGCAAAGAAGACAAAAGGAGAGGGAGAACACGGGGGAGGACATGCCAACAGAAGAGACAAACCTTACAAAAATAATATGCGAGTGATGCCACTTAAGGGCTATAAGGCAATTACAGGCTATAAGAGGATAGCTGCTGCTGTTAATAAAATAGCATCAAAAATACAATTTAAACTGCCAAAGGATCTGACAAAAAATATGTAATGCTTACAAAGGAACTTGTACTTAGTACTTCTCCTCCCTGAAAGCAGACTTGCCTTCTGACAAAAAAAAAAAAAGAAAAGAAAAAAAAAGCAGTACACACCCTTTGTGGAAGACAAAAATTGCAAGCAACAGCTCAGCTCCTCTAATGTATTAAAGTTGAACTTGTGTCAAAATGGATTGTCAAAAGCAGACCAAGGGAGACTTTGAGAGAGAAATGTGATATAGCCTGACTGCTACAGATGAACAAAAGACAGGATAATACAAAGCAAAGCAACAGTAAAACAGACCCAAATTTACTGGCAGCAGAGATAACAGTAGAGAAAGGCTCAGGAAAATATGGTGCTCTGCTGTGCTGCCAGAGAATAGGCACTATGCATAGAACTTAAGAAGGTGGAGCATTTTCAGAAAAGCTACTAATTAATATAAAGTGGAGAAAGCAGGAAATCTTGGGAAGTGAGCTAATGCACAAAGATTATCACTTATGGATGTCAATTACCAATTTAAAAACCATTTCAGATATCTTGTGGCATGCTTAAGCTATGCCCAGAGCATGACAACAGATTTTAGCATAGCAACTATGAGAACAAAGTGAGAAAATAATGTAGTTATTACGGGAAATGTTCCCATGGAGATGAGGGCAGGTCCAAAGCTTAATTGGTTGGCATTGAAATTAGAGAGAAGCCAGGACATGCATGTCAAATTCAAGAACCCATGAATCTGAACAATGCTTCTCATTTTGCTTCAACCCTGCAACTAAAACTTATGGACCTTAACAAACAGAATCTTTTGCCATATTTCTTTATCACTTGGAAGTGATGTTCCAGAATGTATATTTTTGTTCTGATAGGTGCCTTATTTACTTCCTTCCTTCTCAGTTCCTCCTCCTCTACAAGAACCTCCTCTCCCACCACATATGGTACATTCACATTGCAGTCAGGGATTGAAGTACTCTAACTAGCACATTAAAATTAAAAGTGAGGATACCGTGGCACAGGCTTCAGTGTCATCTCCTCAAGCGAGTACATACCCAGGGGGATTTGGTGGGTTTGTGCAGCCCGCACTGAAGCCTGTACTACAGAGTTCTCACTTTTATTTTCAGTGAGATAGCTAGAGTACAGCTAGAGTGATTAAGGCTCTGAGTCTGTCACGGAGGTCACAGAAGTGACAGATTCCGTGACTTTCTGGGACCTCTGTGACTTCCACAGCTGCAGATACCCATGTGGCTGACCCCAGGGCTGCCCAAGCAGCTGGTCCCAAGGCAGCCGCTCGGGTGGCTGGTGAGGCAGACTGGGGCCAGTCGCTCGGGTGGCTGGTGGGGCGGCCCTGGGACCAGCAGCACCAGGCGCTGCTGGAGCAGCCCAGGACAGATTGCCCCGAAGCCACCTGAGCAGTACCTCATTTTTAGCATGGGGGCCACCAGAGCAGCAGTGGTCCCAGAGCAGCAGCAGTCCAAGGCTGCTGAACGGGAGAGAATCTTTATAAACACAAACCATTCAAGGTGACGATAGTTGAGGAGAGCAGATGGAAAGACTTCTTTTTTTTAGGGAGCAATCTGAAAAGAAAGCTGAATGGGGAAAAGCTTTTCCAGGCATAAGCCAGAAGCCTAACTGAGGCCCTGATGGGTTGGGACTTGCTGGAAACTCTGAATAAGGAAGAAGAGTGCCAAACCCTGGACTGGGAGATTGATTGAATCAGGAAGGAGCAGCAGCAGCAACACAGACATGTTATTCTGAAAGAATAGACATACACAAACTGAAAGATGCTCCCAAGCCACAGTTTGTGAGGTTGGTGGGAATTCAGCTCATAAATATATTCATTCTAAAATGCATTGGACACTTCCAGACAAAGATCATGATGACTAAAACATACAAGTTGAGAGAAAAACAAAATATATAAAATACATTTTGGCTAGACTTGTGCAAAAATATTAGTATCAACTTTGTGAACATTTGCATGCAAGAAAAAAGGGATAGGGGAAGAATTAATAAACTTTCCCAGAGCAAAATATTTTATTTCTGCTGGGAATCCAAAGTAACATTTGGACACTTTGAATGAAGGTCTGTCTCTTGGGTCCTAACCTATGTCTTTGGAGCAGATGAATCCACAGTCATCTAATGAGGTGTCCTGCAGTTTCCTCCCATCTGTTGATCTTCCTGACACGAATTTGTGCTAGAACTCGAAACTGTTAGGATCACCTTTTGATCTGACTTATATCGAGTGCAAATATATTCAGCAATATTTTGCTCTAAAATTGTAAACTCAGTGTGCAGGGAGGTTGTTCTAAGCAAACCTTCAGAGTCATGTAAACGGATATAGTAAAATTTGCTGGGGGTTGTACTGCCATTCCCTCAGAGGGACAAACAGTAGAGGAGGGATATCACTATATGCAAGCTATATGATACCTCCAGAGGTGAGACTGGGGTAAGCACATATTTCTAGAGGTTTTTGTTTTGAACCTAGGTCTACTAAATCACAGACCAGGTACTGATAGTGGCAAAGAAATGGGAGGAAAGGCTTGCAGAGAAAATCATTATTTTATAATTAAGTTGTTCTGCACACTCTTTTCCTGCATTCTTAATATCTTGTAAATCTGTCATCAAAGTTTCACGCACCCTTAATGCTTACCTAATCTGTGCTAGAAAAATTCAACAACTATCACTCTAAACATCTTGAGATTGCTAAGTATTAGCTATCACATTCAACAGAGAGCTGACCAGCTTCAACTTGAAAATAACAATCTAGTAAAAATGTTTATTATATAGAATGGATACTGTAGATTGTAAAAACAATTACATCACTATCCTTGATCGTAAGTCCTTTGCTTGGACAATATAACATACAGATTGGGCATCAATATAAAAAGTGGTATTGTCTTATTATGAAGATACATAACTTGAGTATGTTAGGTTGGTTTTAGTTGTCTGGTACATAGGTAGGATGAAATTCACTGCTCTTCTCAAAAGCTGAGTAGCTGAGATTTGGGTACAGAATTCTGTAGAGTAGTAGGGAACAGGATGAATTTTTCACTTTCTCACACCTACACACACCATGTTGTAATCAGGGGTGGCTCTAGCAATTTCGCCGCCCCAAGCACGGCGGCATGCAGTGGGGGGCACTCTGCCGGTCGCCGGTCCCGCGGCTCCGGTGAAGCATCCACAGGCATGCCTGTGGGAGGTCCACCGGAGCCGCCTGCCACCCTCCCACCGACCAGCGGAGCGCCCCCCGCGGCATGCCGCCCCAAGCACGCGCTTGGCGTGCTGGGGCCTGGAGCCGGCCCTGGTTGTAATACTGCCTGTTGGACAAATTAACAGCCACTGCTGTCCTTGCCCAAAGGTAGAGCTTTGAGCCACTGGATCTGCATAGTCATAGATTACATGGCCCTATCCTTTTCTGCCAATTCAAAGCAGATTTATGTAGGAAATATAGTGGCCCTACTTTCTAGCAGTCAGATCTGTGCAACTTCTACTCTTTATTGTTTTGTAGTAAGTAGTACCATTATTAACTCAGTAATTTAAAAAACAAACAAACAAACAAAAAATAAACCAACTGCCTCTGACATGGAGGTTTTAGAGCAGGGCTGGGCAAACTTTTTGGCCCAAGGGCCACATCTGAGTATGGAAATTGTATGGGGCATGAATGCTCACAAAATTGGGGGTTGGAGTGTGGGCTCTGGGGTGGGGCCAGAAATGAGGAGTTCAGGGTGTGGGAGGGGGCTCCAGGCTGGGTAGGGGGTTGGGGTGCAGGTGGGGAGGTGAGGGTTCCGGCTGGCAGTGCGGGCTCTGGGGTGCAGGAGGGTGGGACGGAGGGGTGTGGAGGGTGGGAGGGGGATCAGGGTTGGGGCGGGGGGGTTGGAGTGCTGGAGGGGGTCAGGGGTGCAGGCTCCCAGCGGCGCTTACCTCAAGCAGCTCCCAGAAGCAGCGGCATGTCCCCCCTTTGGCTCTTACGCAGAGGCACAGCCAGGCAGCTCTGCGTGCTGCCCTGTCTGCAGGCAACCGTGGCCAATGGGAGCTTCAGGGGTGGAGCATCCTGGCTATCCCTGCATGGAGGAGATAGAGGGGGAATATGCTGCTGCTTCTGGGAGTCGTGGGGACCCCGCTCCCCGGTAGCAGCTCAAGGGCTGGATTAAAACATCTGAAGGGCCAGATGCAGCCCCAGGGCTGTAGTTTGCCCACCCCTGTTTTAGAGCCAGTGTGCTTTTGTGAATCTCTATAATTTATTTGCAAGCATTATAGCTGTGAATTTCAGTGTGAGAGCAGAAGAACTCTGAAATTCATCTGTATTGGTTATTGATGCATCTGAGGCCCTATGTTGTGGGACTTGATATTCCCATGCATGTCATGGCTAAGAACTTTGCAGTGGATCCATACAAGGCAAAATGGAGGCGGGATAAGTGGCTGTGTTGAGAACATGTCTGTAGGGGTGGAAATGGACTTATAAGGGATGGAAATGGACTTATAAGGGCAGCTTTTGCCACTTCCCCCACTTAACCAGCATATATAAATTATATTGGGATAAAAGCAAATTTCAGTCTAAGAAGCTGAGTCATGCTTGTTCAAGATGATTAAAAAATCATATTAATTCCATTAAAACCACCAAAATCATGCAATAATAGGTGCTTCAAATTTAGGTATTCAAGTGTGCATGAGCTAAACAGCATTTTCAAGGCACTGCTGTACAGAAGTAAGGTGATAATGTCCAGTCAGTTAATTCAGGAAGTCATCTAATTCTATTAGGCTTCTACTTATTACTGGGTATTATGGAATTAAACTCAATTTACTTCATGTTCAGTCTGTAATGGCTCATCGTCCAGCCCAAATCAAAGTCTGTACAGCCATCTGTTTACTTGACTTGCAGTAAACTGAACAGCAACAAAAACTAGAAGTAAGTGTGGCCCCCAGGTAAGAGTTCTGGTGGTTATGGTGGACCCCATACAGTAGTTTGAAAAAGACAAATTATATCTAATTACAATCTTGCCATGGAGTTCATCTTCAGAGGGAATATGAGGATTTGTAATCTAAGGAAACTCAGAGACAGCACGAGCAGTCAAGCCTTCATACATCCCCATCACATTAACCTCACCCCACCAGGAAGTTACTCTAAACATCTTCAATCGCTGCTGCTAGGTGATAAGGGTCAGTTGTGTTGGTGGTAGCGGCACTGAAGAACTGTTAGCAGCAGTATTCCCAGAAAAATGATTCACAGGATCAAGTGTGTCTGTCTTTTAAAGAAAATGCATATTTGAAAAATTAACTATATAAGAAATATTCTATTTTACACTATAATTGTTTACATGCTTAGTTTGGAAATCTTTAACATTGCATAAAACAGTGGGGACCGCATTTTAAAAACTCAAATGTATAATTAGTCAGACATTTGTTAGATCTCAGGTTTGACTCTGTACTATATGAGTGAGCCTGATTTTTCTTTGCAGAAGCTCAAATTTTGATCTGAATCCAAACCCAAATCTATTATGTGGTGCCCATCTCTTGTTTAAAACACATACCACGATAACAACTTTAGGACTCTGCCATACCTCCCAAGTAATCTGAGACCAAATTCTCTGCTGATATGCAATTGTCTTCAGTGGAGTTATATCAGCAGAAAATTTGTCCATTGTATTCAATTCCTCGGTTTCATCTCTCTCTCAAGGCTAGTAATGGCTATGAGGGGAGTATGCTCAGTCCTAGCTGGGACACCTTGAATTGCTTTCTAGATGTGGACAACATACTGTAAAAGCAGCATCAATGGGTTCTAGAAGGCCGAGCCAAGACAGTAAAAAATTCAGTTTTTGAAAGGGGGCAAATGGAGAGGAACACAAATAGACTCTTCCCCCAAATGAACACCTTTCTAAGAGTAGATATTTTTATCTCTAGGGTAGAGTGGGTTTTTCCACTTATATTTTTAAAATATAAAAATAGGGTTGGGAAACACTGTGAGCTAGTGCACCAGCTTTCTGCTTCTTGAGACCTAGAATTCAAATCCTGAATCTGGTCACAGGTGAAAATTAGATAGACTACAATACATCGCAAATTGGTGTAATTAAACATAAGGATATGTTTTAATCATGGGTATTTTTAGTAAAAGTCATGGACAGGTCACGGGCAATAAACAAAAATTCACGCCCCCATGACCTGTCCATGACTTGTACTATATATCCCTAACTAAATCTTAGGTGCTCTGGAGGCCTCCAGGGTGCTGCTGCTCGGGGAGGCTTGAGGGGAAGAGGTGCAGCCTGGGGCCCCACGGCTGCTCCAGGAGGAAGGTGGGGCTGCTCCAATGCACCGCAGTTGCTCCGGTGGGGAGGCGTCCCCTGGGTCAAGCTGTCTGGGGCTGCCAGAGCAACAGCAGATGCGGTGGGCCCCATGGCTGCCCCAGCTGACCAGACTTGGGATCAGCTGCACTACTGCTGCAGAAGTCCTGGAGGTCCTGGAAAGTCACAAAATCTGTGACTTCTGTGACAGACTCGTAGCCTTAATTAAAAATAATGAATAAACAGAGGTGTTGCAGGTCAAGATAGAAGGGCTGAGAGATAAAAAACAATGAACACTGCATACCTGGTTGGAGATTTTATTTACAAATAAGATGGGTTGACATAAGATTCTTTTAAAGACAGAAACAGAGGCAAAAGGCTTTTCTTAAAATGGCCCCCTTTTAGACACTGCTTGACTCTATCCAATGATATCAGTTCCTTGTTTCATAAGCACTGACATCCTGTTTCTGGAAAACACTTAAGCACATGTTTAACATTAGGCAGGGAATAATCACGTTTCAGTGCTTTGCTTAATACACGTGTGCTTAAGTCTCATTGACTTCAACATGTAAAGTTAAATATGTGTTTAAGTACTTTGCTGAATTGGGGTCTTAATTCCCTTTTTTTTTAATGAAACCCAACAACTGCAAGAGTAATTAGGTCTAAAATACTGTAGCCTACATAACTTTAAATACATTTGGATTAAGGGTGTGAAAAAAATTGTAACATCATTATCAGATTATCATGAAGTATTTAAATAACTTGAACAGGGATCTGATCTGATCATTTTTGCACTGAAATTATAGCTCATCTTGGACAATGTTTATTGTACTACTTGAGCAAATGAATGAGTTCTAATTTTCTAACAAACATTAATCACAAATCCTGTACTTTACAAACAGATGAACATTGCAATGGTATAGATTTGGTTAAATTAATATTAAGCAGAGCCCTAGAAGTTGATTACATAAATTCAGTGTTAATTTAGAAGCAAGTCCCTGTAAAACTAAGAGATGCATACAAGACTGAGTGGCAGCCACTGAATTGACCTGGTCGTGGCTTCTTTTAAACAGGAAAAGAATGACACAATTGTCATATCACATTGGGTTAACACTTGACAAAACTCTAAGCAAGGGGTGGTACATAAATTGTGCTGCCTAAGTAGACCTTAGGACCCAGAGACCCTTTCCAAAATTCCTTCCCCATTTACTCCTTGCTACAGGGGTAATAATTTGCTGCTGCCTATATTATCATATTATATTATTGAATTATGACACAACTTGTGACATCACAGCTATACTGTCTAGTAGAGGGGTTGGAGGCAATGCTCCATCTATTCCCTGCACTTCTGCTCCTGGGAGGGTGTAAGTGGCACAGAGCACATGCAAACACTGATATGGCTAGGTAGCCTACAGAGTTGTGAGGAGAATTCTTATGCCCCTGTGTGGGTAAACAGTTAAGTCACAATCTAGCCCACAGTGATTCAGCATCCACATCCGTAAAATGATTGCAAACTGATTACAGAGTGTAATATGCACATTTTCAAGTAAAATCTGCAATTATACTGTGGATGCAGTTATCTGAATCATGCTACCATGTTATTTGATCTAGAAACCATTCCATTTGGCATGACCTACCCCAAATACCTAGATTCCTACAATGTTTTCCCATGAATGCATGTGGTACTCTTTCAAGACCCACCATGCTGAATATGTGGGCATGTGGGGGAGCTTATGCACTTTCCTAATCCTGATTGTGTGTGTGTGTACACATCTCATCTACAGCTATAATTTATTATTACCATAGCAGCCTTTTTTTCAGTGCATAATTTTGCCAGCCTTTGTTTTTCATGAAACATTCATGCTCATTAATCATAGATTAATTTTCCCTTCAGAAAAAGTCTTCCTTTTCACGTAAGCTCCCTTATTTCTGCTTGATACCTGGAATTGTGCTGCAAGAGAATGTAGGACAAACCTGAAACTAGTTTTCTTCAATTTTTAGGTTGAAATTTGGAGCAGCCTTAGCACTAGCCATCATTGTAATGGCTTTTGTCATAATTTGGTTAAGTGAATTTACACTACTGTGAAAACGGTTTTGGTTAGGAAGGTGTCATTCTTTCTTCTGGTCCCTTCAACCTCACTTACACTTTAAGTTCTGAACTCCTGTCTTTGCTGAATCCTTTAGTGATCCAGTTTGCTCACATTGTGATATTGTTATATCCTTATGCTCCCTTCCAGTTTTGCAGTTCTCATCATTAGAGTTGGTTGAATAATGTATTTGTTTTAAAATTTTATATTTGTCTACATGTTTTTGCTTTATTTGACCAGTTCTACTCATTACCAGAAAAATCACCACTGAGCATTTTCAACATAATTTATAAAAATAACATTAAACCCTGCACTTTCTGTAGTTTTCAACTGTAAGGTACGTTTCTCTACCTGTACTTAGAGTGAATTTTAGTCACAAGATCTTGATAGGAACAATAACTACTATGTCTGTAGCCTTCAGCATAAAACTTTATTATTCAATAAATAACAATTTTATGCTACGTTTAGATCAGTGTGGTTTCTACTTTTATAAATGCAGAAATATAGCTTTATCTATCATTCATGATTTTTCCTGAAGCTTGTTAATATGGGTGGAAGTTTACTGCAAATGACTTAAAATACATTTGTATGTATACCTTAATTGTGCATATTCATGCATTTTAAATGTTTTCATAAAGTGAAAAATCATCAATCAGAATCAGATCCCCGTTGTATTTAAGTTCCACTGTAGTTGGGGGGAGAAAGAGGGGGAAAGGGAGGAAGTAAGGTGAAGACAGGAGGGCTATATATTGACGAGTACAAAGTTAATATTTACCAAACATGATCATACAGTTACCATAGATGTCTCCATTTTTAAGTATGAGGGGAGTGGATTTGTAATATGACATGTCACTCCACAGTAACTTGACAAATGCTGATTTTTATAGCAACCACTGCATCTCAAAACAGCTAGTGTAAAGATTTAAGCTATATTACTTAGGCCTGGTCTACACTAAAAAGTTAGGTTGGCCCAGCTACATCGTCCACACCCTAAAGCAACATAATTAAGCTGACTTAACCTCAAGAGGAGAGTGTGGCAGTTCAATGGAAGAATTCTTCCTTTGACCTAAGTACTGTCTTTTGGGGAGATGAATTACTGATGCCAACAGGAGACCTCCTCATTTTATTGTAAAAAGTGTCTACACTGAAGCATTTCAAGTGTAGAAAAGCCTTTATAGTCTCAATGTTGTTTAGAGTTCCCCTGAATGCCTTTTAAAGATGATAAGGTCTCAGTTCTCTGCCTGCTGCCATGCTTTATTTTATCCAGAGGCTGGAAATACTGATGAATACAAAGCAGTTGACATAAAAAATAGTAGTCAGGAACTTAATCATGCTATTTCAAAAATCTCTGTCCCTGGTCAGTGCAGCCCCAGAGTTCAAAAGTTTATCTGCAGAGTTTTAGCTCCCAGCCTGGGGGGAGGAGCACAGCGGTGTTAAGGGGCACCAAGGCCGACTGCCCCGCCTCTCCATGGGGTTCTGCTGCAGCCTTCACCACAAGCCACTCCACCAGCCGCTCCGCTCCACCACCCATCCTGTGAGCCGCTCCAGCCGTTCCACAAACTACTCCACTCTGCCAACCACTCCACTCTGCTCCACCAGCCATTCCGTGAGCCGCTCCAGCTGTTCCACAAACTGCTCTGTTCCACCAGCTGTCCTGCAAGCCACTCCAGTCATACCGCAAACTGCTCCACTCTGCCAGCTGCTCAGCAACATAACTTCAGCCCCCCCCCCCCACAGCAGGAACAAACACCTGTCCCCAGCTTCTCTCAATTCCATAGGGTTTGGAACCCATGTCCCTTGTCTAGCGAGTGCTACTTAGTTGATGGCGAGTCTCTCTGTCATAAAACAGTTTCATTGTCTTTGATTCACATAATCAGGGTAACAACTCTTTATTCTTCCTGCCCCAATAACAGAGAAACTGGGGATCCCACAGCAGCTAAAGTGATCATTTGGGCTGCTGTGGGTTCATGCTAGACGGGGTGGGTGTGCTATGCAAACAAGATCAGCCCCTGAAGTTCTTTTCCAGAACTTACCACAATTCACCACCAGATGCCAGTGTAGAGCTCATCCTGACTCTGCTTACATTTTATGCTTGAAGAAAATTGAGGACAATATAGCAGTTTCAGCCTCTCTGAGAACTATACCCTTTTTGCCAGATGGGCTAGATCTGTAGGCTTCACCATTAGAAGAAAGGAAATTTTGGTGTCAATGAAGATACATTTTCCTATTGTTCCTTCCTACAGAGAGAGCCCAGAGTCACTCACCGGCCGCGGTTCGCGCGGAGGGAGCAGCGCCCAGGTACTGTGGCCGGACGGGGCTGAGGAGCCGCCGCAGCAGGTTTGACTTGCCCCCGTCTCAGAGGCCGCGGGGCAGTGACACGTCCCGGGTCAAGGCGGGCTCGGCGCCGTGGCCGGGCTGGGGGCTTAAGCCCATAAGAAGTCTTTACTGTAAGAATTCATCGCACATGTCCCCGCCAAAACAACAACAACAACAACAACAACTAAACCCTGCTTTTCCCTTGTCTTGATTTGGCTCCATCCATGCTTATGACTTTGCACTATGCCTTATGTCTAGCCCAGGCCCTTGAAGATGCAATGTTTTGAGGAATTCTTCTCAAGGCTAAAGTTTTGATATAAACACATCTGAATATTCCATTTTTTCTCGTACCTCTCAAATGTCATGTAAAATCAATTTAAATTTCTCTGATCTTGTGTGAGGAATTTTGTCCTTGAAAGCAGATCCTTCTTGCAAAGGAGGTAAAAATAGAATGATGGTTACCCTGTGAATTGGCTATGATCTCCCTGGACAAGTGGGGACACCCAGCTCACATTATCTTGGAGAATAGTAATGGAAACAGACATGCTTTTGATCACAGGAGGAAGTATATGATCATAGCTATAGCCTATTAATTTCTTCATGTAGAATAAGACTTTGGTTCCTTTTCTGGATTCTGGATTTAAATAGGCCCATTGATGGGCAGGTAACCCAGGGTTCAACTGTCTACTTGAAATTTTTGAAATGAGGATTCACCTTTCCCGGATCTATTTTTTGTTTTGTTTTGCTGCTTAACATAATTAGCAACAGGCTATTACCTATTTATGAGCAGTGATGGAAAATATATACTTTTTTCACCTCTCCTTTCTTCTTTTTGCCCAGGAATGGGGAAGATTAAATTATCATAGCACAGTTGAAGATGTGGCACCTCTTTTCTAGTTGATAAAAGCTACTACTAAAGTATTAAGCCATTATCAGTTCATCTTGGCTGATCAGGATTAAAGGTTTAGCTCTTTTAGAACATAATGTATTGCTCTTAACTTGATCCAACTGATACCATATGAAACGTCCTCTCTTCCAATTAACCGTGGATGAAAAAAGTGTTCCCTGAATGAGCTTCCCTGCTCTTGAAGCTGGCATTGATTTTTCTCCACCAATCTACTCCTGTTATCTGACTCTGTGGATACCCCCCAATAACAGGACAAGGTAAATTAGGGATGATGGGTTCTGTGGGCTCAAGACACTAGTTAATCACCAAACTCCCCTACTGTCACTCACATCAGTATTTTGATGCAAGACACCATCATTCCGATTCAAGACCACTGAGCCCTGGTAGAGAGAGCTGCAGAATGAATATTGTGCCTGTGGCAAACAGCTTCCAAATACTGACCCCTGATTAAAAAAAAATAACTTCTACAGCAGTTGATAGTTATGATGATGCCCATAAATAAGACTGCATAGAGTCACTTGGCACTGACAAATCCATGTTATTCCAGAACAGCATTTGGGCTGTGCACAGGTTGCTTTGTGGCCCTTTCCACAACAGGAGCAGGCTGTTTTACAGTGGCAATACATGACCACTTTTTGGCTTGTGAAAAGGCAAATACACACTTGAAGAGGGAGGTGGGCAAAAAAAGATTAACATAATGAAAAGACTTTGAATCAGGAAATGACTGGGCAGAGAAGAGATATGCAGGGAGAAACCCAGAGGGGCTATATACGGAATAGTTTCCAGCAGAAGCCAGGGAACCACCAAAGCCAGATGTGATGTCAGGATCAGGTCTGTGTGGGACTTATGAGGCACCAAAGACTTTGTAGATGAAGAAATTAAGATTGTAGCTACAATCATGCATGTTCTGCAATTTCTAAAACCATGAGTACTTTTCTGTTTACACTGTTCTCCTGGAAGCTGTTCCACTGTGAGTAAGTGTTTGTGTGTATGTGTGCGTGTGTACACAAGCACGAGAATGATGGTGTAGCCTGGTGGTTAGTGTAATTACCGCAGAAGTGGGTGACCCAGGATCCAATCCCCTTGACCTCCTAGGTTTTTAAAAATCATTTATCCACATTGAAACAGCTTCAACAGGAGAGCACAAGGGCTCCTTACTTCAGGCTATCTCATAGCCCAGTGGTTTAGGGTACTTGCCTATGAAGTGACTGATTGCTGTTCAAATCCTTTCACCCACTGAGACAGGTGGTGGTGGTGGACTTTAACTGGTGGGTCTTCCACTTCCCAGGTAAGTATTCTAACCACTGTGATAAAAAAAAAGTTATGAGGGAGTTTGTCTGCCCTTTTTTTTTTTTTTTTTTGGTGAATCTAGCCTGAAGTTCCTACTGTTTAGTATTGTATACTATTAAGGTCTAGAACAGAGATCGGCAACCTTTGGCATGTGGCCCATCAGGGAAAGCCATGGACGGGCCAGGGGCTTCAGGAAGCAATGGCAAGCGCATCCCTTGGCCCACACTGCTTCCTGCAGCCCCCATTGGCCTGCAACAGCAAACCGCGGCCAGTGGGAGCTGCGATCGACCAAACCTGCAGATGCTGCAGGTAAACAAACCATCCAGGCCCACCAGTGGCTTTCCCTGACAGATCCCATGCCTAAGATTGCCGATCCCTGGTCTAGAACAATGGCAGGTGTGTAGACATGTGAATACTTCCTGATTGTTTTCATTGCAGTTATGATTTCTCTTATGAACCAGACACAAGGAACATTTTTTTTCTTTTTGGGGGGAGAGATAGCTCAGTGGTTTGAGCATTGGCCTGCTAAACTCAGGGTTGTGAGTTCAGCCCTTGAGGGGGCCACTTAGGGATCTGGGGCAAAAATCAGTACTTGGTACTGCTAGTGAAGGCAGGGGGCTGGACTCAATGACCTTTCAAGATCCCTTCCAGTTCTAGGAGATTGGTATACCTCCAATTATTAAATTATATTATTAAACTCCACCTCCTTTTATAATGTTAGTGATTTTTAAGAGCCACTGCCCTTTTGCAATTAAAGGCTTAATTAGGAATATTCAAGATATTTCAGATGGAGTAATTCAGCTTTTTGGAAAAGTTTTATTTGTATATTTAATATTTTTGTGCTCAGTTTTGCAGTGGAGTCTGGGTGCTCTTTCTGGCCATAAGCATATATAAAAATAACCATGCATACATTGACAACATTTCAAAGAGCACACCCTTGGAGGAAAATATTTATTTCAACAATTTTTAGTTCATGTTTACTTCTCAGGTCATCAAATCTTGATTTCCATCCCAATATATCATCTGCTTACTGTCTAATTAAAATCTTTAGAAAATGGCCTTGATCCAAAAGCAATGCATCTAAAAAAATAATGAAGCAAAGAATAGAAGATGGAAGGTTGTGAATGCAAAGGGGGGCAGAGTTAAGATACTTTGGGCATCTTACCACCTGCCAATCGCTATACTTCCAAACATATGAGTTTCTTGTAAGTATAAACTTAGCTGTCAGTTTTCTGGGTTTCCATTCCCCCCCCCCTTTACTTTCTAAATATTCTTGCAAGATTATACACTCAAAACACTGAACATCCCTGCAAGGTTAGCTTCTGCTAAATAAACTTTTTTGAATGCTATCTGCTTATTGTGGGCTGGAAAAGCATCTTGAAATTCAGCTAAAGTAGCTACAGTCATCCAGGAAGTGAAGTCAGAGGTTCACTTGGAAGACATAAGTTATACCAGCCCTTTATCCACCACAGTTTACTTTCTCCTTTGTACTTGCGCAGCTCTGCTGGCTGGTGCATTGGAGGCAGAACCAACACTCCACCCACTCCCTGCCCCTTCCTTACCTGCATGAGAGGAGGAATAAAAGCTCTGTAGCAGATCATCTCCCCATTGTGTAAGGTCTGACCATCTTCTTGTGTCCTTGTCACAAACTAGATATTTTTTCCAGAACCGTGCACAAGTGATGGCTCTTTTTCTCACTGTAGCAAGGTCCTCCTTTGTACAGGTCTCTCCAAGGAGTCAGTCTCCAGGGTCTGCACTTCACCGTACACGCATGTATTCATGCCATTAGAGTAGCCCCTTTTGATCCTGTAGTCTTTGAACTACCAGTTTATGTATGCAGGTGGTATAAGCATTGTCAAGTTGACCAGTCTCTATTCCCCACTCTGAGAAGCTCCTCCGGGAGTTCCAGATCTATTTCAGTCCAACTGCACATAATCTTTCATTCCATAACCTAAGTTGTGCTTGCCAACTCTCGTATCCAAATGCATAACACTAGTAAAAATTTTTTCACAATTTAAGGCATTTTGTTACTCCTATCTGACCATATAATGGATGCCTTAGATCTACTGTGATTCTTCTCTTTGGCTTGCTACCTTCCTTCCAGTATCAGGTGGTGCAATGCCAGCAAGTACAGGCTATCCTTTGTTGTTGGGTTAGACATCCTGTTATTAAATGACAGCTGTTGTGTAGAACAGGGTCCAGTTGAACACTGGACATGCATACGTCTGCTGTAGAGTAGCACAAGGTGATAGCAGTAGTTCACAAAATAGCTGGATTAACTCCCCACTTTGAGGTGTCCAGTTTTTGGAGGATGTTGTTGCAGGCACTAACTTTCCCTTTTATCTTCCCTACATGTGCTTTGAAGGAAAGTGTCCAGTCCACTGTCACCCCCATCTAAACAGGGTTTGGGTGATTAGCCAGTGCGATTCCATCCCACGTGATGATTAGTTTCCGCTTTGCTTCTTGATGGTATAGGTAAAGAGCGGTTGGGTTGGTGTGAGGCTGGTTCTTACTGTAATAAGTTTAGAGGATGCTCAATGCACATGTCAGTCTGTTCTCAACAGTGGTGATGTCCTTCTCCTGTGACGTGATGCATAAATGAAGCTCCTCATATTGGTCCGTATGGGCTTATCATTGCTATATACAGTAACTCCTCACTTAATGTTGTAGTTATGTTCCTGAAAAATGTGACTTTAAGTGAAACGATGTTAAGTGAATCCAATTTCCCCATAAGAATTAATGTAAATGTGTGGGGGGGTAGGTTCGAGGGACATTTTTTTCGACAAACAAAAGACTATATATATATCAAACAATTTAATACTGTACACAGCAATGACGACTGTGAAGCTTGGTTGAGGTGGTGAAGTCAGAGGGTGGAAGAGGGTGGGATATTTCCCAGAGAATGCCTTACTGCTAAATGATGAACTAGCACTCGGCTGAGCCCTCAAGGCTTAACACATTGTTGTTAATGTAGTCTCACATTCTACAAGGCAGCATGGATGGAGGGAGGGGAGACAGTATGGCAGACTGAAACAGAGACACACACACCATGTGTATGAGAGAGAGAGATGTGCATTGCCCCTTTAAGTACTCTGACCCCACTCTAAGTACACTGCCTTTTTAAGTAGATCAGCAATTTGAGACAGCAGCTGCTGCCAGCAAGCTCCCTCTGTCCTGAGCCCTGTTATGTCCCCCCATCCCCCCACTCTGTGGAGATGGGGTACAGGAGCAGGAGGCAGGAGCAGGGGGTAGGGGGACACGTGACATTACCACCCCTCTTCTTCCTGCCCCTTGCACAGCAAGTAGGAGGCTCCCGAGAGCAGCTCCAAGGAGAGGGCAGGAGCAGCACATGGCAGTGTGGTGAGGGACAGCTGAATTGCTGGGCAATTCATAGCTTGCTGGGTGGCTGCCACACAGGGAATTTAGGGGAGCGGGGAGCTGATAGGAGGCTTCCAGTCCATCCTGGTTCCAAGCCCCCACCAGCTAGCTCCAATGGGCTGCTCTTTCTGCAAGCAGTGGACAAAGCAGGCGGCTGCCAAACAACGTTATAAGGGAGCATTGCACAACTTTAAGTGAGCATGTTTGTCTCGTCTAATTGATGAGCAATGTAACAACGTTAATCGGGAGGATGTTAAATGAGGAGTTACTGTAAATTGAAGAGGGCTGGTGAAAGCACATTGCCCTTTGGGAGGCCATTTCGTTGTCCTCTCTAGTGGCTCCATTTCTTCCACAGTTCTATGTAAAAACATCACTAACAATTGTTTACATAGTCTGATGAGGTAGGTAGCTTACACGAGAGGTGTAAGGGTGGTTTATGTCCCCTTATTCCTAGCATGGACACACAGCTGAACTCAGAATTGAACCCTGTTCAGTTATTCTGTACACTTAGTCATTTAGGCCCCAGTTCTGCAATCTGATTCATCTGGGCAAACCCCTATATCTACATGGGTCCACTGAAGTCAGTGTAACTGTGTATAGGTGCATGAGTTGGCTTGTGCAGATCAGATTTTAGGATCAAAGCCATGGCATTCACTAAAAAAGAAACAGAAAAATACATAAGGAGAGCTGGACTTGGAAAAAACTCCCTCTCCCCACCTCACTGTCATGATCTTTCTAAAATAAAGGTATACTGTAAAAAATAATAATAATAATAATAAAAAAACCATCAACAAAAAAGACTGCACATCTTTCAAGCCTTTGTTTAAATCTGCACCGCTACCCATTTAGTGGAAAATATTAATGGTGAATGATCCAACAAAGTTTTCCACCAATAATTAATATCCTGTTCTAATACATTTGTCAAACCAACAGCCTTATCTGTGAGTGCTCTCAATCTATCAATCATGTTTTATGAGGTAGGGTTCTGTCAGCTCTTTATAATTTAAATGAGAACCAAGTCAGGTTCTTAATTTCTCTTATTCCCTTTATTTTCCAAGATGTTATGCTAAATACTGACATTTTTCTCTTTCTTTATATCTGAACAGAAAACCCTGCACAACAATTTAAAAAAGATCTTCGATTTAATAAATTAGAGAAGTAGAGAGAACAACACAACTGTTCGTGATTTTACAGTATTGTAATGACTGAGTAACAATGGGTAAGAGCAAAGTGCTGTGATACCATGGTGACTGACACAACATAAGAAGCTTAACAGTGTGAAAAATAAGATTTTCCTTCTATTAAAAAAGGTACAGCATGAATTGTGATTCACATTAGCAATTAGCATTAGTTTACTTATTAGCCTCAAGAGAGCCTCTTATGATACATAAAATCAACATGGAAGGAGACAATTTGCTCTTGAACTAACTTCTGTCAAGTGACATTCTGACAAGGAAGAAGCACCACCCATGTTGAGGCCCCACTAATAATTTTGGGGGGGAACTCTTCACTTCAGAAATGTTCTCTCCATTAGAAAGAAGCTCACCACTTTTCTTAATAAAAGAAGAGCAATTGAGCAGCTACTTTGAAAAATCAGAAGCTTAGTTCAGAAAAGAAAAAACCTCACCCTTTGTGTCAGAGATTTGCATGAGAAATATCATGAAATTACTCAGGTTTTTTTAAAAAACATTCCTTCACCAATAGGGCTTGTGGGTTTTTGTTTTTGTTTTGTTTTTTAATGCACAAATTATAAGACTGGGTTTTTAATACATCTGTTTAAAGTACTGATTTCCTTATCAGGCTCCAGCTTTAATTTTCTTAAAACAGTCTCAGAAATAAATAAGGCATCAGGGCTAGTGGCAGGGGCGGCTCTAGGATTTGTGCCGCCTCAAGTAGGGCGGCACGCTGCAGGGGGCGCTCTGGCGGTCGCCGGTCCCGCGGCTCCGGTGGACCTCCTGCAGACGTGCCTGCAGAGGGTCTGCTGGTCCCGCGGCTCCGGTGGACCTCCCGCAGGCATGCCTGCGGATGCTCCACCGGAGCCGCGGGACCAGCGGACCCGCCACAGGCACGTCTGCGGGAGGTCCACCGGAGCCACGGGACCAGCGGACTGTCCGCAGGCATGCCTGCGGGAGGTCCACCGGAGCCGCCTGCCGCCCTCCCGCGGGACGCTTGGCGCACTGGGGTCTGGAGCCGGCCCTGGCTAGTGGTCTAAAATTCAGGTTTGAAGAATCAGTTTGAAATCTTAGCTGGATTGTCACAGCACTTATTCGTTTCCCATTATTAGAGAAATACTTGGTAAATACAAATTCAAAACTATCCTGAACAGTACAGAGTGCATTTCCAATAGCCCACAGCTGAATAAATTTTATCCAAATATGGGACAAACACACTCCACACATCAGTCCCCTCCATAACCACCTGCTCAGCAAGGCTAAGTGTGGCAAAACACACAACAGCCTTACTCATGGGGGAGGCGTATCTCAAATTTTTAAACCCAATCAACTCCCCAAAGGCAGAGCACACTCTACGCAGAGTCTGGAGGCAACAATCTGCATCCCGTGGCCATGGATTAAACTCTCAGAATCCACAACAAACTGAGGTTTGTCCACCTTGCATGACCATGCCAGCACAGAGGGCAGACAAGCATTTTAAAATAAAAGAAATCTCAAAGTTAACCAATAAACAGCAAAGCACACCCACCCTCAACCTCACTTCCACAATTCTCAGAGAGAAAGAGGAGGGTACATAGTCCAGTGCTCAGGACACTAAGCCAGGCAAGAGGACAGCCACATTAAATATAATATATTATTAAATATGAGTCATTATAAATAACAAACAAACATTCAGGAGGTCTAGAAATTAGAAAGTGGATCAATATTTTTAATTCCTTTCTCTTGTTTACTTCTATTTTCCTTCCCACTTTAGCAGAAGACAGGCTAGACTGAAGCTGTACATTCAGCATTTGCTTTCTCTCATCTATCCCTGTCTCTTCCTTCATATCCTGTCCCTTTCTCTTGTTTGTTTATCTGCCTGACCTGCTCTCTGAACCAAGAGATGTGTTCAAAATGGAGGACAGACCACTTATAGAATGAGCTCCTCGGCATGTATGAAAACAATTCTAAATCTGAGAACAGCTAATTCGGGTTAGTCGTGGAGAATCAGGAGGCCTTCTTTAAGATATTTTTTTGTGTGGCCATGTTTAATGTTATATGTGCTCCAGGTTGTCCTGCTGATTTTTATTCACTCTGTAATCCCTTATCTTGTGTAACAAGATAACAGATTTGAAGACTTAACTGTGCCTGGATCTAGAGCCATACAATAGCAAAATTAAACCTCAATTCTGCAAAGATGCACACTTGTGCTTAACTTTCAGCATTGTGAGTAGTTCCGTTGATTTAGATGGGACTACTCACATACTCAAACTTATGCATGCACATAAGCATTGCCACATCTGGGGTTTGGCATTCAGGTTGGGGTTTCTATAGGGAACCCTGACAGTGGTCCTGGTTGGAAATCTGATCTGGCACTTGGACAAAGTTGGTGGAAATCTTGTGAGAACACCTAATTTTGCAACATTTCAGTCAGTTGTACTTTTCTTTCTTCCCTCCCATCTGACACTGTTTGTCTTCTTGTTCCTTGCTACCTTTGCTTTCTCCTGAGATGCACATTACCACTGTGCTTTTTATTTAGCATGAGATATGGATATGACACTATTTTCTACCATCCCCCACTCCCCCTCGCAAAAGGAGAGACAACAGGCAAAACTAATTAAAATAATTAGAGTTTGATTGAAAGATCTGCATTAAATATCACAGCAATAGCAAATTGATGTTAGATAATTAGCTTGTGCTTTCTCAAAGAAAATTTTAAAGATCTCCATAGACTGTACTGAAGAACAGCTTGAACAATCTACCAAAAAAATCAAGGAAAAGCTTTTTATGAAGTGGTTCTGATCTTACTCTATCTAGTTTTATAGAAATTTACATGCTTCTTTTCTACAAAGTCAAAAATTATTATTCAGTTTAATGTCTTTTTAAACAATCTTTCTTTGGAATTATCTAATTGATCTCACAATCATCGGGCTAATGCAAAGGCCCCAGTGAATAGTTTGGAAATGAGGTTGTGAATATGACACGTTTGCATATTGTACTTATGGTATCAATCTCCAGGGATTGTACCAAATTTACTTGCGATTTTTGGGGGGCAGTGGTTTCCGTTTGGATGTTTAGATTAGCAAGTGTAGGCTAAATCTCATCTTGGCCAGCACAAAGTGAATAGAAGATGCTCAACAGATCATCTGGAAAAGAAAAGAATCCTTCTGACTAGATGAGAGGATGTGCTGTGGGGTGCACTATGCTGCTTTTCTGAAATGGAATAAAATGTGAACATTAGAGATGCCATACTGGGTCAGACCATGGTCCATCTTACCCAGTATCCTGTCACTAATGGTAACCAACCTATGCTTCCGGAACAGTATACCGAACACGACAATTTGGAGTGAGCCACTCTTGTCTTCCACTCCCAGTTTTTGGTAGTCAGAGGTTTAGGATTATCCCAACAATGGGGTCATGTCCCTGATCATCTTGGCTAATAGTCATTGATAGGCCAATTCTCTATGAACTTTTCTAGTTCTCCGCTGAACCCTGTTATACTTTTGGCCATCACAACATCCCATGACAATGAGTTCCACAGGTTAATTGTGCATTGCGTGAAAAGTACTTTCTCTTGTTTGCATTAAACCTGCTGCCTTTTAGTTGTGTTGAATGACTCCCTGATTTTTGTATTGTATGAAAGGGTAAATAACACTTCTATATTCTGCTCTTTCCCCCCCACACTATTCATGTTTTCATAGACTACAATCATATTCCCTCATTCTCATTTCTTTCCTAAAATGAACAGCCCTAATCTTTTTTCAGTCTTTCCTTGTGTGGAAACTATTCCATATCCTTGATCATCTTTGTGTCCTTCTCGGAACCTTTTCCAGTTCCACTAGTTTATCTGAGATAGAGCTACCAGAATTGGACAATATTCAAGGTATGGGAGCATATTGGATTTAGATGGTGGCTTATGATATTTTGTCTTACTTTGTATCATTTTCCTAATAGTTCCTAACATGCTGTTAGCTTTTTTGACTGATGCTGCATATTGAGCAGATATTTTCAGAGAACTATCCACAGTGACTCCAAGATGTCTTTTTTGGTTGGTAATAGTTCAGTCAGAACCCATCATTGTAAGTAAATTGAGATTATTTTTTTTCCAAATGAGCATTACTTTGCACTTATCAGTGTTTAACCATCTATGATTTTGTTGCCCAGTCCTCAAGTTTTGTGAGATCCCTCTAACACTTCACAACCTGCTTTTGACTTAATTCAGTATTATTCTATATAGTTATCTGCTAACTTTACCACTTCACTGTTCACCCCCTTTTCCAGATCATTAATGAATGTTGAACAGCACATGTCCCAGCAGAGATACTTGGAGAACATCACTGTTCCCCTCGCTCCATTGTGAAAAGTGACCACTTATTCCTACCCTATAGTTCTGATCTTTCAGTCAGTTAGTGATTCATGAGAGGACCTTCCCTCCCATGGCTATTTAATTCCAAAAAGTCTTTAGTGAGGGACCTTTTTGAGGGCTTTCTGAAAATCCAAGTACAGTATATTTACTGGATCATTCTTCTCTACATGCTTGTTGAGTCCCTCAGATAATTCTAATAGATTTGTAAAGGGAAGTCATGCCTCACCAAAGCCATGTAGACTCTTCCAGAACATATCACATTTATCTGTGTGTCTAATAATTCTGTTCTTTACTATAGTTTCAATCAATTTACCTGTTTCATTGGCCTGTCATTGCCAGTGTAATCTTTGGGTCGGCTAGAGTTCACTTCATTACCCTTCTCCGGTGCCTAAAGAAAACCCCAACTCCCATAGAAGAGTAGCTGGAGACCCAGAGTTCAGTCTAAGGATTTTCAGCGAGGATTGCACAGGGTCAACCTCTCTACATTCAAATCCCAAAAGGAACTAAAGAAATTAATTTAATTAAATAACTTCACAAAATCTTATGATAAAAAAACAAATAATCTAATTTTTACAACATGACATGGCTATTTTATAATCCACAGACATTACTTTCACAGATATACATAAACATAAATAAAGAAAAACAAATTAAAATCTGAACAGTTCAGTCCCCACAGAAATACAGTGAGAAGAAACTGAAAGTTCCCAAAAGCTTAAACTTTGTTCACCTAGGTCTCAGTTAGAGTCTTTGATCATCAAATCTATGCAGTCTGCTGAGTCTAAAACAACATCTTCCCTCCACTTGCTTGTAGGAATCTTTGGTTGGAATCCAGGCAGACTCTTCCTCTGCTGAAATCACTGCTAGCCAGTCAGCTAACTGATTAACCAATCACTCAGTTAAGTGTATAGAGTTAAAGAAAACCCTGCTGCAAAATGCTTCTGAGTTAGAGACAACAGCCTGCTTTCTCTGCCTGGGCTCAGCTTCTCCAAACTCACACAGGGCACATGACCTTCTGCAAAGCAGCTGCCCTGACTGTTTGCCCTCATGGAGTCTGACTCCAGTAAGAGTGAACCTATTGGAGCATACCCAAAACTACTGCACCCAGACACCTAATAACAATGACCCATACTCTGCTCACTCCTACTTCCCACTAATGGATCTCTTAAAGAGATATCTCCCTATTAAGCACATGGGTTATACCAGCATTGTCACTTTTTTGGGGTGGAGGGGTGGAAATGGTGTCACATTAGCTACCTTCCAGTCCTCTGGCACAGAAGCTGATTTCAGTGATAGGTTACATACCAATTAGTAGTTCTGCAATTTCATCATGTTTCCAGCTTAGGATCTGACTGCCACTATTTTTTTCTAATAATTAGTTTATATGTATAAAGTACCATTTATAGAATCATAGAATACCAGGGGTGGAAAGGACCTTAGGAGGTCATCTAGTCCAACCCCCTACCCAAAGCAGGACCAATCCCCAGACAGATTTTTACCTCAGATCCCTAAATGGCCCCCTCAAAGAGGGAACTCACAACCCTGGGTTTAGCAGGCCAATGTGCAAACCACTGAGCTATCTCTCTCCCACCCCAGGAGCTAAGTGTGCTGCTATGCATTTATTTTATCATTTTTCAAATTGGCATGATAACTATATGGCTTTTAATTTTCCAGTGGATTTACTACTCATGACCAAGACCAGACAAGCAGTACTAAAAGGTGAAGCCTCTATTTATTCACTGAGCAGACACAGTTCAGATAGCTTCCCTGTAATCTTCCCCATGCTGTCCCATTAGTATTCTTCAAACCTGCCACCTAAATCCTTGGAGTGAGAAGATAGCTGCATTTACCATAATACATTGCTTTTCTCTAGGAACCCCCAAAGTAATGCCAATTAATATCAGTTATAGTAATTTTGTGACGTAATTACCTAGCCACTAGAAACTGTATTGAGACCACAAACTCCATTCCCATAGTATGGAACATATTGCACCTACACTCAATGAACTAGAGCATAAAAAAGCATCTGGAAAACCCCTACAAGCTCTACAGTTTGGCCAGTTGCAAATTTCTACATCAGAGAAATAAATTTAAAAGTTTTGAACTAATTGTAACAATTCCCTCTACTGCTTCCTTCAACCTGTGCAGATATGGTACTTGTGCTAAGACCCTACATGTCACTTTCAACTCAAACCTAAATCTATGGTACTGTTATAGTGCCTCACACTCTAATGTATTTATCTTAACAATCCTGTGAGGCAGTAATTTCCTATTAACCCATTTTACAGGTGGCAAACTGAGGGTAAAGTGACTTGTTTAAGGTCACACAGGAAACCTATGACAGAGCATGCACTTAAACCTGTCTACTGAGTCCTTCACCACCACCCTAACCACTGAACAATCCTTCTTCTCACTTAACTGTGTTAGGTGAATTTTTAAACTAGACAGCAAGATTCATTGACTCTGCAACAGAACTTTCAAGTTGTATATGTATTTTTCAGCATTCTATTGGAAAAACTAAAACACTAGCTTAGGAAAAAAAATATTTCCACTAGGAAATTAAAGAAATTTGTCAAACAAAGATTTAATGACTGACTGAACAGTTTTTCAGGCAAGTTAATATTTGTAGTCAAAGGTAGTGAATGAATTCCTCAGATTTCTAAGAATTGTCTTTCTCTCTATGAACATATTCTAAGATCTAAATAATTGTTTTAGGCCCCAATCTAGCAAACAGATACATGCTTAACTGTAAGATTATTTTAATGGGACCTGCTATGTGTGTGACCCTCTTGCCTGGTGCCAATTGCAGCATCAAGGGCCATTTTAAAAAATAAATAAAAGTATGAATTGATACCCCATCTAGAGCTCTACTCCTACTTCTGGCTCTGTAAAATTAAAATATAAACCCCCAATTATCTTTGCAAGTGTTGCCCTTCACACACTTGCAAGCACTCAGGAGTCCCTTGGAAACAAAGAACACAAGTATATTTTTATTTGGGGTAAAACAAACAAAAACATAAAAGTATGTCTCCCCACAATTTATGCATATATATAAATAAATTTGCATATAAGAAAATGGGGTTTCCTAATCAGTACTTCAGGAGTCTGGTCAAGCACCCACTCCCAAATACTAAGAGTTCAATTTATGGAGTTCCAGAGTGCTGTCTCCCCACAAACTCCACTCACAAATTGCTAGTGTCAATGGTAGTCAAGGGGAGTGTGGGGTGGTTGTCTTCTGTCAGTCTACTCCAATCTAATAAGATCATGGTCAGTTCTGTGTTTTTAGTTCTTCTTTCACCAGTCAGGTGGGCTGGGGCACTATGAAGTCATTTCAGGAGAGGTGCCACCACGCCCCGGTATCATCAGGCCTTGCTGTGAAGCCAGTTCTGCTTCTGCTGGCCTGCTTGGCCCAGTTCTGCAGATTCTGCCTCACATGTTGCAGAATCTCCAGGTGGAGAACAGAGACTAGAGCAGGATCTTGGACAGAATTATTGCTCCCAAGGGTAGACAAGACCTTTCCCCCCACTTTCATCACTAAGCTGAAGCTTTTGTACCAAGAATGGCTTTTGTTTGGGTGTCCTCTGACCCAGGGCATATCCTGCACAATTTCTATGCCCTTTCATGAGTTCAGTAGTGATAATCTATCATCGACTTTAAATATCAAAAACAAATTTCAATTAAAACAAAACTCTTATACATAAGTGGACTTATGTATAAATAATATTGTATTATCCTTTGTGTAAATGAAGTTGGACATAGCAAGTTTTTTGTTTTCACCCCTACAGAGGGAGCAGAGAGGCTCCATTCTTCTAGATCCCTAGCCATGGGATTCACATAGATTAAAGTTAAGTACATATGCATTAGAATTGGGGCCTTAGGTTTGTTCATTTTGCATTTCAGCAATATCCTGACCTTCTAGAGAATGTTAGAATGACAGAAATCTGCTTGAAGTCCTAAAAGAAACGGTAAATACCCATGTAATCCAAAAAGAGAGTCATGAATCATCTTCATATTTAGAAAAGAAAATGTATAACTTTTCATTTGCATGTTGGAATTAAGATGGGAATCTTCTGATCTAACCTGTTCATCTGGTTTGGATTTCTTTGGTAAAATCTAAACCGTTAAAGGGACCAATTTTCAATTTCTGCTTTAGAAACTAAAACCCCCCAAAAGTTTTCATTTTTTGATTAATGGGACCCATTCACAAGTGTGTAATAAGCTACAAGAACCTGAAACATGGAGTAATTTTTTTCCTAGAAAATTTCACACACCTGTGTGCACACACAGCATTACAGACTGCTTACTCAGGCAAAACCTTGCATTGACTTCAAATAAGTAACAGAGAAACAGTTGCTGAAAATAGTGAATACTTGCCATCTCATCCAAAAGAGATCACTTACATTTCCTCGAACTAGTGCTGCTCAGAAATGAAGTTACTGCACCTAAAATTCATAATTTATAAGAGGAAATGTGATTAAGGAGATAGGCATCACACTGGAAATCAGGAAACCTGGATTCTGTTCTCGGCTCTGCCATCGCTCTGCTATATGACCTTGTCTACACTGTGATTCTGTTCACTCCCCCCACCCCACCCCCAACACACACACTTTTGTGCATATGGTGTCTGTAGATTGTAAACTCTTTGTGGCAGGGACTCTTATTATGTATTTGCACCTTGGGACTCACACCACAGTTGGGACCTGTACATGTGGCTGTATTACAAATAAATGATAATACAATGATCAGACCACTGCCAGTAGATTACCAAGTTATTTCAGTCAACAAAGAAAGCCAAGTTTTATCCTTTGACAATGAAATAATGGTGAAAATAGTAAACAAATATCATCAACTCTCCCTGAGGCCATAGATTTGGAAAGGAATCTTGCCAAGTGGCTTGAACACTGAGGAAGAGATTTGGTGTTATTTTGATTTTGTTTTGTTTTAGTGGGGATAGAATCTTGGAAATCTGGAAACAAGCAGGGAAGTAGAAAAAATCCTGGTGTAATTTCAAAAAGGTTAGCAGAACATGAGTACAAGTCATGACCCTTTTCAGTTACAGCATTTCCTGCCCTGGGCTGGGAATACACTTACTCGCCACACTTGTTCTGAAAGCTCCTCTGGGTTTCCAGAGTGAGACACTGCAACATGTCCAGTTATTTTCATGGAAAGACAAAAGAAGTGGAAACCTCTTTTGCAGAAGATGCAACTTTAAATTATAATTTAAAAATTGTTGACACCCCCCCACCACTAGTTATAGGTAGGCTTTGCCAACTAGTCTTGGCACAGCTCCCATTCAGAGCACACGTTTTTCACTATTTATGCTATCAGGTCCCAACAGCAGCAACTGCATGTCCCTCTCCTTCCTGCTTGACAAGGCATACTAATATAATGGTATGCTGTGTGCAAGCATCCCTGTGTAGCTCTTCATCTTGACTTTTAAACCCACAACTATTGTTTCCATTTATTTACTTTCAATTAATAAGCTTCTTTTGATAAAGAACCACCCTAAAAATTACCTTACAACTACTGTGTATCTATAGATATACCATCTCCCATCAAAATATGTATCAGAGGGGTAGCCGTGTTAGTCTGGATCTGTAAAAGCAGCAAAGAATCTTGTGGCACCTTATAGACTAACAGACGTTTGGGAGCATGAGCTTTCGTGGGTGAATACCCACTTCGTCGGATGCATCAAAATATGGCAACTGTCTAGTGGCGCCACTTCCTGCAGCTCCCATTGGCTGGGAACGGCAAACCGCAGCCACTGGGAGCTGAGGAGCTCCGTGCCTGTGAACGCTCCGGGTAAACAAAATGTCCAGGCCCGTTAGTGGCTTACTCTAATGGGCCAGGAGCCAAAGTTTCCAACCCCTGAAATATAGGGTCGACTTATTAAAGGGTTATACAGTTTTTGCTATTTTTATCTATCCATTTGGGGGGGGGGTCGGCTTATAAACAAACAGGCTAATTAATGAGTATATATGGTAGATGTTTGAAATTTAGTAGTTCATGTTTCACAGATTCAGAATAGATCCACTTTTTGTTTTAAAAAAAACCCTAACATTGAAAATGTAATTGAAAACAGTAATTGAATTGTTAACAATCTTTTATTTTTTTGAAAACTGGGGTTTTGACAAGTGAAAAACTTCTAGAATCATTCCAATATTTGCCAAGGGAAACAAAAAGTCAAGATATTTTTTAAATGTAACATTCTAAAAAACAAACAAACAGTTGTCACTTAATTTTGGTTTAAAAAAATACATTTCTGAACATTTCCCCTCTCACCCACAAAAAACCTAACCAACTAAAAAACAAAAAACAAAGCCCACACTTGTCATTTGAAAAATTTCAACCAGCACTACCAATGCCACTGAGAACAAAAGGACTGAGAACATCAGCTATTACAGATAGGGTGACCAGATGACAAGAACAAAATATCGGGACACACGGGGTGGGGGAGGGGCTGCTGCTGAAGGGAAAAAAATTAAAAGCCGGAGTGCAAAATATCGGGACAAATGGCATCGGTCGGGACACGGGACAAACAACTAAATATTGGGACAGTCCCCATTTTATCGGGACGTCTGGTGACCCTAATTACAGTACAGTGACAGCAAGCGGATTTATTTTTTTAGAAGAATTATATAAACTGAATTGCTTAAAGCAGCAACTTTTTTCTGGCAATGCATCTTATTTACAATATTGGTATTTAAATAAAAAACCTTTTACAGAGCTTCATTCCTCTACCACATAATATAAATCACAGGTAAGGGAGTAAACTTTGGGGAATGAATTTTCCATTAACAAAATATTATAAATGCTGTTGCCACAGTTCATAGGAAAAATCATTTAAAGCTGCTTTTAAAAGTTCCATATATACCAACGCCTGTTATATTTTCTTGACAAGTGACTTTTGCATTATTCTGAGTTACCCACCAATTTTTCATGACAGCAAAGAACTAATTGAAAGGAATAGAAGCAACCATGATCTCTGGTGTTATGCTAAAACCATGACATGACGTCTGGGCAATATATAACTTGTTTTGAATGACCATTTTAACAGAAGATCACCAATAGTTGTGCAAGTAGGTCCACATTTTTCTGCTTTTTTCATGTAATACAGGTTTTGTTTTTCTGAATATACCCCAGTGGTCAAATTCATCCCAGATCCATCCTTTGAACCTAATGGAGTTGTGCCCACTTACACCTGAGCTGTATTTGGTTCTGTATCTTTAAATTCCATAGCTCGTAAACTAGTACATTGACATGAAATTATTTAACACTCCCTTCCTTATGATTCAGTGTTGTCCATGTGGAATGATAGGTGACTTATTTTTTTATATGCAGATATTCTCATCTCTACTCTACCTTTTACTCTGACACCTGATAGCTTTAAGTGTAAAAAGAGAATCACAGTTAAATGAACCTATACTGATAATGCACAAACATTTAAGACTAGGACAGAGTATCTAAATGATCACGCAAAGTTTTACCCATATTAAGCCTAATACCCAATACTTGTGATCTCCAAAATCTGACACTTCAGATAAAGCACAGATTTGTAGATTACTGATAACTATCATGTTGTTAAATGCACCTGTGATATTGAAAATCTGCATCTTCAGGGGGTGAAAGTATTTTCAGTTTTATACAAATAGTCATTGTGTGGTTTTGTTTGAAATGGACAGCCAGTGTTTCTCTACTGGGTAAGCTATGTAACACTAAAATGCTTTTCACTTGTGAGTGTCAGTGGAATATGAATGCGCAATTCAGTAAGCTCCATCACGGTCAATGGAAATTTTGTGAGATAGGCTGACACATCTACAGTAGCTAGCACATGTTTCTTTCACATCATGTTTCAATTTCTGAACAGGAGTTAATTTATGCTCATATCTGCTGATGTACACTATAAGCCTGATCCTGAAAAGTGTTGAGTGCCTTCAACTCATGCTGACCTCACAGGAACAGCTCAGCATTTTGCAGTATCACGTGCTATCTCATGAGTAAGTAGGTCAAGTATATCTGTATATTTAACCTGTCCAAATGTTATTATGGACTGCGTACCTAGTTTTTCATGCCCAAAGTATACATCTAGTTCTAAATACCTCCTCTAGCTCTCATGCTGAAATGTTCTTCTTTCTGCTCTCCAGGCAACTGGAGTGACTAATGCATATTCAACGAGGAGTCCGATGGCACCTTAAAGACTAAAAGATCTGAAGAAGTGGAGTTTTTTACCCATGAAAGCTTATGCCAAATAAATCTATTAGTTTTTAAGATGCCACCTGACTCCTCATTGTTTTTGTGGATACAGACTAACATGGCTAGTCCTCTGATACTTAACGCATATTGTGAAGCATGAGTACTGAATTAACCAATGCCCACAAACATAGGCCAAACATATACAGAGGCATCATGCCGTGGATGAAATAAGTGGCAATTCTCTGTATGGCACTGGTTAGAGACACAATTCTGTCCTTATTCATTACTAGAAGGCCATTGACAAGTTAAGAGCAGCTCAGAGCAGGACTAGAAAAATGTTTAAACAGGAAAAGAAATTATGGTGATCAATTCAAGGAACTATATAAGTATATCTTAACTAAAATAATGCCTTAGCGAAAAATCAGTTAAATGAACTACAAGTATTTGAATATATGGGGGATATTTAAACACCAAAAATGGAAGAAGGTTTTTAGTGTTGTCCAAAGAGGTATAGCATGGACTAATGGGATAGAAATGGAAATTTAGGCTGAATATCAAGAAGTATTTGATAATAGTCTACTTGATTATGGAACAGTTTTTCTAGGGGAATGATGGAGACTATTCTATGGAATAATTTTCAAAGGACTGGTCAAAACATAGGAAGATGTATACTTTCTTCTTATCTCTAGGTCACAATACCCATCACCAAAATATCTTCGCACCTTAGGAGCCTACATCATTATTATTGAAATGATTGTTTAAAGAAACTTCTAAAACAACATTTTTAAATTGCACATTGAGTAACAATATAAATAATAGGTTTCAGTCAGGTAGCATTCTAATGGAAAGGAAAGACTGTAGTTTAATACATCTTATATTGTAGTAAAACTTTCAAGTCCAAGCATGTGTGGAAGAATATTTCAGGATGCAAGACGTTCCTTCACAAAGATATGCAAAGCATACTTTTGTTCTAACAGATACTGTATCTTAATCTTGGAGAGTGATTTATTTAATAAACTTGGCAGAAGACAGTATTTCCCACAAGCATGATAGTCCACAGTCAGACTATACTTCAGTTAATTCATTTCAGTTCATTTTTTATCTCCAAGCTCCTCTCCCCATCCAGTCCAGTTATAATTTGAAATAAGTTGGCAGCTATTGTGCTCTAGATGACCTACTGTAGGTCTATAGAAACTAAGCCATGTTAGTTATAAATGAATTGCTCCTTGCTGTAAGACATACAGAGATCAACTCCCAGTTGACAAAAGCTTAGCTAAGATGTTGAGTAATTTTAAACCTTGTTATGAGTTGAGCTGAATCCTCATTGAAATTGAGGTGTGAATATGCCCTTCACATAACTTAGTTGTGGTACAGATAAAGGGCCACCCATAAAACAAGGCTTAATAGAGCCTGCCCAGGAATTTTGGATTGGGGGGAGGGGGAAGGGCTTTTTGGTTAGTATAGTTGTGTGTAAAGTGTATACCTGTGAGGGAAGAGAACACGCAGAAACCAAGGACAGAAGAAGAGAGGGACAGGACAGACAAAAAGCAAGCCAAGCAGTAGCCTGGGAGCATAGTGACATCCTGGGAAATGCTAAAGAGGACTTTTGGGTCTGTTGGCTAAAGAGGCTTGAGGCTGTAAGCTAAGAAACGGTTCCTGTTGTTCTTGGTTGCAGGAGCAACAGGAAGAAGCAGGCATTTTTCCTTGTAAAGAAAGAAGACTACATCAAAAAGACCAGACTCCAATTTTTCCTTCCAACCGGAACATTCCCAAGTCCCCCAAATTTGACTAGCCTCTTGGGTCAAAAAAAAAGGGCAACGCTATGTTCTGCACAGTGATGGGCATACGGATGATGCTCAAGAAATAATGTCCTATATGCAAGGTCAAGATTAAGCTCTGTTTTGGTTCACATGGTACAGCAAGCAGTGATTGGAGATGAATCAAATGTATGATTTTCCCCTGAATATATCAAGTATCAACAATATTCAAATTAATATTGTAAATGTTGCTCATGTTCAGAGCTGGAGCCATATTTGATTTAGGATTGGAATGGGTTCTGTTGCTGAATAACCTGCAGACCCGCATAGTGAACTCATAGGTGGCCCAGCAGCTCTGGCACAGTGGCAAGATATGACTCCCTGAAGTATGTGACAGCAGTTTACCAGTGATGCATAGTGATCGGCCAAGTCAAAAGCTTAACATTGGTTCAAATGCAGGGGAATTCTGAGCTGTAGCTGTGACAGGATTTGCCTCTGAATAACTTGCATTTTTTCTACCAAGTTATTGAATATGGTCACACCAGCAAAAATACATGAAATTGAAAGTCTGAAAAAAGTTGCAAAAGTTTAACAAAATTACCAAAACAATAGTATCTATATAAAAAGTTGAGGATTGTCGGTCTGTCTGTCTATCACTCTGAAACCTGGAATAGCTGTTGAATCAGTGTGAAGCAGATAAAGATGGTTTAGCGTGGTTGAGAGCTCTTTTTTCATAGAATCATAGAAGATAAGGATTGGCAGAGACCTCAGGAGGTCATCTAGTCCAACCCCCTGCTCAAAGCAGGACCAGCACCAACTAAATCATCCCAGCCAGGGCTTTGTCAAGCCAGGCCTTAAAAACCTCTAAGGACAGAGATTCCACCACCTCTTTAGGTAACCCATTCCAGTGCTTCACCACCCTCCTAGTGAAATAGTGTTTTTGTTTAGAATATCAGCATGTTAAAATCATCCCTGGGATTCATTTTGTTACCATCCATTTTTTAAATTCTCAGGCATTTTTGGCTCAACCGTCTCCTCTCCCTCCCCTCTCCTTCCCTCCCCACCTTTTTTAAAGCAGTCCTGCAGAAGTTTCTGCAAATATGGGTATACAGCATTGAAAAGACTGATACTGGAATACTGCTGGTGGTTCTGGTGTCCATACTTCTTAAAAAAATTTGTTGAACAATGAGATGGGGTACAAAAAAGAGCCACAAAAGTTATTCAGAACACTTTTAATCAAAATTTGCTAGTTTGTCAAAAACTAAATGTTTCTCAGAGATTATTTGATTTCACCTAAGTGACTATGGTCCATTGGAAGAGTCTGATGGAACTCTGATTGCCAGGTAGATTTCTTTTGGAAACCAGCCTAGTTTCCTGCCAGCTCACTTGGCCAGCTCCTCAGCAGTTTGCCTGCCAGGCTGACTTGGAGCTGGGGGCTTCAGGGTTGGTGGCTCGGGGACAGCTCACCAGGCAGATTGCCCTGATCCAGGGCTCTATTCCATTTTGCGAGAGAACTTTGCATTTTTTTGTTTTCATTCTGAATCAGCACAAAATCATATTTCAAATTATTGGAATTCTCTTCAAACTGATTTTTTCCCCCTCACAACTCTAGTAACTACTTTAATAGGGAGAAACACTGGGTAGTAAAAGGCTCTTTAATCTAGCAGAGAAAGAAGAATCAACAGCAGGAAGCTGAAGCCAGACAAACACAAATTAGAAATAAGGCAAAGTAATTTTAACAGTGAGGTTGATTATTCACTAGAATAAACCACCAAGTGAAGTAATGAATTTTCCATCTCTTGAGGTCTTTGGATCGAGACTGGATGTCTTTCTGCAAGGTATTCTTTAGTCAAACTCAAGTTAATGGGCTCAATATGGGGGTAATGGAGTAAAAATGTACACAGGAGATCAGAATAGATGATCTAATGGTGTTTTCTGGCCTTGAAATCTATGAATTTGTTAATAAAGTATTGAGGCTTATTTCCCCCATGGAGTTTCATTGACTCTGTTAGTGTGTCCTTTGCAGGAAAGGAACTCATAATACCAGTTGTGTTCAACTCAAAACCCCACTACAACATTACAGGAGAGTTCTCACATTCTCCCTTTCTCTTCCCCGCTTTTCCCCACAGCTGGAGAAAGGTCATAATACAATACACACAGTTTATGTTGGACAAAGTTCTGTTCTCAGATCTGCACAGTGGATCTCATTTCCAGTATTTTATTCTCCCAATGATATATCACTCAGATCCATGCTTAGAGGGAAAGCAAAGAAGCAAAAACTGAGATCTGTGAAGATATGAAAGAAAAATTTCATCCTCGGTTTGGACAAATGTTAATGTAAAAGAAAAAGCTTATGCCAGCATTGAATGCTTTAATGATTTATCTGACCCCTAGTAGCAGTTTAGCTTGTTTGATGTTAGTGCATTAAAACACAGATGATCATTACCATAATCTGATTTAGTATGGATTTTTTCCCCTGACATTTTTATGCTCAAATTTACTTACAGAAGTGTAATTAAAGATAACAGAAAAATGGAAACACAGGAGAACATAACATAGGTATTAGGATGACTGAAAATATTATGTTTAGACAAATGCTGCAGTCCAATATTTGTGTGAAAAGCCAGAAGGGTAATTTATATTAATCATTATAAATGTTTATATAGCACCAACAGTAACTTAGGCACATTACAGATAAGTATTAAATGAAGAAGACTAGGTCCTTAACTTGAAGATTTTACAATGCTAATAGGCAACACAGAGATGAAAGGATACTATTCCACATTAAGAACCTCCCTCTTGTGCCTCCCTCCCTCACTGAATAGGAGTAAGTATTGGTTTTCCTGTGGAACTGCTTTATAAGTAAATTGAAACATGCATTTCTTGACTATTGACTTGTTTAATAATTTTTTTAGCAAATGTTTTTGTTTTCTTCTCTTAACGAAATGGCAACCACAACAAGAGAAACCTGACAATTGTGCAAAATTTTATTGGAAGACATAAGTCACAAGCCTATAAAATATGTAGACACCTGAGTTGAATTCTATGGGTTATGCTCATGTGCATAGCAAGTTACTGACACACATCAATTCTTTCAGGATTAGGGACCAAAACAGACATTCAGTATAACAGTAACATTCATCGAAAATAACTGTACAATATATAAATGTTGCAGCTCAGCAGAGGTGTGCAATTGAAAGAAAGTTTCAAATTACAGTAAGCCTATCTGATGCATTTTGGGCAGTCAGCAGATCTGCTTGGCCCCCAATGAAAAGACTGTAGTAGAAGATGGAAAAGACTGAACTGGGAAAAGTTTTAAGCGGATAAAGAGATTGGAGTTTCCAGAGCCAATGCTATGTGTGGAGGTGAGACCGACTACATCTAGTTGGTAACCTTTCCACCTCTTCCACAAACTCTGGCTCCTTTCCCCCCAGCAAAGTGATGTTCCATGTCCCTAGAGCCAGTTTTCATTGCAGAGGACCAGTTCATTGTGGTGCGTCCCTGCTGCTGCCATTCTGGCATCACACCCGAACCTCACCCTTCACCTCACAGGAGGTGAACTCACGAGATAGGTCCATGTCGCCTTTTTGTGGTGGGTCCAGTCAGGTTACATAGGTAGCCTGACCACCAAATGGGATATCTGACACATTCCCAGGGGTAGGTCTTGGTATCCCTAGTCCTGGTGAAGTTCATGTGGTTATTTTTGTGCTTTCATATTGGTAAGGCAGCACGGGTAGATGAGATTCACCCAGAGATGTTGAAAGCACTGAACAATGTTGAGGTGTCATTCTTAACGTGCTTCTTCAACGTTGCTTGGAAAGCAGGTGCAGTATCTCTGGACTGGCAAACTGGGGTGATGGTCCCTGTAGTGGGGTGGCTGCCCCACTCCAGAAGAACAGGGGTTAAAAGTAGCCCTGGAGAGGGCTGTGGCTGTGAAAGTCTAGGCTGATTGGGGAAGGAGCCACAGCTGGAGCCACGCTCCAATCAGGCCACAGCTGGCCCTATTAAAGGGCTGTGAGCCAGGAGCTCAGAAAGAGTCTCTCTCTAGATGTAGAGAGAGAAGGACCTGGTTGCCTGGGAGCTGAGCTGGGTACCTAGAGTGGAGTAGGCTGGGAGAAAGGCCTGGAAAACTCCCAGGTTCCCCTGGGAGGGAGACCTAGGTTGTGGGTTACTGCTGGGGGCAGAAGCCTGATGTAGAGGGGCATTGGGGTCCGGGAGGGACACGGGGGCTGGTGGCAGGTGAGACACTGGCCTGCAGAGGGCGCTCTAGGCTGGAAGAGCTAATTCCTGAGACGACCAGCTGGAGGCGCTGCACCAGTGTGTCATCGCGTGCTACAGTCCCATTCTTTAAGAAAGGAGACCAGAAGGTGTGTTCCAACTCTAGGGGATCACACTCCTCAGCCTTCCCAGCAAAGCCTTTGCCAGAGTGCTGGAGAGGTGGTTACGCCCGTTAGCTGAACCTCAGATTCAGGAGGAACAAGGCTGATTCCATCCTCTCTGAGAAAGCAAAGAGCTAATCCATTGTTCCCCGGCCAGGATGGTCTTTTAGGTTTCGTGTATGATTTTTTTAAATTATAATGAATGTTCTTAACTCCTCATGTCCTGGTCTTCCAGAAATTGAGTTTGAGCATTTAAACACTAATGATTAGGACGGATACAAAGACAAAATGACAACGATATGTGGTCCCAACATTAACTTCAGATTAATGCCCCCACAACCCCCTTCTGGTGAATGTTCTTTATGACTTTTTTCTTAACACAGAAGTTATCCTCTTTCCTTTATATGAACATGGTATAATAACAGTGAGACACCTAGTTTTAAAGTCCTCCTTATGATTATTTCACAGCTTTAATCAGAATAAAAAGAGACTCCATGGTACAATGGCTTATACAATGATACTGACGTCTTTTGGGAACTACATATTAACACAAGTTACTTCATAAATATAGGATCCTGGTGTTACAGTTATATGATTATAAAATGAATAGTTTTTGCATTGGTTTTGGAAGAAACAATTAATTAACAATATAACACCACTAGTCTTTTAATATTGAAAGCATATTGTAAAGTTAATGGAAAACAACCATCCCCATAGAATTTGAAACATCTGAATTGTGACTTGTTTTTAATAAGAAAAGCTATTTGAAAACAAAAAGTTAGGGTGCAACATGATGACTGATTATTCCTTATATTCTCATAGCATATAAAAATATTGTTCCCATCACAGTACCTAGGTACATGTATTAGTATGATATATTGTGGGAAAGGCTAAAACCTCAAAGACCGGGAAGGAAGGCCCTAAAAGAAAAAAAGAAGGGAAAAAAAAGAAGGATCAAGCAGATAAGAGGAGATCACAGACTTACAAATATAATGGAAGAAAGGAAAGCAGCAAATACTTTACCAAAATCCAAGTGTATTGTATTTTATACAGACTAAAACCTATTTAGGAAATTAGGACTTAATCCTGCAAACTGTTTACTTACATCAGGAATCCTTACTCAGATCTCTGTTCCAATGAGACTGCTCACCTCAAGACTTTTTTTATTTAAGTATTTGCAGCATCAACCATGTAATTTTATTGTGAAGACACCAGATGGATGAGACTTTTCATAAGCAGTTCAGTATGATTGGCTTAATCCCCTGTCCAGTGGTGAAAATTTCAACTAATTGTTCTATAAATAGACAGTCATCTGAATAGATAGACAGTTATCTTTGTAAAATGCTGGGTTTTAGTTTGGATGATGGCCTTTTAGAAAGGTGTTGCTTATATGCCACTTAAATTTAAGTGGAAGCAGTACATTTGGATCAAGAGCTCAGAGATTACCACTGGGGAGAAATGTATCAAGGTTACATTGAAAATGTCTGCTGGTGCACCAGTGCATGTAATACCCACAGAATGGTATGGGCAGTTAAAGATCTCAAAATCTCTTATGTTCATGTGGGAGCAATTGCTTGTAAGCTACCTGAGCTGCTGCATGACCAAAATATAAGCACCCTGCATTGCATAAGCTAAACACAATGAGGGGTCAAGTTGTCTTAAAATTATTCATCACAAAAACAGAAGGACCACTAGTGCTTGGTCTCAGAGCGTATATGCATCTTAAATTGATCCAGCTGATACCCACAATGGGAAACACCACAGTTCTGAACTTTCTAAGATGGGCTTCTCTCTATGTTCAACAGGCTTACAGGCCGTTTGGACTAATAAGTAGATCTTCCTGTTTCTGATAGAGACCTGTCATAGGTCTCACCCTCACTCTGAACTTTAGGGTACAGATGTGGGGACCTGCATGGACACTTCTAAGCTTAATTACCAGCTTAGATCTGGTCTCGCTGCCACCATCCAGATTTCTGAGTACCTGGAACACTCTCTTTCCCTCCAAAACCTTCCTCTCCCTGGGTAGCCTTGAGAGACTCCTCTACCAATTCCCTGGTGAGTCCAGATCCAATGCCCTTGGATCTCAAAAACTGGGAAAAATTACTCCTCCCCCGCCCCCCACCAATCCCTGGTGAGTCCAGATCCAATTCCCTTGGATCTAAAAAACAGGGGGAAAAATCAATCAGGTTCTTAAAAAGAAGGCTTTTAATTAAAGAAAAGAAAGGTAAAAGAAAGAAAAAAATAAAAACCTTGGGAGACTGCATACCAGCTAATCTCACAGACAATAGATAGAAAACACAGGATGTTCCCCTGGGCAAAAATCTTAATACACACAAGAATACCCAATTTGATAATTCCCCTAATTGCACCAAGACAAGTTACAAAAGAAAATAAACATAAACCTATTTATTCCTTTCTAAAACTTACAACTCTGATAAAAGACTGGTTTCTTGATCTTTTTCACTCCGGCTGAAACTGAAACTGACTACACAAAAGAAACTTCCCTCCTTCCTTTTGAAACATCTTGTTCCCCCATTGGTTCCTCTGGTCAGGTGTCAGCTAGGCTAGGTGAACTTCTTAACCCTTTACAGGTAAAAGAGGCATTAACCCTTAACTATCTGTTTGTGACAAGACCATTTAGACTCTCTGCCTTAAAGTTCTTTAAAAACATTAGAGTGAATCAGAACAACAGGACAGTGGATCCTTTGTGATTGAAAATTAGTGACGGATGAGGTTAATAGCCCTGGGAGCTTAAATGAATTTTTCACCTCAGTATTAACAAAAGCAGCAGATGGGTAGCTTCCTAGAGACTGCACATTTCTGGAGGGGAAAAGAAATGTTACAACATTCTACCATTGCACTGGAGCAGATAATTAGGCAATTAGAACTATTAAGAGCTGACAAAGAACAAGGTTTTGATGTACTTTCTAGTTAGGATGTGGTAGCAGCTGTGATGATCCAGGTAGAGGCTACTGAGTACATATGCTACTTCAGACTAACCAACTTACTGAGTGAATGAACACCTCTAGGTTGTGCTGGCTAGGCATTGTTACCTTCCCCTTTCAGCAATAATGGCTGATTTTGTCTTAAAGTTCAAGGCAAAGCTAATTTCCTCTCATAATATCTCTCCATCCTCCTTACTCCACACAATTCTGTCTCTGATTAATTCCAAATAGTCACACTTTTGCATTCAGCACTCTCTCCCCTTTGGATGCCTGTTAATTTCCCCAGTGTCTCCTGGAGACAGGAACATTTATGTAGTTACTGGGGGAAGAAGGAAAAGTGTCCCAGGAAATGATGGAAGGTCCCAATTCTGAACTCTGGAGCAACTTCACTGATATCAGTTGAATTACACCAGCATAAAACAGGATTCAGGAAAGTGAAGATTTATGTGAAGTGAAGACATCACTAAGGAACCAGCCAAAAATTATGAGATAATCTTGAGTAATAAGGTCCTTGCAAACTATTTTAATTATGAGGAAGATGCTGGGGAAAAAATAGATAATATTTGAGAGTTCACAACAGTATTTCAGTCAAAGTTAATAGGTTCAGAGGGGGCAGATGACAAAAGCCTACAGGTAGGTATAACAAAGTACTTGAACAGGGGGCTAAATGTATGTGTGGAAGGAACAGGGGAAGAACAACAATACAAGTGATAACAGTGGGGCAACCTGGTAGACATTTAAGATGTCTCCACACAAATGCAAGGAGTATGGGGACCAGGAACTAACTGGAAGTATTAGTTCATAAGCTAAATTGTGACTTAATTGGCACCACAGAGATTTAGTGGGATAAATCTCATGAATAGAATATTGGTAGAGGGATATAACTTGTTCAGGAAGGATCGGGGGCGTAGGGTGAAGGACCAGAATGTTGTTGTGCTGAGGTGAAGAGGGAGATGAGAGGCAGACCAGTTGAAAATTTCAGGGCAAAGATAAAGTGAGGGAGGAAAAAAAGAAGACAGGGTTGACATCATGGCATGGGGGTTACTATAAACCACCAAATCAAGAGGAAGTGGTGGGTGAGGCATTTCTAGAATAACAGAAATATCCAGAAAATACAAGACCTGGTAGTAATGAAGGATATCAGCTACCCAGACATCTGTTGGAAAAAAGTAATACTGGGCACTTTGTGTTTTGCTGTAACTTCTTGGAATGTATGGGGGATAACTTTTTGTTTCAGAATGTGGAGGAGATAAAGAGGGCAACCAATATAGATTTGAACAGGCAGGAATTGGTTGCAAATCTAAAGGTGGAAGTCAATTTGGGTGAAAATGATCATAAAATGATGATTTCATGATTCTAAGGAAAGGAATGAGTGAGAGCAGCACAGTAAGGAAAATGGACTGCCCCCTCACCCCAATATTAACAGACTCAGATAACTAGTGGGTAAAGACTCATGGGAAGAAAATCCAAGGGAAAAATGAATTCAGGAGAGCTGGTAGTTTCTCAGAGAGACAATATTAAAGATACAACACCAAATTCTCCCACTGAGGGAGAAAGAAAGAAAGATAATAGTAAGAGGCCAATATGGCTGCATCTTTAAGGACCTGAACAATAAAAACAGGAATCCTACAAGATGAAGTGGAAAACATGGAGAAATTGGTAAATAGGAGTACAAAAGAATATCACAAACATGTAGGGACAAAACAGGAAGGCAAAGGCAGAAAATGAGTTACACCTAGTAAGGCACATAAAAGTCAATAAGAGGAGGTTTTGTAAATACATTAGGAGCAGGTGAAAGACAAACTAAATTGTAGGTCTCAGGGAGGAGCGATAATAGTGGGCTGACATATTTAATGCCTATTTCGCCTGAGTCTTCATTACAAAGGTTGATTGTGACCAGATGCTTGACCCAGCTAAAATTAATAAGAAGGGGGAAGGAACACAAGCCAAAATAGTGAAAGAATGGGTTAAAGAATATTTAGATAAATTAGATTCATTCAACTTGTCAGGGTTGATGAAATTCATCCTAGGGTATTTAAGGAACTAGCCGAACAATCTCTGATCTGATAGCAATCATCTCTGAGAATTTATGGAGGACAGGTGAGGTCTCAAAACACTAGAGAAGGGCAAACAGTTACTATCTTTATAAAGGGGACCAAAGAGGACCTGAGGAATCATAGACCAGTTAGACTAACCTCAATACCTGGAATGATACTGGAATAAAAATTGATTGCTTAATAATTTAAGCACCTAGAGCACTGGTGGGCAACCTGTGTCCTGCAGGCTGCACACGGCCTATCAGGGCAATATGCTGTCAGGCCGCAAGATTGTTTGTTTACATTGACCATCCGCAGGCATGACCACCCGTAGCTCCCAGTAGCCAGGAACGGCGAATCGTGGCCACTGGGAGCTGCGGGCGGCCAATGCAAACAAACTGTCTCGTGGCCCACCAGCAGATTACCCTGATGGGCTGTGTGCAGCTCACGGGCCACAGGTTGCCCACCACTGACCTAGAGAATAACAGGGTGATAAGTTGTAGCCCATATGGAATTGTCAAGAACAATCATGCCAAACCAACCTAATTCCCTTCATCAGCGGGATTATTGCCTAGTTTGGGAGGGAGTAGTTATGGCACATCTTCATTTTAGTAAGACTTTTGACAATCACCCATGACATTAAAATAATAAAAAAAACACTAGAGAAATGTTACTAGATGAAATTATTATAAGTTGGGTGCAAAACTGTTTGAAAGACTTTATTCAAAGAGTAGTTAACAATGTTTCACTTTAATACTGGGAAGATTTCTCTAGTAAGGTCCCACAGTGTAGGTAACACTTGACAATTGTAGGATTTAGGTGCCCTTTTCCTCACGTAACACAAGATATGAGGCTACCTTGGGATAAGAATTGTTACTTTAGGCCACCTATCTCTACAAGTAGAAAGAATATAATATTGAAAATGGTACACATAACACTTTTCACATCATAAGTAAACAGGTTATTAAGGCTTTGTTCTAGTATAATCAAGGTAAAGAGGTTTTTTTTTCCCTTTGAATTGGTGCTAAAGAAATAAATGTTTGTCTATTACATGGAGAGTGATATCTAAAGGTTTGATACAATACAGTCATAGTGAAATGATTTTTGAGCTGTTGTAGGAGAGGTAATGGATTTTGAAACAGTATAATCAAGGTAAAAAAAAATTCAAGCTTGTGGAAATGAAGTAATTTTACTGAAAATGTAAGCTGAATGTTGGAATTACAAGTTTTAAAGTTTTACGGTAAGGCAAATAACTTAAACACTATAAACAATGCATTGCAGATCTTTGTGCTGAATATAAAGTTAAATGTTCTTTGATTTGAGGAAGAGGGAGTTGTGATTCCCTCCATACTGAATTATATAAATAAGATGACTCATTTGAATCAGTATGTAAATGGAATCTAGTCCTATTTTATAAAGTTTGATTCAGAAATGTTCACCATTGATATCAGGGACATCAGACTTCTGTTTACTTTTTTGCTTAAGTTCATCATGGAACAGTGGAAACAGACACACACACAATCCCGAGATTTACTTGATGTCACCTGTGGCCCTGAAATATCCTTCTCCTACATCACTGATGGCAATTTTGAAGAGTTGGTGACAGACAGATTTGCAATGACTCGCTGCTTTGAATCCACTTCTACTTCTCTGCTGTTCGATATCCAAGCCTCTATTGTCTCTCACCTTTACTCCTGCAGCTCCATTCTCCAGATCTCCCCAAGTCTTCGGTCTCCACGCTCTAGGATGTCTAGAGAATGCGAGCAGCAGCATTCTCCCTCTTGCACATGCTCTTTCTCTCTCTCTCACATACACACACCCCTCACCTTTGTCCCCATCACTGTTGCATGTCACCCTCCCACCTCATTTTAAAACTTCGATTGCAAGCTCTTTGGAGGAAGGAGGTAGGGCCGTCCTTAGACATATGCAGCATACATGGCTGCATAGGGCACTAGAAAATTTGGGGCACCCTCAGGTCTTACTGTCCACCTCCCACATCTTCCTATCCTTGTTCTGACCCTTCCTGCAGGCTCCCACAGCTAGCTGCTGCAGTCTGGTGAGTCTTCCTCCAGAGGGGATCTAGTAACTTAAAAATGAAAAAGCCTGTTAGACCTATGAGCACAACACTGAAACTGTTAAAGAGCCATTCAGGTGGTAATGAAGCCATTTAACAGGCATTTGCCAACCCCCAGGTATATACTGTCAGTTTCTGAATTTGCTGACAAAAACAGTTGTTCCTTGCTGTACATATCGTATAAATCTTTCGCCTTTTACTCAGAACCTGTTAGTCTATAGGACCTTAGTTTAAAATTTGCTTTAAAATATTTCGTTAGTGTGTTGGTGAAGATTATAAAATCACATCTCTAAAAAAATCCTTGCATAGATTTTTAGATGCACAGTCTGAGTATTCATCTTTAGCCTTAAATGCTTGGATCTTTAGACATACAGTTTTTTTTCAATAAATCCTTCAAAAGACCACCCTTACCTAAAATACACATTTTAATTTTAATTACTATAGTACAAAAAACTTGCTTCCTGTCCTTTCCATCCATCCACTTCTCTCTTCACCCCACTGTTGAAGAGAGCCCTTAAAGGGACAACACTCCTTTCCTTCCAGATAGCTGGACAAATGAGTTTTCCTTTCTTTACTTCTGACTATTTGACGAACTAGTTTTAAGAGAACCCTCCAGTAAAATCAGTACCTTAGTAAGATATAAAATCCTTTGTTATGCCTAAAATCTTTGGAAATGTATTTTTTAAATACGGTGAAATTTCATGAACATGTCTATTGTTATGGAGATCACAAAGTAAATGTGTTCCCTTTTTCTAAAAACAATGAACATTGTTATGAACACACTAAACCTCTGTGACTGATTAATTTAAAATAATGTCTTTGTTTCAGTGACTTAAATATGTAGTAATCTGGAACGATTACTTTATGAAGGCTTAAGAGTACATGTAAAATCAGTTTAGAAATACTGATTAAGAAAATATAAAACAGAGAAGAGCTGCATCACGTATTCTATAATATTTAATGTTGTATTCAGCAAGACAGCTGACTTGCCCTTATTACAAAGTTTTTGCAAATAAATCTCTGACAAACTTCAGGGTATATAAAAAAACCTGTGACTGACATTTTTTATTCCCAAATGTAGTGCTTTTAATTAGGTACCTTCTGCATGTCCAGTCTTTACCTTCTGGCATGCAGTGGACAACATGCTCCATTTTCTTTAGAAAGAAATTGCAGAAGAGTTTTTTTTTTTTCAAATGTCATTTGCTTCATTTGGGTTCAGGGATTTGGCTGGAAGGGGGTGAGCAGGGTGGGGGAGGGAAGAGAGGAGAGAGACAGTGGGGAGGGGTGGGGCCTGGGCAAAGTGGGGGCGGGGCCTGGGGCAGAGCAGGGGTGGAGTATGGGCAGGGCCACAGGCAGAAGAGGTGGGCTGGGGAGCTTGCCTCCCCAAACAGCAGCTTCACCCACCGCCAATGACAGCAAGTAAGAGCGGGTCAGCTCCCGCACATTCAGCATGCACTGCAGTCTCCTTAGGCAGGAGCCGTATTCACAGAGCCGAATGTGCCAGCACTGCGCATTCTGTGTGAGGGAGAGGATATGGAGGTCTCTGCAGGAACTGTGATTCTCCACCACCATGAGGTGGGCCGGGTGGCTTGGTATCCTTTGCTGCCTGCTTCCTTCCCCGCCAGGCTGCAAGCCTGGGCTGCCGTCGGGCATAGGAGCGACAGTTTAATAATATTGCATAGGGCCTCATAAATCCTAAGGAAAGCCCTGGAGGGAGGCACCTTGTATTTCTATGCTTCTTTTAGATGGTTAAAAAACAAAAACAAAAAACTGTAGTAGGAGCCAGTTATTTTTAGGGAAGTTTTGATTTTATGAGGACTAAAGTAGTTTCTGCATTAAGCATCTCATGCCTACAACATGAAGTGACACTTCATCTGATGATAGAAGTTAATATTTCCCATCATGATTCCATGATAGCAGTAATGTATGCCCTGATCACAAGCTTCAGAATTATTCTCATGCCACTTTACCTTTTCCATTTACATGTTAAAAGAACACTGCAAGTTAATGGATGTTTGTCTGTTTTGACTATACATTTTCTTGCTTTTGGGTAATTTAAAGTAAAGACTCTAATGCTATTTTAAGACATTCTGTTAGCTTAATGAAGTTGCATCTTGCACCCACAAAAGAGCTCTTTACACATCTGTAGGAGATAAAGCCACAGAATCTTCAGATATTTTTACCACATGTTCCAAGATTAGCTATATTTTTTAAAATGCATTGCCACAAATCAGTTATAGAAAACAAAATGAAATGATGTCAAGGACAAATTCTTTTTTAATACAATGCAATTTTATTATTGGCATAAAGAAATAGCACTTTTCTGAGTAAAAGGATAAAGCAATTGTACTCCACTGTAATTTATGGCTTTTTAAAGGCAAATGTTATATATAATTGTTCACCTAATATGTTTATGTAACCAACCTTTTTTTCTGGGGAATAGCTGGATCACTTCTTTATACACTCTGCAACAACAATGCCCAAACAAACTTCTACCAAAAAAAGTTTCCAAACAAAACTTAAATTATATCTTTCAGTGCTATCAGACACTAGATGCACAATATACACATAGATGCTGAATATTCATAGAATCATAGAATTAAAGATCAGAAGGGACCATTATGATCATCTAGTCTGACCTCCTGCAAGATGCAGGCCACATAAGCCGATCCACCCACTCCTTCCTGCCCCATGCAAACCTCCAGGGCCATTGCCAATCTTCCCTGGAGGAAAATTCCTTCCCGACCCCAAATATGGCGGTCAGCTGAACCCCGAGCATGCGGGCAAGACTCTCCAGCCATACCCTCTGGAAAAGGTTATATCATATCATTGACCCATTGTACTATTTACCAGTGTGGCACTTAATTGACCTATTGACTAAGCCCGTTATCCTATCATACCATCTCCTCCATAAACTTATCTAGCTTAATCTTAAAGTCATGGAGGTCCTTCGCCCCCACTGTTTCCCTCGGTAGGCTGTTCCAATATTGCACTCCCCTGATGGTTAGAAACCTTCGTCTAATTTCAAGTCTGAATTTCCTGACTGACAGTTTATATCCGTTTGTCCTCGTGTCCACATTAGCACTGAGCTGAAATAATTCCTCTCCTTCCCTGGTATTTATCCCTCTGATATATTTAAAGAGTGTAATCATATCTCTTCTTATCCTTCTTTTGGTTAAGGAAAACAAACCGAGCTCCTCAAGTCTCCTTTCATACGACAGGCCTTCCATTCCTCGGATCATTCTAGTGGCCCTTCTTTGTACCCGTTCAGTTTGAATTCATCCTTCTTAAACATGGGAGACCAAAACTGCACACAATACTCCAAATGAGGTCTCACATATAACGGGACTAGCACCTCCTTATCCCTACTAGAAATACCTCGCCTAATGCATCCCAAGACCGCATTAGCTTTTACACATCACAGTGCCTACTCATAGTCATCCTACGATCAACCAGGACTCCTAGGTCCTTCTCCTCCTCCGTTACTTCCAACTGGTGCGTCCCCAGCTTATAACTAAAGTTCTTGTTAGTCATCCCTAAATGCATAACCTTACACTTCTCACTATTGAATTTCATCCTGTTACTAATACTCCAGTTTACAAGGTCATCCAAATCTCCCCGGAGAATATCCCGATCCTCTTCCGAATTGGCATACCTCCCAACTTGGTGTCATCCAACTTTATCAGCCCACTCCTACTCTTGGTTCCCAGGTCAGCAATAAATAGATTGAATAAAATCGGACCCAAAACCGAGCCTTGAGGAACTCCACTGGTAACCCCCCTCCAACCGGACAGTTCCCCCTCAATACTACCCTCTGCAGTCTCCCCTTTAACCAGCTCCTTATCCACCTCTGGATTTTCATTTCGATCCCCATCTTTTCCAATTTAACCAGTAATTCTTCATGCTCAAACGCCTTACTGAAATCCAGATATATATTAGATCCACCGCATTTCCCTTGTCTAAAAATCTGTTACTTTCTCAAAGAAGGAGATCAGGTTGGTTTGGCACGATCTACCAATCCATGCTGTAATCTATCCCAGTTGCCATCGGCCTCATGCTCCGGAACCACTCTCTCTTTTAAGATTTTTTCCATGACTTTGCATACTACAGATGTTAAACTAACAGGCCTGTAGTTACCCGGTTATAATATTACCGGGTAGTTATAATATTATATTATAATATAATATATAATATAATATAATATTACCGGGTAGTTATAATATTAACATGTTATGTGAATGTTTCCATTTCTTACTTTACAAGAATAGGTTATGCTTTCATGCATACAACATGAAAAAGTGTTTCTCCCCACACCCTACACCGAAGTAGTCACAGTACATCAATTGGTTTGATTACTGTAGTCTGACCATATTGGGTGGTTCCTGACATTTCACACTGAGAATCTCTACCAAATGTTGATGCAATAAAATGTAATGTACCGGTATTTATTGTACACTTTATTTGGATAGTGTATAGCAACTTCACTCTATTTATGCTAGTATGCATCTCTTTTCCATGATTGAGGACCCATGCAAACCTTAGGAAACTCACTTCAATATCAAGCAGTACATACATACAAAATATCCTTATTCTTTAAGGGTGTGCATAAGTCATTATATTAAGGTTGCAAAGTCAAACACTCAAAAGTTAGGAATTGCCAGAGTTAAGAATGTCTGTGCAACCTTAATTTGGCCAGCTTGTGCATCTGTGTTAAGATCCAGGTCTTAATTACATGACCCCTGTACTGGATCTAGTGATGAATCAGGCTTATGTAATGAGAGAGGGAACCTACAGACAATTCTATTTTCTTTTCTTTTTTCCAGACATTGGAAGGTGTGTAGTGACTGAGGCATAGTTTCAACAGGTCAGGTTGAGATCTGTCCCAGAGTGCCCCATAACTCAATGGTTAAGACATTTTTCTTTGAGGTGGGGGACATAGCATCCAGTCCCCCTACTGCAATGACTTGCTCATTGTTAATTCGCAGCAGAAGAGCTCCAGCAGAAAAGAGTGAGATTCACATCAGAATATCCGATAACTCAGTGGTTAGAGAACTCTGGGGTGTACACCCAAGTTTAAATCTGGTCTTTTTACCAAGGGAAGAGGGAATTGAACCCTAATCTCCCACATCTCAGATGAGTTAGCTAACCACTGAATTAAGGGTGGGGGGAGGAACTGCACCTTCTCCTTCTCTGGCTGTCGTGTAGGAGTTTAGGCATGCTCAGAGCATTCCTGCCATCATTGAGCCCTGCAGATGATATAGGATGGAGAACTCCTACTTGAGGGATCCTCCTGGGGCTTAGAGGCAAGATAGGTACATAGGTGCCATAACTGAGGCATTGTGTGCATGCTCACTGGCAGTAGCTTAGGGCCTTTAGATGTCCATACAGTTAGGCAGCAGCCAAGTAGTGGTTTTGAGGATAGCATTGGTGCTTAAGTGTTGGACTTAAGCACATAAAGTGACAGTGTAGGTACTCAAATACTTTAGTGGATCTAGCCCCAGGTCCCTTTACTAGGAGTTTGTTATGGACTTCAACAAGTGAAGACTATGCCTTGAACTGAGAAATGTTACACAATATTTCACCTTTTCAATTTCAAGTTCTCTGATACCATGTTGATTGGGTGTGGAATGAGAATCTAAATAAGATAAGAACATACTTAAGATAAAATAAAAGTGTGATCTTTGTGAACATTGCTTGCATTGCTCATGAGTAGTCCACCTGCATTTAAATAAGGTTACCTATGTGAGTAAGAAAAATATGATTTACCCCCAAGTATCTAGGACCAGTTTTTTAAATGTCACCTTCAGATAGCTAGGCACCTACGACCTCCCGGGCATGACTGCAGACCGCTGGTCCCAGGCATGACTGTGGCAGGATGAGCTGGGGCCCCAGCTTTTTGCCCCCTAGATTTTTGCCCTAGGCACCAGTTTTTTAAATGTCACCTTCAGATAGCTAGGCACCTACTGGAGTTTTCAAAAGCACCTTGGTGCCTTTCTTCCATTGGTTTCAATGGAAGCTAGATGCCTAGGTTGTTTTGTAAATCTCATGGAAAGTCAAAGGGACTTAGGCTCCTAGGTCATTTTTGAAAATGAGCCCGTGAGTAAGATAGTTAAGTCCCATTTTAAAAAGTGACGCCACCTAATCAAACCTGTTAACCATGTCACTACTGATAACTGTACCAGAAGTGTCCAGGTACAGTACTTGTTCACTTTTGCTTGGTAACTTTAGTACTTAGCTAAAAGTGCTGGATTTTCTTTAGGCAGTCTATGGGATCCAGCAGGTTATTGCAGGATATTGTGTGCATTCTATTCACTTTCATACATGCTTTTAGAGACACTCTAGTGTAAATGGATGCAGCATGTCTCACCTTGTCACACTTTCTACATATTTGAAATATACCAAAAAGGCCAAGCATAACTGCAGCAACATACACAGCTTCTCTAATTAGTACATGTATACCCCTCAGCAAAGTATCAGAGCAGCTCATAAGCTTATTTATTTTGTTTATCATTTTACTGTGCAAATATTTGTAATAAAATAATATAAAATAAGCACTGTACACTTTGTATTCTGTATTGCAATTGAAATCAAATATATTTGAAAATGTAGAAAAAATCCAAAAATATTTAATAAATATTTAATAAATTTCAATTGTTTAACAGGGCGAGGAAACCTGTGATTTATCACGATTAATGTTTTTGAGTTAATCACATGAGTTAACTGCGATTAATTCACAGCACGAAAGATAATCTTGGGCTAATTTTTGTAATGATTTGCTATTGCTTTAACAAATACTGTGATTTGAATGGGTGTAAGGATGGAATGTGGCAAGCCCCAAAAGGCAATCCAGTCTCTAAGAACGCCTCTCACCACCCTCTACCAATCGTGATGGGTTTCAGACACAGAGGACTGTCCCGAGAGCAGATTTGACCAAAATCTGGGATGGGATGAACTGCCCAGAAGAGGGTCGTGTGACCCCTCCAAGAACTCCTCCCATCACCCTCTGCCAATCAGAGTGCAGCACCATCACCCCATAAGTCCTAGCACCAGGCAGAAGAGGTCATCTCTTACCAAGAACACGCGTTTTAGAAGTCATGGAAAGGCTGAGAGGAAACATGGACTCCTTCACCACCCCCGTGAGAACTTCAAACTTTGTGTGGAGAAAGTGCTACATCAGCAACAGTTCTGACAAGGGCCCTTTGACTCAACTGTTGATGGTACGGGGTAAACTCATACATTGTTCGCCCTCTATAACACTGGTAGAGAGATATGCACAGCTGTTTGCTCTCTCTCTCTCTCTCCCCTCCCCCTGCCCCAGTATTAATAGATATTCTGGGTTAATTAATAAGTAAAAAGTGATTTTATTAAATACAGAAAGTAGGATTTAAGTGGTTTCAAGTAAAAGCAGACAGAAAAAAGTGAATGGATATGTCGGAACCCGACCCTGAAACCCAAGCCCTCATGAGGCACCCCAATTAATATGACGGCCTCACGTCATCCTGGAGGTGAAAGGCTATCATGGCTCGGGGGAGTCACCAGCAGACAAGGTGAACGGAAAAGACGTTGCTCAGCTAAATGAATAATTAAGAAGTGATGGTCGAGAATGGGGTGTAATGGGGTTAGGAACTGACCTGGGATTATGTGAATCTAAAAACAAGCAGTGCTTACACTGTTACTTTTCTGAAAATCAACTGCTCGACAATGCCTTTCTAGAAGCCTTTGAGAACTTACATATCGGTAGCCCTGTGGGAGTAAATATATCATGCATCAGCTTTTTTTGCTCATGTCTGAGACACAGATCTCAAGAGGAAAATCCAGAAAAGGACAAAATGGAAGAATGAATCAGCTCAGATTCCCTCATGGTAGGGGTCATGGCAACCATTTTCACAGGCAGCTGTAAAAGATGGTCATTAAACCAGGCGATTAATAAAACTTGTTTAAATGTGTCAATATGAATGTGTCCCCGAGTTAGTAAAAGATGGTACAAGGAACAGTCATGTCTACGCAGACGGCTCTGTTAAAGAAAATATATTACAACCCCAGGGAAGTTGGGACTTTGGTGGGGTGAACCTCTTTTTCAAGTGGCCAAAAAGCATAGTAAAACTTTAAATAGAAGACAGGAAACAGCTTAGCTTTCAGACCAGGATGCTTACACTTTACACAAACTGGCTCGAATACATTTTAAAAGAAACAAGACCACTGTTTCAGATGTGGATGTGCAATGGCAGGTAGATTATGTGGATATGCACTGGTTCTCCAAACACAACAGCGGTTTTAAGTACATCTTAACAGTGATAGACATTCTATCCCAATATGTCTGGGCTGTAGGCCTAAAAGACAAGATGAGTGGTGAGGTATCCAATCACGAAGCAAAATAAAACAAAACACACAAGTCTATGCCTAATACAGTAATAAAACTGAATACACATAAAACCTCAACCTTACAGTTGTTCCACTAAGCTTCCTTTTACAGGCTAGTCTCCTTCTGGTCTGCGTCCAGCAATCACTCACACCCCCTGTGGTTACAGTTCTTTGTTTCAGTTTCTTCCAGGAATCCTTTGTGGGTAGAGAGGCCACCTCTTGAGCCAGCTGAAGACAAAATGGAGGGGTTTCCCACGGGCTTAAATAGACTTTCTCTTGTGGGTGGAGACCCCCTCCTCTCTCCTATGCAAAGTCCAGCTCCAAGATGGAGTTTTGTATTCACATGGGCAAGGCACATGTCCATGCATGACTGAGTTTTTACAGGCAGCAGCCATTGCCCACATGCAGGGGCGGCTCCAGGCACCAGGACACCAAGCATGTGCTTGGGGCGGCAAACCGCGGGAGGCGCTCTGCCGGTCGCCACGAGGGCAGTAGGCAGGCTGCCTTCGGCGGCATGCCTGTGGAGGGTCCGCTGGTCCCGCGGCTTCCTGCCGAATTCGCGGGACCGGGGACCTCCCGCAGGCAAGCCGCCGAAGGCAACCTGCCTGCCGTGCTTGGGGCGGCAAAATCCCTAGAGCTGCCCCTGCCCACATGCTACCTTGAAGACTTTTTATGTGGATTGAAGCCTTCCAAGATCCATTGTTCGTTAAGTGTTTCTTGATTGGGCACTTAATTTGCACATTCCTTTCTCAAGAAGCTGGCCAAATGCCTTACTAAGGCTATTTAAAATCAAACAAGTATACAGCCAATATTCATAACTTCAAATACAACAATGACACATGCATACAAATAGGATGAATATATTCAGTAGATCACATAGATCTTTACATAGATATGTTACATGGCATATGTAGCATAAAACATATTCCAGTTATGTTATAGATACATTCATAAGCATATTTCCATAAAGCCTTATGGGGTAACTGTTAATAAATGTATCCACAAAACACTCCTGTGATGTAGGGAATGGTTATTATAATACCTGTTTTATAGAGTGTGAATTTAGACACAGAGAAATTAAGTGACTTGCCCTATTGTTGCAGAGCCCGAAATTGAAGCCGGATCTCTTATGTCTCAATCCAGCACTTTGATTCAAGATAATCCTTCCTGCCATCAACTAGAATATAGAAGTGGAAGTGATTTGAGGGTAGTGCACAAGGCTTGTATTTACATTACAACTGGAACTGTATTGAAGTTGTCTGGTCAGACTCAGAGTGGTTCCAGTTACAAATATCTAGTGCATTATCTTCCTGTTCAGGTAAACATATGTACAACATATTGCTCATGAAACCTACAGTGTGAAATCTTTTACATACATAGAATATTACAGTTGGAAGGGACCTCAGGAGGTCATCTAGTTCAACTTCCTGCTCAAAGTAGGACTAATCCCCAGACAGATTTTTGTCTCAGATCCCTAAATGGCCCCCTCAAGGACTGAACTCATAACCTGGGTTTAGGTAGGCCAATGTGCAAACCATTGAGCTATCCCTCCCCCCATTAGTATTTGTAAGAGTTGGCAAGAACATGAGGGAATGCAGTGCCAATTTCTTAAATGATGAACTCTCTGAATCCAGTCTAGATCTCTATATCCTAATCACTCAGCTCAGCTAACAGCTACTAATATCCACCCAAATGCTCCATATTGCTGCTATTATACTTGACTGTGACAGAACTATTAAATAAGAGCTCAAAAAAATAACCAAGAAGTTACCTAAAACAAATTCCAATTATTACAACCTGCAGTTTGTGCAAACACACACACTTTAGATTGTAAACTCTTCAGGGGATGGACAGTGTGTCCCTACATATATTTGTACAATATCTAGCACACAGGGGCCCTGACCAAGGTTAGTGGCTTTTAGCCACTACCACAATATAAACAAATATAGTTAATCACAAAACCTCTTTCATGAGCTCTTTTTCTTCCCATTTGGGCCAGCCCCTAACCTTCCACCTCTCCATGTCTCATGAGGCATTTGTTTGTCCTGTTAAGTCATAAAGTTAAGATTTTTGAAATCTTTTCCTGTCAAAGACACTGATTTTATAGCTGTAAAATATTTTGAACAAAACACATACACGTTAAAAATAATTAGTTGATATATTACACTAGCAGCTACAGGCTCAACTAGGGGTTGCCAGGCATCCAGATTTTGACTGGAATGCCCGGTCAAAAAGGGACCCTAGCAGCACCAGTCAGCAAAGCTGACCAAGCCGTTAAATGTCCAGTTGGCTGTAGCAGTCAGCTCAGCGTGGCTCCCAGAAGTGGCCAGCATGTCCTTTGGCTCCTAGGTACAGGGGCGGCCAGGGGGCTCCATGTGCTGCCCCAATCACCAGCTCTGTAGCTCCATTTGGCCCGGAACTGCAGCCAATGGGAGCTGTGGGGGCAGCACCTGCAGGCGGGGGCAGCACGCAGAGCTCCCCAGCCACCCCCATGCCCAGGAGTCAGAGGGACATTCTGGCTGCTTCCAAGAGCCACCTGAGGTAAGCCCCGGTTGGAGTCCGCACACTGAACCCCCTCCCATGCCCCAACCACCTGCCCCAGCCCTGAGCTCCCACACTCCAACTCTCTGTCCCAGCCCAATGAAAATGAGCAAGTGAGCGAGGGTGGAGAGAGCGAGTGACAGAGGGAGATGGGATGGAGTGAGCAGAGGTGGGGCAGGAGTGTTCAGTTTTCTGCAATGAGAAAGTTGGCAACCCTAGGCTCAACCAGGAAGGAGTCCCTTTATGGTAATCACTGACTAAAACACACAGCCCCAAAGAGCCTCCTCCCTAAAACTAGATGTAACGGGATAAGACAAACAAGAGGAACAAGGGAGAGCCGGGGTTTATGGGGGAGGGGGTCACTAAAGTAGTTGAATTTTTAGGACAGATTTTCTGTGTGCACAGTTCTTAGCCAATCATTAGCCAGCTATCAAACTCACCAGTGGCCTAGCCAGTATCTCACACAGCAGTCAAAAGAAAAAACATTTTGAACTAGCGGTTTAGTCGAAATATATAGAAGTTTCAGCAATCACACAAAGCAAATATTGTTGAATTATTTGTAACATAATGCCTTAAATTAGAGAAATTCTGAGTAAACAATTACATTTTATTTGTGTTTTATTGCAATTAATAGTCAGTTAATTTGCTTTAGACAAAAATGAATGCAGACACAATCAATGCAAACCCAACTGTTTGGTTAGCATTTAGTATAGTGATAAAGTATTTATGCTAAATTTGGAAAGAAATATGTTGCTTTCCAAATAGTTTGTGACTGGAAAAACTGAAATACATCTTAAATCATCAAGAAGTTTGATCCAGAGTCCATTAAGTCAACAGAAAGACTTCAATTTATTTCAAAAGATTTTGGATTGGGCCCCGAGTTGTTTTAAAATTATATTATTTCCACCATGTCACTCCCTCTCCCATCCAGGGCTAACAGTAAGAAAAAAATATTTCTCTCCAAAGTAACAGGTATGGCTGAATGCGCTCACAGTGAAGATCTGCTGAGCTTGGCTACACTGGAGAGTTGCAGCGCTGGTGGTGGCTCTCCAGCGCTGCAACTCACTCACCGTCCACACTTGCAAGGCACATACAGCGCTGTATCTCCCTGGCTACAGCACTGGCTGTACTCCACCTCTGCCTGGGGAATAACGACAGCAGCGCTGGTGCTGCAGCGCTGGAGTGCCAGTGTAAACAGTGATTAATCTTACTACGCTGTAACTGACCTCCGGAATTTTCCCATAATGCTTTTAACTAAAGAACTCTCTTTGTTTTGTTATGTTGCCTCTCTTTGTTTTGTTGTGAACTCGGGGCTCCCGACTGCTTATCTAAAAAACAAGCACAGCTCCTGTTTGCTGTGAATGAGGCAGGCAGGGGGATGAATGTCCACAGCTAGTGTTTGCTTGAGGAGAGAAACAGCACGGCGGGGGGAGGGGGGGAATTGAGTCCGTCGGAGCAGCTGCTTATCTGGTCTGCAGGCTATTTGTATTTAAGACTGAATGAGGGGTTGGGGAAGTGGTCAGAATTTGCAAGGCAGGGAGCTGACAGTGTCGGCTCCAAAAATCCACTCTCTCTCTCCCCCACGCTCCCTGTCACACTCCACCCCAACCCCCTTTTTTGAAAAGCACGTTGCAGCCACTTGAATGCTGGGATAGCTGCCCATAATGCACCACTCCCAACACTGCTGCAAATGCTGCAAATGTGGCCACACTGCAGAGCTGGTAGCTGTCAGTGTGGCCACGCTCCAGCACTTTCCCTACACAGCTGTACGAAGACAGCTGTAACTCCCAGCGCAGCACACCTGCAACTGTAGCCAAGCCCCAAGTCTATAGGCACCGACTTCATAGTTGTTCCAGAGCTGGAGCATCCGTAGGGAAAAAATGGTGGATGCTGATCTCCCACCAGCAGCCCTCCTATCAATTCCCCCCACCCCCTCAGCGCCTCCCACCCGCCAGAGAGCCCGGCGGATAAGCCCCTACCCCATCCTCCCCACACCTTCCATCCACCACAAACAGCTATTTGGTGGCGTGCAGGAGGCTGTGGGAGGAAGGGTGGAGGAGCAAGGATGTGGCATACTCGGGGGAGGGGGAAGAACTGGGTGGGAAGAGGCGGGGTGAGGGTTGAGTACCCCCTGGCACTTTGAAAAGTCAGCGCCTGTGGTTAAACACATTGTAAATGTCAACTATTAAATGAGGTTTTCATTTTAACAATATTTCTTGTTCCCTGTCCATTCAGCTGAGACATTTTAGAAGGAAAGCATGCCTATTTTATTTTTATTTTTTTTAGATGGTATAAAAGACATTAATTATAGTTTTTGGTGAAAACAGTTGAGATGGTCTGAAGCTGAAAAAGCTTGATTCTATTTTCTAAAGGGGTGGGGGCAAGACACACACAAGAGGGGAGAGTAAAGAACAGCAAAAAAGATAGAAAATGCAGCTTCTGTCTCTGATGTTGACTTACTTGCAATCTCCCTGCTGGAAAATACACAGATATGGCAGAGTCGTTTTAGTCATTCCCAACCCAGACCTGGCAGTCTTGTACCAGCATTGAGCTGTTTAGGGCATTGCTTTTAGCTGCCTCTTTGATCACAGGCTCACAGTAGTGTTGCAAAATACAGCCCACCAAGACTATGCCACACTTTTCTTGGTCAGAATGTAAAAGGAGAGGGATAGGAAAGAAAAAAAAGGTGGGGAAGGAAAAGGACACACGAGGGGAGAGTCAACACTTCACATTCCAGGTGATATTTGGATTTAGCCAAAGTTAGTGGAGGGCATGGTAAGGTATCATCTGGATCCCTCTCTAGCCCAGTCAGGTCATCTCAGGATTAGGACAAAGGTCAACCAGTAGGATCCTGGGATCCAGAAGACCATGATGGTAAAGCTAATTTCTTCCTATTCACCTGTCTCCCAGAGAGTATGACAATCAGGGTCCAGACACCTCAAGGGGGAGAAAAGAAAAGCTTAACCCTCTAAATAAGCAGTTAAACCAGCTGATTGCTAATTATGTCATTTTATTACAAAAATATATCAAGTAAGGTCTTTTATGAAAGCTTGTAATTCTGAACTGGATGGTCATTATAAGATTAATTCAAAACCTGGTCTGCATATGTTTATAGAAAAACTGTGCTCAAACATCAGCTCCACTTCATGGCACAGGAGAAGTAAGGCAGGGAGGGTCACCTCCCAAACCAGTTGTTTACACAAAATTAATGTCCTACTCATCTATTGTCCAGCCCAGGAAGAGACAAGGCTGGACCATTAAAGATAATGGAAAGACACTGAGGAAATTCCCAGTTCTCTCATTTTGAATATCTACAGTGACTGAAGGAAGGAAAAACAAAAACAAAAACCCAGAACACATACCTGCAAACTCTTTTAAATCAGAATAGGTTTGAAGTGAAATCCATTCAGAAACTGAGGGACAGCATCTAAGAAGGAAGCTGTCAGAACAGTGAATCCTCACTCCAGTTTGAACAGTTTCCCAGTGTACTCCCAAACAAATAGGTATCTTGTATTAGAAAAGGGATTTTATACAATTTAGAAGTGTAAAGGTCTGAAATTGTCTCTATGTTTATTTGATGTAATTTGCATGTATTTGCTCCCCATTACTATTTAATCTTTGAATCTGTTTCTTTTATAAAATAAACCTTGTTTTTTTAATACCCGAAACAGGTCTTTATTGTGCAAACTGTGTGTCACAGTGGGCTGATAAATCGGGGGTTGGTTTCACATCTTTGGGGGTGATAAACCAGAAGGGAAAAATCCAAGTATCTGGTGCCTATGAGACATTTTATTTATGGAACTGAGATCCCTGCACATTATACCGTCCCTCACCTTGAGAAATCCTTACAAAGGACAAGTGTATAAGCAAAGGAAGGACCAGGTAAAGGCTTCTTGGTCTTGTTCCTTCAAAATTGGGGGCAGGAAGTTTGTCATCATTCCACCAATAATATTCCCTGGGATGTACTGGAAAGTATACCTCTGCCACCCTTCCCTCCCCTCAACAGACAAAAGATGAGAGAAGAAAAGAGGCCCTAAGATTTTCATGCTGAGATGAAAGATGAGCCAGCAGTCCCCCAAAAACATTGGGTAGGGAGAACCATGGCTTGTTACAGGGAAATTGCACAGAGAGGTTGATTTGGGAGGGTTTACTTAGATATCTAACAGAAAGTTGGTTAAAACAAAGATGCCATAGCACTAATATTTAATGGGCTTCCTTCTGAAGTCACACTGGTCTTACACTGACTGCACTAGAGTTAATCCTGCTCTATACTGCTGTAGGTGAGATCATAGTTAGGCCTAGTGCTTCAAGCAAGCATTTAAGACCAGTTGAGCATGCAAGAATAAATTTAAGTGACATCCAAAATATCAGTTATGCAACAGCAAAACAGAAACAGTTAACTGAAGCAATAATAATTCAGAATTTAACATTTCTTCCTTTTCTTTAGGCTGTCAGCTTGTGCAGTATGCAATACTAACTGTCCATTCGCTTCATTTTTTCAGTCTGATTATATGGTTTCACATGCCGGGACTATTCTGTGTAAAAAAGGCCTTAGAAAAATATTATCTTGTTTTTAGCCTCTTTAAATAATTGAGGAGACAGCGTTGAGATGGTTTAGCCCCAATCTTATCAGATAAATATGTAGGTTCTAGTGGGCCTTCAGAAAGGTTTTTTTCTAACCCTACTGTTACTAACCCAAACATCCAGACTCCTTGAAAAAGCCATTACTTCATTATACTCCTCAGTGACAGTAATTTTTAGTGGTTCTGTTACTCCTTTCAGTCCCTATTTCTCTGTACATCTTGTTACAGAAGTTGAAGTCTCAACAAATAAGTTAAAACATTCACATTACAGTCAATGTTTAGCATGGAACATTTATAGCTGTTAAACTACACCAACCTTGTGCCCTGCAATCAGATTAGAAATTCTGGAAAATAGACCTGATTATTAACATCTTGACAGGGAAAACATTTGCCCACAGGCTCCAGTCAGTGGCCTTATCAGTTTCCAATTAACACTGAATCAGACAGGGTCCCCCATGAGCTATAACTTTACTCGGCTTTCATTCTTAGCGCATGTTTATTTAAAAACTAATCTCCCCCTTGCAAGGCAGGGAGCACTCCTTGTACTGCTACCTATCTAGGCCTTAGCGTCTCTCCTCTTGAGTAAATTTTGCCTGGCCCCTGACCTAACTTCAATATGTCCTCCCTTTAATTTCCTTTGTTACACTGTTTTTTTTTTCACCTAGAGAGACTTGTAGCTAAGCCTTGCTCAAAAGTGAAAATTGCCAGCCACCCAAGATGAACCTTGGACCCCTGATTCAGGAGCATAATTAGCAGTGTATACTGAATATGACTGGAGTGGGAGTGAGCAATAACTAGTGTTGCTATAATTTCTAGCAGTTTCCAGAAAAAATGAAATTAAATTTCTACTAATGTTTGGTTAAGTGCCAATTTGTGACACTTAATTACTGTCCATGACAGAGTCCATAAAGGGTGTCACACCCTACGGTGAGCTCAGAGAGATTGTGCCTCAGACATTACAATAGTGAGTGGCCCTTTCACAAAGAAATTCTATGCATGCATTCCACTCCACACCTGCATAATGGCCCTTTGAGCCTGACTCGATGACACCCTTATACAAGAGGGGATTTTATCCTCAGAAGCAAGGACTCTAAAAAGAGACTTGGGGCTCATGGTGGATGATCAGCTGGGCCTGAGCTCGCAGGGCAATGTTGTGGCCAAAAAGGTGAATGTGACCCTTCGCTACATTAACAGGGGAATCTAGAATAGGAGCAGGGAAGTTATATTACCTCTGTATTTAGCACTAGTGGAATGCTATATCCAGTTCTGGTCCCCACAACTCTTCAACTGAAGACCAGCAAGTGCTCTGCTAAATCCTCCTGGTCTGTGGATGATATTCTGAAAACTATGTAGTGACATCTGGAATATAAGGGAGAAAGAAACACTCTTATTTAAAGAAATATATATTTAAAGAAACAAGGTAATGCTTCTTGAGTGTCTTAGGCTTTGTCTATACTGCCCTTTTGGTGGTAAAACTTGTTGTTTAGGTGTGTGAAACGCCACCCTCCCCTCTTCCCCTCAAAGACAAAAGTTTTACTGACAAAAAGCACTGTTGTGAACAGCACTTTGTAGGCAGGAGAGCTCTCCTGCTGACAAAGCTACCGCAGGAGGATTTTTTTTTGTCAGTGGGAGAGCTGTATCCTGCTGACATAGAGTGGCTACATTGTGCCTAAGTGCCGACTTTATTGGTGCTCCAGGGCTCAAGCACCCGTGGGGGGAAAAAAAAAAAGAGTGGGTGCTCAGCACCTATGACACTGCATATCTTTTAGTAGCACGGCTGTAATGGCATGGCTATGTCACTAAAAGGTGTGTAATGTAGACATAGCCTTAGAGATGTTTAATAAAGGGCTGACATTAAAAATTGATGAAAATATGTAGATTGATGCTAGCTTTGATTACATAGCACAATTTGGGGGCTGAAATTTACTGCTAATTTATTGCTAATTTACTGCTCTTTTAGACCCTGATCACACAATTCTCTGTTTGTGGGCATCCCTCAGCACAATTGAAGTTATGACCATTTCTGGCAGGATTTTGGCCTTAGGTGAAGGAGTCATCTGTACAGTATAGATTTTAGATGATCAAAAGAGTGATCATCCTCTGAATTTCACTGTGAGCCAATGCACCTTTGTGTCGAGATTCAGGGTGAGTATATGGAAACATGACAAAATTATGGGAAAAGCAAATACAAAGAACGTACCCAACAAAGTAATCCTGTAGTGAGTCGGTGTGGCTCCCCTCCTGCCCAGCAGAGGGAGCTCCCTCCCAGACACCCAAGTGGGTGGAGCCACCACCACCAGTCCCCGCCCCCCGGAAGTCAAGGGGCGGGACAGGAAGTAGAAAAGCCGGCCGCCAAAGCTGAGTCAGAGCCCAGCCACTGCCGGGTGCAGACGTGCCAGCGGGAGCTCCTGACTGGGAACCCTCCAGGGCCCGAGGCAGCTGTCCTGACTGGCCGGAGCTTCCTCATGCCCGGTACGACGAGGAGCCACCGGAGCTTCCCCGTGACCGGTACCCGGAGGAGCCGCTGGAACTCCCCCGTGCCCACTACGAAGAGGAGCCGCCGGGGCTTCCCCGTCCCTGCTGTTACCCGGAGGAGCCGCCTGAGCACGCCTGGCCGGACTTTCCGGAAGAGCTACCGGACCTGCCACCAAGCCCTGGTCCCAAGGAGCCTATGCAGCTTGACTGGCCTAGATCCGGTGCAACCGACGAGGTAGGCCCTGAGGGGGAAATGGAAAGTAGCCCGGGGGTAGCCGACCCCTGTCAGGCTACAGATGCAGAGGTCCCGATGTCAGTGTGTTGCGGTCAGGACCCCACTGACCAGCGGCAGTGATAGCCGCTGTTAGGGCCCCAGGCTGGGACACAGTGGAGTGGGAGGGCCTGTCCCCCCCTGCCACCCCACTCACGGGTTGCAGTTTTCCCCCTCACCCAGGTGTAAGGACCTGGGCCTGAGCCTATTGTACTGTTTGCTGCTCAGCCCCTGCAACCAAGGGCCTGAGCTCACTGTACTGATTGCTGCTCAGCCGTGCAACCAAGGGCCTGAGCCTATTGTACTGTTTACCGCCCAGCCCTGCCACCAAGGGCCTGAGCTCATTGAACTGACTGCTGCTCAGCCCCTGCACCAGAGGGCCTAAGCTGATTGTATTGTATTTCGGCTCAGCCCTGCACCAGAGGGCCTGAGCCTTCTAACCCTGTTTACTGTCGTTCAGCCGGTTCAACAGGGGACGAGGAGTGAGGCGGTGTGGCTCCCCCCCCCTGCTGAGGGGAGGGTCGAGCCCCGGCTCAGCCGATTACAAATCCCTTCAGCAGAATGGCACTAGCATCTCAGTGGAAATAGTCAGCCATTTTAGGATCTGTGCTGAGTCTATTACAGTTGTGGCATTTGTTCATATTTCATGACTAGTTGTGGCACCAGAAGTCACTTTTGGAATTAGTGATTTGAAGCTGCATTACCTCATGGTACTATTACCACATTATCTAATAACAGAATATTTTACTTGTTCTAATGAGTTTTTAATCAAGCATGCAGAATTAGTACATAAGCACAGAAAATAATATAGTTAAGACATAACTTATGTCCTTTACTATTTTTACTTCCATAGTAGTAAAACAAATGCATTTGCTATGAGAGGTGTTTTACTCAAAAAAACACATCACACAAGATACTTCTGGTAATGTTTTTCAGAAGGAAAATGTTTCTTTTCTATGCTGATTATAGCTAATTTCACAGATAAGAAATCCTTGTATCAGTGTTTTCAGAAACTACAAAGTTATATATACTTGTCAGTATATTAAGAGACAGCCGAGATTTGACGTGAATATGCATGTGCATGAAGTGCATCTACCCATTTTTTGCGGCATGCTGCGTGTGCATGCAATTAAGGACAATATATTGAGATGCAAATGCTTAGTTAGCAACCTATGCACATTATCCCCTTTTGCTTTCCGAGTCAAAATAAGTGGTCCACACACACCTCAACCTTTTTTTTTTTTAAAAGGTTCTAGTGGTAAAATCCTTTTTATCTTATGTTATTTTTCACTTGACATTAAGTTTTAGTTACATAGCTTTAGAATTTGTAGAAAGAAGTTACAATCTAAAGCTGAGTCTGTTACGGGACAAAGAAACTAGGTTTACGTGTTTATATAGTCAGTATCTTCCAGCACTGAAAATGTTTCCTGCAGCTCTTATCTCAGCAAGACAAGTAATTATTTTTTAGCTTTAATATATTGAGCATGATATCATCCATTTGCAATGGTTCATTGTCTTTCATTTTGTTTTTTGCAGGTTCAATGAAGCTGGAATGGCTCATTGAAGAGGGCTGGTCTGATATACTGTATGCAACAACTGGAGCTCCCTCCTCTGCTTACACAGAATCCATAAGTAGCTGGCATTGCCAGACTACATTATATTCTAGATAGTGGCTACATTATATATTATGTATATAAAAAAGCCACTATCTAGAATATAATGTGTATATATATATATGTTTTGATGTCTCAAAACATTCTGGTACATTGCTCTGCAGTATCAGATAATATGTGGTTATAACCAGTTAGTATCTGAAATAAAGACTTTCTTCTGAAGTATTCTTTGATCACTTGCAGGTTGCCAACAATCATTTATTCTAAATCTTTCCTGTTCCAGATGACACATACAATCACACAAAATCCCACACACAGTTATACCAGGATGTGTATGCCAGGACACTTTTTAGTGTGTATTTGTTACATTGCATTTGTAATCATTCTAATCTACACTGTGAAAACAGACTTTACTTTTAAGTTTCAGTCATACAAACATTTGTATATTCAGTCATACAAACATTATATATATATTATATATATATATAAGCCACTATCTAGAATATAATGTGTTTATATAATGTGTGTGTGTATATATATATATATATATATATATATATATATATATATATAATGCATAATGTGTATATATATAATGTATATGTGTGTGTATATATATACATATATAAAAAAGCCACTATCTAGAATATAATGTGTATATATATATAATACACATTATATACAATATACACATTATATTCTAGATAGTGGCTTTTTTATATATGTATATATATACACACATATACATTATATATATACACATTATACATTATATATATATATATATACACACACACATTATATATACACATTATATTCTAGATAGTGGCTTTTATATATATATATATATATAATGTTTGTATGACTGAAACTTAAAAGTAAAGTCTGTTTTCACAGTGTAGATTAGAATGATTACAAATGCAATGTAACAAATACACTAAACTAAAAACTAAAAAGTGTCCTGGCATACACATCCTGGTATAACTGTGTGTGGGATTTTGTGTGATTGTATGTGTCATCTGGAACAGGAAAGATTTAGAATAAATGATTGTTGGCAACCTGCAAGTGATCAAAGAATACTTCAGAAGAAAGTCTTTATTTCAGATACCAACTGGTTATAACCACATATTATCTGATACTGCAGAGCAATGTACCAGAATGTTTTGAGACATCTCAAAAGAATGGAGTTACATACTGGATTTCTGAAAGGGTTTCATCCACTGAAATGCAGAACATTCCTTTTGAAGACTGTTTCTCTTAAGACAATCAATATGGTTGAGTAAAGAGCGTGGGAAGGTGGATTCAAATGTGTGGGTGTTGCAGAACTAAGCATCCACAGTGGTAGGCTACTTCCAGCATTTGTTTATAAAAACAAAAATCTATCTATAGGATAAACACATACTTGTCATATGATGGTAAATATAATATATAGCACAGTACCTTTCATATGTGTTAGTAACTACCAAATGCTTTTAATAATCTAATCTGCTTTCTGTATCTTCTGGTGAATATCTTCCAAGCCATTTTCTTCTTCCTCACATAATTCCAGGATGTTTAATTCTATTATATGCAATTATGTGATACAAGTGCAGATAATTTTCCAGGTTCTTTTATTAAAATGATCCTGGAGGTAACTGCAATTTATCCAACTCACTGTAATGGCCCACTTTTACAAAATATGGTGTTGGTCTCTTAAACAGTTATCCTGTAACAGCTGTTTAGTTTCCATTGCTGGCACACTTACCCAATAAAGCTTACACTAATGAAGCAGCTACTGTTTCTAGCCTCAGACAATTTTCAGAGAATCTGCATTTTTCCTCCCTCTATCTAATGCTCTTATCCCTAGCTCCTGATGGTTTAGTATCCCTGAAACTAGTAAAAGACCTCTTTGCCCATTCATTGCATGAGTCAATTTACTGAAGAGATAGCCCTTATCTTTATATTGCAATTTCAAATTCCCTTATTAGTTTTAGGAAGAAATTTGATCTTTGCTGATTTGACTTGAAAGGTTCTAGACACTGCCGTATGAACAAAGTTACAAATGTGTAGCATCTATTTGCAATTCCTAGTGATGACGTTTAGATTCTTTCATCTTTCCTTTAGAAAAGGTTCAAAGATTGAGGCAATTGACTAACAATGCATACAACAGGAAAATGGAATTCACCAGTGTACCTGCAAGCAGAAATTGGCCTGTAAACATGTATTATACCCCCAACAAGAATAGCTTATGTTGCAGGCAGTTCCAGTGTAAGTACTGTTTTGCTTGCTTGTCCACTGTTACCTTTTTCTTATTAAACATAGTCACCAAGGAGGAAAACATTTCCCCCTTGGTGACTTCAGTGCACGATTGGGTGCAGACAACAACTCATGGCCAGATTGCCTAGGACATTTTGGCATTGGCAAGATGAATGAGAATGGCCAATGACTTCTTGAATTTTGCACCCAAAACCAAATGTGCATTAGCAAGTCATATTTTACAGGAAAGGATCGCCACAAAGTGTCATGGTGACATCCATGATCAGGCCACTGGCACCAATCAGACCTTGTTATCATCAGGAGGAAAGACTTACCCTTAGTGCAGAACATTCAGATGTTCCACAGTGCTTATTGTGAAACTGACCACTCCTTGATTATTAGAAAATTGAAGATTACAGCCAAGAAACTACATAAAGCATCACCTAGGAGCAAGCCTAAAATCAATGCTATTAACACCAAAAACCAGAGGAAATGCCAGGAGTTTGTGAAGGCTTTGAACTTAGCATGCATGGGAAGTCATTATTACAGAAGGCAGAGGAATTCTGGAAAGATTTAAGAACAATCTATGAAACAGCTTTAGCTACTTTTAGGGGAAAGATATCATCAAATAAGGACTGGTTTGAAGAAAATGAAGCAGAACTATTACCCGCTCATCAACATTAAGAACACAGCCTATCTAGAACACAACAAGAAGTCAGAGATCACCAAAATGAGACATTGACATGCAAAAAACAGAGGTACAGCGAGAAAGCAGATGCTGTGCAAATCATTACTAGATCAAGCTCTGAAGAGATATAGACAGCCTCAAACACAGGAAACCTCTAAGTTATGTATGACGGCCTGAAGACAGCTCTAGGTCCCACTGTCAACAAGGTTGCCCCTCTCAAATTGCACCGCAGTGAAATCATTACAGATAAAAACAAGCAGTTGTCTCATTGGATTGAACACTATACAGAGCTAAATGCACAAGAAAGAAACATCGCCAGCTAATCACTGGACCAAATACCAACTCTATAGGTCATGCCAGCGCGAGATGTGGAGCCAATGTAGAAGAGCTAAGCAAGGCCATTGATTTGCTATCAAGTGGTAAAGCTCCTGGAAAAGACAGCATCCCAGCTGTTAAGGGTAGTTAGCATGAGCAACTCCATTTTGTGGGTAGTTAGCATGAGCAACTCCATTTTGTAAGTTTCCCTATTTTGTATCCATCAGTAACTAAAAACGAGCACATCACATACACAGCTCCCAAGGGTAGCATTAAAGAAAGATAAAGTCAGGAACAGGAAAGAGGATAGGAACACAGCTGTAGCAATATAATTAAGGAAAAATTCTAGTATGCAAGGTAACAGCTGGACTCCGCACTAGCCAGCACGCGGACAGTGATTGACTGTAATAGGCTAAAGATAAGAAAATGGCTTGTTTATTGGTTAAGGCTTCCGATTCACGAGGGTAGCATGCACTCCTAAAAGGTATATAACTTCTATATAATCTGTAGCCTGGGTCTCTCCCTGACTAGCAAGGGGACACCACGTTCGAATGTTGTTTGAACCTTGCACAATAAAACTTTGTTATTTGGACACTCTGTAAATCTTTGGGTTTTGTGCCTCAGCCTAGAAACGAACGGTGTGTGGCCTACAGGTATAATTCGCAACACAGCGGAACTCCTAAAGTGCAGGAAAGTCTATTACCATATCTTCATCAGCTGCTTTGTGAACCTAACCAAAGCATTCAACATAGTCAACAGGTCCATTTGCAGTACTAGAAAAGATAGGATGCTCACCAGCAGGTCCATTTGCAGTACTAGAAAAGATAGGATGCTCTTCATTCCACAACATGAAAACAACTGTCCTGTTTGACAGGTACACTTTGGACAGCTTTGAGATGAAAAGCTGAGTGAAACAAGGATGTATTTTTGCCCCTACACTCTTTGGAATCTTCTTGGTACTCTTGAACTGTGCATTTAAGGACATGAAAGGTGGAGTGTATCTCCACACAAGATCTGATGGGAAACGCTTCAACCTGTCCTGACTTAAGTCAAAGACCAAAGTAAAAAAAGGTGTTAATCAGGGAACTTCTATTTGCTGATGCTGCTGTCCTCATAGCCCACGATGAAGATCACTACACGAACTCATAGACTGCCTTTCAAGTGCCTGTCAGGTATTTGTTCTCACCATCAGCATCAAGAAAACGGTTGTATTAGGACAGGGAGTTCCACAAGATCCTTCAATTACCTTAAATGCAAACCAGCTAGAAGTAATCCAAAAGTTCAGCTATTTAGGTTCTATAATGACTGTGACGGAGCGATTCTGGCGGGACCCAACTGAGAGTGCCAAATCAGGACCAATTGCTCAAACAGGGCAGTTACAGCCCTAGGCTGGTTTTTTCCTCTTCTAGCAAACCAAACCAGCCAGACAAAAAAAACTTTGGTCTCACCCCACACTGGCTACCACAAGTCACACAACAAATTTCCAGACACTCCAGTCTCCAGCATCACCACCACACCAGTGCGTCCTGGGGGGATAAATGGTTATGAAAACCAAACCCCCCAAAAAAAAAAAAAGGTTCCGATCCCCCAAAGGACCAGCCCCAGACCCACCCAGGCCAATATATCACACACCCCCACAAATCACTGTTGCCAATCCTTTAGAATCTAAAATCTAAAGGTTTATTTATAAAAAAAAAAAGAAAGAGATGAGAGAGAGGTAGAATAAATTAAATGCAATATTACATACAGTAATGGCAGTTTCAGGCTTTAGGCAGTGCAGTGCTGCACAGCAAACTGCAGGTAGTAGTCTCTCTCTGGAGAGCATCCCCACTGGGATGGGTCCTTCAGTCCCTTGTGTAAAGCTTCAGTTTGTGGCAGTCCTCCCCCAGAGGTCAGAAGCAGGATTGAAGACCAGATGGAGACGAAGCATCAGATATATATTTTTTTCCAGTTGTAGAATCCTTTTGTCTCACTGTTTTATTTTTAATGGAAAAATGAGTCAGTGAGCAGTCCCTGCCCCATACTTTGCTGAGTCAAGGTGTCTCGTCTTCTCCTCCTGCCATGGGTCCATTGTGTCCTTCCATCCTTAATGCCAAACAGGCAAGGCTAGGCTAGGACACCAGCTTGTCTGGGAGGCTTCCCAGCCCCACAGCACAAACAAAAAAATAATGACAGCATAGATATAACATTCATAATCATAACTAAAAAAAAAATGATAACATACAGACAGCATAATAAACAGCAGCAACCACCCTGAACCTGGTCTTAGACATTTTAGATGACCTTAAGATTGATTGCCACTGCAGGACCTTGGCTGCAACCCATCCTGTTTATATGTATATTAATATTATATCACAATGACTACCAACCTCTCACTGGATGAAGAACAAAATGTTCACATAGGAAAGGCTACCACCACCTTTAGCAGACTTGCTAAAAGAGCATGGAAAAACTCAACGCTTACCATCAAGACCAAAATGCTAGTGTAAAATTTTGCATCCTCAGCACTATTATGTATGGTGGGGAAACATGGACAACTTGTGCTCATCAGGAGAAAAGGTCAAACAATTTCCACCTACATTGTTTATGCCGCATACTCAACACCAAATGGCAAGAGAAAGTCACCAATGAAGAGGTTCTTCAAAGGGCAATTTACCAAGTATTACAGCCCTGCTCAAGGAATGATGGCTGGCTGGGCCATCTGAGTAGGTTGGAAGATGGAGTCATACCCAGGGACATGCTATATGGAGAACTATCAGAGGGAACAAGAACAAGACATTCTGAGCTTTGCTATAAAGACACATGCAAGAAAGTTATGAAGGAATTTGAAATTGATCCTGACCGATGGGAAATCTTGGCAAGTGATTGTAACAAGTGGCACCATTGTCTCCATCAGAGTATCAAAGTCCATGACAGGAGCTGGCTCCTACAGCTTGAAGAGAAAAGAGCCTGTAGGAAGCAAGCAGCTCCCAACCAAGATATATACATTTGCAATAACTGCCAAAGATCATGCAAATTTTGGATTGGACTATTGAGTCACATGAGACATTGCAAACCATCTCCATCATAGACTGCAATTCCCACCATCTCTCACAGACAAAAGGATACCAACAATGACAAAATTTAAATATAGCTCTCATCCATGTTTCCCATGCACTCAGAGGCCTAAAGCCCTGACTGCAAGACACTGATGGAAGTGGACCCTTTAGTCCAGGCCCTTTTGATAGGGAACACAAGTGGGTAGGATCAAGCCACTCTCCCTTCCCCATATCTTCCAGAAAGACATAGTCCCCCACAATCGCAGTCTAAAGCGTCATGGGCTGTAGTAAGAGAAAAATTATGAAAGAACAACAAAAAATTCAGTTCTGCATCACATATTTGGCCTGAAATAATGCAAAAGCTAGGGAGGTACCAGTTAGGATGGTAGAGTGCAAAAGTAAAATCTTACATGTCCCCTTAGCTTGTTCCTTTCTCCCTGACCCTTTTGGTTGGGCAGTGTGTGTGAGACCCCACCTAAAAGCTCCAGGTAGAAGTCAGTGCTCTGTGATGTAGGTGCCTCTCGTTGGTCTTTCTGCCTCCCCTTCTGTCTCAGAACACTGTTATACTTCAAATGTCTTTGATCACCTGGCTTAGCAATATAATCAGAACCACCCAGACCCACTCCCACCCACTGGGATGTACCCTGGTATATGCACTATTCGTTAATCTGTCTGTGACCTGGTAGGTTCTCACCAACCCCCAGGAGTTCAGACATGATCATGAAGGTAACTTGGCCTTCTGGCTAAGCACCAAATCCCACAGCTCCATATATCACCAAGTCATTGCTTGGTGTACCAGCATGTCCTGACCACCACAGAAAGGGTGGTGGTGGGGGAAAGAGAGAGCCAGAGAAAGTAGGAGTCTTTATAAGAAGGGAGTATCAGTATTTAGTTTACCATGATCTGCATCCAAAGTCCCATCCCCCATAAGTTATCTTACCTCTCAGGGGAGTCCAAAGGTGGTATCCCACTCTCCCCTGGCTCAGTACTTTTTGGGGGGGTGTTTTTCCTCTTGACATTCTACCAGCCTCCTACCCTTCTTGGGAATTTTTTCTCTACCACTGTTCTTTAGAATGAACTGGGTCTACCTTATGTAAACCCTACACCTCTGCAACTCCACGCAGCCTCTGAAATAAGTGGTTGATTGGAGTCAGCTACTTGTGTTTTTTCTTCCTCCCCTGCTGTAACTGTTCACTGTTACACAGTCATTCATACTGTGTCTGTTACAGGTTTCCCAAAGCAATTCACTCTAACAATTATTGCTTTGGCTAAAATGTTAACAATCCTGCTTGGTTTTGTAATCATTTTACATCCTATTACATTTGCCCTCTTCCAGAATACTGTACTTTTTGTTCCAGCCTATTAAAATATTTTTTAAAGTTAATTGTCCTGCATGGAGATGTGAACCTGAAACTATTTCCTTGTGTGTCTTGCAACTAAGTTTAAAGAGGCTGGGGGCTCCTATATCCTTATACTTCTCTCAATATTAGTTCTAACCTGTATTAAATTTGAATTAATCAGCAGGTTGAAATTGATTGTCACATCAGCACAGACTCTATTAGTGATAAGTGAAAAACAGTTGTGGTAATTATTGTGAACAAACATAAGTAATAATGCAACATATGAACAATGAATGAAAAAACCCAGCTGAATCATATACATGAATAAAGTCCAGTCAATTAAACACTGACAAAACCAGTAAACACATAGCAACAAGAGCTTCTTCAAAACATTCTCGTTCTCCTGAGAACACAATCCTAGTGCATTTCACTAACGTCATCTAAAGTTTATCTTTGGAACCATATCAGTTAAAATGTATGCAGTAAACCAAGAGCCAGACAATGGATCTCATATGTGCAAATGCACAAGGAGCACCTTTAGGGCTGAACCAAACTATTGGCTTAAATGATTTAAAGGGTGTGAAAGGAAGGTCATTTTAATCTACTGTCATAAACAGACAGTTAAGGGTTAATTCCTCTTTTACCTGTAAAGGGTCAAGAAGTTCACATAGCCTAGTTGACACCTGACCAGGGGAACCAATGTGGGGACAAGATGTTTTCAAAGAGGGAGGAGGGAAATCAGTCTTTTGGTCTGTTCGGTAAATTTGTGCTGAAGTGAAGGATCCAGGAATCAGCCATCTAACATTTCTTAAAAGTAGTAAGTGTTTAGAGAAGGAATGTATTAGATTATGTTTATTTTATTTTGTGACTTTCTTTTGTATAAGAGGGAGAATCAAATTGGGTTTCTTTTGTGTAACTTTATGTTTTTGCCCAGAGGAACATCCTCTGTGTTTTGAATCTGTTGTCTGTGAGAGTAGCTTGCATGCTAATCTCACAGAGGTATTCCTTTCACCCCTTTTCTTTAATTAAAAGACTTCTTTTAAGAACCTGATTGATTTTTCCTTGTTTTAAGATCCAAGGGTTTTTTGGATCTAGGCTCACCAGGAATTGGTGGGCGGTGAATCAATCTCAATCCTGCCAGGAAAAGGGGGATAAAGACTGGGGAAATATTTGGGAGGAAGACTGAGTTTCCAGATGACTCTCCCATAAACGTTTGTTTAAACTATTTGGTGGTGGCAGCTACTAGATCTAAGCTGGTAAAAATAAGCTTAGGGGTTATCATATGCAGGTCCCCACATCTGTACCCTAAAGTTCAGAGTGGGGGTGACACCTTGACATCTACCTACAAATGATGTAAATTTGTTGTTGAAAGAAAGCATGGAAGGGGGTTAAATAGGGGGAAGGGAGGAAGGAAGACCCAGTGATTACAGCACTAGCATGGGACTTTGGAGAGCTGAGTTCAGTTCCTAGTTCTGCCACAGGCTTTTTGTGTGACCTTGCACAAGTCACTGAAGGTATGTCTACACAGCTGCTAGACACTGGCTTAGGCTATGGGGCTGTTTCATTGCTGTGTAGATTTCCAGGCTTGGGCAGGAGCCCAGGCTCTAGGCCCCTGTGAGGTTGGAGGATCCTGGAGCCTGGACTCCAGCCTGAGCCTGGAAGTCTACATAGCAATGAAACAGCCTTGCAGCCCAAGCCCCAGGTCAGCTGCAGATTTTTCTTTGCAATATAGACATACCCTAAGGCCCAGATTCTCAGAGGTATTTAGGCACCTAACTTCCACTGAAATAAATGAGAGTTAGATACCTAAATATCTTTGAGCATCTGGGCCTCAGTTTACCATCTGTGAAATGGAGATGATAGAACTTTCCAACCTCATAGGGGTATTAAAGACTGTGATGTGCTCACACATTATGGAGATGGGGGCCATGTAAACACCTAAAATAGTAATGGTGTGAAGTGAGTGTGTTTAAGAAAATGGATTATGAGGGGGTTTTAAAGGATTCTAGCAAAGGTACAGAACTGTTACTACAATAGAATAGATTAGTTCTAAGATAGGAGAAAGCATAAACTGTATATATACATGGACTCAAATTTGTTTTGATTGGGCAATGTTGATAGGACAAGCTTGCTACCCCTTTTTTGGCATTTCTTTGCCAGGGAGCAGCTGGCACTTTGTTCAGTATGGCAGTAAGCTGTGGGCTGCATTGCCCTCACTATATCAGCCAATATCATCATTGTTGTCACTAGAAAACACCTGCTGGGACCTGGGGGAATCACTCACTGTATCGTCTTTTTTTTTTTAAAGGTAACCCTTCTGCCATGGTGGAGCCAGCAGCAACCAGGCTGGGTTCAATATCTAGGGGTTCCTTTCCATTGATACAACACAGAACCAAGTTGAGACCCCACCCAGTAACCAGGGAAAATTACACACCACCCCTGGGTGCCTCTGAGAGGCAATACTTCCCATGCACAAGCACAGAGTCTGAGTGGAGAAAAGAAACTTTTAATGAAAGGAAGGAAGTCACTCGACATTAATTAGGGAAAATGCCACAAGCAAGATTCATAATCATACAACTGTGAGTAGGACACTCACCCCAGAGTGTGTTGGGCAGTGCCTTCTGCCTCATGTTCTTGAGATCTACAACTAACAGTTCCTTTTCTCTGCCCCACTCTGCTTCCTCACTATACCCCCTCACAGTGGTTGTCTTTGGTCTGTGAGGACCCAGGGTTCAGATATGCATCTGTGTGAGTTCACCTCCCACGGGGGGAAGGAGGCACCTTGCTTGCTCCACCATCTGATCACCTGCTTTGGCTGGTCGACTCACCAGCAGCAGTTCTTCTCCACTGGCTGCCTCGCCAGCTGCTCGTTTGCCAGACGACTGTCAGTTACCTTCTGATTCCACCTGCCTTTCTTATGTGACCTCTGCACATCAGTCTCTTAGTGATTTTCAGCTCTTTGCAGACTGGGCAGAAACATTGCCCCATCTCAAGACCTTACAACTTTCATTTGAGCACTTTAACATAACTAAAGGCTCCTAATGAAGCCTATTTAGGTCTGTCTTTGAACAGTGGTGATGAACAGGTTAAACGAGACCACGGGCCTTTGAGGAGATGCTACCCCTCCTGGCTGGGACACCTGTCCCCATAGGTGTCGACTCTGTGGGTGCTCTGGGGCTGGACCACCCAGGGAAAAAAAATGGTGGGTGCTCAGCACCCACCGGCAGCTCCCTGTGGCCCCGCCCTTCCTCCCTGCTCCAGCTCACCTCTGCCTCCTCCGTGAGCGTGCCACCGCATCCTGCTTCTGCCCCCTCCCTCCCAGTGCTTGCATCGCAAAACAGCTGATTTGCAGGCAGGGAGCAAGGGGGGGGAACGCAGTGTGCTGAAGGAAGAGGTGGGGACTGGATTTGGGGAAGGGATCCAATAGGGGCAGAGAGGGGGCAGAGTTAGGATGGGGACTTTGGGGATGGGTTTGGAATGGGGCCAGGGCCAGGGATGGGGTGGAGTTGGGGCAGGAGCAGGGAAATGGGCGGGGGGCAGGGGCACCCACCAGCGCCAGAGAAAGTTGATGCCTATGCCTGTCCCTACTCTTCTTACTTTTACTGAGGTCTGGCATTCGAGCCCCTGGCTTAGCGAGTTCCTTTCAGCTGAGGGTGACCCCTCAATCGGGACAAGCTCAGCACAGTTCTGCTCCCCTTTATTCATACCATGAAGATAACAACACTTTACTACCCCTGCATTCAATAGTAAAGTGATTTGTAACCCATCACCAGCCAAAGCTGAACACTTGAACCCCTTTTCTTTTATGCTCTATATTTAGTGTTGAGAAGAATCACTGTCTGATGATGTGCTACAGACAAAACCAAGTTACTGGTATCAAAACCCCAAACCCAAGTTACTGGTAATATTGTGGCAAATAGGGTATCTTAAAAGCTATAACCTATAAGAAACTCTCTAAGGTCCATACAACAGTCCTCATTAGGCATCTGCAGCTGGAATCATGGGCTGAAATCCTGGCCCCAGTTTTGCTATTGAAAGCAGTAGGGTCAGGATTTCACTCCTGGAATCTATACAATGTGGCTGGACATAGCTCAAAAAAAGAGGCAAGGCTGAGTGAGGTGGAGGCAAAGCAGGCACTTTCTTCACTCTGTGCAATGGCTGGTGGTCAAAGGCCGACAAAAGCAGATGTAACAGTAGGTCCCAAGAGCTTATTCCCCCAATTCCTCTGCATCTGTTCAGCCTGCCTGAGGATACCAGCACTTGCTGCTCAGACATTGCCCCTCTACACTTCTCATTTACTACCTCACAGCTCTACTTTTTAATGGCACAGAAGAGTCCAAAGCACACAATTAATCAACTGTAAAGGTAAATAGTATTAGGGGTATCTCTTTCAAAACCGGTGAAGGTGAGCCAGTTAAGCAATAATTAAATTTATTTTCCAGATGCTATTGTGGAATGTTATACATTTGTGCTCACAGTTCTGACTAGATCCCAAAAGCAGAATAACATTTTCATACATCTGAGGAATGGAAGGTCTTACCCCAGAACATTTTGCATACAGAACAAGAGTATCTTGCAAATGATCACAGTGTGTTTCTGACTCAAGCTAAGGAAATATTATGCACCTCTGTTTGATAATTAACATTCCACCCAATTTGTTTATAGTTTGAAAATAATTCTTGAGGTCAAACCATTGATTTTAGACTGACCTGAGAATATAATGCCATTGAAGATATCGCCAATTCACATGCAAAAGAATAGTCAGACATTTGATGCAATCTGAGAAATTTCAGAAGGCAGGACTTGAAGATGGAAGTCAGATGACTAACCAGAAAATAATTCTTCTTCTACACTATTGTCCTGGTGAATGTTACCACTTTCTGTAAATAGATTGCTTTTGCCAGGAAAAAGCAGCTGGTTGCTGAAGATCCAATTTAAAGACATGGCATATGAGTTGAAAATCAGACTGACCATCAGACACCATCTCTCTTGTCCTTGCCAGTAGTAGTCCAGGAGAGAGAGCCATTAGCCAAGGTCCATTTATGATTAAAAGCTTGTTGAGCAAGCCCGTGTAATGTTAATTTATAGTCTATTAAAAAGCTGATATGATTTTTCTGCCAATAAAGAGGCTTTGAATTCACTGCACAGACAGAAACATCTGCTGCAGTTATACAAAAAGGTCTGCTAACTTTCTAGCTTGCAAAATCAGATTGACTGCTTGTACTTATGTTGCAATACATGGACTTGTGCTTAAGTATCATTCTTATATTAGCCTTTTGAAATACTTCTGCCTGCTGATCTGAAAAGAGATGTTATCTAAATGGAACAAGCAATTTTACTTTCCAATTTACTTTACTTTCCAATTTTTCAAGTTGGGAAATTCATCAAAAATGACCCTATTTCACAGTTTTAGTTTCAATGAATCAGCATTTCTTTAGGGAAAAAATCCCAATGAGCTCTAAATGGGAGCTTTACCACTGACTTGAATAGGGGCAGAGTTAGTCCAATGAGTGCTTTAGAAAATGCCATACAAATAAGAAGTCTTCATTCAAAATATTTATATTCCAGCAGCTCACGTAAGTGTGATTCTTAGATTGCTTTGTAACATTCCGGCACAGTTATCCAGGGAGCTATGGGTTGTACGGGGACTCTCTCACCTTCGCTTACATCTACAATATCAAAAGTAAAGTGGTAGTACATTGCATAGGGAACTACCTTATAGTGACTCAGTGAACTCATTGCACAATTTAACGTTAGTTGAATACTTCCGGGGAAGGCAGTGTCAACAAAATATTTATCATGAATGTCTGCATAGAACATTTATGTTCAGCGACACATAGTAAATGAATTATCATTATGATCACAATGTTGAACACAGGTCTCTGAGAGGAGTGTGGTGTTGGGGGTGTGTGTTTTATGTTTGTTTTCTTTTATTTTTTAAAACAAACATACAGACACACTCTCTTCCTTCTCTCAGATATTGAGAACTATTACCAGCACTACTGCTCTATTACAGCCCTGATAGAATAAGGTGACCTGCACAGAAGAGCCTCTTGAATTTGTGAGGACTAAGTTAATTTCCAACTTCTCAGAAGAAAGTGACTTTCACTTTTAGAACAATAACAAAGATATTATTTTTGATTCATAACATCACATTTACTTACCTGAAAGCTCTTTGGGGCACGGACCATCTTTTTCTTCTATATTAGCACTTAGCATAACCTCATGGGACCCTGGGTCCATGACTTGGTCTCTTAGGAGCTACTGAAATAAAATAAAATAATAAATAGCTTTACATCAGAGAGAGCATTTAGTGTATCCGCTCTATAAGGACTCCTGGTTTTCCACCATTGGTACTGGCCACACTTTGTTTCTTCCAGTCCTTATGTCATTTGAATATGCCAGTGTCATTTGAATTACAGCCACTTTAAACATTTATCAAGATACAAACATTTAAAATATTTTACTCGTATACATTGAAACTCAAATATTGCGACTGTAAATTATATCTGGATATTGGTGAGGCAGATGTCTGCAACCCAGACAAGCTTTTACCAGTTTTGTTCCCAGCCATTGAAACATGATAACAATTTCTCTGTTATTTGTAAATTAGTCCCCAATCATGAAATCTAATCTGCAGAGGCAGGACCCTGTTCTCATGCGGAGTTGATGAAATTTCAGAATCAGGAGTTTGGATTGTAAACTTCCAATACCAGTAAAGCAAGGACTGTAAAGTGTGATGCACAATTTTACTCTCAATAAATAATGACTAATATTAATAAAATGATTGTTACAATTAACAATTAATCAGTGTGAGATACATTGATTTAACCCATAGAATCTCTTTACAGAGGTTCCAATGAACCTTTTTTTTTAACCTATTTGTTTAAGAGAATAATAATTAATTTGATTGCAATGCATATAACTCAAGGCTACTACAGAAAGGCATAGAGGAGTTGTTGCTGACTACTTATTTGATTGTAGATTTTTCGCTATGTATTGCTTGCTCAGAATATGGTGAACACAAATCAAGGAAGGAGAAAAATGGTTTTGTATGATATGGTGCTGTTTGAGGAGAAAAAGGAAAGAGAAATAATGGCATGAAATTAGGAACTGGAAAATGTTGTCTAAATATAAGGTAAGTTCCTCGAACTGAGATCAATTAAAGTGTGGAAAAGCCTCCCACGAGAATTAATAAAAGACAATTGCTTGGGACCTTTACAGTTAGAGACTGAACAAAGCACTAGAAAATATATTTTAGGGAATAGTCCTTCCCTGGCGGGGAAATGTAGTAGATGGCCTAATTTCCATGAATCTGAATCAGCCCACATTTGCTAAATAAATATTTGCCCAATACTTCGTCACATTGCCTAATTCTATGTATGATCATGACCTAAAAGACATAGAGAAAAGTAAGCTAGCTTGATCTCAGAATTTTCTAGCTGCTTTGGATTTAAATTTCAACTTTAATATTTCATAATTATACATGGTAGTTCTTTAGACTGAATTTTTCAATAGCTTAGATAGCTCAACACTTTGTTTCCATCTCTTGTTTCCTTGATTTAAAAAATTATAGCTAGATTACCCAGCCCAACTTTTCTTTCCATTCTGGCCCCTTGTTGTTTGTGTATTCCAGCAACCCCTATGCTGCAGAACAATCTGGGAGCTTTGATATGTTATTTATTTTACTATGTATTTTTAGCCAGCCTGGCATATGGTCACAGAGTACATCTTTTGTTCATTGGTGTCGTTAGTCCAGTACACTATTGACTATCTTTGTAACCAAAGTTGGTCACTATGAATTTTCATTTGCTAAACTTTAAAGCAACAATATTTTTTGCAGCTTATATCAGAGTTAACCTTTGATCTTACTTACTATCCCAATTTTCCTTATAAATCCTGACATCGTGCCAGAAATGACCTTATCCACTTGTACCCTTTCATTTCCCCCAAAAAAGGTTAAGAAATCTTTTTGGTATTTCTTGTAAAGCTTTTCAGTGGCAACTATTCAGAGATTTTTATTCCTTATTTAAAAAGAAACCCTTTTTTATCCAGTTTTATAATTTTAATTTGGACACTGGCTAACAGAAGAAATACTTTAAAAAAGCAATTTATCAGTATCAGCACAAGGAGAAACACAGTAATGATAACAGTAGGAGGCCAGCACAAGTTCAACAAGCCTTGAGTTGCTCTGGTATCTTTGAAATGTGCCACTAGGCTTATAATTAAAAACAGAAACAAACAGTATGCCTAGGCTAGAAATAAGACATTTTGAACAGGGAGGGTGATTAACTCTTGGAACAACGTATTGAAGGATATGGTGGGCTCTCAGTCATTTATCTTCAAGTCAAAACTGATTTACTTTTTAAATGATATTCTTTAACTTAAATAGAATGGGCTTGCTGAAGAAATTATTGAGTGAGATTTTTTTTTTTAGTATGTGTTATGCATGAGATCTGTCTGGATGATAGGTCACTCAACTCTACCATCTCAGTTCCAGTATAGATTTCACCTCCTCCTACACACAAATCCTCCAACCCGCATACACAGCTTCCTTCTTTCCAGACCCAAGCTCCCTTGCAAGTCCTCTACTGGATCCTATTCAGCTGCACCACTGGTACTGTGAGATTAGATGTTAGCCTCAGAAGAAAATAGGATGGATGCAGGGTTCTTTAATAAAACTCTTCCAAACCTTAAACTTTTTGTTTTGAGTTCACTTCAGTAAAGGTTCTAGGGAGTGGGCTAGAGTTATTTCCAAGCCAGTTTATCTAGCCCTAGTTTTCAGTAACAATCCACCATGCAAGTTTCTGCCCTCCAACTGCCTACTAAATCCCCAAATTCTGATTCACTATTGCTCTCCTCTATAAGAATACAACAATTGCTGCCTCAGCTTTTTCTCCCTCTCAGTTATCAATATTCTTAACTCAATAAAAGAATGTCTAAAAGTTTAATTGTTAGATATTTCAATAAGAATATATAATTAACAATATTGCAGTGTTGTTGCCCACAAATTAGCCCAAGGTACTCTGTAAGAACGAGACCGACTCCACACTGAGAGTAATTGGTTTTTAATGAAGGATACCGTGACACACCGGCAACGGGGACTCCGCTTGTTGCAGCCACTGATATGGGGAACCCAGCACCCTACCAGTCGGCCTGGGTCGAAGTCCCCGTTGCCGGTGTGTCACGGTATCCTTCATTAAAAACCAATTACTCTCAGTGTGGAGTCGGTCTCGTTCTTACAGAGTACCTTGGGCTAATTTGTGGGCAACAACAAGTGACGCAGCGAGCAGGGTACTCTGTGAGACGATGCCGTTTTGGCTGAAGGCAGGGGAGGTAGGGAAGCCGTCGCTGTCCCTACAGCGCATACCGGGGTGGCCCCAGTCGGAGCGCTGGGGACCGGTTGCGCGGGTTTTGGCAGGCTGGGCGGCTCCAGCCGATTGGCCGGAGTTCCAGAAGTCGGCTGATGTTACTCCTGAGCGGTTACTCGAGGGGCTGCAGCGGCTGCGGACAGGCCGGCGGTCTGGGACGGAGCGGCGAGCGATGGGGGAGCTGGGATGGCTCCTCCTCACCGCGCTCCGGGCTCAGGACGAAGAGGTGCTCCGCTTGCGGCGGGCCCTGGAGGGGAAAACGTCCGAGTGCACGGCTTTAGTTGAAGCTCGTGCCGTGGCTCAGGAGGTTGTTACCTCCCAAGCAGAACGAGCCCAGGAGTTGACAAGACCATGCGAAGTGCTGGTGGCCCGCGTGGCGAATAAGCGGCGGCTTAAGTTGGGGCGCCGGCCGGTGACCACGGCGCAGGTGCGGGCGGTGACTGAGGCCCCTTCTTGGGACCCCGCTGCCTGGGATGGTAATATATGGGACTCTTCCTCATCATCGGATGGGGAGGAAGGGGAATCAAAACTTATGATAGCCCGCGCCCGCCCGGTACGGGAGTTGCGGGCAGAAGGTGACCAACTGCAGCCCCCGGTCTGGCGGACGTACAAAACGACGGAGTTACAGGAGATTGTGAAAACGTTTCGACAAGAGCCGGGTGAGAACGTCCTAGGCTGGCTGGTCAGAGTGTGGGACTGCGCGGGGAACACGGTCCTACTCCTCCGGATGGAGTTGCAGCAGCTAGGAGTCCTTTCTCAAGACTCACAGGTACGCGCACAGCTGTCAAATCCCCCGCAACCCCAGGAGAACGGGATTGATATAGAAGCCCCATCTCTGTACCGCTGGCTAGCGGTGGCGGTAGATGTAGCCTATCCGTCAGTGGGCGAGCTAGAGGCTCTAGTAACTCCCTGGAAGACCATGATTGAGGGGGTGCGGGCCCTCCGGCAGTTGGGAATGGCGTGGGCTGTCGGGATGGGGGGCACAAAGGGACCTGACGACATTCCGGTGTCTAAATCAACCAAAGCCACTCTTCTACGTTTAGCCCCGGATGAATTGAAGCCCTCCCTCCTTGCGGTCGTTATGGCAGCAGATGGGCGAGTGGGTGAATTGGCGATTACTTTTACACAGTTGGAAACGGCGTTAGCCGGAACGCGGCCGCGGGCCATTCGGGCTTCTAAAGGACAGCAAGGGAAGGACCCCGCTGGGGGGGGGCAGGAAAAAGGGGAGGTGCGGGTACCCCAGAAGATTTTGTGGCAAGACCTGTTGCGAGCTGGTGTTTCCCGGGATGATATTAATGGCAAGCCGACCGTAGAATTATACAAACGGTGGATGCAGCTGCCCCCCTCGAAGAGAAGCGTTGGGGCCGAGGGGGAAAAGGGGGTGGATCACAATGATACAAGCGAGTTGCCCCCTCCACCGGCTGAATGGCGACTCCCGAGACCCTACTGAGGGGGGGGCGGGTCCTCCGCCCCGCGTGTGGCAGCGGTCGCACCAGGGAGGGAGGCGGGGGACCAACGCCCCTATGTACCCCTCACGATACGTTGGCCGAGGGGAGGTGTGCAGCATGTATTGGCATTGATTGATACAGGGGCTGAGGTCACTATTTTGCATTCAGCGCAGATTCACGGCCGTGTGGCCATGGTGAGGGGCCTTGGAGGGGCCGAGATTCAGGCATATGAAGTTACTGTTACGTTGACTATGGGGAAGGCACCCCCATTTCGGGCCACAATTCTAGCTGCGGCTATATGGGAGTATATCTTGGGTATTGATGTTTTGCGAGGCCGGTCTGTGGATACGCAGTATGGTCTCTTCGCCTTTGGCCACCCTCGGTATGTGAATGCAGCACGAGTACAAGAAGTGCGATTACTGACTATTCTGCGGGGCGCTCCACGCTGGGAGCCGGTGGTATTACCACCCCCAACAGCTGTGGTTTACAGGAAACAGTATCGTCTCCCTGGAGGGGAGGAAGAAATTACCCAGACAGTGGATGCCTTGCTAGACGCTGGGATTATTAGACCTGCATTGAGCCCCTACAACAGCCCCATATGGCCAGTGAGAAAGCCAGATGGAACGTGGCGAATGACAGTGGATTATAGAGAGCTTAACAAAGTGACTCCCCCGTTGGCAGCTGTTGTGCCGGACATAGTAACCGTGATAGAGCATATAGCAGCAGCTGCCCAGCCATGGCATGCTGTTGTGGATCTTGCTAATGCTTTTTTCTCAATTGCTATTGCCCCCAGCTGTCAGGATCAGTTTGCTTTTTCATGGCAAGCTCGTCAGTATACATTTTGTGTATTGCCCCAGGGATGGAAGCACTCCCCCACAATTTGTCACCAGCTGGTTAGTGCGGATTTGGCCCGAGTGCAACTACCTCCTATGACCCACAGTTACCATTACATTGATGATGTTATGGTCTCTGGCCCCTCCCGGGAAGTAGTGGCCGATGCTTTGCATGCGGTGGCCACCGGCTTGGAGGGCCAAGGTTGGACCCTGAACCCACAGAAGATACAGGGTCCGGCTCAGACTGTTATTTTCTTGGGGATTATGTGGGCAGGAACGGAGCGGCAAATTCCCCAGAAGGTGCGGACGCCCATCCCTTTGGGTCGTTGGGTGCAAGAGGATCCCGGCCAAGTGCAGACTGGCGTGGCGCAAAGTTCCACTCATTTTAAATGGCAGCATGCAGTGTGATAGTAATTTGAGGGTACCTCCTGGTTCAGTAATAATTGTATCCTGGACACTTTTGGCATTGGAGTCTATTGGCCTAGACTATGATTATTACCTCATAAACAAGAATCACCCTAAAATTATCTTAATAAACTCTGTCGCTTGTGATAAGGAGATTGTTAAAACCTCTGGACTAGCATCTAAGTAAAATGGAGCAGGAATACTTTTAATTCTTTTCCATGGCTTTCCCTATGGTTTTTTAAATAATTCTAAGGAGTGAATCTGTGAGCCAACAATCAATTTATTGGAGCACTGCTAATTTGCATATCTCATTTTAAGCTGTGCTAATGGCCATTGAAAATGCCCAGTTTGTTTATTAGTCATTTCTTATTTTCCTGAAGGAAGAGTCTATTTACATAGAGATGTTCTCTGGAACTAAAAAAATCATAATTATCCTGGGACCCAAATGGAAAAAAAAAATCAGCTTTGAAATGTGTCATCACAAGGTACAGATCCTTTGTCTTGTATGATGAAGTTTTACAATTAAGCAAGTACACACCTCCTGGCATTTCTTTCTACTGTTCACAGTTTCATCTGCCTTGCATATAATCAAAACACCATCGTATTCCAATTAATTTGTAAAAGTTACACTACTAATTTGCTCACCAATTTTTTGTTTAGAAAGTATTTATCATGCAGGATGACTCCAGCAACAAAAGAAAAAGTTGTGGGCTCAATTTGCATGTGCCTATTCCCTTTGAAAAGAAAAGCTACAATCATGTAAAAATTCTCAGTCTTGAAAACAACATTTACATAGTTATCCCCTGGGGTTATACAGAATTCCTTTAGTTATTTACTTCTTAAAATGACCAGCAATGGTAATGCAAATATCACTCTATCTGAACTGCTGATGTAGTTATTTTTCTCTTTTTAAAAGAACAATAAAGTGCTAAATATAATGCTGCTGCTGGTACATGATTGCCTACCATATTTATAGAAAGTACTGTGAAAAATGGGTAAATTATTATTCTCTAGTAGAGTTGCTGATTCAATAAGTAACAATGTTCCCTCCAAGTTAGCTTTGAACAAATGCAATAGCAATGTGTTGGGGGGATCTCTGGGCTTTGATTCTGAACCATTCAAGTAAATGGGAGTTTTTCCACTGACCTGAATGGAAACAGGATCAAGCCCATGGTGTAGGCAGGGCCAGCTCCAGGCACCAGCGAGGAAGCACATGTCTGGGGCGGCACATGCTAAGGGGCGGCATTCCATCCATTCTTGGGGTGGCACAGTCTGGGCAGGGTTTTTTTTTTTTTTTTTTGCTTCAGAAGTTTGGGCAGCAGTCCGAATGGCTTTTTTTTTTTCGCTTGGGGCTGCAAAAATGGTAGACCTGCCCCTGGTTGTAGAAGATAGTGTCTTTTAGCAAAGTTGTAGAACTGAGGTCTTCCTGATCACTTGTGGCCAAAAAAGATGCCACTGTACACAGTGATATTCTGGACAGATTCCAGTGTGGGGAACTACATTCTACTTTTTGAAGCACTGCCTGAAGTTTACTTTGGATATGGCAGGGGTAGGCAACCTATGGCATGCATGCCAAATCGGCATGCAAGCTGATTTTCAGTGGCACTCACGCTGCCCGGGTCCTGGCCACCAGTTCGGGGGGCTCTGCATTTTAACTTAAATTTTAAATGAAGCTTCTTAAAAAATTTAAAAACCTTATTTACCTTACATACAACAATAGTTTAGTTATATATTATAGATGTATAGAAAGAGAACTTCTAAAAACGTTAGAATGTATTACTGACACACAAAACCTTAAATTAGAGTGAATAAATGAATACTCGGCACAGCACTACTGAAAGGTTGCTGACCCCTGGGATATGGTATTATTCACTTCCAGCCCTGAACTATAGTGGAGTATTACTGTACAGTGTTAAATGCTCTTGAACAGTTGTGAGTGCTTGAATTTTCAACTGCTGTAGCACAAAAATAGAAATGCATACTTAGTATTAATGGCTATCAGCATTAGTTAACCTTGGACTTACTGGTGAACATTAAAATCAACAAGCATGCATTTAGGAAGCATGCTGATAGATGGTACCACTTGGGCTTAGCTAACTGGTGCTTCTTCATTATAGATATAAAGGCTCAAACATATAACCCCACATGAGTGCAGTACAAAACAGACATTATACATACCACATGCATCCACGATCTGAGAATAATGTAGCAATTCCTGACTTTTGAGTCCTTAACTATGAAACCATATTGTTTTATTGACATTTTATTTATTTATTTTTACACTTAATACATATAAGAGATATTTGGGTGCCATTAAAAACTCAATATTACCCACTCTGCCGTGCTTGTGAAATCAGTCTTCCTTTCTTGAAGTTCTGGCGGTATCTGGAGTGGTAAGTGTTGTCTTTTTAACAGTGGCCACTTGAATTTTCTATTTACAACTACAAAGCTTAATTAAAATAAAATAAATCTGAAAACCCAGAAACTACAATAAATTTATATTGGTCATCCCACTACAATGAGATGAATTCTACACACAAACTGCATCCCTTGAAATATCATCTGTACATATTTATAGCAGAAGATTTTAAAGGTTTACAACTCATGATTAATATTGTACAAATATTTGTAGACATGGGATTTTAACCTAAAATACAATTAGTCTTACTGACTGTACCAACTTTCAGGTTTATGCTACAACAGGGGTCGGCAACCTTTCAGAAGTGCTGTGCCAAGTCTTCAGTTATTCACTCTAATTCACTCGTGTGCCAGTAATACATTAACGTTTTTAGAAGGTCTCTTTCTATAAGTGTATAATATATAACTAAACTATTACTGTATGTAAAGTAAGTAAGGTTTTTAAAATGTTTAAGAAGCTTCATTTAAATTTTAAATTAAAATGTAGAGCATCCCGGACCGGTGGCCAGGACCTGGGCAATGCAGGTGCCACTGAAAACCAGCTTGCGTGCCGCCTTCGGCACCCGTGCCATAGGTTGCCTACCCCTGTGCTACAATATAATTTCAATAACCATAGAGAAATAATGAATATTGGAAAAAAACTTTTTTTCCTCGTTCTTTATTGATAAATTAAAATAGATAATTAGCGAACCCATCTAGCAGTGAATCAAGGCTATAGCACAGAAAGGCAAAAAGGAAATGCTGTAAGCAAATGCAGTTGTAGAACCAGTAACAGTGCCAACTAAATTCAACTTTGTTCTATTATCAAAAACCTAGCTATGAATTTGCCTATACACTTACTCAAACAAACGATAGTTTACCAGGCATAATAGATGGAATGCCAAAAATACTTCACTGCAAATTCAGATGTATGTTCGTATTGTTATTCTAGGCCAGGCCCTCACAATTCTCTTTCTATCAGAATGAATGGTTTCACATTAACTTCTGTGAGAAAACAGGACTGGGGCTAATGGACATGAGCTAGCTTCCCACATGCACCCATTGCTCCCACGAGAGTCAGTGGAAGTACTCTGTGTGAGGGATACAGGACAAGGCTCAAATATAGGAATTTGGCCAGCTAAGCTGCTTTTAGAATAACACTACAAATATATCTATTTAACCATTATGGATATAAATACCACACAACCAAACTTGTTTATAGTGGAAGCCTTATTGAATCTTCTTCAAACAACATGAGCGGCCATGTACCACCCCAGGTGATCAAAGATTTACCTCATTCTGGATATGCCAGGCATATGTTAAATTTGAGGAGTGCTTTGGGATCCGTTGCAATGTGATCACTTTTGCTTTGAAAAGTGTTTAAAGCTATCACTTACATTTTTAATTACGTGATTTGAGTAGGCTGAAATATATATATTTTTTAATTTATCAACTTTAAATGAGACACGCTGTCTGTTCGTGACATGTCTGTATGGCGAAATGTACAGTTTTGATTAACAGACCTGGAAGTTTCTCTTCTGTAGGCATATTTTTTCCTTCACACTCAGCAGTTTGGTTATGCAGTACTGTTTGGAAGCAGTTTTTCTTTTCATTAACTTCAAAACTGCTTTGTCATGTTATTAATTAGGTTAAGCTTTGTTAGTGATGTTAATTAAGCACTAGTGGGGACACTGCATATTACCCACTAAGGGAAGGCAGTTTCCTTAATGGCTTCATAATTTAATAGTTTGATCTTTATCTTCCATTTGAATTTAGATGAGCCTAGCAAGAGGCAGCTATAGTATAGATGCTATGAGACATGTCTGAGAGTGCCTATATGGTATTTCAGATTTTCATATGTTCAGCTGTGTAAAAGATTTCTGTGACTAGCATATAATGAAAAACTAGTAAGGAAAATACCCTCCTCTCTCTCCCCCTAAAAGCTTTACAAGAAGCTGTAATTTTATTTCTCTGAGTCTCTTGAACTCTTCAGAAAGAGTTTCGGGTCAAGCTTTAAAACTCCAAGGGGAGATTTTCAAAGGCTCAAAATGCCACTTAAGTACCCACCTCACATGGAAGGTCAAGTAAATGCTGCAATGTATTATCAATTGTCTCCTGTCCATTATTTACCCAGGCTAATTACATATGGACCATATGTAACATGTTATATAGAACATTTTTTAAAAACTGTGTGATAAGTATCCGCATAAAGGAGAATCAAATATCATTGCACATAATATAGTCATTACATCACATATACATTGGGTAAGTGACAAACCATTGAAAAAGTGGGATGGAGCTTGAATGGGAGGGTGCAACATAGTCTGGTGAGTAGAGAATGGTCAGCTTTGCCACTGACCTGCTTTGTAGCCTTGGGCAACTCACTTCCCCTCCCTGTGTCTTTTGTCTTCCCACCCTTTTGTCTGTCTCGACTAGATTGTCAGCTCTTTAGGGCAAAACTCTCTCTTACTATGTGTCTGTACAGCGTCTAGCACAATGAGTTTCTCTGACCTTGGTTAAGATTTTTAGGCATTAAAATAATCCAAATAACAAATACTGCATAGGGAGTCCCTTTTTGAGATCTTTAGTGTTGACTATGAAACCCTCAGCTCCTCCTTATCTTGTGCTGATTTAATTAGAGAGCTTTTTGTAGTTTCATAGTTTAATATGTGCATTAAGAGTTGTCTTATTTGAACAACAAAAAACTCAAACCGCACTGGTTTGCATAGTCTGACCTATTGCTGTCTCCATTCCATGTGGTTCACTTTCTCTCTTGTACTTCTTAAGAGTTCCCCTGCTGGTGAACAACAAACATTCAGTGTTCAAAATATGTGAGTACTGTGATGCACTGTAGTTCTAACAGATCTTTTCCATCTATAACCTCTAAGCTTATGAGCTCTTTAAGGCCTGAGCTGAAATAAGATATTAAAAAACAATTTCTAATCTCCTGCTTGTATTAACTACAGTCTGGTGTTTCATGAATAATGTTTTAATGTCCTTCTGCACTAACTGCTCAATAAACAGGGGTGGACACTACTCATCACAGCATATGTCAGCCCTGAAAATTTCAACTGTTGTGTTGAACTGATGCAAATGTATATAGTTATTACTATCCTCTGCTGAAGAGAAGGTCAGACCAATTCACGTGTATATCAGAGACCTCTACTGGTTGAGTTAGTGGAGCCATTCCTTTATCTCATGAAGTAAGACCTGTGTTTTGAGAGATGAAGGTTATGAATGTTATTCCAGATGCTGCATGATTGGCTGATAACTACGTTATTTGTATGAAGGCGGTCATGCATCATTACAATATTCAGGAGAGTGTAAAAGTTGAAGTCATCCCAATACTTTTAAAATTCCTTTGCACTGCATTTCAGCTCCATCAAATACTTATTATAAGTTATACTACTTATTATAATAAGCAAATTAAAAGTGTCTCAGAATGGGCATAAATTTTTCACCCTGAATGCTTGACAAATCATAATGTTAACATTTTGCATCTAGACACATGCACAATAAGGGAGCCCTTAGACAGGGACAATAAAGTGAAATTGCTATATTGATGAAGACAACTAACGCTCAGTGAAGCTTAAATTAAGTAATCCATATGATTTTTTTTAAAAAATAATCCTGTAATTTGTACATATTTTCATGGTTGATTTAAGTTATTTTATCAGTGGAAATCAAATAGGCTTGTTTTTAATGCTTACGATGTCCTGTTTGATAAACTATTTCTAGATATGATGAGATAATTGGCTTGCATAGAACAGTTTTGTTTTATAATTATACATTTAAAAATATAGGTGTATACAGACTTATTTTAATAAGCTACCAATATAACTACCCATAATTTGTGTGTGCATTCAAAAACATCATGGCAAGTGCTTTATAGATTACTATTTAAAATGTATTATTTGGATTTAAATTCAATAGCATAACTCCTCCTCCTCCTCCCACCCCACCTATCTTGGCTCTAGGCAGCGTTAGGAATACTGTCATATTGGATCAGATCAGAGAGCTAATTTTCTATGTTGTCATTCAGCTTCTCTAACCATGAGACCAGGTTGGTATTTATCTTCCTTTCCTTTACATCATCTTTACTTTTCCTGCAGATCCCTTAATCACTCATTACACATCTTCTAGTTCTTCAATAAAGAAATCAGGGGCGTAGTACAGACAACTGTCTCCTTCAGTATTCAATCTTGATTCATCCCCAGACAACTGTCTGTCCTATGCACTGAATGAGGCAGGGGTCCTGTGGCAAGAATAGTATGTGATTATGTAATTAAAGACTGTATAATAATGCACAGGTAGAAGGGGGCTGAATTAAGGTTGCACAGGCATTATGGCATTTCCTGACTTTCGACTGCTTGACTTTGCAACTTCTTTTCATGTAGTTTTTTATGTCAATTTTATTTATTGTTATCATTCTAATTATCCCTTACCACAGCCCACCCCAACTGTCCGATTAGGCTCTTAAACCAACCTCTTGTGGATTAACTAATTATTTTAGCTTCCTCAATCTATAGGTGACCAGTTTGAGACATCTCAAAGAATCTTATTTACAGAGCAGAGATGCTCAGCAGTTTCTGAAAAATCAGGTCCATATAAGGTCTCTCACACTGGACAACCAAAAATCGTTGGTCAGTCTTGAAAACCTTCGTCTTATTAATTTATTTGCTCTTGAGCATTTTTTGTGATGGCCCATCTCCTGTGAAACTCACTTTTACCCAGACCTCTGGTCAAAAATAGCCTGCATTTGTTTCCCTGCAGAGCATGGTGCAAGGGCTCTCTTTTGGGGAGACTTTCGGGGCTGAAGATATCACTGGAGGGGTAACATTTAGGGAAAATGGTATCTTCCTCTTTGTAATCTCTTATCTTTTGCTATAAGGTCCATACAGGGTGGATATTGCTGTTGCTTTACTTTGATGTCGAAGTGTGTCTTTATTATTGGCAAGTGCACCTACAGCCTAGGATAGGCTTTTTTTTTGTCAGTTCTAATAAATCTAAATAAGTGAATAAAAAGGAATATGTTTAACACAGCGTACTTGCATTGAGTTTGAGCAGCTAGTATTCACTAAAAGCACAAATGGATGCAAAGTGCAGCACTCAAGTCCAAATGTCATTGTTATTTTTGCTTACTGAGAAGGAAATTTCAGTGATACATTAAGAAAAGAGCTTATTTTGATTTTTAGTGTCTTTTTATGTTGGGGAGGAAGATCGTGCAGAAAATGAATTCTTTTTCCTGCATCAAGTATGACTTTTTGCAACTTAGTCAACCTTTTCCTCCCTTTAAACATTGCCTGAGGAGGCCATTTTTCACAACGTGGAACAAATTCCACCCTACACAGAGGCAGAGCCAGAGTCTAAACTTAAATACATAAAAACATCTTACAGAAATAGGAATTACCTCCTCCACAGGCCTTGCCATATGCTACAAGGTCACCTACAGATTTACCAAGTAAGTTTTCTGCTCCTCAACAACAAGTAATGTCTTTAGAAAAATTCATCTGCACTCCCACAGACTGTCAATTATATTAGAAAACAATACATGGCATACAGAAATTCTCCATTAATTAAACATTTCAACCATTACCTTTTTAAAAAGTTTTCAACCAAAATAACTGTTAAAAAGCAATTGAAGGCTTGAATGGCTGGGTAATAACTGCAGGGTCTTGCCTCTCCCCTACAAAATGTATGGTTCAAAACTAAGGAAGACCATCTTTCTTTCTCTCTGCTCCCAGCACTAGCTTATGGGGAACTGAAGTACTTTAAGAAAAAATCCCAGAAAATTAATAACAAGGGTTGTTCAGCATCCCAAATTGTAGCATATCATACAAGTAGAAACACATTACATATAACAGTACACATTACTGGGAAAACTTATTCTGAAGCTGTTTTGGATTACTGTAACACATGCTACGGGACTACCCTTTAGGACCATCTGGAAATTTCAGTTGATATAATCTGCTTCCTGGCAAGCTTGTATTGATGGGAGTATGTGACACCAGCGCTTTGTGATCTGCACTGTAATCCAGTTCATTGAATTGAGGCTTAGTTACTGCACAGAAGACCTGTTGAGTAATCCTTTTGGTCCATAGGAGCAAGGCTGAAGCCCAGTGCCCCCCTCTCAGATAGGTGCCCTAACCACCAGGCTATGGAATTGATCTCACTCTTTCTGGCCCAATGAATAATTGTTTATTAAAAAGTGGAACAGCTTTAATAGAAGATTGAGCACTCCTCACCCCAAGAATAGCCCACTGAGTAGGGTAATTACACAGATATGGAAAAGCCAAACTGAAATCCCTGCTCTGACTGAGGCAGAATGGGGACTTGAACCTAGGTCTCCTACATCAAAGGTAAGTACTCTTGCTACAGGGTATAAAGGGCAGCATTGGCTCCTCCTCTGGTGTTTTTGTGAATGGTGCCTAAATCCCCTCATTAATATAGCTTGAATATTTATTTATTTGGGGGCTGATACTATTTGGCAAATTTGTGTCGAATCCATGGGTCATGTTAGTTAACCTGAACTGGGATCTCATTGAATACACTATTTATCCATTTTTGTTTTGCCCATCTCTACCGCAGAGATCCCATCTCTTCACACCTAGTACTGTCTCATTTGAAAGGAGATCAGGCCTCCAAGCCAATGGATTGAACTGTGAGTTAACCTGGAGGCAGGTAGACTGGAGACAGTCGGGGTCCTCAATATATGGAATCTGCCCTGTCATTGGCCTAAACAGAATTCCATGTGTTCTCACAGGTAATTAATTGTAAAAACATTTTAAACTGAATGGAACAAAAAGAAATTTCACGTCTTGATTATATTGGGCCCAATCCTCAGCTGGTGTAAAGTATCATAGCTTCACTTCAACTGAGCTACGATGAATTACACAAGTCCATGCTAGGTATAACTTACAAAATATTTAGGGCCAGATTTTTCCCAGTGCTTTGCATGGGGCACACAGGTGAGGGGTATAGCACACAAAAGGGGTGCATGGAAATCTCCTTAAACTACCCCCATTTAAAGGCCAGCACTCAAGTGTGTTCCCTTCATGTGCCTTTGGGGAACACATCTTACATGCAAAGGATGGAGTTAGCGTCATGGCCAGCACACTTCCCTTCACTGCCTACAACACAGGATGAATGCAGGTGAGCTCTGTTCTATACATAGTTTGGAGGAAACATTGCTAGAGTAAAGAAAATGTTTTAGTCTCTAATGCCATCTAGGGACAAAACTGGACTGCAGCTCTCTTTTGTCCAGTACTCAATTAAATTGTCATATGTAAAATGTGTCAAATAATTATTAAATGTTCTCCTTCCTTTTGTCAACTTTAAAAAGAACTTTGCTTATCAGAATTACTGTCCACATTATTTTTAACTGGTCAGCTTCTGGATTTTTCCTAGAAGGCTTCTATGCAGTAAGCATACACAAAATTCAGACATAATAAACAGCAAAATCTTTGTGTTACAATGGAATACCATGAAGGTGGTTATTTTGTTCATGCCTTTATCAACTTAGGCAGTATTACTACCACATGCTCAAAGGCACAATATCAAAATACAATGGCTAGAGACTCTTATATAAGCATTTCCCCTTCCTATTATAGATATAAACATTTTAAAAAAATACCATAGGGACACTCCCTGCAGGTGACCCAACTGGCTGTTAATACTAATATTATTTCAGCTACTCTAATGCTTTCAGGGTACTCCTTTGGAATGAACATACTAGGAAGGAATTTTCTCTATTGACCATTGTATAGGACAAATATAGATTTTCCTCTATCGCTTTCAACGTTTCCAGTCATTCACCTCTCCCCTTTCTAACATTTTCATTACAATAAATAAAAATCTTTTAGTTCCAGCCTAGAAAAGGGAAGTGTTGTGAATAGCTAGCTCTGCGATATATGTATAATAAACATTACAGAGACATTCGAGGTTTCAAGTTTCCTTAATGGTTCCCATGTTTTACAGCTTATCAGTGCATCCACCTCCTGGCTCTGGTATTGGCCTTTGCTTTGTTCTTGCCTAGCTCACTTAAAAATTCCTTTGATATTCTTGATAATGGGATAAAGGAATCTGGTTTTTAATCTCCAGGAGGCATTTCAGCAGCTGGGTCATGAATCCTGTTCCCTTTTTTCTATGGTTGGTTTGCGTAACATGGGATGGCTTGCCTGGTTTTTGACCAAATTGTAGCACCAGATTTGGCACAGACTTCAGCACAGTGATTCCCATAATGGCACTTCTGATCAGCAGCACCATTTCCCTAGTGTACAGGTTCTCTTTCTCCATTCCAGTCTATGCAGGAAACTGGAGTCTCTCACTAATGTTCCTGTCAGCGTAGTTTGCTATGGCTTAGAAAAATCCATTTTTTTAAGTTTTGGCTGATGGCAAATGGCTGGTCCAGAACCCTCAATCAGAGGTTACTAGAAATATGTTATTTTAAAACTTCTCTGGGAGGCTAAATTGATCCAAGTGTCCCATTGTTGGCTCCACGGTTTCACTTGGGGCAACTCAGCTGTGGCTACATTCTTTATGGTTCTTTGCTTTCCAAAGGTTCTGTGAATTGGGAGCAGGAAGAGAAAAAAAGAGTTTTTTGGGGTGCCTATCTGGCCTTGTTTGATGGTTACTATGTCCTGGGAGTCAGGCAGCTTGCATCAGCATAGTAATTTGGCACTGAGCACAAGTTGATATTTTTTTAAACTGACAGCGTTCTAGGCCAGGAAGAGGGAATGAAGTTTCTTCCCTTGAGTCATCCCTCATTGCTCCTCATGCTTGCTTCACCTCCAAAACACTGCCCTCCTCTATCCAGATTGCTTTGTCTCAGAGTTCTGGCCTAAAAGCCTGATCCTCTTTTTCATTCCTTACATAGTCCCAAACTCCTCATATCTTCAATAGTAAAATCCCCTATTCCATTCCAGCTCTACCCTCCTGACAGTCACATGGAATCACAATTAGCTGGTTTTACAAGAGGACTTCTCAGATCTAATCCAAGCCCCTGCCAAAACACAGGATTTTCATGACTACACTAATCCTAGAAATTCATTCATTCTGTTTCTGAACACCTCTAATAATGGAACCTCAGGTACTGCCACAGGCAGATACATTCCCTAATACTCAGTCTGGTTAAAAAAAATGATTTGCCTTTATTCCCATTACTGCAACAATCCTTCCTAATTGTAGTAAGACACTAATCCTTACTCTGTAAAATAGACAACTAAGCTAGCATTTGGCAAATCAAACTGCCTACTGACTAAAATAAATGCAGCATAGGGACTTTGAGTTACTGCTAACACAGCCAAGTTGAATCTATTTTTTGTTAATGCCATTTACATTTGTCTCTCCCCTCCTCTTCTTCCCTTCGCAGTCATTGGAAGTGGTAACCTTAGTTTCTCTGTTTCTGACAGGGAATGAGAATTCTTCTGGTGTAATATCCCAGCCAGAGTACCCAGCAGAAGAATGCATGCTGAGGTGTGCTTTAAAGCTAGTACATCAGGCAGCTTCTCATGGCTTCACAGTTCCACTATAAGCTTGGGAAGCTGAGCCAATAGAGCTCAGGGGACTGCAGAGAGAGCTCCAGCTGAAAAAAAAATGGTTTGGGTTAAATAAAACAACCTCTTATGTGACATTGGGTTGATGAGTTCATTTTGTCATCATTGCATTGCATCTTCTCTTTTTTCAGGTAAGATGCAATAGTTTGGTACATTATCTGAATGTGTTAACATTAACATTTTGGTTAGTTTCACAAAGAAAGGAACATCCTCCCAGAAACGTGTGTGTTATCATCCCGCTGGCAGTTCCAGAGTACATGCAGGAATATCAGCACTTCTCAACTTACTGGGCCCTGTTAGGAGCAATAACTTAGCGTGTCTACACTGCAAAATTAGGTTGATTTTATAGAAGTCAATCTTTAGAAAGCGATTTTATACAGTTGATCATGTATGTCCCCACTAAGCGCAATAGGTCGGCGGAGTGCGTCCTCAATACCATGGCTAGCATTGACTCACGGAGCGGTACACTGTGGGTAGCTATCCCACAGTCCCCGCTGCCCATTGGAATTCTGGGTTAAGCTCCCAATGCCTGATGGGGCAAAAATATTGTCACAGGTAGTTTTGGGTACATGTCATCACTCTTCCCGCCCGCCCTCCCTCCCTCCTTGAAAGCAATGGCAAACAGTCGTTTTGCGCCTTTTTTCCTGGGTTATTCGTGCAGACACCATAGCACGGCAAGTATGGAGCCCTCTCAGCTCACCACTACTGTTGTGAGCATTGTAAACACCTTGCGCGTTATCCTGCAGTATGTGCAGAACCTGGATAGGAGATGCCAGCACAAGGACGATTGCGAGGAGGACAGGGACACAGACTTTCCTGAAAGCACAGGATGTGGCAATTGTGACATCATGGTGGCAGTGGCGCAGGCTGATAGAGTGGAACGCTGATTCTGGGCCCAGCAAACAAGCACAGATTGGTGGGACCACATAGTGTTGCAGGTATGGGATGATTCCCAGTGGCTGAGAAACTTTCGCATGTGTAAGCCACTTTCATGGAATTCTGTGAGTTGCTTTTCCCCTGCCCTGAAGTGCAAGAATACCAATATGAGACATGCCCTGACAGTTAAGAAGCAAATGGGGATAGGCTTGTGGAAGCTTGCAATGCCTAACTGCTACCGGTCAGTAGGGAATCAATTCAGAGTGGGCAAATCTACTGTGGGGGCTGCTGTGATCCAAATATCCAAGGTAATCACTGACCTTCTGCTAGCAAGATTAGTGACTCTGGGAAATGTGCAGGTCATAGTGGATGGCTTTGCTGCAATGGGATTCCCTAAGAGTGGTGGGGAGATAGATGGAGTGCATATCCCTATCTTGGCATTGGACCATCTTGCCAACCAGTACATAAACCACAAGGGGTACTTCTCAATGGTGCTGCAAGCACTGGTGGATCACAAGGGACGTTTCACTGACATCAGTGTGGGATGGCCGGGAAAGGTGCATGATGCTCGCATCTTTAGGAACTCTGGGCTGTTCAAACAGCTGCAGAAGGGACTTATTTCTCAGACCAGAAAATTACCTTTGGGGATCTTGAAATGCCAATAGTTATCCTTGGAGACCCAGCCTACCCTCGGTCCCATGGCTCATGAAGCCATACACAGGCAGCCTGGACAATAGTAAGGAGCAGTTCAACTATAGGCTGAGCAAGTGTAGAATGGTGGTAGAATGTGCATTTGGACATTTAAAAGCTCATTAAATGTCCCCCCTAGAATGGCATGCAGCTGATCATAGAAGTGGCATGTATGGGACTCTGACCTGGAGTGGGCGTTTGCCTCCTTTGTCTTGTGGTAGGTTTGCCTGAGCTCCTTAACTTTCACGCAGCTCTGCTGTGTGTCCCTGGTGTAGCTTCTCTCCGCCAAGCCCTTTGCAATTTTGGCATATATATATTAGCATTTCTTCTTTTGATCGGAGTTCTGTCTGCACAGATTCTTCTATCCATAGAGCAATCAGATCCAGTGTCTCCCGTTTGCTCCATGCTGGAGCTTGTTTGCAATTCTGGGACTGCATGGTCACCTGTGCTATTGTACCTGGCTAGTGCATCGGAATTGAAAGTGCTGTCCAGAGTGGTCACATTGGACACAGACATCTTTGTACCAGATACACTTCAAAGTCAGGTTTTTTAGCATGGGATGAATTGCCTAAAAAACCCAGCCACTCTAGGAAAAACAACAACAACTCAAAATGATCTTAACTTGAGTTATGTGAATTGTGCTGCTGCAACAACAATAATTATTCTCTATCCTAATTAGGCAAACTAATTAACAGAGCTAAAGTGGTGATTCCTAAATGAAGCTAATTAACACAATGGCTTATGTTCACTCACAAAAATTCATGTCTAGATACTCTCATGGAGACAATGCATGCAATTGTTAGTTTATAATATCAGTATTAGCAAATTGTTAATTTGGATGGGATTAACACTTTCCAAAGCACTGTATTAAGGGAAATGATTAATTTTCAAAATAAGGACCCAATTCTCAGTTGAAATGCATGTAGTGCCTCTTCTCTCTGGATATAATGAGAGTTGTCTTTTTTTGTATATCAACAATTGCCTACTTAATCCCTTCTGAACCCAGATCTTGCAATGTTTCCTTCTCCTCCACCCTCCAAAATCTGGCATCTGGTAGCAGCCCCAGAACTTCCATGCCACTTTCTCAGGGCATGAGGTTCAGTGGTCCATGTAATCATGCATCCTGTGGCCCTGATTCTATCACACCCGCTTCTGCAGTGTACAAAGGGATAGGAGGCAGTCTCACAGCTCTCACCATGCAGCCCCCTATGAGCCATATGTGAGTCAGAGATAATTTACATAGTCCTGCACAATAACAAGGTGAATTTCACCATAAGATAAACGAGCTGTTTTAACTTCCAGTCTATTAAGTTTCCATATCCAACTGAAACTGCAGGCAGCCAGAATGTAATCAACTGAAGTGGAACTTGCACTGCACTGGAATTAATGGCTTTATTCTTAAAGTGGGTTCGTAATTGTGTCATGACTAGAGCTGGGCGAAATTTATCAACCAAAACTTTCTTCGGGAAAAAAAAACCCAAATTTTATGACACTGAAAACTTTTCTGAATTTTTGTTGATTATACCAATTTTTTAAATAATAAAAACTATAAAAAAGTTAAATGAACCAGTTGACATTTTTAAAAACAAAAAAATTAAGTTTTCTATTTGAAATGACTTTTTGTTTTGATTTTTTTTTACTTAAATGTTGTTTAAAACTGTAATGAACAAAACAAGAACAGCTGAAAATCTAAATGAAATTGTATTTGTTTTGGGTTGAGTGAAATGTTTCATTCAATCTGGAGTGATTTTTTTTTCCAATTTTTCAGAATGGCCAGTAACCTGAATAATCTGTTATTCACCCAGGTGTAGTCATGGCCTTAGTTTTACCTCTCATCTGAAAGACTGAGCTAACATCCTACAGGAATCCTGGATTTTGTGCTGAACTGGACAAAAGAACACTTAGATCCTCTATTTTTAGCCTCAGTTTTTGAAGCACAATGGATTTTCCATAGCTGTATCCCATTAGAGTACTAGCCAAGAAAACCTCTACTTAGTTTTGAGAGCTCTGATAGGATCTACAAGCTGGAAATGGTAGGAGTACAGCTTTCTGTTCCCCAAGCAAATTTTACACATAATGTATTAGTTTATGTACTTGCATAAGTAGCATTATTTGTGGATGCAGGCAAGGCGAGATTAATGCTCCTATGGGCCCAGGGCTATTAGATTTTGTGGGGCCCCTGTATACAAGTCTTTTTCCTGGATGGAGTTTGGTGCAGGAGGGGGCCCGGGGCAGAGGATTGGGGTACAGGAGGGGTTGCAGGGTCTGGGAGGGAGTTTGTGTGCAAGAGGGGGATTCTGATCTGGGGTAAGGAGTTAGGGTAAAGAAGGGGGTGCGAGGTGCAGGCTCTGGCTGGGAGGAGCTTACCACAGGCGGCTCCCAGCCAGCAGCATAGCCCCACACTGCTCCAGAAAGTGGCTGGCCCCTAGCACATCTCTGTAGCCCCTGATGGGAGGGGAACAGCTTGTCTCTGTGTTCTGCCCGTGCCCGCAAGCACCACCCCCATAGAAACTGGCCAATGGGAACTGCAGAGATGTGCTAGCAGCCTGCCTGAGCACCCTGCTGCGCCATGAGACATTTAGCAGCCTGGAGCTGGAGATTGCTACCTGCCTTGAGCCAGGACCCTGGGCTGCAGCCCCTATAGCCCCTGCCTTAATCCGGCCCTGGGTGCAGGAGCCTAAAACTTGGTGAACTGGCTTTCCTTGAGAAAAATGGATAGCTGACCCATGTGTTTTTCTTTTACAAAGATGAAATACAAGTCAGATTAGCTAGTCATTGTACTGCTAATAACAATGAATGAAACTGTTAAGTAGTATTTGATCATTAAGGAAAAAAATAAAGTTCATTATGTGTTATTGGACAAGCAAAATATTAATTCATTTCTAACTTCTGCCTGTAAAATTCATTAAACCTCACAAAGAGAAGCAAATAAAAAAATTAATCTTTAAATAGATCCTATAACTTCCTCTACAGAATGCCTTTTCTGGCTCTTGCAGGCTAATATATTCCCATAATGGTCTCCTAAAGCAGATGTGCTCCAATGGAATCCAGTCTGCCCCCTGCTACCATTGCTGCTTCTTTCACTGTTCCTGCTGCCCAAGAATGAAATTATTACCTTGCACGCTCCAGGGCAATGGGTTTGCACATGCCAGAAGAAAAAATGTCATTTGCCTTCTTATCAAAGCGATGGCTGTCAGGCTTATTAAGGCTGTGAAAGTCAGTAGAGAGAGTTTGCACAAATTACTTTTATAAAGCTCAAAAGCCTGTCTCTCTCTCTCGCCAACAGAAGTTGGTCCAATACAAGAAATTACTTCACTCATCTTCTGTCTCTACTATATTGGGATCAACATGGCTGCAGTAACACTGCATATTATAAACTATGTATTTAATACTTATTATTACAGTGGAAGGTTGGTACAGGTCTGGTCTCTTCAGCGGCTGGAGTTCATCTGCCCCAAGCGTCGTACCTACCACAAAGATATGCCCTCAACTGAGAGCTCACCTAAGATGTTAATAATTCTTGAAGATACAGGGTCAGGTTGTCCGGGGAAAGGGAAGACCTAAGGATCTTTGCCTTCTCTGCACCCCAAGGAAAGACTAGGGACTGTAGCAGTCCTTGTGCTTGGAGAAATACAAGGATTTTTCCCTGTGTTCATCATTGGAGGTACAAACCACTCCAATGGAGGAAATACTCCCTCATTACTTTTTTCCTGTAAATTATCCACTATTAGGCAAGGGGTGAATGGAGTCTGAGTCCATACACCCATACGTTTCACTTCTGACAAATACTGGGGCTAGTGATTTTGGATGACCAAATGTAGACACCAAAAAGAGACCTTATTTCCATAAAGTGCTGAGTATCAGCTGGGAGTACCCAGACCTCTGGGTGGGGAGTACCCATAACTCTTAAGGTGTCAACTTCAGCCCTTCAGCATTGAAACAACCTAAATCATTAGTCACTTCTGAAAATCTTGTCCTCTGTAAATAAAACTACCAGGTATCCACAGTAAAAATATAGTGAAACCTGCCAGAAATTATGTACTGTATGCTGAGCACTACATTATTTTAAAATCTGATCAGTTGAACCATATATTGAATTAACTGATCTGTGTCAGTATACAATAGCTGTACAAATTACTTGGCAAATACTATATATTTATTTTAATTGAATTTGTTCATAAGTTATGAAAACACCAAAGACTGACTGAAACTTATACACCACTAATTCTTTTCCATCCAGGCAAAACTCAAATAATTAAACAGATGTTTATCAGATATCTTAGAAAGAAAAAATTGTGCTCATAGCTGAAACTTGGATGGCAAGTTTCAGCCTAGAATCTCTTTTCAGAACTGAGTTCTAAATTCATAAAAGGGGATTACTAATGAAAGTGATAATACAACCTTTCTTATACAATCCCAACCACACAAAAAATGTAATCTTACAGCTAAGGTTGTAAGAGTTCATTTTAAATCTATTACCACCCTAAAAAGAAAGTAAAAAGATGAAGTGGTTCCATCATAACCCACACTCTCTTTATATGTCACCCCTGCTAATACCTGCAATGAAACATACACACATGCATCTAATGAAGTGGGTATTCACCCACGAAAGCTTATGCTCCAATACTTCTGTTAGTCAATAAGGTGCCACAGGACTCTTTGTCACTTTTTACAGATTCAGACTAACATGGCTACCCCGCTGATTCTTGACATATACACATGAGACTAAAAAAATGTCTTAAAATTAGGGTTGTCAATTAATCGCAGTTAACTCAGGTGATTAACTCAAAAAAATTATCGTGATTAAAAACATTAATTGTGATTAATCACACGGTTAAACAATAGAATACCAATTGAAATGTATCAAATATTTTGGATGTTTTTCAAATACAGTTGAACCCTGTTATGTCGCTGGCCTAGGGGTTTGCCAAAAAGCGTCGAGATAACCGATGATCGAGATAAACAAAAAACAATATGGCGGCAATACATTAACATGTAATAAATGAGAATGTACATGCACATGTTTTGGAGGTTTTTACACAACAGCGTTTTGCGATTTGTTTTGATGAAGATCGGGCATGCTATAAAATGTACATATTACATACACAACAAAAAAAATATGTGCACCCAAATAACAGCAAGATTTTTACATATATATAGTAAAAAGAATATGTACATGTCTGTATCTTTGGCTTTTTTCTCATTTCTCTTTTTCTTCCATTTTTTTTTTTGTTTTTTTTTTTTTTTTTGTTACATAGTATACAACCCAAACCGATTCCGATTCAAAACTTATTTATATTTTTTAACAACACAAACAAAAAGAAAAGAAAAAAAAAAAAAAAAAAAAAAAAAAAAACGTATGTGATGTTTTTTTTTTTAAAAACAAAACCAAATCAAAAAAATAAAATTTTTTTTCATGACTGACTTCTGACTGAAAAGTATCATGTATATATGGTGGTTTTTTTTTTGTTTAAAAAAAAAAAATGCTTTTTGCTTTTTTGCGGGGGCGGGGCGGGGGCCGGGGCGGGGCGGGGCGGGCGGGGCGGGGCGCGCGCGGGCGCGGCAGCGCGGGGCGGGCGGGGGGCGGGCGGCGGGGCGCGGCGGGGGCGGGGGGGGGGCGGGGGGGGGCGCGGGGGGGCGGGGCGGCGGGGCGGGGCGCGGCGGGCGCGGCGGCGGGCGGCGGGGCGCGGGCGGGCGGGCGGGGCGGCGGGGGCGCGGGCGGCGGGGCGGGCGGGCGGGGGCCGGCGGCGCGCGGGGGCGGGCGGGGCGGGGCGCGGGGCGGGGGGGGGGGGGGGGGCGGGCGGGGGGGCGGGGCGGGCCCGGGGGGGGGCAGGGGGGGCGGGGGCGGCGGCGGGCGGGGGGGGGGGCGGGGCCAGGGGGGCGGGGGGGGGGGGCTGGGGGGAGGGGGGGGAGCGGGGCGGGGCGGGGGGGGGGCGGGGGCGGGGGCGCGGGGGGGGGGCGGGGGCGGCGAGGGGGGGGCGGGGGGGGGGGGGGGCGGGGCCCGGGTGGCCGGGGGTGGCGGGGGGGGGGGGGGGGGGGGGGGGCGGGGGGGGCGGGGGGGGGGGGGGGGGGGGGGGCGGGGGGGGGGGGGGGGGGGGGCCGCGGGGGGGGGGGGGGGGGGGGGGGGGCGCGCGGGGGGCCGAGCGGGGCGGCGGGAGGCCAGGGGCGGGGGGGCGAGCCGGGGGGGCGGAGGGGCCGGGGAGGATTAGGGAGAGGGGGGGCAGAGGAGGAGATAGGAGAGGGAGAGAGGGAGAGAACGAGATTAGGAAAAGAGACAGAAGAGATTGGATGTTTTAAATAAAAGGGGTCGAGAAATGAGTTAACGGGTAAACAGGAAACTAGCAAATTTTGTATATTGAATTCTATTACAACTCAGAATACAAAATGAACAGTGCTCACTTTATATTATTTTTATTACAAATATTTGCACTGTAAAAATGATAAAAGAAATAGTATTTTTCAATTCACTTCATACAAGTACCATAGTGCAATCTCTTTATCGTGAAAGTGTAACTTACAAATGTAGGATTTTTCTTGTTCAGCCAATCGCTATGACAAACAAGCTTCTTTACATTTATGGGTGATAATGTTGCCTGCTTCTTATTTACGTCACCTGAAAGTGAGAACAGGCATTCACATGGACTTTTGTAGTCAGTGGTGCAAGGTATTATTTGCCAGATATGCCAAACATTCATATACCCCTTCATGCTTTGGCCACCATTCCAGAGGACATGCTTCCATGCTAATGATGCTTGTTAAAAAAAAACCAATGTGTTAATTACATTTTGGGGGAGAATTGTGTGTCTCCTGTTCTTCTTTACTTGCATTCTGCCATATATTTCATGTTATAGCAGCCTTGGATGATGACCCAGCACATGTTCGTTTTAAGAACACTTTCACAGCAGATTTGACAAACGCAAAAAAGGTAGCAATGTGAGAGTTCTAAAAATAGCTACAGCACTCGACCCAAGGTTTAAGAATCTGAAGTGCCATACAAAATCTGAGGGGGATGAGGTGTGCAGCATGCTTTCAGAAGTCTTAAAAGAGCAACATTCTGATGCAGAAACTACAGAACCCAAACCACCAAAAAAGAAAATCAACCTTCTGTTGGTGGCATTTGACTCAGATGATGAAAATAAACATGCATCAGTCCACACTGCTTTGGACCGTTATCAAGCCGCACCCGTCATCAGCATGGACGCATGTCCTCTGGAATGGTGGTTGAAGAATGAAGGGACACATGAATCTTTAGCACATCTGGCACATAAATATCTTGTGACATCGGCTACAACAGTGTCATGCGAACACCTGTTCTCACTTTCAGGTGACATTATAAACAAGAATTGGGCAGCATTAGCTAAGTAGGACTGAGTGGACTTGTAGGCTCTAAAGTTTCACATTGTTTTATTTTTGAATGCAGTTATTTTTGTACAGGATTCTACATTTGGAAGTTCAACTTTCATGATAAAGAAATTGCACTACAGTACTGTATTAGGTGAATTGAAAAATACTTTTTTTTACAGTGCAAGTATTTGTAATAAAAAATAAATATAAAGTGAGCACTGTACACTTTGTATTCTGTGTTGTAATAGAAATCTACATATTTGAAAATGTAGAAAACATCCAAAAATATTTAAATAAATGGTATTCTATTATTGTTTAACAGCGCAATTAATCACAATTAATTTTTTTAATCGCTTGACAGACCTACTTAAAACCTTAGCACTGATCTTTTCTAATCTGCGGCGTAACAAAATCTTTGCACAAAATGTTACATTAGCAGCATTCAGCACACTATACTATATCTATCTTATTTTAATGCTTATTTATTATAGTCATGTATGTATAGAAAATGGTATAGCTTCAAATACTGCAAGTGGCTCTTCATAGATCCATAGAGTTTAAAGCCACTAGGGGCTATTAAATCATGTAATCTGACCTCCTGTATATTACAGGGCCTTTGGATTTTCCTCTGTTACCCCATATAAGTACAAAAACTTGTTTTTCACTAAAGTGTAACTTCCAGAATGGCATCTAGTCTTGATACAAAGACATCTAGAAATGGAAAATGGACCAGTTCCCTTGGTCGTTTGTTCCAGTGCTTAATCACCCACACTGGTAAAATATTGTGCCTTATTTCTCCTTTGAATTTGTCTGGCTTCAATTTCCAGTGACAAGTTCTTTTTCTGCCTTTCTCCACTATGTTGCATTCTCCAATCCAGAGTATCTATCTTCAAAAAGGAGAACAAAGCGGACCTGAGGAATTATAGCCTAGTCGGCCAAACTACAATACTGGAAAGGTACTGGAAGAAATTAAAAAAACAATCAATTTGTAAGTACCTGGGGGATAATTGGGTAATAAATAATAGTCAGTGTGAATTTGTCAAGAGCAAATCATGTCAAACCAACCTAATTTCCTTCTTTGACAGGGTTACTGGAGTAGTGGATGGGAGGGGGAGGAGTAGATGTGAAACTTCTTGATTTTAGGAAAGCTTTTGACACATTCCCACCTCATTCTCAGAAGCAAACTCGGGAAATGTGGTCTAGGTGAAATTACTGTAAAGTAATTTTCCACAAATGATGGAAAAAACATACTCAAAAATAGTTGTTAATAATTCACTGTCTAACTGGGAGGATGTAACTAGTGGGATTCTACAGGGGTCTGTCCTGGGTCTGGTATTAGTCAATATTTTCATTAATGACTAGGATAGTGGAGTGAAGAGTATGCTTCTAAAATTTGGAAATGTCAGCAAATTAGAGGGACAGTAAGCACTTTGGAGGACAGAATTAGAATGCAAAAGGACCTTGATAAATTGAAGAATAGGTGTGAAACCAATAAGATGAAGTTCAATAAAGATAAGTGCAAAGTACTATAATTAGGAAGGAAAAAAATCAAATGCATATCTAAAAAATAGAGAATATACAGCTAGTCAATAGTACTACTGAAAAAGATTTGGGTGTTATTGTGGATCATAAATTGAATGTGAGTCACAATTTGATGCTGTTGCAAAAAAAAGAGGGAGGGGGCTAATATGATTCTGTAATACATTGTGATGATCAATTGTTTTCTGCATCCACGGAAGGAAAGACAAGAAGAAATTGAATTCATCTGCAGCAAGGGAGATTTATGTTGGATATTAGGAAATGATTTCTAACTATAATGATAGTGATGTACTGGAATAGCTTTCCAAGGGAGGCTGTGGACACCAGACTGTATGCAGTATTCCAGTATTGGTCTCATCAATGCCATATACAGAAGTAATAGCACCTCCCTACTCCTGTTCTCTGTTCCCCTATTTATACATCCAAGAATCACATTAGACCTTTTTGCCATAGAATCACTCTGGAGCTCATGTTGAGTTCCTTGTCCCCTACGACTCCTTTTCATTAACTGCTTTCCTGGATACAGTTCCCCATTCTTTAGGTATGGCCTGCATTTATTGTTCCTAGATGTATACCCGCTTATGCCTGTATTTAAATGCACCTGGAAAGGGAGGACTATTCAGTGACCTGGCCCGAGGGCTGAGCCACAAATAGGGAGCACTGTGAGTCCTGGAGATTGAGGAGGGACAGGGTCAGAAAGGAGGACATCAGACCTGAGTGGAGCTAATGCCCAGACCCAGCCACAAGGAGCAGCCTCGTGGTAAATGGATCCTGTGACAACTTCATTAGGGGTCCAGCCATGCAGAGTAACTTGCAGGATCGAGGCCATAGTTTGTACAACATTGATTGCAATGGAAGCAGTCTGAAAACATCTGGTCTTTTTATGTATTTGTTTAGGTGCCTAATATATACATATACTTGGCAATGGCAAAAGCGAGAGGCACAGCCCTGACACAGACCCTTGACAAATTTCAAATCCCTGATCTAATTGATGGGAGCACTAGAGCTTCTCAAAAAAAAAAAAAGTCACCAGAAGCTTTTAACATGGGCAAAATATATGTTTCTTTAGTTTCATTCTTGAAGATGGTTAAATCATTTTGGCTGAAATTTTCCAGGAAAAAAACAAAATCGGGATGAGGCAGACATCCCATGTGGAAAATTTCAGCCCAAACAGTTTATATCTAGCAATGTTTTAGGCAACTGAAAACAGATTCTTGTAATGGGAATTGTCAAGCAACTTTAGTAGGTGTTACCAGTCCTGCCTATAATGATTTAGATCATTAGGAACATGATTGAAAATGCTGTGCTAGTATACCAGTTTTAATTAGTAAATAATAAAATATAATATACAAGTTGGCTTTACACAGATAACATCTTTACAGTTACAGATGTGATCGCATATCACATTTCAACCATAAAGTTAAAGACTTCCACCTATAACAATTACTAGCTATGACAGGAATGATCTTCAAATAGCAGTGATATAAAATATTAATTCTGTAGTTATTCAACAGTGTAGCAAAGGTATCTAGTTAAAATTCTCACAGGGTCTCTGCTTATTATCATCAAATTTATGATTAACTAGAAATGCCACTAACATTAATGCATAGTATAACATCCCACATTTAAACTGCTGACAAAAATAACTGAATTAACATTTTACTAATCATTTGGTTCCATTAACTCTCAAACTTCAACATAATGCTAAAAGTATACATATAATATTAAAGATAAAAATATGTTGTATTTGGGAGCTATAGTTTCAAAAGAAGGACATTTTACAAAATCATTAATCAGTAAGTAGGGTAGCACCCTTTCACAGAATTTATAAACTCACAATCTTTTTCACTGTTTAGCAGGCACACAATAAAAATGTACAATTTTTGTGAATGTTATGTAAAATTTTAAATTTTAAGATTAACACTGGGTTATTTTGCCATAACAGTACACTCAACAATATTGCCACTCACAATAATTGTACATATTATCTACACCATACAGTACCTCTGTTTATGTGAATTTAGTTTAATGAGCTAATTTATTTGAAACCCTGGCAGTTATTTAATTGACAATAATATATCTTATAAAGATGTGTGAGCCACAGGAACATAAATTAAGTCCTGTTTTTATCAAATTTTAACCAGTGTTTCCCTCCATCACAATTTGAGATGGAAAAATAACTATTCTTTTGTGGCATTTGGTTTACTTGAGCACTTACAGGTGCAGTTTAACTGCATCTGTCAGTTGCAAAGAGTGATGGATCCTCACCTCAATCCAGATTGATATCTGGGCCTGAATTCCCAAAATTCTGGGATATTCACATCTGGGGATTGTTTGGTTCATTTCTAGTTATGAAGTGTTATATTTCTTCCAGTAGATTATATAACACATGGCAAGAGAAGCATGAGGCATGCTGCAACTCTTGGTTAAGACTAAGGCTATGCGTACATTTACGGGGGGGCGTGTAGAGTACATACATTGTATGCCTCACAGCACAGGTATAAATACCAGCATAAACAATGAGGCACTGCTTAGGAGAGTAGAATAAAGGCATGTCAGATTCTTAGGATATGTACCCTACATGGCTCTCTGCATGCCCAAGCAGTCTCCTCCATCTACACTGCTAATTTTAGCAATGTAATGTCCCACTTTCTCTCTGCTGCAGGAGCCTTTCCTCACAACTGAGAAAGGCTTCAGAATGGGGTGGGGGGCACCAGGGAAAGGCTCTGGCAGCTCCCCACTGCTTGAGCCTTACCCCACTGCAGGGAGAGACTCCAGAAGCACTTTCCCAGAGCCTTTCTTCCCTGCCTCCCCCCACCAAAGCCTTTCACCGATACATGTAGCTACACAGTGCAGTAAGAAGTCATCAACCTGAAAAGTTTGAGAAACACTGTTCTAAGGCATAGGAGTCAGCACCATCCTTCCTTTTACATATTGTTAAATGGGAGAGGGTTCTGACTTGACCCTTGGATAGATGGTAAGGTGGTCCCAGTATGGAAAGTAGTGAGAACCACTGGTTTAAGGAATATGATTCCATGATTACACATACAGAGATGTTTTCACATCTATTTTGCACAAGTGCATTTAGAAGTTCCTCTTTGACAGCCTCATCCAAAACCCATTGAAATCAAAGGAAAGACTTCCATTGACGTCAATGGGTTTTGGCTCAGGCTGTTAATAATGACAGCTAACTTGGAAACAGCATAGTTAGTATTATATATATATATAATATGTGGTAGAGCACTGACCTTGCTCCTGTGGGTCCTGTGCTTCTAGGCGGTTTATGCTAGCCTCAGTGGCTCACTGTGACCCTCCACGTAGCCCTTCTTTCTCTAGGGCCAGGGTTACAGTCTATGATGAGCTCTTTTCATCATAGGCCTGCAAGGAGGTTGGTGAGAGAACTCCCACAGTCTCTGTTCAGCCTCCTGTCCTGACAGGGACCTGACTTCCCCTTCCAGGAGATGTTCCTGTAGTGGTGGGTTGGGGGGAACCCGGGCCCGCCCTCTACTCTGGGTTCCAGCCCAGGGACCCTAATGGTAACAGTTGTTGGCAGCCAACCTTTCACTGCCAGAGTTGCTACATTTCCCTGGGCCACTTCCCCACAGCTCTCCTGCTTCTCCCTTCTTCACCCTTACCTTAAGGCTCCTTTAACGATGGTTTTAGGGTGTCTTCAGTAACCAGCCCTTCAGCCGCACTTCCTCTCCTCTGGCTCCCTGACTCCCCTGCCTGACTGGAGTGAGCCCTTTTTATAGTATCAGCACGGCCTTAATTAGAGTCAGGTGGTCACATTAACTGAATGGCCTCACCTGACTCTTTACAGGTTAATTAGAGTCAGGTGTTCTCATTAGCCTGGAGCAGCCCCTGCTCTGGTCAGTCAGGGAACAGAAAACTGTTAATCCAGTGGCCAGTATATCTGCCGTCTGCTATTCTGCTGTACCCAACTGGCCTGGGTCTATCACAAATATAAAATAATGCCTGTTTACCCATGCCTGACACCACCCACCTTCCCCTTTTGCTATCATTGAAAAATCAAGAAGCACATTTCTAACTGTTGCTTTGCATGAAAATTTCATTGATTTGAGTGGAATGTCATCGTATACTACATCAGGCATGGCAAATTTGGTGGAAGAAGTGTTTTTAATATATACCAAATAGTTAATAGATTTATTGAAAAAAGAAGTCACTTCTGTCCTTGCACTGTACTGTTAACATCATGAACCAATGTAAACTTGTTTTGTTAAACATTTCAGAGAACTTAATTAGCATATCATCTACCTTTCTCCAAATGTATCTTTGTTCAACAGCCAACAAACAAGAAAGTAGAAAAGAAAGAAATAGTTAAATAAAAAGATAAATAAAAAGTTTATCCTTGTAGTACGTATAGATTTTCCCACCATAAAGATGTTTCAGAAACATTTGTGGGGAGTTTTTTCATGACAATGCCACGTATTTTCCCCTCACTGCCATTCACTTGTTTTAGCTCGATCCTGATGATCCAAGTATCAGCTCTGATTAGAAACATTTATTGATTAAAAAATGCTTTTTTAAATTCCAGAAAAAATATGTTTAGTGTATGTCAGGGGAGTCTGTTATCTGATTATTCATGGACTATATTTATACTTGTTTATGCAAATAGGTGCACATGTAAGTTTTCACACCACACTCAACACTATGATGTCCAAGTGTCACAGTAGATTTTCTCATCTAGTATGGAATTTGAGTGTGCCTTGTGCAATGAGAACTACTATGCTGCTGATTCAACTACCACCAACCTATGGAATTGTCAGCACAGGATAACAGATAATCTCTTTTGGGAGTTCCACATAAACTTAGCTGGCAGTAGGATGCATTGAATCGGCATGTCCTCTGCCTCAGCCACATCCACTTTCCATTTAGCACCACTATGCTGGTTGTCTAGATGCCCCACTCAGAAATAGATTGTAGTGAGTCAATCACTCTGGACAAGAGACACACAGTTTGGAGTCCTGGAAAACCCACAAAAAGAAACACTGATGGAACAACTAGAAACATAAGAACCAGAAGGTACAGTTATGAAATCTTGGGAAGACAGAATATCAAGAAGGAGAGTATTGTTGATTTATGACCTTTCCCCTGCTTCCCCTGCATTTGCTGTTTGTGACAAGTTTAACAATATTATAAGGGGTCTATAACCGACCTTGAGGTTTTGCATATTAGTTTGAAAAATGGATAAGAACATAAGAATGGCCTTACTGGGTCAGACCAAATGTCCATCCAGCCCAGTAACCTGTCTATCCTGGCGCCCCAGAGGGAGTGAACCTAACAGGTAATGATCAAGCGATCTCTCTCCTGCCATCCATCTCCACCCTCTGACAAACATCCTGGCTAATAGCCATTAATGAACTTAACCTCCATGAATTTGTTTAGTTCTCTTTAAACCCTATTATAGTCCTAGCCTTCACAACCTCCTCAGGCAAGGAGTTCCACAGGCTGACTGTGTGCTATGTGAAGAGGAACTTCCTTTTATTTCTTTTAACCTGCTGCCCATTCATTTCATTTGGTGGCCCCTAGTTCTTATATTATGGAAATAAGTAAATAACTTTTCCTTATTCACTTTCTCCACAGCACTCATGATTTTATATACCTCTATCATATCCCTCAGTCTCCTCTTTTCCAAGCTGAAAAGGCGTAGCCTCTTTAATCTCTCCTCATATGGGACGCGTTCCAAACCCCTAATCATTTTAGTTGCCCTTCTCTGAACCTTTTCTAATGCAGTATATCTTTTTTGAGATGAGGAGACCACATCTGTATGCAGTATTCAAGATCTGGGTGTACCATAGATGTATATAAGGGCAATAAGATATTATCCATCTTATTCTCTATCCCTTTTTTAATGATTCCTAACATCCTATTTGCTTTTTTGACTGCCACTGCACACTGTGTGGACGTCTTCAGAGAACTATCCACGATGACTACAAGATCTCTTTCCTGAGTAGTTGTAGCTAAATTAGTCCCCATCATATTTTATGTATATTTGGGGTTATTTTTTCCAATGTGCATTACTTTACATTTATCCACATAAAATTTAATTTGCCATTTTGTTGCCCAATCACATAGTTTTGTGAGCTCTTTTTGAAGTTCTTCACAGTCTGGTTTGGTCTTAACTATCTTGAGCAGTTTAGTATCATCTGCAAACTTTGCCACCTCACTGTTTACCCCTGTCTCCAGATCATTTGTGAATAAGTTGAATAGGACTGACCTTTGGGGAACATCACTAGTCACCCCTCTCCATTCTGAATATTTACCATTTATTCCTACCCTTTGTGCCCTGTCTTTTAACCAGTTCTTAATCCATGAAAGGATGTTCCGTCTTATCCCATGACAACTTAATTTACATAAGAGCCTTTTACATAAAAACCTTGTCAAAGGCTTTCTGGAAATCTAAGTATACTAATCACATCAGCCACGCCATCATGGGCTCGTTCAGCTGCACATCTACCAACGTGATATATACCATCATGTGCCAGCAATGCCCCTCTGCCATGTACATTGGCCAAACCGGACAGTCTCTATGCAAAAGAATAAATGGACACAAATCTGACATCAGGAATCATAACATTAAAAAACCAGTGGGAGAACACTTCATCCTCTCTAACCACTCAGTGACAGACTTGAAGGTGGCAATTTTGCAACAAAAAAACTTCAAAAACAGACTCCAAAGAGAGACTGCTGAACTTGAATTAATATGCAAATTAGACACAATTAACTCAGGCCTAAACAGAGACTGGGAATGGTTGGGTCATTACACTAACTGAATCTATTTCCCTATGTTAAGTTCTCCTCACACCTTCTATGGGTCATCTTAATTATCACTTCAAAAGTTTTTTTTCTCCTGCTGATGATAGCTCATCTCAATTGATTAGACTCTTCCTGTTGGTATGCATACTTCCACCTTTTCATGTTCTCTGTATGTATAAATATCTCCTGTCTGTGTGTTCCATTCTATGCATCCGAAGAAGTGAGCTGTAGCTCACGAAAGCTCATGCTGAAATAAATTTGTTAGTCTCTAAGGTGCCACAAGTACTCCTGTTCTTTTTGCGGATACAGACTAACACAGCTGCTACTCTGAAACCTGTAAGTATACTATGTCCACTGGATCTCCCTTGTCCACATGTTTGTTGACCCCTTCAAAGAACTCTAATAGATTAGTAGGACATGATTTCCTTTTATAGAAACCATGTTGACTTTTGCCCGACAATTTATGTTCTTCGATGTGTCTGACAATTTTATTGTTTCAACTAATTTGCCCGGTACTGATGTTAGACCAGGGGTCGGCAACCTTTCAGAAGTGGTGTGCTGAGTCTTCATTTATTCACTCTGATTTAAGGTTTTGCATGCCAGTAATATATTTTAATGTTTTTAGAAGATTTCTTTCTATAAGTCTATAATATATAACTAAACTATTGTTGTATGTAAAGTAAATAAGGTTTTTAAAATGTTTAAGAAGTTTCATTTAAAATTAAATTAAAATGCAGAGCCCCCGGACCGGTGCCAGGACCTGGGCAGTGTGAGTGCCACTGAAAATCAGCTTGTGTGCTGCCTTTGGTTGCCTACCCCCTGCGTTAGACTTACCAGTTTGTAATTGCTGGGATCACCTCTAGAACCCTTTTTAAATACTGGCATTAAATTTAAATACTGGCTATCTTCCAGTCATTGGGTACAGGAGCTGATTTAAAGGACAGGTTACAAACCGTAGATAATAGTTCCGCAATCTCACATTTGAGTTCTTTCAGAACTCTTGGGTGAATGCCATCTGATCCTGGTGACTTGTTACTGTTAAGTTTATCAATTAATTATAAAACCTCCTCTAATGACATTTCAAATTGTGACAATTCCTCAGATTTGTCACCTACAAAGGATAGCTCAGGTTTGTGATTCTCCCTAACATCCTCAGCCGTGAAGACTGAAGCAAAGAATTCATTTGGTTCTCCACAATGACTTTATCATCTTTAAGTGCTCCTTTTGTATCTTGATCATCTAGAGGTCCCACTGGTTGTTTAGCAGGCTACCTGCTTCTGATGTACTTAAAAACATGTTGTTATTACCTTTTGAATTTTCGGCTAGCTGTTTTTCAACCCCCTTTTTGGCTTTTCTTATTACATCTTTACACTTAGTTTGGCAGTATTTATGCTCCTTTCTATTTACGTCACTATGATTTGACTTCCACTTTTTAAAAGATGCCTTTTTATCTCTCACTGCTTCTTTTGCATGGTTGTTAAGCAACGGTGGCTCTTTTTTAGTTCTTTTACTCTTTTTTTAATTTGGAGTATACATTTAAATTGGGCCTCTATTATGTTGTCTTTGAAAAGTGTCCATGCAGCTTGCAGGGATTTCACTGTAGTCACTGTACCTTTTAATTTCTGTTTAATTAACCTCCTCATTTTTGCATAGTTCCCCATTCTGAAATTAAATGCCACAGTGTTGGGCTGCTGAGGTGTTCCTCCCACCACAGGAATGTTAAATGTTATTTTATTATGGTCACTATTTCCAAGCGGTCCTGTTATAATTACATGTATATAGTTACATGTTATAGTTACTTGCATGGGGGCAAGTAGCTGAATGTAAGTAATTGGGTTATCAGGGTTGCTATATTGAGAATGTATTGTGTTAGTACAAGGCTTATTGAAAGTAGTCATGCTAAAGGCTGGGTTGTAGTTAATATAGTGTAGGACCAAAGGAATATAACTAGATCATAATTTTGCACTCATTCAGAGAAGGTGAACAAGGGACCACAAAAGGGACAGAACACCACAAGATTCAGTTAGTAGGGAGGTTGTTAGGGGGGTGGGGTAGGTTTGGCAGTTAAGTTGCTAGACAACAGGTAAGTAGTTGGACCACTGTGATGCATAGAAATTGTTAGGAAATAATTAAAGATTGATGCAAATGGTTAATATTAATGATTACAGTTAATTCTGGACACCCAGAATGCCATAGATAGAATAGGGGCAGGCATTGAATTTATGATAATTGGAGTACCAGAACAAATGTTTATATGTCAGTGACATCTGCATAACGTGGGAAATAAGATGCCACACCTAGTTCCCTTTCCTTGAGTTCTCTCTTGTTCTAAACTGGTGTCAACTGTATATATGGTTGTCTGTGGTTCTCCACTTACTAATTATTATCTCTGTATTTTCCTCATCTTTTTTATAGTTTAAGTATGTAATCTGTTTATTAGCCTGGCCCTATTGTGTGCTTGGGTTACTTATTTGTATAGGTTTATGTGTTTAATAATTATAGGTAGTAAAATTATTTGATTTCTTTGTAAGGTTATAGATGGATCTCTACTATACTATTGCCAATCACTTAAATCCCAGAAAGAAAGATCAGTTTCTAAGGGAAACTCTGTGGGTAGTCCATTTTGGGAAAAATCTGTGATTGATTATGAATAATAAACATGGTAAGTGTGGCAAATCAGTTGTGTCATTATTTGTAGCAGCTACAGTGGTGACTAACAACATCCAGTGCAGTTGGGAGGTAAAGAGCATTAAGATCAGACTAAAGACCCTGATAGTTGGTAAGAGGAAGGTCCTTTAGCTTGGGGAGACCTGAACAGACTTGGACTGTGGAGAGATACAGCCAAGAGGTGTGTGTGCTGAGGTGGAGAAAAATAATGATGAGGGGATGAGGTCTCAAAAACAGTGCAAAATTATTAAAATTCAGATTTGAGGAGCTGAAAAATTGGTTAGAGTTTTCAACAGCAAAAATGAGTTTTTTTATGTTAATTGTCAAAAGTTTTGCCCAGCTCTCTTCCTGACACACATTTTACCATTTGTGATTGCTGCTGCCTTGCACACACACAATGTTATCTTCAGGTTACTTTGAACACTTATAATTATAGCCAGGTAGTAATTACTATGTATTATTCATTTAAAAAATCTGGAGCACAACGCATATGGGTGGGTAATGGTTTCATATTAGGAAATAAAATGGTCTCTCTTGAATTTCTAATTTCAAGAATGAAAGTATGATAAGTAAGGAGCTATTTTAATTTTAAAATCAAAATGAAAAGCATGTCTTTGGAAAGGCTGCTCCATCACCACAGGCAATTTTGAATGCACATTACAAAATGGCTGCAGGCACATATTTTGGTGTGACTATATATATATATACAGACACACACTAACTAAGAAGAAATAAATATATTCTGTTTGTAATCAAAGCGATGAGTGATTTTATTAATCCTTAATGAGTTAGAAGGTTGAACTAGTTTTTGTTACCTTTGATGAAGGACAAGGAATTCTGTATTCATTGGTATTTTGTATTCACAACTCCACTTTAAACACTGACTTTCTCCTTGTCAAATTATGTCCTATAAAATCTAAAGATCCATAAAACTAGAGCTGCAGTCAGATATTTACAAGAGATATGGGAGCTATGTGTTTGACTCCCTCACATGAATACATTAAAATAAATAAATAAATAAAAGCTTTACTCTTTTGTTCCCAGTTAAGTTATTGTCCAGTTCAGTTTACATTCCTCGTATTTCAAACCTTGTTCACTCTAGCATATAAATTGCATGCAGTTCTGCTACTACATGGCATTGTCCTGCTACTTTTCCCAAGATGGAACATTAAATTTAGTGCAAATTTATAGGGAACATAGAATTACCATAATAGTAAGCTCAAATATTCATATACCCATGTAAAGCCTACTTTTCCTGTCTCATGTAAAGCCCAATATTCAGGCTGTGTGTGACAACATGTGTGGATGGTGGGGTTGGAATTTGGTTTCCTACTCAGCCAAGGAATGGTGCAGTCATTCACTGCTCCATGACCCTTCAGTCTGTGGTAGTAACTATGGTCTACTGAAATATACCTATGGAGTTTAGCCTTGAGTTCTGTACAGTCAGTCTGAAGATCCACTGGTTGTGCACCTGCCTTGGCTCTTTCTAAAATTTCCCCTCCATGCTGCTGTACATAATACCGCGGAGACCCCCACAGCCTTTTCATAACAAAACATCAGCCTCACAACCTTCCTAGTGGAATGATCCTTCTGCTCTTCAAGCTTTGCGTGAAGGTGCCATCCTAGAAGAGCACTGTAAAGTGGAAGTCTTAGTATCCACATCATGTTTACACCATTCCTAAGTTTTCTCTGAGTCCTGACTAGCAGTGACATAACAGGCACCTCCCATGTTCCCCATCACAACTGGCCTGACAGAGGAATGTGTAGCCTGGCATGCTGAGCCATCTTCTTGGGGAACAACTTGCCTATAGCTATATAGTAGGCAAAACATGCCCAAAATCTCAAGTGGGAGTTCTACAGACATACTCCTGTTGGTAGATACTTGATCCCATAAATACTCCCATTGATTGCAGATCAGGGTGAGTGCTCACTATCTGAGCAAGAGTTGTATTATCTACTTTGTTCTGTCTTATGCTCAGACTGTGAGTGGTGTCATGGCCTAATGGTCAGAGCTGGAGTCCAAAGTCAGGAGTCAGCTGGGTCAGGATACTGGAGATCAGAAACAAGACAAACTCAGATGAGAACCACAGACTGGGGCAACCGCCCCTGGCCCTGCACTTTTGGGGGCCCTGCACTTCAGGGGGATTTGGGGTCCAGGCAAAGCTGTCCTGTCCATAGGACACACCGGGACAACCACCACATGCCTCACATTGTAGGGGCCCTGCACTTCGGGGGATGTGGCACCGGCAGCAGTGAGCAACCCGGCCCCAGCCCGGTCCTGCTCTGCCCCTTCTCCCAAGCCTTCATCTCGCCTCTTTCCGACTTGTGTTTGATTAAAGCATAACTTCCAGAAAGGCATCCAGCCTTGAGCTGAAGACAAGAAGAAATAGAGAACTCACACTTTCCTTAGTAGTTTGTTCCAATTATCAATCACCCTAACTGTTTAAAAAAAATTCTGTGCCTAATTTGAATTTGTCTGGCATCATCATCCACCCATTTGTTCTATTTATGCCTTTCTCCGCGAGATTAAAGAGCTCTTTGGTACCAGTACTTTTCCCCATGAAGTTACCTATTCATATAATCAAGTGAATCAATCTCTTTTTTTTCTTTGATAGACTAAACAGATTTAGCTATTTAAGTCTCTCTCTGTAACATGTTTTCTCCAGCCTTCAAATTAAGTTTGTGTCTGTTTTCTGTACCATCTCGACGTTTAACTTTTTTTTTTTAAATTGTGGGCACCAGAACTGTATGCAGTATTCCAATACCAATGCCACATGCAGAGATTAAGTCGTCTCTTTGCTCCCCTGTGTATACATCCAAGTATCATATTAGAGCTTTTTGCCACAATATCATACTAGGAGCTCAGGTTGAGTTGCTTGTCCACTGTGATCCCTAAGTCCTTTTCAGAGTCACTGCTTTTCAGGATATAGTCCCCTAATCTGTAGGTATAACCTGCATTACTTGTTCCTAGCTGTATAACTTCTTATTCAACTGTATCAAAACACATTTTGTTTGAATGGGCTCAGTTTTCCAAGTGATCAAGATTGTTCTGTATGACTGCCCTGTCTTCACCACTATTTATCACCCTGCCAATTTTTGTATCAGCCAGAAAATTTATCGGCAGTGGGCTACATTCCTAAATGGATTTAGGTGCCTAATTTCAACTTTAGGCACCTAAACCCAGGATCAGGCACCAGTGATTTTTCACAAAACTCCTACTCAACTGCCACCAAACCCTGTAGACACTGAGACTCACTCAGCACCTAAGTTTTTGCAGTAAAGGTTCCCTAGGTGCCTATGTTTCTGCCTCTGGTCATGCGGGCTGCTGCTCCTTTAAAGTCATCCAGACACCTAAGCCCCAGTGTGATGCACAAACCAGGAAAAGTTAGGTGCTCCTCTGCCTAATTTGCCTATGGGGCCCAATTTGGTAAGCATGTGAGAGTGAGGAGGAGGACTTCCCTCCTAACTTTAATCCAGTGGTTAGGGTTCTCACTTGGGATGTGGGATATATCCACTTTAAGTCCCTCCTCTGACTGAGGGGGGAAAGGGATTTGAACAGGGATCTGCTACTTCTCTGAAAGGGAATGAAATCAATTTTCAAAATATTGAGACTGGGGAAATCCTGAATTTCAGACAGCTCTACTTCTAATGGCCTACACCAATTTTGAAAATGGGGCCCAGGCTCCTAACTCACTCAGGTGCTTTTGAAAAACTTGTCTCATGGCTATATCTAGCTAAGAGCCAGACTTCTCTGAATTCAACCCATGAAAGCAATTCAACTAGTTTAAACCTATTTCAATGAAGCAATCCAGCCATAATTACTATATACCATCTGTTATTGTTCTGTGTTCTGCTTGCTATGTGTTTTACATTATAAGCTCTTCAGGACAGACTTCCTGTTATTTAGCAGAGATCTCCTCTGTGTAAAACCATATACACTAGAGGTAAAATAAATATTTAAGGTGCTCAGATTATCCCAGGGGGAGGGGAGGGGAATGCTGAGAGAAGTTGCTGCTACTGCTTTATAATTGCTTTACCTAGGGCAGTGCTTTTCTTCTGTCTAGCCATTACCAAACTAACTAAAAATAAATAAATAAATCAAAGAGCCCAAGCTTTAAGCAATCCTTTAACATAGCAGTTGGAAATATGTACCTCACTTCTCTCCTAACTGTTGTGCTGGGATGTGAAAAGGAATAGAAGGGACCATGAGACAGGACTCATGGACTAGCTCATCTTTTATGCATTGAAGACAGTGTAATCAGGCTGTTCAGATTCCAGCTGGCAGTATCTGGGAATACAAAATGAAAGCATAGGTAACTTTAGTAGCATTTGTCAATCATGTGGGAAAGGCAGAGCAGTATAGAATTAGAGGAAGAAGCATGCCTTGAAAACCTTTCCTTGCCACTGCTAACTTTGGCTGCAAGATGTTGCTGTATTCCTGATTTGTTATTTTCTCCACTGAATATCTATGGACACAAGGTAGCTTATCAGATGCTTAAAGTGTATTCCATGGGGCATCTGCTTGACAATGAGATTTTTATATGTCACGTTCCTAAAAGATCTTAAGAACCAGGAGCCAGGGAGATTAATCTGAGAACGGATTAGCCATGACTACAGAAAAATGAGGTAGAATAGTCTTTATTAAACTATAAAGAGAGAGTATTTTGTGTTCCGTAAATACCAATTATTTCTTGGAGTTTTATGAACCTTCCTGTCAGGTGAAGTGGATAAAACATATCATTTACATATGCAGATTTCTGAGGTCTACTGAAACACAAAAGGCAAAACTTCTCAAACAAGTGTAATGGATCACAAATTTTAGATTCTGACCTCCTTGTCTGTGTGAAACTCCCATTGTCATTAATAGGAGCTCTGCACAGATAAAGACAGCAGAGTATTAGAGTTTAAATCCACAGTGAATATCTGGGAGGAGCAGTATGACCAAAAGAAGAAAACAAAAGTGAACCTATTTTGTTCTGATTCTCATGTAAATAGGTTGTGATGACATCAGATATCACCAGTGCAGTAGTGGGATAACAGAAAATAAGTTTTCTGCACATAATGAAGCTTTTGCAATATTCTCCATTCTTCACATCTCAATTTGTTGTCAGCTGGCAGTGTCTTATAGTAATGCTCCAAAACAATTTATATATCTAGGTAGTTCATCTAAATGGATTGGTATGGTCTCTTTATACCCATATAGTCATTGACAGAAGAAATCATAATTAGCTGTCTCCCTGTATCAGCTGTAACAGCGGACTTTCCTGAGGTCACATTGTGACAGTCTGTATCCCTATGTTCACTCTTTTTACAAGTCTATGATGGCTTTTTACAAAGTATGCCTTGTGAGGTATCATTTGAAAACTCATAATTTGCTGATCATTATTGTCTGGTAAAATATTTGTGGCATCATTGTATGTAAAATTATAAGGTTTTACTGTAGGATATGACTGAGACATATTCCAAGTCTGCAAAAGCAGGTACAAAACAGTTCCTCAGAGACCAAAGGCAACCTGATGCCTCAGCCAGGTGTCAACAAAATCAAATGGAATATTATCTGGTTAATCAGCTATTCTTTGGCAGAAAAAAGGATATGAGTGAGAAATTTACATTTTCACAAAGAAACAGCTGGAGATTCCTATCCCTACAGACTTCCTTTCTCCTGAACCAGGTGGAGATAATTTTCAAAGGAAAAAGGGAAGTATAAGAAAAAGGGAACAAACACTCCAGAATACTCCTTCCTTTCTCTATGCGCACAAAATTAATGAGAACTGAAGGACACTGAACTGGGGGAAGGGTCCTGGATGAAAGGAATCCAGCCAATAAACATGTGATGGGGAAACCTTTGCTTTGCATTTATTTAGCTTGTTATGTTAGATATTAGTTATGTTTTACTTTTTATTTCTTTGTAACCAGTTCTGACTTTTATATCTCATTATTTGTAATCACGTAAAATCTATCCTTCTGTAGTTTATAAACTTGTTTGATCTAAACCAGTGTGTGTTTGGATTGAAGTATTTGGGAAACTCCATTTGAGATAAGATTTGTACACATCATTTTCCAGTAATCAAATGATGGACTTTATATGAGCTTGTATTGTCCAGAAGGCTGATGGGGTATACAAGACACACATTTCTGGGGGAAAGTCTGGGGCTGGGAATTTGCTGGTGTCATTTTGCAGTGTAATTCATGAGTGGCTGGCTATAGCACTCATACAATATCTGGGAGTGATTTGTATGATGAAGGCTGTATGTGAGCAGACCAGGAGTGGTTGCTCTCACAGGTTGAAGAATTGAGGGGACACGGCTTCCATCTATTCAGATTGTACCTTGGGTAATGTCACACACATGTCTATGGTTAGCCTGATTTAGGGGATGCAACGTCACTATTAATTGAAGACGTTTCATAATATAAAAAATAGCTCTTGCAAGTTTTGTAAAATCATTTTTCTCTCTTGCCTCATGAATATTATGAGTATTTAAATTGTTTTCTACCATGATGCAGTGCAACACCTCATTTTCATAAGTCCCTGGGGATAGTCACACAGCTCCGCGTTTATACTACACTTGCCGAATTCTCACCTAAATGAACAATATATAATGCTAATTAAACAATATTATTTGTATGGTAATCTTAATAAAAGCACTATAAAAACCTCTAATACAAGCAAGCTATATCTAGTATGACACATATAAATGAATTGCTTTCAGCAATTTCAATCTCCCATGTCAAATAGCCTTATTATATAAGGTCTGTTCAGAAAGGCTATTATGCCGCTTAATGACAAGAACAAGAGGAAACTTACTCCTGTCTAGAGCTAGAAAATAAGTTTTTTTTCTGTCAGATTCTCTCCTTAACAAAGTGTCGTATGGAATAGCTACATTGTGATAACGATCGTCAATGTTAGGTCACAAACCATAATTCAGAGTGAAATAACTTTGGAGACAGTAAGGAGCATTTCCTCTATTCAAAACAAATGTAAACCTCAACCAGTATCCTCTTTTGTGGATAAAGGCAGGTAAGTTTTATATAAAGGTTACGGTGATGACATACATAATTATGAAAGGAAAATCAACAAAGTGATACATGTGCATTTCATTTTACTTGTGTGCTATTGTTACATAGCTAGACCTCAAAATAAAAATTATTGGCTATATTTGTAACAATTTTGTCTTCCAATTCAAAACAAAGCAAAACTACCCTTTCAAAATCAACCCTTTCCAGGATAGAGACTCTCCATCCTATAAGTATGCCCTACATTCTTTGTTCCTAGACGTATACATTTAGCCATATTAAAATGAATGCTGTTTGCTTGTGCCCAGCTTACCAAGTGCTCTGTATCAGTGACCTGTCCTCTTCATTATTTACCGCTTCCCCAATTTTTGTCATCTGCAAATTTTATCAGTGATGATTTTATGTTTTCTTCAAGGTCATTAATAAAAAATGTTAAATAGCATAGGGCCAAGAACCATTCCCTGTAGGACTCCTATAGAAACATACCCATTGAATGGTGATTCCCCTTTTACAATTATATTTTTAGACCTATTAATTAGACAGTTTTTAATCCATTTAATGTGTGCCATGCTAATTTTATCTTTCCATTTTTTAAAATCAAAATATCATGTGATACCCAGTCAAATGCCTTACAGAACTATATTATGTCAACACTATTACCATTATAAACCAAACTACCATGATCTCATCTGACCTCCTGCATAATGCAGGCCATAGGACTTACATGAATTAATTCCTGCTTCAAGTCCAATATCTGCAGCTGAACTGAAGCATAGCTTTTAGAAAAAACATCAGTGATAAAGAATCCACTACAACTCTTGATAAGTCCTTCCAACAGTTAATTACTGTTAATTTTTTTGCCTTATTTATAGTTTGAGTTTGTTGCTAGATCTTTATCTGTAATGCTCTTACCAAATGTTTGTTCTCCATGTAAGTAGTTGTAGCCTCTAATGAAAACACCCCTTAACTTTCTTTTGACTCTTCTCTGAAACCTCAACAATTTCTTTTTTCTCCACAATGTTTCTTTACCAGACCTCCATGCCTTCTTTGGCTTCAGGTGTCAGTGGCTGGAGCCGGGGCCGGAGCAGGGGCTGTGTGCCCCCACTGGCAAAGTTCCCTGTAATGTTTTACATCCATGTGCGGAACTAATTTTGTTATGTACACCAATATGGAGGTGATGTGTGGCAAGGTAGGACTTAGGGTGTTGGAGTGTGGGAGGGGGCTCAAAGCTGGGGCAGAGTGTTGGCATGTGGGGGAGGGGGTGAGGGCTCCGGCTGGAGATGAAGGCTCTGGGAGGGTGCAGGGGATGAGGGTTCGGTGTGCGGGAAGGGGTTAAGGGCTTGGGGAGTGGGTTGGGATGCGAGCGAGTGAGGGCTCCAGCTGGGGATGTGGGCTCTGGGGTGGGGACATTTTTCTTTATTTCCCATAACCTGTCCATGACTTTTACTAAAAATAACTGTGACAAAATCTTAACCTTAACAATAGTTTATGATAGTACAGGGAAATCCGTTCTTTCCTCCCTTTTAATAGAACAATTGAGCATGTGTATATTTTTATTTAATTTAGATTTAATTCTAACTTGTATAATTTTGTTTCTTACAGAATTGGTCAAAACATAATTAAAATCTGACATTTCTCTATTTATAAGAGAGTCTGTTTTGTTAAATTTGTGAGTGATGCTATTTTAAGTCAAAATTCTTGATATTTCTGAAAGTTTTAGTTTTGTAATATTAAAATGGAAAATCTTGTTCTAGGATCAGTTTTCACATCTAAATAAGCTAATTGTTATAACAACTATAACTGCAAAAATTACAGGAAAGGCTAAATATAGGAAATGGCCCAGAGTAAAATTGCAATGATTCCCCCCCTCCTCAGGCCCTACTCTAGTGTTTTAATTTGTGATTTTTACACCTATTTAAATTATTTGTATGTGATATGATTTACATATGGAAGAACCAAAGAAGGAATTAGCGTAACAGTGGTTACTATTCACAGTAATGTCTCCAGGTCACTCTCAGTTTCTGTAATAGGACACATTTATAATTTGGCTCAATACATTACCTTGACACTCATTTATAATTGTCAAAAAAGTGGCCAATTTTGAAGAAAAAAAAGATTTTAAATTAATTGATTTTAGTATTTCATTAAGTCCTTAACCTATATTTTTTTTATTTATTGCATTTCCCATTATTAAATAGGAAGTTTTTCTTAAAAGTTGACTCTTAGCATCCAATCAACATCTAAAATGCAACTCTCAATTTAAACATGGCAAAAGTAATCTTAATGATCTTTATTTCTGAAAGATAACCAAACTCAAGTCTAGACTGGTGAGAGCATTTAGCCTTTAACCATATGGGCAAAAATACAAAGAGGCAACTGTTGGATATTTTTATGCAGAAATATATCAGTTATACTCAGTGCGCATTTATAGTTTCTTTGCTATCTGTTTAGATAATAGTATGCCTAGAGAACATTAGTTTAAGACCATTGCCTGAAGGTACCGGTCCCAGGCAATGATGAGTTTACAATGGCAATCTTCAATAAATTATTGAAGCCATTTATTGACAAGAAACTCCATTGTGTCAGCTCCAAAGCACTAGTACAATATATTGCCTTATATTTAATCAGCCACATCCTATATTCCACATCCTATCATAGCTAAACCAGCTAAACCAGCTATCAGAAAAAAAAACTTTTACTTCACTGGGAGTTTATTTTATATGGGGAAATGTGTAGCGGGGAATTTATGTGCAAGGCAGGGTTTACAGCTTCATAATCTCTCTCGAGTACCTGAGAGTTAAGTATTGCATCCTTCAATTTTGCCTAGATTAAAAGACAATTTAAGATGTTTGCTGCTTCTTACAGGAAAAGCCATAAACATTAGGCAAATGTCCATCTTATAATTCTGGAAAGTTGTGCTTGTCAATCAAGATAATTACATTTAGTTTCCTAGTACATCCCTTGTGATGGAGGATTTCAAGGTTTGGTTCTCTGGCACCATTGTAGTTCTCAGTGTGCAAATGGCTGTCAGCTGTACAGACAAATCTTGAGACTATGAAGGTAAATTAGTATGATGTGATCATGAAGGGAAACTGTATATCTAATGCTTAGAGAAGTAGAGTGGGAGTTAAGAGCCTTGGGTTCCATTCACACCTCTGCGGCACACTTGCTGTATGACATTGGGCAAGTTATTCAACCTTTCTGGGTAGATTTACTTTAGACTGATTGCCAGTCAACTCAAGTTAAAACATTCTACTCTAGAGAAATTCTCTGTGACAGTATTGCCTGTATTTAATGTGGGGAATAGCAAGACCTACCTGACAGTGGCATTAAAAAAAAAAAAAAAAAGCATGTGTGCCAAAAAAAAAAGCACTTTGAGATCCTGGATGTAAGGTGCTGTAGAAGTGTAAATCATCATAGTTACTGAATATACTGTAAGTGATCTGCAACCCTACACAGCTCACAAATGGGATTATACTAGATCGAGACAGGAATTTTCCGATAAAACAGGGTTTTGTAGATCCTGAATTCTTTTGAAGAAATGTGTCCGGTTTTACGAATCACTGACCGGTTTCCTGCTTGCTCACTTGATGAGATGCTAGGGAGTGTGTGCTTTTAGGAGCCAGGGCACCAAGGCAGTCTCCATTGTCCTACAAATTGTCAGCAATGCCCACGCATATTTCTTTGAGAAATCCACTAACACTTGGAATATGGCAGGTGCAAGAACACAAACTTTGATAATTGTCAAGGTTCCAATCTAATTTCTTTGCAAGTCACAGAAAAAAATAGCATGGATTTCAGTGAGATTTGGATTGGGCCATTAGTGCAGAAAAGGATGGCAGAAACAAAAATACATTTAACTACTTAGCTCCTTTTCATTTACATCAAACTAGACTAGTATCAGTAAAGTATTGTACCATAATTTAAGTTGTGTACGCCATACATATTGACAGCATCATGCTATAGCACTAACAGCATTGACTCACAACAATCTGAACCCTTGAGGAGTTTCTATTATCTAGACTTCCTTTAGGTACAGTCCACTAATTGCTAAAATCTGCCAAAGAGCTTAGAGCATATCACACTCCAACTTCTGATTACGATTTGGTTTTATTCAGAAAAAAACAACCACCTTATTGCAAATATGCAGTATCAGAAGCAACTTTAGTGATGAATGAAAAAAGAGCATCACCGAGACATGCAAATCGGGCCTATGTCACAATGAGACTCAGTGAATATTTGGTCCATACAGGCCATAACAAAGAATATCTGAAGATTTCTCTTTTCTCTGTATTTAGCAGACATATTGCTAGCAAAGTCCTACAGTTTGCTTTCATGCTACATGGTAACATATTTGATTAAGATATAGGTAGCAAATAAGCATTTTCTCTCTTGCGTGCACAAATAAAGACTATCTGCCAGTGAAAAGGAAAGATAGATTTGTTGGATAATTATGACTGCCCCAAGCTAGTTTATATTATAGTACAGTAAGATAACTTATGTTACTTAAACCTATGTGGCATGAATGTATATTCCTCAGGCAATTTGTTTGCAAACAGTCTATGTCAGACAATACTGTCATCAGATTAAACTAGAGATGACAGAGTCCATAAAACAAGTTGTGCATTTGCCTGAAGACATGGACTATCAGACAAAGGGCTATAACACTGAAAGGCTAAATGTAGGATATAATGCACTATGTTTTTTCAAGTGAGGCATAGACACATACAGAAGATTCTACATGTTGTTCTGCAAGAAACAAAAAGCCTTCTCTTTCTTTAAGCAGAATAGAAGTTCTTATGCTCAGGAAAGGAAACAAGCAAGATATTCCCACTTAGTGCACCAACAGTAATTCAGAGCTTGTCATCAGACCATATACATTGAGTATATTCACTGTAACTGATTGTGTTGCCTTTCATGGTTAAACATAACAGCCACCTGGTGTACATACTTTGTTCTGGAGACGTTTGTTAAAACCACCTACATACTTACAGCTGCCTAACTGGTGCCAATAACATAAACACACACATCTGCTAGTTTAATATGGACTGGCAGAGGAGGATTCTGGAAAGCTAGTGGCTGTATGGCCAGGATTTCCTGTAACATACTGCAATCTATTACTCTGGTATCTAATATATACTCAGGTATGTCTGTAAGGTCTATATAGGTGCTAGAGAGAGAGAGAGAGAGAGAGAGAGAGAGAGAGAATTGCTTCTAATGTTTATTGCTGAGTACAGGGTTCCTCCCCAAATCCCCTGCTCTAGTGGCTGATCCCCCATCCCTTTACTTTGTATTCCTTTTCTTCTGGATGTGTAGTTATCTTTAGTTTCTTCTTCAGTTGTTTATTGATCCATCCATTGGGAAGTAGAAAAACTCTCAATAGCTGGATGACACTAAGAACAAAACTTAATACGTAAACTATTTACTACTCAAGACAAATAATGTGGACTGTACAAATATAATTCATGTTCATATACACAGTGCAGCATATAAAGTTCTACCTCTTTCATGTATAAAAATATCTGATAGGCTGAGAAACTTCAGACTAGAAATACATAAGTACATTAACTGACATGTTAGATAGTTAATGATTTGGGACCCAGCAAATGAAAAAAAATGTTGATCTGGAACAAGTACAAACTGTTGTTACTGGGGATGTATGTCCTTAGTTACTGTGAGTTCCTGAAATCGAGGCACACTGCACCTCAGTGATAGGGACATGGGGAGGGAGGTGATAAGTTCAGTGAGGACCTGATACATTAACTTTTTAGTTGGAGAGAGGGGCAGTTCTGGAAAGAGTTGGTGGCTCTATTACGAAGGCTGCATTAGAGGGGAAAGAGAAGCATTTATGTGTGGGGGCTTTGTTGGGTGGAGAAAGGGATGGGTATTTTGGAGGGGCTTCCCTGGGGAACTGATATGTGTGCCTGAGTCGGGTACCTCTTTTGTTGGGGGAATGGCTGGATTTTGTCTGGATGTGAGGGAGGGGGCTATGATGGTGGAATTGATTGATCTTTTGCTGAGGGAAGAGTTGTGTTGAAAAAGAAACTGAAGGCTTTTTTTGTTGGGGAAACCATACAAAGTCATTACTCTCTAATGCCTTCACTATGATGGCATTCACGTCCTACAAAAAGCTTAAGTCAGAGAGAAGGTCTGGATTTATTATAGTATAATGAATTCAATTAGATTTCCTTTAAAAGGCCATACATTTACATACTGCATAGATACTTCTCTCACACAATACTGTATACTCATTTTATAACTCCATTAATAGAGCTTTACTTTTACTGCTATAGATTTTCTTTTTTATTTGGTTTTGGCAAAAGTTAACATCGATTTCAGGTTCATTATCTTTATGCAGTCTATTTTTCAGGTGGACCATTTCCTGTGTATTCAACCAGTGGAGTGTAGTTTCTAGTCTACTTATTACCTTCACATTCTAGGTGTTTTTCTTCAATCCTTATTAGGAGTTTCATCTACTTCATTACCTACCAGACAGTTTGTTACTGTACATGCAATTTCTCCTGTTGTCATGAAATGGGTGGTCAGACCATCAATGTAGATTCCCTATTCTAAAGCCTGTAGTGTATTTTTTAGATATTGTATGTTCAGCTCTGTAGCCATTTCTTCAATGTCATGTCCTTTCTTCCCGCATTGTGGATCTAAATCAGAGTAACCATTACAATCACTGTCCATGAAAGCACGAGGGAAACATTGCAGGCAGCATTTTGCTGACAGCAAAAATTTCATTCCAACATACTGCAGCACTGTACACAGCATCCTTTAATGTGTAGCATTTAAGGAAATAAGTTACAGGCAAATCTGATGAGAGCAAATCACACAGGAAACATTCTTGATTTCTCTTTTACCACAAGACAACAATGTCCTACTCCATAAGCTGAATGCATGATGGGGCATTTAAGAAAAAAAGTCATAGGAATATCATCTGGGTTTTTTTCTGAGAGAAATCTCAAGGTAGGGCAACTGTCCCCTAGTAAAATTGTTTTTAGAAGATAGGCTATTTTCTTTTCATCTTTTTTTGAAATAGAAAAACTGATAATTGGTTTGAAGCAGGCAGTAAACAGGACAGTTGCCTTCTGTTTGTTGAGTCTGTTTATATTTCAGGAAGATGGCTCATAAATCAACACACTCGAAGATATACAGATTTACATACCACCCACTGCTAAGTGAGAATTTTGCAGTTTCTCATGGTATTTGACCAAATTAAAAATGAGATGCCGCTTTTCACTTTTTTATAGTGGTTGATATACTGTGACATTATCAATCTGAAGTTCAGTCAGGTCATCTGAATCTTTTCCAAGTTTGTCCATATTGAATCCAGTTAAGCACATAAATATTTTATTTCTGTTTTCAAAGGAGAACAAAAGACTGGCAGGAAAAAAGACTCATTGGGTAAGTGTAATTTTCTCCCTTTTTATGCCTCCTTCCACTAAGAAAGTTGGAGGAATACATTATGTTTCTTTAACTCACTGGCCAATATGTCTTCTTTTGTGCTCAGTCCACAGAGGATGGGAGTCCATTACTTTGCCCAGCTACAAAACCTGGCTTTAACTCAAACTGTAGCTGTTTATGTGTTCAGCTCTGTAGCGCTGGATATCCCTGGTTCAATTCTAAGTATCAGTCAAGAAGGCAGCCATCACAGTTTCACAGAAGAATTTGCAAGTCTAAAGAAGTCATTAGGCTCCCACTCCTTTCATATGGGTTTCACTTAAGAGATGTTTGTGGGCTATAATGAAGGAGAATTATTGATACGGATTTAGTAGCCATATCAAGAGCTACCTGACATCACATCTAATAAAAAAGTAACAGTAAGTACAGATGGTGAGACGTACATAACCTGCCAGAGATGAACCTCAAAGTCTCTAGAAGAATGATCAAGCAGGGAAAAAACCACTGAGGTTAAAAAAGTTAGTATGCAATAGATTCTAACGAGGCTTTCAGGATAGGCTACAGCTCCCAGATTTTATAGTGACAATTTCTACTCTAGACTCATGAGAGAAATGGTTCAGAATAGTTCTTCCACCCCTAGTTTCATTAGACATTCCCAAGTTTGCATAAAGACATTTTTCATTTCACAGATAATCTGAAATAATAATTTGTACTGCCAAAATTTTGAGCTAGATATTTTTGCCTTATTCCCACTGCCTCAATTCTTGCCATATAGATGCAAGCAAAATGTAAAAATGAATAAAACCAGTCTCCCTAGGGAAGGGCTGAGGAAGGATAGCCCCGTAGTAAAGGTATTGGACCTGGGCTCATGAGAGCTGGCTTCATTTCTGAAGACATTGATGTGGACCTAGTAACAGTACATTGGATGTTTCAGGCGGTGGCTGTAGTACTGAAGCCCAATGGCAAAGTCTGAATTTGTATGGTCCTTGCACAAGTTAATAAAAACATGTGCAGAGAGACATATTCTTCCCACACTCAACCAAACATTAGGTCTGTTATCAGAAGCCAACATCTCCTCAAAGCTAGATGCTTCAGCTGGCTTTGCCTCCCTCCACCCCTCCCCCCCAAAATCTATTCCATTATGTACATTCATTTATCCTGTTTGAACGCGCTGTTCAATCATCTTCCATTCAGCAGATTTTCAGCACTAGAACATTTCTAAAAGAGAATCTCTCAGATCAGGTTTGCCTGGCATCCTTTGCCATGCAGATGATGTGTTGCTATATAGAAGAGATAAAAAATAACACAGAGTGAACCACATGCAGTTTTGAGATGTTTTCAACAAGCCAATCTCACTCTGAAGGAGAAATGTGAATTTGGAAAGGAGCAGATAATATTTGTAGGACACATAATTAGCAAACAGGGAATTCAGTGAGACTCAGACAAGTTAAAGGCATTACTCACCCAAATCCAAAAGTATTTGTGCTGCAAGAAGATCCATGACATGACAACTCATTTTGAGAAATTCTTACCAAATTGAGCTAGCATAACAAAAGCCTTAAGAGATCTCTTTAATTGTCAAATATGTGGATTTGGAGTAGCCCACAAGAAAACACATTTAATAAAATAAGCAAATAACTGACATCTCCACTAGTTTTGGTGCAAAGTTTGGTAAACTATCCAACAACAGTAGTAGTGAATGCAGCTTCATATGGTACAGGAGCCATGCTCACACAAAAACAGGCTGAAACAGACCATAGACAAAGAAAACATTGCCTGAATAATTTCTCTCTGTAAAGCTACCTAACAGAACTTGGTTGACCACAGATTTTTTTTTTCTGGAAAGGGGACATATACATTCTTGTAACTGATTACTTCTCATATATTGACTTAACTATGTTTACATAGACTTAATTGGAAAATTTCATCCAGAAACTAGATAAAGAGCCTCAGTTTATCTCTGAAAAATATTCTACCAGGACTTTGATTTTGACCATTGTACCAGCAGTGCACATTGCCCTCAGAACAACATGGAGGTGAAGACTCTAAAAAGACTTCTGTAAAAATCAGTGGCCCCATATAAAGTATTCCTGGCATATTGTTTATCACTGCTTTTGGTCTGGACTATCTCCAGCAGAACTTCTGATGCGAAGACAACTAATGACACCTTTATCTGGCTTGCCAATACAATTTAAACCTCAGTGGCCTTACCCAAAAGAAATTTGGGAAACGAGTTGCTGAAATGAAAATTTGGTATCAACAAAACTTGTTTGGCACAGAACAAACTCACTACCTGAACTGAGATGATGGAACAAATTTTGAACCTTGTTTGGAACTTGGCAGAAACTCCCAGATCTTACCTAAGGGAGACTCTAAAAGGACTTCTCCAGAGGAATTGGGTTTCCCAATACAAAGAAGGGAGGATCAGGGACCTGTAAGCACTCTGTCAGGAAGTGAATTCCACCCATAGGGAACTCCATGCACAAACTCAACAGAACAGAGAATGTGGTCTGGAAGACTTAGCGATCCCCTTGAAGACTTGATCTTTAGAATACTATTCAGGACTATTTAAATGCAACATAGTTACGTAAATAGATTTAAAGAATTTGAAGTTTATTTTGAATTGCTGTGTATATCCAGTGGTTTATAATTTAAATTTTAATCTTTTTAGTATAAAGAAAGGGGGATAAGGAGTGTTTACAGAGTTCTTGATCCTCCACAGTTATCAGAGAAGCATAGGTGCTGGAACTAGAGGTGTGTGAGTGGGGAGGGTGTGTGTGCTGCCACACTCCTTGGCTTGAAGTAGTTTTCATCATATACAGGTTTTACAGTTTGGTTCAAAGGATGTCAGCACCGCCGCTATACAGATTGTTCCAGCACCCCTGCAGAAAGGACCAGGATGCATTGCCATGGGGATCTTATTAAACATAGGAACTTCCTGGTTAGGGAGTTCTGTAATTGCTGCTTAAAGCATGGCTCTTTGTGTTTATGTCCGCACACAGCAGAGTACATTGGCTACTTCCAGCCAAGTCTAGGATGCAAAGCTACAAGCAGTGAAAAGTTTTCCTAGATGCGGGAATATAGTGTGAAGGATCCACAGGTGTGCAATCCTGCCCAAAAAGTGGATGGTGCTAGCTGGTGAGGAAGTATGGTAAGGTCATTCACTTACCCTCTTCACCACACCAGCATACAGAGTAAGCCTCTCCCACTTGGCACTGACAGGATATGCCGCCGACACTGGACTATGTGGGGCACAATCCTTCCCTGAGCTTCCTCTTCAGGAATGCAGCTCCACAATGCTCCAAAAAGCAGTCTAGTACCTAAATGGCACAATTTGATGCTAACTTATTTTTACTCATTATGTTTATTACAGTCATCCCCAGTGGGTAACCAAGAACAGATTCCAGTTTTCCTAGAGACACTATTCAAACATAGAATAAGAGACAGTCCCAGCCTCGAAGAGTTCACAAACTAAATAGACAGGGGTAGGACTAAGGTATAGAACAAAAGCAGAATGCACAAATGTGATGGCAGCAAACATAATGTTAGTTCCACAATTTTTTGGTTTTATGATTTAAATTCTTCCAGTGGGGTTAGGTTAAAAGGAGCTTACCTAGATTGAAAGATGGGTGGAGGGGATTGGAGCAAACCACCAGCTGGCGCAGTGGAGAGACCACCCAGACTGAAAATTATAGAAGGCAGTTCCAGGACATCTGTGTCCAAAGGCTTCTGCTTTCCCTGCTTTCTGCAGGGCCGCCCAGAGTGGGGTGGGCAAGTGGGCCCCCACAAGAATACAGTATTCTATAGTATTGCAACTTTTTTTTATGGAAGGGGTCCCCAAAATTGCTTTGCCCCAGGCCCCCTGAATCCTCTGGGCAGCCCTGGCTTTCTGCATCTGCTGAGCTGGATTCAGGCTCTGGCGGGTTTCTACCTAAATTTCCTTCCTCTGAGCGCACATCATTGAGGGGAGTGGGGATGTCATGTGAGTTCTAGTGCCTCCAAAGTGGGTCTCCCTGCATAGTTACTTCCATTTGCCATTCAAGCAGTGCCTTGTCTTGGTGTCCTCTATCATATCTCTGGTGTTGCTCCCTGCTAGTGTCTGTGAGCTGATGCAGCCACACACCGCTCCCAGCTTGGCAAATCCAGACCATTACACATTGGTATCCTTTCTAGTATTTTTTCAAAGGAAGCAATGGAATTACAGGTATATTAAAACAAGCTGTCCAATCCCTAAAGTTTTGTCATGAATGAATGCAATTCCATTACAGGGCAATGACAGACCTGACACTTCTTTGAGACCAGTTTAAGCTCTTGCCTTAAGCCTTGAAGAGCATCTGTGTCACTGGATTTAGATACTTGACAGAAATTGCTCAATATTCCTACAGGATAGGACAAAAAGGCTACAGACAGAGGAAAATAGCCAGAGGATTGTGTTTACTCACAGTCAGCCCCCTCAAGATTGAGAGCTTATTAAAAAATAATTGCAAAACTTGCTGCAAACATCCACTGAGGGAACCAATAAATTGTTAATGCACCATTTGAGGTTTAGGAGCCTGTCTGTGGAAGTGAAGAGTGTCACAGGATGGCTTCTTCATCTGGAGATAATTCTCAGTAAACAAGCCACCTTATCTTAAAACTTAAACATTACTATATGCAGTCATATACCATTTCCATGCTTTAGAAGATAAATTATTTTTAGAGTGATTCCAGACAAGGGACTTGGAGACCTATAATAAAAAAATCAAATAATGCATCAATATGACAAAAGCATTAAGAAAAAAAATGGGACATGTGAGGGGGCCTGGGCTGATGGTGCAGATCCTCATGAACTACTAGGATTTTGTCTGGGAAAATGAAGGCTAGGGGTGATTTATATCCAGGGCTCAATTTATCCAAACCTCAAAGATCAGTCAGTAGAAGGTCAGAGATGGGATGGGGTGGTTTGAAATTAAAATGATTCTATCAACACCAAGTCTTTTATTTTGCTAGATAGAAATCTAATGATGGGGTTAAGATTCTTTTCCCCCTTTCAGAGCAGAGAATGTTCAGAGAAATAGTTCCAGGCTTGACCTGTCTAGAGAAAATAATAATATTATGAAAAGTAGACCATCTAAAACTAAACATCAGAAAACTAAGAGGCTTACAACCTGGAGGAGACAAAGAGAAGAACTAACAGGGCTCATATAATAAATATTGTTTGAAAAATGATAATTTTCCCAATAGTTTTTAAAAGTAGAGACAAATATGAGAGGATGGAGTCTCAATCCAATGCAGGCCATGGAAGAAAACAAAACAAAATGAAAAGTTCACAGAGCCAGTTAGTTCAGAGATATTTTCCCCAGTTTTCAGTATTCTAAGGCTATGTGTAGTAGCATAACCACAGCAGGAAGAGACAGCATGGGCTAGCCATACTTAGTACCAACTTGCCCAGCCCCCACAGGTGATGCCACTTGCCACTGCCTGGCTACAACACTATTTTTAGTGTGCTAGTTTTCAATGACAGCTAGTGTGAGTATGTCTACTCAAGCTGGGAGTCACAGAGCCTCAGAATACTGAAAACGAGGAATCACACCCCCAGCTCCAAGTGTAGTCGTAGCCTCAGAATTGGAGCGTACCACAGACCCAGCAAGGAACAGGATACACTAGAGTACCTGGCTGGTAACCAGATTTTCTGACCACATCTTTCTTTTTTTCTCCCTTCCAAATAAGAAGCTTGTTAGGGATTTACAGTACCAAATGTAGCTGTACCATATAGTTGCAATGCGTGATTTTATCATGACCCATAATATGTGATGCTTTTCTAAAAGCCTCACCTCCCGGAGATCTCTGATTACATGAGAATCTCATCCTTCACTTACAAAAAAAAAGAAAAAAAAATCTAGCCCTCGTGGATGTGGAGAGAAGCTTGGAAAATTGAACCCTAAAAGACTAAAAAAAAAAAAAAAAAAGGAAGGTATATAAAAAGAATCCAAAGGGTATTATTTTCAAAAATCTCATTACACCAATTGCATGGAATTTGGAGACTAATTTTTTAATAGTTGTTGGTCCTGCCCTGCAAACCCGCTGCAGCATTGATAGATACAGAAAGGGAATTCATTAAAAAAAATTGAATACTACAAGTTTTTGCTTAACTAATCAAAATATGAAGCAAAAACAGGCTAGAAACACAAAAGAATCTTGCTGTTAGAAAATTTACCAGCAGTGATGAAGCAACGATGGTGTACATGGACTCAGTGCACCCCTTTGACTATGCACACACATCAGGGTGGTGGGGGTGGGGGAATACTTCTTCCCCCCTTAATTTATTATTCTATTTCTTCTGATAATTGAGTAAACAAAAAACTACAACGGGTTACTTTTGTGACTACAGGGCCACGCGGTATACAATGGGATATACCGAATCTATAATAGGTGATGCTGTCTGATAGCAGGCTATAGAAGAGCCAATGTTGTAATTTCTATAAAACCTTCTTTTCCTGTAAAGCTGCTGGAAGTGTTGTAGTGAGTTCACTGCAGATATAAAAAAGGCAATAAGTTTGCAAAATCTAATGCTTTTGCATGTTTCTTGTAACTGACCTATAGCAAAATTTAGCAATTTGAGAGTATGGGATTTATCAGCTGGCTGCTGATACCTGACCTGTGATAAAGTTTGGAGAGCTCAGCATGAATTTTCACTGATAATATTTTGACACAGTTCAAAAAAAATCTTGCTTTTATAGCTATGTTTTGAAGACTACTTGGCTGTTGCTATTCAATGCACTAGACTGTTGGGTTTGTTGAATAGTAGACTTTTATGTTTAAAGATGAATTGTAATGAGTTTAAAAGTATTTTTTCTACTCCCAAGTCATTAAAAGAATTTATGGATAGACCTGAATGTTATTCATCAGTTTGAAGATGAAACAAAGATTTGCAGTGACATGGGTTCAGGGTTCTGTGTTTGTTAATAACGTTATCATAAGAGCAGAAGACAATAATTAATGTAGGAACCGTGCCCAGTTCCTCAGTTCCCCAGAACAGAGGTCCGCTTTCCTGTCCTTCAGTTGCCTCCACTCCTATGGTAACAAGCTGGCTAGTCTTAGGGAATGTAGCTGGTTCTCTTTCCAAAACTGTCTGGATTGGAAGGTATTAGCCTTTAGCAACCAGCAAGAGGCCCTTTTAGCTAGGAAGAAGATTTGTGGACATTCAGGTGCAGGAACTGTCACTGACTAACTCCTAGGGATGATGATGATTTTTCCACAAGTTGCAGTCCCTTGTACAGACAGAGGTATCAGGGCAGGATAACTCTAAGAGTGAGGCCTCCAGCACAGTCACACTTCCTTCAGCCTACACATTTGCAATCTTGGAGGTGGATCCAGTAGCACTCAGGAAAATGGGAGAGTGGAATAGGGATAGCCTGATCAGAAAAGGGGCAATGTTACACTCCATCCCTCAGAAGCCTGCATAAATTGAAGGGGTGGATAAGAAGAGAAGGGATGGAGGGAAGAGGAGCCTGATTACATCAGTAGGGGCTAGTGTATTATGTATGTTAATATATGGGGGGCCTTGGACACACATAAAGACAGAGCATGCCTCACCAAGAACTTCAGATCACCGTCTTCTGTCTAATGTTCAGGTCACATACCAAGAATGTAACATAGCTACTTTGTGAAGATAAATGTCAGAATTGTAGCAACAGGATGAGTCCTGTCACTAGTTTCAGAAGGAGAGTAAAGTTGTGCTCATGTGCACGACTGACAAATGTTACTCTACACACATGAAATAAGGCTTACAGGAGACCACATCCCACACGGTCTCCAAACACAGGAAACAGGCCAGTGATGTTTCATCATCAAATATGGTATTAAACATTGGGTACCCACAGACAAATGTATTTCTCTCCAAACCCATTTGGCTCTTGGATGAGCCATTTGCTTTCGAGTTCCTCAGCTGATCCATGCTGTGAAATGTGTCTTTTGACATTTCAGTGATGTGAGGAGCACAGACATATTTTCTTGTCATTTGTATGAGACGTACGAAAGCTGGACTGTCCCTGTCACCAGCTGTCAGAAATGTAGGGTGCACAGGGATATATCCTCCAGGGAGCATTCGCTTGGTGGGTTGGAGTACTGCTAATCCTTGCTTTGTGGCTTTTCCCAGATGCATGTAGGCATGTGGCTCTTTAGGAGATGGATGTGCAAAATAACAAGATAAAGACAGCACATAGAATATGTAGGTTCTGGGTTTGGTGCAAGTAGGAGAGTAACCCAGATTCCTCATCATTTGGTTCTGTATGGACAGTAAATTTAGTGTCTTTCCTTTTCTGTGAGCGGGCATGCATTTAGTGCTTATGAAATGTACTGAACTGATAGCCATTGAGAATAAGCCCTATATTTATTCATGGACAGATACAGCATGGACAATCTTCCCCACACTGTCCTTGCAGCGTGCCTCAGTTGTGACCAGGCAGGACCACTTATGTGCATAATTCCATCTCCATTGCCATTCAGCCTTTAACCTTTGAGACCTGCCTCCCTGAGCCAACTATGGAAATGAAATTGTGCTACAGCATGCATGGCTCTCTGATGTGAGCCATCCAGTCCCTTTAAAGCTCTTTATCATCTACCTTTGAATGTAACTTTCAGTATGTCACAGGAGAAGGACAATAAATATAGCAGGAAAGAGAACACATACAGCACCACAAATTAAAAAAAACATGCACGAGAATGTAGAACGAGAACCAAACTAGCCATTGGCATAAGTTTCACTAGCATCAGTTAAACCTATCCCAAACTGCTGGAAAAACTCTAAAAGTATAGTTTATATAAACGTAACATCATGTTTATTTAGGGGGGACAAGTTGTTTCAGAGTAGATTATTTTTGCTATTCTGTTCAATTTTGTATTCCTGTTATCCTTTCCATTGTATTTTACAGCTTCTGTCACATCTTTAGACTGTGAGGGGACTTTTTTCCTACATATTTTCCTCAGAATGATAAATGATACATATATAAATGGTGACAAAGCATGGCGGCACAAATTTCCCCTGTTCCAGACCTTACTGGAAGGCTAATCCTGAGCAAGAGCTTCAGAGACTCTGCTAAATAGGGATAGTACTTGGCTCCAGAGGATGCACCCACATCTGATTGGGTTATCAGCACAGGCAGTCTTAGAAATGGGGTTGGACCACAAAATGATTATTTTTCCTGGTTCTCTACCCCTTCTTGCATGATAATCAAAACAGTAAGCAGAAGAACAGCCACAGTATTTTAGGGGGGCCATGAAGACCATATTTTGTAGGCCCTAACCCTTCAGGTTTCTACCTGCTTCTCTCACTGAAGAGTCTTGTTTCTGCTTAGCTGCCAACATTAAAATTAGGACTGTTAAGTGATTAAAAAAATCAATCATGATTAAACGCACAATTAATCGCACTTTTAAACAATAGAATATCATTTATTTAAATATTTTTGGATGTTTTCTATGTTTTTCAAATATATTGATTTCTATTACAACTCAGAATACAAAATGAACAGTGCTCATGTTACTTTTTATTACAAATATTTGCACTGTAAAAGCCAAAAGAAATAGTATTTTTCATTTCACCTAATACAAATAGTGTAGTGCAATCTCTTTATCATGAAAGTTGAACTTACCAATGTAGAATTATATACAAAAAAATTACTGCATTCAAAAATAAAACAATGTAAAACTTTAGAGCCTACTCAGTCCCACTTCTTGTTCAGCCAATCACTCAGACAAAAAGGTTTTTTTTTACATTTGCAGGAGAAACAAGTTTTTTAACATTTACGGCAGATAGTACTGCCCATATCTTGTTTACAATGTTACCTGAAAGTGAGAACATGTGTTTGCATGGCATTGTTGCGGCTGCATCACAAGATATTTAAGTGCCAGATGTGCTAAAGATTCTTATGTCCCGTCATGCTTCAACCACCATTCCAGAGGACATGCGTCCATGTTGATGATGGATTCTGCTCGATAACGATCCAAAGCAGTGCAGACCAATGCATGTTGAATTTCATCATCTGAGTCAAATGCCACCAACAGAAGGTTGATTTTCTTTTTTGGTTGTTTGGGTTCTGTAATTTCTGCATCAGAGTGTAGCTCTTTTAAGATTTCTGAAAGTATGCTCCACAACTGGTCCCTTTCAGATTTTGGAACTCACTTCAGATTTTTAAACCTTGGGTTGAGTGGTGTAGCTATCTTTAGAAATCTGATGTTGGAACCTTCTTTGTGTTTTGTCAAATCTGCAGTGAAAGTGTTCTTAAATCAAACAGCATATGCTGGGTCGTCATCTTAGACAACAACAACAAAAATATATGGCAGAATGTGAGTAAAACCATGGAGCAGGAGACATATAATTCTCCTCTAAGGAGTTCAGTCACAAATTTAATTAACACATTTTTTAAACAAGCATCATCACCATGTTCTCTGGAATGAAGAGGCATATGAATGTTTAGCATATCTGACATGTAAATACCTTGCAATGCCAGCTACAAAAGTGCCATCCGAACAGTTTTTCTCACTTTCAGGTGACAATGTAAATGAGAAGTGGGCAGCATTATCTCCCATAAATGTAAACAAACTTGTTTATCTTAGTGATTGGCTGAACAAGAAATAGGAATTGTAGACTGTAACATTTTGTGTTGTTTTATTATTGAGTGCAGTTATGTAACAAAAAATATCTACATTTGTATGTTGTATTTTCACGATAAAGAGATTGCACTACAGTACTTGTATGAGGTGAATTGAAAAATACTATTTCTTTTGTTTGACATTTTAGAATGCAAATATTTGTAATCAAAAGTAATATAAAGTGAGCACTGTACACTTTGTATTCTGTGTTATAGTTGAAATCAATATACACTTCTACACCGATACAACACAACCCAGTATAACACAAATCCGGATATAACGCGGTAAAGCAGTGCTCTGGGTGGGCGGGGCTGCACACTCTGGCAGATCAAAGCAAGTTCCATATAACACGGTTTCACCTATAATGCGGTAAGATTTTTTGGCTCCTGAGGACAGTGTTATATCGGGGTATAGGTGTATTTGAAAATTAGAAAAACATGCAACATATTTAATGCATTTCAATTGGTATTCTATTGTTTAACAGTGTGATTAAACTATGATTAATCACAATAAATTTTTTTAATGACAATTTTTTTCAGTTAATCGCATGAGTTAACTGTGATTAATCAACAGCCGTAATTAAAAGATGTGTACTTCAAAGCATAAGTCTGCAGATAAGATGGGTTGAGTGTAGCTAGGGTCCCCCTAGTGATCGTGGGTGCACTCTGGTGAAGTTTAGATTATAGTTTCTGACCTGGAGTAGTTATCAGATTTAATGACAATTTTGTGTTCAAAATCCCATTCCAACAAGTAAAGCTGTAGGACAAACTATATAAAACATTTCTTACTTTGTGACTTAGTCTGGATATAGGCATCTGAACAACAGTATGCTGGTGCCTATTTTGAGCACTCAAGTTTAACAATGTTGTCCTCAATTTTTCTGCTTCACTTTCCTGATTGCCACATTAGGAATGATACTTATTTGAAAGTTTTAGCAGATTAGGCTACTGTCAAAGACCCTAAGAAGGTAGTACATAGTTGGATACTCTCCCTTCCCCTGAGGACATACCCCTACACTAGTCACAGGTATAAATGTGGCATAGGAAATGCTATGCTGGCTCTATATCAACAGAAGATTCCCCTTGGCTGGGCCAATTCTCCCATGGTCAGGTACAACAATTTAAGGTATTTACATTTCATTGATGTATTAGTTTACTTAAGGATCAGAGCTATAATGTTGTGGATTTGTGATTTGTTACTGTTATCCTTTAACTCATGTTCTTCTAAAAGTGTGACACCCTCCGCCCCCACACCTTTCAGCAGTTGTGGACTTTTGTTCTTATAACACCAACAGGAAGCCACCCGTTCCCCTATTTTCTGTGTTTTCTATCCATTGTTCCACTAAGACAGTCTCTGAGCAAAAAAAGTCCACAGAGATCTTTTTTCCTTTAGTTCCATGCTGGTCATGCAGACAATACAGTATGTATTAGCAGCCCTAAAAGCAGCACCAAATAGTGCCGAGGCAGCAGGGAGAGGGAGAAAGATTGGCTGTTGAGAGAGGTATGAAAACATTTTAATTGAAAGAGCTGGAGTTGGGCTTTTCATATTATTTTATTTTGCTGCCCTAGGCAGCTGTCTGTTTTGATCTGGCCCTAGGGATGAACTTAACAAAGAGATTTTTCACCCAAAAAAAAAAAAAAAGGATAGTGTCACCTTTCAGCAGCCTTTTGGTTAGGAGGGATCTAACATTTGGAAGAAAATGTTGGTAGCTTCCAAATGTCTTGTTTCTAACTAATCAGTCCTGCTGCATCCTGCTTCAACAAGGAGCCAAAGTATTAAAGAAACAAAGAGAAAATATATCAAAAAGGTTTTACCAGACCATATAGAAAAGTCAAAGTGTATTAAAATTGGAACATTATAATTCCAGTATAGTCAGCACACTGCAGGTGTGTTTGAAGGTGGGAGTTAATGGACTGGCAATGCCGCAAGGCAAATCATTAATGAACCCATTAACAAAAAAACAAACAAAACAAAAAAAAACAACCATGGATCCTGCACTAATGAAATCAATGGGAGTTTTGTCAATGGCTTCAATAGGTGTTAGAGTGAATTTGGCACCTTTAAAGAAACCGCTATTCCATCAGATTGGTTATCCTCTTTCTTATGTTTTAGAAGGTTATTTCCTATGTGACCACTGTTTTTGCAATCCTGTGTGGAAGGAAGAGGGATAGATAGAAGAAAATTTATTTTCTTCACCTTTGCAAATCAATTTATATCATGAAATACAGGAATCAGATTACCCATATCATACTCTGTTAGGAAAACCTAGAATGAAAGTTTAGTAATAAATCATAATATATGGGGTGGCACCGACCTCTTGTGAGTGCTCCCTGGTCAACTCCCTGCTTGTCACACACAGTCGATGTGCAAACAAACAAGCCCCTACTGGGGTATAAGTTCAAAATATTCTGCAGCCCTCTAACAGTCCACCTGAGCCCATCATGGTACCCCTCCATTGGCAATGTCTCTTCAGCTCTTCCTGGGCTCTACGCCTCAGTCTGACCAACAGTGCCTATCTCCATACCCTAGCTGGCCAGCTTATGTGCAAAGGTTCCTACTCTGGGATGGAGTAGCACTCCAAGGGTTTCCTCCCTGGAGGCTTTTCACCTGCCCCTTAGTCCTCTGATCCTGGCTATCCAGCTGGGTCAGTATCAGTTCAACTCCTTTCTGGGGGGTAACAGTTCCATAGACAGTCCCTTCCCTGGGCCTGTCTAAACTCTTCTCTTGGGTCTTTAAGTGGCAGCCACATGACATATCCCTTTAACTAACTGCATCTCCCTAGGCCACTTCCCCTAGCCAGTCTTAATTAAGTCATAGCAGCCAGCCAGAGTCTATTTCCTCACTTCCCCTGACCCTGCGAGCAACTACTGCCTTAGTCCTTTTAGCCCCTGCAGCCATCCAGCCAGCCCTTCCTGCTCCCCCAGTCCCTGCTAGCAAACTGATCTAGCTAGTCCTTTCAACTCCTTTTATATGAGTCTGCTGGGCCCTGATTGGCTGTTCCCTACAGTCTCTCTTATTGGCTGTGTCCCACACAGCTGGTCTAGGCAGCTTGGAGAAACCCTCTATTGCTCTTTTCTGGGGCAGGGTGAGGCAGGGCAGTGCCTTCAGCAGGAAAGTCACCCCTAGCATGGGAAGTTTTTTGTTTTTTAATTAATATATGAATAATATAACAACAAAATAAAATATAGTAATTAAAACAATTCTATCTTCACACAGCCTAATGCCACCTTGCTATGAATCCAAACAGTGAAGAAATGAGATTGAAATCCTGGTCCCATTAAAGTCAGTTGCAAAACTCCCATTGAGTTCAACAGGGCCACGATTTTGCCCTCCATGTTTTCACAGTTCTTAATATCTTGTTTGTGGTAGATATCCAATAATGATTTTAAGGAGACCTGCAGTGATATTTTCAGAACAGTGCAGGGGATATTCCCACATGCCTTCCATCAAAAAAGAAACGTTGAAGTTTACTCTTAATAAGGCTAACATTTTCTCTGGTCTTTTTTTTTTCAACAAAATACTGATTTGAAGCATGGACCTAAATGTTTTTTGAGAGGGAGAGCTATTTTTCCCCAATAAATTGTCTGGACAGATGGCACGATTATGTTCATTTTAAAACCCTGGGATATGAGATTAAAGAGTGGCTTCACTAGTCCCTGAAGACTTGAATACAGATCAGGTGAGATGTGAAATGTGGTATTTGTTTTTTTTTCCATCTCAGTCTACTACCCAGTATATTAAAAACTGTAGTTTCTGAGATGGGGCCCATTGCTAGAAATAACAGGGATCTTAAAGATCATCTTGGATATGCACTGGCAAGTCTGGCTGAAATATGCTCCCTTTTCAAATACTATCAATCTCTCATTTGAATAAACACCAAAATATGCAGTCTAAGAAAACAAAAGTAAATAATAGGAATGATAGACTAACGGGCAAATGTTAGGGAAGGTAGCCATATATATTCCATTTTCCTATGCGGCCTGTGAACTTACAAGATTTTTAAGTTAATGAGAAATAAGTTGTAAACAATAATAAAGTATGAAATGTTTAGAAGCTACAGTGATGTGTACTATAGACAAATCCTAAACTGAAGAATGGATAATGGCATTTTAGTGCAACTTTAATGTTTCATTAATGCCAGATTTTGCACAGATTGTAATAAAGGTGTACATGAAAATCCACAGGTTATTACACTTACAGCACGTTTTGTAATTTTAGATGTTGGGCCGTACCATTTGCCTTATTTATCTAATTAGTCCAATGGGACAAATAATACAGGTCAGGTCTATCGGTTACAAATGTGGACATCGGTAAATAAAATCAGGTCTTTATATTCACTGGTTTGTGGTATTCATCAGGTTGACATAACAGTAGGAATGACACATCAGTGCAGGTTTTACTTCTGCTCTTTAGAACTTATTTACAATAATTTCTGAATGTTTTCTTTTTAAAATCATTTTAAACAAGTTGTACCCAATAGAACTCAAATGCATATAAATGCCCAACTACATACTTTCAATGCATAAGAACTAGAAACTGGAATGCAAATGTTTCTTGGGACAATGGTAAAAAATAAATACTTATGATTAACCTTTTCTAACACAAATATTTCAGTTACTTCAAACTAGCAGATGTTCAAGTGCATTTATTTAATAATAAACCAGTTGTCTTTTTTTTACACAGTAGTTCCAAATTGTTGGTTTTAGTATTCTGTCATCACTACCCTGTGGTCAGTGAATGTGTCTACATCTGTAAGTGATAGACAGTATTAATACTGATCAATTTAACACACATCTGTTCATGACATACATCTGTTCTGGTGCAAGTACATAAGAAACAACTCTACACATGGCACAGTAAAATCTCCTGGTCTCTATGTATCCCAGGAGCTGCAAAATCTGGGAATATCAGTAAAGAATGGAAACTAGATGCACAGCTAAGCTAAAGGTCATTTAATACAATTTCATTCTCAGTGAAGTGGTAGGACCTAAACCTCAAATGAAAAAAAATCTACATGGAGGAATGTGGCTCAGTTGTACTATTTAGGCAAAGCCCTGCATTGAGCAGTGTGGGATAGAGCCCAGGTTGCATCATTTTTAATTTGCTCTTCTCAGTTCACCCAAATGGTTGTTCAGTTGGCTGCTCAGGGCGTGAAGAAGGAACACAAACTGCTTGCTCAGAGCTTCCGGTAGGCAGCAGGAAGGAACAGATCTCTGCTTGTAATTGGTCTGGAGAGGTGGTGTCTGGAGAGGTGCATATGCTTGTTGTTCATGTTATGAGTTAGCAATGTTACCTGGGGTTTTGCTGAACCCAGCGTTATTGGTAGCTTTACTCTTTGTGAGGCAGTGGCAGGAAATACATTAATGGGGACATGACCGTCTGGCCAATGGATAGTTGATGCAAGAAGGCAAACAAAAGTGCTTTCACTCAAAGCTTCTACTTTATTTGGTCTCCAGCACTCACACACATCCACAACAGGTTAGTAGAGCACCCTAAATTTACCCCAGATTCAGATTTACCCAGGCTCTTGAGCAGGTTTTGAGTAGATAACTGTAAATATCCAGTGCCTGGCTTTTCATCTGCAGGGGAACATGAGAGCTGTTCAGGAGTCCAAGTGTCCACTGAGCCCAAATTTCTTTCTCTTTTTATACTCAATTTGTTAGTATTACCTAGCTTGATCATCAAAAAACCCCACCAAAAATGCTGAGCAGAAGCTAAGTTAAGTGTAGAGTTTTCCCAGTCTGTCAGGTTGGGAATTTCCCATCAATTAACTAGCTGGATAGCAATAGCTAACTCTTGTCAGACTTCCCATCTTGCAAAACCACATGCTTAGGAAAAACAACTCAAGTCATGAGGGGACAGGGTCATGTTTACTCCTCATGGTCACTCACTTCCTATTCCCCTCCTGGTCTGTTAGTTGTGCTAAGGCACAGCAGTGCTGTGCTGAGTCTTCATTTATTCACTCTGATTTAAGGTTTTGCATGCCAGTAATACATTTTAACATTTTTAGAAGGTCTCTTTCTATAAGTCTATAATATATAACTAAACTATTGTTGTATGTAAAGTAAATAAGGTTTTTAAAATGTTTAAGAAGCTTCATTTAAAATTAAATTAAAATGCAGAGCCCCCTGGACCGGTGGCCAGGACCCAGGCAGTGTGAGTGCCACTGAAAATCAGCTTGCGTGCCGCCTTTGGCATGCGTGCCAGAGGTTGCCTACCCCTGTGCTAAGGCCTCAAGGCCTCTAGTGCTTTCAGGCAGCAATACAACAATAACAGTTGGTATTCCAGCTGCAGACAGTGGTTTAGGCATGTTACTGGGTTAACAAAATTTCCTCCTTACAGCAAAGTTTTCCTTCTACTCTATATTATTGAGCTGCTCCCCTTAGGGAAGGTTAGTGACAGGATTCCCTTGCACCAGTAAGGTTATTTGCTATTTCTGTTACTTTATTACTCAGTATGGGACTCAAACAGACTCTTAGGGCCTATCTACACAGGAAAATTAACTGAAATATCTGTGTGGAATAAACTATTCCATAATACCTAGTCCAGAATAAACTCTCATGTAGGCACTCTTATTCCAGAATAAGAGAAAGTTTGTCTGATTTAGGGTATGTTTATTGGGGATCAATTTATCACATCTAGTGTAGACGTGATAAAATCAATCCCCAATCGCTCTGCTGTCGACTCTGGAACTCCACCGCGGCGAGAGGCGGAAGTGGAGTCGATGGGGGAGCAGCAGCAGTCGACTCACTGCCGTCCTCACGGCTAGGTAAATAATTAAAGTAACTGACACACACACTCAAAGATCTCATGTTTCATGGTTTACCAGGGTCAATGGACATTATGAACTGGCAAAGCAATACAAATGCTTTTAGAGCCAGCACAATTTTCTATGTACAAATATGTCTGTAACTTAAGCATTCATAGTATTCATTACACCATTGCTTCTAGTCTTGGTAACCAATGTAATCCTGGATCAATTATGAGAAAAGAGGGGAAAAAAATCCCTGATTTCCATAAGAGTTATTAAACAGCATCATGCCCCATGCTCAACAGTTGCAGGTCCAAGTACTACCATTACCAAGCAAACACCACCCCACTCCACAAAAGTCAGGAACAGCATTTCATTTGGGTACTTGACTTCATTGTAGGAGAAGGGCATGATGCTGGGTATCTGTGTGAAATGGAGAGGAGGTATGTCCTCTGTGCCTGTCCTTTTAGCACAGCTTCTTGGCCTGTGACCTAGCCAATCTGCTCCTTACAACATGATTTCCCTTCACTTTCATGTTCTTGATTATTTGCACTTCAGTGGAAGTGGGGAAAAAAATCTGCTGAAATGATTTCTAGAGCAGAAAATGTTTCGGACTGCAGTCAGACCTTCTCAAATTATAGATTACAGTAGTGATAGTAATGCCAAAGCCAATTATGATAAGATTTAAACTATTCAATAACTCAAATCAATTGCCTCTTGAAGAAAGACATGAAGTACAATATATTGGCTGAAGTACTAATCTTGTATTTATACCTGTTCAGGCCAATTTTAAAATATTTCAGCGTTTATTTTGTGTAAAATATTTCTCTATAATATACACAAATACCTTTACAAATTCTTCACCTGGACTTAATTAATTGATTTTAAATGTGTCAGTAATAATAATTAATAGCATACTCTTTTATAGTACCTTTCATCTAGAGATTTCAAAGCACATTACAAAAGAAGTATCATTATCTCCACTATCATTAATAGTAGAAAATCCTTTTTAATAACTGACTTTTTAGATGCTAATCAGTCGATGAATGTTTCTCAGTAAGTTCAACTTCATTGTTACATTAATGGATTTTTTGTGTTTATTTGAAAAGCATATGTTGTATTCTGTGTGTGAAATTCTAGTTCTGTTAAGATCTTTATATACAATTCATTGTACATGTTATACATGAGAGCTGGTCAGAAATTTTCTGTCAGAATTATTTTATCACAGAAAATGAAAGGATTCCACAAAACCCAAAGTTTCTGCTAAAAGTTTTCAATTTCCTATCTGGGAAATAGAAATGAAAATATTTCATTTTGGGTGAATTTTGACCCAAATCTGAATGTTTAATTTTTGAACTTTTCACTTGGAATCAGTCCAGTGAAACATTAAACTGCATTTGCCTTTGGCACTTTGCCTTCTGAGACTCGTAGTTCTGCCATCAGATCCCTGGAGGACTACATCTCTCAGAAGGCAATGTGATGATTTCTCTCTGAGCAAGAAGTGTGGTGCATCATGGGAGTCACAAGATTGTGGATGCATGATGATGTACTCCAGCCATGGGATCCTGTCCCATAGGAGAGAACGAGGGCTAAAACTAGAACTTTTATGAGTCAATGTTCCACAGGGAAATGCAGTTTAACATTGAAATGACTCAAAATGAAGTATTTTAGATCATTTAAAGAAAGAAGCTAAAGATTTTGATTTAGGAAATGTGTCATTTTCATCAAAGATGTTGAAATGAAACATTTTGAATCAAGTCGGAGGGGGAGGGGCTGGGGAATTTCAACTTTTTTGGTCCCCATGTTGGAATGAAAACAACTGTTGAAATGTCAGGATTTTACTCTGCTCTATTATACATGTTGCTGACCATTCATTCCATATGTTCAAATAGCTGTAATCAGAGATTAATTAGAGGGGAAATATGGTTTTGTTGTTAAGGCACGATTGGAACTCAGGTGATGTGAGCAGAATTTCCTACCCAGCCACAGACTTTGTATGTGAAGTTGGATAAGTCACTTAACCTCTCTGTGCCTCTGTGCCTCTGTGAAATAGGCAAAGTAATACTTTCTTTCATGCTTTTCCCATCTTGTCTTAATAATAATAAAATAATAATAATAACTTATTATTATTATTATTATGTATCTGAATAGCACATAGTGGTTTAGACCAGATCTCATTTGGGACTTTTAGGTGCTACCATAATAACAACAATTATGATAAATCAAACTCGTAGCTCCCACTTTCTTCAGTGTGAATTGAGGGTAGCTACACACCACTTTTCAGGTCTTTGGCTAATTGTCAGAATAAGTTTTCCTTGTCTATGACCCTGAAAAAAGAAAGTCCATTTGAGGAGTGAGAAGAAATATTGCATACATTGGACTCATCTTACATTTGTGTAAGAATCAAAGAAAACCAGTGAAAATAATGTGAGAGCTCTCAAAGAATTTGAGAGTGGTTCTGAGAAAATCTGAGAAGTATGAAGACAGGTTCATTTAATCTTCTATTGGGAATCCTCTTTAATAAATACAGGATTACTAGAATGTAATTTGTGATCATATTAACATGATTACACCACTAAGAATCCCAGTGGAGTCCCTGGAAATATTATTAGGGTTGTCAGTAAAAGTTATTAGTTATGGCCAAATTTCTACTAACTCCCAGATGGGGGAGAAAACAAACCAAAACTAATTACTACAGTGGTGCAGATGGAGGAAGGTATCTGCAGTAGAAAAAGGTTGCATAAAACAGCCATCAAGGCAAACATGATTATTTCTTCATTATATTATGACTTATCATAGGAAAAATATCAGTGGTTCAAGAGTAAGGAATGCTGATGGGTTACAGCATTTATAAAAATGTATCAAGACACAGCATCTGCAGTGTATGTTGCATGTGAAATAATCCTTACAGGTAGTAGAATGAGACTTGCAGAATCTAGTCTATATTTTGAATGGCTATACCTGCAACTTGAAGACAGTCAGATTTTTTGGCAATTAAATACTTCTAAAGAGCTTATGATCTGAGACGCTGTAAGAGAGATCTGGTTTTCTTCCATAAGTTTGTTAGACTTGTAAAATTCTAAATATTCTAGAAAATATTATATATAGTTTTTCAATGAAAAGCCAAAACCAAAAAAGTTCAGTTTTCAAACTCCCTTATGTTAAAATTTTTTTAGCAATGCTCTGCTTTCAAAAGCTACCCTCCCCTGATTTAAAAAAAAAACAAACATCAGAAAATTATCAAAAATATTTATTTACAAAATTTGTTTTTTTCAATTTCTGTTTTTGTGTAGAAAAAATAGAAAATTTGGACCAGAATGAAAACTTTCATCGTGGTTAAAAAAATAATCTATTGAAAAAATATTTCAGTGAGAAAATTTTGACCAGTTTTAATGTTCATAGAATAGCAGCCACGTTATATGGAAGTCAACGATTTAATTTTTTCTTTGGGCTATTTTCTTTTCAAGTCTCACTCTCTAATTCTATTTCTAAAGTAATCTTTTTTTCTAATTAGCTGCATTCTTACCTCAGGCTGCAATTTGCAGATAAGGTGTTAATTTTGCATTCTTCAAATCATACTTTCACTTTTCAGGAAAAAGAAAGCATTACATATAAATGAATGATCCCCATTGTATCCTGTATCAATATATAGCTATCTTCCCAGTATAACTTGGGCTTATGGGCATTTCAATCAACTGTGGAGAAATGAATGTGCACGTGCTAGTCATTATGTAATGTGAGTAATAATTACACATGGGCTAGATTTACAAGGGGGATTTGAAGTGTCCAAATCAAACATTTAGGCACCACTGGCATTCACAAAACCATTGTTTAGCTGCCACCTATAGGAGATTATTTTGAGATGAGTCAATCTCTTCTTTTGAAGCTGTTCTAGTTTGTATGAAATATTTAAATAATCACTGGGCCAAAGAAAAAGTGAGGATGGCTCTATATCCCAGTGGTTAGACACTCATCTCACAAGTAGGAGAGGTGGGGTTCAGCTCCGTGGCCTGGCTTAGGTGCCTAATGCCAGGGAAACATTTCTGGTTGTGAAAAGGAAATGGAAAGAGAGGCTTCCCTCCGGCCCAGATTTAGGCCATATCTACTTAGCAATTAAACACCTGTGAGTGAGGAGGGTCCCAGACTCTGGTCTCTAGACCAATACAGAACATCTACACAGCAATTTTTAGCCCTGCTGCCTCCCAGGCCAAATCGGATGACCTGGAAGTTTTATTTCAGTGTAGACATACCCTTGCACACCTACCTCTCTTTGAAAGGCCAGGCTTATGCCACACCCCTTTCCTTGGCATTTTCTATTGGCTAGTTTGGGCTGCTCCCCACTCAGTGTGTTGGCTTTTGTGAATCCCTTTTTTAGATGCTTAACCTAGGGTTGTGAATTCCATTAGGCTGCAAGGTGCATAACAGTTAGCTAATGTTGCAATGCTTAAATCTCCCTTGTCAAGCCCATAGTGTTCCTCTCACTCCTATGTATCTGAGTATTGCATGGAACTAATTATTTCTGTTACTAGTATATATAAATGAAACACCAGCTTGGGACAAGCACCACAAATTATTGTTTATTTGCACAGCACCCAGCACAATTGGTCCCAATATTGATCCGAAAGTCTTGCTGCTATTGTGATACCAATTAATAATAATTCATATTTAGGACCACTTGGCTTTTTTCCCCCTCACCAAGGGAATTAAATTAGGCCATGCTGCAGTTATTTTATTTATGGACATTTCTGTGGCACTTTCCACCTGAATCTAAATATCTCACAATACCTTTGTGACTTAGATCAATATTCTAGTTCCTATTTTACTGATTTGGAACTGAGTCACAGACATAAAATGGCTGCTCAGAGGTCTCACAGGAAGTCTGTAAAACAGCTGGAAATGGAACCCATATGATCTGACTAATGTGGCTAAACTACAAAATCATTTTTCTTCCATACCAGAATCAAAAGCACAAGGACTAGGATAGGACCCTGAACCCGTGGATCTGATTCATCTTTCACTTACACCAGTTTAAGACTCAGAGGGGGAGCTGTGTTAGTCTGGATCTGTAAAAGCAGCAAAGAGTCCTGTGGCACCTTATAGACTAACAGACAAATTGGAGCATGAGCTTTCGTGGGTTCCCCCCGCCAACCACATGGTACCCGGTGCAGAGAGCAGCGCGGGTACCTGGCCCATGGGAGCGCAGCGCAGCCGGCCCGGTGCAGAGCACAGCGCAGCCTGGAGTACCTGGTGTGGGAGCGCAGCACAGCCTGGGTACCTGGCGTGAGAGCGCAGCGCAGCTGGCCCGGTGCAGTAGCCAGCTCAGCCTAAGTGGGTATTCACCCACGAAAGCTCATGCTCCAATATGTCTGTTAGTCTATAAGGTGCCACAGGACTCTTTACTGCTTTTACAGTTTAAGACTGTGTAACTTGACTTTTAATGCACACTGGTGTGAGTGGAGAATCAAATCCCTAGATTTGGAGTTTTGGCTTATTTTTAATTTGTTTTACCCCTTCCTTCAGCATTGATAAGTAGGCTCAGGGTCTCAGTGAGCTTTTTTCTTGGGGCTGGATTGAAAGGCAAGGTAGCCCAGTGTACTCTTAAGCTTCAATTTAGTTCTGTGAATTGTCTTAGTTGTATGGGGAATAATACTTGGCATGGTGTTACGTTGTTTTAAAGTCTAATTAAACTGCCCACTTCCAGGCATAGTAAGAAAATTACATACTGTACCCTTTTCAGGACCTCAAGTCCTTAGGTGCTTCTTTGTTTTTTACTCTGATACTTCCTGTTTCTGAATTGTGATTCTTGCCAGGCCATTTCTTTTGCAGTATTCAATTCAAGGGCTGATTCTAGCTAATTATATTTATGTTCTGTGGGTTTAGAGCATGCTGAGGTGCATTATGGACACTCTATCATATGAATACCAAAGTCATCAGAAGATTTGCAGAGTAATATTGATTTTTTTTATTACTGCCAGACAGAAAAATGTCATTGAGCAATATAGCAGAAAATGTATTAACAGTGATAATTGCCACAGTCATATCATGATCAGTGGAATTAAAGTAAGAGGGCCCATTTTCTCTGGAGGGATTGTTACTAGGAGGACACCAAAAGAACAAGAAACCGAGTTAGGTTGGAAGCAACTCAATCACATGGAGAGAGCAGTCCACAGAGTTTAATAAAATTCCACTGGTTGAACTTAGCCTGCATTCATCATCTTTCTGTGAATGAAACATAGTGGAAGTGTCTGAGCGGATATAAACCTAGCCCAGCTGGGTGGGAGGAGGGAGCTTGAGCTAGCCACAGGCCTGTCCAAGAAAGAGGACAACAAGAGCAGGAACATAAAACTATTATCCTACCTTATTGGGATTGGCACCATTTTGAAGCTCATCACTGTCTCAAGTCTCATAGCAGTCCTAGGAACCCTGGGGACCTACCACTCTGCAAAACAGAAAGAAACAGTGGAGTGACACAGGTTTTTCACAAGAGACAACTCCAAAAGGGAGTAGACAGTCTTCTGTGTTACTGCCTTATACACATTGGCTGCTGCATGACATTTTGGGAACTTGACAGGTGCCTTATGTCAAGACAGGATAGTCTGTGGCACATGGGATCACCATATGCAGGAGTGGATGCTCTGGGAAAGTGATCTGACAAGGAGCAATGGTCTCAAGTTGCAGTGGGGGAGGTCTAGGTTGGATATTAGGAAACACTATTTCACTAGGAGGGTGGTGAAGCACTGGAATGGGTTACCTAGGGAAGTGGTGGAATCTCCATCCTTAGAGGTTTTTAAGGCCTGGCTTGACAAAACCCTGGCTGGAATGATTTAGTGGGGGTTGGTCCTGCTTTGGGGGTTGGACTAGATGACTTCCTGAGGTCTATTTCAACTGTGATATTCTATGATTCTATGAATCTATAACATTAGACAGATGCTTGGACATGGTGCATGCAGCAGAAGCTTCAAGAGTGGGTAAAGGAGAAGTGCCCCACACTAGGACAGCATTGCAGGGAATATGGCAAGCAGAACCATTTAACCGGGTATGTGACAGCAGAGGAAATTCCATGAAAGATTCAGTCAGATTTGTACTAGAGGGGGGGGGAGCACATCAGAGAGCAATGATGACATCATGATACTGTCCTTGAGTCCCAGAGCTTATCCGGTTCAGTTTGATGGGACAGGTATCAGCAAGGGATAATACTAACCCCCGTTTAGGCAACATCCCATGTGCAATTCCATCTGTTTAGCAGGGCCTCCGGCAATGTGTTTCCCCAATTGGACTTGCACACAACTGTTACAAAGAGCAGGAAAAACCTAATAATGTATAGTGAGAGTATAATACAGCCTGTAGGAAAGTGAGACCTCATAGTAACTAATTCCGAAAAGTAATAGATAGTCCCAACTGAACTTTGTGGTGGTGGATGGTAAGCATCACAGACCCCTCTTAGGGAATACAGCCATATAAGCCATGCAGTGTCCAAATATTAGTGCTGCAGTCTTCTTCTTCTTCTTCACTCCCTGTGCAGTGCAAGAAGAAAAATGAGGAGCCACATTGGACAAGAGACAGTTTTAAAAGCATACGGGGATGTTTGCAAAGGCAATAGGTGCCTTGAAGGAAAGCTGCAACTGGAAGTAGACCCCATAGTGGAAACTTTGCGCTTACCACAAAGGAAAATTTCAGTGGCACTATGTAATCCAGTATGCAAGTATCTTGAAAGTCTGCAGAGTAATGTGAAAGGGGTACAGTGCTTCATAGACATGATAAATTTTCCAGGTTCTGTCCACACTAGAATCATAGAATCTCAGGGTTGGAAGGGACCTCAGGAGGTCATTTAGTCCAATGCGCTACTCAAATCAGGACCAATCCCCAGACAGATTTTTGCCTCAGATTCCTAAATGGTGCCCTCAAGGATTGAACTTATGACCCTGGGTTAAGGGGGGAGGGGCAATGCTCAAACCACTGAGCTATCCTCCCCAGTAGAATCCATATGTCAGCTCACAAGGCATGACATTGAGTGGGACTGAGCAGGTCTCCAACAGCAAGCATTTGACACACTGACACAAATGATAATATATGCCTCTGTTCTGCAATATTACCAGCAAGGATAGCCACTAACACTCCCGTGTCATGCATCAGAGAAAGGATTGGGTATAGCTCTTTTTCTGAAGAAGCAGGTGGCAGATGCCAGCAGAACCATCTCAGACACTGATCAGGGTATGCACAAACAGAGTGAGAGAGATTCTTACTGTGGTATTTGGATTGTAACAATTCCATCAACACACCAACAGCCACCCATTAATAATGCAATTAGACCACAGAACCTTAGAGACAATCATAACAAAGCCTCTTGTTAGTGCATGTTGATATGCTTCCGACACTACCAGGTAGAAATAAAATATTGTCCAGGACAATTACTTGTGTTACCTGACAACCTGAGCAAAGCAGAATACTCAGCATCAGTGAGTTGGGGGCAGGGGATAAGGACATTGAGTGCATTAACATGAGGCACTGTCTTCCAGTTTCAACAGCAAAGCTAATGAAAATCAAGGAGTTTACAGAAAGGACATCCAATACAAGCAGTCAAGAGAGCAATACTGCCAGGTTGGAATAAGGAAGCTACTCCTATTCTTGCTCTGTAGAACAAAAAAAAAGGCCCAGGCAATTATGATTACTCTAGATCGCTGGAGGGGGTGGGGAGACTATTAATAGAATATTTTATAATGGAAGGATAATTTTTGTGTGAAAATAGTGCCATACAAATTCACAAAAAATGAATAAATGTAATAGTAAACTTTGCACAGGAAAAAAATACAATGGAAATACTGAAATCATTGAGATGCTTTGATTTAGACACTGTAATCCTATACTTATAGCAGGAATGTGTAACTGGCAATCTGGGGGCCTCATCCAGCCTGCACAAATCATTTTGTATGGCCTGTCTATAGGCAACTGCTGAAAGTGTTCTTCTGGAGGGCTGAACAGGAATATAACTAAGTTGGGGCCAAAAGAGCTAATGAAATCTTGGGATGCATAAACAGGAAAATCTTGAGAAGAAATAAAAATATTATTTTACCTCTGTATTTGCCACTGGTGCAGCCATTGTTGGAATACCATGTTCGGTTCTGGTGTCCACAATTCAAGAAAGATGTTGATACATTGGAGATGGTTCAGAGAAAATTAAAGGATTAGAAAACATGCCATATAATGAATGTTAAGGAGCTCCATCTATTTAGCTCAACAAAGAGAAGGTTAAGGGATGACTTATCACAGTTTATAAGTACGTATATGGGAAACAAATATTTGAAAATGGGTCCTTCATTATATCAAACAAAAGTGTATATGATTGTGATGGGTTCGGTCACAGGGACCCCCTTGGGACTGTCACCTGATATGCTGAAATTACCTCTGAGCCCATTTTCCCTGCCAGCTTGGGATTGCAGAACGCTGCCTTGTTGAGCCAGACACACTAGCCTGCTGCAATGTAGTCTCAGGGTCTGGGCCACGCCCCCAAAGCTCCACACTTTAACCAAAAACAGCTCAGCAGGTTACCTCTCCAGCACTCAGACACCCAGTTCCCAATGGGAATCAAACCCCAAATAAATCTGTTTTATTCTGTATAAAGCTTATACAGGGTAAACTCATAAATTGTCCACCCTCTATAACATGCATAGAGAGATATGCACAGCTGTTTGCTCCCCCAGGTATTAATCACTTACTTTGTGTTCATTAATAAACAAAAGTGATTTTATTAATTATAAAAAGTAGGATTTTAGTGGTTTCAAGTAATAACAGACAGAACAAAGTAAGTCCCCAAGCAAAATAAAGCAAAACCACACAAGTCTAAGCCTAATACACCAAGAAACTGATTACAGGTAATATCTCATCTCAGAGACAAGCTTTTTTCACGAACTAGACTCCTTCCTAGTCTGGGCCCAATCCTTTCCCCTGGTACACTCTCTGTTAGTTCCAGCAGACATCTCAGATGGTAAACAGGGGCTTTTTCATGGCTGGTAGCCCCCTTTGTCCTGCTCCACCCCCTTTTGGCACAAGGTGGGAATCTTTTGTCTCTCTGGGTCCTCACCCCTCCTTCTAAATGGAAAAGTTCCATATTTAAGATGGATTTCATTACCAGGTGACATGGTCACATGTCACTGTAAGACCCCTAGACTCCATTCCCCATGGGCTGGCCCACACATACACAGGAAGGCTTTCAAGTAACTAGTGCCATTTACAACTGATTGTTTCTGGAGAACCCTTAATGTCCTTCACTTAATATGTTTACAACAGTGATATAAATTTATTTCTTATTTTCCTAACTCCAGACATAGAAATAATACATGCAAACAAATAGGATGAACACACTCAATAGAATATAAGCTTTGTAATGATACCTTACAAGAGACCTTTTGTGTAAAGCATATTCCAGTTACATCATATTCACATTCATAAGCATATTTTCATAAAGCATATGGAGTGCAACGTCACAATGATCCAATGGCTGGAAATAGAAGCTTAAGAAATTCAGATGGGAAATAAGGCATACTTTTTAATTAGGGTAATTATTCCATGGAACAATTTACTTAGGGTCATGATGAATTCTCCATCACTGACAATTTTTAAATCGAGATTGGATGTTTATCTAAAAGATGTGCTCTAGGAATTATTTTGGGGAAGTTCTATGGTCTGTGTTATACTGGATGGTCACAATGGTGCCTTCTGGCTTTGGAATTTATGAAAAACTGAGACATGGCAGTTAAGTGACACAACCAGGTTCCAATAAATTAGTGGTAGAGCCATGGATGGGTCCCAGGCATTTTAAACCCCAGTCCGCTAGACTTATGCAGTCAAGGTTTGAACACCAGTCTTACCTCTGTCAGTCATCTTCAGCCCAATCTACATTTATAAACTGAAAACCAATTGCAAAGATGTCAGAGTGGATTAAGGGATACTTTTATCCTTGGGATATATGGCTTACCTTGGAAAGGTGCCCCAAACACATTTGCAGAGTGCACAGCTAATTGCTAATGGTCAGGTAGGCCTAGAACAGTGATCGGCAACCTTTGGCATGTGGCTTGTTAGGGAAATCTGCTGGCAGGCCGGGATGGTTTGCTTACCTGTAGCGTCCACAGGTTTGGCTGATCACAGCTCCCACTGGCTGCAGTTCGCTGTTCCAGGCCAATGGGGGCTGCAGGAAGCGGCGGCCGGCACATCCCTCGGCCTGCGCCACTTCCTGCAGCTCCCATTTGCCTGGAACGGCAAACTGCAGCCAGTGGGAGCTGCGATCAGCTGAACCAGTGGACGCTGCTGGTAAACAAACCATCCCGGTCGGCCAGTGGATTTCCCTGATGGGCCACGTGCCAAAGGTTGCCAATCCCCAGCCTAGATACTCAAAATGTATTTAGGCACCTAGCTCCCTATGTGCCTACTGCCAGAGCCCAGACAAAGTTGGCAGAGCAACAGGAGATATACGTGTTATGGAATGTGACTGACCTACACAAAGGGGGTTGATAAGGTGAACCCCAGATACCTATACTTAGAGATGCACTTCTACCTCCACTTCATATCCAGGGTAGAGTTCATAAGCTGCTCCTAATAGAGTGAGCCAGCAGGGCTCAGTCAGTTGCTTCCTGCTGGATTCCAACACTAGCTATAATGGTGGATTAACAGAAAAATCCTGCTGCAGCATCTTAAACATAACAAAAAAATCACACCATCCAATAAGGAGATGCATTAATAGATCTGATTAACACATCAGTCATAATGTCATTGTCTTCTCAAAAATTCATTACACAATGTCCTAGTTTAAAAACCTATAATTAACATAGAAAAAAAGCCCCACTTTCTCTAGTTATGTGAAAAAATGGATCTTTTTCTGTGATATTTGCCAGGCAATGCTGTAAATATTTTCACTCATTTGTACTATGGCCTATTTTGGTTTGGTTTGTGAGCACAATAGTAGTCATATACAGTAAATCTCTTTACGATATTCATTAAAATAAGTGAGACATTACAACAACTCTATGGTTTTCAGTTAATATGATTTATCCTTTTGATTTCCATCAAGCTATTGGAATTCAAACAATTAATGCAGGAAGAGGATATAGATCTATGTTAAATGTGAATATAAATGTGTGATTCCATTTTGTATGTCATGAACTCAATTAATTAATTGAAAGTAAATACATGTAAGTCTTGAGGAAGTATTATACGATTTTGGCCAGGCATGAAACTTACACTTTTGGAAGCTGAGAAATCAATTTGAAAAGAGGGTAGCAAATAGAATTTGCAAGCTGAAATCAAAAGGCCTTCAGGAATTATAGTTTTTTCCATTTATTTCTGGAATTTTCATTGCCTTGTGTTCATTATGAAGTGTGACACTACCAATGTTGAAATAAAAGTGTCCAGCCAAATAATATGTATTGCTTTCAGTTTTTTTAAGTTGGTCTAAAATGGTTTCATAATTACCATGCAAAAATCACAACTGGCTTTAATTCCAGAACACGGCATTAGAGCAAAAATTGACGAGAGAGAGCCTGGTTTGATTTTAAGGTACCTTAAAATAATTGACAAAGGATAAGGGGACCGATCTTGAAACTCTAATTTATACCAGTAGTCCAAGTAAAATCAACAGGGCTTATTAAGGGGAATATTCTTATGAGTAAAACCTAATCATATGAATAAGGATTGTAGGATTAAGCCTTAGTAGCATAATTACACCACATGCCACAGAGGGTATGCAGTAAATTATAAAAGAAATGTTCATTATTTTATTAAAAATATAGACATAGCTAGATGTAGAAGGGTATTGTATATATAAAATGTTAAATCATTATCCAGTGTAAATTAATGTAGCTCTATTGGAATCAATTACTAGCAATAAATATTTATATTATGATGGGTACCAAAAGTCCTAAAATGGGATCAGAGCCCCAGTGTATTAGGCACTATAGAAACATAAAGTAGAGACAATGCACCCTGGAGAGGATTACAATCTCATGATAGAACATCTGTCCTCCAGGTCTGTATTTGGAATCCTTTACTGATGAGCAGTTACTCAGATGAGTGGTCTCATAATGTAAATGGGATTACTAATATAAATAAGTGATCACAATATAATAATAATTATGTCTTCTAGTCCATATATATACACACTATACATCATAATTCAGTGCCATCATAATTCAGTACCATAGTCCCAAGATCCATGTGATCTCATTGATTTGAATGTGGCTGTGAAGCTGGCATCTTTGCTGTGCTTATATTGTTCATATATATATTAATAAGTGATCACAATAAAATAATGGTTATTATTATGCCATTGAGTCATATGTGATCTTCATAGTTCTAGTGATAGTCATAGTTCATATCTATATCTATATCTACTCACAGCCACATTCAAATCAATGAGGTCACATGGATCTATGGCACTGAATTATGATATATAATGACTGGGCAGGAGAAAGAACTAAAAGCCACATTTCCTAATTTAAAGCCACATATACTGGCAAAAGTGATTAATTTATGCTGTCATATTAATCCCCGCAAAATACTGCCTTTTAAAGATGGTAGTTTAAAAGGATTATGAAAACATGTTAGATTCTGGGGTAATCTATTATGTCAATAGTCAATTAAACTATTTAGAAGTTGCAGATACTATCGGAGAACTGAGCTAGATATGTGATTTGCACCCATCTCTTTTGTAGAGGAGTCATGCTTATTATGTGTTCACAAAAAGAAGCTATGGTAGCAGGTGCAAAGAGGGGAATTTGCAGTGCTCTTTAGCTTCAGGCTACTTTTGTGATAGTAACCTGCATAGAGATACTCAGATACGGATTTAAGTTGCTATTCAATAAAACATACTGGGTATGTTTATGGTCATATTTCAAGATAGCTTTGTATTACACATATTTAGAAAATACTTGAGGGATAACTCTAAGATGCATCAAAAAGCTTTATCTAATGTGTTTACTACGCTCAAAGGTACACTCTGAGTAGCGTTATTACAAGAAGCAAAGCAATATAACCGAAATAAAGAAATGAGTTCAGTGAAAACAGAGCACAGAGGAAACCTAAGTCAACAGCAGAAGCAGTACTTTTAAATTATATTAAAATGGAAGCATACAAACACATGGTGTATTGCCACAGTTTTCATAGCCACAGGCCTATCCAGATGAGAACAATATGTTGAACATATATCCAAACAGAGGTCCACATTAGTAGAACATTACTTCACAGTTAGGTGACCGCAAACTGCCAAGTAATTATTCCACATAGCCAAAGAGGGAGAGATAAACACAATCTTACCCTCAGGTTTGTTGGAAAGAGAGAAAAGTGACACAGAGAGAAACAACAATGTATATAGGGACAAAACCAGAACATTTACAACTTCATGATCTGCTGATGTACAAAATCCCTTCCATTCATCCAGTGATTTGTAACCAACATCCTGCAACTGTCAAAGTGAGAAGTGTGAGGACTAGGGAGTCATTCACAACTATTTTTTCTTGACAATTTTAATTAAGTACGTATCTACTCTTCATAGTTACAAAGATAAACTTGACCAAAATAGATTCAGCAATGTCTGCCTCTGTCTGCAGATGTATTATACACACAGTCACACACAGCCAGAAGTGTGTGGGGTGGTAGGTGATTCCATACTTTACATAATACCATACTATAGGTCAGAAGTGTTGACCTGGATCCACTGTTGTATTCAACTTGTCCTAACCAAAGACAAGGACAGAGTAAAACACCCAGAAAGAAGTTATTGAAATCCAAGTTACACGTTACATGTGATGGATGAACCCTTTATAACAGGGGTCGGCAACCTTTCAGAAGTGGTGTGCCGAGTTTTCATTTATTCACTCTAATTTAAGGTTTCGCGTGCCAGTAATACATTTTAACATTTTTAGAAGGTCTCTTTCTATAAGTCTATAATATATAACTAAACTATTGTTGTATGTAAAGTAAATAAGGTTTTTAAAATGTTTAAGAAGCTTCATTTAAAATTAAATTAAAACACAGAGCCCCCCCCCCCCGGACCAGTGGCCAGGACCTGGGCAGTGTGAGTGCCACTGAAAATCAGCTCGCGTGCTGCCTTCGGCACCCGTGCCATAGGTTGCCTACCCCTGCTTTATATAATGTTCTTGTTTAGATAGTAGAAGAGTGGTTTCTTAGACTTGTTCAGAGAACAGAAGAGTTGAAGTAGCCTAAGGAGCAGTCATCATTATAATTTCCTCAAACTGCAACAGTTTTAGCTATAGTTTGGGATCATCATTGAGGAAATGTTAGAATGATCAATCTTGTTATGCTTTTATCTGTGATAGATTTGTTCATGGGAGATATAATGTATCTCAGTTCTTTTCATGGTTTTCTTTTTAAATACACACAAATGACTACCACTATCAGTAGAACATGAGAAAAAATCAGTATCAATAACATATTAAAAATCATTGATGAAACATGAACACTTTAAAAATATTATAATACTACTACTTATTATTTGTTTCTTTGTTCAGTGAAGGTTGCAGAAATAAAACAGCAAACCAAAATATTCCTCAAGCTAATATGCAGATTATATGCAATGCCTCCTTTTCTGTAACGGATTGGCAAAAAATAGCTTCTATTCCTGACACTATGTCTAATTGCACCATTGATTTTTAAGCAGAGCTGTCCACTGAAGTCCATGCAGAGGTCTGCCAAATTTAATGATGGGGTGATCTGGTTTTCTGTCATGTGGCCATAGAACAGTCATCTTCTCTATGCTTCAATTTACTCATTTATAAAATGGGTATAATAATCACCTAATTTTTACTGATGCTCTGAAGCTTTGTTAAAGTTTCTAAAGAACTTTGAGATCATCAAAAAAGTGTTTTTGAAGTACAACATTTTATAATAGTTATAACATTATTAGTAATACTCTGAGAATGGATACCTATTTCACATAGATTTTAAATTATTTTATTTTCAACAGTGTCAACACTGTGGAAAGCATAATCTTATTATATTTATGATACATATATATCAACTATTTAGATCATTTTGTAGAATCTGTTTCATTTGAATAGGCAATCTGCAGACTGACAAGCTGTTCTTAAATGACATCTTCCATCTTTTTAGCTTCCATATGCCAGTGCTCTAGTAAATCACCTCTAACTCTCCACTCCCCCAAAGTAGAAAATGAACAACATTTTGAACACACTCTGCAGACATGGAATTGTGCATTACAATGGCCCAAGGAAAAGTTTATAAACTTTTCATTGCAAGTTGTGTCTTATTATAATATAGTGTTACAAGCAGTAACTGTTTCGGGAGACTATGAGGAGATGGGGAAAAATGGGTGGTATGGCCTGACATGTAAGAACAAATTTTAAGAAGTCCAAGATGACAACAGTCTTTTTTAAGTAAAGGGAAACATTCTCAAAAATCCTCAAGTGACTTTGAAGCTTAAGTCCCATTTTCAAAAGTGATTTTGATTTTTAAAGGTGTTTAGGTACCTAAAGATGCAGATAGGCACCTAGTAGCATTTTTAAAAAGTATCTGGGCACATAATTTCCAATTAAAAATCTGGCCCTAATTCGTTTGTTTGTTTTTTGAAATTTGGATTTAGGAGCTTAAGCTACTTAGGTGCTTTTGAAACATTTACTCACCTTCTGGTAAAATACAACTATTTCCTAGAAAGCTTTAGAGAATCATTTGATTAGTATGTGTCCTGGTGTTCTTACCTCAGTTATACAACTCCAGAAATGGAAATAAACAGCCTACATTATGCAGTTTTGTTCATGACTTGGAGTAGTTGATCCAAATGGCATTTCCACTGCTGTTTGAACCACAATTCACTAAGCCACATTTGGATGCTGATTTGATGACCTTGGTTGTGCCTTAGCATTTAACAGGGCACACCACAAGAAGGTCTAGAGTGAGTGTTATATACAAGTGTTAAATTCCTAATAATTGGTATAATCTATTAATTTTGTCAGCACTCCAAAATCCCTCATATATAACCCAGACAAGAGTCTTTCTTCCCTCCTGCCTCCTTAGCAGTTGTCAAGTTGTATGTGGAAATTTTGGCAAACCAGTAAAGTGCCTGAAACCACTATTGCGTATTGCTGAAAGCAGCCAAGTCAGCAGGCCGTAAAGTGGCCATGCAGCAGGCTTAGCTTAACCAAGGAAGATGGAGAGGGGTTTTTGGGTACCACAGAAAGGACAGCTTGACCCCACATCCTTCCTGATAAGAATTGTATTGAAGTTGCTCATACATGCATTTTAGAAGAGCAGGATGTGCCCTCAGGAATCTCTATTAGGACCTCGAGGCTGCAAACTCTGGGAAAAATCCTCATCTGGTTAATCAAAAATCAGAAGGAACCTCTTGCTTGACCATTGAAACTGCTTGCTTAACAAGTTTTCTTTAAGGGAAATGTCACTGTGTTACTAATATATAAATAAGGGGAGAAAGTTTGAGTAGTTGGACAGGACTCTCCCTCTGGATGCATCTTGTGTTCCCCATCGCCCGACGGGCTGCCGCTGTGCCACTCAAGAGCCACACTCAGCTTCGGTAATTATCGAGAGTTGGGGGTGTTTTACTAACCTGTTGCAGACATGTGTAAGTGCTTGAGACTAAGTAAAGTTTAGCTTTAAGCGAAAGCATTCTTGTGTTGTCCTGTTTGTGCCAGCCATCTATCGGTCGGACGGCTGTGTCTCCCCTGATTTATTTCCTGACACCACCTCACACAGAGTAAAAGTTACCATGAGCTTTGGGTTGAAAGAACCCCGGGTAACAAAGTGTGTTTCAAATTCCTTCACAACAACATTTGATTACAGCACAGCTCCATCCTCAGAATCTACAATGAACTGACACCTGTGGCATAATCACCTATGTCCCTGCCAGTGCTGCTCTGTCACAAAAATAACGGCATTTGAGAAGAGTGATGTGTACTAAATCCAATGTTCCTATTATTTTCAGTAGTTTATTACTGGCCTCATCACTTTATTCTTATTTATAACAGAAGTTTGTAATTTGGTGAGGAGAGAGCTTTTTTGGTAGTTATTCCACTTTACCTGGATCTTCCCCATTATTCTCATTTCCCTTTAATATGATCCTCTTGGATAGGGTTCGTTTCTGTAGCTGGCCAACCTCAGCCTGGGCCTGTCAGTAGCCTCTGTTAGTCTCTTGCCCATATGGGAGCCCCTACAGGAGTTCAGATCACTCTTGGGGTCCTTTCTCAGTCTGATTAATTCTAGTCCTTGGCAGCACTCCCCAGGTCCCGTCACAGATTATAGTCTGGGAGCAGCCCACCTAGGGCCCCTGCACATACCAGGCTTATAGTGTCAGTCTTTACCAAAAAATGGGGAGGGGGAGGAAAGGAAAGGCTAGCCACTGCCTTGGGCTGGGCTCCCTCTGTTACTGGAGCTCACTAGCAGTCCCTAGCCGCTTCTCCTATTGGAAAAACTCCCCACCCTGCACAGTGAGTTTCACATTTTTTTAAACTCTCCTGAGTGCAGGTATGTTTGTTAGCCTTTCTATCAGTGGGATGGGGATGTGTCCCACCACAGTTATCCACAAATCCAATGTTCCCCTCAACAACAGAGTTTGAATCTTCATTTTTTCTCCCAAATAGAAAACGAAGAAATAAATATAATTTGGCAATTTTTTCCTGCTTCCCTAGGTTGTTAAGTAATTCCCAAAGATTTTACTCTCATTCTTCCTAAGTTCTTCTCTAGGTAAATGCGAGCTCCACAATTGTCCTCAGAGAAGCATGTCACAGGAAGAAGAATTCATTGTATCACTACATTTGCCATTGTCCCTCCAGTGACATTAAAAAGGGTCAGTAATGGTAAATAACTGTCATTTTCCTACAAAGCCAAAGTCTGCCAGCCATTGAGAATATTAGCTCAGACTACTACATAGAGTTGTATTGATGATGCCTCTGAATTATGTGAGAATTCATCCAAAAATCTAAATATTTGTTAATGAAATATTTCTTCCTTCAGAAATTCACAGGGCCAAATCCCTACTGAAATCAATGAAATATTTATCCAAATAAGGACCTACATCATGAACCCACTGAAATCAAAGGCACTTTTACCAGTAGCTTCAACGGGAACTGCCCCTCAGAAAGGACTTCAGGTCTTGGTCCATAATACATTACACTGTTGCATTTAGTTCAATGCAATATGGATGTGTTCCTATTGCGAGTTTCCCACTCCCCCTCCCCTGATCCCCAAGAAATGATCAAATACATGTAATTGTGAAATGACTGTATAGAAATGAAAACTTAATTAACTGGCAAAGAATCCTGGAAAACATCAGACTAGCTAGCTTACCTCATGAGATTGCATTTATTAATAAAATTCTTTAGTTAAATACTTTTAACGTAAAATGGACACCGTGTCTTATTGTATCATGGCCTTTCAATATCTGGGTTTCCTCTAGGATTGAGACTACAAATCACTAAATGTTAAGAGCTTTATAAAACAGTAACAACTTTCCCAAACCAGTTTCAAGGAGAGTTTTAGAATGTCACCAAATTGCACTTGTTTGGAAAACACGCTGTTAACAAATAATAAATTAATTGTTGCAACCACGCAGAAAACTGCAGGAGACAACATGTCACACTTAAAATTTAACTCCAAAATTCATTAATTCATTCAATTTCTCTTGTAGTTTAATCAGACTAATGGGAGTCCATCAGGGCCCAAAGTGCAAAGCATTGATTGGAGTATCATAACACGATTTGGTAAATTACCCCCCTCTCCAACCTAGGAAGATAAAACCAGTTGGACCTCATTTGATCTGGGGAATGAAAGGGTGATTATTTTTCTTAACCGACCCCACGGATGGTGCTGGGGAGGTTCTGCCTGACTCACATTAGCCTTTTGTCTCTACTGGTGATAAACAGTCTTTAATTTCCCAGCAGTGACTCCAATGTGCAGTAGTGAATGCAAAAACGTGGGACATAAAAAAGGCAAGACCCCTGTTAGGGCCTGGTCCAACTTCAACTGAAGACATGAGAGTCTGTTGATATAAAAAAGGAGTTGAATCAGCATTAAATAACTGGAAAAAACCTGAACTCGAGACTCGTAGTAGCAAAGGGATAGCTGCTGGAGATAGAGTGACCCAAACACATAGAAAATTGTATATTCCAAAAGGATGATGCATTTTAAAATTCAGGCTATCAGATTGAAAGTTTCTCATTACCCCTCTAAAGCCACTCATTTCTCCAGGAAGAGGAAAGGGAGCATAAGCCAGATAAGTGGCTGGACAGTTGTTATTCTCATAACAAAATGAGCCAGGGTGTTGGTCTTGGACTCTCTGACATGAGGTGAGGATGCATGCCATCTACTGAGTGAGCAGTCAGGATATGACTATGTATTGAAAAGTTCACCAGGATAAGTTTTGTGTAACAAAGTTTTCAATAGAATGAACAAATTCTGCTAAATACTTTATGCTAATATGTGTTGGATGTGCTCCAGTTTGAAGTCTCTTTTGCTGTATGATCTTGATCTTGTAACAGAATTAATAAATTATAGTACTATTGTATTTGGGGTGTATTATTTCAGAACATTTGTCAGAAAAGTGAGAACATTGCTGACGTCAATAGTAAAGCAAACAAAATAGCATTTGAATCAGTTTCCAGACCGTTTGAACCAGAAATCCTTACCTCACAATCCAGGGAGACTACACTAAAGAATATCTCTTAGATATTCAGGCTGGATCACACGAATGAGGGGGTTGAAAGGACATGATCTCATGACTTCCAGGAGGGATGTCTGTTACACATGTACTGTACTCATATCCATTCACCTATTCTGAAGTCATACTCCATTGTTTTTCAGCGCACAGTGTAATTTTGTTCATTCACACTTCTCTACTCTGCACACCCACTAATTTGCACACAATCAACTACTTCCTATCCATTTCTCAGCAAAGATTTAATAGTAGAGGGCTTTTAAAGGATTAAATATTAATATGGATAACAAGAACTTTCACTGTTCTCTTAGCATTATTTTTAGTAGATATAAACTCTCAGGCTTGAGAACAGATGCCATCCCCAAACTCAGGAAGGTTAGGAAGACACTAACCATGTTATCCATATTATTCCATATTACCCACAATGAAATTTCTTGCACCTTCCTCTGAAGTGGCTGGATCTGACCATAGAAAAAGATAGAGTACTGGACTAGCTAGATCCCTGGCAGGATATAGCATTGTCTATGTCCCTATGCATTAGTGAGGTTTTACATCTTGGTTGTCTTTAATGTGTTCCTATAATCACTAATCTTCAATACTAGAGAAGCTTGCAGAGGACCTTTCAGCCTTTAGTCAAATTTAGTGAGGTTGTAAATTAATTTAAACTGGACATATACTTGAATGGGCCATGGAGAACACATTTCTCACTCTGTGCCAGAGGTTTTGTATTCATTTGTATTACTCCAACATGTTATCAGCTTCATTTTAGCTGTAAAAGCTATATAAAGGCCTGTCAAGATGTATCATCTTGCTCAGGCGCATCCCTTGGACATGCCTCTAGTTCAAAAGTCAAGTTATCATAAGGGATGGAGCCAATCAAACCTGGGTAAGCATGTCCGACTAGTTTCTCCAAAGACAATGCTGAACTCTTCATTTGAAAGTACAACAAAAGTCACAGAGACGCACCGTTGGCCACATAAGAACTAAACCAAAAGAGTTTAAATTTGAAACAAATTAAGTACATAACTCCCTATGCATTTTTAGCCATAACTGTGTAACTGATTTATATGTGTAGTTTATGGTTAGCTATGTTGCCTGAGTAATTGGTATTTTGAGCATGCAGTTACCTGATTTGCCTGTGCAAGTAGGATAACTACCTTGTAGATTAGACATGCAATTGCCTGCCTCCTTTGTAAAAAAAAATCAGGTTGATATAATCCAGTTAATCCTTGATAATCCTTTTACACTTGCAGCAGTCTGCACCAGCTCAATCTAATTAAATGTGCTGCATAAAACAGACACAATTATTACACCATATATTCCACACACCCACACTTGCAAAGGCAGGATTAAAAACCTTATCCAAAACATGGCCTTATTGAAGTCAATGGCAAAACTCCTATTGACTCAGTAGGATCAGTATTTCATTTCAGCCTCTACCACTTCAGGAGAGCTCATGTAGCAGCAAGTTCCTTAATCCTCTCCATTGGCCAGTCAGTGGAAGGAAACTTCATATGCAAACACATAAGTTAAACATTCGCCCTCTTCTTCAAGTTTCTACTCAGTACATATTTCTTCCATGAAGACTTTCTAGAATGATCTGTACAGATTCTTCTACTATCTTGGCATCATTATGGCGCATCATGTACTATTTTGCACTGAATGCATTGGCCTATGTTTGACCTACAATTATGATTATCTTGGGGAAGAGACTAATTTGTTTATAAAGCACTCGGCACATTGTTGATGCTTAATAATAAATAACAGTACATAGTGGATAATATTAATAGATAATAACACTCTAGCTGATTGTGAATTTCTGTGGCAAGCTTTCACTTAACTGCATGTGGATGTCACCATGTGGAGATGCACTCTTATATGGTTGCTTTACATATCACATGTCTTGTGGTATCCATTGGTTGCACCATAATAATTTTGGGGTATGAATGCTTCATATGTGATTTCTGTACTTGTCTCTGAAACAAAAAGGGAAAAATCCTTGCTTCACTGATGTTGACCAGAGTTTTTTCATTGATTTCAGTGCGACCAGGATTTTACTCTTAGTGTTTGCATAATGTGGTGTAAGGAAAGGCGCTGTAAACTACAAACAACTCTTGGCATTGATAACAGAATAATAAATAAGGATGTAACAAACTCACCTTGTTTGGATTCCCTGTATACTGGACCCTGTTATCTGTCATTATCATTTGTCTTTGCTATTTGTCAGCTAGAAAATATATATCTAGACAAACAATCACCTCACAATCCCATGCTACCTCATTGTGATACTTTGATAATTCATGTAAACAATGAAATTTCCCGCAATCAAAAATGAGAGATCCAGGAATATGGAAGACCACTTCAGACTTCCAAGACTGCTTTATTTCTTGATGGGTATTTCTTGCCATTCTTTCTGATAAAGATCTTCATTGTTACCCAAATGTATAATTTAAGTGGTCATTCAAGAAGACAGGTTTATGGAAATGAATCTATCATTTTACTTTATCACCAAGATTTAAATACTTTCTCATTACAGTATTTTAATTGTGCAGTTTAATTGAAGGAGCCTCACAAAAAAGAGTTTAGGTGTGTATGTTTCAGGAAATTTGTGTTTTGCAGATTATGTAAATATTAGGATTACCATGTTTCAGGTTCCCCAAAGAACAGGAGGAGGAGATGGAGTGGGGGGTACAGTTAGGGGATGCTGCAGGGGTGTGTGTACTGAGGGGAATCAGATGGTGCTGGAGGGGTGTATGTACTGGGAGGAGGTATTTGAGGGGTGCTATTGGGGGTACCTGGGGCCTCACTCTTGGGGTGGGGGCCAGTGCTGCTCCCTCTTGTGGTGGTAGGGCAGCAGGTGCAGACCCAGGATGCAGCAAAAACTGTCAATCAATGCCTCTCTGTGGTGCTTTTATCCTCCCCAAGGCTGGGAGCTGAGGGACTGGGTGGGGGAGAAGCAGCAGCTGCAAGGGACCAATCAGATGAGGATGCAAGGAAAGACCAATCTGGAAGCAGACCAATCAAAGCTCTTTCTGAGCTGCAACATCTGCTCCACAAACATCTGCTCCCCGACATTGCCGTTGATTTGAAAAATCTGCCCAGACAGAGGTTGGAAGATCAAAAAAAGAGGCAATGTCCAGGAAAACCTAGAAGTATGGTAACCCTAATAAATATTGTACATTGAATCCTGGGGTGCAACTTAGCTGCACATAATGAAAGCTGAGGAGAGGTGATTATGTGAAGGTGGCTTAAAACTCCCCTTTGCATTGCCCTCATTCTGGTGATGCTCTGAGCTAGCCAGTTACCTGTCAAAGTGTTTGAATAGCCTGAGGACTTTTCTAACTAATGCTGGGTTGCAACATCCACTAGGGCCACAAACACTCTTCAGGATTTGCATGAGACACCTGCATGCATGCCATGCTCCCTTTCCTCCAGCTATGCCTGATTTACCTTTTACAGCTGCAGTAATGGGATGATGAGTGCAATAAGAAACCCAGTATCATCTCTATGGCACTACACTGGAGAAATCCTTCCCTGGGTTGGTGAAGCATGGGTCTTTCTTTATATACATTTGTAGATATTGTATATGGCTTAATAATGCCTATATACATGAAAATAGTGCCTATATATTTTGTTAATTTGTTATTCTGTATAATATGGTTGGATAATTTTGTCTGCATGACCTCCTGGGAGATTTGCATTCTGATAGAGCTGTTCTTTTAATTCTTGTCAAATGTATAAACTATTCCAAATTTAATATTTAATTATGTGTATTAACAAAATATTTAGACTGTGATACTCATATTTGTGGAGTAATATTCAACAAATTTAAATAGCTACTAAGAGCAATATTGTCACTAGCCCCCCTGTGCCTCTAAGAGAAGATGCCTCTTATTCTCCTTCCCTGTCTGCATGTGGGAAGGAAAGAAAACTCCATTAGTGTGACAGCTGATCTCTTGGCCAAAATACCAGGGATTGACCCGAGGACCTCCACGTAGGGTGACCAGATGTCCCGATTTTAGGGACAATCTCGATATTTGGGGCTTTTTCTTACATAGGCACCTATTACCCTCCACCCGCTGTCCCGATTTTTCACACTTGCTATCTGGTCTGCCTACCTCCAAGCCAAAAGCACAATCTACTACAGGTCTTTAGATGAGGGGTTTGACAAATCACATCTTCTGTGGACTGGCATATAATGGGACCTGTAGCACACCCAGGGTTATATAAGGAGCGGGGGGACTCAAGGTACTGGTCAACATAGCTGAGTGGCCATGGGAGATGAATTAAACTGTGACTGATATGAGACAATGGCAGGTTACTTCTCCCATCCTGGAGCAAAGGGAGGAAACAGGGAAAGCAACAGTGACTCTAAGTCAGAACTCCAGCTCTGGGCAGTTCTTAGGCTCATCTATATGCCAGTCCTCACCCAGGATGATATGTAAAGTCTTAATCTTACCCTGAATTAGTCGATTCATGAACCAGCTAAATCCCAAATGGTATTCATCACATCCCTTAGCCATTAATAAACACGACCATGAACAGAGGAATTAGATCCAGTAGGGTACAGAAGAAAACAGACAGAGCTGATGGTGTGAGATAGAATGTTACCAAATAGGTTGAAGGGGAAAGTTCTGTCTCAGAACATAGAGACAATCATGTATCATAATGTTTTATTTATCTCTTACACAGTGAATATAGACCCTGAAAGGAAATATATTTCTATACAAATAATTTCATTTATTTTATAGAGTATTTCATCTTGTTGTCTGCTAATTAAATTCTGTCACTGAACCAAATATGATTGATTGTTACCTACAGCTGTTCTCCCTAAATCTGTCTACAAATAGCTGCTCCAGTATAGTAAGCATTCTGACACTTTCTAAAACACAGCAACTGAAACAGACAACCGTTGAAAATTTAATCTTAACAAGACTTTAATTGAACTCATGGGAATACCATTTTTAATTAGAAAGAGAATGCCAGCCTCAGAGTATCTTGTTTAGAAAAGTTCACCAAGTAACATCTGATTAAAAGACATAAGGTGGACAGCTTTATTTTCCCTCTAGGAAAGCTGATAGCTTTAGAACTGATTATTTCTTTCATGATATACATTTAGTTATCAAAGTGACAGGCTTGTCACATTTTACATGCATGTGGCATATTTGTATTTTTCCCTTACATATTTTGTTTTCATTTTTAAAAGTTTACTTCCTCCTAATCTTTAAGAATAAGAGCACAGGCGGTTAAGCCATCCAAGCAGTTTACTAAGTACCAAGACCTAACTTAAAAATGATCAGCTTGATGTGTACCATTGATTTAATTTCTAATCAAATAAAAGTGGATTTTTCAAATGAAATTCAAACTCAAAATACTGATAGAGAACCAACATAGGGCCAGAACACTGATGCCAACACAGTGCCAGAATCTGATGCATCTACTCACACTGAAACCAGTGGGACTATTTGTAGAGAAATGTACTAATCACTCCTGAATCTGGATATTTAGCTGAAGCTCTTAGCTCCTTAGCTCACTATCCTAAATGTTAGCAGCTGGAATTAGGACCCAAAGAGCTGCTGGGCAGCAGTTTAAATTATATCCATATCTGTTTATACCAGTTGCCTTTTCTACTGCCGTGGTGCCTCTCTTTCTTTTTAAAATGATGTGCACTGATTTGTCTTGTGCAGAATATGAACACTGACATCGAAACCAGTAGGAAAAATGATTCTGTGTAAAGAGAAAAAGGGTCTCATTCAAAACTGCACTGAGGTTTCAAGAGCTGATGACTGTGCCCTTAGATTAATATCACCTTAAAGTCTAGGCTAATGGACACACAGACTACAGCTGTCATTTTCCTCAGAAGAAATGCATAAATTCAGACTTAAGAAACAGGGAGCAATACACCTTTCCATTAAATATCTAAAATAAAGGGAAGTGCTAGAAGTATTCTTATTGCAATAGCAGCCCTCACTAGAAAATGAGATGGACACAAGAACAGCAAAACAAGGACACAACTTCAGAAAGGTAGATTTCAACCTACACAGAGAAATAATAGGCAAGGTCCCAAGAAAAGACCAATTAGGAAGAAAAGGAGTCTAAGGGGGCTGGCAGTTCCTAAAAGATGTAATACTAGATGCTCAACATTAAGCTGTTCTGATGCAGTGGAAAGATAAGAGCCACAGGAGGCCAATGTGGCTGCACAAGAAACTATTTATCTATCTAGAAACCAAAAGGGATACACAGGAAATGGAAGGAGGGGCATTTCACCAAGGAAGTTTGCATGGGAATAGCACCTGTGTGTGGGGACAAAATCAGGAGAGCCAAGGCAAACAATGAGTTCCAGCTGGCAAGAATTGTTAGAGACAACAAGAAGAGGTTCTTCAAATATGTCAGAAAAAAAGAAAGATCAAGGACAGTGTGGGTGTGCTGCTCAGTAGAGCAGGTGAGCTGGTAACAGAAGATGATAGGAAGGTAGAACTGCTTAATACCTATTTTGCTTCAGTCTTCTCACAAAATATAATGTGACTGGACCGGATGACTAGAGCAGTTACCATAAAGGAAATGAATGCAGATTGGGATAAGTAAAGAATATGTCAGAGATCTTCTGACCAATTTGAATGAATTTAAATCAGCAGGGCCTGATGCTGTTCACCCAAGGGTACTGAAGGGACTAGTTGAAGAAATGTTGGAGCCACTGGCAATAAGATTTGCAGACTCATGGATGACAAGTAGGGTGACCAGATGTCCCGATTTTATAGGGACAGTCCCAATTTTTGGGTACAGGAGAGCTCCTGGAAAACTGGAGAAGGGCTAACAATGTAGTGCCCATCTCTAAAAGGGGGAGAAAGTAGGAGCCAGAGAACTATAGATCAGCCGTCCTGTCAAGGTTCCTTCCCCACTCTGAACTTTAAGGTACAGACGTGGGGACCTGCATGGACACTTCTAAGCTTAATTATCAGCTTAGATCTGGTATCGCTGCCATCACCCCCAAGCACTATTCTTCTTCCCTGAGTAGTCTTGAGAGACTTCACCAATTTCCTGGTGAACACAGATCCAAACCCCTTGGATCTTAAAACAAGGAGAAATTAACCATCCCCCCTCCTTTCTCCCACCAACTTCTGGTTGATCCAGATCCAACCCCCTTGGATCTAAAAACAAGGAAAAAATCAATCAGGTATTAAGAAAAAAGGGCTTTTAATTAAAGAAAAGAAAGGTAAAAGAAAACCCTCTAGGAGAGATTAGCATACCAGCTCCTCTCACAGACAACAGATTCAAAACACAGAGGATGTTCCCCTGGGCACAAATTTAGTTACACAAAAAAATACCCCAATATCCAATTTGATTCTACCTCTAATTGCACAAGACAGGTTACAAAGAAATAAACATAAACCTATCTATTCCCTTCTAAAACTTACTACTCTGATAAGAGGCTGGTTCCTTGATCTTTTTCACTCCGGCTGAAATTGAAACTCTCAAAGGAAAACTTCCCTCCTTCCTTTTGAAACATCTTGTTCCCTTATTGGTCCTTTGGTTCAGGTATCAGCCAGGTTTCCTGAGCTTCTTAACCCTTTACAGGTAAAAGGATTTTATAGTATTGTACACAGGAGGGCTGTTCCCTTCCCTTTATAGTTATGACGCGTCCTAACTTCAATACCTGGAAAGCTACTAGAGCAATGTTTAAAATATTCAATTTGTGAATGCTTGGATGATGAAGAGGTAATCACTAACAGCCACTGTGGATTTACTAAGAACAAATCATGCAAAACCAGCTTGGTTTCCTTCTTTGACAGGATAACTAGTTTGAAGGATGCAGGAATGTGGTGGATAAAATATACCTGCACTTCAGCAAGGCTTTTGACTAGGCTCTCTTCTTTGACTATTTAAAGTACTGCATCTCTCTCTCTCTCTCTGGGTAGCAGTTTCTCTGACATTATGTCTGGGTGTTGAGAGTAGAAGGTTTGCAGTAGTCTGAATGAAAGTAAAGCAAGCTCCCAGTTTTCTTCTTCATAAATGAAGCAAAACATTTTAACAAATAAAGTCAGCTCTCATTATGGCAGCATCTTGCATAGCCAGGCAGTGTATACACTCTAGAGAAATTCTATTATAATGAAGGGTGATAATAAGGAGGACAGAGTTGAAAGTTAAGGGACAATATTCTTCTATTAAAGGGATAGGCAGCTATAACTAAAAGACTGATAAGGATGGAATAAGTACTATAATGATAATACATAACATTGCACCAAGATAATACAAAGGATGATTTCAGTTATTTAAGAGGCAGATCTATATACACTCCACACTGTCATACAGAATACAAAAATGTGTTGTGCTTGAATATTGTAGTGCCTTTTCTCTGAGGAGCTCACAAGGCCTCACACAGAGGATAAGTATTAGTGCCTCCGTTTTACTGAAGGACAAATTCAAGTGCAGAGAAAAAGCATTTACCTCAAGAACACTTACCACCATCTTAAACCACTAGGACCTGATCCAAAGTCAGTCTGAGTGACTGTAAGTAAAACATAAAGGACATACTCATCTCTCCCAGCTTACTGAAGGCCTCTTTGAATCATGGCATTCTTAAATGGAGATTTGAATGTGTGGTACATAAACTATCAACTGTATGTTTCATGCTCACATTATAAGCTTGGCCCTATAAGGCAGTAAGTGTATTTAACTCCCATTGAGCTCAGCTAGATTCAAGGACACTCCATGCTTCACACAAACCCTCAGCACCTGGAAGGACTGAGCCAAATACAAGTAATTACACAGCTCTGACTAGCCCCCTGAAGTTCTATACCATAATGCAGCAGTTATTATCTATATTACAATAGTACGTATGGGTCCCAGACCAGGACCCCATTATGCTCTGCTAATAAGAGATAGTCTCTGACAGTTAGAGTTTGCAGTCCAAATAGACAATTCAGACAGAGGGTGGAAAGGACAATAGAGGTTCAGAGTAGTGCAGTGACTTGTTCAATGTCACACAGCAAGCCAGTGGTAGCGTTTGGGCTAGAACTGTTCTTCTGAGTCAGAGTACACTGTCCTTTCTGCTAGACTACACTGCCTCTCAGTTTAAGTCCTGGGAGGCATTTTACGGGACAGTCTCTACTGTGGTTATTCCAAACATTGCATTATCTACAGGTGTCCTCTGGTTGGTTGATAGAGAGGTTAGTAAATATTAACTCTTTTAGTCCTTTCTTTCTGCATGTTTGATTCATTTATATCTTCAATATTCTTTAGAAATATTAACAAAGAGTATGTTGAAATCTAAGGCCCTGGTCCTTGACCAATGAGTAATCTTGTTCAGGAATTCTATGCATTAGACCGTATCTAAAAATCCGTGGCATCTCTATACCTATAAAACTACAGATATTTTTGGGAATTATCCCATAGGAATGTGTGTGTGTGTGTGTGTGTGTGTGTGTGTGTGTGTGTAACTATATTTATAGTTACAGCAGCTAGGGAAGAATGATTCTGGGGAAAGCAAGATTCAATAAAAGATATTATTTTGAAGAATTGTTAGTCCTCTCAGCTGTAAATAATTATGACTTCACACATAAATCAGGTAAACTGAGAATGTATAGAAATGACAACAGAACGTATGTTTATTTTGGCAAAGAGGGTTTTTTTTTTGCTTGGTTGGTTTTTGTTTAAAAACTCTATATAATTACACTGGTGTCAGAACTTAGTTGGGTAATGAAAACTGCCATGTCCCTCCAGTTTCAGTGAAAGAGATACATTAAAGGGAGTAATGTATCTATTCTTTCTGTATTCTATGTAGTGCTGTAGTAATGATTAATAAGCTTTGATTAAATAGTTCCAATTGAGCCCGTTTTTTGACAATCCTGAGTTATCGTTAACTGAGACACACAACAGGGATTCCCATGAAAACATAAGAAAGGGCAAAAAATGTTTATATTTGAGGCAGACAATTTGCTCCACTATGATATACCATCTTGTCCTTTAGAGCAGCAAACAATCATGGCTCAACTATCACATATCCAATGTTTTGCAAATATCAGACATTTTCCAAAATTGGATCGGGACTTTTAGTGACTGAGTCAGTCAGCTGTAACTATCAAAATTGAAATCTGTCCTCTAAGGACTATTCAAAGCTGAGCTCCATGGTTAATTCTAGAAGATGAGTGGGTAATTTGTCTTTTAATGGCATGTATTCCTATGTTTAAAAAAATATAAGTAATTTAGAATGTACAGGCTGATCAATATAAAAAACAAAATTGGATATTTAGCATAAGAATTGTTTTCAAATAGCTCATGTCAGCTCAGACGTGGTTGTGGACTTTAAAAACTCAGGTCTTGTTCTGAACTTAGAACACTCCCACGTTTGAGAATGTTCTGACCTGCAATTTTGGTTCATCCCATTAGAGATAGGATCCAAATGTAAAATTTGGCTTTGGATCTTGGTTTGGTTTCTAAACACCCACAAGAAGCAAGCGTGTTCATACTCAGGATTTTTGGTTCATGCTCACCTCTACTCAGTAGTGTATTGTCTGAATATTTGTATGGTATGAATAAACAATACAAACCTAAATACAACATTCAGTTACTTATTCATTTGAACTCTATTCCTTAGCTGATCATCTGTTCTACACTGAAACACAGTAACTGCTTCTTTGCTGAGAAATATGTCAGAATGCACATCCCATGGCCTGATGAACATGCAGTCTAAAAAGACAGAGGACAGAGAAGAAGAAGAGAGAAGGAAAGTGATCACAGAGAAGAGTAACTAAATTCCTTACAAGCTTTTTGGGGTAGAGACCATCTCTGTTGTATGTTCGTGAAGTGCCTACACAATGGGGTTGAGGCCCTCTAGGTGCTATCATAAGACACATATAATAATCTCAATAGCTACATGAGACAAGGTGGGTAATATCCTTTACTGGACCAACTTCTGTTAGTGAGAGAGACAGAGGCTTTCAGGCCTGCATAAACTCAAAAGGTTGTCACTCTCACCAAAGAAGTTGGTCCAGTAATGGATATTACCTCACTCACCTTGTCTCCCTAATATCCCGAGTCCGACATACATTCACCTTGTCTCCCTTGTCTGAGATCAACATAAATGCAACAACAGTGCATACAATCAATAGCTACAGATTTATAATTTAATAGTTATATATATACACATTATTCTCAATTGCCCCCTGCCTAGCTACTGTGAGTGAACCAGTTGTTTTTAAAAATTTAGATTATGAACAACATAATCATCTCTATAGATTTACATCCATTTTCATTCGTATCTGGATTCCCATTTACCCACAGGTGACAGACCATGAATCAGTATCTGTGACGTGGGAGTCTATTTTATGAAAATATATTCCCATCCATTATCTGCTGCACCTCTCTTTGAAATAGATGCTTTGGTTCAAAGGACACTTAAGTAGTAAGTGTTTCTTACGGAGGGTAATAAAAAGTAAGAGCTGAAGACTTTTTTACTTTAAAAAGCAAACTCCCAAACCAGGGGAATTAAATGCACTGGAGGAAAAAAAAACAACTTTAGCAACATCAAGGAAGAAAATTCAAATGTTCAGGTTTTAGGAAGTTCCTAAAATAAAAGTTGATCATTCCTTAACTACGCCATGCTGCACCTACACTATATTGCATTTGGTTTTCCTTGCAGAATGTAAATATTCCTCAGGACTCAGGCTGCTAGTGAAACCTACTGGGAAGTGTATGCTACAAGGCCCCATGTGTCCCCAGAGGATATGAATTTGTTACAGCCATAGCTAAAAAGCCTTGCCTCTTTAGCTCACGCATCTGCACAGTTATGTTTTTAGCTTCAGGTCCTTGGTTCAATTCTAGATGTGTCAGCCAAGATTGCAGCCATTACATTAGATAAAACAAACAAGCAGGCACCTCAACCCTATAGATTTGAAATAAAGAATCAAAAAGATATTAGCATTTGCTTATACCTTTAAGAGAAGTCAGATTTGAGGACTGTCAGAGTCACATTCAATTTTCTCTTTGAATCTGAAGATTCCCTGTGAACTGCAACCTGCTATCTATCTATTAAGAGTAGGTAACTTAAAGTACTTGTTTGTTTACTATAATACCATGCATATATCCGCCTCATATTGTTGGTGTTTCCTCTCTACATTCTTCACTCTGCTCACTTTACATGATTCTTTTTTCCTGTTCTAGAAATACATCATTTCATTAGTGTTCTTCAAGTTTTGCCCTCTTCATTGTAGGATGGTGACCAATTCCCACTTGTATTATCATTCTCCTTTTTGTAGTGATAATTAGTCTAACAATTCAAGACTTTTTTATTGATGTCTGTCTTTTCTTTCACCTTAAGTTTACCGTCACTGAGGATGGGCTCATCAGCAAATATAAAATCTCTATTCTCATGCACAGGCATTCATGTAACCTCATACATTTAACTTTTAGGATTTCAACACTGATTAATGCAATGGAAATTTTCTACTTTGATGGAAATTTTCTACTATGTCCACTTTAAGCTTTCACATTATCTGTATCTTTTATTCAGTTCACATAAACATGTCATGCCCCTTCCTTTAAGTTTCTGAGGAACAGCTGGGTATGCATTCGGTAGGAGAAGGAATGATGGCTTGCCATGTCTTATGAAAAAAAAATAGAAGAGGCAGACCATAGTCTCACCCCACAACATTACATATTTAATCTATTTTCTTAAAGCAATCTGACTTTAAATAATGTTTGATTCAGTGTAACCTATTCCCTAGCAATTTAAACTCAGCTGACCACTTTAAATCTCACTGACAGTACCAGCATTACACATTAATAATAATCTATCAGGCAGCTACTAATGTTTATATTTCAGCAGCACCTAGAGGCCCAATCAGGCTCAGAGGTGAAGTTTGCAAAGTGGTGACTGAACACATATGGAAAAGTAGTCTTTTGCCTGAAGTGCATACTGTGACATGATGAGTACATCCCTGTAGACCCCGATTAAACCATGTGTGGGAAGGTGTAATTCCTGTGTTAGACCCCAGCCAATCCACAAGCCAGGAGCCAGTCTGGTGACTCTCAGAGCAGCTATAAAAGGCTCACAAGAGAAATAGTTCAGTCTGCTTAGTGTTACATCATAGTTTGGAACGCTCCTCTGTCTTAGAGTGGTGAGACTCCACAGGGTATCGGTCTTCTCAAACCCTGTACTTGCTACTGTCTTGTCCCTAGTCCTACTCCATCTCTGCTCTTGCTTCAGCCTAGATCCCAGCCCAACTCTTGCCTTTTTCCAGCTTAACTCTTGATTCCTGATTCTGGCTATGACCATTAGGCATGACTGTCCTTGCCTTGGTTTCTGACATTTACATTCTAAGTCAGTGGTCAAGCACATTAGTACAGGTATCCACCAGCACAGATCTGATTGTAAGATCTAGGCCAAAGCCACTGATCCTGGAAACACCTACCTTCATAAGTAATTTTACATACAGATGCACACTCCTCCTGAGTTCACTGGGACCCTGGACATGCAGTTAATCACATGCATTGTGTATCTGTAGGCTGGGACTTAACAAGATAAGTGACATATGACTGATACTGAGGAGAGGGCTACAGTCACAGACATTTTTATTCATATTTGCCTTTTAAAACTGATTAGAAAAGTAGAAAAAAGTATCAACTATCCTCATCTGCCACATAATTTTTCTCATCTGCCCCATATTTTCACATTGACAAGCTGTGTTTATGCAGTTGGTCAATGTACACTAGAAAGCTATGTACCTTATATGAACTAAAATAAATGTTTGTTCTTCTATCTTTTTTATTCTTTTTAAAGGAAAATTGCAGTGTGCAAAGGCCTACTTAAGTACACAATCCAAATAGAAAATGAATGTAACATAATAAAAACATTGACTGGTGCTGAGAGCAATGGCAATAAAATATCATCCAGATGAGGGGGGAGGGCGAGGAGGGGAAAACCCTTGCTTGTTGTATGTTGCTTGAAGCCATTAAGGGAATTAGTTCTGAAGCCTATACTATTTTCCTGTGAGCTCTTTTTTTTAAATTAATGACGCAGATTCTTATGTATGTAGTTGTCTTCCCTCGCACATTCTCACTCCCTTTAGGCCTGATCCAAAGTCCACTGAATTTCCTTTGAATTTATCGTGCTTTGGATCAAGCAGTCTGGCTCTCTCCTGCTTTCTTGCTGAATCTATCTTTCCTCTTACTCAATGAAGCATCATTGACCCACTTCCTACTCCCAGTCTCAAAACTCCATTGACTGTAATTGGAACTGAATCTCAACTGAATAAGAGCGTCCACAGATGGAGTTAATCAGGAATAGTTAATCCACTCTAAATTCCCATCCTACCTTATTCCGGATTAATTTTCATATATAGACAAGCTCTAAGCATTTAAAGCAGTTTTTGGAAAATACTTGCCACTCTGTCAATGTCTCCATAACTGTCTAGCAGAGGAAGGGACCTGAATGATGAGGTTTTTGTATTCATGCTTCGAACAGAAACTCCAGAAAATGATTTAGTGTAGGACAGATTTCAGCTTCCATTTGAAAACACAGAAAAACAAAACAAAAAACATTTTAAAGTAATAAAATAACCAAAATATTAAAAAGAAATACAAGTTATTATTGGTTAATCCTCTGCTGATATGATAAACATTCATATGCCCCTTCATGCTTCTGTCACCTTTCCAGAGGAAATGCTTCCATGCTGATGACGCTCGTTAAAAAATGTGTTAATTAAATTTGTGACTGAACTCCTTGAGGGAGAATTGTATGTCCCCTGCTGTTTTATCCACATTCTTCCATATATTTCATATTATAGCAGTCTCGGATGATGACCCAGTACATGTTGTTCATGTTAAGAACACTTTCACTGCAGATTTCACAAAACACAAAGAAGGTACCAATGTGAGATTTCTAATGACAGCTACAGCACTTGACACAAGGCTTAAGCACCTGAAGTGCCTTCCAAAATTTGAGAAAGATGAGGTGTGGAGCATGCTTTCCGAAGTCTTAAAAAAGCAACACTCTGATACGGAAACTACAGAACCCGTACCACCAAGAAAAGAAAATACATCTTCTGCTGGTGGCATCTGACTCAGATGATAAAAATGAATATGCGTCAGTCCACACTGCTTTGTTATCAAGCAAAACCTGTCATCAGCGTGGAGGAATGTCTCCTGGAAGCATGAAGGGATATATGAATCTTTAGAGCATCTGGCATGTAAATATCTTGCGAGGCCAGCTACAACAGTGCCATGAGAACGCATGTTACCACTTTCAGGTGATATTGTAAACAAGAAACAGACCGTATTATCTCCTGAAAATGTAAACAAACTTTTTTTGTCTGAGCGATTGGCTGAACAAGAACCAACTCAATGACTGAGTGGACTTGCAGGCTCTGAAATTTCACATTGTTTGTTTGAGTGCAGTTATGTAACAAAAAATCTACATTTGTAAATTGCACTTTCACAACAAAGAGATTGCACTACAGTACTTGTATGAGGTGAACTGAAAAATACTATTTCTTTTGGGTTTTTTTACAGTGCAAATACTTGTACTCAAAAATAAAGTGATCACTGTACACTTTGTATTCTGTGTTATAATTGAAATAAATATATTTGAAAATGTAGGAAACATCCAGAATATTTAAATACATGATATTCTATTATTGCTTAACAGTGTGATTAATCATGATTACTTTTTTAATCACTTGACAGCCCTAACTTGTATATTATCATATTAAAATAATATTTAATCTATGCATATGTTATATTGCAATGTTCAACATTGATACAAATCAATTTGACATTAACAAAACAAAACATTTTGAATTTAATTTAAAAAAAAATTGAAGGAAATTTTAACTTTTTCTCCAGTTCAGAAAAAAAAGTTTCCCATTTTCCAACTAGATCTACCCATGTTCTGATAGTCCAATCAGCACTTATGGATTAATCTGATTCTTTATGGCAGAATTCTATGTAAAATATACAGCACAAAAATGGGATATATTTGCAGCACAATGTTCTCGGATTATCTATGCAATTCTCATCTGGGTTATGGGAGCTGTGCTATTAAATTCCCATGCAATCATTTCAAAATGTACTAATGAGACTTTAAATTATTTCCTTGTCTTTGGAAATATAATTATGAATTTAGAAGACATCAATATCATACTCCTTTAAAAAAAACTTCACAATTGTGTGGTAGATTTCTTTTTAGTATTAAAGCAAGATTTTTACAAAGTTGCACTTTTGAGAGGATTGAGAAATAATGGATGTTTCATTTTTATCCTTAGACACATGGGACCTGATTCTTCATTGCTTTGCACATTGTGCAAATGGGTGTGAAATGCTATCTGTTCAGAATGCTTGTCTTTTCACCCCATCATACTCAATAAATAATGTTCATGTAGGATGCATGAGCTCATATCTAAATGGATTTAATGTTCTGGATAAGTCAACAACTGATTTAAGCCTTTTGTGTCTTGAACTGAACCAAATCAGAACTACTTCAAGGAACTTTAGAAAACAAACAGTTCAGTAAACATTGTCCTTCCTCACAGTGCTTATCAGGGCTCTGAATTACTACAGAGAATTCTTTCCCAGGTATCTGCCTGGCAGGTCTTGCCCACATGATCAGGGTCTAACTGATTGCCATATTTGGGGTCAGGAAGGAATTTAGGTGCAGGAGAGGAGTCCAGGTTGGGGTAGGGGGTTGGGGTGTAGGAGGGTGGTGAGGGTTAAAGGTTTTGCTTATTGTGGCTTCCAGGAAGCGGCCACCAAGTCCCTGCTGCCCCTAGGCACATGGGCAGCCAGGGAGTCTGTGTGTGCTGCCTTCGTGCCTGCAGGCGCTGCCCCCACAGTTTCCACTGGTCGTGGTGCCTGGCCAATGGGAGCTGTGGAGCTGGTACTCAGGACAGGGGCACCATGTGAAGTCTCCCTGGCCACCCATGCGCCTAGGGGCTGCAGGGTCAGAGCAGGTAGGGAGCCTGCCTTAGTCCCAGGCCTCTGTTGCACCACTGACCAGACTTTTAACGGCCCAGTCAGCCATGCCGATTGGAATCACCAGGATCCCTTTTTGACTGGGCATTCTGGTCAAAAACTGGATGCCTGACAACACTAGCCATATTGGCAGAGACCATGGCAGGGTTTGACCTTCCTCTGCAGCATGAGTCATGGGTCACTTGCAAGTTTAAACTAGTGTAAATGGTGAATTTTCTGTAACTTGATGTCTTTAAATCATTATTTGAGGATTTCAGTAACTCAGCCAGAGGTTAGGGGTCTATTTCAAAAAGTAGGTGAGTGAGGTTCTATGGCCTGCAATGTGCTGAAGGTCAGACTACATGATCACAATGGTCCCTTTGGAATTTTTTAGTTTTTGTCTAGAACACTGGCTCAGAGAAATCAGTTCAGTCTACTAGTCACCAACATCACTTCCCTACAAGATCTAGTTTTTCCTTGGAGGGCTTATCAGAAATATAGATACTGTGGAATCCTGTTTATCTCATGAGATCTGACAGGATTCTAACATAATTTTCTATGACTTATTTTCATTGGAACTGTGATTGGTTTATCTGTATAGGGAGACCAAAGGGCAAACAATGACCCCACTTCATTACAGCTCTTACATAAGGCCAATTTTTGACTCTAGTAATATTGACATTTCATTTTCTGTTCGTGTCTTTGTTCAAAGAGCAGATACAACTCAGACTCAACTGGGTGACTCTTAGCACCCATGCTCCCCAGTCTCTGATATTATGAAGTATATATATTTAGGATGGGATTTTCAAAGGCACCTAGGGAAGTTATGTTCCCAACCCACTGAAAATCTATGTATATGATAAACAGGTAGAGTAATTTCTTTTACACTGCACATTTCACCTCAAAGGACTCTAAAACACAAACTGAAACACAATCTATGTATGGGATCATTAGACACACCACTGAAATAAAACAACTATTTTGAAGTACAATATTTCACAAACTTTTTGGACAAGAAGTGGAGTTAAATACAGCACAGATTATCATTTTTCCCCATTCAGTTTCCTAGTACATTCAGCAGCTAAGATCTAATTGGAAGCAAACCTCTCTCACATAAAATATGAGTTCTGATTAGTGTTCCCATTATTAAATATGAATCTGTTCCTTGTGGAAGACTGAGGTGAGAAGGCACTGGTGTCATTGAAAACTTAATCTGTGGCACAAATGGAACAGGAATACTTGTGGCACTTTAGAGACTAACACATTTATTTGAGCATAAGCTTTCATGGGCTACAGCCCACTTCATCAGATGCATGCAGTGGAAAATACAGTAGGAAGATATACGTACATGTATCTATCTAGCGCTATATATATATGTATCTAGATATACACACACACACACACACTCACTCAGAACATGAAACAATGGGTGTTACCATGCATACACTAACAAGAGTGATCAGTTAAGGTAAGCTATTACCTGCGGTGAGGACCGAGGGACGTACTGGCTGCTGCTTCCAGCAGCTCCCATTGGCCTGGAGCAGTGAACCGCGGCCACTGGGACCCACAATCGACAGACCCTGCGGACGTGCCAGGTAAACAAACCATCCCAGCCTGCCAGGGGCTTTTCCTGAACAAACGGTGGAACAAGTTTGGGAACCACTGTCCTAATAGACTAATTTAGTGTGTTAGTGTGGGGAGTGGAAAGTGAAACATTTCTGCTAATTAATCTTATTCAGCAAATTCAGCTTCAGTTCTTTTTCATCCATTCACGAGTCTAAGCACTAATTCCTTTTATGTCTGTAACTCCTCACATAAAATATTTCTGAGTGCATCTTCAGATTTTGTAGAAAGTAACACTTAGAGATTGCCAAGATCCTCTGACCTTCAAGCCTTAAGATTACAGCTTCCTTTCTTAAGTCCTCTCTCACAGAGTTTTTTCTAAGTGCAGGACCCTATAAAATTAAAGCAGGCCACTTCTGCTAAGCCCTGAGATCAGATTCTAAGAGCCTGCATAAAGATGCATAATAATTTCTGCTGTTTTATAACCTCAGGAGGAAGAAGGTCCTTGAGCTAATGGTAGGGACAGAAGTAGTTCTGAAGGAAAAGCCCTAAGAACAACCAAGCTTGGGGAGAAATCTTAGGCTCACGTTTATGAGGGGTTTTGCTATTATTTTAGTTGGGAATAAAGACAACCCAAAGGAAAGGGATACATTTATACTATACTGTGTGCATTTACAGTGTAAAGAACAGGGTGTGAACCAAGGATTTAAATCATACATTGGCTAGAATAGAAATCTCTCTCTAAACTAGGCTCTTTTGCAATGTAATAGGCTACTGTTAAACAACAACATACTTTTCTCTTTCTTGCAAATTGAACAAGAGTGATTATGCTAATACTCTATTGACTTGAATATAATATTTAAAACACAGGATAAGCACAAAAACTAAAGCTAGAAAAACAAGACAACCTATTAGCCTCCCAGCTACACTCATTTTGTTACATAATAAACTTCCTATCTCAACATCACATACCAAAATTTGGTTCCAAAGGACATTATTCAAATGCAGAGTATCCTCACTTGGACAGAGTAAAACAATCTTGACCTCCTGAGGTTCCTTCCAACCTTGATATTCCATGATTTTATGTTCTATGAATCTTAATTTGGCCAAAGTGAAAATGATTTATTTTTAAATATTTGTAAAGTTGAGTAACATAAGCATATGTATTAGCAATGTAGTATAATTTGTTTCTGTGAGGTAAAAGAGAGTACATATATATATATATATATATATACACACACATATACGCTCCCTGGGGCAGACTGCAGTATAAGCCACTTGTCACAGGCAAGGTTGGATTTGGACCTGCTGCCTTTACCTATAGTGGAGCTGCCTCTCTGCAGCCCTGGTACCCTCTAGTGGACCCTTACTTCGGCCTGCAGCCTGGGGCTCTACTAGGCTGGAGGTCCCCAGCTCCCTGGCCCTTCCCCAGCTCTGCTCCACCCTCTGTACCTTCCTCAGCTCCCCCAGGCAGCCTGGTCCCTCCCTCTCCAAAGGCTAGAGAAAGAGTCTCCTGAGTTCCTGGCTCACAGCCTGCAGAATTGTGGGCATGAAAGAAATAACATCAACCAGAAAATGTCTGGCATTTTTGATATTTTTTAAAAATGGAATCTTTAGTCAACTCAGCTTCTGAAATGCAATAATATTACATTATGGGAGGTACTAATCCCTTCTGCAGATGTTTATTGTCTCTGGTATTTGTGATGGGTTGCTAATTTTTGTACGCTGTCAGCAGGTTCTGTGAATATTCAACACATGGATTTTTTCCCTTCTTTAAGAAAAGATGAATCACCTAGATCTGGATTGAAGAGCTGGAACTAAATTAAACATGCAACTTTCCACCACAATTTATTGCTATAAGCAATGCTGTGTCCCAGTGACAATAAGGGATTCAATAAGAAGGTTGTTAAAACTCTGTATTTTTTATCATGATTTGCATGAGCCTTGTCTGCAGTGAGATATTAGCATTCACTGAAAGTTCTTTATCTTGAAAAAGGATTATTACAAAATCATTAAAAATGATCAAATTCTCATGGACAATTAGATGATTGCACTTTTAGACTAACCATCATGTGTGCCCTATTGACTGCTTATATTTACAAGGAAAATGATGTAAAATCTTCATTTAATAGCTGAATTTTCATTTATATTCCATATTTGCAACTGATTAGTATATTTGTTCTGCCTATCTTACATATAGAACTACCCAGGGCTGCCCGGGGCTGGGGTGGGGGAAGGGGGGCAATTTGCCCCGGGCCCTTCAGGGGCCCCACGAGCCCTGGCCCGGTGGTAGTTTGGGTCTTCAGCAGCATTTCAGTGGTGGGGGCCCTTCAGCTGCTCTAGGTCTTCGGCGGCATTTCAGTGGCGGGGGGCCCTTCAGTCGCTCTGGGTCTTCAGAGGCATTTCAGTGGCAGGGGGCCCTACAGTGCTGCCGAAGACATGGAGTGACTGAAGGGCCCCCTGCCGCCAAAAGGCCACCGAAGACCCAGACCGCCGCCAGGTGAATACAAGCTCTGCAGCTCCCCAGCTTTGCCCCAGGTCCCCTGAATCCTCTGGGTGGCCCTGGAACAACCTGATGTTTTCAGCTTCTATGGAAAATTAAACAGAGCGGGGGAAAGTTTTTATATAAAGTCATCTGGTTGGAGTTATAACAAATATAATTTGCAGCCATAAGATCTGAAAATATTCAAGAAACCCATGAAGTGAAAAGTAAAACAACACAGGACAGGAGCACCAAAAATGTGTAATTTGTAGTAGCACATTTAGTAGTAGCACATTTCTCGATACTTTAAATGACTGCTTCATGGAGCAGCTGGTACGGGAACCCTAGATTTAATCCTGAGTGGAGCGCAGGAGCTGGTCCAAGAGGTAACTATAGCAGGACCGCTTGGAAATAGTGACCATAATACAATAGCATTCAACATCCCTGTGGTGGGAAGAACACCTCAACTGCCCAACACTGTGGCATTTAATTTCAAAAGGGGGAACTATACAAAAATGAGGGGGTTAGTTAGACAAAAGTTAAAAGGTACAGTGACTAAAGTGAAATCCCTGCAAGTTGCGTGGGCCCTTTTTAAAGACACCATAATAGAGGCCCAACTTCAATGTATACCCCAAATTAAGAAAAACAGTAAAAGAACTAAAAAAGAGCCACCGTGGCTTAACAACCATGTAAAAGAAGCAGTGAGAGATAAAAAGACTTCCTTTAAAAAGTGGAAGTCAAATCCTAGTGAGGCAAATAGAAAGGAGCACAAACACTACCAACTTAAGTGCAAGAGTGTAATAAGAAAAGCCAAAGAGGAGTTTGAAGAACGGCTAGCCAAAAACTCCAAAGGTAATAACAAAATGTTTTTTAAGTACATCAGAAGCAGGAAGCCTGCTAAACAGCCCCTTGATGATCAAAATACAAAAGGAGCGCTTAAAGACGATAAAGTCATTGCGGAGAAACTAAATGGATTCTTGGCTTCAGTCTTCACAGCTGAGGATGTTAGGGAGATTCCCAAACCTGAGCTGGCTTTTGTAGGTGACAAATCTGAGGAACTGTCACAGATTGAAGTGTCACTAGAGGAGGTTTTGGAATTAATTGATAAACTCAACATTAACAAGTCACCGGGACCAGATGGCATTCACCCAAGAGTTCTGAAAGAACTCAAATGTGAAGTTGTGGAACTATTAACTAAGGTTTGTAACCTGTCCTTTAAATCGGCTTCGGTACCCAGTGACTGGAAGTTAGCTAATGTAACGCCAATATTTAAAAAGGGCTCTAGGGGTGATCCCGGCAATTACAGACCGGTAAGTCTAACGTCGGTACCGGGCAAATTAGTTGAAACAATAGTAAAGAATAAAATTGTCAGACACATAGAAAAACAAACTCTTGAGCAATAGTCAACATGGTTTCTGTAAAGGGAAATCGTGTCTTACTAATCTATTAGAGTTCTTTGAAGGGGTCAACAAACATGTGGACAAGGGGGATCCAGTGGACATAGTGTACTTAGATTTCCAGAAAGCCTTTGACAAGGTCCCTCACCAAAGGCTCTTACGTAAATTAAGCTGTCATGGCATAAAAGGGAAGGTCCTTTCATGAATTGAGAACTGGTTAAAGGACAGGGAACAAACGGTAGGAATTAATGGTAAATTCTCAGAATGGAGAGGGGTAACTAGTGGTGTTCCCCAAGGGTCAGTCCTCGGACCAATCCTATTCAATTTATTCATAAATGATCTGGAGAAAGGGGTAAACAGTGAGGTGGCAAAGTTTGCAGATGATACTAAACTTCTCAAGATAGTTAAGACCAAAGCAGATTGTGAAGAACTTCAAAAAGATCTCAGAAAACTAAGTGATTGGGCAACAAAATGGCAAATGAAATTTAATGTGGATAAATGTAAAGTAATGCACATTGGAAAAAATAACCCCAACTATACATACAACATGATGGGGGCTAATTTAGCTACAATGAGTCAGGAAAAAGATCTTGGCGTCATCTTGGATAGTTCTCTGAAGATGTCCATGCAGTGTGCAGAGGCGGTCAAAAAAGCAAACAGGATGTTAGGAATCATTAAAAAGGGGAAGGAGAATAAGACTGAGACTATATTATTGCCCTTATATAAATCCATGGTACGCCCACATCTCGAATACTGTGTACAGATGTGGTCTCCTCACCTCAAAAAAGATATTCTAGCACTAGAAAAGGTTCAGAAAAGGGCAACTAAAATGATTAGGGGTTTAGAGAGGGTCCCATATGAGGAAAGATTAAAGAGGCTAGGACTCTTCAGCTTGGAAAAGAGAAGACTAAGGGGGGACATGATAGAGGTATATAAAATCATGAGTGATGTTGAGAAAGTGGATAAGGAAAAGTTATTTACTTATTCCCATTATACAAGAACTAGGGGTCACCAAATGAAATTAATAGGCAGCCGGTTTAAAACAAATAAAAGGAAGTTCTTCTTCACGCAGCGCACAGTCAACTTGTGGAACTCCTTACCTGAGGAGGTTGTGAAGGCTAGGACTATAACAATGTTTAAAAGGGGACTGGATAAATTCATGGTGGCTAAGTCCATAAATGGCTATTAGCCAGGATGGGTAAGAATGGTGTCCCTAGCCTCTGTTCGTCAGAGGATGGAGATGGATGGCAGGAGAGAGATCACTTGATCATTGCCTGTTAGGTTCACTCCCTCTGGGGCACCTGGCATTGGCCACTGTCGGTAGACAGATACTTGGCTAGATGGACCTTTGGTCTGACCCGGTACGGCCTTTCTTATGTTCTTATGTTCTTAGTGCTTCATTGTGCCTTGTGCTCTCTACCCGGGGAAGAGCAGAGCTAAACCAACCCACGGACAATACTGGGGGGATGCTATGCAGAGATAGTGTGCTTACTGTTACACTCTCTAATGGGGTGAAGCAACCACCAGAAGAGCTGTTTAGAAATAATAATTGAAATCAAACTTGTAAAATTGTCATCTTATGTCATTCTATACCTAGTCAAAAACCAACAAAAACAAAGAAAAAAAAAGAAGAAAAAAGTGCAATGGCAAAATCAAGTTTTGGAAAATGTTGAGCTGCTTCAGACAGGGTCAGATTAATGAAATTTGGGGCCTAGGACTAATGTTTTTCAGAGGTCCTTTTTTCATGAGCATGTTATTAGTGAAGTCAAAACATAAGTACCCAACAGGTTGTGTATTACTGAATAAATACAAAAAAGAAATTAAAAACAATGCACAGTGTAGCAGGGTGTACCCCTGCTTCTGCCCTGAAGGGGTTTAAAAGTGGCCTGGCAGGGCTTGAGAGCAGCTGCTCTCAAGGCTGGGCTGATTGAGGAAGTGGCTGCAGCTGGGGCCATGCCCCAAACTGAGCCACAGGCCTTATAAAAAGGCCAGGGAAGCCAGAAGGAAAGTCAGTCTTCCTCTGCCTGAAGAGGAAGAAGGGCCTGGCTGCAGGGGCTATAGGCAAGGTACCTAGGGTGAAGCAGGGCTGGGGAAAGGCTGAGGAGCTGGGGAGCTCCAGCCTAGAAAGCCCCAGACTGTGGCCTAGCGAAGGACCAACAGGTACTGGGGGCTGCAAAGGGCAGCCCAGGGGTAGGCCAAGGCAGCAGGTCCAAACCCCTTTGCCTGTGATGAGTAGGCTGATACTGCAGTCTGCCCCAGAGTGTGGGGCTAGACAATGACTGGCAGTAGCCAATACTGAGGCAAAGTGGGGATAGAGGGTGGGGGTTCCCCAAGGAGGGGAAACCCAGAGAGAAAGGGGTTATTGCCAGGGGGCAGCACCCCCATGTAAAAGGGCACTGGGTCCAAGGAGGGACACGGGGGCCAGAGGACAGGCGGATCACTGGCCTGCAGAGGGCGCTCCAGTGCTGGACAGAGCTAATTCCTGGAGTCACCAGCAGGAGGCGCCCGGGTGGTGAGTCCAACCCGTCTACACACAGGTTACAAACTGCCTGGATAAACATAAAACAAAAATGTTAGGAGTCAAATGAAATGCTCCAGGTTTAACCTTGCATCTTATGAGCTTTAAGTACTGCAAATTCAATTTTATCCTAAAACAATAGCATGCAAAGAAAATCCCATTCAATTGACATGATAGCAAGATTACGCTTTGTTTCTACCATAATCAAGCAAAGGTGATTTTAGTAAGGCAAGCTTACAGAATGATCACTGTGATTTACAGTTGCCAATGGGTACAGTCAAACAGTCTCAGTGAAATGAAAATATTTGGGAAGATAGTACTCAGATATTTCTCATACAAAAATTTGATGATTTGTGTAGCACTCTTATCCTGCATGTCACAGTATCTTATAAATGCTGAAAATTGATACATTTTGATGAAAAATTCAGGCTCTGGATCATTTGGGTAAGCATTGAGCAACACCTGATTGTAAGCTTTCATCCACTCATCACTTTGTACTTGATCAAGAGAGGTAAGGAAGCCAAACCTTGTGCATAGTTCAGCATAACATTCATTTTTTAGTTCTTGAACTTAGCTTGTTGAGGATAACATTAAAAACACAATCTCAGATATTCCTCTTCCTCAAAGTCTAGTGTCACTTTTGCCATTTGGAATTTTTTTGCTTTTTATGCTTGTATTCATCGTGGTAGGAGTCATGTACATCACTTCAAATTTTTGGTTTGGCCCTCATAATCATCAAACTGAGACCATAAGCTTGTGATAAACTTTTGCAAAGAAGTCAGCAACTTAAGGGCAATGACAAGATACAGACCTGTCTTTTGAAGCTTTACATTATTTTTTTTTCAAATCTTTCTAGTATCTCATACCATAAGATACTCACAAATGAAATTTCCAGTGGCACATTTTCTTGTACAAAGATTGTGCTTGCCTTTTAGTTTCACTGTTTTTTTTGGCCTTGTCCATGGTTTCTATCAAGCAATGTTCAATAACCTCATAGTTCACAAACATTGTTTTACAAGAGTCAGCATGACAAGACCATTTCTTATGTGATAGGGTTTTTAAGTCAAGGAAAATTCCTTATTTACTCTTATTAAGATTGCTGCAAAAGTGGCCATTGTCTGGGTGATGCTGGGGAGAGGGGAGAAACAATTGCTGAACAAAACTGAAAACGTTTATGGCTTCCCTGATAGAATCAATGCTGGAAGTTTCAACTTAGTTCAGAGAATGAGCAGTGCATGGCACGAACACAGCTAATAGTTTTGATCTGAGCTTGAAAACCTTCATATTTTCCAGACATGTTACTTGCATTATTTGTATCACTGACCTCTATAGTTTACAATGGCGCTATCATTTCTGTGCAATAAAGACTTCACGGTCTTGAAGGGCAATTTGCCCATGTGGCTTTCAGTAGGTATAAACCCAATGAAACACTCAAAAATAGCACCATGTGATCAGTATTGTAAGATGACAGACACAGGATCAACATGAGTGATGTCAGGAGTTGAATCTACTATCAAAGAGTAGTATTTTACCTACCAGAGGATGTTGTGAAGGCTAATACTATAGCAGAGATAAAAAAAAAGAACTAGATAAATTTGAGGATAGGTCTATCAATGGCTACTAGCCAGGATGGGCAGGGATGGTATCCCTAGCTTCAGTTTGCCAGAAGCTGGCAATGAGCGATAGGGAATGGATCACTTGATTGTTACCTGTTCTCTTCATTCCTTCTGAAGCCAGGACTGGTTTTATGAACTGTGAGGCCCGATTCAAATACCCGGCGGCGGTCTGGGGCTTTGGCAGCACTTCGATGGTGGGGGTCCAACACCAGATCTTCCGCTGCACCAAAGGACCCCCTGCCGCTGAAATGCCGCCAAAGACTCCTGGAGTCGACCCCACCCCCACCGCTGAAATGCCGCCAAAGACCCCTGGAGTAGATCGCCGCTGAGTGAGTAAAAAAAATAAATAAAAAGGTGCCTTAGGCGCGGGGCCCTCTTAGGAGCGGGGCCCAATTCTGGGGAATCAACCTAAAGCCGGCCCTGTCTGAAGCACCTGACTTTGGTCACTGTTGGAAGACAGGATATTGAGCTAGATGGATCTTTGGTCTGACACAGTATGGCCATTCTTATGTTCTTGTATTTGACTGCTGTTATAGTGAATTCCAAAGCCTTACAATCTATTAGCTCAACAAACTCTTTATAGATTGTTTTTTGACAACTAGGAGGGGTGACCTTTCCCTTTGTTTCCATTTAATATGCTTAATTAGAAACAGGACAAATTCAGCCATGGCTTCAAGAATATCCAGATGATTTCTGTTGTGAGGGGGTGTAACGAGTCGGACTCACCCCTGCGGTGCCTCCTGCTGGTGACTCCGGGAATTAGCTCGTTCCAGCACTGGAGCGCCCTCTGCATGCCGGTGATCCGCCTGTCTTCTGGCCCCGTGTCCCTCTCTGGACCCGGTGCCCTTTTACATGGGGGTGCTGCCTCCTGGCAGTAACCCCTTTCTCTCTGGGTCTCCCCTCCTTGGGGAACCCCCACCCTCTATCCCCACCTTGCCTCAGTATTGGCTACTGCCAGTCATTGTCTAGCCCCACACTCTGGGGCAGACTGCAGTATCAGCCTACTCATCACAGGCAAAGGGGTTTGGACCTGCTGCCTTGACCTACCCCTGGGCTGCCCTCTGCAACCCCCAGTACCAGTTGGCCCTTTGCTAGGCCGCAGCCTGGGGCTTTCTAGGCTAGAGCTCCCCAGCTCCTCTGCCTTTCCCCAGCCCTGCTTCACTCAGGTACCCAGTCTCTAGCTCCCTGCAGCCAGGCCCTTCTCTCTCTGAAGGCAGAGAGAGACTGTCTGGGCTTCTGGCCTCCAGCCTTTTATAGGGCCAGCTATGGCCTGATTGGGATGTGGCCCAGCTGCAGCCACTTCCCCAATCAGCCCAGCTTTTAGAGCCACAGCTCTCAAGCCCTGCCAGGCCGCTTTTAAACCACTCAGGGCAGGAGCAGGGTCCACCCTGCTACAGGGGAGTCTACAACTTCCTTCTTTCCTATAAATGCTATACCATGTTTATTCAGAAAATTAAACAACTATCACAATACACCTTAAAAACTCCCTTCCAGTAAGCAGTTTCTGTTAGAAGCAGCTGTACCTTCTCCCTCTGAATGTGATTGTATGGCTAGCACATTTGCAGGGCAAGAAACATGGCATTGCAATATTCCACACTGTTGTCAGGAGATGAGGTCTTCTCTGTTTTCTTTTTCCAGTTGGAAAAGCCTTGAGTTACAAAGGTGCGCAGATTATTAGGCGATGAAAAGAGTTTGTCCATGAAACAGAATACAGCTCCTATGAATTTAAAATACATCCACAAATGCCTCTGATAATGCACTCCACTTGGTAGTTTTTGTTCAAAAAGAGGAGATGAGAGATACCATTTCTGACATTTGTCGTGCCATTCAGATCTTTACATCTAGCATTGCGATTCTGAAAACAGGGTGGACATTTATTGATACGCTAGGTGCAAAATTCCTCAGTTATCAAAGAAGGCCAAGAAAAACGGATCTTGTTCAACCCTAACAGCAGCATTATCCTCTTTATCACTACTATTCTCTCTGCCTTCTGTACAGATAGATGGTAGGAAAAGTGTATTGTAACTTTCACCATCATTTTTGTGCTCGTTTTCAGGAACACTTGCCTTTACTTCTGCCCTCTCCTAAGGGAATAAGTTCATATCAATATTTTCACTTTGATTATAATTTTCTGAGAAAGATGGTCCAGCATCTTTGGAAGATGATTTTGAAGCAGTACTAGCAGAGAAATAAGAAGTCTGGGTAACTTGATTACAATTTCAACTCTAATGATTTTTTTTTTTTTTTTTTGCTGCTCCACTTGGAAATTATCAGCTGAACAGTTCATTGAAACAAGATTAAAACACTAAATATGTACTGTGCTGTGCTGTCATTAGCAGCCGGCAACTGGCAATTAGTGCCAATTGCAACTCCTCAGCAGTAACTGAAAGTCCAAAAAAACAAAACAAACAAACAAACAAAAAATCTTTAAACTGTGAAAGCTTAAGAAACTAGAGTAAAAATCAATGACAGCAGGGGGCAGATATGATTTTTTTTGTTCTTTTCTTTTTAATGCAGTCACAAATATGATCAAAAATCTCCCTCGTATATGTAGTAGAACCTCTGAGTTATGAACACCAGGGTTTCGAAATGACCAGTCAACCCCATGCCTCATTTGGAATTGGAAGTAAACAATCAGGCAGCAGCAGAGACCCACCCCACAAAGGTGAATACAGTACAGTACTGTGTTAAACGAAAGCTACTAAAAATAATAAAGGGAAAGTAGCATTTTTCTTCTTCGTAGTATAGTTTCAAAGTTATATTAAGTCAATGTTCAGTTGTAAACTTCTGAAAGAAAAATCATAATGTTTTGTTCAGAGTTACAAACATTTCAGAGGTTCTACGGTAGTATACATTTCAAGGATTGTAGGCTCTCCAGGAAAGCAGAGGTCCAGGGCTGCACCCATTATACTCATCCTTAATCCAGCACTGTCTCCAGTACAGCTCTTGACACTGCCAAATGAACTTTTAGCAACTGCAGGCAGAGTACAGCTTTGTTCAAATCAGAGATAAATAAATCCCATGCTGTCTGTAATTGTTGTTCATTGCAGTAATAGTAGATTTACATTAGCACATAGAAGCTCCAGCCAAGAGTCTGACTCCATTATATTAAGTATTGTACATATGCATAATGTGCAGTATCTGTCCCAAAGAGCTTACAATATAAATAGATGAGACAGACAAAATTTGTGAAGAGTAACAAACATACGGAAAGGTGCCATGACTTTATGCACAGTTGGTGGGGATAAGCAGGGAATAGAAATGAGTTCAAGTGTTCTATCTGCTACACCATACCTCTTACTCCTCTTTTAAAGTGGTTGTCATAGTGGCTAAAACCATACTTCCTCCCCCCATTTCAGTGCAAAGGATCTGCACTTCAGTTAAATGAAACAGAGATCCACCCTTGCATGAGCGGAGGATGCGTGTTAAGATATAGCAACAGACATTAGAAGTGGATCAAAATAGAAACCTTCCAGAGGGAAGAGGCAACTCCTTATTCATTATCCCCAAATTGACTGGGAGTAATTGTCTTTTTTCTAACTCTCCAGCCCTGTAATGCTTTTCCTGAAGGTCCAGTCTTCCACAAAGACAGTCAGAAGAGTTTAAAATAAACGTCACTTGGATTGGTTGCCAATGGCTTAACAGAAATTAGATGTAATCCTGCAGTCTTCACTGGTGTTGATGGAGCACAAAATAATTAACATATGGAAAGTTTATCAGTTGATTGGAGAAAAATGCTACCCTGAATGAAAATAAATGTGCTAGGAGATTTCAGCAAATGAAAAAGTGAAAGTGGGTTGATCTTGATGAGAGTGAAACAGTGTAATATATTTTGATCAGATAAAGTCAAAGGAAAAGTGGTGTCAGTCTGTACTTTGTACAAAATGGATTAGGTTTGCTTATCAATCTCTACACAGTGATGTAAAGATTCTGCTAATTGGTTAAACATTGAAGAACCATGAACTGAATAGTTGTTGACGTTCTAGATATTAAGACTTTGGGTATGGAAGTTACACACATAATTTTGCTGAAAAAGGGTATTCTACCTATTTTTGAAGAGAAAATAAAAGTAGACTCCCATTTTCTTTGGAAATTTTTAATACAGTTTTATCACTCTGCCCAAGGCCAGACCATTCCAGATGATTGAACTAATCCAAAGACAGTTTCAAATATTCTATCCAGAAGTTATCCATTGTGGGAGAATGAAAAAAACGCACCTATATGGGAAAGATATACTTAGTATTTCTCAACGCATGTTCTCATTATAAACATTTGTTCTCCACATTCCGTGTGCATGTGTGTGTACACATGAGTGCACATGCATACATACTGTGTGCATGCACCCACACAAACAACTTATGTCTATTTGTGAAGTACTTTGGGAATCCTTAGGCAATGAAAATTGACAGGCAATTATAAGACAGTAGTTCATTAATATTTATTATTAATAAAAGTGACAGTAAATAAAGGGTATTTCCTAGAAAATTCTAGCTCAGCATTCCCATGATTTTAAACAACAGCATCAAATATTTAAAAATGCTTAAGATCTCAAGGAGGGCAGCATTGTACCATTGGAGGGTTATTGCATTTGGCTTCTGCTTTACTCTAGAGTTACTTCCATGGTTCTGCAACCTGTCATTGATATTGTAAAATCCTAAGGTCTCTAATAGTAAAAAAAATCATCTATTGAGATAACTTGATTGTAACATAATCAGAGGGCTCCTAAGACTGCATATCTCAGGAACAGTATATTTGTAAGAGGTTATTGTAAATAATTACACACACACATTTTTCCTTAGGAAAGACTTTCTGTGATTCAGTGGACATGGTAAAGTTTTGACTTTAATTATTGCCACATCCACAATGGCAATCCATGACAACTAATTGTCTACAGCTTATATCTGCCAGTGATACCACTACACTGAAGCAGTGTAACAGAGATCATAATTTTGTTCCTTTTACTCTGTGTCTTGTAGAGTGAAGAGTACATATTCAGTACTTGACACATTCATCATTGTATAATCATAATATTTTCTTGATTATTTTCATCTGTGTGTATTTTGGAAAGATACCTTGTATTTACCAAAGACATGGTTAATTTTTCACTCTCTACTTTTAGAGAGCAGACGCAAAAGAATCACACATGTAAATAAGGATGGTAAGATTATGCCTTGTAGCTGAACCATTCCAAAGCTGTGGGACCAAAATAAAGTTATTGAATATAATATTTGCAATACACAAAGGATCCTTTTTAATAACATATTTTTCATTTTCTCTGAAGTTGTGATAAATGAAGTGGGGTAGCTCCCTTTTATGGACACTCAGCCAGCCAGTAGCTATAAAATCCCACTTAGTAGCTGTTCTCTAATTGCTCTACCTGTAAAGGGTTAAAAAGGCTCACTGCTATGCATAGGTAAAAGGAAGTGAGTGGACACCTGGCCAATGGGAAGACTTTTTAGAGCTTTTTAAAATGGAGAAAAGACTCTTCTTTTGTGTGTCTGGTTGTTCTCCCAGGGAGAGGTGGACAGGGCAGCAGCTATGCTGTAAGAAGCCTGGGACAGGTATGAAAAAAATCATCAGTATCATACCTAGAAACCACTCATCTAAATCCCCAGATATGTAAGTAGATCAGGAAATGTCTAGGAAGATGTGATTAGGTTTATCCCTTTAATTTCTTTATGGCTTGTGGATTCCTCTGTGCTAACACAGGTGCTTTTGTTTTGCTTGTAACCTTTAAGCTGAACCTCAGGAAAGCTATTCTTGGTGCTTTAATCCTAGTAGTTGCTCTTTTTAAAATCTAGCAATAGCCTGAGTTCCCAGATGTATTTTCTTTCTTTTTAAAAAAAATAACATTTACCTTTTTTAATAACAGAATTGGATTTTTGTGTTTTAAGAGGTTTGTGCACATGTTGTTTAATTAGCTGGTAGCAACAGCTGATTTCCTTTTTTTTTCTTTTCTTTCTCAGCTCTTCCCCAGACCGGGGCGGATGTGTGTGAAAGGGCTTGAGGGTACCCCACAGGAAGAAATTCCCAAGTGCACCTTCACGGTCTCTCAAAGGGGTTCTGTACTAAGATGTTGGCAGCATCTACCAATCCAATGTCAGAGAAAAGCTGTAGCCTGGGGAGTTTAATACCAGCCTGGAGTGGCCAGTATTAATTTTTAGAATCCTTGTGGGCTCCCCCACCTTCTTCACTCGAAGTGCCAGAGTGGAGAATTAGCCTGGACAGAAGTAAATAGCCAATAAGATAGAAAGTACTTGGATCCATCACACAAGTTTCTCTTTGAAATCAAATATGTTCAAAGTTCCTTTAGACTTAATTATAAATGATTTTAATTTAAATTGTGATTTTTTTTAAGTAAAATGATTTATTGTAGTACTTGCACACATTCTTCTCTATAGTATAACAATTTTCTAGGTCATTGATGCCATTTGAAAAAGCCATAAGGGCCTGGTTCAGTTATGGTATCATCTTGTTAATGATTTATTGTTATGGTTGCAGAGTGTTTCAACTAGTTAACACAATTTCCCCTTTTATCAGTTTTGTTAAACACTTTTATATATGTTTAGTTTATGATAAACACCTATCATTTGTTTTTAAATCTATAATTGGTATTGTTTATATATAATTTTATAGAGGATTTATTATTAATTTCTAGTGGCTGGTTTTTAATATGCAGCACCAATTTTCCGTTAATCCTTGAATGTCATAGTTTTATCCAATTACAAATCTGGTTGTCAAAGGTAAATATCTTGACCCTTATTGATGCAAGAACATGGCATTTTATTTGTCTGCTGGTTGTGTGGGATGCTTTTTACAAGCAGCCTCAGGAGAGATGGATCAACCCTAAAGATAAATGAAGTGATGCTGGGTTCAGAAGATCTGCTGGAAGTGTCATCTAAGGAAATTTGGACAGTTAATAGTTTGAACATTCACCCCTCAAGGAAATACATTAATAAATTAAACAAAAAATTTTGCTGCTTTGAGTATTTTCAAATAAGTGATGCATTTTATATTAATGAATATTTCATTAAAATTTAGAGTAAAGAGTATTAAACATGATGTCTGTGTCACATATGATCAGGTGGCTCTTACACACACAGGCATATGACATAAGAAAGGCTGCAGAATAGGCCTTCTTTATGTATCGATTTGGGAAACAATTTCTCATCAGATAATTAAAAACACATTTTTTTTAAAAGGAGGAGATGAGCTAGTCCTTTTTTTGGTGAGGGGGAGGGGACTGGGCAAAAGGACAAAGAGGAAAGATTGATCTTTCTCTGCTTTATCCTCTCCCATGGGTGAGATCTCACATCTTGGCCATCATCCCTATAGATGATTGGACGTAATTCGCTTCACAGTTCACCAACACCATACCTTAATTGGTTAGTGGGATCAGTCTCTGTTGAATAATTCATAGATAAGGCCAGATGGTACGACTGAGATCCGCTAATCTGACCTAGTTTATAATCAAGGACAATTAATTATTTCCCCATTTGAACGACAGCATATTTTTTAGAAAAATTTCTAAATCTTGATTTTAAAAAATGCCATTGATGGAGAATCCATCACAATCTTTGGTAAACTAAATGGTTAACTACCCTCACTGTTAAAAATCCAATAGTGCAACATAAAGACATTTCTTTTCCTTGAAACTTGAATGGGCTTTCTGTGTAGCACTTTCACTTCAGTCAGTCCAAAGACCAAGGCATCCAGACAAGGACTTATGCCAGAACTGCCTGCCTGCATTAATACACAATAATTAAAATACAAATAGTAGAGAAAGAAGAAATTCAACCAGATTATACATTTCCTAACAAGAACCTCAAATATTATTAGTGATAGTTGGATTTTCAAGTTGAAAGTTTGGTCTCTTGTCAATATCTTCCCATAGGGTATTAAGCTAAGAATTGTAACTACCAAAGTCCAAAATCTCTCAGTCTTTAGATATGAGACTTTGAAATGCAGAAGTCTGGTACAGGATCTTGAAATCCAATGCACAGTAGAACAGCCTGAGGACTAACCTGAAAGTACATAGCTGATGAAATTAGTCTAAAGAGTCTTTTACACTATAAATCAAATAAAGTCCATGATGCCACTGGTGAATTAACCTCATTTAAAGAGTCAGACAAGATCTCATAGGAATAGTTATCTGGAAGGGCATATTGCCCTTGCTCCCTTAGATCTTGCCTATGAGTAAAGTATATGCAGGAAAGATAAAATGAAAGGCTCTATGTCTGGTGTTAAAAATTAATGTATCAGTTTAATAAATCTGAGTTAATCAGTAGGTACTAAGTTAAATAAAACCTCATTAATCAGAACATTTTATTTTGTAGAGAACATGAATGTTCCAGCAGCATGGTCAGATGTGTTCTAGTGGATGGAACATGAGACCAAGTGTAGCCAGGGGTGGGCAGCAGCTCCGGCTAGCTGCCTGAGTACAAACTGGACTGCCCCCCACACAGGTACATACTCAGGCAAGAGGAGTAGGGGACTAGAAATCAATGGACCAAAATTGGTACTTGGGAAATTAGGTCTAATTTTTGAAGAAAATAATAAAATGGACCATTCCATCCATCCCCTTTGGGGCCCTTAAAAAAGAGGCTTGAGGAAGGAAAGAGGTGAGGGAGGAAAGAAAATTTTAGCATCATTATGGCTGCGGTAGAAGAATTTTTGTTGTGACAGCAGACCTTGATATTCCACAGGGGACAGTTGACCACCATTACTGCAATCATGAGGACCCGAGCCTGATACACATGAAATTCTGTTGTCTCCCCCTCCCTCATTTGTCCCTTCCTATCTCCTGCTATCTTCTTCCTGACCCTCTTCCCCCCACCCCTCAGCTTTCCAACTGATCCTGAAATCAGCTGCACTGTACAGCAGGATGAGATGGCCCATCCAGGTCTGCTTGGCCTGAGAGATGGACTTGACCAGAGCAGACAGATGAGTCCCTTTATCAGGGATATGAGTTGCGGTTCAGAGCAACAGCCATTGTGACCAATGTGCTAGCCTAAAGCCTCTGTCCATGACTGGCCAGCCACCCTGTATCCTGAAAACATCAACAAAAGCCATATTTCTTCCATCTTTACTCTCCTATCTCTCTTCTCCCTTCTGTGTCTGTTTGTTTTGTTAAAAGCAGGAAAGTGAGTATCATTTCCAACTCAGAATTGAACAAAACCAACTCTTTCTTCCCCACCAAGAAAGGCTGTTTGACCGGATAAGAGACTCTAAACAATATTCACTCTTTAAAAAGAGACAGGTTTTGATTAAGTTTGTTTTGAATCATCATTGAATTTCAGTTTCAATGCTTTTTGCCTTGTTTTGATACTTTTCCTTCTGTGTTATAATCAATATATGTCTAACCTTTGGTGTGAATATTCTAGTGTGTTTACCTTGATGCTCAGCAGGCCAAGTTTTCTGTATACTAACCCAAATTTAACATTGTTTAAGTGACAGGCTCATGCTAACACCTTTGACTCTTTGAGCCCATATATTCCACTAAATTAATACAACATGCCCCCGTCCCTCCCTCATGCCAGAGGCTCTGTCTGCCCCACATATGTCCTCTGTCATATTCCAGGGACTCCCTCATGTCCTTTCCCTCCATACCAGAGTCCATCATTCTTCCTGCTTAAGCAAGGGACTATGGTTAAGCCCCATTACCCACTTTTCCTCCTATCCTCTTTTTTTTGTTTGGGAGATTACAATGTTGACAACCTGAATGATTTAACTGTATTGGGAAGAAGGGAAGAGCTGAGATAGGGGGTATTGTTATTCTGCAGGGTGTTCAGGGCTGCCAACCACTGGTTCTTTGATCTATAGACAATTACAGAGCCAGTTGAAGCTTCTGGGTCTGCTACCAGATTCAAAGGGCTCCATGTGTCCCTCATTTTCTTTTTTTCCAATTTCTATCAAAATCTCTAGGGTTCTGCCCACTGATGCTTAGAACATTCGCTGAAATTTTGGAATTGATTGTATGCAGCATTCAAACTGTATCATTTATATCCAAACACAGAGAGAAATGCCATCAAGTTGAGTGTAGAATCTAGTGTCACTCAGCCAAAAATTATAATTTTAAAAGTAAGAGTTGGGAATTTTTGATTTGCCATTTGGTTTCTGAGCCTTTCACCAGGTTTCTCCACAACCATAAGGATTATAAACTTTTTTTACAATGAAGCTGCAATTCACATCACTTGAGGGACTCTAATCAATATCATGGAAATTGCAATAAACCATGAGAGTTGACTACACTAGTGGTGAGGACAACAATCTAGAGTGGTAGGCAGGACCCTGGACTTCAAGGGGTAGACCATGGAGCTGCAGGCTGCAGCCAGTGTGATAGAGGTATCTAGTAGTCAAATAAAATACTTTAATTGTTCTAATACAACTTCTCATGCTTTCATGCAAAGAATACCATAAACAGGATGTAAAGTCTGGGCCTGAAGCACTCCTATTTGGAAATTGGGAAGAAAGCAAAAGAGAAGCTTGGATAAGTTCCAATGTTTTATAGAAAATGATCCTGGCTCCCTAGAATCTTTTGAGGCTTGTCTGTCACCACTTTCTCCTTCCAGCCTTAAATCTAGATCATTCTAACTTGGTCAGAAAGCTTATATTTCCCAAATGGGAGCTAAACAGGTATAAATTATCCCTGACAAGTCTGAGTCATGCTCTATCACAATTTTAATGAATTACCTTTCAAAAATGTTATTAGCTAGATCCCCTAGGTATCAAAGACTTACCTTGAAAAGCACCTAAGGTTTGTCATGTCATGCAGGGTATTGGGTAGCGAAAGAAGTTACATGCAAGATAATACACTTCCATTAGCAGGCAGCTCAATGAAGGATTAGGAAATGTCCAACTGTTAAAGTGTTTTAAATTACATACCCTTATTGTATTTTCTAATATTAGGAAAATTAATATATTCCCCATAATACTAATTCCATCTATACTTACCGTCCGGGTCGGCGGCTAGCATTCGACTTCTCGGAGTTCGATATATCGCGTCTAATCTAGACGCGATATATCGAACTCCGAACGCGCTCCCGTCGACTCCGGAACTCCACCACCGCGAACAGCGGTGGCGGAGTCCACGGGGGAGCCATGGATTTCGATCCCGTGGCATCTGGATGGGTGAGTACTTCAAACTAAGGTAGTTCGAGTTCAGCTACACTATTCGCGTAGCTGAACTTGCGTACCTTAGTTCGACCCCCCTCCTTAGTGTAGACCAGGCCTAAAACAAAAAAGAGATAGTTTTACCTCACAGTGGGTAGCTATCCAGGGAAAATTCATAAAAGAGTCATCAGGAATCTCAGTATTCTACTATAGAAACACAAAACAGTGATGTAGGTGATCTGGGTAAAATGGACAGACTTTTGCCAAGCCAAATGGAGTTTCTACAATATTATTTTCTTAGCTATTGCTTATGCCACTTCTCATCTGTGCAAGACACAGGGCTTTCTTTGTGGGCGGTCTGAAATGGTGAATGAACTCCCACAGTACTAAGGACCATCGTAGACCTTACCTCCTCACACTCCAAGTGCAAGTCACACTTATTTGACTTTGCCGCCTCCTGTATAAACATATTGCAAACCCTACCAAAACAAAACCCTACAACTGCACACAGAATGATCTTACTCAAAAGAGGATGAGAGAGAGTGAACCAATCTCATATAATAAATGTTAGTCACACCCCTTAAATGTACTACTATGGTGATGAAGATGCTATAAGAACCTATATAGAACAGAACAGAGAAAAAAACACACTGCTCTGCAACATTTTTCAGAATCTATTCATTTATTTCCCTGGCATTTTTTGGTTTTCTTCCCTTCCCTGAAATAGTTTCTCAATGTTTCCTTGTTCCTTCTGCAGCATGCTTCCTTGCTGATGCAGCTATCTAACTTCCTGAACTCTCCCTCCACTTCTGCATTGCCACCCCACAAGAAACATAATGGTCTTGTAAAAACTTGGTACCTGCTTAGAATGGACACCAAGCATAATGGACTACTGGGTTTGAGTGGCCAGTGACAGTACTGTATGCAGTGTTGTTGTAGCCCCGTCAGTCCCAGGATATTAGAGAGAGAAGATGGGTGAGATAATTACATTAATTTTACATTAATTTTAAATTTACATTAATTTTAATGACTGAGATTTGCCTGTGCATAGAAGATAGCTTTTCCAGTTTGTTGCCTAACAATGCTTTGTTCATCAAATGTTTGAAAAAGTTTCTGTTCCTTGAAGATATAGACACCTGACTTGGCCAGACCCTTCCTTAATTCAGAAACAAATACAGCTCCACCCATTTAAGTCTTTCAATGGAAATTCATACCTTAACTGTTTGTCTGAGTCACAGGACAGAAAATGGCATCTGCTGGGTTGATCTCTCCTCTAAACTCTTCCCCAGTATATTACATCCATAACCAAGAGTAATTAACACTGGAAAATACTAATGAATGGGTCAAAACAGAAAAACTCTCTAGTCTGAGCGACAAAGAGTCCTGTGGCACCTTACAGACTAACAGATGTATTGGAGCATGAGCTTTCATGGGTGAATACCCACTTCGTCGGATGCATGTAGTGGAAATTTCCAGAGACAGGTATAAATATGCAGGCAAGAATCGGTGTAGAGATAACGAGGTTAGTTCAATCACTGAGGATGAGGCCCTCTTCTAGCAGTTGAGGTATGAACACCAAGGGAGGAGAAACTGCTTTTGTAGTTGACTAGCCATTCACAGTCCTTGTTTAATCCTAAACTGATGGTGTCAAATTTGCAAATGAACTGAAGCTCAGCAGTTTCTCTTTGAAGTTTGGTTCTGAAGTTTTTTTTGCTGCAGGATGGCTACCTTTACATCTGCTATTGTGTGTCCAGGGAGATTGAAGTGTTCTCCTACAGATTTTTGTATATTGCCATTCCTAATATCTGACTTGTGTCCATTTATCCTTTTACATTACATAGGGATTGTCCAGTTTGGCCGATGTACATAGCAGAGGGGCATTGCTGGCATATGATGACATATATTACATTGGTGGACGTGCAAGTGAATGAACCGTTGATGTTGTGGCTGATATGGTTAGGTCCTGTGATGGTGTCACTGGTTTAAATATGTGGGCAGAGTTGGCATCGAGGTTTGTTGCATGGATTGGTTCCTGAGTTAGAGTTACTATAGTGTGGTGTGTGGTTGCTGGTGGGTTGTCTGTGAGTGAGGACTGTCTTGCCTCCCAAGGCCTGTGAAAGTGAGGGATCATTGTCCAGGATGAGTGTAGATCACTGATGATGCGTTGGAGAGGTTTTAGCTGAGGACTGTAGGTGATGGCCAGTGGAGTTGTGTTGGTTTCTTTCTTGGGCTTGTCTTGCAGCAGGAGGCTTCTGGGCACACATCTGGCTCTGTTGATTTGTTTCCTTATTTCCTTGTGCGGGTATCGTAGTTTTGAGAATGCTTGGTGAAGGTCTTGTAGGTGTTGATCTGAGGGGTTGGAGCAAATGAGGTTGTACCTCAGTGCTTGGCTGTAGATGATGGATTGTGTGGTATGTCCGGGATGGAAGCTGGAGGCATGAAGGTAGGCCTATTGAAGGAAGTGCCTATTGAAGTGGTACATTTTTTCCATCTGAGTGGAAGAGTGGGGGCAAAATGATGGCTCAGTTGGAAGAGAAGCCTGAATAATCACCTAACAAGGGGTTAGTAATTGACCATCAGGAGAAACTACCAACTCCCTTTTCATCATGGTGGAGATGACAAACACCAAAATTTACTTCAAAATTATTATGCCTAACAAAGCCACTTCCTGAGCCCTACCAGCTCCCAAGAGCACACTTGTTGTCTTTAATACCTGATCCATTAACTAGAAATCCCTAATGATACACAATGTCCCGGTTAATGTGATGAATGTGACTTCACATTCAAGTCCCCACTACTTTCCACATACCTTAGCTACCATCATTTTGAAATAAATGTTTTTGGACATGGCTGTCAATACTAAATCTGAATTTAAATTTTCTGGGAGAATTCTAGGCCCTATTCAAGTCAAAGACAAAACTCACATTGACTTGAATCAGGCCAGAAATTCACCTCCTGTTTTCTCTTGATATATACAAAGACTGATGACAACAGTTCCTTGAAGCGCCTTCTGCTCTCTACTTCTAACACCATCCAATCTGAAACTCACTAACTGAAATAAACTTTTTCTACCGCAATACACATGTGCAAGATGGCAGAGTTAAAGTTACTGTGGGGAAACAATTTTTATGTCATTAGAATCACAACCTTTAACTTTGTCCCAAAACATATTTCTGCATTTAATTATAGTGCATTTGAGCATTGCTAAGCAACATTTAGCAGATACTGTTTTTAGAAACTTCTACTTATACAACAGCTATCTTTTAATATTCATCATGCAAATTGTAATGGTGCTCTTCAATAGAATTCAAATATTATGCTGTTAATGACCTCTATTGACATTTTTATGCCAGTAGCAATCATGTGTGCATCAAGTTCAATCATATCTGCATTAAGCAACTTCATAAGATCTTGCAGTTTAAAATAACATGCATTTGCCGGATGGAACTCCACTAATATCAACCCAACTCCAATGCAGTGGCAATTTGCTGTTGCTACAACTGCTGCTGGCAGGCCTAAGCAGTACAAAAAATAGTGAGACAGATGCATGAGTAATCAGTTATGTCACTTTATTGATGCATTCCTGGTTATCCCTTAATGAAGCAGCATTTCTGAAGAGGGAGTACTTCTCTCTAATGAATGTTTCTTCAGATGCCAGATTTGTTTGGCTTATACACCTGCTTTCCTTACATGACCTGCTATGGCTAATTACTACCTACAGATACACAGGGAAACCAAAATCTTTGGAGTACCAGTGGCTCCAAGATCATACTCCATTTCTCAGAGTGAGAAAAAAGCCACTGGTTAATTATTAAGTGCCAGATTCTGATATGACTAGCTGTATGGTTGAATGTGAAAAAGGACATCAAAATCAGGCACTAAATTATAAATATACCACCAGAGGAATTTCTTTATGGCCATGAAGAATGAAATCTGTATTAGTTAGAATGTTAGATTTGCATGATGACACTGTTGAACTATGAACTTAACATATAGATTTAAGGTTAATGTGACAAAGGAGGAGAGGAGAGAGATTGCTAAATCTAAGCTTCTCCACATAATTCAGGTGTATACAGGCCATTCAGATAGTGCCTTTCCTTTATTTACTACCACTACATGAATTCCTCCTGTCACTAAAGTGAATCCCTGCTTGGAGAAGCACATGTGAAGTGATGATCTCATTCAATTTCCATTGAGTATCTGTTCATGCAAAGGGCAGTGGAGCAAGCACCATGCTAAATTAGGCTCTAATATACAGTAGTCAGTAATAGTATTCAACTAGTGGCAGTGAGACTGTGTTTTTCTGTATGTTTGTATAATTCTAACCACGCTGTCAGTGCTCAATAAATATAATAATTAGTAATAATTAATGATGATCTGAGACCAGTCATTGTTCCCTGATATCCAGACAGCCACAGACTACTGGGTTAAAGTGTAGCTTGCCACAGGCAGAACTATCAACCTAACCTCAGAAATTAAACATCATTAAACTTAGCACATTGATTTCTGTGGATAATCAGATACTGTAAGTGAGTTATACTATACAGTATAGAATAAACGAGTCTTTGATTATAATTCCTTAAGCCAGAAACATTTTAAAAAATAAGAAGACAAAAACTATAGAATTTGGGGATATATATACCACATAGTACATCTATTGCATTGTACTAAATTTAGGCAGTATCTAGTGCAAAGTTGGGAAGGCAGTGTTGCCTAGTGGACAGAGCACAGGACCCAAACTCAGGATAGTTTCAAATAAAAGAAAATATTGTTTGTCATTAAAAATACCTAGTCCTTGTAGAGTTTTGTTGTTGTTTTTTTTATCAGTGGCTCTGTAAGCACTTTAAAACCAGGTAAATATCAGTACACAGATGGGGAAACTGAGGCAAGGGGCAGTGAAGTGACTTTCCCAAGATCATCCAGAAGACCATTTGCAGAATCAGGAATAAAACCTAGCTATCCTGAGTCCCAGTCCAGTGCTCTATCCATTAAGCAATACTGCTTTTGTCTGCCATGGCTTGGATGAACATCATTGAAGCCATTCATTAAAATCTGACATAATCAATTACTCTCTTTAAGTGAATAACACTAAGTGCTGCATAAAGTAGCCACACAGTGTATCAGACTGTAAGTTGTTAATGTAGGGAGCTCTGCAGCTCTTTAGGGTATTGGGATCTCTGCAGTGAGAGGGTTTATTGTGTTAGTGGCAGTTAAGGTTGCTAAGGATGGCAATGCAGTAGGAGGACTGGTCCCCAGCGGAGTGAGAGTTTTTCTTTTTATCAGTGTGTACAGGAATTTAGTAGTAAAGTTGGTGCTAGAATAATTTATATAACCTTAGCTCACTTTATTCAGTGGTGTGTATAGTGGTTTGTCTTGTTTAATTTGTACCTAGCAGTCTGTGGGTGCACCTACATTTGAGTTGGGCAGAACGATTCCCACCTCACATAGACATACCGGTCCTACCTCTGCTCAAGAGAGCACCCCAAAATAGCAGTGTCTCTATGGGCACATGGGCAGCTATTCAGGCCAGCTCCTTGACTCCAGGTAGGTAGTTGGGAGGATAGCATAAACTGCTGCACATGCCGCCATGGACATAATGCTTTTTTGGAGGAGGGGAGTGGGAGAGGGGCAGGTGTCTGGCTTGAACAGAGCTACTGCTGGTATATCTATGTCAGCTGAGAATTTCAACTCCCACCTCAAGTGTAAATGTATACTTAATGTTAACTGTTTAGGTCTGAGACAGACAGACATGCATACTCCGTTTCTGTACATCTACAATACTTGCTTCATGTGTTCTTGTGCCCTGACGTGCTTACCTGTTCATACTGTGATCATTCTACTGCACTTTGGTCACCTGATGAGAAGCAGGGTTCCTTTTGTTGTTGTTGTTGTTGTTTGGCTACTGTAATGATAAGTGTCTCAGATTAGTACTTATTTAAGGTAAAGAAAATGGTGCAATAATGGTATTTCCTAATGACATGATAGCAGATACACAAGTGTGTGTTGGGGTGGGTAACACCATCTGCCCAGCCCTCATAAATATTCTTATGGTTCAGGGCTAGCTGCTCCTCTGTCTCCTCGTCTCTGAGTGATTCCCTCCAGGGCTTAGGTCTTGACCCTTCATCTTAGAGGTGAAATCATGTGTTTTTCCCACTCTCAGACCAGGCCCAGGGCTATAGTACCCTATGTATTGACCATGCTTACCCAGCAGGTCCCACTGACTAGCTGCAGTTCTGCAGAGCTGTGGCTAGTGGTGAATACAGTGACCTGAAACTGCCTTCTTGAAAACTAAGGATTGCTTCATCTTAAAAGTAGGAGCACAGCAAAGCACAAGAGAAAAAGGACTTTAAAAACAAACTAAATAGATATGCATATAGATTACCTAATGGCTCAGGCAAGCAGTTTCCTCAAGACATCCAAACCTCTGGAATGGGGGAATCAATCTGTTCCCCAACAGTCTTTGGTTTAGTCTCCCCCTTAACCAGTGTTTAATTTGTAATGAAAGAGGAGCCGGGGCTCTAGAAATTAGGTGCTGGGGCTCAAGCAATTTCTTGGTATTCATAACTGATGCAGCTAACCAGGATGTGCCGGGGCTATGAACTGCCAAGCCTAGAGGTGCTGGGGCTCAGCCGGGGCAAGCCCCAGAACAAATTAAGCATCGCCCTTAACCATCCAAACTACTCCGCAAGAGAGTGTCTGGGCTTGTCCACACTACCACTTACGTCGATGGAACTTACATCATTCAGGGTGTGAAAAAGACATCTCCCTGAGTAATGCAAGTTACAGTGATCTGAGTGCTGCCCACAGTGGTGTTATATCGGTGGGAGATGCTCTCCCACCAACACAGCTTCCGCCTCCCATTGAGAGGGAGTAATTATGCTGACAGGAGCGTACTCTTCCATTGGCATAACGCATCTCCACCAGAAACCCTCCGGAGCCTTTTGATCCTCGCTTGCAGAACTAAGTTTCTACTACTGAAAATGCATCTGATAGGTCCAGAAATAGGGCCAAAATGCAAAGCAAATAGCTTTAAATAGTCTTTCAAGTTTTCTGCAAAGAGTTGAGAATATCAGGAACTGCCCTCGGTTCAGGGGTGCATTTCCTGAGAAATATTTGAGGGAATTAACACAGTGTAGGCATACAAAACCCATTCAAGATACATTGCACATTACAGGCAGCTCCAAATCCATCACAATACACTATATCACAGTCACTCAGAATACTGTACACTTGCTCATTAGGAATTGAATTGGCATTAGTTAGGCACTCTTAGATCCTACAACATCCTTTACTCTACATATAATTTGTTTTGTTATTCTTTCTTAACATGGCTGCCAGATAGCATTTTCACAATAATTCCCTCTGCTGCAGGAATTACTGAAATTCTATAGCCTGGGTTAAGCGGGAGATGACCATAATGGTCCCTTCTGGACTTATGAGTCTGGGAATTGATAAAAATCTCTGAATCTATTATTTTACTAGTGCAGAGTTTGCAAATGTCCTCTTTTAAAAAAAATCTAAATTTTAAACACCAAAATGCTGTTAAATAAAGCCATCGATTACACTACTAACACATTTTAATAGCCTTCTTGCCATATTTCACCCCATAAATGGCTGCATTTATTCAATGAATGAGTGGCTTTCCCATATACCGTCTATAAAGTATTTCAGGATTTTACCAGGTTAACTGTGCTGTATGCAAAAATAAGAAACAGTCTTTTTCAAAATTCATACTTTATTAGTTTCCTAACTATTTAATACATTTAAGCCCTGAGGTGATATCCTGGCTCTATTGAAGTCAACAGCAAGATCCCCATTGACTTCAGTGGACATATGATTTCATCCCTGATATAGAAACAGAGTTCTGAATATCACAGTCTTTGTGATGTGCATTATTTATATGGTTAGAGTTTGCTGCACTGAAAAAATAGATGCATAAACAATAACAGTAGTGGGATGCTTTCAAAAGACCGCAAATAAATTAGTCTGTTGTTGGCAGTAGCTGAAAATTTCCATTTTAGCAAGGCTCTCCAATTAATGATACACAGACATAACAGGCCAACTAGAAAAGCAGGAGCTTTCCTCATCATCCTGATCATTTAACCTCTAAAAGAATCTGTAGCTGTCTGCAAGCCCCTTCCCCCACCCTCCCATCCATTTCCCAGGCATTCTTCCTGAGTACATGAACTGTAGCTCCGTCTATAGCAACAAAGTTCAAAATTTCAGACCATAGTCAGGCAACAGCAGGGAAAAGTGACATATTTTTACAGACGCCAAAAGTTCAGAGTGAAACCAATTGACTACAAATACATAATGAAAATCCAGCTATCGGTATGTTTGTTTTTAAGTCTCAATGTCCTTGCATTTTTTAAAATCTTTTCTCAGCCTTGACACTATTTTAGAACATACACACTTGTCCTAGGATTCTAAAAGCTAGATTGTAGTGTTTAGCCATAGCTCTGAGTAGACACAATCTTTCCCTAAGCTTCCTGGTTCCCTGGAGAAGAGCCCACATTATGCCATTGCGTTGAGGTAGTTTGAGCACCTAGAGGTGCACAGAGGCAACTGTCCCAACTTTTCCCACAGCAATGAGGCCACAATCATGCCTCCCCTTGTGCTTAGTAATGGGAGTTAGAGGCTCCTTGTATGTACACACACAATCCTGAGCATCTGCACAAGAGCCAGGAATAATCTGACCCCAGAGTGTTTAAGAACAGGCATCTAAATAGAAGTCAGAATATTTTTAAAGAACCAGACAGTAAAGTTAAGGTGTTGTGTGTAGACTGAACAACCAAAAAATATATTGATTATGAAATTCTAAAGATTACAAGAATCGTGAAGGACATTTTAAAAAAGATGTATTTAGTTTATTAAACTCTCCACTGCAGTGGGATTTACCTTTGCAAATTCCAGTCATGTTAGTGAGAGTCATCTAGCTATAAAGAATTTAAGAAATTAATCCAATTACATCTTTTTAGAACTCATTTATGTTTAATTCAGAATGTTAAAAATTAAAAATTATAATATTAACATTTATGACTAGTAGCACTTGGCATGTAATTATTGTATTTGCTTTTCAGAGGTTCATAAACAGGTCTCATAACATAAAGTTCACAGGCCTTCCTTATTAATGCATGGGCCCTTTTTGTTAATGCAGAATTAGTTCATAAGTTTGCCATTGCAAACTTAGAAGGGAAGTGTAAACTATAGAGTACCATTGCTAAGTTGTTTAAAAATGATTATGTCTCAGGCCCGGTCTACACTGGGTGGGGGGTGGGGTCGAACTAAGGTACACAAGTTCAGCTACACGAATAGCGTAGCTGAACTCGAACTACCTTAGTTCGAACTACTCACCCGTCCAGACGCCGCGGGATCGAAGTCCGCGGCTCCCCCGTCGACTCCACCACCGCCGTTCGCGGTGGTGGAGTTCCGGAGTCGACGGGAGCGCGTTCGGAGTTCGACATATCGCGTCTAGATGAGACGCGATATGTCGAACTCCGAGAAGTCGAACGCTACCCGCCGACCCGGGCGGGTAGTGTAGACGTACCCTCATATGCAGAAAAGTTAATCACAAAGTGATTGTAATTTTTAATTATTTCTGCTGGTTTTTTTAAGCTAATCCAATTGCTGGTTTCAGCTCTCTGTTCCAGACTTGTGATCTCTCTTTCTATGAGGTTGAGACTACAAAGACTGGGTCAGACAGCCTCTAAGGGAGATGATAAACAGTAACTGTAACAGATTTCATTTTTCTTTTTTAAATAAAGGACACTTCACATCTAATTCTACATGCATCAGGACACTAGATTCCAACATTTCAGGTGTTGAATGATTTCAAGCTGGTTTTCAATGGGGTCTATAAGCTATTTTGGTCATGCTGGACCTCTTAACAGAGATTGATATAGTTGTCTAATGACTGTTTCCTTGGTGACTGGAAGGATGTTGCTGAAGAGATCATTCTATTGATAGAGGACAGCTATGTGCCAATATCAAGGGACTGATCCAAAGCCCATGTGAACGCAATGGGACTCTTTTAGTTGACTTCAGTGGACTTTGGATCAGGCCCTAATGAAGCTGAAAGGCAGCAACCTTCTAGGATTATTCTATGTCTCATAAGGTTCAACATATACAGCACTGGTCAAATGTGTAGCTATTAGTGACCTTGTAAAGAACTTAGCAGCAACTGGTTTTCTGTTCAACTAGTGGGAAAAACTGAATGTCTTTCTCCTGTTCCACTCACCGACAAGCCGATGACTAGAACTAGCCAAAAACACAGTGGGGGAGGAGAGGGAAAATTGTCAACATTTTTCCTTTTTTTGGAAATGAGTTAACTGACTAACCACTATCAAAACAGCAAAACTGACGGTACACAGAGAGCTGTCAGATACTCTGAAAATACTTCTCTCCAATTTCTGTTTTATGCTCTTAATGTAAAAGAGGTAGGGACAACTTAAAAACTGCATTCCATTTCAGAATGTTAATGGTGTTAATCTTTAGTTAGCACCTTCATTCCCATCCATTAGCAAACTTTATAATTAATCCAATTTAAATAATCTGAATTTAAAGGGGCACTGTCAAACACAATTTACTGTATCCCTGGATTTGTTGGTTGTGAGACCTGTTCCTTAATGTTAATTGTTGTGGTTGTGTAATCACATTACTACTCCCTTTCTATTTATTATATTTGGTCAGAAAGGACTCGGCCCTCTAATATTTACTTCCAATATTTGATCCTGTCTGTCAAATGCTAAGTTGTGAAGCACTGATTAAGTAAATCAGACTTTTATTTTCCTGGCACACAGTGACCAAGTATCTCTAGTTGGTGCTTGAGACAATATTCTATTTATAAACCTAGCCCTTAACGTGTGACCAAAAGGAAATGCTTCAATTTGACTATTATTATCATCTGAAAAATCCACACACAAAAACCTGACCTGTTTGGTGATTCTTTTTAAGCCAGGGCTACCTGACCTAGCTGTCAGTCAGATTTAGAGTCCAGGCTCTGATTTAACTCAGGCAAGGACCTGCCTGCATTTCAGTGAAGACACAGGCTAAGTGCTGATAGTCCTCCAATGACCTTGCCACAATACCCCCCAGTGGACAGACAGTTTCTCCAAAGGATGAGCAATTGGCACAACTGACTGGGAAAGAATCCTAGAGTATCCCTGCACAAAGAACCATGGGCTATGCCCTCAGACACACATGGACAAGTGCACAAGCAGTGAGGACACAGTACCATGCTACCCCTGCCAACTGAATTCCTTTTGGAGCCCTAGCTAGAGTAGACGTACCATGTGTCTGTCTACCCAAGCTGGGAAGCATGTTCCTGCCTGCAGTGCAGATGTACACAATTCTTATACAGTCACCAGAAGGCACCAGGTTGGGAGAAGTTTCAAGCATTTTGGAAGACAGAATTAGAATGCAAAAGGACCTTGAAAAATCAGAGAATTTGTCTGAAATCAAGATGAAATTTAATAAAGACAAGTTGAAAGTACTACACTTTGGAAGAAAACATTCAAATGCACAAATACAAAATGGGGAACAACTGGCTAGGCAGTAGTACTGCATAAAAGGTTCTGAGGGGTATAGTGGATCACAAACTGAATGAGAGCAACAGTGGGATGCAGTTGTAAAAAGGCAAATATTCTAGGGTGTATTAACAAGAGGATGTATTAACAAAAGTATCATATGTAAGACACAGGAGGCAATTGTTCTAGTCTACTCAGCCCTGGGAGGCCTCAGCTGGAGTACTTTAAGAAGGATGTGAACAAACTGGAGAGCACCAAGAAGTGCACAACGAAAGTGATCAAAGATTTAGAAAACGTGACCTATAAGGAAAGGTTAAAGAAACTGGGCATGTTTAGTCTTGAGAAAAAAAGATTGAGGAGAACCTTCAAATATGTTGAGGGCTGTAATAAACAGGATGGTGCTATATTACTCTCCATGTCCATTGAAGGTAGGACAAGAAGTAATTGTCTTAATCAGCCTCAAAGGAGATTAGAAAAACTAACTGTAAAAGATAATTCAGTACTGGATTAGATTACTAAGGAACGATGTGAAATCTGAGTCATTGGAGAAGTTTTTAGGAACAGGTTAGATTAACATCGCCAGTGATCATCTAGGTTTACTTGGCCCTGCCTCAGCATAGGAGGCTGGACTAGATGACCTCTTGAGTTCCTTTACAGCCATATATATCTACGATTTTCTGTGCTTTTTGCCCTCCCATTTGGTAATACATTGAAAATAATGGTCTCTCCATACAGACAAGACAGCATATGCAAGGGCAGAAGCATAGCAAGGTTAGGAAAGAAGAGAGCAAATTGCTTTAATCTATGTTAAATTTTTGAGCCTGGTGAAAGAGAGGTCAGGAAGTCAACATGCAGAGTTCACTGCTGTTGAGCCATACTGCAGGTCAGAACAAAGCACTGTTATGGAGATTCCCAGCAGGATTCCGCTAGGCACAAAGGAATTGCATAGGGATTCTTCTACAGTGACTGCAACCAAAGAACAGTGTGCAAGATCATCTCCATCACCAGGAGAAGAAAGAAGACTCATTCTTTAAGTGCTGCCACTTTAAGTCTGATATTATTTCCTGTGGAAATAATTGTTTCCAATTATCATGCTTCATCAGAAATGAGACGTGTTATATGGAGGATTTAACAATGGTCTCACTGAAGTAAAAAAGAAATCTCCTATTGATTTCAGTGGGGTCAGGATTTCACCTAAAGTTGAGAACAACTTCCCCAGGATGAAACAAAAAATATAGACCATTCATGTATTAAAAAACAAACAAACAAACAAAAAACAAATCTAAGGCTGAGTGAATGGTTCTATATACTAACCTTAGCATTATTAGCGAGTTGAATAGACTCATTTTGTAAACAATAATTCAGGTTAATGCAGTAGCTTGTTCATCTCTAACAACTAAAACAATAGCTAAAATTAGACTGAAATTACACTAGATTTCAGGGGCAGATAATATATCTAAAGGACTCTAGAAACAAAATTGAAGCATTTAATAGATAAATCAGTTTGAATGGATTTCAACAGACCTGTTTTTTTAAAAAGCAGTGTCCAGAAAGTGTAGAATAATTAGCCTGTCATCATTTTTAGGAAAGATCTTAGAAACTTGTTATTGAAAGTATCAGTTTGGGATCACTTTATGAAACCAAAGCCTAATTACGGAAAGTCAATATGCTTTTAGAAAAATCTTTCAGGAATTCTTTAGGAAAAGGTAGAGTTTATATAAACTACAATTAAGCTATTTGGGTTTTCTTGGGGATTGAAATTAAAATAAACGCAGTTTGGCATATTGCAATGCTGCAATTTCTAAAAACATAATGAACAATCTTAAGAACAGTGAAGACTGAAAATGCCAAAGTTAGGATATATTTATGCTGAAACCATAAAGTGTTAGATAATGTCCTGGAAAAATTCTACATGGGGAATTGCATTCTTCTTATAGTACCTAATATTCTCATTTCAATTGAATAATACACAGTGGTCCTCGGCTATTGTACTGCTTTGCAATATGCTGTTCCTCAACTTACACTTTCCATCTTTGATACAGATATATTTCTGGGGCTAGTGAAATAATACCTTTAGTATTATTGTTATTTGTATTTGTTGTAGCCTCAGACACCATCATTGCATGAGTTCTAGGAAGCTGCTTTAAAATCTACGACAGTGGATGGTAATAATTATTGTTTCAGCAAGACCCTTCTGGAATAAGTTGAATGGGGATGCAGTTTGCTAGTATCACGTAGGTTAATTTTCATCTTTTCCCAGGTAACAATTAGGCCTTCATTAAGGACAGCAAAATTCAAAAGACCTCAGTTAGAGTGGCAGTATACAGAATGTGGCAAGCAGTGCTTGATTTGTAATTAAAGAGGTGCCAGGGCTCAAGCAAATTTTTTTTTTAACGTTCATAACTGACACAGGAAGCCGGGGCTATGAACTGCCAAGCCTAGAGGTGCTGGGTCTCAGACCTGGCAAACCCTGGCACAAATGAAGCACTGGTGGCAAGTCAAATAATTCTACATCATGGAGCTTAGAAGATCCAATGAATATTTTTCTTCTACTTTCTATCTAAAAGAGAAGTAAGAAAGTCCAAGGAAATTTCACAGAAAAATATTACCCTTAATGCAATTTTAAGGCAGATAAATTAAGTATTACAATATCAGGAAATACTGAATTACCCTTGTAAAGTATTATGGTTTCTACAGTAATGATTTAAAATACTGCATCTAAGGCCTTGTCTACACTATAAGACTATTTCGAATCAACTTAGTTCAAATTTGTGGATTCGACCTTATGAAGTCGAATTTGTGTATCCATACTAAATACAGTAATTCGAATTTCTGAATCCACATTAACGGGGCCAGCGTCGACTTTGGAAGCGGTGCACTGTGGGAAGCTATCCCACAGTTCCCGCAGTCCCCGCTGCCCATTGGAATGCTGGGTAGAGCTCGCAATGCCTGCTGGGGGAAAAATGTGTCGAGGGTGGTTTTGGGTAACTGTCATCATTCAACCGTCACTCACAACCGCCCTCCCTCCCTGAAAGCGCTGGCGGGAAATCTGTTCGCACACTTTTCTGGTCGGTTACAGCGCGGACGCCACAGCACTGCGATCATGGAGCCCGCTGCGATCATCGCTGCACTTATGGCCGTTGTCAACTCCTCGCACCTTATCGTCCACCTCTTCCACGGTCAGCTGCTGAGAAATCGGGCGAGGAGGCTCCGGCAGCGCGGTGAGGAGAGTGGCGCAGACCTCTCAGAAAGCAGGGTACGCCGGGCAGTGGAGATCATGGTGGCAATGGGTCAAGTTCATGGTGTGGAACAGAGATTCTGGGCCCGGGAAACAAGCACGGACTGGTGGGACCGCATAGTGCTGCAGGTCTGGGATGAAACAGAGTGGCTGCGAAACTTCAGGATGCGTAAGGGCACTTTCCTTGAACTCTGTGACTTGCTGTCCCCTGCCCTGAAGCGCCAGGACACCCGGATGCGAGCAGCCCTGAGTGTGCAGAAGCAAGTGGCCATAGCCCTCTGGAAACTTGCCACGCCAGACAGCTACCGGTCAGTAGTGAACCACTTTGGCGTGGGCAAATCTACCGTGGGGGTTGCTGTGATTCAAGTAGCCCACGCAATCGTTGAGCAACTGCTCTCAAAGGTAGTGACCCTGGGAAACGTTCAGGTCATCATAGACGGCTTCGCCGCGATGGGATTTCCAAACTGCGGTGGGGCTATAGATGGGACTCACATCCCTATCCTGGCACCAGCCCACCAGGCCAGCGAGTACATTAACCAAAAGGGCTACTTTTCCATGGTGCTGCAAGGACTGGTGGACCATAGGGGACGTTTTACCAACATCAACGTCGGGTGGGCGGGCAAGTTTCATGACGCGCGTGTGTTCAGGAGCTCTGGTCTCTTTAGACTCCTCCAGGCAGGTACTTTCTTCCCGGACCACAAAATAACGGTTGGGGATGTGCAGATGCCTACAGTGATCCTCGGGGACCCAGCCTACCCGCTAATGCCCTGGCTCATGAAGCCCTATACAGGCGCCCTGGACAGAGAGAAGGAACTCTTCAACTACCGGCTGAGCAAGTGCAGAATGGTGGTGGAGTGTGCTTTCGGACGTCTCAAGGGGAGATGGCGGAGCTTACTGACTCGCTCGGACATCAGCGAAAAGAATATCCCTGTAGTTATTGCTGCTTGCTGTGTGCTGCACAATCTGTGTGAGAGCAAGGGCGAGGCCTTTTTGTCCGGATGGGATGTTGAGGCAAATCGCCTGGCTGCAGTTTACGCTCAGCCAGACCCCCGTGCCGAGAGAATATCCCAGCGGGAAGCGCTGTGTATCCGGGAGGCTTTTGTGGAAGCCAGTAAATAATTAACAAGGTTTTGAAGAGATCTTAATGAATGTTAGTTAGCATGAGTTAGGTTAACTGTGACCCTGGTGACGTGAGGAAGCAAGATAATGTAAGACAGAGTGAATTGTGTGAAAGTTATTACGACCTTGCAATATGCAGTCTTGCAGTCTTGTTTTTCTAGTGAGATAGCTTATGTATAAACAAAATGTATTTGTTGCTTTTTACTGTCTGTATTACTGCTAGAAATTGTCTGTAAAAGGTATAAAGGCTTGCTGTGATTGTTTACCAGTTGAGAGACCTGTCCAGGACCCTGTGTCCTATGGCACTCTCTCCCTCCATGGTAATTACTGGAGAAATAATAAAGTATTTGATTTTGCTGCATCCAAACAAAAAGTGTTTGCTGCATCCAAACAAAAAGTGAGTTTTTCTTTGACAATTTGGGGGCTCGTCCGGGATGGCAACTCCCACGGACCCACAGACAACTACTACGGATCATTCCCCTTCGAACCCCATGGCGCCACATGAGAGGTATGAGACCTTTTGAAATCTCTATTGGGGTATCGGAGGAGGACTTTCCGTGAGGACATCTGTCTCTCTGTTGGGCTCACGCCATCAGAACTTATTGACTGTGCAGCAGGATCAGATGCAAAGTGGTATTGGGGAGAGGCCCCAATAAGGTTAGTTTATTGCAGTACTGGGAACTGCTGAGTTGGCCAAGGAAATGCATAAGGTAATGCATAAGGTAATGCATAGGTAAATGCATTAGAATGCACCGGTGCTGAGGGGTTTTTACCGCCTCAAGAGGGGTTGTCATACCGCCTCATGGTATTGGTCCGGACCAGGTAAAGATGCATCATGGTTTAAAAAAAAAAAAAAAAAAAAAAAGATAAAAAGGTTGAAAAAGGGTTAAAAAAAAGACAGAAAAAGAAAAAGGAAGAAAAAGAGGCCTTGGTGTGTGTGTGTGTGTACACCAGTGTGAGTGGCTGTTACCGGGCTAGCCCAGTAACTAGTGGATCTTTAGGAGATCCGACCCACGGTGGGCTGACTCAGCCTGGCATAGTCCGGCGAGGAAGCTGCCTGGGTCTAGGAGTGTGTGAACCCATCTTCCCTCCCCTTTCCTTGTGAGTCTCTCCTGTGTGAGTGGAAAATGGGTAAGGGACTGTCTAAATATTCCACCTTACCCCCTAAGGGTACCCCAGCATATTACATGTACGTACATTATGGTCCTAAAACCTGCAGGTATTTAAATGATTGGAATCTGTATACGCGTGAAAATTCATTTAAACAATCAGAGGGGTAGCCGTGTTAGTCTGGTTTCTAGAAGAAGCAAGAAAATCCTGTGCACTAGATTAGATAAGAGAGATGTTGCCATGAGCATGAATGGGGTTCTTTTCTTCTTCAAGCCACACAATTTACTCACGAAACACATGCTGCAAAAAAAAACATCTGTTTATATATAAGGTGCATTCATTTAAACAATGCCCATTAGAAGGTACCTTCAATCTAGATAAGATCATATATCTCAGTGGAGCTTTAATCACAAAGAAAAACCTCTGTTACAGTGTGAGCAATTTGTCTAGGAACGGGTTAATTTGAAATTCGGCTTAGCCCTGAGATAAGGGAGAGTTGTTTTGTCTTCAAGGTCATGAATTAGTGTGGACTATGCTAAGTGCTAAGTAACTGCTTCAGCCCCAGCTGGTTGTGGAAAATAAAAAGGCAAAAAGTAGTATAAGTTACAAAACTGAGATTGCATTTGCAAAGCTTAACGGTTCAGTGAGATCCAACAGTTTTTGCAACCCTGAAGCCGGACAGGCAGCTGACCTGAACTGGAATCTCTGAAAGAGACGCCGCAGGAGATTCCAGGGTGTAAAAGAACAGCCATCCCAAGAGTGGCAGCATGTTGGAAATGCTGGACAAGCTGTATACAGGATAATCTCCCGTCCACCTATTTCCCTTCTCTGAACATTATACACAGACATGCCAGTCTGGATATGTGTAAGTATTAAAGTGGCTTAAGGCTTGGGGCATTCATATTTTTCCCGAGTGATGTGGGAGCATTCCCAACACTCTCCATTGTTGTTTTATTATTTTAATGAAGCTTTAAAATTTGATTATATGCTATGTCAGTTTGATCACCTGACATAAGGGATAATTGGTAACAGAAATTTGTCACAGTTTGGTGAGCAATAGAGAATTGGAAAGCACTGTAGAATTTACACCATCTATCTGTTTTACCCTTGTTAGTTTATGTTTGCTTTGTTTGGTACTGTTGGTGTTTTGTGTTAAGAATAGCATGATTATAGGTGAGCTCTAATAGAATAAGGAAACACTATTTGGTTTTGGTGCACTATTTAGCTTTGGCTCTGTTTTGTTTAACCGGTTACTGATGTTTTTCTGCTCTGTTCATTTGGGCGTTAGGTGTGTGAGCGGAACTGAACTTCTCGTTCGTAATTCCTCAGGGTGGAAGCCATGTGTGCGATGAAGCTCTGAGGTTGTCCTGAAATTTTACAGTCCCGCCCCCCCCGTAGCGGACAATATAATAGAAGTAGAAAAATTTGGCTTAGACTGTAATTTTCTTTGTTTTTTGTGTAATTTTCTTTTCTGTTTAAGTGTCAGCAGACAAATGGGTGGGTCTCTGGGTAGACCCCCAAAGGGGTTTGGATTATGTGTTAAATGAATGGCCATGTATTTTTGCCCAGGTGGCAAGCCTTACTAGGAAGGACTCAGGTAGTCTTGTGAGTAGAAATGTTTTGGGGACAAGACCAGAAGGGTGGGGGCTAGTTGAGTAGCCCACCCTCCTAGCTAAGAACTGGTTGTGGAACAAGCTAGTGTCCATGGACGGGACGATTCAGTGAGGAAAAAAGGATCGGGCCCAGGCAGGCGGGCAACAGACAGAGAGATTTGGAAACTTTTGAGGGTGTAGTGGAAAGAAGGAGTAACTGAATATAAGCATGAGGATTTCAAATACTCAGAAGGATATTTGGAATGGTGATTTGCATTGGTAAAGTGGCTGTTGGAAGGAGAAAGCAATTGATTTTTAAGGGAAAATGAAAAATTGACTCTGTGTTTGCTGGGGGGAACAGCACTTGAACTTTGTGAAAAAGCTGAAGAGAACAGTTTTTTGGTGTCTTTGACATGTTTGTGAATGAATTCAGGCAAAGAAATTATTAGATTGCACTCATTTGGCTATGAACAATTTTGTTAAATCAGTTGAAGAATGTATACAGTGCTATGTAATGACATTGTATTAGGCCCTACAGGCACTATAAGTGGTGATGTTTTCTTTCAGTGTTTAAAAGCAGGAGTTAAAAGAAATAAAAAGCAAGCCGGAGAGCATCTGTGTTAATGCAAATTAACTAACTGATAAGGTAGAGGCCGCTGAACCAGGGCTGTCTAAGAAGCACATACGAGAAAATATGGGGTAATTCCTCTGTTTTGCCTAGAATCAACAAGAGTATTTGTATATTTTAAGAATTTAACTGCCCCAAAGGGGTGGACCTCTGTTTTTGTCTTTCAGATAATCAAAGAACATTAATGCCAGCTACACAGCATTCAACATACTATGATTTACTGGCAGTCACAATTATGTTGTGTGTTCTATGTTCTGTTTTGTGGTGTTTTGCCAAAAAAATTGTTGTGTTTAATATTTTCATGAGATGGTCTGATTTGACATCAAGCAAAAATGTTGCATTGCAATGCAGATACTTGTTTTGTTCAACTTAGAGTACAAAGTGTTTAGTTATATCAGAAAAATGTGATATACTAAAGTCTAATACATTTTCTTCGGTAAGGGAAAGAAACTACATTGGCCAAATCTTTTAATTGAGAATTGTTGTTAAAATTTGCATACTGACAGTCTTTGGAAGCAAGGACATGAAAAGTTAACCCACTCCCCATATTGTACGAGGGATCCTTCTGGCTACCTCAGACTTTTAGCCAGAGGGCTGGGGATGGTGGATAGCTATTGGACTAGAAGTTATATTAAGTGAACTTCTCAAAGTGGGTGTGCTTGTCCTGGCTTGTTCTTCCAAAGTTCTGTAATAAGGTTATTTTAGTGAAAGAGTATATGTGGCATACATTGAATGATAATACTTCTGTACTGTATAACAGTACTGTTTATGTGTTCATGGTATGAAAAAGGTGTATAATTGAAGAGTAAAAGTTTCCTTTGTAGGTTAAATGAAGAAAAAAAAAAGCCAAGTAGAGAATGGCTAACATGCGCTGGCCCCAGTCAAGGACACCGCTTGGCTGCCTACCAAGGGAAGGGGGGGGGGAATGTTTGCTGCAGTTACATGAGATTGGTGTGCAGCGGCCAGCCCACTCTCCTCCTTGGGGACCTTTTGTAAATATTCAGATTGATTTTATTTCGATGTCTACATGTTGTGGTTATGGATATGTATTTGTTTTAGTTGGTGTATTTACCAATTGGGTTAAAGCTTTTCCCTGCAGGAAAGCAGGTGTCAGGACTGTTGTGACATTTTGCTTAAAGATTTTGTGCCACGTTTTGCCATCCCTGTGGGTATCAACAGTGATCGTGGAATTCATTTTTACTGGACCGATTGTGAAGAAGTTATGTGCAACTCACTGCCCTCACCACCCACAGTTGGGACAGTGGAACGCCAGAACGGGATTTTACAGAATAAACTGGCCCAGATTTGTGCTGAAACGAACTTAAGGTGGCCGGATGCCCTTCTTTTGGCACTGAGGTGTATGAGAACCATTCCCAATCGAACGACTGGACTCAGCCCTCATGAAATTTGACAGGACACCCAATGCTGACTACCAACTGCACCCCCGCTAACCCCAGCTCAGATGGACATTCATTTGCTGGATAACATAATGCTTAAATATTGTTAGGCACTAATGAAATGTGTTAAGTCTTTTTATACACAGGTGATGGAAGCACTACCAAAGGATCCTGTGCAACCTTGCCACTCGTTGGAACCAGGAGCCTGGGTCTACATAAAGATCCATCAGCGAAAGACTGCCTTGGCTCCATGCTGGAAAGGCCCTTTCCCAGTCCTGCTGACTACCGACACCGCTGTGAAGAGCCACAAACTGACTGCTTGGACCCAGGATTCTCACTGCAAAAAAGTCCCCTCCACATCAGAAGAATTTTCCTATTGATGATTAGCCTATTCTTTCTTCTAGTTCTACTGTGCTTCTGGACAGCAGGGAAAAAGCTCCCTTGACCACTGACAGACCAACTGTGCCTTTAGACTTTTCTAGAAAAGAGCACAGCTATTACAGGGTGATATGTGCTGGAAACCTCTCCCCTGTAGGATGCTAAACCTCGATTGTTTTGGGAAAGAAGAAGACACACTCACTCCACTGACATTGCCAAAGTCCAGGAATTCCTGACTGAAAAGGACACTGAGAACTGATCCTGGTGAAGAAACAAAGAATTACATACTGGCAGGAAGAAATTTGTGGGACCCATGCTTGGGACTGTGGTATTAATTGGATTTTGGGGTTTATTCTACAGGCTGCGCCCTGTGTTCTGGATGAATCCTTCAGTATGTATTGCCCTCCCTAATTGGATTTTACCTGACATTGCCCTTATCCAGTTTTCTACATACCCAGATTGCTCACAAGGGGCTACCATTAGATTAGCACAACAAAAAGGCCTGGGTTATTTCCTCTGGACAAAAAGGGAATTGACCAGATCCCTGTGGGCTGGGTTATTTCATCTGGCCAATAGCGTAGTAGCCATTTGGACTATTCTTCCAGGCCAAGAACATGATAAGAAATTGGGGCAACTAGAAAAGGCCACTAGTCTTATTTTTGAAGCTCAGCTATCTTCAGTACAGGCTGGAGTTGCAGAGTTACATGTAATTTCCACCCTTAGTTCTATGACCCAGAAGTTACTGACAGAGATGGTATTGAATATCACTGAGGCTGGGAAGGTATTGCAGTGGGATCTGGACTAGACTTGGCCCACTGCCCTTACAGACGTCAGGAGTACCATCTGATCTGTGGTCATGAAGACATACTTGGACACTTTCTGGATGGAAGTGTGGACATTCACAGTGCTCCTTCCAAGCATATGGACCGGTTAGGGTGGGTGTGGGCTCCCACATACCGAATCCTGCTGGGTCCATGGGGAGGATGCCTGTGGGACTGTAATTGTTTACCGAGACATCTGGGGAAATTAGACCACCTGGTATCTCCAACTGATTTCTAGACAGTACCCCTGGAATGACACCTGACATTTTGGATAAGAATAGAGAGTCAATGGACATTTTGGCCGTTAGAACCACCACAGCTCAGTGTATCTATAAACTGAAGCTAGGGGAAGTTGTCACTGTTTATGACAATATTTGTTGAAAGGGTGGAGGTCAAGGAACTACCCTGACAGGACACCCACTTTTTCAAGCTAATGATAGCTGTGTGTGCGTTAATGACACCACTTTACAAGATATACATATTGATCTTACCACTGCTGCAGGCAATCCTATCATTTCCTGGCCTGCAGATAGAATGTTACATGTAGCTCTTAGATTTCAGGTATATTTTGATTGGATTAGAATGGTGCCTGATCAGTTTCAAAATTTGCTTTCATTGTTACCAAAGGTTCAAAGAATCTCTGAATTGCAAGGGCAAATTCCCATGTTTTAGAATGTATATCAAGCTGGAAGGAATGCCTTTCATACAGCTTATAGAGTGTTTCCTTTATGTACTAGGTATGATGTTTTGTGCTTTGTGTTCGCAATTGTACAACAGCCCCATTATATTATATTATTCCTATGGGATTGTTATTGTTTGTGGTATTGTTAGTTAGTTTAGGATTATGTTCTTGTTGTTGTAAAGGATATAATGCTAGTAATGATACCTTTCATGTTCGTGCTGATCATGCATCGTCATTACATCCCATGAAAACCCTAAGATTGACATATTTGCTGTAGAATCTGACATCCATGGTTTGATGCAAATTGGGATTTGAAATGTTTGTTGTACTAGAAGTACAAAAGGGGGGAGTGTGGAAGCCAGTAAATAATTAACAAGGTTTTGAAGAGATCTTAATGAATGTTAGTTAGCATGAGTTAGGTTAACTGTGACCCTGGTGACGTGAGGAAGCAAGATAATGTAAGACAGAGTGAATTGTGTGAAAGTTATTACGACCTTGCAATATGCAGTCTTGCAGTCTTGTTTTTCTAGTGAGATAGCTTATGTATAAACAAAATGTATTTGTTGCTTTTTACTGTCTGTATTATTGCTAGAAATTGTCTGTAAAAGGTATAAAGGCTTGCTGTGATTGTTTACCAGTTGAGAGACCTGTCCAGGACCCTGTGTCCTATGGCACTCTCTCCCTCCATGGTAATTACTGGAGAAATAATAAAGTATTTGATTTTGCTGCATCCAAACAAAAAGTGAGAACTGAGTTTTTCTTCGACACTTTGAAAGCAAGTTTCCTCGGAGATCAGGGTAACCTATGACTCTCCACTTGCTTTCAAGAGAAACTGACCCTGGGCCTGTGTCTGTTTGTGTCGATTTCGATCTGCGGATACATGCCGCGTTCTCCAAGTTTCTCCCACTTCCAAAGCACGTTTTAAAGCAAAGTAATTGTTACACTCATTATTAATAAATCTTTGTTTTACTTTGCATTTCTGTTCTGGTGTTGAAACATGGACGCATACTATGCTGGGCACGGTGTGCACTGACGTACAGACCGCTTCCTCCATAGAGGACTGACATCCTCCTGCTCCTACATAGGTCTCTGGGGTGGGGGATGGCTGAAAGTGGTTCTGCATGAAGGGGAGGGTTTGCAGGAAGGGGCGAGTGGTGCCTTCTTTGCATAGGGGTTTGGATGACGGCAGTGGGCTGCGGGTTTGTGCGTGGGAAGGGGTGATGGGTGTGGGAGAAGGGTGAGTATCTGTCCGTGGATGAGGGCTCTTGTTGGGGCTCAGGGCAGCGGATAGGCTTGTTGATCCGTTGGAAGTGCATGGTAAGGGCAGCCTGCCTTTACATTAATGGCGTGGCAGGCGCTAGGACCCTGGACAAGCATACACATTACGAAATGACCAGGGGCAGCATACACAACACAGAATGACCTTGGTGCCTACTGACTGCAGTGTGTGTGTGCCCCGCAGTTGATCCTTTCCCCAAGTCTGTACCCTGGTACTGTAGGCTATACCGTGCAAGTATGAAACCCCTGTCCACCCCATACACCGAAAAATCCTCTGACAGGAAAGACATGACCGAAACAGTGATTAACAGCAAACACCTTTTATTAATCTAATAAACAGTGGGGGGATGAACCTTGGATTTGGGACTGGCTGAGCCTATAAGGGAAGCACTTCTACAAATTTCTAACGTGAGAAGTGCGGGGTACACGGTCGCCCTGTTCTGGTTCAGTGACAGTTCTCACGGCCTCTACCGCCCCTCCGTCTTGTACTTTTGGGTGAGGGGGGGCCAGGACTTCTTGGTGGGGGAGAGCGATTGCAGAGACATTGCAGGGGGGCCCTGTCCTCCAGCCTGCGGTCCTGCAGGACATCAACAAGGCGACGAAGCGTGTCCGTTTGTTCCTTCATGAGACCAAGCAGCGTTTGGGTGGTCTGCTGGTCTTCCTGCCGCCACCTATCCTCACGTTCCATGAGTGTGCGATGCTGCTCACATAGGGTCTCCCTCCAGTGTTTCTGCTCTGCAGCCTCTGCTCGGGAGCAGGCCATCAGTTCAGCGAACATCTCGTCCCTAGTCTTCTTCTTTCGCCGTCTAATCATTGCCAGTCTCTGCGAGGGGGATGCCGGGGCAGTCCGGGAAAGAGCCGAAGCTGTGTGATGGGGAAAGTTAGTGATTTCCTTGAACAGATACATTTTTGCGAACAGTGAACACCGTCTAGTCAATTTCTATGAAGAAGACTGTACCGGGCAACAAGTCTCACGTGGTCTCAAGAGAAGCACAACATTTTGGGCTACGCTCTGATTGGCTGAGGCATTGCACAGGAGAGCGGAGAAGTCGGGAGAGATAGCTGAATCCATCTAGCAGATAGTCCTGGTAAGCCTTACAGTACATTATGCTTATCAGTTAACGGATAGCTGTGCCCTCCTGCTAAAGGCAATCTGGAAATCAGATACTATGAACCTTTTCCAGCCACTCCCGACACCGCAGGGGAAAGATCAATGTATGCTTTTCCTCTGTGGCCTACAGCACGTGGCTGCTAAGCGAGGGGCTTTGTTATGCAAAGTATAAGTAAACCATTAAGAACAGTAACTATTCGCTAATTGCCCTAATTAGATGCAGCACTTCATGAACGAGATTACCCTGAGGCGGGTCTCTCAAGTACAGAAAGACAGGATGTTAAGGGAAGCACTTCACCGACCGGGACCCTACGCGGCCATGCTGGTTGAGGCGATGGTTCCCCTGTATCTACGGATGTCGTGGCGTGGAAGAGTGTGCTTCACCGGAGGACCAAATAAGGCACCTCTTCCTAGAAACCTCCTGCGGAGGGTATTTGAGGAACTTTTTGAAGCATTTGTGGAATTGTCCATGGAGGACTATTGTTCCATCACAATCTGTGTGGACCTACTGTTCGTATAGTTTCCCGTTAAAAACTTTTAGATATAGTATTTAGATATCGAATTTCTATTTTTTGTATACATGTTTTCGTACAAATAAATGTTTTCTTGTTTATACGACTTACCGCCTGATCCTTCCCCTGACTCTGAGTCCGGGTTCACGGCCGGGGAGGGTTGGTAGGGGATCTCTGTGAGGGTGAGGAACAGATCTTGGCTGTCAGGGAAAGCGGCATTGTGTTCGCTGTCGCCTGCGCCTTCCTCCACGGACCCTTCGTCGTCTTCCCCATCGGCAAACATCGAGTAGGAACTGTCCTGGTTCACTATGCCATCCACTGAGTCCACGGTCACTGGTGGGACAGTGGTGGCAGACCCACCGAGAATGGCATGCAGTGCCTCGTAGAAGCGGCATGTCTGGGGCTGTGCTCCGGAGCGTCCGTTTGCCGCTCTGACTTTTTGATAGCCTTGCCTCAGGTCCTTGACTTTCACGCGGCACTGCATCGCATCCCGGCTGTATCCTTTCTGTGTCATGGCTTGGGAGACCTTCTCGAAGGTCTTTGCATTACGCTTGTTGGAGCGCAGCTCCGACAGCACAGACTCCTCGCCCCACACAGCGATCAGATCCTGGACTTCCCGGTCTGTCCATGCTGGGGATCTCTTTCTATTCTTCCATTGGGCTGACTCCTCTGCTGGAGAGCTCTGCATCGTTGCAGGTGCCGCGGAGCTCGCCCCGATGTCAAAGCAAGAAAGGAGATTCTAACTGTCCAGACAGGAAAAGGAATTCAAATTTTCCCGGGTCATTTCCTGTGTGGGTGCTCAGAAAATCCAAGCTCGGACTGCTGTCCAGAGCGTCAACAGAGTGGTGCAGTGTGGGATAGCTCCCGGAGCTACTAAGTTCGATTTGCATCCACACCTAGCCTAATTCGAGCTAGCAAGTGCGAATTTAGCGTTACTCCACCTGTCGGGGTGGAGTACCAAATTCGAACTAAGGAGCCCCCTAGTTCGAATTAAATGGCTTCCTGGTGTGGACGGTTGAGCGATTAGTTCGAATTAACGCTGCTAAATTCGATTTAAGGTCCTAGTGTAGACCAGGCGTAAGGATAGTGATACTGCAGTGCTTTGGACCACTAGTGGTAAATCCTGTAGCATATTTTTAAAAAAGGGTTGAAACTGAAAGCTCATTCTTAACTCTGCCTCTTTGTGCTAATGCCATAAAAGATGGTCTCTTGCTGTCACAAATATGTAACCGAAAGTAGAGTCTTTTGCAGCTTGAGGTAGACATGTAACACACACCTACTCTGGAATTGGCTTAAAGCTTTAATGAGATCTACTAAAGAAGCCAAGTGGTTTAAATGATTTTATTTTTCATGGGTGTTGTAATGGGTATTTTTCCTTGCTGCTTTTCAATAGATTGATATCCTCTTTTTTTTTCCTTTCCCTCCTCCTTTTTTTCCCAGATTTACCTTGTCATTATGGATTATACATTCTATGATGATGACAGAACTGGAAGCTGAGGCGTACAGGGTGCAGTGCCTAGAATTATCCAACAGTAGCTCTTTCTCCTTGACATTCCATTCTTTATTTCTCTGTCTAACTGACTAATGCTCGTGTGGCTTTTTCCAGTTGTAGATGGTGTTTTCCTTGTAGGTAACACATTATGAATGAAGTGTCAACATGAGTATCCTTATCACCTTGACTTTCACTCACATATACTATTCAGCTGCTAGACTGATTATCAGTATTAGAAGAAATGTATATTATACTGTTATAGTAATGTTGGTTTCCTTTTGTAGTGGATGCAAATGGGGAGAAAATATGTATCTTTTCCCATTATCAATCTTTTGTTCTATTTTAAATTCAGTGTTCCTTGATATATAGCTTATCTTCCTCATGTAATTTCTAATGCTTTCCCTTTTTGTATTCATGGCATGTACTTCAAACTCTACTGACTTGCTATATGTCAGCACTTCATCTCTGTTTTCCCAGAAACTAGATTATTTTCACATGACTATCAATACAGTATGTATTCACAATGACTTAGAGAGCACATCCTGTAGAAAACACACTCAAAACCTCCTACAGATACTTTTTGAGAGCAGTGCAGTTTTGAACAAAGAGTGGGAGTTGGCTCTGAAAATTTACTCTGTCATCTTCCCACAAGAAATAGACAAAAATTCTATTTGCCTTTAACAGATTAAACCTTTTTTGCCAAAATGTATGACATTTTCTAAAAACACTCTTGAAAATAGTAATGCCAAGGTTAATGAAATGTTGCAAGGTATTGGTAAAGAGACAGTTGTTTTCCACTGCTTTGTTTATGGAAGTGTAAAGCCTGGTCTACACTAGGCATTTAAACCGGTTTTAGGAACGTAAAAACGATTTAACGCCACAACCGTCCACACTAGGAGGCACCATATATCGATTTTAATGGCTCTTTAAACCGGTTTCTGTACTCCTCCCTAACGAGAGGAGTAACGCTAGTATCGGTATTAACATATCGGATTAGGGTTAGTGTGGACGCTGATCGACGGTATTGGCCTCCGGGAGCTATCCCACAGTGCAGCAGTGACCGCTCTGGACCGCAATCTGAACTCGGATGCAGTGGTCAGGTAGACAGGAAAAGCCCCGCGAACTTTTGAATATTTCCTGTTTGCCCAGCATGGAGCTCCTATCAGCACGGGTGGCGATGCAGTCCGAAATCAAAATAAAGAAAGAGCTCCAGCACGAACCATGCGGATGTGATCGCTGTAAGGGCAGGCAAATCCGTTCTATCAGCGCTCCGTTACAGAAGATGAAATTCAGAATCCTTTTTTAAAAATCTCCAGACAGACGCCATAGCAGGGACTCAGCGCACTGCAGCATGACAAGCGTAACGGAAAGCCAAAGAATCAAATGGACGCTCATGGACTGGAGGACTGAAGCTATCCCACAGTGCCTGCAGCCTCCGAAAAGTATCTGCATTCTTGGCTGAGCTCCAAATGCTTCTAGGGTCAAACACAGTGTTCGCGGTGGGTCAGGGCATAGCTTGGCAATCTACTCACCCCCCCACCCACCCCCAGAAGCGAAAGGGAAAACAATCCTCTGACTCTTTTACATGTCACCCTATCTTTACTGAATGCTGCAGATAGACACGATGCTGCAGCCGTCAACACCAACATCCTCACTCCCCCCCTGCCATGGGTGGCTGATGGTACAAAAGGACTGGTAACCGTCCTCGTCATCAGCCTATTGGCACATGGGGCAGTAACCATGCTGACTAGCATCCGTCAGGTCAATCAAGGGCGCCTGGCCCTAATTTTTTCTGGTGGATGGTGGATGGTGCAGTATGGCTGGTAACCATCGTCATCATAGCAACAGGGGGCTGAGCTCCATCAGCCCCCACCCTTCTAATAGGAACTGCTTGATCATGGGGGACTTTAACTTCCCGGATATAGATTGGGAAACAAATGCTAGTAATAATAATAGGGCTCAGCTTTTCCTAGACGTGATAGCTAATGAATTCCTTCATCAAGTGGTTGCTGAACCGATGAGGGGGGATGCCATTTTAGATTTGATTTTGGTGAGTAACGAGGACCTTGTTGAGGACATTGTTGTAGGGGATAACCTTGGCTCGAGTGATCATGAGCTAATTCGTTTCCAAATAAATGGGAGGATAATCAATAGCGCATCTGAGACTAGGGTGTATGATTTCAAAAGGGCTAATTTTACTAAATTAAGGCAACTAGTTAGGGAAGTGGACTGGGCTAACATATTTAGGGATCTAAGGGCAGATGACGCCTGGGGTTACTTCAAGTTGAAGTTGCAGGAGTTGTCAGAGGCATGTATCCCGAGAAGGGGGAAACGGCTCGTAGGTAGCAGTTTTAGACCGAGCTGGATGAGCAAGCGTCTTAGAGGGGTCATTAAGAAAAAGCAGAAAGCATACCAGGAGTGGAAAATGGGAGGGATCAGCAAGGAAACCTACCTTATTGAGGTCAGAGGGTGCAGGGAAGCTGTGAGAAAGGCAAAGCGACGAGTGGAGATGGACCTAGCGAAGGGGATTAAAACCAATAGCAAACGGTTTTTTAGCCATATAAATAGGAAGAAAACCAAGAAAGAAGAAGTGGGACCGCTTAAAACTTTAAATGGAGTGGAGATTAGGGATAATCTTGGAATGGCACAATATCTGAACGAATACTTTGCCTCGGTCTTTAATGAGGCTAATGAAGGGCTAAGGAATAGTGATAGAGGACCGATGGGAATGAAGATATGTGGGTAGACATTACGGTATCTGAGGTAGAAGCCAAACTTGAACAGCTTAACGGAAGTAAATCGGGGGGCCCGGATAATCTTCATCCTAGAATATTAAGGGAATTGGCGAGGGATATTGCTAGCCCGTTAGTGATAATCTTTAATAAATCCCTAAATTCGGGGATTGTACCGACTGACTGGAGATTAGCTAATGTAGTTCCTATATTCAAGAAGGGGAAAAAAAGTGACCCGGGGAATTATAGGCCTGTTAGTCTAACATCTGTAGTATGCAAAGTCATGGAAAAAATCTTCAAAGAGAGAGTGGTTCCGGAGCATGAGGCCGATGGCAACTGGGATAGATTACAGCATGGATTTACGAAAGGTAGATCGTGCCAAACCAACTTGATCTCCTTCTTTGAGAGAGTAACAGATATTTTAGACAAGGGAAATGCGGTGGATCTCATATATCTGGATTTCAGTAAGGCGTTTGATACGGTACCGCATGAAGAATTACTGGTTAAATTGGAAAAGATGGGGATCGAAATGAAAATCCAGAGGTGGATAAGGAGCTGGTTAAAGGGAGACTGCAGAGGGTAGTATTGAAAGGGGAACTGTCCGGTTGGAGGGGGGTTACCAGTGGAGTTCCTCAAGGCTCGGTTTTGGGTCCGATTTTATTCAATCTATTTATTGCTGACCTGGGAACCAAGAGTAGGAGTGGGCTGATAAAGTTTGCGGATGACACCAAGTTGGGGGGTATTGTCAATTCGGAAGAGGATCGGGATATTCTCCAGGGAGATTTAGATGACCTTGTAAACTGGAGTATTAGTAACAAGATGAAATTCAATAGTGAGAAGTGTAAGGTTATGCATTTAGGGATGTCTAACAAGAACTTTAGTTATAAGCTGGGGACGCACCAGTTGGAAGTAACGGAGGAGGAGAAGGACCTAGGAGTCCTGGTTGATCGCAAGATGACTATGAGTAGGCAATGTGATGTGGCGTTAAAAAAGCTAATGCGGTCTTGGGTTGCATTAGGCGAGGTATTTCTAGTAGGGATAAGGAGGTGCTAGTCCCGTTATATAAGGCGTTGGTGAGACCTCATTTGGAGTATTGTGTGCAGTTTTGGTCTCCCATGTTTAAGAAGGATGAATTCAAACTAGAACGGGTACAAAGAAGGGCCACTAGAATGATCCGAGGAATGGAAGGCCTTTCGTATGAAAGGAGACTTGAGGAGCTCGGTTTGTTTTCCTTAACCAAAAGAAGGATAAGAGGAGATATGATTACACTCTTTAAATATATCAGAGGATAAATACCAGGGAAGGAGAAGAATTATTTCAGCTCAGTGCTAATGTGGACACGAGGACGAACGGATATAAACTGTCAGTCAGGAAATTCAGGCTTGAAATTAGACGAAGGTTTCTAACCATCAGGGGAGTGCAATACTGGAACAGTCTACCGAGGGAAACAGTGGGGGCGAAGGACCTCCATGACTTTAAGATTAAGCTAGATAAGTTTATGGAGGGGATGGTATGATAGGATAACGGGCTTAGTCAATAGGTCAATTATGTGCCTGGTATGATATAACCTTTTCCAGAGGGTTTGGCTGGAGAGTCTTGCCCGCATGCTCGGGGTTCAGCTGACCGCCATATTTGGGGTCGGGAAGGAATTTTCCTCCAGGGAAGATTGGCAATGGCCCTGGAGGTTTTTCGCCTTCCTCCGAAGCATGGGGCAGGGGTCACTTGCTAAGGAGTGGGTGGATCGGCTTATGTGGCCTGCATCTTGCAGGAGGTCAGACTAGATGATCATAATGGTCCCTTCTGATCTTGAATTCTATGATTCTATGATTCTATGATTCTATGATTCATGTGTAAAGAACAGATTCAGTTGCCCCTGGACTAGCAGAGGGATGCTGGGCTTCTCTCCTACACACTGCTTAATGTCCTGTCTGGACTATCATAGCAGCTGGAGGCTGCCTTCCACTCATTTCTCACTAACAAGTCACCATGTCTTTTTATTCCTGCATTCTTTATTACTTCATCACACAAGTGGGGGGACAATGCTACGGTAGCCCAGAAAGGCTGGGGGAAGAACGGAATCAACAGGTGGGGTTGTTACAGGAGCACCCCCTGTGAATAGCATACAGATCATAGTTTCTGCAGGATCTGACACAGAGCAGCTGTGCTCTCTGGTTCTATGATACAGTGGTTATCTAGTACACTTGCCTATATTCTAGGCAGGACTGATTCTATTTTTAGATACCAAAAAGGAGGGATTGACTCAGGGAGTCATTCCCAATTTTGGCTTTTGTGCCCCTGGCTAAGAGCAGCCAGGGGCACTTATGACAGCAGCAAATGGTACAAAAGGACTGGTAGCCATGATCATCTTAGTTCCAATTTATGGAAGGGTTTGGATGGTGAAGTATGGCTGGTAACCATCTCTGCTGTCATGCAAAAGCAAAAGCATGCTTCTGTGTAGCGCTGCTGAATCGCCTCTGTGAGCGGCATCTAGTACACATATGGTGAGAGTCACAAAAGGCAAAACAAGCTCCATGATTGCCATGCTATGGCATCTGCCAGGGCAATCCAGGGGGAAAAGGCGCGAAATGCTTGTCTGCCGTTGCTTTCCCAGAGGAAGGAGTGACTGACGACATTTACCCAGAACCACCCGCGACAATGATTTTTGCCCCATCAGGCACTGGGATCTCAACCCGGAAGTTCCAAGGGGCGGGGGAGGCTGCGGGAACTATGGGATAGCTAGGGAATAGCTACCCACAGTGCAACGCTCCAGAAGCCGACGCTAGCCTCGGACCGCGGACACACACCACCGAATTAATGGGCTTAGTGTGGCCGCGCGCAATCGATTTTATAAAATCTGTTTTACAAAACCGGTTTATGCAAATTCGGAATAGTCCCGTAGTGTAGACGTACCCTAAGAGTAAGACAATAGAAGGTAAAGGCTCTGAGGACAAATACCTTTTAGCTTATTTTCCCACCTCTTTTGTTTTCCCATCTTCAGACTCCATTTTCCACAAGTTTTACTTACCCATAACATTTCCCAGCAAAATAGAAAAGTGGTGGTAAAGAGAAATCTTTCATTTATGCTCAAGAACAAAGTAGAATAGATTTATTTTTGTGATGATACTTTCTTTAGATCTTGCGTCTAATCTCTGAACTCCATTCCTTTTGCCCCTTTCAAGATCTGTTCCTCCTTTGGAAAAAAAAATAAAGTTTACCGTCTTCCCCCAACCCCATCCCATTCTTTCCCAATTTGAACATTAATTGATCTCACCAATAGATGGCACTGCTGGAAGCTATTTCATGACCTAATATGCACATCAGCTTTCAAAAGGACTACTGGGAGTGCACTTATGTACTCTGTAAAATGGCTATTGTTTATTAAACATTGTAAATAAGATTTCATTAGACAGTATGGAAGTGGGTCTGTCTCTGCTCAAACAGCCTAAGGCAGTAAAATGTTTAGTGATTATTTGGTATGCAAGTTTCTGCCTGGGTTGAGAGGTGTGGATATTTTCTGGGATAGTGAAGCCTTCAGAGCCAGCTCTCTTTGGAAGATTTATTCATTATTATTGCCCACCAAGAAGTAGGGCAGGTGATAGGTTACCTTACCTCTTAAAGTGGCACTAAGAAAAATAAAAGCATGGAAAGTTTAGCTCTTATTCTTGTAGACAATTTTAGGCCTTAATACCTAATTTGTCATCAGGATCAAGTAGTATTTGCAGAGGCTATAATCAATTTAGCTATCATTCAAAGGGCAAATATTGCCCTCTCCCTTTTGTGGAAGGATACAAAGGCCCCAAAAGCACAGAATCCATGATTGTTCCACTACCTGGGAAGAGACAGGCTGGAGGAAGTCCAGCTGCAGACACATCCAGTGCTCTGCAAGGGGGAGCTGAAAGGACTGGCTTTTAAAGGCGCAATAGTCCAAACCCCTCCATAAAAAGTGAGCATCAGACAATACTACAGTCCAGAAACTGAGGCTCAGAATGATTAAACACACACACACACCCCTACATATTTACACATATGTATTTACACAGAAATTGTATCAGTACAGTCTGTTTAGACATCCACAGGCAATATCTGCCTGCTCTTCACTCATTGGACCCACTGATTACAAGAAGTTTTTCACATCTGGCACCATCAAAATTCTACATCCAGCAGCTATGTCTGCAAACCCTTCACTTCACAGAAAGGAATTGTGCACAATTTGTATGTGCAAACCTTTTTGCATCTGCAGCTTATGTATTTGAAAATTTGTTTTTCCTTGTTGGTGTTATCCATAAGTCCTGTTACTACCATTAAACTCCTTTTCATTTTAAGATAACAAACTGATTTAAAAGGGAAGCTCACACTGCCCTATGGTGAAAAAACTGTTCATTTCTAGCATGGCTAGAAAACAACAATGGATGCTGAGAGGCCTCTTGGAAGAGTTACACTCCTGTGAAGGACAGCAGGACATGTCAGGCCACATCCTTCCCCTTGAGGGTCTCAGCAGGAGGAGAAGGGTGTGTGTATGCATCATGTCAGGCTGTACTGCAGGGTCTACAGACAAGACATGCCATCTTGTATATATTTGGTTCTGAGCAATGCTGGTCTCTGACATCTCCAAACAAGACATGTCACGTCAAACCCCATTAATCAGCAATGTCACTTTGGGTTGCAAAGTCACACATGATGACATACCAGAGGAAAGTTTAAAAAATAGGGAAAACCAACTGTGGAAAATGTGCACATCTTCTTTGCCTATGAAAGAAGTGAGGGTGTGAAGAGTTTGGTCCAACACCTGCATGGATCCCAAACTATGACTTTTAGAAAATAAGAAAGGGGACCACCATTCATGTGAAAAGAAAATGGAAGTGTTGGTTATTGCATGCAAATACTTGATGAGAGCAGTAGCATGAGCAATCACAAGACAAGTGGCATAACAGGCTTAGAGGGAAAAGTTATCTTCCTAGTGGCTTCTAATTGTCTTCCCCTGAGGTCAGTTAAAACTGGCTTATGAAACCCTTCACATTGCATTAGTAACTTTTCATTGTATTGGAAGGTTTCTTTAATATTTGTATTACTTCATAATATTGTATAGTGCCATTTTTCCCTAACACGATAGACAAGTTTAATTTATTAGCACCTTTCATATCACATTAGGGAAAATAAATACTAATATAATAGGAGAGAAACCTGGAAATATGCCTGACTTTAGGTTATAGAATATAGGAAAGTTTTTCTTGAATAGATCACTCTCAGCAGTTTCCATGGATGCTGCATGGATATTCAGAATAGACAGAATTATATATTACATTTACTATTATATGTGTTGTGGTTTATATGTCTAATCAAGGGATTAGGAAGAAACATAAATCTTTATGCTTCCGTGTTTTAGCCAATCTCTTATTACTGAGTATTAGGAGGAAACATTCTCTTAGGTCAGGTTATCACATACTTGCCTACTCTAGGATTTCTTGCACCTTCTTCTTAAGCACCTGGTACTGGTTACTGTCAGACAGGATTAGATGCACCACTGGTCTGATCCCATATGGTAATTTCTAGGTTCTATGAGCATTTGTTAATCATGGGCATTCAGAAAGGTCCTATGCTTAGGCCTCACATGATACAAAATTGAAGAATTCTTCAAAATGTGCTGAAGTACTAAAACTTTATTTACATAGTTGTCTAGTAAATATGAGCATCAGGTTTTAGGGAGGATGGTTATTTAGTTCCTGGACCTTCCATACCCTCTTAGAACACTTCTATAAAGCAAAAATTGCTAGGGAGCTCTTCAAAAAACAGATCCTCTGACACAGAACACTCCCTGTCCTAATTTCTCAACCAACTATTTGCATTTCATTTAGCTACTGATATTTGTATTTGACAGCTTAATATAGTAGTTATCCAACATCTGGCTATTCATAGTAAATTTTTACTCTCCCACTGTTTGCTTTGTTGCTTTTATGACACAAAGGCTTACAGCTGAAGTTGAGCAATCATTGGAAAATCCGAGTCAATGGAGTTACACCACAGATGACTTTGGTCTGATGGCTCTAAAGACTTAAAAATGATTCACAACCTAGGCTTATACCATCACTTCAGCAGCACTGTTGTGTGCCTGTCTTTGTATGACACAGAAGAAATGGTTGGTAAATAACTATTTCCCACAAAATCTTTTTTGAAAAGTTTTCATGGAAGATTTTCCTTCTTTTTTTTGGGCAAGGGTGGGGGGAATAAAAAAACAAAAACAAAAATACCCAGAACTTTTTGGTTTTCTGTTTTTCTTGAAGTCAACATCTTTTTCCCCATTTCATTTACAAAAAGGTGATTAAGTCAATATATTTTTATTTTCAAATCAAACATGTTGACCAGCTCTATTAATGGTGTACATGTACTTCCTTGCTTCTCCACTCCCTTTCCTCAAACTTTATCCCAGAGATATGGATAAAATGAGAATTGGCCTAAACATTTACCCAGAATTTAAACAAAAGTATGGGTGGGAGTAGGGGAAACAACCCAACAGAACCTTAAATCTTCATTTTGTAGTTGTCCCTGAAGCAGAACTTAAATTTTGCACCAAAAAAGTATATTTTCCTAGGGTTAAAAAGATGAAGTACTGGTAATTTCATGAGGAACTCTGTTTTGAGATTTCAGACCTTATTTCCAAACCAAGAAGATTAGAGAAGCCTCTAAAATTTACACATTTTCTGATTATAGCCTTATGCAGTTTGTCATGAGTGCTTTACTTTCCTCATCTATATTGAGAACTTACATCTAAATGGGCAAGAGAGTATATGGCAACCTGCTTGCAGCATTGGGGAAAGAATTTAATATAGGAGATGGTTATCATTCTCTCCGTCTTGATCTAGCCCTTAGTTATTAATTTCATTTGATAGTCTTACAACACTTCAGAAAGTCAGGACCTAGAGATACTACACAACCCCGAGGAGCTGAAAATGTATGACAAGTCATCAAAATATGTAACACCTGAGTTGTGTGGCATTGTTACAGGTTAATGGTGAGGGCATTGACCAATTATAGACTGCAAGGTTGTGTCCATCCTCTTCCTGCTTCCCAATACAAATGCCAATATGTGTATTTTAGGGAGGAATTTGAAACATTCTAGGGACTCTGTCTATGCAACTCTGTACACTTACAGTATCCTTTTAATTTATTTGTGGACTTAGTAGGCTGAGGTCTGCCTGCACAATGTATCATTTCTTTTCCAATAACATTAACAGTTTTTGCACACTCTTTTACAGAAGATGAATAAGGCTACATAACTTTGCACAATATATTTCCTCTCCATACTGTAGTTTTCCAGTGAAATGTTCATTTACCTTGGTGGGGGATGGAGGAGAAAAGAAGCAAAACAACTTTCTTTCTTTTTCTTAAATTAGAATTTTCTAGCAGCTGATGCATCACTGCAAAAACCCAAACAAATAAATAAATAAATAATTCTGTAATCTTCATGTTCCTTTATTTGTGTATATTTTACTTTGTAGCAAATGCTTGCAATCTGAATCTCCTGAGAATGTAATGATTTGGTGAAATACAGTGCTCCTTTCAATACAGATATACAGCTCATCAATAACAAAACTACCTCTTATATGGTGTTATTGGCAAGGAGCTCTCGAATTAATTGATTAATAAGGGAAATGAATTTTGAAAACTTGTATATTGTCTAGTTGAAATGTGATCAGAAGATCAAAGGACACATTACACATGCTTCATAATGTATTATTCAGATTAATTTTATCCATATAATCTGCAGGATGTGCACATAATAGAAAATGTATCTAAAATACTGGGAACAAAATCTTGGACAAATAGGACCAGCTCAGCTGGCACAGCTTCCTGGACTTCATTTGAGATACTCTGATTTACTCTAGCTGGAGAACTATTCCAGTAACTTCAATAGAGCTACATCAGTATACACCAGCTGATGATCTGGATTTATGTAATCACCTATGCACTTTTATGGGGAAAGTTTTGAAAAGCTTCTATGTAATTTAGGCATCCTAAGTCTCACTGGTTTACAATGAGACTTAAGATACACTCAGGCCTGGTCCAGACTAGGACTTTAATTCGAATTTAGCAGCGTTAATTCGAATTAACCGTGCACCCATCCACACCACGAAGCTATTTAATTCGACATAGAGGGCTCTTTAGTTCGACTTCTGTACTCCTCCCCAACGAGGGGAGTAGCGCTAAATTCGACATGGCTATGTCGAAGTAGGCTAGGTGTGGATGCAAATCGACCTTAGTAGCTCCGGGAGCTATCCCACAGTGCACCACTCTGTTGACGCTCTGGACAGCAGTCCAAGCTTGGATGCTCTGACCAGCCACACAGGAAAAGCCCCGTGGAAATTTGAATTCCTTTTCCTGTCTGGCCAGTTTGAATCTCATTTCCTGTGTGGACGTCATGGCGAGCTCAGCAGCACTGGCAGCGATGCAGAGCTCTCCAGCAGAGGTGTCCATGCAATCTCAGACTAGAAAGAGGGCCCCAGCATGGACTGACCAGGAAATCTTGGATCTGATCGCTGTGTGGGGTGAGGAGTCTGTGCTTTCGGAGCTGCGCTCCAACAAACGGAATGCAAAGACCTACGAGAAGGTCTCCAAAGCCATGGCACTCAGAGGATACAGCCGGGATACAACGCAGTGCCGCATGAAAGTCAAGGAGCTGAGACAAGGCTACCAAAAAATCAGAGCAGCAAACGGACGCTCCGGAGCCCAGCCCCAGACATGCCGGTTCTACGAGGCACTGCATGCCATTCTCGGTGGGTCTGCCACCACTGCCCCACCAGCGTGCGTGGACTCTGAGGATGGGATACTGTCGACGGACTGTTCCTCGGAGATGTTCACGGACGGGGAAGATGAGGAGGATGAGGCAGTCGACAGCGCTTACAACGCTGATTTCCCCGACAGCCAGGATCTCTTCATCACCTTCACTGAGATCCCCTACCAACCCTCCCCAGCCGTTACCCCGGACCCTGAATCAGAAGAAGGATCAGTCGGTAAGTGCTTTAAACATGTAAACATTTTTTTCTAACAGAACAGGAATATTAACTATGTGAAAAGAAGGTCAATATATATGGGGATGGAACAGAAATCCTCTTGGGAGATTTCCGGGAAGCTCTCCTGCAGGTAATTGAAAAGCCTCCGCATGAGGTTCCTGGAGAGAGCTGCCTTATTGGGTGCTCCGTGGTAGCACACTTTTCCGCGCCAGGCTATCATCAGGTACTCCGGGAGCATTGCCTCCACGAGCATGGCCGCATAGGCCCCTTGTTTGTGCCGGCTTTCACGCAGCATGCGCTCTCTATCTGCCTCAGTGACCCTCCTCAGGGTGATCTCGCTCGGAGACTCCTGCATTTAATTACAGTAATTTGTGTACTATTAGTATTGGGAGTGCTTCACTGTTCCTTTGCATAACAATGAGCGTCACTTTACAGCCACGTGGTGGAGGCTGCAGAGTGGCATTATACAGGGATCTTTCCCAGGGAACAGACGCGAGGGGGTGCAACAGGGGCAGAGTTTACGCTTTCAGGATTGCCTGTAGCAAGAGGTCAGTGGTATACATTGACTTTTAAGCAGCCAAAAGTTTTTGGCTTACCATGACTGGCTGCTCCACGGATTCTGCTGTCCCGCCCTGCTTGTCTGGTCTGCAGTGCAATCCCCCAGGCAATGAAAGCGAATTCTGAAAATTCGAACTTTCCCTTAGTGAGTGCTGTGCATGGTCTTGTTCACAGAGACTGACTAGACTATGTTTCCTCTTTGCGGAAATGTATCTTTATAAGGAAGTCAATCCCTTTTTCCCATCACACAGCTGCACCTGTATCCCGACCTGCTCCAGCATGCCCCTCAGAGAGGCTGGTGCAGATTAGGCGGCGCAAGAAAAAGACACGGGACGAGATGTTCGCAGAACTTATGGGCTGCTCCCGAGCCGAGGCAGCCCAGCAGAGCCAGTGGAGGCTCTCTCAGCAGCAGCGCTCACACAGCGAACGGGAGGACAGATGGCGTCTGGAGGACCAGCAGGCGACTCAAACGCTGCTTGGACTAATGAGGGAGCAAACGGACACGCTCAGGCGCCTTGTGGATGTTCTGCAGGACCGCAGGCAGGAGGACAGAGCCCCCCTGCAGTGTATCTGCAACCGTCCTTCCCCGCCACAAAGTCCCATACCCCCCTCACCCGAAAAAACAAGAAGGAGGTGCGCCAGGGGCCGTGAAAACTGTCACTCCACCCCAGCAGAGTGCTCAAGTACCAAAAAGCTCTCATTCGCTAAATTTTGAGAAGTCCTTCCCTTCCTGGATCACCCAAGCCCAAATCCCAGTTTCGTTCCCTCACTTTGTAGTTGATTATTAAAAATAGTTTGCTGTTCATTACTGTTTCCATCATGTTTCTTTACAGAAGACTTTGTGTGAAGGGGGGGAGGGGTTTGGTAATTGCATAGGACGGTCACCATTACCTGGATACATACACGGGGGCAGGATCTACAGCAGGTCACACACACATAGTGCAGTCACTAGGCACCCTGGTCAGTCTGGGAGGTGTTTTTCATGTTCTGTGCATATGCGGAAGGTGCCCTGCTTCAGCTATATTTGGAGCTGGGTCTCTCCCCCGCTCCTGCCTGGATCGGGCCTTGGCCCCCACGGGTCTCCCCCCCGCCCCGCCGCGCTCCGTACCTGCCTGACAGTAGAGCGGCTCCCCGCAGAAATGCTGTCTGGTGCCCCAGGGTCCTAGCGCCTGCCATCCACAAATGGCAAGGCAGGCTGCCCTTACCCTGCCCTTCCACCATAGCCCTGAGCCTCTCCAATGCCCCAAACCCTCAGCCCCAGCCAGAGCCCTCATCCCCCTACACCTCCTCCCCCTTCCCACACACCCCTCACCCCTTCCTACGCCCCCACCCCCAGCCCAGAGCCTGCACCCCTCACCCCTTCCTTCACACCCACCTGTAAACGTCCTGCCCCCAGTCCTCCCCCGCCACAAGGCCACATAGCCCCCGCACACAGAGTCCCGAAAAGGAGGGATGGCAGTCTCCATTGAAACAACCAGTCCGGCAGTGCAGACCGCTCTAGGGGCAGGAGCCTGTCATTCCTTGAGTGTAGAAGCGGTCTGTACATCACTGCACACCCTACCCACCACAGTCTGCATCCCTGTTTCAACCCTTTAACGTGAATTCATTAGTAAAGAAAACGTTGCTAATTAACAATATTCCATTAACTTTATTTTTAAACGTGTGTTGGAAGGGGGGAAACGTGGTGAACGGGGTATGTAACCGCAGAAGAAAGTCAACAGTAACTGAAGCAAGGGCAGGTTCAGCTTCTCTGTAAAGAAACTGAACAGTCACAGGTTACCCCGCTCCCTGAGGAACCTAGCTTTCAAAGCCTCCCGGATGCACAGCGCTTCCCGCTGGGCTCTTCTAATTGCACGGGTGTCTGGCTGAGTGTAATCAGCAGCCAGGCAATTTGCCTCAACCTCCCATCCCGCCATAAAGGTCTCCCCCTTGCTCTCACAGAGATTGTGGAGCACACAGCAAGCAGCAATAACAATGGGGATATTGCTTTCGCTGAGATCCGCGCGAGTCAGTAAGCTTCGCCATCTCCCCTTGAGACGTCCGAAAGCACACTCCACCACCATTCTGCACTTGCTCAGCCAGTAGTTGAAGAGCTCCTTGTCACTGTCCAAGGCGCCTGTATAGGGCTTCATGAGCCAGGGCATTAGCAGGTAGGCTGGGTCCCCGAGGATCACTGTAGGCATCTGCACATCCCCAACAGTTATTTTGTGGTCTGGGAAGAAACTACCTTCCTGCAGGCGTCTAAACAGACAAGAGTTCCTGAAAACACGTGCGTCATGAACCTTGCCCGGCCACCCAACGTTGATGTTAGTAAAACGTCCCCTATGGTCCACCACTGCTTGCAGTACCATTGAAAAGTAGCCCTTTCGGTTAATATACTGGCTGGCCTGGTGGGCTGGTCCCAGGATAGGGATGTGACTCCCATCTATAGCCCCACCGCAGTTTGGGAATCCCATCGTGGCGAAGCCATCTATGATGACCTGGACGTTTCCCAGGGTCACTACCTTTGAGAGCAGTAGCTCAACGATTGCGTTGGCTACTTGCATCACAGCAACCCCCACGGTAGATTTGCCCACGCCAAAGTGGTTCGCTACTGACCGGTAACTGTCTGGCGTTGAAAGTTTCCAGAGGGCTATGGCCACTCGCTTCTACACAGTCAGGGCTGCTCGCATCCGGGTGTCCTTGCGCTTCAGGGCAGGGAACAGCAAGTCACAGAGTTCAAGGAAAGTGCCCTTACGCATCCTGAAGTTTCGCAGCCACTGTGATTCATCCCAGACCTGGAGCACTATGCAGTCCCACCAGTCCGTGCTTGTTTCCCGGGCCCAGAATCGCCATCCCATAGCATGAACATGACCCATTGCCACCATGATCTCCACGGCGCGGCGTACTGTGCTTTCTGAGAGGTCTGTGCCACTCTGAGACTTCATGTCCTCACCTCGCTGCCAGAGCCTCCTCGCCCGATTTCTCAGCATCTGACTGTTGAAGAGGTGGACGATAAGGTGCGAGGAGTTGACAATGGCCATAAGTGCTGCGATGATCGCAGCGGGCTCCATGATCGCAGTGGAGTGCTGTGGCGTCCGCACTGTCACTAAAAGGAAAAGTGTGTGAACTGATTTCCCGCCAGTGGGAGTGACGGTTGAATGCTGACAGTTACCCAAGACCACCCTCGACACAGTTTTCCCCCCAGCATGCATTGGGGGGAAATCCCAGAATTCCAATGGGCAGCGGGGAGTGCAGGAACTGTGGGATAGCTTCCCACAGTGCACCGCTTCCAATTTCGACGCTTGCCCCGTTAGTGTGGACTCACAAAGTCGAATTAGTGTCCTTACTGTGGACACGCAAATTCGACTTTGTAAGGTTGATTCTTCAAATTTGACTTAAGTTGATTCGAACTACTCTTGTAGTGTAGACATACCCTTAGTGTAAACTTTTCAGAAGCATCTGTGAGTCAAATGCTCTGATTTTCCTTGTATTGTTTTTCACCAAAGTTTCAAATGCACTTCCTTTAATTTTGAGCAGGACGATGGAGTATAACAAGAGTCAAGAAGTCAAAGTTTAAAAGTGTGTTGCAGTCATGGGCAGCATAAATACTTATAAAAAATCTTTCAAGACAGGCTAACAAATCAAGGACTATTAGTGATTAATATGGTACCAGGGGAGAGAGATTTAGAGAAATCATGCATAAAATACCAAGAAAAATGTGGAGATGGGAACTACGCAGGCAGAATCCAATTAATGAAGAATAAGAAAAAATAGTATAATTATTCTAAAAGCAGTGGACTACTCATGCTGAAAGTTAAGCACATGCTTAATTGCTTTCCTGTATCAGGGCCAGATTGCTCAGTTCTTTGCAGGACTGAGCCATAAGTGTCATTAATCCAACACAATAACCCTCTGTGGAGGATTTTTAATCCAAGATTTTCTCAAAAGTAAAATCAAACCTGTGCAGTGGAAACACGTTATTGGTTCATACTTTGAAACAGGAGAATTTTAAACAAAATAGTCATTGATACAGTAGAAATAGATGTTCTCTTCCAAGGCAAAAAACCCGCCATCAATAATTTTCAAGTGGAACAGAGAATTATGTATTTAAAAGAAAACTTTCATTAAAAATGAGAGCTTCCTTTCTGGAATAAAAATGAGGTATATTTGGAAACAGTGTTGTCACTGATATTAATCTTTTCATTAAGTCAGTTAGCATGAATTCATAATCTGGCTGACATTTTAAGTCAGGCTTGCATTGCTTCTGAAATAATCAGTTTGTTCTACATAGCAAAACTATTTACACTTGTTATGTTAAAATGAATCATATTAGGAGAATCTGACTTCAACTGGTAGTTAATTGGATCAGGGATACATATTTGGTAGTAGTAGTTTTACAAATGAGTTCCCCGTTTGCATTCTGGTCTGATTCACATCTCCTAGCAACATCAAGTCTTTGTTAATAGATCCTTATCTACAGAAGTCAGTGGAATATATTACTTGATTAGAAAGAAATAGAACATATCTTTATATACATTTATTAATTTTAATGAATTAAGGATGTTTGGAAGTGAAGACACATATTGTAGAAGGTAAATTTGACCTTTTATAAAAATATATATTATTATTAAAAAGGAGCTTTTTTGCTGCATTTTATTCTGACCCTTTATGCCTAATTCATAAAACAGTCACTTGCCTTTGTACCAAAAGCAGACAGTGAATGAAACAGCTGTTTGGCATCTCAAGAAACAGTAACCTTACCAATGGCCCTAAGAACTATTATTAATGCCACCTGCCACTCAACGAGCACAGTGTAGCTTCAAAGCATGTTCTTACACTTTGCCCAATTTAGAAGGAAGGGCTTAAGTACATTGTTGGCCAAATCTTATGGTGGTGTTTTCTCTGTGTGTGCATTTGTATTGGGAAGGTATGCATCTGTGTGAAGAGATAATATTACAGTAAATTAAGCAGCTGTAGTTTGTCAGACCAATAGTTCAGCATCCTGCCTTTTGCAGTGGATGCCTGAATCTTTTGGAGGCATGAGAACCTTGAACATCTAATACACTTGGCCAATTGTGCCACATACATAGGGATGGGGAGCGGGAAGATACTTTCCTCCCCCTCATAATCAGCTGATGCTTTGAATCAGAAAATTGAATATCTCTGCTTTGGCATGCAAAATTACAAATGTTATCATTAATCATGACTCTATCTCATTTTAAAATCCAGCCATTTATGATGAAGAGAATTTCACAGATCAAATATACACTGTAAAAATGTGTCTGCCATTAACTGGGGTCTATACAGCTGGGTTCCTTTGCTGGCTCTAAGTGGCAAGCTTGACATTTTTCAGAAAGAGGGGAGGATAAGTTCTAGTTATAAGGCACATCAATGACATTATTTTTATATAACTTTAAATGTTACTTCTAGCACCCAATATTATTTAGGATACCCCAAAAGCTCAGTGAAGTCAACAGAGAGACTCCCATTCATTTCAATGGGCTTTGAGTCTAGGATTTACACAGCAGAATCCACACCTGTCTGAGAACACAATATATCTTTACTCCCCTCTAACCGACAGGGGAGGCTCTATGTATTTTGCTGCCCCAAGCGCAGCAGTCAGGCGGCTTTTGGCAGCACGCCTGCAGAAGATACACTGGTAACACGGATTTGGCAGTGTGCCTGAGGGAGGTTCGCCGGTCCCGCGCCTTCAGCGTACCCACCACCGAATTGCTGCCGAAGCCGCGGGACTTTCGGTCCTCCTGCAGGTATACTGCCGAAGGCTCCCTGTCTGATGCCTTCATGGCAACTGGCAGGCCGCCCCCACTGCTTGTCACCCCAGGCATGTGCTTGATGCGCTGGTGCCTGGAGCCACCCCTGCCAGTACTGAATTATCTTATACAGTTATTTTTCTAATCTCCTTTGAAGCTGATTAAGACAATTACTTCTTGTTCTACCTTCAATGGACGTGGAGAACTATATAGCACCATCCCGTTTATTACAGCCCTCAACATATTTGAAAGTGTGCTGGTGCCTGGAGCCACTCCTCATAACAGAAGAAAAAGATAGTCCTAATAGTCTGCTTCTATCAGCATCTGTTTGCCTTAACTGCTGCAGCATACTGGACAGATAGCACAATGGAAATATCTACATGATTTTATGTCTCTTTCCCTACAGAAGGACCTGCATGTTCAAAGCCCATCACCATACATGATAGGTTTGGATTTATTTATTTATTGGCCAACATGCAGTACTTTAAATTTAAAATTAATTTGCCATTATGCAGAAATACTGCACTGTACTTGTGATATTTCTGGACCAGACTAAAATAAAATATCTGAACTTCTAGATGCATATCTGCACCAAAGAGATTCTCCAAACCTTTTGAGGTTTGTCCATTCCTAATTGCACATCTAATGTCATGAAACACACCGATATTAACATATCTGCTGATAAATTACATCTAAGATGCTTTTATGTCTAATAAGCCTTTACTACAGGATTTAACCCTCCCTCCCCACAAACTTTAAGTTTATTCCACCCACTTTTTGTTTGCTAAAAGAATCACATATGATTTCCAACCTAAGTGGTGTCGCTTGGAATCAGACCTTCTGGAAATGAAATTTCTCATTCTTTTTGTTAAATATGTGATGCAACTTGATGGCATCACATCCGATTAGATTATGTCACTTCATTTTATATCTGGACTTGGAAGATTATTATGCTGTGATGCCCCAGCTCTTAGCAGTAAACACTAAAACCCACTTATTTTAAACTTGGGATCCATCATCATTTCAGTGTGTAAATACCTCATTAAAATTAATCACAGAAAATAAAAGCAGAAGTAATGTTAAAATTAACTTGTTTGTGAAATGGCAAGTATCCCAATCTAAAATCAGAGGTATTTTAGGTACTTTTAAAAATCTATCTTTTTAAAGGCTTTTTTCAACAATCATTTGTCTTTTTTTTTTTTAAAGTATGATTTTGGTCTAGGTTTTGAAATCAATATACATGTACAGGAACCATTTTTCTCCCACAGCTCCATTTCTAATACACATTACCAAGAGTCTAGAGCCATTTTTTTTAAAAAAATGGGTCACTAAAGTTAGATTCAAATGTTAATATTCAGACCATTAAATAAGTGGGCTGATTTTCTAAGATGCTGAACACCCAGCTATTCCCCCTGGCTTCTGTGGGGGTTTGTTAATTGTTATTGTCAATCTTCATATTAAGAGATTTCTTGAAGTCAGGCAGCATCTTGATAGGGCTCAGAGGATAGCTGTCATAGGGAAAGGTAATATTTATATGACAAGTTGTCAGGCTATTGTATACCGTACTAAGGGACTGAGAAGCCTCACAAATCAGTTGTACACTAGACCCATTGGTGCAGAGGACTGTTGGCCTGTTCTGAAAGTTGAGGAGGGGTAGGGACACTGAGTTCAACTGCATCCCTGGCCCTCTCCCTTATCCTGGGCAGTTGGAATACAGTCCTGTATGTACCATACCTAGCTGTCATAAGTTAGAGCAACCTAAGGTCTGTTCTAACTTTCCTCAGGCCAGTGTAGGGGCATCCTGAGAATCAGGCAACCCTGGTAGTAGCCCCTCATCCTGCACCAAGCATTTGTTGGGACAGGAGAGAATCTGGCCCAAGATCATTAACAATGAGTTGCATTGTAGTAAGGGGACTCAGATACACAGTCCCATTGGTGCCATCTGGCAAAGGCTTTACTGTTCTGTGACAGCAACTCTTAGTAGGCCTGACAAGCTCACTACACATAGCACACCACCTTCATAGTATTTATCCATAAAGACTATCATGCAAGGTCTGTACTAAAAGCTCGTGTTGAACTGATCATTGCTTGATGTATGAACAGATATCTAAGGAGTGGTGCATATGTACTGAAAATATGTTTTAAAGTTTGTGACTAACCAAATAGAAAACAGATTTCTTCCAGACAAGAATAGGATGTTAATTCCCCTTTCTATATTGGTTCACCAGTACATTAAGCATTGCAATGGGATCCCAATTTACATATTAAGTCAACAGGGGGATGGGAAGACACCAGAGGCTAAACTGGGAGTTGTCCTGTCTCCAGGGGGCAAAAGATGAACTTTGAAGAATATAAATAGAATTGAAGGAGACACTGTTATCCATTTTCTGAGGACTACTCCTGGTGGAGGGAGGTACTTCATGGACCCTGGGATCCTGGTCTATATGAAGTGAGCTAGCTCTGCTGAAGATTAAACCCCTGCGTGGGTGGAAATCTACTCTATTATATGGGAAATGTAACCATTGACCCAGGTTTACATTTTACATGTAACCATTTGTTTCCATTATTATCCTTACTCAGTATCTCTTAAATCTTAATTTGATAGTACATTCACGATTATATATTGAAAACATATATATATATATATATATGTGTGTGTGTGTGTGTGTGATGTGATATGATGTTATACAAGAGTTGAATCAAACAAACTAGTGCACTGTTCCCTGGGGGACTGCACACCTGGTAATTTCTGTGAGTGTCCAGTGACAAGGCCTGGATATTACATGGGAACACTTTAAGGGAGGTCAGGGATTGGGGTGCACCTATTGTTAACCTGCAAGGCAAAGTAAGGGCTGGCATAGCCCCAAAGAGATTGCTTTGGTGGCTAACAGACTGTTGGTTTCAAGGAGATAACACTAGTGTGACCAGACAGTAAGTGTGAAGAATCAGGACGGGGTGGAGGGTAATAGGAGCCTATATAAAACAAAGCCCCGGATATTGGGACTATCCCTATAAAATCAGGACATCTGGTTACCCTAGATAACATCAGCAAGTCTTCCTTTTGCTTGAGCCTGGGGTGCAGGTGGGGAGAAAGGAAGGTGACTCATAGTCCTGGGTATTCCAAGAAAGCATCACAGGTACAAGATGCATAGTTAGACAGAACAAAGATCATTTAAAACACAATGGAGCAGTCACATTATGTTTCCAAGAGAAGAAAAACCTGGAACTCATACATCTTTGTAGTTTTACTTTAATGAAGCAAAGATTATTTTAAAAGGTATTTCAGGTTAAACTACAAGGCCCTCTTATTCTATGTTTACACTGGAAGGGTAATTCCATTGATGGAAAAACTGCTGTAAAATCAAAATCAATGAATGGGATCATTCTCTAGTTAATATGGTATGTACTCACAAACCTGTTTCCAGCTTAGCTGATTTAAAAAAAAATTGTTTGAATTTTCTATGAATTTACATTTTCTTATATTTGAAATAACTCAAACAATGGGCCAGATTGAGCTCAACGCCACCAGTGTAAATCCAGAGTAACTGAACAGATTTTAGTCCACTATTTGCATCAACTGACTTCAGCAGAGTTGCTCTGGATTCATATTGGTATATCTAAGAGGCCTACTGTAGGGTATGTCTACACCAGTGGTTCTCAATCAGGGGTCCAGGATCCCCTGGGAGGGCCATGAACAGGCTTCAGGGGGTCTGCCAAGCAGCGCTGGAGTTACATTTGCTGGGGCCCATGGCAGAAAGCCAACGCCCCACCGCATGGGGCTGAAGCCTGGGATCCTGTGCCCTGCCAAATGGGGCTGAAAACAAATCCTAAACAAATTAGCTTTGTAGAGGGCCCCGTGGCATGGCGCCACAGGCAACTGCCCTGCTTGCTACCCCCTAATGCCAGCCTTGGCCTTTATATGCAGAAAACCAGTTGTTGTGGCACAGGTGGGCTGTGGAGTTTTTATGTTGGGGGGCCTCAGAAAGATAAAGTTTGAGAACCCCTGGTGTACACTACAAGCGAGGGCTGAGATTCTCCTGTTCATGTACACATACTTGTGAGAACTCTTATCTAGCTAGCGAGACTGGTATATATCTGGCATGGCTCAGCCATGGCTCCCCTGCCACTATCCATGCTACTATGGCTACACTGCTATTAATACTTCTGATAGATCAATGACACAATGCAAACATGTATACATGAGCAGGGGAAAAACACCCCTGTCTTGTAATATAACTCTAGATGGCATAAATTTATTTCTAGGGATTAATGTCTGCCTGGAGAATCCTCTTCCCTGCATTTTAGCCCCGTTTTAGGGGGAACAGTTTTAAAGCTATGGATATATCAAAGTGTACCTGTACTGTACAGATCTTTCCCAAACAGTTTTTTTTTCTTGTGAAGTTTTAATATTTCCTGTTATTTCATTCTATAGTACCTTATACTTCAATCAAAGGATTCAAATCTAAAAAAATGTGTTGTAGCTTCAAAGTCTGGGATTAAATGTGAAAGATGCAACCCAATGGCTCAGAAAGAAGAATTCAGCAATTACAACAAAAGGAAGGTCTTTCAACACTACTTGTAATCCATTGACTATAGCAACTCCCATCTATTATACTTTATATGGAAACATGAAAAACAACGTGAAGTGTAAGATTATCTATTGGCTAAATAACTGTAAGTGTTGGCCCTAATCCTAAAAGGTTCTGTGTGCCCACAGTTGGCATTGAAGGTGCTCAGGACTGGGCCCTCAGGAGGACAGATTTCAGAATATATCATACAATGTGATTTTGATGTGATTTCATAGAGATCGCGTTCCTTTTTCCATAAAATGTTAATACGGTATTTTCTTTCCTCTCAATTAGAAGAGGCAAAGTCATACTTATTTTGTTAGGAAGTAATTGCTTTTATGAACTTTGGCATTTAAACAGGTAATCAGTTTAATTAAAAATATTAAGATTGAAATATAGATATCAAAGTGCACTTATGACACATCTGATAAATTCCCATTGAAGTCAGTGATGTGAGTACATGAACAATGCAGGATTGGACCCATGAGTTAAAATCTACTTTCTTTATCTGTTACATATTGTATGGTAGTGCTCTCAGAATCATTAGGGTTTGAAATGCGTCCTGGGTCTAGTGCAGTCCTTTGTAATATCATTTGATTTTTCATTCCTGATAGATGGCTATTAACTCCTAAATCATGTAGCTGCTAAATAAAGGGTTCACAATTGTTTCTAGCGTGGGCTACATCTTCCTAGATTGCCTTGGACATAACCTACCCTTCTATTCAAGAAAAGATCAGCCACTTCCTTTTCCATCCAACCGATGTTCATCCTCCCTCATAATGCAAGAGCAAAAGTGCATTCAATAAAATGAAAGGTGGCAAATTTAAAATGATTACCAGGAATTGTTTTTTCACACCATGAAGAAGTAGTCATTGGATCTCATTGGCCTAAGATATTGAGGTTTAAGTTCAGATAAAGGATTGCATAATGATATTAACAATGTGCAGAGTTATAAAAGTAAGGCTAAAATAGCCACCAAGAGTTTTGATAGGGAGATATACTCTCATGCTTCAGCTGACAAGCTAGCCTCTAACTGAAGATAAAGAAGGAGCTTTCTTTGTAGGTAATAATCTAAGGTTTTAAAATATCTTGCACCTTCTTTTGCAACAGTTTATATTGGCAACTATTGGAGACAGTAAATTGGATTAGATGATCTGATTCAATATGACTATGCCCAACCAAAATAACAGACCCTGTATTTTTTCAGGGCAGGAGCATTTGGGTCCTTACCTGCACTAGTATAAATCTGGAGTCACTCAGATGAACTCAGTGGAGTAAATCCAGATTTACACCAGTATCACTAAATAGAATTTGGCCTACTACTATGTCCTTAAGTGACTATACAAAATCAACCACAAGGGGAGTGAAACTATAGTAGGTACAAACATCTGAGTGTAATGGGGAAAAGCCACTAAGAGAAAAGCAAGACAGAGACAATCACCCAGCCATCAAACTCTAGAAAAATTCCACACCAGGACCCACTTCCTGGACTCTACAATCAGCTTCAGCAATGGAACCCTATAGACAACTGTATGCAAGAAACTCAAATCACCACACTTACCTTCACAGGTCCAGTAGCCACTCCGAACACACCAGGAAATCTGTTCTCTACAGGTACTCAGATACAGAATATGCTCTGAGGAGAAATTCTGGGCTACACGCCTTAACACACTTAGAATCGACTTCTCCAAACAAGGCACTTGTTTGAGAACCCCTGGTGTACACTACAAGCGAGGGCTGAGATTCTCCTGTTCATGTACACATACTTGTGAGAACTCTTATCGCACCCAAATACCTCAAGAGAACTCCTAAAACCTCTGACTGCACATCCTCTAGTTGTCCCCCACCACCCCATACTGGAATCCTATGGGGTATCATTAAACAATTACAACCTATACTTGATGGGGAACACATCCTGAAAAATCTTTCCTGAAACCCCTCTCCTGGGCTTCAAACAACTCCCCCAACCTTGCCAAGTTCATCATCACAAGCAAGCTCCCCACAGACCCACCAACTCAAAGCAGCACCAGACCTTGCTATAATAGACAAAATCTGCTGACATATCTCCACTTCTATGATGATCAAAACCTACACAAACACACCTTTTAAGATCTATGTGTAGGACCCATAGGTATCACAACACATTGTGTTCCTCATCCCGTGCACTAAATGACCCTAACAACAACTATGTAGGTGAAGCCACATACTCATACAGAAAAATAATAAGACAAAAACCATCACATAATCCATGGGTGAACACTTTCACAAAGTGAACATTTCATATCTGACCTCTTAGTCCTCATCTTCAAAGGAAACCTGCACAATTCCTTCAAAAGACCAGTTTTGGAGCTTAAATTAATAACTTTGTTAGACACAATATCATGGACTCAGTAAAGACACTGGATTTATGGCTCACTACAACAATCTATAATTCACGAATCCTCCTCTTCTCTCCTATGTCTGCAGAGGTGTTAACAGGCCACTTCACCTTGAATGGTCTTGTGTGTTGTGTCATCACTGCAAACTATTACACAATCAAAATGGTGGTGTTTTGCACCCCTTCACCCTGATGTAGACTCCACAAGGTTCAGGGCAATGATAATTTTGACTTTCAGTGTCTAAAAAGAGCAACATATCATGGCATCTGTCCACAAAATATTTTGTTAACGTTTAAAAATGTTATACTTTCTGCTGAATAGTCCCACGTTTTAATGTGACAAAAAAACCACCTAGTTGAATATTTAACTTTATATGAAAAGTTGCAGTTTAGACAAATCGAGAGCAGGCACAATCCTACATGATATGGGTAGAGTTAAGGCTGCATCTACTTACCTACGTGCCTTTCATCTGAGCAGTTATGCCGTTTATGGACTCCATCAACTATGATATGCATTGGCCAAAGCTTTAGCATAAAAGAAACTTAAAACATTATGTTCAAAGCATAAATGCTGAGAAGTTAGATAAAAACCATCAAATATATCAGAGGGATAAATACCAGGGAAGGAGAGGAATTATTTCAGCTCAGTGCTAATGTGGACAAGAGGACAAACGGATATAAATTGTCAGTCAGGAAATTTAGGCTTGAAATTAGACGAAGGTTTCTAACCATCAGAGGAGTGCAATTCTGGAACAGCCTTCCGAAGGAAACAGTGGGGGCAAAGGACCTCCATGACTTTAAGATTAAGCTAGATAAGTTTATGGAGGAGATAGTATGATAGGATAACAGGCTTAGTCAATAGGTCAATTAAGTGCCACACTGGTAATTAGTACAATGGGTCAATGATAGGATATTGTTAGCCTTTTCCCAGAGGGTATGGCTGGAGAGTCTTGCCCGCATGCTCGGGGTTCAGCTGACCGCCATATTTGGGGTCGGGAAGGAATTTTCCTCCAGGGTAGATTGGCAGTGGCCCTGGAGGTTTTTCGCCTTCCTCCGAAGCATGGGGCAGGGGTCGCTTGCTTAAGGAGTGGGTGGATTGGCTTATGTGGCCTGCATCTTGCAGGAGGTCAGATTAGATGATCATAATGGTCCCTTCTGATCTTGAATTCTATGATTCTATGATTCTATGAAATACTTTTTCTGGAGGGTTGCAACTTTAGTGTTAGAATCCAGAACAATAATAGTAACCAAAAACAGAGAGAGACAACTTGGGCTGTTCCTTAAGGCGGACAGATACAACTCAGCCTACCTTCTTTTAAGATGGTTCTTTCTGGATTGACTGATTACATAATTCTGGACTATGCCTCTTAACCTGCAAGCATGATCAGAAACCCTTCCCTGCTCCCCCTCACCCCACCATATACACACACTCTTAAAGTGATAGCTTGCAATTCCAACAAAGTCCTCAATACACCACAAGGAGAAGGGAGGAAATAGTTCAAGTCCTTCCCCCTCCCCACCCCTAAGTATAAAGGGAAGAGAGTTCTTTTTGATATTCTCCTGTTATGGATCACTAGAGCTAGATACTTAGAATAGGTAGGAATTTAAAGTAGGTAATAATCTGAGTTTCAGATTAGGGCTTGTGTTTGCAAACTTTCCCCTTTTTACAGGGATATTCACTCAGATTAAAGAAAGAAAAATATTGTTAAAACCAAACTGACAATAGGGTAATGAAAGTTTTCTTTCCCCCACTAAATGTTAGAAATAATAGACACCTTTGCAATATTATAACTGATAACTTTTCAAGATCCTATGTGCTCCTGTATTGAAACATTTTAAATGTACTTGAAATAAGTGTCACAGCAATGCCAAGGAGAAAAAACAAAATAGAATTCTAGAAATCTCTGTCTCAGAAGTGATAAAGTTGGTTACCAGTATCAAGTTGTCCTAACACTGCATCATAGTCTAGCCCATGAATCAGTAATGGTCCCCCATGAGAAGTCCTAGAGAGAAGTCCTACAGATGTAACAGATGAAGCCAATAAGGTTCTATAGATATTTAATAGGAATTCATAGCAATTACTCTAAAGAATAGACAATTTAATACAGGATAGCCTTCAGGTAGGATATTTTAAGTATATCCTGCAGAATTTAGCAGCTAATGAATTCCATAGGACAGTCAAAAACACTATAGAGGTATTGTTATTTTCTATTACATTCATTAGGAACTTTCCATACAGAAGTATCAAAAAACACTTTAACTCAAAGACAAACACCCACATTTTATAACAGTTTGAGGTAAGTAATAGATTCAGAATCTCTCCTAGTTAAATGACTGTCTTCCCCAGCATTGTATTACCCCTTTTACTTCAGCTCTGGTTTCCAGCTTTGAAAGGAAAGTATCAGAACAACAGTTTTCTGCTTACCCCTACATAATACCTGCCCTGCTCCCTCAGGTCCACTTTTCTCATACACTAGCCCTCTAATTCCTGCTTCCTGAATACTATAGCCAGTTTAATTTCCTCTGCACGGCACTAATGCAAGGAAAGACATGGAATCTGACCCTCCCATCCTTCATTACCATCATATGATCTCTCTCATGTGAGAGTGGCGACCAGGGTTCTAGTCTGGTTAGCTCCCCTTCCAAAAGGGGAGTCGAGGGTAATAAGGTCATAATGAGACTATAAGTGTATCCATGCTAGAGATAGAGAGGAAGGATGGTCCAGTGGTTAGGGTTCAGTTCCTAGCACAGTTACAGACTTCCATTGTGGTCTTGAATAAGTCACTTCATAATTCCTCATCTCACAAAAGTGTTTGGAGGCTATTTACAATTCATGATTGGGAGATACTACTGTGATAGACAGAAGTAATCAGCTCTTGACCTGACAGACAAGTCAAAGGTCCTGTTTCTCTACAGCTCCATATCTTGTATAGTGTTTACAGATGAACAAAGTGGGCACAAAATGCTTCCATTTTGATTTGTGAACATTATATATTATATACTTGTTTTGCATGTTTCAAAGAGTAACCAAGGTACAAATAGATGGCAGTAGGAACTCAGGCACCAAGTCCTTAGAGGGACCTTGCCCCAATTCCCCTGGCTCACCATTATGAACATTGTTTGTTACCCTAGATAATCTTTCCTTAGCAGTTAGGACTTTGCTCTTCTTATAGCAATTCACAGATCTGAACACCGTAGTTGCTATAGGAAAGTAGAATTATGTAAACTCAAACTCTTTTTCTAATCCTTTTGAAACTAGGACAAGGAAATATCTGACACTTGCAGGAATGAACTTTCCATGAATGTTTTTATTGGTCTGGTCCTCTGTGCTAGTGAGGTGACTTTATTACAGAGTTACTGCCCTCTCATAGCTTCCTACACAACCCAGGCTTTACCTCAGTAGCTCTCAAATGTCTCAGTGAAACTGGCTCAGCTGTTAACTATCACATCCACCTACCCACAGGCAAAAGTCCCCAAATGTCAAAAGTCATGGATTTATGTATTTGAAAGAACATGAACATAATGGCATCAGCGAGTCCCATGACAGCTGTAACAACATTCTTCCTTCAAAATTCTGGCAGATGGGTGCCCCCTCTTTCCTCATCTCACTCCAGAAATGAAGATTCCACAGCCACACTTGATAGCTTGTCCCATTGCTTAACTGTTGCAATACAGCTGTTACATACCTGCCCCCAAACATTAAGTTTTCCCTCATGCAGCCTAATCCTATTTCTTCTTGCTGTCTTTATTTGTTACTTATTTATTTCTTCAAATGTATATTTCATGAATACCTACAAGATGTATGCATGTAGCGCTCATGAAAGGTGCCAGACTAATAACCCTGGAGATTGAAATACTCTCTCACAAAACAGCTAAAGCCTGTCAGCAGCTTTGCAACTTTCATCTTACCAGTGGCTTCAGCTGACTGAAAGTTTCTCACCCTGTAGCCTAATCTATAGATGTTGTATTATTATATTGATTACTTAAGAATTCCCAGTTATTACTTTGAGGGTTGACAGTTCTTGTCCCAAAATCAGGCCCAGTGTTAAAATTAAATTTAAATTAAAATTAAAATTTACTATATAGTTGGGAACCCCAAATGTGGACACAGACCATACACCAAGATGCGCAATCTGTTCCACACTTAGCAGTGTGCATGAAACAGCCCCAGGACAGACTGTCTCATACAGTCCCAATCCCTTTTTGGATAACGTTGCAATAATACAAATGCAACAATCTAGCCCTCTGTTATGCCAAGGGGAGAACACTGGGTGCTCAATGTCCGTTATACAGCATAGTAATTACAGGAATAGAAACACTAACCTGAAAAAAAACCCCACAAATGCCAGAGTCTGAATTCAAATCTCAGCATCCTTGAACATACTGGGATTACAGGTGTCAAGCAGAAGAGAGGAAAGGAGGAGCAATTGGTGTGGCATGAATGACTAGGATCCTGACAAGAGCATGCAGGACCAAGGGTCTGAAAAGAGTGAAACCTGAGGCTAAGAGTAGCAGCAGAGTTTGTAGTCAAGTTTCAGGCAAGGGTCAACACCAAGGATCAAAGTCCAAGTCAAGGTCCAGGTCCGGATGTAAGGTCCAAATAAAGCCAAGCTCAAGGTCCAAAGTCTAAGAGCAGGAACGCTCCTTGGGTTTATATAGAATGGGGGACCAATTAGAAACCATGATGCTGCTATCTGTCAGATCCCTTGAGTTGGGACTTTCCATGGTCTGTGTCCACTGTGGGTCATGGGTAGTGGAGCACAAATTCATTACACCTAGTGTTGGATAGCAGGATGCAGGTGTTCAATCACTGGGAGCCCTTCTGGCCTGGGTTTGAGACCTACTGGGACTTACATTTCTTTTATCCTGCCTCTCCCTGAAGAAGCACCATCTAGAAGCCTAGTTTTGTCTGGCTGGGCCATGTGGAAGGTTGCCATAAGCTTAGGGGCATGGATTTGGGATTCTGGCTCCCAGGATTGTTTTTCTGAGCCATAGCCCTCATGAAGGAGTGCAAGTATTGTTCTCACACTTGTTTTGCTTGTTTGGATTGACTGTCAATGTATAGGCGATAGACAGTGGATGTGTCTGTGTAGACCCCAAGCAATCGTAAGGTTTTGTGCCAAAACTGCAATACAAACTGCTGACCCCAATCAGTTGTGATTTGTTCCTGGAGTCCATGGAGACAGATGACATGAGTCATCAGGAGCTAGGCTGTTTCTTCTGTGGAGGGCAGGTGTGCAATATGGATGAAGTGGGCCATTTTTGACAATTGGTCAACCACAGGGAAAACTACAATGTGTCTGTTAGACATGGGGAGCTTGACTATAAAGAGTAATGGCTGACCAGGTTCTGGTCAGAGCCTCAGAAGGCATTAAAGTGCCAAAGGATTTCAAGCTCAGCATTTTGGTGTGGGAACATGTCATATAGGAATCAGCATATGCAGGCAAAAGCTGGTGGCCCGCCCTAAAGCAATGATTAGGGTTTTACTAAGGGTTTCCCTCTCACCATTGGAAAACTTCTCCAGGGTAGACTAATTCTGTTAACTCTTGGACATGGATACAGCTTTATGATTGACACTCAGGCAGTAATTCTTTGAAAAACAAAATAATATTTATTCAATGTACTTATATTCCCCAATACAATAAATCTTGAAAGCATACACCAAGAAACAAAACACAAATCACATTAGCACAGGAATGCATATCAAAGTACCCAATACTGCAATACCATAGAGTTGGAAATAGCTTTAACTGTTTACATTCTACATGCGGTGATGAGTCACACTTAGAATGCTGACAGCAAGTTCTTATTTAAACATTAAAATGGTGTACATAGTAACAAACATCCATACATAAACATCCAACTTTATTTTCTGAGGCATACACACTCATACACACCCACACACATTCATACACACTCACACTCTATTGGTTCCTTATACTATGGTTGTCATGCTTACTCCTCTGCAGTCTTCTTTCTCTCTGATCTGTCTACAGTCCTTTTGTTCTGTCATGACTACATCTTCGCTGTCGCTCTGCCACTGTTCCTCCCTTCTTCAGTAATTTCAGCTTTCTTCTGATATTCCTTCTTCCTCTCCTGCTTCATCACCTGATCTTATCTTGACTAACTCAAGCCTGACAGCTCTCTCTCTTATATACAGATTTTGGCCTATTTTGATTGGTTATTTCCTCAATCTGTATAATTAGCATACCTATCCACCAATCATCTTTAAGCCTTCCTTGATTGGTCTTTTCTTATGACCCAATCACATCCACTGCACTCATGTATCAATCAAAGCCAGACCTGATTGAAAACCTGCACCATACTAGACTGACACCTCCCTTCAAGTTTTGGAGTGACATTTACCTAACCTTAGTCCACACCCTCCCTACCAACAGACCAAAACTACCATCCCACTGTCCTTGGTTGTGTGCCAACATTGATCAAACACTTGAAATTACTGGACTTGTAAAACTATAACTTATCACCTTATTTGTTTAATGTATACTTATTTGTTATCTTCTGCAACTTACTGTTATGGCCTACTGCTGCCACCCTATTTCTTACCAATTTAATTAATTTTATTTTGGTTTTCCCCCTATTTTTAGTTATTAGTGGCAAAGCAGGTTGTTGTTTTTTTTCCTCAATGCTGTGCTTGGAAACAAAATAGAGCAGCTCAAAATCCTTCATATCATCAGGGTCTGAGTCAGGAGATACGGTACAAATCAAGCCTCGGTGAAAGCCAGGAATGGCCATGGCAACTACAGAATATCCATCCTGTTCCCTGGATACTTCCTGGAATGCCCTTTGGGTTTATATATGGTAAGGAGCCAACCAGGAGTCCTTGAGGCAGGCCTTCCCTTGCTCTGTGACTGCAGTGGGTTACTGATAAAAGAGCATGAGCTGGAGACAGCTTCCATTGGATGGCAGCATGGAGGTCTTTGCTGCCTGGCAGCTCACAGGCCCAGATTTGAGAGCAGCTGGGACTTACCTGAAATGTTACAATATGATAATTAGAATTGTCTATATTCTGAGCAGAAAGGTTATAATTTTAGGGGTGTGAAATAACTGCATTTATAGGTTTTCGGAGAGTGCAGAATGGGAGTAATGGGAAATTCCAACTACCTGCCTATATAAAAATCAGAGAGATTAACTGGAAGGAATACACTGTTATATAGTATCATGTTGTCATGGATAGACACAAGAAAGTTCAAATATGTTAAACAGAAAAAGGAGAAACATACTGAAGGATAAACTCCCAATGGCTCCCTGTGATAGGTTACCTACTGTGGGCTAGGTGAGCTATTTTTCCTTTAAGAAAGACATTCCTCTGAAAGCAAGTTTCCCCCACGCTCTCATAGCAACAAAATATACCTTTTACCTTTCATAATTAATACTTAAATACGGGAAAGAGACAAGCCTCATCAGGCCTACTAAAAACAGACAGGATGTATTGCTTACCATGGCAGGCATCTTCAGAACTTATTCCAGTAAAAGGAATCCTTTAAATTTGCACCAGGGCACCAGCAGTGATTTAAGTGAGGAGAACATTTACAAAACCGAGAGACAAATATAGCATATTCCCTGTAAGAAAGTGGCATCAAATATTTATTGTTTACTTCTTGGATAAACATAAGGTGAAGAGACAACTTTAACTGAGAGAACATGCTCCTAGGCCCCCTTGACAAATGTACTTCCAAAATTCATCAGCATTTCTATCTTTTGAATATGTATAATGGAAAGTAATAGAATAGACAATAGTGCATTTTCTAGTTCAGTTCAAAAATTCATTAATGTTTAGGGAAAGATGATGAAAATGTTAATTCCCACATGTGTAAAAAGAGGTTGTCAGCTTCTTCTTTTTTCTCTCTCTCTCTCTCTCTCTCTCTCTCTCTCTCTCTCAGTTATAGTAAAAGTTTTGTTATCTGGCATTTGGGCATGGCAGTTAGTCAAAAATTCTGGTTAACTAAGAATTATACCAATGGAGGGAGGGAGTTTGGATGTGGGAGGAAACTGGGGCTTGGGAGGGGGTGCGGGGCATGGGTTCTAGGAGGGAGTTTGGGTGTGGGAGGGGGCTCAGGGCAGGAGTTGGGGCACGGGAGTGATTTTGGGGTGCCAGATCTGGGAGGCGCTCACCTTGGGCGGCTCCCCAGAAGTGGCGGCATGTCCGTGCTGCACCTAGGTGCAGACACAGCCAGGCAACACTGCGCACCTCCTCCGCCTGCAGGCACTCCCCTCACAGCTCTAATTGGCTGCAGTTTCTGGCCAATGGAAGCTGCAGAGCCAGCGCTCGGGGTCAGGCAGGACAGGGGCAGCATGGCTGTTCCCATGGTGGTTCCTCCACCTAGGAGCAGAAGGAACATGTTGCCACTTCTGGGAAGCCATTTGGAGCCAGGTAGGCACCAACTGGACTTTTAATGGATGTCAGAAATGCCAGTTTCTAGAGCTTTCCAGTTGGTAAAGCGCCAGATAACACAGCTTTTACTGTACTGTGGTGCCATAGACAGTAAAAAAAAAAAAGAGTTTCTATGATGCTTCGTTATAATGAACTTACTCACAATCTCATATATTTGTTCCTTATGTATAATATGATTCCACCAAATGGCCACACATCATTGTCATTTATCCTATTTTCCATCAGTAATCTGGACGCAGTTACATGCTGGGTATGAGAGACAATTAAGCATAACAAGTGCCACAAAGAACTGTAATGAGAAATACTTTTTCTTTGTTCTTTGAGTCCATACCATGAAACACACACACCCTGAAGAATGCCAGTCATTCCAATTCATTGCCCATTTTCATAAAATTCTTGGCCTACTGTTGGGAACAATTTTTGGCAACACTGACAGGTCATAAAACCAGTGCTCAGAGGGCATATAATTTCCGACTGTTCTGCATTAAAGAAAGCCATCCCTATTGGTCTTGAATCTTTGGAACAAAAAATCAGGAAAGTTGAAAAAACTGTAGTCAATATGGCAAAAAGTCAAAATCAACCTCACTCTCACACACAAATACAAATGCTCTGGAAAAAATAATGTTGGCATATGATGTAGCTCTCAAATGTGAGTGGAATAAATCATCTCAAAATTTCTGCTTTAAAATATGCTGCATTGAAAAACTTGTCAGATAAACCAAAACCTAGAACTACTAAATAATTAAAGAAAGGTATGGCACTATTCATGTTAAGGCCTCCTGACAATTACTCAGGCTTTTTTTAGGCAGTATTTCTGATTCTCCAATCACTATGCTTCTTTTACATTATTGTAACCTCATTAACTTCAATAGCTGATTCAGACCTTGGAAAGTCAGAGAGAACTGGGCCCAAAGTTTTTATACTATGCTAAGCACTATGATTTCTGAGTACCCCATCATGATATCTGAGCTGCTAGTAAAGTGTAAAATTTCTATGAAAACTCTATTTGAGAGAGAAGCAGTAAATTCAAGAGCAGAAGCAGAGGACTTTCCACAAAAGGTTCAGTCACCTACATTACCCAGCACACCAAAAATATTCCTAGATAATCCTGTCACCTATTAAATACAGATCTAAAAATAGTAACTATAATACTTGACACTTTTCTTGTACATTAAGACAAAAAAAAAGATGACTCCCTTCTCATTTACTCAGTGTAATATTTAAAAGTGAATTAACTCCACCAGGAAACATGGATAATTTTACTTAGTGCTGAAAGAGCATTTCATCATGTGGAATGGACGATTTTGAAAATAAGTTATTTCTGAGTCCATTTCTTACAGTCATGTATGGCTCACGACAACATTAGATTCAAAGTCTATACACTTATTTTCACTAGTCAATGATGGTAGGCAAGGCCTAATTTTTATTAGTCAAACAGTGCAAGAACTCAAGATCAAGGAATTAGAATAGGGGCATGCAAATGCAAAATTAACTTATAGTTCAAAAGGCCTGAATCTTCCTCATAAAAAATGGAAAGAATCATAACACAATTTTCTGCATTGTCTGATTTTAAGATTAGTTTTGCCAACTCCATCATTTTGTCTATTGGAAGGACCCTGAGGAGGGAGCAGGACAAAGGTTTCTTTATGCTCCCCTGATCCTTACACTAGCTAGGGACCTACAATGAGAATGACCATGGAAATATCAATTGAAAACTATGTGCAAAACACAGTTATTCATTGTAGCTTTCCCTCAATAAATTTTTCACACACACACACACACACACCCTTATGAACTAATGAACCTCTTTCTCTTTCAGACTGTGAAGGAAGAGAAAAAGTGAAAGTAAGATTGCTATTGTTGTTTCTGTTTTAAAATATTTGGCTGATGTGCAGATGCTATGGCAATTTGGATAATATAAGTAAATTACATAGATAAAATACCATTTGGATCAGCAGCAACCATGGAAGGAAGGGACAGTCCCATATACCCAGCCCCAATCCCAGAAGAGAAGACTCCAGGATTCACGTGACCCCTCCCCCAGCCATGCCACCACCAAAGACAAAAAAGAGAAAAACCCCAAATGCACAATATTAAAAAGAGGAACTAACATGATTCTTGTCAGACATCATCTTCTTTTATGTTGCTCCTCTGTCCTCTGACCTTTGCCTTATCTACTTAGATTGCTAACACTTTAGAGAAGAGAACATCAGTTATTATATGTTTGCACAGCACGTAGTACATAGGGGATCTCTGATCTCTCTTGTGGACTCTAAACATTGCTGTAATATAAATAAAACAACAATAATAATAACCACCAATTTTTTCCCTTTGCCCTACTAATTATTTTAATAAAATTAATTCTTTTCGGAACTATTTGGCTCTGTGAGATATTGTGCAACTTTTCTGTAGTATTCACTATGAAGATTGGGGGGATGCGTGCTGTGTGAAAAACCTATTTTCAAGTTAATTACTTTTCTTCAATAAAACAGTTGGGCTTCAAGTACTTTATGCACAGTGTAAGAAAACTACACAAGAATAGACAATTATCACAATGTATGTAAGTGGTACAAACTGTGCATTACTTAATGCTAGCAATGTCTTTTGTACAAAAAGTAAAGTTGATTGTTGTTCTAGAGATATGAGTTGCCTAGTCTACCCTCCCTTCCCTACAAACATAAAATGAATAATGTAAGGAACCTTTCAATGGTGTACAGTGTAATACTGCAGGGCCAGGAAGCAGTGGGAGAGTGGTCGAGGGGAGATATATAAGCCCTAGGCTAGTTAAGGCGTGGTTCCCTGTAGACAAGGAAAGGTTACTACAGGTTAGTTGGAGAACCTATAGTCAATTAAGGCCCTGTCAGGAGTCTAATAAATCCCCCCTGCTTCAGGCAGTCAGGGGGTGCAAGGAAGGAGAGAGGACTGGAGTTTGGAGGTGTGTTGCTGAGAATTGAAAGACCAGAGAACCAGAGTAAGGGAGACTCCCTCCCACAGCGTCAAGGACCAAGGGTAACCCTACCCTAGGGGGAAGAGGGTAAGAAACCCGCAGGGGTTGAGAGGGGCTGGGGCTCAGAGTGAGGAGCAAACCCAGACCCCTTTTCCTCTTCCCTCCTCTACCATCTTCCCAGGCAAGTAACCAGGCCCTCAGCACCCCAAGAACAGGGGCAAGGAGTGGTATCCTAGCCCCCCCTGCCCCACCAAGACAAAATACAGGACCCACCATACCAACATTGGCCATTTTGCCACAACATGTTAACCTAAACAGTATCTTTCTGCAACAATCTTTTCTGTCTTGTTTCTTTTATGCAGTGAGAGTGATAGAGAGAGACAGACAGACAGACACTCACACACACTAAATATAGGCATCTGAAATAGGACAGAAAGCAACATATTTTAGCTTTTTCCCATATGTTTGAGGTCATAGGCACTAACTACATTTCTTAAGTAGTAATTTGACTGCAGACTTGCAATAAAATATTTAAGATTTAACTTGCGTAAATAAAAGCTGTTTTCCCCAGCCTCTTTTCATTGTGTGTTTTGCAGCAGAAAACATTTTCTCCTTTGTTCACTTGTTTTCCTTTTAAAAGCATGAACCGATTTTTGAATTTCTTTCTAAAGCAGGAAAGCTTGTTATCTCCCAGTCACTGAAAGAATTCATCTACCTCTAGTGGTCCTGCTTCTCAAACACTAGAGCAACTAGTCTGGCAATAAATAATGAAGGCATGATGGCCTTGCCCATGAGATGTTTCAAGCTGCCTGCTCCCAAGTCTGATGGCTCCCATCATGACTGAATAGCCAAAGTGGTCACTGAACTGGAAAAGGAGACAACAGGACATAGCTGGGTAAGAAGAAACCAACTGAAGTCACAAACCTTATCAATGCTCAAGGCAACAAAGTATAGTGTAATTCTTGACATATTTGTAGCAATATCTAATTTTAGAATTCACCCAATCTGATCTGACTTGCAATAACCATATGCTTACAGAACATATACATTGCATTACATATATTTTAATTATAGCTGTCAAGCAATTAAAAAAGTAATCATGATTAATTGCATGATTAAAAAAATTAATGGCGATTAATCACACAATTAATCTCATTGTTAATAATATAATACCATTTATTTAAATATTTTTGATGTTTTCTACTTTTTCAAATATATTGATATCAATTACAACACAGAATACAAAGTGTACAGTGCTCACTTTACATTTATTTTTCATTACATGTATTTGTACTGTAAAAAAACCAAAAGAAATAGTATTTTTCAATTCACCTAATATAAGTACTGTAGTGCAATCTTTTTATCATGAAAGTTGAACTTAGAAATGTAGAATTATGTACAAAAAAAACTGCACTCAAAAAAATAAAAAATGTAAAATTTTAGATCCTGCAAGTCCACTCAGTCCTACTTCTTGTTCAGCCAATTGCTCAGAAAAAAAAAGTTTGTTTACATTTGCAGGAGATAAATGCTTCTTGTTTACGTCACCAGAAAGTGAGAACCAGCATTCTCATGGCACTGTTGTAGCCGGTGTCACAAGATATTTACATACCAGATGAGCTAAAGATTCATAAGTCTCTTCATGCTTCAACCACCATTCCAGAGGACATGCATCCATGCTGATGATGGGTTCTGATTGATAACAATCCAAAGCAGTGTGGATCCGCGCATGTTCATTTTCATTATCTGAGTCAGATGCCACCAACAGAAAGTTGGTTTTCTTTTTTGGTGGTTCGGGTTCTGTAGTTTCTGCATTGGAGTGTTGCTCTTTTAAAACTTCTGAAAGCATGCTCTACACCTCATCCCTCTCAGATTTTGGAAGGCACTTCAGATTCTTAAACCTTGGGTCGAGTGCTATAGCTATCTTTAGAAATCTCACATTGGTACCTTCTTTGTGTTTTGTCAAATCTGTGGTGAAAGTGTTCTTAAAATGAACAAGACTGCTATATCATGAAATATATGGCAAAATGTGGGAAAAACAGAACAGGGGACATACAATTCTCCCCCCAGGGAGTTCAGTCACAGATTTAATTAATGCATTTTTTAATGAGTGTCACCAGCATGGAAGTGTGTCCTCTGGAATGGTGGCCAAAGCATGAAGGGGCATATGAGTGTTTAGCATATCTGGCATGTAAATATCTTGCAAATGCCTGTTCTCACTTTCTGGTGACATTGTAAATAAGAAGAGGGCAGCATTATCGCCTGTAAATGTAAACAAACTTGTTTGTCTTAGTGACTGGCTGAACAAGAGGTAGGACTGAGTGGACTTGTAAGCTATGAAATTTTACATTGTTTTGATTTTGAGTGAAGTTATGTAATAAAAAAAAATCTACATTTGTAAGTTGTACTTTCCCGGCAAAGAGATTGCACTACACTACTTGTATGAGGTGAATTGTAAAATACTATTACTTCTGGTTATCATTTTTACAGTGCAAATATTTATAATAAAAATAATATATACTTTGATTTCAATAACAATAAAGAACACAATATATATGAAAATGTAGAAAAACGTTCAAAATATTTAATAAATTTCATTTATTTATTTAAATAAATATTAAAATATTTAATAAATTTTAATAAATTGGTATTCTATTGTTTAATAGTGTGATTAAAAGGGCGATTAATCACAATTTTTTTTGAGTTAATCACATGAGTTAACTGCAATTAATCGACAGCCCTAATGTTAACACAACATTAGTGTTGAGATTTTAAATCTAAGAAGTTTAGAAAATTCAGTTACGTTTCTTCTCAACAAAAATTCCCTCTACCTCCTTCTGTGTCTATTTTATAATCATATAACATCTGATAATGTATCAGACTATTCAGCAAATTCCATGTGAAAACCAGTGCTAAATGCAACAAAAAGCCAAGCATCCAGAAATCAGAAAATGCAGAGCTTATCTCTACAGCTTTGTGTGTATGCCTTTAATATTGTGTCTCTTTATAACTGGGTAGAAGCATCATCAGGAACAACCATAGTTAAAGTACCATAAGCATTTCCATATAGACTACTTGTTTTCCAACACGTATGTCCCTCCAGTATGTTTTTGTCACCTGTTTGCCTGCTCCTTTCCATAGACTGATGAGCAAAAACATTAGGGTGGAGGTATGGTCAAAACAAGAACAGAAATGGGCAGTTTCCTCTGGAATCTTTCTAAAATAAGGGGAAATATATTATGCTAAAGTAGAAAGCAAAAGAAGAGAAACAAGATTATTATTTATTATTTGTATTACTGTGGTGGCTAGGGGCCCTAGTTATAGACCAGGACCCCATTGTTCTAGGTGTTGTACAAACACAGAATAAAAAGAAAAGAAAAAAAAAAGAGGCGAGAAAAGGGGCACACGTTCCTCCTTGGCAGGAGAGAGGCCTACATTTCTGGAGCTGCCTCAGAAACAAACACAACAGCCAAAAAAAAAAAAAAAAAAGCACAGATATCCAAACAATCCAAAGCCACTGCCATGATGTATACAGCATTAATTCCAGGGACTTAGTGTGCAGCTAATCTTTCTTCGTCTATCTTCTGAGAACTTGTACTGTTTCTGGGTCCTGCAGTCACGAGTTGCAGCAGGGGCAGAAGGCACAGACTCTGAGGGAGTGGTTTGCCAGAAGGGATTGCTACTACTGCACCCCGGCTTAGCTGAGTCCTTCAATATTCAAGGAGGAAACATGAGAAGCAAGCAATAATTACCTTGAAAGCATGGCCCAAGGTTGTAATCTGACATCCCTCCCTGACACAGTAATTTTTTTTTGGCACAGGTGTTGCAGATCACACCACCACCAACTGAAAAAACAGAAATACCTTGAGCATTGTCACCAAGGTGTGGTTTTACTCGCCTTGATAGAGGACTGGTCTCTAGCCCCAAGTTCATCTTGAAGTGCAGCAACCTTGCCTCTGATAGCAATAGTATCTTCAGCATTATGAGAATGACGAGAATATACTGCTGCAGTAAGCATTCAAGGTTCTTACTGGTGATTCATTTCCTAAAGAAGATTGTTAAATATCCCAAATGAAACAATACTTAGGACTTAATACTCCATACGTAGGTTACTCAGATGAAGTCAATCTTGCCCGCTGCTAGTGAAATTCCAGCCTAGTTCATAAGGATTGCCAATGGAAATATATCTGGGACAAGGAACAGACCACAAAGCACTTTCAGATGTGAAGATGATGAGCAACATACAAATGCAACTTTATTTCATTATTTATTCACTAATTTAAAAAAATTCTTAATGACAGGAAAGCTTATAATTCATTGGGAAAAAAACAATATGCATGGCAACCAACTTTCATTAATTTTTATTATTTTATCTACAAAGGAAGTGGGGATTAAAAATAAATTGGACTGAACTAATATAGTACTTTAAATACAAATACCTCAGGTTTGCCTTGGGGGCCTTGAGATCTCACTAATGCTTAATTACACTATATAAGAAACTGAAGGAGCCTTCCAAGGTGATAAAGACCAGAACAATCCATTATTATCTTTGTATTATTTATACTGCAGTAATGTCTAGAGACCCAATAAGGGATTAAACCCAATAGTGCTAGGCAAAGTACAGAGGACTATAACAAAGACAGTCACTGCCGCACAGCTCACAATCTTCAATTATGACAAGACAACAAATGGCTGAAGGTGGGGTACAGTGGAGGAAAAAGTAACAGCAAATACAGTTTAGTTTTGCATAAGGAAGTAGCCTCTCTGGTCATAGTAGACATGTATAGTTTACAACATAAACAAAGCCAGATGGCTGTGATTTATAGACATCACAGCAGAGGTAGGTTAAGAAGAAGGGTGGGGGTTTTTTTGGTTTGTTTTTTTGTTTTTTTTTAAAGGTCTGGACTAAGAACTATACAAGAGCTAATCTTTCTATTACTCTACAGTTTTCTCAGTCCCAAGCTGGCTGTACACTGGGAGATTTGGGAATATTAATTAGCCTTATAAACCTTTAACCAATTTTTTGCTAATTGGATATATTGAACAATTTACCGAGATGACCTATATTTACAGTTGACAGTCAAGACTTAGGTTCAAATTCTGTAGTTCGAGAGTTGTTCTCAATGGGCCAAATTTAGCTTTGGCATAACTTGGCATGGCTCTTGTTGACTTTGATGACAGTTGCTTATACCAAGGCTCAGTTTGGTCCAATATGCTTCACATGATTAGAATGTCTGCCCACATGACCTGCAACTAGAACTTCAAACTATGATTATAAGAAAATACCACATCTGACACAGCCCAGAAGATTCAGTAATTTTTTATTTGCTCCTCATTTTTCAAGGTAAACTAGCATAAATTTGACATCTAGAAAGAAATCTAAGGATTACTTAGGTACAGTTGAATTGAAGATGGAATTCTAGTTGCATTGTTTTAAAACATCCCTTTATAAAGCTTTGACCTAAAGAATATAGTAGAACTCAAAAAAAAAAGTTTTGGTCATAAAACCAATGGTTTGATAATAATTTACACTTCTTTGATGGGTGAAGGTATTGGGAAAATGTGTGAATATTTTTTTCTGACTTAAGCTTGGTATTGAATCATGTTCCCTATGGCTAACCTTCTAATGCCAAACATAAGAAAGTAAGAACATAAGAATGGTCATACTGGGTAACACCAATGGTCCATCTAGCCCAATATCCCGTCCTCCAAAAGTGGCTGGTGCCAGATGCTTCACAGGGAATGACCAGAACAGAGCAATTATTGAGGGATCCACTGTGTCATCCAGTCCCAGCTTCTGGCAGGCAGATTTAGGGACACCCATTGTGAGGAGTTGCCTCCCTGACAATCTTGACTAATAGCCATCGATGGACCTATGCTCCATTAACTTATGTCATTCTTGTTAGAACTCAGTTATACTTTTGGCCTTCCCAGCATCCCCTGACAATGAGTTCCACAGGTTGACAGTGTGCTGTGTGAAGTACTTCCTTATGTTTGTTTTAAACCTTCTGCCTATTAATTTCATTGGGTGTTCACTGGTTTTTGTGTTTTGTGAAGGGGTGAACTGTCCAAAGATCCTTCTCTGAGGGAATACCTTCTTCTCAGGGTGTACCTGAAGCAGGTCCTCCCTTCCCTGAGGGTACCTTTGGACAATTGTTGCAGGGAGAGTTCCTGCCTTCCCTCACCTCCTCTCTCAGGGTGGGGCTGAGGGGTTCTTTGATATTTCCCACCCTACAAGGATGTTATATTTAATTACATTATGGGAACTATTGCTGAGCGGTTATGTGCCACTTGGGACTAAATGAAAAATTGCCTTTCTTATTGGTTCCAGGACTAGCTGCTCCAAGAAGCAGTCATTAATGGGGGGTTAGAAATTTTATCTCTTAATCCTGTCCTTAGGTGCCATGTTCTCAGTTAATATGGGGGTAGCAAGGAGTTAGGAAATTCAGAGACAGTTCTGTAAACAGTACATCCTGTTAACCTAAGCCAGTCACATTGCTACAATTTCTGCTTTCAGGGGGCCAGGCTATGCGTGCTAGGCACAACTTAGATTAGGGATGGGGGGAAGTGGTAGATGTGGACTTTAGTAAGGCTTTTGATACTATCTTGCAAGACCATCTCCTAAACAAACCAGGGAAATACAACATAGATGGAGCTATCATAAGGTCAGTGCATAACTGGTTCATCGCTGTCCTAAATGTAATGGGAACATGATGATGATGATGATGATGATGATGACAACTGGTTGGAAAACCCTTCTCAGAGAGGAGTTATCAGTGGTTTCCAGTCAAGCTGGAAGGGCATATCAAGTGGGGTCCTACAGGGATTGGTCCTGGTCTGTTCAATATATTCATCAATGATTTAGATAATGGCATAGAGAGTACATTTATAAAGTTTGTGGATGATACCAAGCTGGAAGGGATTGCAAGTACTTTGGAGGATTGGATTAAAATTCAAATGATCTGGACAAAATGGAGAAATGGTCTGAAGTAAATAGATGAAATTCAACAGTGCAAAGTGTTCCACTTAGGAAGGAACAATCAGTTACACACATACAAAATGGGAAATGACTGCCTAGGAAGGAGTACTGCAGAAAAGGAGTGGGGGGTCATAGTAGACCACAAGATGAATATGAGTAAACAGTGTAATACTGTTCCACAAAAAGCAAACATCATTCTGGAATGTATTAGCAAGAGTGTTATAAGCAAGACACACAAAGGAATTCTTCCACTCTACTCCTCACTGATATGGCCTCAGCTGGAGTATTATGTCCAATTGTGGGTGCCACATTTCAGGAAAGATGTGGACAAATTGGAGAGAGTCTAGAGAAGAGCAACAAAAATTATTAAAGGCATAGAAACATGACCAATGAGGAAAGATTTTTTAAAAATGGATTTGTTTAGTCTGGAAAAGAGACTAAGGGAAGACATGATGACAGTTTTCAAATACATAAAAGGTTGTTACAAGGAGGAGGGAGAAAAATTGTTCTCCTTAACTTCCGAGGATAGGACAAGATGCAATGGGCTTAAATTGCAGCAAGGGTGGTTTAGGTTGGACATTAGGAAAAACTTCAGTGTGCTTAAACACTGGAATAAATTGCCTAGGGAGGTTGTGGAAACTCCATCGTTGGAGGTTTTTAAGAGCAGGTTAGACTGTAACCTATCAGGTATGGTCTAGCTAAAACTTAGTCCTGCCTAGAGTGCAGTGGACTGGACTAGAAGACCTCTCGAGGTCCCTTCCAGTCCTACAATTCTATGATTTTATGAAGTCATGGAACTACATCAGTTTATACCAACTCAATATCTGGCACAGAAGCTATAAAAAGGATTTAAAGGAGATTTTGTAAACAGTTTTTAAATAAATTCATGATTTTATCTGCGTATGCTGAATGAAGGGAGGACTGTGAGCTTTGTAATGGTATTGAGTGAGGTAGGATCTATTTATTTAATGTAAAATGTAAGTGTAGAGCCAAATCCTACCTTAAGATATACACATGAAAGTCCAGATGTTTTCAGTGGGAATTAAATATGTGTGTCCAAATCAGAATTTTCCCCATAATATGTTTTGGCAGCTATGGCTATTTCTTGCAATATCTTTACAAAAAACATTATTGAATTAATTTTAAGTATATTTGAGTTCCATTGTATTAAATACAAAGTTTATGTGTTACTGTAGGCCAGAATTGCATGTAAATTTTCTAGGCAGGAGATGTGGTGTGAGAACTGGGATTTGAAAGGATGATACTGAAAATGTGCCAGGCAAGAATGGATTGTTGGGAGAATAAATGCTAAGTGGATTTCCTGTGTAATACCTAGCAGGAGGTTAATGCAAATTCCCCACCGATGGTTATGCAAAAACCTTGCTTTTTGAAGCTATGCCCTGAGGAGAGGGTTTTTGTCAGCTGATTACCTGTTCCTAGAGACTGGAGATTAAAGGCCCAAGCTGTATAAAGAACTGTCTGCTGGTGGTTCTGGGTCTGATTCTGAGACATCTATGGACTTGTAACCACAGGGAAAACCCCATTGTGGATTTTGAAGGACTGGTATCTGCCAGAGCCTAAGATTGGTGTTGGGAGTGACTTTCAGTAAGCTTTATCTCATAACATATAGGTTCTTGTATTTGTTTTAATATGCTTTCTCTGTAATGTATTCACTTTAAGAATAAATGTGCTTGCTTAGAAATAGCTGTGTGGTAACTTGTGACTGCTGAAAATTACAGCTATTCATAGCTTTGTGACCTGCACGGGATGTGCCATGTTTGTCTTTCTTCCACAGGACAGAAGCAACTTTGTCTGTACAAAACGCAAGCTGGTCTCCATATTGGAAGAGAAGGTTCAAGGTCTGGAGAAACAAGTATCAACCCTGCGCTGCATAAAAGAAAATGAAGATTTCCTGTACAGATATCAGGATATGCTTCTTTCGGCACAGCATTCTGAAGAATCAGAGCAGGTTATGCAGCAAGGTTAGAAGGGCGGTGAAGAAATTTGGCAATATGTGACCTCCAGAAGAAGAAAGAGGAACGTCCATGTACCAGCAATGCAGATACAGGTGAGCAACCATTTTCATATTCTCTCCACACAGGTACTAATGCGGAGAGTGGACTAGATGATACATGTGAGGAAAGGGAGCAGAAGGAGACTTCACCAATTGAAAGGCATGAGATGCACTGTCCTAGGGATGGGAGTTCCGTGACCACCATTCCCAAGAGAAGGAGGCGAGTGGTGGTGGTTTGGGACTCTCTCCTCAGGGGGACTGAGTCATCTATCTGCCTTCCCAACTAGGAAAAACGAGCTGCTTGCCAGGAGCTAGGATTCACAATGTAATGGAGAGATGGCCAAAACTCATCAAGCCCTCGGATCGCTACCCCTTCCTGCTTCCACCAGGGGAAGGAGACCAAAGCCCTGAGGTAATTGGGGAAGTGGGATGCCATGAGGAAGCACAAGCGGGAGAGAGCAAGAGGGGAGGACTCCTGCCTCATACTGAGAAAGCAGGATGATCAGCGAGTTATCTTAAGTGCCTATACAGAAACACATGAAGCCTGGGAAACAAGCAGGGAGAACTGGAAGTCCTGGCACAGTCAAGGAATTATGATGGGATTGGAAAAACAGAGACCTGGTGGGATAACTCACATGACTGGAGTACTGTCATGGATGGGTATAAACTGTTCAGGAAGGACAGGCAGGGCAGAAAAGGTGGAGGAGGTGCATTGTATGTAAGAGAGCAGTACAACTGCTCAGAGCTCCAGTATGAAACTGCAGAAAAACAGCTGTTTCATGGCGCTTAGGATGTGATTGCAGAGCCATTGGCCATTATCTTTGAAAACTCATGGTGATCAGGGGAGGTCCCAGATGACTAGAAAAAGGCTAATGTAGTGCCCATCTTTAAAAAAGGGAAGAAGGAGGATCTGGGTAACCACAAACCAGTCAGCCTCACCTCAGTCCCTGGAACAACCATGGAGCACATCCTCAGGAAATCAATTCTGATGCACTTAGAGGAGAGGAAAGTGATCAGGAACAGTCAGCATGGATTCCCTGAGGGCAAGTCATGCCTGACTAACCTAATTGCCTTCTATGATGAGATAACTGGCTCTGTAGATGAGAGGAAAGCAGTGGATGTATTATTCCTTTACTTTAAGCTTTTGATACGGTCTCCCACACTATTCTTACTGGCAAGTTATAGAAGTATGGACTAGATGAATGGACTTTAAGGTGGATAGAAAACTGGCTAGATCATTGGGCTCAATGGGTAGTGATCAATGGCTCCATGTCTAGTTGGCAGCCAGTATCAAGCAGAGTGCCCCAAGGGTCAGTCCTGGGGCTGGTTTTATTCAATATCTTCATTAATGATCTGGAGGATGGTGTGGACTGCACCCTCAGTAAGTTTGCAGATGACAGTAAACTGGGAGAAGTGGTAGATACGCTGGAGATTAGGGATAGGATACAGAGGGACTTAGACAAATTAGAGGATTTGGCCAAAAGAAATCTGATGAGGTTCAACAAGGACAAATGCACTTAGGACACAAGAATTCCATGCACTGGTACAGACTAGGGACTGAATGGCTAGGCAGCAGTTCTGCAGAAAACTATCTAGGGGTTACAGTTGACGAGAAGCTAGATATGAGTCAACAGTCTGCCCTTGTTGCCAAGAAGGCTAATGGCATTTTGAGCTGTATAAGTAGGGGTATTGCCAGCAGATTGAGGAATGTGATCATTCCCCTCTATTTGGCATTGGTGAGGCCTCATCTGAAGTTCTGTGTCCAGGTTTGGGCCCCACACTACAAGAAGGATGTGGAAAAAATGGAAAGAGTCCAATGGAGGGCAACAAAAATGATTAGGGGGCTGGAGCACATAACTTATAAGGAAAGGCTGAGCGAAGCGGGATTGTTTGGTCTGCAGAAGAAAAGAATGAGGGGGGATTTGACATCTGCTTTAAACTACCTGAAAAGGGGTTCCAAAGAGGATGGATCTAGACTGTCAGTGGTACCAGATGACAGAACAAGGAGCAATGGTCTCAAGTTGCAGTGGGGGCGGTTCGGGTTGGATATTAGGAAAACTTTTTCACTAGGTGGGTGATGAAGTGCTGGAATGGGTTACCTAGGGACGTGGTGAAATCTCCTTCCTTAGAGGTTTTTAAGGTCGGGCTTGACGAAGTCCTGGCTGGGGTGATTTCATTGGGGACTGGTCCTGCTTTGAGCTGGGGTTGGACTAGATGATCTCCTGAGGTCCCTGCCAACCCTGATATTCTATGATTCTATTATTCTTTGAAAAGTAAAGTGTATATGCCCTCCTGTTAAGAAAGTCTGGCTTGCAGGGAATGTCAGAGTGTGATGCAGGAACTTGTAGAGCCTTAAACATCCCCAGTCAGGACACACAGAGAGATGCACGTCTCCACCCAAAAGATGTGAAAGCTGGGAGCCTAAAACCTTCAAGCGCCTGCCTTTGGTGGATCAAGAAACACAGAGTAGGGCAGTAAGGAGTAAGGAACACAGCCTCAGTTGCCCTGAAACTCTGATAATGTTATCTTGTTTAGTGAATGTATATAAACAGCCTTGTAAGTAGTGATATAATTGTGGGAAACACAGATTACAAATTATGGCTAGGGCTAGTTAACATGTCAAAATCAAACGTGCCAAATGTCATGTTGAGCTTACATGCCTTCAAAGTGAATCACTCTTAACTGAGCAAAATAAATAAAACTTGTTTGTGCAGTGTATTAATAATTTCTTGCCCATTTCCACATTGCATAATACAAAACAAAAATGTCCCAACATTTTGTGGTTTTTAGATGTCGTGACTAGTCTATAGTGTCTTTTCTCCAGAGTTCCATGTTTCTTTTAGCTCTCCTTTTGCTAGGCTTTTCACATGAGAAAATATATAAGTAAAGAAAACACAGAACTTTGATTTTAAATAATTTTATTAAAAATGATTGTGAGAACATAAAATAATCTCACCTCCTCACTTTCTTTGCTGGGTCCCAGCAAAGTAAAATCAATGAGAATTTGTACCTTATCAAGGGATCAATATAGAACATTCATTGATTCTACAGGCAGCAGTGTAAGATCAGCGACCAACTCCATAAGAGAACAATGAAGAATACCAATCAGCTTTTTCTTGAATAGAGCTATACCTATCTCATAGAACTGGAAGGGACTCTGAAAGGTCATCAAGTCCAGCCACCTGCCTTCACTAGCAGGACCAAGTATTGATTTTGCCACAGATGGCCTTTCAGGGATTGAATTCACAACCCTGCATGTAGTGGGCCAATGCGCAAACCACTGAGCTATCCCTCCCCTCAAAGCTCTAATAGAAACTTTCCATATTTCCTGAATTCTTATAGCCTCCTTCTCCTGTCCATTAGATCAGCATAAAATTGATGTAAAAATTGAGAATCATCACTTTCATTTCACACTTTGAATAACTTTATTATTATTTCAGTTCATTTGATTTCCTTTAGCAGTTCTTCTATGAGAAGTTCCCAGAGAATTCATTCTACAATAAAATGATAAAAGCTCACCACAGATCAGACAGGGGATGCTAGAATGATGCCTGCTTAATGAAGCATTGTCATCTAAGGTTCTGTTTAATGATGACTAAACCTCAAAAGGTTGCAGTGGATAAATATTCAAAAATTCAGATGCTTATTTGAAACTCTTTGGTCTCCACTCCTGCATTAGAAAACTTATTAAAAACATATTCTCCTGAGTTTTCTGGTGCTTCTCAGCTCTGGCTGGCCCAGGAATACCATGAGATCAACCTTAATTATGGCAAAAATTGATTTTATTCACAGATGTGACTGCAGTGCAAGCTGCATGCACAAAAAAAAACAAACCATCATACCAGAGAGCAGTCCCTTTCTTATGTGGCTCAGGTGTGACCACATCTGGTATATTTTGTTCAGTTCTGGGACGCATTTAGAAAGTTGACAAACTTGTGGGTATTCAGCTTAGTGTAACAAAAATGGTTAGAGTCTACCAGAACTGAATTACCAGGAATAAAATAGGAGTAAAATATGTATCAATTAACTTATTTCTACTGTATTTTGAGCACATCATGTGGTATACAATTCCAAATACAATTATGTATAGTTTGCCTAAGTAATTATTAACAAGAAAACAGTCTAAAATGTTTGAAGGAGGAAGAGGAATTATTTAGAACTAAGATTAATGGCATGGAACGAAATCAAAGACCATTTGATCCATCAAGTAAAACTTCCTGACAGTGAGATATATAAGGATGTTGAAATAATTAGTGGATGCCCTTTTGCTTAGGACTATTAAAATGGAACTCTCCAACAAACTATAGAATGTACCATAAGGATTCTGAATAATCAAAGAAGCATATCATTTATGATTTTTCAGTACCAGTTCTACACAGCACCAGGAAGTGCTGTTCAGAATTATGCAAAAATGGAAAGATAATTCAAACCTTTAAAATACATCTAAGGCCTTGTCTACACTAGGACTTTAATTCGAATTTAGCAGCGTTAATTCGAATTAACCGCGCACCCGTCCACACCATGAAGCCATTTAATTCGACCTAGAGGGCTCTTTAGTTCGAATTCTGTACTCCTCCCTGACGAGGGGAGTAGCGCTAAATTCGACATGGCTATGTCGAATTAGGCTAGGTGTGGATGCAAATCGAACTTAGTAGCTCCGGGAGCTATCCCACACTGCACCACTCTGTTGACGCTCTGGACAGCAGTCCGAGCTTCGATGTTCCGACCAGCCACACAGGAAAAGCCCCGGAAAAATTTGAATTCTTTTTCCTGTGTGGACAGTTTGAATCTCATTTCGTGGTTGGACATCGGGGCGAGCTCAGCAACACCGGCAGCAATGCAGAGCTCTCCAGCAGAGGAGTTCATGTAATCTCTGAATAGAAAGAGGGACCCAGCATAGACTGACCAGGAATTCTTGGATCTGATCGGTGTGTGGGGCAAGGAGTCTGTGCTTTCGCAGCTGCACTCCAAAAAACGGAATGCAAAGACCTACGAGAAGGTCTCCAAAGCCATGAGAGACAGAGGATACAGGCGGGATGCAATGCAGCGCCGCGTGAAAATCAAGGACCCCAGACAAGGCTACCAAAAAATCAAAGCAGCGAACGGATGCTACGGAGCTTGCCACCACTGCCCCACCAGTGACCATGGACTCTGATGATGGGACAGTGTCGACGGACAGTTCCTCGGTGATGTTCACGGACGGGGAAGATGAGGAAGGGTTTGTGGAGGACGAGGCAGGCAACAGCGCTTACAACGCTGGTTTCCCCGACAGCCAGGATCTCTTCATCACCATCACGGAGAGCCCCTACCAACCCTCCCCAGCTGTTAACCCGGACCCTGAATTAGGGGAAGGAGCAGTCGGTAAGTGCTTTAAACATGTAAACTTTTATTCTTAATATAACAGGAAACTGAAGTATGTGAAAATGAGGTCTCTCTATATATGGGGATAGAACAGAAATCCTCCTGGGAGATCTCCACGAAGCTCTCCTGGAGGTAATCGAAAAGCCTCCGCAGGAGGTTCCTGGGGAGAGCTGCCTTATTGGGTGCTCCGTGGTAGCACACTTTTTCACGCCAGGCTTTCGTGAGGTACTCAGGGAGCATTGCCTCCCCGAGCACGGCTGCATAGGGCCCTGGTTTGTGCTGGCTTTCACGCAGCATGCGCTCTCTATCTCCTTCAGTGACCGTCCTCAGGGTGATCTCGCTCGGAGACTCCTGCATCTAATTAGGGAAATTACTGTAATGTTACGCTGGTCCAAAGTATTTTTAAAAAATCTCCGGACAGACGGCGTAGCTGAGAGTCAGCACGCTGCTGCGTGACAAGCGTAACGGAAAGCCAAAGAATCAAATGGACGCTCATGGAGGGAGGGGGGACTGAGGACGCAAGGTATCCCACAGTTCCTGCAGTCTCCGAAAAGCATTTGCATTCTTGGCTGATCTCCCAATCCCTGTACGGTCAAACACATTGTCCGTGGCGGTTCAGGACATAGCTCGTCAATGTACCTCCCCCCAGAAGGAAAAGGAAAAAAAATCATCTCTTGACTCTTTTAAATGTCACCCTATGTGTACTGAATGCTGCTGGTAGACGCGATGCTGCGGCACTGTACTGTAGCATCGTCTCCACCCCCCGCCTCATGGGTGGCTGACGGTGCAATAAGACTGATATCCGTCATCATCATCATCAGCCTTGCTGTAGATGGTGTAGTGCAATACGACTGGTACCTGTCCTCGTCATCAGCCCATAAGTAGACGGCCTGCTAACCGTCTTCATCATAGCAACAGGGGGCTGAGCTCCATCAGCCCCCGCCCTTCATGTGTAAAGAAAAGATTCTGTACTGCCTGGACTGTCATAGCAGCAGGATGCTGTTTTCCTCTCCCACACACTGCTTAATGTCCTGTCTGGACAATCATAGCAGCTGGAGGCTGCCTTCCCCTTATTTCATTTCAGTAACAAGTCACTGTTTCTTATTCCTGCATTCTGTATTACTTCAGCACACAAATCAGGGGACACTGCAATGGTAGCCTGGGAAGGCTGGGGGAGGAGGGAAGCAACAGGTGGGGTTGTTGCAGGAGCACCCCCTGTGAATGCCATGCAGCTCATCATTCCTGAATAATCTGACACGGGGTAGCTGTCCTCTATGGTTCTCTGAAACACTGGATCTCAACTACACTAGCCCCATATTCTATGCAGGAATTATTCTATTTTTAGATACCATAAAGGAGGGATTGACTCAGGGAGTCATTCCCAGTTTTGGCTGATCTCGGCCAGGGGCACCTATGACAGCAGCAGAAGGTATAATGCAATACGACTGGTAACCATCATCACCTTGCCAATTTACAATGCCATGGTAGATGGTACAGTATGGCTGATAACCATCTCTGCTGTCATGCAAAAGCAAATGAATGCTGCTGTGTAGCGCTGCTGAATCGCCTCTATCCGCGGCATCTAGTACACATACGGTGACAGTGAGAAAAGGCAAAACATGCTCCATGGTTGCCACGCTATGGCGTATGCCAGGGCAATCCAGGGAAAACGGGCTCGAAATGATTGTCTGCCGTTGCTTTCCCGGAGGAAGGAATGACTGACTACATTTACCCAGAACCACCCGCGACAATGAAATTTGCACCATCAGGCACTGGGATCTCAACCCAGAAGTGCAAGGGTCGGGGGACACTGTGATGGGGTAGAACAGGGGCAGAGTTTATGCTTTCAGGATTGCCTGCTGCAGGAGTGCGGATGAGATAGGTGCTGTGCATGCTCTTGTTCACAGACACAGACTAGACTGTGTTCATTGTTCGCAAAAATGTATCTTTGCAAGGAATTCACTCCCTTTCTCCCATCACACAGCTTCGACTGTCTCCAGACCTGCCACAGCATCCCCCTCACAGAGGCTGGCAAAGATTAGGTGGCGAAAGAAAAAGACATGGGACGAGATGATTGCTGAACTTATGGGCTGCTCTCGAGCCGAGGCGGACCAGCAGAGCCAGTTGAGGGAGACCCTCTCTCTGTACCAGCGCTCACACAACGAACGGGAGGAGAGGTGGCGTGAGGAAGACAAGCAGGTGACTCAAACGCTGCTTGGACTAATGAGGGAGCAAACGGACACGCTCCGGCGCCTTGTGGATGTTCTGCAGGACCGCAGCCAGGAGGATAGAGCCCCCCCGCAGTGTATCTGCAACCGCCCTCCCCCGCCACAAAGTCCTGTCCCCCCCTCACCCAAAATAACAAGAAGGAGGGGCGCTAGAGGCCGTGAAAACTGTCACTGCACCCCAGCAGAGTGCTCAAGTACCCAAAAGCTCTCATACCCTAATTTTTGAGAATTCCTTCCCTTCCTGACTCACCCAGGCCCCAATCCCAGTTTCATCCCCTGACTGTCTGGTTAATTATTAAAAATACTTTGCTGTTAATTACTGTTTCCGTCATGCTTTTTTACACAACGCTGTGTTTGAAGGGGTGGGTGGGTGGGTGGGTGGGTGGGGAAGGGGGTAGGGTATTGCATAGGACAGTCACCTTTAGCAGGGTACAGAGACGGAGGCAGGATCAGCAGCAGGTCACACACACAGTGCAGTCAGTAGGCACCCTGGTCGGTATGGGAGGTGGTTTGCAGGTTCTGTGTGGGTGGGGGGTACGTGACTTTGTAGCGGGGGAGGGGGGTTACAGATCTCATGCAACGGTCCCTGTCCTGGACCACAGAGCCACGCAGCAGAGGAATCTGTATCCGTCCTCCCCCGCCGCAAGGCCACATAGCCCCCGCACACAGAGTCCCAAAAAGGAGGGATGGCAGGCTCCGTTGAAACAACCAGTCCGGCACTGCGGACCGCTCTGGGAGCAGGAGCCTGTCATTCCTCGAGTTTAGAGGCGGTCTTTACATCACCGCACACCCTACCCAGCACAGTCTGCATCCCAGTTTCAACCCTTTAACGCAAAGTCATCAATAAAGAAACCTTTGTAAAGTCACAGTGGAACATGTGTTTTATTTTTAAACGTGTGTTGGAAGTGGGGGAAGCGGGGTGGATGGGGTATGTAACTGTAGATGCTAGTCAACAGTAACTTTGTAAAGAAACAGGGGCAGGTTCAGCTTCTCTGTAAAGAAACTGAACAGTCACAGGTCACGCTGCTCGCTGCTCGCTGGTACTTCAAGATTTCCTTGTCGCTGTGCAAGGCGCCTGCATAGGGCTTCATGAGCCAGGGCATTAGCGGGTAGGCTGGGTCCCCGAGGATCACTATAGGCATCTGCACATCCCCAAGAGTTATTTTGTGGTCCGGGAAGAAACTACCTTCCTGCAGGCATCTAAACAGACCAGAGTTCCTGAAAACATGCGCGTCATGAACCTTGCTCGGCCACCCGACGTTGATGTTGGTAAAACGTCCCCCATGGTCCACCAGTGCTTGCAGCACCATTGAAAAGTAGCCCGATTTCTCAGCAGCTGACTGTGGAAGAGGTGGACGATAAGGTGCGAGGAGTTGACAACGGCCATAACTGCAGCGGGCTCCATGCTCGCAGTGCTGTGGCGCCCGCGCTGTCACTGAGCAGAAAAGTGCACGAACAGATTGCCCGCAGGTGCTTTCGGGGAGGGAGGGAGGGCGTGATTGACGGTTCAATGATGACAGTTACCCAAAACCACCCTCAACACATTTTTCCCCCAGCATGCATTGGGGGGAAATCCCAGAATTCCAATAGGCAGCGGGGAGTGCGGGAACTGTGGGATAGCTTCCCACAGTGCACCGCTTCCAAATTCGACGCTGGCCCCGTTACTGTGGACTCACACAGTCGAATTAGTGTATTTAGTGTGGATACACAAATTCGACTTCATAAGGTCAATTCCACAAATTCGACTTAAGTTGATTCGAAATAGTCTCGTAGTGTAGACATACCCTAAGGCTATGTACACTTCTGACTTGTGTCCATGATCACAGTAGCTTTGCATGCAGACAAAACATACAATTGCACATGCTCATTTTTGAAAGGCAGGGCCACCTTTCTTAAGAGTTTTGTGTAGCCCCAATCACTGAAGTGCTTAAGTGCTATACAGATCAATTAAATATGCCTTGTGTACATCAAGTAGTTTAGTTATTTTCATTACCCTGATTATAAGAGATACTGCTTGGGTGAGGTTCGCAGGGCTTTTATTTTGTTTTGTTTTTTTAAATTATCTGGTTATGGCAGGAAAGCTCTATCAACAAGGGGGACTCACAGTGCAACGGAAACATGCTTAAGTTTTAAGTGAGTCAAAGTTCCTTTGGTAGGCCATTTCCTAATCAGATCCCCATAGCTGAGAACACTATCTCCAGCTCCAGGATGTTTTGTCTTAGTTTTTGTGAGCTGCATTATTCCCCAAGATTGCAGCTGACTTGGCGCATAGATGGAAGCTTTTTAATAGATGTATCTGGGGGTACGTCTACACTACGGGACTATTCCGAATTTGCATAAACCGGTTTTGTAAAACAGATTTTATAAAATCGAGTGTGCGTGGCCACACTAAACACATTAAATCGGTGGTGTGCGTCCACGGTCCGAGGCTAGCGTCGATTTCTGGAGCATTGCACTGTGGGTAGCTACTCCGTAGCTATCCCATAGTTCCCGCAGTCTCCCCCGCCCCTTGGCATTTCCGGGTTGATATCCCAGTGCCTGATGGGGCAAAAATCATTTTCGCGGGTGGTTCTGGGTACAGCCTCACCCCTCCCTCCCTCCCTGACAGCGGCAGACAACCGTTTCGCGCCCTTTTTGCTTGGTGAACCGTGCAGACGCCATAGCACAGCAAGCATGGACCCTGCTCAGCTCCATACCGCAATCGTGGATGTTTTAAACACCTCGCGCACTCTCGTGCAGTATATGCTGAACCAGGACCTTCGAACCGAGGCGAGTAAGAGGCGGATACGGCATCGCGGCGATGACAGTGATGAGGACGTGGACACAGAATTATCTCAAACCGCGGGCCCCGGCGCTTTGGAGATCCTGATGGTAATGGGGCAGATTCTATCCATTGAACGCCGATTTTGGGCCCGGGAAACAAGCACAGACTGGTGGGACCGCATTGTGTTGCAGGTGTGGGACGATTCCCAGTGGCTGCGAAACTTTCACATGCATAAGGGCACTTTCATGGAACTTTGTGACTTGCTTGCCCCTGCCCTGAAACGCCATAATACCAAGATGAGAGCAGCCCTCACAGTAGAGAAGCGAGTGGCGATAGCCCTGTGGAAGCTTGCAACACCAGACAGCTACCGGTCAGTCGGGAATCAATTTGGAGTTGGAAAATCTACTGTGGGGGCTGCTGTGATGCAAGTAGCCAAAGCAATCACTAAGCTGCTGCTACGAAAGGTTGTGACTCTGGGAAACGTGCAGGCCATAGTGGATGGCTTTGCTGCAATGGGATTCCCTAACTGTGGGGCGATAGATGGAACCCATATCCCTATCGTGGCACCGCAGCACCAGGGCACCCAGTACGTAAACCGGAAGGGGTACTTTTCAATGGTGCTGCAAGCACTGGTGGATCACAAGGGACGTTTCACAAACATCCACGTGGGTTGGCCAGGGAGGGTTCATGATGCTCGCGTATTCAGAAGCACTACTCTGTTTAAACGGCTGCAGCAAGGGACTTACTTCCCAGACCAGAAAATAACAGTTGGGGATGTTGAAATGCCTGTCGTTATCCTAGGGGACCCAGCCTACCCCTTGATGCCATGGCTCATGAAGCCATACACAGGCAGCCTGGACAGTGGTCAGGATCTGTTCAATTACAGGCTGAGCAAGTGCAGAATGGTGGTGGAATGTGCATTTGGCCGTTTAAAGGCTCGCTGGCGCACATTACTGACTCGCTCAGACCTCAGCCAAACCAATGTCCCCTATGTTATTGCTGCTTGCTGTATTCTCCACAATCTCTGTGAGAGTAAGGGAGACCTTTATGGCGGGGTGGGAGGCTGCGGCAAATCACCTGGCCGCTGATTACGCGCAGCCAGACACCAGGGAGATTAGAAGAGCACACCAGGAAGCGGTGCGCATCAGAGAAGCTTTGAAAACGAGCTTCATCAATGGGCAGGGTACAGTGTGACTGCTGTGTTTGTTGATGAACACCCAACCCCCTTGATTGACTCAGTCCCTGTAAGCAACTCCCCCTCCCCCTTCGAGTACAGCTTACTTATGCAAATAAAGTCACTCTCATTTAAAAGCATGAATTCTTTATTTTTCATTATAAAAGAGGAGAGAAGTAAGGGTGTGCTTTGGGAGGAGGAAAGTAGGGATGGAGAAGGCCATTAAAAAAATTCAGAGTAACGGCATCCTTCTGGTTGGGCTGTCCACGGGGTGGAGTGGGCGGGTGCAGGAGCCTCCCCCACGTTCTTACACGTCTGGGTGAGGAGGCTAAGGAACATGGTGAGGGGAGGGTGGTTATACAGGGGCTGCAGCGGCACTCTGTGATCCTGCTGCCGTTCCTGAAGCTCCACAAGACGCCGGAGCATGTCAGTTTGATCACGCAGCAGCCCCAGAGTTGGATCCCGCCACCGCTGATCTTCCTGCCGCCACCGCTGATTTTCCTGCCGGTCTTCCTGCCACCACCTCTCATCTCGGTTGTCCCTCCTGTCCTCACGTTCATCCCTCCTGTCCTCACGTTCACTGGCCTCTTTCCTGTAATTTGAAACCACGTCCTTCCACTCATTCAGATGAGCTCTTTCATTGCGTGTAACTTCCATAATAACTGAGAACATCTCATCTCGCGTCTTCTTTTCCTCCGCCTTATCTGTGCTAGCCTTTGGGATGGAGGAGGGACGCTTGAAAAATTTGCAGCTGCATGAGGAGATAAATATTTAGAAAGATACATTTTACAGAACAATGGTTATACTCTTTCACAGTGAAAAGCACTATTCACCTTACATAGCACATGTGATTTCCCTACAAGGTCGCATTTTCATCTTAATAGTGACTGCTTGCATCTCTGGGGTTACAGATCTCACAGACACAGGTCCAGGCATCAGGATTCAGCTTGCATGCGGCCATGGTAAGCCACTGTCTCAGTGATTTACCCCTCCCCCCCCAACGCATGGCTAATACCACGCTAGCTCCCTGCTAATCACCAACCTTCCCCTCCCCACCCACTGCTTGTCCGGTAGCTTGGGAAGATCGCCTCGCCGGTGACCAAACAGAAAAGATCATCGGCATTTCACCCCTCCCTCCCCGCCGCTACGTGCAGGAAAGTGTTTTTAAGCTGCTGCATTCCACGAACCCAGTAGAAAAATGGCCACCCCCCTTACTTAAATTCCTGATTTTTAACCAGGTTATCCTGAACGATATCACTTTGCTGAGGATAACAGAACAAGATAAAGAGCGGATGCTTCTTGAATGCCAGCAGTCCCGGGACCATACGCTGCGATGCTTTGCCACGCAATGATACCTGATTACTTGCTACATGCATGGCATGGTAAAGTGTCCTACCACGGTGGGCAGAACAAGGATGCCTTGCCCAGAAACCTTCTGCAAAGGCTTCTGGAGTACCTACAGGAGCGCTTCATCGAGATGTCCCTGGAGGATTTCCTCTCAATCCCGGACATGTTAACAAACTTTTCTAAGTAACTATACTGTCTGCGAATGCATCCCAAGTCCTCAGGGCAAATCAATCATTAAAAAAGGCTTGCTTAAAAAACACTGTTTGCTATTTGCAAAGGTACACTCACCAGAGCTCCCTTCCAGGGCGTCATTCTCTGCAATAGTTGCTTGTGAGGGCTGGGAGCAGGGTAATTCCGTCAGGGTGATAAAAAGCTCCTGGCTGCTGGGGGTCACGGAGTGCTGTGTGCTCTCTGCGAGGTCTTCCTCTTCTTCTTCCTCTTCATCTTCCCCGTCTGCATAATCCTCAGACATTGCAGAGATTACAACCCCCACCTCGGAATCCACAGTCAGGGGTGGGGTACTTGTGGCGCAGCCCCCTAAAATTGCATGCAGCTCAGCATAGAAGCGGCATGTTTTTCGACCTGCCCCGGACCTTCCATTTGCTTCTTTGGTTTTCTGGTAGGCTTGTCTGAGCTCCTTAACTTTCACTCTGCACTGCACGGAGTCCCTGCTGTGGCCTTTAGCAGTCATAGCCTTAGAAATTCTTTCAAATACTTTTTCATTTCGTCTTTTGGAACGCAGTTCTGTTAGCACTGAATCCTCTCCCCATATCGCGATCAGATCCAGTACCTCCCGAGCGGTCCATGCTGGGGCTCTTTTTCGATTCTCAGGAGACTGCATTGTTAACTGTGCTGATGAGCTGTGCGTGGTCACCTGTGATGATGAGCTCTCCACGCTGTCGAAGCAGGAAATGAATTTCAAAAGTTCGCGGGGCTTTTCCTGTCTACCTGGCCAGTGCATCCGAGTTGAGAATGCTGTCCAGAGCGGTCAGTGGTGCACTGTGGGATAGCTCCCGGAGGCCAATACCGTCGATTGCGGCCACACTAACCCTATTCCGATATGTTAATACCGATATTAGCGCTACTCCTCTCGTCGGGCAGGAGTACAGAAACCGATTTAAAGAGCCATTAAAATCGATATAAGGTGCCTCCTAGTGTGGACGGTTGTGGCGTTAAATCGGTTTTACACTCGTAAAACCGATTTAAACGCCTAGTGTAGACCAGGCCTGGGTTATAATTCACTGATGGCCTTAAAGCTCAGGATCAAGGTCTGGAGCTGACCCAGAAGCAGACTGGAAACCAGTGGAAAGAAGGGAGGATGGGTGGCACAATATGCTTACAGTAGCCTATCCTGTTGAGCAGCCAGGTGGTCACATTCTGCACAAGCCAAACGTCCCCACATTGCTTCTGAGAACAGCCCCAGATGCAATGACTTACAGCAAGCCTGTATGGAGATGAAAAGTCTGATCTTTGCACCCAGATGCTCACAAAGAAAGGATGGGGGTGGAGGGGTTTCCTAGCAAGCTAAATGTGTCAATAAGTGTTAATTAATTCTTTTTAAAAGATCCAAATCTTACTGTGATAATCATTAGGATTATTATGCAGTAAAAATAACACAGAAAGCATAATATACATAGTTTGGCAGATAGGATCACAGTAAAAACAACATAGACCTTTCTTCTCTGTAAAGACTGTGAAATGCTACATTATTTTCTTATGTATCTCTTAGAAAAATAAACTGTAGAGCCTATCCGTAGTCAGTTAAAATATCAAATCTTTGTCTCAACAACCTCAGGAATGTCTTCTAATAATTACCAAAAATTGTTCACAAGCCTTAAACAAAATCTAATAAAGTTAGATTTAGATGATAAAAATGATCAGAAGCATTTAGTGCTTCATATTTTATTAACAGTATTTTGAAGCCATGATTTCTAGTCATTTAAACACAGTCTTACTAGGATGATGAAGGAAAGAACATGTGTCAAGTTTCAGCCTATTCGTAATTTGAAACAGCAAAATCAGAAACCCCTTCAAACCAGTCTGTGAGAGGGAAATGCAAAAAAAGCCTTTTGCTACAGCAATCTTTTCTGGCACCACTGAAATGCCTTCAATCACTGTAAGATACTGCCATCTTCTGGATAATGTTTAATTAATCAAATCAATCAGTGATCTGCACAAATGGAAAATCATATTGTTTGAGACAAAAATGTGATTTGATGATAATTTAGAAGACAATTCTATTGCTCTTTGAGAGCTGCAGCTAAATACTGCAGATCTTGTCAGAGTAAGGAAAGTGATTTCTGATTTGGAGAAGGTAAAACAAAAAAAGAAAGCACACAACCTCTCTCATTCTTTTCACCAGAGATCATAATTTAAAATGAAACATCTGACATTTTTATTGGGAAATGATTTCATGCAGGTTAAAATCTAATTTTGTTCAGATTGAAGGATACATATCTGCATGTTATAAGACTAATTGAGTTGCCATAATTTACTGTTGAGCATTGAACTTAAATAGTGGCAGTCAATACTTGCAAAAAACATTTAAAACATATGTTTTCTTAAGAATGTTAAATTGCAGAGACATACAGAATATATGTTTATGTGGATTTTACAGCAAAAATATATTCTCACTGACACAAGCTGGTATCAAGTTGGGCTCACCTGCAAATAAAGGATTCAGTTATGGCTCTTAAAAGCCCAAACTGGACTGTGAAGGGACATAAAGTACTGTGGAGGGAGAGGTATTTTATCTTTCAAAGGGCAGTGAAAAAGATGCTGGATTTTTAAAGCATGCAGCTAAATGCACCCCGGGGCCTGGATGAGATCTGCAGATATACAAAGCAGGTTGACCCTGACTTGGAGTCAACTTTTTGGGCCCACCAATCTCCGTACTTGATAGAACCTGTGGTGAAATATTGGCTTCTCCCTTCTCTTGTAGTACAATGGTACAGGCCAGCCATATTTTGCTCAATATAATTAAATTGCTTTGAATATATCAAAGCCCCAATCCTGAAAACTCAGAGGTGCATGTGCAGGGAACCACTCTCATCTATGAATACATAGGACTGAGGCCCAAATAATCATTTATTGTAATTTTAGGATTGGATGTTATGCAGCTCCTACAGGCACTGCCGGTACCCACTTGTCTTAGAGAAAAACCTAGTGCTGGATATAATTAAGGTAAAATTAGAAAAGCAATACCTACATAATTACATTAATATATCAAATGTTGACTATTAATCTATTTGGAAAGGGTTTGTGTTAGGGTCTCATTAGCCTGGATGATAAGTATAACAACATACCACAATGTCAATTGGTTACCTATTAAATGCCAATTAGTATTTTAGCAATTAAGAAACTCTCCCACAAAACACCATTTCATATAAATCTGACACAAAATAATAAAAGCAAGAATTAAGTTCAGAGTTACATCATGTAAAACCTATGAAAAACAGGACAGGCCTGGAATGTACAATGGGAGAAGCTGTCCCTAGATTTTGAAAAATGGCTGCAAGCCTCACTATGGAAAAATTCATTTTCTAGAGTTTTATATTCTTTTAGTGTAGATATTTGTAGTATGATGTTCGAATCCTGCAGCTTCTCTATTCATGGGAGTTGCTACACATTATGTAGCTGTGATATCAAGACCTTTTATTTTAACAATAATCTAGGCTTCTAAATAATGGCTAGTTGGTTAAAAAAAAGAAAACCCTGAAACCAAGTTTATATATGTTAACTGGTGGCTTAAACCATCCCTGGGTCGTACAAGATTTTATTTTGTTATCTTAAATTAGATGGTGCAAATGAAAATGCAATATAAGGATTCAGATATACTTGTCTATCTGTAGATAAAGTGTTTTAACTGTTATAGTAATTAGCATTTTTATTAAATTAAAAAAAAAAGAGTTTGATGACTCAGGGAACTAGCAACAGGATAGATGACCTGAAACACAATAGAAGACCTTCATAGAAAGCAGTGGGATTTGGTTCAGGCCCACACTGCTTTCACTTCTAAGCCAATAATAGAGCTAAGTGAAATTTTTTTAGGACAAATGTTTTGTAACTTTCTGGGCTAGAATCAGAAGTGAACAGATTCAATTCTCTAGGCTGCCTGATTTGCATCAGGAATTTGAATTTAGGTCTTTTACAATATAGGTAAGTGCCCTAACAACCGTAGTACAGGTTATTCTACGGTAGGGCTCTCTCAATCTCTCCTGTTGAAAGTGTTCCACTTTATATAAATAAACAATAATTATAGCAGGGGCTGGCACCCACGTGTCCCCCTCCCACATGAGTGTCCTAGTCACCACACAATAAAGTCATTATTACTTTCATGCTCTCTGTCTGACCCAATAAATATTTAAATATGAATATAAAGTGGAACAGCTTTGACAAGATTTTAAGAGCAAGGTATCCCAGAATACTATACCCAGTAGTTAGGGTACTCAGCTTCAAATTGCTATTTCAAATTAGGCAAAGACTGAAGACTTGAACCATGCCTCCCAAACCCCAAGTGAGTGGTTCAACTGTAGGGCTATGATATGGAGTGGATGTGGTTTTGTGAATGGTGCTTCAAAATTTTCCTTTGATTTTAATTTTAAAACATGCCTAAAACTGGAATAAAGTGTTTAGTTCTGGGTCGAATAAAGTATTTCATTTGACCTGAAATGACATCTTTTTGCTTTTAGTTTCATTCAGAAAACAAAACAAACAAAAAAATCAGGTCAACCCAAAACAATTCCCACCCCCCCTCACCACCAAGTTTTGTGGTTAAACAAGTGAACTGGAAAAAAATTGCATAGCTCTAGGCAATTGTGCAAATTCAAACAAAGATAGTAATGCCAGCCTCTGTTGCTCATGGGATTAGAGCAGTGGTCTAGGAATGCAGGAATCACAAGTTAAAATCCCATGTGTCCTAGGCTATTCTGGGTTATCTCTTTTGCTCATTATTAGCCTCCCTCTGCCAAGTTAGATGTAGGGCCAGCCTCTGTAGCTCAGGGAATTAGAGCAGTGGTAACTAGGGAAGTTGTGGAATCTCCATCATTGGACATTTTTAAGAGCAGGTGTGATAAATGAAAGTGGGCTGGTAGCTCCCTTTTATGGACACCCATCCAGCCAGTAGCTATAAAATCCCTCTGAGTAATTGTTCTTTAATTGCTCTGCCTGTAAAGAGTAAAAAATCTCACTGCTATGCATAGGTTAAAGGAATTGAGTGGGAATCTGGCTAAAAGAGCCAATGGGAAGGCTACAACTTTTTAAAATGGAGAAAAGACTCCCCTTTTGTCTGTCTGTTGTTGTTCTCCTGGGGAGAGGCAGACAGGACAGCAGCTGTGCTGTAAGAAGCTTGGTCCAGGTATGAAAAAATCAACAGTATCATACCTAAAAACTACTTATTTAAAACCCCAGATATGTAAGGAAATCAGGAAGTGCCTAGGAAGACATGATTAGGTTTATTGCTTTTATTTCTTTATGACTTGTGGGATTCCTCTCTGCTAACCCCAGGTCCTTTTGTTTTGCTTGTAACCTTTAAGGTGAACCCCAGGAAAGCTATCCTTGGTGCTTAATCCTCGTAGTTGCTCTTTTAAAATCTAGCAATAACCTGAGTTCCCATATGTATTTTCTTTCTTTTTTTAAATAACATTTATCTTTTTTTAAGAACAGAATTGGATTTTTGTGTCTTAAGAGGTTTGTGTAGATGTTGTTTAATTAATTGGTGGCAACAGCTGATTTCCTTCTTTTTTTTCCCCTTTTTCAGCTCTTCCCTGGGGGGTGAAAGGGCTTGAGGGTACCCCACAGGAAGGAATTCCCAAGAATTCCTGGGCTCTCAAAGGGGTTCTGCACTTGGGTGGTGGCAGCATCTACCAATCCATCATCAGAGAAACACTGTAACCTTGGGGAGTTTAATAGAAGCCTGGAGTGGCCACTATTAATTTTTAGAGTCCTTGTGTGCCCCCATCTTATGCATTCAAAGTGCCAGAGTGGGGAATTAGACTTGACAGCAGGTTAGATAAACACCTGTCAGGAATGGTCTAGATAATTCTTAGTCCTGCCATGAGTGCAGGGGACTGGACTGGACTGGACTAGAAGACCTCTCGAGGTCCCTTTAAGTCCTATGATTCTATGATTACCTCAAGTCCACTTCATCTATGCCAAGAGGTGTTGCAGAACGTTATATCTATATATATGGGATTTTTTTGCTCTAATTTAAGATACATATATGATAATTCAAAGATATATCTCAATATGTTATTGGAACTTTGTGTGCACTTAAATTTCTACTGATGTGAATAGTACTAGACTTTTGCTCCTATTTTTAGAGAGGTGAGTTTCTTCAAACTTTCTGATACTAATTTCAGTTCAAGACAGTAAAAAGGGAAAAGTATAAATTTACCTGAATAAAAATATATGTAACAAAAAGTCTTACAATTTAGACAATTCTAAATTAGGAATTTTAGTCTTAATCTTCTCCATGTCTTCCATTGAAAATACCAATACCAACCACACAGGATGTTGTAAGGCTTAATTAATGTAAGTAAAGCATTTTTAGATGACCTGTAAAAAGGGTTATATAAATACTAAGTATTATTTTATTATATTAAACCACATACCTCTTAAGGATAACTTCACCATGAACTGGAAGACTGCAAGAATAGCTAGCTATTCCAAAGGAAAGTTTGAAAACTCATAACTTTTGATAATTGTTGAAAAAAATGAATAGTATTTTCTACTATATCCTTATAATAAAATTCTTTTCAGTCTAGATTTTCCTTCAATTCTAGTTTCCCTAGACTGCTCCAGATGTTCTAGGTGCTAATCAAAAGCTCATAATCATAAGAACATAAGAACGGCCATATTGCTTCAGAACAAAGGTCCATCTAGCCCAGTATCCTGTCTTCCAACAGTGGCCAGTGCCAGATGCCCCAGAGGGAATGAACAGAACAGGTAATCAAGTGATCCATCTCGTGTTGCCCAGCCCCAGCTTCTGGCAAACAGAGGCAGATATCAAAAATGACTTCAGTCAACTTGGGACAAAATAGCAGGATACACATTATTTCTTACTATGAAAGCAATTTGGAACCTTTTGTTGATTTTCATTCCAATTCAGTGAGTCAAGCCTAGTAACTCAGCTTGAGGATGTAGAAAAAATATATCAAAAACAAACAAACAAACAAAAAAACCTGACAAAGGATCTCTGTAACACTGAAATGGACAAAATGTGACTTGGCACATAGAACAAAAACTGGCCCCTCGTTTATTTATTACACCCGTAGACATGACATTCCCTTAACCATAATAAATATATATGAACACTAATAACTGAGCAAAAGCATATGGACTCTAATTTGGCCATTAATGCTGTCTCTCTATCAGATAAGAAGTAGTGATTATACTGTGATAGAAATAGCCTTCAGGAAACTTTTTTTCAAATTTCCTAACAGGCTCCATTTGGGGGTATGCACGAAAGCTCCAGTAGATTTTTGTTGAATCTGAACTGGTTTACTCAAGCTCATTTCAATTGACCTTTATTATAATACAACAGAATGTTAACATTTCCATTTATTCACATCAGAGTTAGCTGGAAAAATGTCAAACATTCAAAAAAAATTTGCAGGAGGAAAATTTATGAAAAATTCTGTTTCAGGATAATCAAAAATGGAATTTTTCAGCTTGCTTCCCAAGTAGCTGAGTCCCCAAGCATTCAGGTAGTTTGGGAGCCCCAGCTCTGGAACAGTTCACAAGACAGTCAGCTGGGAACCCTGGGAGTCTTCTAGCCTGCCAGGTGAACAACCTCAGGGCCGGCTCCAGACCCCAGCGCGCCAAGCGCGCGCTTGGGGCGGCGTGCCACGGGAGGGCGGCAGGCGGCTCCGGTGGACCTCCCGCAGGCATGCCTGCGGAGGGTCTGCTGGTCCTGCGGCTCCGGTGGACCTCCCGCAGGCGTCCCTGCGGAGGGTCCACTGGTCCCGCGGCTTCGGTGGCGCATCCACAGGCATGCCTGCGGGAGGTCCACCAGAGCCACAGGACCGGCGACCGCCAGAGCGCCCCCTGCGGCGTGCCGCCCTGCTTGGGGCGGCGCAATTCCTAGAGCCGCCCCTGGGGAGCCTGATGATCTGCCTGTCCACCGGCTGGCTGGTAAGAAAGTAGTCAAAAGTTTCAATGCAATCAGCATGTTCCTGTTGAACATTTCAGTTCTGTTGAATCCGTTCTGTCAGAATGTTCTCAACCAGCGCTAATTCACATACAAGACTTATTCTATGAATAACCATTAGAAAAAAAAAACAATTGTATTTTGAGACATGAAGAGAAGCAACAGGAAAAGAGCATTGAAAGACCCTACATCAACAGAAGTAGGATTCATAGATTTTAAAGGCAGAAAGGAACATTAGATCATCCAGTCTCACTTCCTTTCTATAGCATAAGCCATATACTTTCATCCATTTACTCCTGTACTGGGCCAAAAAACTTGTTCAAGTATTTGTTTAAAAACTGAAAGTACCAAGTTAAAATATCAAAAATTGAGACAGTGACATCTTTAAGCCACATACAGGGTGCAGTGACCAACCTAAAAACTCTCTTATTCTCTTCCTCTCCCAATCTCCGTCTTCCCTGTCACATTAACTTCTGAGGAGAAATTTGAGACAGTTAAATACAAGGATCTGGGGAAGCAAGCAAGAAAAGAGAAGCATCTGAGAAAGCTGATGAGGAGGTATAAAGAGTTTTCAAAGTGCATGTTTAAAATGTATACACATGTAGAAAAGGGAACGGAAACCATGGAAAGTCAACTAACCTCCATGAACAGTCAGATTCTAAGCTTTCCATCTGAGATGCAATGTGCATATACAGCTATCTTAATGTCTACAGAAGCCTATTGAAGCTCTCTGTGTATTATGGGGAAAATGTGGCTTCCGTATTGCTAACACTAACTGACATTGATGACTGGGTGTGATGGATAGGATTTGCTGGAAGGAAAAAAGAACTATTATCACAAGATATTAGGGTTCTATTGTTGCCACATTTAAGTCCTCTTACCTAGGTTTGACAGAAGGTGCTTGGTGCAGTGTGTAGTGTTGAGAACAGAAAATATGCATACAGATGTACTACTGACAGCAAAAAATGAGAGACTGATAAATTGTATGCAATCAGGAATTCTGTACTGATTGTAACAGATGCTTCTGGTGTCAGTGGCACTGGCCCCTCTCTCATGTTACTGGGGTATCAAGTTTTTTAACACTGACTATGATCATGTGGCTTGGCCAGATCATTCTCTGCACTTTTATGTGTCACACTCTTATTACACCAGTGGTCTGATTATGTCTTACATAGAGCAAACACTTTTACTTTGAAGTACAGTGATGCCCCTTAATGATAGTCACACTGAAGCAGATAGTTTTATTTAGGAAACAGAATGTAATAAATCCTTTAGAATAAAAGGATGTGAGACCCTCGTATGCTGCGGACATTTATAATTCCCAGACTCCCAGAAGAGGAGCAAGTACTACCTTAAAGGAACCTCATGACCACCTCCTCTCCCCCACATACTGGATCCAAGATTAAAGGGAACAAAATGATTCAATTTAAACTGCCCTGAAAATGACCTATATAGAAGCCACCTCCCATTCACCAGTCAACTCAGTTGCCTATGCAGACTGTGTACCAGCTGATGGCAAAGAACCAGCTTGCTGGGTCTACTCTGGGAAGAATTTGGTATGATCTGACTCTTTGTCCCACTGCGGATGTCATCTCTTCTGGTCTCACGAGCAAATGGGCATCCAATCTAAGCCTAATGAGGTTACTGTAGCTGTGGCTGCTTCAATACACTGAATATATGCTAATTAGACAGGGCAGATAATAATATATCACAGGATGTCAGTTAATCATTTTACTGTTCAAACGGCAATTATTTTTTGAAATGGTATATAGAACTGGAAGGCCCATGAGGATGGGACCAAAGCAAAAATTGTACTCACTTAAAAAAAAGTAAAATAATGAATAGCATCCTTAGCAATGGGAGTCATGTAAATCTAGCATCAATCCTTCATAAAATAGAAAAAACACTGAGTGATTCAAAAATATTCAGTGAAGTCCATTCATCCACTATATTTGTAATTTCTTTTTGAGAAGTACATCTGGCTCAACTTCTTTCTAAATCATCATGCTTATTCCTCAGTTTCAATTTCCTGTAAATTCTTATAGAATTTTGTATAGAGTGTAATGAAGTCATGTATGAAAATATCTAAGATTGAAAATTGGCTGAAGGACTATAGACAAAGGGTAATGATAAATGGCAGTGTATCAAATTGGAGGGAGTTATCCTTGGGGCATTACAGGGACAGGTGTTACGTTTATTCTTATTTAACATCTTCATCAACGACCTGGAAGTGGAAGATAAACAGAACATTAATTTAATGAATAGATTATCCTATATTGGGAGGTGGTGTAAATACAGAGAGGCTTAAGGACATATGAAAATATTAGCAGGAAACAAAAAAAAGAGCTGCAGACAAATAAAGCTGAAAGATCTTGAGAAAAATAATCAGAAACACAGGTATTTATTCGGAGTAAACCCCTCAGTGCAGTAGTGCTGGTAAGTGACCTTTGACAGTAAATTAGACAAGAGGTTACTGCCACACTGTCTGGAGTGGATCACAACCCTAAGTGCCAACCTCAGGGCAGACAGTCAAAAAGCAGGGCACAAACCCCAAACTGGTTGTATGTTCTGTAATTAGTTTTCATAAACCCAGTAACAAATGTGAACTCCTAAAACAATATAACTTACCATGGAGTCACAGGCAGTCCCCTTGGGCATTCCAGTCTATCTTGCCACCCCGGACTATGTGATGGATGGTCACTTTACACCAAAAATCACAACTATATTCAGGTTACTCCCAGTCCCAAATGATCAGTCACTTACCCCAGGTCAACTGTACTCAGATCTCAAACCAAAGACAACACCCGTAGCCACTCCTGTAACAAGCTAACTAAAGACTTATTAACTAAGAAAATAAATTAGAGTTATTTACAAGGCTAAAACAGGAAACATACACACACACAAATGAGTTACCGTCTTACATTTAAAAAGGCAGTATAAGCTTCTATAATAAGAAACCCTGTACTTCCTTTCGGGCTGACCCATGCCAAGCAGCATGTTGCTTGCCTATGTTCAAGAATCTTTGCCCCTCGGAGTCCATACAGAATTAAGAGACCTAGGTTCTCCTTGTCAGAGATTTTTATCCCCTTCACCTCAGAATCTAAGCTGACTGGATGAATTCACGTGCAAGCCTCCCGTTTATGGAGGGAGAGAGGAATGCAATCAACAAGCTCTCTGTCCTTTGATGACACAGAATGCCTCATTTGCCTCCAATAGGACATTTTGTATGCAGGATGAGCACTTTACCTTAATTAAGGCTTCTTTTCCTGATTTGTGAGTTACAGAATTACAGAGGTTTACAATGCAAACACTCAATATAACTTTATACTATGAAATACCGATATTATAAGTAGGATTAATACATGCAGTGTCCTACAAACATTCCATAAAGTCTAAACATTAAACACATCCTTATAACATTAATATCTATGTTAACTATCAGAGGGGTAGCCGTGTTAGTCTGGATCTGTAAAAAGCAACAAAGAGTCCTGTGGCACCTTATAGACTAACAGATATATTGGAGCATAAGCTTTCGTGGGTGAATGCCATGCGTCTGATGAAGTGGACGAAAGCTTATGCTCCAATATGTCTGTTAGTCTATAAGGTGCCACAGGACTCTTTGCTGCTTATTTTAACTATACAAACCCCAAAGTAAGCTAGACTGGTTTCCAGCTGTGCATTTGTCAGTGTTCAGAGAAGCCCTGGGCCTTGGCATGAGCTGGCACCTGGTTTGCCAGCATCACAATTGCAATATGGTATAACATCAAAATATCAAGCCACTTTTCAGCACCATTTGCAAAGGCTTCACACGACTGACCAGGCTGATGTTGATTCTTCTCTGTATTTTGTCAGTGAAACCACATATAATGTAAAATAATGATTTAGGGGCTGGATGGAATGAGATAATTAGAGATTAAAATAACTACATACATATGGCTTTGCTAAATAACTGAAGACACATCCTGGTCTGTTCATGTGGCAGCACATCTATGCTCGGCCCCTTCCTCTGGGCAGATTGTACATACAATCACGCAGAGAGATTCTAGCCCAAAAGAGAATTACAAACACCTTCTACTAGCATTTGAAGGGTGTAAACACCAAGGAGGAATAGGAATTATTTGCAGAGCCAATAGTTATAACTGGAAGTGCTGCAAAGAAATTAAGCATATTTTGCACTAACAGTAAAAAAAAATCAAGTATCCATTACAACAAAGAATAATTTACCAATGGAAACTGTGGAAACCCCAGGGTTTTTTTTTAAGTTGATTTGTTAAAGCACAGGAGCGTATTCCTCTGGGGAACAATCCCGCCATGATGAAAGGATATTTAATTGGTCGCCTATATGTATTTCTGCTTAAGAAGGGATGCCTGGATTTAGTTCACTGGTTCTATAGAGTCATCCTAAAAGTTTGGGAAATTGGTCACATTCCATAAAATTGGAGATGGGGTTGTAACATCCCTGTTTAAAAAAAAAGGGATCAGATTGCTATAATTATAGAATCAAAGATTCATATATTCTTAGGCCAGAAGGGACAATTCTGATCATCTAGTCCAGGGATTGGCAACCTTTGGCATGCGGCCCATCAGGGAAATCTGCTGGCAGTACAGGATGGTTTGTTTACCTGCAGCGTCTGTAGGTTCGGCCGATTGCAGCTCTCACTGGCCGCGGATTTCCCTGATGGGCCATGTACCAAAGGTTGCCGATCCCTGATCTAGTCAAACCTCCCCCACTGGATTTTGTTATATGTAGGTACCTATAGGGGAATAATGCTGCTGTTCATCCCAGGGAAGATGTTTGCAATCATGATACTGTGAACAGACTGAAATATTGTCTCAATCCAAAGATCAGAGACATCCAGTATAGCGTCCATACAGGTTGACCTCCAATCCCTACTATATATGCTCTGTGCAATGTTACTGAGAAACTATTAGAGTGACAAACAGAAGTTAACGTTGTGTTTGTAGACTCTGCAGCCACTTTTGACTCAGTGCAGCGATCAACACTATCGATAGTGCTACGCCAGTATGGGATGACAGAAGACTTTGTGTGATTAGTGGAGGTACTATACCCTGTCATAGTTAGCTGTGTGAGGGTCAATGATTGTATTACAGACTTTTTTTAGTAGAATCAAAGTATGCCAGGGATTCATTCTCTCACCTTATTTAATGTTCTAATAGATTATCTGATGATATAGCTGTTTCAGGCCAAAGTAGGTGTGAAATTGAAATATTCATCTTTACAGGATTTTGAATATGTGAATGATATTGCCTTACTTGGAGAGACTATAGACTAACTACAGCAATGGTACTTTATGGGATTTAAGATAAAACCAAAGTTGAACATGCCCCCCATAAATTGGAAATGAATGACCTGCCAATACTCTATGTAGATGGCAATGATATTGAATGTGTGAATAATTTTAGCTATTTAGATAGTCAGTTGACAGTAGGAGGTTCTATAACCAAAGAAGTCACAGATCGGTGTTGCATCAATGGCTTTTCAGCATTTACAAAGACCTCTGTTCTGAGTATCCAACGTGGTAGTGAGGACTATTCTGTTGTATGGAGCAAAAACATGGTTGTTGGGCCTAAATCACCCCATACTGACTCTTTCCAAAGGAGGATTTGCAAGGCACCATTCAAGATGGAAGTCCTTCTAAGCACCATCACGGCTACATAATAGCCATGTGATTCTGCTGCAAATGACTATGACAGTATGAGATTGAAGTGAGGAATACTGTGCTCATAGTCTAATGAATGGCTGCTCTTGCTGGTGGTCAGCTGAATTTCCTGCAGGAAATAAGGAATATATTTTCTTGTGATAATGTGGATTTCTGGATTGTCAATTAAGAGATGAAGTGTGTCTTATCACTATGAATCCTTCTTTGGTTGTCAGGTCACAAATGACTATTTCACATTCCACCAAGTGATTACTGCCAAACTTTAACAGGCTGTGAAGCCTTTTCTCTACTATTGCACAGATGTCTGTCTTGGACAGCTGAAAAGGGGATGAAGACTTATTTTCAATGTGTATAGTTTAGTTTTATTTATAGGCCTATCTACTTGGCAGTTTAAAGGAGCCGTAACTTTAAACCCACTTTAAGTTCTCTTTACACTATCAGAGCAATATAAAGGGGGTTTTGGTCCTGTTTCTGCACCTGGATCCACTTAGACAGAATAGAGCTTCACTGAAGTGAATGGGACTTCCCCTGGGTACAGAGGTCTACCTGACTGGAGCCAAATAACAGGATAGGGCTCTTAATGCGGAATGTATATCTTCCTCCTAGCTACCTAAAGCTTCCAGGACAAATAGAGGCTTTCTATGGCTACATAACAGAAGTCAGCACATCATTCGCTAATTGACGTACAAGCTCAGGAAACTAGGAGGCTTCCTACTACCCGGGAATATGGTTTGGTCAACCAACTTTATTGGAACCCTATTGTGCAGCACAGCAACATCATTAGACTCTTGAAAACATTTTTTTAATTTTGTCTATAAAAGGCCGTTATTAACTCTTATTTGTAAGACAGGCTTCCTTAACCTCAAAGAATAAGTCAGCAAAGAGAGTGATGGATTAGAGGTGCTGTTCACTAATTATTTCTTAAATTATAATATACAACCCTGGAGAATAGGCATCAGAGCTGACCGGTTTATTTTTTAACAGATATAAAAGAATTGTTGCTTTTGTCTCATGTCCAGCCTAAAACAAGGCAAATCAATTGGAAGTTTTTTTGTTTTTTTTTTAAAAAGGAAGGGGTAGGGAGAAAGAAGGGAATTGATTGAATTCATTTGTAACTAATGCAATATAAACAAGAGCAACAATGAGGAAGGCACTGTTCTTTTTAGTACCAGCCTGCTTTAATTGCTGCTGAGCATTTCAAGTAAATTGAGGAATAACACACCTGCTGAGCATCTGGATTTACCCAAGTACTTCCTATCATTCTATTGACTCCAGTGGAGAAAAAATGAAAGAACAGTGGCACAGCAGGTACAGGGGAGAGGAGGACCAACAGGAAAAGGGTTCAATATGTGAAAAACATGTTTAACTGGATCCTGGGGAGGGTTCATAGCTCTATCAGTTCCAGCAGAGTGACTAACTCTGTCAGAAATGATAAATTGCTGGTGAAAGTAACTGCTGTGTAGACAGGGCTCTCACAGATTACATTTGTGAAACCAGAAACAATAGAATAGCTGTAGAGAAAACTAAGAAAGTCCATTAGGAGATAATATACCTGACCTTTTGCTATTGATGAAACATATCATGCATGGTGTATGGCTAAACAATGAATTTCTAACCCCCTTTTTCTGATGAAATTATATTAGTTAGCAATACTGTTTCATTATAAACTAGTATTATTTTTAGTTTCTAATATTAGATCTTTATGTCTCCATATATAATGTGCCACAAAAGTCTGAAATTATTTCAGAATCATCCAGGCAAAATTGAAAATTAACAAGGATCCTAAACTAAAGATAAGTGGAAAATGAACAGGATTTAAAGTTTACAAATGTATGGTCGATATCTTGACTGCTGCGGACCCATCAAAGGCGTCCCTCCCTCTCAATGAGGGCATTATAAGATTGATTAAAGCCCTGTGACATCCTCCCTGCCTCCCACCACAAAAAGGGCTGAAAAGAAGTACTTTTCCAGCTCAAAGCTTTGAGTACTTGTACTCCTATCACCCTCTGGGCTCCCTGGTGGCCTCAGAGGCCAATGAGAGGGACAGACAGGGCAGAAAGGAATGACCCTCAAAGCAATTATTTTGGCTTTCAGTCCAATTTAAAGTTTGTGGAATATATTCATTTGAGGAAGATGACCTCGTCACTGAGATCATTTGAGATGTCTTTGTTGTACTGTTACTGAAATTGTTCAGCTGCAGAAAGTAGATCTTCATCTACTCAGTCTGTTGAACTGTCAAAGAAACTCAAAAAGGGTAAAAATTACTCACAGTGAGTCAAATCAATGTGTAAGACCTGAATGAATAGAATCAATAATGACGAGGAAGACACTTACTGTACAATACTGCTCAGCATCAGATTCAGTAGGTAAGTTGTGATTGGTGGAGAACTCAGATGAAATACCAATATTCTGTGCTACTAATTTGGACTCAGTCAGGATCACATCCCATTTTTCATGAATCTGTTGAATGTCATTGATAAGACTTTCAGTGTTATCCCTCTCAACATGAAGTGTAGCATTGCATGCTTCAATTACCAGATTAGTTTGGTGGATCATTGTAAGTAGCTTCATCCACAAAGATGACATCAGAATGCATTCACATTTGGACAAGTGCTACTGAATAGACTGAAGTTCAGTTCGAGCCTGTACAGTGAGATTGAGAGATTCAAACTCATTTAAAGCCTTTCTCACTGAATTCAAATTCTGCGCAACTAGGTGAACACCATCAATCCGTGCAGACCATCTAGTTTTGGACATCCCATTCAGTGAAACAGGAAGATACTGCTTCAGAATTTTCCCACCTTTGTGGACTGCTCCTGAAGAGATTGTACATTTGCTGAACAGTTCCAAAGTAAGTAATTGCCTTCTTGTCTGATTCAGCACAGTCAACTCTTTTACAAGGTTTACTGTGTGGTTTCCACAGCTCGAGAAAATACAGTTTGAATTGTGCTCAAGCAGAACAGCTTGTACAGCTTTGTACTTCCTAGTCATATTAGATCCATTGTCAAAGGCTTGACCAATGCAGACTTGAAAATCTAACTTAAAACATTCTAGAATTGTTAGTACTTGAGCAGCAATGTCTTTCCCAGTTTTTCTCGTGCAATTATCAAACAAAATAAACCTTTCTTCAATTGAAAATTTTGAGCTGTCTACAATCTTAACATATTGAATAACCATAGTAGTCTGTTCCTTCCTCCACAATCTGGATTGGCATCAACAATGACTGAAAAATACTTGACATTTTGAATCTCATCAAGAATTGTTGTTGTACAAATGACCCACATAGCTCAATAAACTCGTTTTGTATGTGTGTGGAGAGATAATGGACTTGCATGTGCTTTTGACTCTCTTGCGATTCTCGAACACATTTAACATGCTCTGATAAAAGTGGGTCATATTTGCTGAGGAGCTCAACTTTGCCTAGAAAGTTTCCATTTGCATGATCACCAATACGTTGACTGGAATCAAAGAAAGCCAATCCCCACTCAGAAAGAAAAAGGATGACATTCAGGATGCGCTCAAGAAGTTTTTTTTCCAGTTATTAGTTTCTGTAGAGAGAGTTCAGTCAAGAATAAATTCTCAACTGAACTTTCAGCTGATGCTGCCCTACTGGATGATTTCCATGCAACATAATTTTCTTTGGGTACGTCTACACTACGGGACTATTCCGAATTTGCATAAACCGGTTTTGTAAAACAGATTGTATAAAACCGAGTGCGCGCAGCCACACTAAAAACATTAAGTCGGTGGTGTGCGTCCACGGTCCGAGGCTAGCATCGACTTCTGGAGCGTTGCACTGTGGGTAGCTATTCCGTAGCTATCCCATAGTTCCCGCAGCCTCCCCGCCCCTTGGAATTTCCAGGTTGAGATCCCAGTGCCTGATGGGGCAAAAATCATTGTCGCGGGTGGTTCTCGGTAAATGTCGTCAGTCACTCCTTCCTCTGGGAAAGCAACGGCAGACAAGCATTTCGCGCCTTTTTTCCCTGGATTGCCCTGGCAGATGCCATAGCATGGCAATCATGGAGCCTGTTTTGCCTTTTGTGACTGTCACCGTATGTGTACTAGATGCCGCTGACAGAGGCAATTCAGCAGCGCTACTCAACAGCATGCTTTTGCTTTTGCATGACAGCAGAGATGGTTACCAGCCATACTGCACCATCTACCAATCCATAAATTGGTAAAAAGATGATCATGGCTACCAGTCGTTTTGCACCATTTGCTGCTGTCATAAGTGCCCCTGGCTGCTCTTAGCCAGGGCGCAAAAAAAAATTGGGAATGACTCCTGAGTCAATCCCTCCTTTTGGTATCTAAAAATAGAATCAGTCCTGCCTAGAATATGGGCAAGTGTACTAGAGAACCACTGTATCAGAGAGCACAGCTGCTCTGTGTCAGATCCTGCAGAAATTATGAGCTGTATGCTATTCACAGGGAGTGCTCCTGCAACAACTCCACCTGTTGATTCCGTTCTTCCCCCAGCCTTCCTGGGCTACCGTAGCATTGTCCCCCCACTTGTGTGATGAAGTAATAAAGAATGCAGGAATAAGACACACTGATTTGTTAGTGAGAAATGAGTGGAAGGCAGCCTCCAGCTGCTATGATAATCCAGACAGGACAGTAAGGAGTGTGGAGGAGAGGAGCCCAGCATCCCTCTGCTAGTCCAGGGGCAATTGAATCTTTTTTTTACACATGAAGGGTGGGGGCTGACAGAGCTCAGCCCCCTGTTGCTATGATGACGATGGTCATCAGCCATACTGCACCATCTACCAGGAAAAATTAGGGCCAGGCGCCCTTGATCGACCTGACGGATGCTAGTCAGCATGGTTACCAGCCCTTTTGCACTGCCCCATGTGCCAATAGGCTGATGATGAGGACGGGTACCAGTCGTTTTGCACCATCAGCCACCCATGGCGGGGGGGGAGCAAGGATGTTGGTGTTCAGTGCTGCAGCATTGCGTCTATCTGCAGCATTCAGTAAAGATAGGGTGACATGTAAAAGAGTCAAGAGAGGATTGTTTTCCCTTTCACTTCTGGGAGTGGGGGGATGCGTAAATTGCCGAGCTATGCCCTGACCCACCGCGGACACTGTGTTTGACCCTAGAAGCATTTGGAGCTCAGCCAAGAATGCAAATGCTTTTCAGAGAGACTGCAGGAACTGTGGGATAGCTTGAGTCCTCCAGTCCATGAGCGTCCATTTGATTCCTTGGCTTTCCGTTACGCTTGTCACGCAGCGGTGCGCTGAGTCCCTGCTATGGCGTCTGTCTGGAGATTTTTTTAAAATGTTTAATTCGTCTTCTGTAACGGAGCGTTGATAGAACAGATTTGCCTGCCCTTACAGCGATCACGTCCGCATGGTCCATGCGGGAGCTCTTTCTTTATTTTGATTTTTAACTGCATCGCCACACGTGCTGATCGGAGCTCCACGCTGGGCAAACAGGAAATATTCAAAAGTTCGCGGGGCTTTTCCTGTCTACCTGGCCACTGCATCTGAGTTCAGATTGCTGTCCAGAGCGGTCAGTGGTGCACTGTGGGATACCGCCCGGAGGCCAATACCGTCGATATGCGGCCACACTAACCCTAATCCGATATGATAATACCGATATTAGCGCTACTCCTCTTGTTAGGGAGGAGTACAGAAACCGGTTTAAAGAGCCCTTTATACCGATATAAAGGGCCTCTTAGTGTGGACGGGTGTGGCGTTAAATCAGTTTAATGCTCCTAAAACCGGTTTAAACGCATAGTGTAGACCAGGCCTTTGTGTGATGTTGAACTCTCATGTGATGGTATTCAGTCTTTCAACTTCCTCCAACCTCTGTTGATGCTCCCTCCTGATTGATCAGAGAGCACTGATGTATTTATATCACTTTTGTTCAAAATGAAGAAGGGTGCACAGTACATAGATTGTTTTTCCATACTCCAGCATAACCGGTCTCTTGTGCAGGTCTCACCATTTGGAAGAGTTTTTGTCAGCAGATGAGTAGAGAAAGTATGATTATCAGCATCTAGTGGAATGTTACCTGGAATTTAAAAACAACTAATTTGAAGAAAAGATTGCATTTGGGCAGCATTGCTTTTGTCAATAAGTCCAAGGTCAGTCACAGTCAAACCTGTAGTACTCATGAATTGCTCTTGTTGCATAAGGTCTCCATCTTCTTGTTGCTGTTGAGTTTCTTGATCGTGCACAGGATCTCCTGCTGCTACTGTTACTGTTGGCACATCTCCTTTTTGACTACTGTCCTAATGTTCAGATATTGGCATTGAAATATCCTCTGTTGCAGTTGCATAGTTTTCTTTATCTGTAGCATTCTTTGTTCGGTAATAATATTTGGTAACAGCCAATAATTCCAAATTGGTTTTCCAGTGGTTTGAGAAACAAAGTTATTGGCTTTGAGCTCTTAGCTGCTGCTTCACTCAGTTGTTTTCATCTCTTGCTTCCACCACATTCAAATCTCCTCTTCATAGTGATCTATCTGGTCAATATGTAGCCTATCAACACTTGAAATATTCTGCTGTAAATAAGTAGCTTATCTACACTTGATCTTCTACTGTAAACATATGCACAAATGCTGAATGGTACACAAATGGTGAAAAGACTTAAAACGAAGGAATACTAATTAAGAACACAAAATGAAACAGGCAGACAGGTTATTATCCTTATCACTGATTCAAAACTCAAGCACGCAAGGTATAATATAACAGATGAACTGAAGACAAAGGGAAGACATATATACAGAAAACACAGACACAGATACAGACAGAGGGATAATGTCCAAAAATTTCAAACGTGTGTCCTCACGAAACTCACTGTACAAGATTGTCCTCACAAATCTTCACCTTGAATCTGGGCCTATAGACTATGAAAGCCTATGATGATGGCCAAGCTACCAAGCTAGGGCTCAACCAACCAACCAGTTACCTCTTTTAGCTACGATATGAAGATAATAATGAGGAATTCTCACACATAAATAATTCCTTAGTCAACTATAAAGACACTAATATGTAATAATTCTCTACCTTTCAACACACATTTGATCCAGCACCTGCCACTGGTAGTGGTTTGTTTATATAATCAGCTGATCTGAGAGGACATGTTCACCACGGTCCAATCTTGTGCCATCAGAACTGATATATATTTTATTAATATTTATGAAAAATTTTAACACTTTAATATGACAAAATCTATATCAGTTAAGAAAAAAAAATATGTTTTTTACCAAATCACATCTCTTATTTGCTTAAATTTGCAGCTGTAAGCTGACAGAGTGTGTCACATTTTGGTCCAATAGGGATGCGCATAAAAACAAGTTGCAAAACTTATCAAATGCCAAAAAATTAACAAGTGTCTAAATTTGAGTCCCCCTTTGAGCTTGAGGCCCAGGCTAAATGGCCCTACTGGTCTCCCTCCCCCCTTCCCCGATTGTCCCTGGCTGCTGCTTCCAGGAGCCACGCAGTTCCATGGCAGGCAAAGAGCCTGCCTTAGCCCTGCTATGCCATCGACCAGACTTTTAAGGGCCCACTCAGAGCCTCCAGGGTCCCTTTTAGATCAGGCATTCTGGTGGAAAACTGGATACCTGGCAACCCTACCACACTCCAGCCCAAGTACAAAGGTCTACACAGCAATGAAACAGGCCCACAGCACAAGTCCCATAAGACTAAGTTGGCGGGCATGGGCCAGCCATGGGTTTTTCTTTGCTGTGTAGACATACCCTGTGATGTCACTCAAGCAGACCAGTGGCAGAGCCAGAAGAGAACCCAGGTCTTCTGATACCACATCCAATGTCCTATCCCCTAGAACGGAGGTCTTCAATCTCTGGGGTGCATCCCCCAAGGGGGGGACATGGAGTAATGTTCAGGGAGCCCGGATTGGGCCTGGACCAGCCCCCACAGGCTGCCTGAGGTCCCAACTGCCAGCCCCGAATCCAGGGATCCACTCCTGGCTGCAGCTCCTGGCCCCATGCACAGGGTTCTGGTTGCCTGACCTGAGCCTGAAGATCTGCTCCTGGCCACGGCTGCCAACCCTGCACCTGGGGTCCCAGCTGCCTGTCCACACCCCGGGCTATGTGGCCAGATGCAGCTGCAGGCCTCAGCCCCGGCCAAGGGTCCGCTCATACCCCCACCCACACCCCTAGCTGTGTCCACAGCTTTGGACCTTTTACCCCTGTCCACATCCCCCCCTCCCAGAGCCACATCACTGCTCCTGGCTCCATGGGAGGAGGGGGGCATGGACAAGTGTAAAGGGGGGGCATGATATCACACAGAAGGCTATGTAACCTGGTGCAGCCAGACAGTAAATGGGAAAAATTCGGGGTTGTTTCCATCTTGCAATATTTGAAGTCATTAACATTTTCTACATTTTTAACCAATTTTTTATTATAATCAATTTTTTCAATATTTTTAGTTTGTTTAAAACCATATTTTCAGTAATAAAACATGTTTTTTAGTAAACTAAAAATGACTATACAATTTTGATGAAGTATTTGGTAATAAAAAACACAAAAATGGAAAATTTAAATGTCAATGATATTTTGTGAAAAGTATTCCTTGAAAAAAGTCTATTTGTCAAAACCCCCAACCATCTCCAAATTGATGTGTGTGAAATATTTCAATCAGCTGTATAATTTGGTAAGTTGATTCAACAGAAACAAAAGGTAGCAACAGGCAGTAAGGTCTGTTCAGCAGGAGATTTATAAGAGGATTTATAATAAGCACAAACAAGGTAACAATCAAAGGAGTAACCATGTAAACTGAAGTTCTTTCCAATCCTGAGGATTTTTACTAGTGCTTGAAGCCTGTGGAGACCTTCTATTTACCAGCAATTATCTCCCCACAGAGCTTGGGCGAAGAGCTGAGAGGCTAACAGAGGGAGTTTGACTGTGAGTTCACCTGAGCCTTTCGTCTTGCAGGCTTTTCTGAGTAGTTACTGCAACAGCTGAGGAAGCTCTTAGAAGAAAGGTAATATGGATGGTGAGCAATTAGCTATTGTGACCTGCACAGGATATGCCATGTTTGTCTTTCTTCCACAGGACAGAAGCGACTTTGTCTGTACAAAGTGCAAGCTGGTCTCCATATTGGAAGAGAAGGTTCAAGGTCTGGATAAACAAGTATCAACCCTGCATTGCATAAGAGAAAATTAAAATTTCCTGGACAGACATCAGGATATGCTTCTTCGTGCACAGCACTCTGAAGATTCAGAACAGGCTGCACAGCAGGGACAGAAGGAGGGTGAAGAAAATTGCCAGCATGTGACCTTCAGAAGAAGAAAGAGGAGCATCCATGTATCAGCAATGCAGATACCGGTGAGCAACCGTTTTCATGTTCTCTCCACAGGGTACTAATGTGGAGAGTGGACCAGATGATACATCTGATGGAAGGGAGCAGAAGGAGACTCCACCGATTGGAAGTCATGAGATGCACTGTCCTCGGGAAGGGGATTCCACAACCACCACTCCCAAGAAAAGGAAGTGGATGGTGGTGGTTGGTGACTCTATCCTAAGGGGGACTGAGTAATCTATCTGCCGTCCTGACCAGGAAAGCCGAGAAGTGAGCTGCTTGCCAGGAGCTAAGAGTCATGATGTGATGGAGAGACTGCTAAGACTCATCGAGCCCTCGGATCGCTACCCCTTCCTGCTTCTCCATTTGGGCACCAATGTTACTGTGAAGAATGACATTGAGCAGATCACTGCAGACTACGTGGCTCTGGGAAGAAGGATAAAGGAGTTTGAGGCGCAAGTGGTGTTCTCGTCCATCCTCCCTGTGGAAGGAAAACGCCTGGGTAAAGACTATTGAATCGTGGAAGTCAACGAATGGCTACACAGGTGGTGTTGGAGAGAAGGCTTTGGATTCTTTGACCATGGGATGGTGTTCCAAGAAGAAAGATTGCTAGGCATAGATGGGCTCCACCTAACAAGGAGAGGGAAGAGCATCTTCGCAAGCAGGCTGGCTAACCTAGTAAGGAGAGCTTTAAACTAGGTTCACCAGGGGAAGGAGACCAAAGCCCTGAGGTAAGTGGGAAAGTGGGATGCCAGGAGGAAGCATGAGCGGTAGAGCTCAAGAGGGGAGGACTCCTGCATCATACTGAGAAAGCAGGGCGATCAGCAAATTATCTTAAGTGCCTATACACAAACACAAGAAGCCTGGGAAACAAGCAGGGAGAACTGGAAGTCCTGGCACAGTCAAGGAATTATGATGGGATTGAAATAACACAGACTTGGTGGGAGAACACACATGACTGGAGTACTGTCATGGATGGATATAAAGTGTTCAGGAAGGACAGGCATGGCAGAAAAGTTTTGGGAGTTGCATTGTATGTAAGAGAGCAGTATGACTATTCAGAGCTCTGGTATGAAACTGCAGAAAAACCTGAGCGTCTCTGGATTAAGTTTAGGAGTGTGAGCAACAAAGGGGATGTCATGGTGGGAGTCTGCTATAGACCACCAGACCAGGGGGATGAGGTGGACGAGGCTTTCTTCTGGCAACTAACAGAAGTTACTAGATCGCAGGCCCTGGTTCTCATGGGGGACTTCAATCACCCTGATAGCTTCTGGGAGAGCAATACAGCAGTGCACAGACAATCCAGGAAGTTTTTGGAAAGTGTAGGGGACAATTTCCTGGTGCAAGTGCTGGAGGAACCAACTAGGAGCAGAGCTCTTCTTGATCTGCTGCTCACAAACAGGGAAGAATTAGTAGAGGAAGCAAAAGTGGATGGGAGGCAGTGACCATCCACTGCCTCCTTTCTTTCCTGACACAAGAAAGAAAGGAGAGCAGCAAAATACAGACCCTGGACTTCAGAAAAGCAGACTTTGACTCCCTCAGGGAACTGATGGGCAGGATCTCCTGGGAGAATAATATGATGGGGAAAGGAGTCCAGGAGAGCTGGCTGTATTTTAAAGATTCCTTATTGAGGCTGCAGGAAAAAAAACATCCCAATGTGTAGAAAGAATAGTAAATATGGCAAGCAACCAGCTTGGCTTAACAGCGAAATCCTTGCTGATCTTAAACACAAAAAAGAAGCTTCCAAGAAGTGGAAGATTGGACAAATGACCATGGAGGAGTATCAAGATATTGCTCAGGCATGCAGGTGTGAAATCAGGAAGGCAAAATCACACTTGGAGTTGCAGCTAGCAAGAGATGTTAAGAGTAACAAGAAGGGTTTCTTCAGGTATGTTAGCAACAAGAAGAAGTTCAAGGAAAGTGTGGGCCCCTTACTGAATGTGGGAGGCAACCTAGTGACAGAGGATGTAGAAAAAGCTAATGTACTCACTGCTTTTTTCACCTCTGTCTTCACATACGAGGTCAGCTCCCAGACTACTGCACTGGACAGCACAGTATGGGGAGGTGACCAGCCCCCTGAAGAGAAAGAAGTGGTTCAGCACTATTTAGAAAAGCTGGACGAGCACAAGTCCATGGGGCCAGATGCGCTGCATCCGAGAGTGCTAAAGGAGTTGGCAGATGTAATTGCAGAACCATTGGCCGTTATCTTTGAAAACTCATGGCGAATGGGGGAGGTCCCAGATGACTGGAAAAAGGCTAATGTAGTGCCCACCTTTAAAAAAGGGAAGAAGGAGGATCAAGGGAACTAAAGGCCAGTTAGCCTCACCTCAGTCCCTGGAAAAATCATGGAGCAGGTCGTCAAGGAATCAATACTGAAGCACTTAGAGGAGAGGAAAGTGATCAGGAACAGTCAGCGTGGATTCACCAAGGGAAAGTCATGCCTGACTAACCTAACTGCCTTCTATGATGAGATAGCTAGCTCTGTGGATGAGGGGAAAGCAGTGGACGTGTTATTCCTGGACTTTAGCAATGCTTTTGATACGGTCTCCCACAGTATTCTTGCCAGCAACTTAAAGAAATATGATCTGGATGAATGGACTATAAGGTGAATAGAAAGCTGGCTAGATCATCGGGCTCAATGGGTAGTGATCAATGGCTCCATGTCTAGTTGGCATGCAGTATCAAGTGGAGTGCCCCAAGGGTTGGTACCAGGGCCAGTTTTGTTCAATATCTTCATTAATGATCTGGAGGATGGCGTAGATTGCACCCTCAGCAAGTTTGCAGATGACACTAAACTGGGAGAAGTGATAGATATGCTGGAAGGTAGGGATAGGATACAGAGGGACCTAGACAAATTATAAGATTGGGCCAAAATAAATCTGATGACTTTCAACAAGGACGGAAGTATCCCATGCACTGCTAGAGACTAGGGACCGAGTGGCTAGGCAGCAGTTCTGCAGAAGATGACACAGTGGATGAGAATCTGGACATGAGTCAACAGTGTGCCCTTGTTGCCAAGAAGGCTAATGGTATTTTGGGCTGTATAAGTAGGAGCATTGCCAGCAGATTGAGGGACGTGATCACTCCTTTCTATTCGACATTGGTGAGGCCTCATCTGGAGTACTGTGTCCAGTTTTGGGCCCCACACTACAAGAAGGATGTGGAAAATTGGAAAGAGTCCAGTGGAGGGCAACAAATATGATTAGGGGGCTGGAGCACATAACTTATAAGGAGAGGCTGAGGGAACTGGGATTGTATAGTCTGCAGAAGAGAAGAATGAGGTGGGATTTGGTAGCTGCTTTCAACTACCTGAAAAGGGGTTCCAAAGAAGATGGATCTAGACTGTTCTCAGTGGTACCAGATGACAGAACAAGGAGTAATGGTTTCAAGTTGCAGTGGGGGAGGTTTAGGTTGGATATTAGGAAAAACGTTTTCATTAGGAGGGTGGTGAAGCATTGGAATGGGTTACCTAGGGAGGTGGTGGAATCTCCTTCCTTAGAGGTTTTTAAGGTCAGGCTTGCCAAAGCCCTGGCTGGGATGATTTAGTTGGGAATTGGTCCTGCTTTGACCAGGGGTTTGGACTAGATGACCTCCTGAGGTCCCTTCCAATCCTGATATTCTATGATTCTTGTGCTGAGCAGCATCTCATATGGAAAATAAAATGTAGCTGGAGTTAATCCTTTTTGTACTAGAGACCGGATAGTGACACTGCACCTTGTCACATCTTCTCCTTGTTTTAAAGCTAAACATTCAGACAAGTGTAATTTCATTTAGACACAGTTTTCATGTGAAGTATATTTCTGTAACAATTCTAGTTTATTTTGGATGATTAAGGTTTAGAGTGATACAAACTATTATTTGTTTGTTTAAAAGGAATAGCAGATGAAAGTTGTTGCTTGCAGATTTTTCCATCATCTGCAAACAGTATATAGAAGAAAAGGTTTAGATAAGTGTAACTGGATAATGAGCAACTGGAAGTGGAATATAATTAAATGAGAGGAAATAATGAAAAAGCTGAGAATTTTATTCTTCTGAAGCTATGCCCACCAAAATCCACAGTTTTGCAACTGACATAATTAGAGCAAACAAAGGAAATACTATAGACTATCACCGAGGATTAAAGCTATATATTTAAATCATGAGAGATCTGGTTGTATCTCAGAGGGGAGATAGGAATGTGTATATTTTCATCACCGCATGTGTTATGTGTTCAAATCCCCACACACTAAACCGAGTATATGGGATAGATCCTTGGCTGTTGTGAATCTATGAAGATCTATTGACCTCACTGGAACTACGTGTATCTAGTCTTATGCCTCTCAATACACAAAATAGGTGGAATATAACATTTTACATAATAATTTCTGGAAATCTAAAAGATGCAGATTTTAAAAACTAATAATGGAAAAATAGGATTATGTTGTGCTGAATCTTGCACTTATATTCTATTTGTATTGATGATTAGGCTTATGTTCTTATATTTGTGTCTTTTTTATGCTGCCCTTTTTGATGAGAGCTCCCTCTTTATCCCACTTTTACCCTTCTTCCCTCCCTCAAATTAATTTCTTCTATGAAGTGCACTAATTCTAACACAGGGTTTCTCAAACAGGGGTCGCTGCTTGTGTAAGGAAAGCCCCTGGCAGGCTGGGCTGGTGTGTTTACCTGTACCATCCACAGGTCTGGCCGATCATGGCTCCCACTGGCTGTGGATCACTGCTCCAGGCCAATGGGAGCTTCTGGAAGCAGTGGCCAGTAAGTCCCTCGGCCCGCGCCGCTTCCAGCAGCTCCCATCGGCCTGGAGCAGTGATCCGCAGCCAGTGGGAGCTGCGATCAGCCGGATCTGCAGACGGGGCAGGTAAACACACTGGCCCGGCCCGCCAGGGGCTTTCCCTACACAAGTGGTGACCCCTGTTTGAGAAACCCTGTTCTAACACATGCCAGAAGAATGCTGTTACCTTCTAAACATTTAAAAAAATCAACAAAGCTAAACTTTCTTTTTTAAAAAAAGATGTGATTGTAAGCAAAAGTCACCTGCTAGATTGCATTATGGCATGCTTTAAATCCATGTTTAGGCCCATTATAAGTAAGGAAGTAGGGAATACTTATGCCAGTAAAATAAATGGCATTCAGAGTGCATCTTTGGAAATCAGAGCATATATTGAGGCACATAACTGGTATTTAGTCACCAACCCTGGGGCAAACAAGTTTAGCTATGTTGGCTTTCATGTCTGAGCTGTGCTGCATATCTCATTAGTATGTAAACTCCTTGGTAAATGATTGTGTTTTCCAATGTGACATACACAGTGATGAAAACAGGGACAGTGCTTAACAAATAACATCCAGGAACAAAGAACGTAGACCACAGAACGTAGACAAGATGGGGACTCTATCCTGGGAAGCAATGTATGGGAAGAATGTAGAGAAACTGGAAAGGATCCAGAGGTGAGTCACAAAGATGAGCAAAAGCTGAAGGAACTGTGTATGTTTAGTTTGGAAAAGAGAAGATTAAGGGGGGACATCATAATGGTCTTCAAATACTTGAAAGGCTGCCAAAAAAGATGTTGAAAAGTTGTTCTCTTTTGCCACAAAAAGCAGGACAAAAGGCAATGGATTTAAACTACAGCATAGCAGATTTAGATTAAATCTCAGGAAAAAGCTTCCTAACTATAAGAACGGTAGGAAATGGAACAGACTGCCTAAGGAGGTGGTGAAAGCTCCTTCACTGGAGGTTTTCAAAAGGAGGCTGGCAAGCCAGCTGTCATGGGTAGTTTAGACACAACAAATCCTGCATCTTGGCAGGGGGTTAGCCTAGATGACCCTTGAGGTCCCTTCTAATCTTATACTAATCTTATACTGATTCTATGACCTCAGCCCACATTCACAGCACAGTGGCTGCTCCTGTCCTGCAGAGCTGGGCCCAGCTCCCTGCTCTCGGCATTGTAACCTGGCAATGGGGTTGCAGCGCAGCTCAGGTGTGTGGCCCACCTGCCCCTCCACCATTATGTTGGAGTGGCACCCAGACCAAGTGAGTGAGTGGCACTGTGACTATGTGTGTTGGGTTGCAACATCTGAAGCACTAAGCTGGGCCCAGCCCCAGCCTACAGGACAGGAGTTGCCTCTATGGTGTGAGTTTTTCCATTTTTATTTCATATTTGCCAAAAAAAAACAAAAAACAAAAAACAAAAACAAAAAAACCCACTTCCTCCCTCCCCCAAAAGCCCCATAGGCTCTATGTATTTGCAACCTTTCACCTAGCTGCCAGCCTTAGTAAAATACCCTTTCAGTTAATCACACAGCTATGTAGCTATTTGGACCTGCTAGGGCTACAAGGCCTAGCTGCTGAAGCACCTACAGTGCTTGCTGCTTTCTCACAGCACACCTGGCATGCTACTGGTACCTTAGAGATTTGCTGCACTCTGGCACTGAGCAGTCCCAATAATTACATTGCTTATTGGCAAGATGGCCTGATTACTGTCAGAGGAGTATGTGTCCTGCTATACTGTGTTTGGCCATAAAGGGCTAGATTGAGCTTTTAGATTCAGCTATGATCAAGAGCATACACATAACTGCACTGCCTCAGGAAGAGCATTCACAAGCAGAGCTGGTTGGAAACAGAATTTCTGTTCCATTGGAAATTAAAAAAAAAAATCTGAATTTCCCATAAAACAAGAACACACACACACACACACACACACACAAATTCACTTTGGGACTTGCACTTTCAGGTTATTTCCATATTGTGGAAGTGTTTCAATGAGTCTGTCCTTTCAAGTTCATTTTTAATATTATAGTATAACATTAATTTCAATATCATTGTGACACGGAGCCAGAAAGGGTTAAGTAACTTGCAGGCTAAATGACTCAAATTCAACCTTTAAATATATATTAGAAAATGTATACATGGTAATTAGAGCCATTACTTATAAATAGCTAGCAAAACTATGTTAGGTAGGATAGATCTTTAAAATGCAAACCTGTATTGTTAGAGAATTAGAGGTAAATAATAATTATATCTATATATGTTTACCTATCTCTTGTTAGATGTTAATCACAAAACCAGATTAGCTTGTGGATTCTAATTCCCTTTCATGTCTTAATTACATTATATTATGCTTGTGGATGGTTCAGTTAACCTTAAGATCAAAGATGTAAGATATTGCAGGAAATAATATTACTTACATTGTCTTCAGTTTACATTGTCTGTGCCATAATGGAATGCCTTGACAGTTTGAATGAATAATTGCCTTATGCTAATTAATACTGCTAGTTTACCTGTGTATTCATAGGAAATAAGGATTTTTACTTCAAAGCAATGATGTGCTTTACCTATTCTTCATTCAAGGAAGGCTTGCTATGTTATCATGCTGTCAAGAAGCTATAGTAGCCTGCCAGAGATCTATAAAAGAACTCTAGGACTTGATCCTATCATCTCAGATTCTGCTTAAGCTTTGTCAGGGGAAGCTTAAGATGCAAAACTGAGGTCTCCAGCTCCAGTCTGGATTACTCTGATATGTGACACGGACTGCCTGTTTGAACTATAACTTGATGAACTGATTCCAGAAAGGACTTTTTGCAACTGAGCAGCTCATCATCTCTACTATGAAACTGACTCAAGATCTTTATTCATATTGTATGTATAATGATCTTTTAACCACAATACTCCCTCTTTCTTCTTTTTTAATACAAATTTTAAATAATCATCACCATATTTGACTTGGCTGTCTGGGTGGGAGCACAGGGCTACACTGCTTTAAGTGAACTGATTTTTTTGGCTTCTGGATAACTAGTAAGGTATTATAGAAGCTGTTTCGTTGCTGTCTTGCTGATTCTAAATATTAGAATAACCACCAGTTTTGGGGACCATCTGCCCCATTCTTGGCAGTTTGCTCTGATTGAGAAATCTCATTGTGGGGCCCCACGGTCACAATAATATGAAAGTTAAAAAGTGTTTTCTGATTGTTGAAATGAAGTGGTTTTACTTTCTGCATTAAAAATGTTATTGACATAGAGATGTGCCTGTGAAATGTTTAGATTTTGATAAAAGTGAATTTTTTAATGGGAAAAATGTTAATGTTAGGTAAGGAAGGCACTCCCAAAGAGACAGGAAGTTCCTGAGGAAAGGGCCTCGTAGGACAGGTTATCAGGCAAGCTCACCAGAGCAGGGAGCCTACAGGATGTGCTTCTGGTGACAGGAAACTCTCCAGGGAATGCACCAGAAAAGGAAGACTAGGAGGTTCTCTTAGAGATTCCTAATAGGACAGCTGCAGAAGTCAGGCATCCAGGGAGGCCTGGTTAGGATTTGGGGTAATTCAATTATGGACTATTTTTTGACCAGCCCTCGTGGGAAGGATCTGTATTTCAGAGAGTCACAGTTCTTCATCTGTTCTCCCCCTTGCATCAGTTGGGAAGTAATTTACTACACCTTTTTATGGAGAATAGCATACTCTTGTCAAGTGTTCTGGCCAGCATATAGAGGGCCAAAGCTCTGCATCCTCCCTTCCCAACTGCTCATAAAATGGTGGGGAGAGTACCAGCCTCTGCTCTCTCCATCACATCCAGAGTGTCCTGTGTGGCTGCACAGAGGTAATAAGGAGGGTTTTCACCCCTGTGTGTAGGAAATGATAAGTTCTGGAATTACTACTGGACAGTATTTTGTATTTATATAGAATTATTAGACAGTTCATATATATTTAAATTGGTTTGAGTTATATTAAAGCTCACAGAGGTGTTATATCGGAGTTTAGGGGGAAAAAAACATGGACTCAAGCAGCAGTGCAGTTAGATAGGGTCCAGTCCTTCCATTGAAATGGAGTGAAGGAGTGAAGGATCAAGCCTCTAGCTATTATAAAAAGAGCATTTAAAATACCTTCTCTCTCCTTACCCCCATTTCCATTATCTTTGATGGGAGTACTGATGGGAAATTTACTTAATCTAACCTATTCCAAGATTTAACAAGATTTTAGTAATAGTTCTTTCATGAGAAAATGTGTTCACTCAGAAATTACCTTTGATAGTTGATGTAAAACAGTTGTTTCCTGGGTATTGTTGTATGACTTGTTGAAAGAGTAAATTGCTTTCATTGGTCAAATGTACCCCATCCATACTGGACTGCTAATTGTGATTATATTTTATGTTTCCATGCTCAGGTTATTTTATTCTTGTATCCTTCAAAGAAACCAATTCCTTATTCACCAGGGTATCTAGCCATATAAGTGAAAGAAAGGTCTTTCTGCCTCTGATTAACATTGTGCCAAACTATGGCAGAGTATATAGTCCTGGTAGCTGGTAACATATCTTTATTTTGAAAGAATCAGTTTTACTTTGCTAAATTAATCCATCCTTTTAATATGACCAAGGTCATTTCCTTCCACATAAATCACTCAAAGAGTATGGAATTGGATGGGTAACAGCTGGTAACAATTTACAATGCCACCTCATGCCTTTAATGAGTGAATTAATTCCTTTCAGTCTTAAGTTAAATATCTGTACCATACTGTATGGATCCAGGAAATCTCAAAATAATGGAATGCCTTGACATGGCTTCATGAGCCAGGGAAGAAAGGGGTAGGCTGGGTCCCCCAAGGTCACTACTTTTGACATTTCAACAACGCAGTGGAAATCTGCCGATCAGGAAAGAAGGTCCTTGCTTTTGGCTTTCTGAACAGTTCTTAACGATGCAACCAATCAAGCACCTTACTTGACCAGCCAACATGGATGTCAGTGAAGCATCCCTGGTGATCCACCAGCACTTCCATAACCATGGACAATGTAATGCTTTTTGCTGAGATACTCTGTGGCAAGGTAGTCTGGGGCCAAAAGAGGAATGTGCATGCTGTCTATTGCTCCATCGCAGTTCAGGAACCCCATAGCTGCAAAGCCATCCACTATGTCCTGCACATTGCCAAGAGGCACAGTCCTATGTAGCAGGAGATTAATGGCCCTGCACATTTGCATGACAGTGGCCCCCAAGGTGGATTTTCCCACTCCACAGTGACTTCCCACTGAGCAGAAGCAATCTGGCATTTCAAGTTTCCACAATGTGATTGCCACTCACTTCTCCATTGTCCGTGGAGTTCTCAATTTGGTGTCCTTGCTTTGAATGGCTGGGGTGAGCAAGGCACATAGATCTCTTGGTTCTCACTAGCTCTCTCAGTGAACTGGCTGCCATGAAATCATCATGTTTCTTATTGTGACTCTGCAAATACTGGAGGATAGTGTGTCCTACATTTCCAAAGCTCATGACGATACTGAGCTTTGGAAATGTGCAGGCTCTGTCCTTCTCTCAGAGATGGTGAACAGCAACAAGTGCCTTATGTTTATGGAAAACTGAAAATAAGTGTGAAGATTATAGGGCAGAGAACATTGCATTATGGGAAGTTGATCCCTGTCTCCTGGTCACTACTGCAGGAGTCGTTTCTGTCCCACCATACATTGCCCAAACTACCCCAAAAAACCAGTGTGCTGAACAGTGGTGGGTTGCACACTCTGATACCTACCCAGGGTGCACCACACTGTGCACTAATACAAGCACTGCTGGTGAGTGTGCTCAGCACAGATGCGAGAAGCCAAGTATACACACTCCCAAATGAGATACCAACTGCAGTGGCTGTATGTCAACATAAACTGAGTCAGCAAAACTGTGTACTATAAACATGGCCTCAGTGATTTTTTTTAACCTGTCTGCTTAACCTTTATCTATAGCAAGTGACCTGGAGAAACAGGTTTCTATAGAGGAAATACATTTATAAACAACGTTCTATTGATGCAGATGGCAAGGAAACTTCATGGCATTAAAAAGAGGAAAATAGAACTTTCTACCAGATTCCATTACTGCTTCTATTCATTCAAAATTAGCTCATTAAAAGTTAAAAACGTACCCACTAAATTCACAGATTATTAGTGTTTCCAGCAAGATGCTTAACTTTGCATTAGAGAGCAAATGGAGAGAGATGATTGAGTGGGAAGGGACTTGAAAGTGAAGACAAGCAGGTTAGGAGCTAAACACTATCTGCCTCGTGACCCCAACCCATCTCCTGATTGCCCTTTCCTTTCAGAATGATAACATTCAAGAACCCCACAGCAGAGAGAGAAAAAGCAGCTACTCCCTTAGGCTGTGAGTCACAACCCACCCCGCCTTGCTTTAGGAGGCCTCTTTCCATACTTACTGTGATCCCATGCTTTTTTTTCGTTTACAGTCAGAGCCCCTTATGTTGCAAGCAAAACCAGAAATGCCCCCCTGCTCTTAAAGTGATATGCTCACTAAACCAGGATTTGTGAAGGGGTCCATGGGAGGGAGCCCTACAGCTTTGTCCTGTGCTTGTGCTAGCTAGGAGAATGCCACTGTCTTCTGTTCTGCGCTGAGTCCTCCCATTTTGTTGGGTTAATGCCTCCCTTGTTTTTGTTGTATTTTCAGTATGTCTTTGAAGCGCTTCCACTGCCTTCCGTGAGCCCTTCTTCCCTGACTTAAATGAGAGAAGAGAACTTGCTTCGGGAGGTGAGTGTCAGGCATATGTACACAGTGGCCAGCCCAGCAGAGTTGGTGTTTCATGACCTGTGCTTCTATACTGCTGATGTTGGCTACAGAGTGAATGCTGATGTTAGTGCATCGGTCTTCCCAGCTGATCCTGAGAATCCTCCTGAGGCAGCGCTGTTGGAACCACTCCAGCCACTTGAGATGTCGTCTGTAGGTTACCCAGGTCTCACACCCATAGAAAAGGGTGGGGATGACAACTGCCTTGTAAACCAAGATCTTGGTGCCTGTTTCCAGATCCCTATAATGGCTCGTTTAAGTAGTCTTCCAAAAGATGTGCTGGCACAACGGATCCTGTATTCAATTTCTGTGTCAATGCTGGCTGTTTGGGAGAGGTGGCTGCCAAGGTATGGAAAATGGGCTACATTTTCCAGGGGTTCTCCACTGATGGTGATTTGTGGAGTACGAATAGTAGTTTGTGCAGGCGAGGGCTGGTAGTATACCTTGTCTTTCCTGATGTTGAGAAAGAGACCGTGGCTGTGATAGGCATCTGCAAAAAGATTAAGGGTGCTTTGCAGGTCAGCCTCTGTGTGTGTGAGAAAAATGCGGTCATCTGCATACCGAAGGTCAGTGATGCCGATTCTCATGAGCTTAGATTTTGTTTGGAGAGGTGAGAGATTGAGGAAAAGGCCATCCATATGATACTCAATCCTGATTCCATTAGGAAGGTGGTTGCGGATGAGAATCAGGATCATGGAAAGGTAAATGAAGACGTGTTGGAGCAATGACATAGCCCTGCTTGACACCAGTGTGAATGATGAATGGTTTTCAACTAAATGAATATAAAATATGCTGGGATTTTTAAGGTGGAAACATTCCAGAGATGTATAAGGTTCCACATTCATTATATAGACACCACATGATGGTTAGGGTTCTAGTCAGGGCTATGGGAGTCTCTGCTCTGATTCAGAGTGTCCTGGGAGGAAATCGCTGCTCTTAATCAGGTAGAGCAGAGACTTGAAGCTAGGTCTCTCACACCCCTGGCTACATACACAGAAATGAAAAGCTCAGGTTCCAAACAAACAAACAAACAAAACATTTTGGAACCTTCATGAAGATGTTTGAAAAGCTTTTTTTGTTCCATTGTGGAAACCTCCAAAGTCGCTGTGAAATGGAACGGTCATCTTCCAGTCGACTTTAGTTATTACCTCTATTTCTACCCACTTCCCATTTCTAATTCTCCAGTTTCACCTTTTTAGTGCCCAGATAGTCTGTTCTGTATTCCCCCTCTTGTAGCTTTCTGTAGTATCAAGGCATTCCTGTATACATTCCTTGATGAATATGTAATCATAAGTATAAAAATCCATGGAAACTATCACTATGAATATCAATGGAATAAATTTTGCTACTTAAAAATACAAAACCATGAATATAAAAATGATGCAGTATGGTCTTATTTTATAAAAAAAGTTATTTATCTCCCTAAAAATCCCATAAATTAGTGAGAAATATTTGTTTGTATTAATGATGATTGATATTTACTTTGCAGTAGTACCCTAAAGCTCCCAGAATCAGGGCTCCATCATGTTAGGTACTACACAACTATACGTGAAGATGTAGGCACTGCTCCAAGGAATTTTCAGTCTATGGGTTGATCTTGCAAATAATTCTTTATGTATGCAACTTTATGCTTCTGATTAGTCCTATTCAGCTCAATGAGACCCCTCTCTTGCATAAGGTTATGCAAATATGTTTTCAGGATTGTGGTCTAAAGCCATGATACTGCAAAGATGTAGGCACATGCTTAATTGTATTCACTGTGATTAATCCCATTGGCATCAGTAGCGCATAAAGTTAGAAATGTGCCTAAATATTTGCAGCATTGGGGTCTAAGTATCAGAATCTACTTTATTAATTGTTTTCTTTCTCGTGTAATACACGATAAATCAAATAGTCTCTTCTGTACACACTTTGGTCTATAGTTAAATCTCTAGATTCTGTTTCAGGAAGTTTTGCTTGAGTGAAGAATGACTCTGAACAGCTCTTAGAAAACAGCTGCATAGTACTGGCATAAGACTCCAGTTCTACAATGCCTTACTTTAAAACGTATCAATTTCATAGTACTGCAAAAGGTAAAGGTACCATTTCCCCCTATTTGAAAACTAACTAATGATTCTCTAAAGAAAAATGTTGTTAAACAGCTAAGGTTGTTTAGGGAGTTCTGTGAGTGGATGTTCCCATTAGAAGCAAGTAAAGGCATTTTTAAATATGCCTTACCCCATAACTTTACTGAAAAAAGTCCAGTACACCTCCAACATGTACAATACAATATTGCCACCCTCAAGAGATCAAGTGTCAGACCCCCAAGAATCATGAGATTTAAAAAATCTTCAACTCCATATTTTTTAGTCTGTCTTGTGCTTTTTAACTTCTCTGTATTCTTCTTACTGTGTGTGTGTGTGCGTGTGACAATTTCAGGTTGAAAAGTCAACCTTTAATGCACACAAAAAGCCTCTCACTGCTCAGATGGAGACTCCACTTACCCTCTCCTCACCTTTAAGATAATAATAGGAAACGAATGGCAATTTCAGTGTCTTGACCTTCTCATTTCCTAGTTGATTTCCTTTGATAGAAGCAGCCTGGATGATAAATAGTTTGAGAACCACTGACCCAATTAATGCACCATGATTCAGACTTACATATAGAATTTGTATTACTTTGTAGGATTGATGAGTTTCAGATATGCACATTAAAGAACTTTAAACTTATCTCAAACATCATATAAGGAACACTGTCACAGTAAAAACACTATGGGATTGGTATAGCCTTTTGCAAAAAGCAACAGTTCCCTAACCTCCCGACCACTATGCACACTTTGCTGCCTGAGACTGGGCAGCACAGCCTCGCCTCGCACCAAAACACACACACTGCCCCTGCTCTGGAATCCCCACTCAGCTTCCCACTCTTCTCCCCACATTCTCTTGCATCCCATTCCTCTGCACCCCCTAAGTCTACCTTCTGCTCCCCTCACTCTCCCCATCCACCTGTTACAGTGTCTATGCAGCACCACCACACAGTCCTTGTGCCCTGTCTAGTTCCCTGAACCGTAGAATGGGAGACGCTCTTCATGTGGTCATGGCTTCACTCTCAGGACAGTCAATGAGAGAAGGTACCCCACTTTATTAAAGGAAGTCTCATTTCCACATTCAGATAGAAGCTAGGTGGCTGCCTTGCTGGCTTCAGCCTTATTGACAACAATAAGAGATGTTGGCCATATGTAATAAGGGAAATGTTGTGAGTTGGAAGTCTTTCACCATGTTTTCATGAGACAGGTTTAAAAAAAAACCCTAGCAATAACATTGCAAGTGTTTACAATACTGATAGTAACATGAGTAATTCACCACACTCACAACTGCATTATAATGCAAGATCTTAATTCTGACCTCAGCAATATCATTGTACATCTGTAAGATATTAGTGCACTAGTGAGCTTGATATGTTATTTCCCACAGTGAAATCTGAATTGAAGCGGTGTGATAGTGCCATACATAATGTGCTGATTCTCCCCTTATATCATTTAGCCCTGGTCTCACTACGAGTTTAGGTTGAATTTAGCAGCGTTAGATCGATTTAACTCTGGACCCATCCACACGACGAACCCATGTTTGTAGACTTAAAGGGGTCTTAAAATTGATTTCTGTATTCCTCCTGGATGAGGGGATTAGTGCTGAAATCGACATCGCCAGGTCAAATTTGGGATAGTGTGGACGTAATTTGATGGTATTGGCCTCCGGGAGCTATCCCAGAGTGCTCCATTGTGACCGTTCTGGACAGTACTATCAACTCAGATGCACTGGCCAGGTAGACAGGAAAAAGCCCTGCAAACTTTTGAATTTCATTTCCTGTTTGGCCAGGCGTGGAGCTCCAGCATGGATCGAATGGGAGGTACTGGATCTGATCGCTGTTTGGGGAGATGAATCTGTGCTAACAGAACTCCGTTCCAAAAGACAAAATGCCAAAACATTTGAAAAAATCTCTAAGGGCATGATGGACAGAGTCTACAACAGGGACCTACAGCAGTGCCGGGTGAAAATTAAGGAGCTCAGGCAAGCCTACCAAAAAGCCAAAGAGGCAAACAGACGCTCTGGGTCAGAGTCCCAGACATGCTGCTTCTACGATGAGCTGCATGCAATTCTAAGGGGGGCCCCAAGACTACCCTACCCCGTCCGTGGACACCTGCAAGAGGGGAGTCTCACGCAACAGGGATGAGGATTTTGGAGATGAGGTAGATGAGGAGATGGAGGAGGAGGAGGATAGCGCACAGCACGCAAGCAGAGAAACCATTCACCTCAACAGCCAGGAACTGTTTATCACCCTGGAGCCAATACCCTCCCAACCTGGGCTCACGGACCATGAAGCCAGAGAAGGCACCTCTGGTGATTGTATCTTTGTAAATATAATGCATGGTTTAAAAGCAGGCATGTTTAATGATTAATTTGCCCTGAAGACTTGGGATGCATTCATGGCCAGTACAGCCCCTCCTTTTAAATGACCAAGCCAACGGGTGCTTGGTATGGGAAAGGAGGGCGTTGCCATTTGAAACCATTCCCAAATGTTATGAAGGTTGAAGAAACCGAAAGACTGTGGCTTACCATAGCTGCCTGCAAGCCGAATTCTGTTGCCCGGCCCTGCGTGTGTGATCTCTCACTCCATACCGGCAGGCCCTCAATATAAGAGGCAAAATGCGACCTTGTACTGAAAGCACATGTGCTATGTAATATTAATAGTTGGTTCACTGTGAAAGAGTCTACTCATTGTTTTCTAAAATCTGTCTTTTGAAATACTACTCTCCCTTTTTTTCCTCCCTCAGCTGCAAATGTTTTAACGCTCCCCCTATCATCTCTGTCCCAGAGGCTAGCGCAGATAAGGTGAAAAAAAGCACTAATGATGAAATGTTCTCTGAGTTCATGCAGTACTCCCACACTGAAAGAGCTCAGCACAATGCATGGAGGCAAACAATGTCAGAGTCCAGGAAAGCAGAAAATGAATGTGAGGACAGGAGGAACGAGCGAGATGAGAGGTGGTGGCAGCCTGATGAGAGGAGACAGGATGCAATACTGAGGCTACTGGGGGATTAAACCGATATGCTCCGGAATTTGGTGGAGCTGCAGGAAATGCAGCAGGAGCACAGACTGCCACTGCAGTCCCTGTGTAACTGCCTGCCCTCCTCCCCAAGTTCCATAGCCTCTTCGCCCAGATGCCCAAGAACGCGGGAGGGCGCTCCGGCCACCCAACCACTCCACCCCAGAGGACTGCCCAAGCAACAGAAGGCTGGCCTTCAATAAGTTTTAAAGTGCAGTGTGGCTTTGTCCTTCACCCCTACCCTCATCCACCACCCCACCAGGGCTACCTTGGCAGTTATCCCCCTATTTCTGTGACTGATTAATAAAGAATGCATGAATTTGAAACAACAATTATTTTATTGCCTCTGCAAATGGTGATCAAAGGCGGGAGAGGAGGGCGGTTGGCTTACAGGGAAGTAGAGTGAACCAAGGGGGCAGGTTTTCATCAAGGAGAAACAAACAGAACTGTCACACCGTAGCCTGGCCAGTAATTAAACTGGTTTTCAAAACTTGTCTGATGCACAGCGCTCCCTGCTATGCTTTTCTAATTGCTCTGGTGTCTGGCTGTGCGTAATCAGTGGCCAGGCGATTTGCCTCAACCTCCCATCCCACCATAAACGTCTCCCCCTTACTCTCACACATATTGTGGAGCACACAGCAAGTGGCAATAACATTTGGAATATTGGTTTCGCTGAGGTCTAACCGAGTCAGTAAACTGCGCCAGCGTGCTTTTAAACGTCCACATGCACATTCTACCACCATTCTGCACTTGCTCAGCCTATAGTTAAACAGCTCCTGACTACTGTCCAGGGTGCCTGTGTATGGCTTCATGAGCCATGGCATTAAGGGGTAGGCTGGGTCCCCAAGACTAACTGTAGGCATTTCAACATCCACAACAGTTATTTTCTGGTCTGGAAAGTAAGTCCCTTCCTGCAGCTGTTCAAACAGACCAGAGTGCCTGAAGATGCAATCGTCGTGTACCTTTCCTGGCCATCCCAAGTTGATGTTGGTGAAACGTCCCTTGTGATCCACCAGTGCTTGCAGCACAATTGAGAAGTACCCCTTGCGGTTTATGTACTGGCTGCCTTGGTTCTCCGGTCCCAAGATAAGGATATGTGTTCCGTCTATCGCCCCACCACAGTTAAGGAATCCCATTGCAGCAAAGTCATCCACTATGACCTGCACATTTCCCAGAGTCACTACCCTTGAAAGCAGAAGCTCAGTGATTGCGTTGGCTCACAGCAGCCCCCACAGTAGATTTGTCCACTCCAAATTGATTACCGACTGACCGGTAGCTGTCTGGCGTTGCAAGCTTCCAGAGGGCTATCACCACTCACTTCTCAACTGTGAGGGCTGCTCTCATCTTGGTATTCTTGCACTTCAGGGCAGGGGAAAGCAAGTCACAAAGTTCCATGAAAGTGCCCTTACGCATGCGAAAGTTTTGCAGCCACTGGGAATCATCCCAGACCTGTAACACTATGCGGTCCCACCAGTCTGGGGTTTTTTCCAGGGCCCAGAATCAGCGTTCCATGGCATGAACCTGCCCCATTGCCACCAGGATGTCCAAATTGTCCACAGAGAAGTCTGTGTCCATGTCCTCATCACTATCGCGATCATGCTGTTGTCACCTCCTCGCCTGCTTTTGCAGGTTCTGGTTCTGCACATACTGCAGGATAATGTGTGGGGTGTTTACAATGCTCACAACAGCAGTGGTGAGCTGAGCGGGCTTCATGCTTGCCATGGTATGGCATCTGAAGGAGAGCAGGAAAGCAGAGTTTCAGCTGAATCGGTGGATGAAAGACGGATGCCACGAGAATAGATATTTATAATGAACGATGAGAGGACCTGTGAGGTGGATTCATGGCACCAGGAGAGCAGAGTTGCAATGGAAGTGGTGGCGGACGACAGTTAGCACTGTGCACATTGCTCGAGGACCCAGGAGCCCATGACAGACAACATGGATAAATTCACTGTTGAGTATCAGCAGAGCAGAGCTGCAGCGGAAGCGGTGTATGATGATGATGATGGTTTGCAGTCCTACTGCACCGTCTTCTGCCAGCTGCACCCAGGACACAACTGTGTCGGTGTCAGTGAGCTGAGCTGAGTGGGCTTCATTATTGCTGTGGTATGGCATCTGCACAGAAAAAAGGTGCAAAATGATTGTCTGCCATTGCTTTCACGGAGGGAGAGATGACTGATGACATGTACCCAAACCACCCGCGACAATGTTTTTGCCCCATCAGGCACTGCGAGCTTAACCCAGAATTCCAGTGGGTGGCAGAGATGTGGAACTGTGGGATAGCTACCCACAGTGCACCACTCTGTAAGTCGATGCTAGCCCCGGTAGTGAGGATGCATTCCGCCAACTTAATGCGTTTAGTGGGGACATATGCAATCGACTGTATAAAATCGATTTCTAAAAATCAACTTCTATAAATTCGACCTAATTTCGTAGTGTAGACATACCCTAAAACTTGTGCAACATAGATTTAACACAATATCATTCTGTTAGCATTTCACACTTATGTTGCATAATTGTGTATGACTGCACAAAGTGCAAGGCAATAGAGAATCAGAACTATTGTATTTTTACTTGTTCCCACTGAAGTCCATGGCAAAAACATTCACAAACATCATTCAGACAGGATTGAACCTACAACTTCTACTGAAATCAAAGGAAGCTGAATTAGGTCCAAACTATCTAGAGCAAACAATTTTGCTTAGACAGGTTTTTTCCCACTTACACTATAGGTGGATTCTCAAGGAGATTTAACTACATGAAAAGTTTGGCAAAGTATTTTTCGCCACTTTTGTAGTTAGAACAATTTTCTTCATACTTTGAAGAACAAATCCTTACCTTCAGAGTAAATTGGCAATTTAAGCCAAACCAATTTTCCAAGCCAAAGTTAGGAGTGCTAATAAAGCATTATAGAAGAAGGTGACTGAAATGCAACTTAAAGACCACCATCTATCTTTCCATAATAAAAAAAATTAGGATTCTTCCAGCTGATTTTCTTTCTGGAAAAAGATAGAAATAGAGAAAGAGTCCAGCTTTGGAAGAGCAAGATAGACTAGGAGAATAAGAGAAGAGAATTTTATAGTTACTGATTGCTCACCTTCTCCATTATTCAGAAAAAAAAAACTCATTGTAAGGTAGTTGCATTCTCTCTACTCTACCTGCTTGGCGATCTGAAAAACTGTATGTCTGCATTAGGTAGAAAGTGTTCATATAAATCAGCCAGAGCGTAAAGCTCATTCTTTTGTTGTTGTTTTTTAAACAAACAAAAAATCAGAGCAGCTGTGTTAAGACCTAGACAAATACCGGTACTCTGACAAGCAGTCCAAAAAGAAGAGATCTATTAATAGAACGGCATTGTCGGAGAAAAACTCAGTTCTCGCTTTTTCTTTGGGTGCAGCAAAATCAAATACTTTATTATTTCTCCAGTAATTACAATAGAGGGAGGGAGTGCCCTAGGACACAGGGTCGTCCCAGTCCCGGACAGGTCTCTCAACAGGTAAACAATTACAGCAAGCCTTTATACCTTTGTTACAGACAATAACAAGCAATAATACAGACAATAATGAGCAACAACTGCATTTTGTTTATACATAAGCCATCCTGCTATCTTATTTTTCTCACTTCTAGGAGACGCCAGTCTACATATTTGGTTATCAGTTGCAAGGTCGTAATAACTTCTCACACAGTTCTTTCCCTCTCGCCTCACACCATCCTCGCTTCTACAAGTCTCACGTCATTAGGGTTACAGTGTGGCCTAACTCTTGCTAACTACTAGCCTGACTCTTGGTAACTGACTGACATGCATTAATATCCCCTTCAAATCCTTGTTAATTCTTTCCCTACTTCCACAGCATTTAAGGGGAATTATACTGGTAGAGTTTGGAGACAATTAGTAATATTTTTATATCAATGGTACTTACTTTTCCCTATCTCTGAAATATCTGAGCACCTTGAAATTTTTTATAATTCTATTTATCTTTTCAACAACCCTGTGAGGGAAACACTGAGGTAGAGAAGGATTAAGTAAGTGACCCAAGATTATGCATGAAGTCTGCAACAAGGCAGGGAACTGACTCCAGATCTTCTGTGTCCCTGACCCCAACTGACTAGAACATCCATTATAAGTTTTTCCCCACAATAAATACTGAATCTGGAAAAAGCACAGCTGAATACCTGGGCTGTTCCTTTCCCATAGGATATAAGAAATGTCTTTCACTGAGAGTTACTCATATTCTGCAAAGGAGAAATCAGGCATAAATATAACAAGAATAACATTATCCTGCTCTGAATGAGAAACTGACAATCCATAAAGTGTCTAATCACAGAGATATCTGGGACACATTTACAGTGGCTGACATAAGGCAATGCATTGTCATGCAGACAGTAATGCAAAGCATGGCATGATTTACACTTCATACTTTGATAAGATGTTTTAAGGTTCTAAGTTAATGATTGACGGCTCCAAAGCCCTTTGGAGTGATTGCCATTGACTAGAATGGGCTTTGGATCAGAACTAATTGCATGAAAAGCTTCAAAGCCAAAACAACATTTGATCAAAGAAGCTTTACAAAGGTGTAACTCTTCTGATTTTAATAGTGTTATGTTGGCATAAAAATGGAGTAATGCAGTAGTGAATCAGGCCCTTAGAATTCATATTTGTGGTTCAAAGTGTGGAAAGGCATATAAGGGATTTGAAAATAATTGTTAGCTTCATATTTATATTTTACAGAAAATAACCATACCAAATTAATTATACATTTTTATTTAAAATAAAAACCACTTAATAAAAATGCTTATCCCCTTTCAACTTCAAAGAAAGTCACAAACATTATCTAATTTTATAACACATCTGCTAAGTAGGAATGTTGGTTTGTTGTCCCTGGTTTTCAAAGAGAGAAACTAAGGCACAGAAAGTAGGTGCCACAGATTTAGGGCATAGTGATAATGAGGATATGGTCTCAGGAGTCATTAACTTCTATTCCCATGCTCAGATAAGTAGATCATCTCTCCTTATTGATGAAATATTTCCTTAAGAGCATGAACATTATTTTTAAGAGCAATGAGCCAGATTACATATTTAGGGTTGTTGGTGGTTTTTTTAAAATCTATGCTTTGTGTTTAGAATTTTCGGAATCCATTGCAATATATCTAAGAGGAAATCCCTAAACAGATGTGGTGTGCCAAATCAACTGGAAAAATGTTAACATTTCAGAAACATCTACAGGCAGCTAATAAACCACGCATTTAAACTACAAAGTAAAAAAATAAAAATAAAAGTCTCTGTTAAAATATGAAAGGGATACTCCTCTGCAAGACTTACAGTATGTGTAAGTTTGAAATACTGTCATTTAGTTAGAAAGAAATATGTTCTAATCAAAACACATTAGGCTACATTAGAGGTTTCCTCCATCTTTGAAAGTCAAATTCAGGTTCGGTGGGAGTTGTAAACCTATGATTGCACACATCAGCTGGTACTATATTGTATATGTGTCATTTTTTAAACTGTATTACCTTCATTTGACCTGTTTCCTATGGAAAAGCAACTAGAAACAGAAGTCTTTGGTGTATCCACAGAAAACAATAAATATTTTCAAGTCAGAATATGTGCGGTGCTTGAGTTTCTGCAATAAAAATGGTATGGACCTTGAGGTCCTCCTGAGGCCCTCTCATGTGAACTATGTTAAGCATGTGCATAGTTGTTTGGGGGATTAGGGCCTCATATTGATCTTGTATTCAGATAATAGGAGTTTCCAGCCTCTTTTTTCCAGCACTGCTCTTTTCCAGCTCTTTGTTTTTCCCATCTAAGGTCTCTCCAGGCCATATTTCATGACACCTTTCATGTGGTATCTGTGACTTTTGGGACAGCACTTACACCTGAATCAATAGGAAAACCCTCCAAGTGCAGGAGCAGAATTTATAACTCTTTTAGGCAAGGATATATATTACAATTGTTTTCAGTCTGTGCGCAAATGGTTAGTGTAAGAATGTTTCTATATATCTGGACTCCAGATGGGTACATTTCAATTAAAAAGAAATTAAATAAGCCCGTGAATGTCATGATGATCCATTCTTTGACCCTACAAAACTCAGGCACATCTACACTGAAGGTTCCAAGACAACCAGATGCAGAAATTAGGCCTAGTTCCTATCTCTTCTTTTTAACTCAATCTTAGAGCTTGTCTACATGGAGAAAAAACCCAGAATAACTCCCTCCGTGGACACGTATTCCACACTAAGTGCCTTTTTGCAAATTAGCTTTAATCACTTCCAAAGTGGATTAAATGGACAGTAACTATTGCTTTTTAAATTCACACCCTGGATTATTTGTCAACAGCTTCTCTGTGTAGACAAACCTTAAGTAAAGAGACAACCAAAAGGCTCTGGTCTGCCACACAGAGCATAGCTGTCTCGTTACAGCCGCAGAGAGCTAAGCACAGGAGAATATGTGAACTGACCAGACTTCTGAATGCCTACATGGAAAGTACTGAAATTGCCATAAGAAAGCCTAATTTTGTGGATTTGTTGAGATGTTCAGTCCAAATGCAATCATAAATTCAGAAAATAACAGTTGTATAATGTCTTACATTCACAAAGTGCTGTACTAACATAGGTCCAGATCTCAAGTGATATAAAGCGGCACATGTACCCCAGCTGGACCATTACCGACTCAGTCCTCAAAAAGTCCCTCTGAAGTAAGTTAGTACTGCTGTCCTTGTGTTACCAATAGAGAAAAACCAGTATTTTTGGACTCTGCTGATATTTGTAGAAAGCTAGCTAATCAGAAGATGCTGGCTCTCCTTGTTTTTAGTTGTTAGATTGCATCATAAAACCGTCTAACGTTACTTTTCCATGTAAGCAAATGCTGCAACTGACAAGGGAAGTTATCTGATCACCAGTAGGAGGAGAAGAGGTGGCCTGGATCACTGCAGAAGGCAGAACAGGTGGTCCATGACTCAAGGCACCATTAATTTGAGAACCCCTGGTCTATGGGACTGTGGCCCAGTGAGTATGGGCTGGTTTTCGTTCTCAGATGTGCCAGAAAACTTGTGAGAAAACTTGCTGTTGCAGATGCTTGGGTAATTCAGATAAATTTGGGGAAAGCATCCAAACATTTAGATGTCTATCTGAACCAATTCTGAACTCTGTTTTTTGAGGATCTCATTTCACTAAATAAAAAATTGTTTTTCTTATAAGAAAGCCAACTATGCAACGTGATATTGAAAATCACCAGCTGTATGATTCTTTCTTCTGTACCAGTAAACGTGACTATAGTACTGATTAATTTCATTACCATGCATAGCTCAATTCCTGGGCATTATTATCCTCCTGAACTGAATACAGAAACAGCACCATTAATAAAAGAGAAACATCAATAAATATTGCTTATGCTGCACAGCACATCAAAAATCCTCCTTAAGAATATTTCCAGGAACATATTCTCAAGAAAGAATGTTTTGATTGTAATAGACTAGGACCACAAGTGAGTGTCATAAATAGAGTTCAGAACCTTCATTGTTACTGACAATTGTTTAATGTATTTTTTTTCCTTCTGGTGCTTACATTTAAATTTCTCACTTGTGTTTTAGGAAGCCCATAGTCAAGTTCTGGGATGCAGAACTATAAAGGTTTAATCCTGCAAGGTGCTGAAGAATTCCTGGGGGTGCTGAGTGCTCTCAGTTCTCACCGAAGAACTTGCAAATGGAGTAATATAAGTTACAGCAGTTAGTGTCAAACACCTGCATGCAGTCTTTGAAGAATTTCTTATCGGATATCTTTATTATTAATAAAGACATGATCACAGAGAGAAAAAAACATATACTTGCTTCATTTGCTCAGCATGTTCCAAGACACAACAGAGTTCAAGAGGTATCAGTTAGATTAGCTGACAATTTACAAAATTATTTCAGCACAGGACGCTTCATCCACAATCAGGGTAACAAGAGTTAAGAAGCCTAGATTAATGTTGCTGGGAGGAGGCACTGTATTTAGCAATATGTCTCAGATACTTGCCATTTTTAGGCTATCTTAATACAGAGAAAATAGTTAATTGCTGCAGATGTGATGGTTCTGACTTTCATTTACATAGAAGACCCTTTACACCATTCTGGCAGTGTAATTTACACTCACTTTAAGACCCATTCAAATATAAATCATGCCCATTTGAGGGCTCCTTTAAACTGCCAGAACAATGGCCTTTTTATTAGTGAGAATCAGGCCCTACAAACTCTACCCATTAGTCACTAAGCAAGGAATCCTTTTTTGACCTAAACATTTAAACTTGGCTTTTTCATAATAAGATTCTATAAGGCAAACAAGATTACACCTACAAAGATAATTCCTTGAATTCATTTAGTGTAGGTTTCTATAATCAATTAGAAGGATATTTCTGAAACTGTGGTCTGTGGACCATGAGTGGTCCATATAACATGTGCTGGTGGTCTGGAGAGCTGACTTATCACATGCTGCTGGTTCTGCTTGTTCCAGCTGTTATATTACACTATATGACAGTGTAAATGCATTAAATGCATTAAATATTTTTCTAATATTACTTTTTCCATATAAGAATTTGCTGTGGTTGTCACCAGGAAGGTAAACAAGAGGAAAGCTGGTCTGTAAGACAGTCTATATTAAAAGCCTTGGAGAACTGTTAAAAACAAAGCTCTTTAGCTTCCCAAAACAAAAAAGGCCCAAACTTTTAATATTTTTTCCTTGAAAAAGGCACTTCTGGTTTTAAGAGCAACAGGCTTTGAAAAATATATTCTGAAAACTATCAGGATTGTAGAAAAGAGTAAATTCAAGAAGAATGACAAACTGCCTCTAACCATGGTGCAGTCACTAATGATAAAAGAAGCCATTTACAAAGTAGGTGACAAGCTATATCTTTTGTGATTACATTAGTTGACTTAAGGTAAATCTGAATGGAAGACAGAATGAGAGCAAGTGATGGAGATGTATGCTATTAATTCCACATATTTAATCTTTTATGTTTGTTCACTGTGTTGGTCCCTAAGAAACCATGATTCTCCCCCCTTTCCTCTTTTTTTTGAGGGGGGGGAGGTGAAGATGTGGACAGGTGGCTGATAAGTCACGAAGAGGATATTTTCATGCATTTCAATTCCTCAGTGTAGGCAGATACATCTGAACCTAAATTCCTTTGTGTGACTAACTGGTTTGTTTAATACAAGATGAAGGCAAAGTATACTGCATAGCTTCCTCCACTCTTGTAGGTATGTAGTTCCCTTAAGACCAGAAGAGCTTAACTAATTTTATTTTCACTGCTAATATTTAGAGTGAAGTTTTCAGCTTCTAGTTTCAGTTTTGCACACCCACTTTAGCATGCACAGAGACTTGTAGGTCTCTTTTATGTGATCAAGCAGCTGTTAGGCAGTTGGGAGCATACTAGCATAAGTATATGCAAATTCAGGGTTTTTCATGCACAAAGGGAATACACATCTAGCTTGTGGCTCTAGTCATTTCCACAAACTAAACATGGGATGTAAAAAAAAAAAAACAACCCTTCATATTTGACCCTTAAGGTCCTGTATTTCAGGTTCCTCTTGCAATGATCTGGTCATATAGAGAGTAAAGGATAGAGGGGCTGCAGAATGCCAGGGGGCAATGAGGCTACAGTGAATAAGAGGACAGGAAGGGGAATGGATGAGGGCTTTGGGGGATAAGAGCAGGGTCTGAAATGCTGGACTCCAGTAAGTGTAGTGGTGGTTTGTAAGGCAATACTGGAGAGACCATGGAAAAGCTGAGAAATATGGAAACACGGTAGGCTACTGCAACAGCCTAGGGAGGAGTCTCTGGTTAGGAATATTTTGTCAAAACATATTTTGACCATTGCCTATTTGGGGTCCTTATGAGATCTCATCCAAATCTTAGTATTTAAAGACTAAGCATTATTATGCTTCTTTTACTATCTAAAAGGTGACGATATTGATACCTACATTTCCTGTGATGAAGGTGGAGACACAAGGAAGGCTTTCTTAGAGGACCATACCAGGGACAATAAAGACAAAAAGGTGCGTTGGGGTGGAGGAAATCTGTAGTTTGGTAAAACATCTGAGATGGCTACATCTGACCCAGCCTTTTTACAAATACCACCCCCAATAAAATTCAATTTCCAGGACCTTGAAATATGGCCACTCTGGGTAAACAGATTGAACAGTTCTGTCAGGCTTCCTGTTTAGAACATCAGTCAGTGGAGAAACAGCTAATATCCTACTCAATAGAATGGGACCTACAGCAGAGGACATTATCCTTGCCAGAAACTTCACAGCTGCTGAAATTAAACAATTTGATACAGTTAAATAAGAATTGGATAAGCATTTCATGCCATATCACAATGTGATTTTATATCATTTAGGCAAGCAAGAGAAGAGTGAGTCAGCAAATGCTTGCAGAACAGCCCTGTATAACCTAATCCAATACCATGACTATGGGGAGATGCGTGAAGAATTTATCAGAGACAGATGTGGTAGGGCTGAGGGACAGCCAACTAACAGAAAGACTTCAAAATCACGTTGCTCTCATACCTGATACAGTCAAGAGCAAGTCCTACAAAGTCATTACATAAAGAAGTAACAGACTCATCTCAGAAGTAACTTTGAGGAGAAGCCCAAAGACATGGGGAGGAAAATATCTCAAGATGCTGAGAAACAATACCCATCCAGACAAGCACGAGCACAAGCACAAAAGGATCCAGAGAGGGTTATGCTAACATGAAGTAAAGAAAAGGAATACAACAAAGCAAGAAAGTGTGCCCATGGTGTGGTAAATCACCTCACTGCAAATAGCTTTGTCCAGGAAGGGTCATCACATGCTGTTGGAAGCTGTTTTTGAGATGACCTAAAAGACAGTGAGATATCATCTCCTATGGTTCTAGGATATGTACACAAATAACCACCATAGATTACTATGATTACCTTGGGAAAGCATAAAATAGACACAGGTGTTAATATAGCAGTTCTTCCAGAATCACTATATATATAGGAGGATGAAAGAATCAACACTTCCAGAGCCATAAAAGAAATTGAAACATTTAAGACACTCCAAATTAAATGTGTGTAAGCAGGGTCTGAATAAATTCTCTCCTGACAACTAGCTGGGAGGGGGAGAGAATTCATGAGCAAACTGTATTTACATGAACACAACTACTCTTCTTCGATATCCAGAAGATAGAGCAGTGTTGCTCAAAGTATTCAACTTTAGTTGGCATTGGGTTACAAATCACTTTAGTACTGAATGTAGGGTTGATGAAATACTGTTACCAATGTTGTTGTCATTATTGTATGAATAAAGGGGAGCAGAACTGTGCTTAACCTGTCCCAAATGAGGGGGTCACCCTCAGCTAAAAGGACCTTGTCAAGCCAGGGGCTTGAATGCCAGAGCCCTGTGAAAGTAAGAGGAGTGGGGACAGGTGTCCCAGACAGGAGGTGTGGCCTCTCCCTGAGGGTTCCCAGAATGGTTTAAGCTGTTCATCCCCACTGTTCAAAGATAAAGCTAAATAGGCTTCAATAGGAGCCTCTTTGTTATTTTAAATGCTCAATCAGAGCTGAAATCAGTTGTGGTGGGACCATGTTTCTACCCAGTCTGCTAAGAGCTAAAAACAGTGCTCTACAGCCAAAATGCTTCTGAAATAAATGTAGTCAAACTTTACTAACTCTGGGTCACTGAGAATGAAAATGATGCTTAAAAGTGTTGATTGGCTCTAGTTTTCAAGATATGCTATTGGGTCAGTATATACGACCCTTGACTTGGGAATAGCGGAGGATAAGTGAGTTATAAAGGGAAGGGATCTCAATTTAAACCAGAAATGACTAAAATACATCTTTGACTGGATCTATGAATAAATCTATGACTGGGTTTGGACAGTAATTGCTTTTTAGGCAAAACAATGAATGAAGCAATCTGAAGCTGGTATTGCGTCATACATGATATGAATTGCATCATGTTATTCCTAGACGTCACGGATGATGCAATCATAACGAAGCTTACATCACTCTGCTGAACAAATTGCCCTATATCAGCTCTAGAAATCATACAGTGTCATGCTCTCTTATTTGTCAGTGTTTGATTTTGCAAAGGGACACATTTCTGTTTAGCCAAAGTGAGCAGAGATGCCTCGTACTTGTGTGAACAGTGCAGATAACTTCTGCTGTGTTTGTGGTTGTAGGGGGGCGGACTGCCCCACTCCCTGTGAGAATGGGCTGCAGCAGGCCAGGGTGCCTGCGCAGACAGGGCTTATTGTGAGCCAATCAGCGAGGGGCTTATTATGAGCCAATCAGGGCCCAGTTTAGAGAGAGCCAATCAGGGCCAGGCTCAGAGGTATATAAAGCCTGCCCAGAGCTGGAGCAGTCAGTCTGTCCCAGGCCTTCAACAGGGGAAGGTCAGTCTCTAAGAGAGGAGACTAGCACCGTGGACAGAGCACTGCTGGCCAGGGCTCGGGGAGGCTAGAAGGAGCTTGAACCCGTAGCCTGCCAGGCTGCAGGCCTGGAAGGGAAGGGCCTAGCGGGTGCAAGGGGCCATAGGGGAAGCGTCCCAGGGAAACAAGACAGCGGAAGGGGAGAGAAGGACAGTGAGGCTGACGCCAGAGGGTCCCTGGGCCGGGACCCAGAGTAGAGGGCGGGCCTGGGTCCCCCCCTTCACTCCTTGCAGTGCACCCAGCCATTGGCCGTAGGGAGCGGCCATATTACTACGCCAGATCCCTGACAAGAGGGATTGGACTCAGAGGGCGGTTGGACATAGTGACTGGGGTGTGGGACTGCTGATCGCTGACCCCCGGAAGGGGGTGCAGATGGACTAAGGGGCACTGCCGGAGGGCAGTGGCCTCGAAGAGGACGCCGCTGAGCATGCAGCAATGTGGGTCCAAAGACAACGACAGAGGACAGAACAACGGACGGGACACCACCAAGAGGGGGCGCTCCACTGGAAAGAGCTAATTCCCAGAGACACCAGCAGAAGGCGCCCGCTGGGGTGAGTCCCGACACGTTACAGCGGTGAAGTGACTTTTGCATCACAAAAGCGCAGTATAACCACTATGGTTAAGAAAGCCTATCACCTTTATTTTGGCTGCAAAATTGGAGATCAGGACAAGAGGTGGGCCCCACACATATGCTGCAACACTTGTGCAACAAATCTTCGCCAGTGAATCATAGAATCATAGAATCATAGAACTTAAGATCAGAAGGGACCATTATGATCATCTAGTCTGACCTCCCGCAAGATGCAGGCCACAAAAGCTGACCCACCCACTCCTGAAATAATTCTCTCCCTTGACTCAGATGTTGAAGTCCCCAAATCCTGATTTAAAGACTTCAAGTAGCAGATAATCCTCCAGCAAGCGACCCCTGCCCCATGCTGCGGAGGAAGGCGAAAAACCTCCAGGGCCACTGCCAATCTACCCTGGAGGAAAATTCCTTCCCGATCCCAAATATGGCGATCAGCTGAACCCCGAGCATGTGGGCAAGACTCTTCAGCCAGACACTCAGGAAAAAGACTTTCAATATCCCAACATTGACCCCCGGTACTAATTACCAGTGGTGGCACGTTATTGACCTATTGACTAAATCACGTTATCCTATCAAACCATTCCTTCCATAAACTTATCAAGCTTAATCTTAAAGCCAGAGAGGTCCTTCACCCCCACTGTTTCCCTCGGTAGGCTGTTCCAGAATTTCACTCCACTGATGGTTAGAAACCTTCGTCTAATTTCAAGCCTAAACTTCCCGACTGCCAATTTATATCCATTTGTTTTGGTGTCCACATTAGTACTGAGCTGAAATAATTCCTCTCCCTCCCTGGTATTTATCCCTCTGATATATTTAAAAAGAGCAATCATATCTCCTCTCAACCTTCTTTTGGTTAAGGAAAACAAACCGAGCTCCTCAAGTCTCCTTTGTTTTCCTTAACAGTGGTTGAACAGGAAAAGGAAATCTATGCCTTTTGCAGTGCCAATGATTTGGAGAGAGCCAACAGATCATACCAGCAATTGTTACTTCTGCATGGTGCCTCTAGTTGGGAAAGGTGTGTCAAAGAAGAAAAAGTGGACTATACATTATCCAAACATTCCATCAGCTATACACCCAGTACCCCACAGAGAAGGACTGCTGGTTCCTGATGCACCAGAATCATTCTCACTTGAGTCAGACGAGGAAGAGGAAGAGGATGAAACTTCTGGTCCTGAACCATCAATGTCACAGGACCCACATTTTCTCCCATCCTCCTCCTCTGAACCACACCTCATAACACAAGGTGAACTGAATGACCTTGTCAGGGATTTGGAACTACCCAAGAGTAAGGCAGAGCTGTTGGGCTCCAGACTACAGTAGTGGAATCTCCTGGCAGGTGATGTTAGGGTTTCCATGTTCCGTGACTGTCAAAAGGATCTTGTCCCATTCTTCTTCATGGAAGGTGATCTTGTAGCCTGCAACAACATTGATGGTGTGATGGCAGCCCTCAACATCGTTCACGATCCAGATGAGTGGAGACTGTTCATTGATTCATCGAAGACGAGTCTTAAAGCTGTTTTACTGCATAATGGCAATGTTTTGCCATCAATTCCAGTTGGTCATGCAGTCCATATGAAGGAAACCTATGACAACATGAAACAACTTTTGAGGTGCATAAACTATGACCAACATCAGTGGCAGCTTTGTGGTGATTTGAAGGTTGTTGCTCTCTTGCTTGGTCTGCAGACTGGATACACAAAGTACTGTGAATGGGATAGTCGTGCAAGAGATTCCCACTACATCAAGAAAGATTGGCCACTCCGACAGTCATTGGAGCCTGGGAAGAAAAGTGTTCAGCATCCACCACTTGTTGAATCAAGGAAGATTTTGTTACCACCCTTACACATCAAGCTGGGTCTGATGAAGAACTTTGTCAAGGCCATTGACAAAACACAAGCAGCTTTCAAGTACCTCCGTGGAAAATTTCCAAGGTTAAGTGAAGCTAAGATAAAGGAAGGTGTCTTTGTTGGTCCTCAGATTTGTGAACTTCTTCGAGATGATGCATTTGACCATGCACTGCGTGGCAAGGAAAAGACGACATGGAAAGGCTTCCAGTTAGTGGCAATAAATTTTCTCGGAAACAACAAGGCAGACAACTACAGGCTGTTGGTGGAAAACCTCCTCAAGGCATACAAAAGCCTTGGTTGCAACATGTCACTAAAGATAAATTTTTTGCACTTTCATCTAGATTTTTTTCCACCGAACTGCGGAGCAGTGAGCGATGAGCACGGCGAGCGATTTCACCAGGACATTGCAACAATGGAGAAACGCTATCAGGGCAAATGGAGCCCATCAATGCTTGCAGACTATTGCTGGACAGTGACAAGAGATGCTCCATTTAATGAATACAAGAGACAAGCCAAGAAGTGCCGAGTAGACACTGAATAGGACTAAACTATGTACATAATAGTTTTTTGCATTTTGTTTCATAATAAATTTTAGTTATATAACCCTTTTGCTGATTTTTAAAGTGTTACATAAACAGGAGAGGTGAACTCTTATCATGTAAAGCAACCATAAACACATGAAAAGACCTAGGTTTACAATTTATGATTAAAACTCTACTATCTACACAATATACATAGACATAAAATGTAAAAACTTAAATATCTTAGAAACAGTAGCCAATCAGTTGTTTTAATTGTCATATTTGAATTCAGCACATCAAAATACATAATAAATAGCACATTTTATCTCTGAAGCAGACGACTTCTCAAAAATTGTAGACCAGTGAAATCAGTAAGAGAGTGACTTGTAGAGGTCAGAGCAGAGAGGCAGGTGATGGCAGAAGGTGACTGATGGGCAGCCATCAGGAGTGGCTGACAAGCGTGGGCGAGCAAGCGGGGTTAAATTTTTTATTTCGGATGAGCCACCTAAAAGGTAACCCTTCTGCCAGTTGGAGTGGGGAGCAACAAGGGCCAGGTTCAAAATTTAGGGGGTTCCTTTTCAACAATATAACAGCCAGTAAGTGGGAAAATTTCACTCTATCATCTGGACAACTCTAAGAGGCAATTCTTCTCCTCTCGCAAGCACAGAGTCTTACGTAGAATGAGTTTTCTTTAATAAAAGTAACCTACCATTTATTGGGAAAAACAGCACAGGTGGTATCCATAAACACAAAAGCATGAGCAAGACACCCACCCCAGAATACGCTGGGCAGTGTCTTTTGCTTCAGGTTCTTGAGTCCAACACCAAAGTTTCCATAGTATGTGCCTCCTCCTTAATACCCCACTCACAGTTGTTGTCCTTGGTCAGTGCAGACCCAGAGTCCAGAGGTGTGTCTGCATGAATTCTCCTCCCGCCATAGAGGGAGGTAAAAGCCACCTTGCTCGTTCCATTGTCTGGGCTCCTGACATCCGTGCCTGCTGTCTGCCTGCTCACTGCTCCTGCTGGCACTCCCCCCAGCCACCCACTCACCGCTGTTGCCGGCCGCCCACTCACTATCCACCCGCTCATCACTCTCGCCAGTTGCCTGGTGACCGGCCACCTGCTTGCCATCCTCCCGCTCACCACTCTGACCAGCTACCTGCTCGCCACTCACGGCAGCCAACACCTCACCATCCACCTGCTCACCATCCTCCCGCTTGCCACTCTCGCTGGCTTCCCACTCATAGCTCTCACCAGCCACCCTTTGCCACTCTTGCCAGCCACCTTCTTGCCATCCACCCTCTCGCCATTCTCACTGGCTGCCCGGTCACTGTTCGCCCACTCACTGCTCTCGCTGGGCCCTCAATCGCCATCCACTTTCTTGCCACTCTTGCTGGCTGCCCACTCACCATCCACCAGCTCATTGCTCTTGCTGGCCACCCACTTGCCACTCTCGCCAGCCGCCCAGTCACCGTCCGCCCACTAGCCACTCTTGCTGGCCCATCGATCGCCATCCACCCACTCGCCGCTCTCGCTGGCCACCCGCTCACCAGTCACCCACTCATCACTCTTGCTGACCACCTGCTCACCGTCCACGAGCTTGCTGCTCTCTCTAGCCACCCGCTCGCCATCCCCCGGCTCGCCACTGTCCTTGGCTGGCCACTCGCCGGTTGCCCGCTCGCCGTCTCACCACTGGAGCAACCTCTCGTGCCATTGAATGGATTCCTCCACCCTAGTACTTCCTGTCATTGAGCATTCTACCCTTATTGTGGCCAGATTCTGTGTCCTGGTCCTCTGGACAGCTTGCCTGTGAAATCCAGTCCCTTCCCGGGGTAATGGAAAAGTACAGACAGGACAAGTCCCCAGATCTATGGGGGTTTTTTATGTCAAGCCTTCAGCCCTCTTCTGAGACTTTGTCAGTCTTTGACTCTCTCAGTCCTGAGGCTTGTACTGTTTCCTCTGAGGAAGAGGTAGGGAAACAGATGCCCCACCCTCTCCTCTAGCCCAGGGGTCCCATAGTAGGAAATTAAGGACTGCTTTTTAATATCCATTGCTGTCTCACTGGGATGCACCTATCTTTTGTTATTCATCAGTGTCTCTCACCAGACTCCAGATTCCTTTGCTCCTGCTCTGTGGTTTGGTCACCACACATGGCTTCTTCTGAGACAGCTACTAAGGAATTTCTTCCTAGCCTTTCTGGCCACTGGGTTGTGTTTCCCAGAGTTACCCTATCTCTCCTCAGAGAAAGAGTCTTCAGCCTCTTATGCTGGAGCTGGCCTGCATCTCAGTTACTCCATCTCACTGTAAGGCAGGAGTTCCCTCAGCTCCTCCCCTGGAGAGGGGTTCTCATTCAGGCCAGCTGCAGGCCCTAAACCAGTTTCTCCTCCATACTCAATTAGCTCTTTTCCTTTTAGGCTTGGAGAATTCAGCAAGCAGATCTTCTTCTGCTGTTGCCTCACTAACAGAGAGTAGGCGGCATTTATGCTAGTCCCCTTCCCCAGTTGGGTTGGAAGAGATGGGAGCCATGCCCCACCCATTCTGCAATGTTCCAGGAACAGAAATGTGTTTCTCTCTCCCAAGTACTGTTTACCTCCCTACCTATCCCTCCTATTTCCTAGATCAGTGGTGAGCCAACCTGCAGGCCGCACATGGCCCATCAGGGTAATCCGCTGATGGGCTGCTAGACAGTTTGTTGATATTTGCACAGCCTCCTGCAGCTCCCATTGGCCACGGTTTGCTGTTCCCGGCCAATGGGAGCTGCAGGAAATGGCAGACAGCACTTCCCTGCATCCTGCACTGCTTCCCACAGCTCCAATTGGTCGGGAACGGCTATTGAAGGATATTAGGTGGGTCTCAGAGGAGAATTTTTTTCAGTTGTAAACTTTGAAGACTAGGATCTTGATCCTTATCTAGTATAAATCAGTTGACTTCAGGGAGCTAATATGCAATTATATACCACCTGAGGGCATGGCCTTATGTATTCTTTGTGTGTTGGCTAAAAGAAATATGCACTTTCAGTTGCATAAGAATATTATTTGTATTACAGTAAGTACTAGAGGTTCCAAAAGAAACTGGGCCTCACTGTACTAGGCACCATAGACACATACAGTAAGAGACAGACCCTGATCTGAAGAATTTACAATCTTGATGGATAAGACAAAAAGTGGAAAGGGAAACAATGGAGAAATTATTTGCCTAAGGTCACACAGCAAAGGCAGAGCCAGGACTAGAATCTGGTTTTGTGAATCCTAGTTAGAACCCTTTATTTTCAATTTTAACTTAATTTTTCCAAAAAAAAATACCTGGGTTTAGGGAAAATACAGTATTCAGGGTTTTACCATTATTTAATTTTTTTAACCCAAAATTTGCTAGTGCTGGAACTCTCCAGACCTGCCTTGCAGAGTCCCCACCAGATGGCATAGTACACCTGCACAGAGGAGTGTAACTGCCAGTTGATGGTTGCTGCATCTATTGAAGCACTCGGGGTTGGCGGGTGTGGGCCTGCCCATATCTACAAGTCCCTCCCCTCAGTTTAAGGGCAAGAGCCAAGAGACCCAGGAATCAACTAAAGCACAGGGGACACCTAATGAAAAAACGGGTATAGGAGTGAGGATCACAGGTTCAAAATCAGGAATCCAGAGAGGGACACAGAAATCCCTGAAGAGTGTCCACTGCTTCTCGAAGGCATCCAGGGAACCAGTGGATATTGCCCAGAGGAACTCTGCCAGGAGATATGACTTAATGGAGCATCTGAAGTAGGCCCCACATGACGAGGAGGTCTTGCGACTTTGTTGGGCTGTGAGTAAGGTGTGCATAAATGAGGATATGGGGGAAAAGGGCTGACAGAACTTAAGGAGAAGGTTCTGGAGGAGCCAGAAGAGGGGCTGCAAGCTGATACACTCAATGTAAATGTACACCAAGGTCTCCCCCTTCAAAGGTGAAAGTGTCAGGGAAGGTGGTGAACCATTCCAGGTACACGCCAGTGAAGGAGCTGACAACTAATATTCCCAGTGGGCCATGGAACCAGTGTGGAATATGGACTGGCCCCCTGGAGTTCCCGCTACTTGGTGGCAGGCATTCCCACTACTGGATGTCTGGGCAGGACACGAGGATGAGGAAAAGATGGGTGTGGATCACATGCATGTACAGTTGTTTCCTGGGCATGGTTTGGAGAGGGACTGGCTGCACATCTCACATCTGGCTCAGATGGTGCATGGGGGCGGGGAGGCAGGTCTGTAGGCTTGTGGAGCAGGAGCCCAATGATAAGGTCCAGAGGGCAAGGGATGAGGGTTGGGAGGGGAGTATCCTCCTGCAGGAAAGCACAAGAGATGGTAGGGCTGCCTTCACTTCCTGGAGTACACATGGGAGCCACAAGGGGTCAAAAGCCCCATGTGTTGACTGAGTGCCATGGGGTCCCCCCAGTCTCCCCAATCATAGCCCAGAAAGTCTACGATTCTGGTGGCACCAGCCAGGACCATCCTCCTGTGCACTGAGGGGGACTCCACCACCTGCACCTGAAGATTGGGTTTGTGTAGCAGGGATTCTGCAAGGAGGTCCTCACTCTTGGTGGCTGCCCCAGACTTAGTCACCAAGATTAACTTCCAGGTCCTGAGGAGGTGTTGGTTAAAGACTGACACCTCAGGTTTGATGGCTGCTTCAGCAAGAAGAGCAGGGAGGTTGGACCTAAGATCACAGACCACTGTAGCAACAGATCTCTAGGGGATGGAGGGCTGCATACTGTGAGTACAGCCCCCTTCCACCCCTCCTTCTAACCCCATTCCTTCAGCATGGCCCCATCCATTTCTCCTGTGCTGTGAATGAGTGAGATGGATAGGGAGGTGGGTGATTAGTCCCTATCTGCTTCCCCTACTGGGCAGGGCTCCCTCCTGACTCTAGCTCTTTCAGGTTCCCTAACCACTGAGCTATGGGGTTTTCTAGGGCAGGCCTCTTAATCTCTTCTGTGGAAACTTTTCTATTGTGTACACATGAAATAGTCATTGGGGTAGAGCATGTGAGAATGACTCTATAGCCCAGTGATTAGAGTACTCACTAAGGATACGGCAGAACCAGGTTCTACTCCTCCTACTCAAATACATATTTAATGTATGTATACAGGAACAAGTGAAATGGGAGAGATTGAGGGACTGGTCCCAGAATTCCCCATAATCCAGTACTCATCTAGGAGGAGGGAAGACAAGTTCAAACCCCATCTCTGCAGAAGGGAGGAACTGAACCTGAGTCTCCCATATCCTGGGTGAGTTCAAACCACTGGACTAAAAGTTATAAATGGCTCCTTCTATTCCATTTTGTTCTTGAAAAACAGCTGACCAGGCTTAGGCACCTAACTCCAGCAGAAGTTTCTTGGTTGTTAATTCCAAGTGGAAACATGAACCTAACTCACTTTGAGGGGTTGAGGCTTAGGCTATGCCCCTCTCCTGGGCATTTCCTATTGGCTAATTTAGTCAGCATTGTGCTCAGCATGCTGGGGTTTTTTAATCCCATTCTTAGGTGCTTGAATCTCTCCATGCATCATATACGGAGCCTAGGTGCGTAACTTAGGGCTGTGTTACAATGGGTGGCAAGGCACCTAAAAGTTAAGTGCAGCGAAACTGAGCATTGCAATGCCAATGAGACTGCACAGGCAGACAGATCTGATCATGTGGATCAGATTACAGGAGATTGGACCTTGTTAAAATAACAGTAATTTACTTTTTGATGTTTTGTAGTAGCACATGCTTGACCAGGAAGCCTTTACTGACAAAGTGTGAAACTCCTGTGTTTCACAACAGAATTAAAAATGTTTGATTACTGTGCAAAATTACTCCAATTTAAATTCATTTTCACTGTCATTTTACAACCGTTGTATCATTTTTTAAGTTTTCCAATCATTTGAAGAATTTTGAAGGAAGTTTCTTTATATATATATATTTTAAAATCTGGAAGTAATTTTCACTGTTTTACTCACAAGGTATACTTAGCAAACTTCAGTGACTAAAATGGAATTTTCTTCTCCAATAAACCTGACAGTTAAATCTTCTGCTTTTCTCTCACTGTGAAGCATTTTACGTCTCCAAAGCTGTGAAGCATTTTACGTCTCTTTATTTTTCCTTATTCTAAAGGAAAAATAAAAAAGTCTTAAATGAAGTTTTAAAAACTGTCTATAGATGTTTGTGTATTGAGTGTAATGCTTAGAGTTTGTCGCTTTATCTGTTCAAATATCTTTTCAAACCCTAATTAATTAATCATAATAATGTATAACAGAGATTTGTAACAGGTCACTTGCTGAACATTGGACTATTAATCTCTGTATTCTTATTGTGCTAGAATCTTAAAATTTGGTTCTCTCATTTGTTATGGGCCACTGCACCCAGAGAAAATTAAATCTCACCTTTTCATCAGATGTCACCAAAAGGCCATCAGTCATTTTTCTCTAATTATGACTGTTTAAGTGATTTCACATGTTAAATAGAGGTATCAGTTTACAAAAGCAAAATAAATTTGTCCTGTACACTGATTGCATTAAGAATGGTGGTTTCCAATTTATAGAAATAAAAATCTGTTCTATTTATTGGGTTTTAGCCAAAAAAAACTTGCCCCAAAAATATTTATTTGGTAGGTGATTACATATATAAAAAAAACCACTTTAGTTTCAGTGCTGTGTTATTTAAGAAACAATGTAGTTCCTTATGGACAGTTATATGTTGCAGCAAGGGTGTGTTTGATCTTGTGTTGATGGAATCTAAGTGGCAAAACAGAGGAATGAGATATTTAACCTCATACACTTTGCTTACCCATCTTTAAAGAGGCACAAGTAATTGCATGTGCATGTGATATTAATATAATCTGCCTGCCACTTCTATAATGTTTTCTATTGTAGAGAAGCTACTTAATTAGAAAACCTAAGCAATGTTACTAGCAGGTTGGAAATCTGCACATAAAGTCGAAATATACCTCTATGCCGAGCTGAACTTCATGTTTTTTTGAATAAGGGGATTGATGAAGACAGTATCATTCCTTTTATTGAACACAGGTTGCTCTCTAATTAAAAATTATCAATACTGTCATAACACTGAAAGTTGAATCTTGCTGAAGAGGTGTGAATTTGCTGCATGCGCTAATGGCAATAGCCACATCTATCAAACATGTGAACTGTTACTAATTAGTACTATCTAGACTTTAGTGTTACCTAATCAAAAGGAGGGAATAACTTGCATACAGAACTTTCAAATGTGATTCAAGCATGAACTGAATGGAACATCTCTAGAAGTGAGAGAACTTTAGTCTCCTTGTTCCGTCCATCACTGATTGACTATGAAGTTTGTTGCTTTTTATAAAGTAAAGTGAACAATTGATTCTACTCTGACAGAGCAGTAGTTTTTCATTTGTAGCAGGATTATGTATCCTATCCAGGATTAATAAGACTGAAACCACCAACACATTTCATATAGACCATTGCCAAAGACAAATGACAGGGAATTTTGATCATTTCCAACCTGGGCTGGTGTGATAAATGAAGGGAGGGAGAGAAATGTAGCTCCCTTTTATGGACACCCAGTCAGCCAGTAGCTATAAAATCCCTCTTAGTAGCTTTTCTCTAATTGTTCTACCTGGAAAGGGTTAAAAGTCTCACTACTATGTATAGGTAAAAGGAAGTGAGTGAACGCCTGGCCAACAGAGCCAATGGGAAGGCTAAAATGTTTTTAAAATGGAGAAAACGCTCTACTTTTGTCTGTGTGTTGATGTTCACCCTGGGAGAGGCAGACAGGCAGCAGTTATGCTTTAAGAAGCTTGGACCACATATGAAATCATCATCGGTATCATACTAGAAACTACTCATTTAAACCCCAGCAATGTAAGTAGGTCAGGAAATGTCTAGGAAGACATGATTAAGTTTATCCCTTTTATTTCTTTATGGCTTGTGGATTTGTCTGTGGTAACACCGGGTGCTTTTGTTTTGCTTGTAATCTTTAAGATGGAACTCAGGAAAGCTATTCTTGGTGCTTAATCCTTGTAGTTCCTCTTTTAAAATCTAGCAATAGTCTGAGTTCCCAGATGTATTTTCTTTCTTTCTTTCTTTCCATTTTTTAATAAAATTTACCTCTTTAAAGAACAGAATTGGATTTTTGTGTCTAAAGAGGTTTGTGCACATTTTGTTTAATTAGCTGGGGACAACAGCTGATTTCCTTTTTTTTTCTTTCTCAGCTCTTCCCTGGATGGGGGGGTGAAAGGGCTTGAGGGTACCCCACAGGAAGGAATTCCCAAGTGCACCTTCATGGGCTCTCAAAGGGGTTCTGTACTTGGGTGGTGTTATCTACCAATCCAAGGTCACAGAAAAACTGTAACCATGGGAGTTTAATACAACCTTGTAGTGGCCAGTATTAATTTTTAGAATCCTTGCAGACTTGCACCTTCTGCTCTCAAAGTGACAGAGTGGGGAAATAGCGTTGGCAGCCGAAATCAAATAGGTGACTCAGAAATACTTATCAGTCTGAGCCACCCCCACTGTAGTTTAGGACTCCCATTGACGTCAGTGAGTTTAGGATCAAGCCCTATGTGAGAACCTTCAAGTACCTGTGATCATTTGCATCCATTGCTGGCCATAGTACTTGAAGCTCTCGTAATGAATAAAGCAAATGTCTGAAGTAAGCGGATTTCACTTGCAAGTAAACACTCAGTATATTCCCTATTTTATTTCTACCCTTTCATAGTGTCCAATGACACAGGAATATTCATAAGTCCATACAGAAGCATTTGGGAGATTTTGATTCTGCACATTTCTCAATAAAAGTGAAGCATTATACAAAGTTAATAAATTCTTCACATTATTGTGACAGGCATTCCCCTCTTCCCTCCCCCCAGCACCATGTTTAATGAGTTTGCCACCATTTTGTCAACTTCAATTTTTTCCCGCACAACAGAGAAAAAAACAAAAACATTTTATAGGAAAAGGTAAATTTAAAGAAAATACGTTTAATACTGCACCAAGTGAGAAGTGAGTTTTTTCTGCCTCAGAAAACAAGTTTTCCCAGCTTTTCTTTCAGTACAAATCCTCTTGCCCAGTGCTACCTGCAATAATCCATATCACCCATAAAAATGAAAATCACGTGGAGGCATCCAAAAATAAATAACCCTCTTTTCTGCCAACCTGATGTTAAAGTGAATTTTTATATATTTTAAGCATAAGTAAACTGCAGTGTCTGATGGGGAAAGGAAATAGAGTAACTTGAGTAATGACTGCAGCAACTTTCTAAACAATACCCTAAGTTTATGTTATATACATTATTTATTTGTATTATGGTAGCATCCCAGTTGAGATACAATGCACAAACATGGGGTGAAAGACTGTTCCTGCCCCGGAGAATACACAATCTAAATAGATAAGCCAAATGGTGGGAGGGAAAACAGACATGAGGAGGTGAAACCCAAGCTCACACAACAGGTCAGTGGCCAAACTAAGAAAAGAACCGCGGTCTCCTGATCCAGCGCCTTATGCTCTAGATGACATTGCCTTCCCCATATGTCATGTTCCCATGGGATGCACCACAGTAATAGCATACCTGAGCTATTAGGAAAGCTGCATTATAAATTGTGATTCATAGACATATATGAATATTTTGGGGATTGTTTGACGGGAGCAAAGGTAACTACAGCACTGAAAGTAGGAATTGGCTAGATATAAGACTGTTCATATACAGTACTGTATGTGTCACAGGTCATGATGTGCATATGTATGAGGTTTGTCATGCTGAGGACACTCATATTATTAATCTTCTTTCCTTCTCTGGTTTTAAATGGCTTAATAGAGCCTAAGGGCACTTTGGATGTGACACGTCAGTTGGAGGTGGTATGCAATATATGCTTCTGTCAAGCACCATCAACCACATATTCCCCAGCAATATAGTGATGTAGCTCTGAAACAGCAATTAATGAAAGCCTTTGGGAAGAAAGAAAATGAGGCAAGTTAAAATCCAACAAACCTAGTCCCATAAGCCTGACCTATGGAATGTGTCTCTTCCTTGGGGAAGATGAGGTCTTCCTCATACATTCATTCATCTTTGGTTACAGGAGTTGTCAAGAGAAAATCCATGCTCCGATGCCTGAGGCCTCTCCATTAACAAGCAAATTACATTCTGGACAGCCATGCTACAGAAAGCTGAAATAAAGTGTTTTATCTTGTTTAAAGGGTTTAGAGTGAATACAAAACTGAAATAAATATCTGCAATGCAATACAATACTACAATTCTATTTGTAATTGTATTGGTGTTAAAAAGAAAATGAGCACCAACATGCATCTGTCATCAAGCTTTTCTTTGCTATGTTAATACTATGAAATAATTACATTGGTTTGTCAAGGAAAGTGCCTTCTTAAAAGGAGATGATTAAGTGAGGGTACTTCAGAAAAAACACTTAGTTTATGTATTGGTAGGATTGGTAGAGATAACACGTACCTTACACACTTTACTTCCATAATGAAGAGAGACTGAAAAGGTCAATATGCAGGCCTCTATCCTGTAGGCCTCTATCCTGCACCAGGAACCAACTACCGTGGGGAGTCCCATTTACTGCACAAGCACTTCCTGATGCTAGGTAAGAGTCTATGATTACCTGGCCTTAGAACTTGTGTGGCCAATTCATTGTTGCCCCGTAGCCCCTTTATGCCTCTGGTGCAAAGAGGCCACAGGCAGTAGTAAAAGTCGCCTGGAGAATTTCCCCACCTCAGGGGAGAGCCCTATGCCTGGTGTAGACATCTACACTGTGTCTGCCAGAGCCCTCAACACAGAGGACAGGGCATGCTGTTATGCTTATAAGAAGCATATGGAATCTTTTTAAAGGGGATAAGGCAATACACCACGTTTATTGAGAGTAAAAATTAAGCATTGAAATCACATATACTTCCAATCACACACACACACATACACCCCCCCCAAAAGTTCTGCAGCTGGATCTTATAGTTACCAGTCCTTAGTGTTGATCGGTCAGTTCCAGTGGCCAGCTGAAACTGCACACGAGGGAGGCAAGCTGGGCCTCTGTCGAACTTGTTCAAAGCTCTGATGTTGATGCAGAACGAACCCAAAGTCCCATGGCAATACACCCTTCTTTTATAATGATAATTCCCATACAAGTCTATGGACCTTGCTGTGTCACTCCGCAGCTATCAATCACGAGGTATTCAAGGTTGCTAATAATTAGCGTTATTTTGAGTTGTTACCGGGAGAGTCCACAGCTGTTTCTTATCTCGTCCCTCTGGCTCAACTCCTTATTTTGTCCTTGGGGTGTATGCCTTTGCTTCAGGGTTGTCAATCTGCCATCCGGGTGATTGATAATAAGGTTGGTGACTCTTGACTCCTCCACTCCCTTTTTGACTATCTGGCCCAGTTGTCCTTTCTCAGTTAATTACCATACATTGTTCACTCACACCAAGCAGTAAATAAGGCAAATACACCCATAAAACTTCTATCCTTCTAAGAACAAATGTTAACATAATTAGCAAAATATAAACTCAGAACAATTTCTTCTTACTAATTCAAAGCTAGCAAAATGGAATATAAGGCAAATTAAACAAAATGGAGTACAATTTTACTTGAGACTATTTCTTCCCATTAGGCTTTTGGCCTACAATGCACAGTCTGAAGGAGGGGTGGGCAGGACATCTGAACACTCCAGCTGTTCTGCACCCCTGCAAAGCCCCACTATGGCTACTGAATTCAAGATGCAAATTAGCTGCCCTAACCTGGGTCACACCAGCACCCAGGCTGCTCTAGAGACAGGTGGCAACAGTCTCTGCACTGATGCAAACCTGCCCCTATCAGTTTAACAAAAGTCATTTCCAAAACGCATTTGCGTTTCTCCATTATGCAATGTTATAACGTTGATAACTTGGGCAAATCAAATCCAATGTCCCACAGAATAAGGAAATGCACCAGTTCTCAGTGAGAATTCCGTGCCAGATTTCACCTTTCATCTCCCAGTAATTTTAGCTGTAGATCTGTTAAAACAAGACAAAAAAGATGTAAGTTTTTTCCTATAATGAGTAAAGTATATTTTTCTATTCTCCTTTCACTCAAAAAATGGCTGAATCATTTTTGTTCACCCTTTCTACAAAAGTTCACCTCCAGGCAAAGTCCAAGATGGAAGATTTCAGATCACAACTGGTAAGTTTCAGAAAATGTTGACCAATAGAAAACAAGGAGAATTGAACCAATAGAATTGAAACATACATAGCCATAACTGGAGCAGGTCTTGCCAAGTATGTAATATTGCATAGAAGACACAGGTTGACATGCATACCTGCAATAGGACTTGTTTCCTAATATGGTGACTTATATTGTAAGACCTTTTTGCCAGCTGTATCAGAATATCTGCTCTCTAGTTCCCAATCATTTTCATATTTAACATTAATGAGCACTTTCACTGTCAGGTTCGAACGTCCTAATTTAAACCTCAATACCTGGAAGTATGTCTGTTCTACCTTTCAAACCCAGTTGTAAACATCTAATGATGCATTTTGGAACACTTTGAAAAGCAGAGATAGTTTTTAGGGGCAATTTTGTTTCTGCTTCAATTTCCTGATTCCCATTTTACAATACTAAAGATATTTGCATGAAAATACAATCTTTGTTCTTAAAAGTTCATCTCCTTCTGCTGATGATCACTTCCTAAAATAATAATCTTCTGTTTGTAATCTCACAGGAGGTTACTAGGGAAATTAACATGAGCCAGATCATAAAAGTGGCTAAGCATGGTGATTAAAGTAGCTCAACATAGGAGGAGGGAACAGGACAATTTTGCTGGCAATTATCACAGGGCTAGATCATAGAATCATAGAATATCAGGGTTGGAAGGGAACTCAGGAGGTCATCTAGTCCAATCTCCTGCTCAAAGAAGGACCAATCCCCAAATAAATCATCCCAGACAGGGCTTTGGCAAGTCTGACCTTAAAAACCTGTAAGGAAGGAGATTCCACAACCTCCCTAGCATTCCAGTGCTTCACCACCCTCCTAGTGAAAACGTTTTTCCTAATATTCAACCTAAACCTCCTTCACTGCAACTTAAGACCATTACTCCTTGTTCTGTCATCTGCTACCACTGAGAGCAGTCTAGATCCATCCTCTTCAGAACCCCCTTTCAGGTAGTTGAAAGCAGCTATCAAATCCCCCCTCATTCTTCTCTTCTGCAGACTAAACAATCCCAGTTCCCTCAGCCTCTCCTCATAAGTCATGTGCCCCAGCCCCCTAATCATTTTTGTTGCCCTCCACTGGATGCTTTCCAATTTTTCCACACCCTTCTTGTAGTATGGGGCCCAAAACTGGACACAGTACTCCAGATGAGGCCTCACCAATGTCGAATACAGGGGAATGATCACGCCCCTGCTAGTGATGCTCTTACTTATACAGCCCAAAATGCCATTAGCCTTCCTGGCAACAAGGACACACTGTTGACTCATATCCAGCTTTTCGTCCCTGTAACCCTAGGTCCTTTTCTGCAGAACTGCTGCCTAGCCATTTGGTCCCTAGCCTGTAGCAATGCATGGGATTCTTCCGTCCTAAGTTCAGGACTCTGCACTTGTCCTTGGTGAACCTCATCAGATTTCTTTTGGCCCAATCCTATATTTTGTCTAGGTCCCTCTGTATGCTATCCCTACCCTCCAGTGTATCTACCACTCCTCCCAGTTTACTGTCATCTGCAAACTTGCTGAGGGTGCAATCCACGCCATCCTCCAGATCATTAATGAAGATATTGAACAAAACTGGCCCCAGGACCGACCATTTGGGGCACTCCACTTGATACCGGTTGCCAACTAGACATGGAGCCATTGATCACTAGCCGTTGACCCTGATGATCTAGCCAACTTTCTATCCACCTCATAGTCCATTCATCCAGCCCATACTTCTTTAACTTGTTGGCAAGAATAGTATGGGAGACTGTATCAAAAGCTTTGCTAAAGTCAAGGAATAACACATCCACTGCTTTCCCCTCATCCACAGAACCAGTTATCTTGACATAGAAGGCAATTAGGTTAGCCAGGCATGACTTGCCCTTGGTGAATACATACTGACTGTTCCTGAACACTTTCCTCTCCTCAAAGTGCTTCAGAATTGAATCCTTGAGGACCTGCTCCATGATTTTTCCAGGGACTGAGGTGAGGCTGACTGGCGTGTAGTTCCCCAGATCCTCCTTCTTCCCTTTTTTAAAGATGGGCACTACATTAGACTTTTTCCTGTCATCCAGGACCACCCCCGATTGCCATGAGTTTTCAAAGATAATGGCCAATGGCTCTGCAGTCACATCTGCCAACTCCTTTAGCACCCTTGGATGCAGCGCATCTGGCCCCATGGACTTGTGCTCGTCCAGCTTTTCTAAATAGTCCTGAACCACTTTTTTCTCCACAGAGGGCTGGTCATCTCCTCCCCATGCTGTGCTGCCCAGTGCAGCAATGTGGGAGCTGACCTTGTTCTTGAAGACAGAGGCAAAACAAGGATTGAGTACATTAGCTTTTCCCATATCCTCTGTCACTTGGTGCCTCCCTTATTCAGTAAGGGGCCCACACTTCCCTTGACTTTCTTCTTGTTGCTAACATACCTGAAGAAACCCTTTTTGTTGCTCTTAACATGACTTGCTAGCTGCAACTCCAAGTGTGATTTGGCCTTCCTGATTTCACTCCTGCATGCCTGAGCAATATTTTTATACTCCTCCCTGGTCATTTGTCCAATCTTCCACTTCTTGGAAGCTTCTTTTTTGTGTTTAAGATCAGCAAGGATTACACTGTTAAGCCAAGCTGGTCACCGGCCATATTTACTATTCTTTCTACACATTGGGATGGTTTGTTCCTGCAACCTCAATAACGAATCTTTAAAATACAGCCAGCTCTCCTGGACTCCTTTCTCCCTCATGTTATTCTCCCAGGGGTTCCCTGAGGGAGTCAAAATCTGCTTTTCTGAAGTCCAGGGTCCGTATTTTGCTGGTCTCCTTTCTTCCTTGTGTCAGGATCCTGAACTCGACCATGTCATGGTCACTGCCTTCCAGGTGCCCATCCACTTTTGCTTCCCCTACTAATTTTTCCCAGTTTGTGAGCAGCAGGTCAAGACGAGCTCTTCCCCTAGTTGGTTCCTCCAGCACTTGCACCAGGAAATTGTCCCCTACACTTTCCAAAAACTTCCTGGATTGTCTGTGCACTGCTGTATTGCTCTCCCAGCAGATATCGGGGTGATTGAAGTCCCCCATGAGAACCAGGGCCTGCGATCGAGTAACTTCTAGTTGCCGGAAGAAGGCCTCGTCCACCTCATCCCCCTGGTCTGGTGGTCTATATCAGACTCCCACCATGACATCACCCGTGTTGCTCACACTTCTAAACTTAATCCATAGACTCACAGGTTTTTCTGCAGTTTCACACCTGAGGCAGGTAGGAGAACCTGCCAAGAAAGATTGGGGTGGGGAGAGGAAATCAATAAATTGGAATGCTCTGATCCACAGTAGTGTTATCGCTGTATATGCCTTTTCACAACTTCTTGCATATACACTGAAATTAATACACTTTCAGAAAAGTGTCCCTGGGACTGGCTCCCAGTTCTTGGGTTGACAAAAGTGACAGTTTGGGGTAAAGTACCTGAGAAATATGCCATCTCGAATGGTGGAGACTTATAGATAAGTACCTCACATAAAAGAATGTTTTTAGTATGATGGTAATCCCAAATGACAGGTACAAGTCACCTGCCAGACTGAAGACAACTTTTCTTGAACAACTGATCTTGCATAACAGCACGTCAGTGTGCTGGCAGTCCCTCTTCCTCTAAAGTCTGGATTGCAACATGACATCATTTCTAACTCTAAATCATCAATGACAGAATAAAAAACAATTGCAGACATTTGAAACTGCATATACAAACTTCGCTTCCTGTCGAGAAATCTTCACAAACACTGTCAGACTCCAGCAACTTAGTGAGTTGCCTCTTTGCATGAAAGGTCCAGCCCTGAAGCACAGCAGGCAGTACTGGAGCAGAGAACACCAGCTTTGGAATGGAGGAGCTGGCAGAAATGTTGCTTTTGCTGTCAAATAGTATAACAGTTCTAGTCCTGGAGATAGGATTGCCTTGTGGTTCTGCGGTGAATGATGGCAATGTGCCTATCTCCAACCACTGTAGATACCAGCATTTCATTTTTCATTTCATTTTAAAAGACTGGCTCTAAGACAGCATCAAAGAATGATTAACCTCATTTTCTAAAAGAAAAAGAAGCAGTCAGGTAAAAAGTAGCCAGACCAAGGAACTGTGTGATATGGAGGAATTGCAACATATGGGTCTGCTCCACAGTACTGGTGACTTGGAAATGACATATTCACATTGTGCTCCATTACATTCCTGTCTGAAGGAATTGAGAAGGGAACCATAGATCCATTGTCTACACTAATGTTCCCAACTTTTTGCACTATTTCTCTTCTGGGACAGACTCTAGTCATTTTAGACAGTAATCATAAATTTGAGGATCTTAGTAAAACAATGGATTTTTATTTCTTGAAAACTATGTAACAAACCACAAATTGGCTGCTTAAGAGCCATGAGTCTGTGGGATCACAAAGAAATACACATTTTGTTAAGCCTGTGGACAAAAAGAGAATAAACTTAATGATCAAATAATAGCAGACTTGGATTCCTTATGGAAGGAATGTATTTGTTTTTATTAGAATAAGAGCAGAGATGCATCCAAGGGGAAGCTTGGGGAGATATTGCAAATCTCAATTCTCATTCACTTTTCTTTCATTCTTTTTCCCATGTGAATTTAATGTGATTTGTTGTTGTTCAAAAACAACCAGTTTGGAGTTGTTCTTATTCCACTCTTTGCCAGGAAGGCAGTGAATGAAGGTTTTCCTTAACTGCTGAGGTTGTTTATATCTGTTCACCTGTCAGCATTTTAGGCATGCGCTTGAATTGCTTCTCTGTTCCCTATCCACTAACAGTAATAATTTTCTAAAATTTCTACCTGTTCAAGCAAAAGATAAATTAATCACAAATAGCCATGTGAATGAAATGCTAAGAAGTTCCATATGAAGGGACGGTGGAAATAAATGTGGTTGTTATTTGAGAAAAGACAAACAAGAAGGGATATGATAAAGGTATCCAAAACAATGAATGGCATAGAGAAGATAGGTTGGGCACTAGTTAGGGAACATTCAATGATATTGGTAGGAAGCAAATTTAGGCTATAGCTGCCTTCTGCAGGGTTTCTTTCACTTTTTTCTGAAGCAGGTAGTACTGGCAACAGTCCAAGATTGGACAAGGGGCTATATGGACCATTGGGCCAATACTTAAGCCTGATACTTAGGCGCATGCCTGAAAAAATGGTGAAGCTTAATTTTTTTCTTAATGCTGAAGAATGTTCCATAGCAAAATCTGTTGGGAGACCTTAAATAAATGAAATCCATTCTCTCTTCATGTTCACGATTTTCTCTTGTCCTTGCTGCTGCCTTTTGGTTTTTATTTCTGGAGGATTTTGCTTTTGTTTGTATGAATTGAGGCATTTACATCTCTCTCATGTAAACTGTCCTCTATAGATTCTATGGATAGGAGAGCTATGAGAATGTGCATTGTGATATCATAAAGGGGATGAGGTTTCACTGAGCTCTGCAATTAAAAGCAAACAAAAAATGCTAATCTTAGCATGGTCAGAAATGATTTTTTTCCAGTTAACTGTAACTTTATTATACACCCAGTTTTCTTCAAACTTGGCATCAGACAAATCTGTTAATTAAAAAATTAGCTGCATGTCAAATTTCAAAGTTCAATTGTTTGAATATTCTGTGTGTGTTGGAGAGCAGGGGAAAGTATGATAATAATGGTGTGAAAGTGTATTTTATTCAGTCTTGCATAATTTGAGAACCATTTTGTCTCTCTTTTCTTTTTTTTTTTCTTCTTTTTTTGAGACAAACACCTTTGGCTGAAGCTAAGCATGGAAAATTTGAGCCCAGAAATTTCTGTGAAAGTTTTGAGTGAATGACTTTTTTCACTACACTAAATTCACAAGAGCTATGCCGATAAAACCAGTGTTAACAGGTTGTCATTATCATAGTTTGAGAATACCGTAAGAAAGAAGAGGCGGAGCCTATCATGATGAAGAGCCTATCCTTTATTTAAATTTGTATACATATTTGGGGGCCAAGAGATGTCCAAAGACCTTGGAAGTATAATACTTTCATTTTCCCTGTTGACTAATATTGAGGGGTCTAACTGTCCCCATTACTTTTTAGTGATTTTATTTGCTATAAAAAAGCCACATCAGATAGGATGATAAAATCAGTGCGGAAAGATTGACTTCATTTTAGTTTGAGTACATGTTATTGCAGTGAGGCAGAGTAGCTTCCCTCTGGCTTGGAAAGCAAGGGAGCACTACACTCCCCTTGGGGGGCAGAACTAAACCCATCCCCCTCACCGGAAGTACCAGGGCAGGGCAGGAAGTATAAAAGGAAGGCTCTGCAGCTCAGCTGAGTTGGGCAACCTCCCCACCTTAGGCCAGGATACCTGTGCTCCGTGAACACCCTTGCCAGCACCCTAGACTGCTTGGCAGATTCATAGATTCATAGACTCTAGGACTGGAAGGGACCTCGAGAGGTCATCGAGTCAAGTCCCCTGCCCTCATGGCAGGATCAAATACTGTCTAGACCATCCCTGATAACCCCTTTCAGAGCCCCTGGACTGTGTGGGTGCTGCCCCTTACCTGAACTACCAGGACTATGTGCGTTTTCTGGCTGCCTGAGTTCCAAGCTTAGACTAAGCCTGCTCCCTGCTCTGCCTTGCCCAAAGGGCTAGAGCTTATTGACTAGGTGTATTTGCTGGTTGCCTGGGCAGGGAGCCTTCGAATACAGCCTGCCACCAGCCCAGCCCCCATAGAGGGCTAGGGCCCTAGACTGTTAATTGCGATCAGCTCCACTGAGGGGCTGTGAGCTGGACACTATGCCAGGTGCTTCCCTGCCCAGCGGCAAAAGCCCCAGACTATTGTTGTTTGCTTGAGCTCTAGACTGCTTACTGCTCAGCCCCACCGGTGCAACCCAAGCCCAAGATCTAAACCTGGAAAAAAGGAGGCCGAGTGGCCTCCCTCCCCACTGGACAGCGAGGGAGCACTACAGTTATATATGAAGACACACAGGTTTGGCATAAAAAATGTATTTACATTTTTGTGTGCCTTGGGGTCAGATAACTCCCCAAAGTTTAGGAGGGTTAAATGGCTGACAATAGCTTAAATGGCCTCTCTATATACAGCAGTTCTTGTGGGAGTACTTAATTAAGTCATAATTACAAAAAATATCCTTGTCAGGCACTACAGGACTATAGGGAAACTGAAAGACACGTAGAGGAGAATCTCATTATCAAAGATCTGTTCTATATAAATTAAAATTGACTTATTCCAAATAGGCTAGATTAATTGAAAAGCTTGTCTTTATGAATTTACAAAGTAGTTCAAGCATACCATAAAAATAGAGATTCAGGAATACTTTAATTAAAATATGAAACAGGTACTTGATTAAGGGATAAAATCCATGGTTGATGGGAGACCCTAAGATGACCGCTAAAATTCTGAGAAAAACAAATAACATTTTTCTTTTTGTCACTCAATTTCCTCTTCAGGCTTATGGAAGGATTCTTTCCACAGTATCCTGAGCACCAGGGATAGATAAGGTATCTTAGGCTTTGTCTACACTGGCCCTTTTGTTGTTAAAACTTTTGTCACTCTAGGGTGTGAAAAAACACACCCTTGAATGGCAAAAGATTTAATGACGAAAAGCACTGGTGTGGACAGCGCTTCATCCTGTCAACAAAGTTACTGCCCCTCATTGGAGGTGGTTTATTTTGTCACCGGGAGAGCTCTCTCTCTGTGATAAAGACTAGCCACACAGCACACCTTACACCGGTGTGGCTACAGCGGCACAGCCCTGCAATTGTAAGGTGCACAGTGTAGTCATAGATCTATGCCGTGAATGAACAACAGCTTGAATAACAGCAGTGGGACTATTCACACATCACTCTCATGACTTTGGGCCAGATCCTGCAATTGCATCCATACAAGCAGGTGACTTCTGCCCAAATGGAATCCCTTTGTCGTTAGAGGTGCACCACAGAAGTTCAGGAATCTGTCTGCATGGATCCAATTGCAGGATCTGGTACTTTTACTGTATGATAGGCACTTTCCCCATATGTTTTGTCTCTTGCTGTGTGCTTGTACAGCACCTAGCTCAATCCTGATCAGGGCCTTCTGGGTGATAGAGTACTATAAGCAATAACAGACAATGAAGCTTGGTACTTTAAATACTCAAACATTTGATTAATGTTTAATAATCTTAATGATAATTAATTATAAAATTATCAAGATGAATTGTCAGTCTGCAGTATAAGCTCCTGTTCAACAAATACATGAAATTAAGGAATTTTTGTGAAGACAGTGGCAATTTTAGGAAATGCTTTGCACCTCCCAGAGATGGCTTCTTTGTGCAATTTCTGCAGAAAATTGTTCCACTGAAAGAGGAACGGTGCTGTTATACAAAATGCCGTGTTGCCACCTCTTGTGACAAAATCCTGAATCTCAAATATTTTAATGCGCTTTTTTTCCCCCTTAAAGCCCCAGGTGCTGAAATCATGCTATTACATGAAAATCTCATCTTACTTTTTATTTAGATGAAAATTCTTAGCCCTCGTGGCTGCAGAGAAAAGCCTGAAAATGGATGCAGTGTATCAGAGAGAAAGCATGCTATCCATTGTGCATAACCCTCTCAGAGTCTGGAAGAGCCAAGATTTCTTTATTTGAACTTTCAAAACCAATGACAGCCCCACATAATCCATTCCTACAATCTACCCACCCAGAACAGGCATTTGTCAGAACCTTGCCTCAAACTCCCCCCATCCCACACATCACCACCACTACCAACCAGGGGCGGCTCTACGTTTCTGGCCGCCCCAAGCAGTCATGCGCGGGAGGCGCCCCGGAGCCGCGGGAGCAGCGGACCTCCCGCGGGCATGACTGCAGAGGGACCGCTGGTCCCGCGTGGCTCGGCTGGACCTCCCGCGGCTGCAGGAGGGTTCGCGGCTCCGCTTGAGCTGCCGCAGTCATGCCTGCGGGAGGTCCAGCCGAGCCGCGGGACGAGCGCCCCCTCCGCAGGCATGCCCACGGCAGGTCCCGTCCTCCCGTGGCTCCGGTGGACCTCCCGCAGGCATGACTGCGGCAGGTCCGCCGGCCCAGCCTGCCGCCCACCCCCGGCCGCAGGGGACGCCCCCTAGATTTTGCCGCCCTAGGCAACAGCTTGTTTTGCTGGTGCCTAGAGCCGCCCCTGCTACCAACTGTTGTTGTCTTGCAGTGGCAGGAGTGGTGGCCTGCTATCCCTGTCAATGTCTTTGCCTGATCATAGAGTCAAAAGGATAGGAGATATGTGATATAACTCCAAAAATGCAAAGGCTGAAATGATCCTGCCAAAACATCTATCAGGCAACAAAACCTAGGCAACCCAGCTCAATTTGGAAATGTAACATAGAAATAAACACTGCATTTTCATGGACATTCAGGCAGTTTACATTTTTGGGGACATAATTAAATTAATTGGAAAATATATTTGTGTCACAGAAGCTTAGAGAACTCCAAAGAGAATGTGACAGGTTGCATTTGGGGTGCCACCTGGAACTGGGGTACCTCTGAGCCCTCTGACCCACCAACCTGGGCTCCCTCTCACACTGTGCTGCTGTGACAAGCTGCAAAGCCCTCCAAGCTTGTACTTTCACCAGAACTCACACAGGTAGGGACACACCGAGCTGCAGATACACACAGGTTCTCTAACCACCAGCTTCCCAGCCTGGGACCCCAGAGCAGTACTGTCCTGCCCTGGTCAAATCTTGCCAGAAGATGGATTGAATACACGGTCCGCCACTCCCTCAATGTGAAGAGGACCATGCACACTTGTGATAACCAAGCTGTGATTTCCCCCCGACACCTTAGTACAGGGATCGTCAACCTTTGGCACGCGGACCATCAGGGAAATTCACTGACGGGCCGGGATGCTTTGTTTTCCTGCAGCATCCTCAGTTTTCGTCAATTACGGCTCCCACTGGCTGCAGTTCGCCGTTCCAGGCCAATGGGGGCTGCGGGAAGTGACGTGGACCGAGGAATGTGCTGGCCACCGCTTCCCGCCGCCCCCATTGGCTTGGAACGGCAAACTGCAGCCAGCGGAAGCCGTGATCGGCTGAACCTGCGGATACTGTCCCGGCCTGCCGGTGGATTTCTCTGATGGACCATGTGCCAAAGTTTGCTGATCCCTGCATTAGTCAAACACACACTGGTTTGGATTAAAACATACAATATGTTTATTAACTACAAAATATAGATTTTAAGTGATTATAAGTTATAGCAAACAGATCAATGCAGATTACCTAGTAAATAAAAAAACCCGCAAATTGAGCTTAACATACTAGATAGGTAGGATATGAATTAGCAGATTCTCACCCTGAGTAATAAACAGGCTGGCAGATTCTTAAGGCACAAGTTGCCTTTGCTTTGCAGATTGGGTTTCTATTGTACACAGTTCCTAGTAATCCTCGTGCTTGTGTGCATTTCCTGAATAAACCATTAACATAGTTTGGCCTTTTTACTGTTGTACCTGAAAGGCTGCTTGTGGGTGTTTTCAGCCTCACAATATGTTTCAGTAACACATACACAGTGTGACAAAGTTCTTCCTCTACCTTGGTGGGTCCTGCGCTTATTGGCAGATTTGCTCACCTCACAGATTCACCCTGTGGGTCAGGAAATAGCCCAGAGATCTTCCCCTCTGGTAGAAGCCACAGCCCAGGTCAATTCCTCCTGTGTTTGATCAGGAGTTGGGAGGTTTGGGGGGAACCTGGACCCACCCTCTACTCCGGGTTCCAGCCCAGGGCCCTGTGGACTGCAGCTTTCTAGAGTGCCTCCTGGTACAGTTGTGTGACAGCTACGACTCCCTGGGCTACTTCCCCATGGCCTCCTCCCAACATCTTCTTTGTCCTCACCACCGGACCTTCCTCCTGATGTCTGATAATGCTTGTACTTCTGAGTCCTCCAGCAGTATGCCTTCCCGTTCTCAGCTCCTCGCATGACTTCCTCTCCTCTGGCTCCCTTTGGCCTGACTGGAGTGAGCCCTTTTATAGCATCAGAGGGGCCTTAATTAGAGTCAGGTGCTTAACAGCCTCACCTGACTCTTAGCAGGTTAATTAGAGTCAAGTGTTCTCATTAGCCTGGAGCAGCCCCTGCTCTGGTCACTCAGGGAACAGAAAACTACTTATCCAGTGGCCAGTATAGCTCCCTTCTACTACTCTACTGTTCCCAACTGGCCTGGGTCTATCACAATAGCCAAACTTCATAACTTCACATACAATGATAGCACATACAATCCAACGAGATATTAATGTCTAGCAGATCAAGACTTTTAGAATGATACCTTACAAGGCATACTTTGTGCAAAACATATCCTAATTATATGACAGTGGTGAATAAGGGGGTGCCAGGGTGCCTCAGATTAATTTTAATTTTTTGTTTTGTTTTGAATGTGGCATATTTTACACAAATTTGCAACTCAGATAGGAAACATGAGTTCCAATGAAGAAAGTAGGCCTTTGCCTCAAGTGTAATAACAAGTACTAAATAAATCTGTTAAGTTTTATGAAGTCGCTATTGATATGCATAGTATATTAACACATGACCTCATATGCGGTAAGGAGTTTTAAGAAGCAAGTTTTCTGTCTTTGCCTCCATGAAATTCATGACTTCATGATCAGAGTGTAATGTGAAAAAAGACAAAAAGGAAAAACAAGTAAATAGGGTGCAAACAATACTTCAGAAGGCAGCAAGGAAGTCAGTGAGGTACTGGTTTCTCAGTGAGGTGTTGATGTCTCACTAGATTGCAAATGAGGTAGTGCTGCTCAGCATACATGTTGCAACTATGGAGTGTGTAGATAACAAGAAAGTTCATTTAGAAGGAATCATTTCTCAGCTGGAGTACAACTTGTAGACTGGAACAAAAATAGGGTGGGCCTGCCTGGTTTAGAACACAACTGAACAAACCGTTGCTACTGCTATACATAGGTATTGCCTTAGGAGCAAGAAGGAGTTATCTTTCCTTGGGCTTGTCTACATGTACAGCACTGCTGCAGTGGAGCCGCACCATTGCAGCTGTGCCGCTGTAGCACTTAGTGAAAATGCTACCTAAGCCGACGGGAGTTCAGTCGATATAACTGTGTCAGTCGGGTGTGGATTTCCACACCTCTGAAGCGACAGAGTTATACCAACATAAGTCTGTAGTGTAGGCCAAGCCTTAGACTCCTTAACTGATAACCAGCGGTGGCTCCAGGCACCAGCGCTCCAAGTGCGTGCCTGGGATGGCAAGCCGCAGGGGGCACCCTGGCGGTCCCTGAGAGGGCAGCATTCAGGCAGCCTTCGGCGGCATGCCTGTGGGAGATCTGCCGGTCCTGCGGATTTTGCGGCAATTCAGTGTTGGGTACGCCAAAGACGCGGAACCGGTGGACCTCCCGCAGGCAAGCCGCCGAATCCGCGGGACCGGGGACCTCCCGCAGGCAAGCTGCCAAAGACAGCCTGCTTGCCGTGCTTGGGAAGGCAAAATACATAGAGCCGCCCCTGCTGGTAACACTAACATAGCTTCATTATTTTCAATTGATTTATACTTGCTGAGAATCTGGCCCTCCATTCAGACAGTTTTGCATTATGCTTCTTTGTATCAATTCTTTGTCAACTCTCCTGGCACCATGTAAGTTTTTCAAGCATTGCACTTCACAATTTACTTGTCTAATTAAAAACAAGGAGGTGCAGGAAAGCCAACAAAATCTGACATGCTATTACTGAATGTAAAAATGTTTTCTAGTCTCACTCTTCCTTTCAACTGCCTGCTTCTTATTAGACTAGGTTGAAGCACACAGCAGTGCCTTGTACAATGGAGAACATATTGGGCAGGATTTTACCTATGACCTTGTCTACACTGATGCACTCAATTGTGCTTCAATCTGTTGTAATACAAACAACTGAGTGCATCCTCATTACCCAAACTGAATTGGTGTAAGTTTTTTCTTTGCACCCACACTAGTTATTCTGGACCATGAGGGTAAATTCCTAAGCCAAGGGGGCCTGTGAGACTGCCCTGCTGATAGCCCCCTCTTATAACAAAAGAGGCTGAAGTTTGAGGTGGCTCTGCAGCTCACAACTGATCAGTATCACATGGAGAGAGAGAGTAGCAGCCTTTCCAAAAAGGCCTCCTAGAGGAGTGGAATTGGCCCTCTTATCCAAGAGAAGCTTGTGTGTCTCTGAGAGATTTTTGCTAAAGGATCCTGACACAAAGTCATTCATCTAATTTGTTTAGACAGGCAGAGACTTAGGGGTAAAGGTGAAAATAGCACCTTCTTTGGTTCTGACTTGCATTCCTACAGACCATGCATATTCTGTATATCTCCATTTCCCTAATTTCATCAAGTCTTATCCATCTTCTTGAGTTTGCAGTTAGCTTATGGATCTGCTGGGTAAGAACATATTTGTGTTGTAAGTTGATATGGCAGCAAGTAGAGATGTTACAGCTTGTGATTTGGTTTGAAGGTGGATTGGCTTGTAAATTGTTCAGTTTTTGGCACCCAAGCCACAGAAATATATGGTACTTAATTATAATCTTTAAATGGAAGATAATGGCCAGTGGAAGACAATGAAACACATATTATTTAGAAAAAAATCTGCCTGTCTATATCATAATTTTTCTTCTTCTATTAAAGTTAAAGGGAAAACTAAGGGCCTGAATCACTATTGAATTAATCCAGTGAAACACTATTGAAATTGAAAGAGATATGTCAGTGTGAAAAAGAGTACACAACAGTGAATTAGGCCCTAGATCTGAGTTTGTTCCTTATTTCCCCACTTAGAGTCCTACATTCTTTGTTTTGACACAGTAACTAGAAATGGGTGAAGTTTTGTAAGAAAATCTGAAATAGTTCTAAATTCAAGAATTTTTCACAAACAGAAAACCAACCCCACTTCCACACAAAGCTTCATTAATTTATGTAACTCTTTGTAGAAGAAAAGGGGCAATTCTTCAGTGGCGATAGACCGGTTCAATGGCCCTGAGCAAAAAAATGGATGAAAGTGGAGCCAATTTAGTAAAAAATAGACTTTGGATTTAAAAGTATAAAAAGTGATGTTTCTGCATATATTTAATACAGAAATAACAAAACATAATATTTCCATATTAAAATTAACTTTCATTGTTCTGCCTTTGGCACTCGTGCCATAGATTGCCTGCCCCTGTTCTACAGTTTTACTTGGAATGTCCAGAGGTACAAGGTTCCTATTTTTGCTGCTTCTGTGCCTCCTGGCTGGAGTCTCTGGCTGGTTGCTCTTTGCAGTTTCCCTCCAAGGCCAACGGGCTGGGTAGGTGGGGAGAAATGCCCAAATCCCTGTACTCCTAATATTGGCCACTGGTCTGCTTTTCACATAAGCAGCTCAGTGTTTTCTTTCAAGCTGCCCTTTCTGGATGGCATTAAACCTCTTGAAAAAATAATGCAGCCACTATTTTATCCTTCTGAAAACCGCTCGAAAGATTCCTTTCTGCTGTGATGCCTTCTGATCGCTGACATCAGATTATGTCAAGGTAGGTAACAAATGACTTTATGGGGACAGCTAGTCTAAGCAAAAATATGTTCATGTCATTGTTACATTACCCACACCTACACTGCCTGTTTGTTTATTTCATCCACCTGTTTGTCTTGTCATTATTCCAGACTGGGAGTTCATCAGGGCAGGGACTCTCTCTCTCTGCTGCATGTCTCTACAGTGCCCAGCAAAATGTGAAACTGATCCTTCTAGTGCAGTGTTTCCCAAACTTGGGATGCCGCTTGTGTAAGGAAAGCCCCTGGCAGGCCAGAACGGTTTGTTTACCTGCCATGCCCACAGGTCCGGCCGATGGAGGCTTCCACTGGCTGCGGTTTGCTGCTCCAGGCCAATGGGAGCTGCTGGAAGCAGCGCAGGCCAAGGGACAAGTGGGAGCCGCGATTGGCTGGACCTCCGGACGGGGAAGGTAAACAAACTGGCCCGGCCCACCAGGGGCTTTCCCTGAACAAGCGGCATCCCAAGTTTGGGAAACACTGCTCTAGTGGAAGCTTTAGGCCTCCCAGTCTTCCATCCAATGTGTGAAAGAGAAACAGCACCTGACTGGGGAAGAAGATGTGTCAGTTCTCAGTTCTCCTCTCCTCCAAAGGAAGATCTGTTTCTCCAGGGGTTCCCTCTCTCCTCCAGGAGGAAAAAGGAAGGAGCCTCATCTCTATGAATCTAGCTAAGTTTCTCATGCCATTTTCATTAGCATGACATCTGACCACTTTTCACCACCTCTTTTTCCGCTCCCTGGGGAGACAGTTTAATAATACAAACACTTTTCACAAAAGCTTGTGTCACTTGTGTTTTCATATGGAGCTCTACTTCTCCCTTCTGCAAGTCCCCTCCCAATGGAGCTATTCTGCAGGACCTAGGATCCTCAGGGCTGGGTACCTCCAGCCCCAGAACCAGATAAACAATCACACACACACACACACATTAACAGAGCAAGTCTGAGACCGAGTCAATCAGCACTTTCAAGCTGACCCCTTATATATCCCTGGACTCAGTGGGCTGGGTAAAGCAGCACTTTCAAACTGCGACCCTTATATACCACAGGTTCAGCACTTCTCTATCTCCACTTTCACGTTACAATTGTACTGGTAGTAACCCACTTGATGAGGAAACCACACAGTATTTTTGAGCACTACAGGGATCTTTAGCTTAGGTAAAAGAAGTGTTGCTGCAAAGTAAATGGAGTAAATGTTCAATATCTTCATTAATGATCTGGAGGATGGCGTGGACTGCACCCTCAGCAAGTTTGCAGATGACAGTAAACTGGGAGGAGTGGTAGATACACTGGAGGGTGGGGATCGCATACAGAGGGACCTAGACAAATTAGAGGATTGGGCCAAAAGAAATCTGATAAGGTTCAACAAGGACAAACGCAGAATCCTGCACTTAGGACAGAAGAATCCCATGCACTGCTACAGACTAGGGATTGAATGGCTTGGCAGCAGTTCTGCAGAAAAGGACCTACGGGTTACAGTGGACGAGAAGCTGGATATGGGTCAACAGTGTGCCCTTGTTGCCAAGAAGGCTAATGGCATTTTGGGCTGTATACATAGGGGCATCACTAGCAGATCGAGGGATGTGATAATTCCCCTCTATTCGACATTGGTGAGGCCTCATCTGGAGTACTGTGTCTAGTTTTGGGCCCCACACTACAAGAAGGATGTGGAAAAATTGGAAAGAGTCCAGCGGAGGGCAACAAAAATAATTAGGGGCTGGAGCACATGACTTATGAGGAGAGGCTGAGGGAACCGGGATTGTTTAGTTTGCGGAAGAGAAGAATGAGGGGGGATTTGATAGCTGCTTTCAACTACCTGAAAGGGGGTTCCAAAGAGGATGTATCTAGACTGTTCTCAGTGGTAGCAGATGACAGAGCAAGGACTAATGGTTTCAAGTTGCAGTGGAGGAGATTTAGGTTGTATATTAGGAAAAACTTTTTCACTAGGAGGGTGGCAAAGCACTGGAATGCTAGGGAGGTGGTGGAATTTCCCTCCTTAGAGGTTTTTAAGGTCAGACCTGACAAAGCCCTGGCTGGGATGATTTAGTTGGGGATTGGTCCTGCTTTGAGCAGGGGGTTGGACTAGATGACCTCCTGAGTTCCCTTGCAACCCTGGTATTCTATGATTATACCTGTCCCCAACATCCACAAAGGACATTCTCTCTTCTTCTCACCAATCATCTATAACATTCTGGAGCCTTCTGGGGTGGGCTGTGGGAGAAAAAGCAGGGCTGATAATGCTGAACATATCAATGTCTAGGAAACTTTCCTGACAGCTTGTATACCCAACTTCTCATACTTCTATCCCTTTGGCCGCTGCCTGGCATCCTTGGCATCTAGGATCTGGGCTGCCCTGAGATTCCAGGATCTAATTCCTAGTGGGCTGAGAAGCAGAATGCCTCCATGTGAGCAAGTCGAAATATTCCATTTCTGTTCTCCTGGTACCAGGATGGGAGTTTTTTCAAAATTTTGTAATGTTTGGCAGGAGGGAAAGACTGTTTTCTAGCCACCTCTGGTTCTAAAGCTTGTAGCACAGAACTAGGAATCAAGGGGTCCAGATTTCTAATTCTGACAGTGACTCAGTGCATGACTCTGGTGCAGCCAAAGCCTCAAGTTCCCCATCTGCCCAGTGAGGATTGTTGTAGGGTTTTTCTGTTTGCTCACCCATTTCTTTTGCTTTACAGTTAATATTTAAAAGCACAGGTACATAAAGCCAGCAGCTTCCCCTGAACCAGGAGATTAGAAAATAAGCCTCATACTTGGAATCCAAATTCTAACCAACACTAGCCCTCATTACCTTTCCCCCACCAAAAGCTGGACAAAAGAGAGATGAGTCATGTAACATGTATTGGAAATCAACAGATTTCAGACTGAGGAGAAGAGTAAATTCCAAACTTGAGGCCCTAAGTGTTAATGTCTCGCTAATATCCACAGAACTCATTCTATTGAGCTTGTAGTTTGACAGACCTAGTGAGGTTTTGATAGGGGCCTCCTAACTGAGACTGAACAAAAGCCAGATGTGACCCATTTCAGTTTTACTAATTTACCTTGGTTATGTGCATCATTGTGTTACAGAACTTTTGATATGCCCCACCAGAGTAAATTAATTCAGGTCAATTCATGGTTTTCAAACCTTGCAAAACATGTACATGATAGCATTGAAAATCAAATGCAAATATGGAACAAAAATGTAAAAGTTGCAAAAGATGCTGCTGCATCTACCTACTCCATTATAAGCTCTTTCAAGAGTGACGTTTCTTTCATCAAGTAGCTCTCTCAATTAACTATGTCCTGATATATAAATAGCTGACTAATGGAGATGCATTGAACATGCTTGGTCTCTAAGTATGTACTCTGCATAACCGTTGAGGGGTGTCATGCAAACTTTTGCATGACTGTTGAGGGGCGTCATGCCACATCAATTTGAGCCAAGTCCTCAGCTGGTGTAAATAGGTATAAATTCCATTGGCATCAGTACAGCAATAGTCCAGCTGAGGATCCAGATCTCTGATTAAACCTAGTTTGGTCTAAACCAGTTTGCATTGTGAGTTTGTATATTATGGGAGAGATTTTTTTTAACAAACTGCCATCACACACAATATTGCAAATGCAGAACGGCTAATGTTGTGGCAAAGTTTCCACCTGCAACTAGACAGGCTTTGTATGGATTATGGCAGGGAACTGAAAATGATTAAATATGCCCCTGAGTTTTGTAAAAGTTTCCCGAGTATAACTCTTTCCAACTCAAATTTCAGACCTGCTTCAATGGTAAGTTTGCAAGCTTGGGCCAGTTTCTGGCGTTACATTCCACAATATTGCAAGGTTTGGGGTTTGAATGGTACTCAATATACTTCCAGGTGAAAACCAGCAGTTCTGGTTAATTTTTGCTTCATTTGAAACCAAAACTCAAAGTAAAACTTGGCAGGTGAAATCCAAAAATGTTCACACAACCTCATGCATAGATCCCTACCAATTTCACCACCCTGAAAAACATGTAAGGCAAGGTGAAATCACCCCTTCCCTGTGAAATCTGATCTCCCTTGCTGCTGGGACCCTGGGGCTCCTAGCTGCTAGTCTGGCCATGCTATGGAGGGACAGGAGTTGTCTTTCCCCTGCAGGGCTGCTCTTGGTAGGGAGATCAGACCCACCTCCAGAGGCAGCACAGAGATGAGGGTGGTACACCCTCACTTCTGCACTGCAGCAGCCCAGGAGCTGGGCTCTGAGCTTCTGTCCCCCGCCCCCAGAAGCTCTTGCTTGGTTGGGGGCTGGCAGCTCCAGCTGGGGCAGCCCGGGCTTGGGGCCTCCCTCCTGCTCCAGCCAGGGCTTGGGCAGCCAGGCTGGGGGCTTCCACCCCTTCCCCCATCCGAGACAGCCGTGGCTCTGGGCTGCTGTACCTGTTGCTCCAGCTGGGACTTTGGGCACACCCTGCCACTCCAGCTGTGGCAGCCTGGGCTCCGGGCTTCTTCACCCCCACCCATCGTGGGCTCCGGGCTTCCACACCCCCACCCATCTGGGGCAGCCTGGGCTTGGAGCTTCTGACCCGCTCCTAGCTGCGGCTTGGGGCAACCCCCACCAGGTCAGCCCAGGATCAAGACTTCTGGCTCCAGCCCCGTGGTTCCAGCCATGGCTGGGAGCTTCCGCTCCTGTCAACTACAGCTGGGGCAGCCCGGGCTCCAGGCTTCTACCCTCGAGCTGGGGCTTGGGATGCTCAGTCTCAGGGCTTCTTCACCCAAGGCTCCTGCTGGGGATTGGGGTGACCCAGTCCAGGTCCACCCTGGGGCTTCTTCTGTGGGCTGGGGCACCCATTTTTCCAGGGGGCCTGAAATTGGCTGAAATCTGTCACTGGCCTGGACTAGTAGCTAGGAGCCCCTTTCTGGGGTGCTCCTAGCAGCTTGGGGGAGCCCCTACCCACCTGCACCTCTGGGAATGTCCTCTAATTGCAGGAATCTGGGAGGCTGCTGCGTAGGCAGCACGGAAGTAAGGGTGGTAATCTTGGGCCCAACCCACAACAACTTTCCAACCTCCCCAGGATCCCGTTTTTCATCTGGACCCCAGGGTTACAACACCCTGTAATTTGTAAACATCTGAAATCATGAAATTGACTAATTTTAAAATCCTCTGGCCATGAAATTGACCAGAACGGACCCTGAATTTGGTAGGGCCCTACGCATGCACTGAGAAACAATAAGGTTTTGTGAAAGTCTAGTATTTCCCACACTTTGGTCCATATCTATCATTCCCCAAAAATCACACCCAATTTAGTCCCAGCATAAATGGCATAAACCCCATATTTGTGCCAGTTTGAGCTAGCATACTAGAAAAACAAATGTAGCTGTGGCGGCAAGAGTAGTGGGAGGAGCTTTTCATGGGTGTGTACTGAGGGTGGCTATCCCCTAGTAGTGCAGTGGCTACAATTCTTTTTTATTTTCATTTTTATTTTTTATTAGTGCAGGTGTGTCTTCTCAAGCTGGAAATTATACCTCCAACCCAAAACATACACATAACCACCGAGGTTAAACTATGATCTTAAAAAAAGAAAGAGTTCATGGAGTCTGGCTACAAAATAACATTTCTTCATTTTTGTTCCTCTTTTTAATTTGTTATCAGAACTTACAAAAGTTCACCTTTTTTTTCACTAGGTATGTGAAGGTTAACTTAGTTTTACAGGCACTGCCAGAGAAAAAATCTAGCTGTAAACCTAGCAGTCCCATTTTATTTTGTGCCATTCAAAGAATGGTAAGTGACTGACACTGTAAATTGCTTAGTAAAGTTTTCCACCCATGACTTGCACAGTGTACAGTTTTTGTCCTTAAAGAATCTAGTTTTCAATGTCCACTCACAGAACATCAGGCAGCCAATAAAGTTTTCAGCAGAATTTTCTGTCAGCCCATTCTTCCCTGGCTTCTTTAATTTATAGTTTTTGCTAAAAGATTGTGAAAGACATCAAACAAGTTTTTGTGCTCTTTTGACTTGTGCTGTATTATTTTCACTTTTAGGAAAATAGCATTGTTTTGTTTTCAAAGTAATGTCAAAGATTAACAGAGAAAGTTATGAGGACTTGCCCATTGTTTTGCAGAAAACTCATTTCTTTTATTCAAATGCACATCATATTCAGTGATGCTTATTTTGTATTTGACTGTAATGAAGTCAGTAGAGCTCATTAATTTGGAATAGTGGAAAAAGACAGTAAGAAAGACAGTGTTTGAAACTGCTTAAAATAATAATGAGGGACACAGTAGTTTCTCCTAAGTGCTGGAATGTCTATTTTGTGCTTTATGGCATACAGAGCTACTTCTCTGTACCCTCACTTCATCCAAAAAAAGCTATATATGGTAGGAAAAAATCACATAAAAATGTTTTTTGCTTAGCTGAGATAAAAAAAGCCATGAAACAGATGTTTCACAAGTGTTAAATTTATATTTTTACATCTTTTCAGAAGTCTCACAGTGGCATGTCATTCCAATCAAATAGGCTTCAGGTCACAGATGTAGATTTAATGTGGAAAGTAATTACATTGATTGAAGCCATAATTCATGCAGTTCATACCTGAAATGAAGAGTGCACTTACATAATTTTGAAGATAAAGGTAGTTATACCTACTTAAAAGTCAATGTGAAAGATATATTCATGACAGAATTTAAGTGTTGTAAAATTCCAGAACATTAAGAAGAATAAGCAGCTCACCCCAAAACTGACATGATACAGATACTTTGCCATACTTGGCCAAAAAACACTAGGAATTGGACAATTGGTAGTCTGAAATATATATATAATTATTCTTCAAGAAGACTAAAATAGTTTTATCCCCCTCAACAATTTGCAAAATCCCATTAAACTGAGATCTCACTGAATCTCAGAAGTTAACTAAACTTGGTCAGTACTTTGATGAGAAACTGCAAAAGGTTGCTCGGCAAATTATGTTGGTTAACCAGATATCCAGCTGTTGACATGCCTGTGATCACACCCCTCTTCCCATGTGACAACTACCATCTCTCTCCTCAGGAAGCTCAGAGGAAGATCCGCAGCTATCATAATCTGGCAAAACTCTATTGAAATCAGCTATGTTGTTTTACACCATCTCAGGATCTAGCTCTCTGTTTCCACCACTGGTCTTCATCCAGCACGTTTTACTCCTGATCATTTAAACAGTTATTCCAACCCACTGTAGATAACAAGTGGCATTATAAGGATGGAGGGATGTGTTTTTCTTGGCAAAAATCAGTCAACAGCAGTATTCTATTAACCCCATGCATACATTTCCCCTCAGTGATGGTGGTGGTTTGGTTGTTGTTGTTGTTATGTTTTGTTTTTTGTTATCTATTGTGATGGGGCAAGGCCAGATGGCTATAGAAAAGTAATGGGAGATAGATACATTAGCCCCAGGGTAAACAAATCCCTGGTACCAGGATAAGTAAATGGCAGTTGCTCCAGGTCAATTAAGATACCTGGGGCCAATTAAGAGCTTTCCAGAAGGCAGGAAGGATGCTAGGTTGATTGGGACACCTGAAGCCAATCAAGGGCTGGCTGAAACTAGTTAAAAAACCTCCCAGTTAGTCAGGTGGGCACGCATGTCAGGAGCTCTGAGAAGTTGAGCTGTTGGAGAGACTGAGCTGTACACACCATACTAGGTACAAGGAAGGAGGCCCTGAGGTAAGGGTGAAGTGGAGCTCGAGGAAGTGGGGGCTGTTGTGGGGAAGTAGCCCAGGGAATTGTACGTGTCCTGTTCCTAAAAGTTCAGCTACCATAGCTGACACTGTTAGGGTCCCTGGGCTGGAGCCTGGAGTAGAGGGTGAGCCTGGGCTTCCCGCCCCCCTTTGCCTCTGACTGATCACTGAGACAGGGACACAACAGAGACTGCAAGGGAGGCTAGCTTCTCTTTACCTCCCTTGCTGGCTTATGATGAAAATGGCTCAGTAGACTGTGACCCTTCTTTCTAGAGAGAGAAGGGTTAAGTGGAGGGTCACAGTGAGCCTCTGAGGCTAGCGAAATCTGTCAGGAAACGCAGGACCCACAGAGACAAGGACAGAGCTTTGTCACACCTATATAAATTAGGTTACAAATGGAGCTGGGCAAATGTTTTGGACAAAGAATATTCCCACTGAATAATGCAGATTTGGATTAACTGAAACATTTCACTGGTTCGTGTTGAATTTGTCAAATTGTTTTGGTCAAACCCTCTCTCAAAATTCCAATGAAATTTAAATGTTTTATTTTGACATTTTTCAAACATTTTGACTTTTCGTATGACTTTTCGTTTTTGAATGTTCAATTTTATTTAAAAAAATAAAAACAAAATTTAAGATTTTGTTCCTGGTCTAATGAAATATTTTGTGAAAGCTAAAATGATTTTCAGTTTGACCACTACAACAAGAAAAAGGTTATTCACACAGCTCTTGTTACAAATTCTTCAAGACTAGTGTTGGCTACAAATCACATGCAAGTGAATGACACAATACAAATACATAATAAATGTTTCACCCTGCCCTCTCAGTCCATTCTAAAAATATGGCAGGACCCCATCATGTTTGTTGATAGACCTGGTGTCTTCTAAATACAAAAATTGTGGCCTTGTTCATTTGACCATAAGACACGATGGGATTTTTTGCAGTACACAGTAGCCCCCTGAAATTAAAATTAGCTATAATATTCACTGCTGCACTTTCAATCCTAAATTTTTGTATAATGTTGCCATGTTCTGTGCCATTCCATGCTAGATGCCACAAATGATAAACTATCACTCATTAGTTTCTATAGTATATAGGGGCCAGGTTCTTAGCTGATTTGAATTGACTTCAACAGAGCTATATCTTTTTATTCCAGCTGAGAATTTGGTATCTTATCATTAGAGCCCTGAAAATCCGTGGGTATCTGCTTTATATCTGTGGATCATTTCTGCAGATAGTAACGCAGATGCAGATATAAATTTTGTATCCATGCAGGGCTCTGATGATATGAGCCGGGTGGGCAGCTGTGAGGAACTGCAGTGCAGATCCTCCACCTTCCGTGGGCGAAGGGCTTGGGGGGCAGGGACACTGGGCGGGGGGCTGCTTGGGCCCCCTGCCCAGGCCAGATGGAGGGTCCTCCACTGACCAAGTTGCGAGTGGAGAAAGTAGAAAATCATGGACGAGACCTGTAAAAGCTGCAGCAGGAAGGAGGATACTACTGCAATACAGTAACGTAATAATTATTTGTATAAGAGTAGTGCCTAGGCTAGTGGTGCCAATCAAATCATAGTACCAGTATGTATTAAAAAAAAACAATCCATGCCCTAATGTGGTTGACAATGACAAGCTACAATAGGTGGAAGAAACGTGAATGAGGGGAGGGAGGAAGGACAAGGTAACAGTAATCTGAACATTTTTTTGCATTGACTAGATTGGTGCAATCTTGCTTTCCACCTGTCTAGTCACTGTCATCAAAGCAGAAGAATATTATGAAGGGATTTTAAAGAGCATAAGGCAGTGATTCTAATGGCACTTAGACAGACATGACAGGTATTAAAAGGAGTAAAATATTATGGCTAACATACCATTCTACTTGCAATACACAAAAAGCTGTATAGTCTTCAATATTTTCCAATAGCTTCACTGGTCTGTGAAGCAAAGCTAGAGTGTCTCCCGGAAAGTGGCCAAGTTGCAATTTTGCATCTGTACAATTTTGCTAAGGCTGTCAATGACTAGGGAGCTTTAAAAGCAGGGGCCTTCTCATCTGTTGCTGGATTGCTTCCCAGAAGCTGCCAGGACCTGTAAAAGTAATCAATCACTGTATTATACAGCACCTTTCATAAACAAATTCACAAACCGCTAAACAGTTAAAAAGAACATCAAAGAGACATGTAAAGCAAATATGAGTAAAAGCAATTAGTGCAGACAAAACAATGCACTTCAGAACTGAAGAAAATGGGAGAAACATTTTGTGAGGGAAGATCTGAAACTGCTCAGATAAAACCAATTGCAAGTGTGCTCTGGAAAAATATTCCTTTTGAGCAAGAATTGCAGTGGAAAATACGGGAAACCCATGAGACTTTATGCAGGCTTTAGGAGCCGATAAAAAAGATGGACTGTGTGAAAATGGGAACCATAGTGTGGATTGTGACTAGCCATGCAAGGTAAAATGAGGCTATTGAAAACTTTACAATATAAAAAGGCTCTTGAATTTGACTCTGAGCTTGACTGAGAACAATTAAAGTGAATAAAATATATAGATAAAAGCATTAGGTACTTTTAGAATAAAATACCTAAAGTGGTTATGTTATGAAATGCAGAATCTGTAAATACTATGAACCTTGTTCTGCGATAGTGTTGCCACTAAATAGCAGTAATTAGGTGAAAGCCTAAATAAGGCTGAGGTATCCACATTCTGAGAAAGTGTTTTAGACTACATGGTGGATGTAAGTTCACTTGGAACCAGTCTTAGCTCTTGAACAAATCATAATCAGTCTTGATTCAGCTGTGATTCTTCAGCTGGGAAACATTAAACACAGCTTCCAACTTCCTGGAGTTAGCTGCTGAAGATTTCATAGTAACTTTCAAAATTCCTTTCTCAAATGGAGTGAAATAGTAGTTAGTGTAAAAAGCTCCTACCAAAACTCTTTATTAATAGTCAGTCTCACATATGGTCATAGGATAGAGTTATCAATAAGAATAATTAGTAATGATCTAAGACTTAATAGTTGAGATGTAAAGTAATCCTTAAAAAAATAAAATGTGTGCAATGTTATTTACATCGATGTAAGACGGTATTAATCCCATTGACATCAGTGGAGGTAGAGTAATGCAAAATAAACAAGTGAGAAAAGAATCAGGTCCCATGTCTTGAAACATATAGCAAAAAATATGGTGATGTATTAGCTCATTTCTTTAGTGCCTCCTAGTGGCTGGGCTGCCCCTACCACCACCTGTTGGTTGTAAGCCTCATTAGGCAAGTCTTCAGGTGCTCAGCCCTCCAGCCAAGTCACACAGTCAAAATGGATGTACCCCTTCAAGAATAGCAAAGAGTTCAAATGGTCAGTCCTCACCATGGTCTTCAGACGCATCTCTGGGCCCTTTAAATCCAGCCCTTTGCTTGGGCTTCTAAAAGAGCCTTGCCCCCGCCCCCCCCCCTTGGCGCTTAGACTACTTTTTCAGTGTGGGAGCCCAGGCCTACCCACTTCGCCAGGTCTCAACCTGGGACCTTATAAACAAAAGCTATGTACTGCTTCTGTTGATTGGCTGCTACTCTTTTCCCTCAACTTCTTCCCATGAGGTCCCTTTCTTTTTACCCATTACTTTAGGGTGATAGTTCTCAGGTCCAGAAAATGCAGCCCATCAAGTTACTTTAGCCAAAGGAAAGCATCTCCCTTTCCCTTCTAGTCCCAGCCAGGTATTTAGCTGTTCACCCCCTGAAGCTTCTTTTATCTCATCCTCCTGGACTCTGATTGCTTCTATGTAGCCTCTCTAGGCAGGCCTGGAGAACCCACCTTCACTGCTCCTTTTCTGGGGAAGGATGTGGTAGGACTGCAGGGCCTCCAGCTGGAGACCTAGAAGGGCCAGGTACTCCCCGTCACACTCCTTCACCCTCAAAAGAACCAGGAATTCTTCATGTAACAGTTCACATAAATTACAGTGAAGTCTGTATGAAGTGACAACCTGCCCTACTCCATCCCCTTTCACCTAAGGAAAAGAATCATAGAATATCAGGGTTGGAAGGGATCTCAGCAGGTCATCCTGTCCAACCCCCTTCTCGAAGCAGGACCAATCCCCAACTAAATCATCCCAGTCAGGGCTTTGTCAAGCCGGGCCTTAAAAATCTCTAAGGAAGAAGATCCCAGTGAACCAGGATTTCACCTGTTCTTTCTTAATCTGAGGTCTAGAATGAAACATGGCTGCAAGGGTAGGAGTGGACATCTAAGATCCACATGATTCCCTGTGGGGCCATGGTGGTAGAGGTAAATGGAGGCTGGAACAGTGCAATGGATAATAGGGGGCTTTGGACGAATAGCCCAGAATACATCCTATCCAAGAAGAAGTGTGCTAATAACTTTTTCAGTTCATTTGCAATTTTGGATAAAGAAGTAGTCAACCTGCAATTTAAAGCATTTTTTTTCATTGAGCATTAATGTTTTTATTTATTTATTTTTAAACAAAATTAACGGAAATGTCAAAGTAAAGTTGTTTCCAATTGAAAACTCAAACTCTTTTAACTTTTTGCCCCAGCATAAGTAATTCAGCAAAACATACATGAATTCTTGAAATGCTTTAATGTCACCGAATTTGTATTTCTCATCAAGAGTATTGGACAAAAAATATGGTGCCGCACTATCTCCATGTTCCTCACAGACCCACTTCCCTTATAAGCCATATACTCATTCACCTGAACCATGAACACCTTTCTGCTCCCTGAAATGAGGCTATAACCTTACCTCCACAAGCACTAAATTACAGAATTTAGGGTGAACGTTTTACCCTTCCCAGAAGTTTATCTATAGGAGGGTTGTATATGACAGTCTGCAAAATAAACATCCAGTGAGAGTGAATGTAGTTGTAAGAAACACAAACATAAGCTGCCTGGTTCCCCATTCTATTGCAGGCTGGCAGTTGCTTCTCAACTCTCCTCCCTCAAACAGCAAGAGATATGACAACATAGAGGTTTATAGCTAGCGATCAAATTTCTCTCATCTCTCCTGGTAATTGCTCAGCTTTACCTACTGTGATAGTAATTTTTTTTATTGTTACAGTCGTTTTGAGTGTTCTGCCTTCACTGAGAGCTGATGTATCAGAACTATGGGCAGATGAAAGGTTCCACTTAAGTAATTTATACTGCATACTACATTTTCACTCTCATTACTGGCTGACAGATTAGTACATGGTTGAAGGGACTTTTAGTTCTTTAAAGGATTTTTAGCACTAAAAGATTAATGTTAATTTTATATAACAAGATTAATGTACAGTAAAATAGTAGGTTATTCTTAAATTTTCTCATATGTTACTATTTCCCCCTTCTCTTAATCAAGACACTCTCTAAGAATATTTACCTTGCTATTTGAGAACTCCCCAAAAGTGATGCTGGAAAAGCATCTAACCATCTGAACAAGAAATGTTGGTTTTGTTTCAGGTTTAAAAGTCTGTGGGAGCAAACAACATGGTACAGCTTTCTGAATTGCCCATCTCTGGTACTCTTGCACCTTTCTATGAAAGTTCTGGGACTGACTATTGCAGTCCTGCCAATGCCATTCAAAAACGATGAGTCCAAACCCTCTCCCCTTCCATTATGATATTGACTTTAAAAAGTCTCATGGCTTTTACAAAAAATACATGGTAGCTTTTAGTTTGCCTTCTTCTTTTGTGCTTTTATCCGGAAGGTGCCACCATCCCACCCCCAGCATATATGGTATCATATCAAGTTCTAAATTCGACCTTAAATGCACAGGGAAAAATGAGAGCCTTAACCTGCCCTAACCTCAGGAGTTGAGGAGCGGCCATTCTATCCTTCTCCATCTTCCTTCCTTATGGCTAGCCTCTGCACCCCCCTCCAGCTCCTTGCATGCCCCCCATTTCCTGTTTTCTCTCCCTATCCCACACATTCCCCTGGGCCTGCTCAGTTTCCTTCCATTCGCTTTACGTTCTTTTACACCCTCTCTAGTACTGCTCCTGCACGTTTTCCTGAATGTCCACTCCATCACTCATTCCACCTACTTAGCCTCTGTTCTGCTCCTCTGTGTCCTACCTGACCATAGAGTGGCAGCCATTTTCTGATGGTGGCCTGGCTTCAGTCCTATTGAAAAATAATGGGGCTTGGTAGCCTTTGGAGCTAAATAAGGAAAGCCAAAAAAAAAAAAATTAAAAAAAATCACACGTTTGAAGATGGGAATTATGTCATGTGAAATTTAATAACCAACCCAAATATTACCTTACTTGTGATAACTGTGTGCAATGGCAACACTACCACTGTTGGCATTTGAAAACTGAAGTAGATGGCTATCTAGTCAGGAATTACCATGTCAGATATACATACCATGTTCCATATACATTACAGTTTAAAATTCAGAGAAATTGATGCTCTCCTTACCGTGCCCCAAATTACTAATGTTAAAAACTGGAGCCAGCTGGATAAACAATTTTAACACCTATACATGTTTTACTGATCTGGAAACAATACCAGATGGAAGAGGGAATAGAAATTGTGTTCATCCACACAGAGTAGAGTGGTTAGATTTCTTATCAGTTTCAGCTTTGGCTGCTGCCTGATGGATGAAAGCAACAGATTTTTAAATAAGGTGGGTGAGGCAAAAATTTTAAAACACTTTTAGGAGATTGGAAGTGCTCAGTTCTCAACTTGTTCGTTGCATAGTGTTTTAGCTGCAGATATTGAAAATGGTAAGGGGTACCCGGTATTATTCTTGAATATTGTGGCTTAGGTATGGTGATAGGAATTGACTTGAGCCAAACTGAGGAAAGCTAAGGGCACAGTAATCAATACTAAACCTTTGGGACAGTGTGTTCTTTATAAATCAGGCAGAGATACTATAGCAATAACTTAATAGTAATTTTTGAAGTTGTGAAAGCCAAGTCTTTTCTAAGGGGGTCATAAATGTCTCTTTCAGCCAGATGGACTGTTTATCACTCATACTTGATAGCTGGGGGAAGGAATAGCAGTTCAGGGAATTAAATAATTTTAACGCTGTTGAACTGACCCATAGAACTGATACATCAATTGGTCCACAACAAAAATCAGATTCAATTAGGATGACAATATAGTTAACCTGGCAAAATACTTCATTATTTGGTGTAAAATATATAAGTATTAAAATTAGAGCGAGTCAAAAAGTTTTGATTTTTTTAAACAAAAAGATTGGCTTTTGTGAAAGTTGTGTTTTAGATAAGCTTTGATTTTGTAGCAATACATTATTGGAAACACTGCCAACATTCCTTTAACTGGAAAATATGGATTTTATTGTACGTATCTATTAGGTAGAAAGACAATACTAAATTTCATATCAGCAGTGAAGATTGCCATAATTTGGCTGCCAAGAACTGGTGAGTACAAAGGGCCAAAGCTGCCTGTAGTATTCAAGCCCATAGGGGATACTTGCTTCTGACAGGGATTTAGGACAGGTTTTTCAAAAATATTTAGGCCTAAAAAGGCACATAGACATCCAGCAGCATTTTCAAGATAACCTAACACCCTTTGAAATGAAACCGTTAAAAATCTGACCTCTAGTCAATGTCCAGGCTCCTTCGACATACCAAATGGTTTATACAGAATAGTGCTGGAAAGGAGGGGGAGAGTGCATGTTATACCTCTAACTCTGTTTGTCCAGGTTCTTCATCATCTTAATAGACATTGCTTCATCAGATGTAGTAAGTGCCTCAGGTATTTGTGCTTCCACCAGCACTTGTGAAGGCATTGTGTCTGTAAGTGGTTTGTACAGGCATAGTATCACCACACCAACCCTACAACTGGTGCTCCATTTCCCATTCCTCCCCCACTTCTAGTATAGTTCAGGTTTGTAAATTATAATAGAACCCATAATGTAGGACAATCAGTCTAAAATAGCAGACAAATCTGAGCAGTCATCCATGACCACTGAAACTCTATAGCAACTTGTTCCTTCATCCTAGACTTAGAACTTCTACTATGGGGAGGTAGGGCTGATGCTGATCTGCCTTGCATATTTCTACACAAATCTCACACCAAGGTTTAATACCATGAATATCGGTTGGTTATCAACCTATGAACTGAAATGCAAAGCCTGAGTATAATGGAATATGAAAAGCGAATTGGAGGAAGGTGACTGCAAGCAATGCTTGTGTCCTATCCTGTACCATGAGAGCTCAACTGAAGCAGTTTTAAGTTAAGAGTCTCAAATGTAAAAATACACAGTACCAATATAAGTAGTGACAATTCTTTAAAAGCTATTATGTGTTCAGGCACAAATAATTTTTCACAGACTCAATCACTTTTTGTTTTACATTTTTATTAATGCATACATAAGCTTTATAAACACACACAAAAGGAATATATTAAATTCCATTATGCTGCATTTTGCATTAATCAGTGTTATAGCATTCAAGCTAGGCTGAATGTGACATAAGTGTTAAAGGATTTTTTTCTAAATATTTGCATGAGGGTTTAACCAAGAAACTTCTATCTCAAATATCTAAATCAATGCAGACTGCTTTAAAATCTACCCCCAAAACTGCTATTAAACAGAGATGGAAACCATCTATACTGGAATTTTCTACAAAGGAGTAAATTCTGTCTCCCTTTGGCTTCTAGTCTTTTTAAACTGAGTAATCTTTGGGCAAGGAATGCCTGTTCCTTTGTATTTGAAAACATATGCAAGGTGCTACTACTGTCTAATTTAGTGGAGAAAGGAGGTTGTCAGGGCAACACAGTTAAAGGGAAGGAAAAACACAACATAACAAGAGAACATTAATCAGCAGGAGAGAGAACAGCAGAATGTACACCAAAGTCATGGGTGAATCTTCACACAAAGTAGTAACCAGCTTCTGCTTACAGAAGAAAGGCACTAAGTGATGTTCCTTAATGAAGATCTAATATTTCCAACATTGTTTATCAGAATCTCTTCCTAAGTGTTTCTCAAAACTCAAGCTTAATCAAAGATCTTACTGTCTTTGTGTGCTCATTATCTCTGTCCTGAAGTTAATCTACAGTAATGTTTATTGAGACAGAATATATATATATATGCAAAATGCAAGAAAATAAATATTACATTGCCTTATCTATCTTATATTTATGGGCTCTGGAAAAGCTTTACAAAATACAGTACATACATAGTCATTTTAAAAATAAAAGACAATTCCCAGTGGCCAGCAACCAGCAGGTAGCCAGTCTAATATACAAAAGTTGAGGAGGAAGAGGAAGAAAATTAGTGGTCAAGGAAACTGAAGCAACCCCGTTATTGAACAAGGCATAGGATCTTTAGGGCTGGTCTACACTTTGGGGGGAGGGTGGAATCAATCTAAGATACGCAACTTCAGCTACGCTATTTGCGTAGCTGAAGTTGAAGTATCTTAGTTCGACTTACCTGGCGGTCCTCATGACGGCAAGTTGACTGCCGTGGCTCCCCTGTCGACTCCGCTTACTCCTCCTGGTGAGGTGGAGTATGGGCATCGATTCAGGGATCGATTTATCACATCTAGACGAGATGTGATAAATCAATCCCCAATAGATCGATTACTATCCACCGATCCAGCGGGTAGTGTAGACATGGCCTTAGTGTGCAAAAGACAAGACAGAAGCTCTGCTTTTAAAGAGGTCTCATCCAAAAGCACCAGACAGTAAACTGAATGGAACTGAAGTGACCCTGTTGACATTCCCAACTGTGGCTTCTGTGAGCCTTAAGCTGTGCAGTTGGAAGGGTCAGGTTCAGCTCTCTGAGGCAGATCAACAGCACAGTTTCTGTGGCACTGCAGAAGGAATAAAGATGCCCTGGGTAGAATGCATGCAGAATGTGGTGGCAGTAACATCCCCTCCACTCCATGAGGGTGTCTCTTTTGGCAGACAAAGCATTACCAGCACAAGGAGATATCATTTTTAGCCTATGGAATGCACCTATGAAATATTTCTGGTGGATGTTAGTTGAGCATATAAAACCTCCTTTGTTCAGATCCTATGATTCCCACTACTGACAAGTATTCATGTATTTCCCATCCGTTTTTTTCTGTGCCCCTCATTTTCTTTGTGTCGCTCATCTTCTTATCCAGCTTAACCATACAAGCAACTCTGTCAGCCTGAGTGCACACAGTCCAAAGCTAGCAAGTGAAGCTTATCAAGAGTCATCCTCTTTTTGAGCCTTTGATAATAAAATTGAACCTGTGGTCCCTTTGTCTTTTATCAAAACAAACTTTCAAGTACTTTGAAGTACAGCATCCTCAAGAGTGTTGGTATCAGCTTTCACCAATCACACATGGCCATAACCATTATCTCATTGCTTCTTTGTGCATGGTGTAGGGAATGCACTGCCTCAATGAGACAAATAGGAAAATATTGCTAGATCCTTTTATAGCAAGACCATAAAAAAGAACATTAGTCTGCTGAGACTAGAAAAATCTGCAGCGCTCCAAAGGATGTCCTCTTTGAATGTGGCGTTTAAGAAGAATAGATTGGCTGATACTATGGATACAGTGTAACACACAAGACTGAAGTTGGATAATTATTGTAAGCTTTAATCAGAAAAAAGAAAAGATTCAGGGTTTTTTGTTTGTTTTTGTTGGAATACATTGCTTTATTTTGGAAGCTTTAGTTTTCAAAATTGTTTTCCCTTATCTAGGGCTTGAGTGTTCATATTGCATCCTCAAGCTGCATGTGATAATTTTAAAGGAAGTAGAGACAGCTCAGTACTTCTCAGCGGCTGATCAGTACCTTGCAGGATTGACCAGTACACAATTCTGTTACTGCTTTTACATTTCAAGCAAAACAAAACAAAAAATCCTATATGCAAAAGAGGGATATGCATCAATCATGCCTACTAGTATGTAGTATACAAACAAGCTAGGCAGATGCAGTGTCTGAGCACCTAAAAGAGGGAATATCAGTTCAGAACCAAGACTACGCAATGTGATAACAGTACTAAGAAAAAAAATCACTGATTGGCAATCTATGACATGCCAAGTGAACAGCAAGGAGGGAAACAATGCCTGCCTTTTAGAGGAAATTTATTCTGCAGAGCAAGACCTTAGAGCAGAGCAGGAGCAGAGGCATAAATGTCAGAGATATTTGAAGCAGAGACCATTAGTTAGGGCTATTATCAAATCCAAAAACAATAGCGATGAGAGAGTCAATGAAAATAAAGAACTGAAGAAAGCATGTACAATATATACTCCTGCAACTGTTAGCTATAGCAGAAATAGAAGTGCTGCTATAAGCAATATGCTCTGGTCAGAAAGCTCATCTAGTTATTAAGTTAGTATTCTGAGTTTTAAAATGATTATATATTAAAAATAGCTGTAGTGAAATGAGAGGTTTTTTTGTTTGTTTGTTTTATTAGACTGTACTGTGCAGTATGTCTAAATATTGGTCCAGAACTATAAAAGGATGGAATGCATGAAGACACTTTAGAGCAGGGATCGGCAACCTTTTGCAAGCAGCCCATCAGGGAAATCCGCTGGTGGGCCGGGATCGTTTGTTTACCTGCAATGTCAGCAGGTTCGGTCAATCACAGCTCTCACTGGCCATTTCAGGCCAATGGAGGCTGTGGGAAGCGGTGCAGGCTGAGGGATGTGCTAAGAAGAAAATTAGAGAGATATACAATGGTGATCAGTCTGTGAGGGTCTGGTTACACCAACTCTAGTAGTATCTCATAGAACGACTGCTATGTAGGCCTGGAAGGGACCGTGAGAAGTCATCAAATCCAGCCCCCTGCAATGAGACAGGACCAAGTAAACCTATACAATCCCTGACATGTCTCACCTGTTTTTGAAAACTTCCAGTGATGGGGTTTCCACAACCTCCCATGGAAGCGTATTCCAGAGCTTAACTACTTGAAGAGTTAGAAAGTTTTTTTTCTAATATCTAGTCTGAGTCCCTTGCTGCACATTAAGCCCATTACTACTTGTTCTACCTTCAATGGACAATTGATCACCATCCTCTTTAGAATAGTCCTTAACATATTTGAAGACTTAACAGAGTCCAACTCATTTTTTCCCCCTCTAGATGAAATATATTCAGTTTCCTCATAGGTTAGGTTTTCTAAACCTTTTATCATTTTTCTTACTCTCCTCTGGATTCCCACTTTCTGCACATTTTTATCAAAGAGTGGTACCCAGAATTGGACACAGTATTCCAGATGAGGCATCACCAGTTCAAAGCAGAGTAGGAAATGTACCTCACATCTTCCATATGACACTCCTGTTAATACACTCCAGAATTATATCAGCCTTTTTTGCAACTGCATCACATTGTCTCATATTCTATTTATTATCCACTATAACCCCTAATTCCTTTTCAGCAGTACTACCACCTAGCCAGTTATTCTCTATTTTGTGTAGTTGTGCATTATACTTTGCACTTTTATTTAAATTTCATCCCATTGCTTTCATGAGCCCAAGGAAAGGAAAGGAGCGAGAGCACCAGAATAAGGACAATAGACTTCAAAAAAAGCAGACTTTAGCAAACTCAGAGCTCTGGTAGGTAAGGACCTATGGGAATAAAATCTAAGGGATAAAGGAGTTCAGGAGAGCTGGCAGTTTCTCTTGGAAACAATATTAAAGGCACAACTGCAACCTAGCCTGATGCAAAGGAAAGATAGGAAGAATAATAAGAATCAGTATCCCCTTGCTGGTTCAGCTGTTGGAGCCAAGGCACTGTCCACTCCCCATCTTTCAGATTCTCCTGCTCTAAGTTGGTGTGTGTGTGTGTGTGTGTATTGGGGGGGAAATGTGTGTACAGCACCAGCTTCACTCTGTGTATCTGAGGTGTGGAAGCTTGCATGTCGCATAAGGGAATTTTTCTCCTCATTACATCTGAGCAGGTGTATAATATGACTCAATCTAATTCCCCAGTTCATTAGCAGGTTTGCTATAAAGCCCATCACAGTAGTATTCACATGCCAAGGTCCCTAATAAATTTCAAGGAGCCCCTGGTAATAGGATGCTCTGTGTGGGTTTAATATGTATGTTTGTTGTTTTGCCAAAACATCTATTAGACAATGATAGTCCCTTTTGCAAATTGCTTAAAGTCTAATAAACAAGATATAACCACAGAAGAAAAAAATTAATTTGTGTAGGTGGGGGAAGTAAAGTAACACAAATGATAGGATGCATGGAACCCACTTGTTCCCAGGCTGCTGTTGCTGAGGCTCTGCCAGAGCAGTAGGGAGCAGCAGAGCTTTGGCAAACTGTTACTGTCACAATGAGGGACGGCGCGCTGTACAGAACAGAATCAGAAACCGGATTTCTTTCATTCTTTAAATCTTAATTTTTATTACAAAATACATATTTTTCCCATCCACCTGAGCCCTTTTAAGTTACCAGGCCCCTGGGCAATTGACCCTTTTGCCTCCCCCCTGTCAGCAGGCCTGTGTGGGGAGTTGTAAATCCTCCGCCTGCCCTGGGGGGTTCACAGCTCCCAGTCCACTTTGGCTTCCAGCTTGGCCGGGGAGAGGCCTCAGGCGGAAGGAGCGAGGCCCCTTGCCCTCCACTTTTGGGAAGGCTCTGCCACCACGGGGTTCATAGAGAAATGTGACATTACCCAGGATACAATCCGGACTGTTGGACAGCTGTGTCCCCTCAGTTCTCCAACCTGGTGTGCCTTTTACACCGCTTCACTGTGAGAGCAACCACTCCTGGCTGGCTCACACACAGCCTCTAGCATGCAAATTATTCCCAACTGAGTTATATGAGTGCTCTTAGCTAGCCACTGCTGAATTATATTGTAGTGTGACACCAGCAAATTCCAAGTCCCAGACTTGTCTTCAGAAATATGCATCTTGTACTGCCCAACTTTTACCTTCGGGCCAATACAAGCTCATAGAAAGTCCATCATTTCATTAATAGAAAATGAAATGCACAAATCTTTTTTATCCAAATGAAGTTTCCCAAACACTTAAATCCAAACACCCTCTGGGTTAGATAAGAAAATAAAAAAGTGTATTACAGAAAGATAGATTATGTGATTACAAGTAATGAGGCATAGAAGTCAGAATTGGTTACAAAGAAATAAAAGGTAAAATGCAAACTAACCAGCTAAGTGAAATTAAAGCAAAAGGGTACCTCTCACCACATGTTCTTTTGCAGTCTTACCGGTTGGATGCAATTCAGTCTGGAGCCTCCCCTAGTCCAATGCTTCTTTCCTTGTTCTTCAGGCATTGTGGATGTCTTGGGCAGAGAGAAATGAAGGAGAAAGACTAATTGTGTCTGTTGTTCCATTGCCAAGATGTAAATTTCTCACTCACACTCTTTTTCCTGCCAAAGAATGGCTACTTAATCATGTGATAGACGATTTGATTGTGCTGACATCTGACTGAGGTGCTGTATAGCCTTTTGGCTCTGGGGGAACTGGTTTGAACCTGTTTCCTTTGACTTGGAACATGTCTTATACAGTAGAATTGTATAACTTCACATACAATGTTGCCACATGCATTTTACCAGGACAATAAATTTCAGCAGATTCTGAGCTTTCAAATGGTAGCTTATAAGGCATACTTTGTACCTTATTTAACATAGTCTTGTAAGAAGGGTGAACATAAGAGTATAGACTGTCACAAGAGGGGAGTATAGGGAAAATTACTCACACTGCCACTAATTATGCTACTTCCATCACAAAGGATACAATTTAATTTCTACTGAAGTCAATAGAATTTTTTTCCTTTGTATTCAGTGTGAGATAGTTGGAGCCCTATTCCAGGGTTGATTTTTGCCAGGCATGCTTCTGTGGAATAATACATTTTAACTATAATTAGTCCCATTTGTATGGGCTGCTGTATCAGACATATAACAAATAGCACTGAAATGAATTATTGGTATTATATTAGCACCTAGAGCCCCCAATTGAGATTGGGTTCCCATTGTGCTATATGCTGTACAAACACATAGGAAGACACAGTCCTGGTCCCAGAGACCTTACATGCTAAATAGACAAGACAAAAAGGGAGAGAGGAAATGGAGGCACAGCAGGGATGTGACTTGCCAAAGACGGCACATCAGGCCACTAGCAGAACCAGGAATAGAACCCAAGTGTCCCAAGTCTCAGCCCAGTGACTTATCTGCTCGATGACAACAGGGTAGAAAACGGGGTAAAAAAAATCTACCAGTTAAACTGTATTGTTCTTACTAAAAACCAGGAGCAAAGCCCAGAAAGAAATAAGTGAGAGAAGTGGCATGGACTAAACCCCCATGATCATCTTACTTTAAGAATGTTTGTTTTCAAAATCTGTGCAAGAGGAAGAGAGAACAGAGGTTGGGTCGTGTTGTTCCCAGCTTATGGAATCATCATGCTGGCAAATCTGTTTTGTATTATAATTAAATGATTGCACATTACAGCTAAAAATGAAAAGCAATTACAAATTGATTAACATAGTGTTAATGGCCTAAGGGAATTCACCTTTGTTTGGACTGATATTATTAAGGGCAAATTTATTTCCCTAAAATGCTTGTTTTACTGAACACTGGAAGTGGGAAAGTATTGTCTGTAATTAGACACTCAAGGACAGAGTCAGATATTATACTGAACTGCAAATCAAATCTAGTGGGATATGCAATGATATCAGTCCAGTGACACAGGCTCACTGTTGCTAGGAGCTTTGATATCAGCCATAAATATGCTGAGAAAATGAATTAGAGAGAATCATTACTGAAGACATAAAGTCACTGATCTTCATTTAAAAAGGACTCATTTAATTTGATAAATTTTACTATTAATATGGAAACAACAGACATATGTTTGCATAATAATAATATATATTACCAGAAACTGTCTGTTTTTTGAAAAAAAAAACTGTTACAGCCTGGAAACAGTGAATTTACAATTATCTAAATTAAGTTAATTTTCAGTGAACAGAAAATACAGGGTTTTTTTAACCCCGTTTGTTATCAAAGTACATGCTACATACATTTTTTACTTCAATCAGGGGAGTTTCTTGTTTGGTTTTCCTCTTAAGATTTTTTGTTTCATACTAATGGTCATGTGGTAATAGATCTGTCTCAGGAATTCAAGGTTGTTATGCTGCTACACTGCGTGGCCACTTGGAACTTCACAACAACAGTGAGGCTAAAATTTAGTTCCTCCTCCTACAAAAGTACATGGCCGTAGCATCTGAGCTGAATGAAAGTATGCACCAAGGTCCAGCTTCTCAAACATACTTTGGCCCCTAACTCCCATGGGGTTAGCGGTATCAGGCTGACACACACTTAAGCAGTTCTAACTTAGTAGAACTAGATCATAGCTGAGCCTTATATGGCTGTGCACCCTGTATAAAAGTCCCATTACAACTGCCTGCCCTCTGCTGGGGGGACTTCAAGGCTTCTAACAAGATACTTTCCTAATGGGGGCAGGAATGGTAGGGGAATGAGTGGAACCATGACTTTATATCTCATGCCAAGCCAAATGAGATGATGCTGTTCTTCTGAAAGGGTTTGGTGCACCTCCATGCATTCTATTCTACTTCCAAAGCAAGATATCCCCAGTGCTACCCCTGGGCTGGCACAGCTTCACAGTGCCTCCAACTCAAAGGGTACGTCTACACTACGGGATTATTCCGAATCTACATAAACCGGTTTTGTAAAACAGATTGTATAAAGTCGATTGCATGAGGCCACACAACGCACATTAATTCGGCGGTGTGCGTCCATGGTCCAAGGCTAGCGTCGATTTCTGGAGCGTTGCACTGTGGGTAGCTATCCCGAAGCTATCCCATAGTTCCTGCAGTCTCCCCTGCCCCTTGGAATTCTGGGTTGAGATCCCAGTGCCTGATGGGGCAAAAATCATTGTCGCGGGTGGTTCTGGGTACAGCCTCACCCCTCCCTCCGTGAAAGCAGCAGACAACCATTTCGCGCCTTTTTTCCTGGGTGAACTGTGCAGACGCCATAGCACAGCAAGCATGGACTCTGCTCAGCTCAATACCGCAATTGTGGACATTTTAAACACCTCGTGCATTCTCGTGCAGTCTATGCTGAACCAGGACCTGCAAAGCCAGGCGAGGAGGAGGCGGTGATGAGAGTGATGAGGACATGGACACAGAATTCTCTCAAACCGCGGGCCCCTGCGCTTTGGAGATCCTGATGGTAATGGAGCAGGTTCTAGCCATTGAACGCTGATTTTGGGCCCGGGAAACAAGCACAGACTGGTGGGACCGCATTGTGTTGCAGGTGTGGGACGATTCCCAGTGGCTGCGAAACTTTCACATGCGTAAGGGCACTTTCATGGAACTTTGTGACTTACTTTCCCCTGCCCTGAAACGCCATAATACCAAGATGAGAGCATCCCTCACAGTGGAGAAGCGAGTGGCAATAGCCCTCTGGAAGCTTGCAATGCCAGACAGCTACCGGTCAGTCGGGAATCAATTTGGAGTTTGCTGTGATGCAAGTAGCCAAAGCAATCATTAAGCTGCTGCTACGAAAGGTTGTGACTCTGGGAAACGTGCAGGCCATAGTGGATGGCTTTGCTGCAATGGGATTCCCTAACTGTTGGGGGGCGATAGATGGAACCCATATCCCTATCTTGGCACCGGAGCACCAGGGCACCCAGTACGTAAACCGCAAGGGGTACTTTTCCATGGTGCTGCAAGCACTGGTGGATCACAAGGGACGTGTCACCAACATCCACGTGGGATGGCCAGGGAGGGTTCATGACGCTCGCGTCTTCAGAAGCACTACTCTGTTTAAACGGTTGCAGCAAGGGAATTACTTCCCAGAACAGAAAATAACAGTTGGGGATGTTGAAATGCCTGTAGTTATCCTGGGGGACCCAGCCTACCCCTTGATGCCATGGCTCATGAAGCCATACACAGGCAGCCTGGACAGTGGTCAGGAGCTGTTCAACTACAGGCTGAGCAAGTGCAGAATGGTGGTAGAATGTGCCTTTGGCCATTTAAAGGCGTGCTGGCGCACATTACTGACTCGCTCAGACCTTAGCCAAACCAATGTCCCCATTGTTATTGCTGCATGCTGTGTGCTCCACAATTTCTGTGAGAGTAAGGGGGAGACCTTTATGGCGGGGTGGGAGGCTGAGGCAAATCACCTGGCTGCTGATTACGCGCAGCCAGACACCAGGGAGATTAGAAGAGCCCATCAGGAAGCGGTGTGCATCAGAGAAGCTTTGAGAATGAGCTTCATCACTGGCCAGGGTAGGGTGTGACTGCTGTGTTTGTTTCCCCTTGATGAACCCCCACCCCCCTTGATTGACTCATTCCCTGTAAGCAACCCACCCTCCCCCTTCGATTACAGCTTGCTTATGGAAATAAAGTCACTATAGTTTGAAAATCATGTATTCTTTATTAATTCATTATAAAAAGAGGGAGAGAACTGAGAAGGTAGCCTGGGTGTGGTTTGGGAGGAGGATAGGAGGGATGGAAAAGGCCACTAAAAAATTTCACAGTAATGACAGCCTTCTGGTTGGGCTGTCCACGGGGGTGGAGTGGGCGGGTGCACGGAGCCTCCCCCCACACGTTCTTACACGTCTGGGTGAGGAGGATGTGGAACATGGTGAGGGGTGAGGGTGGTTATACAGGGGCTGCAGCGGCACTCTGTGGTCCTGCTGCCATTCCTGAAGCTCCACCAGACGCCGGAGCATGTCAGTTTGATCACGCAGCAGCCCCAGAGTTGCATCCCGCCACTGCTGATCTTCCTGCTGCCACCTCTGATCTTCCTGCCGATCTTCCTGCTGCCACCTCTCATCTCGGGTGTCCCTTCTGTCCTCACGTTCACTGGCATCTTTCCTGTAATTTGATACCACCTCCTTCCACTCATACAGATGAGCTCTTTCCTTTCGGGTTACTTCCATTATATCCGAGAACATTTCATCTCGTGTCTTCTTTTTCCTCCGCCTTATCTGAGCTAGCCTTTGGGATGGAGTAGGGAGGCTTGAAAAATTTGCAGCTGCATGAGGGAGGGAAAAAAGGGAGAGAAGTATTTAAAAAAGATACATTTTACAGAACAATGATTATACTCTTTCACAGTGAACAGTACTATTCACCTTACATAACACATGTGATTTCACTACAAGGTCGCATTTTGCATCTTAATATTGAGTGCCTGCAGCTCTGGTGTTATAGATCTCACAGACACAGGTCCGGGCATCAGAATTCAGCTTGCATGCGGCCATGGTAAGCCACTGTCTTTCGGCTTCTGCAGTGCTTTACCCCTCCCCCCACCACATGGCTGGTACCATGAAAGCTGCTAATCACCCCCCTTCACCCCCCCCCAACCATGTGGCTGTTAGCTGGGAAGATCCCTGCGAACCAAGCGCGAAAAAACTCATTGGTATTTCACTCCTCCCCTCCCCCCGCTTCGCTACGTGCAAGAAAGGATTTTTTTTAAGCTGCAGTCCATGAACCCAGTAGGAAAATGGCCATCTCTGTCCCCTTAATTAAATTCCTGATTTTTCAACCAGGTTACCCTGAACGATATCACTCTGCTGAGGATAACACAGCGAGATAAAGAACGGATGTTTCTTGAATGCCAGTAATCACCGGGACCATACGCAGCTATGCTTTGCCATGCAATGATACCTGATTACTTGCTACATGCATGGAGTGGTAAAGTGTCCTACCATGGTGGACGGAACAAGGCTGCCTTGCCCAGAAACCTTCTGCTAAGGCTTTTGGAGTACCTCCAGGAGCGCTTCATGGAGATGTCCCTGGAGGATTTCCGCTCAATCCCCAGACATGTTAACAAACTTTTCTAAGTAACTTTACTGGCTGCGAATGCATCCCAAGTCCTCAGGGCAAATCAATCATTAAAAAACGCTTGCTTAAAAAACAATGCTTGGTATTTACAAAGGTACACTCACCAGAGGTCCCTTCCATGGCTTCATTGTCTGGGATAGTCGCTTGGGAGGGCTGGGAGGGTAATTCCGTCTGGGACAGAAAAAGCTCCTGGCTGTTGGGGCTAACGGAGTGCTGTGTGCTCTCTGCAAAGTCGTCCTCCTCTTCCTCCTCCTCACCTTCCCCATCCACATAATCCTCAGCCATGGCAGAGATTACAACCCCCACCTCGGAATCCACGGACAGGGGTGGGGTAGTTGTGGCGCAGCCCCTTAAAATTGCATGCAGCTCAGAGTAGAAGCGGCATGTTTTTGGCCCTGCACCGGACCTTCCATTTGCTTCTTTTGTTTTCTGGTAGGCTTGTCTGAGTTCCTTAACTTTCACTGTCCACTGCACTGAGTCCCTGCTGTGGCCTTTTTCCATCATAGCCTGGAAATTCTTTCAAATACTTTTTCATTTCGTCTTTTGGAACTCAGTTCTGTTAGCACTGAATCCTCTCCCCATGTAGCGATCAGATCCAGTACCTCCCGGGTAGTCCATGTTGGAGCTCTTTTTCGATTTTCAGGAGACTGCATTGTTAGCTGTGCAGATGAGCTGTGCGTGGTCACCTGTGCTGATGATCTCTCCACGCTGGGCAAGCAGGAAATGAATTTCAAAAGTTCGCGGGGCTTTTCCTGTGTAACTGGCCAGTGCATCCAAGTTCAGATTGCTGTCCAGAGCGGTCACAGTGGTGCACTGTGGGATACCGCCCGGAGGCCAATACCATCGATTTGCGGCCACACTAACCCTAATCTGATATGGTAATACCGATATTAGCGCTACTCCTCTCGTTGGGGAGGAGTACAGAAACCGGTTTAAAGAGCCCTTTATATCGATATAAAGGGTTTCGTAGTGTGGACGGGTGCGGCGTTAAATTGGTTTAACGCTGCTAAAATCAATTTAAAAGCCTAGTGTAGACCAGGCCAAAGTTGTGCATACAAGATATGAATTGAGCTGCTAGCATAGTCAAACACATCTACACTGCTCCAGCAGATTTTGCCTCATATAAGAATGGTTTAAACTGGCAGTAAGCTTGGGTACTATCATAATCTGTTGGTTGGGTTTGATTTTTCAGCAGTTAAAGGGCAGAGCTGGAACATGCAGTATTTAGGAGTCTTGTAGGTTTTGTTTACTATCCATGATCCAGATTAAGCATAATTTTCTGAATAAGTGAAAGCAAAGTGAGAAGAAGTCACATGGTATCTAATCCATCTTTGATAAATTGTATGTTAACATCTTCACACTATTTCTGTGTATATACAGACAGAGAGAGAACAGATTCTTGTACTAAGAATATGAAGATAATCAGTAGCAGTGGCTAGAGAAGTGCAACTGCATTTTAAAGAAAGTTTCCAGTAGGAAAATGAGAGTTTATAGATAAGAATAATAATACAATGAACTCATGACTAATAGCTGAGGGCCTGATTGACTGTTATTTATGTTAAATTATGCCTTACTATGGAGGACACAAGCCACAAGATTGTAGGACACAAGCCAGGAGTAAGAGGCAATGAATTGTTAGGTAGCCTTAACTAGAGGTGTCACTGTCCATACCATTTTATATACACTTATATGTAAGTATATCTTTCGATTTATAATTTTACTCATGAGATTATTCACAAATATACATGTTTACATGGTCAGGTCAAAAGTCAATCCTGCAGCCCTTGAGAAAAGGGAATTCTTTTCTGGGATACATAGCACAAGCATGTAGGGACAAAATCAGAAAGGCTAAGGCACAAAATGAGTTTTACCTAGCAAGGAACATAAAAGAATAAGTTGAGAAAGAAAGACTGGAGGTTGCTTGTACCTCTGAAGTGTTCGTAACTATACACAAAACTTTATGGTTATTTCAAAAGTTTATAACTGAACCTTGACTTAATAAAGCTTTGAAACTTTACTATAAAGAAGAAAAATGCTGCTGCTTTCTCTTTATTTTTTAGTAGTTGACATTAACACAGTACTATACTATATTTCCCTGTATTTGCTTTTTTGGGGGTCTCTGCTGCTTCCTTATTGTGTACTTCTGGTTCCAAATGACGTTTGTGGTTGACTGGTCAATTCATAACTGTGTTCATAACTGTGAGGTTCTGCTCTAGCTATCTTGGAAAACAGGAATTCCCTCCTCCCCAAGAATTATAGACCAGTCAGTCTAACTTCGATTCCTGGAAAGATACTGGAATAAATTATTAAACAATCAACTGGTAAGCACCTATGGGATAATAGGATTATGAGGAATAGCCAGCATGAATTTGCAAAGAACAAATCATGCCAAACCAACCTAATTTCCTTCTTTGACAGGGTTATTGGCCTAGTAGATGTGGGGGAAAGCAGTAGACATGATATACCTTGATTTTGGTGAGACTTTTGACAAGATGTTCTCATAAGCAAACTAAAGAAATGCAGTTGAGATTAAATTACTATATGGTGGTTGCACAACTGGTTGAAAGACTGCACTCAAAGAGTAGTTATCAATAGTGTGCTGTTAAACAGGGGGAACATATTTAATGGGGTCCTACAGCAATCAGTCCAGTACTATTCAATATATTCATGGATTGGATAATGACACCAAGCTGGGAAGGATTGAAAACATTTTGGAGGACAGGATTAGAATTCAAAAGGACCTTGACAAATTGGAGAAATGGTCCGAATTCAACAAGATGAAATTCAATAAAGGCTAGTGCAAAGCACTACACTTAGGAAGGAAAATCAAATGCACAACTACAAAACGATGAGTAACTGCCTAGGTGGTAGTACTAATGAATAGGATCTGGGCATTACAGTGGATCACAAATTAGAATATGAAACAAAGTGATGCACTTGCAAAAAAGGTCTTAAATTATTTTGGGGTATAATAACAGAAGTGTCAGATGTGAGAGATGGGCGGTAACTGTCCTGCTCTGCTCAGCACTGGTGAGGCCTCAGCTGGAATACTGTGTCCAATTCTGGGCCTCGCACTTTAAGAAAGATGTGAATAAATTGGGGAGAATCCAGCTGAAAACAAAAATAATCCAAAGGTTTTAAAACAGTAACCAATGAGGAAAGGTTGGGGGAAAAAAAACTGGTCATGTTTAGTCTTGGAAAAAGAAGACTGAGGGGGAATCTGTTTAAAAGTCTTCAGATATGTTAAGGACTATACTAAAGAGGACTGTGGTCAATTGTTTTCCATGTTGACTGAAGGTAGGACAAGAACTAACATGCTTAATCTGCAGTGGAGATTTAGATTAGATATTAGCAAAACTTTCTAATTAAGAGTAGATAACCATGGGAATAGGCTTTCAAGGGAGGTTGTGGAATCCCCATCACTGAAGGGTTTTTTTTAAAAAAAAACAGGTTGGAATAACACCTGTCAGAAATGTTGTAGATTTACTTGGTCCTGAGGACTTCGAGATCCCTTCCAGCCCTGCATATCTGTGATTATATGGTTCTATATTTTATGCATTTATCTCACCACCTTTCCCAAAATGGCTCATTCCTAATTTTGTTTATATTTTAAATCTAGCACTATATGTCCTGATATAGCTATTCCAGATTGCTGAAAATTCAGACGCAGCCCTGTCACAGATGTTACCTTTCCTGTGTTGAGATGCAGCTATGCCTCAGTTCCCTCTCATCCTTGGATAGTTGGGCAATTTCATACAGTTTAGCCCTCTAGTCACACCATACAGTTCCCCTCTTCCAGAGTACTGAAAAGTCCAAATAGAACAAGGCACAGTTCTCTGCAGGCCACAATCCTTTTCTTTTCACCTTCTGTGGAAGCCCCAGCTTGTGACCCCCTAAACAAGAGTGAGTAAACACTAGGACTCAAGACCACACAGCTTATTTTGTGCCAGGTCAAATAGTACTTCCGCTTTCACTACAAGTCAAAATTGTCATCTAATTAGCTGGCTCACATGCTGTCTACTACTGCACTGAACACTCTACCCCTCCCTGCAGATCATTCCTTCCTCCCCTGCTTCTTAAAGCCTACCTCTCCCCTGTGTTTCTCAGACTTCCTTCCATACCTTTTCAACAGAAAGAGCCATTCCAGGCCTCTCCCCTGATCTATATCCTGTGTAGAGAGACCCACAAGTCTGATTTCTTTCTATTTTGTGGGAAGGCTGTTCCTTATAGTCTTTGGCACTCTTTCCCAGCATGCCTTGTTGCAGCCTACAATTCCCAAGATGCTTCTGGGAAATACACCTTCCAGAATTTGGTTGTGCTATGTTTAACCAGGACCAAGGTATAGCATCCCTTGGAGACAGTGTACTGTTACTGGCATACTAATTACAGTCATATTAAAAAGTATTGTTGTATGATACCCTTCACAGCACAGATAATTTTAAGGAAAATATAAATTGCTGTGTAGCCCTGTCTTATGAATAATTGTACATGGGTGAGGCCTCATTTCTTGGGAGACAGGATTAGGGAGGTAAATGGATCAGCAGACTGGAAACAGAATGTCTGTACTAGCTAAGAAGCTAAGATAAGGGGGGAACACCCGGCAAACCATTCACAATGGACAAGATAAGCCTGAAATATAAGATGAGGTAAAGAGTAAATTGTGCATAGATAGTGAGTTCTGTACAGGGATTTGTTCCTACAAAGTGACCAGGCCAATCCCAAAATGTGATACATTACATTGCATTTATTATACATCGTGTAAATGCATATAAAGGAAGAGGTCTGCTGTGTAACAATGGATGTATGGTGTGTCCTTTACTCTCCCCCTCCACTCCTAAGCTTTAGTTTGATCAACTTAGGGCTAGTTTACACTGGCAGTACTTTTACGTGGCTTTTGTGGCTTGCGCTCTAAAAAAAAACAAACACCCCCACAAGGGGCATAGCTCCCAGCACTGGTGCACTGTCTACACTTGCGCTTTACAATGCTGAAACTTGCTGTGCTCAGGGAGGTGTTTTTTCACACCTCCGAGCAAGAAAGTTGCAGTGCTGTAAATTGCCAGTGTAGACGAGCCTTCAGAGTAGCTTTGCTGGATGCCAAATAAAGGAACCTAAGTGATAAGGCTAGAGTTGAACTAAGTTCATGGTGAACCAAGTAGAAAAAGTCTCAGGGGAACCCCAACATTGTAGTGCTATGACTCTGATCTGCTCATGTGGAGTGGGTAATATTTATATTCCTTAGTTTACGGGTTGCAACCTAGCTTTAGGAGAAATGGCACTGGAAGGATGTAAGGGTTTAAATATGAGGAAGTTAGTATCACACTGGAAAAGTGGGTTAAATCTAAGGGTGGACGCTATGTATCCTAGAAAAGTATAAGGAGGAAGTTGGGACCAGGTCAAACAGGAACTCCAGAGAGTGGTATTAAATAATAATAATAATTTTAAAAAATGCTTGGCAGAGCAGGGTAGAGGACCATTAAATCCCAGAAATAAACAAATTATTGACAGAGCACAGAAAAGGTCTGTTAAATGCCACTGAAATTTTCAAAAACTAGGACCCACTGGCATCCATGCAAAAAAAAATTGTACCTAAAATTGTTTACTCTAAGGCAAAGAAAGCCCAGATCTGGGCAGCAGTTTTACAAGGATTATTTCTGGTGGTTAAAACTTTACAAATGAAATATGACACCTGGAGGGATAAATTCAAAAAAGCATAAAGAGTAAATGACAATTGTAGAGGAGAAAACAAACTAAATGGAAAAGATAACTGAAAGGTCAGGCCGAACATAATGTCTGTTACGTATTTGTATAAATCCAAACTAAAATGCAGCTGTCTTTCAAGGACTGTATTTAGTGAGTACAGATTTCCAGACAAAGTGTATTTTTTTTTAAAGTGCAAAAAAAAAAAGCAGATAAAAATAAGCTTAGAGCCTCCAAAAAAAGTCAGCTAAAAATGTGTTACTCTGGGAAATAAAATAGAGTTATGGTCCCAGGATTTAGTAGCTAGTGTCAGGGACTCTAACCCCGAACCCTGACACTAGTAAGGACTTTGGAAGTGTCTTATTAAACAATAACAAATGGAAGTGAGTATTTAAAAAGTGTGCAGTTAAAAGGAGCCTTTTGCACAAATTAACACTGCAGAGCTCAAATGGGATTAAATACTTGGGTGTAGTGGAAGTAATAAAGTGTTAGAGAGGACTTTGGGTATTTAAAACAAAACAATGCTTGGTTTAGTAATGAAACTTAGTTATGACAGTATGACTTAATGCATTCATGCCTGTTAAAATCCTTAGTGAGCAAACAAATTTTGCAAAGGGGAGGCAGGTGGAGACAAATAACACTGGTATGCTTCCCTGCCTGCCCCCAGAAGCCTTTATAGCCATTCTGAAGGAAATGGGCCCTTTCTAGTAAATATGTCTGTAAATGATCAATTTTGCTGGCTGCTGCAGGTACAAAGACAATCTAATTTAAATTAAATTAGGGCTGTCAAGCAATTAAAAAAATTAATCACGCAATTAATCACACTGTTAAATAATAATATAATACCATTTATTTAAATAGTTTTGGATATTTTCTACATTTTCAAATATATTGATTTCAATTACAACACATAATAGAAAGTGTACAGTGCTCACTTTATTTTTATTATAAATATTTGCACTGTAAAATACAAAAATAATATTTTTCAATTCACCTAATACAAGTACTGAAGTGCAATCTCTATCATGAAAGTTGAACTTACAAGTGTAGAATTATGTACAAAAAATCACTGCATTCAAAAACAAAACAATGTAAAACTTTAGACCCTACAAATTCACTCAGTCCTACTTCTTGTTCAGCCAATGGCTCAGACAAACAAGTTTGTTTAAATTTGCAGGCAATAATGCTGCCCGCTTCTTGTTTACAATGTCACCTGAAAGTAAGAACAGGCGTTCACATGGCAGTGTTAAGCCAGTGTTGCAAGATATTTATGTGCCAGATGCACTAAAAATGTGTGTGTCCCTTCATACTCCAACCACCATTCCAGTGAACATGCGTCCATGCTGATAATTGGTTCTGCTCGATAACTATCCAAAGCAGTGCAGACCAACGCATATTTATTTTTATCATCTGAGTCAGGTGCCACCAGCACAAAGGTTGATTTTCCTTTTTGGTGTTTCAGGTTCTGTAGTTTCCTCATCAGAGTATTGCTCTTTTAAGACTTCAGAAAGCATGCTCTACATCTCAACCCTCTCAGATTTTTGAAGGCACTTCAGATTCTTAAATCTTGGGATGAGTGATGTAGCTCTTTAGAAATTGGTACCTTCTTTGTGTGTTGTCAAATCTGCAGTGAAAGTGTTCTTAAAACAAACATGTGCTGGGTCATCATTCGAGACTGCTATAACAGTAAACATATGGCAGAATGCAAGTAAAACACAAATTTAATGAATGCATAATTTTTTTAAATGCCAGCTACAAAAGTGACATGCAAACACCTTTTCTCACTGTTAAGTGACATTGTAAATAAGAAGCTGGCAGCATTATCTTCAACAAACCCAACTTACACAAATCTGCACTTATGGAAAAAGTTCTGTAAGCTAGAAATAGGAGGGTTTTTTTTTTTTTTTTGCACGTAATGGTTGGGTATACGTTTCTGACGTAAACAAAATTTGAGTTACGCAAGGCATTCCAGAACGGAACACTTGCATAAGTCGGGGACCATCTGTATCCAGGTCTGTTCAATCAGAAAGAAAGGCAGGTGAATACTGCACATTTTCCATTCATATATTCATTAGATTTTTTTTAAAGCTAGTGAGGGGAAATTTTAATTTTTTTCCTCTTTTTTTGAAATTCTAAATTTCAGAAGTTTGATTTCCTTCCTGCTCCAGTTTGACAGCTTGAAAAACGAGGGGTGAATTTTTGAAAATCATTTCCCATTTAAAAAAAAATTGAAATCTTAGCAAAATAAAAAATAAAGATCTGTCTTGCTCCATTAAATCTATTCAGAGTTAGATCCTGCCATTAGATATAGCTGAGAATATTGTGAGGCATATAGCTATGGAACTGGAAAGGAAGAAATCTTCCCTGAGTTTCCTGCTTGTGCACTGGGTGATGGTGATGGCTAGATTAATGTACTACACCTCCTTTTTGGGGTATAACATACTCCCTTGCACCCTGCCAGCACCAATGGCTGGCACATAGAGGTGGGAGAGCAGGAGGCAGCACATAGCCATGGTAAGGGAGTGTCAGATATGCAACCCCTGATCTATCCATTGCCTCTCTGTATTGAAATCTGGTTATGTCCTATGGAGCTGTGTTAGAGACCAGGGAACAAATGAACAATATATGAATTTGCTTCAGTTGTTTCCACATCCCGTTTTTGTCCAATCTCCATGAATAGTCCAGGAATTACTGTCAGGAATAGTTACTAAAACAGTGAATTTTCAGCAAGTATTGTAGAATATTCACAGAAAATTCTGTAATAGTGACTAATTGCAATGGAAATCTGATTCTAAGAGTAACTCTCATCTAGTTGGGAAACAGAAACATTCCATGTAACCTATGTTTTCAGTCAAAGCACCTAGAATTTAAAACATTTGCAAAGCCCTGATTATGAACAAATTACATACTAAAGACTATTCATAGAAATTATTTAGAAAATGATTTAAAATAAAGAGGAGAACAGTTATTAGTCGGGACAAGTCACAAAGAGGACAGACACATTTTGACCAATAAATGACTGGTTATGAATTATTCCTTCAATTCTATTCAGATTCATAGGTTCAGATTTCACAGCCAGAAGGGAGCATTATGATTACCTAGTCTTCTCCAAAATAATTCCCAGACGCATATCTTTTAGAAAAACATCTAGTCTTGATGATATCTGAAAGCTAAATTTACTCAGTAGATAGCTTTCTCAAATGTTTGTTTTTAGGTCTCTCCTGGCAAGGCTGAAATTAAGTCTTTTTAGAGTTAGAGGGTCTAAGGACTTGTGTACATTGGGCAGTTAGTGTGGGTAGGGTGTGAATTTAAAGCCCTCTAGCAACTCCTCACTGACTCCCTGTGTGGAAACACTCACTTTTCATTAAGGGTATGTTTACATGGAAAAAAACAAACAACATAGCAGTGAGTTTCAGATCCTTGATCAGTTGACTTGGGCTTGCATTACAGGGTTAAAAATAGCAGTGTAGACATTCAGGCTCCGGCATGAGCCTGGACCTTTAGACCTCCCCTCCTTGCTGGGTTTCAGAGCTTGGGCTCGAGCCTGAGCCTGAATGTCTACATGTGTAGTGTAACTCAGATCAATTTACTCTGGTAGTGTAGACAAGGCCTAGAATGTCCACCTGGGGAGTTAGTGAGCTCTAGATAGTTCAGGCTTTTTGTAGACAAACCCTTAGTCTTCTCTCACGTACATGGGTTTTACACTGGGTTAACTATTGAATTTACTGGTTTAACTCTATTGAATTTAATGGCGTTACTCCTGGTTCACAGTGGTACAAATGAGAGCAGAATCAAATACACGTAGTCCTGTACAAGGAACAGCCTGATAGTTTTCTGAATGTTAATTATTGCTTTCCATCTTTTACTTTTCTCCAAAAGCTAGAGGTTTTAGTGTCACAGCTATCCATCTGAAGCATCACATCGACTTAATGTCAATCAGCTAAGTATTGAACCAGTAAACTATTTGTCTCAATAGACAGAGCCAAAATGTTCCCAGAGATTTATAGGGCTCTGCGGTAGGGTGGACTTGGTCCGGAGGCCCTCTGCTGGAGGCCTCACAGCCCTGCATCACCCAGTTCCAGAGTAAACGAGCAAGAAGTCCTCCAGGCAGCCTATAGTGGCTGCGGAAGAGAGGCCAATTTGAGGGACTTTTGAAGCAACCAATAAGGGGCCAGAAGGACCAGATAAAAGGCACGCAGCAGAGCAGAGCCTTCAATTGCTGTGTGGAGTTCAATGAGAGGGTGAAGACTGGGTGACTGTCTGACTGGCAGAGCTGCAGTACCATGGACAGATCATCGCAGACAGGACTGAAACACCCAAGGAAGGCTGCTGAAGACCAGCATTTGGTCAGTGTGGGCAGGCTGAAGTCCAGGGGGACTGAGCACAGAATCTGCCCATGCCAACAAGGGTACTGAGTTGGGCCCTCCTGGTCTAGTTGAAGACTGAACCCAGGGTGGCCTGCTGAAACACCACCAGCTGTGGGTACTAAGATGGCCCCCAGTTGGGTGATTGAAGAAGGCAGTGCCACTGGGAGAAGCCTTAGAGCTATGACCCAACACCACGGCTGAGAAAAGAACTTGGACTGTATACCCTAGAAGTGGAGCGGGAAGGGGCAGTGTGTGCAGCTCAGCTGGAGGGCTGAGTTGCTGAAGACCACCAACAGAATCATCAGCTGGCAGGTGCTTGCGAGAGGTGGGTGCCAACCCAATATAAGAACTAAAACTAAAACCAGACTCACACCCAACCAACCACAGGAGGCTGCCCATGAGAGGCAAGTGCTGTTCCAAAAAAGACTGATTGCAGGTATATCAGCCAGAGAAAAGGGGGTGCTCACAAGAGGTGGGTGCTGACCCCGTTAGAGGCTCAAATAAACACTATGTATTGTAAAATATTAAGGAGGTTATGAATCCCCAAAGCAGATCCAATTCACGCATGATTCTGGCCGTTCTGGGGCAAGTTATAATTGATCAGCCCACTAAAATATATGAATCCTCTAGAGTGACATAACTGTCACTCATTCCCAGGAACTTGGTCTCATCACTAAATGTTCTGATTGGTCAGTGAAGTTTTAAAAATCCCATTTGTTGCCAATATTCCACACTAAATCTGTGTGCAGAATGAGTGAGGTTAAAGCAGGATTGTTTAAGTTTTTCCTTGGTAAGTCAGAAATAGTCTGTTAAATCTGACTCTAACATCTAAATCTGAAATTTCTAAATGGAACACTCCTTCTGGCCTTTCTGCAACATCTACCAAATGCCCAAACCAACCCTATGGAGGATTAGACAATATCACACTTAAAAAAGTTACTTCTGCTTTGATTTATGTTCCTGGTTCTATTTAACTGTAGGAAACATTATTCAAACCAATAAAATCCTTTTGTGACTGAATGAACTTCTGTATTCACATTTTGCATGCTACTGTAAAAATCTCTGTACAAAATATGCTTTGTTAGGTAGCATTTGAAAACTTGTATCTCACTGGTCAATAATATGGTGAAATGTGTAGGAACGTTATAATGTAAATTTATGAATATATGCTGAAATTGTTACTGAAATAAGTTTACCAGACAAGTCTGGGGAGGGAGTAAACCTAGTCCTCAAAGACAAAGGACAATATAACACCTTTAGCCAGATGTCATCAAAGTTGTTTGGCAGTTAGAGATCAAGTGGCCATTCTTTGTCAAAGGGGGAGCAGGAACAGATTGAAATGTATTTTTCGGAGTTGCCCCTAGATACAGTTCTTTCCCACCGTGAGGATGGAGACATGGACTCTCGTGGTATAAGTGGTTCCATGTTGATGATTGCTAAAGGGTGACTGGACTATAAAAGTGCCAGGCAAAAACACCCAAGATACTCTGTCTTTCTCTCCCTTTTACCTAAGAAGACAGAGAAACCAGCCTTTGGACTTCAGGAGGGATCCTGACATGAAAATTTGATCAACAATTTTGTTGGGAACCCATGGTAAGGATTTTTCCTTGAACCAAGTCTAGTTTGTTAAGTTTCAGCTACCAGGAAACATTTTATCTTTAATTCTCTTATAACCATTTCTCATTTTAATGCCGTATAGTTGTACTCTTAATGTCTTTGTAGTTAAAGAAACTTGTTTTATTCTTTAATCATAAGGAATCCAGCGTTGTCTTTTAACTGGACTGTGTAGGTAACTACAGTTAACAAACTATTGAATATTGACCCTTTACAAAGGAAATGGGCCTCTAATATTGGAACTGTCCAGAAGAAGGGTGGACAGTGCAGAAGAACATTTTGGGGAAAATTTGGGACTGGGAGTGTGTTGGGGTCAACCTGCAAGTGGTAAACAAGGCTGGTGGAAGCCAGAATGGGGCTGCTGTGTCACTGATAGGCTGCAGCTACACACAGTTGGGGTGTGAGCTTCATAGTGTTTGCTGCTGTAGCTCCCAATCTCAAAAAACAACCAAAGCATTGTGAGGCACCCAACATTGCAGGACAGGTGATAACACCCCCTCACTAGTCTGCATTGCACTCCAAGACACCCTGGAGTCTGGAGAATGTGACACCCTGAAAATTAAATAAAAAATAAATATGAGCACTATTCAAGCAATACTAAAAGGATGAATAATAGGGAGAGGTTCAGAACTTTGAAAAACAACAAGATTCCTGAGAGACACTCCTAGTACAATCTGACCACTTCTATGGTTACCTTCCCATATTCATTTGTCATAACCACACATGGTTGCTGATGCAGTTGGCTAGTACAGAATGTGACAATTTCTTAATGGATGGTGGTTTTTTTTGCAGGGAGTCCATTATAGCTGTGCTTGTCAAACAGTTTTCCATTTTACTGTGAAGCAAAGACAAGAGACAAAATTGTCTCTGCCTTGAGATATCGACTACTTAGATAACCCCATTGGTAATTGAATTAAATGACTAACTCAACCTCAATAATTTTCATATTATAATTAAAATATACATATTTGCACACAAAGTTTGCATTCAATAATATATTCGCCCCACACCTTTAGCAAGCTAAATTGGTGCATTATGACTAAAAAACCAATATTATGAAGACAGATATTTTGCTGCAGCATTTTACTATAATTTTCTCTATATAAATTTTGATGTAAAGTTTGAAAAAACATAATTGGGTAATTTCTACAATTATTCCCAACTTTTAATGGCTCAGTACAATATGCCATGTCTATAGGCTCACAGGGTGATCATTTGAGTGGCCTATACCAATCTCTTTAGTTTTTGGATGCACTTTTTTCCAATTAGAGAAAGAAACCATACCACTTTGCTTATTCCTCTGACTACACTATAAGCTAGTGGTCTCATTCCCCTGCTGATGTACACATTTGTGCTAGCTCTCATCGGGCTAACAGGAGTACAAAGAGCAGCATAGCTGCGGTAGCACAGGTAGCTGTATTGGAGGCATGGCTAAGCTGTGCTGAGTACATACCCACTGCTACCAGTGCTCCTGTGGATACACTGCTTTTTATATTCACACTAGCTCAATGAGAGCTAACATCAGTATGTTTACATGAGCAGGGAAATGACACCCTTACTTGGTAATGCAGACAATTTGTTGATATTGTACATTTTACTGTCTTCCATTTTAAGGTACCATGAAGATCTTTGTGAAGAAGTATTTATAGTGTTATATTGTTCACCTCATAATTCAAACAAAACTCAGAGGATTGTCAACTGGATAATAAATCAAAGTGAAACATGTCACAAAAATGAGGTGCACAGCTATAAAACTACAGAAACAATATTCCTTTGACAAATGCCTTCCATAGTATTCAGGCAAGTTCTCCTTGAAAGCTGCACAATTTCCATTTCCTTCTATCTAGCTATTAATTATTATTTGAATTACAGTATCATGTAGAAGCCCCAAAAAGAGCTTGCAGCCCTATTCTGTTAAGCACTGTACTAAAAGACTGTGAAAGATAATCACTGCTCCACAGAGCTAATACTCTAGATAGACAAGACAAACAAAAGGTGGAAGAAAAGAAGTATTGTCCCCAGTTTACAGATGAGGAACGGAGGCACTGAGAGATATCAGTTTATTTGTTCTAGTATGTTCATGAGAACCAAACCACTATGCAGTGTTAACTAGGGTGACCAGATAGTAAGTGTGAAAAATCAGGATGGGGGTATGAGGTAATAGGGGCCTATGAAAGAAAACGCACCAAATATCGGGACTGTCCCTATAAAATCAGGACATCTGTTCACCCTAGTGTTAACTGGACACAAATTAGTTAAATCTGTCCAAAGGACAGGGCAGAATTTAATTGCTGGGCCTGGAAAGTTTAACATTGCTTCCCAGGTCTTTTAATGTATATATGAACAAACAACACCTGAAATCCAATAAACTGAACAAATACATGGACAAAAATATTTAAATACTGTGGCAGATGGAGGTATTAGTTGATTTGTAATGATATGGTCAGAATAACAGTGGATAATTTGAATATCTAATCAACAATCATATTGTATTGTCAACCTTTGTAGTTACAAAATGAGCCCAATTACCTCCTGAACCACTTTATCTGTGGGTTATAACTCTGGCCGGGACCCTTTGTCTGTCTTGTTTTTGTTTTGTCTTTTTAGATGGTAATCTGTTTGGGACAGAGACAGTCCCCTTTTTGTGCTTGTACAGTTTCTAGTCCATTGTGAATGCTATTGGCAAGCAAAAATTGTAGTAGGGTCGTGCACGTATCTAGAAGCCTGATTGCAGTGGTTACTAACATTTTTATGAGGCAAAGTTAATGTTTAAAAGGAAACAAAGGCTATTTCTATTAGCTCTTTGTTGTTTATTGTTTATTCAATCTAAAATAAGTCCTTAAAACTTAAGAATGTGGTCACTATTGGGGGCAGTTGTTTCAGCTGGAATAAATTCTCATAACTATGTCCCCTAGGAGTTACCCCTAGTGTGTGGAAGAATGTCACTACCTTTATTTTTCTCTGAAGGGGAGACATTATAAAACTCACTTTAATGATGTCCAGCGATAGATTGCAGCACCTCAGAGAAACTGTAATAATCCATTGTAAAGAGTGTCCCAGTTAATCACAGTAATTGTTCTCAGCAAATCAGCAGAGGCTGAGCTGCAGATGATAAGACAGATGTGAGGAAGTTCCAAGCTGTTCTTGGTAGTAGAAAATATATAGAAAGAACTGAAAATGTAAATGATAGTAAGCATGACTGTCCTGTAGATGGTTGTGGTGATTTTCCTCAATGCTTACACCAAGGGAAAGCAGCTGAGAATTTCCCAGATTATACTCTGTGGATTAATAGTAATGTAGTATTTATGATTATTTATTGGTATTGCAGTAAAAACTAGGAACTCCAGACACTGGCCAGGATCTTACTGTATTAGGTGCTGTATGGTGAACAAAAAGTCCCTACCTCAAAAAGCAGCACTCATATCACTTTTCATAATGTAAATCCTTCACACAGCTTTACATTCACAGCATGTTTAATGAAATTAGCTTATTGTATTAATGTGTTGGTCAATATCTACCAATAGTACTCATTAAGCAGAACTAGGGAGCCAGCGATCAATTCCAATCACAGTCAGAAGTTATTTATTTATTTGGAAATATATGAAAATATATCTAGACTTGGTTGAGAAAAAGAAATGACACTAAATACTGTAAATAAACCAAACAAAAGTCAGCTATTATTTATGGGGCAAATTCTGCCTGGCCTTAGGCGTGGAGTGGAAGAAAGGCATAAGAACATCTCCTCTAGTGCAGCCCATCTAAGGGTGAGAAACAAAAAAAGAGGCTGGCCAGATTATTAGTTGCAACCTCTGCTCTTGGAGTGCAGTGGTTGCTCTGTCCCTGTTTCCCCAGAGTATGTGAGGACAGGAAAGAGCTGGAGTCCTAGCTCTAGCCTTCCTAAGCATCAGACAGAAGTCAACCAACCTCAAGGCGAATAAGAAAACGCTCAGAAAGGTGAACTCACTGCGCTCCCTCTGGATTGGTGTAGTCCCAACACAGGGCTGTGCCAGACTGGCATAATGTAGCTTTATGTCAGTAAGATGAACACATCCACTATGGCTCACTTGGCTTTGACATTCACAAAACTTGCTCGAGGGATAATAAGTAGTTTCAGTAAGTTTGATTTAATCTGTTGCCATCAAGAAGCACAGGTAAAGTTGTTATTTTTGCCCCAGTCATGAGGTTACAGGTACCAATGTTGACAATGCCTGACACTGCCAACTCTTCATTTTGGTAAAGTTACTTTTCTGCAAAGATAACAAATTTAATTGACATCCAGAGCAAATGGGGCTAGATCCACAAAGGGCTGTAGGTTCCTAAACACCTCTTTGGATGGCTAAGTCCAAAATTTAGATCCTTAAAAGTCCTGCTCAGCTGCAATCTAGAATCATAGGGTTAGAAGGGACCACAATGTTTATCTAATCTAACCCACTTCCAAGATGCAGGATACCTAACCCTATGGGTTCCAAAAGTCCCAAGGGACCTAAATTTTCCACTGATAAAGTCCCTTAGGTACCTAAAATTGCTGATGAGCATGCATACAGCCACCCCAGTCTTGATGCCTAGTTCATACCTAAGCCCTAGCAAGATCCTCTAACTAGCATTCCCCTGCCTATGGGGCCCACAGGGCATGTGAGACTGACTGCATGAGACTGAGTGTGGTCTGATGCTTAGGCACCCATCTAGGATGTGGGAGACATATGTTCCAGTCTATGCGCCAATAACTAATTATTTATACAAACAGTTTTAAAAGCCCCAGTGCCGCTCTGGAATAGCCCATTTTCTAGTTCTCGGGTCACTCTCCTCTGAGGTGGTAGATTTGATCCTCAGTCTTCCACATCCTGGGTGAGTGCTTTGACCACTGGACTAAATGTTCTGAGACTCCTGCCATTTTTTCTTTTTCTTATATGCCTAATTCTATGAGATGGTTCATGATTGTGACTCCCAAGAGGAGACGCAGATGGAGGCACCTAACTCCCTTTAATTGGGGAGGCTTGCGCCACACCTCTGTCCTCAGAACTTCCTACTGACTATCTCCCTACTCAGAATGCTGGCTTTTGTACATCTGTTCTTAGGGGCCTAGCTCTCCCTAAGCATTGTACAGGGCGCCTGGGCACCTAATTCAGGGCTGTGAATTTCATTACGGCAGCTCAAGTTAGACACTGCAAAGCTGAGACTAAGTCCCCTTTGTGGATCTAGCCCATTCTACTCTCAATTTTACCTGTGTAAATCTCTCTGGGTTAGATCTGGGAAATACTTGCACTGTAGCTGCCCATGCTTTATATGTGGACAAATGAGGGAATTGATTCTCAAGGGCTGTCGATTTGCTGGCTTTCACAGGCAAGAAAATTCATACAAAGATATTCTAATTAAACGTTAAAGGGTAATGTATATATTAAGTTGCTGGTGCTAACTGTGTTTGATGATAGTAGTGACAAAAAGTCCCTATTAGATAAATGGTAATGCCTGTAAATAATATTATCATGTCGTATAGTATATGGATAATGTTAATCATTGCGTTGTAAGTCATGCTTTAAAGAATGGTAAGAAATCATTCTCTGTCAGAGCAATGCGTTGTTGCAGCCTTAAGGCTTCAGATATAATTTTATTAAAGCAAAGGAAAAACACTGTTCTTAATATGATTCAAACAGAAGAAGTCAGGTTTGTATTGCGTTGCTGCAAGGAAGCCAGAACAGTTTCTTGTTTACATGTTAATATCATCAAGATTAGAGGAAAACCACTAACATTGCATGGCACTCAGCCTATTTTGGCAAATAGCAGGGTGAAAGCCTCTTCAGTATTGTTCCTGCTGTCATGCTGAATGGTTTGGCTACAGGACTGACATTGTAATCCAATGTAGTTGATGAGAATGTGGCAGTGGTGGCCAAGGTGTATCCCCAGAGAAGAGAAAATATTTTTATAGTGCTTTCCATGTTTAAGGTATCCCCATGCAAGTAATTAGATATTGGTTCTAAAGTTACTCTGTAGGCAATCAGGCAACAGTTATTTAAGAATTTAAGAGTTTAAACTATCAAGTCTAAAAGGTCAGTATCTGGCACCCTTATTTACCATGGGTCTTGCTACACTCCTTAACTAGACTAATTGACCTAGATAGTAGCTGCTGGGATTTGAGCACTTTCAAAAATTATTCCACTCATTTTCATGAGATGTCATGAAATAATACAGAAAAATAAAACTAATATAAAAATGAAAAAAAAAGTTTCTAAACAGTACATTTTGAAACATTGTCTTAAAAAAAACCTCTGAAACAATTCATCAAAATTGATACAGATTTTACCCAAAAAATCAGTTTAGTCAAAATGGCATGTTCTGATGGAAAACTGTTTTGACAAAAACATTCCAACCAGCTCTGCTGCTCAGTGCTTGAGTGTCATTAGAGTGGAAAAACAAACTTCAGAAGGCAAGACCTGATTGGATTGGATGGAAAATAGCCAACAACATAAATCACTGAGAGGGCATGGGAGGAAGGGAATAGCCTAATGCTGGAGGTAGCAGAATGGGTTGTTCATCTGTTTGGCTACCACAGGTTGGAAGTCAAGGAACAGTCAGATGGCATAGTATCTGAGAGTGGGGGACATGGAGATGAAACTGCCTTAATTAAACTTCCACTAAGTTCAGAAAAGTTTACTTTGGTTTGCTATTAGGATTAATATGACAAGGTGCAGTCACTTTAGGAATAATGTAGGGGACCCAGCTTTCTGAACCATCTTGGAATCAATAATTACAATTTAATAGCATAGGCACAATTCATTAGAACATTGTAAAATTATTATATTGTCATGTACGCTTACATGACAATTCAGGAGCTTGGAGAATTGATAATACTGATGAAATTATCACACACTAATCAAAATCTTGTAAAATGCTAATAAAAATTCCACAGAGAAATTAATCAGGGGTTAAGTAACCTGATTTAGGATTAGAGATGGTTAAACTTGGCTTCAATGGGAGATAAGGAGTGTCAGCATCTCATGGGATCAAGAACTAAAGCAACACAAGAGGCAAGATGAGCACGCAGAGTTCTTAACCTCTTTAGGAGAATGCAGCACACTCCCCCACTTGACATATGTCAAGACTGATGGAAGCTCCAAATGGATCCCCCATTGTTGTCATCTTTCTTCCAAGTGCCAATGGCAGAAACAAGGACTCAGTTCAATCTATCTAGAGATCTTTCTCTAAAAGAAATGAAACTATGTCTGAAGTCCTCACCAAGAGCCATGCTCCTACTTCTGGCTCTGCGATATTACAATAAAACCTCACTGGTCACCTTTTCAGATGGATCTTCTCAGCAAGGATTTGGGAGTATTGGGAGCACAGATCCACTAATACCTATTATTTGGGAGCAAAGGGAAAAACAAACAAAAGAAACATGGCACACATATACACACAAATCAATATGTCTACAGTTTGATCAATCCCACAATTCATTGTCTGGCTCCTTGAGGTCCAGAATTAGTCATAACATAATTCCCATCAACTTTAAACGTCACTCATAGATCCAGTTACTCAGTGGTAGACAGGGATATTAGAGATTAGTTCTCCTCTCCCTATCTACTACTATCTAGAGAAGTCAACACCACCTGGTGTCACTCATGTGCAGCTACTGGGTTTAATTCCATGACATCATCTCTGTCACTGCTGGTCTGGTGCTGTGGTGAAGTTCAGCTCTGTACCACTGCCATCTAGTGGGTCACTATAAAGTTAGTTCTGAGCTTGTGTGGGACCCAGTGGGAAGGGAAAGAATGGCAGTGGCATCCACAGGGAGGGAAGCATATGGGGAGAAGAGACTCAGGAATGGGGTTTCATATAAAAGAGTCTGTGAGAGGGTTTACTCACCACTCTAGTATCTCCTGCCAGCTGTCATGGAAATTAGCTCTGCTCACTCTCCTCTGGTGATGGTGCCCCATAACCATCACTTTTGTTCCAGGAACTGCACCACTCCCAGGACTGTGGCATCCCCTTCAATGAAACTGCCTTCTGGTAGTGCCACACTCTGTGCTCCCCACTTCTGGGAGGCCTGAAATCTCTGTCCAGCCACTTCTTCAGCAGCAACTGTAGTCCATTGTCTTGGGGCTCCAGCACTCTCTTCTGCCCTTACGTCTGGGTCTCAGCCTGCAGGCCCTAGAAGCCAGTCAGAGGCGCTCTCTAACACCTCTGATTCCTGCTTGCAGCACTGCTTTGTCCCAGGTGTTGGCAATCCTTCCACCTGCTATGAGCCTGGCCTTCTCTCCTCAAGCTCCAGTCAGCTACAGAACTCTGCTCTGCCCTGACGCCATTCTTATATGAGCCTGCCACGCCATGATTGGTCTCTCCTCTTAGCCCAGCCCCTTTCTAATTGACTGCCTCTGGCACAGCCTACCTAGGGCTGCTTTGAACCCCTTTTCTGACAGTGAGGGTCAGCCGCCCCATCACAGGGTCCAAGACAGAAATAATAGGGGACTGTGTGTGGGAACCTGGAGGCAGAAGGGAGAGACATATGTGTATACCGGGGTCAGCAACCTCTGGCATGTGGCTCACCAGGGTAAGCACCCTGGCGGGCCGGGTCAGTTTGTTTACCTACTGTGTCCGCAGGTTCAGCCAATTGTGGCTCCCACTGGCTGCGGTTCGCCGCTCCAGGCCAATGGAGGCTGCAGGAAGCGGTGTGGGCCAAGGTATTTGCTGGCCGCGACTTCCCGCCGCCCCCATTGGCCTGGAGCGGTGAACTGCGGCCAGTGGGAGCTGCAATCGGCTGAACCTGCGGACGCGGCAGGTAAACAAACTGGCTCGGACCGCCTGGGTGTTTACCCTGGTGAGCCACGTGCCAGAGGTTGCCGACCCCTGGTCAGGGGCGGCTCTACCTTTTTGGCCGCCCCAAGCAGTCATGCGCGGGAGGCGCCCCGGAGCTGTGGGAGCAGCGGACCTCCCGCGGGCATGACTGCAGAGGGACCGCTGGTCCCGCGTGGCTCAGCTGGACCTCCCGCGGCTGCGGACGGTTCTCGGGTCCGGTGGCTCCGCTTGAGCTGCCGCATTCATGCCTGCGGGAGGTCCAGCCGAGCCGCGGGACGAGCGCCCCCTCCGCAGTCATGCCTGCGGCAGGTCCAGTCGTCCCGGGGCTCCGGTGGACCTCCCGCAGGCATGACTGCGGCAGGTCCACTGGCCCAGCCATGACCCCCCCCCCGGCAGCAGGGGACGGGCCGCTCGGCTCGCAGCGGCAGGATAAGCTGGGGCCCCAGCCTTTTGCCGCCCCCTAGATTTTGCCGCCCTAGGCACCAGCTTGTTTTGCTGGTGCCTAGAGCCGCCCCTGCCCCTGGTGTATATGAATGCACTGATCATGTGGCTGGGGAAGAGCATGAGGAAGCAGCACACTCAGGAATTCTGAAGACTGAATTTTTGGTTTGATGCTGAAAAGAGTGCAAAGTAGGGTGGGACTTCTTATTTCCTTCCTCCCTGGTTATTCATTGCCTGGCATTGTGTAGCCAGTCACAATCTGATGATTTGGCCTTAGATACTACTTCCGCAGCACTTAGAAAATGTAGCTATGAGCCTCACTTTGAATCGGAACAGGATCTAGCCAATATATTGATTAATTAATTCAGAATAGTTATTTTTAATAATGATGTTTAATAAAATTCTATCACCTAAATTCACAATCAATTGTCTCTTTATATCAAGTATAAAACAACTTTTAAAATAGTACAGCTATGACCATCTGATTGAATGTAGACAATTATTTAGCTAGTTTGATTTAAGGTTGTCTGTTATGTTGCAATTTTTTGGTTTATAAGGAAAAACTCAGAAATGGCACACTGCTGTTTTAATATAGACAATTGAGTCAGTCAAACTTTATCTTTTCCCATTTTTCCCATTAATGGAAATGGTTCCTTATTCTTGTTAATGCATCCTGACAACACAGAGAATACATATATCTCTTAGTATCTTGACCTCTTTACAAAATTGAAAAGCCTGAACCAAATTTGACTAAATATTTATAGGGACCAACCTTGACTGTTGCTACATGGTCTATTGTATTATGACAACACTAATTATTCCTGAGATACTGGCATCTGGAAATTGTCATTATGCATTGTGCACAAGAATAAGCCTTTCTTTACTGCATGATAAATATCATCTCAGCATGATAAACATTCCAGTTGTGTTGCATTTCCACATTCTGACCTGAATCTGTATTTGATTTCAAGTAGGGTTAAGAATATCCATTAGCTGTGTCCTTATAAATCATTCCTACTTAATATTGCAGAAAGGAAGTGTGATTCAATGAAAGGTACTAAAAGAGTAAAGTCAGACATCATGAATACACAAATCAAGGTAGTTAAAATACAGAGGAGACAAGTTCAGGAGTTCAGTATGCATTTAGACTCCGATTCTGCTCTGAGTCATATCCAATGCAAGTCTATCAACTTCACTGGGATTCCTCAGGATGTGAGTCAGGGCATACTTTTACCTTTCGGATAAATTTAATCTCCTTCTCTCAGCAGCAACCATTAAAAAGCTTAAGTAACTGGGCTTCAGGGGGTTCTCTCTGGTGGGTGGGTGAAAATGGAATTGACTTTTTAACCCAAAGTGAGATTCCCTACATGTTTGCTATTCGAGCCCATAACTATGAAACACTGTCCTGGAACGCAGCTCTGAAATGTTTTTCCAACTGTGCATTTTGATTTGAGACCAACAATTATTGTAGGTCTTGGGCTTAATAGCTCTCATTATTAAGTGTAACTTACTGGAAGCATAGAATAGAGATGTATTGTGTTAGGTGTATGTGGAGTTTGTGATTGCTTTTAATATTGTTTGTCATTGTGGTTTTCTTAGCTAGGTTGAATGTCATAGAGTCTTAAAGATATATATTCCAAATGTATACAGATTTAACATTATTAATCTTTATTTGTGGTTTTCTTGGCTAGTTTGAATGTCAGCGAGAGCTAGGGAAGATATACATTCAAAATGTAGGTTACACAAATAAAATAGCATATTTTTCTTATTTCTGAGTGTATTCATTACTGGTAAAATCTGCAGACTAAATATATGTATTTTCTAGCAGCTAAAGGGAAATCTGTGCTGTGTACCTGGGATAAAACAGAGGCACTACAAGCTATTGGCACAAATGATTTATCTTTATAAGATCTATATACTATTTTACTAGAACTTCTCTCTCCTCCTCTGCTATTTTTTTTTACAGTTTCTTTATATTTAGTTTCACACTTTGCCTCTTATGCACCCATACACTATTACTTAGGTTTCCTATGCATATATCTTGGTCGTTCCACTACGTACAGAGGCTCCATGAGTATAGACCATTGACCCTAACTTGATCTTGGAGGGTCTATAAGTGTAGGTAACATATAATGTATCTGCTAATCATGCTTATAGAAATAATAATGGAAGTTATTGAAGCTGTAACTACATGACAAAGAAGAATAAAAATATAGGTATTAAAAATAGGCTTGACTATCGATCGTACATATGAAGTGTTAAGGGATTAGAAAGAAGCCTAGTAGCTTGGCATAAGATAGCATGAGTAATATGTGGTTGACCAAAAGTTATGGAATGAGACGTCCTTCACCTAAGGTTATAAAATTTAGCAATATGTATCTTGTGATAGTTTAGCAATTCATTTTGTGATAAACAAGTAAACCACAAACAAACAGACAATAGCATCTTAGGGCTTTTTACAATAAGAGCTAACTGCTTTGATGTATCAAAACTATTGGGAAAGGGACTGATGCAAATGGTTGTTTAGCTTCTGGAAATGTAAGTATGATCCACTGGAATACCTCCTATGGATGACTGGAACCCTAAAATTGGTCTCCTGGAATATCGGATAGGAATAGGAGCATGGGATTTGTATGGGTGAAATGGGAAAAGGTATATAAGACTTTCAAAGCCAACCTCAGTTGGGACACTGAGATGCCAACATGAGGGCAACCAGTTAGGAAGCATGGCTCAGCTCCTTCCTCTTGTGATGAGCACCATTGACTGTGTCTTCCATCTTAGTTTCTAATGGTCTCCGTAAGGTTGTAAATATGCACAATGTAAGTATGAACAATGCTGGAACCCACTTTATTGTATTTATCTTATACTTACACTTACGTATATTTATTTTATATTTCAGTTATATTTTCTGTGTTAACTAAAGCTTCACCAATCTCATCTCTTCAATGAACTCTAAATAGCTGCCTGAAGAGAGAGAGAGAGAGAGAGAGAGAGAGAGAGAGAGAGAGATCTATATCTATATAGATCGATTCCAAAAGAAACATACCCTCTGATCTTGCAAGTGACTCCCCACACGGACAGTCTCTGCACTGAATCCCATTGCCTTCAATGGGGGCTGGCTGCATGGAGTACATTACAGGGTTGGGTCATTAGTGCCTTCACAGGTATTAGGTTTCTGGACGTGGGCAGGATGAAGCCAGGCCAGGGCTCAACACCTTCACACTTGGCAACTGAGGGGAGTGTGATGCAACATCTACAAGGATGGTGTTGTGGATACTCCAGTATGTATCATGTATAAGCTCCCAGTAGTCAGTCAAAAGTTCTCCTGGAGACTTTGAATGTTGTGTAGCCTTCCCCACACACCTCCAGGAACATGCCTCTCAGTGCTATCCCAAAGATGATTTCAATCCTTCAGACAATTTATAAAACATTTCAGGCTTTGCCTTTGACTGAGATTGTCACAAAATGAAAATACTCAGAAATTCAAATGGCATTTCAAAAATACCAAACACATTTGATCAAGCTCCTCCAATTCTTCATATTCAGGCCAAATCTCTTGACAAAGTAGCCAATTAGTCAGTATAACTTCAGAGGATAAAAACTTTCCCCTTATTGAGAAACTACACAATTTTGCAACTCCACAAGCCAATCCAGAACCCAGAGAAACAGCTGAACTTACCTCTCAACATCCATGGTATTAGGGTGACCAGATGTCCTGATTTTATAGGGACAGTCCCAATTTTTGGGTCTTTTTCTTATATAGGCTCCTATTACTCCCCACCCCATATCCTGATTTTTCACACTTGCTGTCTGGTCACCCTACATGGTATATACCTGAGATCTAAAACTCTACATGCTACAACTCCCTTGTTATTGTTATTTGTATTATTAGAGCTTGTGGAGAAAGATAATTCCATTTTGTTATTTAAAAATGTGGTTTTGTTCCAATTAGGAATGAAAAACCCAAATTCCAAAATTCTCCATGAAAAGTAATGGAGCCTTGGCTCTAGGGCAGGCTGCCTAAGGACATAGGCCTTAGGAGCCTTGGGAGACTAGGCTGCCAAGAAGCCACAAGTCTGGCTAGGAGTTTGTGAGCCAGGATACTGTCGAAGAAAAACTAAGTTCTCGCTTTTTGTTTGGGTGCAGCAAAAATCAAAATACTTTATTAATTACTCTAGTGAACACAAGAGGGAGAGAGTGTCAGGAACTGGGTTGCCCCTTGTCCCGGACGGATCTCTCTCAATTAGTAAGCAATTCATAACAATCATTTATACCTTGTAACAGACAATGGTTAGTAATCTTGGAGACATTGAAGATAAACATTTGCATTTGTTTATACATAAGCCTATTCGCTATCTTATTTGTCTGCAATATTAGAACAGAAAACAAGACTGCAATTCACAAGGTCGTAATGACTCTTCACACAATTCTCTCTGTACCACATATCTTACAGCACATGTTAGGGTCACATGTTAACTTCTAACATACATTAAGATCCCTTCAAACCTATATTAATTAATTCTTGGCCTCCACAATACCCAGGGCTTCCAGGCTCCTGCCTTCACATTAGTGCACCAGACTGGCTGCTAAGGAGCCAGGCAACTGAACTGGTAGGAATCTGGCCAGCGAGGATCTGTTGGAAGGTTGATGCAATCAAACTCTCTCTGTGAAACACTTCAGTACTGACAAATCAGCAAATTCCAATGAAAAATGTTTCATCAGAATTTTTCCAATCATTTCTGTAATTTATAAAAACTTATATTTCAGTTATACCTAAAGGCCACAACCAGGTTGGACTCCACAGTGCTAGGTGCAGTGCAAATATGTAACAAAAGATAATCCTTTTCTCAAAAAGCTAATATTTGTTTAATAAATGAGATTATTCATTTATGCAAGTTATTAACCATAGTCACATTCTCTCACTCACACAAAAAAAAAAAACAAATCAGATTGTGTGGTAAACCACAGAAGACATTTAATTTCTTTTGTATAAAATACAGATGCACAGTGTTGTCATGAAGTTGCATATTGTAAACAAAACTCAATAATAATTGAAATCTTTGACTTCTAAGAATATAGTCACCCTACCTCATGTTTTCATATTTTAAAATTAATTTTGCTTGATTTTACTGTGTTGCATCATGTGGGTGTATTTGTATTATCTTCTGACTTATCTTTAGATTTGTGTTCTTGTTTTGTACTTTCCATTTAGCTTTCTTACCAACATTATATTTGCAGGGACTGTATATTTCTAACATTTAGAATCAAGTATAACAACAGATCTATAGCATCATGCTAGGATGATCTCTTATTGGGGCAACTTTGATTGCCAATAAAAAATGGACTAAACTAATGAAATGTCAAATATGAAAGAGCTTATTTTTAAGTTATAATAAAAGTACTTTTCTTGCTATTTAGTAAGGAATGTATCCATTAATAAAGCCTTGCATTGAGCTTATGTTCATTAGGTCCAGCTTTCAACTGATCATGCTGGCATCTGAAAGTGGAACTTGTAAGGAAACTCAGATTGAAAGAAATTGTTATTAAGCAACACATTGTAACTGCTGGTTATGAAGGATATGTGTAAAATAACGCTCCTGCCATGATCCACTGGAAGGTGACGTAACGTTGCAAAGATTCTCAGATTATAAGCTCCACTCATATTTTGTCCTATTAAAGGTACACCCACTTCATTATTTTAAAAATCAAATAATAAATCTCCAATAATCTGAAATTCAACTCAAGCATTTCTTTATGTTCTCCCTATTAGTTAATAATTTCTATAGCCAAAAACGCACAGCTGTCAATAGGCCCTTGCAAACCCCACTTATATTAATAGCAGAAGAATAAGTGTGAACAGTATTGTAGCAATGGCAATATATTCTTACAAATCTTAGCATTCCTTCCTCACTCTTTTGAGACCACCTTCATTAAAACAGAGATATAGTGCTCTAACAGTGCTCCCAATTTTCAAAGAAGTTCAGGAGCATCTTGATACAGTTTCAAAGTAGAGTACTTTTCCACAACAGTGACAACTAACTTGAGTGCCAAAGTGCCTATATAGAGGAAAAATACAAATAGTATATTTCATAATCATTTGTGCTATAGGCTTTTTCTACATAGAAATTTATACCAGCTCTGGTTTAGATAAACTGATTGCAGAAAAGTGGGTGGATATACCTGTTTCAGTTTAAGAGTCACTTATTTAAAATCTATATAAGTTTAAGGGTTGAAGGTTGTAGAGTTAATTGTTCAGATTCTTTGGGACTATTCCACCTCTTACTATGGGTTTTGTCTTCATGGCACAAATTAGCCCTGAAATACTTTCAGAATCAGCTACTCAAATATTTCTGTAGAAAATAAATTAAGAATGCAGAGAGCAGTTCAATGATCTCACCATTTTTATAATTCATGAATACGTCTAGTGGACTATTCATGCCTTCTACTTTAATCTCTGCTAGTTGTGTCATGTTGTGAAGTCTGAAAAGGGAAGAAGAAGTAGTAGCCTTCAACTCACCTTGGAATGACACCCACCCCCAACACAATAGAGTTCTGGATCATGGGGAGTTGAATGGTGGGAGCTTTTCAGGCTTCTAGGGAATCACGAGGGCATGCCACATTCAGTGCTGTTTTCTTTGCACTCCCTTTTGGTACCTTTTTACCCCACTTGATCCCTTCTGCATTTCACAGTGAAGTGAACATACAATCTTACATTTTCTATCAAATATTATTATTCCACAAAGAATGCAAAAACTTTCAGTATAAAAATGCGTCTAAACTCCTGTATGAATCAACTCTGATTATTTAGTCTTTTTCAAGGGGGTTATTTCTATCTTAGCTAAGTTTTGTCATGTTTTTCAACAAACATTTCCCCTTCCTTGAGCTATTTTTATGTTCATCTTATCAATGCCCCTTTGTTCCTCCCTAAATTAAAAAGGCTAGTTGTGATGAGACTTATTTAGAGTTGTTGTCACCTATTACCCATGTTTTAGGAAATATCTCCAAAAATAATTAATGGCACCAAGAAACTGAAGAGTAAAGAGTACTTGCTAGTAAGGATATATTTCATTATCTGATGATGAAGTGTCATCAGCTCAAATAGCTCTGAAATGCCTAATTATGTCTTTTTTTCCCAGAAGAGATTCTATTAATGTATTTAAATGATTTGTAACCTGCCCCACTGCTTTGACTTGCAGGAGGGTTTCAGTCCTAAAACTGTTCTGTTCTAGAGCTATGCAAAAAGATACACACGTAACGTAAAGCTAAGCTGGAGAGTATTTTGCAAAAAGGCAAATAAATAAATAACAACAAACATAAAATAAAAAATAGAACTGTGTGATGCATATGTAACAAACCCTAACACAGAAAATTAGCAAGGTCTTAGTGTTTGTTAACAAAGCTGGAATTTATGGAATGTTATGAAAGATCAGAAAACAGGCTGAATTTTATACCTACTTTTACTGGCTCCTCTTAGCCAATCAGCACAATTTTCTTAATGTATGTCCTTTCCCCCACCACACACATATTCTGGTACCTTGTCTCCCTTGCCATGGAAATCTTCTGGAGGGCTGCCCTACCTTTAAACTTTCCTCATACACTTGTCTGGAGTATTCTTCTGGGTGTGCCAGGTGGCTGTTTTCCCCCATCTTGAGTCTTAGCAACTGTGAGGTGTGGCAGCTCCTTGCACATGACCCAACTCTGGGGAAAACTCTTCAAAAGGCTGGAGTGGGAGGTAAAGGGGTAACTGAACACTCACTATCACTGCTATAAGGGTTTATGTGTCATTAATGCTCCCAAGCTCAGTACAGGTATCAGGAATAGGATGGGGGAAATACCTCAATAGCTTTTCTTGGATGGGAAAGGGATAGTATCCACACTGGGAAGTCAAGAGGAGAAAGCAGTTGATTTGAAAATTATGAGATGCCTCTGAACAAACTGCTTATTGCAAAGTTTTCACTCTCCCCAGGAGTATTATTACTATTCACAGACAGGGAAACTGAGCATTAGAAAAAGTAAAATCCTGATTCCTCACTCCAGTTTTAAGCTGATGTAACTTCACCAATGTCAGTAAAGTCTTCTTTCGTATGGCAACTTGAAAAGTACCATTAAAGGTCAAACTCTTATGTCCACACTATGGCTTCCAGCGACATGTAATGAATCAAGGCTGTCCCTTCTGAGAAGATCTTAGAGGACAGTGTTTCCCTAGAGGAAGATGGCAACTTTTACATCCTTCTCCCTGTTAAGTGCTTTGGGATGACCAGTGCCATCAATGTGGCAATCAAATGCCGATTGATGACTTTGCATCCTAAAAAACTCCTCAAGCTATGCTCTCAAGTGAAATGGTCCTTTTTTAAGGTAAACATTGAAAGAGAAGCATGAGATCCTACCTATGTGTATGCCACCTCATCATAGACGACACCTCTCCTGCAAAATGGGATTACCTGACCAAACGATTATGTGAACAGAAGATTGATGTCCTTGTGCTACAAGAGACTCACTTATGGATAATAAAAAGCATCAATGACATTACATTGGTGCAAAACTGGGCAATGTAGTATGGACCCAAGGTCCTAGCCAGGAACAGACTCAAGGGCCCATTGATGAGGCCAGGATTTCACACCAACAGTTCTGGCTCCTAGTTCCCTATTCTAGCCACTAGACTGCAAACTTGCCTTTGTGCCTTAGATTTGTATGTATATAAAAAAAGAAAAACTAATTGTTGCCTCACCTTTTATTGCATAGAGAGGTACTTTTTTCTGTCTGTTGTAGTGTTGTCTGACTATATTTGTGTTTCCTCCTGCTTTGTTTGTCTTTCTGTCCCTCTCTCCCACTGTTTTCCCCTCCTTTTCTCTGAGCAGGTTCTTTCATCTTGTGGACAGTTTTCCTGTATTGTGGGAAGTGAATAGAAACACACATCCAGGAAGAAGTTCCTACATTATTTTACTGGCTGAGTTCTAGCAGCCTGGCAGAGCTCTTACAGCTCACATTGGACTCACTGATTCTACCAGCAGTAATGAGGTTTTTCGGATATAGCTAGAGGGTGTCCTTATTAAAGGGAAGTCCTATTTGACCACTATCTAATGTCTGCCTGTCCTTTTTTTAATAAGAAAGAACTTATTTCCAAGTATAGATGCTAAAGGATGTCTCCATTATCTGTCTCATCCTTGTGTAGAGAGGCAAGGTGAGTGAGGAAATATTGGACCAATTTCTGTTGGTGTGAGCTACACGGAGCTTTTTTCTTCTAAGGAAGCAGCAAGACTTTGAGGTGAAGAAAGAAAACTATGAGATTTTGCCTGTTCATCAGGGTATCTCAGCTCCAGTGACAGTATTTCATTCCAAAACTTTGACACCCGTTTCAAGCCGCAGAATATGCTCCAGCTGTGATAATGGGCAGAGCTTGTAACTATTATCTCTACATCACTAGTGGTATGCAGGGTGCTTTACATACAAAAAAGAAATCAACATTAATCTATTTTTTTACTTTTTCATGTATTCCTAAGGCCTTGATCACTATATCAGCTATGTACCAAACACAGTAATTAAGACTTTTATTAAGTTTGTCCATAATAAATGCTGCTCTTCATCTCTCCTACTGTGCAAACACATATATGCTTAAACACATATGGATTATCAATCCTGGCATCTACTTCCTGAGCGTAAACAAATAACACAGTGATAAATGACAACAGCTGAGACAGATAACAAAAAATGAGGAGAAAGAGAAAACTGCTCCAGGGAAAGCATTAATTAAAAAGAATGTTATTTATACGGATTCAACTCAATCATTTTGTTTCAGTTCCACATTAGAAATACAATTCATGAATACAACTTTCATAAACCATTTCCTGTGTTTCCTTCAAGCAGAAGAAAATCCACTTTCCTTAAAAAAAATAGGGGTTTTCCTCTTGTTCCCCCTCTCTCCCTCCCTGTATTGCTATATAGAAAATAAGCTCACTTTAACAACACTTTGCAGAAATCTGTGAGAAAGACTGAAAGGTCAGTAGACCAGATACCTCTAATCTCTTCAAAAGCAGCTTGTAGAGTGAAAGAGAAACATCTTTTTCTGTGCTCTAGATAACAGTAGCTTGGATGATCGCTGGATAAACATTATAAATTCCTTAAAGTAGCTTTCTTGGGTATTTATTAAAAAACAAAACTAAAAAAGCAAAAAACAAACAAACATATACTCAGAGGCAATGTTAGTATCTAAAATAAGATCATAACATTTTGCATAAAAGGAACCCAATACATGAAATCCTAAAAAAACAAGTCTACTGGGTGCTGGGTAAATCAGGGAGTGAACATAAAATATCTTTGTTAGCCTTTACAATCTAGACATAATTTTACTCATGTAGCTGAACTATCATAATATGGTGCTAACATTTAAAAACGTATAGACCCACTGCTTTTAGCAATAATTAACTGAATCTAGAAAGAGTCATAATATTCCCAAATAAGAATCTAATTTACTAACAAGTCTGTGGAAGGCTGAAAAAGCCAGAACACTATTTTAATGATTTGGGCCCTCAATTGTCAGCTGCTGTTGAGGTAGTTTCCAGAGAGAAAAATAGTTCCAGAAACACTGTGAAACTGGTGGAGCAATTCCTTCTGAAACACAGGATTCACCATTGTATATCTGAGCACAGTTCAGTCATGTCCGGTATCAGACCTTTGGCAGTAATCAAAACCTGATACTCAGTAGAATATATAAAGATATACAGTACACATTCTGCATCCATCAGTTGTACAATAATGTAGGATATGTGAGAGAAAAGTATCCTTCTTGACATCTGCATTGTATGTCTGATATTTCATGTATGGGTAAAAAGAAAAAGAAAAAAAAAAGCAGCACAGGGGGTTTGATAGTTCTTTCCACGGGATTTCCTGTGATAGGGCCTGGAAAGATGAAATTTATAGGCGAAACTTCATAGAAAGTTTCCTCAAAATGATTGCCTTTCCCTTCCCTTTCCTAGAAGCAGCAGGGATCCTATTCCCAAAACTGAAAGATCCCCTGGATGCCCAGGTTTATCCTGGTGTGATTCCAGGAGCCATTTGGGCTCTGCCCAGCACCTGGCAGCCCTTGGAGCCCTGTTACCAGGGTATCTTCCACAGGTGCTTGGCAGGAGCCAAAGGTTCTTGCAGCATAAAGGGCACTGCCACAGAAAAGGTAATACAGCTTGGACTGAAGTACTTTTTGCATACATCTTACATGGGAGTTGAGGGAGTATTGTGGGGGATGACACATTTACTCACAGCCACACTGCAAACCTTTCCCCTCCAGCTCCTTGCTTACACATGGATCTTCAGGCCAGCAGAGAGCCCTCCACCACATGGCGACAAAAGCGAATGGGGTTCAGTAGTGGTCATCTCATTCCAGATACATGAGTCTGCCTGAGTAGGAGTGACGATCATAACATATTCATGCTGTTGGTCTGATTGCCGATGCTTCAGACCCAGTTTAGGAGAAATAAGAAACTATTTACATTTGCGGGAGTTTTGGTCACAAAGTGAATCTTGAAACTTTGTTTAACTTAGTTTGAATAACATAATGTAAGAACATAAGAACGGCCATACTGGGTCAGACCAATGGTCCCATTAGCTCAGTAACCTGTTTTCTGACAGTGGCCAATGCCAGATGCTTCAAAGGGAATGAACAGAAAAGGGCTATCATCTAGTGATCCATCCCCTGTTGCCCAGTCCTAGCATCTGGCAGTCAGAGGCACAGGGACACCCATAGCGTGGAGTTGCATCACTGGCCATCTTGATGGACCTGTCTTCCATGGCTAAGTCCCCCTTTACCTTTCTAGACTTTCCTGAAATCAAACTCATAGTCTTTATTGGAACAACTGCTACATTCAAATTCCACATGTTTTGGCACTTTCCAGGTGCTACATTATTTTTTTTGGAGCATCTCTTTCCCCCACAAATGTCTAAATTATGATGTAATTAGATCAATTAGCCAAAACTGGATATGACACTTTTATTCCTCTCTCTGCGTGCATGTTCCCACTCCTCTCAGAATATCCCTGAAGGCAGGGTCACATGGAAGTAATTAGGGTATGAGGGGGGAGGGCTGGGGCCAGGAATGGAACAAGTATATGTTGAGGGAAGGATGGCTTGGAGATGGAAAACCCCCACAAGTATCATAGAATCATAGAATCATAGAATTCAAGATCAGAAGGGACCATTATGATCATCTAGTCTGACCTCCTGCAAGATGCAGGCCACATAAGCCGATCCACCCACTCCTGAACTAATTCTCTCCCTTGACTCTGCTGTTGAATGCTCCAAATCATGATTTAAAGACTTCAAGAAGCAGATAATCCACCAGCAAGCAACCCCTGCCCCATGCTTCGGAGGAAGGCGAAAAACCTCCAGGGCCACTGACAATCTACCCTGGAGGAAAATTCCTTCCCGACCCCAAATATGGCGATCAGCTGAACCCCGAGCATGTGGGCAAGACTCTCCAGCCAGACCCTCTGGAAAAGGCTAACAATATCCCAACATTGACCCTTTGTACTAATTACCAGTTTGGCATGTTATTGACCTATTGACTAAACCCGTTATCCTATCATACCATCACATTGCCTACTCATAGTCATCCTACGATCAACCAGGACTCCTAGGTCCTTCTCCTCCTCCGTTACTTCCAACTGGTGCGTCCCCAGCTTATAACTAAAATTCTTGTTAGTCATCCCTAAATGCATAACCTTACACTTCTCATTATTGAATTTCATCCTGTTACTAATACTCCAGTTTACAAGGTCATCCAAATCTCCCTGGAGGATATCCCGATCCTTTTCCGAATTGGCAATACCTCCCAACTTGGTGTCATCCGCAAACTTTATCAGCCCACTCCTACTTTTGGTTCCGAGGTCAGCGATAAATAGATTAAATAAAATCGGACCCAAAACCGAACCTTGAGGAACTCCACTGGTAAACCCCCTCCAACCCGACAGATCACCCTTCAATACGACCCTCTGCAGTCTCCCCTTTAACCAGCTCCTTATCCACCTCTGGATTTTCATTTCGATCCCCATCTTTTCCAATTTAACCAGTAATTCTTCATGCGGTACCGTATCAAACGCCTTACTGAAATCAAGATATATTAGATCCACCGCATTTCCCTTGTCTAAAAAATCTGTTACTTTCTCAAAGAAGGAGATCAGGTTGGTTTGGCACGATCTACCTTTCGTAAATCCATGCTGTAATTTGTCCCAGTTGCCATTGGCCTCAAGGTCCGTAACCACTCTCTCCTTTAAATTTTTTTCCATGACTTTGCATACTACAGATGTTAAACTAACAGGCCTGTAGTTACCTGGGTCACTTTTTTTCCCCTTCTTGAATATAGGAACTATATTAGCTAATCTCCAGTCAAACGGTACAACCCCCGAGTTTAGAGATTTATTAAAAATCATCGCTAACGGGCTTGCAATTTCACTCGCCAATTCCCTTAATATTCTAGGATGAAGATTATCCGGGCCCCCTGATTTACTTCTGTTAAGCTGTTCAAGTTTGGCTTCTACCTCAGATACCGTAATGTCTACCCCCATATCTTCATTCCTGTCAGTCCCTCTACCACTATTCCTTAGCCCTTCATTAGCCTCATTAAAGACCGAGGCAAAATATTCGTTTAGATATTGTGCCATGCCAAGATTATCCCTAATCTCCACTCCATTTAAAGTTTTAAGCGGTCCCACTTCTTCCTTCTTGGTTTTCTTCCTATTTATATGGCTAAAAAACCTTTTGCTATTGGTTTTAATCCCCTTCGCTAGGTCCATCTCCACCCGGCTCTTTGCCTTTCTCACTGCTTCCCTACACCCTCTGACCTCAATAAGGTGGGTTTCTTTGCTGATCCCTCCCATTTTCCAGTCCTTGTACGCTTTCTGTTTTTTCTTAATCACCCCTCTGAGACGCTTGCTCATCCAGCTCGGTCTAAAACTGCTACCTACGAACTGTTTTCCCTTTCTCGGGAAGTATGGATATGCCTCCAAAATCTTCATAGTGTATGTCATCTGAACTAAAATATTGAAGTCTGCCTGTCAGTGATTTTCATGGAACACAACTCTTTCTAAAAGTTGTCTCCCTCCTGCCTGCCAACAGAAATGCTAACCTAAGTTAATTTTGCACAGATATCATTCATGCTGAGCAGTGGATTGAAGAGGTTGTGTGGAGCCTTGTTCTCTCCCCAGAACACAGAGGCCCTTTCTTTCATCTTCGTCAATCCAGAGATATTTTCATTCCCACCTTATGGGAAGACACTTATTTTTGTTTGAGTCCAGCTGTGTAATCTTCAGCAGTAGAGACTTCTGGCTTGGACTTCAAAGTGCAGCTGTAACTATATTTTGGATTCCCTCCTCCTGCCCAAATCAGCCCAGTTTTGTGGAAGCAGAAGGGAAATGCTTTGATTAAAAGTCTGTCCATTGCAATTAGTTTGTAAGTATGTAAAAATAGGTTTTTTTTAGGTTATTAAATATTGGCACACCTGCTATAGGTGCCTATGGCACAGCTGTCACAGAACTGTGGCATTGGGGATAGCAGAGGCTAGAGGCAGAGACAACTCAATATTGTCAGTGAAGTTATAGGATTTTTTTATTATTATTATTTTAAACCTTAGGTGCCTGGGGCTGGTAAAAAAATGCCAGACACATGTGGTACTGAGAGGACAATGCTTGAAGAGAGCCTAGAGACAAATGGTGATCGTGTTCAATGCTGAGCCTGTAGCTGTGTCCTGCTCTAAAAGCTCAGGGCTTGCAGTGTCAAATATATTAAAAACAACATGAGCTGTTTTTAAATGGATACAAAAACATAGCAGCAGCACAGCTGTCATGGGCAGTTTCAAGGAGAGTTTGCCCACAAATCCCAAACCCTTGAATCTTTCAGATATAGATAATTTAACTGGGGTTTAATTCCTCATGCTAGACCCCCCCCCCCATCAATAACACTGCAATAGAAATGAAAGAACCTTTATATGATAACTCAAAGCCTGATTCCTCTCAGTCACCTTTCTTTTGGCTCTTTCTTTTCCACCTTAACCCCAGCTACTGTTACGTAATTGCTCTTCTCTCACCAAATCTCTCACCAGCAGCGTGCTACTCCCGCATCCTGTGCAGCATATACATGAAGCCATTGCTAGAAATCATAAGGCATCAGGGACTCAGAGCCAACAATATGAAGGCTATAGGTAACTTCTTTACCATCTCCTAGGTTAGGAGTTCTCACAACAAATGTTTTGGTGGCCTCAGAGTGCAGTCACCAACTCTTGCTGGTGGCCACTCTGACAATTTTTCCTAAAATACGTAATTAATTCAGGAAAACCAAATAAATATACACATATACGTGTCCAAATTATTGTAATTTATTTATGTACGGTTTGGTTTTGGTTTTTTGCAGGCTTAATAATAAAAAGAATGTACAGTTGTCTTTATTCTTTTTTAGTCATGCTAGCTCGTAAATCTACTACTGAGAAAAGTCATATTTGTGTATTTGTTAATAACACTTTTCACAGCAGACTTACTCAGCCCTGGCAAGCTGGGGGACAAATTAAGCCCTAGCTGGGGAAGTGGGTAGTGAGGCAGGGAGGACCAGAGGCAATGGGGGGTGAGCCTAGTGTGCTGAAGGCAGAAGCCCTGCAGCTAGGGGACGGAACCCGCTGCCACATGGCCAGAGTCTGCCGCCCAACACCCCTGGGCTGAAGCCCGAGGTCCAAGCCCCACCGCCCCCAGGAAGGTGGGGAACTCACACTGGTCACCTGTTCCTACAGTGTTTGTGGCTCCAGAAGGGGGCCGGGACCAACCCCTGCTGGCGGCCCTGTGTAGGAATGGCTGCTTTGCCCCCTCCCCATCACTACCCAGGATGCTGTGGCCACAAGAAAAGCTCCCACAGTGGCTGCATTTGAGAAACACTGCCCTAGATATCCTGGTGTATGTCCAAGACAAGCACTTGGATGAAGACACGTTGGCTGAAGCCACATATGGACTATATAGAGGTTAGTCTGACAGGAAGAACAAAATACTTTGTAGTGGGAAAGGGGAAGCTATCATCATCCACTGAGGGACTCTGACTTCAAATGGTCATCTTGGTTTGTAGCCTCAACATCCTTTTGGATTCCTCACTGCAACTTGATATTCAAATGACTAGTTCTGCTAAAAATATCTGCTTCCTGCTATGGCTTTCCAAGAAGTGGAACCCCATCCTGTCAGATATTGAACTGGCCTGGATGGCCAATGCTTTTGCAACATACAGGATCTTACTCATACAGATTTCTGAGAACACTTACTACCAAGACTCACCTCACTAAATTTGCACCCCCATGAATTCTGCATAAAATTGAAGGGCTTGGTCCTAATCTGAAGGCTCTGCAGTGGATTGGCCCATGCTAAAGCCCCTAGGTACCTAGGTTTTTCCACAGGGTCCACCTTCTTCCTCATTCATGGAAATGTCAGCTCCATGAGTGAAGTTCCCTTCTTTGGAAATTTTGAAAGTGTCTAAAATAGCCACAAATCTTGCCAGATTCAATGCAAAATATAAAATGTTGTTATTTAACGTAGTTTTGGCAAAATGCCAATACAAAATAATATTAATATCAATCTATTAAAATAATACATTTTATTCAGGTGGAAGAGAGAAATAACCAAGGGTTGAAATCTTGCTGATTTTTAAAGTGTGTAAGGCCCTCAGACACCACAATGACATGGATGGCATTATCACATAGAAAGATATATTGATCCTCCTACCCTCCTTATTCAGACAACATTCCCATTGATTTCAATGAGAGTTGTGCCTCTGTATTGTAACCTCTTTGGGGGCAGGGATCATGTTTTTTTCTGTGCTTGAACAGGGGTCCTGGCACATGATAGGGTTTCTTATATACTACTGTAGTATTACTAAAAATAATAATAATGGGGGTCACAGGATTGGGCCCTTTGCTATTGGCAGTGCTTGATTAGTCACATTTTAGCAAGGTGAGAGTAGGGAAGAAACATACAAATCTTATAAAAATCTCTGAGCTAAACCTATTTGGTTTTTATTCTATACCCATCTCCATGTCAAAGGGCCTGATCTTTCACCGCTGAATTCCTACTACATCTCTGAAGAACTGGGGCCATACAAACTATAGAAACTATAATACAAACTACAGAAAAAAAAAGACATTGAAGACAAGGGCAAAATAGGCTGAGAAGTTTTGAGCACATGGAGTTAGGGAACAAATCATGTCATTATAGGAATGAGAAATGGAAAAGAAATAATAGCTTATCTAGTTCAATTATCCTGTATAACTGTGTGTGTGTGTGTGTGTATTGTTAAAATCTACATTTTGCCATCTGATTTTATGTTGAATTGATACAAGTTCTCATTCTAAGGACATCTGGGATGTGTTATCTCATAATCTTGAACAGTTAATTATTCGGGATTTTATTTTTTGTAGATGGGAACCCCTCTGCCAACAGACATCTGCGGTAACAACATAGATTAATATTTTTAGTCATACTCACAGAAGACGATGACATAGCTTTTCCTCAGCTGAATAAGATCTCCAGGGATCTCTTTATGTTCACTGGTAGCAATGTGAAATGTGTACTATGGGTACAGATAGATAAAATGAGTGCCAGAAGGGACCGTTTTGTCATTTTAAGTGAGAACAAAAATGATGATACTCAGAGAGCTCTTATTTTTAAAAAAATAAACAAAATGCCTACAACAACCTGCAGCGTTGCACACCCATAGTCCAAACTGCTGTTTCAATCCCTGTGCCTGGTCTATAGACATGTAATGAATTCATGCCTGTATGGGGGCTACCATCTTGGCCAACACACTGGGGACTGACCCTGCGACCTCCAGAGCTAATGGTGTGAGCACTTGCACAGACTGATCTGCAATTCTGTTGAGTTGGGGAAATACCTGAGCCTGGGGGGGTCATCTGACCTAGGGTCTCCTTTGGGATAGGCTGTTGGCACATGCCTTAAGGTAAGTCAGTGCAGCTGAGTTGTTGCTGCATACCTGACTGATGACTCACTGCAGTTCTGTTAGAGAGGCAGCTGAGTGAGCTGCCCTGGATTGGATTTGGGTTTGCCTTACATTGTGGTCCTAGCCCAGAAGTGGTGCTCTGCATAGCAGGAGACTACCATGGAAAACACCAACAGTTCTGCCATTCTCTTGATGCTGTCGACTTCTGCAAGCCAAAAGCAGCCCCTGAAATACCCACACTACGTCTTGGCAGCAGCTTCTCAGAGAAACATTGCTTCCAGAAAAAGAGGCAGTGGCGAGTCCCATTTATTAAAAAAAACATGATCTGTATCCTCAGCATAAAACAGTAGACCACACCTGCCTGGCTCTTGCCAGGAAATGAATTTCCCAGGTCTAGACCATTTCCTCCCACATTCCCCATTTGCACACCATACTGCAAATGAAAGCTTACAGTACACAGTGAGTTGTGGCACTATGCATCCTGGGATATGCTCCCAGATAGCTGGATGCCTCGTCATGACCAGATACAGGGGCAGTGCAGATGCAGGGTATGACAGCAGCCATGCTGGTATTGGCAGTGTGGCCATCCTGTAGGGAGCTAGGCTACTGTATATTGACTAACATTGGTTTTCCGGTTATTAGCATGCAGTGAATACATACCCTAAGTTGTGCTGGTGGAAGATGCAAAAGGGAACTTGTCATTGTGTCCACAGCAATTGTAGCTGCATTCACAGTGTGGCAGCTGTCTCAGGGTATGTCTACACTATGAAATTAGGTCAATTTTATAGAAGTTGATTTTTAGACATCGATTTTATATACTTGATTGTGTATGTCCACACTAAGCGCATTAAGTCGGCGGAGTGCGTCCTCACTACCGTGGCTAGCATCGACTTATGGAGCGGTGCACTGTGGGTAGCTAACCCACAGTTCCTGAAGTCTCCACCACCCATTGGAATTCTGTGTCAAGCTCCCAATGCCTGATAGGGCAAAACATTGTCGTGGGTGGTTTTGGGTACATGTCATCAGTCGTCCCTCCCTCCGTGAAAGCAATGGCAGGCAATCGTTTCACACCTTTTTTCCTGGGTTACCCATGCAGACGCCATAACATGCCAAGCATGGAGCCCACTCAACTCACAGTCACCTCTACTGTTGTGAGCATTGTAAACATCTCGCACATTATCCTGGACCATATGCAGAACTTGGCTAAGAGACGCCAGCACGAGGAGGATTTTGATGAGGACATGGACACAGACATTCCTGAAATCATGGGATGTGGCAATTGGGACATCATGGTGGCAGTGGGGCTGATTGATACAGTGGAATGCCGATTCTGGGCCAGGCAAACAAGCACAGACTGGTGGGACTGCATAGTGTTGCAGGTATGGGATGATTCACAGTGGCTGTGAAATTTTCACATGCATAAGGCTACTTCCCTAGAACTCTGTGAGTTGCTTTCCCCTGCCCTGAAGCGCAAGAATACCAAGATGAGAGCTGCCATGAGAAGCGAGTGGTGATAGCCCTCTGGAAGCTTGCAACGCCTGACTGTTACCCGTCAGTCAGGAATCAATTTGGAGTGGGCAAGTCTACTGTGGGGGCTGCTGTGATCCAAGTAGCCCATGCAATCATTGACGTTCTGTTATCAAGGACAGTGACTGGGAAATGTGCTGGTCATAGTGGATGGCTTTGCTGCAATGGGGTTCCCTAACTGTGGTGGGCGATAGATGGAACACATATCCCCATCTTGGCACCGGACCACATTGCCAACCAGTTCATAAACTGCAAAGGGTACTTCTCAATGGTGCTGCAAGTGCTGGTGGATCACAAGGGATGTTTCATCAACATCAACATGGGATGGAAGAGAAAGATGCATGATGCTCGCATATTTAGGAACTCCAGGCTGTGCAAGCAGCTGCAAGAAGGGACCTACTTCCCAGACCAGAAAATTACCACTGGGGATGTTGAAATGCCTATAGTTATCCTTGGGAACCCAGCCTATCCCTTGCTCCCATGGCTCTTGAAGCCTTACACAGGCACCCTGGACAGTGGTAAGGAGCAGTTCAACTATAGGCTAAGCAAGTGCAGAATGGTGGTAGAATGTGCCTTTAGATGTTTAAAAGCTCACTGGCGCTGTTTGCTGACTTCTAATCTGCGATAACTTCAGGGATGGAGATGATAGGGGATGCATAGAAACATTTGCACTGGGGCAGATAAAAAGGGAGAGAAAAATTTAAGATGAAACATTTCTGAGAACAAAAGGGAGACTCTTTCACAGTGAATCAAACAATTCACAGCAGACAGCACATGTGCTTTAGGTACAAGGTGGCATTTTGCCTTTTATATTGAGCGCCTGCCGGTATGGTAACACATCACACACACGGCTGGGCAACAGAATTCGGTTCCAGGCAGCCATGGTAAGCCTTTTGGTACACGGGGTTGGCTTCTTAGACCTTCATAACATGTGGGAATGGTTTCAAACTGCAGCACCCTCCTTTCCCAGAGCGAGCAATGGGTTGGGTTTCACATTTAAAAGGAGGGGCTGCGGTTTTCGGCTGGATGTGCAGCACACATCTCCCCCCACCCCTCCAAGTGGCTATTCTCCGGGATGATCCCTTTTAGCCAAGCACAAACAGCCCAGCATGAAAGGGGTCCTTTTACAATTCCCTTACAAAAATTCCCCTATTTCAACCAGGTGACCATGAATTATATCACTCTCTTGCAGCTAACACAGAAAGATATAGACCAAATGTTGGTTAAATGCAACCAAAATCCAGGACCATTCGCTGCCATGCTTTGTGCTGCAATGATTCCAGACTACTTGCTACTGACTTGGTGTGGTAAAGTGTCCTACCATGGAGGATGAAATAAAGCAGCCCTCCCCAGAGGCCTTCTGCAAAGGCTTTCAGAGTACCTCCAGGAGAGCTTCATGGAGATGTCCCTGGAGAATTCTCACTCCATCCCCAGACATGTGAATAGACTTTTCCAGTAGCTGTACTGGCCGCGAATGCATTCCAATTCTTCAGGGCAAATTAAGCATTAAACAATATTGCTTTTAAACCCTGTACTGTAGTTACAAATGTGCACTCACCAGAGGTGCCTTGTCCAGCTCGGGGATCCTGCCTTGGGAGGGTATTGGCTCCAGGGTGATGAAAAGGTCCTGGCTTCTGGGGAGAAGGGATTCACCACTTGCCTGCTGCACATTCTCCTCCTTCTCCTCCTCCTCTTTCTCCTCCTCTTCCTCAGCCACAAAACCCTCCTCCCTCTTGCGTGAGACTCCCCCTTGCAGGTATCCAAGGACAATGGTGGGATAGTCATAGGGTCCCTCCCTAGAATGCCATGCAGCTGATCACAGAAGTAGCACGTATGGGGCTCTGACCCGGAGCGACTGTTTGCCTCCTTTGTCTTTTGGTAGGCTTGCCTGAGCTCCTTAACTTTCACACGGCACTGCTGTGTGTCCCTGTTGTAGCGTCTCTCCAACATGCCATATGACATATATATTTGCATTTCTTCTTTTTGATCGGAGTTCGGCCTGCACAGATGCTTCTCCCCATACAGCAGTCAGATCCAGTGTCTCTCTTTCAGTCCATGCTGGAGCTCGTTTGAGATTCTGGAGGGACTGCATGGTAACCTCTGCTGCTGAGTTCGCCACGCTGACCAAACAGGAAATGAAACTCAAAAGTTCCTGGGGCTTTTCCTGTCTACCTGGCTAGTACATTAGAGTTCAAAGTGCTGTCCATGGAGCACTCTGGGATAGCTCCCGGAGGCCAATATCATTGATTTGCATCTGCACTACCCCAAATTTGACCCAGCGAGGTCGATTTTAGCGCTAGTCCCCTCATCAGGGAGGAGTATAGAAGTCGATTTTAAGTCAACAGAACAGGGTTGGTTGTGTGTACGCAGTCATTTTTAAATCTACCTAACTTGGCTAAATTTGACCTAACCCCATAGTGTAGACCAAGGCTCAGAGAGCAGCAACTGGTTCCATCCCTGTCCAGAGAGTATTGAAGATATATTAACAAGACGAACTGGCCATAGCATTTCTAAGCAGGGACACGAAACAGCTATTTTCCAACTCTCAAATATAACTGATCCTCCTCCTCTCTGATCACCCCACTATGCACAGGGCAAGATGACTTTTTGGAATACACCCCAACTAATTAAATTAAAAAGTGTGTTTGGCGAGCAATGGGATTAGAAGACAAAAAGGGAGTGAGGGTCTTTTTGCTTCTTCCCAACTTCCTGTTGCTGAAATGGAGACAAGCTGATTGTTCTGCTCAACACCTGTTTGCATTTGTTAACATTGATTTATAATTTCCCAGCCTATCTTCATAGGGCCTTTAAATCCACACCTGGACTGCAGACAAAGGAAAGGAAAGGCTGAGATTATACTCCCTTGTGCACAAAGAAAAGTGATCTCTTTAGCATACAAATAGACCTACATTGCTATGGAGTCTGGCTGGCAAGCAGGCATTGCCTTTGCTGCAGAACTGTAAATCACACCTTACAATATAATAACAATTTGAGGACTGTCCTACTTCAGTGTAAAATAAAGTTACTTATTTCTAATTCATACTATTATAAATCTTACTGCATTACTACTCCTTGGTCTATGCTTCCAGAAAATTACCAGGAGGGAACACCACAGGTTCCTAGTTCTGAGAAACTGAGGCATTTTACACAACCTTCCGTGGCTGCCCCTGCATTCCAGTCATCTGTCTTTTCCTTAACAGTGTACTAGGTTACCTATTTAATTGCATACATTCACAGGATCTATATAGGGCCAGAGTCTCAGAATTAGGTATAGGAAAATGCATTTAATTGCAGATTTTGTTGCTAAATACTAAGAACACTCAATAGCTATAGATCTGTCCAAAATACCCTGAAACAACACCAGAAACATCATTAAACTGAGATCATCAAGCATTGAATAATTCCCTGATATAGCAGGCTGACAGAACAAAGCAGAGTTCTCTGTTCTCAACAGGCAACAGATAGATTACTTTGCTGAAAAGCAGCCATCTCTGGGACGGAAAAGGAAATTTTGGTCAAATACCAGAAAGTTAAAAAGTTCAAATCTGAATCCAACCCAAGATTTGAGGCTGTTCAGATACATGATTTTGGTCTAGCTCATTATAAAACTAATGGCTATTTCCATAAAACAGATCTGCATCCATGTATGCTTGGAGCCACACTTTTAGTTCAAGTCCAACTCTACCCAATCCACCAGAACAAATCTCTAAGCTCATGAAAATTTCCAGTTCTTTAATATCTGCGCAGAGAAGAGAGAGATTGGGTTTTTAAGGTGTCATGAAAGAATGGAAATAGTAAACTATAGATTAATCAAACTTTCTCCCCCAGAAAGAAGATAGAGTGATTCATCCCTATCAAAACTGACCCTGAGGCTCTAGGGAGATAGCGTACTCCACATTGTCTTAGATCATTAAGCCAATTCTTTGGTTTAACCGAGAAGCCTTCAGAGCTGACCTTGCTTGCTGGCTAATCAAATAACAATGAAAAATACCTTGAAAGAAGAAGAGACTTTAAAGAAAAAATAAAGTCAAACATTCAGCTACACTGCTGATGTTTAAAGCCATCCTTACCCTTATCTTTTAAGTCACACTAATTAATTCTGTGAGATACAAATCAAAACACTCCAGGGAAGAGATCAGGCTAGGCACATTCACAGTTCAGTTCAAAGCTTGTTAGCAATATCAAAGTAATTTCCCAGAATTAGAAGTTAAACTGCACTATTCTGGCCAGTATTGTGTCCATTACTACAAGGAATTTCTATTCATGTATTGGGTTTATGATAACCCTACAATTTAGTTCAATTATTAAACTCCCTGGTGTTCTTAGCTCTGTAACTCTTTGAATTGTTTAACAATGTCACATTTTTAATGGGTTAAGAATGTAACAATTTTGAATTCATCCATTTGTGGTATTGTGACCCTAAAAATTCCTCCTGGATTCTAACAGAGATTTTGTTTTAGATCCTAAAGTTATTCAGCTGCCACTGGATAAGGTCTCAACAGTAGTGACAGATTTCTGACTATTTATGTTAAGACATGTTTCTTACATTTAGAATCCAGTTGTGCTCATTTGAACAAGTGAATAATAGTCCTTTAACTAACACAAAACATATGGAAACAAAACTGTACTGTGTGAGCATCTACAGGAACAGAACTTTATTACAGAGTATCTATATAGGTCCAGATTCTCAGAATTAGGTATAGGCAAATGTATATACATGCCTATTTTTGACAATTATGTTCATAATGTTCCTGAGTGTTAATTGGGAGCTTTATAGGCTTGATGCAAACACCATTGCTGTCAAGGGGATCCTTTACATTGACCTCAACGGGAGCCCGATCAGGGTGTATATTAGTATATAAGTATAAATACATACATTTATCCAATGGTCTGCTTATTATCTTCATATCTGAGGAAGCTGTTGCATCCAAGATTGGCTACTTCAGTGCTAAAATAACTTAACCCAAATTTCATTTAAAATAATTGCAGAATAAAACACTCAGTTTTAGACCCTAATCCCCATTTGAACTGAACTACTCCCTTTTACTCTAAGCCTGAGTTCAGCATAAAATTCTAGTCTGGATTTACATTGAAATCTGAAAATGAATTGGTGCTAATAGATGCAGATAAACCTTTATATGCATGCATTTTGACACACTCCCTGAATACTCATTTGTGCATTGTAGCCAAACAAAAAACCCTTCAGTTAAACCACTCTCTAGATATTCATTCTACTCCTCTAATGGTATAATTTAGCCCTTAGAACCAGAAAATATGGAGAGAATTGTGTGCACAATATATTTTTTTCTGTGAATAACAGAATTTCTACTGTATTATGTCCTTAGATTTCTAGAAACCTGTGTTGCTGAATCTGTAACAGTATTGTACGGTTAAGAACTGAATATTCATGAATCACTAGATGTTCCCAAAAAGGGAGCAAAACACGGTATCATGCAAGTATTTTGTGCACTGGGGCAAGCTTCCCCAAAATGTTACTTAGGCTTCCACTGGTGCAATTTGATTAATTTTAGGTTTAGAATCCTAATACCCTAACAAGTTTCCAGGTCTATTTTCCACACCTGAAAACAACCTACTATTTTGATTAATGGGGCATGCACAGTACTGTGCTACAGTACCCACCCTGACTCTCTTTGAATACAATAATTTCTATGATCAAAAGAAAACCCACTATGCGATATTGTGGTCAAAGCCTTCTTATCCCATGGGTGGCCTTCAGGACATGGACCATAATGTATCATAAATGAGTTGAAAATAATTGGTGAAATCATAACTCTATTTCTGTCAATGACAAAACTCCCATCGACTTCAATGGGGCAAGTATTTCATGCAACACCTTTCACTTTGAGCAATCGCAAGGATATTGTTGGCAACTAACAAATAATAATTAATAAGAAATAATATAGAATGATATAAAGACTTTAGATTATAGAGTTCAGTTCTTTTATCCTTCCTGAGTGGGTATGTGGGGGGAGTACTATGTTTGTCTTAGGAAGAGATTAGTCGTTTCCTGTGAATCAGAACAGATGTCAGCAAGGGCCGGATTCAACACCTTTGAATTTATGTGTCTTTCTTTTAACGTCAGTGGGACTAAGATTAGGCCCTGAGAAAGAGAGACTATAGGAAGCTGGTTACAAGGTTACAAAGAATGTGGCCCAATTCAGCAGAAAAGAAGAATCTGCAAGTGCCCGCCTTGGATCAGATTTGGGATAGCTGCCACATGTGTGTGACTTGGCAGTTCTGTGCTAACAATGGTTGGGGCTGCAAGGATGGTTTTCAGATTCACACTTCACAAACACATGGGACCAGATTCTCTTTCTTGATACAGAACCACAAAGGGCTATTAACAAGCCAGATCCCCAGCTAAGGATTCCCCCAGCCTTGTGGAGCTCACAACTTGAACAGAGCTGATGTAACTCCTTTGCCATCCCAACTCTCCCACAGGTGCTGTAGCTAGAATTACAAGTGTATAAAATGAGTTACCAAAAATAATAATCTGAAGGCACCCAAATCTCAGTTAATACTCCTGCTGAATATGGCTTTAAGTATTTGGTAATGTCATTGGATCTGATTTTTCTCTCATTTACACCAGTTTTACACCAATGTAATTTCATATATGTAATGGGAGTTTTTTCCTGAGTTATACTTGAATTAGTGAAAGGAGAATTGGTCCAGTTATGTTTATGATAACCACAGGGAAAATTTAATTAAAAAGCATAATGACATCATCTTTGGGCTTGATCCTGTAAACTGTGAGCACTCTGACCTCTACCACAGAATCATAGAATATCAGGGTTAGAATGGATGTCAGGAGGTCATCTAGTCCAACCCCAGCTCAAAGCAGGACCAATCCCCAGACAGACTTTTGCGCCAGATCCCTAAATAGCCCCCTCAAGGATGGAACTCACAACCTGGATTTAGTAGGCCAATGCTCAAACCACTGAGCTATCCCTCCCCCTTGCTGTGTTTGCCTAACTTAAAGCATGTGAATAGCCCCATGGAAGCCAGTGGTCTACTCAGGATTTAAAGTTAAGTATACACTTAAATTAAGTAATGGGAAAAAACTGTGACATGGGTCCATTTCTGGTTTTTTGATGGTATGCTGCAATGGACTTTGATCTTCACAACCGGTATAAGCCGAGGTTAGTGTATGTGCTACCGGCAGTGGAGTAACTTTCCCCCCTATTTAGTGGGAGAAGATTGCTTCTGCAGCCATCTTTACAGGATGTTCCAGACCACCTGTAGTCATGAAAAAGGTGCTCAAGGACATTTAATGCTTTTATTCATGTACAGCAGATTTCTCAGGAGCCAGCCCAAGACAGTGGAATGAACTTTGTACTTTAAGTGCATTTCTCCGACTTTGCCTCTCTAACATAAACATATAGCAATACGTGTTATATGAGAGAATCAGAGAACAAATATGTGAGAGATGTTAGTCATGATGTATAAGGCACTACTGTGCTCAGGTACTACAGTGAGGAACACAATATAAGAACCTATAGTAGAATCCTAGGGCATGAGGTACATTCTAGTTTCCATAATTACATTGTGCTAGTGTATATCTATCCTAAATCTCTGTATACATCAATGTTAATTGGTTATATTTTTAATAAAGTTTATATTAATGGAATTAATAAGTTGCTTTGAAGCAGCTTGATTTTGAACCATGATAGAGTGAAATAACATTTCACCCAGCATCCCACATGTGGTCAAAGTTCTGCAATTTATTATTTTGTTTATGAGCCTTTATCTATTTTAAGGAAGGATAAGCACAAGGTGTGTGAATGGGTAAGGAACTACTTTTGTATTTTTGTACTTTTGTAAGTCAAGGGATCATGGTTAAAAGTTATAACCAGGAAGACAACAGGCCCCAGTAGCCGAGAGGACTTTGAAGATTCTCAGATAAGCACCAAAATACAATCAAGCTAAAGAGCAATTCTTAGTCTTATTCTAATCTTTTTGTCTGCTTAACAGGACATTTAAACATTTCTGCAGGAATGCTATAAAAATGACCTGTTCTAGCCATTTTAGGATGTGTGTCTGTGTATATATGTCTATTAATAGTAATAGCGTAGGATTATTTTCTTTTGTTGTCTAAGATGGATAAGGACTTTTTTGCTTTCTGATCTGAACTATTGTGTAGTATTAAACAAGTGCTGTGCTGGGTTTTTTTTGTCAAGGAGTGGCTAAAATTATGCTTTAATTTAATTTAACTTTATAACTATATAACTATGTATACAATGATGGTATACAATATAATTATAACATTATAATTTTCTCAAAGAATATTTGGCCAAATTCAGATTTGGGATAAATGAATCAATAGAATTGCACATTAACTAATAGCTTATTCAATTTTAAATTCGTAAACAAACGCAAGCATAAATCAAACATTTCTCTTAACCCTTATTTAAACTTGCTTATAAAAGTAGTCTATTAGTCAAGCTACATTTTCAGAATTTCAATGCATTCATTGCAAAACTGAGAAAAACTGTGAAACTTTCAACAGTATCCTGTTTGCAATAAAAAGGAATAAAACCTATGGCTGTTTTTGAGACATAGAGGAGGTTTTACAGTCAGCCAAAATTGCTGGATAATTTACAACTGGAAAAATTCAGCTGAAAACAGAGAGTGTGGTGGTGCATTGTTTTGCAAAGCACTATTTGTGTTGTTTATTTCTTTTTGCAATAAAACTCAATATTGCAGTTTTTTTGGTCATTTGTTATTCTTATTGCTACTTTCTCCCCATGTCATTTCTACTGAGTTTGGTGGCTACTCATCAGAAACAATAAAACCAATATCTTGTGGTAATAAATACACATATATAATATGTACAGTATAGTATGCCACATTTTGACCTTAGATGGAATTACGTTCAGCAGTTCTGTACTGGCATGCAAGATGGTTGACAGCTATTTACTATATGGGTCTACGACATTTTTTTGCACTATAATATTTGCTGTGTATAAGACCTTGATGTTTCTTGTTTCTTTCCCTCCCTTACTATATGACTATGGCAGGTAACATTTACCCTCCTGGCTTTTCTCTTTTGTTATTACATATGGACCAGAAGAGTCAGTATACTTAAGGCTGATATGGCTTTTTCCACAGTCAACCCCATTAGGGGACTTTAAATGCCTCAACCATTTCCAATTGCATCGGGTTGAAGCTTGATAAATGAGCTGTCAGCTTATATGTGCCTTGTTTTCAAAAAACATGGAATAAAATCAATAAGCCATTTAAACAAATATGGAGAGGCAAACACATAATTGGCAATTCCAGTTTAGTCTCATTTTTGACAAGTCCTACCGATAATAATTGTCATATATATATGACTTTAGCAATTTATTAACCGACACTGAGCCTTTTGTTTTTTTAGAAACAAAAACAATTTTGAAATGTGCAAAATGTTAAAATATTTTAAAATGAATATTGAATATAAAGTTATGGTTGATAACAACTGTACTTAAATCTGCTAATTGTCCATTTCCTTGACTCAGTTTTAATAGTGCTACTCATAACTATATCATAATGAAATAAATATATATTTATGGTGAAGATTGAACATTTTCACATTCAGAATCTTACAGTGTCAAAATATAACACTGTGCAGAACTCCAAGATCAAAAAGAAAAGCAGGAATACATCAAAGGTGCTAAGGAGTCCTCATTTCACAAACGATTGGCTTTCTGCATGTGGTTTTAGAGGGTGAGCATTTTCTAAGGAGATCCTCCACACTACATTTAAAGAGATTCCATTACACTTTCACCATATGTGAGGAAATTCACTCACCTGGAAGATTTATATAAATGTAAAAGTTTCTATAAATCTTTCCACAAGCAAGTTTTTTTTTCCTCCCACCATACATACATTATTAACATTGAATTCCATTTACCACAACTATTCATTTAGCTTTGTTAGGTTCCCCTGGAGTTCTCTACACTTTTCTTTCATGGAAGCAGCAAAGAATCCTGTGGCACCTTATAGACTAACAGATGTTTTGCAGCATGAGCTTTCGTGGGTGAATACCCACTTCTTCGGATATCCGAAGAAGTGGGATATCCGAAGAAGTGGGTATTCACCCACGAAAGCTCATGCTGCAAAACATCTGTTAGTCTATAAGGTGCCACAGGATTCTTTGCTGCTTCTACAGAATCAGACTAACACGGCTACCCCTCTGATACTTTTCTTTCATGTTGACTCACCTAAATACTTTTGTATCCTCTCCAAATTTTGCATCTTGTTGTTCAACATTTTTCCAGATCATTGATAAATTCATAAACATCAATATTTGTGGCATCCTACTAATAACCTTTGTCTATGTTGGAAATGTATTATTTGTGGGTTCGATATAAGGAGAATGTATTCACTCATATTTATGCTGTATAGCAGTGATTCTCAAACTTTTGTACTGGTGATCCCTTTCACATAGCAAGCCTCTGAGTGTGATACCCCCTTATCAATTAAAAACACTTTTTAATACATTTAACATCATTATAAATGCTGGAGGCAAAGCAGGGTATGGGGTGGAGGCTGACAGCTCACAACCCCCCTATGTAAGAACCTTGCAACCCCCTGAGGGGTCCCGACCCCCAGTTTGAGAACCCCTGCATAGGGTGTGTGACAGAATATGACAAAATAAAAAATAAAATACTTCTCTGGGAGTAGAATGGAGACAGAAGTAGAACCAAGACTGAGTTCAAATAAATTACACATTTTATTGAAGCAGCTGCATGAATTTTACGTTGTTCACAGTCCTCTTACTCTTACCCTTCCAAATGGAGTGAAGGATTTGATGAGGCAAAAAGTGATGCATAAACTGTCCTAATGAGGGAACTGATACATAATGAGTTGCCTAGGAAGCAGGAAGTTGTAGCTGTTTTAAAAAAGTTCTATTTAAAAAAGACAATGGTAGCTCTATTAAAAAAAGGCAACTGTATAATTAAAATAGGTCAAAGGATTAGACAACCAGATATTTAAAACATCTTATTTTTTAAAGTTCCAAAATTAGAGCTGTTTTGACTGAATTATAAATTTAACTAATTAAATTTTTGAAGGCAATAGCTATTTGAGAAGACTAAATGGTATTTCGTGGGTTAAAATAACAATCCATTCATTTGTTTACTTATATAGGATTCAAATTATATATAAAAAAACTTTGTAAACAAAGGAAACAAGATCCCAACCTCAAAAAGCTTGTAATGTAAGGCCCTGAGAGGACAATTTGCTTCTCATGTTCCATACAAAGCCTCAGTGAAGTAAATGATCTGCCAGCATAGAACAACTTTCAGATCAGGGCCTAAACATATAATGTGTAGATGAAGGATAGAGGAAGGAAATCAATAAAAAACAAAGCAACTGAGCAGTGACAATTAGCACCAACATTATTAGTTCCCGGACAGATCGGTTTCTTTTTCTTCTTGTTTTTGTTTTGACTTTCTATACTGATTTTGTTAGCACTTCAATGAGAAGAGGACTAGGTTCATAGCCCGTATAGATGGAAGAAAGGTTATTTGCCTAGTAACTGTAGTTACTTGTGGAGATTGACAGCATATCAATACTCTTGCAGGCAGCATCTGTGTTCCCCAAGAGTGGGGATCTATGCTGTCAATACTTGAAGAAGCATGTTTTAATGAATGTCTTGAAGGACATGAGAGTAAAGGCATGACAGACTGGGTCAAGGTCTGCTCTTCAAGCGTATAGGATAACTCAGATGAAGTCACAGAGACAAGAGCAATTATTAAGCATCAGTGGAAGCACAGAATATTTTGTCATGTTTCTAAATGTTTTTAAAATGTATAGATTAATTTCTACCTAGATTTTGCTTGCTGTTATATAAAAATAACATCATTTAGGAAGGCTGTAATGTGGTATATTTTCTCTCCAAGTTAATGTTTTGCTGCTTTTTAAAATGTAGCAAATATCTACAAAATCATAATATGCTCTGAAGTAGTTAGCTCAGATATGTGCCATATAAATATATGCTTTGTGTTAGAAAGCAAACGAGAAACTTTATTGTAGGATGTGGGAATGGAATATGAGCACTGCCTCCAGCCTCTCCCATAAGAGAACAATTTGGGATTTCTCTGAACCTTTTACTCTCCAGTGACTGGAGAAAATAACTGGATGTACTACATGTGCCTCATAGTAGAGGATACAATTTGTGGGAGCTTTAATCTTCAATCAACAATAGTTGAAAGTGGGGTAACATCTTCTAGGCAATAGACGTGCCTCAAACTATGCACAATTGGAGTTTTCTAGACCACAGAAGTGTGGAGAAAAGGACATGAAGTCCTTCAATAATGATCTGCACCATCTCATGATTCTTGCATCTCTCCATGTTTTCTGTATTTGTGACAAATTGTATGAGTCACATTTAAGTGTAAATTCCTCACATCGGGGATCATGAGTTTCATTATATTTAGTGTGCAAACCCTACTATTGGTCCTCAGTAAATAATAATACTTTACATGAGAGATCACAGAATCCCAGATGTGAAAAATAAAGATTGGAAACAGTGAAAGCAGAATGTGAAGAGAGCACAATAGCAGCCTGATTTTGAAATTGCTCTGCATAAACATTCCTTGCTCATTTCTTTGAGTACATCATGGGAGAAGGATGGCTTTGGGGTTGAGGAACTGGTCTGGGACTCAGGAGATCTGGTTCAAATTCTAGGTCTTGGTGTGACTTGAGGTATGACCCAGAGGACTAGATTCACAAGGGGGACTTAGATGTTGTAACACTGAGCATTAGGTGTTGTAGCACTGAGCATTACCTAAATCCCACCCCTCAAGGGAAATATTAATAGGATCAGAGAGGGTGAATGAGGACTCTATAGCCAGTGGTTAATGAACTCATCTGAGAGACACAGATTCCAGTCCCTGCTCCATTGAATATTTAATTATTTTATACAAAGTGAAAGATCTTCCAGCAAGACAGACTGAGAGAGCCCCATTCTAGAATATTCAATAGCCTAGTCTTTAACTTGCTTACTTTGGGGACCTAGCTTCAGGTCCCCACTCTTTATCAAGCAGAGTGGGGATTTGAACCAGAGTATCTCATATCCTGGGTGAGTACACTCACCAGCTTCTCCTCAGCTGTGTTTTGTGCAGGCCCAGTATGGTGAGCATACTCCTAGATAGCCACTGAACATGCATACTGTATCGGGCCAAGCAGACAAGACAGACTGGGGAACACTTAGTTTGTGAATCCTGAGAGGGCATGGATGTGAGTAAGGTGCTCAGCTGCTCATCAGCATCAGGACTGGCTGTACACATGCCCAGCAACTGAAATGTAAGTATGGAGGGTACATTACCAGTGGAAACTTAGGTGGCTACAGCACTAAGGTGCCTACAGAGTTAGGCTGCAGCTGAGTAGTGGTTGACCCATTGTGCCTAAATGTTGGACTCAGGCACCTGAAGTGGCAGTTGGGACCTTATAGATTGGCTATGCAGGAACATCAATGAAAATTAATTCTAATTAACTAAAGGTGTGAATCTGAAGTGGATTAATTAAACCATATTAAAGCCCTGTGTAAACACCCTCATTCATAAATAAAGTGGTCTTAATTTGGGTTAGCTTAATTCACTTCAAAACAAAGATCACTTTAATTTTGAATAACAGCATCCACAAAGGGATTTAATGTAGTTTACTAATCCACTTCAAATTCACACCTTTAGATAACTCAGATGAATTATCATGGATGTCCCCATGTAGACAAGCCTTACCTCCATCTTGTGAATCTAGTCCTGAGTCTCTCTGAGTCTTAGTTTCCCATATGTAAACTGATGATCTGGAGTACCTTCCTAATTCACCAGGGTGCAGAAAAGATAAATTGATAAGGGAGGCACTCAGATACTGTATTAATGGGAGCTTTATGGGTCTGATCCAAAGATGGTTGAAGTTAAAGTCCAAGGGGGCTTGAGAATGTAAACAGATAAATAGCTGTGTAAATGTTGTGAAGTGCACCTCTACTTCTACATTTCATGCTCACAATGCAAGGAATTGCAGGGGGTACTAAATGGGAATTATTTTTATTCCAAGCCTCAAACATTTTTGTAGAGTGAGAATCTTCCTAAAACAAAAAGTATCCTTTTTTTTTCCAGTTTTGACAAACTCAAAAAAGGGTGAAGGGCTTTGCTTGAATGTTTGAAACAAAAATATTCCCTTTCGACAGAGACCAAACCTGGGGAGTTATGGGCACAGACAGTTGTTTTCCTATCAGTCTATTCACTTAATGGTTATATGGAGCCCTGATCCTGACTGAAAATTTGTATTTTTATCATTCTACAAATGTGAAAGCAACAAAATATAAGAACTGTATATGTAGCAATTATTACAAAACACTTGTTGAAGAAAGAAGAGTTTCTGTAAAACCATGTTAACCATTTTAACAAGAAAAAATTCTGCATTCACCACTACTCCTATATATTTTCATCTCAGTATAATTCTGCAATTATACTGTGCCTATAGCTCCATTTCTTATATGCTTGCTTTTCCTCTGAATCTGAAAACCCAAGAATTATATATATATATATATATATATATAATCCTAGTCAAAGGTCTACTTGTCAAATACGGGTTCTGACATCTCTGTTCAGTTGTTTATAATAATCTCTTTTCAGCGATTAAGGGCTGCTCCTGAGGGAATGGTGACTTGATTGTTTTGTTCAAAATGTGGAGCAAGAAATGTTGCCAAAATGCATCTTTTCCCCCAACACTTTAATTATTCATGGCTGTTGAAAGTCTGAGAGCTCTGTCTGCCGGCAAATAAGACACAAATGTGTCCTTTTGATTTTCTAATTAGATTTTATATTGATTTTGCTATGATGTGTAGATATCGTACCTGATTTCTGGCAGTACCCACATTAAACATGGTTCAGCTGTAATGTCTTTCTAAGTAACTATCACAGTCGGTCAAATATGCTTCATTAACTCAAATGTGGTTAACAGTATTTGAAATTTTAGACTGAAAAGAAGCCAGGAAAGTCATTTAGGTACAATGTATTTTGTATTAGCAGTTGTCTTAGTATGGTCCAGTGATTAAAACAATGGAGCTGAAGCCAGAAATAATTCCTACTCTCTGTAGTTTATTTGCTACTAATGTTTGCTCTGCAAGTTTCTTGAGAAAGACTTTTTTATCATAGATTCATAGATTTTAAAGTCAGGTGGCCAAAAAGCCACAATTCCAGAAGTGCAAAAATAGACAGCTTTGGTTAAAAGCTGAACCTTTGGATAAGAGGGGCTGTTAAGGCAGCGATTAGATATAAAAAACAACAAATGGAAAAGAGAGGCAGTAGATAGTGCAATGTTTCCCCAAAGAGGATGGATCTAGACTGTTCTCAGTGGTACCCGATGACAGAACAAGGACTAATGGTCTCAAGTTGCAGTGGGGGAGGTTTAGGTTGGATATTAGGAAAACACTTTTTCACTAGGAGAGTGGTGAAGCACTGGAATGGGTTACCTAGGGAGGTGGTGGAATCTCCTTCCTTAGAGGTTTTTAAGGTCAGGCTTGACAAAGCCTTGTCTGGGATGATTTAGTTGGGGATTGGTCCTGCTTTGATCAGGGGGTTGGACTAGATGACCTCCTGAGGTCCCTTCTGTGATGAGCTGGATCACAAAAACCCCCTTGGAAGCTGCCACCCACTGTACCAAGACTACCTTTGCTCCTGTTTTTTCTGCCAACTTAGGACTTCGGCACCCTGTCTTGCTGAGCCAGACTCTTTTGTTTGCTTTAACACAGATCCAGGGTCTGAATTACTTGCCCCAAAGCTGCAGGTTTACCTGAAAACAGCTCACAGTCATGTGCTTGTCTTTAGCACTCAAATTGTTCACTCTCTATAACACTGATAGAGAGATATGCTCAGCTGTTTGCTCCCCCAGGTATTAATACATACACTGAGTTAATTAATAGGTAAAAAGTGATTTTATTAAATACAGAAAGTAGGATTCAAGTGGTTCCAAGTAGTAATAGACAGAACAAAGTAAGTTACCAAGCAAAATAAAATAAAATGTGCACATCTATGTCTAATCAAACTAAATACAGATAAGATCCTCACCAGTTCCAGAATGTTTCCTTTTACAGGGTAACCTTCTTTTAGCCTGGGTCCAGCAATCACTCATACCCCCTGTAGTTACTGTCCTTTTTTTCAGTTTCCTTCAAGTATTCTGGAGGGCGGGAGCGGGGGTAGAGAGGCCCCTTCTTTAGCCAGCTGAAGATCAAATGGAGGGGTCTCCCACGGGTTTAAATAGACTTTCTCTTGTGGGAGACCCCACTCCTCACTCCTATGCAAAGTCCAGCTGCAAGATGGAGTTCTGGAGTCACCTGGGCAAGTCACATGTCCATGCATGACTCAGTCTTTACAGGCAAAGCCATTGCCCACGTGGTATCTTGTATGTCTCCAGGAAGACTTCTTATGTGGATTGGAGCATTCCAAGATGCATTGTTCTCCAAATGCTTCCTGATTGGGTACTTAACCTTGTGAATTCCTTCCTAAAGAAGCTGACCAAATGCCTCACAAAGCTTACTTAGGCCTGGTCTACACTAGGGTGGGGGGTCGAACTAAGGTACGCGACTTCAGCTACGCAAATAGCGTAGCTGAAGTCGAACTACCTTAGTTCGAACTTCTTACCTGTCCAGACGCCGCGGGATCAAAGTCCGCGGCTCCCCCGTCGACTCCGCCACCGCCGTTTGCGGTGGTGGAGTTCCAGAGTCGACGGGAGCGTGTTCGGAGTTCGAACTATCGCGTCTAGATTAGACGCGATAGTTCGAACTCCGAGAAGTCGAATGCTACGTGTCGACCCGGCAGGTAAGTATAGACCTACCCTTAGAAATTAAGCAAGTATACATAACTTTGAACACACGAATGGTGCCTGCATATAACTAGGATGAACATAACCAGTAGATCATAACCTTTACATAGATATGTTACATGGCATATGTAGCAAAACCCTATTCCAGTTATATCATACATACATTTATAAGCCCACACACCCCATAAAGCCTTATGTGGTACACAGTCACACCTTCTAACCCTGATATTCTATGATTCTATCATTCTAATCAGCATCACTCACTCAATGGCTTAGGAAAGGAAGGAAACTGATATGAATGTGCAGGAAAAAACTAAGTATACTAGTTGTAAGAAGGCCATAAAAATGTGTGGACATGTATAGTGCATATTTACAGTATTATAAATCACCTTAAGGCATTAACCTATATATGCTTGATGGCCTGGATATTCCAAAACCTTTGTAGCCTAGTGTGTACAACATATTGATATATTTTTTTTCTTTTTGTTTGAAGAGGAGAAAATATCTTTCATTTTTTATTTTGGATGGGAGGAAACTATTCAAGGAGGAGGAAGCAGGATGGCATGATGTTTCCAAGAATGAGATGAACAAAGCAAAAGGAAGAATAGGGAATTCCATCATTATTCCTAGACACTGAAACAGCAACAGTGATAATAAATAACTTTTTTCTTTTGCCTTGCCAAGTGATTTGCTTGTAGTCCTCATGGATGAGAACCTTAGAAAGCATTCCATTTTTTTGCCACTTCCCTCTTGATACCATAATGTACTTCTGCCTGGGGCTGATTTGGATGGCATTTCTGAAAAGAGTGGCAGAAAATACAGTTCTTTGAAGACTAATTAATATGGTGGAGATGGACATGTTTGAAATGGAAAGGTAGATTATATTGCTGAGAAGCCACATCCCTTCATGTAATTTTGCCCTTTATCAGCTAATTCAGGTAACATACTTTTATGCTGTGCTTAAAATGCAGTCTTTGAAACAATGTACATTGAAAAGTAAACTAGTGACTATTGTAGGGACTGAATTTTCATGAAGGAAACAAATTCAAGAATAATTGCCTTCTGAGCAACAACCATAGCAACCACAGGACAGAATACAATGGACGTCAACAAATGTCACAGAAATGAGTGGTTATATGAATTTAAAGGACCCGATCTAGTTCTCAAAGCACTAGCATATAATCAGTGTAAAATGTTGTGTACATAACCTATTGTGAGATTTACAAGTTATGTTAATTTATTTTTCTCAAGAAATTTTGCATCTCTGTGTGCTTCCTAGTTTCATTTAGGACAAGAAACAGAATTACCAAATAACTTCACAAAGGCTCTTCTCATGGTAAATGAGAACGGCATGGTTGAGAACAGAAAAATACTGGAATGGACTCATCTGGGCCTTTGGGTGCATTGTGGGGTCTGTAGTGATCAGTACAAACTTTTTTTATACAGTGAAAAAGTAACAGGTACAATAGAACTGTTACTTTCTGTTGAAGGAGCTTAAAACTAAATGGCCTTAAATTCAGAAATTCTGAGTGCCCACAGCTATCATTTCAGCTCTCAGAAAACAGTTGTAAAATTATCTTATAAATGAAAAAAATGTATGTTTTCACTCTGTTCTCAAAAGTGGCTGAATCAGTTCTGCTGAAATTTTTAAACAAAAAAAAGGCCTTCAATGAGAAGAAACCTTCCAAATTTCCACAAGAAAGGCAAAAGATTGACAAAGCTATAAACAAGTAACAGTAATCCCTGAGATTGGAAGTGTTTAGGCAACTTTCACTATAGGCAAAGGTATATGGTGATGCTCTTTCACAGTATATTTGTGTGTGTGTGCATATATAAACAAACACAGACACACACACAGACACACACACATCCCATGTTTGGTGGGCAGGGTCAAGTGATAAATTATAGAAACTGATTTGAGACCACCAAACATTTCATATATGCCTGTTTTGGACCAGAACCTGCTAATTCACTGCTCATAGCATAGGACTTATCTCCCGAGTAATCCAAGCCCCTGTGTCATGGTTTCAGCATAATGTGGTTGATAACAGAATTTTTGGCAATGAATTATAAGCTTGAAAATATGAAGACAATTTATTTAGTTACAGTGAGGTCTGCATTGTCCTATTATTTACATTAGAATCCCCATAGGCTTGTTTTATTTCTCCTTTCTGAATGTTAGGAGATCTTTCTCATTAGCAAGGAGGAAATAGATTCACTGGAATGCTCTTTGGTTGGCATATGACTTTTTGTTGCCAAAAGAAAAGTATGTAAACAGTTTAGTTTTGAAAGATTAAGGTAACTGGGATAGTATGACAACAACTACAAATAAGATGGATATAAAATATATATTTGTTGTCAATTTATTGACCAATCTCACATATTAAATAGTCTCACTTATAATCAGGACCTTTGTCTTCACTCTATAAAGGATCAAAGGGCCTAAATTAGACTGTAGTTGAAGGCCAGGGTAGCAGAGATTCATCCTGATTTGTCTTCATGGTGTACTGTTTTACAACCCCAGGAAAAATTCCTTTCTTCAAAACAGTTGTCTGACTGACATGTTCCTGGTTGCTTGCCCTGTGGTCTCTTTTTCTGGACTTGAGGGCTCCTTCTTCTTGACTCAGAGTACTCCCTACTTGTGTCTTCGTCACTATACTTTTCCCTTTCCAGGGTATCAAAGTCCTCTGAACAAACTGTCTCAGGCAGTCTTCAGCTCCACTGCCAAGACTGTGCTACTTCCCCAGTGGCTGGTAAGGAAACTCTAACCCACCCACTACTCCAGCTTAGGAACCTTATGGCTAGCAACCAAAGTCTATGCAATCCTAGATCCAGCTCCTGTTTCCCTAGACTCCTTCCTTAGCTTCTAGCCAATCCTGGGGTTCCACTGGAGCCTTCTCTGTTCTCTGTGGCTACTTCACCCCCTCTCAACTTCTTACTGGAGAATATAGTCCAAGGCAGTATCCCAGTGCTTACAATCCCCCTAGATCGCTTCCTTGCCTTTTGCCAAATCCCCTTCTCTCTAGATAGTAATAGCAGAGCTCCTTCCTGCTGCCCCCTCTTACCATCAACTTCCTCTCTTTATGCACCAAAATGCAAATGATGAGGATGGAGGAATGCATCCATCTCTTTCTTTATGAAGTATATCACCACCATTAAGGCTCATAATATGGTTCTTATGTCAACAGCATGCTATCACAAACTATTCATAACTATTCTGGATGCCCATTAGATGGAAGAACTAACGAGCAAACACTAGTGGTTCAGGCAATATAAATGTATTGTTTAAGTTAGTAGGTTTGGTAGGTGCAGAAAGATATGCACTCACATTCTTATAATTAGCATTAGGCAAAATATTTGTAATGAACAATTTTGTATTGTTAACTTTTGCTTGTTTTCAACTTCAGGAAAGTTTTATGAAACCGAAACTTTACCAGATTTGAACAGTTTCAACAAAATGTTGTGAAAAATAATTGTTATTATTTGAGAGTTTACAAAGAAGCAAAAACATATGGGAGTGGATGTGCTGGGCTTTACAACCACCTCTTCCACTGACCAGCCTTACTAAGGTGTTGCAGTTATAAAAGCACTTTAGAAACATAACTGAATAGGTCAACATTATTACCCTGATTTCCAAGGCTGTCAGCAGTTACACGCTATGCCTAAGGTTGCATAGAACGCCTGTGGGGAAGAGTCAGACCAGAGATAGAACCTAGAATTCACTCTCAGTCCCATGCCTAATCCATTAGATTACAGTGCCTCCCAGGCTTGTCTCCTAACATCTCTGGGTCTCAGTTATCCCATATATATGGGGGACCGGGGGAGTGGGAGAAACAATTTTTACTATAAGCATTTTACACAGAGTATTATCCTTACTTTGCAGATAGGGAAACAGAGGCAGGAGTGTGTGTGGTGGGAAGGGGACGGGGGATGATTTCTTCTGTGCAGTAATTTACCAATAGCCTAGTGCTACATGCACTAAATTACCATAATCCTAGATGCTGTTGACCTGGGTCATAAGAAATGGAAAGGCCTTTGAGATGAGATGAGATGAGGATTGGTGGAGGGTACTGGAGAATGGCAATGCCTGATTGATCTGCAACTCTTCTGAATTTATGTATTAAAATACTTCTCTCCATTTTTTCCTACTTCTGTTTTACTTCTTAACATTCAAAGTCTTTTTTTTTCTTAAATGCTTCTTTTAAACTTCTGCACTACATTGAAATGTCTGAAGTGACTTTATTCTTTTTAAAACATGGATCCACTGGGCTCATTGAGGTCAGAGCTTTTTGATCTCAGGCTTTGTATCACTACTATATTGCCACTGTCATGTGTGGATCATATTTCCAAAGAAGAAAGAGTGAAGAGGAAGTTCAAAAGTTCTTTCATTCATAAACCAGTAAAAAATAAAGAAGACACAGAGGCGACAGCCCTACGGGGGTCCAGAGTTTATTATCTGAAGCTCCCATCTATAGCCATAATAGCATTTCTTGGATCCCATTTCAAAGAGTCAGTTCAGGCAATGGCGAGTATAAATTAGCTAATTCATAACATAAGGAAGCATTTAAATCATTGGAGATTAGAACTGATCCTAACTGTGATATAAAACCTTGAAAGTGGATCCTAGAGTAGACTCATTGGAAGAAGCATGTTTCTATAGGAAGGATATACTGCACACACATACGAAAATAAAAAAAAATGGAAAAAAAACCCACACTACAGCCCTAGGAGCTGTTTCAGAGACTATTATAAAAGGAAATCAGCACATTGCACAGGAAAACAAACACTAATGAATCATAAATGACAAGGCCAGAAAGGACCATTTGAGTTTCACATTCTGACAGTCAGTATTTTGCAGAAATTTTCATTACTGTTTTGTCTAACCTGTTTTGAAATACAGGAAGTCCTGCTTCTCCCACTTTCATTGCTAATCTATTCCACTGCTTAGTAGCTTTCACTGTTAATCACATTTTTTTATTATGTAGCCCACAGTTTTGTTTCTCTAATTTTGGGCCATTGCTCTTTGTCCTATCCTTTTCAGGGGCTGTGAATAGTTTTTTAATTTCATTTTTATTATGTCGCTGGAACATACACTTGTAGGCGGTGATCATGTCTTCACTAAGTCTGGTGCAAGTTTAGTTCCATCAGTCTCTTTGTATTTCCTACACCCCAACCCTTACATCACTTTTCAAATCCTTCATTTCATTTTCTACGTCCTCCCTAAACTGTGAGAAACCAACTCTGCACATGTTGTGTAGTTCCCTCAAGGGTAGGTAGCAAAGCACTATTCTCTCTCTACACTAGAAGACAGCTTTGCATCATGCTCAAAGGTCATATTTTGTTTGCTATATTATTCCTAGATCTTTATAAGGCTCAGCCATTGTATTCTGCGGTTTATGTCTGTGCTGCTCATTTCCTCTCCCTGGAGGCTAGATTATGCCATTTGGGTTGGGAGTCAGCTTGAGCTGTACCATCGAAAGGGGAACTTGAAATGGAATTTGCCTCATACATACCCATCTGACTCTAAGCTTCCTGGTGCATAAGGGTATGTCTACATAGCATTTTGAAGTGAGCTTCCCAGCCAAGGTCGACAGACTCAGGCTAGCAGGGCTTGTGCTAGTACTCTAAAAATTGCTGCACAGACAGAACTTTGAAGTTTCAGCTCAAGCTGAAGTTTGGTCTCTGAAGCATAGGGAGGGGATAACACCACTTGCTAGGCTAACTCATTTAGAGTATTCATTTCAGCATTCTCTTATATTTCTTTGGTATATTTATTTATTCTTATTATGTGCCTTGAAAAATGAATAAGCAGCTATACGGATGATGAGAAGCACATTTAAGAAGATGTGTGATATTGGACAAGAATGGTGAGCAGTGTTCGAGAAGTGAAAATGTTGTAACCTCTGTGTATTTTATGTAAATATAAACTGGAATACTTAGAAAATATCAAGGTTTTGCATGAAGACATGTGAGATACTTGAAAAAAAATGCAAATTTATTTGAAATTTAGGGGATTTCATTATAAACTTGAAAATGGGCTTATTTTTGTTGATTTTTTTTTCTAAAATAAATGGATTTTTGAGCAAATTCAAACCCATTTTCAAGTGGAATGGACCTTTTATTAGTAAAAGTGATCTTTAAAAAAAACCACACCAGCCAAAAATATGATCCAATAACTTACTGCATAATCTGAACATTGTAATTTCTATTTTTTCATATTTTGTATTTCAAAGTTATTAGATTTTGAAAATGAAAAAAAAACAAACCATAAGCATTTACACCTGTGTCTGCTATGTGTCTATCTAAAGCCATTCCCTCCACCATGAAGAAGTTAATACCTGTAAATTATTTTTTTCCAGTCAATTGATTTACCTGCTTCTCCCTCACCCTCGAAACTCATTATTCTAAAGACAAAAGCCAAGGATGAACGTTCTGTATTTCTATATCACTTATCTATGAGGTTGGTATTGCAGAAGTTGGTTTGATTTTTAGACATATGCAAACAGTCAGATTTTAATTTACAAGACAAACTGAAAAATTTTGTGCCTAAGCAGTTCCTGGAATAGATTTGCTATTCATACTATGATGTATTTATGCCTTTCATCCAAAGTTCTGTTATCAATAGTTATAGCGTGTCTCTTCTACAAGTGTATGAGAAGCTATTTGCCCTTTATTATTTTTTTAAATTACTTTGCTGATAATTGTGGGTTGGCTCTCTGTGCTGTATACCAGTAATGATTCTTTTGTTATGTTGATAGAAAGCTTAAAAGAAAAGGCAATTAAAAGTTATTAAGAGAGATGACAATGAAAAGTTATTAACAGTTGTTTTTAGCTATAATGAGATAATTGTGAGTCATTTTTAATGGTATTATCATAATTCTGTTCACGTTACCTCATGACAAGCTGATACATCTCTTAAACAAGGAATGTTTAACATTTAAGTAGGTTTATCAGAGTTCTGTATTGTAGTACAGTACAGTGATGCTACTATAGATAAGGATCCCACAACACATACAGTACATTTTTAGACATTGTTTTTCTTGGCTTAAAAACTCCTGACCATTTGAAATTGCACTGAACATACACTTGTCACTCATGGGAAGCCTGGAGTTGTATAAGCTTGCTTTGATTTTTAGGTATTTAGTAGTCATGGCTGAAAATTATCCATCAAAAATGCATGGAAAAATTGTGTTTTTTTACTAATTGTTTGTGCAACATGTCTGGTTTTGATGAAAAGTGTTGCCTTTATAAAATACAATAAAATAAAACTGAGCAAATGAAAATCAAAAAGCTTTTGGTTTACAACCAAAACTGAAAAAAAAATAGGATCAAAAATAATCATGGAAATCATAGAATCATAGAACTGGAAGGGACCTTGAGAAGTCATCTAGTCCAGTCCCTTGCACTCAAGGCAGGACTAAGTATTATCTAGATCATCCCTGACAGGTGTTTGTCCAACCTGCTCTTAAAAATCCCCAAGATTTTTTTCAATCTTCCCTCATAGGTCATGTTTTCTAAACCTTTAATCAGTTTTGTTCTCTTCTCCAATTTGTCCATATATTTCCTGAAATGTGGCACCCAGAACTGGACACAATACTCCAGTTGAGGCCTAATCAGCACGGAGTAGAGCAGAAGAATTACTTCTTGTGTCTTGCTTACAATACTCCTGCTAATACATCCCAGAATTATGTTTGATTTTTTTGCAACAGCTTTACACTGTTGACTCATATTTAGCTTGTGATCCACTATGACCCTCTTATCCCTTTGCGCAGTACTCCTTCCTAGGCAGTAATTTCCCATTTTGTATGTGTGCAACTGATTGTTCCTTACTAAATGGAGTACTTTGCATTTGTCCTTATTGAATTTCATCCTATTTACTTAAGACCATTTCTCCAGTTTGTCCAGATCATTTTGAATTTTAATCCTATCCTCCAAAGCAATCCCTCCCAACTTGGAATCATCTGCAAACTTTATAAGTGTATTTTATAAGTTGTACCTAACAATTGTACTGGTCCATTACTAAATGGAAATGATAAAATTAATAATAATAATTCAGAAAAGGCAGAAGTGTTCAATACATTTTTCTGCTCTGTATTCTGGTGAAAAACAGATGATGTAGTCATATAATATGAAAATAACACTCTTTCCATTCTGCTAGTATCTGAGGGGAACACTAAACAGCAACTATTAAAGTCACACATCTGTAAATCATCAAGTCCAGATAATTTCAATCCAAGAACTTTAAAAGACCTTGCTGATACACTTGCCGAACCCTTCATGTTGATTTTCAATGAGTCTTGGAGCACTGGGGAAGTTCCAGAAAACTGGAATAAAGCTAGTGTTGTGCCAATATTTTAAAAGAGTTAATGGGATGACTTTATAAGATATCAATGCCAGGCAAGAAAATACAGCAGCTAATACAGGACTCAGCTAATAAAGAATTAAAGGAATATAATATAATTAATGACAATAAACTGGGGTATATGGAAAATAGATCATGTCAAACTAACTGGATATATTTTTTTAAGAGTGTAATGTTGAGCCAGTGAGGATTAAGCAACTAGCAGGCTAAGTGATCGCAAACCAACCTTTAAGGGCATGTTAGAAAAGTCCTGAAATAGTAAACAGAGCCATTCCTTGTAGATAGTTAAGCAGACTAAATTCTTTAATGTGTATATATGTATTGCTAGAGAATCAAAGGATAGATACTAAGTGAATTTATCTGTATTTACCTATATCTCATTATAAGTTTAACAATGTAACCAGATTAGCTTGTTGATGATAATTCCCTTTCATGTCTTAATTACATAATATTCTGCATGCAGATGGTGCAGTTAACCTTAAGATAAAGCCCTTGTCTTTAGCCTTAAATTGTCTATGCCATAATGGAATGCATTTCTATTATGAATGGCTAATTGTATTATGTTAATTAATACTACTAGTTTACCTGTGTATACATAGGGAATAGACATTTAGCTTCAAAGCAACAATATACAATGCCCATTCTTCATCCAGGAAGGCCCCTGCTGTGATGTCTGCTGTCAAGAGGCTAATGGCCTGCTAGAGAACTATAAAGGAAGCTTCGGGGATGATCCTGTTTTATCTCAGATCTGCTTAAATTTTGTTGGAGGAAGTTCAAGTTTCAAAATTGAGGTCTCCAGGTCTACCCTGGATTATCCCTGAAAATTCTCATGGAAGAATTTGAACAAATGCTATACATGGACAGGTTGGACTATAACCTTTTGAATTGATTCTAGAAGGTCTTTTACCTTCAGCAGCCTCATCATCTCTGCTATGAAAGTGACATGAGAACTTTATTCATATCTGTATGTATAATGATCTTTTAGCCACAGTAACTCCCTTTCTTTTCTTTTTAAATAAATCTTAGATTTAGCTAAGAAGAATTGGCTGTATGCATGTATTTGGGTAAGATCTAAAATATTTATTGACCTGGTGGGTAATCTGTATAAATCCGTTGGGATTGGTACAACTTTATATATGGTGAATAAGGTTTGAAATGGCCCTCATTTTAAAGACTTGGCTGTCTCTCTGGGAGCCAAAGGCTGGATGGCTAAGAGGGAACTGTATTTTACCTTCTTGGCAACTTTTAAGGTATTACGGAAGCTGTTTTATTACTGGCTTGGTGAATCTAATTATAAGAATAAACCAACACTTTGGGGGATTGTCTGCCCTATTCTTTGCAGTTTGCCCTGATTGAGCATCCTCAGTGTGGTCCCTCAGTGACCATGATCACAATGAGATTATACATTTGGTTGCTAAAGGTGATAGTGTTGATATAACATACTTAGACTTCTGTCAGGCATTTGGCTTAGTACTGCACAACATTTTGATTAGAAAATTAGACCAATATAAAACTAACATGGTTGGCTAATTGATAGGTCTCAAACTGTAATTGGCATGTTTGTGTGTTTCTAGTGGGGTCCCGCATGGATCGGTTCTTGTCCCTCCAAAATTTAATATTTTTTATCAATGACCTGGAAGAAAATATAAATTCATCACTGATAAAATTTTCATATCATAAAAATTGGGGGAATGGTAAATAATGTATAGACTAGGCCACTGATAGAGTGAGGTGCATTACTTGGTAAGCTGGATGCTGGCAAACAATGTGTTTTAATATGACTCAATGTAAATGTATATGTAAATCTGCCTTCAGTGGCTCAAAGCATGAGTACTAATCTCAAGGCAGACTGTAAGAAAGCAGGGAATGACCCCCATATTCATTGTTAGTTCTATACTTAGCTGTCTACAACCAAGTATCATGTATCATCTGGCACTATAAAAGCCAAAACATGGAGTCACAAACAGTCCCCTTGGATATTCTGGTCTACCTTGCCATCCAGGTGAGACAAACTTTATGATAGATGGTCCCTTACACTAGGAATCAAAGCAATATTCAGATTACTCACAGTCCCAAAAGACCAGTCACTTATCCCAGTTCAATTGCATCTTAGATTTCATACCAAAGACAATGCCAATTCAATAATAAATTATAGGAAGATTTATTAAATAGGAAAAGGAAATAAAAGAGCTAAATATTTAGACACAAATGTAAAAGTATTAACTTAAACTGAAATCATGACTGAAATGTGTTTAACACACAAGTCTGAGAAGTGGGTAAACCTGTCCTTCAAAGACAAAGGACAAGATGATGCCTCTAGCCAGGTGTCATCAAAGCTGATTGGTAATCAATGGACAAGTGGCCATTCTTTGTCAATAGGAGGGAGCAGGATGGGATCGATCTGCATTGTTGACAAATTAAACATGGAACATCTTTCACCACAATACTCCGTATCTCCAACCTCACAGTGGGAAGGAACTTTATCTAGGGGGAACACTCAGGAAAATGCAATTCAAAGGGTGACTGGACTATAAAAGTAAGGGGGAAAATATACCCCAGGGATTCTCTGTTTCTTTCCCTCCCGTCCCCCTTCCCCTCTTTCACAGAAGATGACAAAGGAACCAGCCTTTGGACTTTGGGAGGGATCCTGACATGGAAATTCGGCCATCAGTGTTGCTGGGAACATATGGTAAGGATTTTGCCTTGAACCAAATCTAGCTTGTTAAGTTTTAGTTACTAGAAATCATTTATCTTTATTTCTCCTGTAACCATTTCTGCCTTTAATGTCTTATACTTGTACTCAGTTAAAATTGATCTCTTTTTAGTTAAAGAAACTTGTTTTATTCTTTAGTCAAAACTAATCCAGTGCTGTATTTAAACTATATTGTTTGGGTAACTCCAGTTAAAAAAAGAAACAGTTGAATATTGACCCCTTACAGACTTCTAATATCTGAACTGCCCAGGAGAGGGCTGGCCAGTGCAGAACACTTTAGGGGAAAATTCAGGCTTGGAAGTGTGTAGGAGTCACCCTGCAAGTACTAAACAAGACTGCTAGAAACCAGAGTGGGGCTGGTGTGCTCTGACAAGTTGCTATGGGTCAGAATTGCTGGACCAGTTCTACAGCTATACACAGACATTCAGAGTATTACCTCCATGCAGTTTGGCTATTTGAGAGTCACCCATGTTGGGAGCTACAACACCAAAGTATTATTAGGTACCCAAGATTGCAGGGCAGAAGATGACAACCTCTCACTGGTTTGGATTGCACCCCAGAATGTAATAGTTAACCTGTTTCATATATAACTAAAATTTATTGTGGATTTGTTTGGTGTTCAGTTTAAAATGAGTTAGTGATCCCAGTCAATTGTACAAAGGACAGACAACTACAGTACATAAGCTACGACCACCAAATGCAAAGTAATTGGCACTAAATTTTCTTGTTGACAAATTTAGCAGAAAGGTCAATAAGTGCACAGGCGTGGAAATTGTATGTTCTCCCTCCACACTGGTGCACCATTGTCCTTCCAGGTCAGGGCTGAGACACATCAGAGGGATTTTATATGGAAGCTTGTACAATGATTGCATATGGTTATCTTTGTTTAGCAAGAACAGGGGGTTTCTACTCTTGTCAATCTGCCACCTTTCACAAGCACTAAATTCAGTTAAAAGAACAAATTAAATGGATATTTTGATTCTGGATTTCCATGCTAGAATTGAAGTGCAGCTGAATCAACTTGCAAGTAAAATGAAAGAAAGGATGGGGGTTTATGGAGATATAGTTTCTCTTCCAAGAAGTTTATTGCCTTGTATGTTTAGCATCCAATGTGAAAGTAATTATAAATTATAAAAATACATCAGCTTGTGATTTTTTTACTGTGAGAAGTTAAACCATCACTTTGGCATTTTAATCCTTTATAATTTATTTCATTACTGGTTGTTAAAGAAGGGTTATGGGTATCTTAGAAGATTTATTCAATTGTTTTACAAGGAGGTACATATTAATTGTGTTAAAAAATCTTTTACAAGAGTGACTATGAGAAATAGAAGACAACAATGCAAAGATATAAGTACCAGGTAGATCAAGGGATTGGTGGCTAGATGGCTAGACTGAATCTTTTCTTCTTAGGCCATCATTTGAATCTAGCCGAGAGGTTAATAGAACATGAAGAATAACTTCATTCTGTAGTAGCTGCCTGACAGTATATGACAAATGAGCTGATGGTGAATTTGAGTCTATTATTTATATCACAATGATCTAGCTTATATGTTCAGATACACACATCCATATTAAGGGCATCTAAAGAAGGCAACCATTATGAACCTCTATTTTAATATCCCTAAGTCTTTTGTCTTAAACAATTATTTTGTGCTGAAAATGGCTATATTTGTTCTAAAAGCAAAGGGAAAATGTTTCTGCAAAGGTTGAGTAAAACTGGTCAAACTGCTTTTGAGTTATAGGTTATTAAAAATTGTTGTTTGGAAATATTGACTTTTGTCTAATATCTATTAATCTCTATGTAGTTTCAGATCCTTGCTGTGGTTAAATCGCCTTGACATTAATGTGTCATCTGCATTTGACGATAAGAGATACAAAATTTAGCAAAATTTAACATGTTTTTTAATGGATAGTTTGGGGCCTAATCCTGTTCTTATTCACTGAAGGACCAATCCAACTCCCATTAAAGATTTACACACGTGTGAGATTAGGCCCTTAAACTGAAGCTATAGGTACAATACTGCTTCCATTGAGGTTAATAGAAGCATTTTTTAAACACTGATATAAGTGAAAGCAGGATTGGGGTCTGTATAAGTGTGTGCTTGCTGTCTATTAGCTGTCTGCAACTTAGAAAAAAAAACATAAGGATCCTGCTGTAGCTATCTGACAAGCAATTGTGCCAGATCTTCAGATATTGGCAATTGCTTACAAGTTGTTTTTTTTTGGACATGTATTATTTTTCATATGGATATTGTAATACTTCTATCTCTAACTTTTAATTTCCCTATTCTTAGTGCTTGAGTTTTTTAATGATGTAGTAGGTAAGTACATTCTTCAAACATAGTTTTATTTTGAAGGTAAGTGCTTTGTTTTGCGAAATCTGTGAAGGGCTAGCTTGTGCACTTCTTACACATATCACGTTGGTGAGTACTTGCTCACACAAGTAGGCCTATTGAACTAAATGGGATCAATTGTGTGAGAAAGTGTACACTAGTGAAAATAAAGGGTTGCATAATATTGTCCTAAATGTTGGTTGTTATAGGCTAATTAAAACATGTCTGGCATGCTATAAAATATGATTTCTCCCAGATATATTTCTGATGTCGGGTAACATTTTAAAAAGTACCAAAATGATTCTGGAGCCTAAGTTCCATTTTAAAAATGGCTGAGGGCCAGATGAATTTTGTACAAAATATGCCTTGTAAGGTATCATTGAAAACTCATAATTTGCTGATCATTATTGCCCTGTTAAAATATGTGTGGAAACGCAGTATGTAAAGTTATAAGATTCTACTATATGATATTGCTGAGACAAGTTCAACTCTTTCTGGGGACAAATAAAAGCATGGTATTATGGATTCACAGTGTGCTTAATACTCCTTACACTTGCATCAGTTTTCCACTGGTGTAATCCCCTGACTTCTGTGGCTATACTACTAAGTTGCACCAGTATGCCAGAGGAGAATTGTCTCAGAGTTGCACTAATTAAAGCATCAAATTAACAGTGGAATTAGTGATCTGCCCTCCACAAGGTAAGCCACATTTCCCTCTGTGAAGCAAAGTCTGGGGGACTGGCAGGCTAACATCAACTAAAGAGATGTGGAAACCTGATGGGTTGACAGAACAAGGCAATGATGTTGCCTGTATCCAGAATAAAATCAATGACAAAACAAGGAAATTAAGCCAAAGACTGATGAAAGTACCAGAAATTAAAAGAAAATAGGAAGTGCTAGGATTGTTAAAAAAACAGTTAGCCAAAACAATCTCTATTTCTTCTATTTTCTTTCCAATGCACCCCTGTATAGCTTATCAGAACATTCCAGGTGTGTGGCAATAGGGATAGAGAGAGACAATCACATCCTAGAGTTTAGAGCACTGCCTCGGTATGTGGGAGACCACATCATTCTGAATCTGGCAAGGCAGAGATTTGAAACTGGGTTTTCTCTGTTGTAGGGCAGGGCCCTAATCAGTAAGATACATACACATATCTGGCAGCTCCTGGTTTTGGTCAGAAAATGGACATTTCAACACAACTGTCTTCTCAAAAATGTTGGAACAGTTTTGCTTCCAATTTGGAACAAAAATAGATTTTGAAACCTCAAATGTTGCTGTGAAATGTAATTGTCCTCCAGGCAACTCTTCTCCCTCGGCTCTTCAGAACAACATGTGGGTGTGAAAAATCAGGGCCCAGACACCCTCAGGGGAGAAAAAGGAGTTTGAACCACACAGAATAAACAACTGAACCAGCTGATTGTATACAATGTTATTGTGCTATCAAATATGTTCAGTAAGGTCTTTTTGTGAAAGCTTGTAATGTTTTGAACTTAATGCTCATCATCAGATGTATGCAGACTGCGGTTATGAATGTGTGTATTTGCGCAGATAGAAAACTGTGCTCATAATCTGTGGCACAGTCAGGCAGGGAGAGGTTCCCTACTCAACCAAATGAGACTGGCTTCAAGCACCTAGCATTTGTACAACCCAGAAAAAGACAAATAATGAGCCACTAGAGTTAATGGGAAAACACTGAGACATCACAGCTAGAATTTCCCCACCCTGAATAACCATAAGCCACCATGCCAGGAGAGAAAGAGAAAGGAAAACACTTTTTAAGTAGGCAGCTTGAAACAGAGATCTTCATACAGAAACTAAGGGACAGTCATATGTTGGATGCTTTCTGTGAAACACTAGATCCCCTCCATGGCAGGCAGTATCCTGAGAAACTGTTAAAAGGTGATAGGTACCTTGTACTAGAAAAGGGATTTGTAGCTAATTTGAAAGTGTGAAGGCTGAGGTTGCATCTTTAAGTTTATTTTCTGTGTAATGTTTGCTGGGCTCTCCCTTACTAGTTCATCTTGGAATCTGAGGTTTTTCTATCAAATTAATCTTTTGTTTATTTTTCTAGCCCAAGCTCATCTGTGTTGTGCAAATGACATGGAATATGTGCACCAAAATAAGATGGTGTCCGGGGTACTGGTTTTACTCCTTTGAGGTAATGAACTAGAGAAGAAAAATCTGAGTATCTGGTAATTAAGAACTCTTGTGTGAATGGATTTGGGGAGATGGGGGACTGGAGATGCTATTGGTGTCACCCTGCAAGGAATGACTAGGCTGGTGGCAATCAGGGTGAGACCTTGTGCTTGTCAGTAGGCAACTGGTGTCAGGGATCTAAACCAAAACAATGCAGCATAAAGGCATGTGGTGAAAGACTCTATTACTGGTCTGAGTCATCACCCCAAAATCACAGTGTAGTACATTTTACAAGCAGTTGCAAAGAGATTGGTGTCCTGGTCTGTACCCTCACTTGAAACTGGGCGGTTTCAAAGTGAGGACCAGCATGTCTTCCCCCACCCCAAAATCCTAGGGTAGGTCTCCCCTTCGGCTGCCACCACCCGGTCAATTTCGTGGGCCGGGACACCCCTGTTTCCCCCCGTCTCCCTTCAAAGACACTCCCTGGGAACACAGATCAATTCACAGAGGAGGAACCTTCCCCCTCCCCTCTCTCCAGCCTGCTCTGAAGAGGGATACCTGGATTCAAACGCCTTGAATCTCTACACACAGGGAAGCAGCCCACTTCCCCCTCCCCTTCCCCTGAATTTCCCCAAGGGAAGGAATTAACCAAGTCCAAAGAAAAGAAAAGAATTTATTAAAGACTAAAAAGAAAATACAGAATCTCTATGAGCCCAAGCTGGACACTCATAGGGAATAACCTTATCAATCTCTGGAGAGAATCCCCCCTCCCCCTTTCTCAGTAAAAAGCAAAATCAGCAACAGGAATAAAACATTTCCTTTAGCAAACACACAATTGCAAATGTAGAAAACAAATCATAAGACTAATTCACCTTTCTAATTAATACTCACTATTAATTAGTAGAAACTACTCCAGGAGAGCTTGGAGACATGACTGTCTCTCTTAAGAGTTCTAACAAAGAACCCAGACAAAGGCTTCCCTCCACAGAGATTTGAAATTATCTCGTCTCTGATTGGTCCTTTGGTCAGGTGGTCACCAGGTACTGCATGTTAACCCTTTACAGGTAAAACAGACTTTAACCCTTAGCTATCTGTTTATGACACGCCCCCCAAATCGCCAACAGTGGGAACTACTGGTGGTGATTTCCTCCTAGAACTGTAAAATAAACAGATAAACAAAACACATGCACTATTACATATACTACTAAGTATGTAAACAACAAGATATTTGACATTGAAGAACACTTTGTATGCATTTGACCGGACATACTTGGCAACGTCCTTGCCCATCCTCCCAGTGGAAGGACTTCCCCAACCTGTCTTTGGTTTGTTGACCCCAGAATGCCCACTGGGATGTCAGGGCCCAAGCTTAAGAGCTTGTCCCAGTACTTAGTTGGAACTACCAACTGTCTTTGAGGATGCTGGCCTTCCTGGTGTCCACCAGAAAGAAGGTCCTTATATAAAAGTCCTTGTTTTACAACAAACTGGAATTGGGTAGAAGAGCTGAGAGGCGGTGGGTTGCTGCATGCCGCCGCCCAAGCTTTCTTAAGGCTGTCATCGGCTTCCTGCTCAGTCTGGAACTGTTCCCTTGAGGCGGGAGACACCAGTTCCTCTGGGAGCGATGTAGGTGATGAGGTTGTTTCCATTGACTGTGGACCGCTCTCCGCTGGTGCACAAGGTGATATTTCAGGCTCTGGCTGAGCCTCTTGGGTAGAGTTGTCTGCTGCTTCTGCCAGTTTAGGCCCGTTGGCGCCCCCTGGCGGTGGAGTTGCAAGCGCTGGCGTCAGTGCTGGCGCTGGTTCTGCCGCTGGTTGCTTTTCCAGTTCTGGTTCTGGGACTGGATGTACTATGGCTGCTGTAGTTGTTGGCATGAGATCCGGTTCCACCACCTCTGTCTGGGTCTGTGGTAACACAGACAGGGTCCTGGTGGATGGCTCAGGAACAGGGATGGGAGTGCCTGCTTGTTCGGTCTGGCCGCGGGTGACCACTCCCCCACTCTTGGCCAGCTTTACATGGTTGGCCAAGTCTTCCCCCAGTAGCATGGGGATGGAATAATTGTTATAGACAGCAAAAGTCCACTTTCCTGACCAGTCCTTGTACTGGTCTTCAGGGATGCTGTACCCATGGCAGGTCCTTTTAAAATTTTTTCAAGAAGGCCTCAGTGTTCTCACCTGCCATGTAGGTGGGAAATTTGTTGGGATGGGGAACAGTGCCTTCTGGTGCTGGCCACACCCCTCTGCAGTCAGTGAATTTTATGTGTGGCTTGCTGGTGTTGCTTTTTGGTGCTGGCCACACCCCTCTGCAGTCAGTGAACTGGTTTCCCCAATTCCTAACCCTTTCTATTCACGAAGAGACTGAATAGAAAAAAAAAAAAAACTTTTCATTTGCAAATGTGTAGTTGCTGTTTGCTGATATACTGAGAAGACCAAAAAAAAACCAACCTGGTTTGTCCTGTTTCTAGCACTTGCTAAGTACCTCACAGTGGGGGTCCTTTCTAACAAGCCTCCTAGAAAAACTTGCACCTCTTTCCTAGCTGTTTTTAAGCGGACAGAAAGAAAAAAGAAAAGAAGAAGAAAAAAAATCCTTTTCTAACACAGCCCGTTAGAAAACCTTATTTCACCCAGCTAAACCCAGCTGAAAATCTGTTTCCAAAAAAAACAATCTTCCTAATAAGCCCAGCTGACCGGCTGGTGCTACTTAGTACCTGCAGAAAAGTGTAGTAAATCCTCTCAGAGATTTGTATTCCCTGGCTCCAGAGGATTTGAAAAGACACAGGGAAAAAAAAATCTGGCTGGAGGGTTTCTGTCTCCCCCCCCAAACCTGTTCTTCCGGCTGGATGGGAACGTACTTTGTCGAGCACTTCCCCCCACCTTAGGAATCCTGAGTGATACCTGATATCACAAAGGAAGGACACACCTCTAGGGAAGAGTTTTTCCTCTCTCTCTCCCCCCCCTCAAACCTGTTTTCCCTGTTGGACGGGGTGAGCTCCCAGGAGCACCTCCCCCCACCCAAGGAATCCTGATCACACAAAGGAGGGACACACCTCCTTGCAACCAGAGCTAAAAACCTCTGGCTTGAGAATCCTTATCTCCCCAGCAAACCTGTGGGGGCACTTTCCCCCACCTAAGGAATGCACACACCTCCTTTTCCTCCAAGGTGCTTTTCTATGCCACCCGAAAGAAAACTGCTTCAAACTACCTTTTCCTCAAGCTGCCTGTCCAAGCAACAAGAAAGAAAAACTGCTTCCAACAAAGCCTGCTGGAAACTCAATTCCCTCCAGCCAACCTGGCTGAAGATTTCTTCTAACAATACCAGTTAGAAACTGAATACTAGTAAACTCAACTCTTCTCTCAGGTTGCTTTCCTGCTCTAGAAGAGAGAATAGCTTCCTTCAGCGTAGCCCAGCTGAAAAAAACTCCTTGTAACAATGGGTTCGAAACTCCGCTGCCACCATGTCAAAGGTCTCACCCCCACTTGGAACTGTTGGGCTCCAATGTGGGGACCTGACTTGGTTTCCCTCTAAACTAAAATCCTAGTTTAGATCTAGTAGGCTGCCACCACTCAATCATTAAATGTGGATTGAGACACAGTCTTTCCCCAAAATCCTAGGGGATTCCAAGAGCCCCAAATCCATGGAGTTCTTACACCCAGGAGAAACAAACCATTCCCCCTGCTTCCTCCCCCCTCCCTTTTCCTAGGAGAGACACGGGATCTAACTACAGAGGGATACCTCCCCCTTCTCTTTCCCTGAGAATCCACCCAAGGAAAGACCAACAAGTCCTTAATAGAAAAGAAAAGAATTTATTAAGAGAACAAAAAGAAAATACAGAATCTCTATGAGCCCAAGCTGGACACTCATAGGGAATAACCTTATCAATCTCTGGAGAGAATCCCCCCTCCCCCTTTCTCAGTAAAAAGCAATATCAGCAACAGGAATAAAACATTTCCTTTAGCAAACACACAATTGCAAATGTAGAAAACAAATCATAAGACTAATTCACCTTTCTAATTAATACTCACTATTAATTAGTAGAAACTACTCCAGGAGAGCTTGGAGACATGACTGTCTCTCTTAAGAGTTCTAACAAAGAACCCAGACAAAGGCTTCCCTCCACAGAGATTTGAAATTATCTCGTCTCTGATTGGTCCTTTGGTCAGGTGGTCACCAGGTACTGCATGTTAACCCTTTACAGGTAAAACAGACTTTAACCCTTAGCTATCTGTTTATGACAATTGGAGAGGCTAATTTGTTGGCTGAAATATATATTTCCAATTTTTCTTTTCAGAGTATACAGTGTTCATTAAACATATCTGACAGAGCTGGAGAATAAAGCCTTCTTTCAACACAGCAGCATACAGCATACACCATACAGGCAGCAGTTGTGCAAGTTTTCCCCACAGTATTGCCATCGGGCCCTAGTGAATAGCTTTGATTGCAAAGATCTTCCCAACATCAGGGTGCTAACAAGGCACTGATAAAGAAGAATCACACAAAATATGTACAATTGTTCTTTCTTAGGTTCTGTCTCTTGTATTTTTCTGCACATTTTGTATTTTGAATCTTGTATTTTTGTGCACATGCACAGAGAAATTCCTTCAAGAGATTTATTTCAAACCTTTCACAATCCTTCTGATCACTGATATCCAAAAGAGAAGACATCCCATTTGTACAAATGTCCCACACAGCGATGGGTGATTGTACTTGATAACATAAGAGGTCCCACCCAGTCTTATTTTCTATGATCTCATGATCTTCAAGCAGAAGACATCAACGTGTGTCAATATTTTCTGTGCCTAGCCACTAGAATTTGGAAGCTAGATGACTCCAGAGTGTCTGCTTTATAATATACTTCATTTTCCAAACCCCGATCATTATGCCCATAGTTATTAAAAGACTGTATAAAACTGGGGAAAAAACCTCTATATTGAAACAAAAGCAAATTCTAATACTGTAGGTGCACTTAGAAAGCTCATTCCCATTTTAGCGGTATTACCAGTTCCACCAATAGTCCCCATTGCAAGTATAAGGAATATTGCTGGAATCAGTATTACTTCCAAAACAGGAATGAACAAGGGTGTACCCATTGCACATCCAACATACATAAACTAAGCATCTGCAGATATTTTTAGAGCTACTGCACCACAGGAAGAACAGTATGTTGTATTTATAGTGACTGCACATACCTACCTCACTGATTACACACACACACATACACACACACAAATGTAATATAATAGAAGTTAAATCTTCATATTCACATTTATCTATCATTAAATGACCTGCTAGAGCCTTACAGACTATGCTATAGTGAACATTTCCATTTATATGCAAAGTAAAAAATATAAAAGTTCTTTTAAGAGTGTATCTGTGCATAATGTATCCCTTCAGTCACAGTTACATACCACATTAATAAAAAAAACCCTACTTACTACTGTTTATTGCACAGAAATTGCACATACACTGAAAATCTCTCTGACTGTAACAGTAATATGATCATAAGTCACAAAAGCATAATGTTTAAATTCATAACGCTTTCATTAACTGACCTGTTCAGACTTTAAACCTACATGAGGTTTAAAGTTTTACATTTGTAGGGAGGCAAAGAGATGTAGACTTAGACTTCAAATATACTTTTGAGTGGAAGCTGATTGTGTAATGTCATTTGATATATTTTAAAAAAATGAAAAAGGGAGATGAATGCTCTTTGAATCTATATTATCTTAGAAACACTCCAGAAGAAAACAATTGAAAAGAAAGGATTGTATCCATAGTGATTGCTCATATCCAAAAAGTCCCACAAAAATATTTAAGTAAATCCATATAAACCCAATAAATGTCTTGTAGAAAACTTCTGCACTATCAAACTGAACATAGTCATTTACTATGAGTAACCCCCCCACACACAAAAATGCCCTATTATTTAGTTACTCCAAAACCACATAAAATACATAATTAATGAAGGTTGAACAGTCTAGGTCAGTGGTTACACACCCATCGATTGTGATCTCTGGGCTGCCAAAAGTCACCCTCGATCCTGACCAAATGGCCCCGAGTCCCTGCGAGCTCGCCCGAGTGCCACTCCAGGTGAATCAGTCGAGGAGCTGAGCTCGATCTGGTGCACTGGGGCTCCGGCAGGCTGCCTGGCTGCCGTGGCCCCACGCCGCTCCCAGAAGTGGCTGGTTGCTGGCACGTCTCTGTGGCCCCTGAGGGCAAGGAGAGCAGCGGGTCTCTGTGTGCTGCCCGTGCTCACAAGTGCCACCCCCAGAGCTCGCCCCCCCTTGGGACTGCAGAGATGTGCCAGCAGCTAGCCGCTTCTGGGAGTGGCGTGGGGCCATGGCAGGCAAGCAGGCAGCCCGCCTTAGCACTTATGCACCACCAACTGGGACCCACCTGTGGTAAGTGCCTTCCGGCCAGAGACTACACCTCACTCCCCCCACACACACCCAAAACCCTGCACCAGCCCAGAGACGCCTCATGCACCAAACTCCATCCCAGATCCCACACCCCTCACCCTCTCCTGCACCCCAAGCACCTGCCCCAGGCTCAGCCCAGAGCCCCCTCCCACACTCTGAATCCCTCCACCCCAGCCCAGAGGCTACACCCTCTCCTGCACTCCAATTCCCTGCCCCAGCCCAGTGAAAGTGAGTGAGGTTGGTGGAGAGTGAATGACGGAGGAAGAGGGGAATGGAGTGAATGGCGTGGGATCTCAGGGAAGGGATGGGGCTTTGGTGAAGGGGTGGGGTAGATTCTGGGTTAATTTTAAATTCAAAAAGTGATCTTGTGCGTAAAGAGGTTGGAGACCACTGGTCTAGGTACATCATCAGAATCTGTTTTAAATCAAAGCCATTTGTCATACCATCTTTGATGTGAACCGTATCCCCCAAATCTTTGCAGAGTTAAATAATACAAATCTGAGGTAAAGCCTTGATAGTGATTCTGTATGTAAGGTTATGAAACAAATTTCACTGTAAATCTGATTTGGATAGCCTCCTACTTTGATTTTTTCTCCCTAAATATCATCCCCAATAATGTGGTATTTCTTATGGTTACTGTAGTCTTGAGCATAAGGAGATTCCCCTCTCCCCCCAAATTTAAAGTAAATATTACTTATTTTATTGACAACATTTAAAATCACACGTGTTTCCAGTGAAAACGCACACCCTCTTTGTTTGTACACAACTCAGATCACTACAGTCTAGAAACATTACAATGTTCTTATGGATGAGCTCTCATTGAGACCTAAGGTGGACCAGTTGTATTTACATTTGTTTTTATAGTGTTCATAATGGTCATGAACCAGGATCTCTAGGCTCACTATTGCTACAGACTAGGAAGGGAAAACAATAGAGAGTATAGAGGCCATGAGCAGACTACCTCATGCTGCAGTTCAGGATAGTGCCACTTACAAGCACTTCTGTTACACCTCTATGGTGAAATCCAGGCCCCAGTGAAATGGGAATTTTAACATTTTCCAATGTAATAATGGGACTGCAATTGATTTTATGCACGAGTTCTCAGTGAGACCTACCTAATAAGAGTATTTTGACATTTCTATCCCAGGTAGATACGAGTGCAATGCCATGTGAGAAAAGACTGCAGAATCAGGGTCCTAGTGTCTCTTTAGAGTCCGTAATCACCATCAACCAAAAAACCGTTGATTTATGACCACAACTCACTTGCTTTTCTGCAGAATTTGTAGAAGCCATCTGTTAAGTGTGCAAATAACTCATTCATGATCTGTGTAAACTCCATTATAACATTCAAGAACTTACCGATATCCAGTACATAATAGCACTTTGCACTTATATGGCTTTGAAGCTTAAATAGCAATGACCAGGGTTTTTAAGCTTTTGTTTTGGAGTTAGGATTTTAAACTATTTTTTCTATTGATTTTTTTCTGATGTGTACAGAGAAGTATGTCTACAATACTAATTCTAGGTTAATAAAATATTTGTGTCTAGTAACAACAGCAAAAAGACAAGGGTTACAGAGGATAGGGACAGAGAGAAAATCTTGTTTCAGAAGACATGAAAATGGATGGTGTTAGTGGTGTGGAAAGATACAGTGCAAGAAAGCTTTTCCATAGAGGAGGGGCTACAGAGCTTTAAAGAGAACAAAGGTGATAATGCAAAGGGGAATGAACATCATTTTTACATTCTTTAAAGCAGTAGCTCTCAACCTTTCCAAATCACTGTACCCCTTCCAGGAGTCTGAGTTGTCTTGCATACCCCGAAGTTTCACCTCACTTACAAACTATTTGCTTACAAAATCAGACTTAAAAATATAAAAGTGTCACAGCACACTATTACTGAAAAATTGCCTACATTCTAATTTTTACCATATAATTATAAAATCAATTGAAATATAATTATTGTACTTACATTTCAGTCTGTAATATACAGAGAAGTATAAACAACTCATAGTCTATATGAAATTTTAGTTTGTACTGACTTCGCTAGTGCTTTTTATGTAGCCTGTTGTAAAACTAGGCAAATATTTGGATGAATTGATGTATTCCCTGGAAAACTTCTGTGCACCCCCAAGGGGTACACATCCCCCTGGTTGAGAACCACTGCTATAGAGAATACAAGACTAACATGTCTCACACATTTTATATAGCTGTGACTCCCCTGAAGTTAATGGAGTCACTCCTGTTTTGAACTAGTGTGATTAAAAGGAGAATCAGTCTGTGTATTCATTATCATCCCCCCTCACCTTTACAATATTGTGGAAATAAGTGACTAAAATACTATTGAAATATGGGACTGCCCTAAGTAAAATTAGTTTGTGTCTAGTTCACTTCCTAGTGGAGATGGGTACATGTCAAAAAACAGAGCTGGAACAAAGTAGCATGCTCTTTGGAGGTCTTGGTAGAGAGGTGAATGGGCATAGACACTGAATCACCTTCTAACTCTGAGAGATAGCCCCTCTGGCTCAAAGTTGATACAGTTTATGGCTTGCAAAGGTTTATGCTAATTTTATTACAATGTATATTTTCTAATGTTAGGTATGGTACAGGATTTAATTCTCCACAACTGTCAAGCCAGCACCTTTCTTTAGTACTGAAGTCACTATTTAAATTTTAAAATGAGCTATTGGAAATTTTGTACAATGTCCCTTCTATTCTTCTGCAAGTCAATACATGTGCCTGAAGAAATCACACCAAAGAAGCAATTTGACGACAAATTCTTTAGATAAAAGAACAAATTAGCATGTTCATCTTCATAGTTATTACAAGTACTCATCATATTTCTATCCTTAGTGAGTACAAAGTTCATTAGTGTTCTATGCATCTTCATTCCCCTAGTAATAAATGACTTGTAAGAACCACTGATGATTACTAAAAATTGTAATGTATAATGTACAATCCAACACAACATACACAGAATAAAAAGAAAAAAGACATGCATCAACTACAACTAATATATATTAGTGTTTGCTACTACCTGAAACTATTTATTTATTTACTAGCATTTCTATGACTCTCATCATGTATTATGAAAGAGTCTATAGTTAAGGTTATGTACATTATAAAATCTTGATTTTGTGTGCTCATAAATTTCTCAAAATATCACCTTTGAAATGGAAATGTTTGATGCTTCATTTCACCCAAAGGTGAGTGTTTGTGTAAATTTTGTACAAAAGTTGATGCTAGTTTTGGAGTTATAAGAGATTTTTTAAAAGTTTGTTTTTCTCACTAGAAACCCAATACCATTGTGGGGTAAAAAGATAAAAGTTTGAAGTGATTGATAAATCATTTTTGAGCATGCTCAATGGACATCTGCTTAGATTTTTGACAAAGTTAAATGAAAGTTCACCTCCTTTTTTCATGAGAGACATTATTTCTAACTAACCTTTATAGGGACTTGCTAACAAAAATGTAAGGAAACAGTCACAAAACCGCTCCCAGTCACTTGTCCCAGGGTGTCTTGCACTGTGAACTAACATTAAATATTAGAGTGAATGAAAAATGGGGTATAAAATAATCCTGATAAAATTGTAATAATTTAGATAAATCAAAGATTGCTTGGAAAATGGTCATCCCATCCTAAAAGAGATATAGCAGAAATGGCTCACAGACAGGTGATGAATATGATTAGAGAAATGGAAAGATGTCCATAGGAGACAAGAATGACAGAGTTAGGATCTTTTCATAATGAATAAGAAGGAACATGATACAAGTACATTTTGACATGTGAGACCTTCACAGCATAGAAATTCCAAAGTCTATTTTACTGAGATGTGCCAGATGCTATGGGAATGTGAAATATCCACAGACTATTGTATCAATAGGCATTTTTGAATCTGTCTTGTTACCCAGGGTTTTCAGAACCCTCAACAGGGGCAACTTAACTGTTTCACTCCAGGTGGTAAAAGGAATAAATCAACAGGAACACAGTAATTCCATCTGATAAGATTCATGTAAGTAAGCATGCTCTATCTAAAGCTGCAGTTTATTAGATTTAAGCACACACAAACATAAGCAATAGGTTTAGAACATCCCAGATATTTACCTAACATCTAGAACAGTATTAAGTAATTAACAGCAGGTTTGCAGTGGCCAGGTGCTCACCCACCTGGAAGAAAAATATCAGGAAAAACATCTCTCAAGATGGCTTCAGAAGACTGCGCTAAAATACACTCTATTAGCTGTCTTTTATAACTAACTTCTGCAGAACACATAGGTCATAATGACCCCTAGTGTATCATTACTTTTCTAATTTTCAATAAACTTAATATCAGAGGCATCTAGACTCAAGGTTTTCCAACCACCAAGGTTTTCAGTCTCAGTTGTTTTCTTGTCTGTCCCTTCCTCCCATTCTGATTTGCAGAAACTGTAGCTAGTTTTGATCTTGCTTCTGAAAGCCTGTCTTCAAATTAACCCTTAGCTATGTGGAGTTCTATTTCATTAATTCAGGGTGGCTGAATGCAGATAATATGGTTGCAATTAGCTTGAGCACATTCTGGGGTATACACATCCCTAAATCCAGAGCAACAGTCTTTCTGTAGCTCAGTCATTGGATGGGTTTTCTGTGGAGTCTGGAATCATTTGGGGGAGATGGGATTAATGCTAAATCCCAATGCTGGTTATGCATATGCCCAGCCCTTTAATTTTCACACCCTGGGGAAAGGTGCATTGACTGGTTTTACCTGTTTCAGGAGGCCTGGCTAAAAAGGCCCCAAACTACCGTATGTAAAGCGTCAGACTGATCTGACTCAAGAGACTCACTCTAGGACACAGAACTGACAAACTTGTGCATAGACCTACCAGAATGCCATGAGGATGATGGATAATACTTGGTAAATTTAGCATGGATGTAGACCGCTTATTGTTTTGTTACGTTTTCTCTGTAATGTTTTTGTTTTACATAAATGTACTCTGCTTTGTGAAGGCTGGCACATCACTGGTAACCCTTGTTATAGACCCCAGGAGAGCAGAACTGCAAGCATTGGACTACAGTGAGACTTCCTGGGATAAACACAGTAAACTACAAGGGAACTATCACCTAATTCCTGACTCTGGAGAGAGAGGAATATGAGTTCCTGCCCATGAAAAGTGATGAGTATAGGCCTGAGATCTGAGTGGAGTTGCCCTCAAGTTGACATGATGAGTTCAGAGGTGCAGTTACCCTGTAACTGTGACATATATATTAAATAATGGATGGTATACATAAAGTAAATCAGCACTCCTAATATAAGAGTGAAGGAGACAACAATCAAACTGAAAGTCAACAAATTAATAAATATTCTGTAGAATTAATTGCAGCAAGATACTGTTGAAGACAAGAGCTTAAAAGGACACATTAAATAATAAGGCATTAAATAACTACTCCCATTAATTACTTAGGAGTAAGAAGCAATTTACCCCCTTGGAAAGTTACTCTCCAATTTTCCAGCATGTAATTTCTGGCACCTTTCCCTAAAGCATTTGGTACTGGCCACCGGAACAGGACACTGGACTAAGTGGACTAGTTCCCTATTCGCTTATATTTTGAACTACAGCCCTACATAAAGTTGTTAATACACATGAATAAATTTTTTTTTTTGCATATCACTGTTTTCCCTTTTCCCTTTAGGACTGACGAACTTGTAGCCTTCCATCTGTAAGAGTAAGCCTCTTAAAAAAAATCACCACAGACAAATGGCTAAAAATACAGATTGCAAGGATGCAGTTTCCTTAGCAACAAAAATCCTGAGGCATCTTTCAAAATAACCTATACCTGTTGATAATGGAAAAAATATGGGTTTCCCACCCCTTTTAGTAGCACTATTTCTTTAATTCAGAATATCTTCATTTAAGAGAGATAAATATTGTATTAAATAAAAGGCCCCAGACCTCTAGTGACTTATCTTCCTCAGCACCACATGAAAGGCTGCAGGTCCCCCAGGAAGAAAGACTCAGCAGAGGCAGGAGCAGCAGCAGCGGGGACATGCTTCACCGCACTAGAAAGCCCACTGATATCAGCAGGACAAGTCTGTATAGAAGTTTGTATATTTAGGGGAGAGAAAGTTAATAGTTGAAAAAAAAGGCTGCAGAATATCTGGGGTTCAGGGTGTGAGAGGGAGGGAGCAGAGAAAAATTAAGGAGGTAAAATTAATCAATTATTTAAAGGTAACGAGATTAAATGAAAGGCAGAGAATTAATATAGGAAGAGATTAAAAACATTTGAAGAACATGGAATGGACTGAGAACATGTTAAACATAATAATGAAAGTAGAAAATGGTGATAGTGAAAAAAATAATGGGTATGTCAGGCAAGGCTCAGAAAGAGCAAAAAAGGAAAACAGTCAGGGGTTAAAAGAAAGAGAAAAAGAGCGAATTACATATAATCTTATGATCCTTCCATCTGTCATACTTTTGGTCTGTAAGTTATCCAGCTGGATTGTTTGCTATTTGGGACAGGTCTCATGTCCTTAGAGCACCTCAGACAGTTTTGTGCTCTGTGACCCCAATTCAACAAAGTACTTAAACATGTGCTTAGCTGCAAATGCACCCTGAAGTCTACCCCTGCACAGGAAAGTGCATGATTAATCATAAATACTGTGATCCCACCATCTGAAACGTCTTATTTTATTTATTTTTTTTAAAAAAAAGCTCAGGAAATGAAAGAGTTAAAAGAAGCAGCAAAAATATGGTTCAGAAGCTGGCAACAATTCATCATCTAGATTATTCTGAATATATTTCAAAGTCACATCCAATCCTGCTGTGCTACAGAAAGCTAAACCTTATGTTTTGATGTATATACTACTTCTCACAGACATTTCCAAGGTAGATTTTTAACATGCTATATCTAGAGTCTAACTTTGTCCTCAGAAATTCGCTGATTCTTTGAATGTGAAATGGCATTTTCATGTGGTGTCCACATTCACCTCTATGCAGTTAAGTTGTGAATTGCAGTTAAGTAAACAACGTTATAAGGAGATGGATGGACCACAAGGGTAAGGACCTCATCAGAGAGGAAAAGTCACAGTCTCCTAGCCAGCTGAAGGAAATGAAAGCATTCTTCACCACTGTTACCATTTTTGTTGTCTACAACATCAAGGAGTCTTGAATAGGCTCTACGTTAAACACTAACTTGATGGTCAGAGGCTGTAAGCTCTGAGTCAGTGGTGAAGTCATGTATTAGAGAGCAGCTAATTGTTTTTCCTTCTCCCTATTAATTCTGTCTTCCCTGTATTGAAGTGAGTCAATTCCTTATCAATTGGCTACCTTTTAAAAAACAAAGATACGAAAATACCCAAAGACATTGTTGTGGCTCAGAATCCACCAGTTGAAGAGGAGATATATAGTTGCCTATAACATATGAATAAAGTCCATGGTGTCTCAAACTTTCTTTAGATTGTCTCATGATAATGTGCAGAAGGACTGACCTGTGGGATGCCACCTCTGAAGAGGCTTGGTGTGGAGGAGCAGGTGTTGATGACTTTGACAGACTCTCCTTAACCAGTGAGTCATCAGGGGAAAATCAGAAGTAAATGAGAGAAAATAAAATTTTAATGGATAGTCTTCGGGAAGACAAAGTAATGAGGACAGTTATGTTAATTCAGTACATATATCTTCTGCAAATGTTAAACTCATAATGCTTAAGATCATAATTACAGAATGGCATCAGATAAGCTGCCTTTAGGAGTCAGGAATATAACATGGAAATCTGTAGTTATAGCATTTCTTATTGTTTCACCTTTACTTCCATTTTAAATTAAAGTTTAGACATTTAGTTTGTTTCAAATTTTAATATATGTGACATGTGTGGGAGTTGACAGAATGATGGAGGGCCACTAGCTGTAACTGAGTTGGTGGCATTTGGAGTGCAGAGTGGCTGGAGAAAGTAGGAAAATGCTGATTCCTTAGCTGGGAATGGGGCTGAGGAGTGGCAAGGTGGCATCAAGGGCAAAAGTAGAGGCATAGGGACTGGCTGAGTTTGCTGCAGAATGGCCCTGAACTCAGTAGAGTTTGAGATGGTGGCAGGAGCAACAGGATTTCTGAGTTCAGGTGGGGGTGAGGCAGTAGTTGAAGCAGAAGTGGCAGTGTTGTGCTCACCTAGGGCAGCAATAGTAGCAGTAATGCAGAAGCTGAAACAAGCTGGGGTTTGGTTGGTAGCAGGAGCAGCAACGGCACTGTGCGGTGGGTGCAGCATAAGTAGCACTCGTAAACTTTTGGAGCTGTTGCTGATGCAAGACCAGGAGTAACATGAGTGCAGTAGGAACTTAGGTGGTAGTAGAAGTCGTGTAGAGTTCAACAGGGAGTTCCGTGGCAGTGGAGTAGTTGTGGTGATTTTGAGGTCTGCAGAAGCAAAAGAGGTGTAACAGGGGTACACAAATAAAATGAAGCTTCAAGAGAAAGATTGTAGCAGTTGATGTTCTGGGATGAAAGATTGTAACTTTTAGTGTCCCTTTGGCTGGAATGTCCGTTGTTGGAGCAGCAAGTCAAGAACACAGGAAAAACAGGAAATACACTCCTAAGATTCACTGGCTACAGTGAGGGCACAGGGAGTCAGGTGGGTTTTCTGGATTCTGATTGTAGAAATGAGCACTCTGCTTAGTTCTGGATTCTGGCCTACTCTGGGCGAGTGGAGAGTAATATTTGGTTGCCTCCATCTGTGTGGATGGGTGTAGGGAGTAGGCAGGGGGAAATGAAAGGAAAATATGGTTGACTTGTCTTAACATCTGTTTAAGTTAAAATTATAGACACTTTGTTGGGATTGGACAGCCCAATAATTTATGTGAACAGCAATTTGTGACTGATTAATTACCAGCAAAATAGAGACACCATAAATTAGGACTCAGTTACTGGTTTGAATTTAGTGTAATAATATTCTCAGGAAGCACTGTTTGGTCTCAGACTATGACTTTTGCCATCCTGGATGTTAATGTTTTTTTGTCTTCTCTTAAGAAGATTTCACTCACATATTAAAAGATATTAAATTAATTGTAATTCACTTGGTGTTACTTATAATAAGTGGTGTCTAAGAAATGTAGACTGGCACATTTATTCAAATCTATTACCCATTGACTGCAATTTAATCACTCACCATATGCAAAAGAAGCCATGAGTAGTTTTAATCAAAATTCTAAAATGGCTGCCTTTCAACACCTAGTGTTTGTAGAAAAAATCTTTATTGTTAAATGATAAAATTTTAGAATGAGGTACAGACATTCAGTGTACTACTGACACATGCTTAGGAATCAGATGAGGATTTTCTTCTACTTACTGCCTCAATTTTAGCTGGTTATTCATCTAGTTAATACCTCAGATATGGCTCTCAAGGAATTGGAATGGCTATTTCTTTCCAAATCAATTTTCTGCTGTACTGAAAGAATAATTGGGAATTTTGAAACATTTGACCATTCAGCTAGTGTTTTATCTTCATTTCTTTTATATGTTATTGTTAGTCTGTAAATGTCCCCTCTAACAGACAGCTGGATTTGCATTGAGTATTTTCCGGATTGTTTTCTGAAATATAATTAACATTCATCAAAATCTTTAATTATGGGGCAATTTGGATCTTCATATTGAGATTTATCTGCTCAGCAATTATTAAAACTGTTTGCCATGGGTTTGAGTGCACTTAAGAGAGTCAGAGGTCACAAGATGTATCTGCACATCTCCCAGGCATCCTGGCTATGTCCCTTGCCTAGCTGGTCTCAACCTTTTTATGTGCTGTCTTGGCTAAACTGATATTCCAGCTAAATCCCTGACCACCAGAAGTGTAGAGAAATTGAGAAATTGCACATCTGCAAGCCCCTCCTCCCTCCGCTTCCTGGCAGACTTTCTTGTCTGGGACCTACAATCTAGGTTCTGCAACTGGAAGAGAATCAAGACCATTGTGTTTAATTATTTCTACTGGCTGTTCCTGTTCCCACTCTACTTTGGTGTAGGCAGTTCATATCTACTGTTGTTGTTGGGTTTTTTTCATTCTCTCTTCTACTTAATAAATTTGTTGCAGAAAACAAATGAATATCATTAAACTCTCATCCTAAGTGGCTTCCAAATGATCTTTTTTTTTTCCTCATTCCTTTTAGCATGTATTTTATAGGCTCTGTCAGGTATTCAGCTTTAGGTGAGATTGCCTCAGAAACATGCAGTAGTCAGCTACCTATTATTGCAGGCAACATGGTGAATTTAAAGACAATGAGGCAAGGGATAGAGGATGACCTTGTAAGGTACTGGACTTGGATTTGGGAGATTTTGACTCTAATCTGGGATGGACTGCCAATTTCCTGTGAAATGGGCAAGTCACTTAGGCCCAGATTCTCAAAGGTATTTAGGCACCTAAATATCTTTGAGGATTTGGGCCTTAACTCCTCTGTGCTTCAGTTCCTGTCCTGTAAAATGTGGGATAATGGTATTTTCTTTCTCCCATTCTTTATCCAGCTTGTCTACTTAGATTGTGAGATCTGGGGCAGGACTGTCTTTAGGGTATGTCTACACTGAAAAAAAAAAGACCCATGGCACTGATTCTCAGAGCCTGGGTCAACTGACTTAGGCTCATGGCACTTGAACTATGGTGCTAAATATAGCAGTGTAGATGTTCAGGCTTGGGATGGATTTCAGAACCTTAGCTCCAGCACCAGCCCAAACATCTAAACTGCTATTTTTAGCCCTGAATCATGAGCCTAATGAGCCTGAATCAGTTGACCCAGACTGTGAGACTCATTGCTGTGGTGATATGAAAGGATTTTGAGTTCCTCTCATTTGTTTCTTAAGCACATCACTGAAAGCATTGCTCTACTACTATTAATTCAAAATAGGGAAAGAATTGACAAAAAATAACTAAGTTGGTCCGAAATCGGGTGGTAGCAGTAGACCATAACATTAAGGTGCAGAATTTAACAATTAAGAATATACTAAAGAAATAAGGCGATCATAGAATCCCAGAATCATAGGCCTAGAGGGGACCTCGAGAGGTCATCTAGCCCAGTCCCCTGCACTCATGGCAGGACTAAGTATTATCTAAACCATTCCTGACAGGTGTTTGTATAACCTACTCTTAAAAACCTCCAATGATGGAGATTCCACAACCTCCTTAGGCAACTTATTCTACTGCTTAACCACTCTGACAGAAAGTTTTTCCTAATGCCCAATCTAAACCTCTCTTGCTGCAATTTAAGCCCATTGCTTCCTATCCTATCTACAGAGGTGAAGGAGAACAATTTTTCTCCCTCCTCCTTGTAACATTATTTTATGTACTTGAACATTTTTATCATGTCCCCTCTGTCATCTCTTCTCCAAACTAAACAAACCCAATTTTTCAATGTTTCCTTATAGGTCATGTTTTCTAGACCTTTAATCATTTTTGTTGCTCTTCTCTGGACTTTCTCCATATTTTTTCTGAAATTTGGCACCAGAACTGGACACAATACTCCAGTTGAGGCCTAAACAGTGCAGAGTAGAGTGGAAGAATGACTTCTCATGTCTTGAATCCTGTGGCACCTTATAGACTAACAGACGTTTTGGAGCATGAACTTTCGTGGGTGAATACCCACCTCGTCGGATGCAAGTAGTGGAAATTTCCAGGGGCAGGTATATATATGCAAGCAAGAAGCAAGCTAGAGATAACAAGGTTAGTTCAATCATGGAGGATGAGGCCTTGTTCTAGCAGTTGAGGTGTGAAAACCAAGGGAGGAGAAACTGGTTCTGTAGTTGGCAAGCCATTTACAGTCTTTGTTTAATCCTGAGCTGATAGTGTCAAATTTGCAGATGAACTGAAGCTCAGCAGTTTCTCTTTGAAGTCTGGTCCTGAAGTTTTTTTGCTGCAGGATGGCCACCTTAAGATCTGCTATTGTGTGGCCAGGGAGGTTGAAGTGTTCTCCTACAGGTTTTTGTATATTGCCATTCCTAATATCTGATTTGTGTCCATTCATCCTTTTCTGTAGAGACTGTCCAGTTTGGCTGATGTACATAGCAGAGGGGCATTGCTGGCATATGATGGTGTATATTACATTGGTGGACGTGCAGGTGAATGAACTGGTGATGGTGTGGCTGATCTGGTTAGGTCCTGTGATGGTGTCGCTGGTGTAGATATGTGGGCAGAGTTGGCATCGAGGTTTGTTGCATGGATTGGTTCCTGAGCTAGAGTTACTATGGTGCGGTGTGCAGTTACTGGTGAGAATATGCTTCAGGTTGGCAGGTTGTCTGTGAGCGAGGACTGGCCTGCCACCCAAGGCCTGTGAAAGTGTGGGATCATTGTCCAGGATGGGTTGTAGATCCCTGATGATGCGTTGGAGGGGTTTTAGCTGGGGACTGTATGTGATGGCCAGTGGAGTCCTGTTGGTTTCTTTCTTGAGTTTGTCTTGCAGTAGGAGGCTTCTGGGTACACGTCTGGCTATGTTGATCTGTTTCCTTATTTCCTCGTGCGGGTATTGTAGTTTTGAGAATGCTTGGTGGAGATTTTGTAGGTGTTGGTCTCTGTCTGAGTGGTTAGAGCAGATGCGGTTGTACCTCAGTGCTTGGCTGTAGACAATGGATCGTGTGGTGTGCCCGGGATGGAAGCTGGAGGCATGAAGGTAGGCAGAGCGGTCGGTAGGTTTTCGGTATAGGGTGGTGTTAATGTGACCATCACTTATTCACCCACGAAAGCTCATGCTCCAAAACTTCTGTTAGTCTATAAGGTGCCACAGGACTCTTTGCTGCTTTTACAGATCCAGACTAACTCGGCTACCCTTCTGATACTTGATACCCTGTCAGAGAAAGCTATTGGGTTGGTTTGACATGATTTGTTCTTAAAAAATCCATGCTGACTGTTACTTATCACCATATTATCTTCTAGGACTCTGAAAATTGATTGTTTGATTATTTGCTCCATTATCTTTCCTGGTACTGAAGTTAAATTGACTGATTTGTAATTTGTCAGGTTGTTCTTATTTACCTTTTTATAGGTGGTTCTAGTTTAAAAGTTTGGTAATTTAAGTGTGCATACAATGTTGGCAAACAACCAATAACAGTTTAAGCCGTAGTCTAGTGTGTTGGTAGGCAGAGTATGGACTGAGGTTAGCTAAATGTCACTCCAAAACTGACGGGAGGGGTTAGTCAGTCATACTCAGTCAAAAACTAGGTGCGGGTCGTCCGGCCATAATAGTAAACATCCCATAATACAAAGACTTGTTATGTGACAACTTTGTGTGACAGTTAGACTTAGCAGTTATGATTGGTCCATACTTATATACCAATCAGGGAAGGTCTGAAGGTGATTGCAGGATAGGTATGCTAATATTAGGATTGGGAAACAAGCCAATCAGAAGAGTCCAAAAATTGTGGCAGAGAGCAAGCAGGCAAAAGTCAGTCAAGTCAGGAGCAGGAGAAGAAGGAGAACAAGAAGGAGAATTAGAAACAAACCTAAAAGACAGAGCAGAGAGACCCTGACAGAACAGAGGGAAAGAAACCTACAAGGAGTAAGCATGTTAGCATTTATGTAAGATATAGAATAGAAATAGGGTTAGTGAATGTTTATGCTTGAGATTGTAAAGATGAAAGTCTGTGTGTGTATGTTTATGTTACTATGTATAAAGTTTAGAGTTTATTAAGATTGCTCTCAGTATCCTCCTTCTGGCTGATTATCACATGAAGAAAATAATCACTTAAGCCATTCCAACTGTGCAACATTACAGTACTGGGTATTTTAGCTTATATACCTGTGCTAAGGGATTTATGTTTATGTTTTAATTTAGGCTTAGATTGATTGTATTAGGAAAGGTTGGTTACACCAAATAAGAAAAAAACACTTTATTTTGGAAAAGTACTCTTTGGGTGTCTATCCTTTGAGTGGAGGATTGTATTTGTGTCCTCTGAGGGGTTAACAGATCTAGTCCGTTCTGGGGAGTTTCTTGAATGGCATAGGGAAATCCTTGGTAAACCCTGGCAAGTCTACTAGGGTGGCTCCCCTTCTTTCATCTTACAGGAACAGATTAATAGGTCAACATCTTGGGAACTCGAAAGTAAGGAATAAGAGGACTACACTGGGATCCTTGCAAGCCACATGGAAACTTTTTAAAGACACCATAATATATGCTCAACTTAAATGTATACCCCAAATTAAAAAAGAAACATAGTAAGAGAACCAAAAAAGTGATACTGTGGCTAAAGAACAAAGTAAAAGAAGCAGTGAGAGGCAAAAAAGCATCCTTTAAAAAGTGGAAGTTAAATCTTAGTGAGGAAAATAGATAGGAACATAAACTCTGGCAAATAAAGTGTAAAAGTACTATTAGAAAGGCCAAAAAAGAATTGGAAAAACAGCTAGCCAAAGACTCAAAAAGTAATTGCAATTTTTTTTAAGTTCCTCAAAAGCATGAAGCCTACTAACCAGTGGGGCCACTGGACGATTGAGATGCTAAAGGAGCATCTCAATGATGATAAGGCCATTGAGGAGAAACTAAATGAATACCTTGCATTGGTGTTCATGGCTGAGGATGTGAGGGAGATTCCCAAACCTAAGCCATTCTTTTTAGGTGACAAATGTGAAGAACTGTCCCAAATTCAAGTGTCATTAGAGGAGGTTTTGGAACAAATTGATAAACTAAATAGTAATAAGTCACCAGGACCAAATGCTATTCACCCAAGAGTTCTGAAGGAACTCAAATGTGAAATTGCAGAACTACTAACTGTACTAGTTAGCATCTGTACCAAATGACTGAAGGTCAGCTAATGTGACACCGATTTCTAAAAAGGGCTCCAGAGATGATCCCAGCAATTACAGGCCGGTAAGCCTGACTTCAGTACCAAGCGAACTGGTTGAAACTATGGTAATGAACAAAATTGTCAGACACATAGATGAACATAATTTGTTGGGGAAAAGCCAACATGGTTTTTGTAAAAGGAAATCATGCCTCACCAATCTACTAGAATTCTTTGAGGTGGTCAAGAAGCATATGGACAAAAGAGATCCAGTGGATATAGTGTACTTAGATTTTCAGAAAGCCTTTGACAAGATACCTCACCAAAGGCTCTAAGCAAAGTAAGCTGTCATGGGATAAGAGGGAAGGTCCTCTCTTGGATTGGTAACTGGTTAAAAGATAAGAAACAAATGATAAGAATTAATGGTCAGTTTTCAGAATGGAGAGAGGTAAATAGTGGTGTCCCCCAGGGGTCTGTACTGGGCCCCGTCCTATTCAATATATTAATAAATGATCTGGGGAAAGGGGTAAACATTGAGGTGGCAAAATTTGCAGATGACACAAAATTGCTCAAGATAGTTATGTCCCAGGCAGACTGTGAAGAGCTACAAAAGGATCTCTCAAAACTGGGTGATGAGGCAACAAAATCCCAGATGAAATTCAATGTTGATACATGCAAAGTAATGCACATTGGAAAACATAATCCTAACTATACCTACAAAATGATGGGGTCTAAATTCGCTGTTACCACTCAAGAAAGAGATCTTGGTGTCATTTTGGATATTTCTCTGAAAACATCCATTCAATGTGCAAAAAAAGCAAACAGAATGTTGGGAATAATTAAGAAAGGGATAGATAATAAGACATAAAATATAATATTGCCTCTATATAAATCCATGGTACGTCCACATCTTGAATACTGTGTGCAGATGTAGTCGCCAAATCTCAAAAAAGATATATTGGAACTGGAAAAGATTCAGAAAAGGGCAGCAAAAATTATTAGGCGTATGGAATGACTGCTATATGAGGAGAGATTAATAAGACAGGGACTCTTCAGCTTGGAAAGAGATGACTAAGGGGGATATGACTGAGGTCTATAAAATCATGACTGGTGTGGGGAAGTAAAAAAGGAAGTGTTATTTACTCCTTCTCATGACACAAGAACTAGGGGTCACCAAATGAAATTAATAGGCAGCAGCTTTTAAAACAAATAAAAGGAAGTATTTATTCACACAATGTACAGACAACCTGTGGAACTCCTTGCCAGAGGATGTTGTGAGGACCAAGTCTATAACAGGGTTCAAAAAAGAACTAGATAACTTCATGGAGGATAAGTCCATAAATGGCTATTAGCCAGGATGGACAGGGATGGTATCCCTAGACTCTGTTTGCCAGAAGCTGGGAATGGGAGATAGGGGGTGGATCAGTTGGTGATTATCTGTTCTGTTCATTCCCTCTGGGGCATCTGGCATTGGCCACTGTCAGAAGACAGGTTTCAGAGTGGTAGCCGTGATAGTCTGTATCAGCAAAAACAACAAGGAATCCTTGTGGCACCTTAGAGACCAACACATTTATTTGGGCTTAAGCCTTCGTGGGCTAAAACCCACTTCATCAGATATGTGGAATGGAAAATACAGTAGCAGGTATATTTATACATAGTACATTAAAAAGTGGGAGTTGCCTTACCAGGTGGGGGGTCAATCTAATGAGACAATTCAATTAACAGTAGAATACTCAGGGAGGAAAAAACACTTTTGTACTGGTAATGAGGGTGGTCCATTTCAAAACAGTTGACAAGAAGGTGTGAGTAACAGTAGGGGGAATTAGCATGGTAAAATTAGGTTTTGTAATGACTCATCCACTCCCAGTTTTCATTCTTAATATTTATATTTTATACTATATTTATAGTATCTTTACTTAATTTGCAAACCGGACACCATCAAATTAGGCCTGCATAAAGACTGGGAGTGGATGAGTCCAGAATATCTGATACTGTATTTTCCACTCCATGCATCTGATGAAATGGGTTCTAACCCACAAAAGCTTATGTCTAAATAAGTTTGTTAGTCTCTAAGGTGCCACAAGGACTCCTTGTTTTTTTGGCAGAAGACAGGATACTGGGGTAGATGGACCTTTGGTCTGACCAAGCATGGCCATTCTTATGTTCTTATGATCCCTGAATCTGTTCTTGGGATCTTATTTTGAAGCATAGATATACCTTTACTCTGAGTTTGCACAATGCCTAGTGCTATGATGCCCTGATCTCAGTTGGGGTCTCTAAGTGCTATTCTGATACAAATAATTACCTCTACTATCCCTCATTATTCCCCTGTGATATAGTCCAGACCTGATCATTTTTTAAAGGAAGAGGTGATGTAAAAGTAAATGGTATTTGATGAGACTGAATGCTTTTATGAGACAAGGAAACCTTATCTTAAATTACTGAGAAGTTCTCTGAAAGAGAGAGGCAGCATATTTTTGTTACTTCCAGCTGGAAGAATGGTCCTGCAGCTTTCTGTAAGATATTGACAGGCTTTTAAATGCAGGCAAATCAACTGCAAATCTTTTGTTAACTAAAGTGCTTACACTGGATGTTTACAATAAGTCCTGTTGCAGTTTTTCGATAAACTTTCATGCCTGTTTGTTTTTACTCTGTGTCCCCAAAAAGTTCTATTGCTCTAGTTAGGGAAGAAAACAAAAGTAGGAGTTTAGAAATGCTGTATGCTCTGCAATTTGTAATATCTTCTTTATGCGTGCATTGGCAATGAAGCAGTGGGTTTGGCCTGTCACCTTCACTGACACCTTTTGGACCAGATCTGTCACCATTACTGTCTGCCACCCTTGATTTCAATAGGACTGTTTGTGGAGTGAGATACTACTCTACATGAATACTAAAGGAGAGTAGTCTCCCATTTTGTTGCGTTTCAGAGATAATGTCCTATTTTCTCAGCACCTTTCTGAACTATAAACAGTATAAGATATACAGTAAGGTCCTCACAGTCTCCTTACTTTTCCTTTGTATTATGTACAATACATTATACGATTCCCCAGTTTTGAGTTTCTGCTTTCTGTTAGGGGGTGACTTTCTTTTACATTAACATTGAAAAAATTCTTCCTCCATTTTGTAGGTGTCCAAATAGTCTACACTGATGATGTCCACAAAGCTTCTTTTGATATTCAGGCATGGGATTGTATAAAATGGCCAGTGGGAGATGGATGTGAAGCTCAGCAGTTCTACCTTCCATATAGGGTGGGTGCCAACTCCTTGTTTTAATGTGGGGTTCCCTCTTTGAAAGAGCACTGGACTCACTCATGATGTGAAGAGTTTAGTCTTAGTGCCTCTTAGTAGAGCACACTGAAATTTTTCAAGTGAAACAAATGTCAACGTCAAATACTGCTTTAACAACATGGAAGTGTTTCAGGAAATCTTGTTGATTTCTTCAGTTTCCCTTTTTATTGATGAAAACTTGAAACAACAACAAAAACAACAAAAACAGTATTCCCAGTATGAAAACTGAGGTGTAAGATATACTCAGCAGAAATCTGTATGAGAAACATAGTGTTAGTCTACAGCTGGAACAATCTACCCAACCATTTTCAGACCTTCCACAAGATAGGCTTCTTGCCCACCAAAAATATACATTATCCCATTATTTTTTACAATTTAATTAGCAACTTGCAGCATGTTACAGTTGAGAATTCCCCTGAAAGGCAATCAAGTTTGCCTTTATGGCAACAATTTCTGGAAGACAGAACTGCGTCTCCTTATAGTAAAGCAAAATATATAGAGAAATGGTGAAGACCTAACAAGCATTCTCTCTCTTTGTATACCCTACTGAAATCAAAACAACTAGTGTAATTTCCTTCAACAAGAATACAGCCTACCTTAGCCATGTGGAATAATTTAAAAGGAAAGATGCTGACATCACCATTAGAAGTAGATATATAAGGTTCGGTACACATAGAGTTACCATTTTTCCTGAACCCCACAGGAGAGTACAAAGTAAGATATTAATTCTAGAGAATTAGATTAGATCAATTAACTTTAATCGTACCTTTTTGGATTTAAAGATTTTTTTTAAAGTCTCCAACTTGGGAAAAATCCTAGTTGTTTTTTAGTAAGATATAGTAACTTAAAAATAATTATAATTAACTGCAGTTATACAGTACTTTTCATCCAAGGCTCTCAATGCACAGGACACAAGTATAATCACAGTTTTACAGATGGGAAAACTGAGGCATGGAGAAGTTAAGTGATTTAACAATGTCAGTGACAGGGTTGTGAACAGAACCCAGGTCTTCTGATTAGGGCTCGTAGCCTAGACTCAGCTGTTACACTTTTCATATGAATTATACTGTATAAAACATAGCAGGCTAAAGCAATTTACAAATATTTATGATGCATCATCACCACAAGAGCTATCTAAAGTGAAATTCATTAATATTCTAAATGCCCTTTCAATGACATAACTGATGATTCTGAGGGATTCATTATCATGTAATTCTGCAAGAGTTTGAAAATTTTGAATTGGGTCAAAACCCACTTCTTAAAAGAATCTCTGTCACTGGAAAAATATATACAATCAAGAATGTGTGAAATTGTAAAAATAAAAAAAGGACATGAGCCAAGGGGAAAAAAAACCATAATAGCTATTCTCCCTGAATATCACCTGTTTCAAGCAACTGGTGTGTTGCTTATTGCTTGATAATAAATGAACTGTGACAGAATCTGGGGATTTAGATTACTACACCAATGATTCTGTATTTAGTGTCACATGGAACTTGCATATTGATAGAACAATATGCCTGTTGAATTCTAAAAATTGTTTAATTATTAGCTGAGACACAAATATTTCTGCAGTAAAGCACTCCCAGGATAAACTGAAAATTAGCTATGTCACAACATTCATGCTTTGTTTGCAGATGTCTTTTCAAAAACATATGAACTTTTTAATTTTGTTAAGACTGGCCCTGGGAGCTGTTCATGACAGGAAAGAGGCAATTCAGTGTTGGACCATCCTCATTCATTATATTAAGATGCCACACAGTGGGCCATGCCAGTTTTAAGTTAGTTATTGGAGAAATTTTGTATGAGAAGTTTATAGAATTAAACAGATCAATTGCTTTACAGGTTTTGGCTTTGTATAAAATATATTTCTATTTCAAGCACAGAAAAAAATTGGTACTTCTTATGGCAATTGGACATCTATGTTTTTCGGTGAATAGAAGATAGAATTCCCATCCTACTCTGAAGACAATCCACATTCCTAGGCCTAGATTTACAAAGGGACTAAGGCAGTTTGTTTACGTGCACAAGAAACGTCCCTTGAATCATCCTCAGAGATATCAGTGAAACTTTCATGGAGGTACTCTGCAATCCTCTGCCACGGTTTCTAAGGAGGGTGGCCCTATTTCTTCCACTGCAGTAGGACACTTTCCCACACCAGTCAGTGATAACTTCAGCAGGCACCATTGCAATAAACAGGTGTGATAAACTCAGGACAAACAGCTGCAAGAGGGTAGGGGGTAGAAAACAGTCCCAGAAGATTAAAAGGCCCCCCTCCCTATCAACTGGAGAGGGGTGACTACAGGTCAATCAGGTTCAGCTGAGAAGGGGTTACCAGAGATCAATTAGGATCAGCTGAAAGGGAGTTACCTGAAGTCAATTAGGATCAGCTGATTCCAACTAAGGGCTGCCTGAAAACCTTTTAAAACCCTTCCCTGTGTGGGGGGGAGAGACAGGGGAGAAAAAAAAGTCAACCTACCAGTAGGCGAGTAGCAGCAAGCCTCTCCAGGAGGGGAGGCTTCATTCCCTCCCATAAAGGAGAAAAACAAGCCCAAAACACTGGCTGAGAGAAGGACAGACTGCCCCTATGCAGCCAAGAGAGACTGTTTTATCCCAAGCCCATCTCACCAAGGCTAAAAACAGCACAGGCTGGTGAGACCAAGAAGGTGCCTTGCCACACAGGCTAGCAACATTCAGATCCAGGAGGCTTTGGGACACCAGCAGCATCTCTGCTTTCTCTGCCTTTGTTACCCTAAGCAGTGAGATGTCAGCTAAAATCACCACCACCTGTAGAAAATGGTGCCAGTAGCACTATACTACTAGAATCATGCAACTGAGCAATACCCTACTCATTTACCCAACACCTGGTGGGCCATACTCACCCTGGCTGATGCAGTGACTGGTGCTGTGCACAAACAATCCTAGCAGAGGTGAGAAGGTAGTGCTTAAAACTTGTGGGGAGCAAGGCAAATATGTTAAGTATCTTAAGTTTTGCTTTCCATAGTGAATATGCAGACACTGGAACCTTTGTGTGTTTTATCTGAAGCTGCCATCATTGCAGCCTTCAGGGTCTCCCCCTCCATACCAACAGAACATCTGAGCCAGATAAGGAGAAGGAAGAGGATTTGGGATGACATGTTCAGTGAGATCCTGCAAGCCAGTACACATCGGACACTGAGCACAGGGCCTGGAGGATGAACATTGTGGACAGCCTAAAGAAGGAAAGAGTGGAGAGTAGAAAGGCCCAGGAGTCCCAGCAGGAAAAGAAGATGGAGATGCACCAGGACACAGTAGCCTTCCAACCCCCCATACACATACATTTATGTCTGTCTGAGGGATTCTGGGCAGCAATCTTCCCCTCTCTCCATCCCAAGAAAAAAAATATAGCATGCAGCAATGGGCGAAGTAGGGAAAACTGCAGTCAAAGATTCCCATCCTGAAAACTCTTATGTGAATAGTTACATTGGCTTCAGACAGATAGCATGAGGGGCCAATGCCAAAGAGGCCACCAGAATGCTGAGCTCTTCTCTCTAGCCTTCCACTACATGCAGATAGAGCTGCCCCATGGTCTCTCCTCATTCAGCAGAGTGGCTCATTGATACATGGTGGGAAAAGCGGGAGTGGAGTTACAGGCCATCTGGTCCAAAGCTAACACTGACCGTGTGGTTGATGTCTTACTGATTCCTCATGGAAAACTTTCTCCTCCCCATGTCCTCTTCTTTGATGCCTGTCCATCCATAGACTAAGCTCTTTGAGTCCTTCATAGTATCCTTGCTTGTATATTCATAAAACCTCAAGCACAGCATACATGCTACTGCAAATAAATAATGGGGTGTGGGGAGGATTATAGGATTGATTCTATTTATAGCTGTATGCTGCCTTAGGTTCTCAGGTAATACAGTAGTGAGAGAAACTAATACATAAATGTGCCTGGATTAGATCTAACCTGTACATTAATATGAAACTATGAAAACTTTTGAAGTAGGAGGGGGAATTACCTGAGAAAATTTGAGTTTATTAAGGAATGATCTTGTTGAACAAAACTGGTTATATGACTTGGCCCCAGGTGGGTTTACATGGCTATAGACCTGGGTGATAACAAAGCTGCCAATATGTTACTCTTGTTTGTTAGAACCTTCTGCAAATACTTCCTTTCTTTAGGAACGTTACTAATAGTCCTGTGAGTTATTAAAGAAAACTGGTTTCAGAGGAAACATGGTCCAACCCTAAATAGAAATCTTTATATTGACTTCAATGGACTCTGGATCAGGACACATGTTTGATTGTAAAATGCTTTAGTGATGGATTTGAAGATTATTTTTTTTTTAATTTTGTGGAAAGGTTTCTACAGAGTAAAAAAACCCCATCGTGCACTAACAATTTGGATCTCAGACTAGTTTGTGGGGTTGCCCAGCACATCACAGTAGTCTCACAATACAAGGGTCCCAGTAAGGCACATTTCTATGAAACTCCCCACAAATCTAAAGGGAGAAAACTCTATATAATTACATAGGACCATTTGAACAACATTCCTGGGTTCTCAGAAATCATTGTAAATTAGAGAAAGAAAGCTTTGTTTGCTAGAGTGTTTTGCTCTGCAGCTAAATCTAATAACTCATAGTGATCACTTTGATGTAAAACTCGAAAGAGAAAATTTCAATCACCAAATAATTCTATTTTGCTTCTTGTTTGCCAGATTACATTGATATTCAAATAAAGATATATATTAATGCCTGAAAGGCTGCCGCAGAAAAGAATAGAAGCAACATAATTGATGCCTCTTCCTTGTCATAAGATGTTTTTTAAAATGAATTAGTAAATTCTTTATACATCTTCAGAAGGTACTCACTAATGAAGAATATGACTCACTGTCTGAGCCCACTCACTCATTTTTGCCCACTTGTGCTATTTTAGTTAAATAATAGCTGGATGCTTAAGGTGACACATTATCAAAAGGTTGGCTTCCATTTGGGCAGAATTCAATGGTGGGTTAAGAACATAAGAACATAAGAAAGGCCGTACCGGGTCAGACCAAAGGTCCATCTAGCCCAGTATCTGTCTACCGACAGTGGCCAATGCCAGGTGCCCCTGAGGGAGTGAACCTAACAGGCAATGATCAAGTGATCTCTCTCCTGCTATCCATCTCCATCCTCTGACGAACAGAGGCTAGGGACACCATTCTTACCCATCCTGGCTAATAGCCATTTATGGACTTAGCCACCATGAATTTATCCAGTCCCCTTTTAAACATTGTTATAGTCCTAGCCTTCACAACCTCCTCAGGTAAGGAGTTCCACAAGTTGACTGTGCGCTGCGTGAAGAAGAACTTCCTTTTATTTGTTTTAAACCTGCTGCCTATTAATTTCATTTGGTGACCCCTAGTTCTTGTATTATGGGAATAAGTAAATAACTTTTCCTTATCCACTTTCTCAACATCACTCATGATTTTATATACCTCTATCATGTCCCCCCTTAGTCTTCTCTTTTCCAAGCTGAAGAGTCCTAGCCTCTTTAATTTTTCCTCATATGGGACCCTCTCTAAACCCCTAATCATTTTAGTTGCTCTTTTCTGAACCTTTTCTAGTGCTAGAATATCTTTTTTGAGGTGAGGAGACCACATCTGTACACAGAATTCGAGATGTGGGCGTACCATGGATTTATATAAGGGCAATAATATATTCTCAGTCTTATTCTCTATCCCCTTTTTAATGATTCCTAACATCCTGTTTGCTTTTTTGACCGCCTCTGCACACTGCGTGGACATCTTCAGAGAACCTCCTTCACCTGGAGAATTTTTAGAATTCAACAGGCATATTGTTCTATCAAGCAGGGTCACTCTGCCCAGGGCCAGCCTACTCTGTTTTCCTTGTCCAATGGGGAGAAAAGAAATAATTCAACTTACCTCAAAAGTACTGCTTTTCACAACAAGATTTTCCCCAGCCTCCTACCCAGTTTATGCCCAGAGTCAGGCAGAGGGTAAAGAACCTACTTGTGTAGACATGCTGTCAAGGAGATTGCGGGGGCAGGAGATCAGCAGGGCATATTGGACCAGATTGCAGTGGCTCTGAGATCTGGTATTTTACACTGGTTCCTGAATTTTAGGTTCCAGAGTCTAATCTTTGATTTAAACAAAAAAACAAACACAATATAATATTTAATCTTTATTATCAAGATAACCAATACAATATTAACAAAATGCCAGCCAAATGTATTGAAGCTTGCTTGAGTCTGCAAACAGCTTTAAAAAATAGTTCTAACAAACATAAGCCACACCTAGTCATGCAGAAGTGATGTTAACTCTGAAAGCACAATGGCAAATTCCATATCAATGTTAATTAATACTCTGTTGATCAAAACTTGAAAGAAAGTAGAAAGAAGATATTATTATAACTGTGAAATGTGCTGAGTGGCATCCCATTTTGTGCTGACACGGTTTAGAAGTACTATCCCTTCATTCTTTTTCCAGTCTAATCACTCCTGACTACCAGCCATCACTATGAAGGTACAGGGTTTTCACACAGATTGCCTTGGTCTCAACGGATTTCCCAATGTCTGAGTTTGGAAAGCCAAATTGCCTTTCCTCCAGTGGAATAATTATGGAGAAGCTCTGCAAATCCAAAAACCAATGAGTATTTAGTCATCTATGCTGAACAGTTTCACTTCAAGACATTTAATCCTATTGGTTAAATTTAAGTTGTTCTGACTATTTAAGAGTCAAAAAAAAATAGCTAAGATATCAGAGCCATGGAATATAGCTTTCTAATATCATAGCCATGAGATATTATTGTTAAAAATGGGATATTTTCACTCATAATACAGAGTGTTTTCATTTGTTTTGGCTATTTGTTTAAAGTCTGTGAAAAAATCTGAGGCTTCAAACACAATCAGAGCTATTACACTCACTGCTGCTTCCATTCTGTTATTGCTGCTTATTTTTGTAAAACAACCCACTGCTTCTTTCTCCCCCCTCTCTTGTTAATGGGGTATAATTTAAAAGTACTTCCTTCCTTCTGTGGTGATACTCACATGGCTTCTTAAGGTAAGCTTTTTGAACTGCCTTTATGCTATCATTCCATTGTCAGATGAATGTGTGCAGCTCATTTATGTAAGAATCTATAGCAGACTGAATTTGCCAGCCACTAGCTTAAAGTGATTACATTAATTTAATCTGATTTGGATTCTAAGGAGCTAAGCATCTCCCCACTCTCTTGTTCCTTCAAACTCATTCTGTCCTCAATTAAAAAATTCATTATCTAACTTTTTTTAAAAATCTAAAATGAATACCCCTAAGACACCTGCGGAGCCGCCAAAGCAAACTCACGATCTTGTAATGGTAACCTTTCTAAGCCTGCAGGCACACTCACCATCTGGGGAAGATAAAATAGAGTCCAAACTCCAGTTTGATTCCTCAAGGCTGACTTTATCACCACAAAAGGATTTGTAACACAAGAAAAATAACTCATAACACTTGGTCGCAGCCACCAGGGGCCTTTCCAACTTTCACCAAGTGGAGAGAAGGAGGACATATCTTTCCCTGGTATCTTGTAGGCCTCCTGACAGGTCCTCACAAAAGGAATTCCCTGTGTCTTGCCTCAATCATCTTCTTCTCCAGACAGTCCCCTCCCACTTCTCACCGCTTTCCCACCCCAAGTCCTGTCCCTCCTTCTTCCCCCTCCCCCCGAGTCCTGTCACCTCACCTCCTCCCTCCAGACAGAACCAGGAAAATTACATTATATGTTCTTCAGAATGCAGTCACATTACAATTAGTTGACTCTCTCCATTGTGTGCGCTGTCTGGAAACAACAATTCCACATACCACCACTCTTAAAAGGCATATGTCACTGTAATACAGAGGCAAGCTGCAACGAAGCTTACCTTTCCTTCCATGCCATTTACCTATACCTGTCATCATTTGTCACATCATGTCTCTGTTTAGACTGGAATCTTTCTGAGGTAGGAACTATGGGCTGAATGCTCAAAATGAATTAGGCACCTGGAAAAACTCACTTATTTTTAAAGCCTGAGTTAGGCACCTATACAATAAATGGCGAAAGACAGACTATCACAGTTCAGAGTGACTGCACCTGTATTTCCTCTTGATGGTCCACCAGAGCACGCATTCCCAGATTTCCAGTCTCCAGCTGTTGCCTCTTTTAAGTGAAGATACATATTCCTTTCTCTTGTGACTGGGTTATTTCCAGGCTGCAGAGTTCCCGGCCTACACTGCGTTATTCCCAGCACAGACAGGTCCTTAATTTGTAATGAAAGAGGTGCCACGGCTCAAGCCATTTTATTTTACTTTCATAACTGAGGTGGCAAGCCCAGAGATGCAGGGCTAAGAACTGCCAAGCCCAGAGATGCAGGGCTAAGAACTGCCAAGCTTTGAGGTGCTGGGTGTCAGTCCTGGCACAAATTAAGCACTGGTCCTGTCCATTTTCTGGATCAGGAAGAAAGCCCTGAGCCAGTTTAAAAACAAGCTATTCATCATTTCTTTGTCTGTTGGTCCCTGGAGAATCCATTCTGAACTAGTACATGCACACATCTCCAGAGAAGTGGTTTTCCTGGAGATGTTACAACCTGGGTGAATTTGCCGAATCATCCCCTGATGTTTTCTTACTTATCTTTCCCAAGAAAAGATACACGGTCCACAATAACATATACACCAATGTATTTTTAATCCACTGAACTGCAAAAATGCTAAAATTAATTAAATAACATTTAACTAAATTCAATAACGTTCATTCAGGATCTTGTAGGAAATTGTCATTCTGTCACATAAGTGCCTTAGATAGTTATTCACAAAAGCCAAAACACTACTTAGACTAGCCAATGGAAGATACAGACAAGAGGGGCTTGGGCTAAGCTCCACGCCGTCACAGAGATAGGCACCTGAGGGCATATCTACACTTACCTCCGGAGCGACCGATCTGGCGGGGGTTGATTTATCACATCTAGTGAAGACGCCATAAATCGACTGCCGAGCGCTCTCCCGTCGACTCCAGTACTCCAACGGAGCGAGAAGCATAGGTAGAGTCGAAGGGGGAGCGTCAGCAGTCGACTTACCACAGTGAAGACACCACGGTAAATAGATCTAAGTCTGTCCACTTCAGCTATGTTATTCAGTGTAAACCAGGCCTTAGTCTGCGCTGCAGGGAGGTGCCTAATTCTCTTTGCCCTGGTCTACACTAAGGTCGGGGGTCGAACTAGGGTACGCGAATTCAGCTACGTGAATAACGTAGCTGAATTCGAACTACCCTAGTTCGACTCACTTACCCGTCCAGATGCCGCGGAAGCGAACTCCGCGGCTCCAAGGTCGACTCCGGCAACTCCTCCTGCCACGGTGGAGTACCGGAGTTCGAACTAGCACTTCCGGAGTTCGAACTATCGCATCTAGATCAGACGTGATAGTTCGAACTCCGAGCAGTCGAACTTGCCGCGTCGACCCAGCAGGTAAGTGTAAACGTGGCCTTTGTGATTCTGAATTTGGGAACCCTCTTTAGACTAAAACACCTTATGCCATTTTAACAAGAAATTTCCAGAGGATGTTCCCACTTTTTAACTTTTAGCCCAGGAGTTACAGAACTTGCCTAGGATGTGGGAGACACAGGTTCAACTCCTCCCTCTCTTTGCCTGAGGGGCAGAACAATTTGAATAGGTGTCTCTGCATTCCTAGGAGAGTGCTTTAACCACTGAGCTAAGTGATATTCTGATGTGGGTCTCCCTCCACCTCTCCTGTTAAAGCTGTTTCACTCTGGATAAATACTGAAACAGTCACTCTATGTATTTATCCACAGTGGATCAGTCATTCAGCTGGAGAGAGAGTGAGAATGGCTCTGTAGTCCAGTGGTAAGGGCACCCCTCTAGGAGCTAGGAAACCCAGGGCCCAGTCCCCTTGTTCCAATCACTCTGTAAGTATTTATCCACAATGGAACAGCTTCAAAAAGAGAGATGGATGGATTCCCATATCAGAATAGACCACAGGGTTTTGACAGAAGTTTTGGGCATCATAGTGGAGCCAAAACTTGGATTTAGGCACCTAACTCCTTTTGAGCATATGGCCCTATGTATATTGGTCTATAAAGCATATTGGCAAGATTTTCAAATGGGAACTACTGGCTATTCTGTACTGACCCCCGTATTAAGTGCTCTAATATGTTTCTCGCTACTGTATAATTATTAATTTTTTTTTTGCCTTCCTCCATCTACTTTCTTTGCCTGGTAGCAAATCCTTTCCCCTAGTTCACTTTTCCCTATAATGTTGGCTCCTACTCTTCTCCCTCCCATGTTTCCTCTCCCCACTCTGGTCCTGATCCAATGCCCACTGAAGTCAATAGAAAGAATTCTCCTTCCCTCTCCTCATTTACCAAGGGCAGGGTAGGTTGAGGATGTTCCCAGTGGGCCAGGATGAGACGTGATCACACAGCTGCTAAGGTTGCACAAGGTCTCCCTGAGTAGGATGGAGGGCACTCTGAATAGTATACTCAGTATTTAATCGGAATGTTGACAAAGGAGAAGAAAGTATGGCTGCATAAAGGCACTTGGTAACACTTCTTTCAAACAGCTACAAACATGGAGTTCAGAAGCCTTTGCTTTGTATCAGATAAAACAAAATTTCAAAACAGAATATCAGAGAGAAGTCACTCCACAAAAAGGTATTTCTGAATTCCGCTTTGCATCTTACCATTGATCTCCAGAGGAAAGTGTTTATACATGTACATGGATTCTGTAAGGCAGAGTCACTTTTCCTGAGCCATAGTGCATTTCCACACTGTTTGGTTCATGCAGCTCAGAGGGAGTGTCTTACATGGATTGCTTCTTTAGTGCTATTAAAGTGCAATATATTCTCAGAACATTCTGTGGTAAAATATTGAAACAGCACTCAATGACCACAAGAGGAGGTGGTTATCTGGACCTAACAAACATGGTATGCATCAAGTGTTATAAAAATGCTCTTATGGTTAACAATCCTTTGGAGACTTCCTTGTCTGAAATAATTTTTGAAATGCTTTATAGATGAGATTATGGATTTAAAATTTCTGCAAACTTTCACAACATATCACCTAGATCAGGGATCGGCAACCTTTGCACACGGTCTGTCAGGGAAATCTGCTGGTGGACCGAGACGGTTTGCTTACCTGCAGCATCCGCAGGTTCGATCGATTGCAGCTCCCAATGGCTGTGGTTCACCCTTCAAGGCCAATGGGTGCTGCAGGAAGCAGCGGCCAGCACATTCCTCAGCCTGTGCTGCTTCCCAAAGCCCGCATTGGCCTGGAACGGAGAACCGCGGCCAGTGGGAGCTGCAATCGTCTGAACCCACAGATGCTGCAGGTAAACAAACCGCCCCAGCCCGCCAGTGGATTTCCCTGATGGGCCGCGTGTCAAAGTTTGCCGATCCCTGACCTAGATCATAAAACAAATCACCCCAGATCTGAAACAGGCAAATGAATGGCTTGTAGCTGACTCTCGCGCTATTACATGAGGTATGCTTCCTCCAAGAAAGTGAGACTACAACATCTACCAGCCCGCAGAAGCCATTGACCCAGAAAGCTGCAGTCTTATTCCTACTCATGAAATACAGTACCATACAGCATGACAACATGAAAACAGAGATAGAAGAAATTCCAAGCTGTGAAAATACTGGTTGGTAGGTGTCAACTGATATAAATCAGAGATAAATATATATTTTGGACCTAATCTTGTAGTACTTACTTAAGCAAGTATTTCACTGAATCGCAATCTGAGTTCTGTTTGCCCCAGTGAGGAGAGCAGGATAAAATCCTTTGCTTTTCTATTCTATTTAATATTTTCTAATCACTCATTTAGCTGCAATTCATTAATTGCCTTGGAACTTGTTGGTGTAGAATTGAGAGATAGTTATTATCAAACATGACATTGAGCAATAGATGCATAGTGTGTTTTACATAACAGAACAGCGCACAATGCCTGCCCCAAAGAAATTACAATTAATCCTTTCTTATTATTCCTACTTAGGGTATTTCTACAGATAAACCAGTACAGAGGGACAGATGCTCCGCAGTAGCGCTTTAGTGAAGACGCTCTCTATGCCAATGGGAGGGGTTCTCCTGTTGATGTAGGTGCCCTACCTCCCCAAGAGGTGGTAACTAGGCTGATGGGAGAATGCTCCTGTTAACCTAATGTAATGCCAGCAGACCCCAGTTGATGGCCGGCGGTATTGAACCTGGGACTTAGTGCATGAGCCTCTACTGCATGAGCTAAAGGCCAACTGGCTGTTACCTAAGCCTGTAAAGCAGACTCAATCTCTTTCTCTAAGTCATCTCAGTGCCTTTAGATGGGACAGAACACCACACCCAGGAGGTGTGTGGGATACACTAGTGCTGTCTACACCACAGATTAGGTTTGTTACATCTTAATCTTTGCCATCACTTCCATTGCATTTATAATAATGTAATGTATACTGTTTTTGTTTTGTTCTTTCTGGAAATTATAATAATCAAAGGGTAAATTAATGTTTTATATTTTACTCCTTCCTCCGAAAATAGCTAAGGATTGCACATTTCTCACGATAAAATCCCCTGATTTCAATCCTGGACTAGACTCTGAATAGATGTGTAGTTCTACAATAGTATTTTCCTAAAGCAAACAATAGTAAACAGAAAACGAATTTAATTGTAATTTGTTCTACAATGTATTTGAAGAACTCTGACAAAATATTTAGTCCAAAATGTTGACCAGTAGTAGAGTCTAAATGTTTAAAAAGCTATCATTCATGTTCAGAAAGGGAAGACAAAGAAACATATTCAAATATGTGATAAATGGATACAGGTATGAACAATTCCCCATTCAGAGGCTGATCTTGCATTTTTGACTTACACATAAGTCTTGTTGAAGAACAATAGGAGTCATGCCTCGATTAGGGCAGCACGACTGGGCCCAAAAGTGTATGAAAATAGATTCCCTTTTAACTGCATATATTTAATACAGGACAGTATGTTATAGCTTTGCAAATAGCAAAACATCTTTTCATGGCAGTAAACATTGCAAAATGTACACTCAGGAAAAATCCCATTAGTTACATTTTAAAGCAGATAATATACTGATTTAGGGTCAAATTATTCTGTTTTAGAGACAATCACTCAAATACAGAAAAGATCTCTGAATGCAACCAGGGCAATTAAATTTCTTGTTGCTTTTGCTACTTTTATGTTCTTAGATACTACTGTGGGTTAGAGATGGTTGAACAGTAAGAAAAACAAAACAAATAAAAAGCGACAAAGACTCCTGTGGTACCTTATAGACTAACAGAAGAATTGGAGCATAAGCTTTCATGGGTGAATTTCATGGGTGGTATTCACCCACGAAAGCTTATGCTCCAATACTTCTGTTAGTCTGTAAGGTTCCACAGGACTCTTTGTTGCTTTTTACAGATCCAGACTAACACGGCTACCCCCTGATACAAAACAAATAAAAGCATCAAATTTAGTTTGAGCACATAGATGGGACCATATTTTTCATTATTTGTGAGTCTCTCTTTCACCCATAAATGTTAGCATGATTATTTATCTGTAAATTTGTAATGAAAGTATGTAATGCGTCATTCATTATTCTCTTGTTTAAAATCTTTCAGTCATTTAGGTTTTCATTCTGCACCACTGAAGTATATAGAAGCTTTACATTGACTTCATCTGGTTCAGGATCCAGCCCAAAAATCAAGAAACTGAAAAAATACCAGGTAACAATATCATATAGATGACTAATCACACAACATGAATAATGAATACCAAACAGGCAAAGCCAATAGTTTGTGAATGATAGGCTGAAAATAATTTGCTAGAACTATTCAACAAATGGTTATGAATTCCAAACACATTCACTGAAATTGTGGTTCACTCCTTTAAAGAGGGACTAAATCGGTAATAAATACTACTTATAACAATGGTTTGAACAGCTCTACTATAGAGATTGTTTCCATATATGGGATCTACAAAACATGGATATCGTTTATCTCATTTCGTTTGTTCAATTTAGAACAGACTTGTTAATCATTCCTGTACCGTACACTGAATTGTGGGCTTTCTATTCCCATTGAGTACAGTGACAGCAAGACCATCAAATATTATTACTAGTAATATATATCATTTGTGTTACAGTAGTGCCTCTGGGCGCCAATCATAGAATGTGACACCATTGTGCTCGCTGCTGTACAAACATACGAAAAAGACAATTCCTATCTAGAGGCATTTACAGCCTAAGTAATTTAATGTTCAGATTATGTTAGAGTAATAAAACATATTCAGAGGAAATATTAGGGTCCAAACAGCACAACGTCCTGATAGCCTAGCAAACTTCCTGTATTACATGACTGTTTATGTTGCCGAGTCTCATGATTTTATTATGAGTCTTGTGATACTTAGTGTTCTCTATAAAGCCACAAATCCTTGTCTCTATAATATTGCATCAAAAAATACAGTAAATAAAATGTGTCCCCATTTGATCACATTCTATATCAGGGATCGGAAATCTTTGGCACGCGGTCTGTCAGGGAAATCTGCTGGCAGGCCAGGATGGTTTGTTTACCTGCAGTGTCCACAGGTTTGGCCGATTGCAGCTCCCACTGGCCGCGATTCGCTGTTCCAGGCCAATGGGGGCTGTGGGAAGCTGCAGCCAGCACATCCCTCGGCCCACGCCGCTTCCTGCAGCCCCAATTGGCCTGGAATGGAGAACCATGGCCAGTGGGAAAGGCAATCAGCTGAATCTGTGGATGCTGCAGGTAAACAAAGCATCCCAGCGTGCCAGCAGATTTCCCTGTTCTACACCTTAACAGTATGTTTTGCAGCACAAATTTCCAATCTCTTGCATTCTTTTGCACATGATTTTCTGAAAGAGTAAAAGGTTATATTTTGCTTAGCCAAACATCTCATGTTTAAAAGTTAAAAATGCATTCTTTGGCATACAAAAAAAAAGTGAAATGTGAAGCTTTCTTAAAATAAAAGGTTTTAATGACATGTATCTCCTTCTGTCTCCTATTTTCCTCTCATTCTAATGCATATAGCATATAGGAAAAATATTGTCAGATGTCACTTATTTTTAACCTCTTTCAAAACCTGGAAATAGCTGAGAACCATCAAAGCACACTGATTATATTTCATATCTCTTCAGAGACTTGACATGAATAAAAAATAAGTGTTTTACTCAGCAAGGTGTTTCCCCCAATCCGAACACTGCATTTTTCCAAGGGCTTGTCAAGACTTACCGGGGGATCCACATGTGGTGATCGATGCAACAGCAGTCAATTTAATGGGTCTAGTGAAGACCCGCTAAATTGACCACAGATCACTCTCCCATTGCCTCCTGTACGCCACTGGATCAAGAAGAATAAGGGGAGTCCATGGTAAGTAGATCTAAGCTCCCTGGATTTGAGTTACGCTATTCACGTAACTCAAATTATGTAGCTTAGATGGACTTTTCCCTTTAGTATAGACACGGCCCAAGATACAAATAATATATGTTGGCCTAGTTTTCTCTCCAACTGGATATTGGTACTATGAAGGCTGTGTTATAGCTCATTTTGATAACAAAATTGAAGAAACTTTGTAGATAGTACCTACACTTTATCATTTAAATACTAATGAAAGTCTTCAATATCTGTAAAGAAATTATGAGATTGTTTGATTACATGATTCAGTGCAGTGATGTGGCATCAATCAGTTCTACTCAGTTACATAAACCTGACTAGCAGAAGAGACTTTGCAGGACAGAGCACAATTAAATTTTTTATTTCATTTTTAGAGCATCTATGGTCATAAATGGAGAGGCCAGGTTCAGCTCAGCATTAGCACAATTTTGTACTGGTCTCCTGAATTTGTACTGGAAGAATTGCTCTAAACCAGCAAGGTGCTCTAAATCTTGTGAATTCCCGGTTTGTTGAGGAATCTCTGAGTGTCATAGAGCCATGTAGTTGCTCCTATACTACCTTCCCTCCTAAATCCTGTGCAGTTGGCACTGCTAAAACAGACTCTTATAATCCCCCCTGATTAAATTGACCCTTGTACCAGAGGCATCCAGTGCAAGTTAGAGCTGAGAACAAAAGGGATGTTTAAGGTACGCTGAAATAAGTAATATTGTCATTCTATTTTAGTCATTTAATGTTTGCCTACATTAGAAAATGAGGTCAATGTTAGGTCAGGGTTTGCTAAAAGACAGGTTAACACTTTTTAAATTGATTTAGCTGTATAGCAAGGCAGTGTGGTCCCCAGCCACCCCGGAGAGGGGCGGGCCCCTCCATACACCAAAGTGGGTGGAGCCAGCAAGTCCTGCGCCCACCCCGCAGAGATCAAGGTGCAGGACAGGAAGTATAAAAGCCCAACCCCAGAGCTCACTGGAGGAACAGCTGCCGGAGAGACAAGACACCTGCGGCCTAGCTCCCAGTTAGGAGACCCCGGCAACCAATGGTGGACCTGAAGACTGGCCCGCCCAAACAATGCCTGACGCTGACCATAGCCCAGAGGAGCTGTCAAGCCTGCCTCTCGCCAGTTACCCAGAGGAGCTCCCAAACCTATCCCTCAACAGTTACCCTGAGGAGCCCATGGTGCTTGACCCCCCCGGAGGACACCCTCCAGACCCATGTACCTCTAGAGAGGGAGTTAAGAAGTAGCCTGGGGGCAGCCAACCCTAGTCTGGCTGTAGCACTGCCAGAGCCTATGTCCATATATTGCAGCCAGGATCCCCACGGCCTTCTGCCATTGCTAGGGCCCCAGGCTAGGAGGCGATGCAGTGGGTGGGCCTGTTACACCTTTGTGTCCCCACTCCAGCATAAATTATACTTGGGTGTCAAATACTTCATCATTGCTTTCATATACTTGAAAAGGGGATTCATCTATCCCTTGGCTTTGTTCTTCTAGGAGTAGGTAAGTAAGCCAGTCAAACATGTTCTTGTCACTTTCTTTATCTACTGTTGCTGGCTACGAGTCTGATGGTAGCCAAGGAATGGAAGTCCAAGCACACAGCTTGTGAAATAATTCATTGATTAAAGTGTGGCACATTATTTCATTGGAAAAACTCACTTTGCTTAGGAAAGGCAGAAACAGGAAATACTTAGCTACATGGCTTCCCTTTATGAAATATATAAAGAGGGATAATACAGGCTATTTTCTCTTAATTTGTCCATGATAATTTATGAACCCTTCAATCTGAGTTATTCTGAACTCATAAAACCATCTGTATCTTATTTTGTATCCATTCCTTTATATACTGTAACTATTTTAATATAAATATTTCTGAACAAATGACATTTGAAGCTTTCAGAGTTGATGGTATCTCTAATATTCATCCTTATGGTCTCACTATCATGTTTCCTTGAAATTGTTTTGGAAAAGATTAAAACAAACAATCAATGTCAAAATAAAGAGAAATTGTGAAGTTGAAATTTTGGACATCTATTAGAACTGCAAGGCTCCAAAAGTTACTATTAGTTCCCATACACATTCAGTTAAATGCTTTCAAGACTGAATTATTTCTCAGCGTGTACAGTATTTCCATAAATCTGAACATAACCATTTATTTCTTTTGAAAAGAATGTTTAGCTAGATTTCTTTTTTTGGCTCATGCATGTTAAAAATATACTTCAGCAGTTTAGAACAATGCTTAATAATGCTGACAGCTATGCTGTTATTCCTTCCTAGGGAACTAATGAAACCCCAGAATGTGAAATGATATAAATGGACAAAGATGGAATGCTTCTAAGATGAAAACATCAGTAAACTATGTAAAAATTGTAACCAAAAATACAGTATAATTAATTTCCCTGACACAAAATTATGCCACTGCATCTTACCTGAACTGTTTACTGCAGCTCAGCTCATGCATTTTCTAACAAATACCTCTAGATGTGACCTTTTGCAACATATTGTTTCATAACTTGAACAGATATTCTAGGAATCCAAGTTCTATTTATTCAAAGAAAAATTCTTACTGGAAAAAGCCCTGAAGGTAAAGTCCTACAGATTTTAGCAGAAAATGATAACCTTTTTGAACAATCATATTGAATTCCATAGAGAATGCCACAGAATTCTATAGGATGAGTAAAAAGACTTGTAGAAAGGATATAATTCTCTATTATGTCTGAGTGACTTCAAATTAAATCTATTAAATTTCTATAGAATCATGTTGGTTTCATCCCTACTAAAATTAAAACTACTTTTCCACAAGGAAAATCTCTCCTATATAGCTATAAATCATATGCCAATATTTAAAATAATTACAAATGTATTCTTTTTTGGAAATACTTTGTACATTTGCAGCGCTCCGTAAATGAATATTTATAGCAATATTAAATAATATTCTTTAAAACCCTCTAAGTTCTAATTTTCGTCCATTCATGCATCGAATATGGTATTTGTCTCAAAATAGAATATCAGATAATTTTCTGCTTCATAATAAAACTCACAATGGGAGTAACAGGTCTAACCCAGATGAGTATGATACATTTTGGGTAAGGCTACAATTTTGTCATGGATATTTTTAGTAGAAGTCAGAGACAGGTCACGGGCAATTAACAAAAATTCATGGAAGCTGTGACCTGTCCCTGACTTTTACTAAAAATGTCCATAACTAAAAGGGGGGGTGGGGAGAAAGGTCCAGCACCCTGCCCAGCTGTGGCTGGGAGCCGTGGCCCCTGCCCCGTGGCTGAGAGGGATCTCTGCCTGGGGAGGTGCAGAGGATTACCCGCCTCTCAGGGACTGGGGAGCTCTGGAGGATTCCCCCCAGGCAGGGGAGTTGTGGAAGTTCCCTGTGGCCTTCTGGGACTGGAGAGCTCTGGGGGATTTCCCCGCACCTGTGGCAGCTGGGCAGCTCTGGGGGTTTCCTCTCACCATCCGTGGGGGCTGGGGAGCTACCAGGGGTCCCCAGCACCTGCAGGGACTGGGGAGCTGCAGGGAATTCCCCTGCCGGCAGAGGTTGAGGAGCTGCCTGGGATCCCCTGCTGTCCGCGGGGACTGGGAAGCTCTTGGGGATTCCCCCTGCAGCCAGTGGCAGCTGGGGAGCTGTGGGGGACCCCCGCCATTCCAAGCAGCAGGGGTACGCTGAAGTTCCCAGCCACCAGGGGAGGTGGGGGTAGCCTGCAGCTCCCAGCCGCTGCAGGCTGAAGTCACAGAGGTCTGCAGAAGTCACAGATTCCGTGACTTCTGCGACCTCTGTGACCAAAACGTAGCCTTAATTATAGGAGCACCCCATGAATTTAAAACAGTTTATCTCATTAGGAATACTTTGTAATTTTAATATGTAGAATCCTATTAAATTCAGTGGGAGTACCTGTGATATTGCAAGGTTTCCTCATAGATAATATTGAACTCAAATGACCTACATCTTTACAAGATAAGTTCTCACTTTTCATCCAATTTGTGATTCCTCTGGTTGCACGGCATAATATAGTGATTCCAATTAAACAGCAAATATAACTAATTTAGAATATATTTACATACAATCTTATAATATACTTAGTTATGTATCCCCTTAATGGTAGTTCCACCAAATGCGTATTTCTTCAGCTTACTTATCAGAATGTCATGTGAGACCATGTCAAAAGCCTTGCTGAAGTCTAGGTATATTATGTCCATGGCATTCCCTCTATCCTCCAAAACAGTTACCCTGTAAAAGAAGGAAATCAAGCTGTTTTGTCATCATTTGTACTTAGTAAATATATGCTGGCTGCTAGTGATTACACCTTCTTCCTCCAGGTATTTTTAAATTGAATGATTTATACATTGCTCAGGTGTTACCTTTTTTGCCCGACACTTTGGGACATGCTCATTTATTGGGTGGCCTCTTAAAGACTAACAGATTTATTTGGGCATAAACTTCCAGGGGTAAAAAACCCACTTTTTCAGATGCATGGAGTGAAAATTACAGATACAGGCATAAATATATATTGGCACATGAAGAGAAGCAACACCACCATAGGACCCAACCACACCAGCCATACCATCAGAGGCACATTCACTTGCACATCTACTAATGTTATGTTTGCCATCATGTGCCAGCAATGCTCCTCTGCCGTGTACATTGGCCGAACTGGACAGTCTCTACGTAAAAGGATAAATGGACACAAATCAGACATCAGGAATGGTAACATACAAAAACCTGTCGGAGAACACTTCAATATCCCTGGACGCTCAGTAACTAATTTAAAAGTAGCCATACTTCAACAACAAAAAACTTCAAAAACAGACTTCAAAGAGAAACTGTTGAGCTACAGTTCATTGGCAAACTGGGAGTGGCTGGCTCACTACAAAAGCAATTTTCCCTCTCTTGGTATTGACACCTCCTCATCAATTACTGGGAATGGACTACATCCACCCTGACTAAATTGGCCTTCAACATTGGTTCTCCACTTGTAAGGTAACTCCCTTCTCTTCATGTGTCAATATATATTTGTGCCTGTATCTGTAATTTTCACTCCATGCATCTGAAGAAGTGGGTTTTTTACCCACAAAAGCTTATGCCAAATAAGTATGTCAGTCTTTAAGGTGCCATGGGACTCCTCGCTGTTTTTGTGGATATAGGCTAACATGGCAACCTCTCTGATAATTTATTAGGGTTACCCTTCGGGGGTTAGGGTTGTAGGATTCTGTATTTCTGTCAATGTACTGCTTGTGTCAGTTGTGTTCTCCTAAGGAGCTCTACTTCTCCCTGCTTCAAGTTTCTTCCCAATGGAGCTATCCTGCAGGACCTAGGTTCCCCAGGGCTGGGTTCTTTCAGCCCCAGAATCAGACAAACACACACACATATTAACAGAGCGCAATTGAGAGGGCCGGGTTAATCCACACTCCCAAACTGACCCCTTATATGTTCCTGGACTCAATAGACTGGGTCAAGCAGCACTTCCAAGCTGCCACCCTCATATGTCCCAGGTTCAGCACATCCCTATCCCCACTTTCATGTTACAGTTGTTCTGGTAGTAAAACACTTGATGAGCAAACCCCACAGGATTTTTGGGAAGTGCAGGGATCTTTCAGCTTAGGTACGAGAAGAATTGTTGCAGAGTGAATGAGGAAACCAAAAAACACCCATGGCAGGGGGAGAGAGAAGCAACCAGCTTAATCATTAAAGTTATTTATTGCCAGGTAATAACCATAGGGGAGCCAAACAAACAAAACAGTTATAATATTAAATCTAACTTAAACTTGATTATAAAAGTCAGGTTTAGAAAACTATAACTGATCACACAAGTCAGGGCCACAAGGCTATATTTAGAGAGAGCAAGAGAGAGAGACAGAGAGACCTGGGTGCTCGCCACTCTGTGAAGCTTGAATCGATCAGTGTTCCCAGGTGATGGTGGTAGCTGAGGGTCCGGAGTTCTGGAGACAGGCAGAGCCCTCAGCACGATCAGTCAGGGGAAGATGAAGTCCCAATGGAATTGATGCAAATTTTGGATACAGGCATCAGAACACTTAACTTGAGCACAGGTAGGGGGCTTTGTAGAGAAACAACAATGGTTCCAAGGAAAACACTAGATTTGTTTATGTGTAAACAAGGGAGACTACCAAAGTTGTTTTGTTCAGGCTAGACCATGGGAGCTGATCACTCCTGGCTTTGGGCGATGTTCCTTGGAGGGAGCTCACAATGCAATTAGGGAGCTGCACTATTTTGGATACCAATAAAGGATTTATTACTAGAATTGGTCTGATAACAACTGAGCTGGGTATGTGCAGGTGTGGGTTCATTAACATCTGGAGCAGAGATCCCCCATCATGCAGTGCTTCCCTGCTTTTCTGGTCCCAGAGGTCCATGCGGTTCTTGCCTTGGAATCACTGTTCTCCATTCTGTATGCTAATGGAGATGCCTCCTTTTCCCATCTTTGATACAAATGAGGCTAGGGGAGTTCCCTTAATCCTGTCATCCTTATCCTAGAGGTTTAGGTGTGTCTCCGACTGTCTTTTCGTTGCTTTTTGTAAGTATTTCTTCTGATGCAGTTTTGGTTCAAGCAGAGGCTGGGGGGGTGTCTTTTGTGAGTCAGAGAGGCTGGGTACTGCCCCCTGGTTCCCCAAGAACACAGAACTGCTAGGTAACACAAGTAGTTTCTCAGGAATCGAGGTCAGCCTGACTGATCTATAATTCCCCGGCTCCTCCTCCCCCCCCCCTTTTTAAAGATTTGCACTACATTATCCCCTCTCAAATTTTCCAAGATCTCTCCTGTCATCCATGAGTTTGCAAATATTATTGCCAGTGGCTCCAAGATTTCTTCAATTAATTCCTTCAGCACTCTGGAGAGTACAGAATCAAGCCCCACTGACTTGAATTCATTCAAATTGGTCAAAAAATCTCTGATGTATTCTTTACTTATTCTATTTTGCATCCCTTCCCTTTTGTCATAGAATCATAGAAGATTAGGGTTGAAAGAGACCTCAGGAGGTCTCAAAGCAAGAGCAACCCCAATTATTGTTTATTGTCTATGGTAGCTTTTTTTATTTTATTTTTTTGTGAGAAGACTGAAGCAAAGTAGGCATTGAGCAGCTCTGCCTTCCTATCATCTTCTGTTACCAGCTCACCTTCTCCATTGAGCAGTGGGCTCACACCATCCCTGATTTCTCTTTGTTGTCTGACATATTTGTTGTCTCTCATGTTCCTTGCCAGCTCCCATTCATTCTTTGCCTCGGCTTTCCTAATTTTGTCCTTACACACTTGTAATATTGCAATGTATATTTCTTTGGTGACATGCCCCTCCTTCCATTTCCTGTATATATCCCTTTTGGGTTTAGATAGCTAAAAAAGTTTCTTGGGCAGCCACATTGGCTCCTGTGGTTCTTCTTATCTTTCCTCTGCATCAGAATAGCTTAATGCTGAGCCTCTAGTATTACATCTTTTAGGAAATGCCGGCTCCCTTCGATTTCATTTCTTCCTAATTGGTCTTTCCATATGACCTTGCCTACTAGTTCTTAGAATTGATTGAAATCTGCCTTTTTGAAATCCAGTTTCCTTTGCTGTTCTCATGTCCTCTTTTCCTTAGGATCTTGATCACTTCCTCTCAAGTTCCCGACCATTATCACATTCATAACCAATTCATCCTTGTTGATCAAAACCAGATGCAAAATGGATGATTCAGAAAGTTGTGCCCTACACATGCTAAGAACTTATAGGACATATTACGCTTTGCTTTAATAGTCTTCCAACAGATCTCAGGGAAGTTAAAATCCCCCATTAATACTAACTCATGTGTGTTAACTAATCTTGTTACCTCCTTGTAGAATGCCTCATCCACGTCCTCTTCCTGATTTGGTAGTCTATAATAGACCCCCCCCCATCAGAACATCGCTACTATTCTTTTCCTCTTTTATCCTCATCTCAATAGACTTTCTGTGCACTTCCTCTTGAACCTTGGAGCAAGTGTATACATTCTTGCTGTACAGTGCCATGCCTCCTCCTTTCCCCCCATATCTATCCTTCTGGAATAAGCTATATCCCTCAGTGCTGGTACTCCAATCATGGAAGTTGTCCCACCAAGTTTCTGTAGTGCCAATTAAGTCATAATTTTCTTCATATACTATGACTTCCAGTTCATCCGGCTTGTTCCCCATACTCCTTGGATGGGTATACAGGCATCAAAGATAATTTGCAGACTGCCCTGTCGCTTTTCTTCTTTCCTCTTTAATTCAGTTGTGGTTTCTAGTCCCTTCTCCAGAATTTTGTCCCTTTCACTTGTCTTCATTACTTGAGCTTAGATGTGCATTGGCCAGATTTTTGTCACGATATTCCATAAGACCTAGTTTAAAGCTCTTCTTATGAGACTAGCCAGACAATGCCCAGAGATGCTCTTCCCGGTATTTGATATTTACCTACCAAGGTCATATAGTCCAGAACTATCTAGGGAAATTCAAAAACTGCAGTACTAAGTGAACAGTGCTTCATTTTATCTGATCTCTCTCAAGAACTCTTTCATAGAAACTAAATCTGCACAACATGACAGATGTCAGGCCTCATGAATATATATAAATATTCATCAACTTATGGAAGTCTCAGCTACCCACTGAGAATGTTTACATTTGAACAGGAAAATCAAAGCATTATGCCCACATGCTTAAAACATAATTCATAATTTGAAAAGTCATTATCATATGAGAAAAGCTGAATGGCTATTAAAATAGTAATTCCTGTGGGAAGATTCAGTTTCGTCAATGTAATTAAATATTATTTGAAACTGAAGTAGAAACGATGTTGAGGAGAAAGATTTCTCAACTATGAAAATACCTTTCAGGTAATTGTGAGGATTTCCACAAACATTCTCTATCTTTTTATTCCATTAAAAAAGTGTGAAATGTCTTTTTAAGGGAAAAATGAGCCAATTGTTCCTTTCGTAACAAGAGATAGAAACCTGTACCTCATCTTGGAATCTTTGACCAAGTCACTTTACTTCTTACTGCCTCAGTAACTCCATCCATACAATGGGTAAAATACATAACTATCACACAATTACTTAAATGATATTTGTAATGTGCTTTAAGAATCCAGGCAAAAGACACTACATTTCTGCAAAATATCATATCCTGCTTTTAAAGAATGGGAAAATATCAGATATTTGTACTTCTTGCATACTTTTTTACTGTAACCTATAACAATAAAATAGGAAACATTTCAGAAAATATAATAGTATATTTCTATTTTGCAAGCCCACTTAATGAAAGGTATTGTGAAACTGCCAGGTTTGGGACATATAATCAAAAGCAGGCTACTGAGTCTTATTTACTTCGTATTTTACTTACAGCTGATGCTATAAATGATCTAACCTTGACAAGAAAGAAAAATAACCCAAGGTATCTGGAATATAATAATAGTTGAATATTTTAAAATATCTTCCATGAGAGGATTGGTGGACATGACCCAGCAGGAGAGAGACCAGCTCAAAGTTACCTTTGACCTCCCATCCCTTTTGGTCTTGTGTTAAATATGGCTTGCCTGGACTGGAGAAGGTGGACCTAAAACTTAAATCAAATTGTCATAAACATACAGCTAAGGGTAGCATAAAATCCCTCCTTTACCTCTAACGGGTTAAGAAGCTCAAGTAACCTGGTTGGCACTTGACCCAAAGGATCAATAAGGGGAGAAGATACTTTCAAATCTGTGGGGGAAGGTTTTTTGTTTTGTGTACCTTTGTTGTTCGTTCTGGGTCAGCAAGGAATCAGGGCAGGGAAAATACATCTCCCAAAGCCATACCTGAACTAAAGGCCTCTAAGATTACATATTGTAAGTAATAGGAAGGAAAAGCATTAGATTACCTCTTGTTTTAGCTTGTGAATTTTCCCTGTGCTAAGAGGGAGATTTATCCCTGTTTTTTTAACTTTAAAGTTTTGCCTAGAGGGAAAATCTTCTGTGTTTTGAATCTTTTTTGATACCCTGTAAAGTTATTTTCCATCCTGATTTTACAGATGTGATTGTTTTCTAATTTTTTAAATAAACTTATTTTAAGAACCTGATTGTTTTTCAGTGTCCTAAAGACCCAGGGAAGGGGGTGATCTGTGCTCACTTTGTAACCAATTGGTTAGGATATTATTCTCAAGCCTCCCCAGGAAAGGGGGCTGTAGGGACTTGGGAGGATATTTTGGGGGAGGTAGGGCTCCAAGTGGCCATCCTGAATGTCTGCTTATATCACTTGGTGGAGGCAGCAGTACTCATCCAAGGACAAGGAAGGATTTGTGCCTTGGGGAAGTTTTTAACCTAAACTGGAGAAATAAGCTTAGGGGGTCTTTCATGTGGGTCCCCACATCTGTACCCCAGAGTTCAGACTGGGGAGGGAACCCTGACACAAATAGTCATACAAAAGCACACAAAATCAATTTAAACTTACCAGACTATCCTCCAAAACACAGTGATCCATCCCCAAGGGTTCTATACTTAGTTTTTTTATATCTTTGGGGAAGACCTTCTACCTTTCTTCATGTTCACTGTCTTTAGAGGAGGTTGACTGTCTGTATCTCCTCTTATTCATTCTAGGAGCTGTGATGGGTTATTCAGACCTCACAATAACCAGGAAGGAGTAAATTAAAGTCTGTGGGTCAAATTAGCCCCATCCCATTACACCTGGGCAAGATGTCAAGCCTCAAGGGAGGAGATATAAGGAGGAAAACTCCAGCTCAGTGGGGACATACAGAGAGGAAACAGACTTCTTGATGTAGCAATGTGAAGGAAAGCCTGGCTCGAAATATAACTAACCAGAGACTTCCCTGTAGGTACTTGGTAGTAGAAAGACCAACTGGGGCTAGAACATCACCAGAGAATTTGGGATCTGAAGAAGGGTCAGCTGAGGCAGAGACTGTAGGAAAGACCTAGCTGAAGATCATGGTAGCAAGCAGCCCAGGGAAGAAACAGACCTCCGCTCCTTCATACAGGGTCCTGGTTTGGAACCCACAACTGTGGGCAGGCTGGGTTCTTCTACAATCCCACCAAGGGCAGGGGCAGGAAAACCCCAAAGCCAAAGGCTAGCAGGCCCCAAAAGAGACGAAGTTTGTCCTGTAATGATCTTGGGGTTCATTAAACAACAAACCAGTGAATGAAAAAGGAATAAAACTTTTAATAAAACAAACTGGAGAGCCTCTGTTGTGAACTGTTGCACATAGAAATGTGATATTCCCAAGCCCCGCCTCCAGGGCACATTTCCAAATTCCTATGTTCATAATACTGTCTCTCATAAGGGAGTGTCTTTAAATTATAACCTTCTACAAACATATCTCTCCAGGGCCAACCCTCTGTTATGACACTACTAGACCACTGGCGTACTGGACTTGGGTTTCCCCAGAAGAGGCAGGACAAAAAGTGACATGGCCAGAAGTGCTAAGTCACCGGAAGAGACAAATCACTTCAGGGTCAGCATATCTCTTGGCAAGAGAGGAGAGCCCCTACATCTCATCCAACCAAGAGGGGATATGCATATGCAGTGAGTACACTCTTGCACAGAGCTAGACAATAACCCAATTATTCCCCAAAAGTTTTGGATATCCTGAGGGAGGGATACAGCTTCCTTACTCACCCCTCCTTCAGTAACGAAATTTGGAAACACTTCATGTTCCACTGTTGCTGGTTGAAAGGCCCATTAACAGAATTCTGGGTTTAAATACCCCAGAGCAGTGGCTCTGACAATTGCAGACTACTGTACCCTTTCAGGAGTCTTATTTGTCTTGTGTATCCCTATGTTACACCTCACTTATAAACTGCTTGCTTACAAAATCAGACATAAAATACAAAAGTGTCATAGTACGCTATAACTGAAAAATTGCTTACTTTCTCATATTTACCATATAATTATAAAATAAATCAATTGAAATATAAACACTGTACTGAGACATTTCAGTGTATAGTAAGTATATACAGCACTATAAAGAAATCATTATCTGTATGATAGTTTAGTTCATGGGTGGGCAAACTTTTTGGCCTGAGGGCAACATTGGGTTTCTGAAATTGTATGGAGGCCCAGTTAGGGGAGGCTGTGCCTCCTCAAACAGCCAGGCATTGCCTGGCTCCCACCTCCTATCCAAACCCCCCTGCTTCTCACCCCCTGATGACTCCCTGGGACTCTTGGCCCATCCAACCCCCCCTGTTCCCTGTCCCCTGATGGCCCCTTGGGACCTCTCCCCCATCCACCCCTCCTCTTATTCCTGACTGCCCCCCCAGGACCTGTGCCCCCATTCAACTCCCCCTGTTCCCTGCCCTCTGACCACCCTGAACCCTATCCACACCCCCACCTCCCAACTACCAACCCAAACTCCCTTGCCCTCTATCCAACCCCACTCTGCTCCATGCCCTCTTACTGTGTTGCCTAGAGCACCAGGGCAGGCAGCCGTGCTGTCCAGCCAGAGCCAGCCACACCACCACACAGCACAGAGCATTGTGCTGCCCGGCAAGAGCTCACAGCCCTGCCGCCTAGAGCATTGCACTGGCGGCGCAGTGAGCTGAGGCTGCAGGGGAGGGGGAACAGCAGGCGAGGTGCTGAGGGCTAGCCTCCCAGGCCAAGAGCTCAGGGGCTGGGCAGGAGAGTCCTGTGGGCCAGATGTGGCCCACGGGCCATGGTTTGCCCAACTCTGGTTTAGTTTGTACTGATTTCACTAATGCTTTTTATATAGCCAGTTGTAAAATTAGGCAAATATCTAGATGAATTGATGTACCCCCTGGAAGACTTCTGCATACCCCCAGTGGTACACATATGCCAGGTTGAGAACCACTGCCCCAGAGTGCATCACACTACTAGGAACTTCTATACTATGGGGGCATGTTAGCCCCATAGTAAAGTTAGAATTCAGTGGCAGCAATAGAGCCAGGATCAGCCTTTCCAGACCTGATGCTGCAGGATGGAGAAAGGATACAGGCAACTAACTTCAGATTATTTTGTCTAGACCAGTGCTTCTCAAAGTCGGGCCACCGCTTGTTCAGGGAAAGCCCCTGATGATCCAGGCCAGTTTGTTTACCTGCCGTGTCTGTAGGTTCGGCTGACTGTGGCTCCCACTGGCTGCAGTTCGCCGCTGCAGGCTAATGGGGTCTGCGGGAAGGGCAGCCAGCACATCCCTCAGCCTGCGCCATTTCCCCCAGCCCCCACTGGCCTGGGACAGTGAACCGTGGCCAGTGGGAGCTGCGATCGGCTAAACCTGTGGATGTGGCAGGGAAACAAACCAGCCCAGACAGCCAGGGGCTTTCCCTGAACAAGCAGCGGCCCGACATTGAGAAGCACTGGTCTAGAAGACAACTTTAGGTAAGAATGAGCACAGGGCCTATTGGAAAGACAAAGCCCTTCTGGTTAAAGGGATTCCTAGTGCATCTGGGCAAAAATGTAGTGTAAAAGCAAGTGAAATATGACCAGTTGCACATTTGAAACCTAGTCCAAAATACCATCAGATTCACTGAAACATTTGCTTGATGTTTTGTTAAACTCTGGTATATTTTTGTCTAAGCATCGTGTGCCCTCTTCATGTGCCCATCACCACCAGGGCCCTTGGAAATGGATGTTCAGATTTCCGAGCTCCTTCCAGGTCTCTTCCTCATATTGTAATCTGTGTCCTCCTCATGCACTGTTTGCTGCTACTACTCCTGTGGCTTTAGATAGTAAGCAATTCATGGCAGGGGCTGTGTGTGTGAATCAAATTGTTTGGGAAACATCTAGCATACTTTTAGCCACTGGAAAAATAAGGAAAACAATTGCAGATTTTATCACCTAGATTTTTGAATTACCATTGCCTGTAGCACAATATATTAAATGGAACAGTTGTCATCTGATCTAACAGTTCTTTTATTCCTGTGTACCATGTTTAGACATATATAGTTGATTTCAGATTATCTCTGTTGAGATGATGGATGACCTGTGGTGAATAAGGTCTGAGCCAAAATGTCTGTTTTTAAATTTTAATCCAAGGAATTCTCCTACCCACATTTTGTTTTTAAAACTGAAGTCAGAATAAATGTAAGTATATCAACTGCCTACTGTTTCCAGCTCATTTCTGCAACCTGCTTACCATATTATGCACTCACACTTCACAAAAATATTCATATTAATTTAGCACCACTTAGATATATGTGTATGGATATGTATGTTCATCCTTTATTCTTTCTGAGTTGAGATAAAATATTAAACAGTGTGTGTTTTCTTTTGTTGTTTTTGTTTTGATTGGGTACTGTGGCATTCCACAGGATATTCACATATGTTTTTCCAGAATTTAAAGTAAATAAATAATAAACAATAATTAATTAATGAATTAATTAGTTTCTGCCACTCAGGTCCAGAAATCCAGAGCTTTGCTTTCTTCATCAATAAGATTTCTTTTTTTTTCCAGATGATTAGAGTTATATGGGAAATCTGATGCCTTGTGGACCATGCATTTAATAATATCTGTTTGACCTCCAAAAATGAAGGATAACCTTGCCATCTTTAGACTGAGATTAACCTAGTAGATTAACCTACTGAACAAGCTGCATAGTCTTATCCAATCTGTTGAATATTCAGTCTTTCCCTTGACAAGTTGATATACTAGAAATATCTATCATGTACTAAGACAAATACAATTGTATCGTATTAAAGTTGTATCTATAAATACCAATAGAGATATGGATCTATTGCTACTTCCATATATAAAATATCATAAATATTACTGTGACAGATATGACAATCTCCTGCATACCCTTGAGAGACCGTACTGAATTAATTTTACGTATCTTTGGCATTCATTATATTAAATGAATGGTTTGTACTATTGTGAGCTGGTATTGTATGTAATCTCTCAAGTGGGGAGATGTAACAGATGTGAGACCTGGAGGTTTAAAGGACTGTATTGAACAATAAGCCAGACAAGAATGGATTTTTGGAACAAAAAATGTTAAGTGGTTTCCTGAAGAATATCCAAGGACAATGAATGCAAAGCATTCCCCACCTCTGATTATGCAAAAGCCCAGACATTTGAAGCTATGCACTGAGGAAAGGGCATTGTCTGCTGATCACTTTTACATGAGGCCAAGATCAGAGACCTAAGCCGTAAAAAAGAAAGACTGAACTAATCATGGTTGTTCTTGTTCTGAACCTGAGACAGTTATAAACTAGTAACCATGGGTAAAACTCAGCTGTAGGTTTTAAAGAACTGATAACAATCAAAGCCTGGGGTTGGATTTGGGGTAACCTCTGGTAAGCTTTTAGCATGAGTATAGTTTTTAATATTTTTTTTGGTAATACTTTAATCTTAAGAATAAATGTGCTTGCTTATAAAGATCTGTGTGGTAATTTATATCTGTGAGAAGATATGCTTCTTCTTAGCTTCTGAAGAGAAAGCACAATGCAGTCTGGCTTGCTGGGAATATCGCGGTGTAGGCAGGAAAGTGTGTAACTTTGAAGAAAAACAGTTAGGAGGGAGAGAGACTCAGGTCTCTGCCCAAGAGAAGTGATGGCTGAAGAACCAGGAGACTACAGCAGGTGCCTGTGGAATAACACAGAGGGGAAATACAGTTGCAGTTGCCCTGAATTATGACAATTACTATTTAGGAACCTGGATTTTCAAGGTTTTATAACAACACTTTCCTTTGACTACAATTCCTTATGCATGATCTCAGACCAAGATCAGATTGATTTTAAACAAAATTTAGAAAAACAACCTGAATTTTTTGCTTTCTGTCTCACCTGACCAGGATAGCAAAGGGAGAGTGTAAGAGTGCAGAGTTCCTCTTGGAACCTGGAGGTGCTCATGCCATTGTGCCTTTTCCTCTCCTCACTACGGAGACTTTCTATTGTGATGAGAAATTAAGCTTAACATAGAGCTCTCTTTTACTTTCAGCCTGAAAATTGTTGCTGTGAAGATTTACTCTGCATGCCCTGGCTAGGGTATGCAGATATCAGTTACTTTAAATGTGTAGTTACGATCTGTGTTAATAATCTATGCTTTTAGTTACCCACAATATACAAAGTTGTTTCAATCTTATTCCTAGTAGTATCTTACTTTGTGGACCAGTACCTCAGCTGGTATAAATTATCATAATGTCATTGAAGTCTATGAAATTATGTCAATGTACATAATTGTGGATGATCTGGTCCTTTGCATTTAATATATCTTATCAGAATCAGAAGCTTCAGAAAGGTATCTTCCTATTCAAGGCTAGTTATGAAACAGGGCATCAGAAAGAGTGACTGTCATAAAATCTGACCAGTTTTTTCAAACACCAGCTGTCAGTTTGCCCTGGAACATAAAACAGCCTCATAAGCCCCAAAGACTCATGTCCAGATAAACCAAGAACTACTTTAAAAATGTAGATACTTTATATTCACAGTTCACTATGTGTTTGTAGATGTATTAAATTCATACAATTCTTTCAGAGACTACACATGCACCAAAATGGTGAAAATTCTCCATAGTCTTCTTATTTACTTTGCATAAGTGGTTTGAACAAGCTAAAATAGATTTTTAACTGAAGATTTTTATCTTGTTGTAAAACATTAACATTTTATGGATAGTTAACTGGGTTTTTTTTAGTTTAAGTAAATATTGTCAATCATGAAATCTAGGTGCACCACAAATTTAAAGTTAGATATTAGTTTAAACTGCCTCAGCATACAGTAAAAACAATATATCCAACAGAGATAGAGATGTTCTCTGAATTACCAAGCTCCCAAAACCTTTGTGACTTCACAGATTAGAACCAACACCTTGAATTGCACCCAGAAGCAGATGGGAAACCAGATGCGAAACTAATGAAACTTGAGTATCTCCAAGGTATTCACAAACAAAAAATTGCCTTGTGTGAGATAAGATAAGTTTAAAATGCATGTATTCCAGAGGTGTGAAAAACTTCACACCTATAACAAATGTGGCAAAATTAATTTGCTTTCCTCCCACTTTTAGTGCTGATAGAAAAATACTCTGCCTAGTGCACTGTCAACTAGAATAAACTTTCTCTCTAGCACAACTGGAAAGCCTTGACAGGTGAGAGAAGATGAAAGGACATTGAAGAATGAATAAAATTTGCTAAATATTTTGCAAAAATTGCCTATTGGTGCATCTCAGACTTCTAGAACTTCTCTATCACTGAATACAGTAAATAAACAATATAAACAATATACACTCCAAAGTTACAATCTTCATGTCCCTGCTCAAAGACTATATCATGATTACAATTAATCAGTTAAGGGAGAAATGTTAACTATTGTATTAGAAAAAATGTGTATAATAGATACACACAAATATTTCAATAATTTACCCAAGACTATAATTTGGGTGAATAAATATAATTTATTAGAAAAGATCACAAAAATATCAAGTAAATTATTCAATTTAGTTTTAAAAAAACAACAAAAATGGTGGCTAGTCAGAACTTATTTGACCCCTCTATCTGTTTACCCAGATGATGGTAAAAAAATATTTTCAGATTTGGAATAATTTGTGTTTCTGCACAACATAACTCGCATAGCAAGGATCTGTACATCACTGTATACACTCAGATTATAGTAATGATCACAGTATAACACATGTTGTAAAAGGTTAAGTAACTATCTAAATCCCTCAGTTAGACGAATCTTCTCAAAAGCAAATAGAGAGAGTATATAAACTGCCATAAAGAGAAATTCCCAGCAACACAGAGCAGCAGACTGGAAGTATGAAATGACAAGGAGAAATTCAGAATATTGTCTGAAAATATAAATTTTAGATTAATAATTGAGATTTATACAGAAACACACAGTGTTTAAACCAGTGTACAGAACTATTGGAAAGCATTGCTAGGAATTTACTTTGTTATCTCTGCCACAGTTAGAGTTGGCTGAATTATGCTGTCAGAACTTGGAATGCATAAATCCACTTTACATATAGACAAGAACAGAATCCTTTGCAGAAATCTTTAAAATAGTACAGAATTCAGGCAGATGCTTGCAGTAAGACAACCTATATTGCAAAAAAAAAATCAATTTGCCATTTGTAATGAGAATTCTTATGAAGAAAGACTTGAGATTACTGTACTTAGTTATTATTTTCACAATGGTACATCTACTGTATGAAGCATTATAACACAGTAGATAGCAGGAGCCATTTTATCCTTGTGAATATGAGCATAGCACTGAAATCCACTCATGGAAGAGGTTAATTCATATTGAGAACTTTGGAAAAATGTTGTTAGAAAAGATTTCCCTCCCTCTGGCTTTCCATAATACACATTCTTGTTCTGTTTCAGTATGTCTCAAGGAAAAGAATGTTCCCAATTTTCTGGCACTAGTTACTGAAAAATTGTATAAAAAATGGAGGGGTTTTTTTAGCTACAGAGCAAAGATGGCACTGAGATGAGATTTAGATTCATACTACACAGAATTTTGAGGGTGTCTGTACGCAGGATTTTGGTTTAGGTGCATCTCTTATACAGAACCCTTCATTTCCCCAGCACAATCCATTAGCTCCTTATTAGAACCACCCATTTTTGCAACAGATGAATTTTAGACATGTGTCTTTCACCATATGGCCCCAGGTATTCTGAATTTCATGGCCACAGAAATAAGCATTGTGACAGCATTGTGTGCCAAAATCATAGCTTTCATTAAAAATAATAAAACAATATTTCTAGACCTCCAGGTTGCAAAGAAAAGCTTGAAAATGCAAATCAAGTGTAAACCAATGCAGAGGCAGCCCTCTGTGACTGCCACTTAGGCTACATCTATGCTACAGCCAGGATCGATGCTCTGAGATTGATCCACCGGAGGTCGATTTAGGGGGTCTAGTGAAGACCCGTCAATTCGATAGCAAATTGCTCTCCAGTCGATCCCTGTACTCTACCCCAGTCAAGAAGAGTAAGGTAAATCGATGGGAGACGTTCTCCCATTGACCTCCCACGGTGTAGACCCTGTAGTAACTCGATCTAAGGTACGTCGACTCGAGCTACGTTATTCACGTAGCTGGAGTTGCATAGCGTAGGTGAACTTGCTGTGGTAGTGTAGACGTAGCCTTAGAAAATGGCTATGGAAGTAAAGAACGGTCTCTTTCATACAGGGCTGACCACACTACTTCTGAACCACAGCCTTCCCTACTAGATATAGTAATGAACAACAGAGATTGTAAACTGAGCAGTAATCAATGGATCAGCAAAGGCTAGTGAAAAACTTCCTGATGCTCCAAAATGGGAATGTAGAGATGCTAATTTATACCAGAGCTTGATAAATTTATTTTTTTTATTTAAAATACAAAATATGTAGAGGGAACCATGTATACCATGCTTAATGCCTATTGTCACATCTATATTGTGCGCAGATAGAAGGGACTACACATATATTTAGGTGAAACATGAATATTTCATCATCTTGTCTGCAAGTATGTTATTCTTCACATAAATCTATACTGCATGTGATTTTAAAAAAAATCTGTTGCTATTAAATTAGCATCTCAGGAACCAAGAGAACTACAGATTGAACAAATAAAGTTCTTTAGCATGTAAGGACCAAGAGTGTCTTACAGCCACAAATAGCCAGGAAAAGAAATTCCTAGGAGAAGTCTACTTCACTAAAACCACTCGACCAAGAGGTGGGTAGTAACATTAAACTGGTTTCACTGAATTGAAGGATACAACTGAGCAAAGAGAGTAGATTCTCATTTCAAAGTTCACAGTGAGGCCTATGCCTTATCTTGTACCTGTGTGGATGTAAGCAGGGCTGCTGGAAGACTCAGAGGTTGGGAACTCTGTCTTCCTCTATAGGAGAACATGGGACAAGCCTGCAATTAATTTACATGTAGAAAGGTGACCTCCCTAGGTTATACTTTAATTTCTGAAAGCCAGGAGTACAAGTACAGCTCTAGGTGAGGGCTCAGGAACCATGGTTTTATTTATTTTAGAAAAGGACCCCCTAGATGGATTCAATCTGAAGCTTGTTGCCACCATTGGCACCTGACAAAAAAGGCTAGGATGGTAATAATGGTCATAAATAGGGCCTGATCCAGCTGTCTTTAGTTAAAACTCCCAGAAAGACATACAGAATATTTGTTTTTCTCATAACATTGGTGAATTTAAACATCTCCTTACTTATTTCATTATTTTCAGGATTCTCTTCACTCACAATTATATATAAATACATGAAAACTATATGATGTCCTCTGATGTTTCCATAGTGCTCTGCAGAGATCTATCATTAATCATGACAGGGGCAGCTCTAGCCATTTTGCTGTCCCAAGCACAGTGGCATGCCACAGGGGGCGCTCTGCCAGTCACCAGTCCCGCGGCTCCGATGGACCTCCCACAGATGTGCCTGTGGACGGTCCGCTGGTCCCGTGGCTCCGGTGGACCTCCTGCAGGCACGCCTGCGGATGCTTCGCCGAAGCCGCGGGACCAGCGGACCCTCCGCAGGCACGCCTGTGGGAGGTCCACCGGAGCCGCCTGCCACCCTCCCGGCGACCGGCTGAGCGCCCCCCGCGGCATGCCGCCCCAAGCACGCGCTTGGTGTGCTGGGGCCTGGAGCCGCCCCTGAATCATGAACTAGAACAACTAAACCTTTTAGCCCCATGTCTCCTGAAAGCTACTTTGAAAATTCAAGAGGAACTAGATTCTCAAACACAGAGGCTTAAATTGCAGCAAAATATATGTATGCAAGTGCAGGCACCTACGCTAATTTCAGAAGCTCCAAGGGGCCAGTAGCAATGCAATAAAGAGCTACAGAGTTAGTGCAAACCCAGAGGGAGTTTAGATCTGAGAGGAGGTAGCCAATGACAGGATATTCAGGACAGACTTGGACAAATATAGCAAACATTTCTGTGAAGGCTTGTTCCAATTACAAATCAATTTGTCCTGGCCCATGCTCATGCCAATTTTTTATTTGCTTTCTGTTATTTTCATGGCACACACACAGAAGTTAGTTAAAAACATAAAATACTCTTGTTGGAAAGTTGAAGCATAGCATTACTTTTTCTTATCAATCAGATCCTTAATACAAAAGAATCCCACAAAAAAAGAGAGACACAACTCATCCCCACCTTGGCTGTATGTCTGCAGTGCACACTGACGGAAGAAAAACCCAGATCACAGGCTTCCCTGCAGAGACCCCTAGCCTGCAAACAGGACCAGGAAATCCCTTACAAATTAAAGTGATAGCTTCTCATTTTAACACAGATTTCAACTGAAGGCACATTCTTCCCATTCCTTAATTAACAAATCCAGTTAAAAAAATAATGCTATCACAAGTTTAACCATATGGGAGATCTGTGATTTCACTGTAGGCAGTGGTGTCTGTCAGGAGGACAAGGTAACACTTGGGCTTTCTTCCATTCCTTATTGATACTAGCTGGCTCAAGCAAAGCAGAAGCTCTTCCTCTCAGTCACTGTCTTCTGGCACCACATGCTCCTCTGGCCAACAAAACCTACAAATCATTTTTACTTACTTACTACTTATCCTTCAACTATCCTGAGCTTTTACCTGGTAACAGTTGCTCTGTTTAACTCTTCATTATGTCCTCTTTTACCTTTACCAAATGCCTCACCGGTCTCAATACCACACCCTTTTCTCACCTCATCCCTCCCCTGTCATTATGTACCAACACTGTGTGAGGCAGAAAAACCTGGGTGGGGGAAGGGATTATGTTGTGGGGTTTTCACAGTGTTCTGTCTTTCGTCAAGTCCTTTTGGTAAATCTTGTCTGATTAAATCAAATCTAGTACATACCTGACATCTTATAATTAACTCTCTGTGGAGAAAGAAGTAGTTTGGGGCTATTTAGGAAAGCTGGATGAGCACAAGTCCATGGGGCCGGATGCGCTGCATCTGAGGGTGCTAAAGGAGTTGGCCAATGAGATTGCAGAGCCATTGGCCATTATCTTTGAAAAATCATGGCGATCGGGGGAGGTCCCGGATGACTGGAAAAAGGCTAATGTAGTGCCCATCTTTTAAAAAGGGAAGAAGGAAGATCCAGGGAACTACAGGCCAGTCAGTCTCACCTCAGTCCCTGGAAAAATCATGGAACAGGTCCTCAAGGAATCAATCCTGAACCACTTAAAGGAGGGGAAAGTGATCAGAAACAGTCAGCATGGATTCACCAAGGGCAAGTCATGCCTGACTAACCTAATTGCCTTCTATGATGAGATAACTGGCTCTGTGGATGAGGGGAAAGCAGTGGATGTGCTATTTCTGGACTTTAGCAAAGCTTTTGATACAGTCTCCCACAGTATTCTTGCCAGCAAGTTAAAGAAGTCTGGGCTGGATGAATGGACAGTAAGGTGGATAGAAAACTGGCTAGATGGTCGGGCTCAATGGGTAGTGATCAATGGTTCCATGTCTAGTTGGCAGCCGGTATCAAGTGGAGTGCCCCAAGGGTCGGTGCTGAGGACGGTTTTATTCAATATATTCATTAACGATCTGGAGGATGGTGTGGACTGCACCCTTAGCAAGTTTGCAGATGACACTAAACTGGGAGGACTGGTTGATACGCTGGAGGGTAGGGATAGGATACAGAGGGACCTAGACAAATTAGAGGATTGGGCCAAAAGAAATATGATGAGGTTCAACAAGGACAAGTGCAGAGTCCTGCACTTAGGACGGAAGAATCCCATGCACTGCTACAGACTAGGGACCGAATGGCTGGGCAGCAGTTCTGCAGAAAAGGACCTAGGGGTTACGGTGGATGAAAAGCTGAATATGAGTCAACAGTGTGCCCTTGTTGCCAAGAAGGCTAGTGGCATTTTGGGTTGTATAAGTAGGGGCATTTCAAGCAGATTGAGGGATGTGATCATTCCCCTCTACTCAGCACTGGTGAGGCCTCATTTGGAGTACTGTGTCCAGTTTTGGGCCCCACACTACAAGAAGGATGTGGACAAATTGGAGAGAGTCCAGCGCAGGGCAACAAAAATGATTAGGGGGCTGGAGCACATGACTTATGAGGAGAGGCTGAGGGAACTGGGATTGTTTAGTCTGCAGAAGAGAAGAATGAGGGGGGATTTGATAGCTGCTTTCAACTACCTGAAAGGGGGTTCCAAAGAAGATGGATCTAGACTGTTCTCAGTGGTAGAAGATGACAGAACAAGGAGTAATGGTCTCAAGTTGCAGAGGGGGAGGTTTAGGTTGGACATTAGGAAAACCTTTTTCACTAGTAGGGTGGTGAAGAACTGGAATGGGTTACCTAAGGATGTAGTGGAATCTCCTTCCTTAGAGGTTTTTAAGGTCAGGCTTGACAAAGCCCTGGCTGGGATGATTTAGTTGGGTTTGGTCCTACTTTGAGCAGGGGGTTGGACTAGATGACCTCCTGAGGTCCCTTCCAACCCTGAGATTCTATGATTCTATGATTCTATGGAGTCTTCTGAGTTGCAGACTGTGGGGTAGATCTAGATGAGAACAGGGAAATTGCAATATAATGTGGCAGGGGTCTTCTGTCATTTTTGTCTAATACTCATTTCAATTTCTGCTCGAAATGCACTGTCAATCCATTTGATGCTAGATGATAGATAGCTGACTCACAGTGCACACTTATCATTGGAGCACCCTTTGCAACAGGACCACTTCCTCTATTTAGCCAGCTCATCCTCCGACAACAATAAAAATAAATAAACCACAATCTGACTATTGTGCCTCCTTTCCTGTGGGGATGGGAGGTCATTGTCAATCTCACTTCTTATACCACACTCACCACTAGAGTGCTCCCCTGGCATTAGAGTGTGATTCTGCAAGAATATGCATCTCTAGCACCACATGATGGTCATCTGTATGTGCCCGATTCAATCCTCTGGATGATAAGCATCCAAGTCTACCCCTTTCGGGGCAACAAAAGCTCAAACTAGTAATCAGAGTCTCTCAAAAAATCTACCCTTCTCTGGTTTCTGGGTTCAATTTCCTTCTTCATCTATTCCAGAGTCTTCTCCCTTAGCTCCAATATTGATCACTGACTTCTCAGAATGAGCATCTCTGAGATCTCTGCTCTCTTCCAGGCATAGGATCCATCACAGAAAACCCTGTGGTCCCTCCCTTCAGTCTGACCTTATGGGGCCCAGGGTGTCCATTAATTAATCACCATATACTCCAAGTCCCACCCATTTCGCTAAGAAGCAACTAATTAGGTACATCCATTGCATCTATGCTATAATTAATGGACTATTAATCCCTTTCCAGCCCATGATGGGTTTTCACCCTACCACACTGACCCATTATGGTTCACCAGATTTTATCATAGAAATGTCTGAAAATCATCAGAAATAATTTGTGGACAGTTATCTGAAAAAGGTCCTCAAGTAACAGATAGATAAGTAAATATATTGCATAGTAATATGATGAGTAAACATATGCAAAGCATTTCAGCTGCTTTTACTGACGAGGGCATTGTCATGTGCCCCACCTCTGGCCACTGAGAAGAAGGATCAACCGCTACTAAGTACAATTGCTTATTTCTGTCTACAGACTCAATGTGTAACTATTGCCAGGGCTTTATAGCCCACTTCCATGGATGACATGGTGTCTTTTCTGGCATGCTTTGCTGGCTATTACAGGAGCTGATTTTCAGGAGCGTCATTTCAGATTTTGGTGTGTGGGGGGGACTATAACCGTGTTTCCAGGGGCTTCTTAGGCACTTGAAAACTCTAGGTTTATGGCAGTACCAGTCTTGTTAATCTCTCCTGATATGGAAGCTGTTCCATACCCCTAATCATTTCTGTTGCCCTTCTCCGTGTTTGCCAAATCCAATTATCGTTTTTGAGATGGGGTGACCAAATCTGCACACGGTATTCAATATGTGTGTGTACCATGGATTTATATAGAGGCGCTATGATATTTTCTATAGTATTATTTATCCCTTTCCTAATGATTCCCAATATTCTGTTAGCTTTTTTAATTGTCACTGCACATTGAGCAAATGTTTTCAAAAAACTATCTGCAATAATACCAAGATCTCTTTCTTGACAGGTAAAAGCTAATTTAGACCCCATCATTGTATATGTATAGCTGGGATTATAGTTGGTTCCAATCCTGCTGCTTCCTCATAGTCTCATCCCCTCAGTTTCACTCCACATCTGCCCCTTCTGCCCTCTCCTCTCCTGTCCCCATCACCTCATTTTCCTTCCATTTTAACTGATCTCGTCCTAAGTGAACCCAACTCACCTCCACCTGTCCAAAACCAACCAACCAACCAACCAAACAAACAAAAAAAACCTGCGGAACTAACATGTTTTTTGCCATCACATGCTTCACTCTACTTGGGTGTTATAGCCCTTCCCCTACCCTGTGACTGTCTTGCCTATTAGATTGTAAATGCTTTAGAGCAGGGACCATCTACTACACCGTGTTTGTACAGTAGCTTAGTGGGTTCCCACTCTTTGCTAGCCCTTAGGCATGACCGTAATCAAAACATTTAAAAAAATGTTTAAATTTGATTACTTCCACTTAACCTGGCTTTACTAAGTAGGAAGAGTTGGTTAATTGATTAACTCACATAACTTAATTGATACACCCACCCTACAAAATGAAACAGAAGACAGAGTTGTTCCAAAACAATAGATACATTTAAGAACATTAATGTTCTAATGTGATGAAGAAGTTTGAAATTTCAAAGAGCGGCAAAGCTAACTGTTTCCTGCTAACTGATGCAAGGAACTAACTGAAGATAGGAAAAATATTAAGGAAGTCTGAAACACTAGTTATGTAGAAATTGTTTGAAGTAACTAGTAAGGAATCAATTTTCAACATGCAGGATACACAGGAAAAGATAGTTGGACCAGATTCTCACCCAGTAAAATTGGCCTAGCACAACAGGGGAGAATCTGGTCCATGAACAAAAATAAAAAGGAGACAGAATAGTTAAGGAGAGTAAGCAAGACTCTTAGAAAACATAAGAGAACTATGAGCAATAAGCTTAAACAACAGATCTTGCCAGATACATATAATTGCTTTTTTGATTGTTACAAAAAAGGGAAAGCCTAGAAATAATGTATTTTGATTTCACTGAGGTATTTGAAATTGTCTCATGACAACTTCTTTGAAAAAAAATAATGTAAACCATCTTGCATATGAACAACGTTATATGGATTGATAAAGGCTGAGGAACTTGAAAGGATTATGATGAATGGAAAATTATTAAATTGGAGGGAGGTGTCAGTGTGTCACCATTGGGATCTGTTTATTTAATACCCTCATTAATGATCTGGAAGACAGATTAAAGAGCACATTTATAACATGCATAGATAATACTAAATTAGGAGGTGAAATATACACCAGGAAGGATTGAGAAATATAAAGGAAACTTGGGAGTTTAGAAATATGAGTGGAAAATGCACACTAATGGGGGGAGGAGGGGTAATCCACACTGCAGATAGTCAATGGAAGGGAACAATGGTTATCAGTAATACCTAAAGAGATTCAGGTGCCATAGCATACAACAAATTAGATATGAGTTTGCAATGTGATCTGAAAACAAAAAATGCCCAATACAATTCTGAGCTACAAACATGGATTTGTCACCTACTGGAAATAGTTCCTCTCCATATGGCTTTGGTGTGATCAGACCTGGAACATTACATGCATTTCTGGATACGTTCTTAGAAAGGAGGGAGATTTGAGAAGAGCAGCATAATGGATAAGCACTCTGTAGTGATGGATTGAGGAGGGAAGACAAGTTAAATATGCATAGCTTGCCTAAGAGATGACGAAGGGAGGTAATCAAAAAAACCTACAAATATTGGAATAGTGCTACCAGACCAAGCTGAAAAAAGGAATTATTTGGGATTTTAAAAAGAATAATGGGATAAAGAAAGAAGATAAAAAATTAAGACATCATAAAACTATTCCTGACAGCCTGAGTTATTGGGTTATGAAATATTCTCCCAGGAGAAATGGTAGAAACTCCATCAGCTGGGACATCTGAAACTAGACAAGGTAGAACAGCAATAAATGTATGACAGGGAATAACCTTTCATTGGCAGGGAGCGGTCTAAGATGACTTCATAGGTCTTTTCAAGTTCTAATTTCCTTGACTTCATGAATCTATGGCATATAAAACAGTCAATTGGATATTTTTAATGGAATATTCCCCATACTTTTCCTGTTTGCACCCCTGTATGCAAATTAGAAGTTTATTTTGGATATTGTGCTCCTATACTATATGGCCCAGATCCTCAAAGGATCCTCAAATCCCTTGAGGGCCTGGGCCTGTGTTTTATTGGCAGGCATATATTGTAAAACTAGAGAACACCTATACTATCAGCCCTCCATTACAATAACATTCTCTTTTGCTACAAGCTAAATATATATTTAGTGTTTTTAAACAGCATGAACCACAGTAGGCTCAAAGTTTTCCAGCTGTCGTATTCATCTATAGACATACAAGAATGTCAGTACCTGAAGATAGTATATATATTCTAATAATACTTACTCTTGGTTCAAAAATATCAGAAAACCAGTGTTGTATAACATCTTGAATACTTTGAGCTCTGTTAAATAGACAGAATCACAGCTTGTCAGACTCATCAGCCACCAGCTGGGACCATGAAACAGGAATATCAGAGATACCAGGTTTACCTTTACTCAGCAGTGTCTGTTTGTATTTCCATTAATAGGTAGATTGTTTTAACTTGTGATTATAATATAGTGTTTGCCTAGCACTTAAGGTTGCAAAACTGTTCCCATTATAAGCACTGTTTTCAGTTGGTCATAATTAACTGTAAGGATGAAATTTCTGTTAAAAAAACATAAAAAATAAAAATAAAAAAAGCCTTATCTATTTTGTGGTTGTTAAAGGGTGAAAAAATGTTTTCTCATTATTGAAAAGAATTGTTCTCAGTTTTTATAGGATGAAGAAAGACACAAATAGCTGAGCACTGAAGCTTGAAGATTGGCATATAAATTATCCACACAGAGAAGTAGATGATTTGCTAAATTGCAAAACCATAATAACACAATGATGAACAAGTGAAAATAATTCTGCACTGTTCATTTTTGTAAAATTACTCTTTAGTAATAACTTGTCAAGTTTAAACCTTCATAGGTTTAAAACTGCACAACAATTTTCTTCCCATCAGTTTTGGAAAGAATTGGAGCCCACATACCAGGGCTCCAACACAGAAAGATCATTTGGGGGATCATGACAAGGGGATGGACAGCACCAGGAAGAGGTTGCAGTACTGCAGTATATCATGAGATCATTTGCGGAAAAGGAGGCATCAGGCAAGGGAGGTTGAAGATCAGGAAAGGAGTCACCTTTACTCTCCTAAGAGGGTCTCTGAGCCTTCGGCAACATTCCTCAATCCCATGAAGGGACAGATCAAACCAAAATGTATGATCACTCCTAAAGCAATCTAACATAACTGTGAGGAGCTAAAAGGATAGCTAGAGAGGCCAAATAAGAAAGATGACCTCACTGTCTCAATCATGTGCCAGGCTTGTTATCCCCAGGGGAGTCTCTGACATGCTTCAAACCAAACACACTGCTTCAGGTAGAATAAACAAACACATTTATTAAGTACAAAGATAGATTTTAAGTGATTGTAAGTCAAAGCACAACAAGTCAGATTTGGTCAAATGAAATAAAAGCAAAACGCATTCTAAGCTGATCTTAACACTTTCAGTGCCTTTATAAACTTAGATGCTTCTCACCACAGGCTGGCTGGTTGCCCTTCAGTCAGGCTTTCTCCTTTGATCAGTGCTTCAGTCTTTTGATGGTGATGTCTGTAGATGGAGGTGGAAGAGAGAGGAAGAGCAAGGCAAATGTCTCTCCTTTTTATCATGTACTTCCCTCTTTGCCCCCCCTTCAGAGTACAGGTGAGCATTACCTCATTGTAGTCCCAAACTGACCAAAGAAGCAGGTGACTCACTCAAGAGTTCAACAGATTCTTTGTTGCTGCCTAGGCCAGTGTCCTTTGTTCCTGTGAGGCTGGGCTGGGTTTGTCCCATACATGCCCTGATGAGGTGTGAACTGTCCCCCTGCTTTTAGAGAGTTTTTGCCTGGGCTTCCTTTAAGCCACAAAGACACATTTTCAGCCTCATGACTATATACATGAAATTACAACCTATAACATTACAATAACATTACTATAACAACAATTACTATAACATTATTACTACAAGAATGTTCAGTACATCATGAGCCTTCCAAAGACACCCAACATGACAAACTTTGCATTAGATACCACACAATCATATTATAAGTGTAAGCAGAGTCAGGATGAGCCCTACCCTGACATCTGGTGGTACATTATGAGGAGTGGGCAAAGGAATTTTAGGAATGTGCATTTGCATTGGTAAACCCACTCCACTTAGCATAACACACAGCAGCATGGGATGGTTATTTTCACACTGTGGGATCCCCAATTTCTTTGTTATTGGGGCAGGAAGGAAAAAAAGGGGCTGTTACCTTAATTATGTGAATGAGGAACTATGAGACTGCTTTATGACAGAAATGACTCAACCTACATTAAATAGTACTTGCTAGACAAGGGACAGGGGTTCCAAAACCCAGTGAAGGGAGAGAGGCTGGGGACTGGTGTGTGTACCTGATGGTATGGGCCCCTTTTGAGGGCCTGGAACACCAATTGCACTTCCTCCTCTCTCCACTGTTAAAGAGCAGAGCTAATTTTGAATCCTTTAGGAGTCCATCTAGAGGTTGCTGACCTGAATTCATGTTGGGCCATGTGGCAGTGGGGCTCTCCTACTACAAGTTGAAATCACTAAAAGAGCTAAGCTTACTAAGCTGAGATCACTGAGTGCTGTGTTAAGTAGTGGGAGAGCCTGAAGATCTATCACCAAGCAGCTGGCAGAGCGGAGCAGTCTGCAGCACGTTGGAGCAGCCCATGGAACAGTGAGCAGTGTGGAGCGGTTTGTGGGGGACGGCTGACGTGGTTCACGGGTCTGCTGGAGGAGTGGCACAGCTGGTGGAGTAGAGCCAGTCGTGGTGAAGGCTGCAGCAGAACTCCACGGAGAAGCGGGGCAGTCGGCCCTGGCCCACGTAAGGTGTCCCTAGCACCCTGTGTGTGTGACCCCCCCATTTCCACCCAGGCTGGGGGGGGGTAAAACTCTGCAGATAAACTTTTGAACTCTGGGGTGGCACTGACCGGAGACTGAGACTTTTGGGTTGTTGGACTTTGGGGTGATTGGACTTAAGACCCTAAGGACAGTGCCAAATGTACTTGGAGGTGGGTTTTTGCTTATGGTTTGTGTATAGTCCTGTTTGTGGTGTCTCTCCAACGTGATGCCACATTGTTTCCCTCCTTTATTAAAAGGATTTTGCTACACTCAGACTTCGTGCTTGCGAGTGGGGAAGTATTGCCTCCTAGAGGCGCCCGGGGGGGTAGTAGGTAATTGTCCCAGGTCACTGGGTGGGGGCTCGAGCCGGTTTTGCATTGTGTTATTGAAACGGAACCCCTGGATACTGAACCCGGCCCTTGTTGCTGCCAACTCAGAGGGGCAGAAGGGTTACATAAGGATGAGCATGGGGGTGTAGGGTGTTCCCCTGAGGTACAGAACATCACACTGGTTATGGCCAAACACCAACTTTGAAAGTCTGCTAGGAACGCAACCTCCACCTGAGTCCTTAAGTAGGAGCCCAAATGGACCAGCACTGGATCAGACTTTTGGAACTATTGGCATAATTTTGGTGACACACCCATTCTATATTTATCTATGTATCAATCTAATCTGTCTATTAGCCAGAGTTAAGGTTGGAGATTCAATCTTAACTTTTTCAACTCTTGGCTTTGCATGCATTACTGTGGAGTGTCAGCATTCTGTTAATGTTTCAGTATGGGTTCTTGTTCTTTTTCTCAGTCAAGTTGATTGTATTATAAACCATTAAATAGTTAGTTAACTATTTTTCTTTTCTATCTCAGTCTTCAAATTAGAATAACTAATGACCTTACACAGGAACTACCAAAGCTATTAAATTAACTTGTGATGTGGAAAGGGCTACCATTCTTTACCATGTTTGGCATATAGAGTCTCAGCATGTCAGGTAATCTCTTTATATCAGATATCCCCACTTTTTAAATAAAACTAATTATTGCTTTAGTAAATCTTTTAAAACAGCAAATAATTGATGGCTCCTGATTTCTATTTAATTGGATTATGGGCTGCATGATATATTCTATACAAACTCAGGATGTGGAAATTAGCTGGAAATTTTCCATTCCTTTGTAAAATATATTCTTCAGCATTTTTCCAAATTGTATTTGTAACAGTCAAAGGACTTTCAGTAAAATGTGTCTACTCAGAAAAATGACTTTAAAAAGGTGCTATTTTTACAGTTATTTTCCAAAGTACGAATGCACATCAAATTTTCATGAGAAACAGAATTATGTTTTCCTTTAGAAAATTTTGACTCCCAATGGAAAGATAATGTAATTTTTTATAATAATAAAATAAATGGAAAATGGTCAAATCCCTGTACCAAAACAACCCTAAATCTTTAGAGGTTCAATGCACGAACCCAGACCAATATTTTGCAAGTACCTTTTTTATGAGGCCATGCAAGGGTGGTAAGGGAAGCAAGAGGGCCCATATCAGTTCAGAATCCAGATATAATTATAAATTCATTAATAATAAATATTTATATTAATATTAATAATAAATAATGTCATGTATATATGGCCAAAGACAGAAATCTTAACTCAGCTCTTAAACAGACAAAACTTCATTCACATCAATGGAACATTTCCAAGAGAAGAGCAGGATGCACTATTAAGGCTGTATTGAGATTTGCAGTTACATCTGGATTAAGTCCTTTTGTTTGTGTGAAAATCAATATATATTAGCAGAAAACATATAAATACTTCCACTTAGTATAGAGATTTGGGGCCTGAGTCTTCTTAACTGTTCAGTCCTAGATCTGGTTAAAATTTTTCACTCAGTTTTAATAAAAAACAAAGGGTTTCACACAGAAATTATCAAAATTAACCAGATTTTATGTTTTTCATGAAATTTTGCACACACACAAATTTCTAAAAATATTTTAGTAAAAATGGTGAAAAAATAACATTTAAAAAAAATAGAAAATATGTCAATTTTGAACCATGCAAAATACAAACACCTTCAAAATTTCAAAAAAATCCAGAAAATCCTTTTCCTATTTTTTGACCAGTTCTCCAGGATCATTCTATACTCCTTCATTTCAGTACAATTAAAAGTAAATCCTTTCAGGAGCTTAAAATTGACAAGGATTTAAAGATGACTCCTTTCTGAACTTTAGATTTGAAGTCTAATTTTTTTTTAACCTAACAAATGACTTGGTTATAGCAGTTCAAATTTAAGTCTTATTTAACTGTAGAGAAGAGGCTAATTAAAATACAATGGTAAGACTAATGGCCAGAAGCTCGGGGGTGGGGGCTGGGGTGGAGGGGGAACTCTCTACTCCCTCTATTGGTGGAAAGGGCAAAGTTCTGTCATAGAGAGCTTCAACCTACCCATAAATTTTTACTTACTGGCCCTTTTGCTGCCATTAACCACCTGGCAGAAGAGTTACATAATCTTAAAGTTATTAACATTATTAATTGTCACTGTTTTTAGGCCAAAGGAAGCCAGTAGAGGATGTATCCTTCATAAAACAACCAGCTAAGAGCACACAGCATGCTTCACTGTCTATGCTGGTCCTAATGCTGACCCCGCCCTTCCAGACCTGTTCCATAACTATAGTCGCCAGTCAGCCCACCCCTCTATCTCCTTTGTGTTTTTTTCTGTTTATTTTTCTTCTTCCCCCTCACCCAGCTTCCCACAGACTTGCTAAGCTTCAAAGGGGACCCAAGCAAACAGATTTAGTAAGGTTCTTGGGACCGGACAGCTATTGAGGCAGACTATTGTAAAACCATCAACTGAATAAAGTGCTTTGCTGGTGGAATAGGAACTAAGAAGAGAGATAGGAAAGGGTGGCACAGAGACTGGTGTTTGTGCTAATGAGGCACTTTCTGTGGTTGTCAAAACTTTATTTTTGAGCTCCCCAACACTGGCTTCCCAGTTTAAGACACTAATACTCGCTCCATAGCTCCCTGCATGGCCTCCTGACCCTCACCTTTCTCTGCCTGTCCAACTTCCTGTCACCCTCCATCACATTCCACTTTTAAACACTTCCTGTTCATATTATATGAAGTATGTGCATCTGATTTTCAGTAACTGGATCTAAACTTTGTGGGAGGCTATAGATATGAACTATAGGGAACATAGAAGTGTACTGTTGGCATCCGTGGTTGTAAAGATAGGTAATATGTGGGTTATCTGGATGCTAATGTTTTCTTAACTAATGATTTCCTAAATTTCCAGTGATTTAATTGATAGACATGCACATGAGCAGCCTTAACTCTAAGGGCTTGGCTATGCTGCACCACCACGCAGAGTATAGGGATGTGAATTGCATTAACATAATCCTGTTTCAAATAGGACTACGATAACATGAACTAGGTACCTTTTAGTTTGCGGCAGCGGAGGCCACATCAGGCAGTTAGACCTCAATTCTCTGGTCCACTATGGTACTGTATAGACACAGCCTTAGTTGACCAAGTGTTTTGTGTGAGATTGTTGTAGTTGTATCTGTTGCCTGTAGCACATGGCTTCCTTAATCAGGGCTTTGTTCAAGAGAGCAACCTGCAGAGCTAACTCTCAGTTTTTGTTGTTGTTTAATTCTCTGACATACAGTGACATAACACATAGAATTATTTATTCCTGATGCATTTCTCTATGGTTTGTGTCCTTTTCCCTTTAGGAACATCATCCTTGTTGAGAGTTGTTTCCCTCTGTGGTTGTTTCCTACCCTGCAGAGAAGAACCTTTCACTTGTATATTTCAAATACTTTATGTTAATATCAGGTCAAAAGAACAGAAACCTGGTTCCAGCTTCCCCTGATGACCCTGATCACCTTTATGAAAGTGATTGTTGATGTCAGTGCTGCTTTTGTTGCTAGTTTTTCCTTTTATTATTTAACGTTTGTTGCCTACTGCGCTACATGATGATAATTCACACACAGAAGAAAAAACGTTTAACCCATGCTGTTCAGTTCTAGTGGATTGGCCTCACAGTGGAAAAAAATAAAGCAAGGAAATCATATATTTATATTCAACACAGTTCTGTTTTCAAGTATTATTCCACTACCTTCACAACATTCAACTGCAGCAGCACCTTAATACCCTCTCCAATATGCTCAGTTTCAGTCCAACAATACTATCACCCTTAATGCATCAGTGAATAGAAAATCAATCTGGAACACACAATCATAACACAGACCTTCCAGTGCTACATTATATAATAATGTAATGACAACTATAATCGTGAATGAAAGGATAGAAGCAATGGGGAAAAAAGGAGGATCAGAAAGGCAGGAAATTGAATAAGAAAGAATGTTCTCATTGGTTTTAAATAAGCTCTGGCAGATATTCATTCTGCACAGAGAAAAAAATATTTAATAGGAATACTAGTCCTATCACTTAGACCATGCCAGTAGACTGGGCATGGGAAGGAAATTAACCAGAACTGACATCTCTTGGGATGAAAGGCTCTGCACATGACATAAGGGGTTTTCTGGGCTTTATGGACTAGAAAACAAACCATGTACCAATGGTCTCTGTTTGAGATGAAGTATGGCAGTGTAATCTGTAAGCTAAAGAGGCAAGGCACTGCAGTTGGGTGCTCTGCCATCAACTCGTATCCTCTGCAACTTGGCACAGAGAGGGTCTGTAACATACACTCACCAGTAGGTTACAACACTACAGGTATTTTTTTTCATTCTGGTTTATAGCTTTATTATTGAGAGTAATAGATATCAGATACATTTTAAATATCTGCAATATTCTAGCAAAGACAGGAACAAAAATATCAACCTGCATAATATACATTATCAATTCTTTAAACATTTCTGCAGTGTCCATAAACTGGAGAGACAATCTCTACACATCTGCAGCACTGCAAGTAGAGGATCCTAGATGGAGTGAGAAGATAGATGAATGTAGACATGAGGAGTAAGTCCACTGATCTCATTGGGGTTAGAATAGTGTAAATGAGATCAGAATCAGGCCCAATCACTGGACACCGGTACGCAGAAAGCATATGAAATCTGTAGTGGGAACAGTCTGGGATTGAGATGACCATAATGTATAATCAAATAAAATGATAAACGTAATATGATCTAATGGTAAAATAACATTGGCATGCTGTGTGATTGAAATAACTATGAAGATCTCAAGCTGAGAGTGCTTGTTGTTTGATGTGACTATCAACTGGGTGAAAAATGACCGTAATGTACATGTAATATCCTTCCCTACATGACTGGGATGAGCTGTGATTGCCGTATAACTCAGAGCACTTACAAGACTTTGCAGTATTAAAGTTTTGCACTATGGGCCAGATACAGATACTAGAATTTCAATTAACTTTATTAAGCTTTGGATCAGGTCATAAGACCGTTATACAACTGATAATAGTCTAAAGTGTCTGTGGGAAACTATGTGCATTATCTCCTGCAACTGTGTTTGACTGTTTTTGATTTGGTTTGGATTTTGTGTGAAGATGGTTGTTGGTTTAAATGTTGAGGCAAACAAACCCTGAAGTGCTTATTCAGGACTAGATTACTACATCTGGGCACAGCCTTTGTTGTGCGTAATGTAAGCTGTATCATCCCCATTGGTGCTCAGGGAGGAATTACGGTATATGTTAGAGAAAGGTGTACAGAGCACACTCTGCATTATGGTGTGGAGAGGGTGTGGGGCCATGGCCCACCTTTGCCTCATCCTCTTTGAGACCATTTGTGCTCTGGGGGAGTTTGTAGATGGTGAAGTCCTTGTGCACCTGCAAGTGAAGAGATTATGCCCATCTCTTGCCCTCCCTCCCTCACCTAGGGTGTGCAAGGGGTGAATAGGAACATGCCTAGTGCCCTCCCTCAGGGGTGGCACAAGCACCCTAAAAGTAGGGAACTCAAAACATAGCCCCGTCCTCATGCCACCCTTCTGTTGAGGCCTTACCCCACCTCTTCCCCTGAGGCCCACCATGCCCCACCCCTTTTCCCTGAGGCCCCTGCCTTACACCGCCTCTTCCCCCAAGGCCCTGCTCCCGTGCCACCATTCCCCCCAAAGCCCCACTTCCTTGATTGCTCTTCATCCTTCCTCCCCCCTCGCTCTCCCTTATGGTAAAAAGTGGGAGAGTCGTGGCCCCCCTGGTCCAGTGTCTTCTGCCCTCCCTGCTAACTTTATCCCCCATGTAAAGTGTAGGTATATGACAGTCTTATTCAGAGAAACCTTCCATTAGCACCATTGTTATGGCACATTCCATTAATTATCCCCTAAACTGAGACATTAACAAAAGATTAGTGTGCAAACTACCAAAAAAAAAATCATAGTAACCACATCAGAAGAATTGTGGAACATGGTGATAATACAGGGTGTTAGAGGGCTTTCCCTTCACTCCCTCCCTTGGTTCTTGCTATGTAGACAGAAAGCAGAAGACAGAAGTCTAAAGTGCAGGCAATGCAATATTTATTGGGATTAGTTTCCAAGCAAGCATATCCATAGGGCTACATGCCAGCTGAGTCTGTTTCCCAGTGTTCCATTCCCAGCTCTGATGCCACAGAGCCTTTTCCCCGTATCCCTCTTCCCAGATCTGATGCTGCAGAGCCTTGCCTGTGTCCCCGTTCCCCATTCCCTATTCCCCGCTCCTCCTCCTTAACAGGCCCAAATATACCTGCAGTGCATGCCCCTAGTCACACCCTTTACAACTTATGATCATGTTTCATTTTGGGGGGTTGTGGGTTTGTGGACTTCATCCCACCCCTTTTGTACCCTATGGGAGTGGTAAGAAGTGAGGTTGTGTTCTGGCCAAGACCAGGCGTTTCTTTGGCTTTTAGTGTTTCTTATGCCTCCGCCCACATCTCCCTTTGCGCCTCCTAACCGGTTGCTTGACCTTGGCTTGAGAGAGGAGCCAGGCAGCCTTTCAGTGTACACTCATATATTACACTTCCACCATACCTTGTAACACTTTAATGGCTATATCCCTTATCACTCTTCACCCCATCTGCTTGTGGGCAGATGTAACATGGTGTCTTTGTCCTTTGTTTACACATATTAGTGTAAGACAGGGCAGATGAGGGCTGATGTATTAATGTAGTTGGAATATATGGGCCCAAAGAGTTAAAAGAGTTAACATGACCCAGTCACATCCAACATTAAACAGTTTTAAATGAAGTTCGGGGTTTGATACACAGAGACTTCAGCCTGTTTAGCACCATGGCAAACAAGCCATTAAACATTATTCTTATCTGCTATTAAAGATAAAGAAAAGGAAGGAAAAACAATTAAAGTATTTGAAATGTAATGTATTAAGTAAGAATTTCATTTTAACAACATCTATTTCCCTTTAGCTGGAAAGAATATTTAGAAGGGGGAAAAGCTCTTGTTTGACAGTCTTTTAGATGGTATCAAAGATGGTAATAACTGTCCATTTGGGAGAAAAGAAGAGAAGTTAGTAGAGATGGGCTGGAACTGTTGTTATTGCTATTGTTGTTAAAGTCTGATCCCATTTCCTGGAAGGCAAAACAAGAAAAACACACACAAAAGGGGAAAGAAGAGAACAGTAAAGACAGAAAATACAGCTTCAATCTCTGATATTGATTCTCACTTGTAATCTCACTACTGGAAAAACACAGGCACTGCACTCAATCTTATCAGCCACTCTGAGAGCTGGCTAACTTGTACTAGCATTGGGCTGTTTAGGGTATTGCACTTAGCCGCCTTTCTAGTCACAAGCTTACAGTAGTGTTGCAAAATATGCAATCTTGGCTGGCTAAAGCAGACCCTTATAAGATAGATGGGAAAAGATGACAGAGGGGAAAGAGAAGAAATAAGGTTGGGAAGGAAAAAGACACATCTGGAGTGGGACAGTGAAGTCTCACATCCCAGGTGGTGTTTGGAATTTAGTGGAGCTTATGGAAGTGGCGCTTTCATCTGTTTCCCTCTCTTTGGCCTGGTTTAGTCAGCACATCTTTCAGGATTAGATGAAAAAGGTCTGGGTGCCAGGAGAAACTAGGGGTGGCAAACACGATAAAGTCCCCTTCCTCAATCTTTTAGTCAGCTAGCATTCACCATAGCCAGCTCCCCCTCCAAAAAAAAGGCTTTAAAAAACAAACAAAAAACTCCAAAAGGGAGAGAAGGGTAGAATAGCCCATCCCCTCATTATTTTGTCCATTAATTACGCCTAACTCCTGACACACAAATTTTGGCTAGTTGATTTCCTGTCTCACACTGTTCTTGTTTACCAGGAATAATCTTGACACAGTCCTTGAGTTATATCAGTAGGTCTTTCTGTTTCGGATAATTCAGTCTCCGTCTCTTTTTCACAACTTTCCCTGTTTATTATTATGGAGTATTGTGACATTTTATGAACTCTCTTCTCCACAATTGATCTCACAATTAGGGTAAATTTGTAAGCTCAATTATTACAACAGGACATAAGTACTGTACTACAGTTGCAGATCCTTGAGACACATTTTTTTTTCTGAAAGAGTAGTGCAGGTGAATGATGAAAAATTGTATTTGCATATAATCTTACAAAAGAAACCTGTCAATACTTTCCCAGCATTCCTGACTGTTTTATGAGCTTACTTGTGAACATTCAAGTGACGAAGTTGTAACTCACAACAATCATGGATAACAAAAGGGTCAGGAATAATTATGTAAACTAGTTTTTGTTCTGTAATTGCCCCTGGCCTTTGCATGGGACTTTCCAGTAAAAGGGGTGGGTGAGAAAGCTACTTGTGTCCTCCTCAGTATGGACCCATATATTCCCAGTCAAGGGCTCCCAGAGCCATTTTGGAAAGCTCTTTTTATTATCTGTACCATACATTCAAAACATTATAGACATTCACAGAGGTTTTCAGGTTTTTTTTTCTTTATAAGATTTTGGTCATTCATTGAGGGAACACAAACACCATCAAGTGAATTAGATCCACAGTCATGTGACATGGGTAGCAAATGGCAGCCAGTTTACAAACCAAACCATAGCCTAACAAATGTTTGCACAAACTATTAGTGGAGCAATTACAAATAAGGAACACATTCATAACAATCACAACTTGATCACAGATAACTAGTAAGCATTGAAAAGGGGATACTAAGTTTATCCGGTAAATAATTGGCCATATATAATTCAAACAGCTTTAATGTACAGTGTGCTTATGTAATTAATAATGTGAGTTATGGGCCTAATATTCCACATTTTAAAAATGGTTCCCCTATATGTCCAAAGATCTGGGACTGCAAACACTGCAACATTATATAAGAACTATATTCATTTGATTACCAATCTTCTTTGTTAATGGTTCAGTTTGTTTAGGTGGCTACTAAGAAAGAGGATAGTATATTGTATTTCTGCTCAATAGGCTTTATTTTTAGGATAGCAATGGTTTGGTATTTGGGTTTGATGTCCTGATTTCTGAAATGTATTTTTTCCATCTAACTTTATGTAGCAATTCAATAGACTACTCTGTTCTCCATAATACACTTCAAACTATTTATTGTTATTATGGTCATAGAAAAATAACCATAAATTCTCTATAAAGCAGGTCAGAAAAAGGAAGCAACTCACCATTCTCCAAGATTAGGGCAATATCCGGTGATGCCCTGAACTACTTGATAGCAAACTTGTTTCTATCACCAGTCAGTGGTAGTTTCAGTAGATACTATGTTGGATTAGCTGTCCCCCAGAGTCATGATGTTTGAGTTGAGAACACAGATGTAAACATAAACAAAAAGTGAGCAAAATTTACCTAGCTGGAAGGGTTCATTTTCAAAATTATCCAAACTTGTATTGACTAAATATGACTATTTTACATTGTTTGTATTTGTAATCCCCTTTAATTCATTTTCTGTGAACATTTGTGTGGCAGAAATTTGATTTGCACAAAGGGTGACTGTTATAAATATTTGTACAATGTGGAGTTATTTAGGGTTTTCCAAAATATCTAAGGGAGTTAGGAACAAAAGACCCATTGACTCCCCAAGATGCTTGGCCTGGACACTCAGGACAATAAAGTTTATTCCCTTGCCTGTATTTCAAAGTGGAAGGCCACTGCTTTATTAACTTTAAACTTTAATGTGGGGAGGAAAGGGTGGATAACATCCCCCTCCCTCCCAATACATATGAGACATTTATTTGGGTTCAGTGGGGTACTACATGGTGTTTAAAACTACAATATATTGATCCCTTCAGAACGTGTTGTTGTAATATATAATTCTGAGAGGTAACTGCTGTTTGTGGATGCTAGTAGTTACCACAGACATCTGTCTGAGTCAGGGGCTCCCATTGATCAGAAAGGGAGGTACCCTATTGGTCAGTCAGGAAAGAGGTCATGGAGAGGATGGGTCCCCTCTTGAGGGAAAGCTTGCTGGGCAGATATGGAAAGTGGAGGCTGTTGATGGATTTTTAGAGGAGGCTGAGGGAGGGTCTATTGAGGTTTTGAAGCAGTAGAAAGATTTAATTTAAATGTGGAGGGAAAGGGCCTTTATATGAACTTCTGGAACTTTTACATATCATTAGAACATAGATTCTTGTTTTAATTGCCTCAGTTCACCCTTCTCAATGAGAAAATATGTATGTACATACATCAACTTGTATGTACAACTTGCACATACATCAAGAACTCAGATGCATCCAAAGAAGTGAGGTTTTTTTAACTCATGAAAGCTTATGCCCAAATAAATCTGATAGTCTTTAAGGTGCCACTGGACTCCTTGTTGTTGTCAAGAATTCTACCGACTTTGTGGTTGCTGTAACTAAATAACATCAGATAAAAGAATAAAACCCTAAAAAGTCAATTCTTCACTTTATCCAACAGTACAATATCAGAGTGTAAATTCTACAAAAGCAGGAAAGTTTGAGAAAAAGATGTTAACTGTAAGGGGACTGAATACCCAGCTGATATTACTAAGGTAGCCGAGATACTATACAGTAATGTAAAAAAAATATATTGGCATTGAATCCAAAGCAGTCCACTGATTGCCTCAATTTCATCTAATTACCTGCTACAAATATGTAAAAAGCTGAAAGTATCCATCAAATGTTGGAATTTTCTAGGAACTTAGAACACGCTAACGAGAATACTATATTTCCGACCTATAGTTTGAAGTCCCATGACACGGGAAAATGATCTGAAAATTAACATTTTATATTTTACCCTACAACAGCACACAACTCTGTATATATTTCAACTATTTCCATTCTTGTTTCCCTTTAAATAGGCATATTTAGCACTTTTATAGAAACAGTTCTGTATACCCAAGTTCCACATTTCAGTAGCAATAGCCAGTCTTCAGAGAACGAGGGCTCAAACAAGAGATGCTCAGCACATTTCAAGTAGGGATCCAAAGTGTGGATCCTCGTCCAAAGTTTAGCCAAACTTCACTACCAATCACCTACACTACCAATTACCTACCTAGATATATTAGGATTAATTCTGAATTGCAAAGTTAGAGTAAATTCTTTAGCTGTCATTTTATGGAAAACTCTCTAGAAAGGCTCCTTCAGAGTTTATCTCATAAAAATAAACCATACCTTTTTGCAGTTTGGCCAAGAGAAGTACGTTGTTGTCAATATCATCATCCAACATTTGTAGCAATTTCCTATTCACCCTTTAAGTTACAATTACTTCCTGATAAAATATTTAGTTTTCTACAGATATTTTCTAAATTATTACAATTTACAGTACTGATACTGCAATGTTTTAGGCTACTACTGTGGAACAGTCAGGTTCTTCTGATACAGGCTGTTCAGTATACTTACATTTAAAAAAAAAGTTTGTTGGCATTCTCCTCCCCCATTTTTAGCTCTTTTGAAACACATTTAACTCAGGCATTTTATTCATGCATTCTGATTTGCAAGTTTATATTTGACCTCTGTATCAATATGACTGCTACATTCAAATGTCAAATCTGGAGCAATGTATTCTGAGATAAATCATCTCTGTATTCTTTAGACTGTCACATTTTTAACATTGTGTTTTGTTCTGATCTTCATTATAACATTTCAGTGTTCTCAATGCTATATTCCAATATTCATAACAACAAATGGCAAATGTGTATTTTTCCAGTCCTGACCCCCATTAATAAATGATTATTTCTGTCATTAAATAAAAATAGTCAGAAGCTACACTGTAATGAGGAATTTTAATAAGTTCAGATAAAACATTTCTTTCTGTAACATTCTAATAAGCATTCTCCTTCTACAAGAGAAATGTTTCCCCCCCAATTTTACAATAAATGGCATACTTCAATTTATATGCACATTGGACAGACATGTTTTACTTCACTATTCTGATTTTGACAATGGGGGAAAAGTGAAAATAAGGACTCACCACCAAAACATGTTTTGCAACCTCTAAAAAGTCTTGTTCCTAAAAGTAATTTAACTTAATATTTTCTGAACTGATAGTGTTGCAACCCTGCTCCAAATAAAGTGTGTGTGTGCTGTATAGGGTCAAGCTCGCCATCTTCCTGGAGTTTGGCTTTAACGATGAAACCAATACTGTATAAATTCCAAGACTTCTCACCAGGCTGTCTTTAGGGTTCCTCCTATTGGACTTTTGTGGATTAGTGATTAAATGCCTTTATCCAAAAGACCATTCCTATCTCCATTTTATATATACAGTGTAGATTTAAAGAAAGTTCCAAAATTGGCTAACAGGATGCATCAGCCAAAGAACCCTGCCACCTGTTATCTATCAACTTCTCACACAAAAATCTCCAAGCTTTCTTTTCCCTTACATTTGAAAGGCCCATCCTCCTTCCTCTAGGGGTCAATAAGGCTCCCCTTCTTTAAATCCCTTCTGAAAACCCAACTTTGCCTTAAAAGTTAAAAGAAATTATTCAATGAGTGATGGCTGTGTTGCTGGCTCTTAGGGATAACTGGTTCTAATTTGATAACTAACAAACAAAACAGTTCAGAGCAAATGTATAGCTGTATATAAACATTGCATAGATTGAAGCATACTGTTTCCTCTCTCCCTTCTCCATTTAGATGTTATTTGTCTTCTTAGACTGTAAGCTCCCTGAGGCAGGTAGCGTCTCTTACCATTGTTTGCACTGCACAATGAAGTGCACTGGACTGGGGCCTCAGAGCACTGGATCAATGAAATTGTTAGATAATAATGACAATTTTGTTTTCAAACTACTTGATCCTCATGACATCCCTATGAAGGAGGTGATTATCATCAGCCCTATTATACAGGAAGCACAGTTGAGACACAGAAAGGCTAAATACAACTTTTCCAAAGGAAACTCTAAATTTGGGGTCCTGAATTTTTGGGTGCCCTGCTTCAGACATCACAACTCCCATTGACTGCAGGTGGAGTTGGTGGCTCTCAGCACCTCTGAAAATGAAGTGCAGGGTATATACAATTTTTCATCTAAAATTAAGGTACCCAAAATCAGAGCCCTCTTTTTATAATTTGAGCCCTAAATTTACTTGCACAAGCCAATTCAGCAACAGAGATATGATTAGGATGCAATCAAACCTATTTCTGTTCTCATGCACACTGGTGTCAATCTGGAGTAACTTCATTGAAGCTAGTGAAGGCACACCAGTGTACATGAGATCAGAATCAGAGCCAGGAATTCTTATCTAAGAGTCAAATTCTCAGTCCTCTAGATATTTTACATTTCTACCAAATTTGAGTTCATAAATTCAATATGCTGAAATAATTACCATAAGGAGAAGGCCTTTGGTTTAAGTAAGATATCTGCTCCATCTCTATATATGCATGCTAACGTTCAAATAAATACCACTGGGTGAATCTAAAAAAATGTCAGTGATTCCATCTGGATAAATACCTGTATTGTGCATGCTTAGCCACACTGTCTGTCACACTTTTAACAATAAATTTTTGAAACTTGAGCTGGAAGTGACACAAGAACAGTTTCTCCTGAAGTTTCTGATTTATTTATCGCCCTTCCCCCTACTTTTGGTTGAGGCAAATGTGTTGTTCAAACAGACTTCTGGATGCAGTGAGGTACTTTAGCTACTTACCACACTCACAGCCAGCAAATGAAGATATGTGTGCAAAAAGTAGATCCTTAGAAAATTAGTCATGTGTTTCTGTTCCTGGCTCTGCTATGGAATTGCTGTGTGGCTTTAGATAAGTAACTTTGGGTCATATCTCCCAAAAGTGTTTTCCAATTTTGGGTGCAAAAGTTCAGACACTGAGGACCTAATTTTCAGAGGTGCTGAGTGCCCGTAACTCCATTTAAAGGAAATTATATTTGAAGATGATTTAAAAAATATCTTGACATATTTGACTATTTGAAATTCCCACATTCCCTTGGTTAACTTGTGTTCCATTTCAGTAATTATATTTGGCCTGGGATACTGATTTCTGGTGAATGGCTTTTTCTATGCTCTTCCTCTTTATTGCTCAGCCACATCAGTTTGACTCCTAGTGCAATTATATGAAAGCAAATCTTATTTAGTCTGATATTCTGTTACTTCCAGGTGTACTCATTATAAAAGTTGCATATGGAAGTAATTAGCAAAATGCTAATAAACCAATCAATCTGCCTAGTTTTTATGACATGACGTGCATATATTTAGTCAAATTTAGCTTTATATAAGAGCCAGACTATTATTTATACATAGCTATAATTTTATACAGAATTGATTCTGATTTCACACCAGTGTTAGATTGATGTTGCTCCATTGAGTTGAGAGCAAAGAATTAGGCCCCATATGTAGATTTAGTGGCTTTATAGGGATGACTCTCTAAAAATAATCACAGAGACCAAGTAACAGGGATGCATCTTGCACATTGATCTTCGGAAGAAAATCATCATAGGCAGGAGTAACTTGTACGTTTCTGGAGTGTAGAGAAATGGGCACAGCTTACCCCATCCACTGCAAACCATTTCTCTTCTCTAAGCACCACTAAGTCAGACACCATATAGCTCAGCTCCATGGCCCATAATGGGCCAAAGTCCCCTGGGAGGAGCCTGAGGCTATAACGTCAGCTGATGCAATTTGGTGGGCTGCCTTGACGTCAGCAGATCTGCTGAGACACCTGCCTGAACTAGTCCTGACTTTCTCCAGTGGATTTTGGCCATTCCACAGGAAATGTGGTAGTGGCAGTACTCATACTAAGTGAAAAGAAATGTATACACTCCTTATAAACAGTATCAATGAATAGCTAAAAAGTAACATATAGCCAATAAGAAATCTACTGCAAGGTGTACAATATGAGGTGATATTTAGGTACATAAAAATTAATTAACAGATTTAGGTACATAAACATTAAATTATCTCCACCAAATACTGATTAAATCTATATATGGCAACATATTGATGTCAAATCAGGCAAAGGGGAAAACACAGGTTTTTTTTTTAAAAGTAATGGATTTTTACCTTGACGCATACTATCTGTCAATATGTACCTGTCAATTTTGTTTTGTCAGGATCACTTAACATATTGCCTTGGAATATTCTGAGTTGTTCCTATTAGTTTAACTCAAAGATTCCTTAAGTTAGCAGCTTTGTTGAAACTTTGCTGTAGAAGAAAAACATCCCTGTACATATTTATTCATGAAGCAGTCACAAATCCAGCTGAAATGTAATTATGTGCCATATCACAGAGCAGCAGGTTTATCTCAGAAACAAACTTGACCTTATAAGTTATACAATAACATCATTTGACTTGACTAACTGACTGCTTTGGTGCAATGTTGGAGTAGGTCATTCATGAAAGTGTGCAACATCTGAATGAATTAGTAGCACACAATAACTAGGTATCTGAGGCGGGGTGGTTACCCACTCCTGCCCTGAGGGGTTTAAAACAGCTCTGGAGGAGGGCTGTGGGAGGAGAAAAGCAGCAAGGCTGATTGGGGGAAACAGCCTCAGCTGGGGGCCATGCCCCAATCAGGGCCCAGCTGGCTCTATAAAGGCTTGGAGCCAGGAGTAGAGGTACACAGTCTCCTCTAGCTGTGGAGGGAGATGGGCCTGGCTGCTGGGTAGTTAAATAAGGTACCGGGAGTGGAGCAGAGCTTGGGGAAGGCCACGGGAGCTGGGGAGCGCCGGCCTGGAAACCCCCCAGTCTGCGTCTTAGTATAAGGCCAAACAGTTACTGGGGTTGTAGGGGCAGCCCAAGGCTAGACAGAGACAGCAGGCCCAACCCCCCCTTGCCAGTGATGAGTGGCATATGCTGCAGTCTGCCCCAGGGAATGGGGGCTGGTTGGTGACTGGCAGTAGCCTTACACTGAGGCAGGGTGGGGGTTTCTCTGGGTGGGAAGACCCTGAGACTGAGGGGTTACTGCCAGAGGGGCAGCACCCCAGAGAAAGGGGCACTGGGGTCCTCGGAGGGACATGGGGGCCAGCGGTAAGGTGGATCCTAGCCTTCAGAGGGCACTCCGGAAGCTGGATGAGCTAATTCCTGACAGAGACCAGCAGGAGGCGCTGCTGGGGTGAGTTTGCACGCTTACAGTATATATCATGTGTCTCTGCACATTTAGTCTTACAGAGATGTACAGCAACGATTTTTTTCCCCTGTGACCATGTTTCTTAGGGATTTGTACAGCATTGAACCCAATGGGGCTCCATTCTAATTGGGTGCTTTGTGCACTGCTGCAGGTAGATACTGTTCACAAATCCCCGTCCTATGGAGCTTAAAATCTAAGAAAACAAGCCAAGCATGGAGAAGTATATAATCAAACTGTGTGCAGTTTTTATATATACTGTATACAATAGTTACTTTATATGGATATCACTGTTATGTGTACTATATATGTTGGTTTCATTATAGATACATAATTACTCATATGCAGTATATGCATCTTATTAAGTAAATTAATCAACTTCAGCTCTACCCAGATGCCTGTCCTCAACCTATTCATTATCCTTTTTGTATAATATACGTATTATTCTATATCATCAAGGTCAACTCTGATGGAATATTTGTGAAACCTTATTTCTCCTGCTGCTACACCAATACTGACAAAAAAACAATCCAGTCAGTTAATGTGGTCAGAAAAACAATATTGTTTTCTGACCTCCTGTCTAACAACCTATTCTCAACATAACTTTTCCTCTATCAGTGAGTTCTTCCAAAAAACCTTATATGAGAAGTGCCTAACGTTTTCAACAATGCAAACAGCCATCTGGAATTATTAAGGTAAACTAATCTAGTCAAATACTTTTCTACTGTACCACTCCAAAAATGTAGTTTATCAAGTAAAGCTCTGTTTCATACAAATTTCCTCTGCCTCTCTGGGAGAATATTTATTCCTACGGTTTCATTCTCTTCACCTTCCAAGAGCAGAAGAGTATGTTAACAATCTGACATAACCATCACTGTACTTTTGGATGCTCATCAAAATGAAACAAACTCTCAACATTTCTGTGCAAAGTATTGCCACAAGATACTTCTTATGTGCTACTCTCTCACCACAGAGAGATAAACTCCACAGATATTTGCTTAAGGGGAGCTGCATATTGAATCTCCTAAAATAGTGATGTTCATGGTTGTTGGGTTTTTTCATTAAAAAGACAGGATTTACAATATATTATGATATAGAGAATAGGAACAATATTATAACTAATCCATTGTTTAAATGTAAAAATTCACTGTTCTATCTAGCTGGAATGATCAGGAAAGGAACAGTGAAAAAAAGGTAGGAGGCAGACTGTAGAATGCCAATTTTTCTGATAGAGGGAGAATCTCTTTTACTCCTGATAGGTACTAAATCCCAGGGGCCTGAATATTAAACACTGCCTGGAAGAAAGAAAGGCTCAGTGGGGCTTTGCTGAGTTGGAGGGAAGCATGGACCACAGAATGTTCATTCAGTTTGGTTCCAGTCCAGCAAAGCACCAAAGCAGGTGCTTAACTTTAAACATTTGAGTAATTCCACTGAAACCAACAGGATTACTCATGTGTCAACCATTAAGCACATCCTCCAGTGCTTTGCTGAATTGAGACATTATTGAGTGGAAAGCCTGCCCAGATTTCCCTGGGGTAAAGCATAGATAGTAGCTGGCTGATTTTCTTTAGCACATACAAAATGTCTGCAAGCTCACTGAATGCAGAGACTCTCTAGGTCTCCCTCAGGAAATGGGAACATCTAGGAACGGACTACAGGAAGGAAGGTATTTTGTCCTCTAGAATTGCCTCTGAAGAGATTTGGGGTGTTAAACATCTCTGATTCTTTGGAACATTGTTTTGATGAAAGATTGTGAGGGGATATTCTCCTTACTTCATCTTATTTATATTTTTCTGCCATTGCCTCTCAGGTCCCCAGTGATGTGAGTGCCCTGGCCACTCAGAACACCTGCACATAACCTCACAGGCACTCAATGCACAGGAACAAAAAGTCCTAACTCAGAATGAGGCTGTGACATTGGTGTTCTAAAGTTACCGACTATTTTGAGCAGCTGGTATTTTTGAGGGTCAGTTGCTCATAGTTCATGGCATAACTTGTAATTTTCTCTCGTCATCATAATCTCGATGTGCCATTCTCTAAGGAAATCATGCTTAAGACATAAACAGTGGTTTTCATCCAATAAGACATTACATGCAAGGGCTTGAAAACTTTGAACAACTCTGTATACCCTTTTTTTCAGCCATTCCTTAACTTTAATTTACCTCACAAGTGACTGTATTCCTTTCTCTTAGATTTAATGGCTATATGACTCCCAAAGGGGGCTAAGCAGAAAAAGTCATTTGTATATATAAAAAATACAAGATGAACTTGAAAACAAACAAAATCTTCCAGGAATGTTTCAAATTGGTGTCTAACATACTACCACTGACTCTGGAAAGGTCTCTGGTGTTCAAAAAAAGTCAGATTATTGTTAAATATCTTCCTGCCTTCAATTGTTATGCTATGATATTAACAACAAGACAATCTGGCAGGTAAGTATTTTTTTAATTTTATTTTATTTGAGACGTATTTCTTTACAACTAAATTTTTATTGTTGTCTCTTGGGCTACTACTTAAAAAAATTAGACCAATGTCTACTTTCAGTTACATTTCTGCAATCCTTTTTCCTTTAAGAGAGTTCCATAGATTGAAGTGTTTTCAATATTTAACATTGTCAGAAATTATGAGATGAGGTTGATACAGATAATGTTATAGATTCCAGTTGCTTGAATGCATGGGAGTTAGAGCTTGAAGAAATGCCTTTTGTTGGTTGTGGCACAGTTTTGTTTCTTTTTTGTTGTTTGTTTTTAGTTTTGTTCCAATATATTACCAGTAAAGTGTATTCTTCCTAAATCTTTCTCAGTAAGAATCTTTCTTTGGTGTACTTCTGCTTTCAGGTTATATCCATGAAAACAAATAGAACAATACATAGTGCCAAAACTGACTGGGCCAAAATCTGCTTTATTTAATCAGTTTCAATATACAGTAACTCCACTGAAATCCATGGACTTATTCCATCTACATACTTATGTAGCAATATTATTTGGTTCACTGGACTTCATTCTCATCTCCGATCAATGTAAAAAAAGAGTAACTCTACTGAAGATATATCATCTTCAGAATAATTCCAATTATTTCTTAATGGTTAAATGTTAAAAACAAACAAACAAACAAAAAACTACAAAGCAAAGAAAACCAAAACAAAACAAATAGCAAACCCACTTCCCATGATGACTTTTTAGTCTTAGTCAGACATTTAGGAGAGTCTTTATTTCCAGCTTACTTTCTAAAATAATCTTTTTACTATTTAGAAAACACTACAGAATTTGCAAAATGACAGTCCAGAAAAATTAATATAAAATTGCAATACTTTGCTTTATTCTATTTATCTAGTCTTATATCTGTGGGAAAATAGGGCTTTATTGACCTCTATAATGTCTAAACAGACATTAATGAATTGAGTGTTTCAAAGCTGATCATATAATTTATCACTTTAATAAGAAAGCTTAATGGGGCTTGAAATTGGCAAAATCTAAGTTGCAAATTGTACCCAAGTTATAAAGAGGACCTGATCTAACAATAATGCAGATCAGAGTTATAAGTTTTCTGTTACAGCAAAGCCATCAACCAGTCAGAGAGTACATATTTACCTTGTTTTTTATAAACCATTTCTATAACTGATAGCACAACAATCAAGGACATTAGTAAAATCAGTGTAAATCTTTTCTTTGGGTTACTAGTGGCGCATTTACTTTTTATCCTATTTTTAATGCTTACCAGACCATAGTTTCTTTTCTCTTACCCTCTTGTTCATATCGTAACCTAGTATTTCCAAAATAAACTCTTGTATATATTTAAAAAAAAACAAAAAACAAAAATCCTGGTTACTATATATGCTTATAACAGCAGACAAATATAGGGTGAAATGGGTTAAAGAGCTATAGTTGAGATTGAGTTTCAAATTTCATTCTAATCCTTCTTTTTTCATTAGATCATAAGTTTGTCAAACTAATTCTTCAGGGCAGAAATATTCATTCCTACATTTCAGAATGAAGGTGAACTATTTTTGGAAAGTCAGAAGGCTGCCTAAGGTTTCATAGGCATGCGCTGAAAAAATATTGTTCCCAATATGCTCTGATTGGAAATTTTCTGCACAGATAACTAAAATGACATCTGAAGATAGAAATATATAACTTAACTTGTTTTGTAGATCTCAATGAGATCCAAAGAATAAGCCAAACTCAAAGAAAATCATGAAATGTTTACCATTTTGAGTGTATAAAATGGAATATTTCAAATCTGAATAGTGCTATCTCATGAGAAAAGCTAGACTCCCTTTGGATGTTGGGGATGTTAAATCAGTTCAAGTTAGAAGCAATCTAGGGGTACGTCTACACTACGGGACTATTCCGAATTTGCATAAACCAGTTTTGTAAAACAGATTTTATAAAATCGATTGCGCGTGGCCACACTAAACACATTAAATCGGTGGTGTGCGTCCATGGTCCGTGGCTAGCATCGATTTCTGGAGCGTTGCACTGTGGGTAGCTATTCCCTAGCTATCCCATAGTTCCCGCAGCCTCCCCCGCCCCTTGGAACTTCCGGGTTGAGATCCCAGTGCCTGATGGGGCAAAAATCATTGTCGCGGGTGGTTCTGGGTAAATGTCGTCAGTCACTCCTTCGTCTGGGAAAGCAACGGCAGACAAGCATTTCGTGACTTTTTCCCCTGGATTGCCCTGGCAGATGCCATAGCATGGCAATCATGGAGCTTGTTTTGCCGTTTGTGACTCTCACCGTATGTGTACTAGATGCCGCTCACAGAGGCGATTCAGCAGCGCTACACAGAAGCATGCTTTTGCTTTTGCATGACAGCAGAGATGGTTACTAGCCATATTGCACCATCCAAACCCTTCCATAAATTGGAACTGAGGATGATCATGGCTACCAGTCCTTTTGTACCATTTGCTGCTAGTGCCCCTGGCCGATCAGCCAGGGGCGCAAAAGCCAAGATTGGTTACTAGCCATATTGCACCTTCCATCGTTTTGTACCATTAGCTGCTGTCATAAGTGCCCCTGGCCGATCAGCCAGGGGCGCAAAAGCAAAATTGGGAATGACTCTCTGAGTCAATCCCTCCTTTTTGGTATCTAAAAATAGAATCAGTGCTGCCTAATATAGGCAAGTGTGCTAGAGAACCACCGTATCATAGAACCAGAGAGCACAGCTGCTCTGTGTCAGAGCCTGCAGAAATTATCTGTATGCTATTCACAGGGGGTGCTCCTGTAACAACCCCACCTGTTGATTCCGTTCTTCCCCCAGCCTTTCTTGGCTACCGTAGCATTGTCCCCACTTGTGTGATGAATTAATAAAGAATGCAGGAATAAGACACACTGACTTGTTAGTGAGAAATGAGTGGAAGGCAGCCTCCAGCTGCTATGATAGTCCAGACAGGACATTAAGCAGTGTGTAGGAGAGAAGCTCAGCATCCCACTGCTAGTCCAGGGCAACTGAATCTTTTCTTTACACATGAAGGGTGGGGCTGATGGAGCTCAGCCCCCTGTTGCTATGATGAGGATGGTTACCAGCCATATTGCACCATCCATCCACCAGAAAAAATTAGGGCCAATAGGCTGATGACAAGGACGGTTACCAGTCCTTTTGTACCATCAGCTGAAGCTGATCATGAGGATGGATTTCCAGCTTTTTGCACGATCAGCTGATGCTGATGATGAGGATGGATTTCCATCATATTGTACCATCAGCCGCCCATGGCGAGAGCAAGGATGTTGGTGTTGAGTGCTGCACTATCGTCTATCTGCAGCATTCAGTAAAGATAGGGTGACATGTAAAAGAGTCGGAGGATTGTTTTACCTTTCGCTTCTGGGGTGGGTGGGGTGGGGGAGTAGAGTGCCAAGCTATGCCCTGACCCGCGGACAGTGTGTTTGACCCTAGAAGCATTTGGAGCTCAGCCAAGAATGCAAATAATTTTCGGAGGCTGCAGGAACTGTGGGATAGCTTCAGTCCTCCAGTCCATGAGCGTCCATTTGATTCTTTGGCTTTCCGTTACGCTTGTCACGCTGCAGTGCGCTGAGTCCCTGCTATGGCGTCTGTCTGGAGATTTTTAAAAAAGGATTCTGAATTTCATCTTCTGTAACGGAGCGCTGATAGAACGGATTTGCCTGCCCTTACAGCGATCACATCCGCATGGTCCATGCGTGAGCTCTTTTAGTTTGATTTCGGACTGCATCGCCACCCGTGCTGATCGGAGCTCCACGCTGGGCAAACAGGAAATATTCAAAAGTTCGCGGGGCTTTTCCTGTTTACCTGACCACTGCATCCGAGTTCAGATTGCGGTCCAGAGCGGTCACTGGTGCACTGTGGGATAGCTCCCGGAGGCCAATACCGTCGATCAGCGTCCACACTAACCCTAATCCGATATGTTAATACCGATACTGGCGTTACTCCTCTCGTTAGGGAGGAGTACAGAAACCGGTTTAAAGAGCCATTAAAATCGATATAAGGTGCCTCCTAGTGTGGACGGTTGTGGCGTTAAATCGGTTTTACGCTCCTAAAACCGATTTAAACGCCTAGTGTAGACCAGGCCTAGGAGTGTCATCCTGCATCATGCTGAAAGCCTGCTAACAGATGGGAATTAAGGGTTTCCAGTTACCTCTTAGATGCTGAGCACCTTATTGCATTCAACCTTTTTGCTCAGTCATGACTTTAAAATAAAAATATAGATCCAGATTTCTAGTCCAGGATAGGCATCTAAATGGGAAGTTGTGCACTTAATGGAGCAGATATTATTATGTGCTCATGGGTTTTCCAGAGGTGACTGTTCTGATTACAAGGTGACTGTACGCTTTGCTGAGTGCGTGCTCATTTTGTGGGCATTATTGTTGTGGCCATGGCGATAGTCATCCTAAAGGGGTTAAACTGTAGGGGACGGGAAAGACCATAAGATAACTTAAATATAGAAAAGTTAGGCCATCTCAGGGTAGGGGTTAGGTGTTTGGTATGTTTTTATTTTTCAAAAGGTTTTTTTGTATGATTTATATGGAGATTACTGGTGAAAGAATATTACTGTATTTCCCTTTGGGTCAGAGTTAAGGTTGTGATACAATATTATTCAATTTATTTGATCAGAATAATTTGTTTGTGTAGACAATGTAAGATTTCTGATGTTCTGATTTATTGATTTCCTTGGTCTTAAATGCTTGAGTTTGTAAATGATGTCAGGTGATACATTGTTCTCACTCAGCATCCTTATAACTGAGGTTTTGGTTTTGGAATATATTAAAGCAATCAGTAGCATATGCAGCATACATGAGGATACAAGTGGAAAAAAACACATCACAAGCATGCAAGTTAGCATCCCATGTAATGTTATACACCAGAGTAATAAAAACTCTACATATTTGCAAAGGTGCTGATTTATGGTTCCCAAAGAAAATATGACTTGGATTTCCTTGACTTTCTTTGCATTTAATATCTCAATCATACTAGCATAGTTTGAATGTAGTAGTTTGCTTAATAAGGAAGTAGCATGAGATAAAACTGTATTTTTGTGAGGGAACGATATAATAAGGCAATATTCTTCTCTTAATTTAAATAACCCTGGGAAGATTAATACATTATAAAGCCAATTAGTCCCTCCTGTAATCCTGTCACCTATACTCAATTATCATTCACCTTTACTTTATTGAACATTGCTCCTTATAAAATTTATCTAGAAATGACAGTGCAGCTGATAGACAAAGTACATGTATCATGTAACTGTACCTTGATTACTGCTTTCAGGCACTGTTGCTTTTTTTCAGATCTGATAATTTGAAACATAATGCATCTCTGCCTAGCAATTTATGAATAGTGAACTATTATACATTATACGTCTACATTATAATTACAGTTGTAAATGTAATAATCTGTTTGAGTGGAGACGTGACTTATCCTTGGAAATATTGGGCTACTGCAACTCTTAACATAGTAAAAATATTTCTACGGTGTCTTAATATTTCATCGAACAAATAGATGGCCCTAATTTATTAGTTCATACAGAATTTGCTAGTGTTATCATGTAAATTTCCTCAATTGTCTTTTTTAAATGGGGGTATTGCAGGCCAGTGGGAGCTGCGATCTGCCGAACCTGTTGATGTGGCAGGTAAACAAACTGGCCCAGCCCGCCAGGGGGCTTACCCTGGCGTGCCGTGTGCCAGAGGTTGCCGAGTCCTGGGGTATTGTGTTGGGGGTGTCCTCCCACACTAGCCATGGAAGAGCTGAATTGGGCCAGGTGAGCCTAATCAAATAATCAGGCTGCAAACAGAGGAGCATTAGGCAGGAGGCAGTTAATTAGAGGCTCATCTGTTTAGGAGCAGGTAGGATCTATAAAGCCAGGTAGAGGGCTACAGATGGGGGGGCTGAGAAAGGCTGCAGGAACGCAGACAGCAGTCACTCCCTGGAAAGAGGCAGGAAGGTTCTTGGATCTGGTACACCCAGAGAGAGAGGGGGAACCAGAGTGGTAGGGAGCAGTCCAGAGAAGGATCAGCGAGGGTCCCTGGACTGGAACCCGTAGAAGAGGGTAGGTCCAGGTACCTCTACCAGTCACCAAGGGTATGGCATAGAACTGAGGCAGTGAAGGCTGCCTCTGACTGCTGATGGATTGTATCCAGGAAGGGGGAAATGCTGAATTATCTGGAGGGCTAACTCACAAGGAGATGCTGAGGGTCCTGGAGTGGGAGAGGAGCTGTAGACCAGAGGAAGCGAGAGAGTGATAGCATACAAACTACAGATGGGGGCATCGGCCTCAAGAGCTAATCCCCTGAGCAGCCAGGAGGAGTTGCCAGACCAGCGGTGAGTGGATGCACCCAGTGACAGGTATTAATCTCCTAAATTGTTTTAATTAAACATAATAAGTTCAGTACAACATCTGTAAGTGCTGTCCAAGAAAGTATTCACCAATTACTTAAAACAGCTATATGGATGCAGAGAAAAACATGAATTGGCATAGATAATCACATTTACACATGGATAAAGCCCATTTACCACCATTATATTACAAATGAATTTTGGAAGAATTATTATGAGGGGAAAATGAGCTTAAAATCAGAATCTGGTAGAAGTCTGCAATTTTGAGTGTAGAGCAGCTCACAGATAATGTAGTTCACACCCCTACTGTCTGACGGATAATTTATAACCAAAACCAAGGCGCTTGAGTCATTGAGCGGTGAGTCAATTTTCAGACTTCAAAACAAGCAAAACTGAATGAAATGGCATTTTTTTCACTCACCAGGTGATCTGATCTGTTCTGATGGTATCAATTACACTTTTGAGCTGACAACTCTGAGATCTGTTTTCTCACCTGGAGTCTCTCAATCTCCAATATATCCTCAAGGATACCCTGCTGCTTCTCAAAAGAACAGGTTAAAAAAAAAAACAAAAAAAACCCCTGAACTTTGCATCCTTCCCCAGCTCTTACACCTCTACTGTCTCTACTAGTTTCCAATCTTGCTCGCATCACTAAGGTAATTTCTGATTGATTCCTTCATTCTCTCTCACCCAGGTTCTCACAATATCTTGTCACTTCTTCCTCCACTAAATCTTCAAAATCAGCTGTTTTTTTCCTCCACAACTAAAATTCTTGTCCAAGTCTTCCTCATCTCCTTGATTGGACCACTGCAGTCCCCTCCTTCCAAGAATTCCTTATCATAAGACAGGAAAGGTTGTCAAAGCAAGATGAGCTCAGCACCCCCTTCCAGGAATTCAGAGACAAGGAAGAGTAAGTAAGTCAATAATATAATTGATTGCTGTAAGATTCCAATACCATCACCCAACCATACTTGCCACCATGTATAACATGTATGAATTGTTTTATTTGTATCTAAATTAGACTGTAAACTCCTTATGGCAGAGACCGTGTCTTCTGGCTTTATTGTAATGTGCTGGGAACAGTGGAGTTCCTCTTTCTCTAGGATAGTGGGTCAGAGATACCCCAGCTGCAGCTATGCTATCTTTTGGCAGATGTGGGAGGAGACGAGGTTGGAAAAAGTGCAGTGGGAACTGCAACCTCAAGGGAAAGAATGGAGGAGAATAGAGCTGGAATCGCCATCTGAGAAGGAAAAGTTCTGGTACTTGAATGTTTATCTTGCAAATACATACTTAACTTGACATATAGATGCAGTGTTTCTCTCCTTCTGCCATTAACACCAAAGAAATTTATAGTCTCTGTAACATTGGCTGGTCTGGATGTGAGAGAGTGGCCCACCTTTCTGAGTAGCTAAAGTGGAAAACAGTAACACTGCTTGAAATGTCTCCCCTTTTTTCAGTCTCGGGGTAATCATCTAAAATAAAGCATCTTCTTGTACATTGCTGATGGGGGGGAGGAGAGGGAGATTGGAAAAAATAGGCAACAGACAATGCATGCATGAAACAGAACAGTTCAGGAATTGTGTGTTTTATAACAGGTCTCTTTAAATGAAAGGCTTATGCAGTTACTTCTGCTATGCAACAATGTTTGTTTGTCAGTAAGTGAACAGGCCTGTTTTGTCATTGCAGACATAAAACAAGGGAAAGAAAGGTGTGGTTAGGACTTTGTTTCCTTATATATTGTACAACTGGCTGTAATGCTTCCTAGGGGTACCCAGGATTGCGAGGCATCTTGCCACCACCTATCCTTAGCATGCAGAAGCCTCATCTGTTCCTGCCATGGGTCAGCTCCCTAACTCCACTGGCCACAGGCAACACAAGCACTCCTCTAGGTCTCATAGTCCTCACTGTTACTCTGGAGGTTAATAATTGATACATCCCAACCCTTGACCCTTCTGAGAATCTTCCCAGAGTATCCAGCCCCCAGTCAATTGGACTCTTGAAGTATTTACAGATTTGCTGCTTTCAAAGAACAGTACACCCCAGCTTACCAGTTCCATCTCTGATCACCACTCTGCTTAACACCCAGCACTTAGATACAGTTTTGCGGTAACAAAGTTACCCCTGTCCTGGAACTCTGTTCTTCCCAAGATAAAAGTTCCCAGGGTTCCTAAGGAAAACGGATATAACCTTCCAATAAAATAACTGACACACTTTGTTTCAGAAAGAATACTGCTTATCTTTTTATTAAAGTAACTAATAATCCCTACATCACTGTGATCTAAAAATCCTTAACAAGGCACAAAATCCCTGAGACAAATCTCTTATTGCAAGTTAAAGAGCACTTTAACTACAAAAAGCATAAAGTTTAAATTATTCCAAATGAAGCAATTTGTTGCAAATGGCCGGTTTGCAACAAATTGCTGAAAGCAGATCTTAAATTGCTTTAAAGTTTACATAAGTAAAACACAATTAAAACAGACACATATTTCAAGCATACACAGATTAACCCTATATGCTATCCTATCCTATATTTATACTAAACAATAACAAAAAGAATATTAAGCTTATGCTATAAATCTTTTAAAAATCAAATCACTTCTGCTATTGAGTTTCTGGTCAATATTTTAGAAGAATTAAAGGAAAGCTTTGCAAGATAACACTCAGCCCAGCAGAACCACTTTTTGGTTGAGAAGATCTATACTTATCTTTTTGTTTTACCTTAAATTATTTAATTGTGTCTTTAATTGTGTGCTGTTGCATAACTGGTTTCACAACATTTGCACTGACTCTTGTATGTAGGTGGTAACGTGCTAGGAGTGGCTCAGCTCTGCTCTGCTCTGCTCTGCTCCAGCTTTCTTTTCTCTCTGCTGCAGTTTTTCTTTGGCTTCTCTTGCCGGCTTCACGGCTCTCCCTGCATGCCTCTCTCCTTCTCAGACACAGCCTACAGACTGTTGATGGCAGCTGGCCTTTCATACAACATTGTATTTCTTTCTTTATATACCTGTTGTTAGTTACCTCACTTGCACATGCTCAGTTTTGACCATTCTCTCAGAATTTTGATTGACAGCTCTGACCTTTAAAACAAGTTGTGACCGGTGTGAGTGGGCTCTGACCAGCTAGCTGATTAGCTAACTGACTTTGTCACTGCTTACTGCACATGCTCAATAGTTGCCAATCTTGCACATGCTCACTGTTGTCCTTTATGTGAGAATCAAAATGTACAAGAAAGGAATGTTTTTATGTTAGAAACAAAGGAACCCAAAGATGTTTGAAATATTTACTGAGCAAAAGTCAGCTCTATTATATGCAGGAAGGGGAAGTCATTGTCCCATGGTGGTAGTAGATGAAAATGAATTGTATTTTATGACTTATTTAGTTAATAGAGGTTTTTACAATATTACAAAAATTAACAGTTGTGATTTTGAATGATCTGTACCTGTTTGGACTGCCAACTAGTTAAAGTTGTATCACAATATAACACCTGTAAATTTAGGCATGAATATGACTATGATAAGGAAATTGTTGGTCCATCCTAAGTTACATTCACATCTACAGTATATTGCACATACAGAAGAGCAAATATATACTGAAATACAACATGATAATGCAAACATCACCAAGTGCTGAAAATTATTGCAGACACAGGACATCATTCTTGGTGGGAAACACTATTAGAGTGGTCACCTTCTGTGTCTGGAATGCTAAACAATGGTTCACCCCATTGTGTTGATCATTGGAATCCAATGAGCTTTATTGGTAGTCATGATAGCTTTGGCTTGCTGAATGAAAAGAATTGTTCAGAAAACACAAAAGTTTGACATAGAAAGTCAAATAAGCCCATTGAAAATCTTATCCAGGAGGCAAACCCAAGCTCAGAAGGTCTAAGTATTGGACTCCTATAATAGTAATTACAGGATTGGTGAAAGTGTAATTAGGGAGTGGAATTGTGATCTGAGGCTTTGTCTGCAGTAACAGAGCAGCAGCTATTAGCTAAAAGCAAGGGAATCACATCCCATCTAAACTGCATCAAAACCATATAATACAGGTTGTTAAGAAAGCATTCCTGCCCTATGGAAGTATAAGCACCAAGAGTGGCTTCATCAACAGGCAGACATTAAGATGTTTAAAGAAAAGCTTTGCAAGATAATGCTCTGCCTGGCAGAACCACTTTTTGGTAGAGAACATGTATACTTTCCTTTATGTTTTACCTTAAATTGTTTAATTATTTAATTGTCTTTAATATTTTCTTTCTGTTGCGTAACTGGTTCACAACATTTGTATTAACTCTTGTATGTAGGTGACAATGTTCTAAGAGTGGCTAAAGAATTGTTTCGTAATGTGCTAGGATTAGTTAAAATATAGATTCCTAATACTTTAGTAAAACTGATTGATAAGGTACAGATAAGGAGGACCTGAGTTTAACTATATAAACTGGGGTCCAAAAGGAAGTTCTTTGGAACCTAACTGTGGGACACAACCCGAGATCAAAGCTGCCAGAACTTGATAACCTGCACGACCATTCCATGCTGAAGCCAGAGCCCCCAGATGATCCAGTTCCAATGGCCATTGGGAGAAGCTTATCTGTCTTATTGGGAGTGGTGAACACTGTATGCTTAGTGAGTGCATTCTGTTGATTAATTGTTAATAAATACAAGTTAAGGATATTACCTGCAAGGCTCTTTCCCTGGTAAAAGATCATGCAGACCCATAAAGGTGGTTCCCTTACAACCTGAGTACCCACAAGAGTGTAGGGGGACATTGAACCCCAGACCCAGGGAGGGTAGAGGGTTGGAGTCCTAAATTATGCAGGTAACATTACAGGGCTCCTTACATATAATCCATAATTTGGGGTAATAGTTCCTCAGTCTACTCCTAGAACTCAGCTCTTTCTGAATCCTAGAATTCTCCTCACCATGAGGGGAGCAGACGGTGAAGAAGAGGTGGGACCACGGCCCAGGAGGGCCACAAAGTTGTACCTCGGGCAGTGAAGGCCACAAGGTCTTACCCTAACCATGAACCAAGGCCCAACAACAAAATCCCAGGTCTTTTACCTCTGGAGATTGTTCATTTTATCCTTTTAATTTCACTGGAAACCAGCCACAAGTTGCAATACATTAATGACTCAACCCAAGTATCTCAGTTAGGTACTAAGTGCATAACTCCTTACGCTGTAGATTGAAGGTGTTGCAAGGAAGGCAAAAAACTCCCTTGTCCTCTGCCAATTGGCCCATGGGAGAGAAAATTCCTTCTTGACCTCCAAGCATGTGATTGGATAGACCTGCAGCATCTGTCAGAACAGGTTCCCATTCCTAGTTCAGGGTGTTCAGAGTGTCGCTGCTGGAACAGGGCTAGAAGAAGCTCCATATGGCCCCTACACTGGGTTAAATCTAGGGAGTTTGGGAATGCTGGTCAATCAGCATACTCCCACAAGCTGGCCAATGGGTGCCAGAGACTCCCCGTGAGGAGGAGCTACCTGGTGTCCCTCAGCAAGTGTCTGTCTCCCTCACTGCTGAGATTGTCCCCCCATTGGCACAATCAAGTTCCCCCACCCATTGAGGCAAGTGAGTGCCATTTTTAGGGGTTTTGATCAAGGAGACTAGTGGTTTGTGGTCTATTAGTTGGAATAATTATGATCTATTACAATAGTATATAAATTGCTCACTGAACCCTGTCCCTACTAAACATTCCTTCCCTATCTGAGCATCTCTTTTCTGAAACAGTTAATGATTGGGAACAAAATGCAGTTGGAAGAAGCCTTTCCCCTGTTGCTGCACCAAAACTAAATTTGTTCTCACCACTGTCAATCTTCAGATATCATAGAATGCTATGTGCTGGCACAAATCTTTTCTATGATCTCTGTCAATAATTCAGATGCTGGGGAGATCATAGAGTTAAATTGTGGTAGAAACATCTACCAGAAAGTTAATCAATCAATCTCTTGATATAAGTCTATTGATACCAGGGTATGGAAACTCTTTCATGGCTTTGGAATGGCTGGGTTAAATTTATTCCACTCTGTAAAAAAATACTCAATTTCACTTTTCTTAAACTTCCATTTTTCTTTTAATTATTTTTATCCAGATTCTCTCAGGGTTACAAACACTATGTAAACATACACTGTATTCCTCTCTGTAGAGAATAATGTCATTAATTATTGCATCTGCATGGTCCTCCCACATCTCAATTATTTTCCTCTGGAATATTTCTGATACAGAGGTGATTCCAAATGGGATTAATCAAAAACAATTTCCAAAATGGGTTATAAACATAGGTCCAGATCCTTAGCACGTATAAATTAGCAAAACTCCATTTTAATGAGTATACAACCAGCTGAGAATCTGGCCCACAGTGAATTTAGTACTCTCACTGCATAGATGTAAAGTATCAGATCTGCCAAAATCCATTAGCATTTAGGAACTGAAGTGAAGAGAATTCATGGGCTCCAGCTATTTTTGCAGCAACATTTTCTAATGACAGATGAATACATCTTTCCTAGTTTCTCATTCAACTGCTTAAGATCTAAGTAAATTTTATTCTTCTATTCTCTCTTGTCACAGGAACCACTGGTGCACATCAATCAGCTGTCTTTGTAACTTCCTCTTTGACGTCCACATTTTTCATTTTCATTATTTCTTCCTCCACCTTTGAAAGCAATGAAAATGGCACTGGGCCAGGAGTAAGCAACACTACAGGCACTAGCATTTTCTTTAGGTTAATTTTTCACTGGCTCATTTAACCAAACCAATATCCCCAAAGACCTCTAGATGTACTTCCTCCATGCATAAAACCCATTCACAACCATGCTTTGGCTCAGTCAGTTGTTTATACATGTAACTGACACCATGAAGTCACTAATTCAATTGATAGTCTTTTTCACTGCATTTTGTCTGTGCCATAGACTTTTCTAGATATTGTAATTTCCCTGCATTGGTTTAAAAATAAACCACCATAGTATTTAGCTATATTTGCTGTGTGAGGCTCTGTTATCTTTTCTGAGTGTTCTATTGAAATTTGCTCCTCTGTCAATCTTGAATACCACTGTTTTGCCAAACAGCTGTAGTTCCACATGCCAAAATGCATCTGCATCCTTTTCACATGTATTCAGTCCCAAAAAAGAATGCTTCCTTTTCCTGTCTACTTTCAACTACTTCACTCCCCGGTTTAGTATAGTCAGCCTCCTGAAAGTGCCCAATCTGTTGGTTGTATTTCTTGTTCGATGCTGAGCAGTTTTACCCCAGCCTATGCTTGCAATTGCAGTCAGCACATGGCACAACCTGGCCTTGTACTAGTTCCCCATCTTCCACTTTTCTGGAACTTATTCCATTGTTTCTCTCTCACTTGCTTTAATTAAATTGACTAATAAGCATCATCATCCAGCTGTTCCCAGCACTGTATTTTGCTGCTTAATAACGTTTCAATTAACAAGGCATTCTACCAGCTTTCTCTAGTGTTAGCTCTGATTTGATCTGTAACTTGAGTTGTACTTCCTTGAAATACCAATTACAAACACATCCCTAATTTGCACTTCTATATGGATTCCTAAATCTCCCATGGTCTTTGTGTGTGTTTCTGGACAAGTCACTTAATCATTCTCTGCTTCAGTTCTACACTATAAAAGGGCAGTATTTCATTTTGCCCACCATTTGTCTCTCTTCTCTATTTAGACTGAAAGTGATGCAAACCTGAAATTGTCTCTTACGCCTGGTCTACGCTATGAATTTAGGTCGAATTTAGCAGTGTTACCTTCATTTAACCCTGGACCTGTCCACATGATGAAGCCCTTTTTTTTACTTAAAGGGCTCTTTAAATCGATTTCTTTACTCCACCTCTGAGGGGATTAGCGCTGAAATCGGCCTTGCCGGGTTGAATGTGGGGTAGTGTGGATGCAATTTGATGGTATTGTCCTCCGGGAGCTATCCCAGAGTGCTCCATTGTGACCGGTCTGGACAGCTTCTATCAACTCAGATGCACTGGCCAAGTAGACAGGAAAAGGCCCATGAACTTTTGAATTTCATTTCCTGTTTGGCCAGCGTGGCAAGCTGATCAGCACAGGTGACCATGCAGAGCTAATCAGCAGAGATGACCATGGAGTCCCAGAATTGCGAAAGAGCTCCAGCATGGACAGAACAGGAGGTACGGGATCTTATCGCTGTATGGGGAGACAAATCAGTGCTAGCTGAACTCCGTTCCAGTAAATGAAATGCCAAAACATTTGAAAAAGTCTCCAAGGGTATGAAGGACAGAGGCTATAACAGGCACTCACAGCAGTGCCGCATGAAAATTAAGGAGCTCAGGCAAGCCTACCAAAAAAACAGAGAGGCAAATGGCCGGTCCGGGTCACAGCCCCAAACATGCCGCTTCTATGATGAGCTGCATGCCATTCTAGGGGGTGCAGCCACCAGTACCCCAACCCTGCGCTTTGACTCCATCAATGGAAGTGGGTTTGGGGGACGAGAAAGATAGCTCACAGCAATGAAGTTTTCCCAACAGCCAGGATGTTTCCCCAACAGCCAGGATGTTTCTCACCCTGGACCTGGATCCAGTAACCACCCAAGGCTGCCTCCCGGACCATGAAGGTGGAGAAAGGACCTCTGGTGAGTATACCTTTGTAAATATTAGACATGGTTTAAAAGCAAGTGTGTCTAATGATTAATTTGCCCTGGCATTTGCAGCCAGTACAGCTACTGGAAAAGTCTATTAACGTGTCTGGGGATGGAGCAGAAATCCTCCAGGGACATCTCCATAAAGCTCTCCTGGATGTACTCCCAAAGCCTTTGCAAAAAGTTTCTGGTGAGGGCACCTTATTCCATCCTCCATGGTAGGACACTTTACCACGCCAGGCCAGTAGCACATAGTCTTAAATCATTGCATTCAAACAACATCAATTCCTTACCTCTCTGTGTTATCCTCAGGAGAATGATACCATTCATGGTCACCTGGTTGAAATAGGGTGATTTTATTAAGGGGACATTCAGAGGTGCCCATTCCTGCTGGGCTGTTTGCCTGTGGCTGAACAGAAATATTCCCCGCTGTTAGCCACGTGGTGGGGGGAGGAGTGAAGTGATCATCCCAGAGAATTGTGTGTGTGTGAGGTGGGGGGTTAGTTGGGTTGTGCTGCACGTTAACCCAAAACCCGCAGCCCCTCCTTTTATATGGCCAACCCATTTTAAATGGCCAACCCAATGGCCACTTGGTATGGGAAATGAGGGCGCTGATGTTTGAAACCATCCCCACATGTTATGAAAGTTAAAGAAGCCAAAAGACTGTGGCTTACCATGACTGCCTGCAAGCCAAATTCTGTTGCCAGGCCCTGCGTGAGTGATCTCTCACACCAAACCGGCAGACCCTCCCTCAATAAGAGGCAAAATGTGACCTTGTAACGAAAGCACATGTGCTATATAATGTTAACAGAAAGGTTTACCAAGAAAGAGTGTACCCATTGTTCTATAAAATGTGTCTTTTTAACTAGCACTCTCCTTTTTTTTCCTCCACCAGCTGCATATGTTTCTCCTTCCCAGAGGCTAGCGAAGATTAGAAGGCAAAAAAAAAAACGCACTCAGGATGAAATGTTCTCTGAGCTCATGCTGTCCTCCCACACTGACAGAGCACAGCAGAATGCATGGAGGCAGACAATGTCAGAGTGCAGGAAAGAACAATATGAATGCAAGGAGACGTGGCAGGCTGAAGAGAGTAAATGGCGGGCTGAAGATGATAGGTGGCATCAGAAGGCAGGAGTCAATGCTCAGGCTGCTGGAGCATCAAACTCATATGCTCCTGTGTATAGTTGAGCTGCAGGAAAGGCAGCAGGAGCACAGACCGCCGCTATAGCCCCTGTGTAACCAACTGCTGCCTGTGTATGGCTTCATGAGCCATGGCATTAAGGGGTAGGCTGGGTCCCCAAAGGATAACTATAGGCATTTCAACATCCCCAGCGGTTATTTTCTGGTCTGGGAAGAAAGTCCCTTCCTGCAGCTTTTGAAACAGACCAGAGTTCCTGAAGATGCGAGTGTCATGTACCTTTCCCGGCCATCCCACGTTGATGTTTGTGAAATGTTCCTTATGATCCACCAGGGCTTGCAACACCATTGAAAAGTACCCCTCGCTGGCTTGGTGCTCCGGTGCCAAGGTTATGGGTTCTGTCTATCGCGCCACCACAGTTAGGGAATCCCATTGCAGCAAAGCCATCCACTATGACCTGCACATTTCCCAGAGTCACTACCCTTGATATCAGCAGCTCTTTGATTGCGTTGGCTAATTGGATCACAGCAGCCCCCACAGTACATTTGCCCACTCCAAACTGATGCCCAACTGACCAGTAGGTGTCTGGCATTGCAAGCTTCCAGAGGGCTATTGACACTCGCTTCTCAACTGTGAGGGCTGCTCTCATCTTGGTATTCTGGTGCTTCAGGGCAGGGGAAAGCAAGTCACAAAGTTCCAGGAAAGTGCCCTTACGCATGCGAAAGTTTTGCAGCCACTGGGAATCGTCCCAGACCTGCAACACTATGTGGTCCCACCAGTCTGTGCTTGTTTCCTGGGCCCAGAATTGGCATTCCACAACATGAACCTGCCCCATTAACACCATGATGTGCACATTGCCGGTGCCCATACTTTGTGACAAGTCTATGCCCATGTCTATGTCCTCATCATTCTCATCACTGCGCTGCCACCCCTCCTCGCCTGGTTTTGCTTTTGCTGGTTCTGGTTCTGCATAAACTCCAGGATAATGCTCATGGTATTTACAGTGCTCATAACTGCCACGGCGATCTGAGTGGGCTCCATGTTCCCAGTGCTATGGCGTCTGCGCTGAAAAAAGGCTTGAGATGATTGTCTGTCGTTGCTTTGATGGAAGGAGGGGAGACTGACAACATGGTTTACAGGGAATTAAAATCAACAAAAGGGGTGGCTTTGTATCAAGGAGAAACACAAACAACTGTCACACAGAATGGCCCCCTCAGGGACTGAACTCAAAACCCTGGGTTTAGCAGGCCATTGATTTCACGGAGGGAGGAGCAAATGAACACAAAACAAACAGGGTCAATTTCTTGTTTTGATCAGCTCCATCTATCTTATACATCATAGGCTGGCAGCAGATGGTGCAGTATGACTGCAAGCCATCATCATCTCCTGGCTGCTCACCAGAAGACGGTGCAGTACGACTGCTGGCTATCGTTATCTCCTGGGTGCTCAGCAGAAGATGGGAATGACCTGGCTGAGTCACTCCCATGTCCGCCCTGGCACCCCTGACCAACCTCACTAGGTTGGCTAAAAGAGCACCCAGGAATACGACGACGATGGTTACCAGTCGTAATGCACCATCTGCTGCCAAAAGGCAATGAGCTGCTGCTGTGTAGCAATGCAGTCCCACATCTGCCAGCACCCAGGAGACATACGGTGACGGTGAGCTGAGCGGGCTCCATGCTTTCCATAGTATGGCTTCTGATCAGGTAACCCAAGAAAAAAGTGAAATGATTGTCTGCCATTGCTTTCATGGAGGGAGGGAAGGAGGGAGAGGGGGGGTCTGACGACATGTACCCAGAACCACCCGTGACACTGTTTTTGCCCATCAGGCATTGGGATCTCAACCCAGAATTCCAATGGGCGATGGAGACTGCGGGAACTGTGGGATAGCTACCCACACCTAAACACAGTGCAATGCTCCGGAAGTCAACACTAGCCTTGGTACTGTGGACGCAGTCCGCCTAGTTAACGCACTTAGAGCATTTTGTATGGGGACACACACAATTGACTGTATAAAAACGATTTTTAAAAAATCAACTTCTATAAATTCGACCTAATTTCATAGTGTAGACATACCCTTAGTATCTATTTGTTCAGTGGCTAGCATGATGAGGTTGAAATCTCAATTGTCACCTCTAGAAAGTACTGTAATAGCTGTTACCATATTACAAATAATTAATACTAATAATTAGATATAATGGTCACACGTTTTCTCCTCCTGACATTATGAGACTGATCCAAAGCCCACTGAAGTCAATGGAAAAAATCTCATTGACTTGACCTGGCTTTGCATCAGGCTCTACATAAGTCATCCCAGCTGAAATGTCACTGCTGAACAGGGCTGCAGGGAGTGAGGTTTACCCTGCAGTTCCTCCTTCCAGATCCTAGAAGACTATTCTCAATACTGCTGAGCAGGCAGACAAGGCTTCTTTGCCCAACTCATTGCTCCCACTGGTGATTGATTTACCTCCACTGTACCACTTCCTGCAGCAATTTAGGGCAGGCAGGCGGGCAGGCAGAGAGAGAGGCCTGCATCTTCTACCTCCTACTCATGTAGCCTTGTAGAACATGTAGCCTTGCAACAGAAGCAGCATATACCACCCTGAGCAGAGCTTCATGGGGGAGGAACACTGTGGGAGAGACAGTATCTGACAGGGAAACAATGTGGGGAGATATAGGAAGGGGATTGGATAAAATAGGGAGAGGTGGACAGAACCAAGAGGGGACAAAAATTGCAGAGAGGGAGAAAAACTGTAAGGGAAGACTAGGGGAAGAGGACACCAGACTATTGCAGGAGGATGGGAAGAGAAAGATCAGATGGTGGGCAAAGAAACACAATCATGGAAGGAAAAAAAAGGAAGAACAAACTCTTTGTTACAGGGACTGTCTTTCTGTTATGGATCTATGTGATGCCCAGCATGATGGGGTCCTGATTCCCAACAGGGGCTTCTAGCTGATACCACATCAATACGAGTGGTAAAATAGGGAACGGAATAAATGAAATTAAAAAACCCCAAACAAATAAAGAGAGGATGATTTAATGAAGGTATGGCACACCGAAATACAGTTAAGAGCCCCATCTTTATTCCCTGCCCAGTCACATGACATATGTCAGGGTTACTGAAGGTTTAACCCCTGTCACATGCTATGGGTCTATCTGATGTCTTCAGTGGTTATTGTTAGAAGATATTGTTGGTGATTCATGGCTATTTGTTGGTTATTCATGGGACTGTGAATCAGGGTCCTAGCTGTACCAAGGATTTGCTCTGTCATATTGGACAGATAACATTGGGTCCTTTGTTGGAAAGTGTTATGTACCATTAGCCGTAATCTATCATTAGTAGTGATAGGAAAACTGAATCTGAAAAGCTTGCTCCACTCACTCAACCGCACCATAGAAAACTGTCTGTCACTCAAAAAGCTAAATGTCACTTAGGGAGAATTTGGAAGCCAAGAAGTACTCATTAAACATCCTTATCAAAACAATATAATTATTTTACTTGCCTTTTTCATATGCAAAACTATTGGATGTGTTCTTCTTTCATCATGGCAGCTGTAGCTTATCTTGAGAGATGGTTGGAAAAATTCTATCTATTTTCTGTCAAAAAAGCTTGTTTTCTTTGAATTTTCTCATGGACTATTTCAATTGTTCAACCGAATGAAAACGGAAAAATGTCCAAGTTCACAATAAGCAGACTCCATTATATAAACTTAGACCCAACAGACCCATCTTTCATGAAGTATAAAACCTTTATTTCAAACTATTGAGTGCAACCGATCAGTGCAATACAGGACTCTATCCACAGAAGAAAAAAGAAGGGCTTCTAATCCGGGTTTTTATAACAGAACAAAGCCATCTGATGCATGCTGGAAAGATGAATGAATATAACCCACTTGTGAAAAAAGACTTAATAAACATAAGCAGGGTCTTGATTCAGTGGAATATTTTACAGATGTTATAGAGATTTTATAGCATTTTAAGGCCAGAAGGAACCATTAGATTATCTAATCTGACCTCCTGTATATCACAGAATATTAAATTGCATCCCTATACTAACTCCAATGATTTTAGTTAGGCTAAAGCTCCTTAGTCCACTGAAGACTGAACTGGTATGTGCTACAGTCAGAGAACAGGAGCGAGCAAGGTGCAGCCAATGACCAAGGTCCCTGCAAGAGCAGGAAATTATTAAGTGAGTCATGCCTAGATGTACCACCTCAAAGCACTGGTCCACCCTATCTGGTGTCCTATCTATTGGTGTGGCCAATCCCTGATGCTTCAGATGAAGGAGATGTGTCTGGGGGGGGGGGGGAAACCACCCAGATCACATCTGGCCAGTTGTGCACAAGGGAAATAAATTCTTCTTGACCCCTGAAGCATGTGATTGCATTTAGTAATTGTCTATGTGTTATGAGCACATTGAGGGCAATGCAGGCAATTCTGTTTGCTCCATGAAGGAAAGGGATAACCAGGGGGATTCACAGATTCCTAGGACATAAGAGACCACCATGACCATCCAGCTTCCCAGCCCCATACACACACACACACACACACAGACTGTAGAATTTCTCCCAGAATTGGGTAAAAGCATATTTTAGAAAGATACATAATCTTATTTTAAAGACTCATACTGATAACAAGTCCACCACTTCCCCTGGTAAGCTGTTCCAAATTTTAATTACCATTACGGCATCTCATTTAAAGGTTGAATTTGTCCAACTTCAACTTCCAGGCACTCTATTTTGTTATGCCTTTAGCAGTGAGGTTGAAAAGCGCCCCTACTATCAGGAATTTTCCATGTTTAGATACAGTGATCAAGTCACTCTCAACCTTCTCTTTGATAAGCTGAAAAGGCTGAGCTCTTTAAACTTCACATCATAAGGCTTGTTTCTACCTCCTAGATCATTTCTGTGGCCTCCTTGGGACTCACTCAAGTATTTCTACATCCTTCCTGAAGTGTATCCACCAGAACCAGACACCGTATTCTAGTAGTGTCTTGCTAATGCTGTGTACAGAACGCTTCCCTACTTCTACTTGATATCCCCCTTGTTATACTGTAGAACCTCAGAGTTATGAACTCCAGAGTTACAAACTAACTAGTCAACCACACACCTCATTTGAAACTGGAAATACGCAATGAGGAAGCAGAGACATAGACACACAAAAAAGAAATTACAGTACAGTACTTCTAAAAAATAAAGGGAAAGTTAAAAAAAAAAGATTTGACAAGGTAAAGAAACTGTTTCTATGCTTGTTTCCTTTAAACTAAGATGGCTAACAGCAGCATGTTTTTTTCTGCATAGTAAAGTTTCAAAGCTGCATTAAGTCAATGTTCAGTTGTAAACTTTTGAAAGAATAACCATAACATTTTGTTCAGAGTTATGAACATTTCAGAGTTACGAACAACCTCCATTCCTGAGGTGTTTGTAACTCTGAGATTCTATTGTACATCCAAGGATTTCATTAACTCTTTTTGCAACAGAATTGCACTGAAAACTCATGTTGAGGTGATTATCTATAATGACCTCTAAATCCTTCTCTAAATCACTGCTTTTCTAACTTGTAGATATAGCCTGCATTCTTTATTCCTAGATATATTATCTTGCATTTGGTGATATTAAAATGATTTTTTTTTGCTTGTGACCATTTAATCAGAAAATTCAGATCACTCTGTAATAGTAACTCCTCCTCCTCATTCACTAACCCAAGAATCTTTGTGCCATCTCCAAACTTTACAAGTAAAGATTTAATGTACTCGTCTAGATAATTGCTAAAAATATTAATTAGTGTTGGACCAAGAACTTATCCCTGGGGGACCCTGCTAGAAATGGTGAAGCTCACTGACAGCTTTCCATTATCATCTACATTTTGAGGTCTGTCAGGGACGCAGCTTTTAATCCATGTAATGTGGGTGGATAATTTCATATCATGTAAGGTTTATTTTTAATCAAAATGTCATGTGGTACTAAGTCAAACGCCTCAGTGAAATCCAACTATACCCTACTGACACAACTGTATTTATCAACCAGGCCTGTAATGTTATAAAAAAATAAAATAATAATAAAAAAAAGACAACAGGTTTGTTTGACAAGACCTACCTTACATGGAACAATGATGACTGGCATTGATTATGTTTTTAGCCTCTAATACTTTATTGACAGAGTTCCAAATTAACCATTCCATTATTTTACCCAGGGTTGACATCAGGCTAAGGGACCCATAGTTGTCTGGGTCATATCCTTCTTTAAATATTGGAACTATATTGTCAGTCCTCCAGTCTTTAGGCATTTCCCAAAATTTACAAGATTTGTTAAACAAATAACAACAAAAACATCAGGGGTTCAGAGAGCACCTCAGCTAGTTCCATTAAGATTCATAGGGATAAGTTACCTAGGCTTGGTGGTCTGAAAATATTTAATTTTAGCAGATACTGCCTCACATTCACTTTGTTACAGATGGTAAATTTTCCATTCTATCCACAACACCATATGCAATAGATTCATTCTCCTGCTTCATTCGAAATACATAACAGAAATAGCTATTGAACATTACTTCCTTTTCTACATTCAAATTTACAATTTAACCATATGTGTCTAGCAATGCACCTCTGTAGATCTGATTCAGTTGGTAACTTTTCAGCACAAAAACATAACAATTTATATATTCAGCAGAACAAACTCAAAGAGTTTTGTGTTCTAAATGTCTTTAGAATACCTAAAGGTGTTTAAAAAAAAAGTGTAGGATTTTTTTAAATAATGAAGAAATTAGAAAGCAATGTGATTTTATTAAAAGGAAACCGATAATTTTCCCATTGCTGGCAGGAAATCAAATGTTAAAAATGGAGGTTGAAGCACACCCCAGGTCTGATTCTCAACTCACTTACATGGCTGTAAAGCAGGAGTGCCTCTGTTGGAATTGGCATAGTGTAAAACCAATGTAGAGCATCAGGATCTCAGAATGTGTAGCAGGTGTTCAGCAAGAATTTGTGAGCATACTGCACCTCATTAGCGGTCAGGGAGCGCAACTTGTGAATCCTGAGTCATCTCTTAAGAAGTACTCTAGCTCTCATGTTAAATACTAGTAAAAACTCAGAGGCATTAGACATTTTTATTATTTGTATTACAGTAGAGCCTAGAGACCCCAAAATACGTGTGTGTGTCTGGGGAGGGGTGGGGGTATTATGCAAAGCACTGACCTCAAACCCATGAAGATATGATTCCTGCCTAGTAAAGTTTAGTCTAAAAAGTTCAGACAGAGACAGGAAAGTAGTAATACCCACACTGTACAGAGTGGGAGATGAGGCACACAGATATTAAGGAGGAGATTTTCAAAGGAATTTTCAAAGTTAAGCACCTAAATATTATTCATTTTCACTGGTCATTTGTGCATTTGAAAATCTCCTCTGAGGTCACAGAAGAAGTCCATGGAAGAGGCAGAAATTCAAGCCAGATTGCCTAAGTCCCAGCCTGGTGCCTTAACCAAGAGCCTATCTTTCCTCTCTAGAAGATAGTAGGCCAGCATACTTCCCAGTATCCTGTTCTTTCTCAAAATAAAACTCTGAGTCTTTCAGTCCTGGTTCCAAATGGGCACTAGCAGTCAACTAATATCCCTTAGGATGGTTTTATAGCTTCCGACAAACTCAAGTACATAAAATATGAGTGATTCAACATTCCGCTCCCACAGAAAGACAATAAATCCTAAACCCGCAATGAAAGTGTGCATAGTTTCTCCAAGAAAAAAACTACTATAATCCCAAAGGCACCTTCTAAGCTCCTTTATCTGACCAAGAAAGAAGAGGGGAAAAAAAACTTGCCACTTTTTAGATGCAAAGACAAAGGAGCAAGAAGAATTATTGTCACACATGGAACTGAACCGGATGATTTTTACAATGTAATGAAAAAAAAATGCTGAGAACATCAAGGGGAAAAAATGGCAGTGATCCAGCCATTTCACCAGAGACCCAGAAGGGTCAGGAAAAGCTTTAAACCAGTAGTTGTAATAGATATAGACACATAGTGTGGAGACGAAATAGCAAAAGTTATGTTCCTTGGTGTGACATTAATTCTGTAAACTCTGGATGATAGACTAAAGCTCGGAAGTATTCAACAGTGAACAGACACAAGCAACTGCATTTTTAAATAAGCAAAGCATTTTTAAATAAGTGGCATATGCAGTTTTTTCATTAAGTAGATTCTAAGAAGAATACAAGCAAGAGGGTATATTTGCCATAATTACTTTTAAGAAAATCTGAGAAAAATGCACTTGGTTCTAGATAAGATATAAAAGAGGAATCTTTGTCCGTTGTAATTTTCAGGAATTTTTTGAGTAGTTCTTGAAAACATCTAATCATTGTAAATACTGGATAGTTGTTTTTTTTACAAATACTGCATGTAGATTATACTCAGCAGCAAAACCAGCTCACTCCTTTGCAGATAGTTCCTGTGCAGCCATAACCAGCACAGTTTGGCTCTGCAGTGAGGACTGGAAGCTGGTGTGGGGAGGGAGTGCAGGGTGGATCTGGATCCTTCACAGATCCTATCTTCCAAACCTTTCCCCTGGGGGAAGCTCCTGGGGTCAGTTGCTGAGTTGTGGATTTGTGGCATAAGACCTGATTTCATATTCTGTAGTGTGGAGTGTTATACATACAAGCAACAGGTAAAATTTAAGTAGACCCAGCATGCAGGGGGATCTGAACCTTTACTGAGGAAAGCACTGCTGTTCAGGAGCCAAATTACTCTTGTCTAGTATCAGGAGTAATAGATTGGAGGACTGCTCTTAATTTATTGTCGTCTCAGAAAACCTACTTCTTTTTCAACTTGCTTGTGAGTGGTAGAGTTTGTCTAACATGGTGGCGGTTGGGGATTGGGGCAAATGTGATGGACTTCAACAGCCTTATATGCACCCTGATTCTTATTTTGCAAATTGCTGCAGGATCAAGAAATTTCAGATCCATTCAATTTCTCTTTGGTGTATCTGTAAAGGAAATTGCACCCATATCTCAAAAAGAGAAAGGGTCCCTTACAGAGGTGAAATGTGCTTACAAAAATCCCTAACAGCTAAAACATAAGCATACCTTTCCCCATTAAATTTTATGGATGTATTCACAATACATCCATATCCCTCTGTCTCCATATATTCACAAGCATATGCAAAAAAACACATGTAAAAATTCTGTGGCCTAGTTTGCTTTGTAATAACTAATCTCAGCTAACAATTGAGGTAATCATCTAACAAAGTGCTACTGTGTTTCAGCTGTACCACTTCCTTGCAATCTGCTATTGTAGTAAATTTGGTCTAATGACCTGTCACCCCATATTTACTGCTAAAGTGTCTTGCCTCATAGTTACCTGTCTGTCCTGTGAATTAAAATTGAATAGGAGCACTGTCTACAGCATATTGTAATTTTATCTTTACTGCAACAAAGCTGCAGTGGGACTTCACTGCAGTAAAAAAGATATTTGATATATAAATTTAGGAATATTTCAGTGAAGTATTAAAATATGTCCTGGCTTTTATATGCTTCTTTAATTGGTTTGCTTTCTGGAGCCAACTGCAGGGCAGTCTGATAAATCAGTCTGCAAATTCTTGTATAGCCACAATAAATTAAAATTGCCTGGTGTTTGCCTGGTGCCTGGGATGAAATTTTTGTGTTGTGGGGTAGTGTGATGGGGAGGATCAGTCCCACACTGGTACGGAGGGGGTTAATCCTTCCCTCCTAGCAGAAGAAGCCCTGCCCCTGAGGCTCTGCTGGGCATGCTCCACTTGGCAGTCAGGTATAAAAGCCTGCAGAGCTGCTCAGTCAGGGCTGACCACTGGGGAAGAAGGACACTCAGTGGAGGCTCCAGTCCGGGAGCTGCTTAAGCCCCAGACTGCAGAAACCAGAGAGTCTGAGGCCCAGACCAGAAGCCGGTTGCCCACAGCTAGTTGACAGAAGTGAGAGTCCCAACAAGTTATCTGTGCCAAAGAGCTTGGAGACCCTGATGATGAATGGACCCCTTCTTCAGGACACATGGGAGGGAGTGGCTCAGGGCGGGTAGAGTGAGTGATACCTTGCACCTGAAGAAGGTCAGTGTGTTATTATAATAATAAGATAATGTATGTGGAGGTATGCCTATCTCATAGAGCTGGAAGGGACCCTGAAAGGTCACTGAGTCCAGCCCCCTGCCTTCCCTAGCAGGACCAAGTACTGATTTTTGCCCCAGATCCCTAAGTGGCCCCCTCAAAGATTGAATTCACAACCCTGGGTTGAGCAGGCCAATGCTCAGACCGCTGAGCTATCCCCCCCGATCCCTTCTACCTGGCTGATGACCATGCTCATTACTGACAGGGCCCTGGGCCGGGACCCAGTGGAGTGTGAAGGTCTGGGTCTCCCTACCACCTCTGCCACCACCCACCCAGGGGCGGCTCCAGACCCCAGCATGCCAAGTGTGTGCTTGGGGCAGCATGCCACGGGGGGCGCTCTGCCGGTCGCCAGGAGGGCGGCAGGTGGCTCCGGTGGACCTCCCGCAGGCATGCCTGTGGAGAGTCTGCTGGTCCGGCGCGGCTTTGGTGGAGCCGTGGGACCAGCGGACCCTCCGCAGGCATGCCTGCGGGAGGTCCACCGGAGCTGCGGGACTGGCGACCGGCAGAGTGCCCCCCGCGGCATGACGCTGTGCTTGGGGCGGCGAAATGTCTAGAGCCGCCCCTGCACCCACCCACCCCTAGGTGGCAGCCTACTTCTTTGACTCTGACCACTAGGTTGCATAGCACTGACTTCAAGGGCTACTTGTATGGACTTTGGCTGCTAGGCCGCATTACCCCACCAGAGGAGGGGAATTAGATGGACTCTGGCCATTGAGTGGTGCTACCCTAGGGGTGCATTGTATGGACTCTGGCCGCTAGGCTGCATTATATCACTAGGGAAGGGGAAGTAGATGGACTCTGGCCCTTGGGCCACACTGTACTAACTACAGAGGGGTTTAGAAAATGGACTTGGGCATAGAGAAGCTGTTACCTCCCGCCCCCTTGACTTAAGGGTCCATTGAGGTACTAGCTCGGCCACACATGGTGGAGAATGTGGACACTGACCAGGGCCTGATAGAAGGACCCACACCTACAGGATGGAGACAGAGAAAATCCTGAAATGGCTGCTGGCTGGGTTTTGCTGACCTTATATGGGGTGGAGCGGATGGCCTGGGAGAATCTGCCCTGAGAGATGTGGATTGTTTGGCCAAACAGGGCCACAGGACCCCTTGGAGGGAACATTGAGAGACCACAAAGTAGCCGGTGAAAGTCAAGCCCCGGGCAACAGTCTGACAGGGGAAGAGCCAGGATGCCTGCATTATCCCACTAGGGAAGGTGAAGTAGATGGATTCTGGCCCTTGGGCCATACTGTGCTAACTACAGAGGGATTTAGAACATGGACTTGGGTGCAGAGAGGCTGTGTTACTTCCCGCCCCCTTGACTTAAGGGGGTACTAGCCCCATCACAGGTAGGTATTAATAAAAAAAAACACATATCCATCATTCAAAAAAGTGTTGTGGTTTGTAATGGTCAATCATCATGTGTGTGTTTTCTATTACATAAAAACATTTTTCTATGATACAATTAGTATGAAAATAGGAAAATTAGGTTAAATTAATTCCTGGTTAAAATCCAGTGAAGTCAGCAGATTTGAACCAGCAGTTAATTTGTTCCTTTGTATTATTTCCAGTTTATGCACACATAGATCTTAACATGGAAAAGTGTCTCTTGTAAGGGTAGCAGGAATCAGTGTTCTGTTAATATGTGCTTGCTCTGAATACAGAAAGCAGCATCACTAAGGAATTATTGTGGCTGTATTTTTTTTAGTGCACCTACGAACCGGGCAAAGCTAGAATAAAAATGCTAAAAAATATACAGACATAAAAAGTATGTCTGTACTTCCAAAAAATGTCAGTGAATCTCAAAGTCCAGGTCAAATGACTAGGGCTGACATGCTTACAGTAAAAATAGCACTTTAGCTGTCTTTGCTTGGGCTGGACACTGGGCTCTGAGACACTAACTATTTTTAGCCCCATAGTGCAAACCTGAGTCAGTTGATCAAGGCTCTATGATTTTTTTTGCAGTGTAGACATTCATAACCCAAATTGTGAGATAGTAAATCTGTCCACAACCACAGTGCAGTCAAATAGTGCTGACAGAAAAGTCAGTGGAGCTGTGTAGTCAAGAGTCACTGTCATAAGCAGATAGATTGAAGATTTAGAGGACAAGGAATATGCTCCCAAGTGGAAATACCTATCCATCAGACTCTGACAATATTGAGTCTGCAGAAAACACCATGAGGTTGGGCAGTCTAGGCAAATGACAAGGAAATCAGGAGGAGAGGGAGAATGTAAGGGTCAAGGGGAAGGATAGTGTTTTGAGCATTGGCCCACTAAACCCAGGGTTGTGAGTTCAATCCTTGAGGGGGGCATTTAGGGAACTGGGGTAAAAATCTGTCTGGAGATTGGTCCTGCTTTGAGCAGGGGGTTGGATTAGATGACCTCCTGAGGTCCCTTCCAACCCTGATACTCTATGACTCTAAGAGGAAGTATAGACAATACTCTTGGAATGAGAATGAAGACTAATTGAACAGACAATGCAGCTGAGGCACAGGGAAAAAAAAGAAACAACAAACAAGAGAAAAGGGAAATATATTCTTTTTCTGCCACTGAGTAGACAGGTTTGTTACCAGGATAAAGTATGCAAAAGAAACAGATTGTACCTGTATTCTAGAGGTGGCTTAGTAACAAGTGCTATGTGATGCGCATTCTAGTGTGAATTCAGCCTATGTTGCTGGATACTTCACCTCTGAGAAATAACAGATTATAAAAAGCTTTTTAAGGCCATGTCTTACCTTTACTTATTATTAAAATGCATTGTGTGCAGAGAAGTGGCTTAACAGCTGTGCAGCATGTGGGGCTCTTTGGGACTCCTTTGGGACTGACCTTTTGACTGCAGAATTTCCAGAGGCATGTGTAAGCCAACAGTATGCTCTCTGTTGCATTGGTCTGTAGGTAACTGGTAACAGTCCTGATAAGGTGGCAGTCTATGCTAGGCAAATGTGGAGCACACACAAAAGAACCCAGGGAGACAGAGAAATTAAACATTTAAAAAGAAAGTATTTACTAGTTATACCTTAAAATCTTTCAGTTTTTATATCTGTAGTCGGTACATTATTGTTTATCTTAACGTTAAGGAACTATAGTGAAGACTGTTCATATTTCAATTTAGCAATTGGGGGGGTGAAACGATTTACAGACTCAGAAAAAGTCATGGGCTTAAAAACAGTTCCAAGGTACTGAGGAGTCGACTAAAAGGAACAAAATAAAATTTATTGCCAACTTTTGACACTAACAAACTTGAGCAAATATTTTGTGATGTTAATGCTCTGTGTAAGAATACCTACTTCATTAATCAGATTTACAAAATTTATTTGTAAAAGTAAATAATTGTTTCATAGGCAATTTTCTTTTAGAATTTGTCCCAAAAGAGAGATCTGAGTAAGAGTTACAAATAACTTTGTCATGCCAAGAAGAGGTGGTAAGAAGGAGCAATGCTCAGACTGCCTGGGTTGTGGTTCAAGGGTCAGAAAAGATTCTCACTGATCTACAAAAGTACAAAGAAATCTTCCAGGAGGCTTTATCACTTCAGTGCTCAAAAAATCCCATCCAAATAGTGGATGGAAGATTCAGTCCTGGCTTACAGTGGGTCTGGGGCCAACAGTAGTTGAACCCACAATTGCATCTGTGGGGGGCTTGACTTCAGGACAAAAACTCAACCAGGAGGTGCAGGTGGAGGCCTAGTCTGGCCCCAGCTCCCCTTCTGTTTGAATTTAGCGTTACTGTGGTATGTTATGGGAAATCATTGGATATACGTCATGATGCAATGCACACTAGCATGCTAAATATAAACACAACAGACAGCATGTGGCAAGTCTAATGCTAAAGCAGCTGTACTAAGTTCTGGTATCATCAGCACAATTTGAAGTGGTGGCAGCACTTTCAACCTCCTTATATGAACAAAGAAAAGACCATTCCCCTGGGTCTTTGCAATGGTGTCAGTGGATAAATACATTATGAGCTTGCACTGTCCCAATCATCTACAGAGCCCTTTCTTTTATGCTTTCACTGGAGCCTTTGCCTCCCTAGCCTGACACTGAACAGGTTTCACTCCAAGCTTCAGAGGAAGGGAGCATAAGAAAGATAGAAAAGATTAAGGATTATAGAGTTAGTCAGTCAATAACTAGATTAAATAACACTTGTTTGACACTGCAATTGAGGAATGAGAAGTCAGTGCTGGGAATGATCAGATTTACGATGAGCCACAATACAGCAAAAGAGCTGATTAACTCAGACTAAAGCTAAACAGCCTGTGCACACAAGACCATTTAGTCTTGTGCTTGATGGATAAGAAAGACAGGGTTCATCAGGGTTCATCAGGAGCATCTGCACTCACAGCATCAATCCGCAGAACTGCAGGTGTTTCTGAAAGACAGAGGGCACCTCCGAGTCAGAGCCCCATCTCTTGTGAAGTGCCTTGTATCTAAATTATGCAGCAGTGAGTGCAAACTCACCAAGGGTGAATAGGCTTTCTATCATATCATATACTGGGTCAGACTAGTGTGGCAGCTCTTATGTTCTTTTGATAAACTGAATATTTTTAATTAATTATTTTGCATCACTTGTAACTGTTTTGCCCTCATCAGGGGTAAGGTGAGAATACAGGTGATCAAAAAGGAAGAGAACTCAGTGACTGAAGTAAGAAATAATCAGGTCCTGGACAAAGGTTTTCACAGAAAAATGGATGCATGACAGCTGTCTTCTTTACTTACACCAGGGATCGAACTGGAGACCTCTAAAGTGAAATGCATAAATCTTTACAGCTTGAGATAAAAAGCCAAGCTTTATTGGTGGGGATTTGTGGATCTGGCACAGAGGGGACACATAACACATCCTGACCGGTGAGCTAAATATGGATTCTAAAAATGCTGTGTAGGAAAATCCAGCACACTTTAGGAGCAGTGACAATATGAAGGGGGAGAAGGCGAAAGAGGATTTGTAGATGTCATTAAGGTTGTAACCTATCTAAACAAAGCAAAAGTCACATGATGTTCCCACTAAATGATCATCAAACCTGTGGCAAATGTGACTGACTCAGGCGATAGGTTATGCTAATAGCAGCACTCATGGCAATGCTGACAGTAAGAATGGAACTTAAATGACATGGAATAATAATCAGTGACACTGTTTTGGATATTGGAATGAGTGTTCTGACTGCACTGGACATACACAGCAACTAATATCCAGAGTCAGGCATTTATCAAGTCCAAAGGGCTTTACTCTCAGCAAATCATTTCAATCTCATTCCCCAAACCTGTTCGTTAGTCACACCACAGGGATATCACAACACAGAAAAATAGCAGCAAGTATACCTTCATGACATCACATCCAAAATAAGATGATAGGGTCTAATTTTCACTACCTTGCACTAGTTTAGTTATCTACATTTGAGCAAAATGGGTGTCAAATGCTGACATCCTAATTTTCTTTTCATGGCCATTCCTTTTCACCAGTCTATTCCACCCTAAACCCCAGCAGGAAGATGACTATAATGCAACCTTCATGCTTCAAGAGTGAGTGTATATCAGGGAGAGCTGCCATTGTCATTAATTCAAGTCATATTTAGGAGCTTTGTGTTTAATAGTCTCTTGCTGCAGAAGTGTGCAGGCATGACACAGATAATGGGTGGTAATCTGTCTACCTTTCTTCTTATCACTCTGATGCCTTCCTCTGAAGCAGAAGAACTTTTTTAAAATGACTCTTTTAGTCCCTAAGCCATGTGTCCTAGGCAGATGCTACATGTAGGTAGGTACAAATAATATTTTGTTCTTGAATTACATTTCCACAATGACAGAATTAAATCTTACCAGATGTCTTGTATACCCCTAAGAGACAGGGCCATTCTTATAGTGAATGTCCAGAAACACTTTCTGCCCCAAAAAGCTTTGGGGAAGCTTGCAATTCTACTACCTCTGACGTTCCACTTCTCTGCATAAACAAAATAATTCACTCTCCTGTTCGAAAGCTTGTCTCTCTCACCAACAGAAGTTGGTCCAATAAAAGATATTTCCTCACCCACCTTGTCTCTCCTGATCTGTCAATCAGGCAACTTCCATGACAACTAACTTCATTTAAGGGGTGTATGTGTTGTGGGGAGGGAAGATAAGAGACAGCCAGCAATGAAAAAAAACTTACAGGAATGTATCCAAACAACTTATTCCCTATAATGAGATGCTACTGACACCATTTTTTCCCAATTAAAACTCTGCCATTTCTGAAGAGTGTTGGCTACCCCTTTTTTCCAGACAATAAAGATTCCAGCAGAAACCGTTTTATGTCATATCTGTAAATATGATAATTCAGTAAGACTTGTGGAACAGAATTGTTCTCATTGAGAATGTGGCACAAGTGACAGAAATATCCAGTTGCCAGGTGATAAATGATAAAGCGACTAAAAGGTTTTTATAGTTTCAAACATATTTTTGGTACGTCTGTCTTTTTCTTTGAGCTGCTTTGGAGAGCACATCTCAGAAACTGCAGCAGTGCGAGATGATCTCTTGCTATGTCTGTCGAGCTGAATGCCACTGATGCTTACCACTTAACCTCAAGGTTAGCTATTGACTAACACATCACTTGCTTTGGGTGACCTCTTTGTGTCATCTTCTGTCAATGTAGCTCTACTTCCTAGCTTTTAAAAGACCACAAAATATGAAAAAAAAAATGTTCATACCAGTGGAAGACTTTACATGATGTTTGAAGTGTGTTTATGTACTTTTATAACATCCTTTATTTTCCTGTGGCTGATGAAAACCAGTGTTTGCCATAATCAAAATTAACATACTCAGGGCCAGCTTCTTACTTGCCTTTGTGAGGATGCACATGGAATGATTAAGGAAGGAGCTTCCCCACTGTTGTGGGCCCCATGGAAACACTAGGGTGGGGACTACTTCCCCAGGGTTGGCCAGAGGGTAAGGGAGAAGTGGACCAGATGTGGGATGGTGTAGCTTTGTACACTCCCCATGCACATAGGGAGGTTGAGGAAGAACCCTGTTCCTCTCAGAGGCAAAATCTCAACTCAAGCAACCCCACAGAAGCCAATGCCTTAATAGATTACTATTATGGGACAGCTGGAGTTTTTAGGAAAGATACAGGTAAATATTTTGGAAACAATTGTAATTGGAAGAAATTTCCTGCTTTGGTATTTAAGATCTTTAGTGATCCATATGTGTTAAAATTTCACAAAAATCCTTCTGTGCTTTATAACTCTAGTCTACTAAGAAACAAAACAACAACAACAAAAAACACGGAAACCCTAACACTGAAGCCACCTTAAATGAAAAACCTTTCTATTTAACTTTGTTGCTCCATCCATGCAGAAGTCATAAAAAGTCAGGGTTGACTGGAAAACTTATGCAAAACAATTAGACCAGGGACCTTAATGGTGGGCTTTTAATACATGCTCAGCATCGGCCTAACTCTGGTCCCACTGAAGTTAATGGTAACTGAAGACTTCTGAAAATCCCACTTTACATGCATTGATCCTTCCCTCTGTCAATTCACGCCCCTTAATACACAATAGATCAAATTCATCTATGGTAAAAATCAATGGAGTTCCATCCAGAATGCATTTGATTGATTATTCTATCATGGCTTTTGGTTCAGGAGCAGAACAACACGGTGTAAACAGTACAGCAATGTCATGATATTTCTTGCTGTGCAGTCAGAACATAATCTTATCTTCACTGATGGAATTATCAAAAGGCAGTTTAAAAGAGAAAAGGAGCCTGAAACAATTTTATACGCTATCTAAGTTTTGAAATGTATTTGACAAATGTATCTGTTTGACCAAGTAAAGTTAAATATTTATGCATTCTCAGTGCTTCTTATAACCCGGTAATCAACATGTGGAATGGATTTGTGCCACACTGACATTCAAGGCCACAGCCTTGCGTTTTCATGCATTTAAGTTAACCACTGAATCATGGAATACAATTTATTTTCACTGGGGCTGTCTCATCAGAACAAAATGAATAACAATGGAATTAGAACTGTTGACAAATTAGTTTAATGCTTCTTTTTTTTTGCGCTGCTCCAACTTGAGCTGTCAAGACACCGTTGATTATTCTCTTAGATGTTGTTGCAAGGATCTCATACAGAGTGGAAAGGACACAAGAAGCTTACAATTCAAATTTGAATAATTAAGCATAATCTTAACTATTTTGGAGGAAAAAGAAAGCAAGAAAGAAAGCTTTAAAAAATAAAATGTGCAGATGAGCCTGAAACAGAAATACGGCCCACCACACCAATGCAATCTGAAGTCCAATATCAAATCTGAAGTCAGAGCCAAACTTCAGGGTAGCCACTATTTGATTTGGATCCCAATTACCAGAAAGTCAGGGGTCTAGTTTGTGCTTCACTTCACTAGTGTAAAGCGCCTCCTGGACCATGCCCCTTGCTCTGAAAGGCATTCTCAATCACCAAATGTCCCCACAAGTCAGCCCCCAAACCTCATTTCTAGTTCAATCAAATTTGAGACCCAAACTTCCACAATCTTTAGCTATACCATACCCCTTTTCATACTTCTGTTCAACCTACAATCTCCCCAACTCCTCCCAATCCTCAGTCCCAACATGTGGTCTTCCACATTCCCCAAATCTCACTTGGCTCTAGCTGCCCTAATTGCATCTGCTAACCTTATATCCTCTGGATACAAGTTCCCCAAACCCTACACGTCCCCTCCCCAAGCCTTGGTCCCCATTCTGGCTCCTACTAGTGCCATTAAAGAACTAGATAACTGAGGCCTTCCTTATGGCTACTTCCTTACTATGGGAAATGTCTGTCTAAATCCTCTAGTCAACTTGGAAAGCCCCCTTATTTCCATCCCCCAGATTGGTGACATATCACAGATATAAAGATGTGATTATTTTATCTGTAGAAAATCTGTTGCTGAAGAAGGACTGAATCTTTCCCATCCTGGGACTTAGGCAAGTGTAATTTGCGGGAGGATTCCACTTTTGCAGGGAAGAGGAAGAAACATTTCTGTGTCTATTTTTTTTTTAATAGCGGCTGCAGGAAGCTGCTCGGTGGTCTAGAATGTTAGTGTAAATACTGCTGAGGTGGATTTGTGGATGGTGGGCAAATGAAATTGACATAGGTGGATGATGAAGAAATTTATCACGTGCCTTTGTAATGTAACACCTGGCTCTCACTTTCACATATGAAATGTGTATGAGCACAGAGGAAAGCTGTATCTCTTTTTGTAATTGAGCAATTGCAATGCCAGCAAAAACTCATACTTTGACATAAATGTGGAAAGTAAACTTCAATAAGAAGGTTATGCCACAACCACACGGATACTCAGAATGTGATCATCTAGGATGAAAGAAAATGAACCACACATGACAGAGGTTAGTCACGTCACTTCATGTGGTATTGGAAGGTACTTGGCTGGTATGAGAACTTATATAGAATAGAGTAAATAAGACTGGAATAGAATCAATTCAGTTAAACTATTGGTAATGGTATTGCTGATTGGAAATCATTCTCCAAAACCTTATGAGGTCTTGCTTGTTTCTGTACATATTTAGACTGCATTGCATGTGTGTTAGCCCCCGCCCTGTCTCTGACGACAAAGAAGGTATCAGAGGAAAACTTCACAGAACTGAAGTCAGTGAGAGAGAATTCATTTTATTTATGAAGTCAGTGAACTGGTTTGCAAAAGATTGAGGTGTAGATCAGAAATAAAGTGCCTCCTGACACTTTCAGAATAACTTTACTGAGGAGATGCTACAGAGAACACAAATTTATGCCTGGCTTGCAAATGTAAGAAAAATCTTGTGAAATAATTTAATCAAATGGTGACCCTGCAGATTGTGATCAGTTCCGTCATTTACTAAATGTTCATGTGATTTTACAGCTGATGGCTAAAATCTTAGCAAAATCATAGTAAAATAAATCCAATAAGCTATTAAAATGTATTCATTTTAAGAAGCACATAAAGGAGAAAAATGATAGCACTGTAGGCCTAGCCTTGACAACCTACAGGAAATGTCAATAAGTTATTCTCAAGCACCTTTTCAGACTGTCCTTCACACAAGGGTACTCAAAGAAAAAAAATCCTAAAATAATGTTGCAGAATAAACACATAACTAACACTTAGATGGTTGCCATTTTATTACTTCTTAGCCCTGTCCTGCACAGGCACTGGTGTGGACTGCTAAGTATACATTCCGGAGGACAGAAATAAGAGGACTTACTTCAACCTGATTGTAAGGAGTCTTAAAATTAGCTACCACTGCTTCATCCTCCAGTTGTTAAAGTGGATTCATGCCTGATGTGTTGTGGAATTAAGAAAGCTGACAGCCTCCTCAAATAATTGAGCTAGTTAAGGCTCTCCCACACATTTTCATTCCATTACTCCCCAGCTAGAAGTTTCTCATGCTATCAGAAGGCAGCATTTCATTTAGATTTTGAGCACTGACACATGTTACTGACAAGAAATCAAAAAGCCATATCCTATTATAGCAATTAAAAAGAAACTGTGCCCTGCTGTCTTACTTCATTTATCATTAGACTGTCAAATTACTATCATCTTTCAGGGATCTACCAGGGCAGATGGGGGAAGAGTATTACTTTTTGTTCTTTTATTTGAGAGATGGCCATTTGGATGGAAAAGAAAGACATACAAATGATGAGAAATTAAACGGAACTTTGTCATGTTCTGGGGTGCAGTCCAGACCGGTGAGGGGTTGTGTCACTGCCTACCTGGTTACTCTGGATGCCTTAAATTGCTCTGCTGCTGCATAGCCCTTGCCTGGGTGCTCCCAGCCAGCATACAAGCCTGCACTGAGTGTGTGTGTGTTAAACAGCTCTGATTTCAGCAGCCCGCTTATTACAACCCAGCCACATTCTAATTATACCTAGCAAGATTACTCCAATACTCCTGGTCTCAAATTTTCTCAGAGCCATCTGGTCTGCAATGTCCAGCCCTCTCCTAGCCCATTCAGAGATATATTAACATTTGTTCGTTCCTGCCACATTAAGTGGAGTTAACATTCACTTTAAATCAAACACTGTACTAAACTGGTTTAATTTAAAAGTTGTTGGCATCCTTTCATCTGCTCAAGACGGTGGGAATTGCAGCCTATGATGTGGATGGTTTGCAGTGTCTCATGTGACTGAATAGTCCAATTTGAGATTTTTATGATCTTTGGCAGTTATTGCAAATGTATGTATCTTAGTTGGAGGATGCTTGCTTCCTATGGGCTCTTTTCTCTTCAAGCTGTAGGATTCAGCTCCTGTCACGGGCTTTGGTGCCTGATGGAGACAGTGGTGCCACTTGTTACGATCACTTGCCAAAATTTCCCATCAGTCAGGACCAATTCCAAATTCTTTCATATCTTGCTTGCATGTGTCTTTATAGCAAAGCTTGGGATGTCCTGTTGTTCTTATTCCCTCTGATAGCTCCCCATATAGCATGTCCTTGGGTATGCGTCTGACTTCCAGTTTATTCAGATGGCCCAGCCAGTGCAGTCGTCTTTGCTTGAGCAGGGCTGTCACACTTGGTAAATTTGCCATTTGAAGAGCCTCTGCTTTGGTGACTTTATCTTGCCATTTGATGCTGAATATGTGGTGTAAACAATGTAGATGGAAACTGTTTAACCTTTTCTCCTGATGAACACAAGTTGTCCATGTTTCCCCACCATACATGAGAGTGCTGAGGATGCAAATTTATCACACTAGCATTTTGGTCTTGATGGTAAGTTTTGAGTTGTTACGTGCTCTTTCAGTTAGTCTGCTACTCCCACTTCAAGAGGAGTCGTGGCTCCCCACCTGCCTGGGACAGAGAGCACCGGTGCCCGCAGCCCCGGAGTTCTCTGTCCCCGGCAGGCGGGGGGCCGCAGCTCCTCTCCCCTGCCAGGCACTAGGCACCGGGGGCACTAGGCGGTGCACCTCAATGCACCGCTTTGGGGACCATCTGACTGATTTTGAAACCCCGCTATACCGCGACCCCGCATTTAGCGCGATGGGATTTTTTGGACCCCAAAGGTCGCATTATAGCGGGATTTCACTGTACTTTCCAAGTGCCAGAACTACATTTCTCTAGGGTGGAGTAACATTAGGCTTGCCTGATAGCTATGCTTTGATAACATAATTTCCAGTATGTTTTTAATTTTGCATTTGTCCTCCATACATACATCATGTAATAATCTTAATGATCAGTATGTTATTAGCCTTCCATTGATGTCTTAAATGACACCTTTTAGATACAGGTTATGACATCAATGAGTTGGGGTACACTGAATTGGTCAGGCCAGATGAAACTTACTACCAGATACCAGCAAGCCCCTTGCCCTGTTGCAATTGGATGTTGTTAGAGTCACAAACAGATTGCTACATAATGAAAGTCTAGAAAACTCCTAGCTTCTAACTCCTAGGAGTATCTACTAGGACAAGAGAAAAGGTGGCTATAATTAGTTGGGAATGCTCAAGATATCAAAATAATTTGAAGGAATATATGGTCTGGAATCATAAGGCTTATTATAGGGGTGTACCATTAATTTAGCATTAGGGTTTCAGATAGCCTGCTGTACTATAAATCTACACTTTTGCCAGACATCTTAGCTAACAACATAACAGTATAAGAATTGCCACACATGGTCAGACCATATGGTCCATCTAGCACAGCATCCTATCTTCTGACAGTGTCCAGTGCCAGATACTTCAGAGGGAATGAACAGAACAGGGCAATTATCAAGTGATCCATCCCCTGTTATCCTGTCCCAAATTCTTGCAGTCAGAGAGTTATGGACACCCAGAGCATATGCTTGTGTCACTGACAATTTTGGCTAATGGACCTATCCTCCATAAATATATCTAATTCTTTTTTAACCCAATTATACTTTTGGCCATCACAAAATTATTCCAAAGTAACTGCCTGAGATCTCATCACATATTGTGTCGGATTTAGTTTTGTGTGAGGCATAATATTTCATGAGAGTTTAACTAGTACCATTGTTGTATGTTTTTTGTTTTATTTTTTTCACCCAACACAGTCAATTCATGACTCAAAAACTTTTGTTAGGCGGAAGACTCCTTCTGGATGGGTTCTACTGGGGATTAATTGTATCATGAGCATTTTAGTCAGGCATATTTTGATACCACATTTGGAAATGAATTAGAGAAGGTTGGATGTTATCCACTGTTTTGCAATCAGTACACAGATCATTAGGTTACTTATGCAAACACTAGTGCTATCTTTAATGTGACTACCATAGCTAGCATTACCATTAGCATTCCTTCTCTTTCCCCTGCACCTTCCCTTCACAATATTCTTTTCCACATACCACTTTTTCTCGCCAATTTGAGTCACATTCAGAAGCTCTGCCAATTTGTGGAACTGAATGACAGAAGGTTTTGTCAGAAATTAGACAGATACAGGTACAGTAACCTTCAATGTATCCATAAAGCCACTTTTCCCAGTTGTGATATAGACTTATTTATGTCATTTGAATGGACAGCCATAAAAAATGCACGTTGAGGAGAGACATACCATGTGGCAAGCATTGTATGTGGACACCTGTTCACTTTTGTGGTAATTTTGGGTGTTCGGCAATTTGCAAATCAGGACACATTTGTTTAAGGTGTGCAAATATGGATTCAGAAGTGTAATGTTATGTACCTGAGTTTGAAAATGTTGGCCATTATGAGTATGCAGTGGAGAAGGCATTGGACATGGACTCAGGAGACCTGATTTTACTCCCTGGTTCAGCCACAATCTCTGTGTATCCTTGGGCAAGGGATTGAATCGACTCTGTACCTCTCTTCCCCATCTATAAAATGGTACAATATTTCTGTATCTCACAAGGGTGTTGTGAAGATAAAGTCCACTCACTTTGGGATGGGCTCAGGTGCTACAGTGCTGAGGCCCATAAAAGTGATTAGCAGATAGATGTTCCAGGAGGGGAAAATGTCTCATTTCTGCTTAAAACCAATATTCCAAGTGAGAGCAACTTCCATTGTCCACACAGTAATGTGCTGTCACTATAACAGGCTCAATAGACCAGTTCCATTTTTAATAGCCTTCCAAAAATGACATTGAAAAATAAAAACCCTCTACCTATGCTGTAGGCGAAACACAAGCTTCCTAAACTATATGCCACCTGAACGGAACCTCTGAATCAAGGAAAAGAGAGAGAAGAGTTAAGCAAAACATGTAAAAAACTTTGAAAAACTCTTTACCTCCTCCTGTACTTTGATTTGTACTGTTTCATATTTGATGACACTGTGAGTAATATGACCTAATGCAACATGGCACACTTTCTTTGTCTTTTGAAAATGGAACAAGGCAATATGGTAAAGTGTGAAATACCCTGGTGTGCGTCTTTGATTAATCACTACTCAAATTCGCTTTATACTAGTTACAGTCTCTTCCACTCCTTGCACTGCATTTACAAACTTGTGCTTTTTAACTGGGTCTTTTCTTTTCATAATAATATGTTGTAAATCTTCCTGCTATATTAATCAGAATTCACCACTACTGCTTTAACTGAGAGTAAGCTAAGGTCATCCCTTCAGATACACAACTGTACTTCCTTTACAACAGTCTTAATCATGTTTCCCATAGATTTCATAGGTTTTAAGGCCAGAAGGGACCATTATGATCATCTAGTCTGATACCTTGCAGAACACAGGGCATAGAAGTACAACCAGTAATTCCTGCATTTAGCCCATAGAATCTGTTTGAGCTATATCTTTTAGTAAGACATCCTATCTCTATTTAGAAAACTTCAGGTGATGGAGAATCAATGACATCCCTAGGTAAGTTGATCCAGTGTTTAATTACCCTCACTATAAACAGATAGATAGGATAATTAACTCTCTCGCGTGCGTGTGTATATATGTATAACCTTATTTATAGCTGTTTTTTGTTTCTAGCTTCAGCTTCTAGACATAGGATCTTGGTATGTTTTTGTCTGCTGTGTTGAAGAGACCGCTATTATTAGAAATCTTCTCCCCAGATAGGTACTCATTGACGGTACTCATTGACCATGAGCAAGTCACTTCTTAATCTTCTCTTGGATAAACTAATTGGGCTTTTTTTTAGATTCCTGTTGTAAAGTAAATTTTCCAGACAACAGATTATTCTTATAGTTCTTTTCTGAAACCTTTTCAATTTTTCAACACCCTTTCTGAAGTGTCAAACCAGTATTCCAATAATGATCCCAAAAATGCCATGCACAGTGAGAATAACCTATCCTTTCCTCTGCTTGTACATCCATGAGTCAGGCATCAGAAGCTTGCATATACCTCGATGTTTAGGATTAGCGTACACCTTTAAGATTAACTATTTCAAATGAAGTAAGCATAAATTCTTATATATAAACAAATGTGTACTTATTGGTCCAGATTCTTCCCTCAGCTACACAGCGAGGGCTCCTGTATAACCTAGAGCATAATCAGCAAAGAGTCCTGTGGCACCTTATAGACTAACAGACATATTGGAGCATGAGCTTTCGTGGGTGAATACCCACTTCGTCGGATGCATGTGAATACCCACTTCGTTGGTTATTCACCCACAAAAGCTCATGCTCCAAAACGTCTGTTAGTCTATAAGGTGCCACAGGACTCTTTGCTGCTTTTACAGATCCAGACTAACACGGCTACCCCTCTGATACTAGAGTATAATGTGGTTGATCATTTTAGACTTCTCCTACCATATTGCCTGGCAGAGTGCTAATTTAGTCACCCTGACAGAGTGCTAATTTAGTCATTACAGTTTCTTTTGCTCCAGATTTGCTACATGAACCAATATTCTCAACAAAAAACACCCAATTTTTAACCTCAATGCACTAAAAAGAAAAATGTTCTTTCTACAATCAGGAATAACTATCTTGGAAAGTGAATCAGGGCATTGCTAATGTGAAATCAATTAGAATTAACCCTGCTTAAATCTTAGTAAAAGCATTAGTTCATGGTGTTATTGCCCTAAAGCTGTGATTAGAATCATGTTTTATATGTAGCTGTGTTTGATTCAACTGTCATTCTTAGAGCATATACTCTCTAACATTAATCTGCCCTAAGACAAGTTAGCTGGTAGTGGAAAAGGCCACTGCTATTCCTCAGTTAAACTACAGTGCATCTCAGTTAATAAGATTTAATATTATTTTATCACAGTACAACCCACACCAATAATTTACATGATATTTGATTTTACTTTAGCTTTATTTTTGTAGAACTATGTTATTCAAAAAGATTGCTTTGCCACTTAGCTGATTACTTTCCCTCATTACCTCTGTACACCTACCACTCCACTGAGAGGAAGAAAAGCAAAACCATGTTTATTAGGAAAGAACCGGGAGTCAGGAGACAACATCCTAAATATTTTTAGCATCAAAATGTCAGCATTTAAAAGTAAGCTTTGTTAGTTCTGGCTGCAACTCCTCTAAAGCAGAGCAGCACAATGCTCTTGATAACCAGATGCCTTATTTTCTGGGGAGAAAGCATAATGAAATAAGAGCTCTTCCTTCCAACTGTTTGTGGTTTTTTTTTTCTTTTGTGGGAACATTGACTCTACTAGCCACATACTTGGCACCAGTGAGTTGCCTGAAGTGTGTGGTAAATGTGCTCAGGTTTGCAAAGGCTAGTGTATATCCACTTTCCATTGGTGAAGTGGTGAACCAACTAATAAATTTGCACTGTTTGTCTTGAGCAGTGCAAGACAGTATATTCCTGAAGTACAAGGTTGGGAGCTGGGGGGATTTGGCTGATGCCTTTCTCTGTGTTACTCATGAGTGGCTCTGGGAGCATTCATGCAATATAGCAGGGTTTGGGTTTCCACGTGATATTGTGCTGAGTGATCACGGCGTCTGGAGCAGGGCCAGCTCCAGGCACCAGTGCACGAAGCAGGTGCTTGCGGCGGCCAATGGAAAGGGGTGGCACGTCCAGGTCTTTGGCGGCAATTCGGCGGTGGGTCCCTCAGTCCCTCTCGGAGGGAAGGACCGGCTTCCGAACTGCCACTGAAGAATGAATAGTAGAACTGCCGCCGAAGTGCCACCGATTACAGCTTTATCTTTTTTTTTGTTGTTGTTCCTTCACTGCTTGGGGCGGCAAAAAAGCTGGAGCTGGCCCTGGTCTGGTTTGCTGCTTGTCACTAGCAAAGCATTATGAGAAACAGCACAAGCTGGAAAGTTTGGGGGCCTCAGTGGTCCCACAGTCCCAAGCTGCACTCGGGGGGATCTCATTACAGTTTGTTTGTTCCCTTCAGTCCTGCCTCTAAACATGGAAACAAATTTTGTAATCAGTCATACTGAAGTGATGAAGTCCCTCTTTTTGTAGTTCGCTATTTCTGTGTACTTTGTATATACATATAAATTGCCTGAGGAAAAACAGATTAAAGCACATAATATAGTGGGCACGTCAGGCCACATTCTCCATTGCCCTTCACCTTGTGAAGCCAATTGCATCTGTGCAAAATGAGCGCAAAGTGGGTCAAAATTTCATTCTGATTTAGTGGTGTTTTGAACCCACTTTGCTCTGACATAAATGAACAAGGTGGAGGGCAATGAAGAATCAGGCCTCTCCTCCAGAACTTAATGACTTGACATACAATGGAGTTCGCCACGGAAGAAGGTGGCACAGGCAAATTTGAGACAAAAAATGGGGAAGTAAGCCAAGCAAAGGAGTGCATAAGGAGGTTATACAATAGGGATTGTCACAAAATTATCTTGTTCAATTATAAACGTTTCTGAAGGCTGCATCTTTTTGAGCAGTCATGTTATTGTATTCTGATCCATTTGATAGACAGGATGCTTGCAGTTTATTGCTAGCTGATTTGGTTATGTACATATGCAACTACATCAGGTTCAAGTTATTTAATCTAGCTAGGTTCTCATATTAGTGACCAACACTGTAGCATAAACAATGATAACAATGAAATCTAGTTTAGCTATTAGAATTTGGATTACATATAGGAGATATGGGAGCCCAATATTAGGGAAAGCTGTGAAGGGAAGGAAGAGGTCTTATATTGTAAAATGCATAAGTAAGGGAAGTAATAAGGACTGGCTTGTCTTCTCCATTCACCTGAAATTTTCTGTGTTGAAACTGGAGTAAAAATTATTTGGTGAAGATGGTAACTCTAATTTCCTATGCAGTTCTGGCATTACACTAGATGTGTTCATATAGCAGAGATAGAAAACTTGGAAACACAGAGAGATGTGTTTATTAGCTAGACTGTAAATTTAGCTTCATATGAAGCTTTGAGTATTAAGCACCAATGGAAATGACATTATGCTGATAGGGTTGAACATTCTTTCTTCCTTTGCCATATAGCTGGCTATCGACCCTAAGAACTAGCACAGATACCCAGGTAGCAAATGATTTAAAAAAATATTCCAGCAGTAAGCAAACTAAAATATAGATTATGTACCACAGAGCCTTTCCTATCTAAAATTGCTTGAAAAATCCATCAATCCCAATTTGTTTTAACTACTTTATATATCAGGTGAGTATATTCTGACACCAATACCTTCACATTCCAGTCTTACATCTTAAAGGCATAGAAATGAAGATGATGCTAAATACAAGGAAAATGATTTTCAGTTTGATGGTTCCCTTGTTTTTATGAAAACAGACATGAAGACAGAAAGTATCATGACAAGACAATGACGTCAGTCCTGATGCTAATTCTTCCCACCCCTTCTTCCCCAAGAAAAGAAAGAACTGTTAAAGACATGAGGTCTATTTCTGCTTGCCTTACTCATGGGAACAATCCTTCTGAAGGCTACTCAGTCATGGACCATGGAGATGAATGGGACTACTTAGGTGAGTACTGCATGACTAAATTTAGTAGTTCTTTACTACTAGTGTTTGAACAAAAATGTAACAATAAAAATGGAGCTTATCACTCCATTCTGAATATCTGCATGCCGTCTTTCTCACCTTAATTACCTGTGGCACAAGTTAAACACTAAGAGGTGGGCCAGATTTTTAACTTTAAATATGAATGTCCTGGTTTATGTAGGTTGAAGGCTAATGTTCAATAATATTTCATTTTAGTGAGGGTTGGCATTAATTTTTTTTATGGATGGTCAGGGTTCTTTAAAAGGTAAAAAATCAAGCAATGGAAGAAAGGGAAACATCTATCATATGAATATGTTAGAGCTGGATCTTCCTTGCTCAACATCCCAAAGGGGGAAGCATGGAGTTATTGCTATGACTTCATCCCCCAGAGCAGGGGACAGATGTACAGTTGCCCTAGGTCAGGGCTCCCACTCTGGCATCCACTCTCTTAGGGTTCTGGAGATATTTTGACTGAGTTCTACTGACTTTAGAGACCACAGCTCAGATGGATCATTCACACATCCCTATTTCTCCAATGTGAGCTCTAAGTGTAAAAGCAATAATTGAGTTGAATATTCAATAGCTGAAGTATGTAGCAGTTAATCAGGTTCCTGTGGCTCTTTCAGGTTGATGTCCCCAAATATGCATTAGGAAAATTGCCATGTTCCAAATTGGCATTACTCTGTTCTTTACCTATGTACCAGTAACAAGACAGCAGTTTCTGGAATACTGCCTAAGGATACAGGTCTCTTCTGTTATTAATAAAACAATACAAATAATGTATTGCTCTTATACAGTGCTATTGATCAGTAGATCTCTAAGCACTTCACAAAGGAGATAAGTATCGTTATCCCAATTTTACAGGTATGAAACTGTGGCACCTAAGAAAACTTCCTTGTCCCTACAGTCATCCAGCACAAGAATGGCAAAGCTAGGTATAGAACCCGTCTCACGAACCCCAATCCACTGCTTTCCCCATTAGATCACTCAGTCTCCCTATGTTACTCTTAGATCAGCTGGTAGAATCCTGTACTAAGATGTTGAGTTATTACTTCTAATTCATGTTGGCTGGTGAATCCAATTAGCTGCATTCATAATGTAAGGGGGCTGGTGTTTTTCTCTGAGGTACAAGGAATTAAGAGCTTGAATTGAGAAGGTCCTGTAGGGAAATTTTAGTAAGAGCTTGGGGAGAAAGCCTAGGTTGAAGTTTATATTTTGTTGTTTTTGTTTAAGTTACCAATAAATCTCAACCTCAAGAAGTAGATATATCTGGGCTCTGTACTATGCTGTTTTCACAGTACAGTGGGACACTACTTACAATACCAGTATATGAAATACGTCACAATGATATTATTTTGTTCAATTTAATTATTTGTGCATATTTTAGCTATTATATATTGTCCTGAATGTCTAATATAGAAACCCCTTGAAGAGGCGACATGAGATTAAACAAGAATACAAAAGAAATTTTTAAATATCTCCTCAGAATCAATCTGTTGCCTAAAGAAACCATTGAGGCGAAAAGAAGTACTCCTCATTAATTTCACCCAGCTTATTTGGAAAGAAGTCCAAATGGCTCTGAAATTCAGTGGATACTATTCTTCAAATGCACCCATCTGGAAAAATCCTAATATTCATGCTAATAGAATTCTGTTATTCAAGATACTGTATTGCTGAAGGAAAAAAAATATAACGCTTATAATTCTACATTGATTATGTCGAAAGAACAAATGTGAGGCAGCATCCAAAATTAAAATTAATTATGCATTTCTAGCTTTAAAAAGTCAAATTAGCATCTCATAACTAATGATAATTGTATGGTTTTTTTTGCTGAGCACTTAGTTTTATCACCTTTTTAGCAATATATAATACAGTCAAACACAATGTTTGCTGATTTCAATGGTTCCTGGAGGCAAAAAAAGTGATCAAAAATTCAATTTCAGGAAAAAAACAAAAACATTGTAGGCTTCACCATAATTATTCAGGTAGCTGGTGCACTTTTTTCTCTGAGTGAATTGCATGCCTGAATATTTAAATCTGCAACAGAACACAATAACAGCCCTTGTAAGGCTACTCATGTATCATAACACAGGAAGGCATTTGAGTCAAATATCAAAGCTTTAGAAAAATAGGTATATTTCATTCTGTAATCAAAGAAATCCATGACCCTACTCTCCCACCATCTCTCTCTCTCTCCCTCTGTACTGGAAGTCGGGGGAGAGACCTACCTGATGGAATTTTACACCTTATTAATTATTATTATTTATTATTATTTATCATTACCCTAGCACCTAGGAGCCCCAGTCATGGACCAGGACTCCATTGTGCTAGGCAGTGTGGGTCAGATTCAGAAAAGGACTTCGGCATCTAACTGCCACTTTCAGAACCTCAATCACAGAATCAGGCCTTACTGGGGGCATGACTACACTTGCAGATGTAGAGCGCTGTGAGTTAAACCAGCCCTCAGAGACCACAGCAGGGAAAGCGCTGCAGTGTGTTCACGCTGTCAGCTGCAAGTGCACTGGTGTGTCCACGTTTGCGGCACTTGCAGCGGCATTGGAAGCGGTGCATTATGAGCAGCTATCCCACAGAGCACCTCCTCCATTCTGGTGCTGTGCCTTGTGGGAAGGGGGCAGGAGGGGAGGCATTCTGGGTACTGTCCCAATGCCCTGTGATGCATTGCTTCCCATCCCAGCAATCCCTGTGCTTCCATCCACATTTGGCGCCATCTTTCAAATTTTTGTATTGCGCGCTCTGTCTTCCCTTTTGGTCTGCGGGAATGGATCCTGAACTCCTGAGGAATATGCTGATGGATCTCACCAGCACGTCCTGAATTGCAGTCAAGTTACTCCTTAAGCTACAAAGTGACAGTGAGGAGTCCAACGATGATGTCAACTCGCATAATGCATATGACACAAGATTGCTTGTGGCATTCACGGACATGCTGACCACCGTGGAATCCCACTTTTGGGCTCAGGAAACAAGCACTGATCAACACTGTAGCATAAACAATGATAACAATGATATCTAGTTTAGCTATTAGAATTTGGATTACATATAAGAGATATAGGAGCCCAATATTAGGGAAAACTGTGAAAGGAGGGAAGAGGTCTTATATTGTAAAACGCATAAGTAAGGGAAGTAATAAGGACTGGCTTGCCTTCTCCCTTCACCTGAAATTTTCTGTGTTGAACTGGAGTAAAAATTATTTGGTGAAGATGGTAACTCTAATTTCCTATGCAGTACTGGCATCACACTAGATGTATTCATATAGCAGAGATAAAAACCTTTAAGAAACCTTGGAAACACAGAGAGATGTGTTTATTAACTAGACTGCAAATTTAGCTTCATATGCCAGTGGAAAAGCAGGTGGCTATTGCAATCTGGAAGCTGGCAACTCCAGACAGCTACCGATCAGTCGCTAACCAATTTGGAGTGGGAAAGTTGACTGTTGAAATCTGTTGATGCAAGTTTTCAGGGCCATTAATCACATCCTGCTCAGAAGAATCGTGACTCTGGGTAACGTACGTGACATTGTGACTGGCTTTACACGAACGGGTTTCCCTAACTGCAGAGGGGTGATATATGGGATGCATATTCCAGTTCTGGCACCAGCCCACCTAGCCTCCAAGTACATAAATCAGAAGGGGTATTTCTCTATGGTTCTTTAGGTGCTTGTGGATCACTATGGGCGTTTCATTTACATTAATGCAGACTGGTCCGGAAAGGTGCATAGCGCTCACATTTTTCGGAACACAGTCCTGTTCAGGAAGCTGCAAGCTGGGACTTTCTTCCCAGACCAGAAGATCACTGTAGGGGAAGTCGAAATGCCCACTGCGATCCTTGGAGACCCCACTTACCCTTTAATGCTGTGGCTTATGAAACCCTACATGGGGAACCTTGACAGCAGCAAGGAGCGGTTCAACAACAGGCTGAGTTGGTGCAGAATGACTGTGGAGTGTGCTTTTGGCCATTTAAAGTGACACTGGTGCTGTCTGTATGGGAAGCTGGACCTGGCCTATGACAACATCCCCACAGTTATAGCCGCGTGCTGTACCCTCCATAACATTTGTGAAGGGAAGGGTGAAAGCTTCACTCAGGCATGGAACTCGGCGGTTCAACACCTGGAGGCTGAATTTGAACAGCCAGAGAGCAGAGCTATTAGAGGAGCCCAGCATGGGGCTGCAAGAATTTGGGATGCCTTGAGGGAGCAATTTGATGCTGAAAGCCACCAGTAATGTCTGGTGCCCTGCACGGGAGTGAAGTGCAGTGGTTCCAATGTTAGTAGGAATCTGTGTTTGCTACGTATGATGCACTGACTTGCAGTGCTTGTTGCTTTCCTGGGCTACAGTATCTTTTACTTAATGCAAATGTTTTCAAAGCCAAAAAATTCATTTATTGAAAAGAAAGTTAGTTTACTGAAAAGAAACACAACTGCTTGGGAAACAGAAAGGATGGCACATCTGTGCTGTGTGGGACGAGGGAAGGAGGTGGGTGGGGAACGGGACAATCAGAGAGTTGCGTATGTCCTGTTATCATACTCAGCCTTTCTGTCTGGAGTGCTGTGCAATAAGTGCTGCACTTCAGGCTGGCTAAAATGCATAGTGATGGGGGTTGAGTGCAGTGGGTAAGGATCATAGTTTGCAGGGCTGGGTGATGAAGCTACAGGTGTTGGAGGCAGCTGGTGGCGATAAGAACCTGGATGTTGGGGAAAGTGCGTTGGTGGTGACATGGGGGCACAAGGGAAAGAGGTTTGGGGCAAGGGCTGTGCGGTGGGGGGGCACGGATATGCTTCGCATGTATTGAGCTTTGATGCTGGCGATCCACATTCTGCTGGCGGACCCTCCTTTCACTCTCCTGCCATTCCTGCACTTTTTGATTTTCACTCTTTGCTGATGCTTCCTGATTCTTTGGAGTCTTTCAGCCGTTGATAACAAGGACAGCTGGGATCTCAAGGTTGCATCTGTAAAGCTAAAATGCAACACTTAACAGAGGAAGCATTGTTCACACCAGATAGAACAACGATTTGGCCGTACTTAAACACAAGTACAGTGTACACAATATTAGAAATTGCCCATCCCATAGCGAGTGCACATAACCTACAGGAGCTCCAAAATGGTGAGTAAGCACAAGGGCAAGGGGGACTGATTGTTTCAAGGCCGTACTGTCCTCTGGGGTTCTGTGCTTTGGGGAGAGCCAACAGCTGCAGGGGTCCCCTATACTGAACACTGTCTCCACATTTTCCACAGGATTTGTTCATCCTGGAAGAAATCTCGCTGCTGAGAGTAACCTGGGAAGCAAGGGAGGATCTTCTACTACTATGCGGCTTCTGCCCTGGCCCATATGCAGCTTGCTTGTTAGCCTTACTGGGATAAGGAGCACAGTAGCTCTGCCAAGGAACCTGCGCAAGGGAATTGCCAGCATCTGCATGAGACCTTTGAAGAGATCACTGAGGCCGATTACCGCAATGTGAGAGAGCACATCAACAACCTATTCCGCATCAAGGCACATATGCATCCCTAACCTTCCTTGCCCCAAGAGCCTGCACCAAACAACTTCCTTCCCAAAATAAAAGCCATTTACCAGTCATCTCCTCTGCTGTTTCTTCTTCCCGAAGCATTGTCCACTGTGACTGGCTACCTTCCTCCTGGCTTGAAAACAGCTCCTGGCTGCATCCATCTAGGATGCTGGGCTGTCCCCCTCCTCCTCAGTACCCTCACTCCCACTTTCCTGCTCCTCCTGCTTTGTTGAACTGGTCTCTGAAGTGTTCATGGTGGTCTTCGGAGTGGAGGTGGGGTCACCCCCAAGTATCACGTCCAGCTCTTTGTAGAAACAGCAGGTCGTGGGAGCAGCACTGGAGTGGCAGTTGTCTCCCACACTTTGTGGTAGGCATTCCGCAGCTCCTTCACTTTAACCCTGCACTGCAGTGTGTCCCGGTCATGGCCCCTTTCCATCATGTCCCTTGATATCTGCCCTAAGGTATCATAATTCCTACAGCTAGAGTGCAGCTGGGACTGGACAGCTTCCTCCCCCCAAACACTGATGATGTCCAGCACCTCACCAATACTCCATACTGGGGCTCGCCTGACACGTGGAAGCATGGTCATATGGAAAGATTCGGTGAGAGCACTCCACGCCTTACTGAGCAAACAGAAAGGAGAATTTCAAAATTCCCAGAAAATTTAAAGGGCTGGTCTGATGGTTGGTCACCTGAGGGTAGGGCAATAGAGTACAAAGTGATGACCAGAGTGGTTAGAACAGGCATTGTGGGACACTTCTGGAGGCTGATCAGAGCACATTAATAGACCAGGGCATTCACACTGGTGCTGCGGTGCTCCAGCTAGGGTGCAGCAAGCGTTATGCTTCTCATGGAGGTGGATTACCAGGGGTGCTCCAGCCATGGAATCTGGGCACTCTACATGCCTTGCCAGCATGAACACATCAGGAGTTAGGGTGCCCAGGGATGCTTTAATGTGCTCTAACTCGCAAGTGTATCCAAGCCCTAGGATTCAGAACATCTCACCTACACGCTCAGCAGCCCAAACCTCCTATCCTGTAGGGACCTAAACTCATGAATGTATACAAAATGACTGGGACAAGGGGAAGAGCCTCCCTCCTAACTCTTAGCCCAAAGGTTAAGACACTCGTCTGGGATATGGCAGATCATGATCCAATCCCCCTGCTCCAGTGACTTTTTATAAATTATTTGTCCACAGTGGAACAACTTCAACAGGAGAGACTGAGGGAGCCCCACAGTAGAATATCCTCTAGCCAACTGGCTAACACATGTACCTGAGAAATAGCAGTTTGCTGTTCAAATCCCCTCACCATCATTTTTTTCCTGATGTTATCCATTTGAGCACGTGCCAGCTTCCTAAGAATTAGGGTAATCAGGATTTTTTCCCATTCGAAAAGAACTGGTTTAAAGGTAACCTACTAAAGGTTTTCAAAATTCTGAAAGGAGAATGAAAGGTGAGAGTCAACAAAATTCATCATATTAGTGGTATTATCATTACATTTTAAAGTAGAAAAAAGACCCACTGAACTACTGGAAAGTCTATTTAAGGTTCTGTTTGATTGGTGGTTTATTACACCATTCCACCTATGATCTAGGCAACCCATATTGATAACAGATGGGGGGCAAACACTTACAAGTCTATACCAAGGGACTTGCCTTGACATGCCCAGATGGACATGTTTCCCCTGTGATCTCCATCTTCACAATATTACCCTGAAGGGGGTCATGTGTGGACTCTGCTGAAAGCTAAGAACTCTCTGGTTGTCATGGTTATAGTGGGATATATATATGGAAAATATTGTAAGAGTTATGTAACATGTGGGATACTGTGTGTCAAAGCTGCTGGAGGTGAACTGGTCACACTCTCCCCCAGGCTACTCAGCCAATCACAAGCCAAGCTAGGACAAGAAGGCAGGCAACAAACATCACAGTCACCTCTTCAGTCATCAGCTGCTGATGTCTGAGGTAAGACAATTTCTTCAGATTTGTTATCTAACAATGGAAACCAGAGACACAAACAGGAGCTCAGTGATATAGGTAATAATTGGAGACATACCAATCTCCTAGAACTGGAAGGGACCTTGAAAGGTCATCAAGTCCAGCCCCCTGCCTTCACTAGCAGGACCAATTTTTGCCCCAGATCCCTAAGTGGCCTCCTCAAGGATTGAACTCACAACCCTGGGTTTAGCAGGCCAATGCTCAAACCACTGAGCTATCCCTCCCCCCACGATAGCATCTTCGTGAAGGTATCAAACATTTTGTCCTTGGAGATTTCAACATTCTTATCGACAAGGCCACAGATTCAAAAGTCCCCAAACGCGTCACTTCACTTGCCTCTGTAGGACTTTCACATGTCATCTCTGGCCCAACTCTCAGTCATACCTTGGACCAGGTCTCCAGATTAGCTGTCAATATCAAGACATCACAATCCAGCTATTATCTTGGACAGAGCATTATAAAATTAAGACCGTGGTCAGAGCTCTCCCAACTCCTAGGCAACCACACACATCTGAGAGTCTGCAGCCCACAGATGAACTCAATATCAACTCACTGTAAAGAAGTATCATCCTACTTTACTGGAAAGATCACACAAACTCAGGAAGGCATCTCAAACACCATGGAACTGCTCATCCTATACCAGCCAAAAAAAAAACCCAGTCCGTCTGCATTCCCAAATTCATTTCATTTACTGTTCAAGAAGTATTGGAATGCTATAAAGAAGCCTTAACCCGAGGCCTGGTAATTCAATCCATGCCCTTCATGGCTGGCAAAAGAGTCATGAGCAACTGGTGCCTCTGACTGAAATAGCTCATGCCTCACTCAAGAAAGGAGTCTTCCCTTCCTCCTTCAAATCCCCCATAATGTGACCAAACAATGAAAAAAAACCTCACCCTACATACATTGATTCTAGCCACCCACTGCTCGGTAACAAACCTTTTGTTGCTGAGCAAGCTTATAGTGAACTAGCCAAAGGCCAACTTCAAGATCATATAACTGAAGCTAATATCCTGGACCAGGCACAAGCTGGATTCCAACCAGGACATGGTATGGAAACAGTTTTAGTGACACTGATGGATGATCTCCCACTATCAATAGATGTAGGGCAGATATCCATTTTCATCCTCCTGCTCCTCCCTGCAGCATTCAATGTTGTCAACCATGAGATACTGGTGTCTTCCTTAAGGGAGGTGGCAGGGGCACAGGACAATGCACTAAAATGCTTCAAAGTTCTTCCTGAAAGAATGCACTTAAAGACTAGTGACGGAAAACTGCATCTCCACTAGAATACCCAACACTTTTAGAGTCTTACAAGGATGACTACTCTCTCCTGTCCTATTCAACATCTATATGCAGCCATTAAATGAACTGCTAAGATAACATGGACCCAAGTGCCAGTGATGTGCAGATGATGCACAGCTGTACTTATCCGTCGCAACGTACTACCATGCCACTACCTCCAAGATGATCCAGTGATTAGATGAAAAAAGCTTGTGGTTGAAGAACAGCTGGCTGAAGCTGAACCCAGGCAAATCAGAGGTGATGCTGGTGGACAAAGGAAAGCACTTGCAGAGTTTGCAGCCACAGCACCATCTCCTTTATTTGAAGGTTCACACCCATAATAGGTCAATACAGACTGTAGTGTAGGAGTGGTCCTGGATTCCTTGCTGACACTAACCTATCACATAGCAGCATCCATGAGTCATGCTTTCCACCATTTCTGGCCAGCTGGGAGACTCCATTCCATCTTCAAGGATGATCTGGCTTCAATTATTCATACCATTGTCACCTCCCATTTGGATTATACCAGTACAATATATCTGATGTAACCTTCTGTAGCTGTTATGTTGAAATGTTCTCAATTTATATTAAGTTGTTAAAGATAAGTGTGCAATAAAACTCAACTTAGTTGCAGGTTTGATCCTCTAGGTCAGTTACTGCTAATTTATTTAGAAAAGAATCACTAGAATACTTTGAATGATACAACTCAATTGTATTGAAAAATAAAAAATAATTATTTGAGCAAACAGGAAAGCAATTACTACTTATACAATACTGCAATTATATCTACACTTAAACATGAAATAGTGTATCAATGGGTGCTCAGTCTACTGAGAAGAGAATGAAGTTCAGTCTTATAATTCTGTATTATAATTCTGGAACCTAACAGTATCCTTTTGACATTAATTGGAGCTCCCTTGAAATTCAACAAGGTTACTCCTTTTTATACTTTAGTATAATACTAATTAACATTATTATACTAACAGTATTATACTAATTAACATTTAGTATCATACTAATTAACATTAAACTGTTTTTACCATAGTTACATTTTGATATTTTTGTTACTCTTTGCATTACTTATTATTTAAAGTATTATCAGTGTAGTATTTAAATAAAACATTCACAATTCTTAAACAGATTAAAAATCTTGCTCAAATCAGTTATAACCAAAACATAATTGTAACATAACTTTAGGTCCTTGCTAACTCTTATTATTTATAATATGCTTTCTTCAACTTATCTCTAACTTTCTCACACTAGAATTCAGTTTTCCACACTCTACACGTAGGCTAATTTAGGCACAAAATTTAACTTCTACTTATTTCTCAACCCAAACTATTCTATAGGCTACACTGGGTATGAAGTCCTCAGATCTTAGGAAACTAGCACAGAATATTGTGGCACATCTCCCAAGCATCACAGGCTACCATAAGCACATCCAGCCTGTCCTCGGCTCTCTACACTGGCTTACCTTGGAATAGCAAACTGAGTTCAAAGTCTCAGTCTTTATCTTCAAGGTGTTCAATGGCCTGGGTCCAAACATATTTAAAATATTACCTAGAGCTCTGGAATGAAGGTGGTGGTTAACAACTCTGCTCTTCTTGTACAAAGGAACTTTCCACCATGAGAGTAAAGTTTGCTTCTATGGGAGACAGATGTTTCTTAGGGCTGAGATTGTGGAACAAACTCTCATGGGAACTAACATCCATCACAAATCTCATCACCTTGCACCCCAAATGGAAGGCACACTTCTTCAACCTGCCTTTTCTAGTACAGACACATAGTAATATGTATATTTAAAAGAAATCCCAGAAATTAAAACCCTACCACAATAAAAATACAAAACCCACAAAATTATCCCTTTGGGGAAAGGATGAGAGAAAGGACTAACCACACATGACAGATGTTAGTAACAAAAGTACTCAGATATTACAGTAATGAGGGTGGAACAAGGACATATACAGAACAGAATAGATATGATGTGGGTATGATGAAGCTATAGTAAGGATGAATAAGTGTTCATTTGCTCTAAAATACAAACTTAAGGTGTAAATTGGTTTTGAATTGAACAACACTGGATTATGCAGTCTGATAAAACAATTGTAGGTTTCTCCTAGTCCAGTTCTGTGCTTCCTAATGGCAAATATGAAAGCCATTTTTATAAAGTGATTTAGATTATGGGCTGCCTACATGAAGTCCAGTTTTTCTGATCCAAACCATTAAGCTCAAAGTTTTGAAATGGCAGTATCCAGGCATCTGACTTCCAACAGAGACAAGTTAAAAAAATCTTTTGTAGGTACAAGTTCTGCTATTACCATCACTGCCACTGTAATGTTTAATATTTGGTCACTGCAAATGACTAGTGAATGTCTGATAATACCTGGCTTTAGCCTAGTTTTCTTGTTGTCTGATTTTTCTGTTACACATGTGATGAAAAACAAAGTTATAAACTCATATACTGAGCTTTCAAATCCTAAGTAAACGAGTGAAAGTGCTGATTAATTCTGCTGTTTAAGCAGAGGTTAATTAATTGTGATAAAGACTAATTGGACTCTCCTTTTCTTTCTCTTTGAAAATAAGTTTTGTGATGAGATCATGACACCTATTAATGAACATCAAAGTTTCATAAATAAAGGGCAACTGAGGATTCCAAAATTATATTCCAGAGAGAGGGAGGCAGAACTAAAACAGGTAAATTCCATACTTACCAACAAATGATCTGATGATATATCTAGCACCTGAAAAAAATCATACCAGATATTTGATAAGATACCATAGGTAAGGTAATATCTTTTATTGATCAGCATTTGTTGGCGGAAGGGGCAAACTTTCAAGCTTCACAGAGCACTTCATCCAATCTGTGGAAGGTAACCAAAGTGTCTGAGCTAATTTTATTTTATTGAGATGAAATGGAGAAACTGCCCACTAGCATGGCAGGGGTTAAAGAGAGCCTTTGGGTTCCACTAGCCCTGCCTCATTATACCTGCAACCAATGCCAAGCCTGAGGGGGAAGACAAGGTGAGAGCCAAGCCCCATTCAGGGCTGATGGGGCAAAGAGCCTGAAGACAGCTACTGCCCTACCCAAAAGAGAGGATCACTAGCCTGCCAGACAAGGCAGGGAGGAGACCTGGTTGTCTTCAGCGATTGAGGTATGTGGGTGACTGAAGCCTAGAGTCATAATGGGATTCACCAAACTTATGTCTGCCATACCTGAAGAAGCCTGGGACCAAGGGAGGGTGCCACCCAAGATCCACAAGAGGGAGCCATGGGAGTCAAGCCACCCCAGCAAATTGGACTATAGGGGCCACACCCCAAACTGAGGGACACTACTTGAAAGTAGACCAGGGCAGTGGATTTAGACTCCATGCTCGGAGTGTCCCCTGTTCAGCGATCGACTCACTCATGTCCCTGGACTGGGACCCAATGGAGTGGGAAGGCTTGGGTCCTCCTACCATAGCAGCCTGATAATCTGAGCCACCTTGTCCAGGAAAACAAGGGGCCAGAAGTCAAGCACACATTAGATCACCTGGCTTTCATGTACCTCATTATATTTATACAGCTCTGTCATATTCCTCCTTAGGCATCTTTTTTCTAAGATGAACAGTGCCAGTCTTTTTAATCTCTTCTCATATGGAAGTTGTTCCATATCCCAATCTTATTTCTTGCCCCTCTCTGTACTTTTTTTCTGTTCTCTTTGAGATGGGAAGACCAGAACTGCATGCAGTATTCGAAGCATGGACATAACATAGATTTATACAGTAGCATTATTATAGTTTCTGTCTTTCATCTATGCCTTTCCTAATGGTTCCTAATATCGTGTTAGTTTATTTCTTTATTTACTGCAGCTGCAACTGAGCAGATCTTCTCAGAGAGCTTTGGAGTAATGGATCCACCATCTCTTTCTTGAATGGTAACAGCTAATTTAGACCCCATCACTGTGTATGTATAGTTGGGATTATGTTTTCCTATGTGCATTACTTTGCATTTATCAACAATGAATTTCATCTGCCACTTTGTTGCCTTCACCCAGTTTGGTGAGATCCTTTTGTTACTCCTCACACTCAACTTTGGACTTAACTATTTTAAATAATTTTGTATCACCTGAAAACATTGCCACCTCACTGTTTACCCTCTTTTCCAGATCATCAAGGAATATGTTGAAGCAGGAATATGTTGAAGAGCACGGATCCAATACGGCTCCTTGAGGGATCCCACTATTTCTCTCTCTCCACTGTGAAAACTGACCATTTAGTCTTACCTTATCTTATCCCATGACTCCTTAGTTTGATTAAGAGCCTTTGGTGTGGGATCTTGTCAAAGGTTTTCTGAAAATCCAAATATACTATATAATCTGGATTACCCTTGTCCAGGTGTTTGTTGAAACCCTAAAACAATTCTAAATTGGTGAGGCATGACTTCCCTTTACATAGGCCATGTGTACTCTTACCCAACATATCATATTCATCTGTGTGTCTGACAGTGTCTAGCAGAGTTATGAATTTAAATTCCCAAGCTTGTCTTTTGAAGGTATAGTGCCGATTTCTTTTGAGAACGAGGATTGAGAGTTCAGATGTGAAGTGATTGCTTTGTGAAAAGTGTTAGGCCATGGGTGATGCAATGTTTTTGTCTCATTTTTCTGTGTGAGTTCATTCAAGAGTATAGTGATTGGTTTCACCTACATAGTTATTGCGGGGGTATTTGATCCATTGGGTGAGGTCCACCACGTTATGACAGGCAAGTGTAATTCCCATGGATCTTGAAAGGTGTATTGTGGTGTACTGATCATTGTAGCAGTGGAGATGTGTCTGTAGGTTTCACATCTATTGTTCTGGCAGGATCTGGTGTTGTTTTGAGTTGGCTTGTCCTGGTCTTCTTCTTCTTCTCTATGGCATTTAAAAAACAACAGGCTGAGATTTCAGTTGAATCTTAAGATTTGAAGCCATTCTAATGCTTCTGGGGTAGGTAGGTGGATTCCCCTTGTGACACCACTGTAGGCATGAATGGGTCCATTATCCATGATGGTTTGCATGGTGTGTACCTCACCATAGTCACATTGTAGTGATTCTTTGATTTTTCCATTTGTGGAGGAGATAGCCACACTTTCTGTGTGTTGTCCAAATGCAATTGAGTGCAGTCCACTGCCTACTTGGAAGGCAGAATCACAGGACTTCTTTCATTGGATTTTCAATCAGGTCTGTTTGGGATGTCACAGGAGGCCCACAACTGATGTTGGCTGGCATGATGCTCACCAAAACTGGGAGCCACACTTTAGGACAGATGCTAACAATCCTCAATAGAACGCTGATTTCAGTGTCAATGAGACTGGTGTGGGAGCTGTTGCACCAAACTGGTGACCAGGGCTTGTACTGATGTTTGAAGCATGCATGAATCACATCCCCAGGATTTGCCAGAGAGCTTCTGGATGATATTAATCCTTCTCTTTATCATCTTCTTTTATGTGTTCTTGAGGTGTTGGTGAGTATCCAACTGATGGTAACTGCAAAGTACCATGGAGTGTGGTCATGAAAAAGATACAGACCACAAAAGTACACTTTCAGCAACATTTTGGCCTCATTGTTATTCAAGTGGAAGCTAGAGACAAGTGTTTTTGAAATGCTGGGTTTCAGTCACCAAGCTTTGAAATCTGTCTCAAGAGTCTGGACATTGCTGTTCACTACCTTCTGTGGCCTTCGGAGAGGATGCTTGTGTTGCTAGTACAATGTAATCTCCATAGATGAATTTATGGGATAATGTGATTGGAATGTCACTGCTATAGAGACTGAACAGTGCATTGTTAACACGGATCCCTGTGGGACACTGTTGTTCATTGTTTGTAATTTGCTGGCAGATTCACCAAGGTGTATTGTTAATCTTATGTTGCTCAGACTCTTGGTGATGAGTCTATGTTGATGACATGGGAAAGACAATGATAACTTCAGCAGGAAACCTTTGCACAATACAGTATCATATGTAGAAGAAAGATCAAATAATGCTGCAGCATTTTTCAATTTTCTCTGGTAACTGGATTCTATGTAGCTGGTTAAGGCCAGCCCCTGTTCACAGCAGTTGTGACCTGTTCACAGCCTGCTCTCTGGGGACCAGTTGCTCTAGCATTGGCTGTTATCTTTGATGTAGGAGCTGCTCCAACAGTTTGTAGTAACTGCTAGGATGGAAATGGAAACTGATGGCAGGGAGACAGAACAAACCAGAAGGGCCATAAAGCAGAATTGGATTTACCACGAAACAAACCACGCAGTGGCATGGATTCTCCAATGACAGGGGTGCCCTCAAAATGCAGGGCAAATATCTGACACCCTGCCCCCGAATCCTGGCTGGTAGCACAGCAGGGCTCAGGCAGGCAGGCTGCCTGCATGCTGTGGCCAGTGGCCCCATGCCACTCCCAGGAAATGCACAGAGACCCGCTGCCCCCCTCCCACCAAAGAGTGTGCAGAGATGTACCAGCAGCAGGGCTAAGGTGGCTCCCTACCCACTCTGCCTCCCTTCCTCTGGGCCGCTTTCCTCCCGGAAGGAGCCAGCATGTCTCTGCGGAGCCCCACGTACTGCCCCCACCCTGATCGCTGACTCCACAGCTCCCATTTGCTGGGAACTGTGGCCAATGGGAGCTGCGGGGGCAGTGCCTGTGGTCAGTGGCATGCATAGACTCCTTGCCCCCACCTAGGAGCTGCTGCCGGAGGGGTGTGTGCGCCGGTCGCTTTGGGAGCCACACTGCCCGAAGTAAGCACCGCCCCTCTGCCCCCACCCCCGCATCCCAACCCCCTGCCCCAACCCAGAGCCTGCACCCAGCACCCAAACTTCCTCCCAGAGGCCAGCCCTGCACCCCCTCCTGCACCTCAACACCCTGCCCCAATCAAGGTACCTCACTTTATTTTAATTTATTTCCCATTACTTATAATATAGGAGGAGGTTGAAAGGAAAAGAGTGATAAACGTGGGGGAGAAAAGAGAGAATGTTCTTTTTCTTGGCTGGGTCCTGAGGGAGGGGCTCCAAAAAAGAAGCTGCACCCAGGGCCCCACTAACTCTAAATCCGCCACTGCCATAAAGGCAATGCCTAACAATCAAAGCAATACAGTCAGAAAGATAAAACAATAGCAATGCAGCAGCCTTCCACTGATCTACAGTGTGTCTGCATCAAGCCCAGGTATGGTACTACCTCTGATTAGAAGTGGACAATGCCTGAAAACAATTGCAGTCACCTTACAATTATTGGTGGAACGTTGTGAATTTCAAATTCTGAAAACAATGAGAAATTTCCCTAATTGAAGCCCAACTTCTGATGGTTCTTTGGTGCCTTGAGAGTGAAACCCTGGTAGAGAGCAAAGAGCCTGAGAAACTAGATTGTACACTCAGCCTCATGTGCATGGGAATGAAGAAAGGAATCCTTAGGCCCAATCGGCAATAGCTGGTGTGCAATAATTGTGTATCCATTACTGGCTGGAATAGTAACCAGGAACCTGTTCATCTCCCATCCCCTTATATGTCCTTCTGGGACAGAGGAGACAACACAGTTCACAAGCTTCATGGTTAAACCACCACCTGTGCCCTTCCCTGTGCTCGTGCAAAGAGACACCTGGAAGTGGTGTTCCATAGTGCACAGATGGCAAAGAATCCTACTGTATGGTAAGTTTTTGCTGCCGCAGTAGATGACAAAGGGAATATTCCAGCTCTGACTTCACTAGATAACTGAAAATAAAATTATTTGATTAAATACTCAAATTCTGTATAATCCAATGCTAAAACATAGACCCCCCCCCCAAAAGACATTTTCTCAGTTTTTATATGCAGAGGCTCCCAGAGGGGGAAAAAGCTTGGTAGTGTCATTCAATTATAACTGGTATTCAGGGTCTTATAGCTGGGTTTCAATTCTGCATCATTGAAGAGAAGAGTAGTCAGTAGTGTCCACTGAAGCCAAAATCCCTTTTAGCAGAATGAATCGTAGCACCTGGGGAGACAATCCAACCACCTAGCCTCTTGACATTTATGTTTCCAGGGCATCTAGAAAGAATACTGATGGAAAAAAGGTTAGACCATGATGGACTCAAAAGGGCATGAGATAAAGGGACTGCTGCCTTTTGCTGTCTCTTTGGTGTTGCAAAGCTATCTATAGTTTCAAAACAAAAATGAAGGCGCCAACATGTTCAGCTCCTTTCATTCGTTCAAAGTAGATCCTAATATACTTGCACTTACTAAACATAGGGATAACTTATTATCACTTATTAGGATAGCCACTTACAGTTCCAGAGTGCTTTATAACTGAATAAAAGTTCCCGTAGAAGTGTTTTAAAAGAAGTGTGTTTTAAGGTGGCAATTTTAGGTTTTCATGTCAATCTGCATATCTCTGTGTTGCATAATCCAATGACATTTTAATTTAATCATTAAAAATTCCAGTTCTACATCTGTTTCTTGAGTGTTTTCTTTTTTTTCCCCCCTACTTCAGTGTTAAATTGCTGAGCTGTGCAGTAAAAACATCTCACGATAGAGCCTTTTGCCTTTCTACACCACAACTACCATTTGAGGCAAAGTGATTTCATTGTCCATTATAGAAATGCATTTAACTGCTTCATTACTAGTTGGTACATACTAGGGAAAATGTACATATAATGCTCTCAAAACTACACTCATCATCCTGCTGCAAGATACCAGGACATCAAAGCAGTTGGACATCCCAACATTTTCAAAGCAGGGCACAGGAATGTATGTGTGTAGCTCCAGTTAAACTCATTTGGAGTGATAAGAGTAAATCCCTACACATTGCTTTCAAAATGTAGTGGTTCTGCACCATAAAGCACTAATATGCCATTGTATGAAGGGTGATATTTAAAATTAAGTTTGCTTTCTTTTTAATTGGGTTAATTTTACATTCGATAAGCTCAATTTCTGTCATTAAATTACTTCGAAAGTGCCAGCTGCAAGAACACTTAGCTTTTACTGAGGACCCAGAAAAGTATTCCAGGCAGATATTTCATCAGCGAATGAGTAACAAAAATCCTTTTTTAAATGCCTTTTGATGAATTGTTCAATAATAAATGATTCATGTAGAATAACATTTTTTTAAAAGGAACTATCATATTCAGGCCCTGAATTTGGCAAATCCCTTGAATTGGGCACAGGCCCTGAATTGGACACATGCTAATATTGCTTTAGGCCAGTGGGGAATTTGCTCTGGTTTTTAAAACAATTTACTACTCAATTGCTGAGGAAAAAGTCAAATCACAAACTTTTGAATCCTTATCTCCTCCCTACCTCCAACATCTTGGGATGATTCAGCAGCAGCAATTCATGAACACGGTGGCTCTCAAATTTACTGAACCTACAGACCTCATACCATTTTTTTCCAAAGAGTCAGACCTCCTCATCATATGTGTTTTGTAATTTTAATCAAGCATCAGTTATGCTGTTGCAGAAACTTTGACCATGAGCAAGTTTTTTTTTAAGGACTGGACTGACTGTGCAAAGTTGTTTGCATAATATATATGAACAACTACACAATATTTTAGCAAGGAGAGGATAAAGACCTTGTGTGGGGGTCCAGGAAACCCGACCCCATTTTCAACATTTTTGAAAATACATGATATTTGGAGCAACTTGGTGCATTACATAGTCAAAAGATATTATATTAGTGCTTCTGAAGCACATTGCTTGCCATTCAAAGAGAAACATTCCCCCTTTTTCTTTATTTTAATGCTTGTTTGCCTAGAGTTAATTTCCTAATTTTTAATTTCCTAATATGCAGCTGTACAGTATGGGAGAGAGCACTAGGATGCCTTTCCCTCATCTCCTTTCATAGGCCACATCAAGAGAATGCAGGATTGCAGCCCCTATGATCTGAATCTAACTCAGTGTCAGAGAGTCAGATAATGTAAACTGTTGCAATTTGCAATAAGTGTAATAGCTTCAAAGGAAGTCTAACAATATAAAGACAACTTAAAATATAAGATGCTGAATTGGTGAAAAGACTTTAATTTACACCACTTTACACATCTCTGCATTTGGCCCCTTGGATCACATTTCTGTCTTGTATGGCATGTGCATAATTTGGCCAAGCAAACCTGTATTTGTTCAATACTTACCAATTTGTACTTACAGATACAGGTTCTGCAGGTGTAATTTTTGAAGCTCTTTTAAAAATCAGCTTGGTAGTATCCGAAGAAGTGGGTATTCACCCACGAAAGCTCATGCTGCAAAACGTCTGTTAGTCTATAAGGTGCCACAGGATTCTTTGTTGCTTGGTAGTATAGTCATTTACACTGATTATTCCCTTCCCCCATCTTTCCAGCTGCTGCTTATCATACTAAGATATGAATTCCCACCCCTCCATTATCTTCTAAAACAGGAATCCACAAAGTCAATGTTGAAATAACAGAATTAAATAATTTGACATTAACTAGAGAAGAATATACAGTGCCTGTTAATCAAGGAAGTAGCAAATTCTGTTTTTTTACAAAAGCAATTCAAATGTCCATATTCTGCACGTGTCACTAATAATAACCGGACAAACGAGCCAGGAGATTTTTGTAGGATATGCGTAGTGGGTCCAGATTGGGCCAGTTTATACTGACATCATGATGAGGCCATCATCCTGCATTGGACTGAACAAGTAGGCAATATGATAATGAATGAGGTTAGGTATTATGTCTCTTGTCAAAAAGCTTTATGAAGCACATCTTTAATTTTTTTTCAGGATGTTATGTGGGCTAATGCTTAATGTGATCAAAGTGAACAAACACATTTTTAATGGCCTGTAATGTATTTGCCCCTTTCCTAAACTAATCCCATCATTATCACTGTCAGTGTATTTGTACAGGCGGTACATTAACTGGCTGCAACATGATCGCTGAAGACAAATATAAGATGGGATATTCAAAAATGAACTTTTGCTCGCTCTTGCTGCTGTTGTCATTACAATGTACAGTTGTAGGGAAGACACAATAAACTGATCCATAATGAAATGTAACACAGGGATCACTCCATACAGTGCAGAGTGTATATAAGTGTCTTAATCATAGCTTTGATTAAGTGAATTATTTTTTTCGTCCAGTGACCTTTATCTTGTTTACATTTTTCAAGATCTTAAACACCTATACATATTCTTCTGCCATTGCACAGAGGATTCACCTTACCTCTCAAGCTCAATATTTCAGTGGTCACAAATCAATACTTTTTTTTCAGAATTTTCATTTTGTAGGACATCTCAGCTTCTCATCTGATTCTAAATTGGTTTTTTTCCCAAAATGTTGGAATTTCCCACGGCATGGAAATTCCAGTTTCCAATCATGTGGTTAACATTCTGTAAAGTGAATACTATCTGTTCTGTGAATCAGCACAGCACCACCAGTACATTTATAATGGTTAAAGATGCAATGCTGTAAGTGTCAGATCACTACATATTTTCAACTCATTAAGCACTGTCTCCCTCTTACAGATGAATGTACTGCTTCAGAGATAAACACAGTCTTGTTCTAATATTTTTGGACTGTGATAGAGAACTTTGACTATCACTATGTTAAAGAAAAATCAGACATTTGATTGTTTATTCCCTGTTGAACCAAGCCATCCACTACTCACTCTCTCAGTCATAACCCTCTCCTTTTGGCAACATATGGGCTGGAAAAAAAAACAACTGATCTACCTTAATGCTCAGAGATACATCAGTAATACATCTGCATAATTCTGATGTCTTTCATACCAGTTCTACAAAATAAACAAAAAACACAAGGTTGTGAGTAATTATTCATATTGTCCCTGAAGATACCTAATGTATTGCCCATCAGTTATTAGATTGTATATTGGTTCTGAACTTGTATGAGATGCGTGCAAAGAATCATTTAAGAGCCTGCAGGAATTGTTTTTGCTGAGACAAAAGGTTGTATTCTTCCCTCTGGGCTGGAACTGATTTAATATCCCAGCATGGTATGGGGCTGTTAAAAGTCCGATATTTCAAAAGAGATGTACAATTGTCCTGACCAGTCAATGATCAGTTATGGATATTAAAGCACCCATGACACTTTTAACAAAGACCCTTGGGCCAAACTTCAAGTTGGATAATTGGCTTTTACCTATGTATGTATGCAGACTTATGGTAAATTACATTCTGTCAATGTATGTGTGTTTGCTTCTGATAAATACCCCTGAAGTAAGAGCTGGATGGTAGTCTTCATTCCTATCTTAAGTGGCCTTGTTGCACTTCTAAGAAAGCTATATCTCAGGGGTGGTTGAAGTAATCCCCAGTTAATATAGTCTTAAAACTATTGCTTCAAAAAGCACTTTTGGAAGGTACTAAATAAATGCAAGATAGTTATCAGATACCTAGGTGCTTTCTTTCCTGGTATATTTTCAACTATTTAAACATATGACTATATGTACTTTATATTTCTCATTTCACAGTCTGTTTTAATGAGGGGTTCTGTGATGGTAGGTACTAATTATGATCATAAAGAATACATTTCTAAGGACTGTAGAAAGACTTGGCTCGCAAATTCATCCATTCATTTCTCTCGGAGTTGGTGAGTTTGTCAGATATGATAAACACATCAGCACAAGCTATTTTAAAATAGATGGTGGAACAACCAGACAAGGGATTGTCAGAAGGAGCCCTGAATGGTTTGGATGGGCTGGAGTTTCTCTAAGTGTACTCATCTCATACCTTTATCCTCTCTGAGTAATTATGTCCCAGTGCTGCTCTCTTGCACATGCACACAAATGATTATTAAATTATTAATTTTTAATGTAAATTATTAAATTTAAGCCATGCTCCTTCCCCTTGCCTGCTACTCCCCAAATCTCTCAAGGAACACTTAAATTGATCCAGTGAAACATCATTATTTTGTGATGTGGATCTAGTTTGTTTTCTCCTCCCTGTGATCTTCAGATAGAAGATGAGATGACCTACTCAGAATCAGTAATGATTCCCCCCCCATCTCTCTCTGTGGCCTTCTCATCCTATCGAGGGAGGGGTAAGTCTTAGCAAAAATTCTATCAGAACAGCTGCTCTCATGGTATTTTCAATAAAAGGATTCTGAAATAAGCCTCTCCTCTAACGCTCTGAATGATGTCTAGAAGGCAGGAAGAAAAGTATGATAATAATCCTGTCAATTCTAGGACCTGGAATTGCCTTAAAGATATTTTATAGCTATCTTGATATATATGTGGAGCATGGCAAGATGGAAGAGTTCTGGGAAGGCAATTTTGTGCTAAAAGAAGTGGTATTAAAAGAGTAGAACTGCCATGCAAACAAAGTACAAGATATATACAGTTCAGTTCTTTGGCTTGCTGCTATCTACATGTGTAGAGGTTTATAGGTGGGTGTTGGATGTCCCCAGGGAGAGTAGAGCTTGAGAGAGGGATGGATTGTTATAGTCAATGAAACTTTTATGATTCTATTTAGTGTGTGTTTATTATTTTGGGAACATGCTCCTGCCCCATCTCTCTTGTTGTACCTTGACCCACCAGCCTGACCTTGGCAGCAGGTGGTCCTAGATGAAGGGTTGGACTTGATGCTATCTAAGGACAAGGTTAATGATAGATGATTAATTGTAGGGGTTAAAGACCCACTCGAAGCCAATAAAAAGCTTTTGGTAGGGAGGTCTTGGAATATTTTTTTAAGTATAAATTTTATCTGGATCTTATATCAGTGCAAATAACAATTGGCAATAGCAACACAAACGGAGGCTAATATTGTTCAAGTTCACATTTTGGGGAGCTTCTTGGATACTCACCTGTCCCCAGATGCCCCAGTAGTGAAGATTGCTTCTTATGAATTGTAATATAGGTAATAATTGGAGATATACCAATCTCCTAGAACTGGAAGGGACCTTGAAAGGTCATTGAGTCCAGCCCCCTGCCTTCACTAGCAGGACCAATTTTTGCCCCAGATCCCTAAGTGGCCTCCTCAAGGATTGAACTCACAACCCTGGGTTTAGCAGGACAATGCTCAAACCACTGAGCTATCCCTCCCTCCATTTATGCCTATGTCATAGAGCTACACTTTAAGGAGATTTGGAATCTGAAGCTAGTGTGGAATGTGGCCCCTGCTTTATTGAGCACCGAGAGCACATTATACCATTATACCATTATTCAAAGATCTGCAAGTTTAGGTATTGATTTTAACCTTTAACAGCAAAAATAGCTTGGTCCTGGGCTATCTTCTCTCTCTTGGAGTGATACCACAACCTTTAGCACTGGTTTCTCCATTCTGGAGATCTTCTCCTTTACTTTGACAGTGCCTGAATCTGTTAACTTTCCCATCCCTGTCAGCAAGAGCAGGGAGAGGTATTTGAACTAACTCACTGTGGGGTCTTATTCTTTCAGGGAGACTTAGTTTATATGGGGACATGATGTTATAAGTTACTTGCTGACGTTTGAGGTGAGTATGTTATGTTATTATTTGGAGTGTGTTAAAGTGTGGCCTGTCTGAGAATCATTGTGCTTGTATTTTATCTGTATTAGATTTTTTTTTAATCTCTCTCAGTGCCTAGAACAGACACATGCACTATATTCAAGTACAAGCAAAGAAAATAAAACTTCTCCCATTCTGCAGCTCTGGGAGACAGTAAGTGGTATCTTGCTTAATATTCACGCTAGCATAGGCACTGAAAATGAATCCCTCCTCCACAAATTAAGTCTATTACTGTCAAAACAAAACTGGCTTTTTCTTTGGGAGATGGAGAGATTCCGCTGCATGATAGTAGCTCCTTAAGAAGCTATTCAGACAGAAAAGGAATTACCCAAGCAATGTCTCTCCCCTAGGGCTGGATTTTGGGGCAGCCGATCCAGGAGACTGCCTGGGCTGTCAGGCTTGGTGGGCACTGGGATCAGGGAGCTGTTTTTGTTGTTAGCAACAAAAGAAAAAATAGAATGTTTGAAGTAAAATGTTTCCAGTCTGTGGACAACTCTCTTGGAGAAGCATAACAGAACTGTTTATGAATATTTTGAATGAGAATAAAATAAAGCTTCAGTACTGCCACGGACAAGGCTATGACAACGGCGCAAACATGAAGGGAAGAAACAGTGGTGTTCTGGCAAGGATCCTTGTACTGAATCCAAGAGATTTCTTCATGCCTTGTGGCTGTCATTTCCTCAACCTGATTGTGTCAGGTGCAGCATCATCTTTAGATTCAGTGTCTCTCTTTGGAGTACTGCAAAGGATATACATCCTGTTTTCAGCATCAGCTATGAGGTGGAAGATCCTCATGGAGAATGTTACAAATCTGACCATAAAGCCACTAAGTGACACTTGTTGACAGAGCCGCATTGACAATGTAAGGCCAGTGATGTACCAAGTGACTGAGGTTTACGATGCCCTGATGGAACGGGCACAGTCGATTAAAGCCAAGGTCGGAATCTGACACGAGGCAAACCAGATCATTGACTTCAAATTTCTGTCCTCAGTTGTGGTTTGGCACAATATCCTGTTCCAAGTGAATGATGTAAGCAAAGCTTACAAACTCCATCAATGGACATCACGACAGCTACTACTTTGATGGGAAGTTGCCTTGATTTCGTTGTGGCCTACAGAGACAAGATATTTGAAGATGCCATCATTGCTGCCAAAGAAATGGCAAAAAACTCCAGAGGAGTTGAGCCTCTCTTCAAGGAAATTTGTATTCAGAGGAAGAAGAGATAGTTTGGTTATGAGGGCAGAGATGAGGTGATGGTATGCTCAGAAGAAAAAACCAAGAGGGAGGTATTTTTGCTCACTTGCTGACACTGCTTGAGTGTCCATTGAAGAAGGGTTCATACAAATGAAGTACCACAAAAAGACCTGGTGCGGGGAGGGAAGTAGCCCAGGGGAAGGAACTGTCAGTTCAAGTGGTTCACCACTATCCTCAGGGCCCCTGGGCTGGGACCTGGAGTAGAGAGCAGTCCCAGGTCCCTCCCTCTCCACTCCCCCTCCTCTAGGACACTAGTGGGGCAATTAATATTCCAATTTAGGGGCAAGAAATGGCGCCCTGAACCCCCCGCAAAGAAGAGAAAGCACGAGACCCATCATAATAGTGCCGGCAATTTGCCACACCTTATATATGGCATGAATAAATACCAATGTATAGATCCTAGCATGCAAATTGATCGTCTTATATGACAAGGATAATTCATGTATGCAAATTTTTTGTGCATCAAAGTCGTGAAATGGTCTACAAATACAATAAAGATAAGGTATTCAAAAGTTTAACAAATGGAGGGGGAGCGCTGAAGATGCTCCTCGCCTGGGGTGCCATTTGATCTAGGGCCAGTCTTGCTCTCCCCCAACTACCAACAGTGACTTCTTATAGCTAATACACCTTCTAAATCAACTAACCTTTGTCATCCTAGAACAGAAACAAAAACCTGCAGAATAAGCTTGAATTATCAAGATAACAAGCTTGATTGGGAGGTTTCAACCAGCTGGTGTTTTTCCAAAACACCTCAAGAACAGCATTTTTTTGGAGTAATGACAGCTATCTATAAATAAAGAATGCATTTAAGTTTACCATATGTTTTCAGGCTTGTAAAGTTGTTGGCCCAGATTCTCAGCTGCCACAAACTGGTGTTATTCCATTACTTCAATGGAGTGATGCCTATTTACACCAGCTGAGAATCTGGCTAATTCATTTCAAATTTGTTCAGAAGGATGGGTTGCCTCTTATTTCATTCAAACAAATCCACCCAACCCTTGGTAAACTCTCTTCAGTTTCTCTTACTCATAATGCATGTTTTCATTACCCTTCACATTACAATGGTGGGAAGCAACCTTTAAATTACTTGATGCTAATCAAATATTTTGCCAATTATTAAGCATACCAATCTATTTCTGAAGAAAGAATACAGGAATTCTGTTTTATATATTATGGTCCTGGGGTGAGTTTTTTAATGCATAGTTTGGAAGAAAATCTACATCATAAGAAGACAGTTTTTATTTAAAGTGATGTTAAATACAATTACTAACACTGGAGATTTTGACAATCTGCTACAAGTGATCACTAAGACTCTGTCAGGGGTCTACTGGGTAAACACAGACATTATCTTGTGACCTCTGATTGTCAAAGCCAACATCATTAAGTAGAACACTGAAAGCATTTCTAGGAAACATAACCATTCAGTTTGCAGAATCGAGAGTAGAACTGGCATTTGATGGATACTAGACATTCCAAAATTGAAGTTCTTGTCAAACTGTCAATGTCTATAATACACGAAAGACTTCATAACAGTTAATTTAGCATTTTTTCCCATTGTGTGAAGGACTAATTTTGTAAATTAAAAAAACAGCACCTGATGTTTACAATGAAGTTATTTAATTAGTATGAGAACACATCATAGAAAAGGTTTGTTAAACACAATTAAAAGTAAAACAATCCCAAGAATGTAGGTTTGTTTTCCCCATAGGCACACATGAAAATTGAGCATCTCTCTCTCACATGTACTTTTAAAAATCTCCCTCTCCTAGCAAGTTTTGCTGTCTAGTTCGTTGATATTTTCATACAGTTAATGTCAACATTAAACAAAGTTAAAGCAGACCATCAGTGCAAGATTCAAACCACTGAATGAGTCAAACACAGATCAGCCAGTGAACTTTGGTAAGTAGCCTCTCTCAAAACTTATGCATTTTCAAATATTCAACCATGTGCTCATCTGGGGACAAAGTATGAAGAAGCCTGAAGTAAACATCCAGCTGAATCTCTTGGAGTCAGGGGAAATGTATTCATTTGTCATGAGATACAATGCTGCCAATACAGTGAAATATCTTTCTGCATGGGATCACTGCACCATCATCTACTTTGAATGGCAATGTCAGGGGTTTTTTTTTTTTTTGGAAGGGTAATATACTTACTGATATGTGTAAAAAAAGGATGATGGGGAGAGAGAAGGAACATATCACAAATACTAATAAGAGGGACTCAGGATTGGAAATGATAAATCTCCTCATCCTCCTTATTAGTCCTCTCCTCTATCCAACAGGCTTTACGTCTGGGCGTACTTCAAGAGTCTGAGGACCTGAAATCTTCCATCAGCTCATGGGAAGTGCATGACTAGGGAAACACTAGTTCATCAAAATGCTTAAGTACTTGGTTAAATCCATCCCTATTCAGCTAAACACGTGCATATGTCCTATTTGTTTAATGGGTGTTAAACATGTCTAAATAATTTGTTGAATAGGGAGTCTTTGATGAATTCAACCCTAATGCACCACAGGTTAATGTAGCCTCTGCAGACAGCCCCCTCATGTCTATAAAGAGGGTGTTTGGTGGGTGGCTCCACAAATTCCCTAAGTATGGAATCTTAACCCCCTTTCTGATAGAGTAGCTGAAAGTATCTCAGAACAACGTTCTGCATAGCTGAGGAAGTCCACAGATCCATTACATTCCTCTCCCCCTTCCCAAATGCAGCAGAGCCACACTTGGACCTAGTAGCAAAGGCAGCAGCAAGTGGTGGCACAGGCTAGCCATGCAGAGTACAAACCTGCCTGAACCCCATGGGTATGTACTTGGCACAGCTAGCCGTGCCACTGCTCACCACTGCCTATGATACCCAAGCTGCACTAATATTTTTAGCATGCCAGCTCTATGAGAGCTAGTGCAAGTACATTTATGCGAGATGGGACTCACACCCCAGCTCCAAGTGTAACTGTAGCCGTAGTTTCTGTTGCTTTTCAAAAGACATGTAACATAATGGGGGGTAGGTGAAACAGGATTTGGCCTTGGAAAAGAGGAACCCAAGGCCAAAATGGAATAGGAGGTTCAGAAAAACACTTCAGAGCACTGAGAGGACAAAACTTTGAGACACCATTGTTATTTTATTAAAAGTGCCTTGGAAGCAGATTTAGGCCAACATGTGCAAATTCAGACGTTGAAGTTAAACGACTAAAATAGGTGGCCTGGGGCTTGGAAATACTGAGCATCCACAATTTTCACTGATGTCAATGAGAATAATAGGAGCTCAGTATGTTTCAAAACCAGTCCGCCTACACTTATGTTGCTTTAATATGGATTTACACACCTCTGTCTGAAAATATTGGCCTGTTTTTAATGTTAAGATCTGATAGCTGTGTCAACATATGTGAAAAAAAAAGAGGAGAAAGATGTTTTAATTGAAACTTGCATTGGCTAAGCAAGAGTTAATATTTCATCTATTTCTTTGAACTAGTTGTGGTTTAAAGGATATTTTTGTAGGTAGATCATCCAATGTATATTTACAACTGGATATAGGTAAATATGCCTGATATTTTCAAAATTATGCCTGGGGTGCAATGGGAGTGTCATAGCTAGAAACCCCACCTAACATATTACAGTAAACTCCAATGAGTCCTGCTTTCAGCAAGCACCCATAGGTTGCACAGGGCCAATAGGAGGTTGTCATGGGGGAACCATTAATAACCCATCCTCTCTACGAAAAAAAAAATCACACTGGCAAATTTTCCACTCTAGGAATTGTTTGATATTCTCTAGGCTCTCCCTGCAGTGAAAAGGAATTACTTTTTCCTTTAAAATGAAAGCTGAGATTAGCTTTTACAATTACTCATCCACAGTTATGGGAGTGGGGCAGGCACAGGTATGGGTGGGGAGGGCACAGGTATGGGTTTCACTCTTAAATTTTGGCTTTGCTCCTATTCAATTATTTACCTCCCCCAGCCCTAGTTTAGCTAGTGAGGTCTGCTCAGATTTCAGGCAGGAAAGTAAAGGCTGAGTAAGAGGTGGGAACTGAAAGCTCAATCAAAACTATAAAGAATTATTATTATTCCTTTATCTTTGTTCAACAGCTACAAGTAATTCTTTCCCCTATCCTCTCAAACAAGCATTTATCTAGGAAGTCCTGCTGAAACAGATGCCAGTAAGAGCTGATCAAGAATTTTCCTTTTGAGATGTTTTCAAGAAACACAGAAAAAGAGAGATTTGGAGCAGGCCGAGTAGCAACATAAAAATAGGGCTTTCACATCCCAGGCCAATGCCCTAATCCCAGGATATGGGTATCTTGGGGCGGGGCAGGGGGGAGAGTTCTCCTCCTCACTCCACCCTCTGCAAAAATAAAAAAATCCTGGAAATGAGAAACCTTCCCAATGATGAAAGTTTAATTAAAAAAAAACTGATATACGTGCACAAAAACTTTCAGTTTTGACAAATTAGCATTTTCCAGTGAAAAGTCCCAACCAGCTCAATCAGTGCAAGCCCATATTGGTCCCTTTTACTCTTCCTATCAACTCATCTAAGGAGCTACATGGTAAGGATTTAGAAATTAGTCAAGGCCTCTACCTACTTACAATTTCTTTATTTAGACACAGAGACAGATGTTTCCACACAAGTTGCCTTTATTAACAGTTGCATAGCAGTCCAGTAATACATGACCCTTCTGGGCTGGTACTTGTAACTATGGCTGAGTGACTGGTACAACCTAAGCCCATGTTACATACAGAAATTAAATCAGTTTATCTAAATTGCTTTCTAATTGGATTTAGTTAAAGTGGCACAACTCCCTTGCTCGGACATTATTGAACTTGGTTTAAGAATAGCAGATATTGATGCAGCTTAATTTGAAAACAAATCAATGCAATTTCAGCTTGTTGTTCAGCCCCTAGTTATGTGCCCTAGACTCCCAAGTAGAGGGAAATGATCAAGAATTACACAGAAGTGCAAACTGTAAAAGTCAGTTGAATTTGTTTGAGCCTCAGATCAGAATTTAGTTTTGGGTGAAGGTTCGGGTTGCTTCTGAACCAGTCCACCTCTCCTCTCAAGATATTACTTGTTTCGATATTGTGTGATAAATGGAGAAACAGCCAAGCATCTCTGTTTTTATTAATGTCAGTTGTGCTACTACGGCCTGATTTTACAAACTGCTGAGTACCTTCTGAACAGTGATGAGCACCACCCAGGACAGAAAAAGTAGAAAGATGGCCCAGTCCTTCTCAGGCCTGGTCACAAAAGGTGCTGCAGGCACTCAGCAAGTTCAAAAGGCATTCATCATCTTGCAGGATCAGGCTTCCAATTCTTTATGGATCCTGGAAGAACGGCAGAGCAGCGTACCTTCTCTCCCTATACTCTCAACAGGAACTAGCAGAACAACTACTAAAAGGCAGGTTGTGAAAGTCCCCTCCCGCTTTGCTATTTATATGTTTCTGTCCTTCATTCCACATCAAGAGGATGTCAGCTTAGTTTTGGAAAGCAGTACTGCATCCCCTCCCCCACATCAAGAAAATCCTTAGATCCCTTTCAAATTCTCATAAAAACACCTGCACAGTATCTGGGACATTGGCATCTCTTTGAGAATGCACTCTTCAAAGCTATTGTTAAATACAGATTTGAACCTAATATAAATAATATTATATATCCCATTGATGTGGCGCTGACATAGCTTGTCTCATAGTGACACACCCTGTAGTGCTGCTGGCAGTGACAGTCACAGTGAGCTCAGGTGAGCTGACTTTGGAGGAAAGGAAAAGTGCTTTAAATCATTCAAACACATTCTAGAGTTTGAACAGATAATCCTAGTCACACAATCCACCTGTCTGTAATAAAATAATGGGGAGTTAATGCTGCTGAGGATGTTCTGTCTAAAGGATGGGAGGCTGTGACAAAGTTTGAAGCTCATGAAACCTGGTTACTTCCTATTATTTGGGTATAAAGGCTGAGCTGCAGCTTATAGATGTGTTTTAAAAATAACATGAGGTTTCTAATTCTGAATATGTCACTGAAACAAAGAAAGATGTTCATATCAGGGTGAAGAAAACACGGGGCAGGCATCTGCCAGAGGCTAAATCCTATGCCAAGTGGGAAAACATGTCTTAGCCACAGGTCATAAAGTAAACACAGATGCAAAAAGCCGGTTCATCACAGGCAAACAGAATGTGAAGCAAAATATAAAAAGAACCTATAGTATAGTTTGACAAGAAGTTCACTATAAAGAAATTTACACAATGCCTGAATTATTTGGCTGAAAAAAACCACAGGGGTTTAAAAGCAAGAATGGCAGCTGAAACACTAAATAGAATTGTGTAAGTGTCATTCACATATATAATGTAGGTTGTCTTCAGATTTCTGTTATAAACCTCATTTTCCAACTCACTCTAACTTCTCTTAGGCATATTTGTTTAGTTCAAATAGAGTATGAAGATTTGAGACTTGGAAGGTGCAGGTTTAATTATGTTTATATGCTATTTATTCAAAAGTACTTATATTAATTTGATTAATCAAAATATTTCCCCTCATCTCATGCTTTTCATTCTGTAAGCTCTCAGCAGCAGCAGTTTTTCACACCTCCCAATGTCCCACAGAGTCAGCTATTTACACATTTTGAATAGAATCATAGAATATCAGGATTGGAAGGGACCTCAGGAGGTCATCTAGTCCAACCCCCTGCTCAAAGCAGGACCAATTCCCAACTAAATCATCCCAGCCAGGCCTTTGTCAAGCCTGACCTTAAAAACTTCTAAGGAAGGTGATTCCCCACCTCCCTAGGTAACCCATTCCAGTGCTTCACCACCCTCCTAGTGAAAAAGTTTTTCCTAATGTCCAACCTAAACCTCCTACACTGCAACTTGAGACCATTACTCCTTGTTCTGTCATCTGGTACCACTGAGAACAGTCTAGATCCATCCTCTTTGGAACCCCCTTTCAGGTAGTTGAAAGCAGCTATCAAATCCTCCCCTCATTCTTCTCTTCTGCAGACTAAACAATCCCAGTTCCCTCAGCCTCTCCCCATAAGTCATGTGCTCCATCCCCCTAAATATTTTTGTTGCCCTCCACTGGACTCTCCAATGTTTCCACATCCTTCTTGTAGTGTGGGGCCCAAAACTGGACACAGTACTCCAGATGAGGCCTCACCAATGTCAAATAGAGGGGAATGATCACCTCCCTCAATCTGCTGGCAATGTCCCTACTTATATAGCCCAAAATGCCGTTAGCCTTCTTGGCAACATGGGCACACTGTTGACTCATATCCAGCTTCTCATCCACTGTAACCCCTAGGTCCTTTTCTGCAGAACTGCTTCCTAGCCATTCAGTCCCTGGATTGTAACAGTGAATGAGATTCTTCCGTCCTAAGTGCAGGACTCTGCACTTGTCCTTGTTGAACATCATCAGGTTTCTTTTGGCCCAATCTTCTAATTTGTCTAGGGCCCTCTGTATGCTATCCCTACCCTGCAGCGTATCAACCAATCCTCCCAGTTTAGTGTCATCTGCAAACTTCCTGAGAGTGCAGTCCACGCCATCCTCCAGATCATTAATGAATATATTGAACAAAACCGGCCCCAGGAGTGACCCTTGGGGCACTCCACTTGAAACCAGCTGCCAACTAGACATGGAGCCATTGATCATTACTCATTGAGCCCGACGATCTAGCCAGCGTTCTATCCACTTTATAGTCCATTCATCCAGTCCATACTACTTTAACTTGCTGGAAAGAATACTGTGGGAGACCATATCAAAAGCTTTGCTAAAGTCAATAACACATCTACTGCTTTCCCCTCATCCACAGACCCAGTTATCTCCTCACGGAAGGCAATTAGGTTAGTCAGGCATGACTTGCCCTTGGTGAATCCATGCTGACTGTTCCTGATCACTTTCCTCTCCTCTAAGTGCTTCAGAATTGATTCCTTGAGGACCTGCTCCATGATTTTTCCAGGGACTGAGGTGAGGCTGACTGGCGTGTAGTTCCCCAGATCCTCCTTCTTCCCTTTTTTAAAGATGGGCACTACATTAGCCTTTTTCCAGTCATCCGGGACCTCCCCTGATCGCCATGAGTTTTCAAAGATAATGGCTAATGGCTCTGCAATCACATCTGCCAACTCCTTTAGGACCCTTGGATGCAGTGCATCCGGCCCCATGGACTTGCGCTCATCCAGTTTTTCTAAATAGTTCCGAACCACTTCTTTCTCCACAGAGAGTTGGTCACCTTCTCGCCATACTGTGCTGCCCAATGCAGTAGTCTGGGAGCTGACCTTGTATGTGAAGACAGAGGCAAAAAAATCATTGACTACATTAGCTTTTTCCATATCCTCTGTCACTAGGTTGCCTCCCTCACTCAGTAAGGGGCCCACACTTTCCTTGACTTTCTTCTTGTTGCTAACATACCTGAAGAAACCCTTCTTGTTACTCTTAACATCTCTTGCTAGCTGCAACTCCAAGTGTGATTTCGCCTTCCTGATTTCACACCTGCATGCCTGAGCAATATTTTTATACTCTTCCCTAGTCATTTCTCCAATCTTCCACTTCTTGTAAGCTTCTTTTTTGTGTTTAAGATCAGCAAGGATTTTGCTGTTAAGCCAAGCTGGTCGCCTGCCATATTTACTATTCTTTCTACACATCGGGATGTTTTTTTCCTGCAACCTCAATAAGGATTCTTGAAAATACAGCCAGCTCTCCTGGACTCCTTTCCCCCTCATGTTATTCTCCCAGGGGACCCTGCCCATCACTTCCCTGAGGGAGTCAAAATCTGCTTTTCTGAAGTCCAGGGTCTGTATTCTGCTGCTCTCCATTCTTCCTTGTGTCACGATCCTGAACTTAACCAGCTCATGGTCACTGCCTCCCAGGATCCCATCCACTTTGCTTTCCCTACTAATTCTTCCCAGTTTGTGAGCAGCAGGTCTAGAAGAGCTCTGCCCCTAGTTGCTTCCTCCAGCACTTGCACCAGGAAATTGTCCCCTACACTTTCCAAAAACTTCCTGGATTATCTGTGCACCGCTGTATTGCTTTCCCAGCAATAGTGTGATATTCACACATGGGACATTTTCCTGGAGAGAGACATTTAGACATCCAGAGCCTTTTTGACTGGAGGTAGGAAGGGATCAGGTTAGACATGACAGTTTCATTAGCCTGAGAAGCATTATGCTTATTCTCTAGGACTCTTGAAGATGATAGGGTCTTCCAGAATCAGAGAATTAGAGACATCTACCCAGGGAACTAGATGAGTGAGAAGTTAGATTTTTTTTTTAGCTGTTACATTAGAGTAGGTCTCAGGAGAAGAGAGTCATATTCCTGGTTCTGCCACAGATTTCCTGTGTCACTTTTGCAAGTCACTTAACCTTGCTGTATCTCAGTTTACATCGGTAAAATGAAGATAATAGTTCTCTCTTCTCTTTATCTGGTTTTTCTGTATGGGAAAAGCTTGTAGGAGCAATCTCTACTATCTCTAAGGCCTATCTCTTACTAGATAATTGTATAATACCCAGCACAGCAGACCCCCTTGACACTACTGTAATACAAACAATAAAAATTTAGGGACTAGAGAACAGAAACCAAAGTTAAGTGGGGAGAAGACGGGGACTGGCGAAGGGAATCGAGGGTTACAAGATGAAGTTACAGAGAAGTAATACGGGATGTGATGGACAAAAGTGTGTTGAGTGGTAGGGGGATTAGAGAGATTAATGTAGTTTAGAGGAAGGAAGGGGAGAGGCAGAGTGAACATGGAGAGACAAGACATAAGAGAATAAACAAAGGGAGTGAAAAGAGAAGAAATCTAACTGAACACTTAGGATTGAGAAATGCAACTTTAAACATGTAATAGCGTACCTTATATTACTAAATGTATGTACCCAAGGTCCAATGTGCTTCAATAGCAGCCATGGGAACTACAAATTGTGGAATACAATCTGTGGCATGTTGGGAGAACTTCCTGGTTCCTGCCAGGATATACAGTCTGCTTCCCCCTCCCACTTAGCCTCAGCAGGAAGTTTCAGCACCGACTGAAGCTGGGAGCATGAGGCAGGCAAGCAGGGAGGAGGCTGCTGGACTATAATCCTGTTCTATGCTTCTTTACAGAATAAAACCTTGTTCCTGGTGGTTTGTCTGAGTGGGTCTGGTCTGAGGTGAATACACACTGACATACAGCACAGAGCACATGGAGGAGCAACAGGTCCAGTTTCTCAAAGTTGTGTAAAAAGTCAAGGCAGACTTCCCTTATCTTTAACAACCTCAAACAGAGAATAAGGGTTGTGTGTGTGTGGGGGGGTTATATATCTACACAAAACATTAGAACCAGGGAAACCAAAAACTAAGATTTAATACTGTAGAACCTCAGATTTACGAACACTGGAGTTACGAACTTGATGGTCAATCACACATGTCATTTGGAACCGTAAATACATGATCAGGCAGCAGCAAAGACCAAAAAAAAGCAAATTCAGTATAGTACTGTGTTAAACAAACTACTAAACAATTAAAGGGAAAGCAGCATTTTTCTTCTGCAAAGCTGTATTAAGTCAATTTTCAGTTCTAAACTTCTGAAAGAACAATCGTAATATTTTGTTCGGAGATACAAACATTTTCAGAGTTACGAACAACCTCCATTCCCAGGGTGTTCATAGCTTTGAGAGCCTACTGTATACAGTTCTCACACCACACTTAACACAATTTTTAAAAGTGTGTAATAATAAATTGCATTGTTTAGAGTAGTACTTCTCAACCTTAGCATTTAACTACAAGTTTTTTCCATTTTGAATAGCTTATTTCTTGTGTCATAAAAATAATAGATTTAATATACCATAATATACTAATTTTGCAGGGTTGGCTCACTTATTGATACTCTGTTTTTCAGCTTTCCCATCTTTCTGCTCTCAAAAGTCTGCCTTTTATTCTTATCTAGAATAGAAACTCTGACAGCAATAAGTTACAACTGGTCCTCGGTTCATGTGTGTGCTCAGCCTATGAAATTAGTGCAGCCACTTGTGTTCTGAATTGGAATGTGAACTGAGATAATTATACTGATTCTCCTGACTAGGAAAGCTGTGTATGTGGGGAGGAGCTGACCAATTTGCTGTGGGTATTGCAAGATAAAGAGAGGCCCGCCAGTAGTGGATTGTGACAGGAACAGAATGGAATAAATTTAGGCCTGGAATGAGGCCATTTAAAAAAAAAGCTTGCACCAATGCAGAATTTGGCCTACAGGTTTGAAACAATTACACCAAATTTGAGAGATGCCAGGGGACCACAGCTCCCATTGATTTTCAAGCCATAACAGGAGCCGTGGTTGCTCAGCACTTTGAAAATCAGGCCCTAATAGAATTTGATCACATTCCAATTTTGAAGTGTTGCACTCAAAGGGCCAGATCCTCAGTTGGTGCAAATGGAGAGTTATTCTAATGTACACATTGGATTTTGTCCCTAGCGATTAGCAGAGTTAGGAGTTATTTAATATAGAACATTTAAAAAGTTAGTATAGCAATGAAGGGACGCTGCAAACAGTTTAGTTCCTGTTGGAGAGATATCTTTGCTAGACACGGACAAAGAATTTGTCACTGGTACTTAAATTAATATAGCTCCCTTATCTTTTTTGCTGAATATAATCAATCACATTTGTTCAATTAATTGACTTTAAAATAGCTGGGTTGCTTCCTGACTGATTGAGAGAAAAAGATATAAAACAGATTCATTCACTGTCTAGTAGACTTGAAATGTCATGTCCTCTTATCACATTAACACCAAGTATTACAGGTATATGCAAGATCATAATCATGGAGATTTTGACCATCCCATTATATTGTTCATTTAACTACCTATGTGCCAGTTTGAAAGAGCCTCACGTGTTAAATTGCATGGAAATAGCAGTATAGGAAGGTCAAAGGAGTGAGCTGACTGTTCTTGGATTTGAAGTTGTGATTCCAGGAAGTCTCCATATTTTAAGTTGGAGATTTAGGCCATTAAGACATTTCTTGTTGCCATCAACATTTACCTCTTACAATGGTAACACATTATTTCTCTTGTAGACACATCCTCAGTCTCAATTTTGACACTTCAAAGTAATGAATTTGTTCCAGCACCATTGTTTGCAATAGCAGTAAAGGTCTTCCTATACAATACATAAAATTCAGGATGAATTGCTGAATTATATACCATGCTAGCTTTAACCAGTCATCCAGTTTTGCACTTGTAACTCTGCAGGCACAATTCTGCACCCATAGTGATTTGTGAGAACAATTAATGTCATTGTACCCACCTATCATGTACTTTGATACCTAAAGCCCACAAATTGCAGGCAGAAGGAAAAACCAGACGCCAGTGTTTGGAATTGCCACTTACTCCTCTCAATTACTTCCTGGGACATTTCTCAAGATCAGCCATTGCAATTTCTCTGTATATTGGGATAGAATTTAACTGTGTCAACATCCAGGCTAAAAGCTTTTTCGACATTAGAGAACTGAGCCATTTGTAGTTGAACTAGAAGTACTACAAATCAGGGCCATAACTGGCGGGGGGAGCCGCCAAAGGCACAAAAGGTCAAAAAACGGGGCAGAGCAGGATCAGGCCCAGCAGTGTCGGCCCAGCAGCATCAGCCCCTCCCCCCTGCAGAACTGGGCCCAGGAGCATCAGGTAGAACCCAGGGTCCTCAGAATGCACAGGATCGCAGGCCCAATGAGCCCAGCCAGAGCAGGCTTTCCCATGGTGCTAGACCATGGCAGTAGGCAGGGAGGGCACTGTGTTTCACCGGCTCCTACCTGAGGAAGGGGCAAGGACCACAGGGAGGTACTGACTGATGGGCTGGCACTGTGTTCTGGGCCTGGGCCAGTTGCCCTGCCACTGTTACAGGGAGCATAACACTGCTCCCACCTCAAATGGGTGTCCCTGCTAAAGGTATCCACTCCAACACCCCCTAAATACCCCCTCCAGTGCCACCCAAATAACCCTCCTAGTCAGAGGTGGATTAAACTTTTGTGGGGCCCTGGGCCAGAGCAAGTGGGGGCCCCTCCCCACCTCTTCTGCCTGCAGTCCTTCTTGCTCCATCATGCTCCTTCTGAGGAAATGGGGTCAGGGCATGAGGACTTGCCCTGCCCTGTCCCCCCTCTCAGCACTCTGCTGGCAGCGGGATAGGGATACGGGGGCTTCCCCCACTCCCCGGTAGGTGTGTCAGGGAGGCGGAATGGGGCAAGACCCCGTGCCCTCAGCCCCACTCTCTGGCAGGAGCGCAGGGTGGGCAGAGCAGGTTGGGCACAGGGATGCCCATTTTTCTGGGGGGCTGCCATTGACTAGGGCCCCTAGGCACAGGTCCCATTGGCCCAGTGGCTAATCCACCACTGCTCCTAGTACACAGACACCCCTCCATTACCTCCCCAAATACCCACTTCAGCACCCCCCCATGCACCCTCCCAGTATATACATACCCCCCAGCACCTCTGAACTGTACCCTCCTCTCCAGCTCCTCCTCCTCCCCTAGCAATGTCCCCTATTGCAGTTCTATATGGTAACCCTAGGGGTCACTCAGTTCTAATGGCCTCATTTCATGGAGCTGGTGGGAGTGAGTCTGCCTTGCAGGCAGCAGCCGCCTGCCCCCCAGAATCTGGGCTGGGGACCGGGCTCACATGGCTGAGCTCAGAACTCGGGCTGTGTGACCATAAGCCCATCAGCTATGGGGCTGGGGCAGGGCAGCCAAGAGGAGCAAGGGGTGGCTCCACTCTGCACACAGGGAGTTTGGGGAGAGTGCCCAGCTGCAATGGCAGGTCATTGGGCAGCAAGTGGGGTGCAACTAGGCTGCTGAAAGGCAGGTGCCCAAGGGGGTGAGTACTGCAGGGAACACCTCGAAGAATATCTCATGGCAGCCAGGCTCCATAGGCTAGCTCCAGGGGGCATTGCTGGCCAGCACCAGCTTTCTTTAGGGCAGAGACAAGAACACATTGGGGCACAGCTCAGAGCTGTGCTGCCCACTGTGCCTGGGGAGTGCCTGGCCATGCCGAGGCAGCCTTGATCAGGGAGCAGGGCAGGGAGGTCTGCTGGGTAGATAGCCAGTGCCCTGCCTCCCACAGCATGGAGAGCCTGCAGCCTGAGCAGGTCAGGCAGCTGCCCCTAGCTTCCGATCTGCTGGCTCCTAAAGGAGGTGATGGTTTTAAATCTGTGGGGCATATCCCCCTTGGGAGGCACACCCCAAACTTTGAAAACCTCTGTGCTAAATGGAAGGCAGAAATCGGGGGGTGGGGAGAAAGAAGGCTGGCAATGGGTTTTGTTGCACACCACACAACAAGAACACCAGCCCAGGAACCATACCCTGCAACAAATCCCGGTGAAAACTCTGTCCACATATCTATTCAAGGGACACCATCATAGGACCTAATCACATCAGCCACACCATCAGGGGCTCGTTCACATGCACATCTACCAATGTTATATATGCCATCATGTGCGAGCAATGCCCCTCTGCCATGTACATTGGCCAAACCGGACAGTCTATGCAAAAGAATAAATGGACACAAATCAGACATCAGGAACCATAACATTCAAAAACCAGTAGGCGAACACTTCAATCTCTCTGGTCACTCAATAACAGACCTAAAAGTGGCAATTCTTCAACAAAAAAACTTCAGAAACAGACTCCAACATGAAATTACAGAACTGGAATTAATTTGCAAACTGGACACCATCCGATTAGGCCTGAATAAAGACTGGGAGTGGTTGGGTCATAACAAAATCTAAACCTATTTTCCCCAATACTAATTTCCCCTTACTGTTACTCACACCTTCTTGTCAACTGTCTGAAATGGACCACTGTCATTACCACTTCAAAATTAGCTCTCCTCCCTTGGTATCCTGCTGTTAAGTGAATTGTCTCATTAGACTGACCTCACAATTGGTAAGGCAACTCCCATCCTTTCATGTATTTATACCTGTTCCTGTATTTTCCACTTCATGCATCTGATGAAGTGGGTTCTAGTCCATGAAAGCTTATGCCCAAATAAATGTGTTAGTCTCTTAGGTGCCACAAGGACTCCTCGTTGTTTTTGCTGATATAGACTAACACAGCTACTACTCTGAAACCTGTTCTACAAAGGATCATCTCACTAGCTGAGGTGTGGCTTTGATGGGGCTTGGAACATTGGAAATACCTTCTTGAGCTGAGAGCTCTCAACTGGGAGCAGTTGAGGCAAACCCCGCACAAGCACAACCCATCGCTTTCAATGTGTGAGGGCTGCTGCTTCTTTCTTCTCCCTTTTCCCTGTTCCTTCCTTATGCTCAGGGCATAGAGAGGGGTGTAAAGTGGATGGGGCAGATGTCACATGCTGCATCTGGGACACCAGCTCTGGGACCTGTGCCACCTACAGTTTATTATGTTTTATTTTTTATTGTGACTGTGTCCCATTGTTTCCATGTTCACTCCAGTGTTGTAAGTGCGTAAACTGGGTTGATATCTGAAGCAGGCCTATGGAACAGTATCAGTTTCAGAACGGGGATCTCATCTATACAAAAAAAAATTCCAATGACTGTCCCAAGCTAGTGAGAGAAACTAATGAAAATTGCTGTCAGAAACACCACAAAAAATAACCTTTTTTGTGCTATCTATATTCAGATATATAAAATATATTCAATAAAAAGAAAGTTACAACAAAGTTCCTTTAAGAGTTCTAACCATCGGCTGAAGAAACAGAATGCCAAAAGATAAAATTATTAAAGATTCCTGGAATCTTTTCCCCCATAATAAGGTTAAAATACATTAACATATTGATGATGGCTCAGGGAAGAAGTCAAAATAAACCTATGGGAAACTCCAGGCAGTGCCAAAGGACCAGAGAAACACTGTCATGGACAATCTTACCCCAGTTATTCTTTTAATACATGGGCAAATGAAATAAGTATTCCTGTAACCACGTTCAATGTCTGATGATTAAGCAATGAATATAATGAGATGCTCAGAAGGCAAAGTCACCATCACCTTTAAGTCAGAACTAGCTGTCCTGATATTATGTATTATGAAGTATGATATTTGCACTATATAGAAAATAACATCTCATAACTGCATATTTAGTGCTTGTGAACATAAAGTCTATAGAATCAGGCAGCTTAAGCCATTTGGTTTAATACTAGTTCTTCAAGTTGCTTGTCACTCAGGGAAACCTGAGGCATGATCTGTGAATATCAGGACACTAAGGCCCAGAGTTTTAAAGGTATTTAGATGTTGCTGCACTCAGCATTGCAATGCCTAACTAATTTAGGAGCCTAAATCTGAATTTAAAAAGGGATTTAGGTACTTAGGAGCCTAAATCACATCTACAAAGCCTAAATACCTTTAAAAACGTGGACCTAAATTTATCTTTCTTGTTCTTATATTAAACCTGCATCCATATATTATATCGGCATAAAGAAAGAACTGGCAAGGAGACAAGGGAAACATGGCAAATTTAGCAAGAGGAAATCCAAGGCAGGGAAAGGCTAATATGTGGATAAAAGTAGAAGGGTAGCATGAAGTACAATCACTTCTTTTTACATTAAGATTAAAAAAAATAAAATAGGCTGGAAGTCAAAGGCACACATGGTGACAAAGGAAAGAATAGAGGAAGAAATGTGAGGATATCTTGTGGATATTTTTATGCCCAGAAGAAAATGTGAATGCAATTCAATAAATGAGCTGTTACGACTAAAATACAACTGTAACGGTGATATTTAATAATGTTTCAGATGGATTGTAGGTTTGGCTGCAATATAATCCTGGTAATTTCACTGAAGAGGGGAACAAAAAGAATGGAAACAAACTAAGTACTAGCAATGTATAATAAAAATACAATGTAACCAGTGGGTAAATGCAAAAATAAAAAAAAAGAACTCTAGGAGTCAGAAGTCATACAGATTGGAATATGTGGTTGTTGTAAATGATTCACATATACAGAAGCACTATTAGTGAGAAAAGTATTGTAGGAAAATGTTATGGTGAGAGTGAAATTTCAGCATATCATGATTATGAGCAAAGATCTGAAGGATGAGATTTGCACTAAAACACTACGGAGTGTGGATGCCATCCCACAGAGGTATGTTGATGTGTTTCAGGATGAAGGACATTTAGATGGAAAATACAAATTGGAAGTGTATACAAGTGTGGAGCCCACCCAATGCCCCAAAATGAGAGTGCCTGTAGATAAGCTTTAAAAAGGAAGAGCTGCATAGCTTAATTAATAGGTGCTGAGACCTGGGGACTTTTGGATGAAAACTGGCAGAGGGAATAAGGAGTTACAGGAATCCCTTCATTATTTACAGTCTAGTTCACCAAATAATGTCATATAAAGTCACTAAAGAAAACCTGTGATATACTGGTCCTCTTAATCATTGTGAGATGTGTGTTCAAGTGATATGTAAGGAGTTAATTATATATACTAAAAATACATTGTCTAGGTCTGTGAGTTATGTTCTCCAGAGAGAAAGATATGCTTATCTTACTCTGGCTGGACATATGCAAACTGAGTATTGTATGAATCACAATGATCATCCGCTCACAAGTCTCAGCTGAACGCTTATGAAAGATTGTGAAATGTTGAGAGAGAGGAAGTTAACAGAAAGAAGTAAACAGCAAACATTATCCTGTGTAGGTGTAAAAATGAATTTTTGGAACTATACCTGGGGTATTGATGAACCCATAGGTCCGTGAGGACAAGCTGTCAGGAGGTGTGATCTTATAAGAAGGGGTCTCAACCAACTGATTGAAAATTCTGGAGAAAAAATTTAGGGTAAGCTCTCTTGTAGGAAATAGGGGAATGCCTTATTAGTTAAGTTTAGTCTCTAGAAAGCGTGTTATGCCATTGTTTTATATGTAGCCCTTTGCTCCCAGCTCCCACAGTGGTATTTTTATTTGAAAAACTCTTCTTTGTTAAATAAATTTCCTTTTGTTTCATAATTGAACTCAACTGCTGTGTGTGATACATGAGTAGTGGTCTAAGGTAAAACTGGTAAACTGCAGTACACTGTTCCTTTGGGAACAGAGGATCTGGGATTTCTATGGGTATCCAGTGCTTAGGGGCTGTATACCACTGGGGAACACTTTGAAAGGACTCAGGTGCAGTTGTTCATAGAATCATAGAAAATTAGGGTTGGAAGAAACCTCAGGAGGTCATCTAGTCCCCCTGTACTCAAATCAGGACCAACCCCAACAAAATCATCCCAGCCAGGACTTTGTCAAGCCGGGCCTTAAAAAACCTCTAAGGATGGTGATTCCACCACCTCCCTAGGTAACCCATTCCAGTGCTTTACCACCCTCCTAGTGAAATAGGTTTTTTTCCCTTAGATCCAACCTAGACCTCCCCCACTGCAACTTGAGACCATTTCTCCTTGTTCTGTCATCTGCCACCACTGAGAACAGCCTAGCTCCATTCTCTCTGGAACCCCCCTTCAGGTAGTTGAAGGTTGTTATCAAATCCCCTCACTCTTCTCTTCTGCAGACCAAATAATCCCAGTTCCCACAGGCTCGCCTCATAAGTTTTGTGCCCCAGCCCCCAAATCATTTCTGGACTCTCCACTGGACTCTCTCCAATTAGTCCACATCCTTTCTGTAGTGGTGGGCCCAAAACTGGACGCAATACTCCAGATGTGGCCTCAACAGTGCCGAATAGAGGGGAATAATCACTTCCCTCAATTTGCTGTCAATGTTCCTACTAATGCAGCCCAATATGCTGTTAGCCTTCGTGGTAACAAGGGAACATTGTTGACTCATATACAGCTTCTCATCCACTGTAATCCCCAGGTCCTTTTCTGCAGAACTGCTGCTTAGCCAGTCGGTCCCCAGCCTGTAACAGTGAATGGGATTCTTCCGTCCTAAGTGCAGGACTCTGCACTTGTCCTTGTTGTACCTCATCAGATCTTTTAGCCCAATTTGTCTAGGTCACTCTGGACCCTATCCCTACCCTCCAGTGTATCTACCTCTCCCCCCAGTTTAGTGTCATCTGCAAATTTGCCGAGGGTGCAATCCATCACATAATCCATATCATTAATGAAGATGTTGAACAAAACCAGCCCCAGGACAGACCCCTGGGACACTCTTCTTGATACCAGCTGCCAACTAGACATCAAGCCATTGATCACTACCCATTGAGCCCAACGACCTAGCCAGCGTTCTATCCACCTTATAGTCCATTCATCCAATCCATACTTTTCTAACTTGCTGGCAAGAATACTGTGGGAGACCATATCAAAAGCTTTGCTAAAGTCTTGATATATCACGTCCACAGCTTACTCCACAAAGCCAGTTATCTCATCATAGAAGGCAATCAGGTTGGTCAGGCATGACTTGCCCTTTGTGGTCAGGCATGACTTGCCCTTTGTGGCAAGTCAACCTTCAAGACAAAGACAGAGCTGGTGTATCCAGAGGAGAGTCTTTGAATGGATGACAGATTGGCTGTAATGGGAACTAACACCCAGCTAGTATGGGTAAGTCTCCCTCGCACAGGAGGCTGGGGGGTAGCAAAGTGACTCACAGTCTTGGGTGCCCTGAGAAGCATCACCGGGGCCCCACTGATCCTGGGAAGAAAACCACTGACTGGATTTGTAGTATCATGGCGGTAAAGAAACAAACAATCAGGAAAACTGAGAATTTCTACTCATTCCAGACCACTGAAGAAGGGATATAATAGAAGCCACTATCTACTACAAGCTATAGATATTTTACCATGTTACCCAACTACTTTGCCTACCCTATTTAGTAGATATCTGTGGTTATGAATATTAATAGGAATACATTTGGCTCCAGAGGAGACTTAACTAAAACTAAACTAAGTGGACCACTTGCCTATAATCATTATAGCTGTAGATGCTTTCATTATTGGAGAAGAAAGCTATATGAAGATATCATGGACAGAAAATGACATTTTGGGAAAGATATAGGCAGAGAAATATCCAGCTGAATCTGGATAATCTGAAAGTACATTCTATTTGTCTTAAGAAAAGAAAGAAGTGCCATACATCACACATTTGCTGACAGTGGAAGAGATAAAGTCTGATCTGGAAAAAATCATAATGCTGCCATGTCCCACAAGTATATGTGGAAGTCAAAAAGCCCTTAAGGACTGTGTTGAAATTGTGTAACCAATTGTCAGAGAAGCATGGGCTTTTGAGACAATTCACACAAAGAGACATCACAGGGGAAATGCACGGGACAACACAGAAAGGCTTTTCAAGAAATAAAGAGGGTCATCATAAATCCTCCATTAATAAAATATTAGAAAACAGAGGAAAGACTAGTTGTACAACACGATGCGTCTGAGGTCAGTCTGGGAGCAGCATTAATGCAACCCGGCCCTCTAACAGCAGTTGTAAACTGTGATTTGTCAGTTAAGGAGCAGACCCCAATGATGCTGAAGAAAATCATTGACCAGGATTGACCAGAATAAAAATAATACCACCACCAGTGGAAGTTCACACCATTTTTTTCTTGCACACAAGACAGACTTGAGTCCAAAACAGTATAACTTGTTAAGGGGGGCCATAATACCAAAACACTGAGGTGGGGCATAAAGTCACACATGTATTCATCACATGTTGGAACTGAAAGGCACCTGCAAAGGGCCATAGAAGCATATCTACTGGCCAGGAACAAATGCACTGTTGTAGAGCTACACAGAATAGTAAGATATCTGCTGTACTTGGAAGAACAATCCGCAGAAGAAAACACTCCTGCTGCTAGATACTAGATGCTAAGAGATACTAGAGAAACTGGTGGGTCAAAGGGAATGGATCTTTTCCCTTCCAATAGTGAAATATATTTAGTTACAGAGGACTACTACTAAAAACTTTTGAGAGACTGAATAGTTGTAGTAAAACAAATCAAAGAAAGTCATATGCAAATGAAGACCACATTTTTTGTGGAGATATCATCTCCCAGCTGTAGATACTGCAGCACAGCACGCTTCAGGTAGTTCAGAGCATTTAGGAAAAGATGGGTATTTGAATCTTAAATCTGTCTCCAGGGCACCCATGAAGCAGTGGAAAAGAATGTACAATGAAGACTGCCAAAAGGGTGCTGATGAAAGTAAAAGGACGTGGAACTGCTCCCTACCTAGGAATTACTGCTGCTCAGAAATTATCAGATGGAACTTCCTAAATACCACCCGACTGGATAGTGCTGATTCATCAAAAATGAAACATACTGTGGAATTTGCTTAATTTCAAAGATTGGATTTGCCAGGGAGATTTCCTACCAGCTTTCCCACTGACTCCTCATCAGTCCATCTGGCTTCTGACAGGGACCAGAAAGCCTGGACCCCATAGGAGTTCCAGTTTCCAAGTTCCTAGGCTTGTGACTCCTCAGTAGCCTGGACTCCTAGGGCCCATGACTCTAGGTCAGTCAGCCAGATGGACTGCCCCTAAGCCTGGGACCCCAGGATCAGTAGCTCACATGCAGCCAGCTAGGCATACTGCCTCTAAGTTGTGGAACCCATGGCTTCCATGGGCCCATGGCTCTAGGGAAGCCAGCCAGGTGAAACGCCTCAGAATCAGGGACCGCAGGAATTCCGGGGTCTACTGTTCTGAGGCAGTCAGCCAGACTGTCCCAGAATTGCAGACCTCACAGCTTTCCTCTTGAAGAGAATTTTGAGTTTTTTTTCCAAATGAGTTTGGAATGAAACTAAATTTCAATATATTAAAATCCTCCAGAAAATATACAGTTTTGTGTGTTCTTTCTCCACACAGCTCTGTTAGCAATACAACATCACAATATCACCAGGATTTTAAGAGCAGTCCAGCACACAGACAGATGAGCTGAAGCACATAACTACTGGTACCAATTAGTAGAAAGCTACTAGGACTAAGTTCCACAATTCCATAATCCCCAGAACAAAGTGCAAGACAATTAAAAGCAGCTAAGCATTTTATTACTGTGGATTGACCAAGGACCTGCCAGTATTCAATAAAATCAATGAACAAAGACTGCAACGAATAAATAATCATAATATGGTCAGAGGGAGCTAAAGTTCTGCAAACAGATTAAATGAGCAACAAAGAGGAGAGAGACATTATAAAGAGAACCGATGACTTTTAAGAAGATGCATGGAGAATTCCTAAATTCTGGGCACAGCCAGTAGCTTGGCAGATTCAGAGAGAGGAAGGTCAGAATGCACGGGGAAGAGAATAGATGTGGAAATGCTACCCATCCGCTATAACAAAGTACCACAGGGCTTGGAACAGCACAACGTGTATCAGCATTCAAGTATGGAATACTTTACCTCAGAGATTCCTGTTGCACCAGAAGCAAGTCACCTGCAAAGACTAGATCAGGTCAAATAATAATCAGGATGTGAAGCATGATTTGAAACACTTCATAGCTGCACAGCATGATAGAGTGCTAAATTCAAACATTAGAAAAATGGTACAATGGCACATGACAAATGGCACATGATACAGGCCAGGCTAAACACAGAAAAAGCTGATCTCTGCCTTGCTGGGCCATCGCTGCCAGGACCACTCTCAGAGGCCTCTCCTCTTTCATTTCCCAGGAGGCTCTTGCACCCCGGTCCAAGACTTAGGAGGAATCCCAGGATTTGGTCCATACTACTGGAAAATCTGGTGATTGTAACATCTGATAATTAAGGTCAGAGGACTGTTCTTCTAGGTCCGAGTTACAGTCCATTAACCCGTCTTTAGTTATGGTGATTCTGAAGAATACAGGCCAGATTCTGTGCTGCATCTCCTGATAATACCTGCTGCATCTCTCAAAGGATGCAGCACAGGAGGAAGGGGGCTAATATAGATTTACATCACCTTTATGCCACGTGAAATCAGGTGAGCTGTGTGGACCTAAATGGCCCTCTACCTGTCTCAGGCTGCCTATGGGATGCTCATGAATCTAGAATCTCTGAAGCCCTCAGATTTATGGGTACTCACCATCCTGTCTCCCACACACCACTTCCTGTCCCTGATCAAACTCACCCGGGCACAACCCATGAGCTGAGGCTTGTGAGTGAGGGTGGCATAGAGCTACTTATGTTAGCGCTATATGGCTCCTATACTGACGGAATTCTCCGCTGACCCCTTGCAGCTCATGAATAGAACCCAGATGCTGCTGAATTGTCATCGGTGGGCCGGAGCAAGGAGCCAGAATCTACCCCTTTCACTCCTTTCTCTACAGAAACAAAGATGAATCGTAGTAGATAATATCTATTGGACGTTACTTAAGATCATCTCACTACTATTACATAATTTTGCTAGTTTTGCTGGCGAATCTAACCATAGACTCAGGTCCCCAATCCATGCATGTGCATGCAATACTCCTTTCATAATGTTTGTTTTATTTCTGGTCTCCCTTTTGCTTGGAGCTGTCTAAAATTCACAACATATCAGTTTGATAACAAGATTTTGTTGTTGTCATATTGTTTGGATCAGACCATATTTTCCCTTTTCACACAAGCAGTCCCACTGAAATCCTGCTCACTTTAGTCAACTAATTAATTTGAGTTAGAACTCCCACTTGAACTAGAAGAACAGAATTTGTCCCTTTATTAAGATCTAATACTCACCATGAAGAATGAGCATTCTTGGGTAACAGATCAAATATGAGGCTGAGTTACACCACTTAGATGATAAACAGTTATCTACAGTTCTAGGCATGATCTAGTTTCAACTAGGAAAATCTTGAGATCAACTAAATTTAGAGTGATAAACTTTTTTTAAACTAACTTTGTTTAACCAGCAGTTGACGCATGGTCTCTGAAACGCACGTACAGATTATCGTTTTCTGTATGCTACAGACGGGTTTGTTGACTCTGTTGAATGTAGATCCTCATCTGTCATTTAACAACCATCTGGTGTCTGTTGGCAATGCATCATTTTATCATCTGTAGGATATTGTTCATCTGAGGGCTCTATTCCCTAAGCAAATCTGGAGATAATAATATATACAACCTCATCACATCTTTTATCTGCAATTGCAAATCTTTGTTTGAGGATTTTTGAAAACTACACTTCAGAAATTATTAAATCAAAAATATACATTTGAAAGATTTTTCAAACCTGGCTGCTTAAAGCTAGGCTCCTAAATCCATTTTCAGGTATGTAAATAAAAGCGATGGCTGCAGCAACTCCCATTGAATACAATCGGATTTGTAGGACTGAGCCCTCCTGTCCAGCAGGCCACTGATATTTAAGAGCCTGAATATGGATTTAAGAGTCTAATTTTAGGCACCCACATTTGAAAACTTCAGGCCAGAATATTTTATTTTTCAAATAACAGTTTGACAAATGTCTCTCTAATTTCCAACTCCTGCTCTGATTTTTTATTACTGTATAATAGATAATCATTAGGTCACTGGTTTCAATGGGAAAGGAATGATGGTTTCCCAGAATTTGATTTGCTGCCAGAATTTGAAATTATATGCAAGTACAATATGAAAATTATGCACAGTTTCTGCCAAATGCATACTAGTGTAAAAGCCGTTTGAAACTCGACCAACTTTAGAACAGAGTTTGATTTCAGATTATTCTTGCACTTTTAGATACAGTCACAGATTGATTTCCCGCTTCCTTATTTACAGCTGTATCTCATATTTGTTTCCATTCTAATTTAAGGTTAATATTTGATAAGGCTACTTAAAATAGTTCCACAATCTATAATTAAAGGGGAGCAGCTCTGCTGATTTCAATACAGCTTGAAGGTAAGTATGTGTGAAAGATTTTGCAGGTTCAGGGACTTACTAAGCACAAGTTTTGGGGTATAGTTTGAAATATAGGTAAATAGAAACCAGGGAACCTGAAGCCTAGAATTGTCAAAAGTTAACATACCTCTCTTTTAGATGAGTCAGATATTCTCACAGTTGATTATATTGTGTTTGCAATTTCTTATATTCATGTTATGTTTCTAGACTAATAGCACACATCTGGAGATAATAATATGGTGGTGTTGGTGGTAGCCAACCACACAGATAGTGGAGTACAAAAAAGGGTGGGAGTTTCAATGTGGTCTAAAGAAGTTGGGTCCCTAACTCCCTAGGGCTCCTTTGGAATTATCCTCATTAAATAACAGTGGTTTTGTTTTGTGAAGTTTGATGGTCAGAATCCCCTGGGGAAAGAACAGAGAGGGATATTTCCCTCTAAACAACCGAGAAAAGGAGCTACCAGGATGATAGAAGTTTGAGTTTGTTGCCTCTGTTCTGCTTTATTCTCCTGTTTAAATTTACCAGAACTCTGCCTACTGGTGAACTGAGGATATTTTTAGAGAGTATTTTGGCTGTCTGCCTGTCTGAAGATTTTTTTACACCACCACTTGGTTTGACACCAAGGCAGAATATGCCAGAGAAATAGTTATTTTATTCCTAAGTTCCACTGTGAACATTTTTTGCAAAAAGGAACTGCACCGCCTGTATTTTATCCTCCCACATATCCCCACCATGTCTCCTCTTTCTTCAGTTTAGCCCTATAAAATGAAAGGAATATCTGCAAAAACCTGCTATCAACTGTTTGGAAATGAAAATGTATACCTTTGTCACATGCATTGTTAAACTAAAAGGTTCATGTGAGCCTCGTCAAGAAAAACTACGCACTCTGAGAAACCAATAAGATACACAAGTTTAATCCCATCCGCCACATAGTTCACAGAAGCAGTAAGTACTGGGTTCAATCTATTTAGTGTACCGTATATTCCGGCGTATAAGATGACTTTCTATATTAAAAAACAACCCCCCAAAATCGGAAGTCGTCTTATACGCCGGGTATAACAGCGGGCGGCTGGGATTTAAAAGGCTCTGGGCTCCCCGCCGCAGCGGGCAGCCCAGAGCCCTCTGATTCCCAGCCGCAGCTGGGATTTAAAAGACGACCTCGGAAGGGGGGGTCATCTTATAGGGCGAGTATAGCCCAAAAACCTATATTTTAACTCTAAAATTAGGGGGTCGTCTTATACGCCCCGTCACCCTATACGCCGGAAAATACGGTATCTCTTTAAGAACAAAAAATATGGCTTGAGCCTCCACCTAGAATACAGGAGAAAATAAATAAATTCTCCCGAGGTTGCCCTTAGTAGCTAGAACTTCCTCTTTCACAAGCGCTCTTAGTCTATATGAAAAATTAGGGACTTTTGGGAGAAACAGGGACATAGAATCTGGAAAAACTCAAATAAAATCACATTAAAATAGAGATTAAAGCTCTCTGTAAATCTGTAGTAGTCTTGTCAAAGGTTAATGTCTCAAGGTAACCCCATTGGAGTGAGAGCAGGCAACTCATTTACCTCCTGTATTGTTCTCTGGGCAGCTGCAACTCTGTGATCCAGTTCTGGAGTATGGGATACAGCCTTTCCGCTGCACCTTTTAGTTAGTCCACCCACTTTTAGGGGATATAAAGCAGTCCAAACAAAGGAAAGTACTTCCCCAACTGCCGTTCCCATGCAAGCAAGCAGAAAGCAGTATCTAAGGTCCCACAGGCAGTCCCAGGCCCCACTCCTCAGTGTGAGTACAGGTCTGTCTCATCTTATGCACATTTAACATGAGCAAATTCAGCTTTGCATGGTCGACAAAAACAAAAAAACAACAAAAAAGAGAAAAATAACAATTTAATACTGTATCTGTAGTGCGGGTGATTCTGCCCGCCATTACACTAAATGGAATTTTGACTATATGAGATTTTCGCTTTTCGCGCTGACTGCGGAATGTAACTCCAGCGTAATATGCGACAGACCTGTAATGTTGGGGCTTAATCCTGAGGGCATTTCAACAAGAAATCCAGCCCAGCCCATCTTCTTCCTCAGAGGGTGCAACCAGGTGACTTGTGCAAGCTGGAGATCAGTTAGTGTTATACGACCCCCAGTCTGGGAGCTCTGAGCCCTGGCTCTGCTTGCTTCGGAGTGCCACTCCCACTGACTGAATTTGTCACTTTTAAGGGCTCACATCCAGGCTTGACAAGCTTCACAGGTGTGGTAGGTTGGGGTTGACTGAAACCACAGGAGTTCCTTAACCTGTGCCTGGTGGAGAGGTCTTCTGCCCCACCATAACTCCTTTCAACTCCCTTCCCACCTTTCTCAGCAAATGACTAAAAGGCATGAGTTCCCTAGACATATCACTCCACCCACTCCACGCCCACTCACACTTTGGGTCAGTGAGTAGCAGTAGTTTGGGAATATGAGGGTGATGCTCTCAGCAGATTTGAAGCTGGTTTACCCAGTTTGACCTTGGGGCACCATCACCTTTCTCAGCTTTGTGATTCAGCTCAATTAAAGTGATACTTCACTGAAGTCACTTCAGCTCTGTTACCACCCCACTGGTCTCCCTCTTCTAAAGAGTCCTAGCTGTGTTGCAGGATCATCAGTATGGGAAATCAGAAGCATCTAGGGCATGGGGGCAGAGTCCTTGCTGCTTGAAGATGAGTTTCTCTCAACAAGAAGAGATATCTTTTCCCTTCTCCCTCTCAAGGTTCAAACTTCACCAGAATGGAAGTTTGGTATCATTAGGATAAGTTTGGTATAATTAGGACAGAGCTCCGGCCACTCAGAAGCTTCTGAATATAGTCTAACATTCTCTTTCCAACCAGCAATTTGTCATCCCGGCAAATCATATCACATAATTACACCACTTCAGTTATACCCCCCACTTTTCCATTGGTCTTAGGATGCCAACCATTCCTGCCACAAAGCTTCATGCTATATACACAGATTTTTCCACTTACAACCTCTGATTAATTGTATTTTAGGGTTATTAGCTGGTAAACTAGTTATCTAACCTATTAACTATAGGCATCATAGGTGGAGGTTGGATTGCTCTTTGGGCCAGTGAAGTGTCCCAAGAACTCTTTGGATACCAACATTGGTTCCTCTGCATCTTGCTTTAGTGACAAAGATTCCAAAAGTCTGCAGGTACTCTATACATGTGTGTCAGAGCTATCCAGACAAACAGAAATTTCATAAAAGTCCTTCCTTTCCTTAGGTGGATCGGGAGTAGAACTGGTCCCCTATGCACAGGCCCAGCTGGAAGCATTGGCAGAATAGCCTTGGCATGTATGTTTCCACCTCTGGGTTTAAAATGTTAGGAGCTGGGCTCTCTTTACCTCTCATGGGTTTTGATGACCAAAAATGTGTGATTTAATGTGTAGCAAATGCATTGTAATGTGTAAATGTATATAAAGGAAGAGGTTGTTTGTGTAACTTTGGATGTGTGGTACACCCTATACCACCCCCTATACTCGAGTCTGATCAACTCTGGGTAGTTTTGCAGTATGCCAAATAAAAGAAAAACCTGAATCAAAATCCAGAGTTACACTAAGTATTCTGGATCCCAGAAAACTGGATGAAGCATTCTCCCAGAAGGTGTTCTGGATAAGCGGAGTGGAAAAGGTCTCAGAGGGAATCCCAACAAAGCCTAAGCTTTAAATCTTAGATAACCGAAACCAATCATGCTTGGTATTAAAGAAGACAAGTGGTAATGTGAAAAACCTCCATGCTAGTGTACCACTGTAGATTAGGGCTTATATATATTTAATTGACATCAGGTGGTTGAAGAAATTGTGATTACACAGATAGACACTTTTGACATTCCATCCTGTGGTGGGCACAGGTAAACAAAATATACACATTGTGGGCTTAGCCAGGCTATGGTCCCTTTGCATGACCCAATTACATTTCTAGAGCCAGCCATTAAAGTTCCAATTCCAATCCAGCAAAAGGAGACCTAACTTCAGACTGAAGGTGGTGGTAGTCTATCCATGAAAAAGGAGTGTACTGAAAACCTCTGATCCTTTCATTTCCCATCTCCATTTGCAAACAAAATCTAGAATATGACCAGCTGGATGGGCTGCAAAGTCCATTTTTCTCCCTGAATGGATGTACCTAATTTGTTCTTACTGTGAAGGACCTAGGAGTAAACCACTGAGCGTAACAGCAGGTTTTGCTCAGCCTTTCTAACTATTCAGTTTTACTTGCATTCAAAGCACCAGGGTACTGCTCAAGGAATGCCCTTGCAGAATTTCTTTTTCATAATGGAATCTGTATGCATTTCTTGATTTGTATTTTCCAAGCCTGTTTGACTTGGTGTAGGTTTGGACATGCGGGGAAATGTTTACTCAGCCCACGGCAGCGAGCCCCACAGATCGGGTCGATAGCCTTGGGCTTCTGGGGATCATGATATTGTGCTCAAAAATAAACATTGCAGCTTGGGCTGGAGCTCGGGCTCTGAAGCCCCCCCCCAGAGACTTCAGAGCCCAAGGTGCAACCTCAGATTGGTGGGCTATTTCAACTTCAACTACACAGCTCTTTTTAGGATGAGCCCTGCAAGCTCAAGTCTGTTAACCCAGGCTAGGAAGCTTGCTACCATGGCTGTGTAAACACACTCTTAGGCTACATCTTCACTACCCACCGTATCGGTGGGTAGCAATCGATTTCTCGGGATCGATATATCGCGTCTCATCTAGACATGATATATCAATCCCCGAATGAGCTCCTGTAGACTCCGGAACTCCACCAACCTGAACGGTGGTAGCGGAGTCGACATGGGGAGCCGCGGACGTCGATCCCACGCCATGAGGACGGTAGGTAATTCGATCTAAGATACTTCGACTTCAGCTACGTTATTCACGTAGCTGAAGTTGCGTATCTTAGATCGATTTCCCCCCGTAGTGTAGACCAGCCCTGAGGGCCTGAGTTTTCTTTCATGCTTAGATACATTAGAAGTAACTACATTCAAGTCCACTAAGTTACACAAGTGAAGGCTGTTACTGGACTAAAATGCTACAGGCAAGCTTCCTAGGCACCCCAATTTTGTTTATTTAAATAAGGATAGATCAAGTACAGATTCTAGTGCTCTGTGGATCTGACACACCCCATAATGCATAGTATGAATGCATACTATTCCCATGCAAAAAAAAAAAAAAGCAACAACAAATAAAACATCTGGCAGGCTAAGATCTAAGGAAGCTGGGCCCACTAGAAACCCATACAATGAAATGGTAGTAAAAGGGATAAAAGACTGTCCTCTTTCCCCTGGTTGCTGCTGGTGGGCACATGGCTTAAGCCATCACTGCCCAGACCATGCTCAGTCCTTCCCCTGGAGGATGTGGTCTTTCCAGTCCAAAACTGACAGAGAGGAGAACTGAGCCCTACAGATGCTGTTTGCCTTCTAGAGCAGGAATCAATGCCCACAATTCTCTCCATCATCAGTTGTGCAGTGCTACAATTAGTGGCATTTATTGGAGTTGCTGTATTTAATATATACAGTTGCTTCTAACAGGTCACTCTCTGAGTGACACAATGATTTTGATGTTCCTGTTAAACTAGAATCTTTAAATTTGGTATACCCCTTTAGTTATGGGCTACTGAGTACAAAAACAGACAAATGAAATTTACATTTGGACTTTTCCATCAGGTGTCAGCCTTTTTTAGCCACATTGCCCTCAACACAAGCCTTGCTTCGAAGGTACAACAATCAAGCTCCAAAGAAATATTATCTTTGTTGCAATGCGGCCATGGGAATAACAGCAGCAATCTGAGAAAATATATTTTTTCAAACAGCCAATGAAAACACAAGTAAATTCTCTTCCAGGATACTACTCTATTTGTAACAGTACAGGCACACACATCTAGTCATTCTATTGTCAATTACTGTTCAGCAAGACCAATGAGCATGTGCGCCCTTTCTGGGTTAATGAGGAAGTGACACAAAAATCTTCATGGTGTTAGGGTGACCAGACAACAAGTGTGAAAAAGCAGGACAGGAGGTGGGGGGTAATAAGAGACTATATAAGAAAAAGACCCAAAAATTGGGACTGTCCCAATAAAATCAGGACATCTGGTCACCCTGAATGGTGTTCATCTTTTAGAACAGGCAACTACCATATGCTATTCTGAAAATCCCAGTGTTATATGCACCAATATGTCATTTCAGTGTCCAGCCGTTGTTCTCCAGTGTGCTGGACTTTGAGAACATAATTAGCAAATCAGATTTTTTTAAACAGATTGGCATCTACTCCACCTTTTGAAGAGGTATATGGTAACCAGCGTGCATACACAAAAGAGCATAACCACAAATGTATGGACTTGGATAGAGAATTTGGAAAGTTCCAGCCTAGGGGCCAGATCCTCAGCTGGTGTAATTTGGCATAATTCCATTCATTTCAATGGACATATACTGATATACACCAGAAGAGGATCTGGACTCCAGGTGTTTAAAGTTGGGATGTTTTGAAAATCAGAGCATACTAGACTGGTTTTCAAATACTTTCAAGTGCCAATGGAGTCTATGTGAATACTAAGCACTTTTGAAATCAGGCTGTATTTCCATCTGGGTAACTATATGTTTCACTAGGAGGTATGTTTGATCATGGGCTGATATCAGAGTACTATTAGCAAAATATTAGTCTAGGTTAAGTGATCTCATGCCAAACCTGGCCAATATAACACTTCCACAACTTTTGTACAGGGACAAGAAACATGTTCTTGTGATATTAATATAAACCATCTTACCAGTTTTATGGTGTTTCAAGGAATGGTGAAATTACTTTACATCATTCAGTTTTTACCATACATCAAAAAACACACACTTCTTTATTAAGAAAAATCTGTAAATTATGAAAAGAAGAATCTTTGATTAGAGAGGTGTCCCTTTATTGATTGCAAAGCATTCTCTTCTATTAAAAGTTACCTACAAAAACTACACTGAAAGAACATTAAGGTTGCAAAGAAACACGTTGCTCCTTGTGCCTGCCCCTTCTCAGCCCAGTCCGCTGCCCTGTCTCTCCCTCCCCCCAGGTCCAGCTCCTCACCCCTCTGAATATTTTTCAAGTTGTTTCCTCCTCCTGCTTGGGCACCAGCAGGTGGGTCACTGGGAGCACAGGAAAGACAGACTCTGCTTTCAGTTCTAGTGTCCAATGCCACAGGAACCAGAATAAGTGACCTCAGGGAAAGTCCCGTTTGGTCCCTGCGGTGCAGGCTGAAGGTAGACAGAATATTTAGAGAATTTAGCTGCCAAAGTCTAACAAGTATCTAGTTAATTGGGGCTTTCACAGGTTCATAACTTGGTCAAGCTTGGATGGATTTTATGGGGACAACAAAAGACATACCAGTACAGCCCCCTGCCAAATTTCAAGTCCCTGATCCAAACACGGAGGCACTACAGCATCTCATTGAAATGGTTGTTCACATTTCTTTAGCATGGGGAAGGATTATATTTTTTCCTAATGTTATTCTGATGAAGGCTGAACTATTTTTGTTTGAAGTCTCCTTTAAAAAACAAAATCCGCCTGAGACAGTCATCTAGCATGAAAAAAGAGCAGATAAAGTTTGGCAAAGTTATGAGTAACTGATGACAGGGTCTCATAATGAAAAGTGTTGGGCAACCTCAAGTACAGGCCATGCTACCTGCACTGCCTATTATAAAATAACTAAATAATGTTGCAGCACTACAATATCAGTGTTGTCAAAGAATGAAGTACCAATACTGATAACCACGTCCAGGTGGCTATCAGCTAGTGACAGAATAAAGTCACACATGTATTATTGTAATAGCGTCCAAAAGTGTGTTAGGCACTTCAGAGAACATAGAAAGGCAACAGTCTCTCTTCCAATCCTATTTTTTTCAAAATCCACTCTACAGTTTACATCTCCCTTTCAGTTTTAGACCATAGACTTTAAGGTCAGAAGGGACCATTATGATCATCTAGTCTGACCTCCTGCACAACGCAGGCCACAGAATCTCACCCATCCACTTCTATAACAAACCGCTAACCTATGTCTGAGTTATTGAAGTCCTCAAATTGTGGTTTGAAGACCTCAAGCTGCAGAGAATCCTCCAGCAAGTGACCCATGCCCCACGCTGCAGAGGAAGGCGAAAAACCTCCAGGGCCTCTGCCAATCTGCCCTGGAGGAAAATTCCTTCCCAACCCCAAATATGGCGATCAGTTAAACCCTGAGCATGTGGGCAAGACTCACCAGCCAGCACCCAGGAAAGAATTCTCTGTAGTAACTCAGATCCCAACCTATTGAACATCCCATCACTGGGCATACTTCCCTGCTGATAATCAAAGATCAAAAATGTTTTGACATTAGCTTGAGGAGAACATGGGATATTTATAACATGATGAAAGTGTCATGGGGTGCTCTATTCACTACCTGAACACCTCCTTGTGTCCACAGCTGGGGATTAGCTCTGCCAGTCTGACACCGCTTCCTGCAGGTGTGCTCTCTCTTACACTCTCTCTCTCTCGCTCTCTCAGAACTTGACGGTTCTGTCTTCATGACTGGTCCCTCAGGCCAGGTTACTGTCGTTTTCCCTTTCTGGGTGGGAAAGGTAAATAATTGTGTACCAAAGTTTCTCTGCTAACTGTCCCAGGCAGTCTTCCAATTCACTGCCCCCCACTGGTGCAACTTCCCCAGTGGCTGGTAGGAGAACACAGGCCTGCTTTCTTTTCCAGGTTCCAGCCAGGGGCCATACTATCAGCAGCTAATATCTGCAGTGTCCCACACATTGCTGCTGTTTCTCTAGACTGTTTTCTATGTTGTCTCTATAAGGTTCCTTTCCCACCCTCCTTTGAGCCAAACTTCCTTCTCTCCCTAGCCTCAGAGAGAGTATCTGCAGACTTCCTCCCTGCAGCCCCATTCTGCCCTCAGCTACTTGGCTTTATACAAGCCCCACCTGTTCCTACCCAGGTGAGCTCCATCCTTTAATCAGTCCTAATTATTCCCTGGTTCCCCTTCCAGTTGCAGCCCACCTAGCCACTTTAACCCCTTCAAGGACTAGTATGGGGGTGAAAACCCCATCACATCAAGTTTTACTTGTCCATAAGTTTATTAAATCTTTCCTCACAACTTGTTGCCAAACATATCTTCAGGCAAATCATGACACTCAAATTGGTAAATGTAACAAGCATGAAATTTCTGAGCATCTAGAAAAGTGGTCAACTGAAGCCAAATTCTTCTATTCCTGTAACTCAGATGTCAGCCCCAATAGTTTTCCAGAGTTTCCTTGGCAGCTGAATAATTAGTAATGGTACTTCAGACTGGATAATCTTGATTTCTTGACATAACATAATTAGCTACAATCATTTGGATGCTATTTAAATTCTAGGTCATCAAATAGTTATATTTCCTCTTTCACAACCTCTTTAAATTCCTAAGTGCATCACTGAGTCTCATGAAGATCCTAGGATAACTATCCTTTCTCCATGAAGTAACACTCCATCAAATTCTATAATGCTACTCCTCTACAGGAAAAGAGCCATTATACAGTTAAATACAATCTAATATATTTAGGCCTACTATTTTTCACTAAAGTAACATTATCTAGAGTTCAAGAAGTGCCCTATGTGATTTGTGACAACAGTAAATCAGTCCTTTCAGAAGCTTCAATTTCCTGAATCATGTGCAATGTTCTGCATTAGTCACATTCAAATAGTATCTATAGGATGTATCAGCAACCAACCAGGGCCTTGCCAGGCAAATTGTCTGTTTGCAGATTGTGCTTCATTTTATAGTAGCAGTAAACAGTAGTGATTACTAATTCACATGGTATTACATATTTGCTATATATCAGGGGTCTAATTAGTAGTGGTCAGTCAAAATTTAAAAGAATCAAGCTCATATATGTATTTTACCAGTGTTTTACATGGCCATCCTGCAGTGAGACCCCCATCTCACTTTGCACATAACTATCCTCAGCAGCAATCATTGTTCTGGAACAATAGGCATCTGGCTTCAATTGACTATCATGACCTTCCAATAATACTGCCTCTAGTATTTAGTGAATGGCATTTGTGCTTATTCTAGTTGGCTAACTGACATCATTGAAGATAAGAAATTATGCTGCAGGTATGAATCCTTATCTGAATGCCTGTTCATGCAATGTCTTCCATGTACATCTGATGATGTTTTCATGAGTTGATTCAAGGGTAGTATTCTTCTTTTACTGAACACACTTTAAAACATGACCTATTTGGAAAACATGACCTATGAGAAAATGTTAGAAAAACTGGGTATGTTTAGCCTTAAGAAAAATAAGAATGAGGGAAGGACTTAGTCTTCAAATATGTAAAAGATGGTTATAATGCAGAGAGATCAAGTGCACACTCCATGTACACTGACCCAAGCAGGGAAGGATATCTCAGTGGTTTGACATTGGTCTGCTTAAACCCAGGATTGTGAGTTCAATCCTTGAGGGGGCCACTTAGGGGTCTGGGGCAAAATCAGTACCTGGTCCTGCTAGTGAAGGCAGGGGGCTGGACACAATGACCTTTCAGTTCTGCGAGATAGGTATTCCTTTAACTTGCAGCAAGGGAAATTTAGGTTAGATCTGAGGAAAATCTTTCTAAACATAAGAATAGTTTAAGCACTAGAATAAACTTCCAAGGGAGTCATGGGAGAATTTTAAGAACAGGTTATGCAAACATCTGCTAGGGATGGTGTAGGTATACTTTGTCCTGCCTCAGCATGGTGATGGATTAGAAAACCACTTTAGGTCTCTTCAAGCCCTACACTTCTATGATTTAAAAAAGAAAAAATGATCCAACCTTTTAGAAAATGTTATAAAAATGAATTAACCATAAAAAAGAAAGGAAAGGAAGTTTGAGGCAAGTAAGCAAACAAGGCAACCTTCTCCTTTTAGATACAAGAATAGTTTCCGAGTTCAACCTCTTAAAAGCAAAAGGTTGTTATAGAAATTAAAGCTTGTTGAATAGTAGTAAAATACTTATCAATTTATTATTTGATTAATTTTACTTGCGTTTCTTAAATAATATATTTGCCAAATGATGTTTGACCAACTATAAAACTAATCTGGGACATATTTAGCAAAAAAAAAAATAAAAAGTAATGAAAAACACTAAAATGTGTTGAATAATATATGCATTGAATCCATTAATTCTAAATAGACTAGTTCTACATGGAAGCAATCTCAGAAGTGTAACACAAGCAAAATATGAATATATAGCTAGGGAAATCACTAACACTTCAAAATACTACCAGCGTACAAATATCTTACTGAATTAACCACCAATGTAAGGCACGTAAAGTTGCATGTGTCACAACATTAATTATCATTTTGATCAGAAGATTTCCTCTGTAGTGAGAACAGAGGAATTCTTCAATTGCATTTCATAGAATCATAGAATCATAGAATCTCAGGGTTGGAAGGGACCTCAGGAGGTCATCTAGTCCAACCCCCTGCTCAAAGCAGGACCAAACCCAACTAAATCATCCCAGCCAGGGCTTTGTCAAGCCTGACCTTAAAAACCTCTAAGGAAGGAGATTCCACTACCTCCCTAGGTAACCCATTCCAGTTCTTCACCACCCTACTAGTGAAAAAGTTTTTCCTAATATCCAACCTAAACCTCCCCCTCTGCAACTTGAGACCATTACTCCTTGTTCTGTTTACTTTACTTTACTTTACTTTACTTTTAATAAATGATTCCAATTGACCAGAATTATAGAAAACATGCAGATTGCTTTGAATCGTGTTATGACATGTACAGAAGGAAAATTCTATACCAAGATATATGATTTCCTGATAATCTAATAAAAATAATACCTGTGGAATTGTGTTGCCCAAAAAATATCAGGAACATTCAAAAATTTTCACCATATAAAAGAATATTTTGATAGTGCCAGTAACTGCAACATTTGTTTATCCTGGAAAGAATGAAAACAAACAAAATTAAACTCAAGGTCTGCTCCAAAGATTTATCTGGGGCAGAAATGTAGTAAAGAAAGGATTCAGTGGTGACAGAGGGCACTGATTTCCTACAAACCTTTGACAAGAGAGACAATTTTTATTAGAGGAAGTAAATTCCTCTTGAATACCTACACTTCCTGCAGATATTTTTCTAAAGAAAATCTAAGGACACTGACAATTATTTATGAATTCTTGGTTTTCCTGATATATTTATAGTCTTAAAAGTGTTCTGAATTTCCATTCCTTCATAGCTGAACACAGACTTTAAGAAGCATCTCTACTGCCACTTCTAATGTTCCCTGCTTTGTTCCATTCTAATGTTCCCATCACTATTAGTCCATTTTTTTGCAAGACATCAAATTATATCTCCACTGTGCCCAAATGCAAGCCTAATTAAAAAGGAATATTACAAATAATCCAGAAGAATCTATTCCATTTTATTAACAGAATTAGTCAAATTGTATAGCTAGTGAAAGTTTGGAATCAGTTGCTAAACTTTCACTATAATTCTTGCATCTACATGTCACTGGGGCAATATTGTCAAGTCCAGTTTTGTATAAAACAACCTCATTCTCACAGCCAATAACATTAGGTGGGAGCTAAGCGGTTGTCTGAGAAGGCAATGGACAGAAAACGATTAGGAGGAACTCATGGACTTCATCCTTATTTTCCTGAGCCTCTCTCTTTCTGTGACAGATGATCAGTGTGGCATAAGCAGATATGATCTGGAAAACTGCTTTTCTAGCACTGATATGAAGAAAGAAGCCAAAGGTTTAAATGCAGCAGATCTCCTAAAATGATCTAGACTTAACATCTAGACTTCTGGAAAAGGCCCCAGATTGGCTCTACACCTGCTTCATGCTAACCCATATACAGAAATTGGCAGCAGCAAGCCCAACTTCAGTCATATGCCCACCCTTTGCCCAAAATGTTGTGTTTCTGACAGGTTGGTTGTATATCTGCCTAGATAGTGAATCATCACAGGAGTCTGCATTTCCTCATAGTTTTTAATTTCTTCAGATCAGGGCTTCTGCCTTGCTTATTTATATGTTGTCCCAGGAAGTCAAATTGTTTCTACCAAGCAAGCATTTCTTTTTTGTTGAGCTTTATATCTGAAGACTTGGTTGTTTCCATGATACTAGACAGACTTTTTACATATTTCATTTCTGCATGACCATATACCATAAGGATATTGTCCATGTAAGAAAGCACCTCTTTCATAACTGTGTCATTTTCCTTTGTAAGATCTCAGATGCAATAGTAATGCCAAGCAGAAATCTGTGAAAATAGTATCATCAAAGTGCTATGATAAGGGGTTATCATGTTGCTGTCTGACTGTAGAAGAACCAACCAAAACCAGCCTGTGGAATGTAGAAGGGAAAATATTTGGAAACTGAAGATTCTCAAAAGGATATTACTAGTGAGCAGAATGTTCCTCTCTATTTCAACAGTTTTGTTTAGTTGTCGTCATCAAATGTCTGCACTGTCCTTTTTCCTAAGTACCCTAACAACAGGTTCATGTTTCCATAAAGGTCTGTAATTTTTTCTCTAATGATTTTTAAAGAATTCAAAAAATTCACAATAATTTTAATTCTTCAGGTGTTGAAAAGGGGCAATTTTTAATTTTAAAATTTTCCATTATCTTTTAATGTAAATTCCCAGTTTACCAATCTGTTGGTTCTCATTTTTTCCCTTGTTCTCTCCTTTCACCCCCTCATTTTCAATTTTCCACTAAAAAAATGGGGAAAAGGAAGAGAAAGTAATGAGAGGAAAAACACCCACAGAAACCAAAACCTGAATTTTTGGTTTTCAAGGTTTTGTTATAAAAAAGGGACATTTTGAAAAAAAAAAAAAGGGGAGAAAAGTTTATTTTTTATCCTTTTTTTAAAAAAAATTGACTAGGTCTACTCCACATCTTACCAATCTAATGATTTTTCAATGCTGAGGAAAATTGGAACTGAAATACTTGAGGCTGTAAAGCTGCAGTCCTCAAACTGTGGCCTATGGACTACAAGTGTTCTGGGGAGAGTGGTCAAAAATCAACACGAGGCTGTTTCATTTAAGCCTAAACATAAATAATCCAGAATGATGATCATGTATTTGCACATTGTAGATGGGAAAATGTAAATAAAATAATTAAAATAATCATAATAGGATTCAGTTAGGCTAGCTCAAAAAGTACATATCTAAATGGTCTAAAACTTGTGAACAACAATTTCTAAAAGATTATTAGTTCCTATAATATTCTTGCAGTAGTACTGACCATGATTTTTTATATTGGCTCATGTGTATGAATTACGTAATCCCCAGGAACTCCATAGAAACCAGAAAGGTCATATCAACCAGAAAGGTCATACCAACACAGGGCCCAAATGGGAGTTGATGATGTCCATAGCCTCACAGAAGTGGGCCTATGAAGAGTTAAAAAAATCTGGATATATACATTCAAATGAAATTTTTAAAAATAAACTGTCAAAACATGTATTTCATTCTAAGCAAGGTTTTTCAAGATGTGGAGCACTGAGGATAGTGGAAGGTTAAAAAAAGAGAGAGAAAGAGAGAGAGAGAGAGAGAGAGAAAATCAGATGGGAACCTAAAGATGCTAAGATGGACTGAGAAAATGCTACAGAGAAAAAATAATTGTGTGGTTATAGATAAAAAATAATTACAAAGGAAAGTTACACAAGTGTAAGACAGGATAGGTTGAATTTTCTTTTCCCATCAACTGACATTCTGAAAGGTATTCACTTCATCCACCTACTGTTCCTTGAACAGCATTGTTCATGTGTTATCTCCTATTACCCCACTGTTGTCTTCTTGAAATCCCTTGAAAGTAAGTGTGTGTGTATGTATGCAGTAGAATGCAAGGAATGTTCATTTATTGCTCATGATTGTTCAATCGGAGATTTGAGCTTCTGTCTAAAAAAAAATGTCTGGCTATTCTAGGAAATAAATAGCCCCAAATTAATGAGAAATGACAGTTACTACAAATGCCACACATATATGAAGGTAGCAATTCAGATGTAAAAATCTGATGGTTGTTCTCTTGGGAAAACATGATCCAACATAGACAAGAGAGACAGGATTAAAACATTAGGGTGGGTTTTTGTTTGTTTATTTTAAACAATGCAGCTGCTATCGTGATCTAAAAATGATTGTCTCACAAAAGATAACAATTCCAAAAAAATGAGCTCTTTTACAGGATAGTCATGCAGGAAAGCAGTGAGATGATCCTCTGTTTAGACCAAAGAGTTCATCTAGTATTCAGATTAAAGGACTGAAAACTCTTAACATCCTGGGTTAAATGTAACTTTAGACAAATCATTTGAAATACTTATGATATATCAATTTAGCTTCAAAATTAGAGCCTTGCTGAAAACCAGATGCTCCATCCAGCTGAGCTTTCTAGGGTAAATAAGATGCATCACTGATATTTGTTTACACCACTTCACTTTTTTGCTTTGCAAATGTAACTTTAGCGCCCTTGTTATCAAGAGGAAGTCTGCTTTGCCGGCGGTTTTAGCCAAGAAAAGGCATAAACAGGAACATACAGCAGAGAAACTCTCTTCCACTCCAGGGGCACCTGTTCCACATCCCCTGGAATAAACACACATACACTCTGGAACAGTACAATGAATATAGGAAAGGGAAATATTTATTTAAAGAGGGATGAGTGGAGAAAAACAACAGAGGCGGAAATACGGGGAGTGGTAAAACAGGGTCACATCCAATACCAGGCCCCACAGGCTTAGTGGTACCATGATATGAAAGGGCAGACACCGAGCAGTGCATCCACACTTAGAGTTCAGGAGTCCTGGGCAACGTTCCAGTCCAAAAGTGAGTCTTGCATGCTCCTGGTCTTCAGTGCCAGTAAGCTTTCCCAGAAAAACCCTCTGGTGCCCTCTTTGGCTGTTCTCTGAAAACCCACACAGAATGATAACCACCCCCGTTTAGCTAGATACAGCTTCCCTCCTTAGTCCCAGTGCAAGACCACAAGCCCCAGTACTCATAGCCCCATACAGCTCTGGGCAACAGTGATACTAGGTCTAGCTCTGGTTTGTCCTTCTTAGGCAATTCCTCCCTGGCACTGTGATTGTCCTGGCTCCTGTCCTGGGGCATCCCCAGTTGGCCGCTCTGTCCCTCCCAGACTTTGGGTAGTTTTCCAGCTGCTTTACTATGTTAGGACCTGCTGGCTGTAGCCTTTTTGTCTGCAGCTCCAGAAAACACACCCCGTTGCTCTCCCTCTCTCCACGCCCCTCAAACAGCCAGCACTCCTTCTTCCTGAAACAACCAGCTCTCTCTCTCTCTCTCTCTTCCGCACAACAAAGATTTAAAGGGGCCATGCTCTCTAAACCCTAAGAAGATTATATAAAATTTTAGTTATAATGGTGAAGGCACTCTAATGCTTTAACCCAGCTCCTGTGAGCATGAGCTCATTAGTCATATGACACGAATAATGTAAATGAAATTGCAAGAGAAAAAAACTGTTGTAGGGCTTTTGGGAGATGGGGTTGGAGAAGGGAACATCATTCAGTAGTATTTTCCACAAAATGTAAGCCTATTTTTTTAAATGTCAGAGTCTAAAGCTAAGAACCTAAATCCAGAATTAGATACTTAGATAAGATGAGAGTTGCAGAGCCCTCATAGGTCCTGATGTCTTCAGTGGAAGTAATAGGCAAAAACAAACAAACTTTTTTTCAAAAATGGCCTTTTATAAATATTTTTTTTGTACAAAATAGTCATTACTCACATTTGTTTTCCATATGTATCATGCCTTTTCTCTCCCTCAAACTTTTCCCTCCTAAATCTAAAGACTTATTTTTAACCAACAATGGTTTTCAGTATACAGCAACTGTCTGCGTATATCTCAATGCTTTCTATTTCATTTTTAATAAAATATTGGAAAAATACAAGTCTCCAAAAATGAAATTTGTCCATTTCAAACCTTTTGAAACAAAAACAACCTTATGAATTTTTTTCACCAACGTAATTTTTCATTTTTCAACTGGCTCTGCAGGTGACTGCACAACTGCTCTGAAAATCAGGTAACTTCAATTTAGGATTCAAGAAAGAACTTAAGTATGTACTTAAGGTCCATGGACTTCAGCACATACATGAATTGGAGCCCAGGGCTCTAAAAAGAGATTTAGATGCCTAAGTATAGGGATCCACAATTTAGAATACTGGACATAGTGTTTCTGACAAATGTTATATCCATGTCCCCAGTAGCTGAAGTTGTCTCGAGCCGTAGAACATAATACCACAAGTAGTTACCGCCAGCTTCTTTACACCACCATCCCAAAGGCTACTCTTTGGCCTCTCAATTTAACTCATTTTCAGAGTTTCCAACTCTGGGAACTGTTTTTGGGGACTAACACCTATGCCTTACAAACTCCAGTGTAACCTCTTGTAAAGTAACCCATGAATTATCACATTGTGAAAACTTATCCTTTGCTAACCTCAGTGACCAGCAAGGAAAAGAGTTTCTGAGCCAACTACCCATCATTCCTACTTTTTTTTTAATTAAAACAAAACTGAAAATATTGGAAGAGCATATATTTCCAAAAAAATACATTAAGGTGAGGGGGAAAGTGGAAGCAGCTGACCAGAGACAGATTATAGAGGAAAATAAATAGTAAATGCTATTCATGTAGACAGGGATGAAAGTAACTTAAAGGACTTACCGGTATGTCGGAGTCCTCAGCAGGGGATGTGGCCTCAGCTGGAAGAGGTGTGGCTCAACCAGAAGAGGTAGGGGCTTTAAATACCCGGGCCCTTTAAATCACCCCCGGAGCTCCCAGCTGCAGAGGCGGCTGGGAGCCCTGGGGCTTAGGGGCGGTTTAAAGGGCCCGGGGCTCTGGGTGCCGCTACAGCAGTGGAGCTCCGCCCTTTAAATCGCCGATGGAACCCTGCCACTTCTACCCTGGGGCTCCAGCAATGGGGCTTGGATGGCGCTTTAAAGGGCCCGGGGCTCCTCGCAGTGGCCAAAGTCCCTGGACCTTTAAATTACCACCGGAGCCCTGCCACCACTACCCCAGGGCTCCAGCAGCGGGGCTCAGGAGGCGATTTAAAGGGCCCGGTTCTCCGGCCATTGCCTGGGGAAGTGGTTCTGGTCCAGCATGGTGTACTGGCTCTTGCCATTACACCATACCAGACCAGACTGGCTTACTTTCACCTCTGCATGTAGGTCTCTTATCCCTGTATTAACCAAGCCCATTTTTACTTATCTTCTGAGATCTGACAAAAATCACATCTCACAGTGATATAACAGAGGAATTGGCTGTGTTGTTATTACTGTATTCACTGAAGCTCCCAGGAATTAAATAACTGCATCAGGTGTCAAACAGCCATAACAATACTGCTATTTCACTACCTGCAATAAAATGTAGTATAAAATAAAGAGCAGACATGCTTGCCACGTTTAAGAACAAGTGAGAGATAGTGCTTGCTCCTAACCCACAGATCCACATGTGTTGGAGATAATATTTGCATAAGTTTCCCGTTTCAATGAAGAAGAAGGATAAATCAGTTACTTCTATTGCATTCTTTTCTCATTTCTCTAAATGCTACGGAGGACCTTCCTGATTCCTGCTGTGGGCCCTCCTACTGTCCCTAATCTCCAGAAAAGGGCTGTCTCCTGGATCTGAAATCGAACCATGGGGCACAGCAAGACAGGGCCAGGATTGGGACCTGAGCTGGAGATCCCCACTAACCTAGTAGGAAATCCTTCCAAAAATTACTGCAAACTGATTCTGTCTTAACATGTCTGCAGAGACATTCTGCACCATGAAACGTCTCTAAGGGAAATATTAAGGGCAGTGGCAGACTGAGGAAGTTTTTAGAATACAGCTTCATTGGAAACCCATCCTCTTTCAAGTACCCAACCTCATCAGTTGCAAATTACTGTAATTCCTATAATATATTCATCCCACAAAAGCATACATTGTTGCAAAATCATTATATGAATATGCTTCTTATTATGTGATTTTAAAATATCATGAATTATAGCACTTGTGTTAACGAACGAGGGTTTTGAGCTGTGCTCAGCATAAATAAGTAACAAATTATTCAGAAGACTCATAAATTTACTACATGATTCCTAGAAAGAACCCCAGGTCCAGTACCACATGTCCAGCTGTAAATGTAAACAAATGTTTTTTGCATTAGAACATTCACACATTGAAATGCACATAATTGAAAGACATCATCCAGTTTGTCTGCAGCTGTGAACATCTAAAGCCTCACATTTTGCTATATCATTATGAAGTTAAAAGGACACTATCAGATAAAATTTGCTCTAAAGCTTGGATTTAAAAAAAAATACATAACTTTCACAAAATGTTAAGACCAAAGGAAAAGTTTCCATAATTAATTTCTTGGGATTCCAATAGAAACAGGTTGTAAATCTGGAGGGTTGGGGGTGTTAACCAAAAAAAAGGCTGTCCCAAAACATTGCTTTACAAAATTTGTAACCCCAAATGATAGAACGTAGTGAAAGTTAATGCCTGAGAACTTGAAAATGAAATTTACTAGAAACTGATCAGAAACATAACTAAAATAGTGTAATCTATTTTTATTGTCCTGGCTAAGAGAAGTATAAAGAAGGAACAAATAGCAGAAATTGTGAAAAGCTTGTAAATTGGACCTTAAAGAACATATTTTTGCTTTAATCATTCCTGGGAGAAAAAATATCCTATATGATATAATAGAAATGAAATCAATACATTTCTATAATAACTGAATACATTTCTATAGAAAATACACCTCTACCCCGATATAATGTGACCTGATATAACACGAATTCGGCTATAACGCGGTAAAGCAGCACTCCAGGGAGGTGGGGCTATGCACTCCAGTGGATCAAAGCAAATTCGATATAACGCGGTTTTACATATAAGGCGGTAAGATTTTTTGGCTCCTGAGGACACCGTTATATTGGGGTAGAGGTTTATATTAAAACTTACTGAATTTAATATACATTTATATATTTCTTTAGGTGTTTTGAAACAAACAATAGAATAATTCTATAGCAGGGGCATAACTATTAAATTATATAGAATGTTTCCAATAACCTATAGAAAAATATATTTTTCTATTAAATTACATATCATGATCCCATTTGGGAATAATCTAGAATGTTACTTTGCAGATATTGAGGAAATATATATATATTGTGGTGGACTCAGGCCAGAAGGATATAAGACAGTAGTGGAAGGCAGGATATCAGCCTCAGAATGAGCAGGTCCCTGTTCCCTGGATAGCCAAACAAGGGCTACTCCAGGCCAGTCAAGACACCTGATGCCAATTTAACCAGTTAAGTTCATTAGGCTAATACCGGCACCTGACCTCAGTACACTGACAAAGGGTCAATTAAGGCTGATAGGCTAATGGAGACAGCTGGAACCTATTAAGGTCCCACTTATACTGCTTTAAAATCTCTCCTTTCCAGTTCTCTCGAGGAGAGCCCAGGTGAAAGGAGCTGGAGGAGAGGAAGCATTACTGAACCCTGAGGTAAGGGTGAAGCTTGGAAAAGGGGACCATGGGGAAGTGGCCCAGGGAATCAAAGCAGCATCAGTGGAGGAGGGAAGCTCCCAAGAGCTGCTATCATTAGGGTCCTTGGGCTGGAACCTGGAGTAGAGGGTGGGCCTGAGTTCCCACCCCCCCATGATCTACAGAGATCCCTTGGAAAGGGGAAACAGACTTTGGTCCAGACAGGAGACCAAACTGTGCCTATGGAGCTCTAAGGAGCAACAGAGATTGTGGGTATTCCACCTTCCCACCTCCCATACTGGCCTGTGATGAAAGTAGCTTAATAAGTTGTAACCTTTTCTGCCATACTGGGAAAGGGAGGTCATACTAAGGGCCTTAGTGAGCTTCTGAGGCCACTGTATCCACCAGGAAGCACGGGACCCACCAATACAGGTTCAGAGCTTTGTCACCATATATATATGTGAGTGTGTGGTATTTTTGAACTTCACAGTTTTTGTTTGTTTGGGTTTTGTTTTTTTCTTAAGGAAAAAACAGGCAAAGCATGCTAGATTATATTAAAGGCCTAGAGAGTACTTAAATGCTGACACTACTGTAAGTCTAATTCACTTGATGTGCTTGTATAAATAACCAGAGACATATGGACTTGTGACCCTATCAGCTCTTTAGTCCAGAAAGGTTCCTCAGGCTTGGATGTTTATTTGACTGCTTGCATTCTTTAATTAGTTTTAAATAAAAGCTGAGAAGAAAAGAATTTCTGCCTGAGGCTTTCTTTGGAATGCCAAAAAAGACTCATGAGGACTGTTCAGCTGCTTCGTGACCATATTATATTTCCTTTCACAGTGAAAATAAGATTATTGTATATAATTCTACCAGCAATATTTTTCATACTGTGAGGTGGCTTATCACAAAGGAATAGTATTTGAAAAGTTCCCAAACTGTTTTTTTTTGTGTGCGCAAAAAGGAAAGGAATACTTATAGTTAAATTGGGTGGGGGTAGGCATTAGTTTTGCAATGAGTTCTTCCCATGCTACCTGTATGCCTAGTTAGGTATGTATATTCGGTTTGTCACTGTGGCACCTGTGTTCCATACAACCCCAATGATTTAAATCTCATTAATACTAGTAAGGTTGCATAAGTGCAGCAGAGAACAGAATTTGGTCCTGAATACCTAGAGGAACTATTCCTAACAATATTCTTCGTTGTAAACATTATGTATAAAAATATCAAATTCTGTCAACACGACAGTATGTACTGTATGCTTTTACCATACAGTAGGTCAGAATCAAATCCCAGCTCTGCTCGCTGTAGCTAAAGAACACAACTCTACATCAAAGGATAAATTGATAGCTCTAAACACAAGGGAGCCATCTTTCTAACCGTGAGCTCAGAGCACTTGACACTTTGGGGAGAAATGGCACTAGACTATCCTGTTCCTTGATAATTGTGTTCTGAATTTAAAAGGGGAGTAAACTTTAATGTGACACAGTCCTTGTTCCTAGAAGTGTATGATTAATTGGCCATGAATCTTATTTTGGCTTTAAAAAAAAAGTTTTCTACTTGTAATTCCTCTAAGACATTTTCTTGAATTTAGTGGTAAGTCAGTATATAGATTATTTTTCTTCAATGTGTGTATTCTTTTCTGTGCCCCTTCCCCCAATTCCTTCTGCCTATATTTTAGTTCTGAAATAAAAACATTTTTTGGGGGGAAAAAGAGTAAACTGTTAAGTGGATTCATGAACAAAAGAGAGAGACAGAATAAGCCATATTGCATTAAAATAAAAGCAGAAATTTAAATGAATTCAGGGTATAGTGGAGCATAAAAGGGGGATTAAATGGTTTTTTTCTTCTTTCAACTCTTTTGCTGTTCTCCCTTCTGATTGTTTGACTTTTCCCCCTCTTCTCAAGCAATGGGAGTGATACAAAATGGCAATGACAATAACTCTGAAGATTTCTTCTTCAATCCTCTCCAAGGAAAAACTCCCTTTGAATTCAATGGCATTACCAAGCACTATAGCATTTTTTTTTTCAAAGATATATTTGAGTAACACAAACCAGACCAATATATTGTGGGGAAAAAAAGGAGTTTCAGGCTACCTCATGGGTGTTTTGGGTGCCCTTCTATCTTTTCCCGAATGAAGTGGCAAAGTATTTCAGGACCGGGGCCATAATTGGAAAGAGAGAAGGTATATGAAAGGAAGGTAAGGTGAAGGTGTAAATATTGCCCCAAGCCCTGAGTCTGCATAGTTTTCTGGGAATATTTGTAAACTGCTGTTTGTAAATTCATGCTGCAGCTGCAGGCACTTCACTCTCCACCCCCCACCGCCAGAACAGGCCCCTGTGTCACCCTCTTTTTGTGAGCCCTTGTAGGGGTAGGATCTGGGCTTAGAGTAGGCAGAGGAAGGAAATGGAAATGTTGGCCTAAGTTCAGCATGACAGAAACCTAAAATGCTAAATTATACTTCTTCAGTCCCCTCTCAGGCCTAAACAGTCAGAAGAGAGGAGGGAAAAGAATCCTCCACTCAGACTGCTGACAGGAGGAGAAACCATAGCCCTGTGGAGAACACACAGAGACACAAACAGCCACTCTTTCACTAGCGTGTGCAGAGGAGTATGCAGTGAGATATGGTGATGGTGAGTTGGAGAGGGTAAGTTATGAAGGTTGAGTGATAAAGAGTGAAAGAGGATGAATAGAAATATGGGAAGGAGAGAGAAGAGAGGACACACATAGAGAGAGAGAGAGACAGTGGTCCTGCCCACTATTTTATTACATGACCAGAGAAATTCAGTGGAAGGTACAAAATTTGATCTTCTGGCTGGCCTCACATGCTGCCTTTGTCATCTGCTCACCTGCCTGTAGTACTGCACCTATCTGAAACCTACTCTGGGATCACAGGCTGGTTACAGAACTATCTAAAGTCTTTAAAAAACATTAAAAAGCTGGTAAAAATGGAAAAGGGAAAAACTGGAGTGGAGGCAGCAGGGTTAGTCAGCTAACACTTTGACACCACCCCTGCAAATCTTGGATTGAAAATTCCCCTATCAGCTGACTCAAGCTGTGGAGTTGTAAAATTGCAGTGTCCATGATCAGGCTCAGGCTGAACCCTGGGCTCAGGAACCCTCCTCACTTGCAGGATCCCAAAGCCCAGGTTTCAGTCTGAACATCTACACTTCAATTTTAAAGCCCCATAGACTCAGCCCAAGTCAGATGACAATGGCCAGCCATAGGTGTATAACTGCAGTGTAGATGTTACCCATTGGCTGTGGTATTTCAAGTTGGAGCATAGATGTCAAAGTAAAGGGTATGTGTTGTTTTCACTTTATTTGGTTTCTGTAGTCATGTTTCTCCTCATTGATAATGTGTTTTGAAAATGTGACTTAAGCACTTTTAAAAAATTTATGCTAGATCATGTAAGTTTTTACAAGTATTGACTTTATTAGAGCTCCACAGTTTATACGATAAGGCAGAATTTGGGCTAGAATTTTTATTTGTATCAGTATAATACGTCCTTCAAGGAAAGAAAATTAAATGGCTATGAACACAGAAACACATCCATATAAAAATGAGAAAAACAGATAGGAAGCTTTGGAAACTGTTAGATAACATCTGGCTCTCTTCTCCTCCTTCTTTGCATTTGGAAAATACAATGGACTATTCCTGTCTGATGCAGTCCACTAGTAGAAAAATCACTCTCATGTTTGCATGTAAAGAATAGTTAATAAAACATATTTTTGTGTGTGAAGAGACCTATCCGAGATTTGTGAACAAAACCATAAATTGGAGGATAATGATGAATGCAGAATCTAGAGTGCAAGAAGCTAGACTTTAGCTCATTGTTACAGGCTTATGGTTCTGTATTAAATGAATCTTTCAATTTTCTCCCATTTAATCATGTTTCCCCTTCCTATTCAGTACTAGATAACCTCTTGCAAGTTGAACAAGTTAAGAGAGTGGAGTTTGGGATTTTAATTTTCTGAGGGTAACCATCTTTAGTACTAGTGTGGTATTGAGGATCATTTGTCTGTCCTGCCCCTTTCATATAGACAGGTTATCAAAACAGTTTTCTGTATAAAACTCCAGTAAAACACAAAGTTATAATCAGGAAAATAAAATAAGTGGTTCCACTCATTGTAATGGGATGTGTATACACGAATAATAATTCTAAGCACTTACATAACATTCTTGAACTTCAAAATATTTTAAAATATCAATATTAATCCTCACAACACTCTGTGATGTAGGTAAGTATTATGCCCTCTATACTATAGAGAAACTAAAATAGAGATGGGTATGTGACTTGTTCACATTCAGAGACAGAATTACTTTGAGAAATGGCATCAGATTGCAGGCACTGCCAATGCCATATCCTGTGATCAGAGCACTAGAGAACATGTGGTGATCATTTGATTCATAAAAATAGTCCTAAATCAAGTACTTGATCTTTTACAAATTGTTTTTTTTACAGAGGATCTGATTTAAGAGTTGTGCACTAAAAGTGACTAGGAGTCTAGTGATCTGGTTACTTTCACTTGAAAAAAATAGAATGAAAAAAGGCATCGGCTCCTCTTTGCTGACAGTTCCACAATTTCCCCCTAGATATTAAAGGATTGGGGGGGTTAATATTCTTTGTGAAAATAGAGCAACAGAGACATCTACTGACACTTTCATAATACTGAACATGAAAAATTCTGCTGAGAAAAACCACCACAAGATTTTGCAACAAAAATGTTTTATCTTTTTAATATAGCTTCTAGGATGATCAATTGTCCTGATTTGGGGGGAAACAGAGTGATATTTTCTTATTTATATCAAAACAACATGTTCTAGCTTTGGAGTTCTTTCCTCAAAATCTGAGTACCTGAGCTGCATGACAAATAAGGACTAAAACATGTAAATATATGGAGGGAAAAGTTCCCTAATAAATTGTTGATACACTTTATACTGGCAGACTGGCATTCCTTTGTTTGTATGACATTCCATCTAGAGTTTTAATCCCATACAGTTTAAAGACCAGGGGTAGAACCTCAATTTTTAATAATGTTGACTGACTTATAGATCAGACATGGCAGCTATTCCTAAACTGCTTGGGACAGATAATAAAATATCCACATGACTGACTTTGTCTTTAGAGGTTGTTTTTAGTGCTTTCTTCCCTGCACTGCTAGAGCCTCATATTTGGTGACAAGCTCTGCCTTTCTATCACTAGTAAAAATAATTTTATTTAAAATTGTGTCCCTTTTTAAAAATAAAGCTACTGTCAGTTCTTGTGGATAAGGGCTGAACTTTTAAGATTTGAACTTTAAAAAGACGGAAAGTGGATTCTACCTTGAAAAAAACCCCCGAAAGTCTTGATTTTTCCTAAAGTTTTCAGTGACTTCTATTAAAAGAGGTACCAGGCCTACATGAATACTTCTCTCCATCTTTTATTTGTACAGAGCAAGAAAAAAGTAATCTTTCCTATGAGAGTTGGCTGTTATTTAATTAAGAACATAAACTGATTATGAACTAATTATTCAGAGTATATCCCAGAGGACTATAGGAGAGAAGATGATATAACATGGCAGTTGCTTCCTATTTCTCTTTCATTTATTGGCAGCAATTTCCAGGCTGGTCTGGGCCATGACTCATTTTATCCAGGAAAATTAGCAATAGGAGATGAAGAGAATAAATGAGAGATGATTTAGCCATCCTCCAACTGATCAATCTATGAAACAGCTAAGTTGCTTTGGCATTAGCATTGTAAGATACCCTCTGCAAAGGAATAGGGGGAGCTCAATGCACTGCAGCTTTGGGATAAACTAGAGGGTATATAGATGCCTTGATAAAGCTGATTAGTCTTTTCTTGGGATAAGACAGATAAAATTCTGAGTGCAAGTGAGAAAGAAGAACTTGGTAAGCAAAAAAAGAAGTGACATTTAAGTTTACTGAAACCAGGCAGAGGAACCAATATTGGCATGGCAGAATGGAAGACAGAGCAGGGTTGTGAGAAAAACAAGGTAACAGTTTTTTTTATACTGATGTTTATTTATGTAGTGTTTATAGATGTTTGTTGTAGAATAATGTTGAAAACTGTGATGTTTGTGTTTTGTTCAATGAGAAAGGGTAGGGAGAAGGTATAACTTAGGGTTCCCAACTTTCTAATAGTACAAAACTGAACACCCTAGCCCCACCCCTTCACCAAAGCCCTGCCCCTAACCCACCCCTGCCCCAAGGCTCTTCGCCCACTCACTACATTTCCCCCCTCCTCAGTGGCTCACTCTCCCCCACTCTCACTCACTTTCATTGGGTTGGGGCAGGAGGTTGGAGTGCGGGAGGGGTAGGGTGACCAGATGTCCTGATTTTATAGGGACAGTCCCGATTTTTGGGTCTCTCTTATATGGGCTCCTATTACCCCCAACTCCTGACCCGATTTTTCACACTTGCTGTCTGGTCACCCTAGGGAGGGGGTGAGGGCTCCAGCTGGGGGTGGGGATGAGGGGTTTGGAGTGCAGTAGGGGGCTCCAGGCTAGGGGGTGGGGAAGAGAGATTTGGAATGTGGGAGAGGGTTTCAGGTTGAGGCAGGGGTGTTGGGAGGGTGGACTCTGGGCTGGGGGTGCAGGCTCTAGGGTGGGGCCGGGGATGAGAAGTTTGGGGTGCAGGAGGGGGCTCCAGGCTGGAGGGTGGGGCTGAGGCATTAAGATTGCAGGAGGGTGCTGCAAGTGGAGGCAGGGGGTTGGGGTGTTGGAGGGGGTGAGGTCTCTGGGCTCAGGGTGGGACCAGGGATAAGGGGTTTGGGGTGCAGAAGTGAGCTCTGGGTCTGGGTGGGGGCTCAGGGCTGAGGCAGGGGGTTGAGGCGTGAGCTTTCCTCGGGCAGCTCCCAGTCAGAGGCACAGCAGAGCTAAGGCAGGCTCCCTGACTGTCCTGGCTCTGCACTTCACCAGAAGTGGCCAGCAGGTCCGGCTTCTAGGCAGGGGTGCCACGGGGCTCCGCGTGCTGCTCTTGCCTGCAGGCACCATCCCCCCAGCTCCCATTGGCTGTGGTTCCTGGTCAATGGGAGTGCGGAGCCAGTGCTCGGGGCGAGGGCAGCATGTGGACCCCCCTCCTCACCCCCCACCTAGGAGCAGGACCTGCTGGCCACTTCTGGGGTGCAGCGCAATGCCAGAACAGGTAGGAACTAGCCTGCTTTAGACCCCTAGCACAGCTGACTGGACCTTTAATGGCCCGGTCAGCAGTGCTGACCAGAGCCACCAAGGTCCCTTTTTGACTGGACATTCTGGTCAAAAATCAGACGCCTGGCAATCTTAGTATAGCTGCAAACTGGACCACTAAAGAGAGCTGATCAAAATGGGCAGGTCAGCATCTTGCTTCACTTAGGCATGTCTGATAGAGAGTGAGACTGCGGACTAGCACCGCTATTTGAAGACAAGTGGGCTGTTCAGCATGACTGGGAAAATGTTGGATAGTCAAACCCCAATCTAAGCGGGTTCAGGGCAAATCAAAGTTCAGAAGAGCTCTGTGCCGAATCAAGATCACTCCCCAGAGATGTTAAGGAGCAGCAGAAATTCTTTAACGTGACTGCTTCCATCATATTCCAATAAAGGTTCAAGCTCTCATGTAAGTGTTTTTGTGCCTACATATTCCTCTCAACCCACCCTTCTGTACAAATGCTCAGCTTTCTGCTCAGACCACCAGAAAGCACATGAGCAGAGTGTAACTCCAGCAGTGGAAGAGAGCTGGTCAGCTGTTTTAGAAAACATAGTAGTAAATTCTATGGCAGCAAGAAGCCTTCCTGGCTGGCTGAGTTGCTTTATTTAGATTGCAATCAGTATGGGACAGGGATCTCATCTTGATTTCTTTCTTATAGAAGTCCAAGTACATTGTTGGCACATAACAAATAAATAATTAAGTTATAATAAATAAAAATTGGGAATGATTCATTGACAGGAGAAGGAAAGTATTTGTTTCTCTAACTGGAGTGCAGGCAAAGGAAAATAGTAAAAACAAAAAAAAACCCACAAAAAGAGCCTCTATGTCACAGCTGTGGAAGGGAGGTAGATCACAGACTATGTAGCGGACAGAGGAAATAGGTCATGAACAATTAAAGGAAGATCCTCGATCTTTTAATTTTCTTTCTGATGTACAGCACAGAAAAGATACACCTTTGTGGCCAAATTCTGTCCTGACTTACATCCCATGCATTTCACTGAAGTTAATTCAGTGAGCTGAATGGGATAACTTGTAATTTAGCCCAAGTTATTAGCTAGAGAAGATTGAAAATCATTGTGGATGCAGGTACAGGTTCATAAAGGGAAGAAGTTTGAAAATAATCTATTTCTTGAACAAGAGGAGAAAAAGATAAATGACATTTCACGATGCAGAATTAGTTACAATGTTCTTGTTAGGGAGACTGGTGACAGAGGTTGAAATTGTAAGTACAGGAAAGCAATATCAGGCTTAATATATTTTCAGTACAAGTCTCTTGGCTGTGCAGATGGTGGAGAGGAAAGATATATATTATGCAAAGGACTTGGAGAGATGGTTGTGTTAGCCTATACTACTGTATGGTGTTCAAGTTATTGCAGGCATGATAACTACTTTTAACAGTCTAGTAATGCTAGTATAACTGCTGTCACCAGTTGTAACCTGTAATAGGTGTGAAGGGTACTTTTTTAATAATTAGGATTGTCTTTCCTAGGGCCATGTATCCTGTGGTAATATGATTAAGGAAAATGGAGAAAAGAAAAAAATTAGCAAAGTTAGACTTCCTGATCCAGATCATTCATATTACTGCCCATATCTTGTCCTAAACTGTTCCGCCTAACTATTACACAGTAACAATAAATCAAGATCAGAAAGGATTAATTCGTAATTCCCTGAAATTCCAAATCAAAGGCAGGACACAGATCATGTTGTTCCAGTGTCTTGTATTTCCCAGTTCCCGAACCTAATTACTTAAGTCCCTGAATCCTGATATTCTAGAATTTTCCCACTGTAGAGCCTAGAACAGAGCTAACTGGACTATGCATAGCATATACATTTACTGCTTTCTGTTAATGAATTATCCATAAACTTCCCCTCCAACTTATTCACATTTGTTGTATACAAGCATGTTTCAGCCATGGGTTGTTTCTGAATTATTCATGCAGAATAGGTCTTTGACTACTTGCTATTCCCTAATCACGGTATGTAATTTCTTTCATACTGAGGTAAAACAAGTCAGACGGTATTATTGTTTCCCTCAGTGAAGACCTTTTGTTGTTTGCACGGAAATTCAAAATTCCACTAAGAAACAAATCGGGCAAACTTTTAAGAAATTTGTTTTTCCACCATTTTTCAGCAAATGTGATTTCTTGGAGGAAAATAAAGCATCTGCATTCTTATTTTTTTTGTAGACAAACAGCACACACCAACAAAGCAGGGAGAAGTTAGTATTCATTGAACTGTTTTATCAAACTGGTAAAAATTGTGTTGGTTTTATCTGATTTTCAGAAGGTTAAAAGGCTTGTGATCAATTTAGTGATCAGTGAAGACGATAGAAAATAAAAGTGATGATCCCACTTCCTGGTGCAAAGGCGTAGTCTGGATAAAACATTCTGGATACCCAGACAAATGGGAGGAAACAAAAGAAGGAATATGCATTAGCACGTGACTAAAGCATGCAAGAGGATTTCAGCAGAGATAGAATTTGTCCCTGCTTTGACCATAACAAACTTGTTGAGGTGGGGATATAAGTGGAAAATGGAAATGCACGGATTGCAATGCGCATGCTGAGTTTCTGTTACTTCATGGCCATTCTCTATTCATTCCATCTCATACAAAGTTCCCAACAGAAATTCTGCTTTTAAGCCGAAGTTATTCTATAAAAAGACACTATAGACTTGCATGGGCACTGCTAAAAGAATACATCATAATCCAATAAAAAATAAGTGAAAAAACATGAACCTAGATGAAGAAGGGTGGCAATATGGTAAAGGAAAGTGTTTGCTGTGAAAGACTTGCATAATTGTCCTAATGGCTATGGACACTTCCAAACTACAAAAAAGTCTGTCATCCAGCTTTGTCATCTTCTGTGAGATGCTAGCTGCAGCAGAACTGAGAGTATGATGTTGGATAATGTTACCCAATCCGATCATGCCATGGTAAAAGCTCTGGAGAAAACTGTGGATCCATCTATGCGGAAAATAAAAAGTGGATGATGCTGATGAGATAGATGTATGGGACATACTATAAAAACATTTGCCAAAGGGCTTGTAGATTTCAGACTGTGTTAATTTCTTTGAAAATTAAAATCCCACAGTCCTAAAAAGAAAGGAAGAGGAAAATAATAAAATTACACTGAAACTCCAACAATGCCTGACGAAAGTCAAGACCATTCCTTGTGAGACATTACACTTAGAGAAAGGAACATTGTAACTGTAGCTATGCACAGAAAAGATGTCCTATGTAGAAATGAACACATTGTCTTTTTGCCAGTAATTATCCTCTTCTACCCAACCACACATCCTATGTTTAATCCAGCAAGAAAAATCCTGATGTGAAAAAAGGTACACATATATATTGGCCTCCCTGGTGTCTGCAAACCATTTTTCCAGACTAGATGTAAGTTAATGCCTATGTAGGTCGGTTTCGTCATTTCAGCACTGTTGCTGTCTTCAAGTAAGTCAGTTGTCATCACTACAATCTGTTATAGCCTTCTTTTTTAAAAATATATCATGCAGAGATACTTCAGGAAAGTTGACAGAGATTAACTCTACATTCTAAAGATTATGGAGGAGAATATTTGAGTCTCTTAGTATGCCATAATGAATGCTAGATCTTCAACTGTTGTAAATGGTAAAGTTCCATTAAACTATGCCAATTTACATTTGGCCCTGTAACATTTAATGATCACCAATGTATCCAAAATACTTGCTATAGTAGTTATATATAAATAATATACTTTACCATCATGTTGATAAACCCACCTTTGTTGCCAAGAGTCCTTGCATGGTATACAGCAGGGATGCAAGCATGCTGCATTCCAGTGCAGAAGTGTGTAAAGGATGCAAGTAAAATTAGGTTCTCCCTACTGACCAGGACTAAGTCACAAGACCTACAAATGTTAGTAGATATTAAAACCCCTACAATTTTTATAAGTAACCAAAATCATTTTTATGTTGTGTATGTATAAAATTTAGTACTCTGTACTTATTACACTAAAAAGTTCTCTGTACTTAAGTTGGACCTTAGTGAGTGACAAAGAGAAGGAAGGCATGGAGGAAAGGAAGGTGATCAGGAACAGTCAACATGGTGAAAAACAGGACTTTGGGGATTACAGTGGACAAGAAGCTGGATATGAGTCAGCAGTGTACCCTTGTTGCCAAGAAGGCCAGTGGCATATTGGACTGCATTAGTAGGAACATTGCCAGCAGACTTTCTTCAGCACTGGTGAGGCCACACCTGGAGTATTGTGTCCAGTTTCAGTCCTCCCCCCACCCCCCCACACACACTACAGAAGGGATGTGGCAAATTGGAGAGAGTCCAGCAGAGGGCAACGGAAATTATTAGGGGGCTGGGGCACATGACTTACAAGGAGAGGCTGAGGGAACTGGGATTATTTAGTCTGCAGAAGAGTAGAGTGAGGGGGGATTTGATAGCAGCCTTCAAGTACCTGAAGGTGGGGTTCCAAAGAGGATGGAGCTAAGTTGTTCTCAGTGGTGGCAGATGACAGAACAAGAAGCAATGATCTCAAGTTGCAGTGCGGGAGGTCTAGTTGGATATTAAGAAACACTATTTCACTAGGAGGGTGGTGAAACACTGGAATAGGTTACCTAGGGAAGTGGTGGAATCTCCATCCTTAGAGGTTTTTAAGGCCCAGCTTGACAAAGCCCTGGCTGGGATGATTTAGTTGGTGTTGATCCTGCTTTGAGCAAGGGATTAGACTAGATGACCTCCTGAGGTCTCTTCCAACCCTAATGTTCTATATATTCAATAATGAAAATGTGTAATTTTTTTTAACTCTCTTGACTTAGTCCAGATGTTCAAGAATGGACCCCTGGACACTAACAAAGGATGCCTATTATAGTACAGTGACAAGGAGTGGTTACAATCCAATTATGTTCTGTGATTGATAAGAGGTATTTGTTATTTCAGATGTTCTGTCATTTATGAAGTGACCTACTGAAAGTTTTTAACTCATTAGGAATTGCCTGATGTCATCTCTGTTAGTATTAATGAGCTTCTATTTTACACTGAAATGATTGGTTATTCATCCCAAAATAAACTCATTCTAAAACAATTAATCAAAACCAGGTGAACAATGGGGTATTGAAAAATAACCGATTTTTCTTCAAGGAGAAATAGATTATTCCTGCAGAAACAATCAGTGCAGGGATATAATTTCTCTTTTAGTTTGAGAGAACAGGGTGTGGTTACTCAGATAAACACACGGTACACCAATGTAATGAAACATATCACTAGTGTGTGAAATGTTTGTGATAGTTAGGCATCCTCCACTTCTTAGACTTTTAATTGAACAACCAGAATGAGTTAGTGTCTCCAGTATGGTGTCTTCTCATCTAAAGTATGTGGCAGACTTAGAATTATATCTAAATGAACTTTTGCAAATGTGAGGAGAGAATTATAATTAATTAGAACCATAACATTGTTTATGTATAAAACTTTGGCCACATGATCATATTTTATTAAATTATTTACTAGTTCCCAAACACCAAAAGTATGTGCAAAGATGAGCAGACATATAGTAAGACAGTTTCTGCTCCTAGTAGCTTATAACGTAATTCAGACAATGCAAATCACTTTAAGTTAGTTTACATGCTTTTAAAAAAAATTATATTGATTATGGATTTTTGAAGAGAGAAATATGAAAGTTGGATTTTGAAAGTGTTCAAATACAGATGGCTATATGTTTAGAGAATACAGATACAGAAGTCATGAATACTGAACATGCAGTGAAGGGACCTTAGAAAACTTTTTAAGTTGCATAATTTTTACATCTGTAATGTCTAACTTGAAATTTGAATGTGGGCAAGTAACTAGCCATTTGTCCATTTACATTAGCTATGAGTACAGCAATTATATGTAGGTGACTTTAGTGATAGAAAGTAAAACCAGGACATGAAAATAATTGAATCTATTCATTAAGACTTACACACTTGTTTAGCACAAGTACATCAGAACTAAACATTTAAATAAAATGTGCCATCATGCACTTCAGAATATGGAATTATTTACATTTCCAGCTATATCTAAATTGTTCATTAGTAATAAGTATTTACTATTGTTGCACTCTCACTAGAGATAAAAGTAACAAAATCTCAGATCAAACTAGATAAACTATATTCTTGGAGTCATTCAGATTTGCAAGCACCCAAATATTTCACTTCTAAATCTATGCAGTGTTGTAGCTGTGTTGGTCCCAGGATATTGGAGACTCAAGGTGGGTGAGGTATTCATCTTTTCTTGGATGAACCTCTGTTGGAAAGATAAACAAACTTTCAAGCTACAGAGTTCTTCAGGTCTGTGTAGCTCAAAAACTAGTCTCTTTCGCCAACAGAAGTGGATCCAATAAAAGTTATTACCTCACCCAGCTTGTCTCACTTATAAATCTTAATGTTTTTGAGCACTGCATATTAGATAGTTGGTTGACCTACTCTGTTTGTTCTTCAGTGATCTTACTATGCTGCTGTTACCTCAAAATACTATCCAGAAGTATGAATAATTGACAATGATTTTTCATGTCTTATAACAATTATGGTATGATGCACAGTATTAACCTATCTCAAATGGAGACAGATTCTACTTTAGTGTCACTTTTAAACAACTTCAGCAACAGAGTATGATATACTTTATATTGATGACAAGAGCATTACCCACATAAACAATGGTGGAAATCAGACCGGCATAATTAATATTATATATGGTCATGGTTGTTATGTCTTTATTCTTATAACACAAAAGTCAGTTGTAAACATTGTTTTCAGAAAATATATTGAAAACCTTGTCTAAGATGACTGTTTATATCGCTTGGTGTGAACATTGATCAGACACACTCGCTGAGGTATTTTTCTGTCACTGACAGACTCAGATATGTTTTTAGCCTTCAGTGTGCACTAAAAAAATTCTTAACAGTACAATGGATGATAATCATTCACACCTATTTTGGTAGCTTTCCTGTTTGTATGGGTAATAATTAGTCCTTAAACACACCACTCTATACTGTATCATTCACTGGAGGCCATTCTGCTCTCAAATCAGCTAGCAATGCTGCCTTCATTGACGTTACTGCTGCTCTTACATGTAACCAGTAGCTTCAGAATAACAGATGCAAAACTCTTTTTACATGTTTGGACTTTAAGCTGATTTACCTGGTCAAAATCAATTTTGCCCATGGATAGACAATGTTTCAGAGCGTGAAAAGTGCCCTGTCAACTGTTGACTTTAGATTAAAAACGGGCCCAAGGTGTTAACATTACTCACTTGCTGTCTAACACGAACACTGTTAAATAAGGTCCAGACCCTGAAAAACAGAAACCTCAGTCTGCTTAGCACCTTGGCAAATACACCATTACAAATCTTCTTCTTCTTTTTTTTTATTAAAGTCACAGAAAAGAAAAACATGTAAAACATTTGAAATGTAGAGTATTAAGAGGCTCATTTTAACAACATCTCTTGTTCCCTTTACCTTTAGCAGTAGACAGTTTAGAAGGAATTCCCCTGTTTAACAGTCTCTTTGACGGTATCAGAGAAGGTAATAACTGTCCTTTTGGGGATGAGAGAAAAAGTTATGGACTGGAGATGTCATTGCTGCTGCTGTTGTTAAAGTCAAATTTTAGAAAAAGTCCCCTTGTTGATACTGTAGATGGTATCAAAGATGGAAATAACTGTCATACAAGGTGGTATTTGGGATTCAGCTGGAGCCAGAAAGGGGTGGTTATGTCATCTGAGTCCCTCTCTCTTTGGCTCATTCTGGTCAGGACATCTCCTAGGATTAGGACAAAAACAGTCTAGAGACCCAGGAGATGGTACAGTTGGCCACCATGATGGTGGAGCTTGCTCCTGTAGTGTCTTCCTTTTTTTCTTTTTTGTTCCCCCATTCCCCAAAACCTCTGTTAAGGGCCCCAAAAGGGAGTGACAGGTGGAATAGCCCATCCTCATTATTTTGCCCACAAATTAGGTTTAATCAGGGGTGTTGGAATAATGTTTATAATGTGATGAGAGCCATTGAACCAAACTGTGCACCCTGTATATAGTGGAAACCGAGGCAGGGGGTACAGCAGCACCCCCAGGACTCCTAGTTCCATCATCAATGGGTTTAATATCTGACACAGCAACTTTGGTTTTACATCTGTTTTTTAGATCAATGTGGCTTTCTTTGTTTAGAGTAATCTGTCTGTTTTTTGTGCACCTGTTTCCATTATAGAGTATAACACTTTACGAATTTACAGTCAATTTTTGTAGTTACATTCTTAATTAAGGTAAATTTGTAGGCCCATTTGTCACAACAATTCTCATTCATATACTGTTTCCTACCACTATTGCAGTTCCACATTAGCTACTACAAATCAAAATGACATTGTTCTCAATCACAGTACAGAAAGACATTGGTTTAATACTTTGGAAAACTGCGGTCTGTTATACTGATGTTTTGAATAAGAAAAAAAAACATTTACACAGACGTTGAAAGCACTGACATTGTCTATATTGGTGGCACCGTAATGATTACTCACCATAAATCAAATAAGCTGCAATACATTCAATATCTGATCTCATGGAAATATGTAGAAACCATTTGAAAACTAAACTAAATTGCCACTTTATGCACATTATGCACTTTATGCACATTTGGAAGCCAATCATGCAACCCTTATTCCCACTGGTGAGTGGGTTCTGTTGACGTTTAATGCCACTGCTTGTGTAATTAAGAACTCACCAGACAAGAAATGCACACAATCAGGTTCTTCAAAAAGACAAAGAGTAGCTCTGGGCTGGTGCGGTAGAATGGTAGAGAACACAAATGTAAAAGGTGACTCTATCCTTCTATCAGTGTACTCATAAAATGAGGTGCCCATAATATACCTACAAGCAGTAGGGAGTAGAAAGAGATTTTTTGCAGCAGTACTAGTGGGATCATTTGTAGCCCCAACAAAGTTGTGTCCGGATACAGTCATGGCCTCACATCCCTCCCTGAATACTAGCAGGTATCACCATATGAACCTAGCAATTGCCATACAGGATCAGACCAGTAGTCTATCTAATTCAAATATCCCACCTCTGTCAGTAGCCTGTAGCAGATGATTTATGTAATTATCTATTTACCAGGAGAGTATCTTCCTAAATCTTCATCAATTACTGTTTATTATTTTTTACTTTGGATACCTAAAGAAAGGTACCAAAGTCTATAGTTAGGCACCTACATAAAAGTGACCTTGTAACCTTCTGTAGCTCAGGGCCATGGCATCCCCTGTGGTAGCATTGGGAGATCAGTATGCCTGCTGGATGAAGCCATTTGGGCAGCCTGGGTAGAGGTTATGCACCTGCACAAATGACAATTCAAACCTCCTGGGTAAGGGTTCAACAAATAAACAGGCAGGCAGTCTGTAGCTCCAACCTCCTGGCCGTGGACTGTGTAGTCAAGCCATCTGTGGCTCTGGGATTCTAGGTGAGGGGGTGCTGAGAGATTAAACAGTCTCTCAGGCCTCCTAGCTGGAGTAAACAACTATAGTCTATGGCTCCAGCCTCTGGGTACAGAGCTACACAGTTAAACAGTCATTAGCTCAGACCTCCCAGGGAAGGGTGGATGAAAGCAACACTATCTGGGGCTCAGGCCTCCTGGATCGGCTGAGCTGAGCACTGAAACAGTCTATAGCTCCAGCCTCCCGGCTGGAACAAACAACAGTCTATTATTCAGGCCCTCTAAGATGAGGCCTGAACTGCCCACAGTCAATGGCTCAGGGTGCTTGGATGAAGGCTGAGCAAATAAAGTCAATATCTCTGGCCTTCTTGCCTAAAGAGCTGGAGGTAGGGGGACCCAGATCCACTCTGGTCCACCTGGTACCAGCCCAGGGCTCTGTGATGGGCAGTTCCATCATTGGATCAGTGGGGAAAACATGAGGTCGCTGCCTTGCTCCCTGGTGGCACAACAGACCAAAGTTTCCTTTCCTTTCCTACTGGCTCTTGGTGGGGCTCCTCTGTCATGGCTAGAGTCTGACTCCCAGTGTTGCTATTAGGCAGCCCTTCTTCTTCTTCCATGGGGTTGTCAACCTCCCAGGTGGTGGCTTGCCTTTTCTCCCCACTGCCACATGAAGGCTCTGCTGCTGGCACAGCGACCTGGGAGGGACATCTGCCTCCTTCCCCAGTCAGGCCCCAACTGAGCTCCATGACTTTGCTTTTATACTTCCTGTCCCACCCTGGCATTTCCTGAAGAGGTGGTGGGGCTGGGTTAGCTACCGCCAACAGTACCCTCTGTACTGGAGTGAAGCCACTCTGCTTCACTACAGGCCTCTTTCAGAAGTGCTGAGCATCATTAGGTCCCACTGATCTCATGGCAGTGATGTGATTTATTGGAATCTAAAGGTTTGTCAAATTGATCCTCTCACTCCTTCCAGCAATCTGAAGTGAGTCCTAAATCTGGATGGTGACACTAAGTGCTCAGTTACGGATTTTGACACCTTCTGATAAATCTATTTTTGTTAATTTTATAGGAAAATTCCTCAGAACGACACTGTAAGTGTGTGTGTGTGTGTGCGCGCGTGAGAGAGAGAAACACACACAAAGAAGAAATATTTTAAGCTCTTTATTTATGAGGTTGTTCTGCCACTCTGGTATAAAGGAGGCCTGCAGTTCACTTCTTTGTGTAGTTAAAATCTAAGGTGAATAGAATCCTAAATTTGGATAATTCCCAGTGTGCAAAGCCACAGAACTTTTGACAGAAGATATCAAATGCAATTGGTGATATGAATGTCACATAAGATTTTCTTATATTTTACTCCAAGTGTTAGTAAAAGAGTGAAAAACATTTAAACTTAATAGTCTGCTAATTACTGTTGTACATTACAGTATCGTTTTGGAGACTGCTAATGGATTTGGTGTAAATGATGTCCTAGTGTAAATGACTGCATCTCTGCTGATTTCAGGGGAGCTGCACTCATTTTGACATCTTCTGATGAATCTATTTTTGTCAAGCAGAGTGCCCCAAGGGTCGGTCCTGGGGCCGGTTTTGTTCAATGTCTTCATTAATGATCTGGAGGATGGCATAAACTGCACCCTCAGCAAATTTGCCAATGATACTAAACTGGGACAAATGGTAGATACGCTGGAGGGTAGGGATAGGATATAGAGGGACCTAGGCAAATTAGAGGATTGGGCCAAAAGAAATCTGATGATGATCAATAAGGACAAGTGCAGAGCCCGGCATTTAGGATGGAATAATCCCATGCACTGCTACAGACTAGGGACCGAATAGCTAGGAAGCAGTTCTGCAGAAAAGAACCTAGGGGTTATAGTGGATGAGAAACTGGATATGAGTCGACAGTGTGTCCTTGTTGCCAAGAAGGCTAACGGCATTTTGGGCTTTTTAAGTAGGAGCATTGATAGCAGATTGGAGGATGTGATCATTCCCCTCTAGTCGACATTGGTGAGGCCTCATCTGGAGTACTGTGTCCAGTTTTGGGCCCCGCACTAAAAGAAGGGTGTGGAATAATTGGAAAGAGTCCAGCGGAGGGCAACAAAAATGATTAGGGGGCTGGAGCACATGACTTATGAGGAGAGGCTGAGGGAACTGGGATTGTTTAGTCTGCAGAAGAGAAGAATGAGGGGGGATTTGATAGCTGCTTTCAACTACCTGAAAGGGGGTTCCAAAGAGGATGGATCTAGACTGTTCTCAGTGGTACCAGATGACAGAACAAGGAGTAATGATCTCAAGTTGCAAGTAGGGGAGGTTTAGGTTGTATATTAGGAAAAACTTTTTCACTAGGAGAGTGGTGAAGCACTGGAATGGGTTACCTAGGGAGGTGGTGGAATCTCCTTCCTTAGAGGTTTTTAAGGTCAGGCTTGACAAAGCCCTGTCTGGGATGATTTAGTTAGGGATTGGTTCTGCATTGAGAAGGACGTTGGACTAGATGACCTCCTGAGGTCTCTTCCAACCCTGATATTCTATGATTCTATGATTTTCACCATTAGAGATTCTGATCTTTCTATTCAAGGAAAAAAGAATGGAGACATTAAGAGGCAAGCAGTAGCTTAAATACTATGGGCCATATTGTGTAAACAGCTTTCAACTTTTGCATTCACAATGAATCATGGGATTAGATATAAAGATATCTAATTACCTTACACAGAGAGTTATCTAAATTCTATCACTGGTGCTACAGTTGACTGTGCATACAAAATTAAACCCACTCCAAAAAATGTCTATTAGTTAATTATGGAACCTTCAATAATCTATCATGTATATAATGAGGATACTCTTATACCATCACAACTGCTAAATCAGATCTGCTCTCTATTTTATACTGAAAGATCCTCCCATAATGACTCTATGGTAATTCCCCGCACACCCCCTCCAAAAAAAAGCTGAAATATTATTTTAGGAATCAATCCCAAACTCAACCCATAATGATTTGCGTCATTTATTAGAGTATTTTTTTAATAGGAAAACTGTCAACCTATAACAGTAAAAACCTCTGTGACATTTTGTTACTAGTCAGATCACTGAAAAAGGATGGTTTCAGATTTTGAAACCACCTCTTCTGCAGGAAACATTTCATTACAATGCAAATTTCCTTCATGTGCCTTACAGAGTCTTCCATACACCTCTCTCTCCAGGGATTTTGCTTTTCAGCTACCTTTATTGTATAATAGAATGTTGGATAAAAATGAAAAATTCAAATAAAACAGGTGAAAAGCACAGATTTATGCTTCAAACTAATATGTTTTAGTAGTTTAATACTTCATGAGAAAAGAATCAATTTGTACTCTTTGTACAATATTTCCCTTAACCAGGACTTTCAGAAAAGTATGCAAATAAAACACAAACTTTGGGGCCCTTAGCTAAAGTATCTGTAATTACCATTTTAAAATACAGCCAAGCACTTTTTGCAGCATTATTCACAGTATTAACATAGTGCTCTCTATGAGGTGAGGTAATTGCGAGAACCCTGCATGCTATATGTAGCTGGAATGCTCTGGCAGCACGTTGGTATTTCATAAAAAAGCTGGGTCTGACTCTGGAAACCAGCAAAAAGGCGTTGACCTCCTCAGACTTACCACATCTTTGAAATAGCAGTGAACTGCAAGAGTGTTCAGGGTATTAAAAACATAAGGACAGCCATACTGGGTCAGGCCTTCTTGGCAACAAGGGCACACTGTTGACTCATATCCGGCTTCTCATCCACTGTAACCCATAGGTCCTTTTCTGCAGAACTGCTTCCTAGCCATCCGGTCCCTAGTCTGTAACAGTGAATGGGATTCTTCCGTCCTAAGTGCAGGACTCTGCACTTGTCCTTGTTGAACCTCATCAGATTTCTTTTGGCCCAGTCCTCTAATTTGTCTAGGTCCCTCTGTATGCTATCCCTGCCCTCCAGTGTATCTACCACGCTTTCAAGTTTAGTGTCATCTGCAAACTTGCTGAGAGTGCAGTCCACACCATCCTCCAGATCATTAATGAAGATATTGAACAAAACCAGCCCCAGGACGGACCCTTGGGGCACTCCACTTGAAACCAGCTGCCAACTAGACATGGAGCCGTTGATCACTACCCATTGAGCCTGACGATCTTGCCAGCTTTCTATCCACCTTATAGTCCAATCATCCAGCCCATACTTCTTTAACTTGCTGGCAAGAATACTGTGGGAGACCGTATCAAAAGCTTTGCTAAAGTCAAGGAATAACACATCCACTGCCTTCCCCTCATCCACAGACCCAGTTATCTCCTCATGGAAGGCAATTAGGTTAGTCAAGCATGACTTGCCCTTGGTGAATCCATGCTGACTGTTCCTGATCACTTTCCTCTCCTCTAAGTGCTTCAGAATTGATTCCTTGAGGACCTGCTCCATGATTTTTCCAGAGACTGAGGTGAAGCTGACTGGCCTGTAGTTCCCCGGATCCTCCTTCTTCCTTTTTTTAAAGATGGGCACTACAGTAGCCTTTTTCCAGTCATCCGGGACCTCCCCCGTTCGCCATGAGTTTTCAAAGATAATGGCCAATGGCTCTGCAATCTCATTGGCCAACTCCTTTAGCATCCTTGGATGCAGTGCATCCAGCCCCATGGACTTGTGCTCGTCCAGTTTTTCTAAATAGTCCCAAACCACTTTTTTCTCCACAGAGGACTGGTCACCTTCTCCCCATACTGTGATGCCAGTGCAGCAGTCTGGGAGCTGATCTGTCTTAGGATCATAGAATCATAGAAGATTAGGGTTGGCAGAGACCTCAGGAGGTCATCTAGTCCAACCCCCTACTCAAAGCATGACCAACCCCAATTAAATCATCCCAGCCAGGGTTTTGTCAAGCCAGGCCCTAAAAAACCTCTAAGGATGGAGATCATTGCCTGTTAGGTTCACTCCCTCAGGGGCACCTGGCATTGGCCACTGTCGGTAGACAGATACTGGGCTAGATGGACCTTTGGTCTGACCCGGTACGGCCTTTCTTATGTTCTTATGTTCTTATGTTTGTGAAGACAGAGGCAAAAAAATCATTGAGTACATTAGCTTTTTTCCACATCCTCTGTCACTAGGTTGCCTCCCTCATTCAGTAAGGGGCCCACACTTTCCTTGACTTTCTTCTTGTTGCTAACATACCTGAAGAAACCTTTCTTGTTACTCTTAACATCTCTTGCTAGCTGCAACTCCACGTGTGATTTGGCCTTCCTGATTTCATTCCTGCATGCCTGAGCAATATTTTTATACTCCTCCCTGTTCATTTCTCCAATCTTCCACTTCTTGTAAGCTTCTTTTTTGCGTTTAAGATCAGCAAGGATTTCACTGTTAAGCCAAGCTGGTCGCCTGCCATATTTACTATTCTTCCCACACATCGGGATGGTTTTTTCCTGCAACCTCAATAAGTATTCTTTAAAATACAGTCAGCTCTCCTGGACTCCTACATACTGGAACCTATGTGTCTTCCTCCCTGAACCAATTTTTTTTTCATTTTATTTTTATGCCAGAATTGTAACTTATTTGTGACCTTCTCTGTTTGTGCAGATGGTCAGCATAAATCCGCTGATCAGAGTTTATTTTATTTATTTACAATTTGTTGAGTCTTTTTTGTATTCTTCCTCAAACTTCTGAGTGCCTGTATGTCTTTACTTTACAATCCTTGGTGATAATTACTCTTGTTAGGCAGCGGTGCTTTATTAGGAGCAGAACATTTTTTAAAAAATTTTTAGTGGTGAATTCCCTGAGTTTTACCCAATGCTGTTTTAATATGGTTGATTAGGTCCCAGGCCTACCACCTAGTTGTTACCCACCTTCCAAATACCTAACATACCTCGACGTGAAAGTCTTGTGAAACAACATAACAGAGGCAAGCAGAGTCACCTGAAGCAATGCATGTGACTGGTTGAGGACAACAGACAATTAAAAGCATTAAAAGAAAATCCATAGCTATCTCTTGAAAAATGTCCTGAAGTTTTGATGCTTCCACTGAGTAACTCAGATAGCTTCACATGCTTAACATGTGTCTGATTCCTTGACTCCCTCAGGAAGATAATAACATCTCAGGGGCCTCTTTAGGATATTTGGGATTTTGTTTTATGTGAGAAAGCAACTTTGAGAACAGAAGAACACAGGGACAAATTATGCACTCCAGGTAGTGGGCCTGGAATGCTCTAAATGCAGTAGCAGCACTGGTACATAAAAACGACATAACAACCATACTGGGTCAGACCAATGGTCCATCTAGTCCTATATTCTGTCTTAGGATCATAGAATCATAGAAGATTAGGGTTGGCAGAGACCTCAGGAGGTCATCTAGTCCAACCCCCTACTCAAAGCAGGACCAACCCCAATTAAATCATCCCAGCCAGGGTTTTGTCAAGCCAGGCCCTAAAAAACCTCTAAGGATGGAGATTCCACCACCTTTCTATGGTAATTGAAGGCTGCTATCAAATCCCCCCTCACAATTCTTTTCTGCAGACTAAATAAGCCCAGTTCCCTCAGCCTCTCCTCATAAGTCATGTGCCCCAGCCCCCTAATAGTTTCCGTTGCCCTCTGCTGGACTCTCTCCAATTTGTCCACATCCTTTCTGTAGTGTGGGGCCCAAAACTGGATGCAATACTCCAGGTGTGGCCTCACCAGTGCTGAATAGAGGGGAATAATCACTTCCCTCGATCTACAGGCAATGCTCCTACTAATGCAGTCCAATATGCTGTTAGCCTTCTTGGCAATAAGGGCACACTGTTGACTCATACAGCTTCTCATCCACTGTAATCCCCTGGTCCTTTCCTGCAGAACTTCCGCTTAGCCAATCAGTCCCCAGCCTGTAGTAGTGCATGGGATTCTTCCATCCTAAGTGCAGGACTCTGCACTTGTCCTTGTTGAACCTAATCAGATTTCTTTTAGCCCAATCCTCCAATTTGTTGAGGTCACTCTGGACCCTATCCCTACCCTCCAGTGTATCTACCTCTCCCCCCAGTTTAGTGTCATCCATGAACTTGCTGAGGGCACAATTCACCCCATCATCCAGATCGCTAATGAAGATCTTGAACAAAACCAGCCCCAGGACCTACCCCTGGGGTACTCTTCTTGATATTGGCTCCCAAATAGACATTGAGCTATTGATCACTATCTCTTGAGCCCAACGATCTAGCCAGCTTTCTAACCACTTTATAGTCCATTCATCCAATCAATACTTCTTTAACTTGCTGGCAAGAATACTGTGGGAGACTGTATCAAAAGCTTTGTTAGAGTCAAGGTATATCATGTCCACCGCTTTCCCCATATCTACAGAGTCAGTTATCTCGTCTCAGGAGGCAATCAAGTTGGTTAGGCATGACTTGCCCTTGGTGAATCTATGTTGACTGTTCCTGATCATCTTCCTCTCCTCCAAGTGCTTCAGAATTGATTCCTTAGTGGCCAATGGCAGGTGCTTCAGAGGAAATGAACAGATCAGGCAATCACTATGTGATCATCCCCTGTTTTCCCCTCCCAGCTTCTGGCAGTTATAAGAACATATACTAAGAGGCTTGGGGAGGGGATGAAAGGAGTCTGTATGGGGAGGAATCTGTATGTTTTTTGACATTATAGAGCAGAACTTGGCAGAGGCTTCGTAAGTCATACTATGATTAGGGCTAATAAGATGCAAACACAGGACTGCTAAAACTTCAATTAAATGCAACTGTTGACCAGACACTCTTGCCAATGGAGAGAGAGAGAGGACATGGAGAGGCACAGAAGTCACTAAAGCTTTCCACATCTCTTGACATTGCAGTAACAGTCACTCCCCAGTTCTTATGCTGCTCTGGGGTCTTGGTCTCCTCCAACCGCTCCAGACCTCCCTAGTTCACAGCCCACATTTTTCAATTATGAGCTAAACAGGCTTTGGCCCTGCATGCTTCTACCTTGGATTTTGGAAAGATAATCATTGATCTCATTTTAAATATTCCTATTCTTTCCCTAGATAGCATGATCCTCTAAGGACTAAATTAATGGGGGAAAATATTTAATATAAGTAAATGCCCCAGAACTCTTAGAAAGGGAGATGTGCAGACTTATTCCACATCTGCTTGTAACACCAGAGACACAAGGAATGTTTATAATTCATTCAAAGATATAAAGATGGCATTTCAGATCATTGTTTAATTATGAACTTGCCCTTTTGAATCCAAAGTGCCTGTTGATTGCTTTCCCAGTTATAAGTTGCACCAAACGGTAGCCCTGGAGGAACAGTACTGATCAAATTGCAGTTATGTTGGCTGTCTGTTCCAGACTCACTGTGGTGAAAATAAGGGGATGCACAGGATTGTTCTTAACAAGGCTATTTAGTTGTGGATTTATGCACCGCTTTTCTATAAAAGGTATGCAACCAAAAGTCTTAAAGATATGTTACTTTAGCGAGAGGACTATGACAATGAAATGGATCACCAGTAATCCCATATTTAGGAAAATACACCATTCTGAGATGAGTAAAAAATATTTGTCTAAAAGGTTTTATTGATTGACTGTTCCCTAAAATAACTTTAAAAACTACTTGCTTGTCATGAAGACGTGTTCTGGGAAGCATAGTCAGTTTTAACTTGTCAGTTTCACCTTAGAAGGAAAAATAGTGGAATTCACATCCATATAGATTTTAATTAATTTAATTTTATTAACCATTAGATTTATGACAGCTTAAATAAAAAGATATAAAAATCCCATACAGAGATCACTTATATTCCAGTATACAAATGGAGGAAGAAAATAAACAGTGTCTGATGTAAAACAATCCCTATTCAGGAGATCAAGATGTAGGGCAAGTTGTTACTTTATAGTCAGGCCCATGTACAAAGCACTGGGTGTAGATGTGCTGCTCTGCATGCATGTTGGAAAGCTGACTATGATTCAGGAGTCACAATCAGGATCCTAATTTCCCCCTGTCATGGGTCTTACCCTCACTTGAAACTGGGGGGTTTCAAGTTGAGGACCAGCATGTATCCCCCCACCCTAAAATCCTAGGGTAGGTCTCCTTTTGGCTGCCACCACCCAGTCAATTACGTGGGCCGGGACACCCCTGTTTTCCCCCCTCCTCTTTCCAAAGATGTTCCCTGGGGAAACACAGATCAACTCACAGAGGGAGAACCCTCCCTCCCCTCTCTGCCCGGAGATAAGCTTGTCTCACCACCGAGAGAGAGTTTCTTAGCCCCCTCCCCCTGTATCCACAGTAGAAGGGATTTAATCAAATCTTTATAGAAAGAATTTATTAAAAGAAAACAAGAAAATACACAATCTCTGAGTCCAAGCTGGACACTCATAGGGTATAACCTTGCTAAGTTCTGGAGAGAATCTTCTCTCCTTCTCAGTACAAACAATACAGGCAGAATTAAGAATAATCAATAACAAACACACAGAATTGCAAACATAGGATTACTAGATGAGGACACAAAGTACCTTTCTAATACTCACTATCTTGACTAGAAGAAATTAGTTCAGAAAGATGGAAACTTGTAGAAGACTTGATTAAACATCTGGACCCTTGTAACTCCAAACGGCTAAGAACAACACACAAGAACAGAGAGAAAAAGTTCCCTCCTAGGAATTTTAAATTCTCTTCTCTGATTGGTCCTCAGGTCAGGTGTTCACCAGGTACTACGTGTTAACCCTTTACAGGTGGAAACTTAACCCTTAACTAACTATTTATGACACCCCCATTCCACAAAAGATGTTCCTTCCCTAAACCTGGGTGCAGCATATTTCCCCTGGTGTACTAGCACAGCTGGGTTGACTGGGACATTTTTGAGGGCAAAGCCAAGACTCTGCCCATTCCCTGTCTCTTCCTGACCGCTTCCTGCCAAAATTCAGCATTCAAAACTTTCTTTTTAAATTTCCATGTCCACATGAGCAACTGAACAGTTCCACTATGCTGTGTAGTACTGAAAGCCCATTACTGGGAATCAGGAATATGCAAATTCTAACTGCACCCCAGTTTTAGTTTGGGACCTTAGGTAAGCCACTTACTTTCTTTGTGTTTCTGTTTCTCTAGCTATAAAAAGAGGAACAATAGTGTGATTCACTTATCACAGAAGTGCTCTGAGGATTAAATAGTTAATGTCTATAATCTATTCATGGAGATAGAAAGTTCTACAGCAGTTGCAGGTCCCTGGCACCTCTAGGAATCAGATCAATTGTTTAGGGTTCCAATTGTAGAAATCCATGCTTGAAAGTTTTGGCCACAACCTTAATCTCCTGGCTTCAGGCCTTAACTACAGGACTATTCTTTGACACCCACAGTTTGGTTGTTCAGCCAAACTTTTTATTCTTCAAACCTGTTTGGTGAAACTCAGTAAAGTCTGATAAAGTACTTAAGTCTCTCTCTCTCTCTCTCCTTCTCCCATCCTCCAGATGATGCAGAATTAAATGAAACAAAAAGTAGATAAATTGAAAATGAAGATTACTACAAACCATGGCTTTCTGAGCAATTGCCTGCTATGAGAAGAGCACAGTTATACAAGTGATTTACAATTACTTCAATGACCATTTATTTAAAATATGAAGCACTTCCCTTCCCCCTCAATTCTGTACTGTTTGAGTTTCTTAGAACTCTGCTAATTACTTGTCTGACCAAATGACCCTGTATTTCTTTGAGTGTGGGTTTTACATCAGTGCCCATAGCTGGGTTACTCTTGCTAATTGGATGATGTACTTTCATTTCACATCTCTATTGTACCAAATAAATGAGAGCTCTTCCGTAGTTAAAAGTTGTCATGCTGTGATTTCATTTCCTACAGTAGCTGCTGATGTAGAATCAAGAGTTGTGTCAAAACTTAGCCCAAGTTGGGAAGTGTTTTGGTTAATGTGTTTCTAGTTTGGGATTCATAATTCAAGCTGAAACCAGACAAGTTTCTCCTGTTTTCTGGACTCATGAAATGTTCCTAAGTGTAGACACAGTAGTAATATGAGGAATATAAGGTGGTAGTATCCAAATCAATGGCAGACTCTAATCTACATCAGGTCAAAAGCTTGACAGCCCTAATTAATCAATATGACATTACTTAAAGAACTATGCTCAATAGGTATCTAGTCTGATTTCCTGTCTCTTAAGAAGTATTACTAATTGGGCCCTTACTACTGTGGGAAACTAATACACATTAGTATTTAAAAGGAATCTGTTTGTAGTTCACAAATGTAATTTTTCGCTTGCCACCTTTACCAAATGTAATTTCCTGGTACATGCATGCCATGCCATTGACAACTATGAAGATGCATGTGTACTCTTGTAACTGCAGACAGAATCAGGTTTTTGGTAGTGTTCCTCAGAGCTCATCAAGTGTATGCAAGCTGACGGTCAATCCAGGCAAGACCGAGGTAATGATGGTGGTTTTGGGGGAGGCAGCCAGAGGAGATGACAGAGATAACATCAGCCCCTTTGACTGACAGAGTTGGACTTCCATGAGTTACTAGGGTTTACAATTTAGTTTTGATTTTAGGCTCTCACCTGCTCTTGGACTGTCACATTAGAGGAGGAATCCAGTCATCTTTTTACCATCTGCAATTGGAAAGGAAGTTGCAACCCTTCCTTTCAGATGTGGACTTAGCCACCATCATCAATGTGTTTCATTCCTCAAGATTATACTATGATAATATGCTCTACATGGGGCTTTGCCTTAAAAGAATTTGGAACAGAAGCTGGTGAAGAGGGTGAAGCTGGTGAAGTGCTCACTTTTTGAGCAGGGCATCTCGCTGGGTGTGTATGACACGAATGCTTCAAGACTTGCACTGGCTGCTTACTCATCTCCAGTTAGATTCTAAGGTGTTGCTTATGACCTATCAAGCCCTAATTGGCTTGGGACTGATTTATGTGAGGGATTCTCTCTCCTCTCTCTCTCTGCCTTACTGTCACAGCTGAAGTCAGCAGGCATGTGCAAGGTGGCTCCCCCTCATTATGAGAGAGAACCAGGACATTCTCTGGGAGGTCTCCAAGACTCTGGAACTTGCTCTATGCCTTGGTCCAAAGCCGCCTGAATTCTGTGGCTTTCCAGGCACACTGCAAGACATTCATTTGATAGGACTTTTCAAGAAGGTTAAAGTGTGCTTCCCATAACAATGAAAATGATTATCTGTAGGTGACTGTAGTTGATGCTGAACTGGTTCATTTAATACTGCTGGGATTTCATTGAATTATTATTACACCTCTACCCCAATATAACATGACCTGATATAACACGAATTCAGATATAACGTGGTAAAGCAGCGCTCGGGGGGGGGGGGGGGCAGAGCTGCGCACTCCAGCGGATCAAAGCAAGTTCGATATAACGTGGTTTCACTTATAATGCAGTAAGATTTTTTTTTGGCTCCTGAGGACAGTGTTAAATCACGGTAGAGGTGTATTTGTTAGGGTGTTTACACCCTGGGATAGGAGTCTTTTCATTAATTTAAATGTCTGACTAAGTAAAATAATACATAATGCATCTTCTCCTACTTATTCCTGTACTGAATTATAGGTAGAGTTGGGCCAACTTTCTGGGTTATGACTAAGGAAAATTTTTCAACAAAATTGTGAATGTTTGTGACATTTTGTGGATTTTATCCTAATGAAACAATACTTACAATACTTCAAGAAATTGACAAATTCATCATTGTTTAACTGATTTTTTTCTTGTCATGTTGCAAACACACTATATCAGATACACTTGTAAAATTCTATTTAAAGGATTCTCTTGCTCTCTCACATGCACACTTTTGATATTAGGTTTCAGAGTGGTAGCCGCGTTAGTCTGTATCAGCAAAAAGGAGTCCTTGTGGCACCTTAGAGACTAATACATTTATTTGAGCATAAGCTTTCGTGGGCTAGAACCCACTTCATCACATGCATAAAGTAAAAAAAATACAGGAGCAGGTATAAATAAAGGATGGGGGTTGCTTTACCAAGTGTGAGATCAGTCTAACGAGATAAATCAATTAACAGCAGGATACCAAGGGAGGAAAAATAACTTTTGAAGTGGTAAGAGAGTGACCCATCACAGACAGTTCACAAGAAGGTGTGAGTAACAGTAGGGAGAAATTAGTATTGGGGAAATTAAGTTTAGGTTTTATAATGGTAATTGAAGACAAGAAACTCATAGGGACTATGTTTTGGTTTCAATAGTGCATTATAGAAGAATTCGCACCTTATGGACTTAAGGTTTCCATCATCATGGTGAGGGAGAAAATTAGCAGCGGTCTCCAACGCCAAATTAGCACAGAAAGAGAATGTGTGAAAGTAAAAGGAAAACTGGGTGTCAATTCACTTTTATTAATGAGTGGAAACATCCATGAAGAGAATGTGCCAGTGCTTCAAGAGTGAGGAGAAGACCTGCATGATGTTATGCCATCCATTATTAATGTGATAATTTAAAACCATAATTATCCACACATACATAATGTTCATCATCTATTTCCAGTTGTTAAATTCAGGTTTATAAATTAATGTAAAGAATTACGATTTTAACTATGGAGTTTAGTCTAGCACCTGCATCTTCCCCAGAACAATTTTCACAACATTCTGGGGAGTCACAAGATAGTGCCATTACAAATAATCAAACAAGTTCTGTTTCTCAGAATGTATAGTCAGTAATATCTTGAGAAATGCATTTTAGCAGTAGTGAAATTCATTGTAGAATCTGTGCATATCACTAATAAATTTTGTTTATTGCGAGAGTCTGATGGAATTTTTGATAGGTATGGAACCAGGGGCGGCTCCAGGCCCCAGCACACCAAGCACATGCTTGGGGTGGCATGCTGCGGGGGGCGCTCTGCTGGTCACCAGGAGGGCAGCCAGCGGCTCCGGTGGACCTCCCGCAGGCATGCCTGCGGAGGGTCCACTGGTCCCGTGGCTTCGGTGGAGCATCAGTAGGCACGCCTGCGGGAGGTCCAGTGGAGCCGCGGGACCAGCAGACCCTCCGCAGGCACGTCTGCAGGAGGTCCACCGGAGCCGCGGGACCGGCGACCAGCAGAGCGCCCCCCGTGGCGTGCGGCCGTGCTTGGGGTGGCGAAATGGCTAGAGCCGCCCCTGTACGGATCTGTATCCTTCAGGATATGCCCATGTAAGAAAACAAACATTACATGGGGAGGTGCCCAATAAGACGGGATGAGTCAAAGATAAATGGGGTATTGCTTAACATAGCTATGGAAATGGGTTCCCTGCTCAAAAGTCCTCCCCTCAATAAGAAACATAAACCTTTAGTGGAGTTTTGGCACACAAGCAATTAAATAGACTGAAAAATATTCTGACAGTGATTTGCAACTAGAACAGTGTGCATAATTACTTTGTGTGAATGGGATATTAAATTACATTTAAACCAATCTTCCCCAGAAAATAAATATTACAGTAGTTGAATTACTATTAGATAATGGGAAATATTCAAAGTCATAACCCATAGAGAAAACATATATACAAAAAACACTCTTTGTCTAGTTTTCCCTTGTGTGTGAATTCTGCCTTAAGATTTTTCATATCCATGTAAGAGTTCATCTCTCTTTACATTTCTAATATAGGATTTTTGCTGCTTTCTAATGCCTACCCAAAACTCAATGAGCAGTTACATTTAACCTTTAAAATAAATTATCATCGAATTGCATTAATATTAAAAATGCCTTTTATGTGAAAGTGAGGTAGTCTGAATTCAGATTATAAAAATCAGAAGGTGCAGAAAAGAAAATTGGAAAGTGATCTATGACCATGCTTACTTTGCAAATTAAATAAAAAGACAAAAGCCTGGGAGGATTGAGCATATGTCATTTTTCTTCATAAAAAGCTCACATTGATATAACATACCAAAGGAAATTAGAACACAAATGTTATGAGACAAGTTTCACTGGAAATGGTCTAAGAAATGTTTTGAACAATTGTTGCTGACCTAGCAGATCTTGAGATTGAATTTTAGATACTTCACTTTCTTGCTTATTTTATTTTATAAATCATAAATTCTAAGTTCAACCTCCTGGCCCCATTGAAGTCAATGAGAGTTCTGCCACTGACTGCAATAGAGTGAAGATTTAACCCTCTCTGAACCTGCAATTACCTCCATTAAGGCAGAATGCCTCAGTGCAGAGCCTTAGTGATGTCACTTGGGTTCCACATGGGGACAGAGGTCCACTAGCACAGAGCTCATTGCAAGATCAGATCCTAAAACCTTGATGTTATGAAGATATGCACATGTGCTTAACTTTAAGCATCTGAGTAGTCAAACAGATTTCAACAGGACAATAAATATTTGTGCTTAAATTTATGTCTGAGTGTAAACCTTTGCAGGATTGGGATCTAAGAGAGTAAGTCAATTGCAATCAGTTCTGCCCTTTCATGTAGAAACCGTAAATTGAAAATTCTTTTTATACTAAGAAAACTTACATAAATCATCTCTTCAAACTGAATATCTATTCAAGATTCAGGCATGACCCAGACTACAAAATATATATTTGTTTAACATTTACATCAGGATGAAAGTTATCTACATGATAAATAATCCATGACATACTGTCATAAACATACAGCTAAGGGTAGAATAAAATCCCTCTTTAGCCTGTAAGGGGTTAATTGCTCTTTTATGTGTAAAGGGTTAAGCTCAGGTAACCTAGCTGACACCTGAGCAAAAGGACCAATAAGGGGACAAAATACTGTCAAATGGGGTGGGAGAGGCTTTGTCTGTCTGTTCTGTGTGCTTGCTGGAGACAGATCAAAATGGCAAGCAATCCAACTCAATTAGAATTAGTAAGTAATAATAAGGGAATGTGTTAGCTTACTTTTATTTTGGTTTGTGATTATCCCTGTCTAGAGGGAGGTTTATCCCTGGATTTGTAACTTTAAGATTTTGCCTAGAGGGGAGATCCTCTATGTTCTTCAGTCTTTTGTTATTCTATAAAGTACTTACCATCCCGATTTTACAGAGGTAATTCTTTTACCTTTTCTTTAATTAAAATTCTTCTTTTAAGAACCTGATTGTTTTTTTCCCATCATTTTAAGATCCAAGGGTTTGGGTCTGTGTTCACCTGTACCAATTTGGGTACTAGTGTAGGGGCTTGGGGGGATATTTGGGGAAGGTAGGGCTCCAAGTGGCACTCTTTAAATGTTTGTTTAAATCAGTTGGTGGTGGCAGTGTTACTTAATCAAAGGAATAGGGGAGTTTTTAACCTAAGCTGGTAGAAATAAGCTTAGCAGTGTCTTCATGCGGGTCCCCACATCTGTACCCTAAAGTTCAGAGAGGGAGGGAACCCTGACACACACTAATACTAAAACCCCATTTCTAAATTAAATTTCCTGCACTCCAAGATGCCCAGCATCGGAACAATCTAGACTCGAGTTAATTCAGTCCACAAAGACGCACAGCGCCAAAATAGCAGAAACCAAGTCACTGGAAAAAAAAAGTAGCAAAAAGGCTAAGTTCACTGCAGTTCCATGCTTAAGGTAAACAATTCTTTTGAAAGGAATAATTATTTCATGTTTACATTCAATCTGTTCTCTAGAAACTGAGTGTATGAAAGATTCATGCACTTCAGAACTGTACACGAAATACAACTACATTCATAATACTGCGGTTCATGTCAACTATCAATATATATAGCACACAGATATAATTACCTCTGTACTCAGGAGTCATCTGTTGCTTGTAACCACATGCACTCTATATCAGCACAGCGGTGATATCAGGAACTTAATCATACCCAACCCTAGTGAGATATTGTGATGGCTTATGGTAACGGGTAAATATTTCCATTGGAAAAGATGACTTGCAGACACAGTAATGGATGATATAGCTATCAAGAGATCTCCTAGCAAGAATAAAATGAACCATAAGTCATCACCCAACTTATATAAGTCAAAGAACAATCCAGATTTGAGTTAATTCAGTCCACAAAGACAAACAGCTCCAAAGTAGCAGAAACCAAGTCACTGGAAAATAGTAAAATAAAAATTAAGTAAGTTTGTTACATTCCTTTCCCATTCACCAACTTTGAATATTTTCCTTTGCGCCAGTAGTTTTTATTATGTAACTATATATGAATAATAAAAGGTACCCTTATATTAAATAGATCTGGCTTCAGTTTTAATAAGGATATTCAACCACATGTTTATTTCAAATTGAGTTTCTCAATATTTCCTCCAACCAGTCTTTCTTTTCCTCTTTATAGAACCACAGAAGCGTAGGACTGGAAGGGACCTCAACAGGTCATTTAGTCCAGTCCACTGCAGTCAAGGCAGGACTAAGTAATAATTAGACCATTCCTGATGGGTGTTTGTCTAACTTGCTCTTGAAAAACCCCTAATGGTGGAGATTCCACAACCTCTCTAGATTATGTATTCCAGTGTTTAACTACCCTGACAGTTAGGAAGTTTTTCTACTGTCCAACATAAACTTCCCTTGCTGAAATTTAAACCCATTGCTTCTTGTGTTATCCTCAGACATTTAGGATAGATTGCTTGATTATTTGCTCCATTAGCTTTCTGGATACTGAAGTTAAGCTGACTGGTTTATAATTCCCTGGGTTGTCCTCATTCCCCTTTTTATAGAGTAACACTATATTTCCCCTCTTCCAGTCCTCTGTCATCTCTCCCATTTTACGTCTTTTTGAATGTATGGTTATTGAGTACAGAATTATGTATGTGTGCTGGAAGTTTACTAAAATATGTTCAGACCAAACAATCTGAGTAGAATGGATCAACAAGTTTGGTGTTCGCTATAACTGTTGTTTTGCCTGTTTCCCTGTGTCGCCACTGTAAATTGAGTGAGCTGAGGCCAAAGACAATGGAAGTACATTTACATGTAAAATAAAGAAAGTGATTAAGCTAATCCACAGGCAAATTGACCAGAGGATGAAGAAGACTGCATGGCGTAGGCAACCAGCAGGGGAGGCGAAATTTTTCTGGGTTTGCTTTTCAAAGACAACATTTCAAAGGCTTACTGGACTATAAAAACAAAGGAAGAGAACCCCTTAGTTATCCATCGCTGAGGGGGAACAGCATGCTCTGAGTCTGTGAGAGTTTAATCCTCTTGCCAGAAGGGCTAAAGAGGCTGGTGGCTTGATGTAAGCGAGAAAGTTGTTTAGGCAAAGATTGTAGCTTGCTAAAGTTAAGCCTTACACACCAGACAACATGTTTTATTTTTTTATTTTTGTAACCATTTTTTGTTTGTTATCTCTGCTGAGTATCACTTACATTTCTTTTTTATACCATAAATTACCTGAGTGCTGTTATACTAAATTAAAGTGTGAGTCCTTAGTTAAATCAACAGGCTAGCATTTGTATTGTCCCTGGGGAGACAGCAAACAATTTCTGTGAGTGTTCAGAGACAGTGACTGGACACTGCAGGAAGACATCTATGGGGAACTTGAGAACTGGGATTCACTGACTGTTACCTGCAAGGGAAGGTGAAGATTGGCAGGGTCTGGGCATTTGCTGACAAGGCAGATAGAGTGTCAGGGAAGTGACACACAGTTTAACAGGAGCAAAGTTCTTACTTGATGAGGCAGAGGGGTAACACAGTGTCTTACACCTTCTGGGTTGCCCAGGGGAAAGTGTGACATCAGGCATTTTAAAAACCCATTTCACTCTTCATTGAGTTGTACCATTTATATGTCCAGTGCTTTCACTCAATATGCATATGACTGTTCACAATCACTTTTGGTGTTCTTGTTTCAGGAAACAGCCCAGTGCTATTACCCAGGGGCTTCCAATCCTTATAGAAAAAATATATCAAAACAACATACTAATTTAAGCTGGAATATTAAATAATTTGTATTAATTAGGTTTCATTACCATTGTGTGTGTGTGCGTGCGCGTGCGCGCATTGAGGAGGCATGTTAAAACACAAAACAAACAAAAACATAAAAAATACCATTCCCTGAACCCTCCCTAAAAAGCCACACCTTTGTTAAATTAATCTTTGTCATTATTTACCATTGTTCCTTTATTTATGGGGGAGGACAATAAATCAAAAGACATCTGTGAAATACCAGACTGCAGGTGTGACAGGATCGCCTGTCCTGAAAAGTATCTTATAAAGTCATCATAAAACTCTATCACTCAAAATAATAATAAAAAAATAAAGGTCAACGGTAGAAACAAACAGTGAGTATGTAGTATGTAGGCAATCCACACTTATGCTAGTGAGAAAAGAACTAAGCCCATTAATTTTTGTGATACATTGCTAATAATTCATCAAAAGTGCCCTGCTTTTAAACAAATGTAAACCAGGAGTAACTGCATTAAAGTGAATGAAGTTACATTGGTGTAGGTGACAGTAAGTGTGGGCAAAATTTTCAGCTGATATATTTTGGCATAGCTCCAATATCACGCTACAATATTGCCCCAACTCCCACCTTACATTTTCTCCTTCCTTTTTTTTTTTTTCCAATTTGGCTAGACAAAATCTCCTAATTGTAATTCAGTTTACAAAAGCAGGCACTCCAATCCACACATGCACCTATTTTTAAAAAAGGGAGGGTTTTTTAACCCATTGCCCTCTGAATGTAATTATTAGATGTGAGTTAAGCAACAGCTACTATAGCTGTGATCATGACTCTATCTCATTCTACTTTCTGTGGCTCACTGAGGAAGTGTGACTCTCAGAAATATGCCCATTATATGTCCGATTGTGGAGTATAGGCAAGGGCCTTCACTGGGGCAGAGCAGAGACATCCTGCTGTAGTAAGGATTCCCAGAGTGAATTCCCATTGTGCCTCCTGAAACACAATCCTGCCCCAACCTCCCTGGCATATGGGTCAGCACGCATATGCTCCCCCCTCCAAAGTCAGGCTAGTGTAAAAGAAGTTGCAAGGACCATGGTCTTAGAGATAATAATTATAATGTTTTAATACTTATATTACAGAAACAGGGCCCTATCTAGATCAGAGCCCCATTGTGGTGGGTGTATCAAAACATACAAAGACAAAGTTTCAGTCAAGAAGAGTTTCCATCAGAAGGTTCTTGTACTACAACTGGAACTGTGGAGAAGGGCACATACATTCATGCACTGTCCTATTGAAATTAATATTGGGGTCTTAGTTGTTAGTCATTTAATGAAAATTCTAGACACAACAATTATTTTCTTTTACCACTGTTATAGCTATTGCCATTACATAACCCTGTGACTATATCTCCTTGGCAATAAGTTTGACATCACCACAATTCACTGAACATACAGCATTTGACACAGCATGAGGTCTTTATGTAAATCTAACCCTGCAAGGCAACCAAATTTGCAGCATTGAAATTCATATTTAAACATGGAACATTTTAGTTAAGTGGCCATGATAAAAGAACCATCCTTGACCATGGCATGTTGTTCCAGAAAGAAGTGTAGTAAGTGCAGGCCCTGATAAAGGCCCAGTATGAGGCCAGAGGCCTGAACTGAAGTAACGAACAAGACTTTGCTAACATAAAGCAAAGTTAAGCTGTGAGCCAGAGGTAGGCCACAGAAGCTGGCACGGAAAGGGCTGATGCTGCATAAACATATATTCACCTAGCATACCGAAGTATAAACATAGCACTAGAACACACTATATTGAAACATTCCATAGATAATAAAAGGACAGGCCGACCCATCCCAATGACAGGGGCAAAAGGGTAAAATGATGGATAGAGTTGTTTTGTTCGAACCAACATGTACAAGGTAGAAGGCGGTGCCTTAATACTTACTGGTGCTCTGCTTTCTCCTTGTTGATATCACTCGGCTGCGTGTGTGAGTTCCCTCTGTGTGCTGCCCCAGCTCTGCAGATTGCTGACACAGCAGACCCGACAAGAATCCCCAATGACCACAGAGTCCAGTAAGATGCAAAGCCACGTCGGCTAGGTTTATTGCGACCTCGGACACCCGTGCAGGGTCCCCGTAGATTACTTAGTCTACCGGGCGTACTGCGAGAGAGTGCCTCTTGGCAAGGACCCGGCTTAGTGGCGGGACTTTCCACTCCCCCTACGGCCGGACAAAGGCACCTCCCCAGGGATGCATTCTTATACACAGATACAAACAAGTTACACATCACACCTGACGTATTAAGGTACAACCTCTTTACGTAGCAAGTTACAACCCTTCTACGTATTAAGGCACCGCCTTCTACCTTGTACATGTTGGTTCGAACAAAACAACTCTATCCATCATTTTACCCTTTTGCCCCTGTCATTGGGATGGGTCGGCCTGTCCTTTTATTATCTATGGAATGTTTCAATATAGTGTGTTCTAGTGCTATGTTTATACTTCGGTATGCTAGGTGAATATATGTTTATGCAGCATCAGCCCTTTCCGTGCCAGCTTCTGTGAGCAAGGCCTACCCTCTGGCTCACAGCTTAACTTTGCTTTATGTTAGCAAAGTCTTGTTCGTTACTTCAGTTCAGGCCTCTGGCCTCATACTGGGCCTTTATCAGGGCCTGCACTTACTACAAGAAGGATTGCTGAGTGGAGCTGGGGTACATCTGTCAAGGAAAGGGAAAAGTATCTTTGGAGACATATCAGTTAGCCTAATGAGGTGGTCTTTAAATGAGGCTTGATGGGTCAAGAGACAAAAGCCCACAGGAAAATCAAACACATGGAGACCTGGGTAAATGGTCAGGATCTGGGGGGAGCACGGGCAGTTACAACAGAGGGGACATAGAGGGGATGTCAAATCAGTATCACAGATGTTTGTATCCTAATGTAATGAATATGGGAAATAAACAAGAACTAGAAATACTAGTGAATAATTACAACTATGACATAGCTGGCATCACAGAGACATGGTGGGATAGTAAACACGACTGAAATATTGGTGTAGAAGGGTACAGCTTGCTTAGGAAGGACAGCCAGGAAAAAAGGGAGGAGATGTTGCCTTGTATATCAAAGATGTATACACTTGAACTAAGGTTGAGATGGAAATAGGAGACAAACTTGTTGAGAATCTCTGGGTAATGTCAGAGGGTGATGTCATTATAGGCATCTACTATAAGAACATAAGAATGGCCATACTGGGTAAGATCAAAGGTCCATCTAGCTCAGTATCCTGTCTTCCAACAGTGGCCACTGCCAGGTGCCCCAGAGGGAATGAACAAAAGAGGTAATCATCAAGTGATCCATCCCCTGTCGCCCTTCTAATAGAGGCTAAGAACACCATCCCTACCCGTCCCGGCTAACAGCCATGGATGGACCTATCTTCCATGAACTTATCTAGTTCTTTTTAGAACTCTGTTATAGTCTTGGTCTTCACAACATCCTCTGGCTAGGAGTTCCACAGGTTGAGTATGCGTTGTGTGGGAAAAAAAGTTCCTTTTGTTTGTTTTAAACCTGCTGCCTATTAATTTCATTTGGTGACCCCTAGCTCTTGTGTTATGAGAAAGAGTAAATAATACTTCCTTTTTACTTTCTCCACACCAGTCATGATTTTATAGACCTCTATAATATCTACCTTAGTCATCTCTTTTCCAAGTTGCAAAGTCCCAGTTTTATTAATCTCTCCTCATATGGCAGCTGTTCCATACCCTTAATCATTGTGTCGCCCTTTTCTGAACCTTTTCCAATTCCAATATATCAGGGATGGCCAACCAGTGACTCCGGAGCCACATGCATCTCTTCAGAAGTTAATATGCGGCTCCTTGTAGCGCACCGACTTCGGAGCTGGAGTTACAGGCACCAACTTTCCAATGTGCCGGGGGGGTGCTCACTGCTCAACCTCTGTCTCTGCTCCCACTCCATCCTTTCCTGCCACCTCCCCTGAGCCTGCATTGGCCTTGCTCCTCCCCCTTCCCTCCCAGAGCCTCCTGCACACCATAAAACAGCTGATTGGGAGGTGCGAGGCGGGAGAGGGGGGTGCTGATTGACGGGGCTGCTGGTCAGCCGGAGGCACTGGGAGTGGGGGAGGGGGACTGATGGGGTTGCTGACATATTACTGTGGATTTTTGGCAATGTACATTAGTAAATTCTGGCTCCTTCTCAGGCTCAGGTTGGCCACCCCTGCAATATATCTTTTTTGAGATGGAGCGACCACATCTGCACACAGTATTCAAGATGTGGGTGTACCATAGAGCTATATAGAGGCAATATGATATTTTCTGTCTTATTATCTATCCCTTTCTTAATGATTCCCAACATTCTGTTCATTGTTTTGACTGCCACTGCACTTTGAGTGGATGTTTTCAGAGAACTATCCACAATGACTCAAAGATCCCTTTCTTGAGTGGTAACAGCTAAGTTAGGCCCCATCATTTTTTATATATAGTTGGGATGATGTTTTCCAATGTGCATTACTTTGCATTTATCAACACTGAATTTCATCTGCCATTTTGTTGCCCGATCACCCAGTTTTATGAGATCCTGTAGTGAGGCGGCCTGGCTCCCGACGGCCCCTGAGAGAGAGGAACCAGAACAGCCACCTCAGTGGGCGGAGCCACCTCAGTGGGCGGAGCCACCGCCGCCTGTTCCCGCCCCCCGGAAGTCAAGGGGCGGGACAGGAAGTATAAAAGCCTGGCCTCAACACTCAGTTGGAGCCTAGCGGCCGGAGAGGACGGACACTCCTGTTCAGGCTCCTGCCAGACCGAGCCTGCCCAGAGCCAGGTACCCTGACACGGACGGACCGAGCCTCCCTCAAGCCAGGTACCCTGACGCGGACGGACCGAGCCTCCCTCGAGCAAGGTACCCGGACGTGGACCGACCAAGCCTCCCTCGAGCCAGGTACCCCGAGGTGGACTGGCCGAGCCTGCCCCGAGCCCGGTACCCCGAGGAGCTGCCCGAGCGTTCCCGTGACCCGAGTCCGGAGGAGCAGCCCGACCTAGAGAGCCCTCAGCACGACGAGGAGCCCATGGTGTGGGACCCCGCTGCAGAGCCCAGCGAGGAGCAGCTACCCATGGAGGGGGAGATGGAGTGTAGCCCGGGGGTAGCCGACCCCTGTCCGGCTGATGGCACTGACGTGCCCATGTCAGTGTGTTGCGGCCAGGATCCCCACTGACTGCAGCGGATCCACGCCGCTGTTAGGGCCCCGGGCTGGGACACAGTGGAGTGGGTGGGCCTGTGTCCCCCCTGCCACCCCACTCACGGGTGGCAGACTCCCCCTCCTACCAGCGGTCAGGCAGAGAAGCCTGCACTTACCTGCTGTGGCTCAGTGCCTAACACAAGGACCTGAGCCCCGGTATTGTTGTGACTGCTCGGCTCCTGCTACAAGGACCTGAGCCTTGAACTATAGTTTATTGCCCCACCCTGGGGCTTACTGACTATTGTTGCTCAGCTCCTGCTACAAGGACCTGAGCCTTGGACTATTGTTTATTGCCCCACCCTGGGGCTTACTGACTATTGTTGCTCAGCTCCTGAGACAAGGACCTGAGCCCCTGGGACTATTGTTTGTTGCCCCACCCTGACCTAGGGCTGGGGATTACTGACTATTGTTGCTCAGCCCCTGAGACAAGGACCTGAGCCCCTGGGACTATTGTTTGTTGCCCCACCCTGACCTAGGGCTGGGGCTTACTGACCATTGTTGCTCAGCCCCTGATGCAAGGACCTGAGCCCTGAACTATTATTATTGCTCAGCTCCTGATGCAAGGACCTGAGCCCTGAACTGTTATTGCTACTCAGCTCCTGATGCAAGGACCTGAGCCCTGAACTATTATTGTTGCTCAGCTCCTGCTGTAAGGAGCTGAGCCTAGAACTGCTGTGTTTGGTGCCCCGCCCTGATTGAGGGCCTGGGCTTAGCTTGATAACTTTCTTGCTGCTCAGCCTGCAGTGGGATCTGAGCTCCCTGGATTCTTGTGTGCTGCCCCGCCCTGAGCTAGGGCTTGGGGCTTACTGACTTTGTAACTGCTCAGCTCCAGCTGCCAGGACCGGAGCTTAGAACTGGTTCGCTGGCCCGCCCTGAATGAGGGTCGTGGCTTATTGACTTTGTGGGTGCTCAGCCTGCGGAAAGGGTCTGAGCCTAGACCTAGTGTCTGCTGTCCCGCCCTGACTGAGGGCTGGGACTCATTGCATTAACCGTGTGCCTTCTGTTCCGCCCCTGCTTGAGGGGCAGAACCCCAAAACCTTCAGAACCCGGAGACTGATTGGGACCGTGTAGTGAGGCGGCCTGGCTCCCGACGGACCCTGAGAGGGCACGGCCCCAACCTCGGACTATTACAGATCCTTTTGTAACTCTTCACAGTCTGCTTGGGACTTAACTATCTTGAGTAGTTTAGTATCATCTGCAAATTTTGACACCTCACCGTTTACCCCCTTTTCCAGATCATTTATGAATATGTAGAATAGAACTGGTCCCAGTACAAGTACAGACCCCTGGGAGACACCACTATTTACTATAGCTCCCCTAATCTGGAAGAAGAGGTTGATGAGACTTTTTTTAAACAACATTCAAAGCACAGGATTTGGTGGTGATGGGGGAACTTCAACTACTCAGACATCCAGTGGGAAAATAAAGCAGGGATTAGATTATCCAACAAGTTCTTGCGATACATTGGAGACAATATTTTATTTCACAAGGTGGAGAAAGCTCCTAGAGCTGTTCTAGATTTCATTTTGACCACTAGGGAGAATTGAAGAATTTGACAGTTGAAGGCAGCTTGGGTGAAAGTGATCATGAAATGACAGAGTTCATGATTCTAAGGAACGGTAGGAGGGAAAACAGCAGAATAAAGATAATGGATTTCAAGAAGGAAGAATTTAGAAAACTCAGTGACTTATTAGGTAAGATCCCATGGGAAACAAGTCGAAGAGGAAAAACAGTTTGAGACAGTTTGCAGTTTTTCAAAGAGACATTATTAAGGTCACCAGAGCTAACTATCCCACTGTGTAGGAAATATAGGAAGTATCACAAAATAACCCCATGGCTTAACTAGGCAATCTTCAAAATTACAAAGGATGAATATAAACAAACATAATCATGTAGTGATAAAATTAGAAAGGTCAAGGCAAAAATTAGATTAAACTATCTAGAGACAATGAGTAACAAGAAAACATTCTACAAATACATTAGAAGCAAGAGCAAGACCAAAAGCAAGGTAGGCACATTAATCAATCAGTGGGTAAAGACAATAACTGAAAATGGAGAAGTATTAAATGACTTTGTTTCAGTTTTCACCAAAAAAGATTAGTAGCAACTGGACATGTAATATAGCAAACAACAGTGAAAATGAGGTTGCACCTGATGCTAAAATACGGGAGAAATTACATAGACTAGTTAAAGCAACAAAGAATCCTGTGGCACCTTATAGACTAACAGACGTTTTGCAGCATGAGCTTTCGTGGGTGAATACCCACTTCTTCACTTGCATCCGAAGAAGTGGGTATTCACCCACGAAAGCTCATGCTGCAAAACGTCTGTTAGTCTATAAAGTGCCACAGGATTCTTTGTTGCTTTTACAGATCCAGACTAACACGGCTACCCCTCTGATAATAGACTAGTTAGATGTCTTCAAGTCAGCAAGGCCTGATGAAATACATCCTAGAATACTCAGGGAACTGACTGATGAGATATCTGAAACATTAGCAATTGTCTTTGAAAACTCATGAAAAACAGGAGAGATTCCAGAGGACTGGAAGAGGGGAAATATAGTGCCAATCTATAAAAAAGGGAATAAGGACTACCCAGGGAATTACAGACCAGTGAGCTTAACTTCAGTACCCAGAAAGATAATAGAGCAAATAATCAAGCAATTAATTTGCAAACCTCTAGAAGACAAGGGCATTGAAGCCTTCTCAAAAGTTGGGGGGACCCTGCCCCTCCCCTGAGGCCCTGCCCCTTTTTTTCCTCCAAGGCCCATCCTCTGCCCCATCTCTTTCCACCAAGGCCCCGCCCCTGCCCCCGAGGTCTCTCCTCTTCCCCCAAGGTCCTGCCACTTCCCCTGGAGGCCCCACCGCTGGCCAAGTCAGAAGCAGGGGCAGGGCCATGCCCAGAGTTGAGGGGCCAAAAGCAGCCCCTTGACCATATCCCTACCCCTGGACCCTCTGCCCAGGGCAGGAGGAGGGTCCATGGCTCCCCACAGCTGCCCATGCTGCTCTTTCGCTGACCCGGCTGCAGTCAGGGGGTGGGACCTTGGAGCCACAGCCCGGCCATGGTAAAAGCTGTACGGGTAGCTGTGGAGAGTCATGGTGGACTCTCACCTGCCTGCAGTGTGGGGGGCCCAAGGAGAGCAGCCTCTGGCCCATGTCCCCACCCCCAGGTCCTCAGCCAGGGCAGATGGAGGGTCCACGGCTCCCCACAGTTGCCTGAACAGCTCTTAACATGGCCAGGCTGCTGCTCTGAGGCTCCCTCATCTCCTGACCAGAGCCAGGTCCAGGACAGAGCCACACAGGCAGCTGTGGGGAGTCATTGCAGAGTCACAGACCCTCCTCCACCTGCCCTGGGCTGTACTGGGAGCCCAGGGACATGGACTGGGGCTGCTCTTGTCCCTCTGCACTGCGGTCAGGTGGAGGGTCCACAGGGTTCCCACAACTGCCCGGGCTCCTCAGTCTGGCTCCACCAGCTGCTGGCCTGGCTGGGGCGTGGGGCCTCTGGAGGAAGAGGAGGGGAAGAGGGAAGGTTCCACTGTGGTTAAAAGTGAACAAGCCAAGCCCGTCCACTTTCAAAAAGTGGGAGGGCCCTGGCCCCCTGGCCTCCCCTGCTCCAGCACCACTGCTAAAAGATAGGAATGTGATAAGTAACAGTTAACATGGGTTTGTCAAGAACAAATCACTTCAAATGAGTCTAATAGCTTTCTTTGACAGGGTAACAAGCCTTGCCGATGGGGGGAAGTGGTAGATGTGGTATATCTTGACTTTAGTAAGGCTTTTGATATTTTCCCCCATGACTTCTCATAAACAAACTAGGATAATACAACATAGATGGAGCTACTATGAAGATGGGTGTGTAACTGGTTGGAAAACCATTCCCCGAGAGTAGTTAGTGGTTCACAGTCTAGCTGGAAGGGAATATTTAGTGGGGTCCCACAGGGATCATTGTAGGGTCCAGTTCTGTTCAATATCTTCATAAACGATTTAGTGACATATAGCGTACACTTATAAAGTTTGAGGATGATACCAAGCTGGGAGCAGTTGCAAGTCCTTTGGAAGATAGGATTAAAATTCAAAATGATCTGGACAAACTGGATAAATGTTTTGAAGTAAACAGGATGAAATTCAATAATGACAAATGCAAAAATAATTCACTTAGGAAGGAACAATCAATTGCACACATAAAACATGGGAAATGACTGCCTAGGAATGAGTACTGCAGAAAGGGATGTGCGTGATATAATGTATCACAAGGTAAATATGAGTCAACAGTGTCACCCTGTTACAAAAAAAAGCAAACATTCTGGGATGTATTAGCAGAACTATTGTTAGCAAGACACATGAAATAATTCTTCTACTCTACTCCACAGCCTCGGCTGGAGTATAGTGTACAATTCTGGGTGCCATATTTCACGAAAGGCATGGACTAATTGGAGAAAGTTCAGAGGACAGCAACAAAACTGATTAAAGGTCTAGAAAACATAAGCTATGTGGAAAGATTGAGAAAAAATTGTGTGTTTAGTCTGCAGAAGAGAAGACTGAGAGGGTGCATGATAAGTTTTCAAGTACATAAAAGTTTGTTACAAGGAGGAGGGTGAAAAAAATTTCTCCTTACCTCTGAGGATAGGACAAGAAGCAATAGGCTTAAATTGCAGCAAGGGAGGTTTAGGTTGGACATTAGGAAAAACTTCCTAACTGTCAGGGTGGTTAAGCACTGGAACAAATTGCCTAGGGAGGTTGCAGAATCAGTCACTGGTGGTTTTTAAGAGAAGATTGGACAAACACCTCTCAGGAATGGTCTAGTTATTACTTAGTCCTGCCTTGAGTGCAGGGGACTAGATTAGATGACCTATTGAGGTTCCTTCCACTCCTACACTTCTATGATTCCATGCATCACACAATAGTATAGATAGCCAGTAGATTACCAGTTTTTATATGATACTTTACAAGACATTGTTTGGCTAAATATTCTGACAACAGCATTTTGCCAGCTCGTTCTTAATTACCAGGTACAACCCTCATATAAAACAATTTTGATACCCTTAATCTATTTCCCAATGAACGGGTGTCAATATCACACAGACCACTGTAACAACAGGATTCCTTTTAAGCAGATGCAATGGAGCAATCAAGGAATTAATGTTGCCCAGGAAATGCAATATATGTGCTCTGTGGATAAATTAACGACCTCATTTTCCATGCTTGTCAGTCTGCAGTAGTTCACAGACATTAATATCATCAATCTGTGTGTCTGTCTATCTAAAGCATTTCTAAGCACCTATCATCTTCGTCTCTAAGCTATTTGCTTCTCTGATACAACCCTCCATTCCAGGGGATAAGCTAGAATTCATCTTGCAGACTTCTGAGCTGTGGGCAGATAGATTTTTCAATAATGGTTACTGAAAGAACAGGAAAGAGCGTTATTTAGCGGGTATGCCTGCAGTGACACAACCGTTTCCACTTCTGCAACTCTTTTTGTAACTCTTAGGGCTGGTCCACACTAAGAAGCGGGGTCGAACTAGGGTACGCAAATTCAGCTACGTGAATAGCATAGCTGAATTCGAAGTACCCTAGTTTGAATTACTCACCCGTCCAGACGCTGCGGAATCGAAATCCGCAGCTCCAAGGTCGACTCCGCCACCGCCGTTTGCAGTGGTGGAGTACCGGAGTCGACCGCGGCGCTTCCGGAGTTCGAACTATCGCGTCCACATTAGACGCGATAGTTTGAACTCCGAGAATTCGAACTCACCGCGTCGACCCGGCTGGTAAATGTAGACTATCCCTTAGTTTTACCCTAGAAGCTATATTCCTCTCTCTATATATATGCCTTGTTTTCCTTCATTCTTCCTTTGCCATTTTCTCAAAATAGCAGGCCATAAAAGATTGTTTTATAAACTGCCCAGTTTGTTTGTTTTTTCATAACTAAGTTCTGCAAAGAGAATATGCTACAAATTTGCACAGAGTGCACAAAATAACAAAAGTCTAAACACAAGAAACTTATCATACTCTTAAGTATCATCACATCATAGTTATATTATCAAGCAATATTTAAAATATTTGGTTTGTGATAGAAAATAACAGTTTAATTATCCTTAAACATAGCTGTCTGGGCACATTACAAAGGTTATATATCTGATCTGATGTCACTAAAATGCAAGCAACACTTTATGTACAGATTGTTCATTGACTATTGTTGCTAAGACATTAACACAGTTATTATGAAGTTTAAGGAAGTGAATTACAGTGACAGAAATGGAGAAGTGGAAATCATACAGCAACAGACAATGTGAGCAATGTGAAATAAGAGGCTAGTTGAACAGTGAAAATATACACTATGCACACAATGGTCATCTTAGATAAATTTATGTCACTTTTCTCTTTAAGACAGTTCTCAGGGATGTTAAGGAAAGGATTGCACAGAGTGATTAGAAAGTCATGAATATCCTCACGTGAGCACTTCAGTCATAACTAATCAATACAGCTAACATTATAAAACTTGGTCACCTTGAGCAAAGTTTCAACAAATTATACAATCATTTCACATGGGAGAAGCCTGGAAAAACCCACTGCATCTTTAGCTTCTAGGTCACGTCTGGGTGTCTGGAAATAATTGAAGCATCAGCTAGGTAGCCTGGTGTAACTTGGTTATTAATAGTGAAATCATCCTGATAGATTTGGGGTAGGAGAAGGGAGGGCTGAGGTATATGACTTAATATAAAATGGCCTTTTTCAGATATCTTTTTACCAACTTTGATTTCTTCCTCAATCCTTCTGTTCCTGTTCCCTCCTCCCTTTTGGCACAAGATCTTAGTGATTTCTTCAAAGAAAAAAAAATAAGATTCACTATGATCTCCATAGTCCACTTTCCAACCTTCCTTTCCCCTTTGTATCCCTTAATAACCTCTCCTCCTTCTGCCTTGTCACGGATACAAACTTCCTGCCTTCTCTCTTCATCCCATCCCTCTGCCAGCCAAAGTAACACCACCCACTCTTTTTCTTCTAAACTTCCTTACTTCTAATCTCATCTCCTCTCTCACTCTTCTCTTCAACTTCTCATGTCTTTTCAGTTTCTTTTTCTATTCAGTACGAACATATTGGGGACTCTACGATCTTGAGCAAGGCCACCCTATTGCCCACTCTAAACTCACTAAATGTAGTGTCTAAAACCACTGAATGGCATTTATTTCCTCCAATTCCATTCTTGATGCTCCAATGTGACTTCTGTCCTCCATGCTCCACTAAAAATGTCTCTAATGACCCTTCCATGATCTCAGAACCTGCACTCCTTTATCCTCCTTGACCTCTGAACTTCAAATATTCTCAGAATAATCTTAATATATGTATAGTCATTAAGGACTCTTGTGCCAGCCAAAGTACCCACAGCTAATGGTGTTGTACCAAGCATCCTGTAATGAAGTTCCCAAATTTGGATCAACCCTTTGAATCCATGAATCTCTGGAGTGGCACCAGGCAGGGTCAGAGCACGCATCCCTTTGCACATTGATGGAAAGTTTGCGTGCATGTATGTTGAGGGGTTTTGTCCACCCTGGCAACGTGAATAAAGAGCATGCATCACAGCTTTTGAATATAATGAAAGATTAAAGGAAGGCAAGATCTTTGGGAGGTTGTGACATTTTGCACAAAATCAAACCAGTGTATGTTCAGCATTTGGTGCTGATAAAGCATATGGAATGCCTCTAGATGCTGCAAGTCTGCTTGTAAGAGGGTCCAGGTTCCTTATCCATATAGCAACAAAGGCAGTGCACAGGTCTGATAGGTGCTGAACTTTGTTTCAGCATGTCATAGGTCTCACCCCCACTCTGAACTTTAGGGTACAGATGTGGGGACCTGCATGAACACTTCTAAGCTTAATTACCAGCTTAGAGCTGGTCTCGCTGCCACCATCCAGATTTCTGAGTTATCTGGAAAACTCTCTTCCCCCAAAAAACTTTCCCTTCCCTGGGTAGCCTTGAGAGACTCCTCCACCAAGTCCCTGCTGAACACAGATCCAAATCCCTTGGATCTTAAAACAAGGATAATTTAACCATCCCCACTCCTTTCCCCCACCAATTCCTGGTGAGTCCAGATCCAATCCCCTTGGACCTTAAAACAAGGAAAAATCAATCAAGGTCATAAAAAGAAGGCTTTTAATTAAAGAAAAGAAAAGTAAAAGAAAAAAACCTCTGGGAGACAGCATACAAGCTGATCTCACAGACAACAGATTTAAAACACAAGATGTTCTGCTGGGCAAAAACCTTAATACACACAAGAATACCCAATTTGATAATTCCCCTAATTGCACAAAGACAAGTTACAAAGAAAATAAACATGAACCTATTTATTCCTTTCTAAAACGTACTACTCTGATAAGTGGCTTGTTCCTTGATCTTTTTCACTCCGGCTGAAACTGAAACTGACTCTAAACAAAGGAAACTTCCCTCCTTCCTTTTGAAACATCTTGTTCCCCCATTGGTTCCTCTGGTCAGGTGTCAGCTAGGCTAGGTGAACTTCTTAACCCTTTGCAGGTAAAAGTGGCATTACCCCTTAACTATCTGTTTATGACATAGCACAAAGACATTTTTGCATCTATAAGCAAGACATGGACTTCATACAGGAGGCAGAAAGGCCCATTTGTCAAAGAACATCCAGTTTGCGGTGACAGTTAGAACTCTGCTGCTCAAATAGTTATATTGTCTCAGCACTCTGACCATATCAACCCCCTCTTCAATCCTGCATCTAATATAAGCTTGATTTTAACTTGAAGGTCCTTCATAATATAGTCCCACACTGTAGACAGTAAGCCTTATATCTATGTGACATGCTGGAGATATCCAGAGACATGAGCCACTGTGTCACCTCTCTGCCTCAGCAAGAGTGAGTTTAGCAAGAGATTAGACTGTGCGGTTATTGCAAACTCCTCAAGGCTTTCCCAGACCAAACTTTGCCTAGCAGGTAACTATTAGTGAAATTCAGCCCCCAAGCTCCTCAGAGATGTTTTTCTGCAAATCATAACACTTAATAGAGTAACAGAAGATATTAAGTTTTCTGCTCCGTTGAAGAGTGAGGACATTACAGTTCATTAATTTAAAGGGGGTAAATATACCCTTCCCTTCAAAAACAGCACTGAATTGGTTTATTGTAAAAGTAAAACAAGTTTATTAAAACAAAAGCAATAGGTTTAAGGGATGCCAAGTATAATGGAGAATGTTTCAAAACAAACAGAAATATAAATGCACTTCTGAGACTAAAATCCAATGTAACACATTTAACAAACGGGGGTGTTTTGTTCAAAATAATTTTCTCGCCACATTTCTTCCAGCATTGTGAGTTCAAGATGCTGATTTTCTTCGTCTCCTCAGGTGAAAGATCATTTAGGGATGTGTTCCCCTTCTGCTTATAGTCGAGTAAACATTTGAAATATATTCTTCTGAGATGTATCCCAAAATAAAAGTTCCTTGTCTCTACTGGGTGTGGATGCCATGCTAGCTGGTGTGGTTTCCATGCTGGTCTTCTCCCCAGCTGGTGATTTTTACAATGCAGATTATTTCTCCCTGAGACCCTTAGTACAAATGAATAGTCCATTGAATTTGGACATGCTTGGTCTGACATGTTGGCCTCTTTCCTTTGTCTGGAGAAAAACTGTTTACCACTCCCCCTGACATGCCTGGTTTAAACACTTTTTCATAGAATCATAGACTTTAAAGTCAGAAGGGATCATCATGATCTAGTCTGACCTCCTGCACAACACAGGCCACAGAATCTCACCCACTCACTCCTTAAAAAAAAACCCTAACCTATATCTGAGCCATTGAAGTCCTCAAATCATGGTTTAAAGATTTCAAGGTGCAGAGAATCCTCCAGAAAGTGACCCGTGACCCACACTACAGAGGAAGGCAAAAAACCCCAGGGCCTCTGCCAATCTGCCCTGAGGGAAAATTCCTTCCCAACCCCAAATATGGCGATCAGTTAAACCCTGAGCATGTGGGCAAGACTAACCAGCCAGACACCCAGGAAAGAATTCTCTGTAGTAACTCAGATCCCACCCCATCTAACATCCCATCACAGGCCATTGGGCATATTTACTGCTAATAGTCAAAGATCAATTAATTGCCAAAATTAGGCTATCCCATCATACCATTCCCTCCATAAACTTATCAAATTTAGTCTTGAAGCCAGATATATCTTTTGCCTCCACTACTCCCCTTGGCAGACTGTTCCAGAACTTCACTCTTCTGATGGTTAGAAACCTTCTTCTAATTTCAGACTTTAAAGCATAATATCAGTGAGTATCCATAATTCCACATGCCGCATTATCACATACATTACTTAATGATATGATTGACCAGTGTGCTGTTATTTTCAAGTGATAGCTCACAAGGCATAATTTATATAAATATTATTACAGTAGCCTGTAGGGTGTAAATAGAGGGGTGCCCAACGTCAAAATCTATAGCTGGTAGGCTGACTGAAGTAAAATGACAAACAGAATAATCATCTTCTGATTAGATGTGGAGCTTGCCAAGCCAATCTGAGGCAGTCTCATCTGCAAAATGCAGAGTCTTCAGAGCACCATCACATCTGGTCAGAGGGCTGTCATCAGTGATACGTAACTGCGTCTTTGGCCACAGTCGTGTGGGATTCCCTCTTTGGCCCCAGGTGTGAAGCCTGGCTGCACTTTGACCCAGGTTCATTAGATATCAGTTTAGAAGGGCCCATTAGCAGTGTGGCCGGTTGGGTCAGTATAAGAGAATGGCTTCTGGTGTCAGAGTAAAAAATTTAATAGATTCAAAGAGGGATTGGATGTTTATATGCAAACAAAGTTTTGAAAAGGATATAAAACTGCATGCTTTTGGGTTTAAATCAAACTAACTTTTAGGGGGTAGGATGAGCTCTTCCAGGGGGCATCATACTAGATCTGCTTACTGGGGGGTTTCTTGCCCCTTTCTCTGTGGCATCTGATGCTAGTCACAGCAGGAGATAAGAAACCAGACTCGATACACCAGGGGTGGGCAACCTTTCAGAAGTGGTGTGCCGAGTCTTCATTTATTCACTCTGATTTAAGGTTTTGCATGCCAGTAATACATTTTAACATTTTTAGGTCTCTTTCTATAAGTCTATAATATATAATTAATCTATTGTTGCATGTAAAGTAAATAAGGTTTTTAAAATGTTTAAGAAGCTTCATTTAAAATTAAATTAAAATGCAGAGCCCCCGAACTGGTGACCAGGACCTGGGTGTGTGAGTGCCACTGAAAATTAGCTCACGTGCCGCCTTCGGCACATGTGCCATAGGTTGCCTACCCCTGCGATACGCTATGGGTCTAATCCACTATGACAACTCCTATATAGCTAGTTGGTTTAGTTACCTGTTGTGATTTTGACCCTTGGCTTTGCTCTATCAGCATTTTACAACTTTTATCACTATTCACTTTGCTCTTCCTGTAAATATCTCTATATTTTCTCCCATACCTCCTGTGGTGACATGTGGTGAAAACCCTCTGATAAAATCTGAAACAGCCACCACTTTACATCTCCTTCACATCCCTCTTCAGGCTCACCTTTACCATGATCATCTATAAACCCAGCTTACTCATCATGGCTAGACAAGTGAAAACAAAACTGACACCCCCCACACACATTCCCCCAAACGCTCTTTTTCGTTTGGCAAACCAAGCAAACAAACAAACAAACAAGTAAGCAAGCAAGCAAACAAATAAAATATATCTATTATTTGTTCAGTTCTAATTCAGGTTAGAATGTAGAACAGAATCTGCAGGATTGGACCATATATCGGTATTCTGAAATTCACATTATTAAGATGATTTCCTATACACAGAGGGGAAAATACTCTAATGCTTACTGGAGATTTCATTCCTCACCAAGAAACCAAATGGGGAGAGTGCTCTGTTAACCACTGTCAAACCTCATATGGAAGCAACTCACCATATACCAATGACACTGCTCCATCCCAAACATGGGTCAAATTAATTCATGGTATAAAGTTGACTGAAGGCCAGTAAAGGCTCATGACTCTTTTTTTTTTTCTCCTTTAGAAATACTGGACAGTACCTACTTGAGAAAGTAGTAATTTGCAAAGACACTCAGATTTTAATGGTTCTTGCAGTTACAGTAAATATTTCTTTGATTTGTTCCCCTCTCCATCCCAAGATGGTAAATATGGAAAAGAAGCTACATTTGCTCCTAAGGTAGTAACTGACATACTGTGAAGTGCCTCTCAACCTTTCTTAATGTTAGGCCTGAATAAAGATGTAGCACAAAATCAGTTGTGCTAACCTGAAGTCAAGCATCTAGAGGTTTCTGGGTAAACCCAGAGTGAAATACTGAAAATCAGAATTGTCTCACAAAGCCCTGGGAAAGAGTAAGATAAGTGAAGGGGCTGGGACCAGCTGTGTTATGTTGAGAGACAAACTGTCTCAAGTACTGATAAGAAACACAAGCATCTCACAGTTCTGACTTACTCCTTGGTTTAGTGTTCGGTGTGTTTTTAACTCCCTCACATTCCTAACCTTTGGTGCTTGTTGAGATATTAACAATATAATGCTGTAGAGACTAGGCATGCGTATATATTAAAAGGTGTCTAATTTCTAGTTGTTAGACAAAGGGGGTGGATTGCTCTAGTGAATGATCTATGACGTAATAAAACTGTCTATATAAGCTATACTAAGCTGTAAAGGGGGGGCTGGTTCTTTTCGGATACGAGCTGTTCTTTACTGATACGTGCACTTGTCAATAAAGAACTTTTGATCGGACCTTGCTGGTGTTGCCTGTCTCTCTGCGGTCAGACAACGAACTTCGCTGTTGGGGTTCGAGTCCCCGACATCTTTGGCGACTCCGCCGGGACTTTGTCTGACTCTCCGGCGGGGGATCAGACTCTGAGGCAACGCAGCGCGCATCCTCTGATTTAGAGGAGCCTTGCCTGGTAATCTGATCTCTGCGTCGGCGATAAGGCGAGTTCTGTGAACCAGCTGAAGCTCGTAGAAATCCAGCAACATCCACCTACCCGTTGAGTAGGGTTAAGGTTCCCTGGGTTAGAGTCCCAGTGCAGATTGTCGGGGTTAGAGTCCCTGACATTAATTACAAGGTTCAGTCTCAATTTAGTTCACATTTATTGTTTTATAATATTTACACAAAATACATGATGCATGAAAAAGAGTCTACACAAATCAAACTGATGCTGACCTTAGCAGAATTACAGGGATATTTTTGCAAGGATGAACTGCTCTTGACCTGTTTCTCCAATGAAGTAAATCTAGCATGCTTTCCATTAACATGATACTTTGATGTTCTAGTCTAGCTCCCAGTGGCTATGTGTCAATATCAAAAAAACCCATCATTGCAAATGGCATTAATAGCACCGGCAGAGAGGCCAAAGATTATTTGGGCCATGGACACTAAAGTATCTTCTCACCCCTAGAGTTAGTACAGCTAGATCAAGTGAAGCAGCCTGCAAAAGCTTATACTGGCAATGCAAACTTTCAAGAGCATACACAGACAGACACACACATGGCACCAGCCAAGATTAGATTTGATCTTACAGTTCAGTTTGTTTTATTTACCTTCAGGAGTCCATTTATTCCTCAGTGTTGTCTAAATAAACAGACTTTCATTACCCAAAAAGGTTTATAGTGCACAGTTGAAAATGTGTATGCACTGAGAGTCTGAGAAGATTTGAATTCATTCCTAATTCACACAGTGCTTAACAAGTCTCAGTTAAAGTGAGAGCTACTTTCTTCAATGAATATTTTATGTTTTGAAGAGTCTAGCAAATAGACCCTAAGTATAGCTAAACTAATATCCTTTACATTTAATCATGCAGACGGTAACTATAACCAATTACTTAATGCGTGTGCATGCACATATGTGCATTTGGTAAATGCACGCATCACAATGTGAGAGCATGATTAATTGCTTTATTAAATAACAACAGGCCACTTGGCCCAAAACACTTACCTCCAAGTTTGTTTCAACTTCAGCTCTCTGCTTGTCATGTGGAAAGTGTGCAGGAGATAGAGAGAAGTGATTCAACACAAGGTAGGGAAGGAACATTATAAGCTATATAGCACTAAATTAGAAGAGAAATCTGGCTTTGGAACTTTATCCTTTCCAAAGAGACCTAAGTACTAAAATCATATACAAACAAAAAACCATAGTTATGGAGAAACGTTGCTAAAATTAAGAGGAATTATTAAACCGGTAAAGTACAAATGAAATGGAATGTTTTGCATGAAATATTTGGCCATTTCCCAACTTTGGTCTGCACACAAAAAATCCAGTGATGTCAATGGGAATTCCACTTGTGGGTTGAGAACATGACATAGCTTTTTGCATGCATGATGTTCTTGGAATGAACAAGGAAAGTGATTTTGTTTGAATGGTGTGGCACTTACATTTTTAATTAACATTTCGCTTTTAGGTCTTAACATGTTTATCTGTGTGACCTACGGAGTCCCTCAATGCCAACTGGCAGAGAGAACACCACATAACTCACATGAGGCCTGACACACTCATTTCCCTAATGCACTTCTCATGATCTGTATTTAAAATGTGTCATGTGAGGCATCATATGCAATCTGATAACATACTGACCATTAATATTGTGTTTTGTATGCACAGGAGGTGCATAACAATTATAGATGCATTCTTAAAAGGTGTTTTGCAAGCAGTGAGTAAACCCAGCAAGTCCTAGACCAAGGAATGTTATTTTCCCTGTTTTCCTGTGTCTCCAAAGTAAATTGAGTCAGGTAACACCTCAGAAGACAACGAAAAGTACATCTGCAGAGAAGGTAAACAAAGCTATCAAGGTAAATGTGCAGGTGCAAAGACCACTTAAGGATCACAGTGGGGGATTGGAGCCTGCACCCCCACAAAACCTTCCTGGCTTTTGAAACAGAGACAATAGACTTTAAGAGATATAAGGAGAAACAGAAAGCTATTTTGGCATCCACCACTGGGAGAACAAAAGAGGCTAGTGGTCCTGTAACCTGAGAAATGAGGATCCTTCAGCTAAAGGGTTGAATTCTCTGGGAACTGACTATAGGTAAACCTGCTTAGACAAAGAACATAACTTGCTGAAGTTAAAACTTAGTCACTAGAAAGTGTGGTTTGTTTTGTTTTTCTTGTAACCATATCTGTGTCTTTTATTCTTATTTATCATTATTTAAATTTATGTTCTTTATTAATAAACTCATTCTTGCTTAATTACAAAACCATTTCAGTGTTTTGCATTAAACTGAAGTGTTGGTCTTCAGCTAAATTAACAGGTTAGTGTGTGCTCTGTCTCTTGGGAGGCAGGAAACATATGTACTGTGGGAGCCAGGGAGAGGGACTGGATGCTGCAGAAAGACATCTCTTGGGGAACTTGGAATTCACTGATTGTTACTTGCAAAGCAAGGTTTGCACTGGCAGAATCCAGAAGAGTTTTCTGGGAAGGCACATGAGCTGGTGTATCAGGATGCTGGCACATAGTTTAGCAGCAGCAAAACTCTTATTAAAGCAGAGTGGTAACTCAGTGGCTCACAGTTCTGGATGACCAGAGCAGTGTCACAATCTGCAGTGAAGGGAAATATACCCAGCTTGTAAAGCACCTGCATCATTCAAGGCCACAATTAGCCCTTGTGAATGGGGCTTGAGAGCAGTGGCCATGCAGAAGGTTCTGCATCCCTTGCAAAAAGCAGAGTTGATTTGTGGAGCCTTTGGGCAGAGCCAGTGCTAGACATAAACATCCTAAGCAATTGCTTAGGGCCCTGAGCAGATCAAGGGGCCCTCTGTTAATTATTAGTATGTGTTGGGGGCGGGGATTTCTGCTTAGGGCCCCCAGTGGGCTAACACTGGCATAGATTGTGTGGAGGGTCTACTGGAAGGAAGCTTGAACTTCAATTGCAGAGAAGACCTGCAAAGGAGTTGCATTTGCTGTTCTGACCTGTAGCCTGCAACACCAGTCATGGAGGGGCTTTATTGTCTGCCCAGATGAAATGCTGGTGGATGAGGAGAATTACATCTCCCAGTAACTGCAGAATTTCCTGAATTTAGCAAACAATAGGGTAGTCTCCACTCTCCTTTAGGTGATCAATACTTACAGGGCCAAACCCTGAAGTCCTTCTGCAATCAAACAGAGCTTTCCATGAGTGAATGGTGACAGATTGAGATCCATGGAATTTTTTGGGCCCAAAGACTATAGAGATTAATGGACCCAAAAGTATACATTTCACATGTCAAATGGAACGGGTCAGATTCATAGGTGCATCTCAAAACTCTAAAGTGGTGTCATTTATTCACTCTCTAAAGGACACCATCTACCGCAGTGGTAGCCAACTTGCAGCCCGTGCGGCCCATGGGCTGCAGGTTGCCCACCACTGATCTATAGAATCGCCAGCACTAGCCTATCATGACCTTTATAGCACACTTGGAGCTGTCTACTTGTAAGTAATACATCCCACATTCATGCTAATAAAGCCTTTATGCCACATAGCATCATGCATTCTTTCTCATTTAAATTCTATGTGCTTTAGCCTTACTTATTTTATTCCATCTCTTTACTCCATTTTGAATGAACTATTTTAGACGTTAGTTCCCTTCTCGTCCTTATTCTTTTTGTCTCCGGTTTTTTAAATCCTCAAGAATTAATCTTATACCTTTTCAATCAACTCTGTCATAAGAATTAGTAACATAAGAACTTAAACCTTTATTGCCTTTTCTTAAATAAAGTGTTCTAAAAAAGAGCTATTTTATTACAACTATTTTCTCCCTGTTGCACAGTTCTTGAATGGGAATAAAGTCTAGTAATATGTACATATTACAAAGGATATAATCCATGAATTTAAACATAGGGACTTTTCATAAGCTAAAAAATTTGGCCTGAAATACAGAGTATGTTCTTAACAGTCAATAAAACCATTACAAATTAAACACATCTGCTATTCTGCAGACTAATATACTGCATTTTCTCTCCCACACATTACCTTTGCATCATTTCCAAAAACATTTTACCATGTACTCAGCTGCCTCAGAGAATACCGCAGTACATTTCTATGTGAGTTAAAATGATAAGCATTGTTCTTTAACTTCTCATTCATTGGTTCAAGCTTTGTTATTGCAGATGACAAGTTATTGGTAACCTCTCAGAAAGAGTTTATACTATTTATATATTACTCATACATACAGACCACTTCTACTACATTGTATTCTTCAGTCTACTCATAAAATATAACCCTTTCAAATACAGTCATTTTTAAAAGGGTTTTCTTCCCCCCCCCCCTTCTCTTAATCTTATTCAGTTTGACACAAGACTCTCAGAATTCAGGTGAAACAAGGGCCTTCTACTCAGGAGGACAGTAGGTCCTAGACCTGAGTAGCATTCCTCCCTCATCTTTCATTTAATGGTGTTGGGTGCCATACAAAACTCTAAAATAGATATGATAGGACCAAGATGAGTGAAGCTGCTGCCATAGGTCTCTGATCTTATGGAAAAACCTGGCTTTCAATGACACCATACATCCTGCTTCTTCTTTTAACGATGCAGCAAGGAGAAAGAAAATAAACAGGATTGAGAGAGGCCACCTCACTCTCGTCAAGGGAAGGGTGGAGGAACAGAGTTATTTGGGGACACAAGATAAGAGAAGATATTCTTCTTCCAACCTACTTTTCAGAAATATTTCAGAGATGGCTGCATTTCAGTAGCAAGTGAAATGAATCCTGCTTCTAAACACCTATTAGGTAGGTTGTGATTCCGAGCTCAAAGGGACACACTCATTCTAGATTTGTTCTAACTACAGAGCTAAAAATAGAGACTAGCCATGGCAGTGCAAGTGTGGGATGGCTAGCCCAGAGTCTCAGATGGGTAGTACTTGGGCTGGCACTCCTGTGCTGCTGCAATGTAATTTTTAGCATTCTAGCTCAGAGAACGTCTCCGTGATCTTGGACTCCTAGGAGTCATGCTGGCAGCTCCAAGGCTAGACATACCTCTATAGTTTTTAAAGTGTCTTGGAAATTTTTGTAGTAAAAGCCACTCTATAAATATAATCTTGAATTAGAGGTAGTAGTCCATGGGTTCTGAATAGAGAATATGTGTACTCGATATTTTCCCAATGTATCTTCTTCCTGGGGTTTGTCTTTACTGGTAACTTAAGATCAGATTGTGTCCCATTCTATGTGACAGATCTGAGACACCAGGAGGAATAGGGCTCCATACATCTTTGGGCCTGGTTATGTAAAGGGTAAGCATACTATGTGTCAGAGCTGGTAGGCAGAAAATACAAAGGGTAGAGAAGAGTATACTTTTGGCCCTTTCTCACCAGCACACCAGAGCCAGCACTGGGTTGTCTCATAATGTATTTCTAAGTAAAGGCCAACAGGAAGTTGCCACTGCTCCCACGCACAAAGCAACGGCAATAGAGAAAAACGTGCCCGTGCCCCCTGAGCTACTGCTGGGGTGGTGCAGCTGTGGTTCACGGCTGTATCTAAAGGCACAATCCAGTCCTAATCATGAATGTCTTATGGAATTTTCAAATTCCGGCTTTTAATAATTCACCATGTATTAGGTTCATGCATCCATACCTAAAAGCATCGTATTCCTGCCTGCCTCTTTGTTTTCTTACAAATAAAAAATCTTTCACGGGATCTCCTTCATGTTTTTCAAAAATTAATTATGCAGAGAACTTGAAATTCAACTTTTTAGTTTGTTATTATAAAGACTTGGAAGAGCCTTAATTCTAGAGTAATGAAAGCGATGCTACAATAAGTAGTGTGCATTTGGAAAATTATTCATAAGCAAGTTTAGACCTGTTTTGCAGACTCCAGCTTGAGTTCATTTGTCTCCTTTTGCATTCTTTCCAGCTAATCTCACATTTGAGAAATAATCAATAGTTTGATACATTACTGAAATGAAAATTAATATAAATGAATAAGCAGCTAAATTGATTCTGCACTGTTAAGTTTCACCTAGGACCGTGACCTACAAGTAAAAGAGAAAAAACATATGATTAGGGTTGCAGTTATTAGGGTGAAATATATTCATGGTTGCACTGTTTCCAGTTTTTAGAAAAGGTGAATCTATATACTAACATAAACCACATGTTCTTAGTGATATGTGTAAGAAAAGAAAATCCCCAAAAATATTTGATTAAGCAAAAAGTTTAATTGTAAATTCACCTGGGGATTCAAGTAATCTGGGTGGCTAATATAGGGCATTAGTAATATGTACATACATGGGGACATGATAGTAGTTTTCAAGTATCTAAAAAAGTGTCATGAGATGAGAGAAAACTTGTTCATCTTAGCCTCTAAGGATTTTGTAAGGCATTTGATACGGTACCGCATGAGAAATTACTGGTTAAATTGGAAAAGATGGGGATCGAAATGAAAATCCAGAGGTGGATAAGGAGCAGGTTAAAGGGGAGACTGCAGAGGGTCGTATTGAAGGGTGATCTGTCGGGTTGGAGGGGGGTTACCAGGGGAGTTCCTCAAGGTTCGGTTTTGGGTCCGATTTTATTTAATCTATTTATCGCTGACCTCGGAACCAAAAGTAGGAGTGGGCTGATAAAGTTTGCGGATGACACCAAGTTGGGAGGTATTGCCAATTCGGAAAAGGATCGGGATAGCCTCCAGGGAGATTTGGATGATCTTGTAAACTGGAGTATTAGTAACAGGATGAAATTCAATAACGAGAAGTGTAAGGTTATGCATTTAGGGATGACTAAGAAGAATTTTAGTTATAAGCTGGGAACGCACCAGTTGGAAGTAATGGAGGAGGCGAAGGACCTAGGTTGATCGTAGGATGACTATGAGTAGGCAATGTGATGTGGCCGTTAAAAAAGCTAATGCGGTCTTGGGATGCATTAGGCGAGGTATTTCTAGTAGAGATAAGGAGGTGCTAGTCCCGTTATATAAGGCGTTGGTGAGACCTCATTTGGAGTATTGTGTGCAGTTTTGGTCTCCCATGTTTAAGAAGGATGAATTCAAACTGGAACAGGTACAAAGAAGGGCCACTAGAATGATCCGAGGAATGGAAAACCTGTCGTATGAAAGGAGACTTGAGGAGCTCGGTTTGTTTTCCTTAACCAAAAGAAGGATAAGAGGAGATATGATTGCTCTCTTTAAATATATCAGAGAGATAAATACCAGGGAAGGAGAGGAATTATTTCAGCTCAGTGCTCATGTGGACACGAGGACAAATGGATATAAATTGTCAGTCAGGAAATTTAGGCTTGAAATTTGATGAAGGTTCCTAACCATCAGAGGAGTGCAATTCTGGAACAGCCTACCGAGGGAAACAGTGGGGGCGAAGGACCTCCATGACTTTAAGATTAAGCTGGATAAGTTTATGGAGGGGATGGTATGATAGGATAATGGGTTTAGTCAATAGGTCAATAACGTGCCACACTGGTAATTAGTACAAAGGGTAAATGTTGGGATATTGTTAGCCTTTTCCAGAGGGTCTGGCTGAAGAGTCTTGCCCACATGCTCGGGGTTCAGCTGATCGCCATATTTGGGGTCGGGAAGGAATTTTCCTCCAGGGTAGATTGGCAGTGGCCCTGGAGGTTTTTCACCTTCCTCCGAAGCATGGGGCAGGGGTCACTTGCTGGTGGATTATCTGCTACTTGAAATCTTTAAATCATGATTTGGAGCATTCAACAGCAGAGTCAAGGGAGAGAATTAGTTCAGGAGTGGAGTATCAGAGGGGTAGCCATGTTAGTCCGGTTCTGTAGAAGCAGCAAAGAATCCTGTAGCACCTTATAGACTAACAGACGTTTTGCAGCATGAGCTTTCGTGGGTGAATACCCACTTCTTCGGATGCAAGCAGTGGGTGGATCGGCTTATGTGGCCTGCATCTTGCAGGAGGTCAGACTAGATGATCATAATGGTCCCTTCTGATCTTGAATTCTATGATTCTATGATTCTATGATAGAACAAGAAGCAATGGGCTTAAACTGCACCAAGGGAGGTTTAGGTTGGACATTAGGAAAAAGTTCCTAACTGTCAGGGTGGTTAAGCATTGGAATAAACTGCCTAGGGAGGTTGTGGAATCTCCATCTCTGGCGATATTTAAGAGCAGGTTAGCTAAATGTCTATCAGGGATGGTCTAGACAGTATTTGGTCCTGCCATGAGGGCAGGGGACTGGACTCAAGGTTCCTTCCAGTCCTAGAGTCTATGAATCTATGAATACTAGTTAAAACTGCATCATCTGTACAAAAAAATTGCTTTCATTTTGAATATTGTATTTCAATTTATGATGTACATGCACCGGGTTTATGAATAGACCTGATTAGAAAAATACTATTGTTACTCCAAAATTTGAACTCAAGGCACCCCAATAGTGGTCTGTCCATAAATGTAAACCAATAGTTAATTTGGCCCACTTCATTTGGGTAACAGGATATGACCCATCCTAGAGGAATGTCCCGGGTTTTACCAGTGAGTTGGTCTCTGACCCTCAGAGGACTCCCCAGAACAGACAATTCTGTTAATCCATGAGAAGGCACAGATACAGCCCTTTGCTCAAAGCAGCAATTCTTTGAAAACAAAGTAACATTTATTCAAAGAAAATTTCCAGTTACAATGCTCTTAATAATCAAGAAAGAATACATTGTAATACATGACACATAGCATAGCACAATTGCATTGCAGTTAGAAATCATATGCTAAGGCAACACACTAGATTACACAGACCATATAGCAGATGCAATGTTGCATGATACAGTACACATTGAACCCCTTAAACAAATGTATAAAACCTTAATATCATGCTATTAAATCTATTACAATGTAACACACAGGTTTCCTATACAAATGTAAAATGCAACATTACAATTAAAGATCATTAAATATTAACATTCTATGAGTGATGCTTAATCAGTCATAGAATGGGTGGGGTACAAATCCATTCAAATGCAGGCATCCAGCTTTATTTAGACTCATACTCATGCATTCTTTATAATTAAAAAGGAATTATATACTTACTTTCCTGCTTTATAATCCCTCTGTACCATTTTAAGGGTCCTTCTGCTCTGTCAGATAGTGATTTCTGCTCTGCTGCTGCTTATTCAAATCTCATTCTTGCTCTTCTGCTGCTGTCTTCTCACTTTGCTACTACTTCAGGGTTTCTCAAACAGGGGTCGCTGCTTGTGTAGGGAAAGCCCCTGGTGGGCCGGGCTGGTGTGTTTATCTGCCCCATCCAGAGGTCCAGCCGAACGCGGCTCCCACTGGCCGTGGATCGCTGCTTCGGGCCAATGGGAGCTGCTGGAAGTGGCATGGGCTGAGGGACTTACTTACAAAGCAATTGTGGAATGTGTGTGAGAGAGACAGATGGGGGGGTGGGAGTCAGGGTCTGTTGCTGTCTGAACTTACAAGGCAGCATGCTGACATGCTCTCAGACTCCCCAAAACCCACTCTCTCTCCCCCCACATACACACAACACACTCCCTGTCACACTCCACCTCACCCCCCTCATTTGAAAAGCACGTTGCAGCCACTTGAATGCTGGGATAGCTAGCACAATGCACTGCTCTCTGTGGCCATTGCAAGAGCTGCTAATGTGGCCACACCAGTGCGCTTGCAGCTGTCAGTGTGGACAGATTGCAGCGCTTTCCCTACTGTGCACTACAAAGGCTAGATTAACTCAAAGTGCTCTACATCTGCAAGTGTAACCATGCCCTTAGAAAAGGCTGCTCCAGAATAGGCTTTGTATCCATGCAAACTGAAAGCTCAGTTCAAGTCTTGGCAACCTTGGCAAAGGGCATTTCCTAAGGATCAGTATCTGGGGTGAGGGCTGGTGTTTCACAATGCACAGAAATGCTATCCATTAGTCTAGGAAAATAAGTGACAGCTCCTTTTGAATCTGTAGGGAGAATGATATAGTTGGAATTATTGCACACATGGAGGTATTAGGCATGTAGATAGATACAAATCAAGAGTGTTTCACTCCAAAACATCAGACATTAACAGTATATAGAGAATGATCACCTAGGCAGCTGCCACATGAGACCTTTTTATCTAACTTTCTTTTATATTGACATGATTAGTCTTGATAAGTGTTTTGTTTTGCTATGAATTATTTAACATGCTGGTTTGTTTATATAAATTACAAAATATCTTGTGCATAGGATCATAAAGTCTTGTCTAAATTTCATCAATTAGAAAGTATAAATTTAAGTGTCACTGAGAGATCTTTGTCATTAATATGACAATAAATAAATGTACCCAATGGACTAATGGCCTTTATCTCCAACAAAAAAATAAATATGAGGAGCCAGATCCTCAGATGGTGTAAATTGGAGCTGAATCAATGTAGTTCACCTGAGGATCTGGCTTGAAATGTTGTTTTAATTTTTAAACCCAAATTGTGACTTGGACTACACCTGTGCAGAGAAGTAAGGCTTAGTGAGAACCCATCCTCCCTATGGGTATGTCTACACTACAAGACTATTTTGATTCAACTTAATTCGAATTTGTGGAATCGCCCTTATGAAGTCGAATTTGTGTATCCACACTAAGGACACTAATTCGACTTTGTGATTCCACACTAACAGGGCCAGCGTCGACTTTGGAAGTGGTGCACTGTGGGAATCTATCCCACAGTTCCCGCACTCCCCACTGCCCATTGGAATTCTGGGATTTCCCCCCAATGCATGCTGGGGGGAAAACTGTGTCGAGGGTGGTCTTGGGTAACTGTCAGCATTCAACCGTCACTCCCGCCGGCGGGAAATCAGTTCGCGCACTTTTCCTGTTATAAGTGACAGCGCGGATGCCACAGCACTCCACTGCGATCATGGAGCCCGCTGCGATCATCGCTGCACTTATGGCCATTGTCAACTCCTCACACCTTATCGTCCACCTCTTCAACAGTCAGATGCTGAGAAATCGGGCGAGGAGGCTCTGGCAGCGCGGTGAGGACATGAAGTCTCAGAGTGGCACAGTCCTCTCTGAAAGCACGGTACGCCGCGCCATGGAGATCATGGTGGCAATGGGTCATGTTCATGCTAAGGGATGGCGATTCTGGGCCCGGGAAACAAGCACGGACTGGTGGGACCGCATAGTGCTGCAGGTCTGGGATGAATCACAGTGGCTGCGAAACTTCAGGATGCGTAAGGGGACTTTCCTTGAACTGTGTGACTTGCTGTCCCCTGCCCTGAAGCGCAAGGACACCCGGATGCGAGCAGCCCTGAGTGTGCAGAAGCGAGTGGCCATAGCCCTCTGGAAACTTGCCACGCCAGACAGCTACCGGTCAGTAGCGAACCACTTTGGCGTGGGCAAATCTACCGTGGGGGTTGCTGTGATGCAAGTAGCCAACACAATCGTTGAGCTACTGCTCTCAAAGGTAGTGACCCTGGGAAATGTCCAGGTCATCATAGATGGCTTCGCCACGATGGGATTCCCAAACTGCGGTGGGGCTATAGATGGGACTCACATCCCTATCCTGGGACTGGCCCACCAGGCTAGCCAGTATATTAACCGAAAGGGCTACTTTTCAATGGTGCTGCAAGCAGTGGTGGACCATAGGGGACGTTTTACTAACATCAACGTCGGGTGGCCGGGCAAGGTTCATGACACGCGTGTTTTCAGGAACTCTGGTCTGTTTAGACGCCTGCAGGAAGGTAGTTTCTTCCCGGACCACAAAATAAGTGTTGGGGATGTGGAGATGCCTATAGTGATCCTTGGGGACCCAGCCTACCCGCTAATGCCCTGGCTCATGAAGCCCTATACAGGCGCCTTGGACAGTGACAAGGAGCTCTTCAACTACTGGCTGAGCAAGTGCAGAATGGTGGTGGAGTGTGCTTTCGGACGTCTCAAGGGGAGATGGAGGAGCTTACTCACTCGCTCGGATCTCAGCGAAACCAATATCCCCATTGTTATTGCAGCTTGCTGTGTGCTCCACAATCTCTGTGAGAGCAAGGGGGAGACCTTTATGGTGGGATGGGAGGTTGAGGCAAATCACCTGGCTGCTGATTACGCTCAGCCAGACACCCGTGCAATTAGAAGAGCCCAGCGGGAAGCGCTGTGCATCCGGGAGGCTTTGAAAGCTAGGTTCCTCAGGGAGCGGGGTAACCTGTGACTGTTCAGTTTCTTTACAGAGAAGCTGAACCTGCCCCTGCTTCAGTTACTGTTGACTTTCTTCTGCGGTGACATACCCCGTTCACCACGTTTCCCCACTTCCAACACACGTTTAAAAATAAAGTTAATGGAATATTTTTAATTAGCAATGTTTTCTTTACTAATGAATTAGTGTTAAAGGGTTGAAACAGGGATGCAGACTGTGGTGGGTAGGGTGTGCAGTGATGTACAGACTGCTTCTACACTCGAGGAATGACAGGCTCCTGCCCCTAGAGCGGTCTGCACTGCCGGACTGGTTGTTTCAACGGAGACTGCCATCCCTCCTTTTCGGGACTCTGTGTGCGGGGGCTATGTGGCCTTGTGGCGGGGGAGGACTGGGAGCAGGACGTTTACAGGTGGGTGTGAAGGAAGGGGTGAGGGGTGCAGGCTCTGGGCTGGGGGTGGGGGCGTAGGAAGGGGTGAGGGGTGTGTGGGAAGGGGGAGGAGGTGTAGGGGGATGAGGGCTCTGGCTGGGGATGAGGGTTTGGGGCATTGGAGAGGCTCAGGGCTATGGTGGAAGGGCAGGGTAAGGGCAGCCTGCCTTGCCATTTTTGTAAGGCAGGCGCTAGGACCCTGGGGCACCAGACAGCATTTCTGTGGGGAGCCGCTCTATTGTCAGGCAGGTACGGAGCGCGGCGGGGCGGAGGGGAGACCCGTGGGAGCCAGGGCCAGATCCAGGCAGGAGCGGGGGAGAGACCCAGCTCCAAATATAGCTGGAGCAGGGCACCTGCCACCTATGCACAGAACATGAAAAACAGCTCCCAGACTGACCAGCATGCCTAGTGACTGCACTATGTGTGTGTGACCTGCTGTAGATCCTGCCCCCGTGTATGTATCCAGGTAATGGTGACCGTCCTATGCAATTACCAAACCCCTCCCCCCTCTTCACACAAAGTCTTCTGTAAAGAAACATGACGGAAACAGTAATGAATAGCAAACTATTTTTAATAATCAACTACACAGTGAGGGAACAAAACTGGGATTTGGGCTTGGGTGATCCAGGAAGGGAAGAACTTCTCAAAATTTAGCGAATGAGAGCTTTTTGGTACTTGAGCACTCTGCTGGGGTGGAGTGACAGTTTTCACGGCCCCTGGCACACCTCCTTCTTGTTATTTTGGGTGAGGGGGGTATGGGACTTTGTGGCGGGGGAGGGCGGTTGCAGATACACTGCAGGGGGGCTCTGTCCTCCTGCCTGCGGTCCTGCAGAACATCCACAAGGCGCCTGAGTGTGTCCGTTTGCTCCCTCATTAGTCCAAGCAGCGTTTGAGTCGCCTGTTGGTCCTCCAGACGCCATCTGTCCTCCCGTTTGCTGTGTGAGCGCTGCTGCTGGGAGAGGTTCTCCCTCCACTAGCTCTGTTGGGCCGCCCCGGCTCGGGAGCAGCCCATAAGTTCTGCGAACATCTCGTCCCGTGCTCTTTTTCTTGCGCCGCCTAATCTGCGCCAGCCTCTCTGAGGGGCATGCTGGAGCAGGTCGGGATACAGGTGCAGCTGTGTGATGGGAAAAAGGGATTGACTTCCTTATAAAGATACATTTCCGCAAAGAGGAAACATAGTCTAGTCAGTCTCTGTGAACAAGACCATGCACAGCACTCACTCAGGGAAAGTTCGAATTTTCGGAATTCGCTTTCATTGCCTGGGGGATTGCACTGCAGACCAGACAAGCGGGGCGGGACAGCAGAATCCGTAGAGCAGCCAGGCATGGTAAGCCAAAAACTTTTGGCTGCTTAAAAGTCAATGTATACCACTGTCCTCTTGCTACAGGCAATCCTGAAAGCATAAACTCTGCCCCTGTTGCACCCGCTCGCGTCTGTTCCCTGTGAAAGATCCCTGTATAATGCCACTCTGCAGCCTCCACCACGTGGCTGTAAAGTGACGCTCATTGTTATGCAAAGGAACAGTGAAGCACTCCCAATACTAATAGTACACAAATTACTGTAATTAAATGCAGGAGTCTCTGAGCGAGATCACCCTGAGGAGGGTCACTGAGGCAGATAGAGAGCGCATGCTGCGTGAAAGCCAGCACAAACCAGGGGCCTATGCAGCCATGCTCGTGGAGGCAATGCTCCCGGAGTACCTGATGATAGCCTGGCGCGGAAAACCGTGCTACCACAGAGCACCCAATAAGGCAGCTCTCCCCAGGAACCTCATGCGGAGGCTTTTCGATTACCTGCAGGAGAGCTTCTCAGAAATCTCCCAAGAGGATTTCTGTTCCATCCCCATATATATTGTCCTTCTTTTCGCATAGTTAATATTCCTGTTCTGTTAGAAAAAATGTTTGCATGTTTAAAGCACTTACTGACTGATCCTTCCCCTGATTCAGGGGCCGGGGTAATGGCTGGGGATGATTGGTAGGGGATCTCAGAGAGGGTGATGAAGAGATCCTGGCTGTCGGGGAAATCAGCGTTGTAAGCTCTGTCGACTGCCTCGTCCTCCTCATCTTCCCCGTCCGCGAACATCTCCGAGGAACAGTCCGTCGACAGTATCCCATCCTCAGAGTCCACGCACACTGGTGGGGCAGTGGTGGCAAACCCACCGAGAATGGCATGCAGTGCCTCGTAGAACCGGCATGTCTGGGGCTGGGCTCCGGAGCGTCCATTTGCCGCTCTGATTTTTTGGTAGCCTTGTCTCAGCTCCTTGACTTTCACGCGGTACTGCGTTGTATCGTTTCTGTATCCTCTGAGTGCCATGGCTTTGGAGACCTTCTCGTAGGTCTTTGCATTCCGTTTGTTGGAGCGTAGCTCCGAAAGCACAGACTCATCGCCCCACACAGCAATGAGATCCAAGACTTCCTGGTCAGTCCATTCTGGGGCCCTCTTTCTAGTCTGAGATTGCATGGACACCTCTGCTGGAGAGCTCTGCATCACTGCCAGTGCTGCTGAGCTCGCCACGACATCCACACAGGAAATGAGATTCAAACTGGCCAGACAGGAAAATAAATTCAAATTTCCACGGGGCTTTTCCTGTATGGCTGGTCAGAGCATCCAAGCTCAGACTGCTGTCAAGAGCGTCAACAGAGTGGTGCACTGTGGGATAGCTCCCGGAGCTACTAAGGTCGATTTGCATCCACACCTAGCCTAATTCGACATGGCCATGTCGAATTTAGCGCTACTCCCCTCGTTGGGGAGGAGTACAGAATTCGAACTAAAGAGCCCTCTATGTCGAATTAAATGGCTTCCTGGTGTGGACGGGTGCACGGTTAATTCGAATTAACGCTGCTAAATTCGAATTAAAGTCCTAGTGTGGACCAGGCCTATGTCTCTATATGGGATACTTTGGAGTAAATTAGGTCCAGGCATGCAGAAGTAAGTAGATGCAGCATGCTCACTGCTCCTAACTTTGTAGAAGGTGAATAGGAAATAGGTGAAGCCTTGTCTTTAGCCCCCGCAACATACCCAACAGCACAGCTGAATCAGCATGGAGGTTGCCATTATCTGACCCTTGTGTTGTGTGTCTGAGTCAATGCTGGTTTGAGATTGTCAAATAACAGGCTCAATTGGAATTAATCAATCAAGGATTATTAATCAGGGATTAGTACAGCACTATACAGAAAGATACATTACCTCCTTGATGTAACAAAGATCTGGTTCTGTGTCTCTTCTTCACTTTAACTGGTGGCATGCAGCAGTTTTATTCCCCAAGTTCTAATGCCCAGTGTCATTATATATGGTTTTTAATCAAAGAAACCTCTTTGCCAAAGGAAACATATGTTCTGATGTTATTTCTCTATATTCTCAGTTTACCTAATTTATGTGTGATTATTTACAGTTGAGACAAGTAACAATTCTTCTAGATAATATCTTTCAGTGGGTCTTTCTTCCCACATAATCATTCTTTCCTGTTGATTCCCCAATAGGAAATATCTGCTTTAACAATCATCCCTTATCAGTTTGCCAGGGTTTATCTATGTTTATGTAAGCATTATATATAAACCAAAGCATCTGTGAGACTAAGTTTACAGTTTGTACATGCCAACAATTGTGTGTGCTAATCTTTGCATGTGCTATTAGCTCAATGTACTTGGACTAATAAAGGGATAACTGAAATTCTATGGACTGTTATACAGTGATATACAGGAGGTCAAACCTGATATTCTAATGTTCTCATGTGGCCTTAAAAATCTATGAATACATGAAGGTAGTTGGATATCTATCCAAAATCTGTATGCAAATACTGGTTAATACTCAATTTACACATTTTGACTCATTTTTTTCATCAAAAATAAAATATCCTGACTCAATTGAAATTTTAACAAAACAAGTTGATCAAAAAAGCACTTCATAGAAACAGTAGTTATTTGGGCAGAACATTTTCGACTAGCTCTAGTGACTATATTATTATATAGTACGGTGGTCCCCAACCTTTTTGTGACCAGTAGCACATTCATGTTTTCAGAAGAGTGTGGCGGGCGCCAACAATTTTACAAGGCTTATTTTGTATTTGTACATTAAATAATACAAAAAACATATTTAATATTACATAATATATGAATCCAGAGAGAAGAGAGAAACCGGAGAGAAGCCGCGAGGACAGAGAGCACTGGTGCCTGCAGCCCTGGAGTGCTCTGTCCCCAGCAGGCGCGGGGCCCCAGATTCTCTTCTCTGCTGGGCACTAGGTGGGCCCCGCACGTGCCAGGGACCGAGAACACCAGTGCCCGCAGCCTGCAGCCCCAGAGTTCTCTGTCCATGGCAGGCGTGGGGCCGCAGGTTCTCTCCCCTGCTGGGCACTAGGCAGGCCCCGCACCTGCCGGGAACAGAGAACGCCGCGCCCGCAGCCTGAGTTCTCTGTCCCCGGCACCACTGATATAGTGCTTCTTGTTTTCTAATTAACAAAAGCCTCAGACCAAAGTCTAAATTGTTTCCTATCAGATAGCTTTGAATTCTAATCTCTATCTGCTGACATATTGGTTTAATTTGTAGCTGATTGCTTCTTAAAAGAATGAAGGAAAGAAAGAACGAATGAGCACATTATATCAGTCTGCAAAATGGCTACATTGATTTTTTTTGAAGTGTGGCTGCTGCCTGAAGAACTGTATGAGTCTTGTAGCTATTTACTTTTGACATAAAACATATACATAATATTTATTACTAGTCCTGTTGATCTATTACATTATGTGGCAGTAAGTCACATAAAACAGACACGAGACCTATATTTAACCTACCCTGCTATCTAATAAATGAATATGTGAGAATTTGGAGGAGGATACTCTACCCACACAAGCATAAAGGTAGTATAGCGTATCCTAGCACCCCAAGTGGTGATCTTCCCAAATATCCAAAGCTAAGTATCATAACTATGTAGTTATTATTTCTGAATGTCCTAAAATGTGCTGGGTGTCACATAAAACAAATAAGACACAGATTCTGCCCTGAAGAGCAAATAATTGAAATTCAGATTTATATAAGTGAGGGGCATGATCAAAAAAAAAAAAAAAGAAAGCATCACTGTCTCTCACTTGGTGTTTGTACAAGTGCCAGCACATCGAGAAGGAATCATTAGATATATGATATAATTAGGGTTAACCTCCCCCTGAAAACTATTCCTATCCACCATAACTTCAAAAATTAGGTTTAAATCTAAACAGTCCCTACTCCCCGGTCCTTTTGCCCAATCCACAGCTCCCACTTGTGTGTGAGGAGGGTAGAGGGGGCTTTGGGATTTTCATCCTAGTAGGGATCTCCCGGCACAACGTTCTCACTACCGGTGTGGGCTCTGCTGTCCTACCCCTCCAAAGCTTACTTTCTCTGTGGTAAGAGATGGTGTGTAAAAGAGCATGAAGAGCTGACAATGTTTACAAGGAATCTTTCTGGTGCAGACTGTCATCTCACAGTCAGAAGCAAGGGAGAGGCTGTCTCCCCATTTTCTCTCAGAGGAGGAAGTAAATCATGGAAAGGCAAATGGAAACAGCAGCAAGAGCATCTGACTGAACTATTAGCGATTTGTACCTAGGATAACATTTGCCCCAGTGAAAAGGGGCAGCATGAAGCCTGTGCACTGTTTAAGTCCTATCATAGGACTTTCCTAGAGTAAGAGAACACTTAATACAGGGATCAGCAACCTTTGGCACTTGACCCATCAGGGAAATCTGCTGATGGGCCGGGACAGTTTGTTTACCTGCAGTGTCTGCAAGTTCGGCCAATCACAGCTCCCACTGGCCACGGTTTGTCATTCCAGGCCAATGGGGGCAGCAGAAAGTGGCGGCCAGCACATCCCTCAGCCCACGCCACTTCCCGCAGCTCCCATTGGCCTGGAATGGTGACCCGCAGCCAGTGGGAGCTGCAATCGGCTGAACCTGTGGACGCTGCAGGTAAACATACTGTTCCAGCCAATCAGTGGATTTCCCTGACGGGATGCATGCCAAAGGTTGCCAATCCCTTACTTAATACAATGTAGTGTAGCTCACCTAATTTTATTGCAAATTTTGCAATATTTGACGTTGTTCCTTAACCCCCAGCTCTAGGATTCATATGATTATGTGAGAGTCTCTGCTTTCATTTAAAACAAAAAGTAAGTGGATAGCTCTCATGGTTGGGGAGAGGCTCTTGAAAATATGGCCATAAAATGTAAGCAAGAAGGTGAAGGAAAAGACCCCATAATTTATGTACCTTTAAAACTCAGGATTAATTGAGACCCAACTCATGATTTTTCAGCATTTGGGGTTGGCAGACCAAGGAGTACTAAATGGTTTTAAAATCACAGTTAGATAAGTGTTTGAGATTTGTTTTTACTCAATTTCACAATTTCCCACTGTTTCCCAGGAACAATTTCCCAGTTTGTGCATGGTGCTGGAGAATTAGGACATAAAATTGAGGTCATGACTAGTTATGGTTATTAAAGTTAAACTGATACTTTTCACAAGGATAGGATGAATAGCCACAGAACCTAAGAAAGATTCCAGTTTTCAAGTTTACATTATTTCTCTACTACATTCTCCCTGGAGTTTCACTGGATAAATCATTTTCTTATTTACTTTCTCTCCTAAATCACCTGCAGAGTATCTGGGCACTGTTAAATCTGTCACATGCTACTCCAGAGGTTAGTTCATCTTGTGATTTAACTGGTTCATATTATACAGTATATTTAGTGTTCTCTAAATTTTGAATAGCATTTCGGTATATTCAGGATGAGATGTGCTATATGTAAATATTTTGTCATTTTATATGGACCAGATTCTGAGGCCTTTGATCAGAAACTCACATTGACACCAGTATAGCATAAACAACTCTTTAAGGTTTTAATTTTGAGTCTTGTAATATTTGATGTGTCTAACAAAGTGAGTATTCAACCACGAAAGCTTATGCTACAATACATCTGTTAGTCTATAAGGTGCCACAGGACTCTTTGTCACTTTTTACATATCCAGACTAACACGACTACCCCTCTGATATGTAATATTTGATGTTTTTCTTAAAGCCTGAGGTCCTGGAGTTATGTCATTATGTGATATCCCCAGCTTTCATTCAAAATAATAATAATAATAATAATAATAATAATAATAATAATAAAACATTTCTAGTCCTCAGACCTGTGGAGAAAATATGAACTATAAATACTAAAAAAACCAGAAATCTAGTAAATGAACTGCAAATTATTATTTCTTAAAATCTCATGATTTTTAAATTAATCTAGTGATTTTTGAATAGTTGGTGATACTATCAACTGGAAGACTGAGAAAAAGCTGAGACCAAGACATTGTCTTGGAGCCCATGAGTTGGATCTCCATAGTCCTAATGGGCTGGTGGTCAACTGCCTCCATGTTACTATCTTCCCCTTATGACGGCCCTACCGTGTCTCTATGGAGGGAAGTCTACAAGGTGCCAGATTCGTACCCACTTAATCCCTACATGTTTAAAATTGGAAATAATTCTGCCAAAATGTAAAAAACAAAACACAAAAAATAAATATCCCCCAGAATAATCTCCAAACGTGCATAACTTATATGAATACTGTAGTGAAGATTTCAAAGGCTACTGTGTTCAGCACAAAATAAGACATTTAGAATACAATTATCTAGAATTTGAAACTTATTCACAACTTTCTAGAGCACTTATCTTTAATGACACAATCTCCACAAGGCGGCAAAGTATGGAAATTCTTTGATCCTGAGACATTTGGGAATTGATATGAGACACTGTTTAAAAATGAAACTATGAAAACATCTTTAGGTGCCAGATCAAGTGGAATTATATGAAAAGCCAATTCCACTTAGACCTATGAGAACTACACAAGAAATAGACTCAGATATCAAAGTATTCTCTTCATTTCACACAAGTAAAGGCTAGGAAGCATAATGTGTGTAGGGGTTAGAGACCTAGTGCTACAAGTGAGATGTGTAAATGTAATTATTGTACATCAAAATACTTTCAAATTAATAAACAGACATTATTGACTTATGAAATATATTTAAAAAAAGAACAGTGCAAATGCAAAAAGAAAGCAGTGCAAAAAAACCAGTGGTCAGAGCCTCAGATGGTTTAAATCTGTGTAGCTCCACTGATTGCAATAGAAAATTATTGTAGATCTGTCCCAATGATTTTTTGGTCTGCTACCCTTGGAAAGTTTTTGTAGTTTCATTTCCCTCCCAGTACTACTCAAATATTCATTCCTAAATCATTGCAGAGGAATTACTCCAATTTACACCAGTTGAAGTGACCTAAAGTTTTCTAAAATTTTACAGCCATCGGTGCCTTTTCATGTTAAACACCTGTATACCTCATAAATATGCTTCCTGGGGCATATTAATATATATATTTTTACTGCTCTGGGAGAACAGATCACCTGTCTTTCTGAATTATTTCAAAACTCCAAACAAATGTAAGATCTCACAATACTGAAAATGATTGCAAACTATCCCTTTATATATGTGAAAAACAGAGTTTTCAGGGAAAAAAAACTGTATTATATTTCAGAATGTCTAACCAAAACCAAACTTGTTATATTTTCATTATAAATGTAGAATCTGTATTATGCAGAAGTACAGCAGTATTTGTACAGTATAAGCCAAATTCAAGACCCACTGAAGTCAATGGAAGCTTTTCAATTTACCTCAATGGATATTGTTCGGGGCTCCACTGTATCTGGACTGTATGTAATATTGTATGTAAGCCACTGCAACTTGTGTTATATTTTGTATTATATAATCATATATGAAGTTAAAAAGAAATACCACATTTTAAGGCCTCTCTACAAGGAGCAGAGTTAAGGTACAACATTAAGTGTCAATGTTTGTAATATTCTGAAGGAGTCATTGATTTATCATCCTTAACATTGCATTAATGCTACATTATTGCATAGAATTTCCTTGCTTAAAAAGAAAAGAAAAATATCTGAGCTATTTATATGGTAAATTCTTCGGGCCCCAATTTTAGGATCTTATCAGCTTGGGTGTATCCTTGCACACACATAAAGTCTCACTGAAGTCAACAGAGGTATGCATAGGTGGTGGGGTTCGCTTGCATGGATATGATTGCAAAATCAGGGCCTTAATTTGGACCTATTTAGATTGCTGCTTCCTGAACCAAGCTCTCCTTAAAGCCTCTTAAGCTCAGTAGTGTCCTTTGCCTACAGTTTAGAGCAACACTAACATAAAACACAGCAAAGATTTTCATTGCTCTACATCATGCTAGCTTTGAAATTATCTTTAAAAAAAGCACACAAACAAATAGAAACATTTAACTGATTTCATGCGGAGTTAATTTTCACACTCATGAATACTTACTAACCCTCTTGCTTGTCTAGGCAAAGGTACACTTTCACTTTTTCCTCTCTTCCTCCTTTGTAGGAAAAGTAACAACACACACACACACATATACGATAAAAAATTATTGTGAGTTTATTCTTTGGGAATATATATATATATATATATTTTTCTTTGGGAATTTTCTCCATCAAAGAGACTCTCCTCTCTCAACATGTTAGTTGTGATACATCCCTGACTTAGGGACATTTTAGACTATATTATTTTATTTTTTGTCTTGTCTAGTTCTCAAGTGCAGTGTTTGTGTGTGCGGTGGGGGGTGTGGAGTTTTGCACAAACGATTTGTTGCCTCTATATTTAAATATACACAGAACTCAGGGTGGATATACAAGGTACTTTTGTTTTGTATGCTGTTATGGGAAGCAGAATTGAGTTCATTGAGTTCATTCATCAGAGGAAATATCAAAAAATTGCTATATTCCAGGTGTCTCAGTCTTTTGTGGTGTCTAAGTTAAATACCAGTGAAGAAAGGAAAATAAGAACTCATTTTAGGAGACTTCAACTACATTCCTTCGAGTATGAAACTTATCTTTGCTTCCCTGAAATCATTTAAAAGGCAAGGTGAGACTATATATGAGAAAATAATGGATCCTTATTCCCTCATATAAACAGAATGATTTTTTTTTTTTTGGAAAACAGAGGTAATTGTTTACCATTAAACATTTGATATTGAAAAGTTTTCTTTATATGACTCACCAGTATAAATAAGTAAGTTCTAATTTTGGACACTTAACTATGGTGCTTCTAGCTCAAAAATTGATCACAAATCTAATGTCAGGTTGTTTTCATCTGGAACATTCAATGGCAATCATGCATAGAATCATGTTGTCTTAACCTGTAAAAATAATACTCTAAGCTCACAGAGTTTGGGAATCGGGCAAACGCTGTTCTTGTCTTTTAATTCTTGTATATTAATTATTAGATCAGTGCTCCAGAACTGTAATATGGTTAAAAAATAAACTAGGAGATTAAAGCATTCATCCATGAATAAAAAAGTGAGAGGGATGGCCTATAAGGGCAGGCTGATTCATGAGATGCATTAGCAAAAGCTCAGCTGGCAAATAAGCAGGAAAACATGTTTTACCCACAGGTCAGAAAAAGATGTTGCACATCAAATTGCCAGAGATAAACACAAATTTGAATAAGGAAAAAGAACCCTGCCTCATATGCACAACGAGAAATGCATCAGGCAAAATAAATTACTCTGTTATTTGTGCCCTGGAAGACATAGAATGATGGAAGAAAAATTTCAGAATAAAACAGCATAGCTACAAAATAATGAGCACCTTTCAAAGTGAGGAAAAATACACTCTGGGGAATAAAAATCCCAACAATGAAGCAACTGCAAAAATGGAATAAGATCCCTCTAGAGAGGGGGGAAAAATAAGACATAAGAACTCAAGATACATTAGCACTAAAAATAGCACCATATGAAGTAAAGAAATCATATTCTTTGATTAAAATATAAGAAGAAAAGAGCAAGGCTCTTACTATCATTGCTACATCCACAAACAATGCAAAACTTTGTATGGGAATTAATTTCAATTCAAGATGTCTCGTTGACTTAAATAAAAAAAAAAAAGCCCTCTGCCCCTAAGCGTACCTTTCATAGCTAGACAAGGTTTGGATGGCAGATTAAAATTTTCTCTAAAAAGACAAGCATTGATATAACCAAAATCATCTCTAGGATAAAATAAAAATCTGTTCTTCAGAAGTTTATACTATTTGTAAATTACAGAAGCATATTCCCAGTAAAATTACATGTATGAAGTGGAGGAAGCTTTAATTATCTGCAACATTTGTGCAGTGGCAAAGACAACACTATACATCTATTTAAACTACAGGTAAACCAAATATCCAGATATCTTAGTACCCATTGCCTAGCAATAGACCTTCGTGGGCTATGTATTAACATTTTGTAACAGAAAACTTCTACTCCAGAGAAATTTAACACCACATCCAGCAGTAAACGCAGTTTTATGTCCTGCTTGGAGAAGCATTAAGGTGACCAGATCGCAATATCAGGACACATTGGTCGAGGGCGGGGGGGTGAGGGGGAAGAAGACAGACAGAGGTTCACTGCCCCGACTGGAGCCAGAGGCACACTGGTCCACCTGGCCCTGTGCTACCAGCGTGCCCCTTCCTGTTGAGGGTGGGCCCATGCTGCGCCACAGCTCCCCTGCCCAGCACCCCCTGGATCCACTATGCCCAGAGCCCCCCTACAACCCTTCCACCACACATCCCACACACCGCCCCCCTGCCCACAGCCCCAGCACAGCTGCCCAGCACCCCACACAGAACCCCCCACTCGCTAGTTTCCCAATACACACAGATTTCCCCTCCCTCTCTTCCTTCCTCCCTCCCTCCCAGTGCCCTTTTCCACAGCCCCACCACCCCAACTATGCAATGCCCCACACAGACCCGCACTGCCCAGTGCCCTGACACACACAGATATCCCCCACTGCCCAGCACCCCACAATGGGCCCCCACTGTCTAGCATCCCAAAACACACAAACCTCCCCCACTGCCCAGTGTCCTCCACACCCTCACAGCCCAGCACCCAACACACAGTTCCCAGACACTCACCCCATCACACCCTGCCCCCTTCCCTGGCCACACTCACCGGCCCTGCTGGGAGGTCTCTGGCTCCTAGGCCCCACACTACAAGAAGGATGTGGATAAATTGGAGAGAGTTCAGCGGAGGGCAACAAAAATGATTAGGGGGCTGGAGCACATGACTTATGAGGAGAGACTGAGGGAACTGAGATTGTTTAGCCTGTAGAAGAGAAGAATGAGGGGGGATTTGATAGCTGCTTTCAACTACCTGAAAGGGAGTTCCAAAGAGGATGGATCTAGACTGTTCTCAGTGGTAGAAGATGACAGAACAAGGAGTAATGGTCTCAAGTTGCAGAGGGGGAGGTTTAGGTTGGACATTAGGAAAAACTTTTTCACTAGTAGGGTGGTGAAGAACTGGAATGGGTTACCTAGGGAGGTGGTGGAATCTCCTTACTTAGAGGTTTTTAAGGTCAGGCTTGACAAAGCCCTGGCTGGGATGATTTAGTTGGGTTTGGTCCTGCTTTGAGCAGGGGGTACTAGATGACCTCCTGAGGTCCCTTCCAACCCTGAGATTCTATGATTCTATGATTCTAGGGTGAGAGTGGCAAGGGGAGTCTCCAGACTCTCCATGTGCTGTGCCCTCCACAAGCCTGAGCTCCGTGGCTCCCATTGGCCGGGACATGTGCCACTGTGACTGCCGGAGCCGTGGGGCGGGGCTTGCAAGCGCCGGCAGCACACAGAGCCCCCCACCCTAAGAGGCAGAGGGACCTGCTGGGGGCGAGGTGGAGAGTCCCGATGGTGCACACCTTGGGCGGCTCCCGTCCCGGGAAGCATCCGACAGACTGTTCCCTCTGGCTCCCAGGGTCATGGGTCGGGCCAGGTGCGGGAGGGGAGGGCTCTCTGCCCGCTCCCGGCGCCTGCAAGCCCTGCCCCTGCAGCATACAGCACTCCTGCTAGTGAGCGGGTGCCGGGAGCTGCCCCAGGAAGTGGTGAGTGGCGACACCACAGCTGCGGTCTGGACAGTCCCTGATATTGGGACAAAGGGCACCCCGACCGATGTAAGGTCAGGATGTGGGACAAGTCCCCTAAAATCGGGACTGTCCTGATAATATCGGGACATCTGGTCACCCTAAGAAGCATACAAATATATAGAGATTTGTGTAGTCAGAGAAAATAATAGATGACTAAATATAGTAGCTGAAATTTTCAGACAAAATCCCTAACAACTTACTAAGTAAAAAAAATTTACACATACACACACACAAACATATATATATATATATATATACACCTTCCCATATTGTTGTTGATCTGAATGCATATTTGATTGTGGGAAATACAAACATTTATTTTTGTAGTTAGGCCTGTTTTTTATGTATATACACTATGTGCAAGGTTATATTCACTTCTGATTTTGTAACTGTGAAATAATAGATTTGTTATTCTCCAGTTTGAGTGTAAGACTTGAACATGCATCTGACAAGGATACCCAAGAGTAAAATTCTAATAAAATATGAGAGGGGTAGCCGTGTTAGTCTAAAATTCTAATAAAATATGAGGGTGAGTTATCACCATTCATTTTGCTTTGATTGTAAAAGTCCTTGAGCAGTGAGCATCACAAACACAAGAGTGCTACACTCCAATATAATTACAGGCTATGCACTAGGTTAAGTACTAGGAGTGAAATCCTGGCCTCACTGAAGTCAAGGCAAGATTTTATTGACTAAAATGAGGTCAGAACTTCATCCTATGTGTAGTCACTCCACTTAATGGAAGTCATTACTCTCCTACTTTCTAGAAGCGTTAAAAAGGGCAGCTGTAGGTAGACAATAGGTCTCTGGGCAGACTAGGTCCTAAGTGGTATTCTCAACAAGCAAACAAAGATCTTAGTGCTTCTATATTTATCCTTACTCTTGGTAACAGGCCACAATACCTAGATAGAATCATCATCTTTTCTTAGTGCAGGATTAGACTAAGATGCTGAGCTACTATATTATATTATATCATATGGCTATTATAGTTAGAAAAATATAACAGAAGTCCATAAATAGTTGATTTCCCCTGCATTCCCTGTCCTCTTCACCACTTTTAACTTATGTTCACCAACATAATTCTCTAGGTCTTTGGCAGGGACAAATAAGCTCTAGGTACATAATTAAAACTCTCCTGAAACAGAATATATAAACAAACATCTTCTAGTACCAAAACAACTAAGCATAATCTCTTCAGTCTCGAAATGCCCATGGCTCCTCCAGTGTCTGCTGTTCAAAGATTTACAAGAGAAAAAGTCACGATGACATTTGTAGAAAAGACAGTGCATGCACTCACACACCCTCAATTTGAGTTAAAATCTTGCATCAATCTCATTTTGACAGAGGGTGGGGATAAACTACTGGGGTTTCTTTGAGACAAGACTTGGACTGGGGAAGACCATCATTGATTTTTAAATGTTTGTGGTGATCTGGGTGTGTGCCAGATGCCCTAACTATAGCAATTGTGCTTGACACACCTGAGCATTAGGGTGGGGGAAAAGCTGGCAAAGCCTTGCTCACTTGTAGTGGCAAGCAGAAGAATAATTTTGGGTGTGAGGGTGGGTTGCGTTACAACTCTTCTCCTATTCCCAAACAACCAAGGACCTCTGGGTGTGCTGGCTTCTGGTGGGAGTTGGGGCCCACCCTGCTGTCCACCAAGAAGACAAAGAGCCCTGTCTGATGAATTGGAGGGAGGTTATAGAAAAAGTTGAGGAATTGCAGAAGTTGTGATTCATTTGTTTGTGGAGGTCCACCATGGAGGAGGAGAGAAATGAGACTGGTCAGAAGTACTTTAGAGGTTTATTCAGGTTCTAACTACTGCCAGGTTTCAGACCCTGGCATGATGTGTCATAGTTTTTCTGTTACTATACAGAAAGGAGGAGAAATGCTTTTTTCCCCAACCCTAGACTTTCAAAAAATCATGAGTCAGACTCACAAAAAATCTTGAGATTTCAAAGTTCATTTTATTTGAATTTTGGGTTTTTTTCAACAATTAGAGTGCACTTGAGTCACATTATCACGTTTTTCTCTGAAACTATGAGAATTAGAAATTTACTTTTAAAAAAAAGGAAAGCTGAGATTTTCATGTATGATTTCAGGTAGGTATTTAAAGAAAAAACACACCAAATATTGTGAGACTTGCAATGAAATTCTCATTGTTGGCAACACTAGAAATGGGACTGAAATGGTCAACCACTGGCAAAGCTTATTCTCATGTAGAACTGTTCTGTTCTGGAGCTTCCCTATCTTGAGAGATCTGAAAACTTCAGAAAATATTTTTCCATCCAACTCTTCTAGTATAACATTTGACCTTTTATTTTGAATATTGAATCTCCTCAGAGTTATTCTTCAGCAGACTTTTTTTTATCTTTGATGGCAAAGGTCCCAGCAGAGTAGTACAAGTACCCAAACCCAGGTGATCCCGTAGGCACTTTAGTCTGCTTTATGCAACTTGGAGATAAGCTTAGAAAACATTATAAAACACATTGTTATAACCCATTAGATGGCTTCTAGCCATAAAATCTGGGTGCCTCATCTATAATATGTGTGAGAGCCTGTCAGAGGGGACAACATGCTCTGGTTTTGTTCTCAGTCCTCTTAAACTTTTCAGGCCCATTCACCTTACCTTTTACTGGAAGTCTGAAGTTATAATGACCTGACTCTCCTTTGCATACCTGGTAGTAATAAATATAATTATGACCTCATGTTGTATCCACTCCTTATCATCAACACGCTGAGGGAATGTTGTCACTTAACTAAACTGAAGATCTTTTTACTTCTTTAGAAAATTAATTAATAACTCTCATTTGCAGATAAGAGGGCAAGGAATTAAATTGTGTGCATTCTTCACAAGCATTCTAGACTGATTTTGACCGTGGATGGGGATAGAGGATGGAGGTGAGTTTGGGTATATAAGCTTGGGGATAAACAACACCTCAAAATACGTGGTGCATAATCCACAAATGTTAAAGAAACTACATTGAAAACTATGATGATGCATAGTTTTGTTGTTATCCTTTTTCTCCTGCTGAATCCAAAGCACTGAAGACCCATAGATATTAGCTAGTTTCCATCTTGGGAAAGATTCATAAAAGTCCCAAACTTTTTAGATAAGCCTAATTAGATAAGAGTGGCTTTTAATAAGATAGTTCCAATTGCATTTATAATGGCTCTTCTCTTTTGCTTTGTCTCCTCACTCTACTAGTTTTAGCATCCTTCTTATTAATGTACTAGGAAGACCTCCATTTTTTCACAGTCAACAGAGAAAGTATTTTTCCCCGGCAGTTCTCATTGTGTCCTTACAGATACTAAAGTGAGAGAAATTCTCCAAAGTTTTAACCAGCTTTGTTACATTGACTGCTTCCAATCTGACTGCATAGGCAGAGTGGCAGGAAAGACAAAAAGCATGCTTCCAGATGCTTAAATTCAACCTTGCAGAGGTTTTACATTAGATGACTCACATTTCTAAATAGCTACTGTATCTTATCCCTGCTCCTAGGCATTTTTACACATGGCAGCAGACACTATAATATAAATACAAATCTAAGACTAATCTGCTAACCCAAGCACACTTTGCTTCTGTGAAACCTGGCAAACATTCAGACTACAAGATTCAGGGGAATTGATGCAGGAATGCATGTTCCAATGATATGACTACACAGTCTATGACCTTTCTAACTTGACCTCACAGAAGTCTAAGGGAAAAGGGGAAAGCTATATTGCAGGTATAAATAACTTAAGGTGCAGTGTAGCACAACAGAACTAGAAACAGTTGGCTTATGAAAAAGTATCATTTTGGCAAGATTAAAATATAGATCCTATACATTAAAATATAGATCCTATACATCACATGAATATCTGTGTACAGTAAATACATCTATATACATACCTGGCATGCAAAGAACTATATTCCCCAATCAAGAAAATCAACTATAATTAAGTTTGGTAAAATTCAACAAAATTGCACACAAAGAGGAAGTCAATATGAATCTTGTGCTGGTGTTATCAAATAAGTGATTGTATCTTAAGGTATCTATTAACAATAAATCATTAAGACAAAGTTATGCTTAAGTTATTTCCCTCTGACATGTCCTGTTCTCTATGCCGTGTTAAAGAAAGATATGGAATTAACACTGATTACTAACTACACAGTTAGAGCATAGTTTTCCCCAAAAGGTGCTTATTTGTTGAGGAAATAGTGTAAAAAGATGTTAACTGGTGCTGAATAGCACAAGGTATGATGACACTGGAAAGAGACAGAATGACTTGTTATGAAAGGGATTTTGTTGAACCCTGACTGGAGCATGGTAGACCTACAGCTTCCTTAAAAAATACTGCTTGTGATTTGGTCCTGTATACATTTTCAGTTACAGTTGTTTTTAGCATTGATTCAGCTGTATCCACTGTCAATGCCTGTTGTCAGCAAAGGATATATTTCCTAGTTTAGGCACAGACACAGAAGTGCTAGCCTTAAGCTTTCTAATTATCTAAAATTATCTAGAAAAAACAGAGAATTTCAGCCAAGAAAGGGAGAAAAGTCGCTAAAAACAAAGTTTATTGGGAAGTATAAACAAAGAGATATAATGCAAACTGTTTGGGAGACTGTGTCTTTGGCAAAGGGCATTTCAGCACCCAACTCCCATTGACTTTCAAAATCTCCCACTGTTTTGTTACCTTAACTATAGCAATAACTATTGGGAACTACTATTAAACAACATTTGAATGGAAGTGTAGGTTTTAAAATCTCCACCAAAATACTTGAGAAAATAAAGAAATCATAACAAAATTAGAAAGAAACCACAAACTGTCATCTAGTCTCATACATGGGGCTTTCTTTGCAACTCCTCTACAGGTGAAAGTAAGGATTTTAACAAATGTGGCATTAATGGTTATCAACAGACTTTCTCTCACTGATTAGTCATGCTGTGAGGAGTTAGATTTTTAAAAAAGAAAGAGGGAAAGAAAGAAAAGGTTTTTAGTAATAGCAGTTCAAACATCTGAAATGCTACACTATATACTAAGAAACATTGACATCTCAGAAAGCATATGCAGTATTTGACAGGGCTCTGCACTCCATGCAGCCTTTATGCAGTCAGGCACAAGAAAAAAAAAAGGTCTGTTTTTTGTTCATGTTTACAGATTTACTGCTAGCTAGCTCCTTGCAGTCCAAAAATGTTAGCCTAAGCAAAATGAATTTAGTCTTGCAAGAGTCAAGTCACTTTGTTTCCTTAATATGTCACAAGTTCTGAAGATCAGAAGATGGACAAGAAGATGGAGAGGATTCAGAAATGGCTATTTACTTGCATTCAGATTTCTGGTCTTCTTTGCTTTTTTTACCAATTGCCGGTAGCTCATACTTTCAATGTACTGTTACCCCCCAAAACAGAATTAGGGTACCCCCAGAATAGCCCACTTATTGCTTCCTCTCAGGTTACCAAGGGTTCTCTTAAACAGCCCATCTTACATATCTGTTCTCATCAGATATGGGTCTGCAGGATGATCAAGGAATATCTTGGGCTTGCCAGAGATTTCCTACTTCAGTAAGTCCCCAGAACAGCATGCACCAGTTACCCCCAGAGGACAAGAACACAGCCTTCTGATAAATGATTGACACAAGCAGTGTTCTTTTCCAAAACAAGGCACTCTTTTATCGGTGTGAACAACAATCCCTGACACAATAATAATCTAAACCACAAATCATAGGTGCTGGAGCTAGGGGAGCTGGGAGTGCTGCTGCACACTCTGGCTTGAACTGATTTCCATTATATACAGGGTTCACAGTTTGGTTCAGTGGCTCTCAGCATCCCCACTATAAAAATTGTTCCAGAACTCTTGTCACAAATCCCTTACAACAAGTTAAAGAGCACTCCAAACCATATTGCCTTACAGTTTGAAAAAGCAGCAGAGTCCTGTGGCACCTTATAGACTAACAGACGTATTGGAGCATGAGCTTTCGTGGGTGAATACCCACTTTGTCGGATGCATGACTACAGTTTGAAGTGATTCTAAGTGATGTGCCTCACTTCCGATGGCCAGTCTTCCACAGGATGCTGTCAGCAGTTCTTAGATGTTCTTTAGATCTTATATACATAAATTCCTCTTACAATCAATACAACACAAACATTCATCTTTATTAACGCTCCCCTTCTCAGTTGTCTTCTTAGCTGTCAGCTGTCTGCCTAAGTCTGTCTGCTATCAACTGACACACTGACCTTTATACCATTTTCAACTCTATTTTAAACACAACATCATCCTGCCAGTTCTGTTTTTGACTTGCAACCGTTATTTACCTGACAGTGTTATGATCTGCTGAATCATTGTTTAGCACCTTTTCCCCACCAATCCTATATTTAGCACTATGTGACCTGCAGCTTCCATCTAGTGGTGGGATGACTCTTGCTTATTCAAAATGGAAGGCAAGGATAAAAAATGGAGTCTGGGGACTTCAAAGTACAGTTTGTCCGGTGTCACTATCTCTTAGTTAAACCGGTTCTCTTAAAAAAACTTGTAAAATCTAGCTCAGATTTACAAACAGTAGCTATTTGTAGATCATTAGTTCCTCCAACGCTCTATACAGGTCATAGATATGCTGCAAAGAAACAGTTGTTGGGCCCATGTTTAAAGAACCATCTCATAATGCTGGTGATTTGCTGTCACCATCTCTCACCACCTCATCATGATGTTTTCCCTACTATGGGTGAAATTCATTCATGGTGCAGTGCAAGGCCATCTGTTTAGGAGCTGCATGGAAGAACCAAAGGGGGAGCACCTGCAGAGCCTGCATACCCCATGTTATGAAAAATGTCTCTATAATGGCCCTGCATAGCCCACAGTAGAAAGTTACAAGAAGGGTCATTAGATCTGCGTGTATGCAAATTCAGCAGCACCAATACCCCACACACTACTGCAGATGGCCTGCATCTCCTGCTCCAGCTCATAGGCTGTGCAGCAGCCCTGGTAACAGACTCTTGGTTGTGGTTCCTACAGATCAGTTTACTCTGCTAAAGCCAATGTCTCTGGATTTATGCAGCTGGAGTGGGTTTCACCATAAGTGGCTAGCTAGTCTTATTGCAAAATATTTGATATTTGACCTTCAAATATGTACTGTGCTGATTAGTTTCAAGTCACAGACTATTTCTATTCATTTTAATTCCTGTCAGACCTAGGAGCCCTAAGTCATGAATCAGGACCCCATTGTGCTAGATGCTGTACGAACAGAACAGAAGAACATAAGAACATAAGAATGGCCGTACCAGGTCAGACCAAAGGTCCATCTAGCCCAGTACCTGTCTACTGACAGTGGCCAATGCCAGGTGCCCCAGAGGGAGTGAACCTAACAGGCAATGATCAAGTGATCTCTCTCCTGCCATCCATCTCCATCCTCTGACGAACAGAGGCTAGGGACACCATTCTTACCCATCCTGGCTAATAGCCATTTATGGACTTAGCCACCATGAATTTATCCAGTTCCCTTTTAAACATTGTTATAGTCCTAGCCTTCACAACCTCCTAAGGTAAGGAGTTCCACAAGTTGACTGTGCGCTGCATCAAGAAGAACTTCCTTTTATTTGTTTTAAACCTGCTGCCTATTAATTTCATTTGGTGACCCCTAGTTCTTGTATTATGGGAATAAGTAAATAACTTTTCCTTATCCACTTTCTCAACATCACTCATGATTTTATCATATCCCCCCTCAGTCTCCTCTTTTCCAAGCTGAAGAGTCCTAGCCACTTTAATCTTTCCTCGTATGGGACCCTCTCCAAACCCCTAATCATTTTAGTTGCCATTTTCTGAACCTTTTCTAGTGCTAGAATATCTTTTTTAAGGTGAGGAGACCACATCTGTACACAGTATTCGAGATGTGGGCGTACCATGGATTTATATAAGGACAATAATATATTCTCAGTCTTATTCTCTATCCCCTTTTTAATGATTCCTAACATCCTGTTTGCTTTTTTGACCGCCTCTGCACACTGCGTGGAAATTTTCAGAGAACTATCCACAATGACTCCAAGATCTTTTTCCTGACTCGTTGTAGCTAAATTAGCCCCCATCATATTGTATGTATAGTTGGGGTTATTTTTTCCAATGTGCATTACTTTACATTTATCGACATTAAATCTCATTTGCCATTTTGTTGCCCAATCACTTAGTTTTGTGAGATCTTTTTGAAGTTCTTCACAATCTGCTTTGGTCTTAACTATCTTGAGTAGTTTAGTATCATCTGCAAACTTGGCCACCTCACTGTTTACCCCTTTCTCCAGATCATTTATGAATAAATTGAATAGGATTGGTCCTAGGACTGACCCTTGGGGAACACCATTAGTTACCCCCTCCATTCTGAGAATTTACCATTAATTCCTACCCTTTGTTCCCTGTCTTTTAACCAGTTCTCAATCCATGAAAGGACCTTCCGTTTTATCCCATAACAGCTTAATTTACGTAAGAGCCTTTGGTGAGGGACCTTGTCAAAGGCTTTCTGGAAATCTAAGTACACTATGTTCACCGGATTCCCCTTGTACACATGTTTGTTGACCCCTTCAAAGAACTCTAATAGATTAGTAAGACGCAATTTCCCTTTACAGAAACCATGTTGACTATTGCTCAACAGTTTATGTTTTCCTATGTGTCTGACAATTTTATTTTTAACTATTGTTTCGACTAATTTGCCTGGTACCGACGTTAGACTTACCGGTCTGTAATTGCCTGGATCACCTCTAGAGCCCTTTTTAAATATTGGCGTTACATTAGCTAACTTCCAGTCATTGAGTACCAAAGCCGATTTAAAGGACAGGTTACAAACCTTAGTTAATAGTTCCGCAACTTCACATTTGAGTTCTTTCAGAACTCTTGGGTGAATGCCATCTGGTCCTGGTGACTTGTTAAATGTTGAGTTTATCAATTAATTCCAAAACCTCCTCTTTTGACACTTCAATCTGTGACAGTTCCTCAGATTTGTCACCTACAAAAGCCAGCTCAGGTTTGGGAATCTCCCTAACATCTCAGACGTGAAGACTGAAGCAAAGAATCCATTTAGTTTCTCTGCAATTACTTTATTGACTTTAAGCGCTCCTTTTGTATTTCGATCGTCAAGGGGCCCCACTGGTTGTTTAGCAGGCTTCCTGCTTCTGATGTACTTAAAAAACATTTTGTTATTACCTTTGGAGTTTTTGGCTAGCCGTTCTTCAAACTCCTCTTTGGCTTTTCTTATTACACTCTTGCACTTAAGTTGGCAGTGTTTGTGCTCCTTTCTATTTGCCTCACTAGGATTTGACTTCCACTTTTTAAAGGAAGCCTTTTTATCTCTCACTGCTTCTTTTACATGGTTGTTAAGCCACGGTGGCTCTTTTTTAGTTCTTTTACTGTGTTTCTTAATTTGGGGTATACATTGAAGTTGGGCCTCTATTATGGTGTCTTTAAAAAGGGCCCATGCAACTTGCAGGGATTTCACTTTAGTCACTGTACCTTTTAACTTTTGTTTAACTAACCCCCTCATTTTTGAATAGTTCCCCCTTTTGAAATTAAATGCCCCAGTGTTGGGCTGTTGAGGTGTTCTTCCCACCACAGGGATGTTGAATGCTATTGTATTATGGTCACTATTTCCAAGTGGTCCTGCTATAGTTACCTCTTGGACCAGCTCCCGCACTCCACTCAGGATTAAATCTAGAGTCGCCTCGCCCCTTGTGGGTTCCTGTACCAGCTGCTCCATGAAGCAGTCATTTAAAGTATCGAGAAATTTTATCTCTGCATTTCATCCTGAAGTGAAATGTTCCCAGTCAATATGGGGATAATTGAAATCCCCCACTATTATTGGGTTCTTAATTTTGATAGCCTCTCTAATTTCCCTCAGCATTTCATCATCACTATTACTGTCCTGGTCAGGTGGTCGGTAATAGATCCCTAATGTTATATTTTTATTAGAGCATGAAATTTCTATCCATAGAGATTCTTTGGAACATGTGGATTCGCTTAAGATTTGTACTTCATTTGAATCTACATTTTCTTTCACATATAGTGCCACTCCTCCCCCTGTACAACCTGTTCTGTCCTTCCGATATATTTTGTACCCCGGAATGATTGTGTCCCATTGATTGCTCTCAGTCCACCAGGTTTCTGTGATGCCTATTATCTCAATATCCTCCTTTATCACAAGGCACTCTAGTTCACCCATCTTATTATTTAGACTTCTAGCATTTGTGTACAAGCACTTTAAAAACTTGTCCCTGTTTATTTGTCTGCCCTTTTCTGATGTGCCAGATTCTTTTTTATGTAACTGTTTATCATCCGATCCGGCCCTTACATTATCCTCTTCCGTCCTCTGCTCCTGACTATAACCTGGAGATTCCCTATCATCAGACTCTCCCCTAAGAGAAGTCTGTGTCCGATCCACATGCTCCTCTGCAGCAGTCGGCTTTCCCCCATCTCCTAGTTTAAAAACTGCTCTACAACCTTTTTAATGTTTAGTGCCAGCAGTCTGGTTCCACTTTGGTTTAGGTGGAGCCCATCTCTCCTGTATAGGCTCCCCCCATCCCAGAAGTTTCCCCAGTTCCTAATGAACGTGAACCCCTCCTCTCTACACCATCATCTCATCCACACATTGAGACTCTGAAGCTCTGCCTGCCTACCTGGCCCTGCGCGTGGAATTGGGAGCATTTCTGAGAATGCCACCATAGAGGTCCTGGATTTCAGTCTCTTCCCTAGCAGCCTAAATTTGGCTTCCAGGACATCTCTCCTACCCTTCCCTATGTCATTGGTACCTACATGTACCACGACCACCGGCTCTTCCCCAGCACTACACATAAGTCTGTCTAGATGCCTTGAGAGATCCGCAACCTTCGCACCAGGCAGGCAAGTCACCATGCGGTTCTCCCGGTCATCACAAACCCAACTATCTACATTTCTAATAATTGAATCTCCCATTACTAACACCTGCCTTTTCCTAGAAACTGGAGTTTCCTCCCCCGGAGAGGTAACCTCAGTGGGAGAGGCAACCCCAGCACCATCTGGAAGGAGGGTCCCAACTATGGGAAGGTTTCCCTCTGCTCCCATTGACTGCTCTGCTTCCCTGGGCCTTTCTGCCTCCTCAACAGCGCAGGGGCTGTCTGAGTGGAGGTGGGACAATTCTACAGTGTCCCGGAAAGCCTCATCAACATACCTCTCTGCCTCTCTTAGCTCCTCCAGTTCCGCCACCCTGGCCTCCAAAGTCCGTACATGGTCTCTGAGGGCCAGGAGCTCCTTGCACCGACTGCACACATACGCCACTCGCCCACAGGGCAGGTAATCATACATGCAACACTCAGCGCAATAAACTGGGTAGCCCCCACTCTGCTGCTGGGCTTCTGCCTGCATTGTCTCCTAGTTAATGGAAGGGTGGTTTAAAGAAGAGGTTTTGAAAAGTGGTTTGGATTATAGGTTTTAAGGGGACTACAGGGGAAGAGATAGGCTGACAAGGGACGCCTGCTCCCTTCCCACTCCACTTCAAAACTCCCTTGCAAAACTCCCTGTTAGCAGCCCCTGTTCGCGAAGCTCCCTGGTCGCTTGTGCGCGGCTTTATAAAGCCCTGGCCTGAGTGAATGCCTCGCCCACTGATTAAGGCTCAGCCAATTACCAGAGGCTTCGAGCTTTCAAACCTTCCTTTGAAGCTCATGGCCTCCAACTGCCAGCCACAGCACACGGTCCTTCAAACAACCAACCAAACAAACAGACTGACAAACACAAGCTCAGCACACAGCAAGTAACCCCCAAACACAAACAAACACACACTACAGACAGTCACTTACCCCACAGATGCTGTATTTGCTCCTCCTTCACCTGGAGAACTCCCTTGCGAAACTCCCTGTTAGCAGTCCCTGTTTGTGAAGCCTAATAAGGATCCTGACCCACGGAGCCTACAAGCTAAGTATAAAAGAAAAGAGACAGATGGATAGAGACAGACAGGGGAATACGCGTGAACAATGAGATGATAAGCAGTGGTATCTGCACACAGCAGCTTAACTGTAGTCAAGTTGCTTGTAGGCATCACAACAAAAGAGCTTTCTGAAGAGATTTTTGCAGATGGAATGAAGTAGCTTTGCAGATGTTTACAAGGAGCACCTCAAACGTATGGGGCAGCATGGGAGAAGAGGTGTTTGTTTGAAAATTTAATAAGCTGGCTATGGAGGCTGGCATCATGGGCTGACTGGAGAGAACATCAACAGTTTGATAGCAAATAAGAAATGATAGTTAATCCCCTCTCTACCCATGAAGAGCTTTGAAAGTGAGTATAAGAATCTTATGTTTGATACAACAGAGAAGGGAAAATCAGTGGAGGGATGTAAAGAGAGGGGTATCAGGGTCAATGCAACAGGCTGGGGAAATGATCTTTGCTACAACATTTTGAATGGATTTGAGCAGGGTAAGACTGCATCTGTCAAGACCAGGAAGAAGGATGTTGCAGTAATTGAAACACAAGATGTTGGGAGCTTGGACAAGAGATAGAAAAGGCATTATAGTACAGATGATATGCAGAAAGAATCAAGATTTTGATATAGCCTAGATGTGAGGACCTACACAGTGGTATGAGTCAAAGATGACATCCAGATTATGGGCATGAGTGACAGGCAGGATGGTGGTGCATTCCACAATGATTAAGACAAGAGGTAGTGAGGAGGGTGAGAAAATTGGGAGCATTGTTTCACTTGAGCTGATGGCTGGATATCCAAGAAGAGATGTCAGGAAGACAGGCTGAGATTTTAGTATGGATCAAAGGAGACAGGTCTGGATATCGGGCTAGATCTGAGAGTGAGCAAGGTGGTAGCTGAATTTGTGTTTGTGGATGAGATTACCCAGAGATAAGATGTAGAGGGAGAAAAGGAAACCATAAACATAACCCTGGAACTGCCAAAGAAAGTGGATTAGATCAGTGGTTCTCAACCTCTTTGTCACTGTGGGTGCAGATGCAGCTCTCTATGTGTTATGTGGGCTGCATCCACACAATATATATACTACACAATATATATACTACACAGCTGTGTGCTGATTGGGCCACAAGTGGCCCACGGACTGCGGGTTGAGAACCACTGGATTAGATGAATTATGTATCTGAGCCAACTATCTGAAAGAATTTCAAATATCGCAGTTGACTATATAATTTAGAATATGCTTTAAGTGAAGCTTCATACTTAAAATGTAACTGATGCAAGTATTTATGGTAATAAAGTTCAACTTGCATTTTAATGGAAACAGAACACTAAAGAATTAAATGAACATTCAGCAATGTTTTCCTCACTCCATTATTTTATAGAATCATAGAATCATAGAATTCAAGATCAGAAGGGACCATTATGATCATCTAGTCTGACCTCCTGCAAGATGCAGTCCACATAAGCCGATCCACCCACTCCTGAACTAATTCTCTTCCTTGACTCTGCTGTTGAATGCTCCAAATCATGATTTAAAGACTTCAAGTAGCAGATAATCCACCAGCAAGCGACTCCTGCCCCATGCTTTGGAGGAAGGCGAAAAACCTCCAGGGCCACTGCCAATCTACCCTGGAGGAAAATTCCTTCCCGACCCCAAATATGGCGATCAGCTGAACCCCGAGCATGTGGGCAAGACTCTCCAGCCAGACCCTCTGGAAAAGGCTAACAATATCCCAACATTGACCCTTTGTACTAATTACCAGTTATTGACCTATTGACTAAACCCGTTATCCTATCATACCATCCGCTCCATAAACTTATCCAGCTTAATCTTAAAGTCATGGAGGTCCTTCGCCCCCACTGTTTCCCTCGGTAGGCTGTTCCAGAATTGCACTCCTCTGATGGTTAGAAATCTTCATCTAATTTCAAGCCTAAATTTCCTGACTGACAATTTATATCCGTTTGTCCTTGTGTCCACATTAGCACTGAGCTGAAATAATTCCTCTCCTTCCCTGGTATTTATCCCTCTGATATATTTAAAGAGTGCAATCATATCTCCTCTTATCCTTCTTTTGGTTAAGGAAAACAAACCGAGCTCCTCAAGTCTCCTTTCATACGACAGGCTTTCCATTCCTCGGATCATTCTAGTGGCCCTTCTTTGTACCCGTTCCAGTTTGAATTCATCCTTCTTAAACATGGGAGACCAAAACTGCACACAATACTCCAAATGAGGTCTCACCAACGCCTTATATAACGGGACTAGCACCTCCTTATCTCTACTAGAAATACCTCGCCTAATGCATCCCAAGACCGCATTAGCTTTTTTAACGGCCACATCACATTGCCTACTCATAGTCATCTTACGATCAACCAGGACTCCTAGGTCCTTCTCCTCCTCCATTACTTCCAACTGGTGCGTCCCCAGCTTATAACTAAAATTCTTCTTAGTCATCCCTAAATGCATAACCTTACACTTCTCATTATTGAATTTCATCCTGTTACTAATACTCCAGTTTACAAGATCATCCAAATCTCCCTGGAGGCTATCCCGATCCTTTTCCAAATTGGCAATACCTCCCAACTTGGTGTCATCCGCAAACTTTATCAGCCCACTCCTACTTTTGGTTCCGAGGTCAGCGATAAATAGATTAAATAAAATCGGACCCAAAACCGAACCTTGAGGAACTCCACTGGTAACCCCCCTCCAACCCGATAGATCACCCTTCAATACGACCCTCTGCAGTCTCCCCTTTAACCAGCTCCTTATCCACCTCTGGATTTTCATTTCGATCCCCATCTTTTCCAATTTAACCAGTAATTCCTCATGCGGTACCGTAAGAACATAACATAAGAACATAAGAACATAAGAAAGGCCGTACCGGGTCAGACCAAAGGTCCATCTAGCCCAGTATCTGTCTACCGACAGTGGCCAATGCCAGGTGACCCTAAGGGAGTGAACCTAACAGGCAATGATCAAATGATCTCTCTCCTGCCATCCATCTCCATCCTCTGACGAACAGAGGCTAGGGACACCATTCTTACCCATCCTGGCTAATAGCCATTTATGGACTTAGCCACCATGAATTTATCCAGTCCCCTTTTAAACATTGTTATAGTCCTAGCCTTCACAACCTCCTCAGGTAAGGAGTTCCACAAGTTGACTGTGCGCTGCGTGAAGAAGAACTTCCTTTTATTTGTTTTAAACCTGCTGCCTATTAATTTCATTTGGTGACACCTAGTTCTTGTATTATGGGAATAAGTAAATAACTTTTCCTTATCCACTTTCTCAACATCACTCATGATTTTATATACCTCTATCATGTCCCCCCTTAGTCTTCTCTTTTCCAAACTGAAGAGTCCTAGCCTCTTTAATCTTTCCTCATATGGGACCTTCTCTAAACCCCTAATCATTTTAGTTGCTCTTTTCTGAACCTTTTCTAGTGCTAGAATATCTTTTTTGAGGTGAGGAGACCACATCTGTACACAGTATTCGAGATGTGGGCGTACCATGGATTTATATAAGGGCAATAATATATTCTCAGTCTTATTCTCTATCCCCTTTTTAATGATTCCTAACATCCTGTTTGCTTTTTTGACCGCCTCTGCACACTGCGTAGACATCTTCAGAGAACTATCCACGATAACTCCAAGATCTTTTTCCTGATTTGTTGTAGCTAAATTAGCCCCCATCATGTTGTATGTATAGTTGGGGTTATTTTTTCCAATGTGCATTACTTTACATTTATCCACATTAAATTTCATTTGCCATTTTGTTGCCCAATCACTTAGTTTTGTGAGATCTTTTTGAAGTTCTTCACAATCTGCTTTGGTCTTAACTATCTTGAGTAGTTTAGTATCATCTGCAAACTTGGCCACCTCACTGTTTACCCCTTTCTCCAGATCATTTATGAATAAATTGAATAGGATTGGTCCTAGGACTGACCCTTGGGGAACACCACTAGTTACCCCTCTCCATTCTGAGAATTTACCATTAATTCCTACCCTTTGTTCCCTGTCCTTTAACCAGTTCTCAATCCATGAAAGGACATTTCCTTTTATCCCATGAAAGCTTAATTTACGTAAGAGCCTTTGGTGAGGGACCTTGTCAAAGGCTTTCTGGAAATCTAAGTACACTATGTCCACCGGATCCCCCTTGTCCACATGTTTGTTGACCCCTTCAAAGAACTCTAATAGATTAGTAAGACACGATTTCCCTTTACAGAAACCATGTTGACTATTGCTCAAGAGTTTATGTTTTTCTATGTGTCTGACAATTTTATTCTTTACTATTGTTTCAACTAATTTGCCCGGTACCGACGTTAGACTTACCGGTCTGTAATTGCCGGGATCACCCCTAGAGCCCTTTTTAAATATTGGCGTTACATTAGCTAACTTCCAGTCATTGGGTACCGAAGCCGATTTAAAGGACAGGTTACAAACCTTAGTTAATAGTTCCATAATTTCACATTTGAGTTCTTTCAGAACTCTTGGGTGAATGCCATCTGGTCCCGGTGACTTGTTAATGTTGAGTTTATCAATTAATTCCAAAACCTCCTCTACTGATACTTCAATCTGTGACAGTTCCTCAGATTTGTCACCTACAAAAGCCAGCTCAGGTTTGGGAATCTCCCTAACATCCTCAGCCGTGAAGACTGAGGCAAAGAATCCATTTAGTTTCTCCGCAATGACTTTATCATCTTTAAGCGCTCCTTTTGTATTTTCATCGTCAAGGGGCCCCACTGGTTGTTTAGCAGGCTTCCTGCTTCTGATGTACTTAAAAAACATTTTGTTATTACCTTTGGAGTTTTTGGCTAGCCGTTCTTCAAACTCCTCTTTGGCTTTTCTTATTACACTCTTGCACTTAAGTTGGCAGCATTTGTGCTCCTTTCTATTTGCCTCACTAGGATTTGACTTCCACTTTTTAAAGGAAGTCTTTTTATCTTTCAGTGCTTCTTTTACATGGTGGTTAAGCCACGGTGGCTCTTTTTTAGTTCTTTTACAGTTTTTCTTAATTTGGGGTATACATTGAAGTTGGGCCTCTATTATGGTGTCTTTAAAAAGGGCCCACGCAACTTGCAGGGATTTCACTTTAGTCAATGTACCTTTTAACTTTTGTCTAACTAACCCCCTCATTTTTGTATAGTTCCCCCTTTTGAAATTAAAGGCCACAGTGTTGGGCAGTTGGGATGTTCTTCCCACCACAGGGATGTTGAATGCTATTGTATTATGGTCACTATTTCCAAGTGGTCCTGCTATAGTTACCTCTTGGACCAGCTCCCGCACTCCACTCAGGATTAAATCTAGAGTCGCCTCGCCCCTTGTGGGTTCCCGTACCAGCTGCTCCATGAAGCAGTCATTTAAAGTATCGAGAAATTTTATCTCTGCATTTCGTCCTGAAGTGAAATGTTCCCAGTCAATATGGGGATAATTGAAATCCCCCACTATTATTGGGTTCTTAATTTTGATAGCCTCTCTAATTTCCCTCAGCATTTCATCATCACTATTACTGTCCTGGTCAGGTGGTCGATAATAGATCCCTAATGTTATATTTTTACTAGAGCATGAAATTTCTATCCATAGAGACTCTATGGAACCTGTGGATTCGCTTAAGATTTTTACTTCATTTGAATCTACACTTTCTTTAACATATAGTGCCACTCCTCCCCCTGTACGGCCTGTTCTGTCCTTCCGATATATTTTGTACCCCGGAATGATTGTGTCCCATTGATTGCTCTCAGTCCACCAGGTTTCTGTGATGCCTATTATATCAATATCCTCCTTTATCCTCCTTTATCCTCCTCTATCTATCCATAGAGACTCTATGGATCCTGTGGATTCGCTTAAGATTTGTACTTCATTTGAATCTACACTTTCTTTAACATATAGTGCCACTCCTCCCCCTGCACGGCCTGTTCTGTCCTTCCGATATATTTTGTACCCCGGAATGATTGTGTCCCATTGATTGCTCTCAGTCCACCAGGTTTCTGTGATGCCTATTATATCAATATCCTCCTTTATCACAAGGCACTCTAGTTCACCCATCTTATTATTTAGACTTCTGGCATTTGTGTACAAGCACTTTAAAAACTTGTCCCTGTTTATTAGCCTGCCTTTTTCTGATGTGCCAGATTCTTTTTTATGTGACTGTTCATCATCTGATCCGGCCCTTACATTATATTTCTCATTCCTCTGCTCCTGACTATAACCTGGAGATTCTCTATCATCAGACTCTCCCCTTATCCCCGTATCAAACGCCTTACTGAAATCAAGATATATCAGATCCACCGCATTTCCCTTGTCTAAAAAATCTGTTACTTTCTCAAAGAAGGAGATCAGGTTGGTTTGGCACTATCTACCTTTCGTAAAACCATGCTGTAATTTGTCTCAGTTGCCATCGGCCTCAAGGTCCGTAACTACTCTCTCCTTTAAAATTTTTTCCATGACTTTGCATACTACAGATGTTAAACTAACAGGCCTGTAGTTACCTGGGTCACTTTTTTTCCCCTTCTTGAATATAGGAACTATATTAGCTAATCTCCAGTCAAACGGTACAACCCCCGAGTTTAGAGATTTATTAAAAATCATCGCTAACGGGCTTGCAATTTCACTCGCCAATTCCCTTAATATTCTAGGATGAATATTATCCGGGCCCCCTGATTTACTTCCGTTAAGCTGTTCAAGTTTGGCTTCTACCTCAGATACCGTAATGTCTACCCCCATATCTTCATTCCCGTCAGTCCCTCTACCACTATTCCTTAGCCCTTCATTAGCCTAATTAAAGACCGAGGCAAAATATTCGTTTAGATATTGTGCCATGCCAAGATTATCCCTAATCTCCACTCCGTTTAAAGTTTTAAGCAGTCCCACTTCTTCCTTCTTGGTTTTCTTCCTATTTATATGGCTAAAAAACCTTTTGCTATTGGTTTTAATCCCCTTCGCTAGGTCCATCTCCACCCGGCTCTTTGCCTTTCTCACTACTTCCCTACACCCTCTGACCTCAATAAGGTAGGTTTCTTTGCTGATCCCTCCCATTTTCCAGTCCTTGTACGCTTTCTGTTTTTTCTTAATCACCCCACTGAGACGCTTGCTCATCCAGCTCGGTCCAAAACTGCTACCTACGAACTGTTTTCCGTTTCTCAGGATACAGGCCTCTGACAGCTCCTGCAACTTCAACCTGAAGTAACCCCAGGCGTCTTCCGCCTTTAGATCCCTAAATATGTTAGTCCAATCCACTTCCCTAACTAGTCGCCTTAATTTAGTAAAGTTAGCCCTTTTGAAATCGTAAACCTTAGTCTCAGATGCAATTTTGTTTATCCTTCCATTTATTTTAAAACAAATTAGCTCATGATCACTCGAGCCAAGGTTGTCCCCTACAACTATTTCCTCAACAAGGTCCTCATTACTCACCAAAATCAGATCTAAAATGGCATCCCCCCTCGTTGGTTCAGCAACTACTTGATGAAGGAATTCATCAGCTATCACGTCTAGGAAAAGCTGAGCCCTATTATTATTACTAGCATTTGTTTCCCAATCTATATCCGGGAAGTTAAAGTCTCCCATGATCATACAGTTCCTATTAGTATTTGCCTCCTTAAAAACATTAAAGAGCACTCTATCCATATCCAGGCTAGATCCCGGCGGTCTATAGCACACCCCAATCACTATCCCAGGGGACGCTCTAGTAGTTTTCTTCCCCAATGTCACCATTGCCCAAACAGACTCCGTATTATCCATTGCATTGCTAGTTATTTCGTTACATTTCACCTCATTATTGACATACAATGCTACTCCCCCACCTTTACCTTTGTTTCGGTCTTTCCTAAACAGCACATACCCTTCCATACCTGTACTCCAGTCATGGCTACCGTTCCATCATGTTTCGGTTATTCCTACAATATCCGGTTTCAATTCTCGGACCAGGAGCTCCAGTTCCTCCATTTTGTTACCTAAGCTTCTCGCATTGGTGAACAAACATCCTAATTTTTGCTGTTTGGCTCCTCTCACCCTTTTCACCCAACTTGGTAGCGACACAGTACTACCAGTATGACCTGTCGGTCTAGTATCCATCCCCCCCCCCCTCTTCCTTATACCTAACCGTCCCCCTCTGGCTATATCTGTTGTTATCCTGTTGTTCTCACTCTCAATGTATAAATTTGGCGTGGAGAGTACCTGGACCTCTCCCAACCGTCTCCCCCCAATTGATTCATATTCATTAGTTGAAACCATATTCAAAAGAGTACATAAGGGAGAACTGTATGGGCTCAGAGTTTTGGAGTCGATATGACCATCTGTTGAAATACAGCTCAGGTCTGGGGTGTATGGTGTGCTATGGGTAAAGACTGGTTGCATAGGGATAGCTCAGTGGTTTGCGCATTGGCCTGCTAAACCCAGGGTTGTGAGTTCAATCCTTGAGGAGGCCACTTAGGGATCTGGGGCAAAAATTGGTCCAGCTAGTGAAAGCAGGGGGCTGGACTCAATGACCTTTCAAGGTCCCCTCCAGTTCTAGGAGATTGGTATATCTCCACTTATTACCTTGAAAAGAAGCCATGCTACTAAAACCAACACAGTTGACAGACTTAGAAAGGCAAAGGACTTCCTCTTTGGTGGTAGAATAGTGAATCTTGCACACACTGCTATCAGTGCTGCGGACTTCAGTCTGCAAGGCTGTAACAACTTTCAAAGGCATTCAATTCACAGTTTGAAAAATACATAAATTAAAAGAAAAACAAAGTCAAACAGAAAAAAGTAGGTGGTGTAAAAGTGAAAGATCCTAAGAGGCTCCATAGCATTTCAATGACTCTCTATTCCTTCAACTCAGCAGCCTTTTTAGTAGCATTATGAAGTCTCAGTCGGCACATCCAGCAAATTTCCATATGCTATTTATTTTTAAAGTAAAATCTAAATGGTGAAACATGGAGAAATAAAGGTCAGTCTCTACGCTCTTATATAAGTTATTTCAAATAACAGGGAACATATAAGAATCAATTTACAATTTTTGAAATGATTGTGTATGTTGTAGGAAAGATTTTATTGATTCTGATGTAAACAAAGTGGGATTTCATGGAAAAAAGTGGTTATATAAAATTGCTTGGAAAGTTATTGGACCAATCAAGAAAAGTGAAGGAGATAAGGGTTACCAAAATAAATGTTGAATAAGATTCAAAAGAAGCAGATCTGGAATGTTGGTTTCAGGCAACTAAGAATGAGGATGATATTAAGATATTCTTTGAAATGTATTACTAGTGTGCCACATGTCAGAGCTAGAGATACAATCTATGCAGTATAGCCTATGTGAAAAACAAAGATGTCATGTACTGACTACAGAAGATGACATTTGCTGCTTCTCTGAACAGTGAGAAGATTTTGAATAGACTAGCTCAAGACTCTCCAAGTCTAATATACACACACACGGAGCAGTAGAATTGCCTATTGATCTATATGATTACATTAATTTGATGGATGGAGAAAATGCAGAATGAATTATGTAATACCTGTCAATTAGGATATGTGATTGGAATGCATTTGGCCAGATACTCTGGTTTGGTGCAATCTGTTTGCATTGCACCCCCAACAGAACTCAGCTGTACAGCCAATATATTTGGCCTGAGCAAATCATTTCTGTGAAGGAGGAAGCCAATTGTGGTATGAAGGCCCTAAAGCCACCTCTAACACTTGTTGCTTAAGTAGCGGGCCTGACTGGAGAAATGGGGATGTGGTCATGGTGGCCTTAACTTCCACCAGTCCTGAGTAGCTGTATGAATCCAGGGGAGTGTTAGAAAAGAGTCTGAGTTGTCCTAATTTGACCAGACATGAATTCAACCATCGAAATGTGAAATTTGCAATAAACAAACACAAGACAACCACATCAGAATCTGCTTGGGATTGCTATTGCCCTTGGGTCAATGTTGGTGCAGATATATTTACGTTTAATGGAAAAGATTATCTCTCATTAATAAACTATTTACAAGTCTTTTTAAAACTAAGCTGTTGAACAGATGGCCATGTGGCTAGAAAGCAACTGAGGTTCAGAGATAGTAAGCTGTTGACAAATGTCCAATACGAGGCAGAATAATTTAATTTTAAGGGAGTTCAGAATCTTTATGCTGACCTCCATTTCAGCCATATCTATTGAAGTGTTTTACAGAGCTGATTGAAATAAGGAAACAGTTTCATTAAAAAAAAACCTTAAAATAATTTCTGCTACAAAATGGAACAATGTTCTTAGTTTTTTCCCCCCAGAAAAAATATTTCTATAAACGTTTTAATATATTTAAATTTCAGTTGTGTTTTTTCTCCCATTTTTTACTTGTGCAACAGAGTGAATGAGGTCAACGTTTTGATTTTTTCCCCATGTTTCTTTCCTTTTTTTTCCATTTTTTTTCTTTCACCATTTAACTATTCAAAAGTAGAGGACATTTTGAAAAGTTATGGAGTGGCAACATGAAAAATAGATAAAAAGGGGGAATATCAAGAGGTAGAAAAATATACAGATTCATCCTGTTGCATTCAGCAGCAAAAAGAGGGAAATGGTAAGAGAGTGAAAATGAAAATTTTCCAGTTTTGATGCAAAAAAATTGACAATTTAAAAGAAATAGAAGCTTTTGCTAAGTAGTTTGCAGGTTGTGGGGGAAGCTATTTTTCATGAACAAACAAAAAAGAATAGCTGAACAAAATAATTCAGCTAGCTCTATTGGTTTTAGCAGTTGGTTGTATCAATCTTTAGTGGTTGATTTTGGATAATATTAAGTTTTATTAAAAAAAAAACAGAATGTGTAAGGATAGCCAATGGAATCAGTGGATACCGATCTGTGACATGTGACAGGCATATAACATATACTAAACCTGAGCCCTCTCGTGTGACTGGAGCCAGACATAAAAATGAGTCTCTTATTAGTAGGGCCCTACCAAATTCACGGTCCATTCTGGTCAATTTCATGGTCTTAGAATTTAAAAAACCATAAATGTCATGATTTCAGCTATTTAAATCTAAAATTTCATGGTGTTGCAATTGTAGGGGTCCTCTGACCTAAAAAGGAATTGCGGCGGTTGCAGTACTGCTACCCTTACTTATGTGCTGCTCCTGGTGGCGGTGCTGCCTTCAGAGCTGGGCAGCTGGAGAATGTGGTCTGCTGGCCAGGAGTCCAGATCTGAAGGCAGAGCCTCTGCCAGCAGCAGCACAGAAGTAAGGATGGCCTGGTATGGTATTGTCACCCTTACTTTTGCACTGCTGCCTGCAGAGCTGGGCCCACAGTCAGCAGCCAACACTCTCTGGCTGCCCAGCTCTGCAGGCAGCAGCGCAGAAGTAAGGGTGGCATGGCATGGCATGGTATTGCCACCCTTACTTCTGTGCTGCTGCTGGCAGGGCATTGCCTTCAGAGCTGGTTGCCTGGTCAACAGCTGCCACTCTCCAGCCACCCATCTATAAAGGCAGCACAGAAGTAAGGTTGACAATACCATGACTCCTCTAAAATAACCTCATGACCCCCCCCCCACACACACACACAACTCCCTTTTGGGTCAGGACCCCCAATTTGAGAAACAGAGTATAGAGCAGTGTTTCCCAAACTTCCAGCAGCTCCCATTGGCCTGGAGCAGCGAACTGCGGACAGTGGGAGCTGTGATCGGCGGAACCTGCGGATGAGGCAGGTAAACAAACCGGCCTGGCCTGCCAGGGGCTTTCCCAACACAAGCAGCGTCCCAAGTTTGGAAAACACCGGTAGAGAGTAAAAGCACACAAAAGACCAGATTTCACAGGGGGAGACCAGATTTCATGGTCTGTGACATGTTTTTCATGGCTGTGAATTTGGTAGGCCCCTACTTATTACAATACCTATGTGTCACATATTTATTACAGGAAATAGTAAAAACTGCATTGTCTGTTCTATTTAAAACTAGACTGGACAAAGCAATAACACATATGCTCACACAAGGGCATAATTATGCTCCAGTATGGACATGAACTAAAAGACTCATAAAGTCTTTTACATCTCCAACATACTCCATGATAATCTGACACTGAAACTAAATTAATTTGAGGGGAAGCACTGTCATTGTTTATTGAGACAGATAAATTGTGAAGCCAAGGTCACAGTTCTAAGTAGGCTTAATTTGCGTGACTTCAGGGCACACTTGTAAGGACAGAATGTAGCAGCCACTGGGAGGGAGGCAGAAGAGGGGAAACAGCAGAGCTGCTTCATAATTACTGGTATAAAAATAAATGATGTTGACCTACACTTATTCATTATATGCTGAAGAACAGAACAGGAGTGATTGTTTGTTTGTTTAAGTCCATGACTGTGAATTAGAGCTCCTTTCATTACTTTTATGCCTTTTAGATTTACATTTTTGAGAGAAAACTATGGTCAACAAACTATAAAGCAACAGACTAAAAGGAACAGAACCTAGAAAGAAGGATAGAGCCTTTTTTCAGTATCAGTAGCCTCATGGTGGCTACTGCACAGAACAATAAAGACACATAGCGTGTGTGTGCCTTTCTTTTGGACAGAATGAAAAACACTGATTAAATATTGTCATCTTCAGTTTAGCAAGTAGACTTATACATGTAAGTTGATTTAATGGCTGTACGTCTTAGATAAGTGGGAATTGATAGTCCATGAAATTTTCTTTTAGATACGAAATCATAACCATACCATTGCCATAGAACTATGACAGTTGTTCTATTGTGCAGCTGGATAAGGGTATTGTGACGTTGCACTTCATATTTTTTATAAAAATATGTTTATAAATGTGAATATTATGTAACTGGAATACACTTTATGCAAAAGTTCTCTTGTAAGTTATCATTACAAAGCTTATAACCTACTGAGTGTGTTCATCCTATTTGTATGTATGTATCATTCTTGTATCTAAAACTAGGAATATGAAATATAACTCTGAGGTCCTATTGTAATTATGCAAAGTGTGGGCCATTAATGGTGGTTTGGAATCTTGATGGCTCCCATTAACCAGGACAATTGGTTGTAAATGGCTCTGTTTATTTGTAAGACTTCCTGTATATCCCAGCAAGTGGGTAATGAAGTCTCACAGGACATGTGATCATGTCACCTGAACTAGAATCCATTAACCTGGTGCTTTTCCATTTAGAAGGAGGGGTGGGAACTCAGAGAAAGACAAAGGATTCCCGCCTTGTGCCAAAGCTATTAAAGGGAACAGAACAAAGGGGACAGCAGTCATGAGAAATCCCCGAGTTACCACCTGAGCTGGAACTAACAAGAACTGTACCAGGGAAAAGGATTGGGCCCAGACTAAGAAGGAGTCCAGTCTGTGAAAAAAGCTTATTGGAACATCTCTGAGGATGATATTTACCTGTATTCAGTTTCTTAATGTATTAGGCTTAGATGTGTGTTTTTGTTTTAATTTATTTGGTGATTTACTTTGTTATGTCTGTTATTACTTGAAACCACTTAAATACTACTTTTTATACTTAATAAAATCATTTTTGTTTATTAGCAAACCCAGAGTAAGTGATTAATACCTGGGGGGGCAAGCAGCTGTGCATATCTCTCTATCAGTATTATAGAAGGGGGAGAATTTATGAGTTTACCCTGAATAAGCTTTATACACAGTAAAACAGATTTATTTTGAGTTTGGATTCCAGTGGGAGCTGGTGTCTGGGTGCTGGAGATAGGAGTACCTTCTGAGTGATTTTCAGTTAAAGCCTGCATCTTTGGGGACATGGTTCAGACCCTTGGTCTGTGTTGGAGTGGAGTAGCGTGTCTGGCTCAACAAGACAGGGTTCTGGAGTCCCAATCTGGCAGAAAAAACAGGCTCAGAGGTAGTCTCAGCACACCAGGTGACTGTCCCATGCGGGTGTCTGTGACCGAACCCATCACAGGTATGTCTTCACTCTTTAAAATAATGTGTTTTTAATTCAGGTCAGCTAACTGGGTTTAAAATAGCAGTGACTATATAGCAACTTAGGTTTACCTCAGAGTAGTGGCTCAAATTCAATCGTAGTCTCCTGTAAAGGCTTTAATTTAACATGCTAACCCTAGTTAAAAGCTGAATTGCCTTGTCTTCATGACTATTTTACCCCGAGTTAAGAACATGCTGTTTTTAAGTGAAGGCATTTCGAATCTACAAGTAGAGTATGATTTCAATTAGGTAAAATCTAAAAGAACCTAAACAATTTTTAAGAAGGAATTTTTAGAAGTGAGGCCAGATGTCAATGTGCATACACACTTGACGTTTATTCTCATATAAAAAAACATTTAACTTAAAAAATTAAAGATAATAGACTCCATATTTTATCAACAAAAGTCCTCCAAAAGTAAATAAATAAGCACCAAAGTCATTCAATTCCCCATCAGCTCCCCTACTCAAACTCTCTTCTTTCCACTGCTGTAAAACTGGAGTAACGCGGTGGTAAATCATACCATACAAAAACACACAGATCATATACAAAGTTTCTATTTGAGTGATATTACTAGTTCTATCACCACTCCTCATTTTAGGAATAGGGAAACACTTCAAGCCAGAACACTGGATAAGGTATTGCACTGAACATGAAAATCACTTAAATACAAGAGACAGTAAATTTCTGAAGAAGTGGGTCTCCATGAAACAAGGTGGAACTTCAGTGCATTAAGGAAACCTGTAAAAGGGCACTCACCTCTTGACTGACTTTGGGAGACCACAGTACCGCAGGCCTTTTCTTGCCCCCGGTGCCCCCTACACACTTCCAGATGACCTTAATGGATCTTCAGTGGCTTGGCTCTGCAGCCAAGTCACAAAGTCCAAATGAACCTCTTCCAGGCTATTAACGAGTCCAGCAAATAAAACAGTCTCTTTGCCCTTGCTAGGTTCTTCAGACCCACTCCAGGTCTTTTAAATTCAGCCCTTTGTTTGGGCTCCCAAATCAGCCCAGATGTCATTTTGGGTTTATGCCACTCTACCTGTGGCAGTAATGGAACCCAAGCCCACCCACTACACTGGATTGCAACCCAGGAACCCTGTCAACAGCAGCCACTGATTACTTCAGTCAATCAATACTTCAGTGAAGCATGTTATTCTTACTTCAATCCTCTGCTGGTATTTTCCTGGGCCACTTCCTACCAGCACACTTTATTTCCAGCCCTATCTAAAGGTCAGCATACTCAGGTCCTTCTCCCTGTCCAATCTCAATATAAGTTCAGCCAGCCATAAACTCTAGCTACTGGTTCGGCTCCTTTGGCCATAGAAGGGCTCCCTTCTTTACCCCTCTGGTCCCAGCCAGGACCCAAACTACTAAGGGCTTGTCCACACAGGCACACAAAATCAACACTGCTGCAATCGATACAGCGGTGTTGATTTAGCGGGTCTGGTGAAGACACAATAAGTCAATGGCAGAGCGCTCTCCCATTGATTTCAGTACTCCATCTGCCCGAGATGCAGAAGAGAAGTTGGTGAGAGAGCGTCTCCTGTGGACATAGCATGGTATAGACATCATGTTAGGTTGATGTAAGCTATGTCACTCAGGGGGGTGATTTTTTCACCCCCCCTGAGGAACGGAACTTACATCGACTTAAGCAGCAGTGTAGACCAGGTTCTGCAGCTCCTTTTACCTGAGCTCACTGGGCTCTGACTGGCTGTTCCAGGAGGTCTCTTTAGGCACCCACCTTCTCTGCTCCTTTCCTGGGTGGGGTGTAATAGAACTGCAGGGCCTCCTGTAGACAGCTGCAAAGGCCAAGTACACCCCATCATAAACGCTTACAATTGGGTAACTTGGCAAAATCAGTGTCTTTCCAAAAGTTCTAAAAAGACTGTGGGAACAATATTTAACACTGCATTTCTAAAGAAAGGGGACTTAAAAGCCTATAACATCTCTACACAAATCAAGGAAGGAACATTATACTTAGTTTTGATTAATAGCAACAGAAATGCTCTCACTCATTCAGTTTCTAGGATATGTGGAGACAATACAGCATGTTCTGAACATTTTTCAACCTTTTGTCCTTACATACAGGGTGTCAGCTAAAGGACCGTAGGAGTCCTGTTTAATGGTCTGTGCTAAAATAACTGCAGTATAAAACAAGAATGTATTTCCATTCCCATGCATTCCTAATGCAGCTCTAGAAAAATAGATAAAACTGGTTCTCCTATTTGTATTTGTTTTGAAGTCCAAGATCATCATGGATCAGTAAAGCAAAGCAAAACAAAACAAAACAGTGACATTTCTTTGTAATGTACATTTGCTGCTTTTATGCTTATCTATGACACAACAGCGGAGCTGGCTGGAAAACTGAATTTCCATGCTGCAGGAAATTACTACATTTCTAAGTTTGTTTTGTTCAGAATTTAGCAGTTTCCCACAGAAATGCCACCAATCTGCTTCAACAAGTGGGGGAACTCGATGGGGCCAGCTGTGAAGAGGGACAGTCCCAGCATCAAGGGAAGGAGACACTCGCTAAGGGACACTAGATAGCTCCTTCCCACAGGACAGTCTGGCAACCATTGGGACAGTTCATGAGGGAGGAGTACTGATTGGCCAGCATTTCCTAGCTCCTAGGATTTAGCCTGGAGTGGTGGTCATGTTCCAGCAGCCCCAACCTGCCATCCAAACTAGGAATGAGAATCTGTCCTGACAGATGCTGCAGGTCTAGCTATTTACTGGTTTGGGGGTCAGAAAGGATTTTTTTCTCCCATGGGTGAACTGGCAGAGGACCAGTTTTCTGCCTTCCTTGCAGCTCCTTCTAGCCACAGTATATTATGTAGGAATGCTCTTAGTACCAAACTAAAGTACTGGTGTTGAATTGTTAATCCATCACAACTTGTGGCAGGTTTCCTGAGTGGTCAAGAGAATAAATGAATGGTTTCCAGAGGTAAAGGACCTGGTATTGTGGTGATGGGCCTTGAGTTCATGGGATTGGATGAGACCTTATAGCCATTGTGGGCTGAGGTCTTCCCACTTCTGCACCCTCTCTCTCTCCCTTGTCTGGAGGAGATCCCTAGAACTCAGAGAGCTGAGTCTTCGTAGGTAGCCTGAAGAGTACAGGTTATATGATAGGGAGCACTATAACCCCTGCACTGGAACCAATTAAATGCCTAGTATAGGAAAGGATGGGTGATTGGCAGGTAGCGCCCCTCCCCTATATTAAAGTTTAATAAAAGTTGTGACCTACCACTTAGTTCCATGCATCTATCCATCCTCATTTTGCTGTGTGTCCACATCAATGAAAATTTCCTCAAAAATAAACCCCCAAACACATAATTTTGAACCATTCAAAGGGTTTGATATACCATATATATCAGCTTTATTTAACACATTTAGATTTTTCACTGATCTTCCTGAAAAGAACAAGAAGATCAGAATCCTACAGCATGGTTAAAACATGAGGATGAGTTATAACTTTTGAATGAATAAGTAGTTTGGGATGTTTGTGTTTTCTTTTGACATCAGTGAATGAAAATCAATTGAGGTTACTGCTAAAGCAGCTATTATACAAGCCCCCAAGAGAACTGCAAATACCATAGTCAATAAAAGTACAAGAACCAATGGCATTTTTAAATGTTAAATCAAACACTTAGATTTTCAGTTTAGCCCCAATGATAGAGTGATTCTTTGAAGTTTGCAGGAGAAATTCCTCCAACTCCCTCCTCCGCCACACACACGTGTCACAGATTTCTAGGGCTCAACTGAGAGATCTGGGTTCAGGAGTAAATTATCAAAGGAGTAGATGCTGTTACTCTAACAGCTGAATCTCATTTCTCAGCTACCTTTAAAATCTATACATTTAAATAGCACTGGATACAGTTTGGTTTTCATGCTGTTTTTTTAAGCTGGATGTGCACATTACAAATGCATCACTGTGTTAAAATAAAGATAATTATTTGCTAATTTAAAATGAGGAGGTACCAAAAACATTGGGCTTTTTGTAATAAAGTCTACATGAGAGTTGGTCAACAAGTTTCCAATGGAATAATTATTTGTTGGAAAATGCTGATTCAATAGAATAAATATGATTCATGGGAATGTGTTGATGCCACGAAAACTTTAGATGCAAACCAGCCAAGCAGGCTGACCACCCACCTTGCTCCCCAGGATCTCTGTTTTCCTTGAAGCCCACTTGGTGGGCTGCCAGGCTACCTAATATCTCATCTCCCCAATAGCTTGCAGGGTGGGCTGTCAGGCTGCTTGTCTCCCTGCTTTCAGGCCAGCTATTGAGTTTCTTGATTGGCCTCCAGACTCCCAACCTGGCCACCTGCCTCCTGGCCAGCTCCTCTGGCTTCCTGGCTCCCAGGCTTCTTGAGCAGCTGGCTCATTGGGCTGCCTGCCTGGCAGGCAGATGTGTGCCCAGATCCCTGTGCTACTGAGTTACCTAGCAGACTGGATCCTTGGCCTGCCCATCTTGAGGGCAGATTGTCCAGTTCCCTGATTCCCAGGTTTCTGTCTGAACAACTTGGTTTTTCAATGCCCTGACTACTTCTAACTGCCTGCAACGCAGTTAACAAAATACACTCAATGTAAAATGACATTTGCTTCCTTGGAGTCATGAAGTTAATCTGGGTATACTTCCAACAATTACTGGAACACATTAAAGTTATTAATCTTTTAACTTTTAGTGGGTTGTGTATCCCAGTTAGTATCCCAGGATACAGTTAAATTAGCCTGTCTCAAATGTGCACCTGATCAGTTTAATTCATTTTCTGCTTGAGTTACCTGAGAGAGTGCACATATACAGACTTTCTGAGTCTCTTTATAGCTACGCTTGTAGTAGAGGTAAATGTATTCAATACAAAACAAATTCTCCCTGTGCATTACATAGCTATATGCTGGGGAGCCATGTACTGCGCAGGAGATTAGAGGACAGAGGAAGAGCATAGGTGGTAGATTTGTGACTGCATGAATCCACCAGTCTTTATTACCACAGAATGGGAAGAACACTACCTACTGATGCTACTGAATACTGAGGTTGCAACAATGACCACAGAATGCTTCCAATGCTGATCTGTAGCCTGGTTAGGTGGAAAGCTCCCTTCACTCTACAGCCTTTACAGAGATTCCAAGGACCTAAAAGAAGGTCTAATAACAGATCTCTTTTGGTTTAAACTTTTTCTTGTCTTTCCGCCCTTACAGAATACACCAGACAGCAGTGGTGCTGGAACTATTTGTATAATGGGGGGTGCTGAGAGCCATTGAACCAAACTGTAAACTCTGTCTATGATGGAAACCACTTCAAGCCAGGGGGTGCTCTGGCACCCTTGGGCACCCCTAGTTCCAGCACTTATGCCAGACAGAAGTATCCAAAATGCTGGGTAAGCCAGGCTGCAAAAATTTGACTAGGAATATGGGATTTAAGTTGACAAAAATCATTTATGCCCTTATTTTAGCTAAGGAAAATGCAGTTATTATACTAAGCAAGCTCAAGAAAATTGTCCATGTGCTACCTGGGAAGTATTGGTTGGCTATTATTCTTTTGTCAGATATATAAGGTGCACTTTTAAGTCATGAATAAGGCTCTCTGAGTATTTAAGATTATTGTCTGCTCAGCTGGAGTCTCAGTTTAAATAGACCTATGCTTTTAGGCCATAAATTTGGACTGTGATAGAGTAGAGCAAGAATGCCCAGGGGGCTGGTTTGTGCAGTGGTTAAATAGGTAATATGTTATTTGCACTAAAAGTCTTCATGAATTCTAAGGAGCAACAAGAAAAGAGAAAACAGCTACAGAATTATTTTTCCTTTCCTCCTTTTAGTCGCTTTTACTCCCCAAAATAGAAACATAACTATTTTTTTTTACTTTGATTGAATTCTCAGAGTTAGGAACAGAGGTGAAAGTAAGCCGGTATGGGCTGGTACTGTGAACTGACAAGAGCCAGTACGCAGTGCCGGACCCGACCGGCTTCCCCAGGCTGGCAATTTAAAGAGGCCAAGGCTCCCTCTAGCAGCCGGAGCTCCTGGCCCTTTAAATCCCCACAGGAGCCCCGCTGCTGCTGCCCCGGGGCTCCAACAGCCGGGTTCAGATGGTGATTTAAAGGGCCCTGGTCTCCTGCTGCTGCAGGGAGCCCCTGGCCCTTTAAATTACCGCCAGAGCCCTGATGCCGCTAACCCAGGGCTCCAGCAGATTACAATGAGGCAGCTGAGGCTGAAGTCTCTTCCAGTCCTGAGGAGCTTAATGTAGCTTTGGAGCTTGTGGTTTAAGGTGTTTATTCTAGTCTTGAAATTTGGCAGATTCCAGCTGAGAGGAGTAGTTAGAAGCATTCCCATCCTTCATGAGGAGATATTTGAAGGGGTATTGATTTCTTAGGATAGTACTAGTGGAACTAGTGGAACTTTTGTAATTTAAGTTCACTTTATTAATTAAATTTTTTAAACAATCATTTTCTGTATTTTAATTAACTTTATGCTCTTTTTTTCTTCTGCCCACAGGTAATGACTGCCACAGGGCTGTGCCACTTACTCACTCTGTAATACCTTACTCTGAAAATAGATCAGTTGATTTCATGATACCAATACATACTCAATATGTTCCTTATTCTGTTTATGGGGAAAAAAAACAATTACAACTAAAGTAAAAAACTTAAGAGGAAAAAATCTTTGTTGTGAGTGACCATCATGATGACTGCTTTGAAGGTGTGACCAGTCCATTTCTATGCAAGATGTAAGTTGACATAGCTCTAGTGACTTCAGTGAGGATCAGCTGAGGTTCTAGCCATATTTATGTGAACTAGACTGCAGGTATCGTAACTGCAGCTTATGGTCCTATCACCTTATATAGCTTGTTCTGTTAAAGATGTTCAGTTTTGCTATTTATTGCATCTTAAAAGTAGATGTAAAGTTAAAAATGCTGAGCCTAAATAGCCATAACATATCTATTGACTCCTTTATATTCCTGTCCTCTGTTCCTTTACAGGTGGACCAGTCACACAATTTGGATTTTGATGGCCCTGTTAAGCTCCTTCATAGACCAAGAACAAACTTACTTTCAGTATGGATGATTTATTTTAGACAAAAGGAAATAAAGGGAGAGTGAAGAAAGAGAGTATCTCAGTGAACACATGTGTAAAACTCACAGCAGCTATCATAAACTAGCCTATGAGGAGTACTTCTGCATCAAGGCTGGAACTGAGGGTGAAAGAGACTTTACTCTGTACTTTTACTGTATAAATATCAGTATACAGAGAACAACCTTACTATTTTGTAGCTATATACAAGCTCCATGACCCACAAAGTTTAAGAGTTCCAGGAACCAAGGTTTGGGGGCCTGTCAAACCAGATCAGAATTCAGTAACACAATACCTTCTTACATATGTGAATCATATGGTTCCAGAGTGTCCCTAGCTTGTTTAGTTAATACATATTTTGTTTTTATTTTCTTAAGTTTAAAAAAAACCCAAAACCTAGTTTGGATAAGTGTGTGGGTTAAAAAGCATAAGGAAATGTAGCTGTAGGAAATGAAATATACAGATAGAAAGATATAAATGTTTCCACTGTCTAAAAAACCCCACAACAATCCTGTAAATGTGTGTAGCAATCTCCAGACTTGCTAGTTGTGGGTATAAACCTGGTATAAAATTTTACAGACATCACCAAACATAAGCACACCCAGGGCCCCTTCACTTTTTCAAGCGATCATAAAATTTATGAGAGGCATGGATAATTGGTTCAGTGATCTATTAGACCACAAACTGTTGCAAATCTATAATAACTAAAGCAAAGTTGCTCAAGCAGAGTGAAGGAATGCATTAGTGTTCATATTCCTGAATGGACAGATTGATTCACAGTGGGGAAATTAACTTCAGAGAATCAAGGCCTTGACATGACTATAAAACCACTTGCAATGAAGTAACCTAAAAGAGTTTTGCCTTGTTGAGAATTTCAGTTTGAGAAATAAAGGCTCAAAATGTCCACTGAGGTTGATTTCACTCTTGCTAACAAATAAGAAGCAGATTAGTTTGTTTCTCCTGCTGTTTGAGTGATAAAGTATATAATCTTGGAATGTATATAGTGTTGTGTATTTGGTTGTCATGGTTTTTGTTGCCTTGGCAACTGAGTTAGATTATTATGGGTTAGCTCAGCCGGTTTCAACCGGCTGAGTGGGCTCTCTGTATATCTGTAAATAAAATGGAGGTTTTGGTTAGCTGCCTGCTCTCTGGCCTCAAGTGATTGCTTCCTACACTGGCTGCCCCAAGGATATAACACTGGCGACGAGTGTGAGACTCCGGTGCTGCTCCAGTAACAGAAGGAAGTAGAAGTTAAGGTAAAGATCAAACAAACAAAAAAAGCTGGTTGTTTGCACTGACTGTGAAAGTGAAACTAAAATCATGGCTACTCTGACCAGGCCCCTGGAGCCTTTTGATGAGAATACAGAGCAATGGCATGTGTATACTGAGCGTTTTGAGCTTTTTGGTATTGCAAATGACATTACAGAAGCGAAGAAGGTGCCAATATTCTTAACTGTTGTAGGGGCTAAAACCTACTCTCTGCTACGCAGCTTACTACACCCTGTTAAGCCTGAGACTAAATCTTACAGTGACATTGTGGAAATCCTGGGGTCTCATTTCTCCCCAAAACCACTGGTAATTGCTGAAAGACATAGGTTCCACAAAAGAGACCAAAAGGAAGATGAAACAGTTGTACAATTTGTAGCCATTTTAAAAAAGCTAGCAGAACACTGTGAATTTAAAGAGATGTTAAGTGATGCCCTGCGTGACAGGTTAGTGTGTGGCCTGTACAGTGAAGCTATACGGAAGCGCCTACTGACAGAGGCTCAGCTTACATTACAGAAGGCTGTTGATATTGCTGTCTCCATGGAACTGGCTACAAGGGAGGCACAATACATCGGTGTATCCCCTAGGGTGCAAAAAGTGTCACAAGGACTGACTCACAAAACAGTGCAGAGTCAAGAATGTTACCGCTGTGGTAAGCTGGGTCACCAGGCATCAGAATGCTGGTGTAAGGACCTGGTGTGTCGACACTGTGGCAAAAAGGGACACATTGAGTATGCCTGTAAACAAAAGAAAAAGAGGCCTGTGGTCTGGCCGACAAAAAGAGGAACCTTGCATACCCTAGAGCAGACCCAGGATGATCAAGGTGACACCTCCTCACAAGAGGAAGTGCCACTGCATGTTTTGTCTTTGGCAATGGGCTCACATGAATACTGGGTAACCCCTTTATTGGATGGCAAACGTATACGCATGGAACTGGACACCGGTGCAGCCGTCTCACTGATCTCCGAGACTGTGTATAAAGAAAAGCTACAGCATCTTCCGCTTAAGGCAACAAAAACTGTTCTGAAGACGTATACGGGAGAAGCTGTGCCTATGCTGGGCACTATTGATGTTAAGGTGGAGCTCAATGGACAGGTGGCTAAATTGCCACTGTTTGTGGTGAGAGGTAACTACCCAGCCTTAATGGGTAGGTCTTGGCTTGGGAAGATTCAACTGAACTGGGCAGAAGTCCACCGGATGACTAAAGAAGAAACCAGTCTAACCCCTATACTAAGGAAACATGCTGCTGTTTTTGGAGATGATTTGGAAAGTATGAAGGGAATCACTGTGACATTGAACATTAAACCTGACAGTCCACCAAAATATCTGAAAGCCCGAACTGTGCCATATGCCATCAGGCCAAAAGTTGAAGCAGACCTGGAGCGCCTGGTCACCAATGGAGTCCTAATACCAGTTACCCATAGCTCATGGGCCACTCCTATCGTTCCAATCGTGAAGAAAGATGGCTCTCTCCGGATTTGCGGTGATTTTAAAGTCACTGTCAACCCAGTGTTGTGTGCAGAGCAATACCCGCTTCCCCGCATCGATGACTTCTTCGCAGGCCTGGCTGGGGGACAAAAAGCATATTTACAGATGCACGTCGATGAAAAGTCCCAAGAGCTGTTGACTATTGTGACTCATAAGGGGCTTTATCGATTCTGTCGCCTACCCTTCGGAATAACATCTGCTCCCGCCCTGTTCCAGAGGGCTATGGACCAGATCTTGTGTGGCTTGTCAGGAGTTCAGTGCTATCTGGATGATATCCTGGTCACTGGAAGAAATGAAGAGGATCACTTAAAGAATTTAGAGGCTACCCTACAAAGACTGGAAGAGTATGGCCTACGAGTTCGCAAAGACAAGTGTGAATTCTTCAAGCCCTCTGTTGAATATTTGGGACACATCATTGATTCTGCAGGTCTTCATAAGGCCCCTGCAAAAGTTAAAGTTATTGTGGAGGCTCCCCCACCGCGAAATGTAAGCCAGCTGCGCTCATTTCTAGGACTACTGAACTATTATGGGAAGTTCATCTCACAGTTAGCCACACTGCTAAAACCACTTCATGAGCTCCTTGGGCAGAACAAGGCCTGGAAGTGGACTGAAGCCTGTGATGTTGCGTTTAACAAAGCTAAGGATGCATTGCTAAATTCTGAAGTTCTAACGCACTTTGATCCATCCTTACCACTGCAGTTGGCCTGCGATGCCTCCCCTTATGGAGTGGGAGCAGTTGTGTCACATATTATGCCTTCAGGAGAAGAGAGACCTATTGCTTTTGCTTCACACACTCTAAGCAAAGCAGAAACTAACTACGCCCAAATCGAATGTGAGGCATTAGGAATTGTTTTTGGAATTCGGAAGTTTCATCAGTACCTGTTTGGGCGAAAATTTACTCTTCTCACAGACCATCGACCTCTGACATCAATTTTTGGACCCCACACATTCCCCCATTAGCTGCTAGTCGTATGCAACGTTGGGCATTGTTACTTTCAGCACACACATATGAAATCAAATATCGGAAATGCAGATGGCCTCTCAAGGTTGCCTTTGCCGGTCAAACACCAAGATAGTGCCCAAAAGGAAATCTTCTACTTTGAACAGGTAGAGAATACACCCATCACTGCTACTCAGATAAAGAAGGCAACTCGCGTTGACCCAGTATTGTCCCACGTTATGGACCTGGTGATGCATGGAAAATCTCGACAAACCTCTCCGGTCTCATCCGACCTTGTTCCCTACATGTCCAAGCGGACGGAGTTATCGGTCCAATCTGGTTGTTTGTTGTGGGGGAGACGTGTCATTATTCCACCACCACTGAGATCACAGATGTTAGAACAGCTACATTCTGGTCACTGTGGAATAGTGCGCATGAAGGAAATTGCACGAAGCTATTTTTGGTGGCCTGGACTGGACAGCGCTATTGAAGAGAAGGCAAAAGCTTGTATGTCATGTCAGGGTGTGAGGAATGCACCCCAGTGGGCACCCCTACACCCATGGGACTGGCCTGAAAACCCATGGCAATGTATTCACGTTGACTTTGCTGGCCCTCTTGAAGGAAGCATGTTCTTGGTGGCAATAGATGCCCATTCTAAATGGCCAGTAGTCTCTATAATGCAGTCCACTTCTGCAGAGAGTACTATCCAAAAACTACGAGGACTCTTTAGTCGTTTTGGTCTGCCAGAACAACTTGTGAGCGACAACAGACCGCAGTTCGTTTCTCAGGAGTTTCAAAATTTTATGAAGGCAAATGGGATACACCACATCACGTCAGCACCATATCAAAAGCGTCTGGATACCTTTTTACTTTCCTACAGAAACACACCTCATGCTATGACCCACGCATCTCCGGCCTTTCTAATGATGGGATGACAGCTGCGCACTTGCTTTGATCTGCTGAAACCTTCTGAACCCCGACAAATTGTGCAACATCAGCAGCAATATCAAGTCATCAGACGGGTACCCAGAGCAAAAGACCGAACCTTTAGCCCGGGACAGCCAGTTTTGGCTCGGAATTATACTTCCAGAGCTAAATGGGTTCCGGCCACAGTCATCACTCAAACAGGACCTGTTTCCTACACAGTCCGGACTGCAGAGAATCTTACCTGGCGGCGACATGTAGATCAGCTGTTGCCAGGTCATGCCAGTCCTCAGGACGCATCTGCAGTTGAGGGGTCTGACTTCACCTCTTCTGGTGAGGGACCGAATCACGAGTCACCTGTTTCTGACTGTTCTCCTCCATTACTGCCGGCGGCTGAGATACCCCTTTGCCCAGCACAAGCTGATACCACCTCCTCACCTGTTCGTGCTGCGGACCCTGAGCCCCTAGTGCTTTCAGGTGCAATAACACCAGAAGTTCGCCGTAATCCACCTAGAGACAGAAGGCCTCCACATCGGCTGGATCTTTAGCTAGGGCGAACCCACGGTTATGGGGCAAAATAATCCCCAGGGTTTAGCCGGGAATGGAGGCAGTCTACCCTCCTTCTCTAGTCTAGTGTGTGTTTTATGTAGGGGATGTTCTTATTAGGGGGGGAGGAATATGTTGTGTATTTGGTTGTCATGGTTTTTGTTGCTTTGGCAACTGAGTAAGATTATTATGGGTTAGCTCAGCCAGTTTCAACCGGCTGAGTGGGCTCTCTGTATATCTGTAAATAAAATGGAGGTTTTGGTTAGCTGCCTGCTCTCTGGCCTCAAGTGATTGCTTCCTACACCGGCTGCCCCAAGGATATAACATATAGACTATATAGAGGCTGAGTTCTTTATACCTAGTCTTAAAAGAAATTTAAGAGCACCTCCCTGTGGCAGATTAATCAAGATGTTAGAACTGCCATGAGGTATTTCTATGGCTCATTCAAATTTTAGTGTTAAAATAAAAGTTTAGGCATAGTTGTGAGTATATTAGGTAAGTTTCTAGCACTCATGGTTATAGAATAAAGCTGGAAAATGTGACTCCAGTCTAATTGAAAAGTTCAAAGGCCAGAAGGCCCCCCAAAAAGGTATTTTTAAAATATGACTTCTGGGACCCTGACTTGTGATTTTTGTATTCTTGGGAATGGAAGTATGGCACAAATATAACTCAAGAATCCTACAATAACCAACAGAGCACCGTATTTCAGATAAGATGACAAATACCAAGATAAAATAAATAAAAATATTGTACATTTCTAGGTAATCAAAACCCAATGTTCTACAGTCTCTTCGTGGGGAAACTGTAGAGGCTTTCAAGGGAATTTCACCAGTTAGTGTCAATAATCAAGCTGTAGCTCTTCAGAGCAGAACTGTCATGTACAGTGGAATCATTTTAGTCAGAACATAGCTTGGGATAATGTATATTGTCCTTCAAATAATTATACTCCTTGCTGTAAGGAAAGCTCAGGTAGTGGCTTTCTGATCAGCTTCCTGCAATGCAATCTCATCCTGTGCAATCTTTTATCCAAGATGACATATTTTTCTTAGTCTAGGGAAAAACTCCCCCAACTGCAAATCACTAATCTTTTAATATAGTGATTCAGTTTAACTCATTGTGTAGCTCTGCTTAATCAACTTGGCAGCTCCCTCAAATTAGGGACAAATTATAAGGTGAACTCAGCAGGCTGAAAAATTAAACAGAGGAAGCAGAGAACATGCTGTTTACCTACCAGCAATGGAGTCTTTTCAAAATCATCAGGAATCAAAGAAAGATGTTAGCTTCTTGGGATAAAATACCTTATTTAAAAGCACAATTATCATTTTTCTTGGCTTTTCCTGCATGCCTTGGGCAAGAATATAGGTGTCAACCTATTCTGAACAATTGTTCCATATTATTAGTTGTTCGCCACACAGTCTAGGCAGGATGAAAGAAGAAAATTCTGTTGCCTCATTTAATAAAAAATGCATATTGTAGATTTTGGTCTTTAAACGTCTCTACTTAAGCGAAAAAGTTTCAGTTGTGCTGCCTTTAAGAAATGTTCTGCAATGGACTATAAGACACACAAAGAGACATAGAAACATACACAAAGAAATCATGTGTCAAACTATTTCCAGAACAGACTAAACAGTGTCTTATATACTGGGCACAATAACTAACTATTAGATAAAGCACAGGCCAATCTCTAAGCGTCTTTACTTTTGTCATGAATGATTTGGAGTAATTCAGTTTCAGAAGTTACCTTCAGACCTCTATTGGAACATTATCCAATAGAAATGTTCACCTACTTAAAATTTGTACCAAATCAGAACAGTGGCATTTACACCCACTTTGCCTTAAATGTAAATCATGTCACAAGATAAAGAATAATAGAAAATCCGTCTACTGGTGTGGCAAGGTTGGGCCATTTAAAACAAGATTTTGAAATCCAGAAGGCTAAAGTTACTCATCTAAATAAATGGCTTGATTTTCACAGCTTCTGAGCACCTGCAGTTCCCATTGATGTCCTTGGGGATTTTGGCTGCTCAGCATTTCTGAAGATCAGGACTTTTTTTTTTTTTTTACATGCCACAGACTTTGAATTTAGGATCACCTGACCCACCACATAGGGGTATTGAGAGGCTTAATTCATTGGCTTTTGAGATCCTCAAATGGATGATGCTCTATAGTTGCTAAGTATTGAAAAGGTGATTCCACCTAATACCACCCAAATACGGTAGAACCTCAGAGTTACAGACACCTCGGGAATGGATGTTGTCCATAATTCTGAAATGTTTGTAATTCTGAAAAAAATGCATTTCGGGCTCCAGCTCCAGCAGCTGACACTCCAGCAGCAGCCAGGCCAGTTTCCTTGCATGCAGCTTCTTTCCCAGGGTCAGACTGAGTTTGCAAACTTGTCCCCCTCCCAGCCAGGAGGGGTGTTTGTGAAAACAGTGTGTCCCCTTTCTGGCTAGTGGGAAAACAGCACCTGCAGCTTACAGGAAAACAGCACAGACTCCAGTGCTGCTCCTGCTTTGCTGGCTCAGGCTGCCTTGGGCTGGCAGAAGCAGCGTTTTCACCTCCTAGTTGTAACTGGCTGCCCTGGGTGGGGACAAGCAGCCCAGATGTGCCTACCTTTAAGATGCAATACAGGCACAGTCCAGTATTTGCTTTTTGGGGGAGGAAGGGTCTCCATTGCTGCCTGATTGCTTACTTCTGATTCCACATGGTGTCCAGTTCACCAGTCAGTAACTCTAGTGTTTGTATCTTTGAAGTTCTACAGTAACTGCAAAAGTCTAACAATTCTCTATTGAGCATATGCAAAATAAGATTTTTCAGAGGCTTATAACATGGCCAAATTTGGGCCATTTTTCACAGGAACAGCAAAAGGCAAACCCCTGACACCAGGCAGACCTTCCTGACAAATTTTAAGTTCCTCTTCCACAACATGGAGAAACTAAAGCTTTTCAACAGAATGGTTGTAAGAACTTTAGTATGGGCAAACAACATATTTTCCCCCTAATCAAATCCTCAAAACTTTGAGGATTAAACTTTTTTTATTAAACTTTCCCCCCAAAAAATAAGTCACACCCAGCATGGAAAATTTCAGTTCAAATTGTTAAAAAAAAAAGTTAATTTAAACTTGTAACCAAGTCTTGTTAAGGGAAGTGAAGACAAATGTAATAATCGGCAGCACTACCAGATTCTTTTCTTTTGTATTTAGTTAGTTGCTGTTGGAACAAAATATTCCCTAAGTCTTGAAAGAGACAAATATTTAGGGCTAAATTATCTGCTAATGTAAAGGAGTAAAATTCCATTGAAGCCAATGAAGCTGCCTGGTTTTACACCAGCAGAGAGTTTGGTCCTAAGTAATTTGTATCAGTGTAGATTTTATTCCTCTAAATTGCAATTTAATAATTACTTGGTTTGCAACACCCAAAACTCATGTATCTGGCATACCCTACTTACAGCCCCTAGCCAGTTGCTCTCACATATCTTCTATCATATTTTCGGAAGTGTGAATTATTAACAAAAGACAAACAAACAAACAGAAACTAAAATAAGTTAAGGTAATGTGAAACTTGTGCTCAAATCTGACAAAGTCTGCAAGACAGAGCCAGACAAGTGTTCTTTATTCCTACCAGTTCCATCAGACTGTTCTTGTAGCTGTGAGCAAAACTAACATGGGAAATGGTTTTGAACACTTTTCTTCTCCAAAGCAAAAAAAAAAAAAAACACAACCCCAACCTTCTGTAACTTTACAGGTCTGATGGGAGTGCGACATGTTCAAAATGCTGTTTTCCACTTGTGTTCTTCTAACTTTTAGAATATGAATCCAAATCCCCAGAAACTTTCAGTGCTGCATTCCTAGCATGCCTCCACAATTTTAAGTACTTTGTGCTCCATATGACTTTCACAATATAACTACACTGCCTTTTAAGATGATATCCACAGCAGTAAAGGCAATAAAGACAATTTACTTGATTCCATTTTAATGACTATTAACTATTATTAAATTGTACTCAACAATAGTTATCCTGTGCAGAAACCCAATAAACATAAGACTCAAATTGTTATGGCACTAGCAAATATTCTTATCACTAGAGAGTATACAGTAGCAATGCATATGACTGAATCAAAATGGTATTTCTTCCTAGCTAAAACTAGCAGCATCACAAAGCACCAATAAGAATATTGAGAAATACCATCTCCATCATTTTTAAATATCTACTGCAATTCTTGCTCCATGAGACAGGACACTTTTTGAATATAAATGTGCAGCTTTTTCACTGTTCAACAAATAAAACAGCTCCAGAATACTTTAAAAACTGTTACTAAGTTTATATCTTTGTGCCCTTAATGTGCCTTCTTAAGAAAACCCAGGAAAAAAAATTATTGGAAGTGGTAATTTAAAGATCTACATTGTTTTCGGGGAAAAAAAAACATATCATAAAGGCCTCTCAATTCCCTTTGCAGAAATTCAAGCTTTGTTTATATGTTTGTTTTCCCCATTTGTTTGAATTCAGACTTCACAGATATTTCCTCATCTTTCAACTGTAGTTAATTTGCAGACATTTTCACATTTTGAATAGTGAACTTTACAGAGTGTTTCTCTCTCAATAAAATTTCTCTAATTAGGATGTGAGAAGAAGAAAGGAAGTGGTTAAAGGAACTTCATACGCTGGGTTATCTGTGTTGTATATTTTGTTTATGCTCATTTTGTTTTTAAAAATACTTTAAATTTCTCTCCAATATCCGCAGGGAAATACAAAGGCTTTTGGAAACACTATCTTTCAGAGTTTAACCTCCAGAGATGAGTAAAGGGGTTTCAAGGCTTCTGTTCAGTTTTTTTAGAACAGCAGCAAAATTGTGTAATCAAAAGCAAAATTAATCTTTGACAACAATATAAAGGATGTAGGCAGTTCTGGCTCAGTATCAGGGAAACATTTACTCTAGGAACCCATGTAAAGCCCCAAAACCACTATTTGGGGAGTCCCAGGCACAGGGAAGAGCATGAAGGAAGATATGAAAGTGACCATGGGAAAAGGAGACAGATGGCTCATGCAGATAAGTAGTTTGAAGTGAGGGAAGAGAGTGTTGTGAGAAGTAACAGGAGACCAGAGCCAAGAGTTAGTAAAGAGCTAAGTCAAATGTGGAAAAGGGGTGAGTGAGGATTGTAAGAGTGAGACTCTACGGGAGAAAAGGGGAAGCTCTTTGTTAAGGATGAAGAGAGGATGAATTTGAAGTGGAGGAAGTTTATATTTTTCTGGAATGTCTACAGAGTTGTTCAGAGAATAAGATGAGAAAAGAGTCTCCCAGACACTACGATAATAGGAACTATAGATTATATTAGACAGAAAGCAGAAGTGGGGAGTAAATCAGGGGGCAAACCTGGCAGTCAGAGATTGGGGCATAGGAGTAGAATGTGAAGGAAAATATGAAGACCATGGACTCAGTGGAGGTGTGTGAGGCAGATAAAAGCATCAGAGATGTTAACAGACTAACTGAAACCTCAGTTGGAGACAGAGTTAACGGGTGATGGTAAAAGAGAAGAGCTGTTATTTATGAGATGTTGGACACATCTGAGCTGGTACTAGTAAAATAAACCATTTTCAAATTTGAATCCAACCGAAAGTGATAACAAGTACAATTATTTAAATCCTACCTATCACTACAAAAAAAATAAAAAGAGGTTTGGAATTTGAGTTCTGGATTTGGACCATACCTTGAAAAACTTGTATTTCATGCATTCTAGAAAAACAGGTTCCTCTAAAGAAAGGGAGATATGTATAACTGAGAAACACTTGAACCCTGGGAGAATAAATAATTAAAACATTACTGTAGATAAAAGATATTTGAAAACAGTCTATTGGTAAAAATATATTTGAATCTAGCTGAAAGGATTAAAGTAATTAGGACATTGTAAGGTGTTACAGAGAACTAGAGAGAAAGCATAGCTTCCTTACATATTTATGAGAATAGGAGTTCTTGTGGCACCTTAAAGACTAACAAATTTATTTTAGCATGAGCTTTCGTGAGCTAAAGCTCACTTCTTCGGATGCATCCCTTAAAGACTAACAAATTTATTTTAGCATGAGCTTTCATGAGCTAAAGCTCCACAAGTACTCCTGTTTTTTTTGCGGATACAGACTAACACGGCTGCTACTCTGAAACCTGTCATTTATGAGAATGTAATTTTATTTTTACACAGGATTTTTATCCCATACTTTATGTTAGAGAAGCAGCCAGAAACTCACCCACTCTATATTTCATTTCAAACATCCACTAAAAACACACCTTTCCACCTTGCTTATCCTTTTCAACTTCTATTTCCCTTTCATTATACTTACAATTTAGCTCTGAAATTGTATTATGTCACTGTGTGAAGCATTCTGAAATACAGTCTGCAAGACAAATCCTGTACAAACTAGAATGCAGCTTTAGTGCATGTATTGAAAAGAAACAAAAGGCTGCCTGCTCCCATTGAAGCCAATGACAAAAATTCCATTGAATTCAGTAGGGCAGGATTAAGTCAGTAGTGAACACTGCATTTTTCAAAATTCTATACAAATAGCAAAAGTTTTAGGGAAAAAAACCCTATCTATTAAAAAGCCCTTGCAAAATATCACTTCCAATATTTTATTTTTTTAGGTCTATAGATGGAGTGTTTGTTGGTGTCAGAATCTCCCATAGGGGATATTCATTTAACAAAACACCAGAGTCAACATTTAAAGCTATGAACATGGATTCAAAACATGAAGAAAACCAATGTTTGTCAAAAAGTTTTTATGAGATTCTTTTCTTAACAGAGGCTACATCTTGTCAAATGTGAGGTGACACTAACAATATGTGACAAGATGTAATTCAGTGCAACATGATGTCATGTGGTGATCAGATATAATTTGTAAATGCCCCTGTTACCTGTGGCAAATTTAGCCCTGTCAAACCTAATGACAATTAAAACATTTTACTGACACTGATTAGTGGGATTTATTTTTATGCTTTTTCTTTCTGACGTGAACACAATGTAATGTTGATAATACATGTTTAAAAAAACTGTCAAAATCAGTTGAACTTATAGATGAGTCAAGCAAGTTTGAAAAAAGTTGGAAACCTGAAATTTTGGTTTGGAATGTGAAAGCTGTAAAGTGTGTGTTTGGATGGCTGAGGATAGGTTATTGTAACATGAAACAACCTACATACCTACAGTTGGACGGTATTGTGTTTTTTCATATCATTCCCTGAAATACTGTCCTCAAAAGCAGTCTTGTCAGGAGAGATACAGCTGAAATAGAAATTTTGATTAACTGGCACAGTGACATTATTCCCATAAGTAGCACCTGTGGCAGCATGGCATCCGGCTGATATTTGGGAGATATTTTGGGTATTTTTCAAGTTCATCTGTAGTTGACGATGACTAATATGCTAACAATAAAGGCTTGCTGGAAGCTAAGCCCCAGGGTTTCTGCAGAGCATATATTTTAGCTGGTTGTTAATATGACCAGGCTTCCAAATAAAGGACAGGTATAGGAAATGGGTTCTGAACATTCTGTTTTTGGAAGGGAATACGTACGCATGCACAGCAACAGAGCTTGGTGATAGGAGAGGCTTCTACACATACTCAAAGTTGAATTCTACACTGCTCTCCAACTTTCAAACACATATTCTCTTTTCCTTTTCAACCTTAGTTTTAGCATGCATTGTTATTATTTATTATAATTGCATTACCTGTTTTAAAATGCCAACGTTGTATCTTCAGTTTAATTAACATCTGCAGTACTCATGGCATTCCTTATTCTTAGTGAAAATTGTAAAGACTTCAATGGTGACCATAGTAAAATTGTACTTTGATAGTTTGATAGCCCCTTCTCTAAAATAATTGCAAAGTATTTCTAAAAGTGGTTCAATAATGTTAGCTAATCAAGCTTAACAAGTCTTCTCTATTGAAGGGAAACTGAAACACAGAAGGGTTAAATGACTTACCCATATATCACACAGGGAGTGTGTGGTAGAAGCAAGAATACAACCCAAATCCCCAGACTCTACAAGACTATACCTTTGCTTCTACCTACTAGATATTTTTGACACTAGCATTTGCCTTACCATACGGATTAGTGGTAACAAGCTTGAGGACATATTAACATTACTCTTTTATACTAAGAACAGCTATATTCCTCCTAATCTGTACACCAAACTCCCATTCCAATCTCACCTGCATACTAAGAGCGTAAATTGAGAGCAGAGTTAGCCTTTTAGTAATGTATTAGTATAGTATTTAGGATTATATTTAATGTGGAAGCTCAAGGACTGCACCAGGCTAATCCTTGGCCTCCCTAAAACCTATGGGGAGAGGATCAACAAGGACTAGCAGAGCTGGTCTTTCTAGGATGAGATGTATCACATGATTCATTCCAATGGCTGCTCTGACAATCACTCCCTGACAGACCCAAGAGTTGTACCCACTTCAGACATAATGCCTCTGGATTATCCACTGGGCTGTGCACCTCCACAACCCACTAATGCAGTGCTGAGTCTTAAAGCTACAGGCTAGCCCTTAATTTGGAAACAAACAAGATCACTTACAAAGTGGTCCATCCATAGTACTACTGCTGAGACAATGTGTCAGCCAGGTGAAGCGGGCATTACTCTCTCTCTCTCTCTCTCTCTTTTTTTTTTTTTTTGTGGTGGAGTGGAGGGGAGTCAGAGATTTGTATGTGAATAAGAATTTGTAAAGATTCTGTATGTTGTCCTCTCTTTGGGACAAATACTAGCCCCACTGAAACCAGCGGGAAAACTCCCATTTATTTCAACAAGACCCGGGTTTGGCCTGCTGTCTCTGGCTTTAGGACTGGCTCACTAAATTAACAACACAAAAGCCCTTGTTGAGAGAAATTATAGTGCATGTCTCTAGCAGCTGTGCTGGAAGTTGCTGGTGGATGGTTCAATGGCAAAGATTTTGGCAGATCTTTTAAGCCCCATCCACAGTGCCCAAAAAACTGTTTTATAAGCCATGGCTATGCATGTTTATTAAATACAGTAGTTTTGGACAATGAGGAGAGGGCTGTGGCTCCCTTCATTGTCTAATAACGGAATTCTGGAAGACTAATTATAATCTCATTTTCACTTGTGAAAAGCAGGAGAAAACCCATTGAAGATAATGGAATTATGTCACTGTAAAACCAGAATAAGTGAGCGGTGAATCAGGCTCTCAGACTCTAGGGCTCAATCCTTCAATACGGAAATCAATGAGGTTTGCCATTGAATTGTATGGGTGCAGGATATGGCCCTCAGAGAGCATCTCTAGTGATGAGAATAGTGTCTCCTGCAAAATAAATACAGAAACACTTTCCTATAGATTCACATCTGAATGTATTTTTAAGTTAACGTTTGAATTGTCCTTGCCTATGGTACAGTAAGAGCATAGTCACATAATAAACTTTCCTTCCTCTTTGCCTAAACCAGATGGTTTGTTATCTATTCTTGGCGAAAAGCTGAGAATGGTGAACAGCACTGAGTTGGTGAACTATCACAAGATAGTCTCATAGGTTTTCTGAAGATGACAGATCCCTCGCTTGATGGAATGTTTGAGATAACTCACCCTACAGCTGGACGATGAACTATTTCATTATGTCCAGCAAGCATCACCATCTGAAAATATTCTGTATGTTCGGGTAGCTTTGTCATTCAATCAGCTGAAATCCACAGAAGATCAAAATTGGATAAATGAGGGAATGTCTTCAGAGTTGAAAAATTTCAATGAGGCAAAACTCAGTAGTTCTGCACAGTTCTACCATGGACATTATATTTAAATATTGAAGCTATGACTAGAAGAAAAATAAAAATGTCTATAGCCTCTATGAAAAAAACATTTCAAAAACTTTGTAATACCTAGCTCTTATACAGGGCTTTCAATCTTCAAAGATCTGCAAACACATATATTCATAAATCTAACATGGCTGTGAAGTCAGCCATTGCATGGCTGAAATTTAAAAGAACTAAAATATCTCCTTGTTGTCTCTCATATACCACTGTTGGTACATTTTGCAATTTTAATGGTGACCACTTTGTATAATTAATTAATAATTAATTAATAATTAATTAAGATTCATACACTGCACTGAGCTCCTCAGCTGAAAGCTGTTACAGAAGTTAAAAGAATGATTATTAATTAATCACAATGTTTTTATATTCTATTATATTTTTCAAAACCAGGACAGTGTTTAAATATAAGGGGAAAAAACACCATGTAAAATACCCTTTCCCGAAAAAGGATTAAAAATGTGAAATAAAAGCCGTATTTCAGCCTAAGTGGTGTTGCTCTGAAGATGTTAAAGGCAGTGGAATGATAGTAAACACACCTCCACAAAACTTACCACACTGCTCTGGTGCCTATGGCATAATAAAACAGATCAATCCAAAAGAGAGCGGACTTTAGACACATGCGCACACAGAGTACAGTGTAATGGATATTTTGTGGCCATTACAATACTTTGGTTATCAAAGACATCAAAGACATACCTTATACTGACATCAAAGACATACCTTATACTGACATTAATGACAGCAGGATTGGGTCAACCATGTGTGTCTGCTGTAAGGAGTCACTCCTAAAAAGTTTACATAATAAAGTGTCTATCTAGTGCTCTATAGGCCCGATCCAAAGCCCACTGAAGGCAGTGGTGGTCTTTAAATTGACTTTAATGGGGCTGGATCAGCCCTAAGAGGGCTTGTCATATAATAGAATTACAATTACAAATAAATGCCTCATATCCTCCCCTCCGCTGCCCCCCACTCCCCGCTATGTCTCCAGTAAACAAAATCCATTCCAGCCACAACTCCCAACCCCCAATTCTCAAAATCCCATCCCTCAGAAAATCCCTTGGGAAAAGAGATGGACCTAGCTGTGTGTCCTGAAGATTGACAGCTTTAGGCTGTTTCAGTCTTTTCTAACATTTAAATGGATCCTTCAGGGATAAGGACATTTATCAAATCAAGATGTGTCTTGCAATTGTTGCTAATACTGTACACAGATGTTTTTTTAAAGATTTTTGAAAAAATATAGCATATTACATGCTAGTAACTTTACTGTCAAATTTCTAGAGGTTTTACATGCTGCGGTCTCCTCATCTCTAAAAAGATATACTGGCATTAGAAAAGGTTCAGAGAAGGACAACTAAAATGATTAGGGGTTTGGAACGGGTCCCATATGAGGAGAGATTAATAAGATTGGGACTTCTCAGCTGGAAAAGAGGAAATTAAGTGGGGGATATGATGGAGGTATATAAAATCATGAGTGATGTAGAGAAAGTATATAAGGAAAAGTTATATACTTGTTCCCATAATACAAGAACTAGAGGCCATCAAATGAAATTAATGGGCAGCAGGTTTAAAACAAATAAAAGGACATTCTTCTTCACACAGCACATAGTCAACTTGTGGAACTCCTTGCCTGACGAGGTTGCGAAAGCTAGGACTATTACAACGTTTAAAAGAGAACTGGATAAATTCATGGAGGTTAAGTCCGTTAATGGATATTAGCCAGAATGGGTAAGGAATGGTGTCCCTAGCCTCTCTTTGTCAGAGGGTGGAGATGGACGGCAGGAGAGAGATCACTTGATCATTGCCTTTTGGGTTCATTCCCTCTGGGGCACCTGGCATTGGTCACTGTCGGTAGACAGGATACTGGGCTAGAGGGACCTTTGGTATTACCCAGTATGGCCATTCTTATGTTCTTATGTTCTTATGACTACTCAGAGTCAGGAAGTAGCAATGCTGACCACTTCTTCCTCCTTCTCCTCCTTCCGACTTCTGGCCTCACTGTGCTGGGGGTGAGGGAATCAGCAGAGAGAACGGAGGAAAGGGAGGGGGAGGGGGAGAAGGAATTCTTGACTGCCTCTTCAGAAGCGCTGGGAGTAGAAGTTGAAAGGAAAATCTTGCTTACTGCCTACAGACCTGTTCATGAGCAGCATGACAAAAAGCGCGAGTGAGAGAGAGTTCCCAGCAGGAGAGAATGTGTGACTGTCATATCACATGAATGACATTTGTCAAGTATGGGTTTAGGTCTCCAAATCCAGTTATTTTCCTTAGCAGAGATTCTGAACCCCAGCGAGTCAGGGAAGCTGGGAAACATGTAGTGGAGAATGCAGTTCTTCCCGATGAACCCCAAATTTTGGATCTGCTGGATGTTTGTTCCCCTGCTCATATGAGTAAAGGAAACTATATGATCCATGTGCCAGATCCTTAGCTGGTGTAAACTGCTACAGCGCCATTGAAGTCACTGGAAATACACTGATTTTATACCAGTGAATGATCCAGCTCTTGGTTTTTTTTAATATGATCAACAACATTAAATTCTAAACAAATAAAATGCTAATTACTGAGAAAAGAGCATGTGAACATACATCTTTTGGACCTCCCTATCTAGAAGAACAACTCAGCTTATTATTAAAGCCTGATCCAATTCCCAAAGACGTAGGAGTCTTTCCTTTGATTTCAATGGGAGTTGGATCTGACACTTAAGTTCTAAAAAAAAAAATCCCTGCCACAGAAGGACCTTGTATTCTAATTTCAGGCCAGAAAAATGTTATAGCCAAGTATTAAACACCTATAAATAAACTATTAGAATTTAAACACTAATAGAAAGTTAAGTGTCATAGTGTATATGTGTAATAGCATAAGTGTAATTTATATGGACTGCAGACAACTAGATCAGAATTTGCCATAATGTATCTTTAGTAAATTGAAACTGTTTTTTTTTTTATTCTTATTCTTCTGAAGAGACTGTGCTCTAGTGGACTCTTTCATTAGCTGCATGTTTCTAATTGAAAAGAGAATAGCTTCAAAAATCCTCTCTAGGAAAATTCAGACCCACTATTAGCTTTTGAAATAAGTAGTTGTGATTTTATGAATTTTTAATCCCTAAATCTGTAGAATAATAATTTGTTTTTGTTATGTGTGACTGACTTGCTTTCCAACAAAATTAAGAGACATTTCATCATATTATTGCCATATTCATGTTCAATTTATTTACCTTGAACATTTACTGTACAGGTAGTACTGAAATACCAACTGTTTCTAATTGTCTTATATTATCCAGTTATATGGTTCTACTTTGCTTTGTAATTACTTTGTTAAGTCTCGTAGAAAGGAAATTTGAGAGATCTATATAAATAAACTGGAGCATGTTATGTAGGATAATTAGAGAAGCAAAAACTATTAACAGAAAAATGCAGTATTTCAATCACACACACACACAAAAAGTTTCTTACAACATGTTTCTGACAGCAGAAAGTGAAGGAGAAAATTCATCCACATGATGTGAACAGAATTGGAGAGGAGAGGGAGAAATGACACTGATTAATAATTATTTCAGTTATTCCTTAGAAAAGGAAAACAAAGATTGGGAACAAAGACTAGAGCATCACACTATAATTTAATGGGCAGAAGATATTCTAAAAATATATGAAAATGTTGGTCACTCAAAGATCAGATCCATGTGCCATCCCTAGTTCCAGAAGCTCCCTCCTACCTCGGTCTGTTATGACTCCACCCCCATTTGTATGAGAACCCTCTCCTCTGGAGAGAGGAAGGATGATCTGATGGTTAGTGTGCTAAACTGGGGCTTCAGAGTTGGGAATTCAGTTCTGTACCCTTCCACAGATTTTCTATGTGACACTGGATAAGTCTCTGTATGGAATCTGTGAAGGGATGTAGGTGGCCCTTACAACACTGAGCATTATGGCAACTAGAAAATCACAGGAACAACAATGAGATCCACAAAGCCAATTTGGTTCCTAGATTCCTTCTATGATTAATGGAGAGAGATAGGTACCTAAGAATATGATTCACAAAAGCCAACATGATAAGCAGGGAGCTGCCTAAGCTAACCAATAGGCTCTGCTGAGGGCAGGACTGTGTGCTAAGCTCCACCACTCGCTTGGAGGTAGGAGCCTCCTATCTCTGTTTAGCAATCATAGAATCATAGAATATTAGGGTTGGAAGAGACCACAGGAGGTCATCTAGTCCAATCCCCACTCAAAGCAGGACAAACACCAACTAAATTATCCCAGCCAAGGCTTTGTCAAGCCAGGCCTTAAAAACCTCTAAGGATAGAGATTCCACCACCTCCCTAAGTAACTCATTACAGTGCTTCACCACCCTCCTAGTGAAATAGTGTTTCCTAATATCCAACCTAGACCTCCCCCACTGCAACTTGAGACCATTCCTCCTTGTTCTGCCACCACTGTGAACAGCTTATCTCCATCCTCTTTGGAACCCCCCCTTCAGGTAGTTGAAGGCTGCTATCAAATTCCGGCTCACACTTCTCTTCTGCAGACTAAATAAGCCCAGTCCACTCAGCCTCTCCTCATAAGTTATGTGCCCCAGCCCCCTAATCATCTTTGTTGCCCTCCACTGGACTCTCTCCAACTTATCCACATCTCTTCTGTAGTGGAGGGACCAAAACTGGTGAGGCCTCACCAGTGCCGAATAGAGGAGAATAATCACTTCCCTCGATCTGCTGGCAAAGCTCCTACTAATACAGCCATTGGCCTTCTTGGCAACAAAGGCACACTGCTAACTCATATCCAGCTTCTCAACTACTGTAATCCCCAGGTCCTTTTCTACAGAACTGCCGCTTAGCCAGTTGTTCCCCAGCCTGTAGCGGTGCATGGGATTCTTCCTTCTTAAGTGCAGGACTCTGCACTTGTCCTCGTTGAACCTCATCATATTTATTTTGGTCCAATCTTCCAATTTGTCGAAGTCACTCTGGACCCTGTCCCTATCCCCCAGCATATCGACCTCTCCCCACACCTTAGTGTCATCTGCAAACTTGCTGAGGGTGCAATTAATCCCATCATCCAGATCATTGATAAAGATATTGAACAAAACCAGCCCCAGGACTGACCCCTGAGGCACTCCACTTGATACCAGCTGCCGACTAGATTTCGAGCTGTTGATCACTACCCGTTGAGCTGGACAATCTAGCCAGATTTCTATCCACTTTATAGTCCATTAATCCAATCCATATTTTTTTAATTTGCTGGCAAGAATACTGTGGGAGACGGTATCAAAAGCTTTGCTAAAGTCAAGATATATCACATCCACCGCTTTCCCCATATCCACAGAGCCAGTTATCTCATCGTAGAATGCAATCAGGTTGGTCAGGCATGACTTGCCCTTGGTGAATCCATGATGACTGTTCCTGATCACTTTCCTCTCCTCCAAGTGCTTCAAAATGGATTCCTTGAATACCTGCTCCATGACTTTTCCTGGGAATGAAGAGAGGCTGACCGGTCTGTAGTTCCCCGGGTTCTCTTTCTTCCCTTTTTTAAAATATGGGCACTATATTTGCCTTTTTCCAGTCATCTGGGACCTCCCCAGATCGCTATGAATTTTCAAAGATAACAGCCCATGGCTCTGCAATCACATCAGCCAACTCCGTCAGCACACTTGGTTGCATTATATCTGGACCCATGGACTTGTGCACGTTTAGATTTTCTAAATAGTCCTTAACCTGTTCTTTCACCACTGAGTGTTACCCATCTCCTCCCCATACTGTGTTGCCCAGTGCAGCAGTGTGGAAGCTGACCTTGTCTGTGAAGACCGAGGCAAAAAAAGCATTGAGTACTTCAGCTCTTTCCACATTATCTGTCACTATGTTGCCATTCAGCGAGGGTCCCACACTTTCCCTGACATTCTTCTCCGGCTAATATACCTGTAGAAACCCTTCTTGTTACTCTTCAGATCCCTTCCTGATTACACCCCTGCATGCTCTAGCAATATTTTTATACTCCTCCCTACTCATCTGTCCAAATTTTTACTTTTAAGCTTCCTTTTTGAGTTTAAGCTCACTGAAGATTGCCATATTAGCTATTCTTTCTGCACTTTGGGACAGTTTGTTCCACAAAGGGGAACCTGGAGCCAGGCAACTGCTTCTGGAATAAATGAGTTAGGTGTCTGCCTTGCTCCACACAAAGCAAACTGCCTTCTAACTTTTAGTTCAGTGGTTAGAGCATTTGCCTGGAATGTGGAAGATGCACTTTCAAATCACCCCTCTCTATGCTAGATGGGGAGAAAGGGGCATAATATAACCACTGAGCTAGAGGATATTCTGTTATGGGACACCTTCAATCTCTTCTGTGAAAGCTGTTCCACTGTTGATAAATAATAAAAGAGTGATAGGGCATGGGGACTGGACCTTATGCCTCCCACATGGGTGCCCTAACCCATGTGGACTACAGAGTCATTCTCACTCTCTCTCTAGCCCAATGATTATTTAAGTATTAAGCCACAGTGGACTAGACATTGGGCCAAAGAGAGAGGGACAACAGCCTTGTAGTCCAGTGCTTCGGGCACCCACTGGGGAAGTAATAGATCGGGGGGCCCTTTCATTTTTTATCCACAGTGGAACAGTTTCAGCAGGAGAAACTAGGTCAGTGATTAGAGCACTCTCCTAAGAGGTGGGAGACCCCTATTCGAATAATTTCTCCCTCTCTAGAAGCGAGGATCAAATTAAACCTCTGTCTCCCATATGTCAGGCAAATGCTCTAACCACTGTGCTAAAAGTCATAAGGTGAGTACAACTTTCTTCTCTGGCTGAATTTTGAATGGTACCCAATCTGGTCAGTGGCCTCTGAGCATGCCTACTGGATCAGGCCTCATATGTGACATAGGTGGCTGAACACTTATCTTCTATTTGTGAATCACTCTGGGGCTTAGGCAGCAGACAGGAGTCTGGATGCCTAGAGGGAGGCAGCAGTGCTTGTGTACAAAGGCTGAAACATAGATGCCTAGGAAACAGTTACTGCAAAATCAGGCACCTATAGGGTTCAGCGGAAATTTTGTGGATTCAAAACTGGGATTTAGGCTCCTAAACCTGAGACTTTGTTGATCTAAGCCTTTGTGCCTTGGTTCCCCATCTGTAAAATGGTGATAATAGCACTACCTCAGAAGGGTTTTGTAAGGAAAAACATATTCAAGATTGTAAGGTGAGATACTCTGACATTATGGTCATGGAGGCCACATAAGTACCTGGGATAGATGACATGCTTCTTCTAAAGCACCTAACATCCATAATTTTTACACGTGATTCCCTTGATAGAAGTCCAGTAATAATAACTGAGTATGCATAACAGTTAAACAAATTGTATTTATTGGATAATGGCGTGTTTGCAATAAGATGTTCCTAATGAACTGGCATTTAAATAGCACAGAGTAACATAACGGCAATGTAAAACTTACTTAAGAGTGATCAGCCTTCGTTTTATCTATAAGTACCAACAAAAAAAATAGTACTCTGTGAAAATGCAAATGGATAAGAAAAGAAATCTGTTTTATTATGAAAACACTGCCATTTTTGTTATAAGTAAAATCTTCTTAAGTAAATTAGAAAGACATACTGCTAACCAGAGTCAATAACATTTAATATGTAATTACTTCACCCTGAATTACATGTGATGTCAAATACAATAAGAAATGCCATCTGAAAAATGCTTTCATAACTGTCTTCCAACAGTTGACTGATCTCTTAATAGTTGTTGATGGATTGAGATTTCAAAGGACAATGAGAAAACACTATTCTGCAATGAGGTATTATTATAGCATCCCCTGTGAATTTAGCATTGGATTGTTTCTGTTTGAATGGTCAGCAACAGCAAATGCTTAACCTGCTTACATAGTCTTGAATAATCATCATTGTTATGGACATAAGATTAGAACAGGCCAGTAGATGTCAACACATCTCAGTTTAAGAAAATTTTGAAATAAAGACAAGCTGCCACATGCATTATAAGGCCTGGTCTACACTAGGCGGGGGTTCGATCTAAGGTACGCAACTTCAGCTACGCGAATAGCGTAGCTGAAGTCGAAGTACCTTAGTTCGAATTACTTACCCATCCTCACGGCGCGGGATCGATGTCCGCAGCTCCCCTGTCGACTCCGCCACTGCCGTTCGCAGTGGTGGAGTTCCGGAGTCGACGAGAGCGCATTCGGAGTTCGATATATCGCGTCTAGATGAGACGCGATATATCGAACTCCGAGAAATTGATTGCTACCCGCCGATATGGCAGGTAGTGAAGACGTACCCTGAGACATACTGGGAATAAGACATAACGAAAAATGTATAGAGAAACACTGCACAATTCACGTTGCCAAAGTATGCTGTAGAAAAGAAATTACATCTAGCTGTACAATGTTCACCTCTCACAGTGTTTCCAGAGCCAAGACACTAGCTCTGCCATAAAATAACTGTGAGCTTCTGAAGCATGAGATAATTCTAGTAAAAACCATTGATAACAGATGTAAGAACATTGTGGGTATCTATGTATTTAGCACAGGCAAATGAATAGCAAGGTGTTTAAGTGGACTGGTATAGGATACCTACACTTTTCCAAGGCTCTGCTCCCCAAACCCTTGTATGAGTTAAACCACAAAGTGCAATTAAAATAGTAAAGATTGTAGAGGTCTTGTTAATGTTACTTGGCTGCTCCACATATACATGGATTGGAGCAGGAAGGTTGGAAGTGTGGCTGGAGCAAAGCAGTAGGAGAAGGAGGACAAACAAATAAGACACTGTGACAAATAGTCAGTAGAAGATAGAAACAGGAAGACTGGCTGAAAAGAAAAACTGAGCATCCTAGTTAAATAGCAATCAAAATCACTAATAAGACCAAGAGTGAGAACTCCTCTCCCACTGTGTTTGCTTGAAGCTGGGTAAAAGGGCTGGAGCTACCTAAGGGGGTTCCAAAAGCCCCGGTTCTGGCTGGGACAGGATTCCCCTGGTGTAGGCACTGAGGAACACAGCCCATAATCTGCCTTCCACAGCGCCCAGGATCAAGAGCATGAAAAAGGGGCTAACAACTCTTACAGGTATAGAACAGAATGTCACCCCAAGTATTTATAGGTGACAATGTTTAAAGATTAGACTTTTTCATCTTATAAATCTTCTTTATTATAGATTAATTAATTCTCATTAAAAGGTTAATTTGGAAAAGGCAGCTTTCAGAATTGCATACACATATTGCCATGTGCTCAGAGTGTGCTCGGTCAGTAAGAGTTTTTTTCTAAGATAGGAAGCTTCTAAATTGTTTAATTGGTTGAGCAGTTAGTTGCTTGATCTTCTTCTGAAGACTGTTAGAGTATAGGGATTTTTTTAGAACCTAGAAGCAGGGGGGAAGATTTTCATTATTTTGGCTCTGAACTTTCATATTGGCTACCAGGAATGATTGAATTTGGTGGTGGATTATAAAATGCACAAATACTTGTGAATCTAAAATTGCTAGTTCCACAATGCTCTTTAGTGAACCAGCCAGCCTCACAGATTGCACTTACAATTTTCTTGTGAAATGCAATGTTTTCAGATTCAATAAAGACTGTTTTTTGTAACTTCATTGCTAAAAATAAAGCTCAATCACAGCAGAGGTTCTCTAGTACTCTAACTAAAGGATAAGGAAAGACTTTGAACTAACTTCGATTTACTGTAGTCCAAATGCTTTAGCCAGCAGCTAAGAAGATACATGAAGGTGGCTTTGGAGAGCTGAAACGCCTTTCTCTTATTTATTTAGCCCTGACTAAGGAGCAAGTAAGGGAAGTGGTTACAAATAATCCAACCGGGCATTTACAACACCCGCTAAACCAAGCTGGGTTTTTATTTTATTTTATTTTATTTTAATGTAGCTTGTGTGTTGTACAGCCTCCTTTGTAATTTGGAAGGTAAAATTCTAGCCATTCTCATTGCTTTTGACTTATATTTTTAGCTTTTCCCAGGTTTTTAGTGTAACAGGGACTCTCACAATTTTTCATTGTTGGAGCCTAAGAAGTACAAAAATAAATTCTGTATCAGGCTATAGCAATGTGGTTTGAAATGTTCAGACATTGTTTCTAAAGGATTAAACTAAAAAATCTTTCTAGCAACAGGTCATGAATGTACATGCTTATATTAGTTATGAAAAGGAACATTATGAGGGGGGAAAGGCAAAGTAACCTCCCCACAGATGAGCTGAAACAATTATGCCTAAAAGGAAATTTTAAATATAAGAGTATTTTAAATGTTTCAGTTTAAAATAGTATACAAGTTAAGGACCAATTTTGCCTCAGTTACTTGTGGGGAGTTTATTGATTTTAAACATTTTCCTGTGTCTGCACCTCTTTAAAAACTTTTATAAACTATGTAGGTTTAGATAGGAGATATAGACTCATACAAATAAATGAAATGGGATAGATCCTCTCCTGCTATAAAATGGTGGAGTACAATGAACCACTCAACAAGCTGAGCATCTGGACATTTATTGTGCACACACACATCTATATATCTGTCAGAGTCCGATCATCTGCACAACGGAATGAAAAGGTACATACCACGTTGCATGGTAGGAGCTTATATGGACACAACAGTGCTGTCATGATACCCCTCTGTGCAATGCAGCATAGGCTGCACTGAGAAAATGGGTGCTGCAAATAAACCAGTATGGCCAAAGAAAAGAGCATTGTAACGTATTCTCACCTATAAATGAATATTCTGAGAAAGGGTTAGGTCAGGATAACTTGTCAGCTTTAATGTATGCTTCTCCTCCCACAATGCACCAGCAAGACCACAGCAGAAGGATAATATGGGAAGGGCACAGAGAGAGTCAGTCAGAGAAAGAGAGAGTAAAGGTCCCACTCAGCAAGGAGTTACTTTAACCTTTTGCTGGGACTTACTGTCCTCTCTGTACTGGCTCAGCTGCACTAGTGGTGCCTGGGAGAGGATGAAGGGTGAAGCCAAAGCTCCACCTACTACTCCCCACCTACCTGTGAAGTAGCAACATGTCCAGACTCTGGTGATATGGGAAGCCTGCACCAGAGGTTAAGAGAAACCCTTAGACACACACACTACTCAGACACTCAGCAAGACCCATGATGACTGATCCCATAGTCAGTGTAGTGATAGTAAGTGATCCCACTGAGGAGTGTGTATTACAAATTTCCCTCTGGGCTGATCTGCGGAGGATTTGATTTATTACAGCCAACACCTATGGAACCTCGGCTCTTTAGCTCAAGCTGAAATAGCTCATGCTTTTAGCTCAGGAAACAGCCAGCACAATCCTCAATCTGTGGGCCAAGATGGCAACTGTCACATTTAAGCAGAGCTATGAGGACCAAAATTTTCCAAACATATTTGCTAGATTTTTAATTCACTGCATCTGTGCTTGTATTCTTTTATGTGTGGGTGAGGTCACCATCTTAGCAAATTGAACTAGACTCTAGAATTGAAAGCAGGTTTTTTTGTTTGTTTGTTTTTGTTTTGTTTTTTATTGAGCTAAGGAACCAGCCTCTCTAGCTAAGAACTGTAACAGATTCAAATCCCCTATGGCAGATTCACAGACAATACATATGCCACCTACTGACCAGGAGGTTACATGCTCCTGCTGGACAGAAGAAATAGATCCCAAACAGCTGAAGATTACAGGAATTTAATGCTGGGTGAGCCTCTACTCATGTGACAGCCACCAGCAGGGATTGAACAACAGACCTCCAAAGTGGAAGCATAGGTTGTGATAGCTCCAGCTAAAGAGCCCCATTCTGAAGGTACAGACTGTAATAAACGCACATAGTCTGTGACTTGGGTACAGAGAGGCACATATAACAAAATGGCCAGTGGGCTACATTTGTTTTGTGCAAACATTAAATAAGCCATATCTAATTCACATGAAAAGTTAATTTTAAGCTCACAGGCACAACTATTTTCAACAAAAGTGGTATGCTTTATACGTCACAGGAATGAGGTTCTTCAAATCCCACAGCAGAGCCCTGACAGATAAGCAGTAAAACAAGCCAGGCAAGAATCTGACCAGCCCTTAAAACTAACCCCACACATGCCCACTTAATTTGTGTTAATGTGATGATGGAAGAAAATTACAGGCCGGTAATACAATAATGTACATGGTATATTTATATGAACTGGGACTTTGCTTAACACAGAAGAGGGACAGGGCTCCCAAAACCTTTCCACTGAGTCAGTTAAATGAGCCAGACAGGAAGCTAACCTGACTGCATCCTTCATAGATAACACTGAATATGCACCTGCAATTATTTTGTGTGAATATAAGACAAAAGGTAAACTCCAGTCTATATTCATACACCTTGCAATAGCCTAATTTTTCTGGGAATGATGCCTTAGGCAAAATTTTGTGTGGCCTAAGAAGAAGATTTAAAATATATTAAGATTCCCTAATCTTGTTTATCTGTGACCTTTCCCTAAACTAATAAGTCTCTCCCAGATATTGAAAGCTCCTGTGACTTCTTCAAATCTCCCTCCTGAATTTAGGAGTTACACAGACCAAATTAGCAAACAGTCATAATATCATGTTTTAGGTGATCAATACCAGTTGGGCCAACACAAATCACATGTCTAAATTCAACTATTGAATGCTCATAGTGAACTGTTCATGATCAGTTGTGAGGAGGGAAATGAAAATTCATATAATGAGTAAATGAAAAGGAATTATGGTCTACAGAGAATAAGAGTTTAAATTCTTAGAGTAAATTATTTGCTTTGCTCTAAAAGACCTAGGGAAAATGTTTTGGATTATTAGTTTATTCACCAAAAAATGCAGTTTTGGCTGACCCAAAAGTATGTGCAATTTTGAAACAAATTCAGTAAATAGTTTCAGTAAATATATGTATTTCAGAACTTATTCACCATTCACAAAGTAGCAACTGTAGCTCTAATAATGTTTAGGCCAGGGGGTTCGCACTTAGTTATGATACTGGAAATGTGGGTTAGGTTCCTCTTTCTAGCTTAGGTGAAGAAGGGATTTGAACTTAATTTCTCCCCAGGCCAGAAGACTGCCTTTTATCTTGGGGTACAGAGTAGTGGGGGGCTTTCAAGCTGCTTTATTGTATATAAAATACGTGAATAGTCATGGGCCAAACAGCAAGCATGAAAATGACTCTGTAGCTAAGCTACCTCAACCTATGAGGTAGGAGACCCAAGCTCATGTCCTTAAGCTAATGGCTGTTTGTTTATTTAGACATAGTGTAACAGCTTCAATAGAAGAGATTCCCACACTAGACAACCCCAGTGGCCAAAGTGCTCTCTTGCTGTATGGGGAAACAGAAGCTCAAATCCATTCTCCACTTCAGTTGGGCAGAAGGCCAGATTTTTTGTAACCTTTGGATTCGGTTCTGCCCAAACCAATTTTGTTTGTTTTTTTCATAAATGCCAGCATGCTGAAAAACCAATTATTTGCCCAGATCTGTGCCCATGGTCCTCTCATTCTTACTCTAGTGTCATTATTCCAAGGAACTTTTCAGTTATTCTGAAAAAGCTGGTTGTAAAAGGAATTGTATCTTTTCTTCCCAGGTGAATTGAACAGATAAGGAGGGTTGGGTAGGGGGAAGGGTGCATATGGAATTATATTTCCTCACTACCTTACCAAAGTGTGTCAAAGAAATCGTTTCTCTCATCTGAACTCATCCCTGTGCATTCAGGTTATTTAGAATTGATCTACATGGTATATGACAGGCAGGGAGTTATGCAGCTGTCCTCACATTGTACATTCTCAGTCCCCAGTCACTAGACTAGAACTAAGGAAGGCAATACCTGCTGTGCAAGCGGTCTTTCTGAGCAGAAGTTATGCAGGCTGGAGTTTCTTGTGCTGTTTCCAACAATCAGGAGTAAAAGAACTTGTCTGTTTCTTGCTCTTGAACTCTTCGTCAAAGTATAAACTTGTCATCAGCTGCAGAACAGCTGCTTGCTGTAACTTCCAAGCAGAAGAAACAATGTGAAGCCACAGCTGTCTTTAAGAAAGAAGAAAAAAAAAAGGACAAAAATAAACAATTATCTACAAATGAAGAAATATGCTATTGGCCTTAGTTATTTAATTTATTTGGAGGTTAGATAGAGAATCTCTGCTTGAAGAATTCCTTGCTTTTAAAAATCTGAGTAGCAATTTTTTTATGTGAACCTATTTCACAGTTCTAAGGCTTCAGTAGTATACTGAGATTCAATAAAGGCATGAGTCTCTCACTCAGCACTAAAATAAGACACCCTAATTCTGATTAAGAAACAGTAAAGCTCTACTTTGTCACAAATTAAACCTTCCCAAACTGAACAGACTGATGGATTAATCATTGACCTTATAATAATAAAAACCTCTCGGTTCAATGAAGTTCATTGCAATCAATGTTATGGAATTTTTTTCTCTGTCTTTGAGAATGAGAGAATACACAATAATAGAGGATGTAAGATTCATTGTAGTTAAGGTAGCAAAACAAGTGTCTGTGAAGCCTTTTGAAAGATTACAGGATCATTCTGTGCCTGAAGATGATTTTTTTCTTCTTTCTTAAGTGTCACCAAAAAGCATTCTGGTTTTGGTGGGGTTTTTTTGGTTTGTTTTTTTGTAAATGAGACCGAGGGAAAATTTTGTCATTATAGAAAAAAAAATCAACATTGTTTGGAACAAGCCTACATTAAAAACACTGACTGAGGTTTGAAAGGTGAAATTTGGTGCAGCAACTAGCCTCCTTGAGAAGTAGAGTATTTTGGAGAATATTGATTTGCACTTTGAGATTTGAAGGTTGAAAGGTAATTTTATTTTTCTGATATGCTTGTTAATGTACACCTCCAGAATGATATATTGCATATGAATTCCTCTGTAGTCCAGCATAGACTGAAGTGTTCCAAGATAGCCAAAGCCAATGTAAGCAAGGTCCTATTTTCATAGCAGATGAGAGTTTTGGGAATCCCAGGAAAGGCTTCCTCCTTTTCTTGCTGCTAACAAGCAAACAAGACAGTAGGGGGAAAATCCTTGTCCCAATGAAGTTAAAGGAAGTTTTCCCATTGATATCAATGGCATCCAGATTAAAACTGGATGACAAATATTACTTTACCACAGAACATTTCAACTTTTTCTCAAGAATCAGATTTTTTTTGTCCAAAAACCAAATTTTCTTCAGCTGAAAACCAGAACTTTTTCTGATTTGGTCAAAATATTTTGGTTTTATTACACCTTTCCTAATTATTATTATGATTATTATGATTATTATTATTAATTTCCTTTAAAGGAAATCAGACATTTCCTCAAAGAGCTTTCATTCATCTGAAACCCCATTTTCCATTGAAAGCAAGTTTTGAAAGAAAATTTCTCACCAGACCTCTTCAAGATTTCATCCCTGAATTCTGATCCTGGACCTGACACTTGTTTGCTATGTTGCTTGTTTCCTTGGGTTACCAATTAACTTTGTTAACTTGTGCCTCTATTACCACTTCTGTAAAATTGGCCTCATTGTTTGTACACATCTTTGTAAAGCATTTTGAAATCATTCCCCTCATTCATAGCCACACCAAATGTGCCACATTGTAGACATATACTCAAGTCCTATTGATTCAGTGAATCATTAAATACTCTCCTGACCCAAGATGAAAAAGACATAGCCAAACAAGAAATAACAAAACTATACTGTTAATACAAGTCTATATAAGCATTTATTCCAGGCATTAGAGTATTCAGCTTCTCATGGATTTTATTGTCTGCAAAACAGCCATGGCACTGTAATATGTTATAGTAATTCTTGGGCAAATGTGATAATTTATTGTAGCTATTTTTCTTTAAAATATTATGAAAACTAGAGAGCAACCAAGCAACCAAGTTTTTGGCAATCACAATTTCACAGAAGAAAAAACATATCTCAGAAGTGCCATAGCCTGATTATCATTTGATATGACAGCTGGTTTAGTAAAAACATAGTTTTATTCAATAGCAGATGAAATATTTGTGTAAAACTGCTGCCCAGGAGCAGCAACAATCTATGCAATTTATTTTTTCAATAGTTTACAACATTTCTTTTCTTGTTAAATGTATATCTCTGTTTCTGGGTGATCTGCTGTGATAGATCCTTTTTAAAATCTGACTCCAATGTCTTTTTAGAAATCAACATTAATGATAAAAGAGAGGTATCCAGTACTCTTGCAGGACAATAGTTCAGCAAATCCAAGCATTAATCATTTACACTGAGACACTGCAGAACAACTCCTATATAGTTTTTCATGTCAATAATTTGAGGACACAGAGAAACAAAGTGCAGGTTTTGTAAATTCTAAATTAGGCTCTTAAAGAACGATAGTCTAGTTGACGTCAACATTTTCCCAGGGTTGCTGGTTTGCAAAATAATCAAAAGCTTACCTGCCTGAAAATAACAGGAACGTGCAATATTTTAGTGCAGTGTTTCCCAAAGGGTGGGGTATTCTACCTTAGAAAATGCGAACCTGGGGGGACACAGAAAGACCTCTGAATAGTTCTCCAGAGCCCCAGCCTTCATTTTAAAAAGTAAGTCTCTAGCTGTTATGATTTTATTTAAAAAAACTCCTAAATTAAATGCAAGCATAACTGATGCAGATGAGTGTTCCTGAGGTTGTAGGAAGTCTTGTCCAGTGGCTAGGTGATAACCTGGGACTTGGGAAATGGAGTTCAGGTCCTTACTCTACAACAGCCTTCATGTGTGATCAGAAAATCACTTAGTCTCATTGTGCCTCAGTTATCCATCTGTAAAATGGAGATAATACTTCCCTACCTTACATTGGTATGGTACATTCATTAAAGATGGTGGAGTGCTCAGATAAGGTGATGGGGTCCATAAGACAGATAAAAAGTGTGCAGCAATAGCTACCCCATTCACTTTAATAGGTGCTAACTTAGGTGCCAATGATACTTCTTTAAAAGTCAACATTGGTCAAAGGAGATAGAAATTAAAATGAAATATCATATTATGAAGACCTATACCTGTATTTCTCAAAGGATATAAAGTTGATAGAAAGTTAGCTAGATTGTCGGGCTCAACGGGTAGTGATCAACGGCTCGAAGTCTAGTTGGCAGCTGGTATCAAGCGGAGTGCCCCAGGGATTGGTCATGGGGCCAATTTTGTTCAAAATCTTTATTAATGAACTGGATGATGGGATGGATTGCACCCTCAGCAAGTTCATGGATGACATTAAGCTGAGGGGAGAGGTTGATATGCTGGAGGGTAGGGACAGGGTCCAGCGTGACCTAGACAAATTGGAAGATTGAGCCAAAAGAAATCTGATGAGGTTCAACAAGGACAAATGCAGAGTCCTGCACTTAGGATGGAAGAATCCCATGCACTGCTACAGGCTGGGGACCAGCTGGCTAAGCAGCAGTTCTGCAGAGAAGGACCTGGGGATTACAGTGGATGAGAAGCTGGATATGAGTCAGCAGTGTGCCCTTGTTGACAAGAAGGCTAACAGTATATTGGGCTGCATTAGTAGGAGCATTGCCAGCAGATCAAGGGAAGTGATTATTCCCCTCTATTCGACACTGGTGAGGCCACATCTGGAGTATTGTGTCCAGTTTTGGGCCCCTGACTACAGAAAGGATGTGAGAGAGAGTCCAGCAGAGGGCAATGAAAATGATTAGGGGTCTGGGGCACATGACGTACAAGGAGAGGCTGAGGGAACTGGGTTTGTTTAGTCTGCAGAAGAGAAGAGTGTGTGTGGGGGGGGGCGGATTTGATAGCACCCTTCAATTACCTGAAAGGGGGTTCCAAAGAGGATGGAGCTAGGCTGTTCTCAGTGCTGGCAGATGACAGAACAAGGAGCAATGGTCTCAAGTTGCAGTGGGAGAGGTCTAGGTTGGATATTAGGAAACACTATTTCTCTAGGAGGGTGGTGAATCACTGGAATGGGTTACCTAGGGAGGTGGTGGAATCTCCACTGTTAGAGGTTTTTAAGGCCTGGCTTGACAAAGCCGTGTCTGGGATGATTTTGTTAAGGTTGGTCCTGCTTTGAGCAAGGGGGTTGGACTGTGGTCTCTTCCAACACTAATCTTCTATGATTCTATGATTGTATGATATGTGTTGGGCGGAAGGGCATGAAGCACTAGCTGGTGGGGCAGAGAAACTGATGACATTAAAAGAGGTAGACCTTTCACAACACAGCATGGGGCTACAGGGAGGAGCATGACTGGATTAATTTTCCCGAAGAATGGCTCAGCTTTCTGGTTTTGGAAACTGCTTTAGCACATTGATCCCTAGCCCTTGAGAAACAAAGAGATAATGATGCCTCTACTAGCATCTCTGTCTTTATAGGAGCCCTTCCAAACATAATGTTTTATGCACCTTGTGCAGTCATTTAAAATTTGGCCCTATTCCCACTAAGTTCAGTCAGTGGTGAAACTCCCATTGACTTCAGTGGAGCAGAATCAACCCATTATACTCCTCGGCAATGTGGGTGTAAGTGAGGGGATGATTCTGATACAGTTGCCATTTATACCCACATTGTCTTTGCATATGGTTTACAGTGTTTCCCAAAATCTAAGTGAATCAAATATAACCCAAGTATAGAGGGATCTGGATAACTCAGGGGACTAGTGACAATTAATAAAGCCTTTCAACTCTGGGCTTGCCAGCTCATTACTGAAAGTTGTTACCACTGCTTACTGTTTGGTGGTTTCTATCAAATAAATTTGCTCATCTCACTTCCCGGTGTCCACATCAAAATAGACACTAAGTGGCACTAATTACTAATCCTTTCTGATGTCTGAATAGAGAAGGGCTGACTGAGTACATTGTGCTATCTTTTCATTCTGGAAGGTATCTCACTAAATCAGGGCTAAGGCAAACTGGCTGGGCAGGTGTGGAAGCTTTCCTTTGTGTTGCATGTATCTGCTCTGGGGATACGCAAAGTGCCCAACCCCCTCTGTCTACTATTTTCCAAACACACCACATTCACACACAAAAGGGAAACCATGTGTAATTATGCATTAGATTTACACAGCACCGTTCAGCATGATCTAAAATGATGAATTAGTTAAGCCTTAGAACACCTCCAAGAGGTAGGTACAATTATCCCTATTGTAAGCATGGGTAAACAGCTGCATGGAGAGGTTGTGACACTTGCTCAAGGTCACAGATTTGGTAGCAGAGCTAGAAATAGAACTACAATAACCATATTAATAGTATTAATGTTTAGCTCTTATATAGCACTTTTCATCAGTAGAATGCAAAGTGCTTTACAAAGGAGGTCAGTTCATTATCCCTATTTCATACAGTATGGGCTTCCATTCATTAGGTAGGGAATATGGGACTACTGGAGCCTAAACCTCTCTATTACCAATGAGAGTTGCCAACCTATGAAAAAACCTTGTACTTTGAAACTGTATATCCAGTTTGACTTTTGAATATAAACATTCAATAAAGGAGCATGAGAGCAGCAATATTTAGGTCACCTATGGAATAAGAAATTGATCAGATGAAGTTTTCTGTGTCATTGTTTGCTCAGCAGTGAAGCAACACAAAGGCACATTTATTAAAGCTTAATTGATTCAGATACTTGTGATCAAAGGCTTCAAATAATTACAAAGAAATTTCAAGGTTGCAACACTGTAGTTAAAATGATTTTTTAAAAAGAAAAACAACAGCAAAATTACATGAAAATTGCCTTTGCCAAGAAAAAAAAAGTTCTTTGTTTTGAAAAATGTATAAAGGAAACCAGACCATCTTGTTTATTCTTTCTGACTGTGTATGATTGTCACAGTGCAATGGTGTCACCTATTGGTACATGATATACATGAAAATTTTGACGTGCAGAAGGTTTTGTTTTTTCCAAGTTGATATTTAATACAGTCTACTCTGTGTTTCTGCATGTTGAGAGCAGCACTAGAATGACAATTCCTGCATTGAGACAACAGCATGATTCAGAGCAACTGCTCTGAGATTAGCAATTTCTGATTCCGGATTCTTCCCACATGGAGTGAGTGGGTTCCTGGATTGAAGGCACTAGAAGATTGCAGGTCTTTCAAAAGCTAGTAGGTTTCTCAATTCCAAAAGCCACCAGGGGATAGCTTCCACTGAACAGCTGCCCCTTCCATGCTCCCTGTATGAGTCACTTTCTTTAAGATTTTCTTACAATAGAAAGAAAAAATAATGGGAACACATGCTGGAAGAATGAATAATAGGATCAAACTACGCCAAATGGAGTTTGGAGTTTCCTAATCTTGATCATTACAAAATATAGATTATATTGGAACTAGATAGATAGATAGATTGGATAGATAGATTAGATAGATAGATAGATATTTGTGCTCATAAGGTCAAATCAATGCATCATTGTCTTGTAATGATCAAGTCTGGGAAACTGTAAACTGCATTTAACACCTCTCAAAAATCATAGGTTATTGAACAGTCTTCCTAAGGAGGTGGTTCAATTTCTTGGGACAGTTAAATCTGGACTGCAAAATATACTTGAATAGACATTCCTGCATTAGCACAGAAATGGACTGGATGAACAAATATGCCATTTCCAGCTCCACCACATATTGTTGTACAATGTTCATTAAGTAACTGATTACTATATGTGTTATTATTTGTGAGTGTGGTGTCAAGCCACAATCCTGTTAGCCTCTCAAACACTCCACTCTGTGCTATGCCAGCCCTTACTTTGCCTTTCAGGTTAACAATAAATGTACACCAGTCCCCAAGCCCGGATAAAGCAATCCCTTTATCCACTGAACACTCCCAGAAATGCCAGGTCTTCTGTCCACAAGGGAACAGTGTACACAACAACTTGTATGATTCAGATTAGATCAGTTTCTTTTTTAATACCACAGCACTGAGATATATTCATAGGGAAAACAACCATAAGTTGATTACAAAAGATTCAAGATTCCAAAGATATTGAGTAAAGATAACAGAAACAAAAGGGGTACATATAAAACAAAATCACGATACACTTTCTAGACACTAAATTTAACTTGAGGCTAACTTCCTGTCTATCGAAGTGTTCTCTTATCCAAAGCTTTTTGCAGCATCTTCAACCAGGGCTGGTTGGGATCTCATTTTCATGAATGCAAATGCACTTCTGAGGTGCAGGATGATGGTGTCGTCTCTGTTCCATAAATATAGTCCAGCAAACCTTTGAAATGTATCTCAAGATAAGGTTCTCTTCCCCCTAGGCTATGCTCCTCCTTGTTCACTTCTTGTCTCTCTGTTGACTTTGTTGGTTAACATGCCTCTATTTTTTAGGTTACAATGCATAATGTACATGCCAACAGAGAAACAGGTGAATATACATCTTTTGTCTGACAGGAAATCTGTTTCTCCACCTCTGCTGTGATACAGAATCCAAGAACATATGTTCAGTATACATACATAACTCCTTACATAGTACCTGTACATACATTTTACAACAATATTAATGACTAGTATGAGCTTAGCTTTCATTTAAGACCTCACATGACATTCCTTGGTGAACCAGAATGTACATAACAGTATCTGAATCTGCCCCTAGAGCGTCTGGACCACAAATCTAGATGTCAGTATAATCAAAAAATCAGTGCTTTATTTAGGGAAAGTCTACTTTGTCAATGTTAGCCATTCCACAAAAAAATAAATCAAACAAGACTAAGTGAATAAAATACACAAAATAAAAGTCGTGACAAAATGGAGAGAAGACCCTTCATGGATTTTAATTCCAGAAGGAACCATTACATTATTTAGTCAGTATAACACATTTAATAGAATGTTATCAAGTAATTCCTGCATATGGCCCAATAACTTGTACTTGAACTAAGGTATATCTTTTAGGAAGACATCTACTATCTTTGGGCCATTCAGGGGTATTTGGCTCTTGTCTGGGTATATGCGATGACTGAAAACTAACTTTCTCCCTTTTCTGTTTTCCTGCAGTCCTAAAATATAACTGATAAATTGAGGGCAGAGGATAATATCTGGTCATCTATCTAAAATATACTGATAACTTACCACAACACCGAATCTTAATTTAAAGTCTTCAACTGATGGAGAATCTTGTCTGTAATTAGCTTCACTGAAAAAAAATGTGCATCAAATTTTAGTTTCAATTTTTCTAACTTCAAATTCTATCTATGCAGTCTTGTATGCTCTTGTCTGCTAGATTAAAGAGTTTTCTAGTATCAGACATTTGGTTTGGGGATATGTATAAAAGACATAGATATATGTAATAATCCTCTGTGAGGGACAGAGAGACTGACATAGATGCTAAATTTCTTAGAGAACCAAGTTTAAATTGAACTCCTAAACTAATGAACAAATACATTTGAAATTATTAGAAAATGCATTCTATACACAGTAAGTGCAGTAAATTTGAGGATACTCTTTTTTTCATGCATAACAAAGAAGTTGACTCCCCTCCCCCCATTCCAAGTGTAAAATGGTCTTAACAACAATGTAATGCAATGCAACAATGCAGTAATGACCGGAGCTGAGAGAACAATTGATTTTTTGTTTGTTTGTTTGCTTGGGGGCCAAATTGAAAAAAAAACACAAAAGTTTAATTCTAACATAAGCCATTTTTTAAAAATTATTGTTTTCATTAAATCAAAAAAAGGAGGAAGTTTTGAATCAACCAAAACATTTTGGGTCAATTCAAAAAGAGTTTATTTCCCCTCACTTTTCATTTTGATTCAGGCCATGTCTACAATTACCAGTTTACAGTGGTTGTAGCCATGTTTTGTCAATGGGAAAGAGCTCTCGTTGGCATAATAAAACTAGCTCAATGAGCAGTGGTAGCTATGTCGGCAGGAGAGCATCTCCAATTGACATAACACTGTACACATAAGCACTTACGCTGGCAAAACTTATATCAGAAGGGGTGTGTTTTTTCACATTCCCGGAGTGACAAAATGTTGCCAACATGAGTGCTAGTGTAGACATGGCTTCAGTCTTTTTAGATGTCTTTCACCATTTTTGTGGTTTTTTAATTGGCTAAATTTCTAAATTAAATGCTGTTTTGCAGTGATAAAATCTAAATGAAACATTTTGAAATGGATGAAACAAAATGTTTTGACTTTTTAATTTTTATTTATTGCTAAAACTATTTGTTGAATTTGACCATAATTTTCAAATACTCTTGGAGCACCAGAAATTGCAATTTTTTGCAAAATTAGTGTTCTCTGAATAAATGTCTCCCAGTTATAATCATTACTGGAGCCTACATAACTATGTATAATTTGCAAGTAAATCTGTTAATTAGGTTAGGAGATAAAATTAATTAAAGCCTCAGAAATTTAGCATCTCATTTTTTCTTTTTTTTCTCCTCAATTATTTTAATAATGAAATATCAGACTCCTCAAACTTTCCATATAATTAAAATGAATTGAATACCTTTTTTATAGACTATATTTGAAGAAATTACTTTATAATTAACTTTTGTATCTATCTAACTGTTATGATTGCACAGGCTTACAAACAGAGCTAGATCAACAGTTCAGGTAACAATTAAGTGGGGCCACTGGAACATCACGGATAACTCAACCAATCACCATCCTTTCTCCACAAACACTCGCATGAAACATTTCTATTGGGTGCAATGGGTCAGTGACATGATGGAAAGTGGACATATGTTAAGAATTCTCTCATTGGGGGATTATTTGCCCCATCTGACACTGACCTTTAAAGGTTCTATGGCTAGCGTGGGCATCAATTCTTGAAAGGCTAGCTCTCCGTGACACTGATGCCTTGGTTCCACTGCCCACTGAGGGAGCACTGGCAAAAGAACTGAAGTGGAAGCACAGGGGAAGCCCATAAAACGCAAATACTTTTGAACATGACCTGTGTTCCCCCAGATCCACTTTTCACATTAGTGCCAGTTTCTAACGTTGCTCTTTAATGCAACCAGGCAACTGTAAATTAGGGGCCAGATTCATCAGTAAACTTTGGCCACTTTGCACAGTGCAATGCAAAGCAGCTCTAAACTCAGCTTAATTGGTCAATAGCCTCTGTCTGGTTTGCACTGATCTGGTGACCTAGTGAATTTACCCTAAACAAACAAATGATTGAAGCTTGACAGGACGTACCTGAAAATGGTTAGGTTATGTGATACAGCATGGCCAGAGGGCAGCAGGAGAGTGTTAGCAGGGAGCCTTATTCCCTGCAAGGGGTGGAAGGTTTGCTATAAATTAACTAGAGCACCTGAAGCCAATTAGAGTACCAGCAGTGAGTCGCATGATATAAACCCCTGCTTCAGGTCAGACAATGTGGGTTGTTGGAGCAGGAAGGTTTGGTTGGAGCAGAGAGTGGTTTGAAGGAGTTGAAGCAGAGAACAGTTTTGAAGAGAGACAAAAGGAAAGTTTGGAAGAGTGCTGCGGTGGGCTGAGAAGTCCAAAAACCCTAGGTAAGGGGTACCTGGCTTGTGTAGAAGGAAGGCAAGAAGCCCCTCCACAAGCTGAAGGGCAGGAGAGGGAAGTAACCCAGGGGAAGGAACCACCAGTACAAGTGGTTCACCACTAACCTCAGGGCCCCTGGGTTGGGACCTGGAGAAGAGTGCGGGCCCAGGTCCCTCCCTCTCCACTCCACTCCTCAAGGACACTAGTGGGGGTAATTAAAAATACCGGTTCAGAGGCAAGCAATGGCGCCCTGAACCTTCCCCAATGAAGAGAAAGCGCGAGACCCAGCATAACAGTACCGGCAATTTGCCACAGTATATTGTATGGTAGTGTAACACAGTGGTCAGTGTGTATTACATGTCCCCAGGTGTGCTTGATACAGAAAGAATGCAAGTTAGTTACAGCCCTCAGCTAAAGAGGCTTTATCTCAAGCTGTAAGAGTCATGCTTTTAGCTCTGGAGGTTTCCAAATTCAGTCCTTCAACTTACTCCTTCAGGCAAAAAGAACTAGCAATTTAATCTAATCTGGGACTATGAACTTCACAATGACTTAACCATAAATGTAATGATTTTGCATGACATCATTACAGTGCAGAATTAATGTTGTCTGAGTGCCTAACCTGTGCTTTCCTTACCTGAACATGTTGGGATTTTTATTTTTAAAAGTGCCCTTAGCTCTGAATGTTCTGGGTTTGTAATGCTTGGTTTAGAGATAATTACAACATCCATGTAATTTATTTTTCTTTTCCCTTCAATTAGTGATACATATTCTGAACCTTAACTCCATTTTAACACAGGTTGTTTTTTCCGCCCCCATTTAGCCCTGAATCTCCTGCATTGCAACCTTTAAATAGTAAGTTTAAAAGGTTTCTAAAATTTGAATAAAGTATTTGTCCCCAGTTCCTGTTTAGCTCTTTAGTATCTATTATGAAATTTAAAAAATAATATGACTTTAAAATATCTAGTAGCAAACACAAATTAAAAACAATAAATGAGCCACTCATTTTGCTCAGCTGGTATCTGACTCTTTAAAGACCGAAGTAAATATTGATTGGATTCTTATATGCAAGTTCATTTTTATTGCAAATAAAAACAGCAGCAAATTGATTATAGATGTTGTGCCTGGATTTGTTGAAAAATGTAAGGCTCAATCTAGCTTTTGTTATGGGTCAAGGAATAGATGCTGTTACCCGGGGTTTTCAGAACCCCCAACTGGGGCAACTTAACAATTTCACTCCAGGCAGTGTAAGGAATAAATCAACAGGAACTTAGCACTTCTATCTGATAAGATTCATGCAAGTAACCATGCTCTATCTAAAATTGCAGTTTATTAGATTTAAGCACACACAAACATTAGCAATAGGTTTAGTATATCCCAGATATTTACCTAACATCTGGAACGGTACTGAGTAATTAACAGAAGGTTCACAATGGCCAGTTGCTCACCCACCGGGGAGAAAGGGTGTTAGGAAAAACGTCTCTCAAGATGACTTCAGAGGACTGCTCCAAAGTACACTCTATATGCTAATCTTTTATAACTAACTTCTACAAAGCGCATAGGTCATAATGACCCCTACTGTATCATCACTTTTTCTAACTTTTCATATCAAAGGCATCTAGACTCAAGATTTCCCTACCACCAAGGTTTTTAGTCTCAGTTGTTTACATGTTTATCCCCTCCTCCCATTCTGATTAGCAGAAACTGCCAGCTAGATATGACCTTGCTTCTGAAACTTAATTATGTGCTGTTCTAGTTCATTAATTTAGGGTGGCTGAATGCACATAATATGGTTGCAATTAACTTGATGACATTCTGGGGTATACACACCCCTTAAATCCAGGACAACATTCCCCTCCTTAAAGGTCATATATTTTTAAAATTAAGTCCTTTACATATATATAACAAGTTCAGTGAGTTACTTTTGAAGGCCCATCATTAGGCTCAAGGATCTCTTGCCAAGACCAAGCAAGAATGTTCTTGCTGGCACTCTCTGGTTTTACCCCTGACTTTGCCTCATTAAGAACCAGACTTCATGTACTTATCTTCAGGGAGTACCTATGGTCTATAAAGTCACTGACTTTGCAACCAGTTGATCTTCCTTCGAATCCAGCATATCAGTACTAGAAGCACAACAAGCAACACCACCTGAAGCATTAGAATCACCGCAATTAAATGTTAGGTCACATTAAATCCCCAGTACTGTGGGGGACATCTCAATAATGTCTTCCATCAATTTTGTTCCGAATCTCTGCTAGCCCTCTCAATAATTTATTTAATTTAATTAGAAATATGGTGGATGGTAACCATGACTCTGTACGTCTCCTGTCTAGCAACTTACAAATAATTTCTCAAATAGGAATGCTTAAATAACATTTTTACAACAATCAATATTCATTTCAGTAAACACAGGCATATTCTCTGTCTTACTTCTAAACAAACATCTTGTGGCTGCAAGGTATTTATGGAGAATTTATATTCAATCCCAAATTCTTCTAAATAGGCTCCTCATTTCCAATGGGAGTATCCCACTCAGACCATCTCAAATCGTATTCTTTACCACATCAATAATCCACATCTGCATTTGCATGCATGCCAGAGCCAAGAAAACATTATTCTGGAGGGCACCAACAGCCTGCAAGAGGTGGAGGTGGTACTTTTCTTGGGATTGCTCCCATTTCTCCAAAACCTATGCCACCCCATCCTGTATGCAGCTTAGCTGATCTAAAAATACCCTTGGGACATTGGTAAATCCGTTAGGTGTTGACCATTGCGTTCATGTTATTCACCACCTCCTCCTCATTACATTGTCTTTACTGTACATCCACACTCTAACCATAAGTCAACGTACTCTTTGCCTTCATCTCTACATGCTTCTTCCCATTGGTTTTAAACACATATGCTTCAATCAAATCAATTACACATGATTCCAAAATTCACACTTCTATACCGTTGAATCATTTTACCAAAACACCATGTAACCATCCTATTATTCAAACATCCTTTATCCAGTTACAAATTTCTTAATTACCTGGGGCCTCCCAAGTGCAAGGCAAAAGAGCCTCCCATTCCCTCCTGGTGTCCTTATCTGTAGTCTTGCCTCCCACAAACGTTCCTGCCCAATGTTTGGGTATAAAAGGGAGTGTTTCAGCCTAAAATCAATTGTCTCTTCCCCTGATGTGGTCCAGTTGGGGATGTCAATTCATAAATGAATACAAAGGGGTTTACAGGTGGAAAAAGAACTAAAATTTTAACTAAAATTTTCACCAATTCAACCACTTCCAGGAGGCACTGACAGCACTGCTTGAGACTTTTCTGGTCATCAGGGTCACTTTAATTGAAGTTGGTTTGCTCACTGATTCTTCCATCCTACTCCCATTAAATTCAATGGAAAGACTCCAATAAAGTTTAGAAGAAATAGGTCTGAGACCATTCTGAACTCTGGGAAGCTTTACAAATTCTTTCAATTTGAAAGATTCTATTAGTTCCAGCAGAGTCACCGATGTCAAAGATAGAGAATAGCCTGGGAAGGGCAGAATATTTCAAAGCAGGGAATTTTTACAATGTCATCCAATGGATATTTGTAGTGTATTTATGTTACAGTTGATTGGTGAAGCTTCATGAAAATGCTGTGTTTGGAATATTCAATAGTTCTTACATGTAGCCCTAGTTCGTTCAGAAAAGGGAGGTGTTACAGTTCATGGCAACTGCATTTATATTCTCCCTTTATGGTCCAACAAGGATACCCACTCTAGACTTCTGGTTCCCCTGCATGCAACTCTTGCGCTTCTAACAGGTTAATTCCAGGTTGAATAGTTTCATGACTATACTGTGATCTTCACAGCAAAAGACAGTCTGCTTAAGCATGTCTGTTTTGTTTCTTTCCTCAGCAATGATACACAGTGAAATTGCTACAGTTTATAAGCTTTTTATAAGTAAGGATACGATTTAGTCATGGGTATTTTTAGTAAAAGTCATGGACAGGTCACGGGCAATAAACAAAAATTCCCAGCCTGTGACATCTCCATTGCTTATACTATAAATATCCCTGACTAAATCTTGGGAGGCCACTGCTGGGGGTGGGATGCACCCCAAGGGGCCACTTCTGAAGGGAAGTGAGGGCTGCTGCTGCAGGGGATTCCCCATGGGGCTGCTGCTGGCAGGGGGGGGGGGAGCAGGGCCAGCAGCACCAGCTGCTGGGCGCCACCAACAGCGACTGCTCCGGCTGCCCCAGGGATTGCTGCTCAGGTAGTTCCCAGGGCTGCTCCAGCAGTGCCCAGTGTGGCTGTCCCAGGGCCACCTGAGCAGCTGGCCCCAGAGCCAGTTGTTGGGGTGGCCCTGGGGTCAGCCACACTGGCCACTAAAGAAGTCATGGAGGTCACAGAGTGTCACAGAATCCGTGACTTCTGTGACCTCCATGACAAACACAGAGTCCTATTTATAAGCAAACGTATATTTCTAAGGTAAAAGCATTACAAAGAAAATGTATTAAAAATAATGAAAGAACCTACATGCATGATAATACGCTCACCAGACATCACCCTTTCAGTCCAATATGGATACTGTTTGGTGATTAGTCCTTGAAACCATACACAAGGGATTTTCCTGGTGTCACGAGTTCATCACAACTTCAGCTCGGAACCATCACCCAAGTCTTATGGGTACTCAGCAGGCCAAAGACCTTCCAACCCTTCCCTAAAGATTGGGTTCTCATTTGGATGCGAACTCCTGTTCATGTGCTGGATCAGAAAGAAGGCCCTGTGTCATTTATTCGGGCTATTTAACTGAAATCTGTGTTTGTTGTTGGTCCCTGGAGAATGCAGTTTGAACCAGTATATGCAAGGTGGTGGCAGCTGTCTGGAGGTGTTGCAACCTGAGTGAATTTGCCTCCCCCTTCCCCCTGACCCCCAGGCATCACATTTCTGAAAATATATTGCTGTTTGAATGGCATATTTATCACAAGCTGTCTGTTAAGAGAAGTCCATTAGTCAAAGAAATATTACAGTATTGGTTCAATTCATATTCCACATCTCTCTTGACTCCTATTTGAAACTATCATAATGGCACAAATTAGAAAATATTTTAGCTTTATTAGAAAGCTTCCTTACATATTATACTGTTTGATGTCAGATTTTCCAGCCTTTATTTTACTAAGTATAGTTTGGTAACAGGATCAAGATGTAATAACAACTATGCATTTACAGCATTTTCTTCTTTAGTATTAACATCAATGTTTCTGTCAAATTATGATAATCTTAATTAAAAAAATCAAAGAACAAAAACAAAACAAAGATGCCAATTAACAGTGTGTGTTATTCCTGTCTACAACTGTATTTTGTTTCCTTTTTACTTTGATAGACTTAAATGTAACAATAGGTGACTCTGGAATAACATTTTCATAAAGCAGGTTGTTTTTATTAGGAATTTATGCTTTTCTAAGCATCTCTCTCTTTTGATCTTTACTTCTGGTTACACACTGAAGACCTTTTCTCATTCTTCTTTCCTTCCCCCTCCATCTTTTTCTTTCTAACTCCCAAAGAATTTTTTGTTGTTGATTGTCTGAAGAACTTTGTCATGTAATTTTAGTGAAGTAATTTCTTTGTCATTTTCAGTATATTATATGTCTTATTGTAATTTCTTGTAGTAGCCCCAGGGTTTTTCTTGTTTAAATTGATTTTCAGCTACATTACTATGAAGGAATTTTAAACACAACTTAGTGGCTAGTGTTACTGATAAAACCAAAGACTTACTAGTAGAGTTCAAAATTCCCAATCAGGATCTGAGCCCCATTGTGCTAGGGGATGTACAAATATACATATGAAGAGACAGTCCCAGTCACAACTTTAAGAACCTCATTGTGCAAACACATAACTGCTTACCTCAATGACACTATTCAAATAAGTATGGGTAAGTACTTGCATATTTTTTTTGGTCAGGATCTGTGTAGAGATGATACAATAGATAATGTAACAAAGGAGTGGAAATAGAAATGAGAGGACAAAGGTAAAACAAAAGGTCATATGCCTAGTCAGTTTGCTCACATGTATATTTGTAGTTTATCCCTAAAAATACAAATCTCTTTTGTGTGTTTATTTTATTCATCTCATGTTTGTGTTTTTGTTTTATGTTGTTATTTTTCTAATTACTATTTTTTGTCTATAAAATGCATTTCTGGCCCTAGCCACCGCAACCACTTCTCCTCCTTCTGTTATGACAACCTTATCCCTGAACAAATAGGCAGGGGACCCATATCCAGAATGAATGCAACTTACAACCAGAAATTCAGTATTAAAACATTTTATAATCTAAAGTTTTAAAATATTTTGGACATCCTTTGGCATCCTCTAAACTCAGAATTAAAGCCTGAGAAAATTTGATTAATTAACTAAATATTTATTAAGAATAACATGAATCATTACAAATCATGATTTTCCAAAGAAGTGGCTTATCATGCAAGTGACACAATACTATTATTAGATAATAACAACATAGGCTATTTTCTGTTATGCCTTTGACATAAACACATCAATTTCTTTCACAAAACAGAGCTGCTCTGAAAAACTGAATTTACATTCCATGGGAAATTCTGACATTTGAATATTTTTTCCATCACAAATTGTGATAAAAAATTCTAAATCTTTAAATATTTTGAAGAATTAAATATTCTGAAATATTTTGATTTGGAAATATCAAAACAACCTTCCTAAAATGAAACATTTTAATACATTATATCCTATTACACAATAAATAATCAAAATGAAACAAGTCAAAAAGAAACAATCAAAACAGTGAGAAAAAATGACAATAAAAGGTCTAAACAAAACAATCCATTCCGATTTTGAATTATTTAAAACCACTTTTCCATCAAAATCAACACATTCTAACAGGAGCAGAAATACTAAATTACAGTATTAAAATATTCTCTTTTATCACTTCTGATGCAACTGAAACAAGGCAGTATTAATACAATCTCAAGAAAGAGCCAAGATTTCTAGTGCATTTTTTTTTATCAAAGAGGTTTATTAGATAAGTTCCAGTTCTGTGCTATGCACATTATTCCACTGCAATCAAACAATGATCTTTCCTTTTATTTTATTTCCTACTTGAACACACGTCAAGTGTTATGCCTGTCAACCAGGGAATGACTCATTCATGTAACCACAGTCACATGGCCCAGCACTTACATACATATTAGAATACATTCAACCCTTTGGATACTTATCCAAACTGAATGTCCAAATCCTTAGAGGTTTTTCTTGTAGCTCTTGGCCTCTGAATGTTTCAAGGTTGATATCTGATGTATGTAACTTGCATCTGTTCTGGCTTGCTTTCTATATATTGCATCTTCAAATGGCTGGAAGTGTCCCTCCCTGCTGCAGCGGCAGCTGTCATTTTGTGATCAGACGCCATTTTGTCTTCCACTAGCTACTGAGGAGGCACACACGTTGTGTTCTGTGGGAGACCTTATTTTTGTTCTCCCTGTTTTTTCTCTAATAAAATAAAGCTCATTCTGACTAAAAGTAGTTGTGCTATAAGAAAACATAACACTTAATTAATTACCAAATAAATTTAATGAATTTTGGTCCACTGCATTCAGGAGTCAAGTTTTACAACCGGAGGGAAATGCATGTCGTATAGAAATGTGCTTTTATTTCACTCTGATTATTTCATGTTTCCACAGAAAAAGCTGGAATGCCTCTCTCCCTTCTCCCTACCTGTGCCCCTTTGAGACAATTCAGCTCACATTACTTATCAGAAGCAAATGTAATGTGTTAGGCTAGGGGTAGGCAACCTATGGCATTTGTGCTGAAGGTGGCACGCGAGCTGATTTTCAGTGGCACTCACATTGCCCAGGTCCTGGCCACCAGTCCGAGGGGCTCTGCATTTTAATTTAATTTTAAATGAAGCTCCTTAAACATTTTTAAAACCTTATTTACTTTACATACAACAATAGTTTAGTTATATATTATAGACTTATAGAAAGAAACCTTCTAAAAATGTTAAAATGTATTACTGGCGCACAAAACCTTAAATTAGAGTGAATAAATGTAGACTCTAGGCACAGCACTTCTGAAAGGTTGCTGACCCCTCTGTTAGGCAGATTCAGAGGCAATATTATGTACAACTCTCCCACACTCCTCTTCTTGCACCACAACTTAACTTTTTCCTGAAACACAGGACAAAATTCTGTCTTTTTAGGACTTCCAGGCAGCATTACACAGAGTTAAATCTCAGGATTATTATATGTAAAACTCTGACAAGTGGGTGTTAATAGTTCCCAGTCAACTCCAAAAAGAACATACACAAACTTTTAATGCACAATTCTTATCATCATAACATCTGGACACCTGTGTATTGGCATTGGGCACAGCTATGTGATCATTACTTAGGGCTTGTCTACATTACCTGCAGGATCGATGGGCAGCAATCGATCCAGTGGGGATGATTTATCATGTCTAGTCTAGATGCGATAAATCGACCGCCGAGCACTCTCCCGTCGACTCCGGTACTCCACCGGAGCTAGAGGCGCATACAGAGTCAATGGGGGAGTGTCAGCTGTCGACTCACCATAGAGAAGACACTGTAGTGAGTAGATCTAAGTATGTCAACTTCCGCAACGTTATTCACATAGCTGAAGTTGTGCAACTTAGATCGATCTCCCTCCCCCCGCCCTCCCCAGTGTAGACCAGCCCTTAGTATATACTGAAACCAAAAGTAATTTTCTTGCATATATATTGGAAGATTTAGCTTATCGGTTAGAAATTTTTTATAGTAAACTTGATTGTTCATGCTTTGAGGGTCCAGTTTTGTAACCATTCCTGAATCTTCATGAAACAAAAAAAAATAGGAAATAAAACTCTCATTGATTAACAAATGACCAGGACTGGACCACAATGCATATACAGCCCACCACTGAAATATAATTTTGCCTCATCGCCATGATGAACTATGGCAACTGTTTGACAGTGCACATCAACGCTAGCCAACAAGTTAGGACAATTTAGTGAAGAAGAGTATCACAGATAAGGCAACCTACAGTGGGGAAATAACCTTGGCTTAAATTTGTTCACGGCACAAATTCATCCCTCTAGCACCAAACCAAACCAAACAAACAATAAAATATTTAAATACATAAGCAGGATCTGAATGAATGCTTCCCTGACAGCTAGTAGGCAGGGGAAAAGACTATGGGTGTGTTTATGTAAATACAGTTTTCTCCTGCTGTTTACATATTCATCAGATACAGCTGTGTCAAAGGATCAACTTTGGCTGCGGTTGGGTACAAATGACCATAGTACTGAATGCAGGGGTAGTGAAATATGATTACCAATGTTGTAATTATTGTAGGAATACAGGAAACCAGGACTGTGCTTAACCTGTCCCAAATGAGGCGGGGCACCCTCAGTTGAAAGAACTTCATTAAGCAAAGGCTAGAATGTTGGAGCCCTGTGAAAGTAAGAGGTGTGGGGATGGGCAGTCCCAGCCAGAAGGCTGCACACCCTCAAAGGTATTTCCTAGACTCGTTTAATCTGTTTCTCCCCAGTGTTCAAAGACTAGAGCTAGATAGGCTTTATTAGGAGTCTCTTTGTCATGTTAATAGCCCAATCAGAGCTGAAATCAGTTCTTGTAATACTGTGTTTCTGCCCTGCCTGCTAAGAGATGAAAATCACTTGAGAGCTGAAATCACTTGAGACGGGCTGTATTTCTGCCCAGCCTGCTAAAGAGCTGACAATTACTAAGTGACTGATGTGCAGAGGTCACAGCAGAGAGGCACATGGCAGCAGAAGGCTGGTGAACAAGAGGCTAGTGCGGCAGAGAGACACGATGAGCAGCCAGCAGGGCGGCTGGTGGAGAGGTGTGGCAAGAGGAGTGAGCAGGTGGCTGGCAGGAGTTGCCAGTGAGTGGCCGGTGGGTGGCCAGCAGAGAGGGGTGATGGGCGAGTGCCCAAGCAGCGGATCGAGTAAGGTACCTCTTTACCCCACCTGGGGGGTGGGGAGGTGAACTCTGCAGATGCACCTCTGAACTCTGGGTCTGCACTGACCAAGGACAGCAACTGTGAGTGGGGTGCATGTGAAACGGACTTTTGGGTTGCTGGACTTAAGAACCTGAGGGGAAAAGGACACTGCCCAACCTACTTGAGGGTGGGTCTTTTACTCATGGTTTATATTTATGAACCCTGTTTGCAGTGTTTTCCCAAATTAACACCAAGTTACTTCCCTCCTTTAATTAAAAGTTTCTTTTCTACACTCAGACTCTGTGCTTGTGAGTGGGAAAGTATTGCCTCTCAGAAGTGGTGTGTAAATTTCCCAGGTTACTCGGTGGGGGCTCGAGCTGGTTCTGTGTTGTATCAATGGAAAGGAACCCTTAGATATTGAACCCGGCCCTGGTTGCTGTTGGCTCCAGCTGGCAGAAGGGTTATAAATGAACAGGTGTAGTTAAAGGGATATTGGTTTTATGTCTCATCTGACAGATGTTACTTCCTGCAGCAACCGTCTGTCCTTACACCATGCTTGGGCACTGGTTCAGCACTAATCAACAGGGAAAAGTATGATCTTTTGAACCATCCAGCAGCACTTGAATGATCATTTCAAGTTTCTTAAGTACCTATCAGACCTAATATTACTTAGCTTAGGTGATATGATAGGATCATAGTCCAAGGTAGGATATGATAGTGTTAGAATACTTAGTAGGGTATTTTCTCAACCAGTATTTTGGACCTGATCCTTCATTCCTAGCACTGACAAAATTCCCTTCAAGCAAACAGAGTTTTGGTTTAACAAGTAATACAAGATCCAGCTAAGTAACTTCTTACCTTTACCTTCATAGTCACCACCAAAGCACTGTAGGTTTATGATCATTTAGTGGTCGTATAGTGCAGCGATTCAGCCAGGAATATGTAGGCTGAATATTGTTTCAGGAAAATTTTCCTGCTAATGATCTCATTAAACTGTGATGTATAAACTCTCAAGGGAAGTCATCAGACCCAAGTCACAAGAATTATTTAAACTTCTTATAATTCTTAATCATTTTTACTAATGTATCATCTAGAGACCCAAATCAATATGTTGTACAGATGCATAGTTAAATGCAGTCCTTGCCCTGAAGAGTTTACTATCTAAGCAGACAAGATAGATATGACAGTGGTGATCTAAATGTCAGGCTGGCCCTATCTTTATTATTGATACCACAGCTGGTTTGAGACCTGATAATGATTAAAGAGTAGGACTGGGATCACTGCCTACAGCCTTACACCATCCTGAATAATTGAATCCATCACAAAAGAGAATATAAATCTTCTGAAATCACATTGCTAAACTTCTGTACATACAGTATTCCATCCAACTATTTTAATTTGAAAACTAGTTGAAATGATAACTAAGTTTTCAGTTTTCAGCAATGGTAACTGATGATTCACATGAATTAATGAGTAGAGCCATGAAACAATGTTCCTTCTAGCTAAATATTCTTTTATTAATGTACCCAGCACATATCAAATCTTGAAATTATTGGTTAGCAAGGCCCCCAGAGAAGCAGCAGGATGAATTATGCTTGGAACCACATTTATATGCACTATCTATTATTAGACTAGATTACATAGTTATCACTGCCCATTGATTAAGATGTCACTGAAAATGGTACTATTACTTCTTTAAGTGCTTGGAGATGCTCATAAATCATTTAAATTTGTTTAAGTTCTTTCAAGAACTAGAAAGTGCCTTTTTAATAGGGATTGGTCAAGGAGAATAAGCAAGCATGGTAATCATATTTCAGAGACACTTGGGAAGAGTAAGTGGAGTCTTTTTGTTTCCTATTCTGTGTATGAAATACAAATATAGAATGTGGTTTCAGCAATCAAACACATTGTTGGCAGTTTTACTTTCCCTCTTATCTTTGACATTCCATTTAAATGACAGAAGAAAAATAACCAGTGGTCATTATACTTCAATTTTCTGTGTAGGACATTACAGCTTTCCTTAGTTGCCTGTATGCTGATTGAAGACTAGCAGCCACAACCTAACACTTTCTAAATTGTCCCTCAGCTGCTACTATTTCAATATCCTTCACTGAAATATACTCTATCCAGACAGTCTGGGCCACCAGATATGGTGCTCCACCTAGCTGGAAGAACTAATGTGTGTAACTAGTAGTTACATTAAGTGCATTAAGCGATGACACTAGCATCTGTCAAGTTAGTTCTCTCTTTTATCCTTTCCCAAGGGTGAAAATTGTGTGTGCTGGAGAGTGAGGTGATATGGGAAAGTTTTATTATATTTATTTTATATACACAGTTATAATTATGGCTGGCTAGAAAACAGGAATTTCAGCATGTGAAAAATTCTGAGTTTTCAACAGCTGCATCCATTCTGAAGTAGAATACCAAGGTCTTTTGAAATTTTCACACAAAAAAAGCCCTGACAGCCCATTATAGCTAATAATCTAATGGTTAGTGCTCTCAGCTGGGATATCAGAGACCCAGATTCAATACCCTGTTCTTATCCCAGATAAGTGTCCTACCCATATTGGCAGGTTTCAGAGTGGTAGTCATGTTAGTCTATATCAGCAAAAAGAATGAGGAGTATATATAATATCTTCCTACTATATAATATCTTCCTACTGTATTTTCCACTCCATGCATCTGATGAAGTAGGTTTTAGTCCATGAAACCATATGCCAAATAAATTTGTTAGTGTCTAAGGTGCCACAAGTACTCCTCATTCTTTTTGCTGATACAGACTAACATGACTACCACTCTGAAACATGTCAATATGGGTAGGACACTTATCTGGGATAAGAACAGAGAACATATCCAGAGAACATGTATTTTCCACTCCATGCATCTTATGAAGTGAGTTATAGCCCACGGAAGTTAATGTCCAAATAAATTTGTTAGTCTCTAAAGTGCCACAAGTACTCCTAATTCTTTCTACCCATATTGGTTATGGTTACAATTTAAAAACTGTTTCATTTTTTTAAATCCAATTAAAATCTGATTTTTAAAAAATCACTGATTTTTATCTACTGTGGTTCATTCAGTCTAGTTACTTAAGCAAATCAACTCTATTATCCAAGTAGAAACAAATTCTATCTAATCTATCTATATTCAACAGGCAAAATATCAAATTCTGCACTACTTTCTTGCTAGTACTTTTGGAGTCTTGCAGAAATTCAGTTATGCTGAAATGATTTCTCAAAATTGAAGACTGTATTTTTCTTCATCTAATTACAAAAGAATAAATGTTTGTACTGCATTTGTGTACTGCTGCCTAAAGGAAATGCCTCAAGATATTTCAATCAGTCCCTTTTCTTAGTGCAATACAAGGAATTATACCTGGCCCAGTTTATCCAGTTGGACTCAGTGGAACTAGTAGTGTTAATAAGTTCATGAGTTTGACAAGGGACTGCACATCCAGCCCTGAATATACACAATCTAAATCACTCTAAATGCCAGGTTGCTGATTAAAACATTATTTATAAATATAGCATATAAGAGGTCAGTTACGAACATATGGCTCATGCACTTTTAAATAAATGTTTTCAGATTTAGAGTACGCTCTCTTATGAATTTAGTAGATTCAAGTTAGTGATTTACAGCAAATTAATATTTAATTTAAAAAGTCAGTCACATGTTAATCCAAACTGTGTTTTTATAATACTAAGTTGTTTTCAGATCATTTAGCACAGCAAGATGAGGGAGAAAGCGTATGAAAAACAAGTTGCCAATAACTTTTTAAATAATGATGGAGGTATTTCAGCAGGGTTCTCCTCTTACCCTGGTGCAAAACTGGTGTAACTCTATCGATTCAAATAGAATTATTCCTGAGTTTCACAAGTGTAAGTAGGAAGAGAATCAAGCCCTTTCTCTGTAGGAATATTGCAGAAGGTATTATGAATTTGAATAAAAGCACTAAAACTAGTCAGTATAAAAGAACATGTCTCACTATTTTATTGTAATGGAAAGATTCTGTCTCAGGATCCAAAAAGCAACCTATAGGAGTTTTAGGTGTGCAATGAATGAAGGATTGTCATTGTAGGTATCTGAACTCAAAAAGACTTAGTATTTCCAGCATGTGCTGCTCAAAAAGCTAAACTAGACACCAACACTAGACACTGCTAACTTCAAAACAAATATACTGGAAACATAATTCTTTCAATATTTAATTCAAAACATAAGCTTCGCTGTAACAAATTATGTTGCCCATTATTTAAAAATAATCTATCATACAAAAAGCAATAAATATGTGTGTTGTAAATGAAAATATATCATCTTCCCCAAGATGTTTTGACATGACATACTGTGTTATATTGATTGCATACAAGCAATTGTTATTTATTGTGCATCATGAACTATTACATTTTATCACATTGGTCTACGATTTTATTAAAAATTACATGACAAAATGCTGCATATATGATGTCACATACATGACAGTATCATAACTGAAATAAAATATCACTGTCAAATAAATCAGGAGCCGAAGTTGATGTTTCCCTAGGTATTGGATAACTACTCAAATTAGATTCATATAGCATGACATATTTATTGTACATTATGCTTTCAATAAGATGCAAGCTATAGTATCAACACCTATTGTTTTTGGTTGTGAAATGGATTTAAGTTACTGAATTGACAATCTGTATCATAATTTTGAACTCCCTTCCTTTGAAATCAATTGGTTATTTTTTTCAAAATATTTAACAACAACAGAACTTAGGTGTCTCATGGGTCTATGCATATTCTTTGCCAGCAGTTTCTTTATAACACCGTGTTTGCTATTTCTCAGTGAAAAGCGAGACTGAAGCTTTCAAGGAGACAGTTCATTAAGCCAGAAAGACATTAGGTCTTATAAATTTGTCAGACAGTTGCAATATTTTCTTTTCAATCTCACTCATACCCCAAATACAATTTCTAGCTATGGAACAGTGACAGGTTCTGGTCCTACAATGTAGAACAAATGTAATTAAGTGATGTACATTCTAAATAAGGGAAATGGTTTAGTCTCTTGACATTTCAAAGCAGAAAATTCAATCACAGGAACAGTGAAGCAGAGCCATTTTCCCCCTCTTGAGTTTGGAAGTTATATTTCATTAGCCTGGCTGATATTTTGGCAGTATTCTGTCAGTCTGGTAGATGACCTAAACAAGGATCCAGCATATATTTATGCTGGATAAGAATGCCATCATTCACTTTACCTTATCTCATCTACTGAGGGACTTTTAGTTTATTGTGATTAGATTAAATTGTAAATTTGCAAGTCATTTGCAACTTGTGCTGTGGGCAAATGAATGCCAACTATGATTCTGAAGATGAGACACAATGAAAATACTTATATAGCCAGGCTAATTAAAACACAGAATGAATTGTTTGGTTGCAGCCATAGCCCATCAATTCTAAAGATAATCAAATTGAGCAAACGGCCAGTCTGCTTTAAGTGCAAAAAGGAGCCAAGGACCATGGAGCCAGCATGGGGTCCAGACTGTGTTGGACAATCTGTATCAAGACCCTCTTTGATTTAGAAGAGGTTTCCGTGCTCTGTCCAGGGACAAATTAAGCCCTGGATGGGTGATTGGGGAAGGCAGCAGGGGCCAGGGGCAGTGGGGCTCAGGATTTGGGCTCCAGCCGTGGGGCTTCAGGCTCCCCTCCATTGACCCTGGCCCCTGCTGCCTTCCCCAATCACCCATTCAGGGCTTAATTTGTCCCTAGACTTCCCAGGTCTGAGTCAGTCTGCTGTCCTAGTTTGCAATAAATAAATGACAAAGATTTGGACACGTATACTATATGTGCATATTTATTTGTTTTTCCTAAAGCTAATTAAGTATTTCAGGAAAAAGTGTGAGAGCGGCCACCAGCAAGACCTGGTGACTGCACTCTGAGGCCACAAAATAATTTGTCCTGAGAACCCCTGATCTACACTGTAATTAGATACCCACAGCTGGCCCGGGCCAGCTGACTTGGCCTCACAGGTCTCCAGCTAAGGGGTTCTTTAATTGCAGCATAAATATTGCAGCCTGAGTTCTGGGACCCTCCTACCTCACAAGGATCTAGAGCCTGGGCTCCAACCTGACCCTGAACATCTACACTGCAAATAAACAGCCCATTAGCCTAAGCCCATTATCCAGAGTCAGCTGGCATGGCCCAGCTATGGGTTTTTAATTGCAGTGTAGACATATCTTCAGTCAGCCAACAGCTATGCCATCAGATGTTGTGACTGAGTCTGGATGCAAGATTTGGCCATGGTGTGGTAAATCAGGTCCAGATAATCTGGGATCTGGATCAGAGGTTCATGGACATCTGTAATTGCTCTATCAGCAAAATCTGCTTTAGCCAGTAAGGAGCTACAAGAATGACCATGGCTTTGTTTCTTTTGATCTTGGAAATCACCCCAGGAATCAGGGGAATTAGAGGAAAGGTGTAGATCAGGTCTCTTCCACTGCAGAAGGAAGGCATCTAGAAAATATTCTAGAGTCTAGAGCCTAAGTTCATATCACTTCTGGGACAAACATTCTGACACTTGGTGTTGTCCTTGGTGGCAAAAAAAGTCTATTATGGGAGACAACCAATTCTGAATATTATTTCTTTCATGTATCTGTGCAAAGACCATTTGTGATTGGTGCTGGATCGTCTGTTCAAGAAATCCGAGCCTGTTGCTGGCTCCTGGGAGATGGAGGGACATGGGATTACCCCATTCTGATGGCACTGGTCCAGAATTTGATGACCTACAGGCAGAGGGGCAAAAGAAGCTCCCCTTTATTTGTTTGTATTGTGTGTATCTGCTGCATTGTGAAGATTTGCACATCCACATTTCGGAGGCCATCCAGGCCATCCTGGCGTCTCTGGCTCTCAGACATTCATAAATAATCCCATGTTTTCTGGGAACAAAGTTCCTTAAATTTGTAAGTGCTCCAAATGCTTTCCCCATCCTGTCCCTGATGAATCCATAATCAGTGTCTGTGTTGTGAATGGGACTGAAAAGGGTACCCCTTTCTGTGTGTGTTTGTGGGGTCCAACCTACAAGCCAATTCTGCAATGACATGATATGTCAGTGAGACCTTCCTGTCTATCTAGTGTCTCATTGAGGAATAGGCTCACTAAGCCAGAGATGAATGGGTGGCAGGTGAAATCTAGCTGGCTTCTTCATGTGTCATTCCTGTCTTAGCAGAGAACTTAGATGCCCTGACTGTGGAGGAATGGTGCTTCTTCTCCTCCTTATAAGACAGTGTCTCTCACTGTGTGGAGCCATTTTTGAGCTCCTCTCAGATGTGCCTTTCAGTCTTGCCCTTGTATTGAGGCACTGGTGTTGGCTCCGATGATGTTATTGTTGGTGCTGGAGACACTGATGCCAAATCTGTTGATGCTGCAGCTGGTGATGTGTTTGTTGGCATTGTGTCAATGTAACAGTGACTGATGCTGAAAGCCCCAGTGCTGAGGTAGCCATTGTTGACGTGGCTTGTACTAATTTCAAAAGTGCTCTCTTCCCTGACTTCCTGTCACTACTGAACCCTGGGGAAAAGCCCTGGGGAACTCGAGAAAGCACAAGCTGATGATGACCCTTTCAGATATTTGGAAGTGGTCATCTCCCCTGGGTCTGGGCTGATGCATGTCAGTTACTTGAGTGCATGTGGCTTCAGCCACACATTACTCACCTTGCAAGTCCTTGAAGAGAACAATTTGCGCACCAAACACTTAGGAAGGATGTGCTTCTTTTCTACATAAAAACAGGCAGTGAGTATGCCCATTGACAGGGGGATTAGTCTATTGCAGATTGAGCAGGGTATTACAGGGCAGCTGGCCCCTTTAAATGAAGCATGTCTAAGTCTCCTATCAATAAGGAAGCAGGAGCAGGAAGTTCCCTGGGAGAGGCTGCCAGAATCCCTTGGGAGGGGTGGCAGTGGGAAGTTGCTGGGGAAAATGGCTTCAGGGAGAAAGCCATGATAGGCAGTGCTTAGTGAAAAGAGCACAAAATAGTTCTTCAATAGGCCCTGAAGCAGGAGGGTCTGAGAAAGGCACAGACAAAGCTGAAAAGCTGCAGCCCAGGGTGAGCTGAGGACCCCCAGGGTGGTATGAAGAACTGTTTTTGTGTGTGTTTGCCTATGTTTGGGAAATAAAATTGTGCCTAGAGAAAGGCTTGGCATGGCACTTGGTCCTCCATGATCTGGGGGACAAGTCAGAGCCTTACACAGGGTTTAAACCCTGAGGGTTTAGAGGTCAAAATGACAGCCTGAGTCTCCTCAGCCCAGTGTACAAAACTTCTTTCTTTTTGGGTCCAAATTAAAGAAAATAGAGGGTAAGAAGGATGAAGATAGATTATCTTCACCAAGCAATCCAAGAAAAGGATGAGTTTGAAGCTTAGTGGGACTATCAGTCCAGACACTTGCTGGATTCTCTCTTGCAGCCTTGAGGGAACAAAGGAAACTGAGAGATGATTGCAACCACTCTACACTTTATCACCTTGCATGGAAGCATGAAGAAGAATAGGGTGCATGTGTGATCTTGGCAGAAACTGCTATTAAAAAAAAAATCTGGTCTCATGTGCGTAAGGTGAATGAAAACCTACAGTAGGATCGACAGTGACACATACTCAGAGAAGTCTATCTCATTTTTTTTCTCCAGAAAAACATTGTGCAAGTTAATTAAATAAATGCAATAGTTTTGGTGAGGTGTTTGGGTTTTATTAACATAATAACACTATTTCTTGATTTCTTGTATCCCTCCTCTTTTCAGAGAAGGGTGTTTTATTCTCAATAGGCTTATCTTTACAGAGCGCTGAAGAGAAAATGAAAAAAACATGTATAACACCACCAAAAAACCCCTAACCCTAAATAGAATCCCATGTGTAAGTGGGTTTAGCTCTCTATCTGAACTACAAACTTCAGGTCCAAGTCAATAAATTTCCAAACTAAAGTCACAATAAACAGAAGTCTAACTACCTATTCTAACCTAATTTATCTTTCTCTGGGTTGTGGGCTAAATGAATCTTCCACCTCTTCTTCCTCCTTCAGAATCTAGTAGCCATCTCCAGAGCCATAGTCAGAGCTGCAGGGACACCCCATCCTTAATTCCTATACAATGAAGCAGGCATCAGGTCGGATCATTGACTCTTCCTGTTTCTCTTTTCTCAGGTCTACTTTCTTCACTGTGGAGTCGGCACTCGAGGTGGGCAGCGAATGGAGACCCCCTGCTTCCCTCAGGGGCCACAGGGACATGCTGACTGCTTCCAGGACCGGTGAGAGACCAGGGTAAGCATGGATCCTGAGGACTTTTAGCACCTGAAATCTTCCAGTTTGGCATCAGTAGCCTCTGGAAGATAGGACCTGATTCCAGGAGACTCCCGGCGAAACCAGGAGGGTTGGCAACCCTAATTGAGACTAGGTTGACAAGGAGAATGGGACTCGGACAAGGAGCAAGGGCTGTGGAAAAGGCAGGGGGTAAGAACAGATGCAAACTGAGCGGGGGAGAGACAGAAGGTGTCAATTTTGGAGGAAAATAGGCAGAGTCGTCATTGATATTGCCACTATATTACAATTGCAACAAATGTTGTAGAAAGTGTAAGGTGTCAATGGAAAAGTTATGATTTGCTAAGTATGATTATCCTGTTTATATGTATGTATCATTTTTTTATCTGAAGTTATAAATCTTGGCCATGTACTGGCATCATACATATGTGCTGTATTCCTGGGTAACACCCACCAGATAAAATGTAAATTGGGGCCACACAGCTATGTATTGATGGTCCATCAAGGACACTTAGGTCTCAGAATGGGCCATAGAAAAAAAAAACATTAACCCCAATTAGCTCTTCTTCTGGACACCTCAGTAAGAATATGAACAATAGCTACCCACTGTGAGTCATCAAGCCAAGTAAGCACATGTGATATACTCATGTGAACCTGGCTCCATCCTGAGCCAGTAACTTCCCACAAACTGGGCTGTGAGCTTTGTTTTGGGATAGTAAATTTCCAAGCACATGGCAGAGGATATAAAAGACCCCTGACATATCTCCATTTTGCCTCTGGACTGCTTTTTGGAATTTATGAGAGAGACTGCAAGCTAGAAGTCTATTCCATCACTGCTGTGGAAGTAGAACAAGAACTGATAGGGATTTGAAGGGGATCTCAATGCAAATAGTCACCTCTGTGAGCAAGAGTCAGGCTAGCTGTAACCCTAATAACACGAGATTTGTAGAAGCGAGGATTGTGTGAGGCAAATGGGAAAGAACTGTGTAAGAAGTTGTTGCGACCTTGTGTAGTTTGGCAAAGTTCCTCCTCTCCTCTAGTAGGTCCTGCGCTTATTGGCAGATTTCTTCCCCTCAGTGGTTTTCCCTTTGGATGAAACCCATAGTCTGGATCAACTACTCCTATGTCTGATTAGGAGTAGCGCGGCTAGGGGGGTACCCGGGCCCGCCCTCTACTCCGGGTTCCAGCCCAGGGCCCTGTGAATTGCAGCAGTCTCTATAGTGCTACTTGTAACTGCTGCTTGACTGCTACAGCTCCCTGGGCTACTTCCCCATAGCCTCCTTCAAACACCTTCTTTATCCTCACCACAGGATCCTCCTGGGTCTGATGCTGCTTGATTGTATGGTGTTTTCCTCAATCCTCCAGTAGTACCCCCTCTCAGTTCTTAGTTCCTTGTGTCTCTTGCTCCCAGCTCCTCATGCACACTTCTTTCCTCTGGCTCCTCCTCCTTAGACTGGAGTGAGCTCCCCTTTTTATACCAGGTGCCTTGATTAGCCTGTCCTGATTGGCTGCCGGTGCTCCAATCAATGTAGCTCTCTCCGGTGCCTTCTAGACAGTTCTTAATTGGCCCCAGGTGCCTTGATTAGCCTGTTCTGATTGGCTGCAGGTGCTCCAATCAATGTAGCTCTCTCCGGTGCCTTCTAGAAAGTTCTTAATTGGCCCCAGGTGCCTTGATTAGCCTGGAGCAACTGCCATTTTGGTTCCCATGATACTAGGAATTTGCTTAGCCTGGAGCTAACATACCTGCTCCTCAGTACTTTCCTGTAGCCATCCGGCCTTGCTCCATCACAGTAGATGAATATGGAATGTAGATTAGAGTCTAAATAAGTGAGGAAAATAAGATATCAAGATGACCTATGTATAAACAAAATGCAGCTGTTGCTTATTATTGTATGTAACAAAAGGTATAAATGCTTGCTGTAACTGTTTACCTGTAGAGATACCTGTTTTGCTCTCTTTCTCTATGTAATTGCTTGAGAAATAAAGTATCTGACTTTGCTGCTGTCATGAATAGTTAGTAAAGGGTTAAAGCATAGTACCTGGTGGGCACCTGACCTGAGGACCAATCAGGGAAGAGAATTTGAAACTCCTAGGAGGGAACTTTTCCCTCTGTTTGGGGGGGTCTTTGTCTTTGGCCGTTTGGAATTACAAGAGTCCAGATGTTTTAATCAAGTCTACCAGCTTCCACCTTTCTGAACTAATTTCTTCTAGTCAAGATAGTGAGTATTAGAAAGATACTTTGTGTCCTTATCTAATAATCCTATGTTTGCAACTCTGTGTGTTTGTTATTGATTATTCTTAATTCTGCTTGTACTGGTTGTACTGAGAAAGAGAGAGGATTCTCTCCAGAACTTAGCAAGGTTATACCCTATGAGTGGCCAGCTTGGACTCATAGAGATTCTGTATTTTCTTGTTTTTCTTTTAATAAATTCTTTCTATAAAGATTTGATTAAATCCCTTCTACTGTGGATCAGGGAAGGGGCTGAGACACTCTCTCTCAGTGATTCACAGAGTTGAATCAGTGTATATCTCTCCAGAGTGGCTAGAAGAGAGAGGGAGCGGGGGGAAGTGGGCTGCTTCCCTGTGTGTGTGAGATTCAAGGAGTTTGAATCAAGATATCTCGGTCTCCGGAGCAGGCTGGAGAGAGGGAAGAGGGGGGAGGGGGAAGGTTCCTCCTCTGTGAATTGATCTGTGTTCCCAGGGAGTGTCTTTGAAGGGAGACAGGGGGGAAACAGGGGTGTCCCGGCCCACGAAATTGACCGGGTGGTGGCAGCAAAAGGGGAGACCTACCCTAGGATTTTGGGGTGGGGGAAGACATGCGGGTCCTCACTTTGAAACCCCCCAGTTTCAAGTGAGGGTAGACTCTGACATGGTGGCAGCGGAGTTTCGAACCCATTGTTACAAGGAGTTTTTTTCAGCTGGGCTACGCTGAAGGGAGCTATTCTCTTTTTCTTTCTTGTTGCTTGGACAGGCAGCTTGAGAAAAAGGCAGTTTTGAAGCAGTTTTCAGGGTTAGAAGATTTTCAGTTTCTTCCAGGGCTTTCGGTTACAAAGCCCTCCTGTGGAGCGGTGTTTTCGTCCATTGTGAGAGGAGATATCACTCAGGATTCCTATGGTGGGGGGAAGTGCTCGACAAAGTACATTCCCATCCAGCGGGAAAAACAGGTTGGGGGGGGGGAGAGAAACCCTCCAGCCAGGTTTTTTTTTCTCCTGGGTCTTTTGAAATGCTCAAAAGGCAGGAGAACACAGATCCCTGAGGGAAATAGACCAGGCTTTTCTCACAGGGACTGAGTCAGCAGCTCAGAAGGAGAGGGAGACAGAGAATTTTTTTTTTCTTTTTTTCCCTCTTTCTCAGTACAAAACAGTAACATTACACAAACCACAGTTTGCTATACAGAGGCTTGATTTATCTTTCTGTACTCAAGTTATCATAGCCAGGGTTAAGAACTGTCAAACACCACAAACAGTTCACTGACTGCAGAGGGGTGTGGCCAGCACCAGGACACAGACACAATGAGTGCCAAGGCCGCATCTAAACTGGAAACAAGACAAAAAGAACTGCAATTACAAGACATGGAATTACAATTAAAACTCAAGGAGATTGAAATGAAAGAAAAAGCCAAACAGGCTGATCATGAGAGAGAAATGGAGAAAATACAAGCCAAAGAGGCTGAGCACAAGAGAGAACTGGAGAAAATACAAGCCAAAGAGGCTGAGCACAAAAGACAACTGGAGTTGAAAGACAAAGAACTGGAATTAGAAAGGCTTAAGCAGAATCACCCAACCAATCCACTCCCTCTTCAACCTACTGATCAACCTTCTTGGAGAAAATTTCCCGCCTACAGGGCAGGGGATGATGTTGAGGCCTTTTTAGAAAACTTTGAGAGGGCCTGTATTGGATACCATCTTCCTAAAGAACAATACATGCTGGAGCTGAGGTCACAGCTCAGCGGACAATTATCCCTGGTGGCAGCTGAAATGCCTAGAGACCAGATGGACGACTTTCCACTGTTCCTAACCAAGGCCAGACTCAGAATGGGCATCACCCCTGATCACGCCCGTCAGCGTTTCAGAGCCCAGAAATGGAAACCAGAGATGTCATTTCCAGAGCACGCTGCTTACCTGGAAAAACACTATTTCTCCTGGATATCAGGATCCAAGGTTAAGGAGCTAGACGACCTACACCTCCTGATATTGATGGAGCAGTTCCTAGATGGTGTTCCTGAGAACATTAAATGCTACATCCAAGATGGTAAACCAAAAACTCTCACTGAGGCAGGAGAGATTGGAGCCAGATGGATGGCATCGGTAGACAACACAAAAGCTACTGCCAAAGGGAGCGAATCACACAAGGTACACACCGACACTAAACCCTACCGTCGAGGACCAATCAAACCCACACCTACAACCCAAGGACAGTCACACTCTACCTCTTCTTCTACCTCACCAGTCTCCAGTAGACCAACAGAAACCGGTGACCCATCAAGTGGGCGATGTTTTCAATGCAATGAATTGGGGCATATCAAAGCCAAATGCCCAAAGAACCTAAACCGAGTGCAACTCCTTGCACCTTCACACCAAGGAAAGCCGGACATAGATGTATCTCAAATACCCTTAGAACATAGGGAAACTTTGAGAGTGGACGAAAAGGAGATCATCGCATGGAGAGACACTGCAGCACATGTGTCAGCTATCCACCGAACCTTCGTGGACCCCAAATTCATCAACCAGAAAACCAAAGTGACAATTCGACCCTTCATGTCAAAACCTGTAACATTACCTACAGTGCGTTTACCTGTCCAGTACAAGGGCTGGTCAGGGAAGTGGACTTTTGCTGTCTATGACAACCATGCGATTCCCATGCTACTGGGGAACGACTTGGCCCGACACATTGAACAGCAAAAAACAGAGGGAGTGGTTACACGCAGCCAAGCCAGACGAGCTGCCGGACCCATCCCTGTTCCTGAGCCATCCACCAAGACCCCGTCTGTGTTACCAGAGACCCAGACAGAGGTGGTGGAACCGGATCCCAAGCCAACACCTACAGCAGCCATAGTACATCCAGTCCCAGAACCGGAATTGAAAGAGCAACCAGCGCCAGCACCGACACCGGCGATGACAACTCCACCGCCAGAGGGTGACAACGGGCCAAAACTGGCAGACGCAGCAGAGAATCCTACCCAAGAGGCTCAGCCGGAGCCTGAAATGACACCTTGTGCACCAGCGGAGAGCGGTTCACAGTCAACGGAAACAACCTCATCACCTACATCGCTCCCAGAGGAACTGGTGTCTCCCGCCTCAAGGGAACAGTTCCAGACAGAGCAGGAAGCCGATGACAGCCTCAAGGAAGCATGGGCGGCGGCACGCAGCAACCCACCGCCTCTCAACTCTACTAACCGATCCCGGTTCGTTGTGGAGCAAGGACTGTTATACAAGGAATTTCTTTCTGGTGGACACCAGGAGGGCTGGCATCCTCGAAAACGGTTGCTAGTCCCGACCAAGTACCGGGAAAAGCTCTTAAGCTTATCCCATGATCACCCTAGTGGCCATTCTGGGGTGAAGCGAAGGAAAGACAGGTTGGGAAGGTCCTTTGACTGGGAGGGGATGGGCAAGGCGGTAGCCACTTACGTCCGGTCTTGTAAGGTATGCCAAACGGTAGGAAAACCCCAAGACCAAGTCAAGGCCCCTCTCCAACCACTTCCCATAATTGAGGTCCCATTTCAGCGAGTAGCTGTGGATATTATGGGTCCTTTCCCAAAGAAGACCCCCAGAGGAAAGCAGTACATACTGACTTTTGTGGACTTTGGTACCAGATGGCCGGAAGCAGTAGCTCTAGGCAACACCAGGGCTAACACTGTGTGCCAGGCCTTAACTGACATTTTTACCAGGGTGGGTTGGCCCTCTGAAATTCTTACAGATTCAGGAACAAATTTCCTATCAGGGACCATGAAAGACCTGTGGGAAACTCATGGGGTGCATCACTTGGTTGCCACCCCGTACCATCACCAAACTAATGGCCTAGTGGAAAGGTTCAATGGAACTTTGGGGGCCATGATCCGCAAATTCATCAATGAACACTCCAATAATTGGGATCTAGTGTTACAACAGTTGCTGTTTGCCTACAGGGCTGTTCCACATCCCAGTTTAGGTTTCTCACCATTCGAGCTGGTGTATGGCCATGAGGTTAAGGGGCCATTACAGCTGGTGAAACAGCAATGGGAGGGGTTTATGCCTTCTCCAGGAACTAACATTCTGGACTTTGTAAGCAACCTTCAAAACACCCTCCGAGACTCTTGGGCCCTTGCTCGAGAGAACTTAAGAGATGCTCAAGCGGAGCAAAAGGTCTGGTATGATCGACATGCCAAGGAGCGGTCCTTCAAGGTAGGAGACCAGGTCATGGTCTTGAAGGCGCAACAGGCCCATAAGATGGAAGCGTCCTGGGAAGGACCATACGTGGTCCAGGAGCGCCTGGGAGCTGTTAACTACCTCATAGCGTTCCCTGATTCCTCTTTAAAGCCTAAAGTGTTTCATGTTAACTCTCTAAAGCCCTTTTATCCCAGAGAATTACAGGTCTGTCACTTTACAGTTCAGGAAGGAGATGACACCGAGTGGCCTGAAGGTGTCTACTACGAAGGTAAAAGAAATGGTGGTGTGGAAGAGGTGACCCTCTCCACAACCCTGCAACGTCTGCAGCGGCAACAGATCAAGGAGCTGTGCACTCACTTCGCGCCCTTGTTCTCAGGCAACCCAGGACGGACTGAGCAAACCTGCCACTCCATTGACACAGGTAATGCCCACCCGATTAGAACACCACCCTACCGGGTGTCACCTCATGCCAAAGTTGCTATTAAACAGGAGATTGACAACATGTTGGAGATGGGTATCATCCGCCCTTCTACCAGTGCATGGGCATCTCCAGTGGATCTGGTTCCCAAACCAGATGGGGAAATACGCTTTTGTGTGGACTACTGTAAGCTCAATGCTGTAACTCGTCCAGACAACTATCCAATGCCACGCACTGATGAGCTATTGGAAAAGTTGGGACGTGCCCAGTTCATCTCTACCATTGATTTAACCAAGGGATACTGGCAAGTACCACTAGATGAACCTGCCAAGGAAAAATCTGCCTTCATCACCCATGCAGGGGTGTATGAGTTTACTGTGCTTCCGTTCGGACTGCGGAATGCACCTGCCTCCTTCCAAAGGCTGGTGGATGGTCTACTAGCAGGATTGGAAGACTGTGCAGTTGCCTACCTCGATGATGTGGCCATTTTTTCTGATTCATGGCCCGAACACCTAGAACATTTGAAAATGGTTTTAGAGCGCATCAGGCAGGCAGGACTAACTGTTAAGGCCAAAAAGTGTCAAATAGGCCAAAACAGAGTGACTTACCTAGGACACCAGGTGGGTCAAGGAACCATCAACCCCCTACAGGCCAAGGTGGAGGCTATCCAACAGTGGCCTGTCCCAAGGTCAAAGAAACAGGTCCAATCCTTCTTAGGTTTGGCCGGATATTACAGGCGATTTGTACCACACTACAGCCAAATCGCTGCCCCACTAACTGATCTGACCAGGAAAACCCAGCCAAATGCAGTTAAGTGGACTGATGAGTGTCAGAAAGCCTTTACCCAGCTTAAGGCGATGCTCATGTCGGACCCTGTATTAAGGGCCCCGGACTTTGACAAACCCTTCCTAGTTACCACCGATGCATCTGAACGTGGGGTAGGAGCGGTACTAATGCAGGAAGGACCGGATCACAACTTCCATCCTGTCGTATTTCTCAGCAAGAAACTGTCTGAGAGGGAAAGCCACTGGTCCATCAGTGAAAAAGAATGTTACGCCATTGTATATACCCTGGAAAAGCTACGCCCATACGTTTGGGGCCGGCAGTTCCAGCTACAAACTGACCATGCTGCGCTAAAGTGGCTTCACACCAACAAGGGAAACAACAAGAAACTTCTCCGCTGGAGCTTAGCTCTCCAAGACTTTGACTTTGACATTCAACACATTTCAGGAGCTTCCAACAAAGTTGCTGATGCACTCTCCCGTGAAAGTTTCCCAGAATCAAGTGGCTAAAAACTGTTCTTAATATGTTTTCATGCTTAGTAGTCGATGTAATAGTGCATGTGTTTTATTACTCTGGTTGTTTTACAGTTCTAGGAGGAAATCGCCGCCAGTGGATCCCACTGTGACGATTTGGGGGGCGTGTCATGAATAGTTAGTAAAGGGTTAAAGCATAGTACCTGGTGGGCACCTGACCTGAGGACCAATCAGGGAAGAGAATTTGAAACTCCTAGGAGGGAACTTTTCCCTCTGTTTGGGGGGGTCTTTGTCTTTGGCCGTTTGGAATTACAAGAGTCCAGATGTTTTAATCAAGTCTACCAGCTTCCACCTTTCTGAACTAATTTCTTCTAGTCAAGATAGTGAGTATTAGAAAGATACTTTGTGTCCTTATCTAATAATCCTATGTTTGCAACTCTGTGTGTTTGTTATTGATTATTCTTAATTCTGCTTGTACTGGTTGTACTGAGAAAGAGAGAGGATTCTCTCCAGAACTTAGCAAGGTTATACCCTATGAGTGGCCAGCTTGGACTCATAGAGATTCTGTATTTTCTTGTTTTTCTTTTAATAAATTCTTTCTATAAAGATTTGATTAAATCCCTTCTACTGTGGATCAGGGAAGGGGCCGAGACACTCTCTCTCAGTGATTCACAGAGTTGAATCAGTGTATATCTCTCCAGAGTGGCTAGGAGAGAGAGGGAGGGGGAGGGGGAAGTGGGCTGCTTCCCTGTGTGTGTGAGATTCAAGGAGTTTGAATCAAGATATCTCGGTCTCCGGAGCAGGCTGGAGAGAGGGAAGAGGGGGGAGGGGGAAGGTTCCTCCTCTGTGAATTGATCTGTGTTCCCAGGGAGTGTCTTTGAAGGGAGACAGGGGGGAAACAGGGGTGTCCCGGCCCACGAAATTGACCGGGTGGTGGCAGCAAAAGGGGAGACCTACCCTAGGATTTTGGGGTGGGGGAAGACATGCGGGTCCTCACTTTGAAACCCCCCAGTTTCAAGTGAGGGTAGACTCTGACACACCCAACCAGAGAGTGAGAACTATGTTTTTCTCTGACACTGCTACAAACCTGATATAAGAACTTTGCAATTATTTGTATGTATATGATCTATTAACCATTGTAATCTCTTATTCTTTCTTTTATTATTAAACTATTAGTTTTCAGTTTCTGAAGGATTGGCATCAGCATGATTTTATTGAGTAAAATCTGAGGTATATATTGACCTGGCTAAGTGGGATTAGAAATACCCTATTTTTGATTAAATTGGTTTTCAGTAACCACTCATCATAGAGTCCAGTGGTGGTGAGACAACGGCTCGAATGCCTAAGGAGTCTGCATTTTTTACTTCCTTTTAACCAGTGTGGTGAGACAGAAGTTTGCTTTTGTTACTGGCTTGGCATAATCTAATGATAAATTAATTACCAGTTTTGGGTGAGTTTGCCCTATTTCTCAGCAGTTTGTCCTGAATCTGGTATTCCCAGCTGTGCCTCACTGAGACACGGTGACACCATCCCTCTGCTGTTACTAAATATCTGTGAAACCCACTGGCAAAGGATGTGCCCCTTTCTCCTCTAGAGCTATTTCATGTAGAGTTGCTATCAGTTATTTCATTAGCTCAATTGGCAGAGGTTTGAGCAGTGGTTCTAGAGTTTCTAACTCTGATGATGAACCATGGGGGTGTCAATATGATGCAATACCATTGAATATGTTTTTTTTCCAATTTGCTTGTTTTTTAAACCTTGGAAACTATGTTAAAAAAACCTTAATGTTAAAAAGTCAAGTACTCAAAAGTTAGGAAATGCCAGAATTAACATTGTTAGTGTGACCATAATTCAGTCCCCTATGTGTATGCATTATGATACCGTCATGAATTATGTGATCACACAGTATATTTTCCACAGGATCCCTGCCTCAGACAGTGCACAGGTAGGATGCAGAAGGGTTCCAAATTAAGGTTTCACAAACAACCATGAATCTGGCATGTCCTAATTTTCAAGTGCTTTTCAACCTAAATAACATTCTTTGAACATCATTTATTTGTGTGTGATGGGGTTTTCACCCCACACGAGGCCTGATGGGGCAAATTAGGCCAATTAACCTCTAGGCTGCACCTGGAGGTAAACCAGGGAGTGCTAAGGCCTAACTTGCTGAAGAAGTATAGCTGGAGGAGGAGCTAGGCCAGATTTATAAAGTCAGGAAGCTGGCAACAGAGAGGGAAGTAGCAGCAGTTGTAACCTTCCAGTGGGCTACAGTTCACTTCATTGCCTCTTTCCAGTGCCTAAAAAACCCCAACTCCCATAGAAAAGTTGGAGAGCCAGAAGTCAGTTTCTAAGGATTTTCATCAAGGATCGCACAGGGTCAGTTTCCTCACATTCAAGTCCCAAAAGGAACTAAAGAATTAATATAATTAAATAACTTTATAAAGATCCTATGATAAAGAAACAAATAATTTATATTTTACAACATAACATGCCTATTTTATAATCCACACACATTATCTTCAGTTACACATAAATAAAGGAAACAAATTAAAATCTGAACAGTTCACTGCTCACAGAAACACAGTGAGAAGAAACAGAGTTCCCAAAAGCTTAGGTTGAGTTCACTTGAGTCTCAGAGTCTTTGATCACCAAAATCTATACAGTCTGCTGAGTCAAAAACAACATCTTCCCTCCACTTTCTTGTAGGAATCTCCAGTTGGAATCAAGGCAGACTCTTCCCCTTCTGTTGAAATCACCGTTAGACAGTCAGCTAATTGATTAACCAACCACTCAATTAAGTGTATAGATTTCTAAAAAGCCCTATTACAAGAAAATACAAAACTGAGAATAGCAAAATATAAATGACTCTTTTCCCATTACTACATTTAAAGAAAAGCTGGCAAATCATACTGAGACAATTTATCTGAAACAGTTTGGCCAAAATTAAAGCAACATTCAAAGTGTGCAATTAAAATAGAAGAAATTATTTTTCCCTCCCAATTTTCCCTTTCTATAATTAACATTGTCTTTGCTTCCTTGTTAGAGGATTAACAATATCACGAGCCTGCTGCAAAATGCTTCAGATTTAGGGAAAGTAGCCTGCTTTCTGCTGCTGGGCTCAGCTCCTCCCAACTCACACCAGGGCACATGGCCCTTTGTAAAGCAGCTTCCCTGATTGCTTGCCCTCATGGAGTCTGACCTCAGCAACAGGGAACCTATTGGAGCATACCCAAAACTACCACACCCAATTCCAGAAGCTTCTGGATGTGGAGAATTAAATCTGCTTGGCAACAATGTTCAGGGGTTCTCAAATTTAATTGCACTGCAACTCCCTTTGACAACAAAAATTACTACACAACCTCAGGAGGGAGAACCTAAACCTGAGGCAAAGCCCAAGCCCTGCCAGTCCGGGGGGCGGAAACCAAAGCCCAAGCCCCACTGCGCCAGGTGGGGAGGCCAAAGCCGAACCCCAAGGGTTTCGGCCCCAGTTAGTGGGGCTCGGGCTTCAGCTCTGGCCCTGGGCCACAGCAAGTCTAAGCCAGCCCTGGCGACCCCGTTAAAATGGGGTTGCAACCCACTTTGGGGTCCCAGCCAACAGTTTGAGAACTGCTGCCCCAGACACAACTCACTCATACCTCCACAATGGGTGTCTTAAAGAGATATCTCCCTATTAGGCACACGGGTTACACGGTCACTTCCTGTGAGTAGGGAGGGGTGTTTGAGGCTGCTGAGTTCAGTAGTCTGTAGTTACTCCATGGGAGGCGGAAGTTAGAGCTGGCACACCCAGAAGGGGCAGGAATCATAAGCTGTAGGAAGGAGTCAAGAGAAAGTGGACCACAGTTGCCACGTGTAAGGTCCCTGGACTTGAACCCGGAATGGTAGGTGGGCCCGAGTTCCCTTACCAGCCAGTGGGGAAGTCAGAACAGTGCATGAGAAGAGTGCCTGAGACCATTGATATGGAAGGACTTACATACTCTGGATGGGGGAAACATGTCGTGACCTGGGCAGTGGGCCAAGTCACAAAGAAGGAGCATCCCGAGTTGTAGAGCTAGACAGACAGAGAGCAGTGTCAGGGCATGCAGTGAGCAGCAGAAGGGGGCATCAGACCTGAGTGAAACTAATCTCCAGATGTGGCCACAAGTTTATCTGAAGTGTTAATGACACACTGAACACACATAAACGATTTCAGTTGTTTTATACTGCAGATAACATAGCAGAGCCTTAACCTGAGAGGATAAACTCTCGTACTGCAGAGCATAAGCCAACCTCTAACTATTAAGAGTTGGGAGAATATTTTCTCTGGGTTATCCCATAACTGTCTATTGCACAGTTACCTCTTCATTCCTTTGAAATATCTGGGCTCTAGCCATTTTTGGTAGCAGGATACTGGACTAGATGGAATACTGCTCTGTTTCAATATGGCAATTTGTGAATGATTATTCCTCCCTATTGTGATGTTTAAAGCTGTATATTTCAGTACCAGAGCCAATATGTAAGACTTTTGCTCTATTATTATTACAATTCTGCACAATAAAACACCATATGTAATATCACAATTAAGGATAGAAAACCATTCTGGATAAATACTATAACTGATCTAAACCCTCTCTCAGAACATGAAATAAAGGGAAACCAAACCGCTCAGACATTAAAAATATGCAGTTGCACTTTAATATATATATATATATATATATATATATATATATATATATATATATATATATATATATATATATATTGTTGCTGGAAGTGGAAGTGCTAGAAATTCCACAGAAAAGACTGATCTGTCAGGGCTAGATCCATAAAGGGGACTTGGACTCAGCACTGCAATGTCTAACGTTAAACCATAGCCCTGAGTGAGGCACCGTGACTCCCAATACAAGGCATGGGAAGAGTTAGGAGCCTAACAATAGGACCCGCAAAACCCAGAACACTGAATGGGAAGCTGCCTAGGCTAGCCAATAGGCTAGCCAATAGGAAATGATGAGGAGAGGGATCTGGCCTAAGTTCTGCCCCCTCAAAGAGTATTTGGCACTTAACTCCAGGCCAGAGGGCAGCACCTATCTCCACTCTGGATTTAGAACCATAAATCTAATCCCAGGTTTTAGCATATAAACCAGGCCAGTCCTTTCTCACAAAAAAAACAAGAAAGGAGCAGTGGTGTTGGTGCCCCTCCCTTTAGCTCCTAGCCCAGTGTTTACAGCACTCACCTGTGATGCGGAAGACACAAGCTCCAGTCTCTGTTTCAGAAGTGGAACAGCTTCAACAAGAGAGACAGAAAGACCCTCCCCAAAATACCGTATGGCCTAGTGCTCAGGGCACTTACATGGAAAACAATAGAACTGATTCAAGTCTCTGCTCCATATTAGGCAGAATGGAGATTTAACCTAGGTCTCCCACATCCTGCGTGAGTGTGCTCACCAGTGGGCTGTAGAGTAAACAAGGACCTGCATTACCAGCTCTGCTATTCTGTGCAGGGTCCAATCTGGTAGGCAGACTCTGGACACCCATCCCAGATTAGGCCCTGCAAGCAAGATAGGTGAAGGAATGTCTAGTTTGAGGATCCGGCCAAGGCTCAGGTGTGAGCTGGGCATCAGAACTCAGGCAGCTGTGTGCATCCCCACTGGCAGAAATCTAAGTGCCATGGCGATTTTACCAACAGAAACTTAGGTGTCTCGAAAATTTAGGCACTGACAGCGCTAGGTGGAAGCTGAGTAGCGGTTTTAAGGATCTACATTTGGATTTAGGCATCTAAAGTGGCAGCTAGGCACCAAAATCCCTTTAGCTCAAAGGTCCTGATTCTCCAATGCTCTTAACCTTGAGTGAAAATCCTATTCCTGTTGAAGTCAATGAGAGTTTGACTTTAATTGGACCAGGATTTCACCCCTTGCATAGTCATTCATACTTGTGCACAGCGCATGGAAAGTGGATATAAAATGCTGATAAATCAGAATTATGTTTACCCCAACTTTTCACTCACATTTACCAGCTAGAAATCGTTACACAAGATGACAGGCTCATGATATTTCCAGCCTAATCAAATGCATGGAAAATAAGAAATCTCACAAAAGAAGTCAATGGGGTTATACTGATTTACAGCATCTGAGCATCTGGTTTGTGGTCTTTTATATGTTACATGAAGTGCCTACCGCTCTTCTGAGTGATCAATTAATAATAATTGTTAAGACAAACATTTTTTTAAAAAATCAACAAACACAAACTTTTACTGATATGAAACCTATTAGTTCATCACCTGCTTTGTACAGTATAGCATACTGCTCAGACACCTTGGATATCAGAGAAAAAAGACCTCTTAGGTTGTATATTCTTATCTACTGCCAATAAAGAATGGATCTCTACAGTGCATACCCTGCTATTTACAACTATAGCAGACACAGCCATGCAAGGATGTGTTACCAGATTTGCCCATTACTTTGGGGGTGTACTCATTTATTCAGATTACTCTTCTGGGGGAGGGGATGCTGTAATTCTATCAATGTACTGCTTGCGTCACGTGTGTTTTCATATGGAGATCTACTCCTCCCTTCTGCAAGTCCCCTCCCAATGGAGCTATTTTGCAGGACCTAGGTTCCCTGGGACTGGGTTTCTCCAGTCCCAGAACCGGATGAATACACACACATTAAAAGAGCAAGTCTGAGCGGAGTGGGTCAATCAGCACTGTCAAGCTGACCCCTTATATGTCTCTGGATTCACCTGGCTGGATGAAGCAGCACTTTGAAGCTGCCTCTCCTTATATGCCCCTGGGCTCCATGGACTGGGTCAAGCAGCACTTTCAAGCTGTTACCCTTATGTGTCCCAGATTCAGCACTTCCCTATCCCCACTGTCACATCACAATTGTACTGGCAGTAACCTAATTGATGAGCAAACCCCACAGTATTTTAGGCCCTGCAGGGATCTTTAGCTTAGGTAAAAGAAATGTTGCTGTAGGGTGAATGGGGGAAGCTAAAAATACAAAAAAGTAAAGTTCAGCAAAAGAGAGAGAAGCAACCAAGTTAACTATAAAAATTATTTATTGGATAATAGTGATAACAACACAAGGAGGGCTAAACCAACATAACATACATTATTAAAGGTTAATACCTAAGGTAGAAAGGAAAACAGAGAGAGAGAAAAAAAGCGGGGATCTCACCCACTCCATGAGGCTTCAACTGGATGGGGTTCCCAGGTGATGATGGTAGCTCAGGCTCCTGAGTACTGGAGACAGGCAGAGCCCCCAGCACGATCAGTTAGGAGAAGATGGAGTCCCAGTGGAACTGATGCATAGTTTGGATCTAAGCATCAGAACACTGACTGGAGGGCGAGTAGGGATTTTTGTAGAGAAAATAAAATGGTTCAAGGGAGAACACTAGATTTGTTTATAGGTAAGCTGATGACTCAGGGGTTTTCTTTAGGCTATGTGGTGTTTTCTTCCAGCAACTTTACAATGCAATTAGGCTGCTTCAGTATTTTGGATATCAATCAAGGATTCATTACTAGAATTGGTCTGATAATTGCTGAGCTGGGTGTGTGCAGACATGGGTTCATTAGCATCTGGAACAGAGATTCCCATTATGCAGTGCTTCCCTGCTTTTTCTGGTCCCAGAGTTCAATGCGGTTCTCTGTTCTCCATTCTGTATGCAAATTGAGATGTCTCCCTGTCCCATCTCTCATGCAGATGAGGCTAGGGAAGTTGTCTCTGCTCTCCATTTTCTATGCTAATGGAGATGTCTTAATCTTGTCACCCTTGTCAGGAGGGGTCTAGGTGTGTCTCCCACTGCCCTTCACTGCTCTCTGCAAGTTTTTTTTTCCTCTGATGGGTTTTGGTTTAAGCAGAACCTGGGGGGGGGGGGTGTCTTTCATGAGTCAGGCTGCATACTGCACCGTGGTTCCCCAAGAACACAGAGCGGACTGGTATCAGATGATCCTATGAACATGGAGTTGCAGGTTATATCATTGCCCTCCACCTTTCCCCAGGTCCATTAGGTACTATGTTTTTTTTCTTTTCATTGCCCTCCTTTTATCTTCTGTTCCAAACGGTGTCTTTTCTCTGTGTGTGTTCTTTTTGTGCTGTACTATGGCAATGGTGCTGAATACAGATGAAACAAAACCTTTTATCCGAAACAGTTATTTTTCAGATACATTTCTCAGGCACAAGACACACAGCCTATGTTGATGTGGGGAGCAGTTGAGTCTAGTTGCCCCATTAATAGTTGATATTTGTTAGATTTCAAGTACCCTGAGTGAACTAGGAATATCACATATGGGGTTAGAATTTCAACAGACAGCAGCTGATGAGACTTTGCCCTGTCAAATCTTATTTCTCTCTCTTTGCCTCTCCAATTCCCTGCTGGTACTGTGCTTTCACTGCCTCAGTGTTAGCTCTGTCATTCATTGCCACACAGAGCCATTCCCAGATCCCACTACTTGACTGGTGCCTGATTGGTCTGTCATCATTTCTTCTTTCATTTCTCAGCCTGACCACGCTGCCTGATTCCTTTCAACAGACCCATACATACAATTCGGCAAATTGAACTTTAGTATCCCCTAATTAGCTCTATTTGTCTAGGGCCAGAGGATACCAAATCAGGATATAGGGGGTCAAAAGGACACAAGAGGACAGGGGGCTTAGAGTCTATGGAAGCCACGCTGTGGCTATGCCATCTGAGCAAGGCTTCAGTGCTGGTGGGTGAGGAATAGCTGCATGATACGGCTGGAGGTGCACCGGGCCAGGGAGCACTCATTCCATGCAGCATGATCATGGAAACTGCCTACAGAGGAAGTAAATGCAGAAAGAAGGGTTAACTTTCACTCTGAAATGACTTCTACCGTGGGTGTGAAAGTAGGGTACTAGCACAGTGGGGCAACAAATGACAAACAGGGCTCACAATCAGGGCTGCCAGAAGTGGCTTCCTGCTATCTAGTAGTGCTTCCCACAGGGAGCATATGAAAACTGTGTTATAGTCTGTGATTGTCTTATAATTCACATCTGGATGCAATCCAAGATGTGGCATTGATCTTAAACATCTATACATTTTAGGTCCTCTTGGAGACTGCCTCTCTCCTCATGTTAAACCATGGCACTTCTCAGTGGTGCTCAAACTAGTAGTCCCAGAGGCCTGGTGACAGGATGGTTTTAGTAAAGGGCCTTTAGTTCTGGAATACACCTCCCTTGGCACTAGTTTACTGCCATTTTAAGAACATTACAAGGACTCTTTACTTCAACAGGCTTCTAACTGAAGGGGATGTTTGGGAAGGGTTTTAAGATCCCTTTACTTCAGAGGGGAGCAGAGAGGAATTAGGATCCTTTTCAGGGCTTTGAATTAACTTGTACTCTATGAAAGTGAATATATATTAAACCAAGACATTCTATGGAAATTACACTTAGATCTGATAACATTTAATAGCGAGAACTATATGTTTTATAAGATTTTTATAATCACCCTATAGAATTCTACTATACAGATAAAATTTTCTATTATATTCTATAGAATTGTCTAAAAAATTACAAAACTTATCATTTTCCATTGAATGTTATAGGACATTTTCCTGAGATTAATGTAATTAGTAATATTTTATGTGTGCTTAGAGATCTACCCATTTAGCACATTTTATCACTCAAACAAAATTATATTTGTTGTAAATATATTCTTTCCATAAGATTCACATGTTCTATTGGCCACTACATTTTAGTGTCACTTTTCACTTTCTTGGCAATTTGCTTAATATTTTGATACGTTATATATAACAAAATTTTTAAGCTTGGTGACAACTGTAGGCACTGAACAGGGAATGGTGATATCTCAGGAAGGTGCAAAAATGTGTTTTAATAGTTTTTTGTTGTTGTTGTTTCTGCATTGTTATGTAAATATATTACTATACCTCTAAAAACTGGTAACGTATCAAGAACAAACATATGCAGTAGCCCAGAGGTGCTTAGGAAAATAATTAGTAAAACATTTAAAAATGAGGCAAAGTTGCAATCATAATATCTATGATATCAGATTTTATTAGAAAAATAAAAACAAATATGGACCTTAGTTATTTTCACCTTATTCAACCCAATGTGTCAGAAACTGAATCAAGCTTCTATTGATAATATACAAAAAAATCAATTACAATAAAAGTCATCAAGTAAATACACAAAGGAGATGAGATATTTTGAATTTGCAGATGATTAAGGCACCATTATGGCCCACACAGAAAAGTAAAGAGAGTAAGGCAATCCCATAATCCTCTTTCCCGACTACCTGCATTGCTGGTAGCAATGCGGCAGATGGGGAAAAGGAAGCAGCCTTAGCAGAGCCACCACCCCCACTCCTGTGTAGGTGGGTGGGAAGATGGGAGCAGGAAATGGTTGGAGTCTTGACTCCTCCCTCTTCCCCAACACATCTCAAAGCACATCTGTGTCCTGGGATGCATGCTGCATCATCTATAGGATTGGCTCAGTATATATTTCCTGTCCACCCTCCAGAGCAGGGGGAGAAACTAGGAGGCAGATTATGACTGAGTCACAAATTGCTTATTAGGAAACAAATTGGGCAGAACAAGAATGTATTGCCCCATAAAAAGGCATGTGGCAACGGGATTTTTTTTTTTTAGTTTAAAAGTGTAGATACTGTCTAAAATGATCTGAAATGCCCAGGTAGGGTTCTTTTTCAGCAAACACAGGAGACTGCTGTGATGGACTCTAATACTGATTTCATGGTTAATGTGCAAAAATGAATGCCTAAAAATAGGTCATTAAATCTAGATTTAGGCTTCTAAATAAGTTTGGCTTGACTTCCCAAATTGCTGAGCACACTCTTCTCCCACTGGCATCACTAAGCAAGAAGAAAGGACACAGTTTCTGAAAAGAGCAAACTCTTTAAGAATCCGTTAGCCATGCAACAATTTTGGAAGAACCCGTGAAATCACAAATGTTCTATCAATTGGTGAGATGTCACTAAATGCAAAGATAGTTTCTCAGTTCTTTTTTCTTTTGCCTTGAAACAGGTTATCATGCTGTGAAAGACAGAAGTTCATTCAGCTCTAATTCATTCAACATTCTAATGGTAATTTATAGATCATCTGATGAAAATTCTCCACTAAAGAGATTACAATTACACAGACTGTGTCCTTCATACATATGGTAGAACATGAACAATTTCTTATAATAAGACAATTGACCCCAGTCTAATGCTATAGGTTGTTTTGTATTAAAACCACTAACATCACTAAAGTAAAAAAGGAATAGGACCCTTACCAGCACAATGCCAGGAGTTGTTGCTCAGCAAGATGTCTTCCATTAATTTCTGACAAAATCAGAGGAGTTTAAGCAGGTATTAAAATGCTAGGGGAGATTATAATGTTGCTATTAATAGTGGCAGTTATTTTCCCAAAGAAAAAAAAAAGAAACCTGAATAAGAGCCAATTTTATGTGGAGCAGCATCCTGGGACTTCTCCATGTGTCAGGTCTCATTCATTTTAGTAATGCAGTGTCAGCATACTGCTGATGTTCACAACAGAACTGTCACAGATGGTGTGTTTTTAAAATAGAACTGGCAAATTTTGTTTCACCTGAAGTGAATTTGAGTGGCACTCTACCTTATGGGAAAGCTTTAAAAGTTGATCTAGACTAAGGAAGATTGGATTAGCCCCAGAGAAGTAATAGTCAGCTTTATATCTAATCAAAGGCCTGACCCAGAGAGATGCTGATTTCTTCCTGCAAGGTCCTGAATGCCTCAACTCTTATTGGCTTCAGTAATATAAACAAAGACAAGGTACTTGAAAGTCAAGTTTTCTTCCCTCTTCCTCTCTTTCCCCTCTGTTCTGTTAACTTTCAGGGCCAAATTCTGAGCAAAATAAGAGTCAATACATTATATGAAAAAGCAGGTTACCTATAGATCTGCTGCTTCAAATACGCTGGAGGTGCTAACATTCCAGAATAGAACGATTTAGTCACAGATCATGAGGACGTGAGAACATAAGAAAATAAGAACATAAGAATGGCGATACTGGGCAAGACAAAATGTCCATCCAGCCCAGTATCCTGTCTACCGACAGTGACCAATGCCAGGTGCTCCAGAGGGAGTGGACCTAACAAGTAATGATCAAGTGATCTCTCTCCTGCCATCCATCTCCACCCTCTGACAAAGAGAGGCTGGGGACACCATTCCTTACCCATCCTGGCTAATAGCCATTAATGGACTTAACCTCCATGAATTTATCTAGTTCTCTTTTAAACCCTGTTATAGTCCTAACCTTCACAACCTCCTCAGGCAAGGTTTTCCAAAGGTTGACTCTGCACTCTGTGAAGAACTTCATTTTATTTGTTTTAAACCTACTGCCCATTAATTTCATTTGGTGTCCCCTTATATTCTTATATTATGGGAACAAGTAAATAACTTTTCCTTATTCACTTTCTCCACGCCACTCATGATTTTATATACCTCTATCATATCCCCCCTTAGTCTCCTCTTTTCCAAGCTGAAAAGTCCTAACCTCTTTAAACTCTCCTCATATGGGACCTGTTCCAAACCCCTAATCATTTTAGTTGCCCTTCTCTGAATCTTTTCTAATGCCAGTATATCTTTTTTGCGATAAGGAGACCACATCTGTATGCAGTATTCAAGATGTGGGCGTACCATGGATTTATATAAGGACAATAAGATATTCTCCATCTTATTCTCTATCCCTTTTTTAATTATTACTAACATCCTGTTTGCTTTTTTGACTGCTGCTGCACACTGCGTGGACATCTTCACAGAACTATCCACAATGACTCCAAGATCTCTTTCCTGATTAGTTGTAGCTAAATTAGTCCCCATCATATTGTATGTATAGTTGGGGTTATTTTTTCCAATGTGCATTACTTTACGTTTATCCACATTACATTTCTTGCCATTTTGTTGCCCAATCACTTAGGTTTGTGAGATCTTTTTGAAGTTCTTCAGTCTGCTTTGGTCTTAACTATCTTGCGCAGTTTAGTATCATCTGCAAACTTTGCCACCTCATTGTCTACCCCTTTCTCCAGATCATTCATGAATATGTTGAATAGGATTGGTCCTAGGACTGACCCTTGGGGAATACCACTAGTTACCCCTCTCCATTCTGAAAATGTGCCATTTATTCCTACCGTTTGTTCCCTGTCTTTTAACCAGTTCTCAATCCATGAAAGGATTTTCCCTCTTATCTCAGGACAACTTAATTTACATAAGAGCCTTTGGTGAGGGACCTTGTCAAAGCTTTCTGGAAATCTAAGTACACTATGTCCACTCGATCCCCCTTGTCCACGTTTGTTGACTCCTTCAAAGAACTCTAATAGATTAGTAAGACACAATTTCCCTTTACAGAAACCATATTGATTTTTGCCAACAATTTCTGTTCTTCTATGTGTCTGACAATTTTATTCTTTACTATTGTTTCAACTAATTTGCCTGGTACTAATGTTAGACTTACCGGTCTGTAATTGCCGGGACCACCTCTAGAGCCCTTTTTAAATATTGGCGTTACATTAGCTATCTTCCAGTCATTAGGTACAGAAGCTGATTTAAAGGACAGGTTACAAACCATAGTTAATAGTTCCGCAATTTCACATTTGAGTTCTTTCAGAACTCTTGGGTGAATGCCATCTGGTCCTGGTGACTTATTACTGTTAAGTTTATCAATTAATTCCAAAACCTCCGCTAGTGATGCTTCAATCTGTGACAATTCCTCAGATTTGTCACGTACAAAGGATGGCTCAGGTTTAGGAATCTCCCTAACATCCTCAGCCATGAAGACTGAAGCAAATAATTTATTTTGTTTCTCTGCAATGACTTCATTGTTTTTAAGTACTCCTTTTGTATCTCAATCGTCCAGGGGCCCCACTGGTTGTTTAGCAGGCTTCCTGCTTCTGATGTACTTAAAAAATATTTTGTTATTACTTTTTGAGTTTTTGGCTAGCTATTCTTCAAACTCCTTTTTGGTTTGTATTACATTTTTACACTTAATTTGAACACTTTAAAATGACTAGGAATGTTATTTCATCATGGAAAGAGAAAAATATAGTTTGCCACATATTTCAAGGTGGTACGTTCATGTCAGCTTTTCTTTTGATAAATGTATTATTTTAATACTATTATTTCTAATATTTAATATAATTATTTCTAATTTTCATATGTAGACAGTGCTCATGAAATTTAGCAGCTTAATCATTTAGCAGCTTAATAATTAGGAAGCTTTCAGTTTACAGAACAGGTATGGTGTGAAATAAGAGAGTTTGAAGAAACCTTCATTATCCCACAAATAGGCCTCAACATGGTAATAGAAAGAATATCTCTAGAGCAAGAAGTTAGTTCAGTCATGACCATGAAATCCTTGAGAGGCTGCCTCATCTGAGTCTACCTCAAACAAAGTTAGTTAGTGCAACCGTGATGTAGACAGGTATGTACTACAGACTGGTCATACATTCATTGATTTTAAGGCCAGAAAGGACCACCACATCATCTAGTCTTAGGGTGACCAGACAGCAAGTATGAAAAATCGGGACGGAGGTGGGGGGTAATAAGAGCCTATATAAGAAAAAGACCCAAAAATTGGGACTGTCCCTATAAAATCGGGACATCTGGTCACCCTATCTAGTCTCAACAATTAATGTGTAATGAACTTTCAAGCACTATCTAGGCTTGTTTGAACCAGTGGTGATATGGTAATATTTTCATATTCTAATACCAACCCATAAAACATAGAATAAAATACTTTCTAGTTGACTACCAAAAAAAAGGGGGATTATTGCTTTCAGAAACTACATATATAGAGTATGGAACAAATTGTGGATTTTCATTGTACATAGCAAAGGGGATAAATATCAGTATTAGGCAGGAGTAATGCAAATTGGGCACCAAAATATAAAATAAAATTGCAAAGTCTCCTAACATAACTTTCAATATGTTACTTATGAAGAAGTATTTTAATATTGAAAAGCCTCAAATATGATTGTCTTTTCCTTTCTTTATATCTTCTTGCCAAGTTCATGTAAATGAGTCCATGTGAATGGATTCTTTTGCTCTCTTTTTTCAAGACAAATCTTTCAGAGAAAATGTGTCCTTCAAAAAAAAAAAAAAACAGCCCAGCACTTTTAATTAAAAGCACTGTTACAATAAATAGGAAGTGCACATATTAAACAGCTATTTGAAAAAAATAATAATGTGGTACTATAGAGTTTTGTTTCAAGCTTATTAAAAATGAGAATCCATCATAAATATTGAAAACCAGTAGAAGGGAAAACATTAAAACACTCTTTCAGCTTTGAATCCATACAAAATGCAAAACATTGTCTTCCAATATCCTCTACAATGTTCTGCAGTAGATCCAGATGGTCTAACCTGTGCTGCTCCTCTCCCTACTCCTCGCACCAACAGCAAGCTCCTCAGCAGCAGCAGCCAGCCAGGAGAGACCCCGCAGGTGGTAAAAAATCAGTGGTGGAGTCCCTCACTTCCCCTCTGGGGAGCAGGCCTGAAAGGCTCCCCGGGAAGTAACAGCAACCAGGCAGGCCACCAGCCAGTGAGGTAGCAGGAGTCTGGGGGTCTGGCCCACGTGAATGCTGAAGAGGGTGCTCTGGGCCCAGCAGCAGCAGCTCCATACCCACAAAAGAAGGCTCTTTTCCCCCAGGGGCTAAAAATAGTTACATCAGGTCAGCTAGGGACACCTGAGTCCAATTAAGGGCTGTGTGTGACCTTTAAAAAACCCCTCTTCTGGTGAAAGAAAGGAGGAGAGATAAGGTATGGCAGGGCTAGTGGCAGTAGAAAACCTCCCAATCACTTATAGAGGAAGTATCAGAGAGGTAGCCGTGTTAGTCTGGTTCTGTAAAAGCAGAAAAGAATCCTGTGGCACCTTATAGACTAACAGATGTTTTGCAGCATGAGCTTTCGTGGGTGAATACCCACTTCATCGGATGCAAGCAATCCTTATAGAGGAAGCAATCCTTATAGAGGAAGCAATCAAGCCAACTTTCTTTGGGGAAAGACTGGTACTCAGAGGCTAGCATAATAAGGTAGCCCCCCAGAGAGGGGGCAGGAAGAGCTATTTCCTTTTTATGTTTTGAACTTGTTTCTTTTTGTTTGCCTGGAGAATATTGCTTGGGCAAACCTGAGGCCCATCTTGTAAATAGTCAAAAATAAAACCCAAGTGAAGGGGGAAAAAAGCTCTCTAGAGTGTGAATGATTTATTCCAGGACCCCACCCCCCACCAGAGGGGGAAACACTGAGCATGGTGAAGTGAAGAAGGTGCCTTGCCCCAGTGGTGATTGTGGTAGAAGGACCCCTCTCTGATGGACCAAAAACTTGTCGTGGTGGAGAGGCTTGCGTGGGCTACAGCCCCTCAGAGCTATATCGTCTGGAGATTTTATACTCCTGATAGGGTCCTCCTTGGTGAGCAGGTCTGAGGTGAGCCTCCTGACTAAACATGATCCAAACTTCAAAAGACTCCAATGGTGGATTGGGTGCACCTCGAGGACCTTCTCGTACTCTGTAGTTGTGAAGGCAGATAAGGGCTGCAGTAGGAGGGATGCCCCTGGTTGTCTTGGATCAGGGTTTTCCTCCTGTCAAGTTATGTGTGTTTACTGCTTGTGCACTGGTTTCTCCATGTTAAAAGATTTCATGCACAGGCCTTTGCCAAAGGGTTCACACCTGCACAAAGTCCTGCTGCGATGGACGAGTGGAGGGGAAGACAGGAGCAGTGATCTCTGGGAGTCTTTAGTCACAAGTCTGCATGCAGGCAGGCATCCATGTGATGGTCATTTTGTGCTTAGTTGAGATAGAAATGCATTTAGACAGCAGTGGCTTTTCATGATCTCCTCTGCTCACCCCAAATGGGGAAGGGGCTAGAAAAGGTGCCCCAAACATAGTATGTTTCATACTCTTCTAACTAGATGGCCATATCCAGTGGGATCACTCAACTCTGCAGATGAAACAAGAGCTATAAGACAATGAATTTCGTCACCTGGAATGTCCGCACCCTTATGGACTCTCAGCACAGTGAATATCTGGAAAGGAGAACTGCCATGATTGCCAGAGAACTGGCAAGACTCAACATTGACATTGCAGCTCTTAGTGAGACCTGCTGGGCCGATGAGAGCCAATTAAAAGAGGATGGAAGTGGCTACACCTTTTGGAAAGGAAAGCCACCCGAAGAGAGATGCATTCACAGGATTGACTTTGCCATCAAAAGTAAGACTGACAATCAGCTTTTGGAGCTTCCCTTGGGGATCAATGAGCCTCTCATGACTCTTCAGCTCAAGCTTAGCAACAACCAATACGCCACGTCATCAGTGCACATGTCCCAACACTTAATGATGAGGAAGACAATAAGGAACAGTGTTATAGAACTCTTGATGCAGTCCTAACAACCACACCTAAAGCAAACAAATTCATCCTCCTGGGAGATTTCAATGCCAGAGTCGGATGAGATTCCCAACTCTGGAGAGGCACAATAGGCAAAGAAAGGGTGGGAAATGTAAACCCCAATGGTATTCTCCTCCTCAGCAAATGTGTGGAGCATGATCTGCTCATCACAAATACTATCTTTAGGCAGAGTAACAAATTTAAGACCACCTGGAAACATCCTCAGTCCAAAACTGGCACCTCCTTGACTATGTTATAGTCAGAGCCTGAGACTATACTTACATCCATATAACACAAGCTATAAGAGATACTGATCACTGTTGGACGGACCATCGATTAGTAAGATCAGTCATGTACCTGCAGCTTGCTCCAACACACCGCAAACACCCAAAGACTAAGCAAAAGCAGTACAACATCAAAGCACTTCAAGACCAAGCCAGCTGCAAAACATTTCAGCAACATTTGTCTGAGAATCTCTCTAACCTGCCTGACAACATCATTGACATTCAAGAGTACTTAAAAACACCATGCTTGTGCTGAAACCATAGGATATTCCTCTCATTGGCACCAAGTCTGGTTTGACAAAAAGAACAAGGAAATCCTACTATTAATTCAACAGAAAAGAAATGCATTTTGTAACTGGCAAAATGATTCCTCTAACAAATGAAATGAAAACATGAGGCTTATCACCTGCTTAAAGCCAAAGTCCAAAGGAGGCTATGTGACATCAAAAACAAGTGATAGCAAGAGAAGGCCTCTGAGGGTTTGGTAGACCAGGATGACATGAGAAGCTTCTTTCAAGCAACAAAACTATATATGGGCCAAGCTCCAAAGACCCAACCCCCTTACATTCTCAGGATGGCTCCAGCCTCCTCAAGGACAATGTAGCCCATTAAACAACTCTGGAAGGAGCAATTTGAGAGCCTGCTAAACCATGAATCCATGGTCTCTGAAGACACCATTGAGTTTATTCCACAGCGCCCAGCAATAGACACCTTGTTGATCCCCCATCTTTTGAGAAAGTCCAGCATGCTATCACTCAGACAAAAAATCACAAGGCACCAGGCCCAGATGGCATCCCACCCCAGGTTTTTAAAGCTGGTGGAACAATGCTCCAGCACAAATGTTGCCAACTTCTCAACAAAATATGGATCTGCAAAGAAATTCCACATGACTTTAAGAATGCTAAATTACAATATTCAAGAAAGGGAACAAATCTTTGCGCGGGAACTATAGAGGTATTGCTCTCCTCTCCATTGCAGGAAAGATTTTTTTTCCCAGATCTTACTAAACTATCTCCTCCCCCTTGCAGAGGAACTCCTTCCCAAACACATTGTGGCTTCAGGCCACCCCAAGGAATAACTGACATGATCTTTGTTGCACGAAAGATTCAGGAGAAGTGCAGAGAGCCACACCAGGAACTACAGAACCAGACTAACACGGCTACCCCTCTGATACTTGACACCAGGAACTGTTCATTGCATTAATCAACCCAACCAAGGCCTTTGACTCTATCAATTCTGATGCCCTATGGAAGGTGCTGTGTAGGTTTGGCTGTCTACAGAAATTCATTTCCAGCATCAGACTACTCCATGATGGGATGGCTGTCACCATTTTGTGCAATGGCTCAGAGACCGAACCATTCACCATTCACACTGGTGTCAAGCAGGGTTGTGTTATTGCTTCAACACTCTTCTCCATTTACCTTGCCTGATTCTCATCCGCAACTGCCTTTCTGACAGAATTGGGATTGAGTATCATATGGATGGTCAATTCCTCAATCTCCAATGCCTCCAAACAAAATCTAAGATAACAAGAATTGGCATCAGTGACCTTCAGTATGAAGACGACTGTGTCAGGCTTGCACACTCAGAGTCTGACCTGCAAAGCACCCTAAATCTTTTTGCAGATGCCTATCACAGTCTGGGTCTCTATCTCTCAACATTGGGAAAACCAAGGTACTCTATCAGCCCTCACCTGCACAAACTACTCTTTGTACTCCACAAATCACCATCAGCAGAGAACCCCTGGAAAATGTGGACCATTTTCCGTACCTTGGCAACCACCTCTCCCAAACAGCCAGCATTGACACAGAAATTGAACACAGGATCTGTTGTGCCTGCACATCTTTTGGAAGACTACTCAAACAAGTCTTCAATGATAGGGATCTACAAACAGGTACCAAGATCCTGGTTTACAAGGCAGTTGTCATCCCCACCCTTCTCTATGGGTATGAGACCTGGGCAACCTACAGATGTCATCTCAAGCAGCTAAAGTGGTTCCAGCAGTGCTGCCTCAGGAGGATTCTCAGGATCAGCTGGGAAGACCAATGCACTAACCTCAGCATTCTCTCTGCAGCCAACATCAGCAGTATAGAAGTGCAGGCCATGAAACACCAATTCAGCTGGGGTGGCCACTGTACATATGCCACTGTACACCTCCTTAAGCAACTACTCTTCTCTTAGTTAAGTCAGGACTTCCGGAGGGCAGTGGATGTGTTTCAAAGACATACTGAAAATACATCTTAAAAAGGGAGGCATCAACCCAACAAACTGGGAGGACTTGGAACAAAACGCAGTGGCGCCACAGCTCACTTTGAGGAGAACAGAGAAGTGACAAAGGAGGAAAAAAAGGCACAACAACTCCAGCTAGCAATCTCCTCCAAGATTACACCTGTCACTTCTGTGGCAGGACAAGAATTGTGCTCCTCAGCCACTTAAAAACTCACCAATGAACCTCCCTGGCAGACATCATCCTCGTATCGAGGGATAGCTGAAGAAGAAGAAGAAGAAGAAGGTAGCATGACCCTTTAATTCACATGGATGAGGAAACAGAAGAAACTTGTAAAATTAGCATCTATACACATAGCTGTAGCTATTCTTCTGTTTTGTAATTCATTTCTAATATAATGTTTACATTTAGATTTTCTACAGATTAAGTTATAAATATACATGGCGGTCTGTTAGGCAAATGCAATTATTGGTAGTGATCCTCAGCATGTGTAAATTGGCAGAGTTCCAGGATCTAGCCCTTTATTATTAGTAGTAGAATTGCATCCAAAAGTTGTAGATATTATAGCACAGATAAAACAGTTGCTACAGCGAAGAGCTTAATTTCTAATTTTTGATACAACAAAACAAGTGGTAGTAACAAAATAGATAGGAAATGGGCCTAGGAAGGACAAGGATTACAGCAAGGAGATCAGGTGCTTTTTCTGGTCATTTCATATATTACATACAAAAAGCTCAGTTAAAAGAATGTCATTTTGGTTGGAATGTCAAGTACTCAAACTTAGGAGGTGCCAGGTTTATGGTTGCTCAAGCAGCCTTAACTCTGCACCAATGTGCGTCCATCTTGTGCACTGAATAAAACAAGGTCCTGTGGGGAAAGGATTGTTCATGTAATTAAATGCTATATCATAATGAATGTGCACAAAGGGAAGAAATTGAACAGACAACCCTAAATCTGGCATTTCTAACTTTCAATTGCTTGTCTTTGAAACATAAATAATATTCTTGAAACTTTTTTAAAGGAAAACAATAACAAGTTATATTATTATGTGTATCTGCAACAACCTCCAGTTGCAGATCATCATCAGGTTTTGAACCCTAAATTATCAGCACTGCTGCATACCTTACTGCTACTTGGCTACATAAGGCAGTACATGAGAAACCTGCTGATCCCAAAGTGGTGAAGGAGCTATTGGTACCATGTTCTGGGTCAAGAGGTGGTCAGAGGAAGCCTTGTACAGTTGGTTCTCTCCCTCTTCTTGAATCTGGAGCTACTGCCCCATATGGTGTCCCCACAGGGGGAGATTGGGCCTCACTTGCCTGTCTTCCATCCCCTTCTTTCGGTGGGTGCTCTGACAGCATTCCCAGTGCAGCATATGCTACTGCTTTGGCGGCAGTGTGAGCCCAGCTTCTTAGAACCTTCATGCTCAGTGATACTCCCAAAATTCTTCTGGGAAGTGCCAGGGAGAGAAGATAAATGGTGATTTTTTAAATAGAATTTCATGGGATAAAGCAAAAGTCTCTCTAGCTCGAGGAGTTTCTTTCTGCTGAATTTCAGAAGTCTGCTGTAAATAATGGAGGTGCTAAGAGTTTCTCAAAATAAATACATAGATAATCTTTTATCATTAGGCAACCTAAATATACTGGTCACTATAGTAACTCACCTTATAAGAAATATTGTTTCAAATTTTTTTGTTCCTGAAATAAATGGGTGTTTGGGAGAGACTTGAATGAAGAGATCTTCTTAGCACTGACACTTTGATACCCCAGGGAATAACACCTTAGCAACAATGTCTCTGTGTTGTGTTCCAGCCAGGATGGATCTTGAAAACGCTGAATTACATCTCCTAGCACTCACTGATGCAGCAATACATAAAGAAATCTTATTGTTATTGAAGGATGTTTAATGCTTCACTTTGATCTTGAAACTTCAAAATATTAACACAGATTAATTTCTTGACACATTTTCCTGAAAGCAGGGAAAAGCCATCTGAAACACCAGAAACCAAATATACTCTATTAGGGCTGGTCCACACTAAGAAGCGGGGTCGAACTAGGGTACGCAAATTCAGCTACGTGAATAGCGTAGCTGAATTCGAAGTAACCTAGTTCGAACTACTCACCCGTCCAGACGCCGTGGAATCGAAGTCCGCGTCTGCAAGGTCGACTCCGCCACCGCCGTTTGCAGTGGTGGAGTACCGGAGTCGACCGTGGCGCTTCCGGAGTTCTAACTATCGTGTCCACATTAGACGCGATAGTTCGAACTCCGAGAAGTTGAACTCACCGCGTCGACCCGGCTGGTAAGTGTAGACTAGCCCTTAGATTTACACTGCTTTGATCCTGAAGTAAAATTAGTGCCCCTGGATTCTGAAGAGCACAACTGTAGTTAGAAGTGATTGGTACACCACAATTTACAAGTCACTATTGTGCTAAAAGTGATCCATAATCTAAAGGTAATACATTATTTCCCTGTTCGTTATTTTTTAAGAAATGATGAGATTTGTGCTTAAAACATTTTGGAACTTAAGATCTGACCAACACATTTTAATTCCCAAATTATAACTAACAAATTGTGTTATTCAGATATCTAAGCTGTATTCTGAATAGGCCATTTTCTATAAGGAATATAGATACTCAGTGATCAGATATAATATTTTAATATGAAAAAAAATCTTTAAATTAAAACAAATGCTGCTAACCATTCATGTGTTTATGAATTCTTTCTAAAATCTCAAACCTTTAGCCAACAAAGCATCATTCTGCTGGTGATTACTCAGCAGGGAAAAAGTCGATCTTTCTTATTGAGCCAAGAAGTGCCTTTACCATGTAAGATTCCGGTAGACATCAGTGGGGGAACGAAGAACATATTACTCTGTGCAAAATCATGGCCTTACTGAAATCAGTGATGAAAGTTCAGTTGATTTTCTTAGGGCCAGAATTTCATCCTGTGTGATTATGGGTGGAAGAATCTGCTTCTAAAACCCAATTCAATATGCAGTGAAGTCAATGAGAGTCTTGCCAATGATTTCAATAACCATTAGATCATGGAGAAAGACTCCCATTGAGTTCAGTGGGTTTTGGCTCAAGCCGTTAGTGAATATTTTGATACTATCCTCTTTAGTCAAATATGCATACAAATAATTAGATTGAAATTAAATACCTGTTAAAAGTAAAACTTCACTTTTAAAAAGAAAATATAAATTAATTTAAGATTAACTAGAATATTACCAAGATAGTAATCTTCCAGAGACTACCAGAAAAGGTAGTCTCAGCCTTCTATGGACCACAGCAATCTCTTATCCTTGTATGGATATTCTGAAAGCTGCCAGGCTATTTACTTTTATATGAAAATCACACAATAAAACTACATCTAAAGCTACAGGACCTGAATCTCAAGGTAATGTGCATAGATGAACTCTTTTTTCCATTTGGGAATACTCAGGTAGATGCCTAAATAGCTATAATTAACTTAATTTACATTCAGTGAGCTACAGCTTCTAAAGGTTAATTATCAGTACTTTAGAGTATTAATAGCTTGATACCACCAATTCCTTGCAGCACTATTTTTAAAACACTTATATTACAGCAGTTTAAAACATATTTTCTACATTTCATATCATCACCTTAGCATTTATTTGGAATGTTGCATGTTTACTATTATACAACATTGGATTACATTCCATACAAAAGGCTACAAACCAATTTAAAAAAATACCTACCAACCACATCTGTAGAGATGAGACAATGAAGCATTTTAAAATAATTAATGGAATTCATTAATGAGATCTCATATGAACTTTTTCAGAGCTTGACAGAAAATCTACCTATTCAGAGAATCCTACCTGGAAAAGCAAAATATGAAAAAAGATTAGTGGAAGAGAAAAACAAAGGAAAAATTAGAAAGAAGAGGAAAAACATCTGCATGTCAGGCATCAAACCATAGGATGTCAAGAGTAGATTCCACTTTCAATTTTTTATTCTAATGTGTATTCTGTGTTTGTAATATAGATGCTGCATTGACTGATGCTCTATAAATACTGTACTAGACATAGATATAGCAGATTAGATAGATAATATACAGTTTTGATTAGATTGAGTAGCTTCTTTGATAGTAAAATTTACATGTTGAAAACTCATCTTGACTTTTTCCATTTTCTATCCGTTGGACTGTCATTTTTGGTTACCCATTCTCTTGATTAAATTTGGAAGGATGATTCTGTATTACATACTCCCCTATACATATTTAATTATCCTATTGTCTGTACTTTCAAGGGTACTTTTTTTTTTTTGCAACAGGGTTGACTTGATTGGCATCAGTCATCTTGCTAGTCTGTTATATCAACATACCTGGACTGGTCTTAGAAAGGCAATAAATAGTGTACTTAATGAATTCAGATTCATAGTTTGAATTCCATGCATTTAGGCTTTGTTCTAAAAAATACTAAAATCAAGAGGAGTCTTTCAATTGACTTCAATGGGCTTTGGCTCAGATGCTTACTAGATCCAATTCACAATTTTCACTCTCAGAACTGAAACTTCTTTCTGGGCTTTATAGAATAAGGAAAGCCTGAAATTTCTCTGCTGTTTATAAAGATGTGTATTTTAGACTCTCTGTATAGAACATATAGCCTAAGCATACTGGTGTTGGGCTTCCTTACTCTGTTTAATTCTATTAATCAAAACATCCTACACATATGGTGCCAATCCATTCTCCTCATTAAAAGATATAATTTGGCCCTTCATTAATATTATTTTAATTTATTCTTCCATGTTATATAGAATTTAAATAAGAGTAGATCTATCACTGCCCTCTGCAATGAAAGAAGCTAATATGACTCTTTGATGGTATTATTACCCTTTGTTTATGGACTTTAATTTTGTCTTCAAGCCAATTCATGGTTCTCATACCCAATCCAAATTTGAATTATTTTTTTCCTGGAAAGCTTCCCAAAGGCATCATATCAAATGGTCTAATAAAATCCAGATATTTTATATCTGGTTTATCCCCTTTATCCAGTTAGTTCAAATGCTTGATTATTTGCAGAAGGATTTATTCTTTGTCTGGTGCTGGGTGATTACAGATTTACTCTATTTCTTCCATTTTGTGTAATTAATTAAAGCTAAATACTGGGTCTGATTCCATGAGGAAAAGGGCTCTCTCAACTCTAAGCAGAGTCAGTGAGAGTGGAGGGTGCACCATGCTTTGAAGAACTGGACACAGGGCCGGCTCCAGGGGTTTTGCCGCCCCAAGCAGCCGAAAAAAAAAAAAAAAGCCGCGATATCAATCTGCAGCAATTCAGCGGGAAGTCCTTTGCTCCAAGCGGGAGTGAGGGACCCTCCACCGAATTGCCGCTGAATAGCTGGACGTGCCGACCCTCTCCGGAGTGGCCGCCCCAAGCACCTGCTTACTAAGCTGGTGCCTGGAGCCGGCCCTTACTGGACAGCAATTGCCAGAATCACTTCACCTTTTTCTTTTCAAGCTCCACACAACGTTTGAAGGGTTTTTCAGTCTTTTGGCAGGGGTATTCCCAATTAATCAGGATTCTTTTAAATGTTTGAGTAATAATCCAGGCCCTGATCCTTCAATACATATGTTCTTGCTTAACTTTAAACTTGAGTAGACTCATAGGATACAATTAAGTATATGCAAGATTGGGGCCTAAATTAGCCAGTTCCACTCTAGTCCTGCTTTACCTGCATTTTATCAACAATGATATTCACAAGGCCTTAATTATTTTCCTACTGTCTTTGGATATTTTCTCTTCTTCCCCAATTTATGTGATTGACTTAAAAACTACTTTAAAAGTAGATCAATAACTTAGTAATTCCCTTTGATTTTATTCATTAATGGGCTTACTTTCTCATTTTGTTCCCCTCCAACCTTTTTCTGGATGGCACTGTATGAGTCTTTTCCATATACTGATATTTGCAAACTCACAAGGACTGCAGAATTAAATAACTTCACTGAACCACTGACACAGTGGTACAACTGAATGCTCCTGAGCATAGGTCCCTATAAATTGTATTAGCAAACGTAAGTATTGATGTGGAAATCAGTGGAGGCATGTTGAAAACTTGCCAAGTAGAGAGCATTTACAGGGTCAGGCACTGCATGTGTCAGCATTTTCATTCTGGAATAAAGACAGCCAGTTGTGTCACAAACCCCTGCAGTTCTAAGGGCAGATGAATCCACGGCTGAACACATATTGAATTATGTGTTCGCTGCTACCCAATATTCTCTTTCTGACAGTCCACTAAGAATTTGATGCACTGCCTGAAAATGCTCCAGGAAAACTGAAAGGGTGTTATTTCTTACATCATAGATTTGACATCTGGGAGAAATGCTGTTCATCCTTCTGGTGAACCTTACTTGACTTCCTTGGACAAGCTCAACATTTCTACTTTCAGCAAACAATTTTCTTTTAAGATAGAAAGATTATGTATATGTTTCAAATATTTTGTTCGAGTAATAGTTTGAGCAATACTACCAGGTTTTCAATATGGTGAATTTTATTTAAAGAAACCTGAAAGCAGTTTTAGCCATCTTGAAGGTCAATTAGTGTGATCAACTGTGAATTTTTTTCAAGGGGAAAGTGACTTTTAATTCTGCTTTGTGGAAAAATTGTTCAACTAAACACTATTGCGCCCAGACTGAATAAACCTAAACAAATAACCCAATGTAATATTGTGCATAAAGGGGAGGATTTGTCACAGCCAAATGTAATCCTGGAAAGAGTTTTTACTCTTTAAAGAGTATTCCTATGCTGGCTCTTTGAACTTTGTGGCTAGCTCCTAAACCATTGAATTGTGAGAGGGACAGGAGAAGTCTGTGCATGGAGCGGTCATATTATTCAACTGAGTTCCATAAAGAGGATCTGTGATCAATTTCCAAAATGAAGAGCTTAAATCCAAAAGATAGATAGACAGAGAGAGAGAGAGAGAGAGAGAGAGAGAGAGAGAGAATAACTTATGACTTTCTTTACCTAGGGAGTTAAAGAGTATTTAGAGGAATGGTTTTGTATGAGCTGGATTATTTTGCTGTTTAAACTGAGAGTAGAAACTAACCATTTTTGTAGAATTTAGATGTATCTGATCACCTGAATATGTACTGCTGCCCTGTGCTATATGGTAAAAGCTAATGGTTTGTTTGAAGGTGTTGGCAGCTGGACCCAGAATAGGAGAGAGAAGAAACATATACAAACTGTGTCTGTCCTACCAATTTCCTCCATGGGACTGGGGCTACATGGATGTCAGCAGAGCAGCTATCCCAGGCAGATTGATCTGCCAGAGTCATTTGATAAATAATACATTATCCCAACAATGACTCTGTGTGGTTGGACTTATTGGACACAGAAAATTTTGAACTTTGTCATTTATTTGGGTTCTTTCCAAACAGAGCATACAACTGTAAATGAACTAACTTACGGTATTGGTTGAATGTTATATGGTTGTGTTTATTAATATATAAGTGTTAATGTTAAGTAAAAAGTTACTATTCAGCTGAGTACATGTCCTGATTATTTGTTTACTAGGATACTTTCATTTATTGCTGTTCTTCACTTGTCCCTGCAGAGGTGATGTAGGCAATCAGAAAAGGAATCCTGCTACCTTTAAACATAAAAGTTAACGAGGGTCTGTAGTCCTAGATAAGGAACCGGAAAGCTGGATTACAATAATGTGCCATACTGTACAAGACCACAACCTTAGCCTATGTAGAATAATTTATACATATTGTACTTCTAATAGTACTTCTAAAAATAACAGGGAAACAAGACTTTGATAGGGGTAGTATGCAAGGTAAATTGGTATTATAATTTTATTAGTGTGTGAAAAATCAAGCACAAACAATAGAAGGCTTCTAGCTTTACTTAGGACCAGGTTCTTCTAGCTGTATTCTCCTTGAATAGTATGTTACCCCGAGAGACATCCCATATATTCATAATATGCAAAAAATTAAGAATCCTCATTATCATTAGGTCTTCTTCCCACTACCTTCATAGTATTCTAAGCAGGAACTGAGTACGAGAAGAAGCCATTGTTGTACAAAGCACTGTACTGTATTTAAAGAGCAGAATAATGAATCTGACTATTGACAAAGATCATTGTTGATAAATCTCAGCTAACTGGATTAAAGTAACATTTTTTTAGCTACATTTATATATGCTACAGACAGAAAAGATGTAGAGTATTTAAAGATTCAGGAAAACATACACCAGCTGTTTTATGATCAAAGTTACTAGAACTATGTACTTTGATCTCTTATCTCTCTTAAATACCTGTATGCTACTGTATGAAGTGAATACAAACATTTACCCAAAGTAAAACAAAGTAGTGGAGCGGGGTTTCCAATCACAATGGAGAGCCAAATCCCACTGTCCAGGGGACTTTCTGCTGTAAATTTGGTTATATTGCCAGAAGCCAGAGTAACCCCAGGGTACATCTAGCCTGGAGAATGAATTACCTTTTCAGTCCTAGAATTTGTCCTGCTGTTACAGAGTTGCTCCATACTGGCAGGGAGTGTGAAGGAGCCCTGTTTCATAATTATATGATTTCCGTCTCCAGAGTTATTGATCTACAAGTTATTAGAACATTAAATTTCCCTTTTAAAAAAGAAAGATTAATTGGAAAAAGATAAAAGAAAAATCTCATTATCTGAAACAATATCAGAGCTGTTTTACATATTAAGAGCAAATGCTTTATTTCTGAAAAGCACATTGCTCAATATATTGGACTTTTACTGCAAATAAAAGTTCTTTTAATTGGTTACTATTGTATTAAATGCACAACTAAATTGATAAGAAACCCAGAAACAACAAATCTTGATGATTATTATTATTTCTCTCAATTTGAATATGTTTTACAATTCTTTTAAACCCAACTACTAAAAGGAAAGTGATATTCAACCCTAGATAAGAGTGCCATATATTAAAGCATATGCCATGCTACATTATCTCTTAAGTTTACACTACTAATAACAGCAAACAATAAGTCTTACATAGATATTTAAAGATTAAGGACCTCTATAGGACTATTCATGTTCCTACAGTTAATTGTGTGCTTAAATGCTTTGATGGATTGGGGCCAGTGCTCAGTACTTAGCAGAATTAAGCCTGATGGAGTGATTGGGCCTGAAAAAATCTGAAAGCATAAGCTAGCTAAAACAAAGGGATTGCACCTTGCTTGCCAGCATGTGGCTTTGATAGGGCTGGGAGCAGTGGAGACACCCAGGTGGGGGGAGCAGGAGATAATATCTCAATCAGGAGCAGTGAGGGCAAAGCTCCATGAGTTCCCTCTGCTTTCCCATCTCCACCCTTCCCCCCACCCTCACACACCCCATTTTGTGTTGCAGGGAGGAAGGAAGGGGTATTACATCCAGGTACCAGATCCAGTCCTATCTACTGCTGCTACTGTTGGACAGTGGGGATGGTAAAGGTGCCTGGTGATTAGCTCTTGCTTGGATGAGCTGGTAGGGGAGGTAGGTGGCTACAATTTACTGTCTAGGGCAAGAAGCCATTTTGGACTCTCTGTTTCACTCTCAACCTTCAACCAGTTGCTGGATCTCCTTCAATGCCAAGAGATAGGCTGGTTGCTAGTTTGGGGTAAGAAGAGATTTTCATTGTATAGCAAAACTGGCAAACTACCATTTTCACCTGCATCCTGAAGTCCAATTCCGGTCCCTGTAGCTCAGTGGGCTGCCTGGGTACTGCTCCTGGCCACAGCAATGCAGCGTGAAGGTGTGTTTCTCTGTTTCATAGAGTAGGCAGTTCCCTTCATCATCTTCTTTTCCCTGGAGTGGATGGTGATGTGGGGGAGGGAAGGGGTCTGGCTTTCAATCAGAGTCCCTGAGCAGGCGTGTGTAGAAAGATTATGGCCTTCATATCAGGCAATTGGTGCCAGTTGAGGTCCACTCTGGAACAATCCTTCCAGGTAGTCTGCAGTTAGGTAAGAGTTGTAGCCTTGGCATTTAACCACACTCTGGTGTATGCTTCTTCTTGTTTCTATATCCACAGAAATACCCAGCTTGTCATGAGTTCCCTTTTCCAAATTAAAATTAGTGCATGAGTGGTAAGTTCTTTAGCAGGAGGTAACTGAAAAATGCCCATTCATAGCCAATCATTACCAGAGATCACTTCTGTTCTAATTAGCTCTGTGAAGAAAATATTCTATTCTGCTCTCAATTTCACAGGTGTTACTCACATTGAGTTTGGTGGGAGCTGCTGATGCTCTATACCTCTGAAAACCGGGCCATTTGTATTTATAAGACTACATGTGGATTTAGGAATCTAACTTCAGACAATCTGGTCAGGATTCAAACTGAAAACTACATTTCCCACATCCTTTTATCAACCCCAGGAATCAGAAAATTCCCTTAAGGAACCACTTTGGTGAAGGATAGAAATGGGCATGAGATATAAAATTCAGAGGTGAGATCTAAATTTCCCCAGGGCTCACAGTTGATCAGAATGAGGGTTCCAGGCCTTCACAGAGAGAGGGGCAAGTTGCAAAGTTTGATTATGGAGTTGGATTTGAATTTCACTAAAGTTCTGTGCTGTTTGGATCTGGGGCTTTGTGTCTATCCATAGCTAGGAGGTGTCAAATATACTTGTGTTTGAATTCCTCCAGCATTACTACTTCTTCTGGAATGTTTAAGTATCAGAGGGGTAGCCGTGTTAGTCTGGATCTGTAAAAGCAGCAAAGAATCCTGTGGCACCTTATAGACTAACAGACGTTTTGCAGCATGAGCTTTCGTGGGTGAATACCCACTTCGTCGGATGCAAGTAGTGGAAATTTCCAGGGGCAGGTATATATATGCAAGCAAGAAGCAACCTAGAGATAACGAGGTTAGTTCAATCAGGGAGGATGAGGCCCTGTTCTAGCAGTTGAGGTGTGAAAACCAAGGGAGGAGAAACTGGTTCTGTAGTTGGCAAGCCATTCACAAGATTTGACCAATATGACTTTTATTGTAATTGATTTTTTTGTATATTATCAATAGAAGCTTGATTCAGTTTCTGACACATTGGGTTGAATAAGGTGAAAATAACTAAGGTCCAATTATTTTCCTAAGCACCTCTGGGCTACTGCATATGTTTGTTCTTGATACGTTACCGGTTTTTAGAGGTATACTAATATATTTACATAACAATGCAAAAACAACAACAACAAAAACCTATTAAAACACATTTTTGCACCTTCCTGAGATATCACCATTCCCTGTTCAGTGCCCAATTTGTTTCTTGTGAGGACAAGATCCAGAAGCAAGAGATAAAGATGATCAAAGGGATGGAATGCAAGCCATTGTGAGCAAAGGCTCAAGGAACTCGTTATGTTTAGTTTGGAAAAGAGGAGTGTAGCAGGGTGGTCAACCCACTCATGCCCTGAAGGGCTTAAAACAGCCCTGGGAGAGGGCTGGGGCAAGGGAAAAGCTAGGCTGACTGGGGAAAGCAGCCACAGGTGGGGCCATGCCCCAATCAGGCCACAGCTGGCCCTACAAGAGGGATGAGGGCCAGAGACTGGAGAACATTCTCGCTATAGCTTCCTTAGAGAGAAGGACCTGTCTGTCTGGGAGCTGGAAGGGGTACCTACGGTGGAGCAGTGCTGGGGAAGGGCAGAGGGAGCTGGGGAGCTCCAGCCTAGCAAAACCCCAGGCTGCAGGTCTAGTTAAAGGCCTACAAAAAGGTAGTGGGGCTGCAGAGGGGCAGCCCAGAGATAGGCAAAGGCAGCAGGTCCTAACTCCCTTGTTGATGATGAGTGGTTTACAGACTGCAGTCTGCCCCAGGGAGCAGGGGCTAGGTGGTGACTGGCAGTAGCCACTGAGGCAAGTTGGAGATAGAGGGTTGGGGGTTCCCATGGGAGGGGAGACCCAGAGACAGTGGGTTACTGCTGGGGGCAGAACCCTGAAATAGAGGGGCTCTGGGGTCCAGGAGGGACATGGGTGGCCAACGGCAGGCGAGCCACTGGCCTGCAGAAGGCGTTATGGGCTGGAAACAGCTAATTCCTGAGACAACCAGCAGGAGGTGCTGCGCCAGTGAGTCATCATCCTGCCACAAGGAGATTAAGAGGAGACATGATAGTGGTCTTTAAATACTTTAAAGGGTGCCACAAAAAGATGGAGAAAAAATATTCCCTCTTGCCACAGAGGGCAGGACAAGAGGCAATAAATTCGAACGACAGCATAGCAGATTTAGATTAAATCTCATGACAGACTTCCTAACTGTAAGAACAGTAGGACAATGGAACAAACTGCCTAGGGAAGTTATGGAATTTTCTTTACTGGAGGTTTACAAAAAGAGGCTGGAGGATAGCCATCTGTCTTGAATGGTATAGTCACAACAAGGCTTACATCTTGGTAGGGGGTTAGCCTAAACAACCCTTTCACTCCCTTCTAGCCCTATGGTTCTATGATTCTAAGCAGTTTTACTAGCTGGAGATGAGCACTCATAGGACATGATGAATAGAGCCTTTCTAAGGAAGTAGTCCTATTGACTTTAATGGACTACTTGTGATGCATAATCTTTACTTGATGATTGCTACCTCTTGGCACCAAAGGAAGTGTTGAAGAAACTAGTAAACATCAGCTAGCCAATCTATTATTCATGATTTAAGAACACAGGAATTGCTATATCAGATCTTAACATGGCCTTTCAAGTACTACAGGGAAGAACACGAACCAAGATTAATAGTCTATCTAGTGTAGTGTCCTCCCTATGATAATGCTTCAAGGGAAGTTGGAATAAATTCTATGAGGGTGTTTATTGTGGTGTCCCACAGGAACTTGTTCTTAGCCTAATGCTATTCAATATCTTTCCCAGTGATCCAGAAGAAAATATAAGATCACTGCTAGTAAAATTTGCAGATGACACAAAAATTGGTGGAATGGTAAATGATGGAGGTGACAGGTCAGTTATACAGTTCGACCTGAGACACTTGGTAAGGGGGACACATTTGAACAAAAATGTGCTTAATACAGCCAAATGAAAGGGCACACATCTTGTAATAAAGACTGTAGGTCACACTTAAAAGATGGGAAACAGTATTCTGGAATGCTGTGACACAGACAGGCCTCAGGGTCATGGTAAATAACCACCTGAACATGAACTTCCAGAGTGATCCTATAGCTAAGTGGGTGAATATGATCCTTGGGTAAACGGGAGACTATCAAGTAGGAGTAAGGAGGTGTTTTTACTACTGTATGCAGTGTTAGTGAGGTCATTTCTGGAATACTGTGTCTAGTTCTAATATCCAAATTTCAACAAGTTGATGCAAAATCAAAAAGCATTCAGAAAAGAGCTACAAGAATACGGATTCAAGGTCTGATAAACATGCCTTACAGTGACAGACTAAAGAAACTGAATTGGTTTAATTTATTCAAGAGGTCACTTGATCATAGTCTAAAAGGACCTACCTGAGGGGAAAGATTTTTGATAGTAGACATGTCTTTAGTCTTGAGGAAAAAAAGCATAACAAAATCAGATTGCTGGATTCTGAAGCTAAACAAATTAAGACCAGAAATACTATGTGAATTTTTAACCATAAGGATGATTAACCATTGAAACATCTTATCTAGAGTGGTCAATGGAATAATGCTGGTGTAATACTGCTGTAAGGGGAATCTGGCCTCAGCTCTGGGATCCAAATAAGAAATGAAGCATTCCTTCTTTTTAGGAAAGCATTTCTGGACAAGGGAAATGATACCTCGGCTCCTATCCCTGCTGACCTGCAAGTAACACAAAAGGAAAGAAAATATTATCAGCAATACTGTCCTGGGGAAAAGATTGTTACAGAAATAGCTTTGTTTGGGGACTTCTGACCATGTGGAATGTTCAGATGCCTTCTAGCTACTATTTTGTTTCATATAAAAGAGTACAGAGTAACTATAATAACTTTTTTAAAAAATCTGCATCTTGGTTCTTTCTTGTAAATTCAGCTCTTTTAATAAATCTCCATTTAAGGCATATACTCTCTTAGGGGGAAAAAAACAATGTTTCAATACAAATGGACCTGATGATGCACCCAGGGAAATTAGTGACATATGAAAACTCAGAGACATTTATGAAGTTCCCCCGCCCCTTTAAAATCTTTGAAACCAATAGACATATGCAAGAAGATATCCATATGTGACCTTCCCGGTAAAGGTGGGGAGTAGCACTGTATATCAATAATAAAAAAAAATGTAATGAGATAACTAGGCAATACAAAAAACAAATACAGGTTTGTTTGGGCAATGGATTGGGGAAAGAAAACTACACCTCATCTCTGGATCTAGCTTAGAGATGGATAGAGAGCTCTTTAATGTTTTAAGGGAGGTAACACTAATAACTGCTGCTTGATCATGGGGACTTTAACTTCCCGATATATATAGAAACAATGCTAGTAAATAATAATAATCAGGCTTTTCTTTCTGATAGCTAGCTAATTCCTTCATCAAGTGGTTGTTGAACCACCGAGGGGATGGATTTTAGATTTTTTTTTGGAGTGTTCAAATAAATGGGAGGATAATCAATAGTGCATCTGAGACTTTTTAGCCATATAAATAGGTTTGTTTTCTTTCTGATCTTGAATTCTATGATTCTATGATTCTATGATTCTATGATTCCCCTTCAGTTCTGAACAAATCTAAGCCATATATCCTCACTTCTGAAGGTACAAGTTGTCATTTAAAATACTCATTCAGCACATATCTACCTGCTCCCATTAAATATTTATACACACTGTCAAGTTTAGTTGCTTTCGTGTACTATTCTGTTTATTAGTGCTATAGGTGGGTTAAAAAATTTTACTTGTAGCAAGAGACTACTTAATCTTCTAATTGTATAATGGCTAACTTTGATCCATTCTTCAACATTTTTCTTGTGTTTTGAAAGTTGTAACTGTCAGTAAAAATCAATAAACAGAGTTGAAAAGATGCCTACCAACATGAACCATAGGTAATGAGTACCTTCAGCTCTTTCTGACCTAGAGGATATAATATATTCCTTCAGACTACACACTACATTTTGAGTCCTCTTCTAATTCAAACACCCCAACTTGTGGAATCTGAATTAAAATTCATCCTTCCCCAAATTTGAAAAGTATCACTGCCATGGTCTCAAAGTTTAGATTTCACTATTTTCCCCTTGAAATGGTGCAGTTATTTGGGACAACATTTTCTGGTGTGAAAATGATCATGTATTCAAAAATTAATTGTTAAAAAGGTGAAATAGTATTACCACTTAGGCCTGGTCTACACTGGGGGTGAAGGAGGATTGACCTAAGATACGCAACTTCAGCTACGAAAATAGCATAGCTGAAGTTGACATATCTCAGGTCAACTTACCTCACATCCTCATGGCGCGGGGTTGACTGCCGTCACTCCCCCGTCTTCTCCGCTTCCGCCTCTCACCAGGGTGGAATACAGGAGTCGATGGCAGAGCGATCAGGAATTGATTTATCATGGGTAGATCGATCCGGCAGGTAGTGTAGACGTACCCTTAGAAACACTACAAATATACATATCATTAGAAGAAATGAATTATGAACAGTTTAAACGATATAGAATGCATACAGGGCCCTAGAGAGTCAGAATTTAGCACCATAAAGAAAATAATAATTGGGATAAACATTTACTTAGAACTCTAAGGGCACATTCAGATATGCAATTTTTAAAGCTGGTCTAAGATGCATTATGATTTTCCCACAGTGACTAGCAGACAGCACAGTGCGGGAACCAAGGTTCATGCTAAAATTGTATGGAATAAAATTTGAAGTTACCACTTAAAGGGGCCAATACAAGTCAGTTGCCTAGTAGAAATGGTAAGGGTTCTCTAAAGTTTTACTGGAAACCCCATTGGACTAAATAAAAGTAGTGACTTAAGACAATGTGTTATCTCTAAGGTATCTTATGATGTACAGTGCTATTCATTTAGGGCCCAATTTTAATGGCTTCCTGAGGGAATTCATCGTTCCTTAATTCCCAAAGGCATCAGGAGTTGAGAGCATTCAGCATATTGAAAGGAAAATCTAAACACAGAGTAAAAATTGTCTCAGGCTGATGAATACATGAAAAAGCTTGCCATGAGCAGATAGCCACACAAACAATTTAATTCACTGAAATCCAGGTTCAATTTTCAAAGTAAAATTTGCCTCTTCTCTTTCTACCCAGACAGCTGCAGTGGGATGTACTATAAACTATGCAGCACTTTTCATAGTAGTAATAACATATTCATGATCTCCAACAACAATTCTGAACTTAAAACTGGGAATAATCATGATCCAGACTCCTCTTTGCAAAAGCCTTCATCATTGCCTCCAGCAATGATGTATGGTCTAGAAAGAATTTGTTAGGATTGCCTTCACCTTGCATCATGACATGGAATCTTTAGACAACATAGAGAGTTACAGAGAATTAAAAGTGTACAAAACTTGCTTACCCACCTTTTTCTTAAAATTATATCAGAGGAGCTGTCAGGTTGTAGATCTAGAATTTCTGCAGCCATCCTAGCAAAAGCCCTCTCAAGTGGCATTAGGAGTTGTTTCTGGGAGGCCCAAAAGCTTGATATTTTTCACCCACACCTTATTTTCTAATAAATCAGAAAACAATGCTCTTTGTAGAGTCCTACTAACTCAATGTTATGGAGTGAGATTTGCACAGGCTCCCAAGGTTGTTAGACATCCAACTTTTATTGTCTAAGTATAAATTCCATGTTGATAAACCTATCTGTCACCATGGGTGCAGAGTTCTATTGTCAGTCCCAGAAAGTTTCCTACAATACATAAAAATATGAAATTATTAATTTATTACCTCTAGATATTATGCTTGCTAATCTTTTGAAGGATATGTCTGTTTAGGAGCTTGAATTTGAAGGGTAGTCATCTGTGACATGTTCTCTGTTGCTGGCAAGGGCTTGATATGGAACATTTACTGTTTTTAAAGGACTTTTATGATCTTTGGCTTTGTAAGTCCTATGCCAGAGTTCTCCATATTATATTTGTTACATCAGAGACTAGAGACTCTAACGCTGACTCAGCACTGAGGGTTGGGCACATTTTCAAGAGGTATTTCCTCAGTATTATTACTTGGATGAGTGAAGATCATAGATTAATGTCTTAGGAGTAAGATCCTGATTTAATTCCCCTCAATGTTAATGGGGTCTTTTCATTTACTTCAATAGGAGACGAATTGGGCCCCATATGTGAACAGTTACTGCTCAAACAAGTAGATTCATTGAAATAGGGATTATTCATGAGTAAGGGCTTTAGAATCGGGCCCCTATTTTCTTTCTATACCAGAATATGTTAAAATTGGTAACATAATTTAGTATGTTAGAATTTCACAATTATCAAAATGCACTAACTTGAAAAATAAATTAGATGTGCTATGGTAATATTTATGCAGGCTGATGTTAAAAAAATTAGGGAAATTATAGATGGAAAGGAAAAGTGAACTCCAGTTCAGTGACAGTTTGCAGTCCTATTAATTAAAAAGAAGGGATCATTCTGTTACTCTTGATGATCATTCCAAATAACTGGTGAAAGAGAAGACTTCTAAATTTACAGTCACTATACCAGATAGTGCCTACTTATAGGATCCAATATGATTCCAGATACATTTTGAATTAATTATACACCAATTTTGATTAACTACATAGAGTCTGAATTTGTATTTTTGAGGTCAGTATCCCATGACTTCAATGGGTGCAAGTGTTCTTATAATCATTCATGATCTTTAATCTTTCCAGGGAAAACACTCCCCACACAGAACTTTGTAGTTTTTTAGAGCTTTGTAAAGAGAAGGGGAAAATGCTTATGTTAGCTCAGTTACTATGGGGATGACTGTGATGGAGCTGCCTATAAACAAATGAAGTAATAACTCCTACAATATGTCCATATGAAAAATTTCCCATTAACTTTAATAGGAGTTCCATGTGCAAAATGACTGCAGGTTGAGCTCTTTCATCAATGTCATACATTACATTACTGTATTAGCTACAGATGTGGAATTCACATGGTCCGTGTATACCTGTTATGCTAATACAAGAGCTAATGGCTACTATATTATAAAGCAACTAAAATATGAATATTTTTATTATAAGTGTGCATGCTGAAGCTAAAATGTGAATCCTTGGTTGGAAAATAAAGCAAATACTGCTTTGTGCTCTCCAACAAACATTGTAGAATTTCAGCAACATTACATGGAGTCACCAAAAGGAAAGGTAGAAATCTATGTTAATGCAGTCATTTTGCCATGGGGTTTCATGCAAATTTGAAATGAATGGTTAAGAATTAATGAGAATCAAAATAAGCCAACGAAAGATGTCTGGTTTTGGCACCAGAATGGCAAGAAAAAAAGGCAGAGATTTGCTTTGCTTTCAAAAAATGTCCTGTGGAAGTCATTCCCACGTGAATGGCCAGATTTTCCAAAGCCTAAATCACCCGGCAACTCCCATTGACTGTAATATAGATTAAGGAGACTAATTTCATTCATTTATTTTTATTAATTCTCCTGCTTGTGAAGCACAGAGTGCACACATCAGTTTACTCATTCCAGAGAGCCTGGTCTCCTGCCAGTGTTTCAGCCTGCTCTTTGTTAAGGCTGAGGCTGGTGAGATCAGAAGCCAGGACATCACTCCAGCATGTGTGAGCACATCCACAAGGTTGTCTCCATCCTGCTTTTATTGGACTGAACACATAAAGCTGGTGGGTTGTTCTACAGACTCTGGCAAACAGAGCACATGGCCAAGTCCCCTGAGCTGGCACTGAGTCACTTGGGAAGACATTGGAGGCTGATTCATCCCATGCCTAACATCCTTGTTCATAATGTGATGAAACCACCATATGACTTTATGCATTGTTGCTTTCCATGTCAAAAGCGTCCAGCAGCCACATTTGTGTCTTTGTGGTGACCCAAAGCCATTCACATTTTGGAGCCATTCACAAGGACAGAAGCCACTGCTGCTTGATAGACACTCATCTTAAGACTAACTTCAGGCCAAACCTGACCCCTTTTGTTTTTGTGTTTAATCTTGGTGGATATGTACTTCCCATGTTAGAAAACTTATTTTCAAACTCACCACAATTTAAAAAAAAATCTATCCATGGACCTAGGGAATAATGGACATTCTACTTATAATATCAAATTAATTGGTGTGAAGCCATTCTTATTATCTCCAAACACATTTGCATAATGAGTAAAAACACTTACGTCCCAGACAAAGCATATGGGATTCAAGTTTATATGAGTGTTTTCCAATACAATTGAATTTTTCTCGTTTAAAATATTTTAATAGAGTAATTTCTGAATAAATTAACATTGATTTTATGTGCTCATTTCTGTAAAGCAGAGTTGTTCCATCCTTTTATATGCAACACCGTCCCTATCAAAGTCATAGCAAATAGAATTATGCCCTTCAACTATTTTGGGGAAAGTTGGAAGAGTAGTCATCTTCTCACTGTTTGTATTGGTTAATTATTCCAATTTCTGAAGAGTAGGGCAAAACAGCAGAGTAACAGTCACTATGAACATGAATATCAGAGCTGCACCATTTCAGTGAATTTCAAAGCAAGAGTCTTGTATACAAGAAGAAACCAAATAAAAATGATATAATACAGCTGCAAATGTTTTTTGTATTATGCAATAATTAAAACTGTTCAAACAGCAAGTTCTCTAGTTACACATTTTATCTATTTATCCTCTTTTGTACTTTAATTTCTTTTCACATTTGATTCAGAAGCTATTCGAATACAAATTAATATTGCTCATTTTGGCCCAGATCCACATCTCATAAAAGAGAATTAAGCTAATGTGGAATATGACACTGTTATGCCAGAATAAGAGCATCCACACACAGGGTTAATCAGAAATAGCTATGCCACAATAACTCCTGTAGACATATACTGTAGAATGAACTGCAGAGTTCACTTACTAATGTCTCTCTAAACCCATCTGTGTGAATCTTAGAGGATGATTTGTATATCAAGCTAAAATAACCACATGAGATCAGTGAAAATGGGTGGGAAATGATGAACCAGATGCAAAAGTGGAGTTTGCAGACATCTGTGAGGATTTACTTTGTAAACAGCTATAGTTTTGCTCAGAACTGAGATTTGTTTGGTTAGTTGAAAAGTTTATCCATATCCATTGGCTGATTCAAACAAAACTGGTACCTCTTCAGTGTGTCTGCATAGTTAGAAGAGATTACTGTGTGGGATTCTAAGGCCATGTCTCTACCACCACTTTTGTTGGCAAAACTTATGTCACTCAAAGGTGTGAAAAATCTAAATTACACTGGCATAAGTGGTAGTGTGCACAGCTTCTCCTACCAACATAGCTACTGCCACTCATTGGGGGTGGTTTAATTATGTCGACGGGAGAGCTCTCTCCCATCAGGACAGAGTGGCTACATGAGAGATCAGCTGCATCAGTACAGCTGCAAGCTCTGTAGTGTAGACATAGCCTAAATTTGACTTGATTGTAACTAGAAGTAAAAATACTTTTGAAAATATATTTGAGACTGGTGCTGGTAATGGCCAGCTAGAGGTATCACTCTCTGCTAGATCCTGCATGTAAAAGTGCTTGAAGCATCAGAATGACTGATTTGTTTTCCACGGAAACCTAATGTATCTAATGAATGTTATACTGCTATCTACATACTACACAGACCACAGTGAGAGATTATGCCATACTCTATCTAAGAACTGAACTGACCCCTGATCAGCATATACACACTAGCAAAACAAAAAAAATCAAAAAAAGAGCTCTCAACCTAGAGACTCTCATCAATAACCAAACTTCCACATAACGACTAAATAAAATAAGACAAGACAGGATCCCACCCACTTCCTCTCTCTAAAAAAAAAAAAGGAAAGCTGTCTAACTCCTATAAACACATGGGGCCACAACCCACAACCCCTGATACCACCCCACCATATCAATAATCTATCAGCCACACACACACACCAGAAGAGCAGTCTGTCTCTCTCTCCACTCTCTTTCTCTCTTCTGCCCTGCCACCCCACCAACATGATACAGTTCTCTGACGATCTGATCTGAACTTCGCCCGTCTCCGACTCAAAGAATACTTACAGACAACACACAGAACACACTGACACTGACACACACCCAACCAACAACAAGACAAAGAAGAGAACTCTCCACCTCTCCTGAGGACAATGAATGACAGTTTGACCTATGGACAATGCTTCCGCATGCCAAAACAGGCAAAGAAGAAAAAAAACAACAACAACATCGCACAACTCCACACAAAGTCAGCAGCCATCATCCAATCCATCCAGCCTCTCCTGAATCATGACATTATAAAGGAAAAAGGGGGATGGAGTGGTCAGGTCTGTCATCATGGATGACAGGTCTGAGGCCATCAGGAGGCTCTCCAACACTCTCTCAAATAAGACACTTCCCCTAGATCCCACTGAGGAATACACTGCACCTAACTGAGGAAACCTCACCACACTCTCACACCAACACCCAACAACTACCTACACCCTACACACCCCCTTATAACCTCTCCTACCACTATCCACCATCCTACCTAAAAGGTAATCCCCCTCCATCATCATCTCTGGCATCATCAACTCTGACTGTTCTGTGTGACTGACTGGGACTCCTACTCAGGACCCTACTCACCCCCAGCTCCCCCACTCCTCCGTGACTCCACCACACCACACTGAAGACACTGATGCATTGGTGACCTTCCAGCCACCTTGCAGAGAGCCACCCATGATGACACACATCCTCACACACATGGACCACACACACTGACACATGATGGAACTGATGATGCCACAGCAACACTGCTTGCTGAGCTCTGTGCCTTTATCCTGCACAGCACATATCCACAGGTGACAACAAATATCTTCAGACACAATATCTTATATTCACAAATATTTTTGGGGGCTATATGGCCCCCCAATATTATGACCTGGCCTGGGCCAAACACACACTCAACACTTCCCTCCACTCCTTCCACCTCCTCGCTCTTCACTACGCTTCATCATCATCATCTTCATCATGGACCCATCATTGAGAACCACTTCATCAATCTTCAACATGGGAACCCTCCATCCCCTCCATCAACCTCAGCCTACCCCCTACTCAACAGACCCCACCACCTGCACACCACCAGCCACAATGGTGGTCACACACACCAACCACACCCTACCACACTACACACCACCTACTATGTGCCTCACCACCACCCCCTCCAGCCAACACACCAGCACACATCCCGGCACACCCAGCAGCACACACGTACAACCGTATCTGCACTAACAGAGACCCAACACTGACAAACAACATCCACCACAAACTGCATTCCTCAGAGACCCACACCACATAAGAAAAAGAGAAACAGAGCCAAGAGCAGCAGCAGAGCAACAGAACTGCCAGAGCAAGCCCAAGAAAAGAAAGACAACAACAGGACTCCACCAGACAGCACATACCCAAGAAGCTCAAAACACCATCATCCAACATCCAACTGGCCATCAAGCATACCCATCCCAGCTCAACACTCCCACATCAGGCCAGGCAGGCCCACAGGCAACCCCACCCAACCTGAAGCATATTCTCACCAGCAACTGCACCAAGGCCACCCCTCGCCCACCCAACCTAACCAACCCAACTGCACCAACCACTGCAGCAACTCCACCCACATACACCTACCTACACCACCAACCCCCATCATCACAACCCCACAGCCAACACCACCCACACGTTCACACCAGCAACCACCATCACAGGACCTAATCAGATCAAGCACCACCATCACCGGTTCATTCACCTGCACGTCCACCAATGTAATATATGCCATCATATGCCAGCAATGCCCCTCTAGACACACAGATAATGGGAAAACACAAAGAAACCAGGAGGAAACACAAATACACAATAACACAAATTTAGGAACAAAACTTTAAAAAACCCTCCCTCAAGCAAAAACACAGACTCAGCAATAGAGAGAAACTGCTGAGACCTCCATCCAAAAAACTAACTAACCACCAGAAAGAATTTGCAATTTAACACATTAACACCAAAATTTACAACATCAGTTGCCACTCACAACTCAGCTGAGCTCCAGACTCCAATTACAGAACCACTTATCTCCTCCCTCTCTCCCCTCTCTTGCTTCTATCCCCACACCAGTCCTGCCTGCTTATATGATCTCCGCTGCTTGCAAGCTGCTTATATAGGGAAACGTTAAATAGATTAAAAAAACAAAGGATGACAACATCTTTAACAAAGTAAGGAGGACTCGTGGTTTAGTCCAATTACTTATACTCCTGAGAGGATAGTGAAAGTGAATGGGGCAATGTACCAAGAGACACAAGTCCAGTTGATAACATTCCTTCATCTTTTTTTTTTATTCCTTAATTAGTTTTCTGGATGAATTTAGCGATTGTGAAAGGTATCACAGTGAAAGCCCTGGAGACTAAGGTCAAGATCCTCAAAAGTATCTAGATAACTAACTCCCATTGATTTCAATGGGTGTTAGGTACCTAACTACTTTAGAGGATCAGGGCCTAACTCCTTTGTCTACAGAACAAGAACAACACAGGGCATAGTACTGTAGCCTTCGGTACAGCACTGATGTGCCTGAATCTTATCTTTGGGGAACTTTCTCGGGCAAGGTAGATGGTTAAACATCCATGCTTTCAGACTTTTTTCTTTGTGTTCTGACAATGGTGGCAGGACATCTCAGCTCTGATTTGGACACTAGTTCACTAGGAATTGGATGATGATCAGCAACTTATTTCTGAAAAAAACTGAAGAGCCTTCAGAGAGTAATGACCATCAGCCAATATCAATTGAGTTCAATATAGATTTAAATTAGTAAGCTGGGGTGAAAGGCTATGTATGTATCATATTACTAATTCCTCTCTGCCATTCTGTCTCTCCTGCAGGATATAAGAGTATTTTAAAATACAGTGCAATGATTCAAAGATTTGCCCCTTGAAAGACTTCTCAAACAGCTCCTTTCAACTGTAAACTGAAACCACACCTAGACTTTTATACTCTGAAAAGTCTTGGGGTAGCTTAGAAAGCTATTATAAATGTGGAAAACAATATACTCTTCCTATTTTCTATGGTAAAATATTATAATAAAATAAAATGCAATTTACCAAGGAAACAAATTAAAGTAGGCATTAAAACTCAAGCTCATATTACCAAGCTGTGTTCTGTAGAAGATGAGACAATGACCTTTTGATGAATTCACACAAGTGCAATTAATCAGAACAAAAGAATTCCCATGACCAAAATTTAACATACCTTCTCTCACTAAAGCTAAACAATAACATTGAAACAACAAACATATAGCAAAAGAGTTAAATTAAGGACATTCTTATAATAAAGTAACACAATAAGAAAAAGCACAATATGTTCACAGTGTGCCTGGAGCAACAAAAGACTTCTGTACAGCAGACAAGTTACCAGCAAATTTCTCTCTCATTTCCACAGTGCTCTTCTATCACCTGCACCATTTAATCCCCCTCCACAATATTATTCTTCGCTCTTCCTCTCTTGTCCCCTCCTCCCAGCTCCTTTTACACCTATAAAATGTTGGCAATGTAGAAATTAAGCTCCTCATTAATTAGTCCATTTCACTCAGATCACATAGAAGGAGCTGCTTATTGAGCTTGTACAGTGAAATAAAGGAGGTGAGGAAACCATTAACTGAATCAGTTTAAGGTCTGAACATTGAAATATCTACTAATTGGATAAAAGGTTGCAGATACTAGTAATTTATGCTGATATTTAAGGACCTGATCACTGAAATTAAGACATGTCAGTGGTAGAGATTGGAATACAATTCCAGTCTCTTCACTTTCCATTTACCTCACTATGCACTAGACCATGCATCAGAAAGACATTGTCTATGGTATGTGTCCCTATTTAAGGGTAGGTGGATACTAAATAGGTGTTAAAATTGGCAGAAAAGTCACTAAATGTACAAACTTCTCATTGCATAAGTAGCAAAGTATATTCTGCATTTATCAACATACTTGTGAAAGTCATATGTACAATTTACTAGTACTTAGCCATTCATTCCTTTTCCTTTCATTACCTTTTTTTTTTCACTACAGACACATTTTGACATTAAACTGTATTATATTTCCTTTATGGTTTTACTGCATAGATTAAGATTTTGTGGAATAGTTGGTCCAGAGAAACACAAAACAAAATGTTCACTTCCTAATCAAACCAAAAGACCAATATAGCTTAATTACAAGCACCCCACAAGTGCATATATGTTAAATCTATGACAGGTGATTTAGATACGATCTTACTACATGGTGAAGTATATTTTTAGTTAACAATTCTGAACTTCTTCCCAAACTAACATACTTTTGGAGCTTGAGCTGTAAAACAGAACAAGTAATAGGTCTCAATTTGAGAGGATCAAAAATATTTTGCTGGATAATTATTATATGGTTTAGTTTCATGGGAGGATAAGACTCTGGCTAGGTAGATTGACAGTTAGATTGCCCACTGTTAAATGGTGTTTATCATCCTTGGTGGGATGGCTGTACAAAATAAAACTTATTTACCTAAATGTGGAGTTACATAGGCACAAATACTTTGGTATTCAAATATGAAAACTGGTACCATATGTGAAAAACAAATCATAATGATTGTGAATGGATTTGATAACGTCGTGTTGATTATTTAATATAGAGTTTAGTAGTCTCATTATTTATATTTTCTCTTGTACTTGAAAATCCACTGTAATTTCAAATGTAATAAGCTACTACAAAAGAAAAGTTATGTAAATTAAACAATTGTGTTTTTACTTGTAGTTGCGCTAGTTGATCTCTTTGTAATATTAGTGATAATAAGGCAAACAACTTTTTTTATTTAAAAGGACAATTACTTTTCCAAATCCTAAAACAGGTTTGGCAGTTTCTATTTTATGGGACTGTTATTTTCCCCCTTATATTACTGCACAGAGACTCAAAAGCTGGTTAGCCTAACAGTGTCTCTGTCAGGGAGAATCAGACAGTTGTAAAAGAAACTGGCAGAATACACATACAGGACAAATTAATTATATAGGAATATGCAGTTATTGTTTGGCATCAGTAAAATACATGAGTGCAGTAAATGTTAGCTGGCTATGATGCAAGAATTATTTATCTTCTGTAGACTAAATCAATAGACTCTCAGAAGGACTGGTTATGGCATAGGTTTGGTGCATCTTATTCTGATGGCTTCTCACTTTCAAATCTGCCCTTAATTCACCAAAAAATTTAAAATAATTAGGGTTCTATGTCCATAATTGCCTTTCTTCCATCCTCTCAGAAAAACTGCCGTAATGTATCTCAAGAAGTATAACAATGTAACTAGGAATCCTGTACTCTCCCTTAGACCAAATGGAGGACATGTCTCTAACAAAAAGCTACCTCAATGTGTGTCCTCCTGCCTCAATTACCAAGTGGCTGTCCATTAGCCCAAGAAAGGGTTACAGTAACAAGAACTTCATCCTCTCCTGAAAAAGAAAGTAGACCAGTGCAAATTTGAGATAGAGCATTTACATTGTCTAATAAGCAAATTAAAGGCAAAGAACAAATCAACTGGTGAATTTATATAAAAAACTAAGGATTAGCCTCTGTGAGGAAAGTCTTTAAACCATTGAGAAAAGGGTTCATTATCTGGATGCATAGGTTTCAAAGATATGATCAATGCAATACGAGTAACTAACATCTGTAGACAGGAAGCAATCAATTAATTGCCATTATTACTTTGTGATAGAGCCCACAATGTGCTAGGTGCTTTCCAGGCATAGGTTCCTGATCCATGGAGATCATAGTCAAAGGACAAGTAAACCGAGGTCAGGGAAGGTAAACAACAAAAGGGATTTTCTATACAAATAAAAAAGAATCACTATAGACAGATTTGTAGAAGTGAGTTTTTAAAGACTGAAGAATGGAGAGGGTAGGATGCTTACATGAGTCATTCAAGAAATCAGTTTAAAAGGAATTGAAGCACCAATCTCTCCCACAAAATGATAACTTTCCATGCTGAAGCATTGTATAAAAATATAAAAAATGTTGACTGATTCTGATAATGAAACATACATGGATTATAATAGCTAAAATTGAACTGAAGGGTAGATTGTGGAAATAATCTGACTTTGATTAGATATAAAATATTCTAGGGCCTCGAACCTCCAGACACACACTGAAGAGTACACAAAGAGGGGAAAATACACACAAAACCATAAATAAGGAGCTTCAAAAGATGTTGATGGTAAACATTATTCAAAAGAAGCAGTTAAGTGGAGAATAGCATATTCACACTGAAAGTACTGAAGTTTTACAGATAGCAGGATCACATGGCCACAACCAGAAATTCCACCAACCCCATTAAAAAAGTGTTCCCAGGACTTTTGGTCACACTGAGGAATAGAAATGGTGGCTGGAATAATAAATTTATTACTAGCAAGAATTTTTGGCTCTTGTTCAGAGCCCTGAGTAGATCGTTCATCAGTTCAGCTAGCCCTGTTTCTCTGCCATACCCTATTGCACCTTGACACACTAAGCCATCCCTGTGATGGCTAGAAGTCAGACATATGGAGTTGTACACAGTTTGTTAAGCCAACACCTTCTCAGGAGATGAATCCAACTTGTCACAGATCAGGAGGGGAAGGAAGGAAAGGCTGCTCTAAGCCACCATTCTTTCCCCTCAATCAGGGGAATTCTATCAGCTGAAGATCAGCCAAAGACCCTTTCCTGACAAACTTCTCAACACACCTCTTCCATTTTTCTAGACTGTTCTCTCAAGGAAAGATTTTTTTCTTCATAAATTGCAAGTCTAGAAGATTCAGCATTACTTCTAGAGTAGTGTTGGTATAACAATTCAAGATGAATGCAAGAACCTACAGGTCACCTAACACCTTAAAAGTAGGCCAATGTTTTTGTCTGGCCATGTATTATTAGACATCAAGAAGTAGAAACTATTCTAGTGATCAGAAATATCATTTTTCCCCAAAAGCAAATGTTAACATTGAACCAAGTAAAATGCAATGTTCTTCTTTTAACCCATTTTAGCTAATAAAAACCAATGGTACAAAGTATGTTTTATTGTCACTGCACATCTTAGGCACTTAATAGCTATATTCATAATGTAACGGAAAATGGATAAGCTGTTTATCATTCATAGAATCATAGAATTATAGAAGATTGTCCAGCCAGACCTTAAAAACCTCTAAGGATGAAGATTCCACCACCTACCTAGGTGACCCATTCAAGTGCTCCATCACCATCCTAGTGAAATAGTGTTTCCTAATATCCAATTTAGACCTCCCCCACTGCAACTTGAGACCATTGCTTCATGTTCTGTCCTCTGCCACCACTGAGAACAGCTGAGCTCCATCCTCTTTTGAACCCCCCTTCAGGTAGTTGAAGGCTGCTATCAAATCCCCCCCTCACTCTTTTCTTCTGCAGACTAAAAAAGCCCATTTCCCTCAGCCTCTCTTCATAACTTATGTGCCCCAGCCCCCTAATCATTTCCATTGCCCTCTGCTGGACTCTCTCCAATTTGTCCACATCTTTTCTGTAGTGGGAGGCCCAAAACTGGACGCAATACTCCAGATGTTGCCTCACCAGTGCTGAATAGAGGGGAATAGCCACTTCCCTCAATCGGTTGGCAATGCTCCTACTAATGCAGCCTAATATGTCGTTAGCTTTCTTGGCAACAAAGGCACACTGTTGACTCATATCCAGATTCTTATCCATCGTAATCCCCAGGTCCTTTTCTGAAGAACTGCTGCTTAGGCAGTCAGTCCCCAACCTGTATAGGTGCATGGGATTCTTCCGTCCTAAGTACAGGACTCTGCACTTGTCCTTGCTGAACCTCATTAGATTTCTTTTGGCCCAATCCTCCAATTTGTCTAGGTAATTATGTACCCTATCCCTACCCTCCAGCATATCTACTTCTCCCCCCAGCTTAGTGTCATCTGCAAACTTGCTGAGGATGCAATCCATGCCATCATCCAGATCACTAACAAAGATGTTGAACAAGACCCAGGATCGACCCCTAGGGCACTCTGCTTGATACTGGCTGCTGACTAAACATCGAGCCATTGATCTCTACCAGTTGAGCCCGACAATCTAGCCAGCTTTCTATCCACCTTATAGTCCATTCATCCAATCCATACTTTTTTAACTTGCTGGTAAGAATACTGTGGGAGACCATATCAAAAGCTTTGCTAAAGTCTAGGTATATCATATCCACCACTTTACCAATATCCACAGAGCCAGTTATCTCATCATAGAAGGCAATCAGGTTGATCAGGTATGACTTGCCCTTGGTGAATCCATGTTGACTGTTCCTGATCACCTTCCTCTCCTTCAAGTGCTTCAAAATAGTTTCCTTAAGTACCTGCTCCATGATTTTTCCAGGGACTGATGTGAGGCTAACTGGTCTGTAGTTCCCCAGGTTCTCTTTCTTCCCTTTTTTTTTAAAAGATGGGCACTATATTTGCCTTTTTCCAATTCTGTGGGACCTCCTCTGATCACCACAAGTTTTCAAAGATAATGGCCAATGGCTCTGCAATCACAACAGCCAACTCCCTCAGCACCCTCGGATGCATGGGATCCTGCCCCATGGACTTATTCATGGCCAGTTTTTCTAAATAGTCCTTAGCCTGTTCTTTCACCACTGAGAGTTGCTTACCTCCTCCCCGTACTGTGCTCCCCAGTGCAGCATTCTGGGTGCTGACCTTGTCTGTGAAGACCGAGGCAAAAATGCATTGAGTACTTCAGCTTTTTCCACATCATCTATCACTAGGTTGCCTCCCCGATTCAGTAAGGGTCCCACACTTTCCCTGACCTTCTTTTTCTTGCTAACATTCCTGTAGAAACCCTTTTTGTTACCCTTCACATCCCTTGCTAGCTGCAACTCCAGTTATGCTTTGGCCTTCCTGATTACATCCCTGTGTGCTCGAGCAATATTTTTGTACTCCTCCCTAGTCATCTGTCCAGGTTTCCACTTCCTGTAAACTTTCTTTTAGTGTTTAAGCTCACCAAAGACTTCTCTGTTAAGTCAAGTTGGTCGCCTGCCATATTTACTATTCTATCTGCACATCGGGATGGTTTGTTCCTGCACTTCAGTAAAGCTTCTTTAAAATACAGCCATCTCTCCTGGACTCCTTCCCTCCTCATATTAGCCTCCCAGGGGATCCTGCCCATCATTTCCCTGAGGGAGTCAAAGAAGTCCAGGATCCATATTCGGCTGCTCTCCTTTCTTCCTTTTTTCAGGATCCTGAACTTGACCATCTCAAGGTCACTGCTGCCCAGGTTGCCACCCACTTCTACTTCCCCTACCAATTCTTCTCTGTTTATGTGCATCAGGCCAAGAGGAGCACGACCCCTAGTTGGTTCCTCCAGCAATCCAGGAAGTTGTCTCCAACACTCTCCAAAAACTTCCTGGATTGTCTGTGCACTGCTGTATTGCTCTCCCAGCAGATGTCAGGGTGATTGATGTCCCCGATTAGAACCAGGGCCTGTGATCTGGAAACTTCTGTTAGTTGTCCAAAGAAAGCCTCGTCTACCTCATCCTCCTTGTCTGGTGGTCTATAGCAGATGCCCACCATGACATCGCCTTTGTTGCTCTCACCTGCAAACTTAACCCAAAGACTCTCAACAGGATTTTTCTCCAGTTTCATACTGGAGCTCTGAGCAATCATACTGCTCTCTTACATACAGTGCAACTCCTCCACCTTTTCTCCCTCACCTGTCCTTCCTGAGCAGTTTATACCCATCCATGATAGTGCTCCAGTCTTGTGACTTACCCCACCAAGTTTCTGTTATTCCAATCACATCATAGTTCCTTTACTCTGCCAGGACTTCCAATTCTTCCTGCTTGTTTCCCAGGCTTCCTGCATTCATGTATAGGAACCTAAGGTAACTAGCTGATTGCCCTACTTTCTCAGTATGAATCAGTAGGCCTCCCCTGTTGTACCCTCTTCCTTGTGTTTCCTCCCGGTATCCCACTTCCCCACTTACCTCTGGGCTTAGGTCTCCTTCTTCCCTTTTTAAAAGATGGATACTATATTTGCCTTTTTCCAATCGTCCAGGACTTCTCCTGATTGCCACGAGTTTTCAGAGATAATGGCCAATGGTTCTGCAATCACATCAGCCAATTCCCTCAGCACCCTCAGATGCATTAGATCTGGACCCATGGACTTGTGCATGTCCAGATTTTCTAAATAGTCCTTAACCTGTTCTTTCACATTGAGGGCTGCTCACCTCCTCCCCATACTGTGTTGCCCAGGACAGCAGTGTGGATACTGACCTTGTCTGTGAAGACCAAGGCAAAAAAAGCATTGAGTACTTCATTAAATCTATGTACTGTGCAAAAACATGCTACTTCAAGATATGAAAAACTCTATCCCCACATCCTCACTAATTAGGGTGACCAGACAGCAAATGTGAAAAATGGGGACAGAGGGTGGGGGGTAATAAGTAGCCTATATAAGAAAAACACCCAAAAATCAGGACTGTCCCTATAAAAGCGGGACATCTAGTCACCCTATTGCTAACATGTATCCAAGTATTTTATCAATATGTAGGACATCCAAACAGGTGTCAAATACCTATGTATAAATATTTTCATCTAATCCAGAGGGAAGCACTGGAAGCTTTACGATAGCTCATAGTTAGATTCCATAAATCTACATCCAGCTGTTTCCTCTAAATCTCTTTCCCATTTAGTAATAAATATTACCCCCACTGAGTTCTGTTGTTTCCCCTAAAGCATTATAAATCCTTTGCACCACTTGCTTAAACTGAGTCCTTGTAAACAGAACATCTTACAAAGCCTGAGACTTCATACTAAAAATCTTTCTACCTTTGTGATCTTTCCAAAATTCCTCAGCTGAAAGTGGTAATAACATGCAGAAATTAATATCTCTTTGATCACCAATGGCAACATTCCAGAGGATAGCTGATAAAACAGAATTTAAAAACCTTTAATCTGGTCTTTTCTTCCCAAAAATTCTGAGTATTTGGGAAAGGAAAATCATCACTCACAAGCTACAGTAAAAGATAGAAGGGAGATTTTCCCAGAAATCAAATTCTTTATTTTTAGAACCCAGTGAGACAGTTCCTTCCCTTGTATTTTTTTCTTCTTAATTCACAGTAAATCATATGTTTTGTTGCCTTCCAATCATTATTTTGCATTTCCACACAATGACAATGACGAAGGATGGTCTCTGATATTTTCAGGGCTAAATTTCTTTATAATTTATAATTTTAGCTTTATTAAAATTAGGGAGAGCAATTTATCTGGAATAAAAATCCTCTTTAACAACTTCAACCTAATGCTTGATATTTTTCTTTGACATTAAATGTACTCAGTAACAATTATTACAACAGTTTAGGTGAAAGATATACTGGTAGGATAAGTAAAATATGGTCTTGTAGCCAGTTCTTTTTTATTGCATATTCTTTCCCCATCAGTAAATATAAATGACTTAGTTTACAGTTTCTCCCTTAAGTTTTGAATAGCAATGGCTGAAAATAGCCATATATATATATATATATATATATATATATATATATATATATATATATATATATATATGGCTATTTTCAGCCATTGCTATATATAAGCCAGACTTACAGACACATTGAAACCATGGTTGAAGTTTGTTCTTTGCTCAAGGAGACTTGACTATCTTTCTTAAATTAACTTTATAGCTAGAAATGAACCCAAATTCAGAGTTTATTTTTAAAGAATTTAGCAATGTTCAATATCTCTCTTTCTTCTTCAGTGATTTTTCCCATCACTAATAATTATGGGTCAGACTGCAATGCTCTTGCTAACATTATATATTATCTTGCACAACAAGAAGCCCCATTGAAATCACACAATGTAGTGACTCAGTGTGGCAATAGTCGCTTATGGAATAATGACCTGATTTTCAAAAGTATTTAGATCTAAATACCTTTGTAAATCTCACCCTAAGGAAGCGTATCATAAACTTGGCTTTCGGAGTCCAAAATATGTAAAATTTAAATAGAGAAAAAGGGAACAGCTGAGATGGTGAAAGGAGCAGGAGAGAGAATGGGGGAATGTTTCCAGATAATTTAGATTAATCATATTTATTTTATGTTTTCATAGCACCAAATCTTCTACCTAAAGAGTTGAATAAGTCAAAGTAAAGTTATAAATATTGGGCAAGGGTGGGTGGAGAATAAAAAGCACCACTCCTATATAGGTCAATTTATCTTGTATGTAGAGCACACAGTCTCTAACTTACTGGTGATGCCTGCCTGGAGATCATTTCTGAGTTCTCTTGCGTACATGAAATGAGTTTTTCACTTCACACAAGTCAATATTTCTATTAAAGAACAAGATATTTTTCAGTGAAATTCACTGTGAGTAATTACATAGGTTCAGTTAAAATATAAAGAATCCTAATACATACCAATTTCTTGGTATTAAGAAGAATAATGAGATAGTCCCTTTGAATAAAAGAGGGAATATAAAACATGAATTAGGAAGTATTAAGTGAATTCATTGCCAGAAATAGATGCTTTTTTTGTGTACAATGTTAGGGCTATTTCAAGAACGAATTGAGTTCTTGATAAATGGTCCTTGACAAGTGTCTGTGAAAACTTCTGACAAGAAATTGATTTAATCATTAAAAACATTATTGAAAACTAATTTACGAACATTCAATATTACAAAACTCAATAGGAAAATTTCATAGCATTAATATATTTTCAGTTATACTATCAGTATTCCTCCTACCCCCCCCCCACCCCCCCAAAATAGTACATATTGATACATGGAAAATTGACTTATGAAAGTTGAAGGAAGAACCCTTTTGTAAGACACAATGAGAAAAAATATGCAAATATGCAATCATGTCTGACTAGACCAAAAAAATGAATTGGCTGTTTATATTTTCATTTCTATTTTTCCTGTATATTATAATTTACCCAGTTTCTATCTATATTCATACAGTTTTGTGGTCAAGGTTGCATTATATATATATATATATTTCAAACATATGCATGTGTTTCAAATTTTAAATTTGGGTTGACTATTTGCAGAGTGACAGAATTGGGGCTATTAAAATTAATTAATATAATACACAAATCACTGAAAAAAGAGAGCGATCCAAAAGTCAGAGAAGCTAAATTTAAGCTGTAGCATGAAGTACACCACATTCTTGATCTTATACCTGTATGGGGATTTTACAATCCATCCATGCTGAGACTCACCTTCCTGATGGATATGTAGTAGACAAAGGCTAAAGACTAGGGAACGGTGGAATTTATCATCCATAACTTTTTTTTGTTGTTGTTGTTAAATGAAAACTGCAGATTTGTGTTGCCTGAAACATTTTGTGAACTCGTATTGATTTCATCAAATTATGTTTGGTCAAAAAAAAAAAGAACCCCAGAAAAAAAATGTTTTGTTTTAACATGTTTGGAAAAAATGTTTTGATTTTTCTATTTGAAATAACTTTTTCTTTTTGAAATTTCTTTTATTTTTTTTAAATAAAAAGAAACCCTAAAAATTATCAGAGAATGTTTCATTCAACCTAAGATGTATTTTATTTTACTTTTCACTTCAAAGAAAATTTGCAAAATATTTTGTTGGACTCAACCTGAAATGATTTTTTAAAAACATTTTGGAACTGCCAGAGAACTGAAAAAATCAGTTATTTGCACAGCTTTACTTAACTGTGTCTTTATAGACTTAGCTGTATGGTAGACTATGGAGTTTGCCCCTTTATTATTATTTTAATAGAATCTTGGACTAGAGAATGGAGGTAGGCAAGGGAGTTTTAAGGCACCTTAATGACTTTCTGGTGTTGGGAACAGTCAGCTTGAATCCTAAAGAACAACTTAAGTCTACCTCAAGGCTACCTTTGAATTGCACTGCTACCTATGGCACCAATGACCATTCCTGAAGCTAAGGATCGCCAGAGATAGCGATGCTTTGGTCATGTATACTGTTTCCTGCGATCACCTCCTATATTGGAAGCCAAGAGCATATGGCAGAGCTAAGCTGGCTCTTTCATTCCAAGATTCCTCCATACACCAGGAAAATCCTCAGGAAGCCAGCATACAGCTTCTTTGCACTACCAGAAAAGCACAAAAGGGCTGTAATAAAGTTAGGGAACTGGCCCTATAGCTTTAGGATCCCAGAACGAATTAACAAGGTCTATTTGACTATTTTGTAACAGTTTACATAATAGTTTGGGCGTCCAAGACACAATGATAAAATGACAAAAATCCAGGAGTAATGCTTGGCAACTGAATTTGGCCTACTTTTATTTATTTTTGTCCTTAGTATTGTACAGCAGTTAAAGGATTAAAGGTCTCCACCTGGAAATCACCATTTTTTCCTACTACTGATTAATTGTGCAATATCTGACTAAAGATTGCCAAGTACAAGAAGGTCTCAGACATTACATGTGCAAATTCCTTTATATGACCTATTCTAGCAACCTCTAACTAAACTGTAGGTGCCTTATCTATGCTATATTACAGGGTATCCCTCTCCATATATCATTCTGATGTCTTGTATGAATCGCTCTATGCAGATTTATTGGCTATAAAACTAATAAGGACCAGTGAAATGTTCTAATGAAAATTGTTTTCTCAGATGGTTCTCCAGTCCTGTACAAGGTCATCCTCATGATACTTCTTGATTCATGCCATTTTGTCCTGTCCTTTCTAAAAGTTATGTCCTAACTTCTGTTCTAGTCTATGTCACTTCCTAATAGTTTGTTTAATGTTTCTTGTGAGTTCTTCATATCAGCGGCGCCTCCGCTTCCAGCAGCCCCCATTGGCCCAGAGCAGCAATCCACGGCCAGTGGGAGCCGCGATTGGCCAGACCTGTGGATGGGGCAGGTAAACACACTGGCCCAGCCCGCCAGGGGCTTTCCCTACACAAGCGGCAACCCCTGTTTGAGAAACCCTGAACTATATATTACCCTACACACAAAATTAATGATGTCTTCCTTAAATTTTACTGTAACTTCAGGCTCAATTTCCTAATACTCCAAGGGAAACATTTCCAGATATTATCTACTAATAGTTTGACTAATATAAATTATTTGACTCCATAAATATAAAAATGAAAATGGTCAGCTACAATGGACAAATATTGTACTTTTCCTGGAAAAAAACCTCAATAAAAAGTAAATTATAAAAATGATTCCCTAGCTATCCATATTATATTACTGTTTACAATAACTGTACTGGAATATGTATGTACTGTACATATTGTGAATATTTTAATCTACTACATTTCTGCTGATCCAAACGTTCATTATATGCATTATGTGTCAGTTCTATGAAATAAATAGGGCCAGATTCTCAGCTGGTGAAAACTGGGATAACTTCATTGACTTCAATAGATCTACACTGCTCTATATCAGATCAGGACCTGGCTTTATAATATACAATACCAGATTTGAAATAAACTAACTTTTGAAATAAACTAACTTAACTAGTTGCTTTACTTTTTTCAACTATCCATTGTAAATTAGACTCTTTTTCCTGTCTGTAAACTGAATCATTCATTAAACAATCCTGATTTTTGAAAATATGCTCAGTACTTTTGAAAATAAGGTAGGTGCCTAAATATGGCTTTAAAATCAAGCTGTATATTATCCTTTGTTGAAAATATTTTAGCCCATGGAACCTATTATTTTTAGTCTGTACAATTCATTTCTAGTGCACCATTGGAAGAACATAAGTGTTATATGGCATTGACTGGGTAGTTGAGAAGTAATGAATAAATGAAAGAGGGCAATTTGCTTTAAAATGAGTCTCCAAGAATACTGGTCCACTTGGATATTTCTTGAAAACAAATAGTCAGGATAAATAGAAAATATTTGTAATGTGTTTGGTGTGAAGTTTACACGCAGAGGTTTTTTGACTGATGAACATTAAAAGGGACGGGAATATGAGTTCTACAAAATACTCCAGGTGCTGTCTGTTGAGTGCATATGGTAAGAAAAACTAGCTATTAGCTATTTTGAGCCAGTTTGCATTGTGCTGCTTTTTCTGTTTAAATCCTTTCTGCTCAAAGTCTATTGGCAGGAATCTGTACATTTTCTAAATAAAACTAGTTTGGTTATAACATTATGATCTCATGAATGCTGTCCACTCATTTTCTGTCATAATATTAAACCCCCACCATTCAGCACTTTGATAACTATGATGCAACTAAAGGTGAAGCTTTCTGGCCAAAATTTGCAAGACTATTGATTTTGGGTGCTCAGCCAGAGACTGATGAGGGGGCGGGGAAAAACAATTTTTAGAAAGTGCTGAGCACCAACCTGCGGAAAAGTCCAGATTTTTCAAGCTGAGTGCTCAAAATGCACTGAACCCAAAAATCACAAGTCATACTGAAAGACATACTTAGTCCTGTAATACATCATTTTCTGATGCAAAGTGCAATTCTTGTCTTAATTTTTATTTCCTCTGTTACTAGTAATTAAAAAAACAAAAACAAAAAAACCCAAGTATATTTGCTTCAAAGCTAATAGAAACAATAAATTTCAATTAGATTGGTCTTATGGGGCCAGATCCTCAGTTAATGTAAATCAGTATAAGTTCATTAAGTCAATGGATCTGTGTCTATTTACACCAGTTGAAAATCTGGTTCTTCATTTCTAAACTGCTTTTAGGCATACAAAACAAAACACTCTTTGCTTTGAGATTTATGCCAAACAATGCCCTTTGCACAATATATTATTAGATGAACTTCATGGTTTGAATGTTAAGAAGGGTTGGTAAAAAGAAGGTTGAAGATGGTATACATGAAAAATAAATGGCTAAGGGATACCAACACAAATCTTCTGTAGCCTGTTTGTCTAGATTGTAAACTCCTGAGGGTAGTTACTGACTGTTGCTTTGTGCTCTAAAAAGTACACTGTGGAGCTCAAAAAAAAAATCAGCATAATAGCTTGAGTCCAATACACATGTGGTGGTGCAGAGTGAGGAGAGTGTTATTCAGATAAACTAGAGTCAGAATAAAAACAGCTTCCAGTTTCAGAGCCAGATTTTGCCTATAGTGTAAGCAGTGCCACTGCTTGTTTATCACAGAATGGAATTTGGCCACTACATTATATTGCAGAATACAGTCGGGAAATGAAGCTCTTTACACTCAAGCCTAAGTTGTGGTCTTACTGAAGTTCAACCATGTAGTAATGACAATATAAAAGTTTGTCCTTTTATAAAACAAACCATTGAACAATGGAAGAAAGAGCCACTTTGAAAGAATCTATCTGCTGAAAGACAAGTTCAGAGCAATCCATTTACAATGTGCAGGAGAATGCTGTATACTGAATGCTGAAGATTTATAGGTGTATGAAGAAAAAAAATCCATTCTCATTCCCACTGCTGAATGTAGACACAGAGTAAAAGTCTTGTCAAATTTCTCTTTTCAGTCTTGTTTGTCACAAGTGGAAAGGAAGAACAATAAGGTAGTGCCAAAGAAGGGGCAACAGAGCAGGAACAAAAGGCTGAAAGATTACAATATTGATGAAAACTGCTGAGGCAGATGGACCACGAATGACTCCTTAAAAATGGGATTTCGGATCACCTGAAGTTTATGTACTACCTGCAGGTAGATGAGCAGAAGCCATATGTTTACTTGGCCCTATTCCAAACTCAGTGTATATCACTCAGAGTTTACCAGCCTTGTAATACTCACTGGACCTGCAAGTAATCCTTATGGAGGTAGGGAAGAAAGAAGTAAAACCAACTTGCATCTGTGCAAGCTTTGAACAGCCTTAAGGCTGAGGAAAACACTGTGCAAAACTCCTGGGTAAAAGCCTTCACCAGTTTATTTTATAACTTGAAATTGGTGAGAAAGAATGCCTGACTGATGGGGTATTGGGAATACTAACTTCAGGATTAGATCAAGTCATTTGAACACTAGTCTTTTAACAATAGAGCTACATCCTAATTCTGCAGGCTGAATATACTGCATGCAGATAAAAGACCACTGCATATTCTACCTGTGTTTTAAAGTACAGGATTAGGAAAAATGGTAAAACTTTACTCTACAAAACCAAATAGCTTCTGGCTTAGCTGTACCTTAATGTACATTTCTACTGTGAAACTGATCAGGGGGTTCCAAATGTGCTCAATTTATAAGTAAAGAGATATTTGTTCTTCCAGCTCTGCAATCTTAGGGCCAGATCCAAAGCCCATTGCAGTCAATGGGAAGACATCCATCTGAGTTATGAGAGTCAAGCTGTGTTCTTTGCTGTGTTCTTAGCTGAACTGGGTGAATTTTTCAGAATGGTGCTCATGGAGTTTCATGTATAACTTTCATTTATGTTTATAGGAGCTTTGTGCCTAATTTATCTCACAGAACAAACCTTTTGTCCACTGTCTATATGGGTCTAATTAACTACAACTATAAGATATGTAGTGTGGTTGTAGCTATGTTGGTCCCAGGATAAAAGAGATAAGGTGGCTGAGGTAATATCTTGTTTTGAACCAACTTCTGTTGCTGAGAGAGATAAGCTTTCAATCTCTCATCACCAGAAGTTGGTCCAATAAAAGACATTACCTCACTTATAAATATAAAAGAAGCAATTTAGCAAATCTTTATTGCCATCAAAAAAGGGTGGGCATTGTGGATGGGCATTGTGGGTTGTCCAAACCCTTACATATATATAATAACAAGAAGTGAAATAACTGTCTCTTTGGCAATCAGTCTCTCCAGCAGTTTAAGTTGTTACTAGCTTTCCATCAAAGCCCAAGTCTGAACTCAGCTCCAAATTTGCCAAAAGGTATGTACTAATGCCCCAATTCAGGAAAACACTTAAGTACATGCTTAACTTTAAGCATATGAATAACCCCATCAATATTCAACAAAACACTTACACATGACTGCCTGTAAGCTTAAGTTATTTGCTTGATGACATTTGCTTACGTCCTTTGATGAAGCAGAATGGATTTAGGAATATACTTAAGTATTTAACCACTCAAGTGGTTCGCTGAATCACGAACTATGTGATTTGATAAAACATCTTGCTCCCCACTTAATATAAGTAATTTAATTCTTTGTTTAGAAACAGGGAGTACCTTTGAAGAAATATAGATCTGACACCAAGGAATAGCCTGGCCCAACACTTAACAACTTGGTATGCTTTGGATTGACCTAACATTTCAGAGCTCAATTCTGCCAATGTCTAGAAAATGCCTGTTGTGCACATAATCATGCCATCCTCACACAAATATTAAGCACACCCACCCCAGTACACAAAGCAATCCTCCATGTACACTATTAATAGTTCCATGTGCAACCATGTTCTCCACTTTTGTACTTGCTCCCACTAAAATCAATGGAATCTATTCCACTGATTTCAATGACAGCAGAAGTGTGCATTAAATAGTGAAATACAGCATCAGTGGTATAACAAGATCACCTGGCTTAATTCAAGTAAAGGCACCAATATTTTTCAAATCATTTACCCTCTATCAAGTCAGACAGTGAGGCCCAGAACCACAAAGCTATTTAGGCTCCTAACTTCCATTGATTTCAAGTGCCTAATTTGAATTTATTGCAACAAAAAGAAGGGACGTTCTTACACTTAAGTTGCTGATGCGTTCTCACTAGAGTGAGCAGCAGAGTTTGATGAGTATTCAAATTACTTTTGAATACGTTATCATCTCCCTAATATAGCAATTTAAATAGACAGAGCAAAGGAATTCAATACTCATTCCTTAAATAAAACAGAATTTTGAATTAGTGATCATACTGGATCTTGAGCAGTTTACTTAGCTTTATAGTAATACAATATCCTTAAGGAAGGATACCACTCAGCTGGAATATAAATCAGTTTTGTGAGCTGCAGTTTTCCCCAATGCCAATGATCATTGCTACATATTTTTACTAGCTGTCCTTGTAAACTGAGGATAACTAATCTGACACAATGGTTAGCTCTCAAGGCTAATGAGATATCAATGTGTGTCACAAATAAGAATTACCGAAAAGGTATGAGAAGGATCTGAATAAAATTAGTGATGCATGTGTGGGCTCTAAGCTGATTCACAGTCCCATTTTCTTTTCATTTTTGTACCTAAATGGAGATAATTAATTAATAAAAAACATACAGGAATAACATGAAGGCATGAAAGGCTGCCGCAGAGCAAGGACACACGCTCATATCTAGTTTAGTCAATGTCACTCTCTAAGCACAGGTATTGAATAAGCAATTCTTAAGCCCTGCCAGATTTTATAAAATGTAAATAACCTTGAACAAATTCTCCTCCACTCTGGCACATTGAAAGGATTCTACTGCAGCAAAAAACAAACAAACCACAGATCCAAATATGCTATTGACATCAGTGTTCACCCATTACAGTGGACCACCAGGTCTGCAATAGTTAAGGTTTAGACTATTAATCGTTTAGTGACATTTTTAGAGTACTGAAACAAACACAAAATGTCATCATAGAGGACTCTTTCATCAACTGCAAAAGTGAAAATTAAGGGGAAAAGGTCCATTTAAAAAAATATATCTATAAATAGGATCATTTGTTAATAATATTCAAAAACAGGACTTATTAAGATGGGCAGAAAGGATGGTCCCATTGGAAAAGCAAAGATGTTGCTACTAATCCTTGTAATTAATGCCAAGTCATTATAGTGACAGGTACACCAGAACTACTGATAGGCAGATACCTCTCTTTGAAATATAGGTTGCCTTGTGTGAGCAATTTAGGTATAGTGCTACAGAATTGCAAAGCAGCTCAATGTTTCTAACCTAATGTCTGAAGACAAGTCAATTAAAACAGAGATAGTATGAGACTGGAGTGTTGTATAAATATTGCACAGCATAAAATGAAGAAAGATTTAAAATAATAAGGAAACAATCTATTTTATTACCATTTCTTTGTTGCTCAGTGTTAAACTTCTTGTTCTTTCATTGCATTTTCTATAGCATCTATCATTATTTTATTTACCTAAGCAACATTTTTGATGTCACTGGCTGTCTTTGTTACCCAAGTGATATCTGGATAATTATAATCTATCTAGTACAATGTCTTCAACTTAAAGAGTTGGTCCTGATACACTGCAATAGCTTCCCACAATCATTTTGTCCTTGATGTTTGTATCTTAAACCCAAAAATTCTTCAATCACATTCCATTCTCAAATTATAACTCTGTCACTATGAATACTTTTGATAAAAAGTGTCACCTTTTTACTATTACTTCCTTTTCTACAGTTTCTATAGTGATTATTATATCCATATATGTTGATGATACAGTTATGAGAATCTACTAACTAAGCTGCCATTATTCAAGCAAAACCATTATTTTAACCTTGTAATGTATCTTCTTGCTCTTTGTATCTGTTTCCTTCCTCAATGAAGTTGTGTTTAAACATTAAAATATTATTTTTCCTCTTGTTCATCATCATCCTTTAGTTCAGAACAAATTCTGTTTCTGCTTCACTTTTCTCCTTAATTTAAAGACCACTTAACAAGATCTGCCAGTTTTGCAAGAATGAGGTCAGTACCCCCTTTTTCTAAAACAAAGCTAATGTAGTGCAAAGAAGTTTTCATCCAGTACTTTGGAAACTGGTCTCCAAGTTCGCCACTTGAACTTGGCACTAGATCTTGAAAACATGGCCTGTATTATTCGATCTTAACTTCTCTTCTAAGGTCCCTGAAATGTATGTATTTATTTACTAGCATTTGGTATCTAATTGCTCTGGAATCAAAGCATGCTCATATGAGAAGTTCCTTTGCTGATGTAACTTATCAAATCTATCCAGGTACTTATAAGGCCACCATCTCCATAATATCTGAGTACCTAATGTCACCTCTTGTTTCCACAGGATCCTTAATCAAAGAGGTGAATATCAGCATGTGTGAGGATTTCTGAATTCCTTATTGCTTGCTATGTTATCCTATTCCATTACTTAGGTATATAAGCAATACATAGCCTCAGCAGTCTAAAGCTACTGGAGTCTACCCAGGGAAAAGGAACAAAGTTATCTTTTCACTCCATTCTAGCTTTAATTGAGTCTGCAATCTATTAGAGGGGGTGTTGTTGGCCTGCCACACCAGCATAGGATTATTACAGTTGAAAGGTGCCAACATTTTGCAACATAAGGCCAGGATGGATTATGTTTTCAACAGGACCAAACCTTGGCATAGACTAGACAATAAAAATATGTAGAAAATATACATTCAAGAGCCTGCCACCTTCCCATTTGGTAGTGCTGATGAACTATGTTTCATTTTAATCATATGTTGTTTCAGTTTTACTTACATAGTAGTCTGATGTGCAATATTACAATAAAGACAATATCAGGTGCCCAATTCAGTTAATTGTATATAATATAGTGTGATCAGAGATGTGCTTCCACACTCAATCCAGATGCTCCTGAACTTTGGAAAAGTCTTTCAGTTTGAGACCATCTTTATTGTGGGTCAGACTGGAACACTAAATCCCAGACTCTTGAACTTTAAGGGAGTTTGGATTCAGAGCTGAACCCAGATCCAATCTCTGTGACTCGGGTTCATTTCTAATTACAACATATGACCCAATGAAGCTAATAAATGTTCATTTGCTATTTCTGTCATTCACACACCCAAATTTCCTGGCTGAGAACAAGCAGTAGAAAACTTATAATTTACATATTTCCCTGCAATCACTGCTGGATTGGGACATATATTGAGGTTTGTTTAGTATTTTAGCCTTTAAATAAAGAGGTTGAGAAGTAAGCCTGATAGAGGTAGCGTAGGAAGCAGCCCAAGGAAATAGCTGCAAGGTCTTGATGGCTGATTGTAGGTTTCCTGGGCTGGACCCCAGAGTAGCCAGTGGACCTAGGTTCCCCTACCAGCCATTGGGGAAATGGCAGTTTGGAATTGGAGGACTGCCAGGAATGATAGCCGGATAGGGGAAATGGTACCCCTGAAGGGGAAAACTATACAGTAACCTGGCAAAAGGGCCAAGCAATAAAGAGGGGACATCCTGACACACAAAAAGGATGCACTGCAACTCCTGGAGTGTGAGAGGGGCTGCAACGCAAATGAGAGACAGAAGGGGGCATCAGACCAAGCAGAGCTAATCCCTGGACAACCTAATGGTGGGGCAACCTAATGGTGAGTAGCACCCTGTGACACTTCCTATAAAGCAGAAGAGTAATTCTCTCTTTGCTTTGGGGTGTGTGATAGAGAGAAGGTGGAGGGAGGAGAGAAAAAGGAAGGGATCGGGGAAAGGAGCTTCATATTTTAGGCCAATGCCATAAAAATAAATTTATGTTCTTAGATTTTGCAACATCAATATACTGCAACATCATTATAATCGTCTGTAACTTATGCTGCAAGCAGGGAACCTGAAAATAAAATTCACAATAACTCATCAAAGTCACTGTTGAAAGAAAACTGGTTTAAATCCTTCAAAAAAGTCAGAGGACATCAGAAGTATAGACAGAGAAACAGGAAGGATAAAATATTAATGTTTTCATTCTACCTTAAACTAAGGAAAAACTGAGAAGCAATATATATTTTCCCAGAATAAGATACACACCCCATCCACTTAAACTCCACAAATCTATTGAAATAAAGTCCTGTCTGGAAAGATTATAAAATAATGAATAGCTGTCAGCTGGAAAAACTAGAAGACAATGAATGAAAATCATTTTTTGTTCAACTAACCTTAGCTGTAAAGACAGCTTGATGACTTAATTGAGATTATGATAACTTTCTATTTGACAGGTTGACACCACTAAAGGATCTCTTACTGAATAACTAATGAGCACAGTAAATAGATTCAAGCTAAAGTGTGTTTTGGTACATATGTAATACTGGGCTTTTTAATCACTAGTAGTCTTGCTGCAAATTTAATTTAATAGTTATTATTAGCTGTTATAAAATATATGATTAAGATACATAAAATGATATGTTCCTGGTAGTTAGGATGTTGTCATGTATGCAAAACTGTACAATGGTGCGTTCTAATTTGGAAATGTGGTCAGAAAGCTTTTGGAGCTTAAATCTTTGAGTCATTTTAGGAGACTATTTAGTGAAGTTTGTCACCTTTTAGCAAGAGATATTTATAATTTAGCAAGTTGTGAACAATTCCCATGGTTAGAAACAGGCATTATATCACTGCCATAAAGGCCTTGAGTTCCTAGCATCACTTATGTCATGCCTAAAGACAGTTAGCATATAGGCAAGACTCCCATGAAGTTTTGCAAAGTAATGCTAAGAGACAATAAAGAATTACTAGTAGGTAGATTTTATTTGCTTATAGAGTGAAAACATATTTCTAAAGATCATAACCTATATTTACAGCTATGCAAGGTTGTCCTTGCGCTTGCAATGAAGTTCTGACTATTTGAGTCTATATGGGGAAACATAGCTTATCTCACAGGTGCACAGAAAATGTCAGTGTCTGATTGCATAACATATCCAGCCGCAGAGGGCAAAATAAAATGATTGTTTGACACTCTTGTTTTGAAACCATGCTAAGGTCTTATTCAACAGGTCAAAGTTGACATGATTCTTTGTAACTAGAATTTTAGAGTATGATGGCACAAATTCCATAACAAGTTGACATTTGATAATAGTTGGGCAATGCAAAATTATTCAGCTAACCGCAAATTATAACATAAGGTAAACAAGTAATGTATAAAAACTCATGAAAACTGTAACAATTCAGACCTCTGCAAGAGGATATACCTGGCACCCAAATCACTATGCATTACCTTTCAATTTGTGCTGACTAGTCTGAGATGAATAAACCAGTTGAGCCTGACTTTTTGATATCTTCTTGATCAATAATCTAAATAGAACACATTAGTACACATATATATCTGCACATTGCAAAACAGGTATTGCTTGCTCAATTTATGTATAGATAGGACAATCATTGTATTTTCTCACCATCTAGCAACTATAAAAGATTAGGAATTACTTCAAATCTGAGCTACCATTCTTAGAGTTCAGTTGAAGTGAGCCAGAGCTGCAATGGGTAACAGATTTTACTGTGGATTAGATGATTGCAAGTTTGATTCCTGCCTAGTTCGGCTCTCTTTTTTGTGAGTGTGATGAGGTGACAAAAGGGTTAAAGTGGAACTCGGGAACAGTCTGAAGCTGGAGCTAGCGTGCAAAGCAGGCTACCAGCTGAGTCCATCTGGGCTGAAGACTCAGCTGTTTTGCTATTTTCTGTTCATCTTTAAGTGAAGAACTTTGAGTGCCCTGCAACTTGTTCATCTCTTTCATCTCACTTTGGCTGGAGGGTCGGGTCATGCCAATGACCAAAATAGGACAAAGAAGATGTTCAGGGGAACTGAGGCACAGTTGTAGCAATGCCACATACAGCCAGCAGGGGGAATAGTGCAGTGGCAACTTTCTCACAGGGAGAATGGATGGCTGGCTTTGTGGCTAAGATACAGAACTGGAAACTAGGGTTCTACTCTTTGTTCTGCCATGCACTTCCATTGTTGATTTAATGTAATTATTTAGGGCCAGATTTTCAAAATTAGGAGCATCCACTTTTGGAGAGGATCAGGCGAAGCAACAACCACTCTCCTTCCCCTTGAGGTGATAAAATTCTAGGTTTAGCCAGGACCCGCTGTGGGCATCACACTAGCTGTTCCTTTTTAGCAGGGGCTGCAAAGGATTTTTTCCCTTATCACCAGATTGGCCACCGTGGAATTGGGGGGGTTTCACCTTCCCCACAGTGGGTTCGGGAAGGGCTTATTTAGGGTGTGGAGTGAAGGGAGTTACGCTGTATGTCACAACTGATTATGGGAATGTGGGGCAGATGCCCAGTGCAGGTACTCCATAGGGAAGGAATACAGTGACCAGATAAACAGCTTGATAAAGGACTTAAAAAGAAGGTGTTGTTTAAAGGAGTGGAATGGGGTGGGGGGCAGTTTGGGGCTCTTGTGACTGATATGGCCGGGAGCCAAACCCCCTTTCTTACAGCCCACCTTAACTCTTGTTCAGGGTTGGGGGGTAAGGTTCCAGCAATGGGCTGGCTAGGGGATCTGGCTGGAAAAAGTTGGGGCTGGCTGAAGCCTCCCAGGTAGTTATTGAATGAACATGGGGTTACCTGCACTATACACATTTATCTGCTGTGTAGTCCCAGACAGCTAACAATAAAGTCTCCACTGCTTGCATCCGAAGAAGTGGGTGTTCACCCACGAAAGCTCATGCTACAAAACATGTTAGTCTATAAGGTGCCACAGGATTCTTTGCTGCTTCAACAATAAAGTTGTGGCCTGATTAAAACCATATCAAGTGTCTCCTGTCCTTCTTTCGGTATAGCCAGACAACCAAGGCAGCTACATTTTGCACTGTGACTTTACCAGTTTTTATTCATTTCTCTATAATCTAACTCTCCAGCTGAATTTGATTACCATTTCTATTTTAATCCTCTTCCAAGAAGCCTACATTATCACCCCGTTAGTTCATGTCCTGGCTCCTTATCCAATTGCTGGATCAAAGGCTTTCACTTTTCCTTCATGTTAAGTTTGCGCTCAAATAAATCAGATTATTTTATCAAGGAACAGATAAACTTTTGACACTTGCAGCCCCCACCCTTTTCTTTTCTTTTGATCTTTCTTCAGGTACTGACTCATACATTTCTCATGTTTCCAACAAACTTGTGCTGTTTCTTCAAAGAACCAAAGATAATAGGGAGGGAGAGAGTTTTTTATGACTACAGACAAAATACCAATATACAGTTTCTTATTTTAATCACTAGAATAGGAGCTAATATTCATGATTTATTAACCACACGAATCTATATTGTACACATCTTTATAACAAGACAGAGGCATAAGACCCTAACTTCTTTTCTACTTATACATGATTCCAGACATATCCAGAGCATTCCTAAATCGATATTAATATTTCCATTCATTAAATAAACGTTTTCTTCTGGAATAAAAACTGGGTAAGTGATAAACAAATGGTTTTGTCCATGCTTTTTTTATATGACTGTCCTTTTCACAGTAGTGAATCTGGTCCTGTATCTCCGGTCCTGAAACAGGCCTGCTTCTGGTGGGGTGGGAAAAGGCAGCAAGACTGAGCAGCTCTTTCCCTTTCCAAAGTGTAGATGCTGCTATGCGTATGGTCTTTGTACAGCCACACAGTTGGGAAAGCATCGTGTGCCAAGCCAGGACAATTCACTTTGTCTTCTGCATGCAACTCCTCACATAATTTACATTTTAATATATTATATGTTTAAAACTGTAATATAAATCCATTTAATTTATTTACAACAATTTTAGAAGATGCCTAAACAGGTGAATCAAAGTGAGGAAAAAAAATTGCAAAGGATTTGCAAAAAGCCTGTTTGCCAATTTTGCCCAATTCTATCCATAATATACAAATCTAATACAGGAATTGCATGTCTATCCTAACTGCTCCAGTATGATAGAACTGTTTTCTAAGCTCATTTTCAGATAAGGGCCAATATACTCAGTTTTCCAGAACTAAAAATAATAGCTGAGGTCACATTAAGAGCAAGACCTTGAAAATCTTTACTTACACAAATCATCCTCATGTGAATAAAACTTTGGAGAACTTGGTCTTAAATTAGGTGCTAGGCTACCCAATAGACAAAATGCATTTTGGTCCTAGTTTATTTTTCCTTTCAACAAAAACAAACTCCAATTTTTAATTAGTAGGCAAGTTAGTTATCTGATATAAATCGGTGTAGCTACATTGACTTCCTATGCCAATTTACATGACATGATGATCTTACTTATTATATTGTTCTTGGAAATTAATGTTGAGTCTTTATTATAAAACTCTGAGGACTCAAAATTTGAAAGAAAGGCATGGGACATGTTAAGAATAAAGCCAGGCCACCTGTCATGGCAAGTCTGTCATAGAGCAGCTGGAGGAACCCACAAAAGGGCCGACCACAAGTTCCCTCCATCAAAGAGTATTTAGAGAGGGGGAAAGTATGGGATTTAGCATGGAGGACAGGCAAGGAGCAGTCCAGAATAGACCAGGATGGTGAAAACTTGTTCATGTTGTAAGTGACATCTGATGACGCAGGAAGGATTCAGATTCAGATTATGAAACTCTGCAGAAAAACATACCTTCAAAAATAACTGCTAATGGCCAGACTTTGATGCTCTTTTCTACTTTCAGTAGTACATTACTCCATGGGGTGACTTAAATGCTGCTTGTTGTTCACAAGGTCTACCATACACATTAATTTTAAACCACATTTCTGTGGACCAATCATCCAGATCCTAGTAAATAAAAAAAAAAGTATTTCCTTTTAACATAGATTTTTGAGAAAAGCACATTTTCTCTCCCTCCCTTGTCTTCAGTCTGGGCCACTGAGCTATATCTTGTCATCTTGAGTATTACCAGTCATGCCACATTATGTCATGAACTGGGAATGATACAATGGCATATGTCACAGTATAAAAACACCCTGGCTTATAAGATTTGCAAGGGGACTTAATACCACCTTTACCCTTAAAATCAAGGTGGAAAGAGACAGTTTGCAAAAAGAAATAACAGTTCTGAAGTGTCTTTTTATAGAATCTATTCCCAGCAGTAATAGGATGCAGTTTAGCTCTCAGATTCTCTGTGTTTCATTAAAATGTCTGTGTCACCTGAGAGGAGCCTATGTTTATTCTGCAACCCTATAAAAAGACTACAACAGACACTCTCAGCCTGGCACACTTGTTCTTCCTTGAACTTTAATATTTTCAGACAATCTTTCTGCTTTTTTCTTAAATTAAATAAAGCACATTGGGGAAGGAACAATTTTCTTACCGGATTGAACATTTCTACTCTGTTCCTTTGGGTGGAAATCACAGGACACAGCTGCTAAGCTGGGAAAGACTTCTTTCTAGCAGCACCATCTGACTTGCTGGCAGACTCCTCAAGCAGTTTGTGTTGGCAGCTTTGGAACTACTTCTGGATCAATCACAGGTTATACAGCTGATACCTCTCATTCTCTTTATGCTCCATGTCATATTCCTGTACCAGATATGGACTGGTTACAGAACTTACCTATATACACCACATGTGTTCATAAGATCCTTTAATGTGCTCCCAGGTATGGCTGAGTTGAGCTTAAATAAAGTATTTCACACATAGTGCCACCCTAGTGGCTGAACAGTATAATACACTTTAGCATTCCTTTACATCTCCCCCTATAAGTTCTACATTCCTACCATTTACAATATTTATACTAATACACTGTCTTTGAAGTTCAGTATCTATCAGTTTATTAAGTGTCTCTGAATTATACTGGTTTTCTAATTACACTAAATGAGTATGTAACAACATGGTCATCCACCTGTCCATTATTTGCAATGACTGGCCAGGGTCAGTTTGGAATCCTTCAGTCTTCTTTCTTTCTGCATTCGCCATCTGCAGAGTTTGCTCTGATTTTTCTTTCTAAGGAAATAAAGTATAGATGTTGACGGTTTCTGTGGAACACTCTACTGTCAGTGTCAATCACATATTATTTGGGCACTCAATTATTTTTCTTTACAACAGTTGGAGTTTTCCATCCTTTTCTCCTGCCAATTTGAGATGAACACAATCACCAGAGTCTAAGCCTGGCAGTTCTTTGAGTGATGTCTGTTGTAAAACTGTTTGTAGGATCTTTTAGGCTTTTTGTCCAATTTAGTTACTCTTTTCATGTCTGGCCACTCTGGAAATAGGTCCTTCTTTTCCAAAGTCAGAACAGTAGTTCTTTCTGAGTTGTCTTCCCATCAGGAGTTATGCTTGACTCTATCCAGTAGCCACTATGGGTGTTTATCTATAACTCAAAAATGTAAGGAATGGATATTCTTGCTATAGGATTTTCTTATCTGTCTTTACAGCTCTCTCAGACTCTCCATTCTCTTGTGGGCAATGCAATATGATCTGCTAGTAATATGATCAAAATCATATTTCATTAAGAATGACAAATTCTGCTGCAGTGAGTTGTGGTCCATTGTCCATCACTAGTTCTGGAATACTGAAGAAAGCAAAAGTACACTTCATTTTTTTTATAACACTGTGACATGTTATGTCTTTCAAATACATTATTTCTATATACCTGGAAAAATAGTCCATGAGAGGTAATGATGTCCTCTGAATTTGTTTCTGCACCTAGTTTCTTCCAAAGTGGAGGTGTTTGTACTCTGTATGATTCAGGACTATCTCTTAAGTTGATTTGTAGTAGATCTCCTTTCCAATATCATCAAATCCTCTGTGGAGTTCTTCCAGCTTTCTTGCCCAATCTGGCTACCATGCTGCAGCTTAGAAGGTTGTTGGGTTTTGATCCTTTGATCACATGCACTCTGAATGCATAGCTGTTATCTTTGTAGGTTGTTTCTGTGGTGAACTGACCCATACAGTTCAGGATACCTGCAGGGCTAGTCAGAGCTATATCAGATGACTTCAGCTCTGGAGTGGGGAGGTTGAAAGTGATTGTAAATCCCTTTTGAAATGACAGTGATATCAGCTCCTGAGTCAATTTTAAAGTCAATAGTCTTGCCATAAATAGTCAGTTTCACTTTCAAGGAAGGCTCTATGTCATCAGAAGAGATAGATCCCAGAAACAATGCCATATGATTGTTTGTAATATGAGTCAACTCCCTGAATGGTTTGGTGCAGCCAGGGCCGGCTCCAGAATTTTTTCCGCCCCAAGTGGCGGGATTAAAAAAAGCCGCAATCGGCGGCACTTCGGCAGCAGCTTGACCACCACCGCTTCATTCTTCGGCAGCAATTCAGCGGCAGGTCCTTCCCTCCGAGAGGGACTGAGGGACCCACATCCGAATTGCCGCCAAAGAGCCGGACGTACCGCCCCTTTCCATTGGCAGCCCCAAGCACCTGCTTGCTGTGCTGGTGCCTGGAGCCAGGCCTCGGTGCAGCAAAGTGCTGCAAAATATCCATATTTCATGCATGTTTTACACCATGCACCTTGGGCTGGACATGCATCATATCTTGGAATATGACTTTTTCCACACCTTGTGCATGTAGGCTAGAATGTGCCTCTCTTAGCCTGGGAGCTCGCTCTCTCCTTGCCTCAGGGGTTTTATGATGCTGACTTCTAACACTCCAGTGTCTGTTTATAGCTTCTAAACTAGTTTCAGGTTTTTCAGGTTACTCCTGTCATTTTGTTCTGTGGTTTGACTAATTCTGACTACTTCACTCTCTATATAGCTGTGGGTAGGATAAAATCTCTCTTCAAACTGTAGCTCCTGTCAGTGGTTTTTATCTGTTAACCCAATAGCTAGCCTGTCTCTGATATTTTCATGTTTTGCATTCCCCAAATCAAACTTTTCAATTCATGTGTAGTGAGCTCTTCCAAACTTTCAACATTCCCACTTGATTCTTGAATTATCTGGCAAAAACATATTCTTTCATAAACCACATTTCTATGAGGTATAAAGTATACATCAAACATAGCCGGAACCCTTTCATAGTCATCTTTGTTACTATCTTCAGTAAAGTCAAATGATTTGAAGGTATGCTTTGCTTGCTTCCCCACATCAAAAATTAAAGATAATACCTGCATATCTCCAGTTTCTTTGTACAGCTTTGTAGCAATGAGAAATGTTGCAAAATATTGTTTCCAGTCTTTCCATTCTGAATGCTTCTCAAAGGTGAAGTTCTCAGGAGATTGCAGAGTGGTACATTGAGATCCTGTAACCTTTGTTGCTGTTTTCCTTCTATTTCTGTTCTTAGTTTACTCCTGACATCACGTCATGCTCCTGTACCAGAAGGTCACAGAGCTTGCTTACCCATATGATGTGTATTCATTATCATATATTTAATTATCTGGCAGGTAGGGGAAAGTTCATTTCAATATGGTATTTTATACACTGTGCACTTAGTGATGGAACAGTATTATACAGTTTAGCATTCCATTACACTTCAGGATTTCATTTTCCTTTGATTTACATATATTTTGTTATATTCAGCCTGTGTTGCAGTTAAAGAGTCTGAATAGCTGAAACTGCTGCAAGTGATCGAGCCTGTTTCTGTTCTCTCAAGTAGCCCCTTTTCTTTCTACTTGCTTCAGGTTATAGAAATTATTTGAATCAATACAATACAAGCTCAACCAATATTTTTGTCTGAAGTTGAAATCACGGTGTTATGGAATGGTGCCACTTTATAGCAATACGAGGGTCATTATATTTAAATAATATCCCACAGTCATACACCTGCCAGCAGTACAAGAGAACCCAGTGCCATCTCAGGAGTTTCTACATCAAGATCAGTTTTCTTTGCAGTACAGCTGAAGGAGAAATTCTGCTCGACTATCCATTCTACCATGTCTATGACAACTTTTCTTCAAAGATCCCAAACAGGCAATAATATCAACACTAAGCTAGAAGGCACCCAGTGTCATAAGAGCTCAAGTGTATCTAGCTTGGGTATCACAATGCTATTAGTATGGACCTGCCATCTGCAAACTAACCTCCTTTGGCTGAAGCTACAAAACTTGAACTCTCAGCCTTTAGCTTCAAAAGTACAAGACAATTCCAAATGACGTTAAAGGAGTTGTGGGTGTTCTCTGCTCTTGGGAAATCAGAACTTTACAGTGGGGATTCTTATAACTGAGACATCCAAAATGAGAACCTTTTTTTTTTATTTTGGATGGGAAGAAGAGTAGAGCTGAACCTCAAAGTTTTTATATGGATCCATATCTCTATTCAGAAGGTTTCTATCCCTCCTCTGTAAGTAATGGTGGATGTTTTTATTACCCATATACATTTCTAATCCTTTTCTGAATCTTACTGTCCTCTTGGTCTAATTTGAGTTCTACTTCTGGTTTGGCCACTGACCTGCTATGTGACCATGGGCAAAGTCACTTTTCTTCTCTGTGCCTCTCTTTCTCCTCCCATCCTTTTCCCATTTTGTCTACTTAAATAGTATCTTATCATGTGTGTATGTACAGTGCCTAGCACAACGGGACCCCCTGTCAGCTACGGCTTCTACGGCTACTGTAATATTCCTCAGATTTATTATGAATAATGTACCAAATTATCTCCTTTTATCAGTCTTAAATTTGGCACCACTCAGTTGTGCTGGATGCCCATTCGTTCTTGTATTGTGGAAAGAGTAAATAGGAATGCCCAACATACCCCTTTCATGTACTCCCTCCCCCAAACATCTATTCTCTAAAGTAAACTGTCACCATCTTTTCAGTGTTGTAGTTGTGTCAGTCAACCACCATGTTTCTCCAATCACATTAATCTCTCATCTATCTACCTGTATCAGTACTTATTGCCCCTGTGAAGCAGCAGATCCAATTACCTCATTTTAGCATGCATCATTACAAATAATAATCTTGGACATAATTTTGAGGCCTTCTAATATTCCAGCTAAAATATTTGACCCTATGAGCTCCTGAAGTAATGAACTCCACATCCTGATGACATGCTGTGTGAAAATATTATTTCCTTTCAATTGCTTTAAATAATTTGCCACTAGCTTCTTGAAATGACTATTGTTCTCTAATTATAGTACAACACCTGATCATTTAATCTACCATTCTTAATCATAAATATCTCAATTTACTTCCCTCTGTCTATTTCTTCTCCTTCCAATTCTATTTCTACAGTCTCTCTATATACACTAGGTCCCATCCCAAAAATGATCAAATTGTAAGAATTTGTGTGGGTTGTAACATTACTGTCAATCGTGGTCAGAAATGGAGTAGTATTCAACTGCAAAACCTTCAGTCTGGCCCTAAACTAGGAATGAGGTGAAGTTTACAAAACTTGTTTGTTCCAAGCATGTAAATCCTTACTGTAAGCATGGACAAAGGCATGTTCTAATCTAAAAGGTTACCATATAACATAGCCAGCATACCTAGAGTATTTCAGAGAATGTGTCAAATGCACAAGAGTTAAATGGGGTCATCTGTTTGGATGGCACCTTCACAACTGGCCAAGCTTGGGGCCATTGAATTGTGGAGGTAAATGCATGGTTATGCAGGTGATGTTGGAGAGAGAGCTGTGGATTTTTCAACCATGGGATGTTGTTCCAAGAAGAAGGATTGCTGGGAAGACATGGGCTCCACCTAACGAAGAGAGGGAAGAACATCTTTGCAGGCAGGCTTGCTAACCTAGTGAAGAGGTCTTTAAACTAGGATCACAAGAGGGATGGTGACCTAAGCCCAGAGATAAGTGGGGAAGTGGGATACCGGGAGGAAACACAAGGAAGAGAGTACAACAGGGGAGGCCTACTAATTCATACTGAGAAAGTAGGGCAATCAGCTAGTTATTTTAGGTTCCTATACACAAACGCAGGAAGACTGGGAAACAAGCAGGGAGAATTGGAAGTCCTGGCACAGTCAAGGATCTATGATGTGATTGGAATAACAGAAACTTGGTGGGGTAACTCACATGACTGAAGCACTGTCATGGATGGGTATAAACTGCTCAGGAAGGACAGGTGAGGGACAAAAGGTGGAGGAGTTGCACTGTATGTAAGAGAGCAGTAGGATTGCTCAGAGCTCCAGTATGAAACTGGAGAAAAAGCCTGTTGAGAGTCTTTGGGTTAAGTTTACAGGTGAGAGCAACAAAGGCAATGTCATGGTGGGTGTCTGCTATAGACCACCAGACAAGGAGGATGAGGTAGACGAGGCTTTCTTTGGACAACTAACAGAAGTTTCCAGATCACAGGCACTGGTTCTAATGGGGGACATAAATCACCCTGACATCTGCTGGGAGAGCAATACAGCGGTGCACAGATAATCCAGGAAGTTTTTGAAGAGTGTTGGAGACAACTTCCTGGATTGCTGGAGGAACCAACTAGGGTCCATGTTCCTCTTGACTCACTCACAAACAGAGAAGAATTGGTAGGGGAAGTAGAAATGGGTGGCAACCTGGGCAGCAGTGAACATGAGATGGTCGAGTTCATGATCCTGAAAAAAGGAAGAAAGGAGAGCAGCCGAATATGGATCTGGACTTCTTTGACTCCCTCAGGGAAATGATGGGTAGGATCCCCTGGGAGGCTAATATAAGGGGGAAAGGAGTCCAGGAGAGATGGCTGTATTTTAAAGAAGCTTTACTGAGCGCGCAGGAACAAACCATCCCGATGTGCAGATAGAATAGTAAATATGGCAGGCGACCAACTTGACTTAACAGAGAAGTCTTCGGTGAGCTTAAACACTAAAAGGGAGCTTACAAGAAGTGGAAACCTGGACAGATGACTAGGGAGGAGTATTAAAATATTGCTCTAGCACACAGGGATGTTATCAGGAAGGCCAAAGCACAACTGGAGTTGCAGCTAGCAAGGGATGTGAAGGGTAACAAGAAGAGTGTCTACAGATATGTTATCAAGAAGAAGAAGGTCAGGGAAAGTGTGGGACCCTTACTGAATCAGGGAGGCAACCTAGTGATAGATGATGTGGAAAAAGCTGAAGTACTCGATGACAAGGTCAGCTCCCAGATTGCTGCAGCACAGTATGGGGAAGAGGTGAGCAACCCTCAGTGGTGAAAGAACAGGTTAAGGACTATTTAGAAAAGCTGGCCACGCCTAAGTCCATGGGGCAGGATCTCATGCATCCGAGGGTGCTGAGGAAGTTGGCTGCTGTGATTGCAGAGCCATTGGCCATTATATTTGAAAACTTGTGATGATCAGGGGAGGTCCCACACAATTGGAAAAAGGCAAGTATAGTGCCCATCTTTTAAAAAAGGGAAGAAAGAGAACCTCACTTCAATCCCCAGCAAAATCATGGAGCAGGTCCTCAAGGAATCCATTTTAAAGCACTTGGAGGAGAGGAAGGTGATCAGGAACGGCCAACATGGTTTCGCCAAGGTCAAGTCATGCCTGACCAACCTGATTGCCTTTTGTGATGAGATAACTGACTCTGTGGATAGGGGGAAAGCAGTGGATATGATATACCTTGACTTTAGCAAAGATTTTGATACAGTCTCCCACAGTATTCTTGCCAGCAAGTTAAAAAAGTATGGATTGGATGAATGGACTATAAGGTGAATAGAAAGCTGGCTAGATTGTCAGGCTCAATGGGTAGTGATCGATGGCTGAATGGCTAGTTGGCAGCCAGTATGAAGCAGAGTGCCCCAGGGGGTCAGTCCTGGGGCCAGTTTTGTTCAATGTCTTCATTAATGATGTGGATGATGGGGTGGATTGCACTCTCAGAAAGTTCGTCAATGGCACTAGATTAAGCTTGGGGGAGAGGTAGATATGCTGGAGGGTAGAGACAGGGTCCAGAGTGACCTAGACAAATTGGAGGATTTGGCCAAAAGAAATCTGATGAGGTTCAACAAGGACAAGTGCAGAGTCCTGTACTTAGGATGGAAGAATCCCATGCACTGCTACAGACTAAGATGCAGTTCTTCAGAAAAGGACCTGGAGATTACAATGGATGAGAATCTGGATATGAGTCAACAATATGCCCTTGTTGCCAGAAAGGCTAATGGCATATTGGGCTGCATTAGTAGGAGCATTGCCAGCAGATCAAGGGAAGTGGCTATTCCCCTCTATTGGGCACTGGTGACACCACTTCTGGAGTACTGCATCCAGTTTTGGACCCCCCACTACATAAAGGATGTGGACAAATTGGAGAGAGTCCAGCAGAGGGCAATGAAAATTATTAGGGGGCTGGGGCATATGACTTACGAGGAAAGGCTGAGTGAACTGGGCTTATTTAGTCTGCAGAAGAGAAGAGTGAGGGGGGATTTGATAGCAGCCTTCAGCTACTGAAAGGGGTTTCCAAAGAGGATGGAGCTCAGCTGTTCTCAGTGGTGGCAGAGGACAGAACAAGAAGCAATGGTCTCAAGTTGAAGTCGGGGAAGTCTAGCTTCAATATTATGAAAAACTATTTCAGTAGGAGGGTGGTGGAGCACTGGAATGAGTTACCTAGGGAGGTGGTGGAATCTCCATCCTTAGAGGTTTTTAAGGCTCAGCTTGACCAAGGCCTGGCTGGGATGATTTTATTGGGGTTGGTCTTGCTTTGAGCAGGGGGTTGGACTAGATGAGCTCCTGATGTTCTATTTTTCTATAATTCTATGAGCTGGAAAAGATGCCAGAGATACAGATGAACACGTAAGAAATGTCAAAGATATTCTGAAAAAAATTGCAAAAACATCATTTTGCTTGATGTTAAATAAAAATCAAATTACTTCATGAATCAAGCTACTTACTTGAGACATTGTATAAATGCAAAGCTTCTGTGTCTCTTAAACTTATGTTGTGAGCTACTGAAAACTCAGCTGTGTCCTACAATGTTTCTGAGCAGAGATTGTTGTTTGTCAATATTAAATTGTCATGGAAGATTCATTCCAGCCTTATCAAGATTTATCAGCTCAGTATCTGTATCATTAAGAAAAAAATGTGAAATGAGTTTGGACCAAGAGAAAAAAATAAGAATTTTAGAATAAGCAAAAGCAAAACTGCATCATTCCAGCATACGGCAGTACTTTACACCTACCTTCTTTTTGGTATTAGTAAACAGTGCTTCTCCAGCATAGGTGAGAGCTGTCTTTTCAACCATATGTAAATACTCAACATTATCAAAATCATGGTATAATTATGCCTAATAATCAGAAAAGAGAGAGGGGCATTAGGCATTATTCTGGAAGAAATTAAGTTGTATGTGTATTTGTTTGGGGAAATATTACTTTGATAACTATCAGATACCCTTGACAGAAATATTGCACCAAATTCTCCTCTCATTTACATTAGTAATAAATAAAATATCTCACAGTTCAATTTGCATTGCATATTTGGCCAACTCACATCCTAGGTTTTATTTCCTAGGTTTTATTGGCACTTACTTGGCACAACCTATATACCTCACTCATGGATTTTATACTTGTTGTAATGTGGCCATTCCAAAGTAATGCTGATAAAACCTTTATTCTGCACTGCATCATCATACATTTTCTCACCATATAGAAAATAAATGTATCTATCTGATCTGCAGCTGGTGCAGTAGTAGCAAGACTAACCACTTTCCCCTTCAAACTTTTCATAAATCAAAAGTGAAAACAATGTATGTAAAATAAGTTAATTATTTGATCTGAAATAATCACTATAGTCAACAATTAAGCTATTGCATGTAATTACAAATTTTCTGATTGCTGACGCTTATCATGGTACTATATGCCAGTTGTAAGAAGTTCCATATAAAGTGTCCCATTACAACATCTTAAATTTGTTTTATAGCTTAAGGACATCTACTGAATCCCCAAAACCATGATATGCAAAAATAATTTATTATTCACTAGCAGGCCTTTGGAGCTGTCAGATATTGTTGTAACAATAATATTACTAGCATACTAAAGCTGTTTGTCTGGGACCAACACTGTCAGTTATAAATAAATTTGACAAGCCAATGAAGCCTGTTCAGAATGTCAGCTGCAATTTTTTTTTTTTTTACTGTGAACAAACTGTAAAAATCTATCTTGACCTCTTTTTCTGGCATCCATCAAAGCTACATAATCTGACAAAGTGATTTGTTAAGAAAATCCATAATGTATTCTCTAGGAGAAGAAATAAAGATTTAAAGGATTTGAGACAATATGTCTTCCAATCATTGCACATGTTTAACCTTTATACAGTTTACTTTTCTTCCTTTAAAAATCTTTAATGTTGGAACACATGTATTTCATACTAAAGCAATTAATGCAATTTTAGTTTATTCTGTAGCTGTTTACTGAATTTTATTAGGCTAATGCTTCCATTTAGAAATAGCTATTGATGTTTAGTGACCCAGAATTATTAAAAAATCCCATACTCTTTGGAGACCAAATACTTGACTGTGATCTACAAATGTGTTGCAAGAATGGTGGCAGTCACTAATTAGGCACAAAGGTGTCCACATGAAATCAATGTTCAGCCAGAAAACCTTCACTCAGAAAAGATTTTGCTAGTTTCCTTCCGTAAAGAAGGGGAATTGTTACTTATTCTTCTAAACAAAGTGTTGGGCCTCATCCTGCAGCTTTTACTCAAGAAAACAGTCCCATTCTCCAGATCCATACACCACCATTCATTTCCCTGGACTGGTTTCTTGGGCAGGAAGTGGGCATAAGAGATGCACAAACTGCCCCCCTATATTTCCCTCATCAGACAGAAATGAGAACTCTCCCCATATCAGGCAAAAAAGAACCACTAGCATGTTCACCCCAAAACCTCTTCCAAAATGTATGTACAGGAAATGCTGTCTATATGAAACTATATGAAGCATGGGACAAAGTGCTAGCTGTACACAAATAACATCCAGCACATCTCCATCACATCAAATATGAACTGGACCCAGTCTTGGCCTTTTCAATGCCCTGTTGAAATCAGCACCAGGATGGAGACCAGCTGGGCAAAACTGAATCCTAGCAATACTGAGCTAATATTGGCAAAGACTTCTTAGCAATTTGAGGATATTCAGAAGAGTGCAAGAGTCTCTCATTGGCCTTAAAGATGTAGGAAATTGTGCAGCACATCCAGTAGCTATATCCCAGGGTGAGTAGTACTCTCTCAATCCCTAAAACAGATTACTTTTTTATTTTAGAAATAGTATGTGATCATGTAGTTAAAAACTGTATTGGAATGCACATGTAGATGGGAGCAGCATGAAGATTGGGCATACAATCTTAGCTTTTGCAATTCCTGATTTTCGTTTATACTGTACAGCCTTAAAGGGTTTTTCTTTTTAAGCACATTTTGTATTAAAGAACCTAGATATTATAAAAAGGGAAAGGACCATTGGTAGAAGAAGTTTCAGTTTTTACTATTTTGAAGTTCTTCAGGCTTACAAAGAAAACCCTGGCAATAGTGTATGTAAATTTCACACTTTGGCAATATTTGGCTAGATGTCACCAAAAAGACCTATCCCACTTACCTATGAGGCTCTGCAAGAGAGACACTGACATGAATCTGTCTTTGGCAGAACGCTCCCTTTTAGGAGCTAGATGGGGAGGACAAGCAAATAGGTCCCATTGCCTCCACCTCAGCAGATTCTGCAGTGGAGTGTCCGTCTAGTGGGGCCAATGTTCCCCCTTCCAGCTGAGGCCTTTTGACTGTTTCTTCCCCACTCAGGGCCCGAGATGAAACAAACAAAACAGTCCACAGTCACTCCACTCCAGCCCAAAGCAGCTTCTTAACCCATTCCGTGCTGTTGTGGGGTTTTTATATATCTATCACAGAGACACTGTTCCAAACACCTTACCAAGACTGCAAGAGTGAACACCTCCTCTCAGGAACAGCTTTGCCTCCCCTCCCCGGCCCCCCGCCCGTGCAACTCCAAAAAGTGCATCATAATAGGGACTATCTCCTGTGATCCTTAGTGACTGGTCCAAAAGGTTATAGGCATCTTCAGTACATTTTTCACTATGCAGATAAATTAACCATATGCAAGTAAACCTGTATGAGTTTAGGGAGAAAACCCCAAAGAACACATACTAAATCCCAAAATGTACTGTGTGTGTATATTGTAGCACTGTGCATGTGTCATAACATGGCCAAACTAAAGCCCGTGTTTCACTGTAAAATATTCAGTCCTCTCTCCTAACATTCCATACCTGGCCCTGATTTCTATGGCAGAGATAGGGGAAATAGCAGGTGCAGTACACTAGTCAATCCATGTAGGGATTTTTCCCTGTTGCAACACAGTGCTGTGAATAGATTCTGGTCATCTGTATTAATTGTATATTTCAGCCTGTATCCAATAATGTGATATGTGTTTGATTTCTAAGAGTAATAAAAGTGATTGAGAGGACATACTCATATTCATACACTTTGCAACACTCTTATCCACAAGGGAGACACAATCAGGAGTCCAGTGATTACAACCCATCAAGACTGAATTGGTCTAAATGGCCAAACAGCTGAACAGTCTCCTGGAAAGGCCATGCTGGAGGCTCCAGCTGACTGGGGGCGGAGGGGGGGGAAGCATATATATCTTCATGGCAATAAATGATCTGTTTTTACATAACTATCTCTATGTAAAATCTTGTGGAGCTAAGGTACTGTAGTTTTTACCTATAGCAAGTCAAGATCAACCAGAAGTGAAAATAAGCCGGTCCGGTCTGGTCCGGCATACCGGTAAGAAAGTGGCTGCCGGTATACAGCTGACCATACTGGCAGGGCCACTGATGGGGGGGCGGGGGCAAAAGGGGCAGCTTCCCCTGGGTCTGGTGATTTAAAAGGGCCTGGGGCTCCCAGCAGTGGCCGGACCCCCTGGCTCTTTAAATCATTGCCGGAGCCCCAGGGCTCCTGGCCACCACCACTGCTACCCCAGGGCTCCCGGCCAACACTGCTGCTACTGCTATCATGCCAGCAACTAGAGCCCTGGACCCTTTAAATCACCACCGGGAGCCCCGGATAGCGCAGCCCGGGCAGCACTGAAGGGCTGGCTGGGGGAGTCTGACCCAGCCCCACCCTTTCCACCTGAGGCCCTGCTCCTTCCAGGGGCCCAGAGCCTCCCCCATCCCCACCTTGCCCAGGATCCCGGCCACCCTACATACCGGTAAATCCATTCAGTTGCTTTCACCCCTGAGGTCAACCCTATTCCCATAACTGGCTACATAGAAGTAAAAGCCCTAGATCTCAGCTAGCTACTTTGAGGTAAAAACTGAAGGCTTTGTCTGCAATAGTATTTTACATCAATAATTCTCTCAAGGGGAAAATAAAACCACACCTTTATTTACCTGAGGCACCCAAGAGGAAGAACAGCAGGGAATTCTGTCACTTGTGACTAGGATGGGTCACAGGAGGGACTGGGTTTGTTAAGAGAATATAAATTGGTTCTGTTCAGTTCTGGCAACTTAAGAGCAAAGTCTATCTAACTTAGCCTGAAGTGAAGCATAAGAATATATGAGCATTTTGTTTTTAAATCCTCTTTTCTCTCTAATGCTTTGTTCAAACCGCTAAATAAAAATACTATGTTTCAAGAAGGTTGATGGCCATTCTCACTGGTCACAAATTCCTGAAGGGAAGAAATACAGGTACCTGAAACCCAGTCAAACCTGCAGGTTATAGATGATTGGGATACCTAGGCAGTGTACCTCACAGTCCAAGAATGGAAGAATCATGAGTTTCCATCCCAAAACAGGCAAGGGCAAGAAAGCCTAAAACCTAAAACCCACTAAGGTGGGTGTACTCAGTGAGACCAGAAAATGGACAGAGGTGCAGCTAGACCTGTAACCTTGACTGTAGTCAGACAATTATCCAGGCTTCCTTCAGTCTAGTCACTTTCTGAATGACACAGTTTGGAGAAGTTGAACCTTTCCCTTGATGATCTGGTGGGGCAGGGGGAAGCAAAACAAAAAAAACACTTTTTCTGTAGCACATGAGCTTCTTTAGCCATAAACTCGTGACCATCCTCCATGCTGCCATCATTTCAGTCTTTCAAGCAGAGTGTCCCTGGAGTCATGTATGAAACCTTATATGCTACCTTTAAATTAAGGTAGCATATAATGCTGGAGGTCCATATTAACCAAGTATTGAAGAGAAAGTGAGACATAATCTGAGGTGAAATCCAGATACAGCTGTACCCAGTGGTGAGCTGGAGCTGGTTCGCACAGGTTCACGTGACCTGGTTGTTAAATTTAGAAGCCGGTTTAGAACCGGTTGTTAAAGGGGTGGGCAAACTCCAGCCCGTGAGCCGGAGCGTCTTGTCTGGCCTGCCTGAGCTCCCAGCTGGGGAGGCTCCCCCGACACCTCCCCTGCCTTCCCCCTTTTCGCGGAGCCTCAGCCACTGGCACCAGTGCTCTGGACCGCTCCTGGGCAGCTTTGCAGCTCCTGCCGCTTTGAGCGGCATGGTAAGGGGATGGGGCTGCGAGCTCCAGCGGGCCGCACGGCATCCATACACGCTGTCCTGAGCAGCATGATATGGGGGCCGGGCCAGGGCTGGGAGGAGGAGTTAGATAAGGGGCAGGGAGCTGTTGGAGGGGGCGAGGTTCTGGGGGGATGGTCAGGGGATGGGGAACAGTGGGGTTGGGTAGGCGTGGGAGTTCTGGGGGTCTGTCAGGGTGGTGGTGGATGGGGTCAGGGCAGTAAGGGGACAGGGAGCAAGGAGAGTTGGGTAGGGGGTGGGACCCTGGGGGGCAGTTAGGGTGGGAGTGTCTCGGGCTTGTACTCACCAGGCAGCACTTAATAACTGGTTCCCTACCAGGTTGGCGGCGGTTCTCGGGTGAAGGACCCACCACCAAAGTGCCACCGAAGACCCGGTAGGGAACCAGTTATTAACATTCTGGCAGCTCATTCCTGGCTGTACCTGATGGCAGTCCACCTGAACAATTTGATTACACATCCCTACAAATAAAAATACACTCCACAAATACAACGTGTAGAGGCTTGATTGTCAAAAATGCCGGCACAATTTTTCTTTAGGTTTAAGATAATAAAAATGCCTATCCAAGGCTCTAGGGACCCTAACATAACTAATTCTAAATACAATTAAATTAAACGTTACCAGAATTGAAATCAATTCCACAGACTCAGCCAGCCAGACCGCTACCAATCCCCTTCATCATCTAGGAAGAGAACAAGGAGTCCAGTGGCACCTTAAAGACTAACAGATTTATTTGGGCATAAGCTTTCATGGGTAAAAAACCTCATTTCTTCAGATGCAACACGACTACCCCCTGTTCCTTGACACAATCTAGGAAGCACACCCTCAGCCTTCTCCAGAGACCCTATCAAACAGAAGTCTATTGAAGAATGTCTGAAAGTCACCAAATTTGGACTATTTTGGACAAACTCTTTACCTTTATTCTCTGTGTAATTACCACCAATTTATGTTCAATTAGTCTGTTACGCATCTAACTGGTAATTTCTGTTTGCAAATATCCAATTTGTGCACTCAACTGTGAGAATTCTCTATCCACACTTCTGAAGATCAGGCTTTAATAGTTTTGAGAAGAGTTGGTTAAAAATGTGGAAAAGTGGCTGAGAAAACACAATTGTTTTTCAAAATAGGAAGCTTTCAAAAATTATTTTAAAATTATTATTTTTAATCCCATCATATGACTAAGCCAACCACTTACTGGAATTAAAAAAATCATTTGTAAATGAAAAATTTCAATATTTTTAAAAATCTATGTTTTTCAAAAAAAGGATATAGAAAAGCCTTTTTTGTTTGTCCTCCAAAACATTTTCAATTTTAAATATTTCAGCCAAGCATACTTTAAAGTCTTTATCTAGTATTATGGCGAGGTAAGGAAATTTTAGAGTAATGGCCCTTCCTCCTGCCTTCTCAGAGATATTCCTTCTCATGTCGTTCATTTAAAATTTTGTCAGCTTCCAAGTCACAAAATAGGGAAGCAGAGAGTTAGGAAAGAGTCATTTGAATAATAAAACAAAACCCTTCTATTTAGGTTATTATACCTCACCCATCAATACTATATTTATATAAAGGCCTGAGGTTCAAAATCCTGGGCTGGATATCACATGCATCTCAGAGTATATAGCAACTCTTGCATAAGCTAACAGAACAAAGTACTTTGTCAGCACTGCTTTGGCCAGGTCTAGTTTAGCTAAACCAAAATGTTATATATATAAGGGGAAAACCTGGGTGATTTTTTTTCAGACAAATAGTTTATTTGATGAAAAATGCAGTTTTGAGTCAACCCAAAACTCTTTGACAATTCAACACAAATTTGCTGCATAGTTTTTTTTCAAGCCAGATTCATAAGGGGACTTAGGCACCATTCACAAAACCAAAGGAGGAGGATGTGGTGCTCTGGCAATTTACATCTGCTGAGGATCTGCCCTGTATATTTTATTCACACGATATTACTAACAAAAACATTATTTATGATACCGTGCACATACTGACTTTCACCTTAATTATCTCTAATGAAATGGAAACATTCCATTATTCTGATAAAAGCCAACTCTGCTATTTAGGGTAATAATCTATAACAAGCACAATGTATTACAAGGCCAGATTGGCAGTAGGTCACATAAGAATAGAATAATTCTTCATATCTTTATAGAAAATGAAGGGGAACATTTCTATCTCAAAAGCCTTTGACCCCCTAAGTACATTGGGACTCTTCATGTTAGCTGCTCAGAAACACAGTGCATTCTGAATAATTGTATCTTAATAAACGCAAACACAAAGTAATAAAATGTTCCCATTTTTGTGTCTCAGGGTGCCTGCACCTATTTAAAAATTACATTACACAAAAAGGAAAAACCACTAAAAAAAACACCTCTACCAACCACTCACGCTGCCTTAAATAAAAAGCCGGAGAGACTAGATGAATCCTTAGTCTGTGCCTTAAAGGTCATTACACTCTTCCTGAATCAAGAGGTAAAATTACGGCTTCAATGAAGCCAATGGCAAAACTCCCTTTGACTTCAGTGGGGCCAGGATTTCTCCTCAGGTCCTTAACTCTTATAAATGAACCACCAGCAATAGATTGATTATGTGAAAGATGTGTTAGTTTAGTTGTCTCAGCTGATTGTAACTGCCAGGTTGGCTCACAGAGTGGGTAAGAGGCAGTCTCCCACATCTCAAGGCTTCTAGGACTATAAAATGATCAGTCATTACCTTTAATAACTGCTGGAAATGCACAGAAAGCCATCACAGTTGTCAATGGATGGATGTAATGTGTTTCCTTTGGCTAATGACAGTGATATATATAACCTCAACCCCTTATAGATAACAATAATCTGATCTACAGGTAACAAAGGCATGGATCACAGTTGAAAGATCTGGATCGAATGGGAGAAATCCCAAACATCTAATAGATACAGATGGAAAAATCACTTTTATCACCCAAGGTATATGAAATTAAAACAAATAGAAGTCATCCACGGACACTCCCAAATTTCAAGCCCCTTGGATGAAGGGTCAATCAACCCCCCACCTGTAACAATGCTGAAGTCTCCCTTGACATATCCTCAGAATTCACCTCCAGTGCACTAGCATCACCTCTGTCTTATCTGGATTTGCTGTCAGTCATCTCACTTTCATCCACACTCTATCAGCCAAGCAGTGGGAAAGCAAAGATACTAAAACATCTGTCTCTCATATAAATGGGGCATTGGGCTGTGCATCATCAGCACATTGTTAGTTACTCAACCCGGCTCTCCCCACACAGTTTCACATATGTGAAGAAAAAAAGGGTGATGAGGAACTTGAGAGAGCCATAGATACCTTGGATCAGATGATCAGTTTTCCAAAAACACCTTCCATGGGACAATACAGGAAATAAATAACCTAATTAGAGATGTGGAGAGGTTGGAAATTCTAATTGACAAAGGATTTTGAAATTTGGCTTCATTTCAAATCAGAAAAAAAACCTAAAATTTTCAATTTCTCCACAAATGAAAATTCAGAAATAAAAACATTTAAAATCATCAAAATGTTTGATTTCAACAGAATCAGAATAGTTTGTTTTGATTTTATATTATATTATATAATGCAAAATAAAAAACTAAATGAAAAGCAATTTTAAAGTAAAAACATCAAAATGTTTGATTCTGAAAGTGTCTGAAATGAAAATGTTGATGTTACTCAAATTTTTATTATTCATTTTTGTCCTAAACAACATTTTGGTGAAATTGGCACATTTTCAGGAAGTATTTCAATTTCAATGGAACTGCATTTTTAACAATAATAACAAAAAGACCCTTCCAAGTGTTTTTCAGCTTTATTTCAGCTCTAAATCTAATGTATAATTTAGCTCTGGCTCACATGTCATCAAGAACTGCAACCAAAAGGCCTGATCTTAAAATGCATTCTGTACACAACTCCACTGAAATCAACAGGGATGTATTTCACATAAACCCTTCATGCTCAGGCTTACAGAGTGCACTGGCAAAGATAAATTAAAGAAAATTGATGGTTTAGAAGCTATTTTGCCTTTGTTTCAAATACAGAGTAATTGTTCTGTTCTACTATAACAATTTATCTGATGATGGAGAACTTAATCAGACATTGTACTGGGGGACACAATAACTGCCTTCAAGTATTTGAAGATATAAACAACAACAAAAAGGAGAGAATTGTTTAAGGTCATTCAGAGATGGCATTATTACCTAAAAAGGAATGAAAATACCGGGAAGAAAAATATGAGAGAATTTCTTAATGGTTAAGAACATAAGAATGGCCATACTGGGTCAGACCCAGGGGCGGCTCTAGCAATTTCGCCGCCCCAAGCAGGGCGGCACGCGCGGGGGGCAGTCTGGCGGTCGCCGGTCCCGTGGCTCCGGTGGACCTCCTGCAGACGTGCCTGCGGAGGGTCTGCTGGTCCCGCGGCTCCGGTGGAGCATCCGCAGGCATGCCTGCGGGAGGTCCACCGGAGCTGCCTGCCGCCCTCCCAGCAACAGGCAGAGCGCCCCCCGCGGCATGCCACCCCAAGCACGCACTTGGCGCGCTGGGGTCTGGAGCCAGCCCTGGTCAGACCAAAGGTCCATCTAGCCCAGTATCCTATCTTTTGACAATGGCCAATGCCAGATGCCCCAGAGGGAATGAACAGAACAGGTAATCATCAAGTGATCTGTCCCCTGTCGCCCATTCCCAGCTTCTGGCAAATAGAGTTTATGATGCTGAGCCAGGCTAAATGACCCAAATTCTACCTTTAAAGACATATTAGAAAAGTATGTAAATGGTAATTAAGGCCATTTCTTATAAAAGCAGTCAAGGACATTGAGGTCAATGGTAATTGGGACAAAATACAACATGGTTTTACAAAAGGTAGATCATGCCAAAACAACCTGATCTCCTTCTTTGAGACGGTAACAATTTTTTTAGACAAATGAAATGCAGTGGATCTAATTTACCTCGATTTCAGTAAGGCATTTGATATGGTTCTACATGGGGAATTATTAGCTAAATTGGAAAAGATGGGGATCAATATGAAAATTGAAAAGTGGATAAGGAACTGGTTAAAGGGGAGACTACAACAGGTCGTACTGAAAGGTGAATTGTCAGGATGGAGGGAGGTTGCTGGTGGAGTTCCTCAGAGATCGGTTTTGGGACCGATCTTATTTAATCTTTTCATTACTGACCTTGGCACAAAAGTGGGGATGTGCTAATAAAGTTTGCAGATGACACAAAGCTGGGAGGTATTGCTAACACAGAGAAGGACTGGAATATCATACAAGAAGATTTGGATGACTTTGTAAACTGGAGTAATAGTAACAGGATGAAATTTAATAGTGAAAAGAGCAAGGTCATGCATTTAGGGATTAATAACAAGAACTATTGTTATAAACTGGGGAGGCATCAGTTGGAAGTAACGGAGGATGGGAAGGACCTCAGAGTATTGGTTGATCACAGGATGATTATGAACCGCCACTCTGATATGGCTGTGGAAAAAGCTAATGTGGTCTTGGGATTCATCAGGCAAGGTATTTCCAGTAGAGATAAGGAGGTGTTAGTACCGTTATACAAGGCACTGATGAAACCTTATGTGGAATACTGTGTGCAATTCTAGTCTCCCATGTTTAAGAAGGATGAATTCAAACTGGAACAGGTACAGAGAAGGGCTACTAGGATGATCCGAGGAATGGAAAACCTTTCTTATGAAAGGAGACTCAAAGAGCTTGGAATGTTTAGCCTAAACAAAAGAAGGCTGAGGAGAGATATGATTGCTCTCTATAAACATATCAGAGGAATAAATACCAAGGAGGGAGAGGAATTATTTAAGCTCAGTACCAATGTGAACACAAAAACAAATGGATATAAACTGGCTAGCGGGAAGATTAGACTTGAAATTAGATGAAGGTTTCTAACCACCAGAGGAATGAAGTTCTGGAACAGCCTTCCAACGGGAGTAATGGGGCAAACAACATATCTGGCTTCAAGACTAAGCTTGATAAGTTTATGGAGGGGAGGGTATAATGGGATAGCCTAATTTTGGCAATTAATTTGTCCTTGACTACTAGCGGTAAATATGCCCAATGGTCTGTGATGGGATGTTAGATAAGGTGGGATCTGAGTTACTACAGAGAATTCTTTCCTGGGTGTCTGGCTGGTGAGACTTGCCCAGATGCTCAGGGTTTAGCTGATCACCATATTTGGAGTCGGGAAGGAATTTTCCTCCAGCGCAGATTGGCAGAAGCCCTGGAGGTTTTTTGCCTTCCTCTGCAGCATGAAGCACGGGTCACTTGCTGGAAGATTCTCTGCACCTTGAAGTCTTTAAACCATGATTTGAGGACTTCAATGGCTCAGACACGGGTTTGATACAGGCGTGGGTGTGTGAGATTCTGTGGTCTGCATTGTGCAGGAGGTCAGACTAGATAATCATAATGGTCCCTTCTGACCTTAAAGTCTATGATTCTATGAAATAGCTAACAGAGCCATGTTACATACACTAGAGCTTTGGAATGCAAACCTGTATTGGTAGAGAATTAGAGGTAAATACTAACAGGTATTCATATGTGTTTATTTATATCTTGTTAGAGGTCAACAACGTAACTATACTGTTCATGTCTGTTACTATATTCTATTAATTCAGAGATCAGAAGGGAATATTAACATTTAGATGGAACTTGGGAGTGATATCAATCATATATGATTAACAAGATTTTTAGTAATCCTCATAATATTTGACTTTGCTGTCTGGGTGGGGGCCCACAGCTGGATTGTTTTAAGGGAACTGTGGTTTTGGCTTCTGGGTAACCATTAAGGTATTGTAAAAGCTGTTTTGTTGCTGGCTTGGTGGAGCTAATTCTTAGAATAATCACCAGTTTTGGGGATTGTCTGTCTCATTCTTTGCAGTTTGCCCTGATTGAGCAATCTCAGTGTGGCCCCTCCAGGCAACAAAAGTCAGAATGGTGAAATTTTCTTGCGAGGAAAGTGGTGAAAGTTCCAGTGGTTGTTTTTCTTTCCTCTGTCTAACTTCTATGATTATATGATTTCTAATCTGTGTAGGAATTTCATCAACAGTCCTACAGATAGTGTACTGTATTCCAACTTCAGTGTATGTTTGTGTGCTTTAATCATTGGAAAGCCAAGTCAAAGAGATGAGTTTTTTATTTGGGTCTGAATTCAGTGAGGCACGTGGTTATCCTTGTCTTTATAGTCTAGGGTCAGCTCCTGTTAAAGTTATATCTCCCAGGTTCATGAGCCTCATTCTATTGATTGGCATTATTAGGTTTCAGTGAAAAGAGCTGTAATGAGAGGTTCTTATTTCAGAAGCAGAGATGATCTCTTATATAGCTAGCACCAATTTCATAAGAGACTTCAAATGTTTTATCTCAGGGCCTAATTCTACTCTCAAACTAGCCTAAATGTGCAGGAATGTCACTAGAGTCAATGGAGTTACAGAGATGTAAAATCACTGTGAGATCAAAATCAAGATCTGAGATTCCAATGTTCCCTGATGGAAGGAGAGTCTCCCAAGTCTCAATCCAGATGAAGGATCAGGCAGTCAAATCAAGGTACAAACATCATGGCTCTAATATCTGACAATTTAGAGAATGAGCAGGTTCATTCACCTAGTCCTTCCCTTCCATACATTAACTGATTTTAATTCCAAGCTCCCTCTTGGAGTTAACAGTTTACACTTCTGCATTCCTTGCCCAATTTATCTACCATTAACAAATGGCAGTCCAGTGACAATTCTCCAAATGTTTTATATTCTTATTCTTCTTATTTTTATCTGTCCATACACTCCAGTTGTATACTTCCAAAGTTCTTCCTTATAACTTCCCCACATTCACCTGTCCCCATGGAAACTAGAAAAACAGGCTTTCTGTTCCTATAGTGCTCTTTGGGGACAACCTAATGATATTAGCGGATTTTTTACTACAAAAATGTAGTAGAACATCTTTCGTATACCTCACAAGAGCTTTCAGACTCTATTACAAAATAATCCAACTAGTAACAGTCCAGGTCTGTCACAAGATGCTTCTCATTTCTGACCTCAGTTTCTAAAACATGAAATAATTGGTCCTACCAATGTCTAAGTAAAGAGATGAATAGATGCCATCCAGGATTCACCTATAGCAAATGTATCAGGTAAAAAAAAAATCACGGCAGGGTCAGAAGGACTAGAGAGAGAGAGAGAGAGAGAAGAATCAGTAGAAAGTTGATTATCTGAATCCTATTTAGAACCTCACCCTCTGTCTTAATATGTGCGTCAGGCAACCCCCCCACCTAAATAAAGATACAGTAACTCCTCACTTAAAGTCATCCCGGTTAATGTTGTTTCATTGTTACCTTGCTGATCAATTAGGGAACATGCTCGTTTAAAGTTGTGCAATGCTCCCTTCCAAAATCCTTTGGCAGCTGCCTGCTTTGTCCACTGCTTGCAGGAAGAGCAGCCAGTTGCAGCTAGTTGATGGGGGCTTGTAACCAGGGTGGACCGGCAGCCCCCCTATCAACTCCCTGCTCCCCTAAGTTCCCTGTGCTGCAGCCGCCCAGCAGGCTATCAATTGCAGGCTATCAATTGGCAGCAGTTCAGCTGTCCTTCCCCCCACTGCTATGTGCTGCTCCTGCCCTCTTGCCTTGGAGCTGCTCCCAGAGACTCCTGTTTGCTGTGTGGGGGGGAGGGGAAGGGCTAATGTCAGGGTGTCCCTCTCCCCCCTGCTCCTGCACCCCGCTTACCCCTTCTCCATATAGAGCAGGGAGGGGACACAAAGGGAGAGAGACAGAGAGAGCTTGAGGCAGCAGCTGTTGTCTCAACTTCCTGATTCACTTAAAAAGACAAAGAGTAGGTCAGCTTACTTAAAGGGGCAGTATGCATCTCTCTCTCTCTCCCACACACTGTCTGCTATGCTGTCTCCCCTCCCCCCTGTTCGTGCTGCCTTGTGTGTGAGGCTACATTAACAACAATGTTTTAACCCTTGAGGGCTCAGCCGAGTGCTAGTTCATCATTTAGCAGTAAGGCATTCCCTGGGAAATATCCCACCCTCTTCCACCCTCTAATTTCACAACCAAGCTTCACAGTCATGATAGCTGTGAACAGTATTACATTGTTTGTTTAAAATGTATACTGCGTGTATATCTATATAATGTATAATTTCCCTGGAACCTAACCCCCCCCCCATTTACATTAATTCTTACGGGGAAATTGGATTCGCTTAACATTGTTTCACTTGAAGTCGCATTTTTCAGCAACATAACTACAACATTAAGCGAGCAGTTACTGTCTATTAATTATGTAAATATATTTCCATGATATCTGCAATAAGGTTTTATATATTTAGTACTGCTGCCTCACAGCTTTTGTTTGTGTGTTTACCGAATACAACTTTTTTTACCACTTTACTTTAAATGAATATATAATGTATCTTATAGTTATTAATAGAGCTAGCTAAAAGTTTAACTGAATAATGTGTAAAATAATTTCATATTTTGAATAAATTATTCAGTTTATCATCACCATGGTTGTTATTATTATTCCAATTAGCTGTACTAATTAGTAAAGGTGGTTGGAAAATAGAACTAATTTTGGAAAAAAAATTGTAAAATTACTTGATCATTTTTCATCAAAATTTTCTTTTGACATAAGTTGTCTGACCCCTCCGTTTGTCTTAAAATATTTTCTGTGGCTCCTTTTAGAAGTTATTCTATACTTCTGCTTCCCTTTGAGCAGTTGTTATTGTATAAGAATGCTATATGCTGTTGCCCATTTGCTGAGAAGTAGCAGTTTGGGGGACTTTGCAGTTGGTCCTCGTCTATTTATATTCACAAAATAAAACAAAGCTACACACTGGCAATTCCACTTGCAGAAAATCCAGATGCAACTGCACAGGCCTTGTCTATTTTAGGCTATTTTGCTTTTTTATCTCACAATCCCTACCACTGTTTTCAATGCAGAGTTGTCTGGTGATATTCATAAGAACGTATGAACGGCCATACATGGGTCAGACCAAAGGTCCATCTAGTCCAGTATCCTGTCTTCTTACAGTGGCCAATGCCAGGTGCCCCAGAGGGAATGAAAAGAACAGGTAATCATCAGGTGATCCATTCCCTTTTGCTCATTCCCAGGTTTTGGTACACAGAGGCTAGGGACACCATCCCTGCCCATCCTGGCTAATAGCCATGGATGGACCTATCCTCCATGAACTTATCTAGTTCTTTTTTGAGCCCTAGTTCTTTTTGGCCTTCACAACATCCTGTGGCAAAGAATTCTACAAGTTGACTCTGCGTTGTGTGAAGAAATACTTCCTTTTGTTTGTTTTAAACCTGATGACTATTAATTTCATTTGGTGACCTCTAATTCTTGTGTTATGAGAAGGAGTAAATAGCACTTGCTTGTTTACTTTCTCCACACCGGTCATTATTTTATAGACCTCAATCACATCCCCCTTAGACATCTCTTTTCCAAGCTGAAATAGCCTGTTTTACACAGGAAGTCAGACTAGACAATCTAGTGGTCCGTTCTGTCTTTAAAAATCTAAGAATCTATGAAACAGGAGTGTAGACAAGACAATACATGTCACTGGTCATTACACCACCTTATCATGTAGAGTTGCTTCGAAGAGCACTAAACAACAGTGGGAAAAATACATCTGTCTGTGGAAATCGGTCAACATCTATGGATTAGTTGATAGAGCATTGGACTGAAACTCAGCGGACCTGGGCTGTCTTCCTGGCTCTGCTGCTGGATGACCTTGGGCAAGTCACTTAACCTCCGTGTCTTGGTTTCCCCATCTGTAAAATGGGTACCTATACCTTCTTTGAGATCTACTGATTAGAAGTGCTATATAGAATGTGGGTATTATTATTATTCCTGCCACCTAAGGAACTGAACTGCTACTTAGACATACTCAACTTAAGTTAATGTCTTAAGGGATTACCCTCTCTGCAAGTCTCCATCCAGACAAGAGAAATTGCTTAACCCATACAATTCTCTTAAACAACTATTGTGGTGCAGCTGCTTTGGGCAGCTCTTCTGCTGCCTGACAAATTTGATGGAAACCAGGAGAAGTTTTGGGGGTTCCTGAAGCAATGTCAGCTCCTTTTCTTGATATGCCCTTCATCATTACCCAAGAAGCAGGCTTGTGTGGGGCTCATCTTAAGTTTTGACTAGGGAAGCCTTGGCCTGGTCTTCTCCACTCCTGGAACAGTCCAGCCCCCGCTTGTGAGAATTCGAGGAATTCATTCAAGCCATGTCCATTATGTTGACCACCCCAACCATATGTGAATAGCCAAGACAACTCTCCAAGCCTTATGGCAGGGATGGCAACCCATTGTCATATACACTGGTGAATTTTGTTGTTTGGCTTCTCACATTGGGTGGAATGAGGCAATACAACACCACCATTTATGCCCAGGGTTAGACAAAGTATAAAGGACAAGCTTATGTGAAAGAGGCCTCCACTCAGTTTGAACAATCTGATTGTCTATGGTCTGGAACAGCAGCCATATGAAGTGTGTTACATGCACAGGTTTGGTGTGTCCAAGTGACTAGACCCCAGGACTGGATTTTAGTCATGGCTCTGCCACTAGCCTACTGGTGATCCCACCTTACTGGGATAAAAATATTGGCCACTTTGTTGGGAGATGCTTTGAGATCTATTGATGAAAAGGGCTATAGAAAGCATTATTGCTTTGCAGCCCCACCATCTGACTCTTGGTTTTAAGAGGAGGCAGGGGGGAAAGAGGATATTTCCTCATGCTCATTATGTCAATAAAGCCAAAACTTGCTAACTTTATGCAGATTTCCCCGTTTTTCAACCTTGAAACTTACCTTCTTGTAGAGTACAATCATTCTTGGTCTCTTCCTAATCAGTGATTAGCAGATATTAAACATCAGCATGATTCCATTAATTCTCTCATTTTGTAACCATCACAAATGTATTTAAAGTCTATTACTGTGCTGTTCGTGTTTTGTGGCCTAATTATAGGCAGCATTCTCAAAATGGGTTTTTAAAATAAATGGTTCTGTAAAAGTTACTTATTGAGCATTTTGTCTATACTAAAAAACATTTTGTTTAAAAATAGTTATTTCAGTTTGTAATGCAGTCATGCAAACCATTTAATTGCTGAGATATGTACATAATCTACTTAAAATCATTTTACTACTCAGTATTTGATTTTGTATTTTTTTAAAAAAATGTACTAAATTGTTCATTGATCATATAGGTATCTACAGCCACACATAACCCAAACACAAGCCATGTTAACACAACCTCTGATGCTTTTATATCAGATATAGCAACAGATCAGCACAGCTGACTGTCACTCATTCCATGGGCACATTTGGGAAGTTATTCTGCCTTAACACTGCTGAGGTTGCTGTCAAGGTTTTGGTTTAGAGAGTAAGTCTGATTAATTTGGGGTATGTGTTGCTTTTTAGTATCTGTTGTAAATGGAAGTGAAAGCCTTATAAAGTGTTGGAGTGTGTTAGCAACAGTATTGTAGGTAATATGAAGATGGAAAGGAATTCATAAGTCTTTGACTGGAATAGATATTTGTTATTTCCATGCTTTTAAGGTTTTGAGTGAATAGAGTGTGTCCGGACACTACATTTAGTTTGTTTGATAAATTCCTGGTTTTTACATATAGCTTGGTGTACCTCAGCAAATAGCTCTTCAGGCTATGCTTAGGTGGGGGAAATTGACCAGCACAGCTACTCCAGAATAACTATTCCACTATAGCTATTCTGATATAATTTAGCTATTCTGGAATAACTACCCCCCTTTTGTTGTCTGCAGTGTTGTTGTAGATGTGCCAGTCCCAATATAAGAGAGACAAAGTGGGAGAAGTAGTATCTTTTATTGGATCTTCTGTTGTCTCTCTCACCAACAGAAGCTGGTCCTGTAAAATACCCTCTGTGTACCTACATTCTATTCTGGAATGATTCCTCCAATTCCAAAGTGGAGTAATTATTCTGGAATGAAGTCACTTATTTCAGAATAGAGTTATTCCAGAATAGCTTTAGCAGAAAAATTATTCTAGATTAACTATGCCAGTCAATTTTCCCCATGTAGACAAACCGTTAGAATCAGGGAGAAGGGGACTTGCACATGCTTGGGATTCAGATGGATAAACTGCACAGTTCAAGCAGCTCCTGTGTTGACTCTCCTGAAGAGTGAGATGTGTTTGATAGTAATTTTTTCATATATTACATCTTGTCCTTGCTTAATGGGTACTAAAATTAAGTATATCATAAGCAACTCTCCATGTTTAGAAGTGACGATATAACCATTCAGCTCAAGGGAACATCTATGAATGAGTCTGTCTCATCACTTACATCCCAAAACAGCTTCTCTTGGACATATGGGAATTGCCAGAAGTGCCTGCCTATTTTACTCCCCTTTCTTCTGGGCCTCTCATCTTTGAGAGTACGAAGCATACTTCTTAACCTACAAACATCCCAACATGGGAGAGCTGAATCTGTGATAGCTACCATCTCAGCCAACACCTAGGACTGAACAGATGACCTCCAAAACTAAAAGCATAAGTACTTACAGCTTCTAGTAAAGAACCACACTTACAATGGGAGACTTGTCACAGACTCTCATCTTCTGCAGATTGGGTACAGAGGGGGCTATATAGCACACACTGGCAGGTGGGTTACACAAGCAAAATTTAAATAACTGAAATGTGAAACGTGTATTTCGGTGATCCATACCTTAATTTGTCATATTTTTTACAGTTCAAAAATCTGTTTTACAGAGTACTGCTTGCTCTGTGGCAGACACCCCAGCTCCCCAGGCTACCATCTTTACCATTGACTAACTCTCCATATCCCTGGGCTACCTGGATGGCCAACTTGCCTGGCTGTTGGCTGGCAGCAGCCAGAGCAACAGGAATGATCTGATGTTTCCCAAATGAAATATTTCAGAATTTTCAAGTCCTGCAAAAAAATCATTTTTTAACTCTGATTTGGAATATTTTTTTTCCAAAAAACTCATTTTTTCATGACAAAAATTTCACTTCCCAGACAGTTCTAGTAATCGGGAATCCTGTATACTATCTCTGTCTTTGGGAGAGAAGTGTGGCTTACAGTAATTAAATACAGAACAACCCAAACTGGTTTCTTCATTCTTTAAGGCACTATGGTGCAATTGATAAGCTGGGGGGTTGTCATGTTAGAAACCTGGGTTCTTGGGCTGCAATGACTTTGCATATGCTCTCTGAGAGCTTATTTTGGAAGCAGAGATGTTTGGGAGTTCTTCCACCTCTTGTGGGCTGGAGTACATGACCTAAGTTAATTGCATGGGTATTTAAGCAGAGCTTACAGGTGAAATTTGAACGTCTGATCTCCTTTTTAACTCAGAGACTGTTCCGGTAGGCTACAGGGGGATTTAGTAAGTCTCTGCCTCTACATGAGTGATGCTATTTGCCCTGCAGCAGATTTGTCACTGTTTACCCTGCCTCACGTATTTTCCATTATAGCTAAATTGTTATAAAATGCTCTATAGACAAACACTATCTACGCATAACTGATATTGAAGGAATCAGCACATGAAGAGCAATGATGTGAATAAAGGACAGGTATCAGAGTGTTTTATATTTCTTGCTGGAGGGGAACATAGATAAGTGAGACAATTCAAAAATTGCCAAAAGGGGTGATTTTTAAACTCATACTTTTCTCTCTGTATCAATTCATTTTCCATCAATCCAACATGAAAAATTCAAACACTGCTCAAACTCTATATTCTATGCTTCCATCCTTGCCATTTCAATGCATTTTTTACTAAATAGAGGTTTAAATTGAACTCCATATTGTAAACTTAACTATGGTGCAGATCCTACTACTGCTATACTGAACAATAATAACCTTCCCCACATTGTTCTGCTAACATGAAGCAGCACCCCCATTAAAAATAAGGAAGTTACTCCTCATGCCAATTTATACTTACCTTTTCATTTAAGACTGGCAAAAAACTAGGGTGGGTTTTGAAATATCAAGGTTTGGCTATAAGTAACTGGAGTGAGACCACAAACTCACTTCGGCAGCCATCAGATCATAAAGGTTTTTAGCTACTCATCATCTGTTCTAGAGAGTAAAAGTTCCATGTATAATAGACAGGTGAGCTATCAAGCTCATAAGAGACATTTTAAAATGCTGGAACCATATATTGGACTATAATTTATTGTGCCTTCTAGCAATGCAAAAATACATTTACACTTCTATAGTGCCATACATTCAAGGCAATATACAAACACTGACAAATTGGTCCTCATGACTCCCATGAGAAAAATGTGCTATAGGTGTTATCCCTGCTTTACATATGAGGAAACTGAGGCACAGAGAAATTACATGTGACAGTCTGAACATAAGAGCACAGCAAGTCACTGGCAGAGCCACAATTAGAGCTCAAGAGTTCCTTGGCCCTATGTTCCATCAAATCCTTTGCTACCACACAGCCTCTGTCATGGCCAGAACCAGGAAGTTCAGAGACAAACAAAAGAAGAAGATAATCAAATAATTTCAAAACTCAGTAAGAGCTTCTGGCTTGGTTCAGTGAGTTTTAAACACCAGAAGAGATGGGGTCATCAGGTAGCCATTGAAGTTCTGGCAGACTCAGAGCTGGACATTTGAATACCTAAGGCCTCCCTCCTCTAAAAGCTTTCTGCAGTGTGGGTTTGGCCCAGGGACGCCCAGAGGATTCAGGGGGCCTGGGGTCCCCACCGCTGAATTGCCGCCGAAGACCCAGCACTTTGACGGTGGGTCCCAGAGCGGAAGGACCCGCCGCTGCTGAATTGCTGCCGAAGACCCGGAGCGGAAGAAGCTCCGGGGGCCCAGGCCCTGCGACAGTTTTCCGGGGGCCCTGGAGCGAGTGAAGAACCCCTCTCCAGGGGCCCCGAAAACTCTCGTAGGGGCCCCTGCAGGGCCTGGGGCAAATTGCCCCACTTGCCCCCTCCCCCTCTGGGCGGCTCTGGTTTGGCCAGGTGGGAGCTGTGATGATGAAGCAAACCCCAGCTCTGGCCATAGCTGCTGGGGCAAGAGAGCAGTAGGGAGTGCACCCTCAGAGGCTGACACTTTGTTCGCAGCAGCTGGGTTGGAGCATAGCTAACAAATCAACTGCTAAGGCACGTGACTTACGTCTCATGTTTTTAAATTGCATTTGATTTTCAAGAAGGAAAAAATAGGGGAAGATGGATGCTGACCTTGTCATTGGATTTTGATATGTGATTCTTTTTGCAACTCTGACCCATGTCATGTGAATGGAGTCAAGAAATAAAGGTCAGTCTCATAAAAGCACTCCATCATGTCATATTATTATTGACACTAAAGACAAAATGTACTCTGAAGGCATCACCTCTTGTTTTGAAACCACAGTTGTCTCCAATGCATTACATATTTAGACTCTTCAGGTACTGCACCAGCCATTTGGAATAGATGTGTGCCCACACCCCCTACTATGTTATGACAATTTTTCTGACACATCTTTCCTTCTTTCAACTTCTGCATTTGTAATATCATTTGAGGAACACAACATCATTAACTCCTTGACACCAGCAGCTGGGTTGCATCCCATGGCTGGGAAGGGACTGCTGTGAAACAAGAAAATCCAACTGCAGGCTTCAAAAGCTTGAGGAGCTTAGAATATTGACTTCATTGACTGAAGCCCTTATGTTAGATGAAATGTTCAAAAGATATTTTCCATATGTGAGAGATTCACCCATAATTCTCCTGGTATCCCACAGAGCACAATGTGACAATCTAAGCATTTAATTATAGCTTGGTATTGTAAACAGTGAACTGTGCTGATTTATTGTGCAGAATAACACACATGTATATGCATATTTTTACACATTTTCTTTTAATTCTTTATGATTCTGAGAATTCTCTCTTCTTTTTCTATCTCTGTTTTAAGTCTGTCACAGTTGTTTTAGTCTTAAAACTTCAAAGTCAACCAGAAATGGAGTTCTGATCAATACTTATATGTAAAAAAAATAACCACCACCACAGGCTGAGCTTTGCAATGCTGTTGTATTGCCTTTGAATCAGTAACTCTTGCCATATTATAAAAGGTCACAGCTCAGAGTTCAGTAAACCATTCTTAACAGCAATTTGTGCTCAGATTCAAAGTTAGATGGCAGATGTCACTGTTATTATTGTTTGCTTTGCTGGAGAGGAAGTGATGGCCGTGGTAATGGTACTCCCATTAGCCATCCAAGCATGATTTATTGCATGTTCTTTCCAACCAAATCTAGTTTAGATGAATTCCTAAATTCCCTCAGGAACCCAACCTTTTGCCCCTCTTTGGTCACTTCTTCAAGCTCTTCTTCCATCTGAAGGACAGATGAAGGGAAGGGGAATAAAGTTTAGTTAGAGGATTTAATAATCCCTTCCTTTCCTGTCAATTCAAGATTTCCTTGGAGCATAGAGAACACTGGTCTCACACAACAAGACACAATACTAAACTAATGAAAGCTTCCAGGGATCCACTAGATATATGTCAGTGACCCATAATAGAACAAGATCTATAATGTATTACTCCTAAAGTATTAAACATTAGTTTATTTTTAAAAATGGCACTCTGAAATATACTGTCTGCTTCCTTTAATCAGTATCAGCTATCAATGTGAACCAATATTATGGGGAAAAATACCACTAGTCATTCTTGTCCTAGTTTTAAAATAACTAAGATATGCTAACTTACAAACATATGGACAGCAGCTGGTTGTCATATTCATTTTGCAATTATTTTCATCCTCCTCAAGAATGCCCCTAAAATAAGCCACTGGAACATGTCAAATGTTTATCCAGGAGATTTGTGTGTCATATTCTTAGTAACTTCCTTTCCAACTATTCAGTTTTTCTACAGTAAAAAATTAATATGTTTTGAAAGGGATGCCTTTAATTATTTGATGGTACATATTCCCTTCATGTTACAACAGGCACAATAGCAGCCCTCTGGGCAAACAGCTTTTTACATATTTTAACAATAATAAGTGTCTGTCATTCCCTCCATCAAGAATTTAAATGTAAACATGAGTAACTTTTTTTCCCTTTTTAAAAAAAAAGCCCTATTTCTTTTGTAATCAGTAACACTTCTGAGACATCTTCAGCACCATTTAGTATGTAGCCAGACTGATTATTGTTTGCAACAAGGGATTTATCAATTAATTTAAATTCAAATTCTTTTTATTGTTTGAAAGTCTTAGAAGTTTTGGAGTTCATTTGGAACTAAATTATAATAAGCAGCATCACTGAAAAACAAACAGAATGTAAGTGAAAAACTGTACCAGAGTGAATCACTGTGATCTAATGAATAGGGCACTAAAGTAGGAGGAAGAAGGACCTGTGTTCTATTTCACTGATCCACTGTGTTTACCAAGTCCTCATTGTAAAAAACTGTGAAAAATAAGTCTCAAGATCCAGCTGGTCGAAGGAAATGGAAGATGTACAGGACACATCTGTAGTTGACAGCTTGGCCCAATCTGTAAGAAAATCAAGCTTGTCCACAAAGTGATCACTAACCATCCAAGGAAGACAGACAATCGTTGGTGGGAATTCAATATTCAGAAGAATCGAAATCATTTTACCCTTTGACTTGCAGTGAGAGTCTTCTCGACTGGTTCCAGATACTTGTTCTTACAGGACAGGGTGTCAGCCTTTCTATTTCTTGCTCCTGGGAGACAGGTGAATATGAAATCAAAGCAGGAAAAGAACAGTGATCAGCGGATCTGTCAGTAGTTGAGGTCTCTGTCCATTTGAAGATATTCCAGGTTCTTGTGATTTGTGAACACTTGGACAGAGAACCTGTTACCCTCCAGGAGGTGATACCATTCCTCTAATGCTGCCTTGATAACTAAGAGTTCCTTATGAGATATATCATAATTCTTCTACGCTGGGGCTAGCTTGTAAGAGTAATAATAGGCATATAAGTGGAGTGGAGCAAAATTGAATTTATTGATCTCCACTGTGAATGGTTTTGTGGGATCTGGGTGAATTAAGATGTGTACTGTGGTTAACTTCTCTTTTAGCCAATCAAAGGTGGTTTGGGCTTACAAGGACCAGGTTAACTGGACTCCTTTTTGCAGGGGTGCCAGCACAGGAGCAACTAGGCTGGAAAATCCATCAGTGAACCACAGGATCTTACAGTGTTGGGGGAGTCCTTATTTAAGACTAATAAGGGTGACTCCTTATTTGTGAAATTTGTGAGAAAAAAAACACATGAGGAGATACCGCATGGTGTTATTGTAATAATGTTTAAAACATTGTTTAAGAAGAGAAGTAAATGGGTGGAAGAGGCACCTAGTGGACTAAAGTTAACCCCCTTTCTCTGTTAGAGAAGGAGATATTATATTTGGGACATGCCCTTGGATGGAAGGTGCAGTGGAACTGGTTATAATATTTGATACCTTAGAAAACATGTTTGAGAAATATGTAGAGCTGTACAAGCGTAATGCCAGTAAAAAGCAAACGGACATAGTATGGCTGTTGTGGCAAGCTGTAAAAAAGGCAATTGCATGTAAGGGAGAAGTCTGTGCAGAGTTACAAACGTTACAAGAGAATTTTAAAACTTGCTAGGAAAATTTGGAGAGAGAAGTAAGGCAGGCACAGATAATGCAAACTCAGAACAAATGGGAAAACAAAATAGGGAATTGGAGAAAAGAATGATGGACTGAGAAAACGTTAAAGCAGACAAAGATAATTAGACCATCAAGTGATAGAAATGAAACAGTTAATTTAAGATTTGACTAAGGAAAAGGAAAAGATTGCAAGCGATTCCCACAGTTAGTGCCAGAAAACTATAGCAGCATTGAAAAAGAACGTGAAATTACAGGAGCCATAAGTTGTGGCTGTATGTCAAAGAGAGAAATTTGGATTTGGATTCTGATATTTGGTAGGAAGAGGATCTGCAAGGGGGTCAAGAGAAAAGGGAATTTGACCAATCTCAAGAGGGGCTTTATACTAAGTTGAGGGAAGAAATAAGAAACTGTCCAGGACAGCCTAAGCCAGAAAAGTCTGTAGCAATGATAGAACAGAGATCAACCATTACGGATGCAGTGGGGGAGATACAGTCAGAGCAGACACAAATAATTCCTGTGAGTCATACTTACAGTTGATGGTAAAGATTTAGGCCCAGTGAACATGAAAAATTTAGCTACATGGCTAGTACAGTGGGAAGAGTTAGAAGGAACAGAGAATTTAAATATGAATGAATTTTATAAGTTAATCAGGGCAGCTACCACTGGAAAGATTAGAGAGGCAGTAGTTCAAGCGAAAAATGCTTTGGACAGGCAGCCAGAAGCATGCCAACTGATACCACTATTTATTATGTTGTTAGGGAAAGAGATAGATCAAAGACCCATGAAGGTATTATATAGTGCAGATTACATGAAGCCTGGAGATTCACCCAGAGATTACCTGTTAAAGAGAATAACATTGGGATTATTGGCTGGAGAAATACAACCGGTGACTAATCCCAGGGCAGAGGTCACCAGACATGTCACAGCTGATTCTTTGATGGCAGTTGATTTGAATCAGATAATTTTGGAATGATGGGTTTGAAGGATTGAACAGAAATTAATTATCAATGTCTACTAATTTGGTGTACCAAGCAGTCCAGGATGAGGGATTAACTGTTAAGAATGCATGGGAACATTGGATAGTATGCCAACGAATGATGAAAGGGGGAAGCCAGGTAGAAGGATTGAAACCCAGAGTACCTTTTGTTGAAGCAATAACATATTCAAATGAGAGTGCTTATAGATCAGGATACCGTGAGAGAGGAAGAGGCCATGGTAGAGGACAAAACACCCCACCGCCAGGAGGTAGAGGGTGGAATAATCAAAACGAGCCCCAGAAGGGAGTAGATGTGATTCAGAATATCGCTTGGAGGTATTTGAAATTGAGGGGAGTAGATATGGATATGTGGAATGGGAGATATACTGATGAGTTGATCAAAGAAATGCAAAGAATGGAAAAAGAGATGTTTAAGGGGCAGAAAAAGGTTGCAGCTATGCAAGCTGAGGGTTCAGCGAAACCTGCTCTATAGGGAAGCCCCGATGACAAGTTGCTCCCATTGGAAATGGGTCCTCAGGACTGGGAGATGGTAACTAGATTAAGATGGGATTCAAATGGGAGGCCTAGAACAACTGTCATTGTGGGAGATAATGGACCCAAAGATGCCCTATTGGATAGTGGGGCTGGTGTAAATATTGTAAATAGACGTTCTGATTTGACTCCATATGTGTCAGAGATCAGTACAACAGCCTCCTTTATTGGGGAAGGTGTGACAGGAAAAATGTATCATTCAGTAGAAATATCTATACCTGGAGAGAGAGTGGGGGATTTTTGTTGTAAAGAACAAATGCTTCAGACAGATTAGGAGGCTGAGCCAGTAATATTGGGGACTCCTTTTTTTGAAGAGGAATTGGTTAGTTCTGGTTTAACTAATGGAGTTCTGTGGCATGTGCCCAGCTGCACAGAAAGCGCCTGACAGCAGGGTATATTCCAAGAATATGTGCTGCAGAAGCAGTGCAGGAGATTATACTGGATCAACAGGATGTGTGGGTAAAGGAGTTTAAGAACATAAGAACATAAGAAAGGCCGTACCGGGTCAGACCAAAGGTCCATCTAGCCCAGTATCTGTCTACCAACAGTGGCCAATGCCAGGTGCCCCAGAGAGAGTGAACCTAACAGGCAATGATCAAGTGATCTCTCTCCTGCCATCCATCTCCATCCTCTGACGAACAGAGGCTAGGGACACCATTCTTACCCATCCTGGCTAATAGCCATTTATGGACTTAGCCACCATGAATTTATCCAGTTCCCTTTTAAACATTGTTATAGTCCTAGCCTTCACAACCTCCTCAGGTAAGGAGTTCCACAAGTTGACTGTGCGCTGCGTGAAGAAGAACTTCCTTTTATTTGTTTTAAACCTGCTGCCTATTAATTTCATTTGGTGACCCCTAGTTCTTGTACTATGGGAATAAGTAAATAACTTTTCCTTATCCACTTTCTCAACATCACTCATGATTTTATATACCTCTATCATGTCCCCCCTTAGTCTTCTCTTTTCTAAGCTGAAGAGTCCTAGCCTCTTTAATCTTTCCTCGTATGGGACCCTCTCTAAACCCTTAATCATTTTAGTTGCCCTTTTCTGAACCTTTTCTAGTGCTAGAATATCTTTTTTGAGGTGAGGAGACCACATCTGTACACAGTATTCGAGATGTGGGCGTACCATGGATTTATATAAGGGCAATAATATATTCTCAGTCCTATTCTCTATCCCCTTTTTAATGATTCCTAACATCCTGTTTGCTTTTTTGACCGCCTCTGCACACTGCGTGGACATCTTCAGAGAACTATCCACGATGACGCCAAGATCTTTTTCCTGACTCGTTGTAGCTAAATTAGCCCCCATCATGTTGTATGTATAGTTGGGGTTATTTTTTCCAATGTGCATTACTTTACATTTATCCACATTAAATTTCATTTGCCATTTTGTTGCCCAATTTTGTTTCCCAATGTATGGATTAAGAATAAAGCAGAATGTGGTAAAATCAAAGCATGTGTTAAAATCATGGGGGACGAAGTGCCACCACGGAGACAATATAAATATCCTGTGCAAACAGCAGCAGGAATTGAGAAAATAATTGAATCATTAGAATAACAGGCAGTGATTGGAAAGGGGAATTACGCATACAATAGCCCAATTTGGCCCGTATTAAAAGCCTCAGGATATTAGAGATTGACAGTGGATTTTAAACAAATTAATAAAGCTACCCCCCCACACACACACTTTGGCACCAATAATAGCAGATATACCTCAACTAATGGCAAGAATACAGGGAGCTCCTAAATGGTTCTCTGCCATAGATTTGGCAAATTGTTCTTTGCCATCCCATTGCATCCCAATTCTTGGGCCTGCTTTGTGTTTACTTTTAAGGGACAATAGTACTTATTTAGAATAATTCCCCAGGGCCTACACTGTGCTCCAGCTATTACACACCAATATGATCCAGCATTCACACCACAATTATCGAAAGAGGATTGGTAGAATATCACCTCATATGTAGATGCCATATTAGTGCCACGGAACACTGAAGAGGAGGTGACTGAGTGGACTAAAAAAGTTTTGAGACTCATCCAGGAAACGGGTTTCAAGGGTAATAAAGAGAAAGCCCAACTAGTGCAGAGGAGAGTGAATTATTTTGGGGGTGACCTAGGGGAACGAGGAATTCAGGTAGATTAACAAAAGGTGAAATCATTAATGAATTTACCAACGCCAGAGGATTCTCAGGCATTCAGGATGTTGTTAGGAGGGTTTAACTATTTAAGGAAACACATCTGTAATGTTGCCATTATAACTGGACCCTTGTGGTGTTTACTAAAAAAGAAAATAGAATAGGATTGGGGGCCTGAACAAGAAAAAGCTTTCTCTAATTTAAAACAAGCCTTGATGCAAGCTCCAGCATTGAAATTCCCAGAGATAAACAAGCCATTTGTGATTAAGCTGGCAGCAACCCAACAGAGTCTAGCATCAATACTAATGCAGTAAATTGACAGGAAGTTAATACTGGTAGCATATGACTCTAGAAGATTAACTGTATGGAGCAGCAGTTTGGGATCTGTGAAAGAGAATGTTTAGCTGCTGTGTGGGCCATTGAAGCTTTTGCTTTGACTGCTGGCACAGCCCATATTATAATACAAACACCTTACTCTCCCTTGAAGTATATTTAATCAGGGAAACTGCAGGGGAAAGGAGTATCAAATACCAGGATGGCCGAATGGACCTTGACGTTAACTAGCAGAGGTGTTACTTATGAGAATAACAAACAAGCAATGATGTTACCATATGCCCTCCTGGTGGAGGGAGAGGAGCATGAATGCCCACTTCCAGAAAACAAACCAAAGTTTGTTGAAGAAGCACTCCCAGTAGATGAAGTGTCAAGTCTCGGAGAAAAAGAGGTTTGGTTTACAGATGGTAGTTCATACCGTGAGAGGTCTAAGCAATATACGGGATATGCTGCTGTTAGGGTTCCCTCCCCACTCTGAACTTTAGGGTACAGATGTGGGGACCTGCCTGAAGACCTCCTAAGCTTATTTTTACCAGCTTATGTTAAAAACTCAAAGGCACAGGGTAAAGAGGGATTTTATGCTACCCTTAGCTGTATGTTTACGACAGCTGCTGTACAAATTGATGGGGAAACTATTTCTGGTTCTATGAATATGACTTCAGCTCAGGGAGCAGAGGTCAGAGCTCTTGGTGATCTACTTAAACAGAAAAATAATGTTGCAGGCTGTCCTTATGTCTATATGGATTCAGACTTTGTGGTACAAGGACTGTTATACTGTATGACTGTGAATGGCTTGCCAACTACAAAACCAGTTTCTCCTCTCTTGGTTTTCACACCTCAGCTGCTAGAAGAGGGCCTCATCCTCCCTGATAGAACTAACCTCGTTATCTCTAGCCTGCTTCTTGCTTGCTTATATATACCTGCTCCTTGAAATTTCCACTACATGCATCCGACAAAGTGGGTATTCACCCACGAAAGCTCATGCTCCCAAATGTCTGTTAGTCTATAAGATGCCACAAGACTCTTTGCTGCTTTTATGGAATGATAAAGTGGATGATTTGGTTAAATTAGTAACAAAGGGACCTTTGGGAGTTATGATAGTTACCAGAGCTCAAGCCATAAAACAGGAGGTTAAACCTGAGGAAAGATGGGGAAACTGGAAAATACAAGGTGGCTATGCGGTGAATAAGAAAACAGGAGAGGTAAAGTGAGTACCTGATAAACTTCAAAGAGAAGAGATTATTAACCTGTGTCACTCTGTGGCCCACCAAAGAATAGAGGATACTGTCTTTAAGGTAAAACAAACTGGAATATAGCCTAAGGTGCAAAAGGACATAGAAAACATTGTTAAAAACTGAATAAGGTGTGCAGCAGATGGGAATAGACTACCGAATTCGGGACCCTTGTTACACCAACGAATTGTGGGGCCATGGAGTATAATACAGGTTGATCGTATTGATAAATTGCCTAAGTCCCAAAGTGGGAATCAGTATTTATTAGTGATAGTAGGTTTCTTTTCTGGATGGGTGGAGGCGATTCCCACCAGTAATCATACTGAAGTGACCACTGCCAAAAAGGTGTGGGAAGTAGTGTTTAGTAGATATGGAACTCCAACTATAATTGATTCAAATAATGGGCCACATTTTGTAGGAGAAGTAATTAAAAGTTTATTAAAAGCTTTTGGAATAAAGCAACAACTACATATCCCCTATCATCCTCAATTGTCAGGGACTTTTAAACAAACTCTATGCAAAGTAGTGCAAGAAACTGGCAAAGATTGGGATGATAAATTGCCAATGGTGTTGGCGGCCATCCAAAGTAATGATTGATCGGGTACTGGCTACCAGCCTTATTAACTTCTCTTTGGAAGGCCTATGACATAGTGGAGCCCTTTACTGTACCCAGAAGAAGAAGAGGAGGTATCAGTTACCCAATGGGTAAGGGAGTTACCAATAGAATTTAAGAGAATGGAATTTAAATTGACTGACATCATTGAAAAAGCAAGAGACTATGTGGATTCTTGTTTGGCTCAGGACAGTAAATTATGGAAAATTGGAGATAGAGTAATAAATTTGAAATTAATATAGAAAAATCATGTCCTGGAGTCTAGATGGGTTGGACCATTTTCCATCATGAATAAAATTTCACCTACTGCAGTGCAGATTAAGAGGGGAGAAAGGGAAAGTGGGTCCACACATCACAGTTATGGACTAAAGATTAAATAATGTCCCTTTCTTTTTCTTTCATTTTATTTTACATAGAGAAATGAATGCCCAATTGCACCGGAGATTATCCTGTACGGACCTTGGATTTGGAGTGTGGATATGGTGCCACCATTTTTGTAATTGGTTTATTGCGTATGCTTGCTTTGCTTTGCATTTTGTGCTTAGTAGAAGAATTGTGTTGTGTGTGTTATATTTTAGGAAGAAAAATAATATACTGGAGCTTGAGCGAAGATAGACGAGGTTAGTGTAAATATTTAGAATAATATAACTGGAAGCATTGGACGTTATTCCTATGGAATAATGGCCACAGCTTCAATATTGAGGATCCTAATAATTCAAAAAGAGTGGAAATATATTTTTGAAATTTATGTTTTTTGAATATTTGGAGAAATTTAGGAGTACATGGATATACATATGGGAGCATCTCTAGGATGGAGGTATGGATCAAAGGGAATAATACATTCGACTATTCATAGGACAGAATGGGAAAAATAGGACCCAATGAAACTAGATGTAAAGAAAAACCTTTTGACATAAAATTTGAAATATGGTGGGAAGATGGCAAAAAATATGACATGGGAATATCTAAAGCAAAAATTTGAAAGAGCAATGTAGGTACTTGTACATACTAAGGGGAGAAGGTCACCTAATATTTAGATTTAGTTATGATGAGGATAATCTGAATATGAGTACTCTGAACCTTACCTTTTGGAGTTTGGGATCTGATGTGTGTGTATCTATATATATATCTATATATATATCTATATCTATAGATACACACACACACACACACACACACACACACACACACACACACACACACACACACATTGTGATTCATATATCCATGTAACATGTTATAGGTCACTGAGGCCTCGTATGAATGACACGTGCTTGACATGAATTTGTGCATTGCAAGTTGGCAACCGAAGCAGGAACTTAAGGTCATGGACTATTAGAACTATTTGTGCAAAAACAATCTTGTAATATTCCGAGAAAAATACAGAAAATCAGCGGAAAAGGAAATAACAGCTGTACTGATATGAAATTGTATGAGCATTGGAGGAAATGACATGCCTTGGATCATGGCGGCCCACCCAGGTTTGTCTCTTTGGAATTGTGTGGGTAGAAGGCCTAGTAAACAAAGACAAAGAACAGATGATGAGACGGAATAGACTATAAAAGGTTGCCTGTGACTTCTGCAAATCAGAGTCATTTCTTGATCCAGAGCCCCGTGTGGATATATGTGTTTTTTGCTGGCTCCACACATCTTATGATGTTATGATCAGAAGGAATCTCGACTGTCCATTGGAACCATTCTGACTTTTGGACTCTGGTATAGTATGTTTGGGGTGTGAATATGAAGTGAGTAAGGTTTGTTTTGTAATCAATAAAGAACATTTAGAGAATTATATTCCAACACTGTGTCCGGTATCTGCCTGCTCCCCATACCGTAGGGAGACCTCCATTGGGGCTCTAACAATGCCAGTACTAAAACATCGCTGGAATTTCTAAGTACTAGTGATAATTTTCTAACTCTAAATCCAACAGAGAGGAGAATCCTACATGAGACTTCATCTTGAAAGCTAAAGAGGAATTGGTCACAAAACTAAACATTAACGGTAGTTTAGGTACCTGTGATCATGGGTTGATAACATTTACAATGTAAAAACAGAATAAAGTCCAGAGCAGAGATTAGATAGATAGATATACTTGGTGCTTTATAAAGAACAGTTTCACAAAGTTGAAAACAATTATGAGCTAAATCAGCTGGTAGGAAGAATTTTATCAGAAAAAATGTGAGGTGATAATTGGGAATTTTTTAAGAACACTTTAGTAGGTGCCCAAAAAAACACAATAAGGGAAGAAGGCCATATTGGTTAAAAAACAGCTGGGTTAGAGGGGAAGTGAAGGCAACTATAAATAAATATGTATATACAGTTTTATAAACAATTTAAATAATTAACTATATCTATATTTATGGAAGACAGGGGCATTTGATAGTAATGGATATCAATCAGAAGCTAGGAATTGTAGAATATTGAACATGGAAGCAAAGGGACACAGGAATAAATCTAGAGCTGGCAGAGTTAAGGACACAAACAGAGGATGTAATCAAATCATATAATAACACTGCATCCTTTCCACTAGTATCTCAGGAGGATATTAAACAGCAGCTCTAAAGTTAGACATTTTGAAATCAGCAGGTCCAGATAACTTCCATCCAAGAGTTGTAAAAGAGCTTCTTACCAAGCTTGCAGTATTGTTAATACTGACTTTAAATAAGGCATGGAACACTGAATACATTCCAGAAGACAGGAAAGAAACTAAAAGGATAAGTGGGATGACCCAAGAAATTTTAGGTCTTTCAGTCTGACTTTGATCCCATGCAAGATATTGGAGTGGCTCATACAGGACTCAAGCAATAAAGAATTAAAGGGGGGTAATATAATATTAAGGGAGTATTAATACCAATCAAAATTGGTTTATGAAAAATAGATCCTGTCAAATTAACTTGATATCTTCTTTTGATGAGATTATGAGTTTGGTTGATAAAAGATAATGTTGATGTAATATACCTGGATTTCTATAAGACATTGAACTTGGTAGTGCATGATATTTTTAATAAAAAACTACAATGATATAACATTAATATGGCACATGTGAAATGGATCTAATGCTAGCTAACTGATAGACCTCAACCTGTAATTGTAAGTGGGGAATCACCATGAGTGTGTTTTTAGTAGGGTCATAATGGGGGACTCTATCCTGGGAGGCAGTGTCATTGGAAAAGATTTGGGGGTTATGGTGGATAATCATTTGAACATAAGATCTCTGTGTAATGTGATGGCCAAAAGGGCTAGTGCAATCCTTGGATGCATAAACAGGGGAATCATAAGTAGTATTTTAGCTCTGTATATGGCACTGGTGTGGATGCTGCTGGAATACTGTGTCCAGTTCTAATGTCCACAATTAAAGGAGGATGTTGATAAATTGGAGAAGGTTCAGAGTATAGCCATGAGAATGATGTAAAGGATTAGAAAACATGCCTTATAGTAATAGACTCCAGGAACTCTATCTATTTCACCTTGATTGATCGGTCCTTCAGCCCTCATATAGATTGTGCCGATCACAACACACCATCCGTTCTTCTCTTATTCTGGCCTTCCTTCTCCATGTGCTGCCATGTCTTTTCACATTAAATTTTCCAGTCTCTTTGGGAATCTATTTAGCTTATCAAAGTGCAGGTTAAGGGGTGACTTGATTACAGTCCATAAGTACTTACATGGGGAACAAATATTTGGTAATCGGCTCTTCAATGTAGCATAGAAAGGTGTCTAATGACAGGAAATGGAAACTAGAAAAATTCACACTAGAAATATAGCATACATTTTAAAGAGAGAATGAATTACCCACTGGAACAATTTACTAAGGGTTGTGGTGGATTCTTCATAACTGGCAATTTTTAAGATTGGATGTTTTTTCTAAAAGATATGCTCTTGGAATTATTTGGATAAACTCTGTGCCCTGTGTTATACAGGAGGTCAGACTAGATTATCACAATGGTCCCTTCTGGCCTTAGAACCTATGAATACATGAAAATCTGATGGAAAGAAACAGTCATAGCAAAGTGTAAGACTTTACTAAGATGTGTTTTAAGTTAGAGTAGACAGCTACAAGAGATAGCTACATATAGTCATTACCTGTCCAAACAGTTTTGTTGCCCAGATACTAACTCCATTCAGAGAGTGAAGCAAACATTTGCAAATAGAGAACAATAAATATATCATGAAGACTACAGTATAGCGCTCAGTACCCAACAGAATAAAAGGAGGAGGGCTGGGAAGAACACTGAGCAAAGGAGCATTCTTGAGGGAGGTATTAGGATTGTGCTTCCTCATCTCTGGGAGCACCACACTAGACAGTGGCATTATCTCTTTGAAAAGCCACCATTTAGCAAAAGCCCTACTTCTACTTGTTGGTGCATGGGAAGAATGAAGGATGGCAAAGGGCAGTGTCATAATCCTACCTAAACCCATCTTCTTCTGGGGGCATAGAGCACTGCAAGCAGTATCATCCACACTTGCTTGCTTGCACTCCAGAGCACTATCTGCCCTGAAGGGGATGGGATCCTGTGAGGTCTCCCCACTCCCATGGTGAACAACACAGGACCAGACTCAAAAGAGGGCAGAACAGGGACAATGTATTTATCATGTTTTCTAAACAGTAGGACAAATCCTCAGCTTGTGTAAATCATCTTAGCTTCACTGACTTCAGCAGGGCCATGCTGATTTTACACACTGAGGCCAGGCCTCAGAATGTGATAATGGAAGATGTAATACATGTTATCGTTGAATTATTGTCTCCTTGCCATGTGCTAATATTTCTCCCACTGTTATCATTGTACAGTGACTCATTTCAACTAGTGATGGACAAATCTCAGTAAGATTCCCAAACCCACTGATGTCAATTTCAAAGCTCTCATTGACTTCAGTGTTGCAGGCCCAGGCCATTGTTTGGAGATTTGATATGGAGTTTTAGTATTCTCCACTCCACATCTAAACTGGCCCTTGCTGAGTAGACTTTTAACTATAACTCCATCTCTTTGACTTCCACAGTGTTTCCTACCTCCTCCCCCTGTTCTTCTTCCTTTGCTGATATTCTCACATAGGTACACTAGCCAGGTATATTGTTTTGTCTGCTGGATTCTGGATGGTTGGTCTAACTATTTCATATATGCTCAGAGGCCTCCCTAAATTGGAGTTGCCCTAGAGTGCTTTGTTCAAATTCTCCCCAGAGACTAGGAAACATGGCCAGACCTACCTAGAGCCTGAAGAGAGATACACAAAATATAGAAAGACTGGAACAGCATATGAGAAGGAAGGTGAGGGATACTTTAATGGTGAGACTACAAGACTGAATGTTGAGAAAACTATATTTTACATGCACTTCTCTCACAGACTTGCTGCATGACCTTGGGTAAATCATTATACTACATGTATGAGTCCATTTCCCCATCTGCTAAATGGGAGTAATACTGTAGTGAAATATGCATAGCAGCAGATTTCCAACTTTTCCCTCTTCTCCAGGAAAGGAGCTTGCTTTTTGGGGTTGTATCATTTATAACTGAAGAGAAACAGAGACTTCAGTAGGATAACATAAGCAGCATCGAGAAAAAACCTTTTCAGCTTTTCGTTCCTGTCAGTTGTGACCAAGCCTGTCAAAAATTTTGCTCAGTTGCTGCAATGTAATAGATCACACCTCAGATGCAGTCAGTTCTCTCTCCCATGTGTATTTCATAATCCTTAACTCATATACTGAATCTAGTTACAAAAGATGATGTCACTCTAGTAACAGCTTAGTGGATTTTATCTTTCCCTGTTGTGTCCTATCTACTTTCAAATAGAGCTCTATGAAAACTGATTTTTTTTCAGATCAGTGGCTGAACCAAAAAATAAAATAATATTTTGTTTTCAGTCATAAAAAAATGTTTAATTTTTAGGTTACTTTTTTCTTTCCGTTTTTTCCATAAAGTTGAAGTAAATTTTGAAACAAAATGTCATTTCAAATTGAAAATTTAAACATTTTGTTTCAAAAATTTTGAAACAAAATTATTTTTTATTTTGACTGAAACAGTTTGTCAAATTAAATCCAATTTCAGGTAACGTTTTGGTCAACTGAATTTGCATTTTTTTGACAAAAAAAGTTGTGAGAAAAAGTTCCCCCAGCTCTACTTATGAGGTCTGAGAGTTCAAACTTCTAGGTGAAGTCTACACTAGCACTCCTGCCATTAAAACTTTTGTCAGTCAGGAGTATGAAAAAACACCCCGACTGACATAAATGTTCGATGTGGTTTAATTATGCTGACAGGAAAGCTCTGTCCTGTCAGCATAAAGTGGCTAAACCGGAGACCTTACAGTGGCACAGCTGCAGGAGCACAGCTGTGCCACTATAAAGTCTGTAGTGGAGACATAGCCATACATTGCAATCCTTTGAAATCCCAGTCAGTATTCTTAAATGTACCATAAAAGGGCTAATTGTTTATTAATTGTACCTTCACACAACCCTTCCCACCCGGCTAAATCCAATTCCATTGCTAGTGAACTGCAAAGTTAAGGTAACATTTTAAAAAACTCTTATTAATTCAGTTTAGAAATCACAATTCCTGAACTGACATAGCTGGCCAGTTATTTAAATCTTTTAAATTCATGACTAAGTATTCTGTTAATCCTCCCCAGAATGATTTTAGCCTTTTTGGCAACTGCATCACATTGTTGACTCATATTTCAATTTGTGATCCACTATAACCACCAGGTCCTTTTCTGCAATACTGCTTCCTAGCTAGTTATTCCCCATTTTGAAGTTGTGAATTTGATTTCTCCTTCGTATGTGTAGTACTCTTTATTTAAGACTAAATTTCCAAATTCTCAAGGTAATTTTGACTTCTAATCTTGTCCTTCAAAGTGCTTGCAACCTCTCCCAACTTGGTGTCATTCACAAATTGTATAAGTGTACTCTCCTCTCCAGTATCTAAGTCATTAATGAAAATATTGCATAGCATCACACCCTTGTAGAGCCCCACTAAATATAACCTCCCAGTTTGAGAGCAATCCATTGATAACTATTCTTTGAGTGTGGGTTTTCAACTAGTTGTGCATTGATTTTATGGTAATTTCATTTAAACCACATTTCCCTAATTTGACTGTTTGAATGTCATGTGCAACTGTGTCAAAACCTTTACAAAAATCACAGTAAATTGTGTCTACAGCCACCTTCCTCATTAAATAGTGGACCTATACTTTTCTGCACCTTTCTTGCTATATTTCTTTCATATCAGGATAATCTGCAGTTATGTCTTTAATATTGTCTCTTTGAGAAATTGCCAACTCTCCTGAAATCCTTTTTTATTTAGATTTTTTTTCCTCATTGGACCTTACCTACCTGTTCCCTGAGTCTGTTAAAATGTATTTTTTTAAGTCCACTGTCCTTATTATGTCTCTCTCACTCCTCTCTTTAGAATCATTAAATCTATCATTTCATGATCACATTCTCCCATGTTGCCTTACACATTTAGATTAACAACCAGTTCCTTCCTGTTTGTCACAATCAGCTCTAAAATGGGATCCTTCCTAGTTACTTCCTCCATTTTCTGAAACAAGAAGTTGTCCCCAATACATTCCAAAAATTTACTGGACATGTTGTGTTTTGCCATATCACCTTTGCAACAGACGAGTAACTAATATACCCCATTACTACCAGATCTTATGTTGTTCTAGAAATGCCTCATCCACCTCCTCCTCTTGATCTGGTAGTCTATAATTGATCCCTACTATGATGTCACCCCTGCTTTTTTCATTTTTTATCATCATCCACAGACCTTCATCTAGTCTGCTTCTCATCTCCGTCATTGCCTTAGAACAAGTGTATCTATTCAGGCTGTCAATTAATTGCAGTTAACTCACGCGATTAACTCAAAAAAATTAATCGCAATTTTAAAAAGTAATCACGATAAATCACAGTTTTAATTGTATTGTTAAACAATAGAATACCAATTGAAATTTATTAAATATTTTGAATGTTTTTCTACATTTTCATATATATTGTATTCTGTGTTGTAATTGAAATCAAAGTGTATATTATTTTTATTATAAATATTTGTATCATAAAAATGATAAAAGAAATTGTTTTTTTCAATTCACTTCTTAGAAGTACTGTAGTGCAGTCTCTTTGTTGTGAAAGTGCAACTTACAAATGTAAATTTGTTTGTTACATAACTACACTCAAAAACAAAACTTCAGAGCCTACAAGTCCATTCAGTCCTACTTCTTGTTCAGCCAATTGCTAAAAACAAACATGTTTGTTTACATTTACAGGAGATAATGCTGCCTTCTTATTTACAAGAATAATATACAAGAGTAATTGTACAAATGACCAAATACTCCAAATACTTCACAGGAACACAAAAAGTAGGACTACAGTAAGAAGCCCATCAACGTTTTCACTGTAAACTCTCTTTTAAAGGGGTATATTGCTTGCCCATAAAAATCTACTCCCAAAGGAAATTATATATATTATTTAAAACTCATTGCATACTAAATCAACAATAAAATTGGTAACCCTTTAAAGTACTGGTATAGTTATTATTAATTTCTTTACAATGCATTATAATATCATCTGTCATAAATAACTCCTATAGACCCCAATCCTGCAAAGACTTACATAGAAATTTACTTTAAGGACATAGTAGTTCCACTGAATCCAGGAGGACAACTTGTGCTTACTGTTAAGTACAGACATAAGTCTTTCCAGGATCTGGATCTTGAATTTCTATTTTTATTCAGCATCTACTAACTAGGCTGTCTTTTTAAATATTGCCAAATTTACTGTGCATTTATTTAAGAAATGAGAGTGCAGATTATATAGATTTTACTGATGTTGGAAGCCTGTGCTCTAAAAAAATATACCTTTAATTAAATTTGAAATTAGTGAACTATTGATACATGATAATTCCCTTGGTCCCACCAAGTCATGTGCATGCATTAAGTGAATAATTGCATAATCATATATCCATAATTCACATTTTACGTCAATCCTGCCCTTCCTGTTGTTTATTTCCTCATTTGTCTGTCAGTACACTATTTACAGACATATGGTTCCTGGCTCTGATTCAGGTGCATAGTGTAGGTAGGGTATAAACACCCCGTTCCCATTATGGTACCACAAAAGGTCACATTTTGGGGGTGCATGGACTGCCCCCTCCATTTTCCCCTAAGAGTGCATGATGTCCCAACAGGGGCTAGGATAGAGAGGGAAGGAGTAGGTGAGGCTGTTTCTCCACTATTTACAATCAACAAAGCTGGACCTCTATGCATGATAAAAATGCATGTAAGATTATTAGCGCACACATGCACACACAAACATTTTTAGTGACTACTAAGGATGCATTTCAACTTGCTCCATCCACACAATCTTTGAAAGAATTGAAACAAGAAGTAAAGGGGAAAGTCTCCAGGATTCCTTGTCACTTTCCCTTTGTCTTCAATGTTTTTGACAACACACTCCAACATAGCATTCACTTTCATTTCCAACACACACTGAAAAGAATCCATATGCCACCTTCTTCCAGTTTATTGTGTTGCATAAAACCTTTATGGTGACTTCATGGTATCAATAGATTAACACATCTGACTGTCACATAGTCCATTCATTTGAAAAGGTATTCTGCTTTTATATATTGATGAGGTCACCATTAAGGTTTAGCAAGAGAGACTGAGAAGCCAAATCCTTTGGAGATCTGACAGAATTCAATTCATGCCACCTTCTGGGCAGATGTCTCTCTAACTATAGGCAAGCTGGGCAGCTGCCTAGAGCAGCAGACTTGGTCCAAATATCCCTCCATAACAATCCCCCGGTGGCCAGGCCAAATTTGTGTAGCCTGTGGGGAAGCACACTGAAGTGTTGCCTGGCGCAGCAGATTCTCTTGAGTGGCCTCTACATTTCAACAGTCATCCCTTCATACAGGCATTGTCCTACGGGATTTGCAGGAGGATTGTATTTACACCTCTTGAAGTCTAACCTTTCATATAAATGGTTCTGAAGGAGTCAGTGAATGGTAAAGAGCTGTGTTCTCTTTGAAAAAATGCCACATATTTGAATAATGAATCTATGGAACTACCATAAACTACATGGGTGGGCCCTTTAGAAAAGTGTCATAGCAATACTGGTCATTGTGTATCTGGATATTTTTTTCTCTGATTCTGACAATTAGATTTTAATTTAGATTAATTCCTTTTGGCAGAGACTATATATTTCCCCATGTTTTGTACAACACTGTAACAGGCTCTTGTCTTCATCCCTTAGACCGCTCCAAACAGGCTGGATGCATCCGAGTTTATATACACCAGTGTATTATTTATTGGGTCCCCTCCACCAGTCCACTGTACAGCCTTGTGCAGCTACATACTCCCACTGTCCAGGGAGGAAGAGCGAAATATCTCCTCATATTGAGATCCCGTTTCCCCTGATCCCCTGCCAGCCTTCTCTATTGTACTTCCTTCCCGTCCTTTAATTGTTCCTGATGGGTTGATTACTCTGATTAGCTCATCAACCCTCTAACTGGACTACTGAGCACCCATCTCCCAATGAAGTCCACTGGGAGAGGGTGAGAAGAAGAGACCTGGGAGGGATAACTTGTACCTTAGTGACCAGAGTGCTGGTCAGTTCTAGGCTCCTAGCACTGTGTCACAAGCACTGAGCATAGTTTTCAGTGCTTAACAGGCATTTTTCTTTTATAATTGTTTGCAAAGTCTATGGTGTGGGGGGGGGGGAGGAGGGAGGAGGGAATGAGGGCAGTAGGTCAAAATAAATGGTTCACTACTAAAATAAATGGTCACATAAAATCATGAGTATACTAGCAGCTCAGGAACCATCCAGAAGAACAATGATAGAAAATACAGATATAATTACCATAATAAAATGTATATATAATATAATTATCACACTCACCAGGCTGCTGTGTTTGGGCCCTCATTCTGGGTCCATGTGCTTTTAAGTTTCCCTTGATTACTGGGTAGGGTTCAGACACTGTCTCTAGATTTGCTGGAACACTTCTTGGGCCAGGGACTCTTGTCTGATACTTTTCCTCAGAAGTTGTCCTAGTTCCCCCAGATTCAATGCTGACTCCTCCCCACACCCGCCCTGACTCTCCCAGAGCTCCATCTTATTGGTCCTCTGGTTTACAGGTCACAGTTGAAGCAAATAGACATGGACTTTGCAAAAGGATTTCTAAACAACTTACTCTTTTCTTTAGACAGCACAGGTGAAACAATAAACATGTGCCATTCCATGCCTCAGTTTGCTCACAAATAGTGAAAATTCCTTGGGATTTGAGTCAATGTCCTATTAGGCTTCCAGATTCCCTCCACTGGGCTGAACTTCTTCAGCTCATGGCTTCTCCTCTGAATCATAGATCAGCTTCCTTCAGCTTTTGCAAGTCCTGCAGTCAACAGGTCCCCTCACTCAGGAAACCTGCCTTTTTGTTTCTTTCTCTCTCTGTCCCTCTCTGTTTTTAAAGTGCTTGTACAGAACCTACAGATCAGTCTTATTATTACCCTGTCTGGAGATTTTCCAATCTCCTATTCCTCCTTCTTGCAGGCCAGCTGGATCGAACTGGTTCCCTTATGCTTCAGCAACCATATTATCCTATGATCCTGCCATCTGAATGGGAGGTTTTTAAGTTAATGGCTCTGCGCTGTCCCCACTCTGGGAGAGAGACAGCATCATCCCTGATAGCAGATATCTAATTCCACATACACTGAGGCATTCAATGACATAGCAATTTCATAAAATCAACCAGAATTCATAAGTTGTGCATAGACAGATGCCCCAAATCATCACAATTATTTACTACAGCTAATATAATTTATAAATCTACAGATTTATTTATTACTTTCAGATTTAGCTATATTTTCAGCATATAACTTTTAATTTTCTTTAAAAAAAATTCTAAGTAATAATTCGTAGGTTGTCCTTCATATTATTTAACATTGTGCTTAAATTTATTCCTATACATTTGTGAAATAATATCCTGGGAAGAAAAAAAGATGAATTATCCAGCTGTCTCATTTGTATATTGGGGGACATATCGACCAGTAACGTGACTGCATTTTCTAAAGGAGAGATTAAACTAACAAAAACGATGGTTAATTTAACTAAGAAACTAATCCTCAGGCACTGGGAAAGATTGCTTTTCTTTGACATCAAAGCTATGGTTCACAGCTCCATCAATGCTGCTGCATATGAAAGAATACATTTCTAACAAAGCCATTGGAAGAAAAATTCTGATCTTGTTTTTGTAGTTATTGTTAACATAATGGTAATTTAATTTAAACTTTTTATTTTATTTTATTTTATTTTTTCAACCACAGTTATAGAAGTCACCTGGGGAAGAGGCACTTTGTATAACACAGTCACTTATAAATATGTTCTAATTCCCAAAATAACTAAACCCCAAAAGAAACAAGCCAGTGTTCTCCTTTTACAACATATAATCTCCTTTCAGGATGCTCTTTACACTCTTTTTCGTCATACCTGTAAGGAAACATAGAACAGATTTCAGTTCAGCAGCCTCCTCTCTGCTTGCCTACCTCATGATCCCAACTTCAGTCAGCGCTGAAACTTCCTTCTGGGAAGGAGGAGGATACTTTCTGGCAGGAACCAGGAAGTTCTCCCTACAGGTGGCAGTTTGCAGTCCACAACTTTTACTGCCACTGCTGCTGAAGCACACTGGACATTGGGCTAGTCATGGGCCCTATAGATGCCTATCGCAACATGTGGTGTACCTCCTCCAGAGCACCAAACACCCCAGTAGCAACTATGTGGGTGAAACCAGACAATCACTATGCTCTTGAATGAACTTACACAGGAAAATGATAAAAGACAAAAACACGCTATCACCTATGGGTGAACAGTTTTCACAAAGCGATCATTCTATATCTGACCTATCAGTGCTCATCCTCAAAGGAAACCTGCACAATGCTTTCAAAAGATGAGCCTGGGAACTTAAATTCATAACTGTGCTAAAAATCATGGACTGAATAGGGGTACTGGATTTATGGCTAATTACAACAATCTATAACCCACTACTATTACCCCCCCTTAGTTTCTCCCCTCTACCCCAACACCCTATGGCTGGAGGGGTGTCAACAGGCCACTTCACCATGAATGGTTCCTTGAAATATGTGTTGACTAAGTATGCTAAACAGTCTGTTCCACCTTGTATTTAGCTGTGACACTCTGAGTAAGTTTCCCAGACCTGAAGAATGGTGTGTAGCTCGAAAGCTTGTCTCTCTTACCAGCAGAAATTGGTCCAATACTCCCTCCTTGTCTTTCTAATATGCTTAACCAAAACATTTACATTTTGAAAGAAAGTTTGCCTGTTTATTTAAGAGAGTGATTCCTCACCAACATCATAATCCCTCCCCTTCCCTGCTCACCATATGCTTCGATGTACAGGAGGCCAGCAACCTCCCTTTGATTTTCCACATGGGACGTGTCAAGGTTTCCTCCCCCACTCTGAACTTTAGGGTACAGATGTGGGGACCTGCATGGACACTTCTAAGCTTAATTACAAGCTTAGTTCCGGTAACACTGCCACCAGCCAAACTTCCAGTGTCTGGCACACTCCCTGTCCCCCCCAAAACTTTCCCCTCCCTGGATAGCCTTGAGGCTTTTCCACCAAGTCCCTGGTGATACCGATCCAACCCCATGGATCTTAACACAAGGAGAAATTAACCATTCCGCCCTCCTTTCCCCCACCAACTCCTGGTGAGTCCAGACCCAATTCCCTGGGAACTTAAAACAAGAAAGAAAAAATCAATCAGGTTCTTAAAAAGAAAGCTTTTAATTAAAGAAAGAAAGGTAAAAATTATCTCTGTAAAATCAGGATGGAAAATACTTTACAGGGTAAACAGATTCTTATGACCCAGAGGAACTCCCCCTCTAGCCTTCGGTTCAAAGTTACAGCAAATAGAAGTAAAATCCTCTCAGCAAAAAGGAACATTTACAAGTTGAGAAAACAAAAATAAGACTAACACGCCTTGCCTGGCTATACTTACAAGTTTGAAACATGAGAGACTGATTCAGAAAGATTTGGAGAGCCTGGATTGATGTCTGGTCCCTCTTAGTCCCGAGAACGAACAACCCCCAAACAAAGAGCACAAACAAAAGACTTCCCTCCACCAAGATTTGAAAGTATCTTGTCCCCTTATTGGTCCTCTGGTCAGGTGTCAGCCAGGTTTACTGAGCTTCTTAACCCTTTACAGGTAAAAGAGACATTATCCCTTAACTATCAGTTTATGACAGGACGCGTGACCTATAATGCATTACAGTAGTGCAACACATTGAAGATCAGGAGTGGGGAATTGTCCTGGGGCTTGGACTGAGGGATCTGAGGAACTCTTGCTTAGAGGGTTGACAGAGCATAGAGCTCAGGTGATATTGTACACAGTACTATTACTTGAGTATAAATGTAGCCTATTTGGGGTAGGAGGAAACGGATGTTTGTGTTAGAAAGTTGATTAAAATGGCAGTGCTCTATAACCTTTTCTGCGTCTCTAAATTTGAAATTTTACTTATGAAGCAAGAGAGATCTGGAAAGGGGAGATCTTACTTCAACAGGGGAGGGATTAGAAGGAATATTTTCTGCGATCTGGGGATGGGGGACTTCCTGTGAAGGGGAAACTCTAAGAGAATTCTTGTTGCACAAGTTGAGCAGTAGCAGGGAGGTGTTTTCACAGGGAAGGAGAAGAGGAAAGGGGTTGCAGCACAGTGGGGTGAGTGCGGATCTGGGAGTAAGTGTGGAGATGGTGACTTATTGGGGAATCTGTCAGTACAATTTATGAATTCTTTGTGAGATTATGAACTTTTTGTATGTATCTTTACCAAGCTGGAACTCCACTTTGAATGTGCAGTCTTTTGCCTTCTCTATTGCCTGTTTACCTCTGAAATTCTAAAGGCTGGTGGCAAAAGAGTGTTATTGACATAAAATGCTCAAACACTGAAATGTAATTTCTTTAAATAACAATATAGCTCACGCCCATGAGAATTGGTTTGTCAAAGGAGAAGTCACCTTGGAAACAACAACAACAAAAAATCACCTGGCAGGTGATTTCTGGTCAGCTGGAGGAGCTGGCTAGGAATTCTCTTGATAGAGGAGACTGGAAGGTCGTAAAAAGAAAGAGCTGATGGATTTGGTGTCTTTGGTCATTTTCAGCAGCTTAAGCGTGTTGACCTATGAACCAGACTTTTATACGTTTAGTTAGGGTTGGTCCTGCTTTGAACAGGGAGTTGGACTAGATGACCTCCTGAGGTCTCTTCCAAACCTAATCTTCTGATTCTATGATAAGACCTAACAACTCACTCTTGAACTATTGCTTTATGGCAGTGGTGAGCAACCTGCAGCCGGGCTGCACCCGGCCCATCAGGGTAATCTGCTGGCGGGCCGCGAGACAGTGTTTACATTGACCATCTGCAGGCCAATGGGAGTTGCGGGAAGCAGCAGCCAGCAAGTCCCTGTGGCCTATGCTGCTTCCCGCAGAACTACTGCTCTATGGTCATGTTAAGAAGGGAAAAAAGCAAGCTTGCTAAACTTGTTAAGGAAGATATAGTGATTTTTAACACAGTACCTCACTCTTTTAACTCTTTTAACCTCACTCTTCAATAGACAAGAATATATATACACCAACAACAAATAATGAGTAAGCAGCAGATGCTAATCATGCAGTTAGGAAATGAATATACGATGACAGAAAGTCTGGAAATATACTGGAAAGCAAGATATATCTGAGTGAGAAAAAGGGAATCACTTGGAAAGAAAACTACAGGATACCCTAAGAAACTAGGGGTGTAACTGTGGGAAGCTGTAAATGGGCAATTAGAACCAGATAGCATTGAAATCAGTCTGTCATGTTTTTTCATCAGCTGCAAGCTCCATTTCCACAGACAGGGTAACTGTGTGCGCAGTGTACTAACAATTCATTAATTAATTGAAGCTTTATGAGGCAGGGGAAGTTCTGCCTGAATGAGCTCCAAGACCCACAGGAGGAAGAGCTAGTAAAGAGCCTTGTGGTTAGGATGTTTGCTTTCTAAATATACTCTCTTGTGATGTATATGATTAAGCATAAAAGAGCAGTGATGTTCGAATCTGTGCAAAGTGTGTGTGTGTGTGTGTGCTTTGCAATTGCCATGTGCCTCCTGAGAGTTACATGGTAAACTGGAAGGCTCACAACTTGAGGTGGATCAGCGCTGAGCCCATAGACTAGGCAGTTGCACAGCAGATTCCAGCTCACAGAATGCAGTGTTAGACACAGCATCTGTACTTCACATGTGCCTACAGACCCTCAAGATTAGGGCAGTGTCTGAGCTCTGTTCAGGCTCTGGAGGCTTGAAGTACGAAGGGACCTAGAGACTTGAATTCCCTTTGCAGCCATCAGGGAGCACCTAGCCAGATCTGTGACAGAGATAAATGAGGGTGAAGGATGATGACTGAAGTGAGGGGTAATGCAGTTGAGGAGTGTAGTGGTAAAGGTATGTAAGCTGTACAAGGAAAAAAGAGATGTAACTATAAGGAGACAAGTGGAATGGGCAACAGCTGAGGAAGAGAAATCAAGGAAGAAAAAAAGAACTAAAAGTGAAAAGGAAAGTATAGGTAATTAGAACAGAAAACTCAGAAGAAAGAAGGTGGTGAGGGGAAGGTAAAGCAGGGAAGAATATTGTAAAGAAAGAAGAGAAGGTAGTAAGGTAGAACTACTAATTAAAAATATTCCTCTGAATTCATCAATGTTAATGGAGTTACAGCTGCTTAGATCACATCTGAATTTGGTCCTGACAGCTACAAGCTATGAGAGATGCCCCATAAATTCTAGTGTGTAGTTAATGGGGTACCCAAGGGATAGAGCTTGACAAGGAACAACAATTAGTTTTTATGACAACTTTCTAGGTTTCAAAATTTGTTTTCATTCTGCACTGGACTGAAGACAAAACCTTTCAAATATTTTCCATAAATATGGAATTGTGTCAAAACATCTGTTTTCATATTGAAAAGGTCAGGATTTCGATTCTCCTCTCTCTCTGGAGACTCCACCCTTAACCTCAGAAACTTTCCCATCAAAAAATTTGTTGTAATCAGTATGTCTCTATGGACCATTTTGGCTTCGATGAAACAGCATATGTCAGCAAAAACATATTTTGCCAAAAAATGTTCTGATCAGCTCTGCTGAGGAATTACATAGCTATCCACTGATAAACTTCTGGACCCACCTGGCCTTGAGCATTTACACAGCTGGCTGCAGCAAAACTGAGGCAGTTTTGTTGAGTGTGTGTGTGTGTGTGTGTGTGTGTGTGTGTGTGTGACAGAGAAAGAGCAAACACGCAAGCGAGCACACAGGGGGGTGCTCATGACAATATCCCTATCCTTTGCACAGTGAAGAACTCCTGAGAATTGGGGAAATGATGCTGGTGAACCCTGTTATGCCTTACAGTGTAGGGACAGCCTGACATCATCTCTCTGAGACTGCAGGAAGCAGCAGGCCAAATATAATTTGTTACCATGATCAGTTCACCCTTTTGTTTTAAAACTTTTCAGGGCATGCAACGGGTGGCTGCCTATACAATTTTGCTTTCCTCTTTGTCTTTCTCTCCAAGTGTGAAGACCAAATGGAGCTTTGCATCATCTCTATTAATACCATTTTGGGAGAGGGGGAGAGAGAGAGAGAGAAAATAATAATAGAGAGACACAGCTGCTTAACTCCTCCCATCTTTTTCTTTGCCTATGCTCAGTTGAAGTGTTCTGACAATAAAGACTTAACGTAAAAATATTTCAAGAATAACTGTTGTTGAGTTGACAAATATTTTTTGCTTTAATAGCTTTTATAAAGATAACATTATTTATTATTTATAATGTTTTATAAAAAATGGAATAAATATATAGCAGGACAAAAAGTAAGTATATATATATATATATATATATATATATATATATATATATTAATTACCCTTTAACAGCCGTGCTATGACTAGGGTATAACTATGACGGTCTGATATATTGCTGGATACAACCTGCTCTCACTACACTGACTGCAAAGCTATGATCAGCATTGTATTCATTATTTTGACTCTTTAATGTCATGTTCTAACATAATACATTTTTGTAGTGAAAACAAGGCACATTACAAGTGTTCTAGATGTACGACGATGACAGTAAGCATGCTTTTCATTTTTGAAAAAGACATTGTGGAGATAAACTTCTGTTAGGTGGATAAACACAACAACAACAAGAAAAACTATTCACAGATATGTATTGTATTTAAACCTACAAATTCTCCTTGACAGTATTCACAACCAGTGTTATTGTTCATGCCAGAAAAATCTAAGCAGCCATCTTAAAATTGATTGGATTTCCTTCCTCTTGTTTATAAAATATTTATAATCCAATCAGGGAGCAGAAACAATATTATATGACATAGGTGACCAGTAACATAGTTAATGAATAATGAACAGTTGAAGTCTTCACAGACAACCCTTAGGCTGAAATGTTATCTTAAAGAGTTTGTCAATAATGACTACATTTTCAAAAACAATTCATTTCATGGATAATACAAACAAAGAAAAAAGAACTAGATTCATTGGCTAAATTATTTTCTCTGAACAGTGCACCTATCTGGGTGCTTACTAATAATTACTCAATTATTTATTGCTTACTACTACTACCCATTATAAAAGTTCAAATATATCCATTTTAGTTTTTCTAGGCAAGATAGTGTGTTAGAATCGGTTTCAGAGTGGTAGCCATGTTAGTCTGTATCAGCAAAAACAACGAGGAGTCCTTTGGCACCTTAGAAACTAACAAATTTATTTGGGCATAAGCTTTCACGGGATAGAACCCACTTCATCAGATGCATGAAGTGAAAAATACAGGAGCAGGTATAAATACATGAAAGGATGGGGATTGCTTTACCAGGTGTGAGGTCAGTCTAATGAGATAAATCAATTAACAGCAGGATACCAGACCTAAATACCAGATAACAGACCTAAAAGTGGCAATTCTTCAACAAAAAAACTTCAGAAACAGACTCCAAGGTGAAGCTGCAGAACTGGAATTAATTTGCCAACTGGATACTATCAAATTAGGCCTGAATAAAGACTGGGAGTGGTTAGGTCGTTACAAAACCTAAACTTAATTTCCCCAATACTAATTTCTCCCTACTGTTACTCACACCTTCTTGTCAATTGTCTGTAATGAGCCACTCTCTTACCACTTCAAAAGTTATTTTTCCTCCCTTGGTATCCTGCTATTAATTGATTTATCTTGTTAGATTGACCTCACACTTGGTAAAGCAACCCCCATCCTTTCGTATATTTATACCTGCTCCTGTATTTTTCACTCCATGCATCTGATGAAATGCGTCCTAACACACGAAAGCTTATGCCCAAATAAATTTGTTAGTCTCTAGGGTGCCACAAAGACTCCTCGTTGTTTTTGTTAGAATAGTTTGTCCAGTTCCAATTTCTGTATACATTGCTTCAGATAATTTTGGTATTTGATTAAATGGCCTTGGTATGAGTATTAGAAATAAGCAGTGTCATGGTTGTTATTCTAATACTCTTGAGGTGCATATTTTCTAGTTGTAAATCAATATAGTTAATTCTTTATCATCACTGTCATCTAGGAATTCATTCACAGTCTTTAATAATTGCATTATCTGTCTAAATATGTATTATTCCACTGACTCAACAGCTGATATATCATATGTGTGTTACAGCACAACAATCTGTTTGAGGAGATTTGGGAGAAATTTATCAAATTAACAGCTGGTCAGAAATCATGAAGAAGAATTGGATCAATTCCAGTGACTAATGGTTATATACAATGTGTGTAATTTCAAGAACAATTACTTAGATATGTAATGAGAAGTCAGCTCTTGCACAAAAAATAATGGATAGCCAAGTAATTAAGTGGGTAGATCTTTTAAAGACAAATGTTTGGGAAATTTAGTAGGTCCTGCTTTGAAAAATGATGGTATTGATACAATACAGTTTTGGGATTTGTAAGGAGAATCTTTGACTGGAAAAGCACGAGTAGATGGCATGGAAGAATTTCTAATTTCCACATCTTTCACATTTAAAATCAAGTAGTGTTACTGTGAACTGGATTGGTTCAGTATCTGTGATCATGAGTAGAGAAGCATCATTTTTGAAAGTGTCCTTGACATTTACTCCTGAAGAAGATGAATTATGAAAATTGATTTAGGTTTTCTGATACATTATTTTTAAACCATCAAACCTTACCCCCAAACCTACTCAGTTTAATGTATAGCTCTGTTAGTACTTTGGGGAAAGGATAGGAAATACTTAAAATATAAGTATGTTAGGTTTATATAAACTATATATGCACAATTAACCAATGAAATTCAGCCAACAGTGGGGTGGCAAATAGCATAACAATGAGGGGAAGGGGAAATTTTAGCCTATACATTGAAACAAATCAATAATCTTTCAAAAATAAAATTCCATAAGATCTTTAACTGGCACACAAAAAAGAGAGACCTCAATTTTTAAAGTCTCATCTAAACGATTCTGCTTATTAAGTTAAAGTCAGCTGAATTTATGGAATGGGTAAGGACAAAGTCAACCTTGCAGGATCTGAATGTGTGGTTCCACAAAACTAGGACTGCCAGTTCTGGTTGGACATATTCCTGGAGGTTTCACCACATGGCATAATCTTTAATTAAAAATTAATCTTTAATTCCTGGAGACTCCAGGGCAATCCTGGAGGATTGGCAACCCTACACAAAACTTCAAAGCTTCTGCAGCTTGACCCTTTGAATGTTTATGGGAAGTACTCTTGACTTAGGTCCCAATCCTACATTGTATAACACATGTGCAGATTGCTGTGCCCATGCAGATTTCCACAATGTAGGATCAGGACCTTATGCAGACCATATATAATACATAATATTTCTATTATGATACTGTCAAGGTTCCTTCCCCACTCTGAACTTTAGGGTACAGATGTGGGGACCTGCATGAACACCTCTAAGCTTAACTATCAGCTTAGATCTGGTTTTGCTGCCACCACTCCCAAATACTGACTCCTTTCTCTGGAAAGTCTTGAGAGACTTCTTCACCAAGTCCCTGGTGAACACTGATCCAATCCCTTGGATCTTAACACAAGGAGAATTTAACCATCCCCCCTTCTTTCCCCCACCAATTCCTGGTGAGTCCAGATCCAATCCCCTTGGATCTTAAAACAAGGAAAAATCAATCAGGTTCTTTAAAAGAAGGCTTTTAATTAAAGAAAGAAAAGTAAAAATCATCTCTGTAAAATCAGGATGGAAAATAACTTTACAGGGTAATCAGATTCATAGAGCCCAGAGGAACCCCCTCTAGCCTTAGGTTCAAAGTTACAGCAAACAGAGGTAAATCCTCTTAGCAAAAAGGAACATTTACAAGTTGAGAAAACAAAGTTAAACCTAACACACCTTGCCTGGCTGTTACTTACAAGTTTGAAATATGAGAGACTTGTTCAGAAAGATTTGGAGAGCCTGGATTGATGTCCGGTCCCTCTTAGTCCCAAGAGCGAACCACCCCCAAAAACAAAGAGTACAAACAAAAGCCTTCCCCCCACCAAGATTTGAAAGTATCTTGTCCCCTTATTGGTCCTTTGGGTCAGGTGTCAGCCAGGTTTCCTGAGCTTCTTAACCCTTTACAGGTAAAAGGATTTTGGTGTCTCTGGCCAGGAGGGATTTTATAGTATTGTACACAGGAGGGCTGTTCTCGTCCCTTTATAGTTATGAAAATAAGTTTTGAATACAAATATAAAGTTAAGTACATTATTCATTCTATCATCAACATTTGTTCACTTCTTGATTCTTAAGAAAACTGAGAAAGGGAAACATCCACAGGAAATTAAGGGTAGATGATAGGCAAAACACAGCATGTGGACAAAAGAAATGCCACACAGATTTTGGAAACTCTCATCATACTTATAGATCACATTGAAATAAATGGCTTTTTGATTAAAACAAAATTTTAAGTTTTGGTAAAAAAGATGGGTTTAATGGTTTTCCAAACCCAGAAATTTTCCCAATTTTTTTTTAAACTGAAAAAAAAAATAGCTTTTGTTTTTTTAAAAGAAAAAAAATCTGGAAGTTTAGGGGAAAACAAAAGCTATTTTTCTCCAAAGTTTTCGGAGAGAAAAAATGGCATTTTTCAACCAGCTCTAACAACAAATACATCCAGCAGTGTTCCACCAGGTTCCCCAGACATCATAATCCCAGGAGTTTCAAACACTAAAAATAAGGAAACTCTTCTTTTGAAAGCTACTCTTTCAAGAATTGCCATGTCTCTTTAATCCACTCTACCAGTTTTTTTAACCTAGGAAATGTAGGTCAATTCCAGGGCTGTAGTATTAACATTTTAGTCTTCCGTATCTGATGAATGAATTCTCAATCCTTCTTTAACTTCCCTGAATCATCAGACTGCTGGCAAACCTCAAAGTGGAAATCAGCTAGGTTAATAATTGATGTACTTTTTGCTGAGTGCCATTCTTACACCTTGCTTGGTCCATCAGGACAGCAATTCAGTGTCCTAATTTTCAGATGTGGTGCCTAAGGTCATGGTGCCTGAAATGAATATTTAGCTGGTTAACTTTAGGCACCCATGTTTAAAAATTAAGCCCATATATTGGGTGTGAAAGTAGTTATTTTAAAGAAGCCAGTATAAAAAGCTCCAAAGTACTGTTTTTGTTTATATCTCATTCAGTCTCAGCTGCTATATTGTCCACATCAAAATATTTTTACAAATATTATAATAGATAAAAATCCTTCACTATAATATCATCTGATCACCATTCACTTCTCTACTGTCTTTATTTAAATGCTTTATTCCATAAGGATATGGATATAAAGAAACTGTCTTTTTTGATAGAAGCAATGGGACCAATTTAACAAGAGAGGTTAGAAATATGGTCAGAATTGAGAGAGAGAGAGAGAGAGAGAGAGAGAGAGAGAGAGAGATGCTTGGTAAAATGTACACTAATACATTGGGGGAAAATAATCCAGAAATCACAAACAAACTCAATGAAGGGAGAAACCTAGAAAGTAGTGATGCCTAAAGAGACCTGGGAGTGATAGTAGATAGCAAATTAGATACAAGATTGCATTATGCCACTGAAGTAAATAAGGCCAGGTTTGTGCTGAATTTTCTGAGATCTGTAATCAGCAAAATGATAATGTGTCTTACTACATTGCTGGTGAGAGCACACATGGAATATTGCATTCAATTCTGAACCTCCTACTACCAAAAAGATAGAGGCAAATTTGGAAGGGAGTTCAGAGAAGAACCACAGAAATATTTAAGGAAGTAGAGAGAGTAAATTAAGAAGAAAGATTAAAAGAGGGTTGGCTAAAAAATGACAGGAGATGGATGCACAAATCTGTGTGAATGTGGATCCTGTGACCCTAACACTGGCCCAGCACACTTTAAGATTGCCTCAACCCTATCTCAAGGCAAAAATCAAGCAACCAGTCAGTAGGGGCTGGTTGTTTGGGGGTGGGGGAAGGTTTAAAACACTAAAAGACCAAAGAAATGCCCATCCTTGACCGTAGCACAACCTCACTCCTTACCCCTCCCATGGGGTACAAAAGGGTGGGATGAAGACCCCAGGCCCAAAATGGAACATGACCCTAAATTGTAAGGGATGGGACTGTGGGAGTGCATGGCAAGTATACTTGGGACTGCTAAGAAGGAGGAGGTGGGAATGGGACAGAGGCAAAGCTCTGCGGCATCAGAGCTGGGAAGGGGATTATGGGGTAAATGCTCTGTGGTGTCAAAGCTGGGAACAGAACACTGGGAAACAGACTTTGTTGGAATGTAGAGCTATGGATATGCTTGTTTGGAACTAACCCCAATAAACATTTAATTGCCTGCACTTCAGACTTTTGGTCTTCTGCTTTCTCTCTGTGTGACAAGAACCAGAGGAGAGGGTGAAGGGAAACCCCTCTAACAAGTCCTATTGATGAATTAGCACTACGTAGCATGAGCAAGGGTTACAGAGTAGGACACTTAGAAAGAGAAAGAATAAAAAGGTACAAAACAGGACTTCCTATTGCCTGTTGTTGATGATGTATTTCAACTACCTCTCTTGAAAAAAGTGTCCATCTCGTTTCAAGGGAAATTGCAAGCTTACACCCCAACATGAGCGGTAAGAGTCTGTGCATTAGCTTCTTTTGCATTTTCCCAGTTCTGGGTTACTCCAGGGGCACGACTGGTCAGCCCTTTGTAACTTGAGAAAAGGAGGGCTGTCTAAGATATAGAAGGCTTTACCCATTCCACTCTGCCCTGCCCCAACATGCCTTTCTCATCTTCTGCCCCACCCATAGCATGCCCCCTACACCATGGTTTAATGGGGAAGTGTTGGAAGACAGACCGTGGTTATCTTAATTTTTACCCTAGGGGAATTTTCCCACATCCAGATGCAGGGCTTTTGGGGTTCCTTTAGGCTGCTCCACCCCTCTATATCAGGTCAAGGAAGCTAAGGTAAAGTGAGAATCTCATCCAAGATTTCTAAGGAGCATATAGTACAGAGCATTGTAAGGCTGGCAGTAGATCAAATATTGTTATATAATCTTCCACTAAGTAAAGATCACCAGGATAGCTAATGAATTAGCTAAATTTTAAAGCTGCTGTATGCCATTTTCACATCTACACACATCTTGGTATTAAAAGAAAATCAGATAATATCCTCAATAAATGTAACAGTTTTGAGAAATTAATACAGAGTACAAATCTGTGTTATGAGTAAACACTGAACAAAATCCACTATTAACACACTACAGAGACTTTGCCAAAAGCTGGGGCACTAATGGAATGTATGTACTTTTATATAGAATATAATAGCATAATAGCAATACAACATTTAGTGATATTTTAAGACTAGGTTAGACGTTAGCTCTGATTTGAATTCCAAGCAAAAAATTCTGATTATTTGTTTTTTTCTATTACAATAATGCCAAGAAGTCATGGTCCAATTGTGCTGGGCAGTGTACATACACAGATTTTGACACAACTTGGCAGTTGTGAATTTGGAGAAACATTTGCAACCTCCAGAGCAGGGGTCCCCAATGAGGTGCCCGCGGGCGCCATGGCACCCATGGGGGCATCTTAATGCGCCCACGTCCTAGCCCATGGGAGAGCACCCGCTAAAATGCTGCCGAATTTCAGCGGCATTTCGGCAGGGACGCCTCTCAATGACGCCGCTTGCCATCTACAAGTGACGTCATCGAGAGGTGTCACCCCCGAATTTCAGCGGCAATGCCTCTCGATGACGTCACTTGTCGACGGCAAGCAGCGTCATCGAGAGGCATCGCCGCCGAAATGCCACTGAAATTCGGCGGCATTTTGGTGGGTGCCCCACCGCTGCAGTGGTCCTTCGTCTGGCGCCCACCAGACAAAAAGGTTGGGGACCACTGCTCCAGAGGAAATTCTTTCACCTAACTGTATAATTTGTATTATGACTACTAAAGATATTTGGGTTAGGATATAAGCTAAATTCACGCAATAAGATTCAGACAAAGGAAAAATTAAATACTTTAAAATGTCATGATGTATTATATGAAAGAAGGTGCTGCCTCCCTGGTAAGTTATCCTAGATACTTATCAATCAGGTGTGGTGCAAGAATTAAATGAATCCCACATGATGGATAAACAAAATGATTAATGGGTGATTTACAGACTGTGATGAAAGTTTTGGCCTGGCATAAGTAATTTCTGCATCTATGAAATCACGTTATACTCATCGTTAGTTCTATACTGTCTACAGCAGTCGAATTTTATTGGAACAGGTTGTATATGAAGCCCTTGACAATGGCTATCCAGAAGTTAATGGAATCACATATGTGTATAAGTGATGTAGTGGAGTGAGGAACCAGGACCAAAAAGTGAATATACAGCCAATTTTCCCCATTCCTTAATTCTGAGTATAAGTAAATGAACTTTAGACAGCGGATTAAATTTGCCCCGATTGTATCTTGTTAAAAATGACCATTTAATAGGAAACATCTCTTTGTCTGACTTGGGTTTTTTATATGTGTAAAAAGTTTTTGAGCAGTTCTAAACATGTACACTAACTCACCACTTCCAGACAGTGGAATTAAGTACTCAGAAGGAAAACTACCCTTTAAACAAAACAAATTGTACTGGAAATATAGATGAAGTAATGAAGAAGATGAAGACACAAATCTCCTAAATGAGAAATCAATACTATTGATACCACAATAAATGGAATGACACTGCAGTCCCATTAAGAGACACCTTTTCCACAACTTATTGCCCAGGAAATGTGGCAATATCAATATTCTCCAAATGTGAGAATATCATCTCCCTGTGATGAACGAACTAGGGAAGAGACTTGAAGAAAAAAATTGGTGAAATGGAACAGGAATAACTAAAAAAGAGCTGTAAGTAATAAATTGTGCTTGTGATAAAAATCATTTGACGATACTGAGATGTATGCACTGAACTTTTGTCTTCATAATACAGTGAAACAGGAAATGCAAAAGAACGTTCTAAGGAGCAGGAAGCATTATTTCCTAGCTGTTAACACTATAGCAGAGATTGCAGTGGATACAAATGAACTCAAAGACGACCAAAGGAGAACTGCTTCAATCAACAAATGTATTGATCACAGGAAATTCAAGAGATGACAGAAAAGATTACTGAAGAAGTAAGAAAGAATGAAAATGCTGTGAGACCATTGTTGAAATAAGTCTCACATGGCAGTTATTTGTTTACATTAGCATTTGTTTTCAGACAAATTTCTCATTAACTTCTGAGGATTATGCCTATTGCTGACACTAGGACCAATCTCATGAGCAAGGTGAACAGTATTTAGCCCAAAGTAGATAAAGCATGAGAGGGTCTGACCCAAAGTCCACCGAGGTCAGTGAGTCTTTCCATCATCTTAAAGTAATTTTGGATGAAGTCCCACTGCAAGTAATGGGCAGTGTAATCATTGAAGCTTTACCTGGCACTCTATGAACATTTATTTGTATTAATATAAAGGAGTTAATGTAGACTGTAGAGTGATGGGGGATGTGCTGCCTTATATATTTCCCCTATGTTGCAACATAGAGAAAAACCCCTGTGCTGAAGGCAAAATTTCACTGCATACATCTCAGTACTTTCCAATAATTTTCATCTCAAGTGTAAATTATTACAGTTCTTTTGTACTTATTTCTGTTCCATTTAATCAAAAACTTTCTTCAAGTCAATAAAAAACTCTTCCCCCTTAGTTCATTCATCACAGGGAGATGAGGATCCTGCTACATGGTATGGTTAGGGGATCACTGCTCTGTGGAAAAGGCTGTGGGGTCCTCCCAAAAATATAGCAGATATCCTGGGACCTAAAGGCATCCAGGGATATCCACATGTTGCTATCAGGACTAATAACTTGAACATCCCGTAGAATCAGGATTTCTCCTACTTCAGCCTTTTCCTGGCTAGGGCATATTGCAGGTTGCTCCTGCTTCTTTTTTCCAGAAAACCTCCATCTGCTACTTCCCTAATTAGTGCCACAAACATACACTATTTCTGGAATCATTACTTGCTACTCACTCCCTATGAGACTGAATCCCTCCCCACTGCAATGAAAAGGAATTTGTGGTAAATGTGAGTAGGATATAGTTGCACACCGAATTTTGGCTTTCTTTAACATGTTTGTTGAGTATGTGTCACATATTTCCCTTAGGTAGCTGATCCACATAAGAGAATAAGAACTTATTACTGCTACCAGCTAACACATTTATTTGATTAACTCAAATGGCATAGTCCCATGCATTTGCCAACCAACATCTTGGGTTCATCATTTCTGATGAACGATACACATGAGGCAAATGTAGTGGCTTTGGAGGGCCCCTTGATTTGCTAGAATAAGTCTTGGCCACACTTCAAATCTTTAATTTGTCCTTTGGCTGAGGGAAATCCTATTGTACCTGAATTTGGCCTTCAGATGTACAGGACACTCTTTACTTTTATTTCTCTCGGTTACAAATAAACAAAAAAAGCAGCATGTGTTTAAACTCCACCCAAGTATTCAGAAAGGATCCTTTCCTTTTCCCTGTCACATATAGACACGGAAATTATAGATAGAAGGGCAAACTTTTAAATAAACATTTTCAATGCCAAAAAGCCTTTTTCATGAATCTGTAATCTAAAAAAAAAAAAAACACTTCCAATGCCAATATTCAGGCCAGATCCCCAACTGCTGTAAATCAATATGCTCCACTGACTTAAATGGAGCTATGCTGATTTACACTCACTGGAGCTCTGACCCATTCATTTTTTAAATATATTCATATTTGTCCTTATTATTTTTATTTGCCATTTCTCCGAGCCCTCCTTGCAAAAATAATTTTATATATAACTTTGGGATCCTATGGAGAATTTCAGCAAACATTCTTTCTTATACAGTATTTCAAAAGGCATCTTTTACCAGAAATGTTATTTGGAAAAGAGGCCAAGTCCCCACAGAGTCAACAATATTACTATCCAGTTCACTGTGGCTTGAAAGCATAATTGGAAGAGGAATTTAGTAGGTCTATTGAGCCTGACCTATCCATCCTTACCTTTCAAATAATTCTATCATGTAATCTAAGTGTAAATTTCTTTTTAACTGGCTCTTTCATGATTGGGTTTCCCCACAGGCTGAATCTATGCTAGGCCATCAGAGAGAGGGCACTCTGATAATGCATTTGAGGAACGTATCAAAGTACTATTGCTCTGATAATTCCGTATAGCATGTTTGATGATGCAGTATAGTGACAGCTGGCTGGGGCCAATTCTAAATACTGCAGTCATTTAAGTCTTCTTTAAAGATCACTTTTTACTGACTTTCAACATTTAATTACTTTTAATTATTGAAAAAAAGGAAAGGTTAAAGAATTGGTTCCAAATCAATAATGTGTGGGGAAATACAATTAGATACAGATCTGAAGCATGACTGATTCACTTTTTCATCAAACACATGCACAAAATTGAAGTTCAATTCTGAAAATTTCTCAGGAGACCACTCTGTTTCCATCTTAGCATGCTGACTAGGTTTCAAAGTTCACCAGCTTTAGTTATCCAACGAAACGGATGCTGCTGTGGTTTAATAGAGCAAGAAAAAAGTTTGGCCAGTCTGATACAATTCAAATGCAATGAACAGCTGATGTTCCACAGGCACTATTTGAAAACAATCAGAATTACACTGTGTCTTCTCAGTAAAGGTGATCTGAGGAGATGAAGTGCTGTCTTTGCTTCATCCACCAAACAATGTACAAGACAATCCTAAAGCAGTGACTGGCCAGGGAAGCATGATGGATGATGTTAACACTGTTGACAATGCTAGTGGTCCCAGAAGGATCATATAAGAGTTTGCATGCCTCTGTCCTCATCTCTCTGCACACCAGTAGAGCTGCACTGAGTGAAATACTATCTCCACTTCTGAAAAAAGGGGTGGATTGAAGCATAAGCACTATAGACTTATCTAAGATCTCAGTACTTAGATTAATGTGATTAACATCAGATTCCCAAATTTAATAAAAAATGGTTATTTTCTACTCCTGGTGTTTTTGGAGAAGAGCTTGAAAAGAACTGAATGGAACTGATGGAATGCTGTCTCCCTGAGTCTGCAGACAGACTGAAATCATAGTTCAGAGAGGTGTTAACAGCACCATTCATTCCACTGAGTTGATCGGTCCAAAGACCCACTGCTCTGTAGAGGCCAGCAGTATCCTAGCAAAGAACTCTATGCATACTTCTACACTTGGAGCTAGGTGTGTGATTGAGCATGCCAAAAATAGCAAGGAAGTCATGGTAGCATTGGCACCAGCCAGCTGGAGCATGGGTTAACCACCCCGAGTACAAATCCACCCCATGGGAATGTTCTCAGAGCAGCGAAACCCAAGCCACTGACCATGCTACTGCAGCTACACTACTATTTTAGCACACTAGCTTGATCAGAACTAGCGTATATCTTCTTGAGATGGGAATCACTTCTCCAGCTCCAACTGGAGATGTAGCCTATGGCAGGAGAAGAGTAAAGCAGGCCCAGCCTATCCACCCACTCAAACAGATACGGTTGAGCTGCTGGGGTCAGTATTGAGGGACTACCCTCTGCAGTTCTGATGTCCTGGCTCTGTTATTTCAATTAGATAGGCACAAAAAGCATTGCTGAAAGATTGGATATTTTAAAAACTTTATTTAGAAAAATCTACACACATTAAATTAATTGAGAATTTTGACATGGAGCTGATGCTGAGCTTATTAAAGCCAAAGTTAAATTAGATGTTAGTGAAGTTTTTCCTTCCATTCCTTGGATGTGGATTATTTCCTAAAGATAATTTTGTGCTCATCACTCTTTGTAGGATGGTTCAAGAAGGCTGGATTCTTCTGAAGGCTATAGGTAAGATTTAGGAAAAGACAGTCTGAATATCACTGATGAGTATCCTTACCACTTATATATCAAGTAACCGTCTGGCACAATCTCTTAGACAGTGGGATGAGGAATACAATGGCAGACAAGGTAGGCCCAGTAACATCATGACTAAACAAGGTGTGGTTTTTTTCAAGCACTAACGGCTTTGTAGGCTTTTCTTTGTTTTTTAAATAAAACCCCAAACAAAATATTTTCCTGCTTTTGACCCCAGAGTCAAGTCAGATGCATGTGAAAAAAACAAAACAAAATGCACTTGTTAAAAATTTTCCTGCTGTAGCAAGTCAATCAAGAGCTTCTCCCACTGACATAGCTTCTGCAGCTTGTGGAGGTGTTTTTTTTAATGCCGATGGGACAGCTGCGCTGCTGCAGTTCTGCACGTATAGACATGGCTTAAGTCCTGTTGTCTGGCCCCTCCTAGGGTCTCTGCTTCAGAGGACTTCTGACGTTGTGGACACAACACAAATTCCCAATCTGGTCTTTCACTTCAAGGTCCTTTCCCTGTGGCACAGTGTCCCTGCAACTCTCCCCCCTTAAGCAACTCCCCTTGCTTGTTTGTCTTTTAGCTCAGTAGCTCGGAGGCAGCTGATTGGTCAAGGAGAGAGGCTAAGCTCAACTCACTTAAAGAGCCATGCTACTCTGTGACACTGAGTGGATGTCGTAATTTGAAGTCTAGGGCCAGATTGTCCACTTGATCTTTGAATGGAGGGGAAAAAATGGAATCCCTTGCTTGGGATTCAGGCAGGGGACAATGTGACTTTATCCATTCACCATGCATGCTCTTCTATTGGTATCCAGATATATAGATGGGGAGAACTCGGGCTGGGTGTGGAAGAACTGGGGATTCAAAGGTGCTCTCCATACATCATCCCTCCCCACACCATTCACTTGGTACTTCCATTCCAAACCGTGGGACATTATTTGGATTGGTTCTCAGACATTGACTAGTGGGGCACTGTCCCTATGTCCCTTTAAAATGTTCATCTCAGCAGAATGATTGTTTGCTTAACAATGTTGCTTTCCTGTGTTTAATTTTTTTTACTAACATACTTCACACTTTAAATTAAAATTTGATACAGGCTGAAAATGTCAAGTGTTAAAACACAGTGTTATACTTATTCTTTACATAAGACAATTTTATCTTATTTCTTTCCATGGAAGAGTGAAGAAAAAACAAGATGTCAAAATGTGGCATAGAATATAATGTGGGAATATATATTTCCACAGTGCTTCCATAGGTAGGCACATGAAAGATCATGTAATGCAAGTTCCTAATCTCTGAGGGAGGGGAAACTGAGTCAGGGTCAGGTGCTAAAGGTTAAGCAATGAGTGCATTGATGTAAAATTACTACATCATGATGTGACAACAAATGCAATGCTGTTTTTTTCTTTGGCTTCTGGGAAAGTCTGTTTGACTCATAGCTAAGTTAATAAAAGAAAGCTTAGAACCACCAAGATCAGACATATGTGATAGACATTTAAAAACATGCTCACTAAAGGTCATTGATAATTGCTAGGAAGATCATTTTCAACTCTTTATTTTCCATATGTTCAAACACAATATCATTGCATCTGGAACATTAACAGCTTTATAGGGTCTTTATTTTTTACCACTGCCAAACAAACAAAACCACACAACATTAATAGAAACAATACCGTTGTAAGAAAGAAAGATACTGTTAAAATGGGCTAACACAAGGTATCCTTGCCATGTGCTTGATTAAAGTTTTCACTGGTCATTGATGCACTCTATACAAGAAAATAGAGTAATGCATTTTTCCACATGATTTTCTTCCACTGCAAAAGGAAGATCTTTTATTTAAAGATATTTTAAATAAAGTAATTGCTGATACTGCCAAAAATATTTTAAAACTTAGAGCTGCTGTATTATAAGCAGGTTTAACAGACTAACCCTGTAGACCTTACTCAGACAAAATTAACACAAAAGTCAGAGTTTTGCCTGAGTAAAGACTGCAGGATTTGCCCATTCAGGTATGGTTTAATCCCTCCTAAGCACTGTAATGACAGACAATGAGACCAACTAATATGGCTTAGGAGAAAGATTGTAAGTGACTTAACGGCAATGGACTTGAACTTTGGTTAAGTGATTTTTAGGCCTTCCTCCAAGGTCATACTAAGAGGAACATGGTGAATCCTGGAAATTTTACTTTGGGATGTGGATTCTAATTATACATTGTGAGATTCAGTTCAACGGTGCCAAGTTTCAAGATTAAGACTGTGTTGAAAGACTACTAGGAAACTCTAGCTAACAACTATTAAAGCTTGACAGAGAAAGGGAGTTCTGTTTGATGGAGGATTTTAAGTTAAAAAACGACTCTGATACAAAAAAAATATTTTGACACAATTCTGGTTCAAAAAAAGGCTTTTGTTTTTCTTCCAAATACAGCATGTAAACAAATAAATATCTTGACAATTTTTGCAAAATGGGATTTTTCCAGCCAGCACAAATGTATGTCTCAACTTCATTTTGTTGTTTGGTGTTACTTGATTTTTTGCAATCTTAATTGTGCTTATTTTCCACTCTAAGATACAGGCTTAATGGATTTTAAGCCTATTTAACCTCAGGCTATAGTGGTTTTAGAGCTGAACAACATAAAGGAGTCAGTCCTGAATTTAGCCTTTGGCTGTACAGTTGATGCTGTCTCCACAAACTCCTGCCACCCGGAAGAGGAGAGGACATTGACAACTGGACCTGACCTCTGATCCAGTCTCCCATTTTGACTTACCCACATATGGATCAGGGTCTCCGAAGCATAAAAGAAGTACCACTTCAAAGACCAGAGGGGTAGCCGTGTTAGTCTGGATCTGTAAAAGCAGCAAAGAGTCCTGTGGCACCTTATAGACTAACAGATGTTTTGGAGCATGCATGCATCCGACGAAGTGGGTATTCACCCACGAAAGCTCATGCTCCAAAACGTCTGTTAGTCGATAAGGTACCACAGGACTCTTTGCTGCTTTTACTTCAAAGACCTGAAGAAACAAATAAACTACCCCCAGCTAAGTTTAATGGAGATTCTTTTCCTATATTCTCTTCTTCTGTTCTCTTTTATTTTTGTTTGGTTGAGAAATTGATTTAACAAAATGAGCAGTTTTGTAAGAAACCTGAGAACGTTTTGTTTGCAGTCATGTAAAATTGCAATCGTTGAAGATGACAAAGCTTGGTTTGTAACCTATAATTTTCCTGTAGCCAGGTCAATAAAGTAGGAGGTTGAAAGCACAGTGTGGCTATTGGGAAGTTACACCTTGCCCAATGAGAAAGGATTTCATTCTTTGTCCTTCTATTTTCAGTAAGAATTTAAAAAATAGGTAGCTAACGTTTGGCTTAAACATGATTTAAGAGCCTAACAGTGGTCGAAATTTGAAGAGTGCCGGGCACGTAAAAGCTGCCACTGAAATCAGGCTGCTAATTTACATGCCTAACTGTGAACTTAGATAAAGTAATAGAGTGAATAAAGTAATATCTAAAATGATCCATGAGCCATGACAGGGTAACCCCAAACCCTCACCATTTAACTTAAAAATATACAGAAGACAAATATAAAATCCTGAGCTAAATAACTTTCAGGAAAATACAATGCTGGTTTTATTTAGCAATTGAATTTAATTACATTCTGAGGGCCAGACTCATTAGTGCTGGAAGGGTAAATTACAACTCCCTGCAGCAGTTAATTCCTATTCTCCCTGCCCTACCTCCATATATCATGGAGAACTTACCCCAAGGGAATTACAGCTCCTGCCTTCTTTCTGCAGTTTTGCCCAGGGAAGCTTTACATAACTGTCCTGATTCCAAAGGAGCAACTGAAGGGATGGACTGATTCAGTGCATCTCCTATGTGCTCAGGGCATATGCCCTTCCTTGCCAGAGCCTCCCACTTTCGCACTATGATGCCTGTTCCTCCATGATTCCCTCAGTGAAAGTGATTTTGGACACTACAACCTCTTTCTCAGTGGACTTTTTTCTGTCTTTAGCATCCTACCGAAGTGTCTTCTCTGGCTTATGCCCGTGTGCTCCCATCGGTGAATCTGGCCCCAGAAATAAAGTAATTGAATTATTTTCAAGTAAAATCTTAAAGCAAATAACAAATCTCCAATCAGATGGGGATGCTCCGTGCAAATATGGCATGGATCTATTTCTTATGGTGAAGCTTCATGGTATCATTAGAATGTAAACTGATTCACTGGAATTTGTAACTCTGCCTTAGCTATTTCTCTGTGTGACACATGTATATGCCATTGCAGAAGTCCCTTGCCTGAAGAGAGGCCTATTTTTATGAACTTACTTTTGACTTGGAGATAGCAAGTGGCAACTTCTGTGAAGAAGAATTACTTTATTTTAAAAACCCATTTAAATGTCTCTAGGAAAAATTCATTATAGCTACAATTCACAGCTGTCAGAAAATGGCCCATGCCCCAGTACAGAAAACAAAAACTGACAGATTCTAACACAATCTCTGGGTATTAAGTGAACTATTGAATTCCTTTCTGTTCAGAGCAATTGATATTATTTCAAAAGAAATAACTACCAAGACTGTTATTTTGTCTCTTATGCAAAAATAAAACGGGATTTTTTTTTGTAGATGATCCAAGCTTAATAAAAAGAACAAAAATGCAGCTGCATGGAAGGAACACAAATCCTTACAAGTTAGAGGCAGGTTGTGTTCTGAGTAGATCCTTACTCTAGGTGTTCTACTGAAGTCAGGACCAGTGTGAGTAAAAGTGGCAGAATCTGGCCCTTAGAAAGGGAAAAATAGTAATCAGCCCTATACTGGAGCATGTCTGAAGCAATTTCACTCTGGAAAGGAGGACATATATTCATGAATGAAATGTTATTTATTATTCACTCAGCACTATTAAAATCTGATCTAATTCTCCTTGAAGTCACCAGGACTCTCTTTCACTCACTTAAATGGAGCTAGATCAGGTTCTTAATTACCTTTTTTTTTTTTAAACAAAGCTATCTCTTATCCTTGATTTTCAATTCTCTTAAGTGTTTGGATTTCAATATTTATCAAAAGCTTTGTTTGAAAGTTATTGCATTTTGATATTTTAGGAGGTCATTTGCCCTAAATTTGATATTTGAACAAAAAATATGTCAATTCAAGAAACTGGTTCCTGAAAAAAGCATAGTGACAGGAAAAAGAAAGAAAAACAAACAAACCCCTCAAACTGAACATCAAAAAGAGCGGTCCAGAAACTGTTTCACTCTTGATTTCCTGGCATAGAATGATTATTCATGTTTACTATAATATTACAATCCTACATTTTACTGTTTGTTTTCTGTCTTAGCTAACAGTCTTGAAATACTTTCTATATGCGTTTTCAACTCCAGAAACTACTGAATAACTACACATTTACCCACTATTTTTATGATGTTGAATACTTAGTTTAAACTTTCATTTGTTGAATGTATGAATGATGTTTTATTTTTACTAGAGAGGGGATATTGTAGAGGAGCAGACTCACCCTCACGGTACCTCCTGCTGGTCTCACAGGGAATTAGCTCGATTTCCAGCCTCTGGAGCGCCCTCTGCAGGCTAGTGATCTGCCTGTCCTCTGGCCCCGTGTCCATCCCAGGACCCTGTGCCTTTTTACCTGGGGTGCTGCTCCCTAGCAGTAATACCCTCAGACTTAGGGTCTCCCCTCCCTGGGGAACCCCCACTCTCTATCCCCACCTCAACTCAGTATATGGCTACTGTCAGCCATCATCTAGCACCATGCCTTGGGGCAGACTGCAGTATCAGCCTAATCATCACAGGCAAGGAGGGTTTGGACCTGCTGCCTTGGCCTACCCCTGGGCTGCCCTCTGCAACCCCCAATACCTGTTGACCTTGTGCTAGGCCGCAGCCTGGAGCTTTCCAGGCTGGAGCTCCCCAGCCTGTCCCCAGCCCTGCTTCACTCAGGTACTCTGTCTTTAGCTCCCTGCAGCCAGGCCCTTTTCCCTGTGCAGGCAGAGAGAGAGACTGCTGCTTCTGGCATCCCTGGCCTTCTTATAAGGCCCTGTTGCTCAGTTTGGGGTGTAGCCCCAGCTGCAGCCACTTCCCCCAATCAGCCCAGCCTAAAAGCTGCTTTCTCCAGCCACAGCCCCTTCCCAAGGATGTTTTTAACCCTTCAGTGCAGGAGCAGGGGACCACCCTGCTACAGATATCAATAAGAATTTTACAGCCCTAATGACCCCAGGCATTTCAAAGTGCAATATCAGTGAAAAGTGAAAACCCATCTACTCTTTATGTTTCATATTTGAAAGCCACTGTTCTATGACTTACTCTATCTGGTCAATCATCGGCTAATTTATCAGACCACACTAAAATTAAAGGAGGATTTGCTGGGATGTTTATCAGATTATGGTCTATGGACTGTTGCACTCTTAAAATATCAGCTGAAGTAGTAGGTAAGTTGCTAATGACTAAAGGCTGTTTAGTAGCCAGTGAAAATAATTATTGGTGGTCTTAATGCCAGTTCCAAATAAACAGGTGAAGTATCCATGTGGCAAAGTGAAGACTCACCAGCATGGCACCTCCTGCTGGTCTTCCTGGGAATTAGCTCTTCCAGCCCAGAGTCTTGCCTGCCACTGGCCCCCATGTCCCTCCTGGACCCCAATGCCCCTCTACACCAGGGTTCTGCCCCCAGCAGTAACCCACAATCTGGGTCTCCCCACCCTGGGGAACCCCCAACCCTCTATCTCCACCTTGCCTCAGTGGCTACTGCCAGTCACCATCTAGCCCCCGCTCCCTGGGGCAGACTGCAATCTGTAAACCACTCATCGTTGGCAAGAGGGGTTAGGACCTGCTGCCTTTGCCTATCTCTGGGCTGCCCCTCCGCAGCCCCAGTACCCTTTCATAGGCCTCTAACTAGGCCTGCAGTCTGGGGTTTTACTAGGCTGGAGCTCCCCAGCTCCATCCACCCTTTACCAGCACTGCTCCACCCTAGGTACCCTTCTCAGCTCTCAGGCAGCCAAGCCCTTCTCTCTCACAAGCTAGAGAGAGACTCTTACAGCCTCTGGGGCTCAGCCCTCTTAAGGGCCAGCTGTGGCCTGAGTGGGGTGTGGCCCCAGCTGTGGCTGCTTCCCTCCATCAGCGTAGCTTTTCCCCACCACAGCCCTCTCCAGGACTGTTTTTAACCCCTTCAGGGCCAGAGCAGGGTGACCCGCTACAATCCAGAACACAAAAAGTACAACAGGACCTTCCTATCAGTCTCATAGTATAAACCACAGCTTAAATGGGCATGGAGTATGAACTATAATCTCCACTCAGAGGTAGTCCTCTTCGGTCAAGGTTAAGACATGCTGATGGGTCAGCATGAACCTTGTGTTCTCCATTGCCTCTGCCACATCTGTTTTGTGGGCAAACAAAGGACCATCAATGTGGAAGCTTTCACAATAGTACATATTCATATGCCAATAGAAGAATATCTTAGCTATGATTACAGTAAATTCTACAGCCAAAGTCCATTGTATCATAGAATATCAGGGTTGCAAGGGAAATCAGGAGGTCATCTAGTCCAACCCCCTGCTCAAAGCAGGACCAGGCCCCAGACAGATTTTTGCCCCAGATCCCTAAATGGCCCTCTCAGGGATTGAGCTCACAACCCTGTGTTTAGCAGGCCAGTGCTCAAACCACAGAGCTCCCCTATGTTTCAGTTGACACAAATGTATAAGAAGAATATTGTTTCAGTTGACACAAATGTATAAAATGTTGCCAAAAATGCATTTGCTCCTGGAAATGATTAATATTAATCAATACTCTGGAACCAGCGTAACAGTCCTCTAACAGATGTTTTTGCTACAATATTTTCTGTTTCTTAAATTCAACTGCTATGTATTCAAACATGAGAGGGAAGCTGCTTGCTAAGTGGGACAGCATGGCTTAATACAAAGATAAACCATTAGCACTATGCTTACATTATGAATAACTATTTAAAAAATGAAGGCCTCTACCTATGCATTGATATTTATTTCAAAAGGAAACTGAGGAGTACTCTATCTGTCCAACATAACAATTTTCCACTTTCTGATGTTCTAAGAGACCCAGACAAAGCTGGAAACCTTTTCATGTTGAATGCAATAAAGATCTCTCTACTCCTAACTAGAGCTGTGCAAATAAAGTGATTTTTCAGTTTGCTGACCAAAATGGCAAAATAGAAACAAAATTTGTATCAGTCAACCTGAACACTTTTCTGGTGAACCAAAAACAAACAAACAAACAAAAAAATATTTCAGGCAAAACAACATTTTGTTTAACCCAAAACAACATGTTTCCTTTTGGTTGAGCAGTAGTTTATTTTTTGTTATTTTTTAAAATAAAATTGAAGTAGAGTTTGAAATGGAAATCTTTTCTACTAAAAAAAAGTCAAAACATTGTTTCACTAAGGTGAACATTTCATTTTTTCCCCACCCAATACCATTTGGTGAATTCACAAGTTTTTGGCCAAAAAAACTCCCTCCCTCCCTCCTTCCCCACAGTCTTTATAGCCTTCTGCATTTTTGACCTCCCTGAATGTCCCCCCACAAATCACCTCATAATGTTTCCGTATGGCCTGGCAAACTCCACCCAATCAGCTCTCTTACCTTTCTAGATCCTGCTCTGAGCCCAGAAGTTCTGTTGTTTTCTCAAATTGATCTGGCTTACCACAAATTGAATATTTTGAATTGACTATGCAGTAAGCTTTCGGACATTCGGTCACAGGAAGAATTTGAGAGGTCATTGGAGAAATCCTCAGAATGTTAATATGCTGTGTGGCTGCACTTCAGTTTAAGAAACATTGTTAGTTGCTATTCACACATTTCCACATTTAATTTGTTCAGCCACTTAATACAGCTCACTTATACCACAGATAAATTGTAAATGTATGTATGATGTGACCTCTTATTTAACAGTAATGGCCTCAGAGGTTTTATATTAGACATGCTTGTATCCAACTGTGTTTAAATTAATAAGAAAACAGACATGGTGCAGTTTATTAATGCTCCTAATGGTCAGACTGGGTTCTTGCAGTTTAGACTGTTTCAAAGCATGCTGTGATTTACCGAAGACAATATCAGAGTCAGGAACTGGGACATGTCCTTGTAACCTGTTTGTATCATTTCCCTTTCGCAGGAAACTTTGACTGATCAGTGAGCTACAACAGGAAAAGGCAACTAACTGAAGTTTTGTTTTTCATTTAGATCAATAATCAAGTTTACTGGCTCAAGCCTCTCTTTCTAATTCAGAACATGCCTGTAAATAGAATCACTACAGCCACCATCTGAAATTAAACCAACAGGTAAAAATCATAGTTTTATCTTCCTCGTCCATATTAATCAATATTCTGTAAATCACAAACACTTTTCATTTCATATGTCTCAGCTTTTCTGCAGAGGCTTTCAGGGTGTTATGCAAAAAAGTCTCACAACACTCCTGAGAGGAATTGGCATTATTTACCATATTCTTTTTTCACAAATGTATAAAGAGAGCCCCAGCAAGGATAACAGCTTGATCAAGGTCACACAGGGAGTCCACACAGTGACAGAGCCGAGAGTCCAGATTTCCAAGTTAAGACTCTTAACCACAGTCCGTCTCCACCCTTAACCTCCTCCAGCTGCTGCTCCTCTGTGTCCCCCGGCACTTACCTCCCATGTGTAATTCAATCTTACTGGACAGATTCTGATCTCATTACACTAGATTTACACCACTGTGGTTCTATTTCTCCATTTACTCTGGGGTAAGTCAGAACAGAATTGGGTCTCTAGTGTTATAAAGGTGTGACACACAACAATGCTGGTTAGAGATTGGTCTTTAATTCTTGACCCCAATCACATGGCTAACAAAAGGTTCTGTATCTGCTGCATGGCAGAAATCAGTACTCACTGATGCCAGAGACCACTGATACATCTTAAAATAAATACAATTTCAACCAAAACCACCACAAACTAATACTGCCAAGTAAGGACCTGATTGGGCCACCCTTAATCAGGCTGGTGGGCATTTATTCATGGAAATATTTCAATCTGAAGTCAAAGGTACCACTTTTGTGAGTAAGCATTCATCAACCCAAATAAATGTTGTACAATTGGGCCCTAACAGAAAACCCGGAGATTTCTAGGATGGGGATCTGCATAGAAAACATAACATCCCAACAGATGAGATCATAACATTTCTTTCAGCAATAGACTCTTCAGCCACTGTGATGGATCCACTGCAGTCTATGTTTCCAACTCCCTAGTAGGCAAATGAATAGTATTACCTTGTCATTGAATAGCTTGGCACATTCTGTCGTGAGCACTGTCAATAGCATTCTGGACATCCTTAAGGCACAAAGACAGAGGTTCTTTTTCACAGGGAGAGCTTCCCAGAAAAGTTCCATACCAGGAGAACCCAAATAGAATGATTTAGCTTGCCAGCTACCAGGGGCGGCTCTATGTATTTTGCTGCCCCAAGCACGGCAATCAGGCAGCTTTCGGCGGCTTGCCTGCAGAAGGTCCCCTGGTAACACGGATTCGGAGGCATGCCTGCAGGAGGTTCCACAGTCCCGCGCCGAATTGATGCCAAAATGGCGGGACCAGCGTACCTCCCACAGGCATGCCTCTGAAGGCAGCCTGACTGCCACCATCATGGCGACCGGCAGGCCGCCCCCCATGGCTTGCCGCCCTAGGCATGTGCTTGGTGCACTGGTTCCTGGAGCTGCCCCTGCCAGCTACCCATATGGCAGGCTTTTAACAATTCCACTTTCTCCCTACAGGCAGAAAGAAAAATTGACAAGAGCCTTCTACGTTGACCGCTTAAGGCTGAGCACCTCACTCTGCCTCTCCACTTTCAAGGAAGCTAGGATGCTCAGCCTCCCAGCCTCACCCACAGCCCAACTCTCTGTCTGGAGCTGGACAGCCAGGGAACTGTTATTTTGATTTTCCTGAGACAAAGTCACATTTTTTGGCAAAACTGAAGTATTCCCATGGAAAATTTTTGATTTTGCAAAAAGTCATATGGACAGAAAATTCCCAACCAGCTCTGTTTACAGGTTAATTGTCTTTGGCTCAAGAAGCTTGTGAGATGTTGATGCTAAGGGTTTATATGCATGCTAGCTGTGATTACATTTGAATATTTCAGTGTCCATTTAAAAATTTTCTTTTTCATTCGTTTCCAATGTTGCAAATGGCTGCCGTAGAACTTTGGATTGTAAATGTATTAAGATACTCAGTGAAAGACTTTGTAACTGCACCAATTTCTGTTCATAAACATATTCATGACATTGTTTTCTTCTGACACCAGATAATAAGATTGTTGTGATACACAAAAGCAATCCTTTACTTCTTGACACCATCCATATGATATGCATTAGGGTTACAAAATGTATAGCCCTATCAGATGGAAGGGGTCAATATACACACAGAGCCAGCTTTGCAAAGATATTTTGGTACTCAAAGATGCAGAATGGTGTCTAATGGGATTTATAGAAGTGCCTAAGCAGGTTAGGTGCCTAACTCCCATTGAAATCCAGTTCAAGTCCAGTAGCTGCTGTTATACTTTGGTCTTCATTCTCCACTGCCTTGGATCTTGGGTTCTCATTTTCAAACTGTGTGTAAAATGCTGCCATTCTGATTTGCCCAGGTGTAAATAAAGATACAAGGAAGTGAAAAATCAGGCCTTCAGACAGTACAAATAAATAAACTCAGATCTCCTTTTCTTAAGCTAAGGCTATTTAAGTAAGTTGTGGAGAAAGTTCACTTAACACAGAACTTTTTCAAATGATTGAACCAGAGTGTGTCATAAAATTGTGCATGCATTGATGTCTTAATAAATGTAGGATCCAATTACAAAAAATGATATGAACAGAAAGTTAAAATCATTTAACAGAAAAAACAATGCTTAAAAAGAGTTTATGAAGAGACAAGCACAAAATATTTAAGTCTCCTCTTGATGTAGTTTGTTTCTTCAGAGAAGTTATTTCAAGGAATATTAAAGAAATATATCACAATGATAAAAAAAATCTCACATCTAATAGAATCTTTTACTAGCCCCACAAATGCTTGCTATGCTGTTAACTTTTCCATCTGTTTTTACTTCTGACCCACTGGGGCAGAACTCACGGGGGCATGTCTACATGGAGACACTCAGGAAAGTTAAGGTGAATCAACTTAAGGTATGACGTCAATGTTCATAAATTAAAGTTCATTAACACCCATATGGATGCTCTCATTCGAGAGAAGTGGATTTAAATTCACAGTAATTTAATCCTTCTCCGTTTACAGAAAAAATCCTGTTTGGATTTAGGAGAGTTAATTTCCTTAATCAATCTCCTAACTGCCATGTAAACATCCTGACATCCTTGGTTATTCAGGACTATTTTGTCACAAAGACAAAAATTGTAATTAAAACTGCTCAGTTTACTTGACATTTGGATGGGATATTATGAAGGATAGGTAGTTAGTCCCAAAACCAATGTATAAGGAACATATATATTCTCCTTCAGAATTTGATATATTTTAAGGAGAATGTATATGGGTTTTATCTGTCACTAGACCTGGCTAACCCTCCAGGTGCACAGAGGCTGATTAATTGGTTTCTCAGTATTAACCCTTTTAAAGCATGTGTTCATAGGCGGCAGGTTTGTATAATTTTTGGTGGGGCCCAAAATGGTGGTGCCCCCCCGCTCCCGCCCTGTAAGCTGATATAAAATGAAGCTACAACGCGTCAGCGCCACAAGATTACAAGGGTCAATTAAAAGTGGAAAGTCAGAAGCAGCACTTGCCTACTTCAATATACAGTATTATATTTTGTTGCACCTGTTGTGATGAAGTGGGAATGTTCTTAATATTTTCTCTGAATACTGTGTGGGTGCCTCAGTTTCCCCTGCAAGATGCCAACTGAAGGTGTTGGGGACAAAGAGATCAGGTGGCCTCCTTGTCCGGAAGAGACACAGAGGCCAGAGGAGGGAGTGTCAGTTTGGAGCTGGCTGGGGAAATGGGGAGAGACTCAGAACTTGGTTCTGGGCTCCCCACCCCGCAAGATGGACCTGACAGAGGGGTTCTGTTTTCTGTACCAACAAGCTCTGTTTAAACTGTGTTCCCGTCATCTAATAAACCTTCTGTTTTACTGTCTGGCTGAGAGTCACATCTGACTGTGGAATTGGGGTGCAGGGACCTCTGGTTGCCCCAGGACCCCGCCTGGGCGGACTCACTGCGGAAAGTGCATGGTGTGGAAGGGCATGCTGAATGCTCTGAGGTCAGACCCAGGAAGGTGTAAGCTTCTTGCCCTGGAGACAGTCTGCTCAGAGAGGAGGCTCCCCCAGAGTCCTGACTGGCTTTGAAGGAGTGGTTCCAGAGCATCCCAGCATCCCCTTCCACCCCATGCACTTCCCAGAAGTCCGCAAAGGCACTAACACTCCCTCCTCTGGCCTTTGTCAAGAAGGCTAACAGCATTTTGGGCTGTATAAGTAGGGGCATTTCCAGCAGATCGACGGATGTGATCATTCCCCTCTATTCAACATTGTTGAGGCCTCATCTAGAGTACTACGTGCAGGTTTGGGCCCCACATTGCAAGAAGGATGTGGAAAAATTGGAAAATCCAGTGGAGGGCAACAAAAATGATTAGGGGGCTGGAGCACATGACTTCTGAGGAGAGGCTGAGGGAACTGGGATGGTTTAGTCTGCAGAAGAGAAGAATGAGGGAGGATTTGATAGCTGCTTTCAACTACCTGATAGGGGGTTACAAAGAGGATGGATCTAGACTGTTCTCAGTGGTAGCAGAGGACAGAACAAGGAGTAATGGTCTGAAGTTGCAGTGGGGGAGGTTTAGGTTGGATATTAAGAAAAACTTTTTCACTAGGAGGGTGGTGAAACACTGGAATGGGTTACCTAGGGAGGTGGTGGAATCTCCTTCCTTAGAGGTTTTTAAGGCCCGGCTTGACAAAGCCGTGGCTGGGATGATTTAGTTGAGTTTGGTCCTGCTTTGAGCATGAGGTTGGACTAGATGACCTCCTGAGGCCCCTTCCAACCCTGATATTCTATGATACTCTAAACTGACCACCAAATTTAAGTTGCGTGTTTTTCCCGTCAGGTGAGGACTCTGGGGCAGGGCTGGGGATAAGGAACTTGGGGTGCAGACAGGCTGCCCCAGGGCTAGGGCCAAAGAGGACTCCCCTCCACCCTCCCTGGCAGCAGCAAGCTCCAGGGGAGGGACCCCTCCTCTCCCCCGCAGTTCACTGCACATGCTCCTAGGTCCCTCTCAGGTCCAGAAAGCCCACTCGCCTCCCCTATGGTGGGTACCGAGGGGGGAGGTTGCCATCACGTGTGGCCTCCCCTGCTGCCACTGGGGATGGGGCTGCCCCTTGCCCAGCATGGTGCAGGAGAGGGGACTGCAGGGTGGTAGCTGGGGAGGGGCACAGTATCACAAAATTCACCTAAGCCCCAGCTGCACAGGTCTAGGAAGCTCCCCTCCCCAGTGGTGTAGCCAGGTTCTAACGTCAGGGGGAGCAAACACGTAAAAAAAGATGCCAGCCAACATATCCAATTACTAATCAGGTAGTTCTATAACAGGCTGCCCTGGACCCCATCACCCCCTGAAGCACAAGGTAGGGGTAGGCACCACCATGTTGTGCAACAAACACTTGACAAAATTACTGGACTTAGTGACGGACAATGCAGGCAGGTGGGTATTATGTCATTCAATCATTCAACCCATAAAATTGCACACATTTTGCCTTAGTGAAATTAAATATCCAGAGAATTACTGGGCCTGTGAGATGACCAGGGCTTGCTCACCTGTGGCTACCGCTCCCGTGCTGTGGAGGCACAGCCAGGCAGGTCTGCATCTGCAGGTAGGCACCCTGCCTCAGGTGCAGCTCCCGTGGGCCCTGATAGCCACTAGACTGGGAGCCTCCCGGACAATGGAATGGGCTGGGCTGGGGGGCGGAAGGCAAAGGGGGAGATTGTAGGGAGTTTTGGAGGAGGGGAGGCAGTGGAGGAGGGGAGTGGTCTGGCACAAAGGGGAGGGCTCTCTGGAGAGGAGTGACAGGGGCACAGGGGTCATTGGGAGTCTCTCGAGGGGGCAGAGGGTTGTGTGGGTCTCTGTGGGGCAGGGGGCTGTGATGGGCAGAGCCAGCTGCAACCTGGGTCTGCTCTGCGGGGGGTGTTGCTATAGTCCCCTCAGGAAGCTCCCCCCATCCTGTGTATTTTATACCAGCCCCGGGGTGCCCATTGCTGCTCCTTTCCCCTCCCACGGCTCTATCTGTCTGTCCCCACAACCTCCCAGCTGTGTCCGTCTGTCTGTCCTCACTACCCCCCGGCTGTGTCCTTGTGTCTGTCTGTCCCACAACCCCCCGGCTGTGTCTGGCTTGCTGTCCCCACCACCCCCGACTGTGTCTGTCTGTCCCCCCCCCAGCTGTGTCTGGCTGTCCCCACCAACGCCCCCCCAGCTGTGTCTTTGGGTCTGTCTGTCCCCACCCCCAGCTGTGTCTGTCTGTCCCCACCAACGCCCCCCCAGCTGTGTCTTTGTGTCTGTCTGTCCCCACCCCCCCAGCTGTGTCTTTGTGTCTGTCTGTCCCCACCCCCAGCTGTGTCTTTGTGTCTGTCTGTCCCCACCCCCAGCTGTGTCTGTCTGTCCCCACCAACGCCCCCAGCTGTGTCTTTGTGTCTGTCTGTCCCCACCCCCAGCTGTGTCTGGCTGTCCCCACCAACGCCCCCCCAGCTGTGTCTTTGTGTCTGTCTGTCCCCACCCCCACAGCTGTCTGTCTGTCCCCACCAACGCCCCCCCCAGCTGTGTCTTTGTGTCTGTCTGTCCCCCAGCTGTGTCTGTCTGTCCCCACCAACACCCCAGCTGTGTCTTTGTGTCTGTCTGTCCCCACCCTCCCCAGCTGTGTCTGTCTGTCCCCACCAAACCCCCCTCCCCGGCTGTGTCTCTGGCTCAGGCTGCCCCCAGAGCTCACCGGCTGAGTCTGTCCGATAGGGACAGACCCTGCTGCTGCTCGGCTCAGGGCTCAGACGCTGCCGGTGGCTCGCTCCCCCTCCCTGCTGTGGAGGCGCGGCCAGGCAGCTCCAGCACCGCCCCCGGCAGCTCCCATTGGCTGGGGTTCCCGGCCAATGGCTGTGAGCCCTGTCGCTGCTGGGGCCTCTGCCGGGAGCTGCTGCTGCTGCAGTGAGAGCGCCCGGCATGGCAGCGCGGGGACCCCTGAAAGTACAGGGCCTGGGGCCCAAACATTGCTGGAGCTGGGCCCACCTTTAGGATTATTGGTGGGGCCTGGGCTCCACGGGCCCATAGAACTCGCCGCCCATGCATGTGTTGAGTGAACATCCCATCATAACAATGCTCCAAAGTAACAATTCACATTTGTCTTAATAATTAGTTAATACATTTTACCCACTTATGATTTAAAATCATTTTAGAACATAACAGTGTTCGGATTCTTAAGACTGCTTCAACTAGGTTAGTTTTCCTTCTTTATTAAATATTTGGGAATGTTCAGACTAAAGTTTCCATTTGCATGAGTGTTGAATGTTGCTCTTCATATGAATACATATAATCTCACGTGAACAGAGCATTTCTGCTGGGAAAAGAGGAAAATTTTAAAAAAATCAGAACTGTCTAAAACAGGGATCGGCAGCCTTTGGCACGCGGCCTGTCAGGGAAATCCGCTGGAGGGCTGGGACAGTTTGTTTACCTGCAGCGTACGCAGGTTCGGCCGATCGCAGCTACCACTGGCCGCGGTTCGCTGTTCCAGGCCAATGGGGACTGCGGGAAGTGGCAGCCAGCACATCCCTCAGCCCATGCTACTTCCCGCACTCCCCATTGGCCTAAAATGTTTCAATCATATAACCAGAAAAAAACAGTATGATAAGTGATCCAACCCACACCTCTAATAATGGATAGATAAAGTGAACAGGTCAGGTGGGAATTTTTTTGCACAAACTATTTGGTGAGCCATAACAATGGGTGAATAAAAAAATTCAAAGGATCTGAGTCATCACTGGATTTTTCACTTGTTTACTTGTATAACTCCAGTGATTTCAATGTTTATTGAGAACTGGGGATCCTATTACCTCCACAATTTGTTAAAAGTGAGGGGTTTAGAAAGTGCAGCTCATCTGTAAGATTCTCCTCATATTCAAGAAGGTCATCAGCATATTGGGCTGTATTAGTAGGAGCACTGCCAGCAGATCAAGGGAAGTGATTATTCCCCTCTATTCGGCATTGGTGAGGCCACATCTGGAGTATTGCATCCAGTTTTGGTCCCTCCACTACAGAAGAGATGTGGACAAATTGGAGTCCAGCAGAGGGAAACAAAAATGATTAGGAGGCAGGGGCACACGACTTATGAGGAGAGGCTGAGGGAACTGAGCTTATTTAGTCTGCAGAAGAAAAGAGTGAAGAGGGATTTGATAGCAGCCTTCAACTACCTGAAAGGGGGTTCCAAAGAGGATGGAGCTAGGCTGTTCTCAATGACGCCAGATGACAGAACACGAAGCAATGGTTTCAAGTTGCAGTGGGGGAGGTCTAGGTTGAATATTAGGAAACACTATTTCACTAGGAGGGTGGTGGAGCACTGGAATGGGTTACCTAGGGAAGTGGTGGAATCTCCATCCTTAGAGGTTTTTAAGACCCAGCTTTACAAAGCCCTATCTGGGATGATTTAGTTTGTGCTGGTCCTGCTTTGAGCAGGGGATTGGACTAGATGGCCTCCTGAGGCTCTTCCAACCCTAATAGTCTATGATTCTATTCCTCCTCTGCACATCTGCAGATTATATGGCAAAAGTTTGTTTTCAAGCATAGTCAGTAAAGTATGTATCCAAACACTATGGATAATTTATGTATTTGTGTTTTACAAGGTATATTTGGATTTTAGAGGGTTCCAGGCACCTTTAATGTACCTAGAAAATGCAGATCAACTTATTATGTCCCACAGAAGTCAATGGCAAAATTTCCACTGACTTCCATGGGAGTAGGATTGAGCATGTAGATAACAAAAATAAGCAAAACAGCTTCCCTAATCGAAAAAGGAGAGAAGACTTATATTCCAGCCAATGATCTCAGCCCACAACATGTCCATCTCATTCCTCAACTCCATTTCCCCACTCAAAAAGCCTGGCTAGATATAGGGTTTAAGGGGTGGTCCTAAAAATTGACAGATTGGGCCTATTGTAGATCAAGAGAAGGAGTGAATTACAAAAATTCAAAACCCATTGAGAAAAGCATCTCAGGAGATGCCAAAGTACCTTTAATTTAATTATGGCAGATGTGTCAGTAAGACATGGGAACAAGGTACAAGGAGAGGAAGGTTAGCGTACTAATTTGGGATTTAGGAGACCTCAGTTTGGTTCCTTCCTCCACCATAAATTTCCTGTGTAACCTTGGGCAAGTCACTTGGTCTCTTAGGCCCTGATCCGCAAAGGTAATTAGGCTCCTAACTTCTACTGATGTCTGTAGAAGTTAGGAGCCTAAATACCTTTGTGGATCTGGGCCTGAAGTTCCCATCTGTAAAATGGGAATAACTATACTTCTCTAGTTCACAGTGATATTATGAAGATAAAAATGTTTTAGACTGTGAGGTGCTCAGGTACTATACACTGAGGGCCATGTGAGTACCTTTGATAGATACAGAGGTTGCTACTCTAATTTCAGTAGTATTGATTTTATCATTTGAGAGTTTCCCCACAACACAGAATAGTATGCAAATGCAATAGTGCAGGTCTATGTTAAAATATTTCATTCAATCAAAATACAGCACTAAAGACAATTATAATAAATTGAACCATCAAATTAAATGAAATGTTAAACAATAATAGTTGTGTTTTCCTGTCTGAGGGGAAAATAGCAATGTTTCAAATAACAATTAATTTATATGCACCTGAAGCCATTATACTTGATATAAAGTGACAATTGATAGCAATTTGTATTGACAGACCTTGATTGAACATAATTACCTTATCTAGGAAACATTCTGAATAAATTAATCACAGTATAATGTCATTTCAGTGTTACAGAGCTCCAATATTCGGAAAAAAAGAAACCATTGCATTTTAATTAATATAATTTACCCTTTGTTTACAAATGTTGAACTATGTTAGTTAAATTAATTGAATTTTAGCTCCTCAATTAGTGATACACAGGATGTTAATTATGCATTAATGCAGTTACAACACCTCTATTATTTTAATTATATTCAAACTTCATTGTGGGACTTTACTTATCTTTATGGTAGGAAATTCTGAGGTACTTGTACCTTCAGAGTACAATGCAGTTTGGAGACATCTCCAAAAGCACTGACTCATAGTATTACATCCTGAGCACGATTTTGACAATTAAGAATTATATATATTCTTATAATACAGGAGTAATTTGACCTATACTACAGGTTCCATTGTGGGGTTAACCACACATCCCGAGTACGAGACAGCACGTACTTGTGCTGCTCCACAAGCAGATCAGGGACTGAAATGCAACTCAGCGCACAGTCAACTTGTGGAACTTCTTACCTGAGGAGGTTGTGAAGGCTAGGACTATAACAATGTTTAAAAGGGAACTGGATAAATTCATCGTGGCTAAGTCCATAAATGGCTATTAACCAGGATGGGTAAAGAATGGTGTCCTTAGCCTCTGTTTGTCAGAGGATGGAGATGGATGGCAGGAGAGAGATCACTTGATCATTGCCTGTTAGGTTCACTCCCTCTGGGGCACCTGGCATTAGCCACTGTTGGTAGACAGATACTGGGCTAGATGGACCTTTGGTCTGACCCGGTATGGCCGTTCTTATGTTCTTATGTTAACTCAGGACAATTCCATTCCTGTCTCCCTTGCTTCAAAGGGGGAAGTAATCTTGGTCATCCATTTACCTGGTGCAGTTCTATCTCCACACCAACAGTGTTCTGCTAGCCAAGATAGTTTGTGTATGGAGTCAGGGCTTGGCTCAGTCACCACTCCTGCCTACCCCTCTCCCCACCCACCTGCCTGGAAATGGGAAAGAGGATGATCATTTTACTATGTAGGAGTCTCCTGTTCAAGCACATGTGATGAGCCACAATCTCACCCACATTTTGCTATTAATTATCATAACCAATGGAACATTGTGGATATCTTGCTAAGTCACAATAACATTATTTCAGCAAAAGTAATATTTAAAATAGTTCATTTCAAAGGTTATTTATAAGGGAATTGAACTGCCACAGTTCTGGGGTTAACTGCACCTCTGCCTCCTTCACAGTCTGCTCAAGGGCACCCCTTTAGGTCTCACCGTCCAGCCGTCACCTCTCTAATGGCAGGGAGCTGTGTCCTTCTCCCTCCAGACTGAGAATTGAAGTTTGCAATTCACTTTGACTATCCTCGCAGATCTGGCCTTAATCCATCATGTGCTATTTGCTATTTCTCAAAAGACAGTGACAGCATTTGTCAGTGACCAGCCAATTTTCACAGAACACAGTATATTTATTTTCAGTGCAAAAACATTAGGGAAAAATCTATCATAAAACAACAGTCTACACATATGCTAAGCTTTCCAGGTGTCACCCATCTTTCATGTGGAATTCCTGGCTGGTTCCACTCCTTCACTGTCTTCCTGCAGGTTTTGCCATCTTGGTTACAGTCCCATGTCAGCATTTGGATCAACATTAGGGACAGTCAGCCATTTCAGGATGATTCTTTATACCACAAGCTCTTTCTTTGTCTTCTCACCTCTTGAACCTGGTCTCAACCAGGCCGGAATCGTTTATCTTGTCCAGGATCTGCACAAAGTTCCCACCCCCCACACACTGCTTTTAGTTTCTAGGGAAACTCAGTACCCCCCACCCCAACACACACACACTTCCACCCCTGCATGGGGTTAGATTACACCCCCTCACTCGAATATCACAAAAATACATATAACATTTATAGAAACAAAAGTTTATGACTAATCCCTGTGGGCACATCTCAATATAACAGTCTTTCCACATTTTCAAGGTCTTGCATTTATCACACATACCATCAATCCCATTTTGAAACAGGCAAATGACACAGGAATTAAGAGTGTGGCTTTGATGTCAGATAAGGCTTTGCATTCCATATGCGGTGTACTTTTGGGCACAAAAGAAGTTTAACCTATTTATCTTTTTTCTTCCACCTGCCACAAGAAAAGGCTTTCAAGTTCAGAGGTGCTAAATGGCCACCTAAATTGAGTAACAATGCTTATCAATCTAGATGACAGCCCCTAAAGGGATCAAGAATTTTTCACATTTTGCACCTCTTGCAAAACAGATTATGTCTCAAAGCACGGAGTTTAGAGCCCAGTCCTGCAAAGTTCTAAACTTTTTCTATGGAACTGAAGGAGGCTCAGCACATTGCTGGCTTAGGACCTAAATGACATTATATTTGGCAGGGATAACATCTGAGCTCCTTTATCTCATTCTTGCTGATTCTTTTAAATAGGTACTCTCTCTCTCTCTCTCTCTCTCTCTCTCTCTCTCTTTCTTCCCTTTTGAAAGAATGTTCTGTTTAATTCCAAAGGAGAGCATAATGTGCTGTAGGTAAACTGAGCTTAATACCAAGTTACCTTATGAGATATACTGTTTTTGAGAGAGTCGTTGTGTGTGGGCAGTTTTGGTTTTGAACTTTAAGTACTAAGGGCCAAGATGCTTTATTATCTGAATATACCGGATATTGGAGTTCATCCTGACTAGAACTTGCCAGAAATGCAGAAACAGGACAAACAACTTCGATTAAAACAAGCCCAGTCTGAATCAAGAAATAGGCAAACTATTAGAACAGCAACCATGTAAATATAAAACTACAAATGCTTCAAATATACCAAAATAAAACTTCTGTCAGTAGACCCACATAAATCTGCACAACTTCCTCTCATTTCTCATTCTACAATATAGAATGAGCATCAACACAGGGAAAAAAATAACAAACTCTCCAGAGCAGACAAACTACATGAACTAAACATAAAAGTAGAAAGGAATATCATAGATACTTCAAAATAGTAAATCCCCAGGGTAAGACCGAATAGTGGGAGAATTCATCAGAATATTCAAATATTATACTCTACATACAGAAATTATACAGGAATATTATCTTCCTTCATGAGTCCTTTATATTAAAATCCAATTAATACCCCAACATGGTTGAAAACTAAAGACTTAAAGATCACTACTAGACTAAATATAATGATTATAATAAACACTAAACCCAGACCAAGTGGGATTTATGGTAGAAAGGCACACAGAAAATAGCTGACTGAGATATATATAAACAGACACATATAACATGGGAAACTCAAAAGCAAAAATAAATCCAATAACAATATCCTGCAATGATGACAAGGCTTTTCATAAACTAAAATGGGAGAATTTACAATGACTGTCCCTATCAGGTGTGTTTTTAATAGAAGCTTTTGTTTCTTAGCAAAAGTAAAAACCATTAATGTTTTGATGATATTCTACAAAAATTACTCTAATAATGAAATAATGAAGACCACCTTATCATTCGTCGCAACCACCACCCATACTATGGGAGTCTGGAACTTTGTTTCTTGACACACTGAAACTTGCATTGATTAAAGCAGATTGGAAGTCTATATTGGTTTGTTTTTCTAGCTATGTTTAGCAATGGGTTCTATTTTCATCTGACTCGCAGATACATCTGGTACCATGAACTATCATTCCACCTCTGCAGAAATTCATGTTATTAGTTGGTTTAAAATAAGAAAAAATCTGTGCAGTCTCAGCTACAAGGGTGTTTTTCTTCTCTTTGCTTTGTAAATAATAATTTCTCCTTGTTTTACTTCAAATTAGATTTCTATTGCTTTAACATGTACTTCAGCAAGTGTAACTGACATACTGGGAAACTGTAATGAGCAATGTTCAAACTGATGGACATACTAAGATTAACTGTTCACAGACGTTGGTGTGAGTGAAATTCTGTACATGCAAATGTTCCTGAAAAAAACATTTTCAGTCTAGGCCTATGTCATTCCAGCAGGGAGACTATTCTCAGAGCTCTAAAAGTGAATTCTGAGTATTTGAATAAAACGAGTGAATACTCATTTTGATGAGTTCAGGGAAAATCCATAGCTCAGATATGTTTGTAAGAAATACTTGCAATGTTCAAGTCAGATCCTTTCAGTCCTCAAACAGGGAGTCTCGTGATCATGTTCTTTCAGGACCCAGTTTCACTAATAGAAAGAAGCAGCAGAGGTAGGACAGGTCAGTGTTGCACAGAGGAACCTAAGCAGACTCAACTATCAAATCTATCTCCCTGTCAATGCAGGATTGTTTTAGATTTTGAAAACCAGTTATTCTTCCACTTACACAAGTTTTACATAGTGTAACACCACAAAGGTCAGTACAGTTATTCTTGATTAAAGGTGATGTAACTGAAGGGAGAATCATATCATTGATCTAAGACAAGCATGTGTGCATGATTAACATGGATATAAACCATCACTGTAACTGAATATGCTAGTAAATATTAACAAAAGTTGCATTTGTGCCAATAAAAATTAACCTTCCTGGTGCCTCTTCCCAGATGATCCAATGGATTTTTTTTTTAAAGAAAGAGATATGCCCTTTGGTTTTCCATAATATTAAGGGTTGCCTTACCATTGCAAACATTATTATGTACTGCTGATTATGGCTTCAGGGGCTGAGAGGATCTGGGCCCGCATGAAACCTGAAACCAAGTTGGTGTACTTTGCAGAGCATGAAGTACATAAGAACATAACATAAGAACATAAGAACGGCCGTACCGGGTCAGACCAAAGGTCCAACTAGCCCAGTATCTGTCTACCGACAGTGGCCAATGCCAGGTGCCCCAGAGGGAGTGAACCTAACAGGCAATGATCAAGTGATCTCTCTCCTGCCATCCATCTCCATCCTCTGACAAACAGAGGCTAGGGACACCATTCTTTTCCCATCCTGGCTAATAGCCATTTATGGACTTAGCCGCCATGAATTTAAACATTGTTATAGTCCTAGCCTTCACAACCTCCTCAGGTAAGGAGTTCCACAAGTTGACTCTGCGCTGCGTGAAGAAGAACTTCCTTTTATTTGTTTTAAACCTGTTGCCTATTAATTTCATTTGGTGACCCCTAGTTTTTGTATTATGGGAATAAGTAAATAACTTTTCCTTATCCACTTTCTCAACATCACTCATGATTTTATATACCTCTATCATATCCCCCCTTAGTCTTCTCTTTTCCAAGCTGAAGAGTCCTAGCCTCTTTAATCTTTCCTCATATGGGACCCTCTCCAAACCCCTAATCATTTTAGTTGCCCTTTTCTGAACCTTTTCTAGTGCTAGAATATCTTTTTTGAGGTGAGGAGACCACATCTGTACACAGTAATCGAGATGTGGGCGTACCATGGATTTATATAAGGGCGATACTATATTCTCTGTCTTATTCTCTATCCCCTTTTTAATGATTCCTAACATCCTGTTTGCTTTTTTGACCGCCTCTGCACACTGCAGTATGTTACTGCTCCCTGTATTCCTTTTAACCTGGTTGTGTTAGTCAGTATTTCAATCATGAGCAAACTGGAAACTTAACTTATTATTGTCAAAATCTGAAAATGAGAAAGACTCTGCTTAATGTATTTTTGTGCTGCTTGTTCCAGAAAAATAGCAATAGTGAAATGTTCAGAGACTAGCTTTCCATACTTCAGAAATTCTCACTGCATTCCCAATAAACTTGGTTTCAGACATAAATTCAGAATGTTGATACAAAGGATAGATGCTCACACAGTTACATGGCATTGACAATCCTGTTCACTAAAACCACTTACAGGGAATCAGACACTGATGCACCCTATCAAAAGTGTTATTTACAAACTCCTAGGATTATCATTAAACAACATCAAAGAATATAAAGAAACTCAGAATAAGCTACCAACTAAATATTATGCGGGTGCTATTCTACCTATGGTTAAAAACCATCTCCACAGGCAAAGCCAACAATGCTTAGAATTTGTAACAATATCCAGGTACAAATCACAACTGTTGTAATGATCAAGCTGCCACCCAATGACAGTAGTTACTTCCTGGAAACTTAACTAAAACTCAAAATCTTTCAATGACTTGTTTATAAATCAGGCTGAATACAGGCCTAAGGTGCAGATCAAGGGCAGGCTGGGAAATGGGAAGGGATGGGAAGGGATCCATTACACAGATCCTGATATCTACCGTCTGCTAGACAGCTATATAAAAGACATAAGAAGGTATATAAACAGATATTGGACTGAAATAGCATTTCTGAAGTGGCTCTGCAGCCAATTCACACCTTGCAGGGGAGAATTCCTCTCCTGCTTTCCCTGTACTCCCAAGCACTCAGCCTGGCTACTTAGGCTAGGCATTCCTTCCTCCGAGAGTGGCAATCCAGGAAACAAGTTTGGGAGGAGACTCTTTGGATTCATTTGCTTGCTTAATGCACCAAAGAAAATTAATACCAGAGTGAAAAAAAACTACCTCTCAACCAAAACATGACCATTGGTTTATGTCTGTGTTTTCTCAATTAACAGTCTTATACCTGCTTGTTTGCACAATGAATCTCCATCTCTCTGTCCAATATATACACTGTAGACAAGAAAAATTACCTATAGTCCACACTATTGATTTTTGTTTATTTATTTAAAGGGCTTTGTGAATTATGTTGATGTTGTACTGAACACAGGGTATGGGTGAATTTCTGCCATAACTCATTGATTGTTTGGTTTATGGTGAGATTAGCTTCACCTATAAACAAGCTACACAAAAGGTCTAGCCTGTACTCTTTACTCAGACTCCTCTGGAATTCAGTGGAAGGTTTGGCTGAATAAAGGTGGGTGGATAGAATGCTAAATATTACCTTATATAAGAGATTTTTAATTTCACATTCTCATCTTCCAGAACCACTTCAACAAATATGGGGAACAGTTCATTTCATAAATCTGAAAGATTTGTGGATGGCACATGCTGATACTGATACATTATCTACTGAAATATATTTTGCTATATAAAAAGAATGCACTTCACATTGAAATTGGCTGCTTGGTGGCTACAATTAATAACAAAGAGGGGAAAAATATTTTTTTGAAAAAAAAATCACTCATTGAACTCATTGGTATATTAACTATTGGTTCTAATTGAAAATGCCTTCAGATTTAGAGAGAGTTCATTACTTATGGATGGATCCTGCACCCACTGAAGTCCATTACAAAACTCCCATTGACATCAATAGATGTGTGATAAATCCCTATCCCACTCGGTGTACCTGATCACTTACCGAATTAGGCATCATCATTATTTAGCATCTGAATAGCACCACTAATGGACTAGAGGCCTGATCCAACTTTCAGATGAAACCAGTGGGAAATGTTATTTTGATTTCAGTGGGAACTGGCTCAGGACTTTAATGCTTTGGAGAGGAAAGACAACATATGATCAAATTGGTGTGGCTGGATCCTGAACAGTTTGAAAATCTGGCCAATAGTCTGCTCTCCAAAGAGATTCCAAATAATCAAATTCTATTACAGAAAATAGGGGGAAATCCCATTTTCCCTCTCCCATCTCTGCTCACTTGTTTTGTCTGCTCTTTTCTTAGCCCTTTGTCATAAATACCAATTACACTTGTACTTATCTTCCTCTTATCCCTCCAGTGTCTGTGTTCCTTCTCTTCTTTCTTTCTGTAGCTATAATAAGTTGTCCCAAATAACATTGTCAACAAGTGTTAAAGATCTTGTAATTCTTAAGTCAAGTTATATTTACTCTTTCTAAGAGTATACTCCAAAATAAAGAACCGCGGGTGCACACATGTATTTGTGGCTGACAGCCTGGGTGTACACTAATGGTTGTATATATCAAACATGTTTCTTTTACAGCCATGCCACAGCTGAAAAGCAAGGGTGTGACATGCCTGTTCTTTGACTGACATTCATGCTTCATGACGTAAAGTGCTGTAATCTTTTGCTAAATTTTGCATAAATTTCACAGAACTGAAGAAGAGCTCTGAGAAGCTCAAAAGCTTGTTTCTTCCACCAACAGAAGTTGGTCCAATAAAAGATATTACCTTATCCATCTTCTCTCCCACACAGTTTTCATTTTCTGATGTTTTTCTATGCTGTTCATATAAGCAGTCTTTTTTTAAAAGACTCATTATGCTTATTTCAAAGTCAAATTGTTAAAGATATTTCTAAATAAGTAATAGATATTACAGTTATTTGCAGAAGTGATTATCATTATTGGAATTTTCTCTGTATTGGCAAGGTAAATATGTACAGGTTTTCTTTAAATTATGAAATTAGGATGATAGCCATCCCAAACTGCCTAAAATAAATGGCATAGATCTAAATCTTTGGAGAATTCCCAAACCCACAGAAGTTGCTTGCGTGCTAATGTTTGGAGACATGTATCCAGCCACCTTCCCTGAGGCAACACCTTGAAGGAGGGAACTGCCCATCTGTTTTTCTCCCTATAGGCTAGATGAATTCTCTCAACCAAAATGAACTTTTAACATGAAGTTATTTTATACCTAAGTGCGAACCAGAAGAACATGCATTAGTAGGAAATAGGATAAAAATGTTTCAACTTGTGCAAAATTATTCCCTCCACCATTCTCCCAGTGGGACTATAATTAATTAGGTGCAGTGGTCATTCTTAAATCTTGCCAGTTGCCTTATATAACTAAAGGTTCTTTCTGTTCGGACCAGAAGCAGGATTATCATTAATTAATCATATAGGAGAGGACTAGAAATTTCCCAAGAAGTACCCCTTGCTACCATAATCCATACAGAGCAGGTTCTAGGGTCAGATGAGCAGGACAGTCCCTTCCAGGGGGCGCCATTTCACTGCGTTGATCAGCTTTTCCTTTCTTTTCTTTTTTTTCCTCCCCCTTAGATTTGTTGGCTGTTGGCAGGATTCTTTTTTGTTCCCCTCCGATTCATAGATTCATATATTCATAGACTCTAGGACTAGAAGGGACCTCGAGAGGTCATCGAGTCCAGTCCCCTGCCCTCATGGCAGGACCAAATACTGTCTAGACCATCCCTGATAGACATTTATCTAACCTACTCTTAAATATCTCCAGAGATGGAGATTCCACAACCTCCCTAGGCAATTTATTCCAGTGTTTAACCACCCTGACAGTTAGGAACTTTTTCCTAATGTCCAACCTAAACCTCCCTTGCTGCAGTTTAAGCCCATTGCTTCTTGTTCTATCATTAGAGGCTAAGGTGAACAAGTTTTCTCCCTCCTCTTGATGACACCCTTTTAGATACCTGAAAACTGCTATCATGTCCCCTCTCAGTCTTCTCTTTTCCAAACTAAACAAACCCAATTCTTTCAGCATTCCTTCGTAGGTCACGTTCTCAAGACCTTTAATCATTCTTGTTGCTCTTCTCTGGACCCTCTCCAATTTTTCCACATCTTTCTTGAAATTCGGTGCCCAGAACTGGACACAATACTCCAGTTGAGGCCTAACCAGCGCAGAGTAGAGCGGAAGAATGACTTATCGTGTCTTGCTCACCACACACCTGTTAATGCATCCCAGAATCACGTTTGCTTTTTTTGCAACAGCATCACACTGTTGACTCATATTTAGCTTGTGGTCCACTATAACCCCTAGATCCCTTTCTGCCGTACTCCTTCCTAGACAGTCTCTTCCCATTCTGTATGTGTGAAACTGATTGTTCCTTCCTAAATGGAGCACTTTGAATTTGTCTTTATTAAACTTCATCCGGTTTACCTCAGACCATTTCTCCAATTTGTCCAGATAATTTTGAATTATGACCCTGTCCTCCAAAGCAGTTGCTATCCCTCCCAGTTTGGTATCATCTGCAAACTTAATAAGCGTACTTTCTATGCCAACATCTAAGTCATTGATGAAGATATTGAACAGAGCCGGTCCCAAAACAGACCCCTGCGGAACCCCACTTGTTATACCTTTCCAGCAGGATTGGGAACCATTAATAACTACTCTCTGAGTACGGTTATCCAGCCAGTTATGCACACACCTTATAGTAGCCCCATCTAAATTGTATTTGCCTAGTTTATCAATAAGAATATCATGTGAGAGGCCAGCTGTTTTCTGCCCTTGAGTGAGGGCACCAAAAACATTTTATACCGGGCCTGCAAAATGGCTAGCGGCACTTTTGGATTAAGAAGTTATTCACCTTGTGCAATAATGATGGTTTGAGATGTGTGTGTCTATGAGTGCTCCACTGTAGGTATGTTTGCATCACTGCGCTGCTGATCAGAGAACTTCAGTAGCAGTGTGTGCATTAGGCCTACAAATGTACTGTCTCTCCTTGTGCCCTGCCAGGAGGCTAGTCAGCGTGTGCGGGCTAACTTCCCTCAGTTCTCTACTTCAGATTCATTGACAAGAAGTCCTCTCAAGTAGAAAGGAGAAGGGTGGGTTGTGAAGCACCCATAGAGGACACATCTCAAAGAACCATCATTACTCCACAAGGTGAATAACTTCTTCTTCAAGTAACATCCCTACGGATGCTCCACTGTAGGTGAGTCCCAAGCAGTATCCCCTCTGAAGGGCTGTGGAGGTCCCTTCCAACCCTGAGATTCTATGATTCTATGATTTCCAAATTGGGTCAGTTACAGATGACAGCACTGTGGAACCAAAGATGGCAGAAGGTGGAGATGGAGTCCCCAGCGATGGCATGCATTAGTAGGACTGCAGTTACACAGAGATAGTGCCAGAATTCTGGAAGTGCTGACTGGCTTGGTGCCACTGTGGGTGCGGGGGGTGGGGCAGGATGAAGATCTTGTCCACACCAGTTGTTCAGGACTGGATGAGGAGTTGCTTGTGTCCTTCTGCTTAGGTGACATTGACTTGGTGCCTATGCCCATAGGGTCTGTGGGCACATCAGCAGTACCTGCCATTGTAGTCTTCCTTGAGCCATGGATACTAAGCATGCAGGGGATCCTTTGCAACTAGCTCGTGGTTCACTGTGGGGACTTCCCACTCTCTTTTTCAATTTGTGAGGGGGTGAGGGACTGATTTCTTCACCCCCTGGTCCTTGGATATTATGGGCTGTGGGGAAGACTGACATTTGCATGGAGACTCTTGTTGTGGGTCCAGAGAAGGTCTGAGAGCTGCCTCCATGAATACAATCTTTTGCCTCATCTCTCCATCCTTGCAAGACCAAGGTCTAAGCAGCTGGCAGAGAGTGCACTTTTGAGGAACATGTCCTTCCCTGAGGTAACGAATGCACCATGAGTGCATGTCAGCAACGGTGATAGCCTTGTTGCAGGAGAGGCACTTCTTGAAGCCCAGAAAACCAGACATGCCCCGTTGAGGGTTGGGAGAGAAAGGGCTCACAACAAAAAGGATAGGAAGAAAGTAAACTATCTAAGTATATTTTGTGTTTTATTTTTTGGAATATAAGGATAAAAATAAAAGACACTAGACTAACTACTATTAAAAACTAGGCTCTAGGCTACAAAGAAAGCACAATGTAATAGTTATTAATGGATCACTAATAGTTCCATCTCTAGCTGGGGGCAGCTGAAAAGGTAAAGGAGGTTAGCCTGCAGATGCTGATTAGCCTCCTGGCAGGGCATGAGGAGAGGCAGCGCATGTGCAGGCCTAACAGACACTGCTATTAAAGTTCTCCGATCAGCAGCGCAGGCTCTTAAGCAGCACACCTATAGTGGAGCACCCATAGGGTAACTACTTGAAGAAGAACCATGGTTAGGTCACCTATAGATAGGACTACTTTAATGAGCTCTACAAAGGGAAACACTTTCATTGACTTCAATGAAATCTGGATTTCACCCTTTCAGTCAACCTGGAAATTTAGCTACTTCAGAAAGAGATGGTTCATGTAGTAAATGGTGCATCTCTGTGAAAGTACAAGATACTAGTTAGAGCTGAGTGAATAATTACTTTTTAGGTTTTAGATTTGATGGCCAAAACAAAAAATCCCCACCCCCCCTCAAAAAACAACCAAAAACCAAAACCCTGTTTAGTTTTAAGCCAAAACTATTTTCCTCCAGTTTTTCTTGCTTAAACAACAAGCAAAAATTTCATTCTGGTGAAACAAATGTTTTGAATGTCAGTTTGAAACAGAACTTCATTTAGAAAATGTCATTTCAAAACTAAATATTGAAATGGGTTGTTTTGACATTCCCAAACTAACCATTTCAACATTTCTAAAATTTGTTTTCAGAGGTTTTGTTGTTGTTGTTGTTTTCTTTTTGGATGAATTTCCTGAATTCAAACCTAAATTTGGCAAATAGTTTTGGTGCCCCCGAAAAATATTTTTTGGTATATTTACTATTGGACAAAAAAAAAAAAAAGGTGCTCAGCTCTTATACCAGTTCTCCTGTCTGTAATGACTGCCTGTTTGTTTCTGGTTCATATATAATGTATTGATTTCTACCTACATAGCACTCAACAGCACAGAGCTTTACTGCTTGATCTAATGGAAAATCAATGTTAGATGCTAGCGACATTGGAGGGAAGGGAATTAAAATAACTCCTTAGATTCATTTGCTTTTTTAAAAAAAAAATCCCTTTTTGCATTCCTCTTAGGCTCTGTCCATCTTTTACTTACATTCTGAGAGAAAATTCTTTATTTTTGTGTGAGCTAATGATAGTCCTAGTGAGGAAAATCACACAAATATGTATGCTAATGTTATCATAGATGCCAACTCCATCGATGCTCAGGGGCTGAAGCACCCTTGAAGAAAAAATAGGGGGTCCTCAGCACCTAAGGGGCTGGCTGGCGCTGCTGCTCCGCCACCTGTCAACTATTGAGTGGGGCCACCCATTCTTCTCTGCCTCCTCCCCCCTCAAGGCAGGACAGGACAAGAAAGGAATGAGCAGAGGGCAAGAGGTGCTCAGGGGAGGGAGCGGAGCTGGTGTGGGGCACCCACCGGCAAAACCAAAAGTTATTGCCTATAAATGTGATCCAACAGAGAAGACTAAAAGAAAGTCACCATAACCTTCAGAGAATATTAATTAGGAAAGTGTTCATTCATATATAAGGTTTGTTTTAATAATAAATAACACTTCATACTTATATTGTTTTATGCAGTGTAGTTCTAGCTGTGTTGGTCCCAGGATATTAGAGACAAAAGGTGGGTGAGGTAATATCTTTTGTTGGACCAACTTCTGGTGTGAGAGAGATAAACTTTCAAGCCACACAGAGCTCTTCTTCAGGTCGAAATATACTCTGAGGGTCACAGCTAAATGAAAGATGGAACAGATTACTTAGCATAAATAGTTAGCACATAATCCAAGGGACTATTCAAGGTAGTAACACCACTGCAGATTAGGACAAAAAGGGGGTTTAATGGGTTACAAATTAGTGGATGGTGGTAGTGGTTGAAGTTGTGGTGGAAATCTATAAGGAAGTTTAAGATGTCTGACTAGGGGATGAAAATATCATTGACATATCTCAGGTAGTAGGCATTCTTCAATCTTGAGAGACCAAGAGTATCTGCCCCTGGGAGGTAAAGAATTTATTCAGTTGGTTTTATGGCAGCTGTGGCTGTGGCTGAAGAGACACACTTGAGAGAGACAATCTCTGCCGTATCTGTCACATTTAAAGGTGATGTTTTGACCCTTTGGACTTTGCCTTCTGTGAGCTTTTTTCTCATATGTTAAGCTGGTCCGCTTTTTCTCATAACTCCAGAGACCTTTGTTAAACGTATGTTTTCAAAGGCTGAGGTCTTGAGTGTGATCTTCCCAGTTGTTCACATCCATGTCCATTTATTTGAGGTCTTGCTTGCACACATCCTTGAAACACAATTTTGGGCATCCTTTGGGTCTTTTTCCAGAAGCCAATTCACAGTAGAGGATGTCCTTTGGGGTGCGCCCATCATTCATTCAGCACAAAAGCCAAGCCAGCAGAGGCATCTTTGTTTGAGGAGTGTTTGCATGCTGGGTATGCTGGCCTGTTTGAGCTCTTTAGTATTGGTGACTCTGTCCCTTCAGGAGATGCCAAAGATTTGATGAAGGCAACGCATATGAAAGCTGTTGAGCCTCTTTTCCTGATAAGAGTATAAGGTCCATGTCTTGCTCCCGTACAAAAGTGTGCTCATAACACATGTACGATACACACAGATCTTTGTGTGTTCTGTCAGTTTGTTGTTTTTCCAGACCCTCTTGCTCAGTCTAGATATTGTTGTGGTGGCTTTTCCAATGCGGATGTTGAGTTCTATTTCAAGTGAAAGGTTGACTGTGATAGTTGACCCCAGATATGTGAACTTGTTTCACTTCAATTTCAAGTTCCTCAACTCCTTGGCACATTGTTAGTCTTTTTTAGGCTTATGATAAGCCTGAAGTCTTGGCAGGCTTTGTAAAAACTGTGCATGAGGTTTTGGAGATGAGCTTCTGTGTGGGTTGTCACTGCTGCATCATCAGCAAAGAGGAGGTGTTGCATAAGGGCCTCCCGAGTCTTGGTTTTAAATCTGAGTTTTGCAAGATTGAACTGTTTTCCATCATATCTTGTGTGCAAGTACATTCCCTCAGTTGAGGAACCAAAAGCTTGTTTCAGTAGCAAGGATAAGAAGATCCCAAACAGAATTGGGGCAAGTATAGCCTTGCTTAACACCTTTATGAATCCAGAAAACCTGAGAGACTGAGCTGTTGTATTGAACTGTGCCGTACATATTTTCATGGAAGGATCAAATCATGATGAAGAGCTTGTGGGGACAACCAATATTTTCTGGAAGTGCAAATAGTCTGCTTCTACTGACAAGGTCAAAAGCCTTTGTGAGATAGATGAAGGCTATGTGTAAGCAGGGGAATGGTCCCGATATTGTGGGGAACTTTCCTGGCTTCTGCACTACCCCGGTGAAGTGGGCTAGCGAAAGGATCTGAGTCCTCGCTCCCTCTTCCTTTACCCAGAGGCCTGCCTGACCTTGAGGACTCCCCTTCCACTCTCCTGTCTGGCAGAGTCCTCGTAACCCCAACAAGGCTGGGCCCAGGATTCCTGGGGAGCTCGACCCCCAACCCTGCTGTGGTCACCCAGGACGGGCTAGGGTGTCCCCACTCCGGGGTACTCTCTTTGCACTGTGCACCTCCCTGACCCACTGATCACATCATACAATTTAAAGCAAATACAAGTTATTTAATTAACAATTAATTTAAAAAAAGAATAAGGAAAAATGGGAACGGTTAAAGGAAAACACATCACCCTGCTCTGTGGCACGGAACATCACAAACAGTGTCTCTGGAACGTCAGGGCACTTCACAGTCTGTTCCTTGTAGGTCCCAGGCCTCCTTCTCAGGCCCTGGCTGTGCTGCAGGGACGCTGTGGGTTGGACACTTGCTCTGGCGGTGGCCACACGCTCTCAGGCTCTGGGTGGCAGAACCCTTCTCCCCAGTGTCACCCCCGCCCTGTCAGGGTTATGACTCCCCTCCAAGTCTGGCCTGCAGGGCCTCTTGGCTGAGGCATCTCCCTGTGCTGGGCCCACTGCCTAGGGTCCCCCTCGCTCTCCCCAGCTGCTCACCGCACCCAGCTCCGGACTGCTCCAGCTACAGCTCCACTCTGCCTCAGCACGGCTGCTGCTGCTGCTCTGCCTTCAGCTCCCTGGGCTGCTTGTCTGGCCTCTCTGGCTCCAGTTGCTACAGCTCTGCTCCCAGGGCAAGTCTGCTCTGCAGGCTGCTTCTGTGACTCTGCTCTTAGCTCTCACCTGCTTCCTGGGCTGCGTGTCTGGTCCCTCTGGCTCTGGTTGCAGCAGCTCTTCTCCCAGGGCAGGTCTGCTCTCTCTAGGCTGTGCTCTGGCTTTTTGGGCTGCAGCTCTGCTCCCAGCAGCTTAGCTTGGGCCCCTGCTCTCTCCTTAGCTCGGCCCCACTCCATCTGACTCAGGGCTTGGCTACACTTGTGAGTTGCAGCGCTGGTGGAGGCAAGGCACATCCAGCGCTGCATCTCCCTGGCTGCAGCGCTGGCTGTACACCTGGTCTGCTTGGGGTATAACTAGTGCAGCGCTGGTGATGCAGCGCTGCTCGTCAGGTGTGGCCACACACCAGTGCTGTTATTGGCCTCCAGGGTATTAGGAGATATCCCAGAATTCCGGTTCAGCCATTCTGCTCATCAGTTTGCACTCTACTGCCCTGGCCTCAGGTGACCCGCCCTTTAAATGCCCTGGGAATTTTAAAAATCCCCTTCCTGTTTGCTCAGCCAGGTGTGGAGTGCAATCAGTGAATCTTTCCAGGTGACCATGCCTCCACGCGCCAAACGAGCCCCAGCATGGAGCAATGGCGAGTTGCTGGACTGCATCAGTGTTTGGGGGGAGGAAGCTGTGCAGTCCCAGCTGCGCTCCAGCCGTAGGAATTGTGATACCTTTGGCCAGGTATCGAAGGCCATGCTGGAAAGGGGCCATGACCGGGACGCGCTGCAGTGCAGGGTTAAAGTAAAGGAGCTGCGGAGTGCCTATTACAAAGCCCGCGAGGGAAACCGCCGCTCCCGCGCTGCCCCCATGACCTGCCGTTTTTACAGGGAGATGGACGCGATACTTGGGGGTGACCCCACTGCCAATCTGACGATCACGATGGACACTTCTGAGCGGGGTGGGAGACAGGAGGATGAGGAGGGGGGGGAGGAAACCGAGAGTGAGGGTACTGGGGTCGGGGGAGACACCCCGGAGTCCCAGGAGGCATGCAGCCAGGAGCTCTTCTCAAGCCAGGAGGAAGGTAGCCAATCGCAGCAGCCAGTGAAGGACAAGCAGAGGAGCAGGTTACCGGTAAGTGGCTTTTATTTTCAGGATGGAAATGTTTCGGGAGAGGATGGGGGGGTTAAGGCTGCATGCATGCATGCCTAGATGTGGAATAGCCCATTGATGTGGTATATCACATCGTGGTAATCACCCTCGGTAATCTTCTCAAAAGTTTCAGCCAGAGTGTGGGCAATGCGCCTGCGCAAGTTTATAGGGAGAGCCACTGTTGTCCTTGTCCCAGTCAGGCTAACGCGTCCACGCCACTGTGCCGCGAGGGGTGGGGGAGACCATTGCTGCACACAGGCAAGCTGCATAGGGGCCAGGGCGGAATCCGCATTGCTGTAGAAGACCTTCCTGCTCTTCCTTGGTGACCCGCTGCAGTGAGATATCTTCCAGGATTAACTCCTGTGGAAAATGTTGGGAGAGTGTTCAGTGCAGATGCCCCCTGTAGCTGTTTGCAGTCCCCAATGCACAGAAACCCCTGCACAGCCCTGAAGCTATCAGTCCCCCTTACTCATTATTTCATGGCTCCTGTGGGTTATGTGTGCTCTGTTTGGTATGGGAAAAGTATGCTAAAGTGAAGACTGTAAACTCCTTCAGTGTGTGGGAATTACTATCTGGATGAGATTATGAACAATGCTACCCCTGTTAATTGTTGCCATTTTTGCCTTTCCAAAAGCGACCTTGACTGCTGGACTGCCCGTCTCCTCGACTGCACAGAGACACAAAACCTCAGGAAGAAGCCGCGAAAAACCAAGGAAGACATGTTGAAAGCAGTTATGGATCACTCTGCCAGAGAGAGTAAAAACCTGCAGGACTGGAGAGAAAGGGAAAGCAGGATCTGCCAGAGAAACGCAGTGTCCAGGAGGAAAAGCACAAAGCAGCTGCTAAGCATCCTGGCGTGCCAAGTGGACTCTATCTAGTCACTCGTAGCCATGCAGGCAGAGCACTACCGTGCTGCTCCCCCAATCCTCCCCGTCCCAAAGCTTTTTCCCTTGTGCCCCAAGGTCAGCTCCAAACCCCCTTCCCCATCATCCAGGTTCTTACCTCCACCAGCTGCCTCCAACACCTGTACATTCACCAACCAGCCCTGAGAACTACGACCCTTACCCTCTGCACTCAACCCCCATCACCATGCAGTATATGCACCCTGAAGTGCAGCACTCATTGCACAGCACTCCAGACAGGACATATTCAAACCTGTGACTGTACAGTTCACCAACCCACCCCCCTGCCCTTTTAGGTTCCCAAAATGTTGTGTGTCTGTCAAGGAAGTTATTTTCTTTTCAATAAAAGAATTCTTGGCTTTGAAAACAGTCTTTATTATTGCAGAAAGTGAAAGGTACCGTAGCCCAGTAAAGAAACAGGCACTGCAAATCATTTTAGGAAAAACAGAATCCTACTAACAGTGTAACCACTGCACTTCACTCCCGTGCAAGGCAGCAAACATTACTGTTGGCTTTTAGCCTCAAATTCCTCCCTCAAGGCATCCCTAATCCTTGTAGCCCCTGTGCTGGGCCTCTCTAGTAGTCCTGCTCTCTGGCTGTGCAAATTCAGCCTCCAGGACTTGAACCTTGGTGGTCCATGCCTGACTGAATGTTTTACCCTTCCCTTCACAAATATTATGGAGGGTACAGCACACGGATATAACCGCAGGGATGCTGCTTTCCCCCAAGTCTAGCTTCCCATACAGAGATCTCCATCGAGCTTTTAAACGGCCAAAAGCACACTCCACAGTCATTCGGCACCGGCTCAGCCTGTAGTTGAACCGGTCCTTGCTCCTGTCAAGCTTCCCTGTATAGGGTTTCATGAGCCAAGGCAGTAACGGGTAAGCGGGGTCTCCAAGGATCACAATGGGCATTTCGACTTCCCCTACTGTGATCTTCCTGTCTGGGAAAAAAGTCCCTGCCTGCATCTTCCTGAACAGGCCACTGTTCATCATGCATCATGCGTGCATCATGCACCTTTCCAGGCCAGCCTGTGTTAATGTCAATGAAACGCCCACGGTGATCCACAAGCACCTGGAGAACCATAGAGAAATACCCCTTCCGATTAATGTACTCGGATGCTAGGTGGGGGGGTGCCGCAGGGTGGGGGCGAGCTCAGCACACAGTCCCATGAAAGTGGCTTTTCTCATCCGAAAGTTCTGCAGCCACTGCTCATCATCCCAGACTTCCATGACGATGTGATTCCACCACTCACTGCTTGTTTCCTGAGCCCAAAAGTGGCGTTCCACAGTGCTGAGCATTTCCGTGAATGCCACAAGCAATTTAGTGTCACACGCATCAGGCGACTCGATATCATCGTCGGACTCCTCACTGTCACTTGGGAGCTGAAGGAATAGCTCAACTGCCAAACATGATGTGCTGGCGACACTCATCAGCACAGTCCTCAGCAGCTCGGGCTCCATTTCCCACAGAAATCGCGCTTCAGAGAGAGAGAGTAAAACACAGCAAGAGACTCACAATGGCGCCAAACGTGGCCGGAAAAACTTAGGACTGCTGGGATGTGAAGCGATACACCACGGGGTGTTGGGACAGGAAGCGGAATGACCCGCACCCTCCGCCCCCTTCCCACAACCCACGGTGCCAAAATGGGACGAGGTGCTCTGTGGGATAGCTGCCCACAATGCACCTCTCAATACAGCGCTGCAAATGCTGCAAATGTGGCCACACTGCAGCGCTGTTAGCTGTCAGTGTGGCCACACACCAGCGCTGTCCCTACACAGCTGTACGAACACAGCTGTAACTCCCAGCGCTGCAACTCTCAAGTGTAGCCAAGCCCTCAGACAATTCCAGCTCACACGGAGGACGGGACCCCCCCTGGCCCCCTGACTCCTTGATTAGCCTGCCCGCCCTGTCAATCAGACTGATCTGGAGCATTGGCCTCTCCATATTGTTCCTGGAGACTGTCAGTCTCAGGCTCCTGATTTCTCATCGACCCCTCCCTTTTTAGTGCTGGGAGCTAGCAACCAAACACCCCCACTGAATGTTAGTAAGGGGGCAACAGTCCCCTTTCATATGTAAAGGGGCGTCTTTGTTTTGTTTTTGTTTGTTTTTGTTGTTGTTGTTCTCTGCATTTCTCTTGTAGTTGTAAAGGGAGGGGGATGGACAGACAAACCCAAATGGATTTTTTTTCCATTTTGCTAACAAGTTCCAAACATTTTTTGAACCAAACTGAATATTTTGCCTAATTTTTGTTTCCTGGCCAAACCAGAAAATCAGTTATTCACTGAGCTGTATTAGTGAATTTTTCCGGGATCTCTGTAGAATTTTTCCTAGTCCCATGCACATGAATACAACACTTAGATGTCCCTAAAAATGCTATTGTGTATTATATTTAACTAAGGGCTTTAGAAGTTGATATACATGAACATAGTGCTTGGCGGTGAAGTATGGTGAACCAGTCTAGCCCTGAGATCCTCCAACTACCTTTTAAAAGGTAGGTGAAAAGTCCTTCAGAGTAGCAGCTGTTTTTTTTTTTTTTTTTTTTTAATTATAAGTTACCTCAGCTACTTCACTGTTTAGTTCCTTCTGAAGTCTCAGGTGAATATTTCCTATTACTGATGATTTATTGTAATTTAGTTTCTTGAGAGCTTCTATCTGTGGAATTTGTGATACCTCTAACTCTTACAGTAGCTAACCTTCATTGCCTGAAAAGAGTAATCCCCTGGTAGATATTTCCTCATCATTGTCTGTAGTGACAAATGATGTAAACTAAAAATCATAAAGCCTGTCTGCAAGTCTGATTGCTCCCTGTGTTCCACAGTGGTCTAATGAAGATTGATCTATGAGAGGAGAACCACTCCCAGTAGGCTATCAGCACATTTTTGTAAGGTCATTATGGGATTCTCCCCATTCCCTACAAGCACACTTAGGCCTGGGCTACACTAGCGGGGGGAGGAGGAGGGGTCGAACTAAGATACACAATTTCAGCTAGACTATTCACGTACCTGATGTCGAAGTATCTTAGTTCGACTTACCTGGCCGTCCTCACGGCGGCGAGTCGACTGCCGCGGCTCCCCTGTCAACTCCGCTTACTCCTCCTGCTGAGGTGGAGTATGGGCGTCGATTAGCAGATCAATTACTGTATTGTGTCCAGATGAGACGCGATAAATCGATCCCTGATACATTGTACACTACCCACCGGCAGGTAGTATAGACGTATCCTATGTGTCGGAAACAGAGTGCCCCTGTGATCGGTTTTTCTTTCAGTCTGCTTCAGATTAACAGTGAGTTGAGTGGCAAACTGTCTGAGCACTGACTTCAGTAAAGCAGGTAGCAAAACACTAAGAAACTGACATGGACTGAAAAATGAAACTTCTTGTTTAAAGGAGAAGAGAAAAAAGTACGATTCTTCACTTTCTGATTCTCCACTCAGCCTCATGCAGGCCTGTCTAGATGACACCAGAGTGACACTAGTGATCAAAATGGAGCTCTCAGACAGCAAAACTCTATTTACTGGAGCATATGTCCAACTGGCATGAAAGACTGCTCAAACAGGAGCAGCATTGGCATGCAGGCAGTATATTTAGACCTAATCTCTCTTTCTGCTTTGTTTTTAATATGGATTCAGACACTTGTTCTGTTTCACTCTGTTGCTGGCTTCTCACTTCTTTAGTTCCTTTTTACATTTTTTCTACCTAAATCACTTCTCTCTTCCCTCACCAGTAAACTGATTATACCAGTAGAATTACCCTAGAATTCACAGCATTTCATGTCCCAAACTAAAACCTTGTTTAATTGGTAGGGTATTAGGATAAGAGTTAGGAGACATGAATTACATTCCTGGTTTGGCCACTGATCCCATGTGTGACCTTGAGTAAAGCAATTCACTTCATGTACCTCAGTTTCCCCTCCCATTCTTTGCATCATCTCTTTAAACCTCTTTGACACAGGGAGTGTCTCTTAATATGTGTTTGTATAGTTCTTAGCACAATGACACCCTGATTTTGGTTGCAAGCTCTAGGTAACACTGCATTATAAATAGTAAATAACAACAAAGTCAGTCCTCAAATAGCTAAAAATAGCAATTCTGAAAAAAAAAATGAAGCTACAAAACACAAACACAATATTTGTTTTTACTTCCCAAATGAAATTCTATTCAAACCAAACTATTTTAATATGGACTTACTCAGTCACACAGTCTCAGAGCCTTAGATAAAATGCAGTAAACAAATTTAAAAAAATTCAGCAGCTGGGATCAATTTTAGAAATATTTTGTGAGGCAGGTTCCCATCCCCAAATCAGCTATTCCTATTCTTTGCAAGAAATTTAAAATGCTTCTCTAAGCTTCAACTACTCTACTCAGAATCATTCCTATCACATGAATTAAAGCTACATTTTGCATAGATATAAATTGTCATTCTACAGGAAATTTATTCTGGACAAAATGCTTCGCATTTTCCAAATGCAGAGATTGGGAAGCTTTTAAGTGTAAGTTGCAAGGCAGAAAATGACCTTATGAATCTCTCTATTCAGAACTCCATGACATCCTGAATGAGTTCAACAGCATGCAGTTAACAGCTATAAAAAAGAGACAGGTGATTACAAAGTTCTTAAAGATTACCATGAAGAACAAATATATAGTCCATTTATTTTTAAAAGTGCATGGGTGCTTTCAGTGCTCCAGAATGCCTTTCTCTTGTTGTGCTTCATAGAGCACTGCTATTCCAGGCAAAACATACTGTCAGGCTATAGAGTAAAATGCTGAATAAATAAGTTTTGACACACTTCAATTTGTGTGGGGAAAATTTGTGAAAATAATAGTTGTAGTTATTATTTCACAGTTCAAACCTTTTTGTTGCCATAATGTAAGTAATTTCTGTCATTTCCATACAAAGGTTATGCTTTATTGCAGTTCCACTGAATGTGTGATTATACATATGTGATTTGTCTTACAGAGCAGATTGCAAGGCCAAAAGATACATTCATGGAGGTTAAGTCCATTATTAGCCAGTATGGGTAAGGAATGGTGTCCCGAGCCTCTCTTTGTCAGAGGGTGGAGATGGATTGCAGGAGAAAGATCACTTGATCATTACCTGTTAGGTTCACTCCCTCTGGGGCACCTGGCATTGGCCACTGTCGGCAGACAAGATACTGGGCTGGATGGATCTTTGGTCTGACCCAGTATGGCCATTTTTATGTTCTTATGTAAAGGGACCACTGTGATCAGGTAGTCTGACCTCATCCATACGACTTCCCCAGAACATTTCCCAGAGCATATATTTTAGCAAACAAAATCCAATCTTGATTTAAAAATGGTCAATGATGGAGAATCCACCATGACCCTTGGTAAATTATCCCAATGTTAATTAGCCTCACAGTTAAAAATGTACACCTCATTTCCATTCTGAATTTGTCTAGCTTCAACTTCCAGCCAGTGGATCATTTTATACCTTTCTCTGCTGCACTAAAGGGACCGTTATTAAATATGTGTTTCTAATATAGTACTTATAGACTGTAATCAAGCCATCCCTTAACCTCTTTGTCAAGCTAAATAGATTGAGCTCTTTGAGTCCATCACAATAAGGAATGTTCTAACGCTTTAATCATTCTTGTGGCTCTTCTCTAAATCTTTTCCAATTTATCAACATTCTTCTTGAATTATTGACACCAGAATTGGACATACTATTCCAGTAGCAGTCGCACCAGAGCCAAAGACAAAAGCAAAATAACCTCTCTTCTCCTACTAAAAATGTACTTGTTTATTCAACCAAGGATTGCATTAGCCATTTTGGCCACAATATTACACTGGGAGTTCATGTTCACCTGATTATGATACACACACCCTTCCCAATCTTTTACAAAGTCACTTCTTCCCAGGATAGCATCCCCCATCCTGTGAGTTGTCCTATTCATTATTAACTACTCCCCCATTTTTTGGATCTTCTTGTACCCAATAGAGCTAATTTTTGCATTAATTTTATTTAGAAACAACACAAAGAAACTACAGTTCTGTATCCCTCTGAGACATTATCTTCAGCAGTTACCATAAGGCTTGAGACCTATGAACTTTGGCACAGATAAATGACACAATGCTCACCCTTAAGTTTTGGGGAACTGTGAATAGAGTTTCAGAGAAATTTGTACATAATGTCACCAAGCAACCATAGGAATATTAACTACCACCAGCTTTTGGACATTTTAGGATAGAAACATCTGCAGATGTCAGACCACAAGACTATGATGGTAACTAATTGATGCACATGATAATAAATTGAGTTCATTAAAATACTAACCTATAGGAGAAAAGCACCCCCACATTAGTAGGGTGAGGAAATACAAATAAAGAAGAGGGGAGAAACCCCTACTGAGCCTACTGAGTAGGCATTAGGCATAATGGTGTCAGTGTAACCTATTCTAAAAGTTGTATCCCAGCCTGTGGACTTGAGGAGGGAAAAATATAGCTCCGGGGGCGGGGGGGGGTGCCAGAATTATGGCCACTGGCAAAGGTGATAAGGAAGACAATGTCTAACATTTCAGGCTGTTCTTCAAAGGATGGTGTGAGTAATTGGATGTTCAGATGTACATTCTCTACTATCTCTATCTACCTTGATGGTTTGCAATGTTTGTGATTTTGCTAAACATATTAATAAAACTATTGCAAATACAGAAGGGTTCCTAAAGTGTAAGTATGGTAACTCTACACATTGGGGTTCCCAACTGAAGAGTAATTTTAATACTACTGGGCCTGATCTTGGAACAAGAACCTGTCAAACCTCAGAGTGATAACTGGGAATTCTTCAGTAAACAATATAATTGATGCACAATCCATAGATCAGGCAATGTTCTGACAACTTTATCAGTGATGGTTTTATGTTTTTTTCCAAGTAATTGATAAAAATGTCAAATAGCACAGGACCAAGCAAACCAATTCCTGTCTGATCCCACTAGAAATATACTCACTCAATGATGATTCCCCATAGACAATTACACTGAGACCCATAAATTAGCTAGTTTATAATCCATTTAATGTGCCCCGTGTTGGTTATACACTATTCTAGTTTATCAAAATGCTGTGTTGTACCAAGACAAATGCCTTATAAAAGTCTAAATAGAAGTCTAAATATATTATATCTGTGCTATTACCTTTATCAGCCAAACTTGCTATCTCATAAAAAATATATTAGGTTAGTTTGACAGGATCTATTTTCCCTTCCCTCTAACCCAGATCATTTTTTAAATCAATAATGTCTTCTTCCTCGTTTGTAAGATTGTGACTTTTGGGGCATCTAGTAAAGTGTTGTGAGCTCAGAGCTCACAAAAACTACACAATACTGTGGCTGGGCTGCTCATAAAAATATTTCCTATGAGTTTTTGTTCTCATTAAAAGCAATTTCCTCACTTGGTCCTTGTGTTCACTTTTCAAAAATATTCAAGAAAATATCAAACTGGCAGGAATGTTCACCAACACAGCCAATTTTAAGTGAATAGTACAATATATTCATGGAAAGTGAATTTTAAGTATGTAATCATAACGATTTACATAAATTCTGGTTTTAAATTGACAGCATCAATTAGAGTATCAGCGTCTAATCAAAACATTTTAGAGCCACTTTTGTTAGTAACTTCTAAAATCACCAGAACAGAAAGACTGCAGAACAGTAAATATATTTTTCTCCATTTTTCCTGTTTATTTGCATATTTAAAGTCACCTTTTTCGTGTAGTCAGTTTCACTTTTTTGTTGATGGTGAACTACATCCATCTCATGCACTGCTCTAGCAAAAGCATCCATGTAGACTTCCCTATGTTCTGACAACTGAAATGAGGTAAAATTTCCTTTTGAAATTTCACAATGTGTTGTCTTGTGTTTTTCATACCACCACAAGAGGCACAGATACTAACTGGAATTTTGGTCTGAAGAAAATTTTACTCTCCCCCCCCCCCCCCCGCATCCTCCCCCCACCGAAAAAGTGCTATGTTTACCTCGTTTCCTGAGTTAGTTTGGCCATAGTTCAGGAAAGCACTTGCACATGTGTTTAAGATTAATTATGAATTAGAATGTTTTCTTGCATCAGGGCACCACTAAGTGAAATAGTCAGCATATATTAAGTTAGTCTCTTCTTGCTCACCTGATCATCAAAGAATGATGCTTTCAGATCCACAGTTGTAATTAGTTGTATTTGGGGTTACAAGTAGCCTAACTTGCAGTCAAAGAAATGAAAAAATCATTAGAAACAGAGAAGTATATTTTCATAATGTTGCAGTATGTGCTATTCCCATTTTAAGAGTATTAGCATTATTTATGAATATATGATGATATATATTAATGATTTCATATTTTCCAGTGAAATAAAAAATGATTATAGTGCCATGAACTGGTCAATGCTTTTGTGTACTATTGTCCTCAGTTGTTTGCCATATATCCTATATTACTAGCATCTGATGTTATTTTTATTTTGTAGCATTCTATGCTTTTGTAGTAGCAGAATCAGTTACAATTACAACCCACCTGTCACGGTTTAGTTCAGAGCCATGATATGTAGCAGAAAGACAACTGTAAATTTCCTAAGAGATAAGGATCTGTTTGTTATTAGATCCTTTTAATTTGTAAAATCACGCAGAGAAACTACATCATTTTAAATGCATCATTCTACGTTTCTGAAACTACCCAGATACAAGTTTACATTCCTTCTCTCATGCATCACTATTGAGGAGATCTGGAAGATCTGAAGCTTGTAAAGGAGTCTATAATCCAGTCAACAATGAGTTGTACTGTCTAATCAGGCACAGGATTAGGAGAGCTCTATGGGAACCCAGTCCAACTGCTAAATGGAGAATAATTATGACAGCCCTTCTCGGGGGTCCACTCTCTCCCAGGGGTTAAGCCCCTTCGCCTCCTGGAACTGCACCTCTCTGAGCCTTAGCACACCTGTCTCTCACTGTGGGCCCCCTCAGGGAGTGCACTCACTCTGGACCCCCAGGGCCTCCACTCCCAGAGGGTATAATGCAACCCTGATCACTAGACTGGAGTGACACTCAGCCAGCATAAAACAGGAGAGTTTATTGAGCATTTGAACACAGCACAAGAAACTCTCAGGGCCCTCAGTCCTGGCCTCCCTCAGCACGGCAAATCCAAGTGTACCTTGCATCCAGGTGGCCTCTGCCTGAATAACGTTATGCACTTTTCTAGTGTCTTTTCTCCAGGGACCTCAAGGTCCTTTACAGCCGCTAGTTAAACATCACAATATGAGTTTGAGGTAAAGTAGATAAGTCCTACCATACACCTGTTACAGATGGATCTATAGTAATTGCCTCAGCCCTGCAACTGTAATATTTGAGCCCCTCACAATCTTATTTGATTTAGCCTCACAACACTCACAAAACTCTGTGAGGTAGGAGAGTGCTACCAGTTTCCAAATCTAACTTTTAAGCGACTAGAAAATCACTGGGATTCACAATGTCTGAATTTGGCACTTTGGATATGACCGTGGATCTGCCACCTCTCAGGTGAGTGCTCTAACCACAGGCATATGAGATATTCTGATGGGACGGAGAGTGAATTTAAACAGTCCAAGAATTCAGTCTTCCTGCCCTAGTGGTCTCCACCTCCCAGATGAGTGCTCTAACCTCCAGGTTACAGAGTTTCATGCTTGTGTTATCTCTCTCTCTGATCCAAAGATTCTTTCATTATTTATCAACTGTGGAACAGCTTCAACAGCAGAAGGGGCTGCAGTAAGCATGCTGAGAGGCAGAAACATAGGTGCCTAAGGAATTGTTGCTGCAAAAATGTAGGCACCAAGCATCTTTAGGATCTAGAGAATTTGAGAGCATCTTACTGGGGGTTTGTGGAATCCCATTGATGCCTGATTCTAGGAGTCAGTTGCCTAAGGTGGAGGTTAGGCATCTAAATTTTTAAGTCACCAAATTTACTTACTCTACATCACACAAAAAGTTCGGGGCAAAAACAGAGAACTGAACCCAGGTCTCCTACAATGCAGGCTGCCATCATGACCACTGGACCATTCCTCCTCCCTAGGTAGAGAGATTGTACAAATTCAATGGCAGAGCTATATAGAAACCAGGAGTACCAGTGCCTTGGTCTATATAGTAGACCATACTACCTCCTTGGGTAGGCCTAAGGTTAATGTACAGGATGATGGGATAATTTTATCTATATGCAGAGAAAAATAAGCCTAAAACTCACACATCCAACCTGGAGAGCCTGATGTACAGGCCCAAGGTTTCATAAACTGACTAGATTCCCCATCTTCTTAGCTGGAAGAGTCACAGTTAATGCTTGAATGAACATGGGGAAAGCTGAAATGGAAAGTGATGAAGAAAAAAAGAGAAACTTTAAACGCTTACGGTTCTCTCTTTGGGGATATGATTTCCACAGAATATCAGTTCACAACAAAAGCATGAAATGAATCAGAAGAGACAGCTTACATTTAAACTAATACAACTGGAATATTAGGGTTATGGAACAGGTTAATTTCCTTTTTATTTCCATCTGCCAGAATATCTATGTAAAATTGAATACTGCCATCCATCAGCATATTACCTGAGTATATTCCACATACAATCAACAGCAATAGTGAAGTTCCCAGTGGGCTTCATGGAGTCTCTGTCACTTTTCCTTTTTGGAGATAAGAACTCCGCTTGGGGTAGGGATTTTCTTTTTGATATTTTAGTGTTTACTTCTTTTGTTCATGTTGCTTTGTCAGTGAGAGTAAGAGAGATTGAGAAAATAAGGGTGGATAGGAAGGAAGGAATAATCATCCCTACCTCTATCTTTCATCTAAATGAAAGCATTGGTTTGAAGCAACAACTGCTTCCTTATTTTGAGCGAATCTCAGATCATCCTAAATTTGTATTCGAAGTAATGAGTAACAGTCCTTCTTTCTGATTGATTGAATCATCAATATCAATACCTCTTCTCTATTCATTTGTATCATGCTTTTCCAAACACTAACAGCAAATAGATATTCTTGGTCAGAATGGCTTTTAATTTAGATTAAGAAAAATTTTCAAAGCAAGAAAGAACATACGGTAAGTAAAAACTCCATGGGAATGATACAAAGTTCACTGAAGCCAAGAAAAAGACTCCCATTGACTTCAATGTGCTTTGTATCAGTAACTGTAAGAACACATGCTGTATTCAAGTCCCCTGTGGAACAGTAAGTAGTAATTTGAACATGAAATCAATCCCTGTCTCTGTCAAGATCAGCCTTAAGAGCTTTAAAAGGCAAGGTACACAGAAAACAAAGATATAAGAGTTGCATGGCTAAATACACCATACTTTGTGGGATAGATTGTGTCTGCTTTTGACTTGTGTATTTGACAATCCTAATTAGTGCACTGTAGGCTAGAATATTTCCCATAAACTTTTCAGAGTTCTTTATTAGATTAACAACCTTACAAATACATTGAAGTAGATATCACAATCTAAAATGGACACAGATGGACAAAGTTCCTATTTAAGGAAATTGTTTGGCAGGTCTTAAAACGTATATACTTTAGCTTACTTGAGATGTCTTAGGAAATCAGTTTTGGATTATTCCAACTGCTATTATTATCTTGATTGTTGTTTCATCTGTGCACCCAGCGCATTATCGTCAGCTTCTCTGAAAACAAACTAAACTAACACCACTTAGCACTTTATGCACTACTTTACATTTGCAAAGGGTTTTGCAAATATTAACCACACTCAGTGCTGAGTTATTCCCCACTAATATAAGTAAAGGGTTATAAATCAGTGCTGAATTAATTAACTAATTAGCCTTTACCCCCAAAAAATCCCTGATGGTAAAGTCTTATTTAAGAGAAAATGATGCAAACCTATCTACAGGACTTTTTAAAAAATGATAGAAAAAATAGTGGGCCTCTGTTGAAGTGAATGTAGTTAATTTGGATAAAAACTGGAATATTGTGGTGGATCAGACTCAGTATCCCTGATATAAAATTCTAGAGGATGGTTCAAGGAATGGAAAATATATCATTCTCTATTCAGTTCTCTAGGATTTACTCAAATTTCTATAGAATCCTATCAATTTTATCCCTATTACATTTGATAGAACTTTTCCATAAGTGATATGTAGGCAACATATCGTTTGGTAGCTCCCAGTATACATTAGTCCTCTGTGGTAGACCTCTTTTTACACTTTAAACAGGTAAGCACTTCTCTGAGGTGTCTCAAAGAATGTTATGGTTAGAATTAGAGGATCTTGAAGGGCTCCTGATGTGTCAATTGCAGAGAATATAAATTCTATATCTTCATTATCGGAATGAGGTTTCATTATAGATATTTTTCCACCCAGCTACTCATTGTTTTCCCATAAGTGAGGCATAATGCCATGTGTTATTTTTATGGCTAATGCCATCATCTTATAGGGTCAAAGGCCAGAGTGGTATATCACTTAATATACAAAAAAGTATGTGAACAAGTAATCTACCTGGGTTTATGCATGATATTTTAAGTTCTAAATTATTAAAAAACAAATCACATAATGAGTATTGATTCCCTACATCCCTGCACCTCTCACCATGCCCCAGATTGAGAAGTCTCACATAGTTCAAAACATTCTCAGCACTTCCTTTTTATTGTAAAATCCACAGGTTTAACATCTTTATCTCCTGATAGATTTTTTTTCATAATAGTAATTGAAAAAGATTCGGTGTATGAGCTAGCAGAGGAAAACTGCAACCAGAAAACGAGATCACCTACTCTTGGTAAAAAGTCCTGAAGTTCAGCGTAGTTCACACTGTACAGTAAACACAGCAGTAAAATGCCACTATCCATCCCTCTGGTGCCTTTCCTGAGATGGCAAATTACAAGGGCAGTGCTCTACTTACACTCACAGTCGGCATCCAACATGACAGCACCCACCAACCCAAAGCAAAGTAAAATACATAGCGCATACCCAAAAGTCTTAGTTATATTGTAACAAATCTGTGCCTGATGGCATCACACCATATGGCTATACATTTATGGCATGTGAGACCTCATACCAAGGAGCCTGATTCTGGTTTCACATGGGTATAAAAGAGGTTTAAGTGAAGAATCAGGACCAATGGCTTTCAATTTTAAAACAAACAAACAAACAATAACCAAAAACAGCACTGAAACAAAACCGTTACACTAAAGACCTGATCCAGAGCCCATGAAAGGCTTCCACTGACTTCACTGGGCTTTTGACAAGGCCCTAAATCCCAAATTACAACAGGTGATTAATTATCACTTTGGAGCTAGAAGAGATACCCATGTTTGAAACCAAGGCCAGTTTTAATACTAGGATTTTTAGCATCTATAGAGGAATAACTAGTGTGCACTGATTCATCTACTGATCATAATACTTCAACTGGTTTAAGGCTAACCCTCTGTGAGACCTATCTCTAGCTGACAGTGATCAGGCAAATTACACCTGTATCACACGGCATGAAAAAAATCTCACAACAAAGGGCAAATTGAGCCATGTAGAACCCTCAGTTTGGAAGAGAGCTTGGTGGGAACAAGAGGAAGTGGCTGTAGCATTTCCAACTTTTCCTTACAGCAAGTGTCTTGAAGAAGAAACCAAAGAGAGTGCAAACCTTGGCAATGTTACATATGGCAGGTGCCAAGACACTAGGGATCTACAATACATTCCAGCCAGAACATCAATTGGACTTCTAACTGTATGACAAATAGAGCTGGTCAGATCACTTTTGATTGAATATTTTTTCATGAAAATATGGTGTTTTGAAGCCAAAAACAGTTTGCACAGCTCTATCAGTTTTGATAATATTTTTAATGGGGAAGTTTGAGATCAAGGATGAACTCCCCAGTCAATTCCAGAAAGAGAGAGAGAGACCCAAATAAAAAAAGCCTGATTTTTTTTAGCTCCAAAAATGCATGTTTCTGAACATTCTGTTTTGTGAAGACATTTGAAAGCTTGTGTCATAGTTCCATTGCAGAACAAAAGCAAATGTCAGAACTTAAATAGTTGTTGCAAAATAGAATTTTTTTTCTCTGGTCAGCTCTAGCAATAAAGTCATTCAAAACTTTGAAGCATGCTATGATCTAGCATGAATGTCACTTGTGAGAAAAACCCACTGCCAAATGAAACCATTGACCATTATAACCTACAGTAGAACTTCAGAGTTACTAACATCTCGGGAATGGAAGTTGTTCATATCTCTGAAATTTTTATAATTCTGACCAAGAAGTCATGGTTGTTCTTTCAAAAGTTTACAACTGAATATTGACTTAATACAGCTTTGAAACTTTACTATGCAGAAGAAAAATGCTGCGTTCCCTTTATTTTTTTAATAGCTTATGTTTAACACAGTACTGTAATGTATTTTTTTTTGTCTCTGATGCTGCCTGATTGCATACTTCTGGTTCCAAATGAGATGTGTTGTTGACTGTTCAGTTCATAACCCTGGTGCCTGTAACTCTGAGGTGCTACTGTATGTAATTAGTAAGGCTACAATTTAGTCATGAGTATTTTTAGTAAACGTAATGGTCAAATTATGGACAATAAACCAAAATTCATGGGCCCCTGACCTGTCCATAACTTATACTATAAATACCCCTGACTAAATATGGGGGATCCCCACAGAGCCACCACTCAGGGGGCTCACCCTGGGGGGCTGATAATCCAGGGGATGGGCAAGGTCAGTGGCATCTGGGGCCGCCAAGCAGTAGCTCCAGCCACTTCCAGAACCTCTGCTGGGGGAGGGCATTGGGCTTCTGATTGGGGTGGGGGACCGGAGGACTTCTCCTGGGGAGGGTGGGGCAAGGCCAGTACCACCAGCTATCCGGGGCACGCCGGGACCACTGCCAGGAGTTGCTGAGCAGTGGGCTGCTCCAGCCACCCATGGGATCACGCATGGGGGAATGTAGAGGGGGCTGCTGATTGGGGTGGGGGACCAGAGGACTGCTCCTGGGGGCGGGGGAGCAAGGCCAGAGGCACCAGCTGCCCAGGACTGCCTCGAGACCACTGCTGGGGTGGCAGGGCAGCAGCTGCTCCAGCCACCCCCTGGGACTACTGCTCAGGCAGTCCCTGGGGCCAGCCATGCTGGCTGCTGCTCAAGCTGGCCCTGGGGACAGCTGCCCAGAGCCACTCCAGCAGTGGCTGGTGTAGCTGGATGCGGGGCCCACCTGAGCGGCTAGCTGCAGAGCTGCCCCAGCAGTTGCCAGTGTGGCTGTCCCTGGGACCACTGAGCAGCTGGCCCTGAAGCCAGCTGCTTGGATTGCCCTGGGGACAGCCACACTGTCTGCTGCAGAAGTCACAGAGGTTGTAGAAAGTAGTGGAATCTGTGACTTCTGTGACCTCCATGACAAACACGGAGCCCTAGTGCAAGTAAACTGAATCTTAACTGTTCAATGACAGAATAATAAAAGACCAAAGTATTTATGGTATAAAACTACCTATTGCGATGGACCGCAGGCCTTGAATGCAAGACCCTAAACAGTGATTACATTGTGGCTGCCACCTAGCAGCTTACCTGAAGCACTGAAGTGGGCTAGAAAAACTCTAGCTCAAAGGGTCCTGACTGGAGAAGACATCCAGCCCCACTGATTGACTGAGGCACACTACTCAAACCAGTAAGAGGAACAGGAAGTTGTCTGAGCAACTAGGTGAATCTCTGGCTAGCAGCTACTCTGGGCCCTGCCTACTTACCTGAGCCCTGTCTTCCCTCCTGTTCTTGGTTTCTATCTCCCAGGCTGCTCCTGTCCTCTTTATCCTAGACTCCCATCTGTTCATGGTTCCTGCTTTCCTCCCTTGCTTCAGCTTCCTACTCCTATGCCCTACCCTTGATGCTAACTCCAGTTCCTGGCCTTGGACTTTGGCTTGGCACCTCACAGTGACTCTGATGTCGGATCCAGTTCCTGGTTCCATAAGCCTGACTGCCTAGACCCTGGCCCCAACACTAATAATGTCAAAGCAAGGTCTCTGCAAAGAACAGCTGATATTTTGCATTAGAGAAAACTACACTCCCCAAATGGAAGCATTAACAAGCAAAGAAAGAACTGAAGTGCATCTAATTAAAATGCATACCATAGAACAAGAAGAATACAAAGGGACCAGCACTCCTGTGTATAATACAGCCAAATGCCTTTTTGCTCTCACTAGCTACTGTTGTCAGTCTGGAGCATGAATAATTCCTCAGGAAATTTCATGATAGAAAGGTAAAATTTTGATTTGTAAAAATTTGCAGAATCAGAATTTCAGTGATGTAACCCTCTGTGGTGTGGCTGGGTGGACATGCTGCTCCACCATCTTCCATTTAGTCATCGAAAATGGGTCAGGTTGGGTATTGTTCGAAAGCACTTTTCCCCATGAATTCAATGGTACAAAATCTAGAACAAGTATGCAGGTATGTATTCAAGAAAATGATTAAAAATCAACTTTTTAAAAATTATACCTTAACGCAGGCATGTCAAACCTTCGGCCCTCACAAAGTTAAATTGTGGTCCTTAACCAAGAGTACTGTGTTATCAGTTAATGCGCAGAACATGATACCTGATTAATTGTTTTAATGTTGCACATTACTAAAAATGGAAGGGGTGCTTCAAGTTGATTTGCCATCATCAGCAAAAAAGTTCAGTGGTATTGATTATCAGCTTTGTTATGCCAAAAGAGACATAATGAGATATTGGTTAAAACACCAGCACCAAGCCAGAAATTATTGTAATCTATCCACAAACACTATGCACAGTTACATAACATAATTAATTACAACCCCAAAGGAATTTATTACAAAATCCTTGTTTTTACTTTGGTCTTGACCATTTTTAGGCATAAATGGGGAACTGAAGACTACCAACTACTAGCTGAATTATTGGAGAATACCACTCCAGTGGACCTGGTTAAATACAAAGCTCAGTGACACCTTACAGGCTGTAAGTGCAACCATAAACTGCATTTGGCAAGACTGGAAAGGAAGAACATTGAGCATCAGGAAAGAGTTGAAGATTCTGGGATGAGTTCAATCTGTGGACAAGACTCGCCTTATACTAGGTCCCACTGTATGTGTTTCGAGAAGAATAACTTCTTCTGTGGTAAGCCAGAAGCCTGAAGGCATCCACTATGCATAGTTTAAACATGTGAGACAGGTGAGAAACTGTATGAAGCCGTCACTCTTAGCAAAAACGTTGCATGGAAAGTAAAGATAGGTGGGTGTATTGACCCAAAAGGTGCCCATACATACAATACTGCATATCACCTTGAGTGTTACAACAAGAATATATGTACTTTGCTGGCAACCCATTCACATAGGATGGACTGGAGATCATTAATATCACGATGAAACCAATCTTCAGTGATGACATAGCTAAAGTTGTCAGTCAAATGCATACTTTGGGGCACGACTTGTATGAAGCCTTCAAAACCCAAAGAATTATCCAAGACTCAATCATTTGTTGGGCTTCAATCAAGAAGAACAGACTAAAGCTGTGCTCAAATGCAAAGAAACTCAGAGTGAATGTGAGAGGGACTGTTACAGAACTAGCTGCAGACAATCGGTGTTTTTCTGTCTCTTGGTCATCTCTACATCTCAATATGTTGTTGATCTATGTGAGACTTTGGGAAAGTACAAGTTCTTTGTGGTACCATTATTGATGCCTGAATGTGATGGAACAATGAATATGTCCCAGACTACGTCCAGATTCTGTTTCTTTGTAAAAATCACTTCAACTTCTAAAGACTTTATTTTTGAAGGTCTGGCAGACCTCATCTCATTTATTCCCTTCTACCCTCATCTACACTTCATCAAGTTTTCTTTCTCCACTACAGTGTGTTTCCTCCCCTCTCCACATCAGTTCTTCCCAAAGCTAAGTTACCCAGCAGTCTCTATCTGTTACAGTAAGAAATTGGTAAGTAGACAGCACTTCACAGAAATAATGTGCCAGCATGAGGCTTTTGAATTATAGCTTTTGAAAACTCTCTTTAAGGTATAAAACAAAAAAATCCCCTGAAGAAGAAAAAGTTCAAAAATAAAATATTCCTAGCATTGCATTTAGATAATGTTTACAATATTTTTTTACTAAATTAACACATTGTAACCGTAATGCTACATTTTAACATCAATAACGTTCACATTAAAAGGGCCCCTACATTTGACAGGGTAGTTCTATCAAACATGTGACAGCCAACACATAAATTTTCTTTAAGAGATGCTACTCCTGTCAGAGGAATCTTTTTTTCTTTTGTGAGCTACAAAGGAAATATAAATAACATGATACACTCATGCCTAACAAAGGTGAAAATGAAAGATTCTGAATGTGTTCAAATTTTCTCATATGCTAATAATTTGTTTTGAGTCAAAAATAAACAAACACTTTCCATACAATACACCTGACATATATTTATTACCAAGTTTTCCAGGCCGAATTTCCATTCTGATGTGTTCTTTCACAGATTGTGTTGTCAAAAAGTGAAGCAGAATGGAGAACAGAGGATCAAGAAGAGATCATTCACAGATTGAGCAGGATAATCTATTCATAAATTTAAAGAAATATAATGTAACTTTCACAGCTATTATAAGTAGAGATGCAACACTAAGCAGTTTCATAAGAAGATTCTATGAAATCACATCCACAAACTTTCAGCCTTATAAATGCATACAGATTTAAACCACAAGGAGATGGACTGTCCTCTCTATTCGCAAAAGACATGAGGTTTGAAATCACTGGTTAGTTCACACACACAAAAAATGTCCGAAAATTTATCTAGATCCATCTTAGACAGACAATATACAGCAAACTTCAATCATTTAGCAAATATGCTAATTTTCAGTAAAAAAAACCCAGAAAAAGCAGAGGCCAAAACATGGTCACAATATACTACTGAGGACAGATGGGCTGGAGAACAACATCTTTGGAGAAACACACTCACTTTCAGATTCACACTTCCGTAAATCAAAATAAAGTTTAAGAAATAAATGTGGACTTAAGCACCTACTTGTTCATCATTCAAATATAAATTGTTTGTAGCTGAGGCCTGGCCTGGCCTGTCATGAGTAATTAACACATGGAGGAAGACCTTATTTCTTGAAGGTTAATATTAGAGAGGTAAACAGATCATTAGTTTGAAAAAAGACAATGTCTGAACCAGCTAAGATAAGAGGGAGAACATCTAGGTAACCACTTATTGACAATGGACATAGTAAGCTAGGAATGTAGAGATGAGGTAAAGGGTAGGTTGATCATGGACAGTTCATGGACAGAGCCTATTGCACAGGGATTGGTACCTGCAAAGTAACCAAGCCAATCCAAAAACATGTGATTTAATGCATAGTAAATGCAATGAGATGTGTAAATGTATGTAAAGGGAGAGGGTTTCTGTATAATTTTGAATCTGTGATATGCCCACCCGCTACACTTGAATCTGATCAACACATTGTGGCATTTCTGTGTGCCAAGTAAAGGAACCTGAGTGATGAAATCTGGAGTCAAACTGAATTTTCTCTCAGAACTAGACAAGGTGTTCTGGATATGCCAAGTGGAAAGAATCTTGGAGGGAATCCCAACAATGTTAACATCCCAAGCACTGGTTTTAGAATGGATGATAAAGCCAGAGTTACCATAACAGGCCCTAATGAGTGTCCATGCTGTTATATAGCATTATTGATATAAAGGTCATTGTGACTTAATATCAGATCCTTTCAAGAAAAATATTTTTGCACACTGTGGTTATTTAAAAAATGATACTAAGAGAGATAATTAGGTGCTGGTGGTGTTTTGTTTGCTGTTTGATCATTCATAGTAACAACAAGAAAGAACAGAAATGCCATAATCTGTAGGTGCTAGTACCAAACAAGCTATTTATAGTCCTTTCACATGTGAACTATACAGACATAATTCTGGATTCTCCATAAAATACATACATTAAGAGTTATTGTGATCTCCATAAGTCCCACCATCTCAGGGACATCTTTTCCATCATAAGCCCTAATTTGTTATGAGGTTTTATAAGTCCAGTCTTTTATAGTATGTCCAGCTGATATGCTGCTTGCAAGTGATCACCTGAGATGTATTTTGTTTGTTTACATGTTACCAAAGCCATAAAGCATTATAGCACATTAATTCACTTGGACAGTATTACAATGCTATAGTTCTCCAGGTTTATATTTCTGGTTCTGTGTCAAAACTGAGAGTCAGGGTATGTCTACACAGCAATTAAAAACCCATGGCTGTCCCAGGCCAGCTGACACAGGCTACAGATACGGGACTGTTTACTAGTACTATAGACATTTGGGTTTGGGCTGCAGCCTAAGCTCTGGGACTGTCCCACCTCACAGAGTCCTAGAACCCATGCTCCAGCCTGAGCCTCTACACTGAAATTAAGCAGCCCCTCAGCCCAAGGCAGAGTCAGCTGGCACAGGCCAGCCCTGAATTTTAACTGCAATGCGGACATACCCATAAAGCCTGATTTTTTTCTCTCACATCAGTTTTACACTGCTGTAATTCTACTAGTTTCAGTGGAGTTACTCCTGATTAATACTGTTATAAGTGAGAGGAGAGTCACTTCTTTAGAATTTAATGTGAATTTAGCTCTCTGTATGGGGAGCGGAAGGAGCAATGGAAACCAACAGCTGCTTGGTAGCTCCAAGCTACTTTTTCTTTTTTAGGGAGGGAGTCAGTTATGCTGCACATCTTGCAGGCATTCAAATTTCTGCTTCCCCATTCTTCTATCAAGAGACATATCAGAGTGCCCTCTTCTGGTCAGTTCTGCACTCAGTGTGCCTGAATGGAATCAGCATGAACTGGACAAGGCTGTCAGCAGAAAATTGGCCAGTATGGTTTACTTTGATTCTTGCCCGTGTGGTACTTGTTTACTTTTGCTTTAGCATTGATCCTAACTGAAAACAGGTTGGCTCAGGGAAAGGGTCTCATTTTAAGACAAGGGCCACAGAGTTCAGAAGCTTCCAAAGTAGGACATCAGCTTACAAGCATTGAAAACATGCGTAAGTGCAAGTGGTGACCTCTCCTAAGAAAGGTTTCCTAACTTCCAGGCAATGTTGCTGGCAACTGATTGAATTGAAGCTTTTAACTCTGACTTTCTGGAAAAATGTTGAAATATTTCCGATTTGGGGGGAAAAAAAGGAAGAGACCACAGAACATGACACATTTCTGATGGGTCAAGCTGTGGGATGGACTAGGGATGATTCCAACTATCTATCAATACATACACCCGACCACTTAATAACTAAGCACTGCCTAAGAAGGAGCATCACAAATTCTCAAAACAAAAACTTAGGATTTAAAAATGTCATATACAGTTTATTATCCAACAAAGAGTTAGTTATCATTTAAGTGCTTGGTATTTCTCTATGTACTTAAGAGTATCATCTTTATCCTTTCAAGGCGGGTTCTATTTAACTGAAATTATTTTTCAGTATTTGTACATAGTTTATTACTAAAGTTGGAATCAGTAACATCAATAAATATTATTCTTTTCATCTATTTCCCATGGATCTGAGAAGATTCACTTATTTTAAATAATAGAATTATTTATAAAATTAACAACTTTACTCAAAAATAACTTTATTCAAAAATGTGGGTGGAGGCGACTGGGGTACAACTGAGCCCACGGACTCATGAGCCTGGGCTCCCTCTCACACTGTGGTGTTGTGACAAGCTGTAGACCTGCTCCCAGTCCTACATTTCCAACAGCATCCACACAGATAGGGTCACACACAGCTGCAGGTACATGCAGGCTCTCTGACCAGCCACTGCATGAACCAGCAATAAGAAAGGCTACAGCCAAGATAACTTCCAGCTCCCCAGGCACACACCCTCTCTGGAGTATAACCCCAACATTATACCATCTTGCACTGCACACGAAACTTTACAGTGTAAGCTCCTAGAGTTCGCATCTCCCTCAATGTGGAGAGGAAAAACGATGAACCTGTGTTAAACCAAGTTGAGATTTTCCCTCAGACATCTCACTTAAAGGCACACTGGGTTTAATTTAAAACATAAAACAGGTATATTAACTACAGAAGATAGATCTTAAGTGATTGTAATGGATTTCAAATGGATCAAAGCAGATTATCTAGTAAATAAACAAATATGCAAACTAAGCTTAACATACAAGAAAGACAGGATTTGAATTAACAAGCTCTCATCCTGACTGACGATAGAAGCAGGCTTCAGATTCTTAAGGGACAAGCTGTACTTGCTTTACAGCTTTCAATCCCCAAGTCTTTCATTCACAGGCTAGAAAGCCCTTTAGCATAGGTCCAGCACTTCCCCCAGTTCAATCTCTGTTCCTCAGGTGTTTCTAGGAATCCTCTTGTGTGGGGAGTGAAGAATCCCAGATGGTGTCACTCCCTGCCTTATATAGCTTTAGCATATGGTGGGAACCCTTTATTCCAAACTCAGTTTGTGGAAAAACACTGACATCCCAAGATGGAGTCCGGAGTCATGTGGCCTGGTTACATGCTCTTGCATACCATGCTCTTGTATACCTAGCAGTCATTACTTACAGGCTGTCTGGAACGTTCACAGGAAGGTTCAGTTCTTCCAGGGTCCATTGTCTTTGCTGATGAGCAATCAGCACTGTCTGGCTTCTTCATTGTTGTACCAGAAAGGCTAGTTGTGGTTGTCACCCAGAGTAAGCAGGATTGAAATACAGATACAGAGTCAATATTCCTAACTTTAGATACAAAAATGACACATGCATGCAAATAGGATAATCATATTCAGCAAATCATAACTTTTCCAATGACACCTCACATGACCTGTCTTGTACAAAATGCACCATAATTATTCCATAATCCTATCATAATAATATCCCAGTGAAGAATATGGGATGCAGTGTCACAGCGACGATGAGGGAAAACAGCCTAACTTGAGCTGTTGGTATTCAATATTATCAAGGGATCCAAAGTACAGTGTTTGGCAAGGTGGTAAGGCTGCTGGATGCAAACTCATTAAAGAAACTCAAAGCTACCCGTGTGATATCCTTCTGGGATTTGTTAGGATGGAACTTCCTTGGGTTGTCTGTATTTGATTTTCCTATAAGCAAAATTCCTGTATGGATCAAAGACTGGAGTACTGATGTGTGTGTTCAGCTGTTGTTAGAATTTAAGATTTCTATCTTTTTTTAAATTTCTTCATGCATTTTGGCCTTACTGTTTGAGCTTTCTTCCCTCCAGGGTATGTAACTGTTCTAAAACCAACTCCATGCTACAGTTCCATTGGTAATATATTTCTCTGATGTTTGTTTGAAGTGCACTCTTGTTGTTGTATTGTCTGTCTGAAAGAACCATTTAATAAATCCCACATCTAAACCTTTTCAAATTATGCTAAAATAAATTTTGGAAAGGGAAGAAATCGTCCCCACCCTCCCAACTATATTCAAATAAATTTGAGGCTCTTATTCAAATAGATAAGTAAAACAAAGCTTTCAGAGTCAGGTATATTGGTGGAGGCGATGCCTATTCATCACAGGCCTCTGTTAAGGGTGCACAGAGGTGTACCATAAGGGAAGCACTAGGGGCATTCCCTCTGAGCTCCCTGGTGTGCTGGGTTGAGTACAATATACTACACCCCTTTAACCAAGGGTTGATAGTACACTGGGAGCTTGGGGAAGAAGGGGATCTGTTTTTTCTCACCCCTGCTCAATCCCTTTGGGGAGCACCTCAAGAGTTCTAGTCATCTGAGCACAGGAACTGCAAATCTGATCTCACTAAGGGCAGATAAGTTCCTTCCTGCCTCCCTTCCTACTGCACATCTGCATAAGAGCTGGCCAGAACATAGCCAAAAATCATTTTCTAGCAAAGGAGGGGGAATCAGTACAGAAAACTCTGCCAAAGGCTGGTCTAAATAATACTTAGTCCTGCCATGAGTGCAGGGGACTGGACTAAATGACCTCTCAGGGAACCTTCTAGTCCTATGATTCTAAGAACTGCAACCAATCCGGCCTTCTGTCAGAAAGGTTTTCAAATGTAAAATCATAGGCCAACCCCCCTGTATCCAACCTTTCCATCACTGCAAGCAGAGACTAGGTAAACTGCACAAATCCAACATGTATACATGGAAAGAGGGAATGCCATTTCTGAAGCATTATACTTCTCTTTGGGAGGTACTAAGGTAGATAAGAGAATCCTTCTTGACCCTAGCAGTGATCATCAGCTTATAATGCTTATGCATTATACCTGTATTGCAGTGGATATAATATATCTTGTCTTTAGCAAAACTTTTGATAAGTTCTCCCACAGTATTCTTCCCAGCAAGTTAAAAAAGTATGGATTGAATGATTGGACTATAACGTGGATAGAAAGTTGGCTAGATCTTCAAGTTCAATGGGTATTGATCAATGGCTCAATGTCTAGTTGGCAAGTGGTATCAAGCAGAGTGGCCCAGGGGTCAGTCCTGGGACTGGTTTTGTTTAACATCTTCATTAAGGATCTGGATGATGGGATGGATTGCACCCTCAGCAAGTTCTCAGATGACACTAAGATGGGGGGAGAGGTAGATAAGCTGGAGGGTAGGAGAGGGTCAGAGTGAACCGAACAAATTGGAGGATTGGGCCAAAAAAATCTGATGAGGTTCAACAAGGACAAGTGCAGAGTCCTGCACTTAGGACGGAAGAATCCCATGCACCGCTACAGGCTGGGGATCGACTGGCTAAGCAGAATTTCTACGGAAAAGGACCTGGGGATTACAGTAGATGAGAAGATGGATATGAGTCAACAGTGTGCCCTTGTTGCCAAGAAGACTAACGGCATATTGGGCTGCATTAGGAGGGGCACTGCCAGCAGATCTAGGGAAGTGAATATTCCCCTCTATTCGTCACTGATGAGGCTACTTCTGGAGTATTGCATCCAGTTTGGGGGGCCCTACTACAGAAAGATGTGGACAAATTGGAGAGAGTCCAGTGGAGGGAAATGAAAATGATTAGGGGGCTGGGGCGCATGACTTATGAGGAGAGGCTGAGGAAAATGGGCTTATTTAGTCTGCAGAAAAAAAGAGTGAGGAGGGATTTGATAGCAGCCTTCAACTACCTGAAAGGGGTTCCAAAGAGGATGGAGCTAGGCTGTTCTCAGTGGTGGCAGATGACAGAACAAGGAGCAATGTTCTCAAGTTGCAGTGGGGGAGGTCTAGGTTGGATATTAGGAAAAACTATTGCACTAAGAGGGTGGTGAAACACTGGAATGGGTTACCTAGGGAGGTGGTGGAATCTCCATCTTTAGAGGTTTTTATGCCTGGCTTGACAAAGCCCTGTCTGGGATGATTTAGTTGGGTTGGTCCAGCTTTGAGCAGGGGGTTGGACTAGATGACCTCCTGAGGTCACTTCCAACCCTGACATTCTATGTTTCTGTGATTCTATTGAGGTAAATTGGAGTCGTATCAGGTCCAATGTAAACCATCCACTGGCAAGACTACATAGAACAGTGAACTGTGTGATCTGTAACACTTAGATGCATTGCAGAGAAATGGCTGTTTGAAGAGAACTATGCTAATGCAAACTAGGAACGTTTTAGTTCACACCTGTACCATTCACATAGGGGAGTAACAATGCAGCACTTCTGTGTGCATTGCTATTCATACCCCTTTAGTTTAAACTGCAGGGCACGGTAGACAAGACTTAAGAAAGGTCAAGTCCTTGTTTGGTCTTGCTCTCAGAGATGTTTCAATCTGTCCTCTGTTCTGGATGTGTCTGTTGACATAGATGAATAAATACCATAAACTGATGTTTCTGATAGGAGCAACTTGCTTGTCTGTGTTTTCAATTAATCTTCTATACAAAGAGATAATAAACAGGCATGCAATGCTATTAATCATGCTGACCTTTCCAAATGGTCATAATAATGGTTTAACTTATTTTTTTTCTTGACACGGGATAGGAGAGAGAAAATATTTCTTCTACAAGCTTTTCAAAACATTTTATAATTGTTTCAATTAATGCTGAAAGGAAAAAAAACAAAAAAAAATTATTCTAAGTGAAAACAATAGTACATAGTTGTTCTATGTAAGTGTGGGTATATGCACTGAATGCTATGAATTTGTCAAGGAATATTTTCCTTTTCCTCCAGTCTTCCAGAATTACAATTTAAAGGCATTGTTAGGTTAAAAATAGTTTGGAGTTTCCCATCTCCAAGTAAGATTCACTTATTTCCCATCTGGCTAGCTTTCAAATATTTGTTGTTTTCAGTATTGCTGTGTGAATAACTTCGATTCTTCCATAAGTACTTGTTTGGATTTTTAAAATAACTTTGGTCCAAACATCTTTCACGTTCACTTTTTTACTTCAGATAGTAAATTTTCAAGCATATGAAGGATTTGAAAGAATCTAATTTTAGAATCACACATGCACACACGTTCTATCAGGGAACAGAAACACTGCTATGAGATATTACTCACCAATCAAAATTAATCAGCACTATCTGAATGCCCAATAATGAATACTGAGAAAAATAGTGTTTACAAGTATTTCATGGAGTTAAAAATATTCGCAAGTCCTATGTCTTAAAAATCTTTCAATCCTAGCAATCTTATTAGTAATTGTCACACAGCCCTGATAAATCTCCCTTTCCTGGACACTCACCAGGTTTCTGGGATCTCACAATGTTGGGCCCCAAGTGCTTTAAGTTTTCAGAGTCTGTGCAGAGTCCAGGCCCTACCTCTGTCTGGTGGTTTATAGACAGATCCACTGTCTAGCGCCCCTTTCTGAGAGCTAAGATCCTGAAGTCCACAGAACTATACCCTGACATCCCAGTTGCTTTGAATACACCCTTCCCAGTGCTCCAACATTGTGGGCAGTCTGACTTACACCTTCAGGGATATTTGAGAGCTGTAACTATAGTCTTACAAGGTTTTCTAAACACATTTACTCTGTATTTTGAATAGCACTAAAGAGATAAATATCCAAACAAAAAATAGTAAAACCCTACATGCATTTTCCTTACTCAGTTTCCTCACCACTCTTCTCTTAGGACAGAATCCCCTAGGGTGTCCAAGATGATTCTCCTGCAGTTCATGGCTTCTCCTCTGAGTCATGGAATCAATCATTTGCCCTTCAACAACCTCCTGTCCCCTTCTGTCAGGAGATCAAAGTCCCTCAGCAGGCAATCCATTGCTTAGTTCTCTCCCACATGGAGTTCAGACTTCAAGCATTGATTTACCCTGAGTGGCAGCCATCTCTGTGTCCACAGATGCTCTATTTAATGGACTATCATTAAAGTTTAATAACTCTTCATCATTGGCCCTGTACCCGGTACAAGAATTTCCCCTGACACATCCTGTAGCTTTAACCAGAATTCACTATCTGTAAATAGACAAATTATACAAATCATCACAGCAATTTAGTTAAGGAAATTTGATTTTTAAGAATAATCTATATAAATTTTAACCAGATAGTGTTTTTTTAAACTAATCTGCCACCTGATTCTCTTCATTCTTACACCAGGTAAATAATATTGACTTTGGTGCAGTTACACCAATGTTAGACCAAAAAAGCACCGGAACTTGCTTTTTACCAAATAGTTTGGTTACTATTTGTATAGAAACATCCCCTTATTAAGCTTTTCACAAATTTAATGGTCTATGTTATAGATTCATCCAAGGCCAGGAGAAACCATTGTGATGATCAAGTCTGACCTCCTGTATAGTAAGGGCCATAGAACTTCCACAAAAATAATTCCTGAAGCACATATTTAAAAAAAACCCATCCAATCTTTATTTAAAAATTATCAGTGATGCAGAATCCACCACAACCCTTGGTAATATGTTACAGTGGTTAATTATTCTCATCATTAACAATTTACACCATATTTCCAGTCTGAATTTATCTATCTTTAGCTTCTAGACATGGGATTGTGCTATACCTTTTTCTGCAAGATTGAAGATCCTATTGCTAAATATTTGTTCATGTAGATATTTATAAATCAAGTCACCACTTAACCTTCTCTTTGTTAAACTAAATAGATTGAGCTCTTCAAGTCTATCACTATAAGGCATATTTTCTAATTCTTTAATCATTCTTGTGCCTCTTCTCTGAACCCTTTCCAACTTATCAGTGTCTCTCTTGACATGATATGTTATTGAAATGACATAATGCAGACTATGTAAGAAACATTCTAGCCCTACTCCCTTCTAGCTATACAAATATGAAGTATACTATAATGAAAGTGAGTAATATTTAACTTTTTTTAAAACATAAAATATGGAAAAGTTCTGCTTTACCATAGCTGCAATCTTTTGGATTCTACTGATCTTTTACTTAACTCACAAATATGCAGCAATATAATAATTCATGTAATATTTGGTCCATTCTTCAAACACTTACTCAACCCACTGAGGTGAATGCAACTACTTGTATGAGCAAGACTACACATATGAATACAAGTTTGCAGGATTTTTCCTCCAATATATCTTCTCAATCTTTTCCCTCCCAATCCAACCGTTTTACTGGTGAAGGAGGTAATCCTATTCCAAACTATTATTTAAGTCGCTGTCATGTGTAATTTCTATTATATTGCTATGAACTGAGTGGAACCTTGTTATGAGTTGAGTGAAAACCCCCACCTAAGAAAAAAGGAGCACATAAACTGTTGTAATAATTGGGCCTACAAATTTTCCTTGCTTATGAGCACCATTGTAAGAAGTGAGGGGAAGTTCATAAGATGTCGGAATAACCTATAACAAATGTTGATCGGAAAAGGTATAATGCAAATCAGAAAGACTGAACTAGTCCAGACAAAAAGGCCTACTGATACAACTCAAGGGCAGTGTTATGATCATGTGTGTTAAACAAGAAAATGTGGATTCAAAAATTAATGAATCAGAATGGGTGTGTCAGAAACTAGGTTTAATTGATGGACAAAATTATGAGGGGATGAGGGATTCCACCCACCACTCCCTTTTGGGGTCCTTAAGGACAGACTTTGGGGAGATAAACTGTCCTCTAGAGCAAGCTTCACAATCATTGCTGCCACCCCTACCATCTCCTGGGATCCCAGGGCTTTATCATCCTGATCCTGAGAGATCTCCTGACCAGACTGGGTCAGAAAGAGGGACCCAGCCATTGCCACCTCTACGAGTTCTAGCTGAACCCAAACACTACCTGGGATGAAACTGGATGGGACTTTAACAACTGCAACAACAGCGCCAGCCCATCTCAGCTAACTTCTTGTTTCCACAAAAGGACCATTATTACCACCTTTGATACCAGCTAAGAGACTGTCAAAGGTGGGTTTTTTTAAATTTTCCTTCTCAAAACTAGCTCCAGCTAAAGAGATAGGGAACAAGGGAAGTTGTTAAAATAAAGCCTTACTTAATATTTTGCATTTCAAATGCTTGGACTGTTTTTCCATCTTTTCTTTATTTTCAATACAAGGTTAAAAGGATTTTTTAATGGTGTGTTTGCTGTGTCCCTCAGCAGACTGAGGTTTCTGTATACCAAACCCTGGACCTTGTTTAATACTGTTTAATGTTGGACAGTGACTGGGTTATGGTAACATCTTTAGCCCTTCTAGTCCATGTAAATTACTACAACAGAACCTGCCGAGAAGCTTTTGCCTGAATATGGGTTTCAGTAAGTGTATGTGGGAGGGCAGTACAGAAAAACTGAGAAAGTGAGAGAGAAAGCCCAAAGGAGCAAGCTGAAAGCACGGTGGCTGACTCTGGAAGAAACCTGGGGAGAGTTTTTGTGTCCGGATGCAGTCTGAAAAGAGTACTCCTAGCGTTGTGAGCAAAAGAAGCTGTTTCTTGCTAATTGATTCCTTCTCTGCTCAGAGGCACAGAACTTTGTACATTCTTTGTAAGTAAACTAAACTGCATCAAAGAAAAACACCAGACTCCGTCAATTTCTACTTCCAACTGGAACATCCCCAGGGCTCTGAAACTTTGACCAGCCACTCAGGTCAAAAAAGGGGCAACATTATGCTTCTCAGTGACATTAGATTAATGGATAATGTTATACCGCTTACTAAAGTGGTTCTTATTACCAATGAACTCTTGAGCCTTTTCCTTTGAGCAGCGAAGTTCTTAACATGCTGTAATTGGTCTACCGCTTTGACCTTTAACAAGACATTCTTCAAAAATGTCTTTCACTTTTCTGACATTTCTTTAAAAATACACAACTTGCAAGTATGTCTAGCTGTTTATAACTATTATAACTAGAACAAACTTCTGTTTGTACCTCAGAAACACGAATAAAGGCTCAAGAACCTATTTTTTGGCTGAGGCATATAATACCAATAGAATCACTGACATCTATAGTAAAATAAATTATGGCAATTGGCTTCTTTGTTCAGTGTTGATTGATGGATAGGACTGAAGTGGAGATGAGAGACATGAACTGGAAGATTAAGACATCCAGTCTAATACTCAGCAGTCAGGACAGGAAAAGCCTACTCAAAAGAAGAATGAATGCTTATGGAAAACAGGCCTAAATCATGACTACATACACACACACATTTAAAAGCAGAAAATGTTATATCTTGAATGGGTCACATAGGCCATGATTCAGTAAAGTACTGGAGTACAGTCCTAACTTTAAGCATAGTGAATATCCCATTGACTTCAACGGTCCACTCATGTACCTAAAATTAAGCATGTGCCTTTCTAAACTGAGGCTTGATATATTTGTTCATAACTTTATTTCTGACTTATGCATTTGATGAGATATTTGTCCTATTGAATCAGGGATACCTGTGGTGTATATTTAGAAGCCAGCCAGTTCCAACATATTACAGTTCTATCCAGAGAAAAAAGTCCCTCTTGCTCCATTTAACATTTCCTTTATCCTTGTTAGAGTTATTTTATTATTTACATGCACCCAGGAACAGTTAGAACCTGGCCTTTGGCCATATTATATTAATTTAGATGATTTAGATGGAAAAAAGGAGCACAAACATTCAAATGGGTTAATATGACCCTGTTCCTGTCCAATATTAAACAATTTTAAACAAGGTTTGGTAGACAGAGACCTCAGCCTGCTTAGCACAATGGCAATCAGTATTAAAATACTTATAAACCTTTTATTAAAAATACATAAAAGAAAAAGACAGGTAAAGCATTTAAGAAGTAACGTGTTAAGTAAGGCTGTCATTCGAACAACATTCCTTGTCCCCTTTAGCTGTAGAGAACTTTTAGAGGGCAGGAAAAAACCCAACCTTGTCTGACAGTGTCTTATATGATAACTGTCCTTTTGGGGGGGAAAGGGAAAGAGTTAGTTGAAATAGGCTGGAGCTGTCATTGTGGCTTTTGTTGTTGAAGTCCAATCCTGTTTTCTAGAAGACAAAACAAACATGCCCAAGAAGGGAGAGAAAAGAACATCAAAGACAGAGAATATGCAGCTTCTCTCTTTGGTGCTCACTCTCACCTGCAAACTCAGTGCTGGCAAAACACACACGCAGTACATGGTCTAATCAGCCACATTGAAGCCTGGCAAACTTGTGTCAGCATCAAGATGTTTAAGCAGCTAAATGCAGTGCCCTTTCTGGTCACCGGATTACAGCACTGTTGCAAAATATACAGTCTTGGCCAGCTAAACCAGCCATAGAATGAAAAAGGAGAGAGACAGGAAAGAGAAGAAATAAGGTAGAGAAAGAAAGGACACATGGAGCAGGGGGTGGTTGGGTTTTAGCTGGAGCCAATATAGGTGGTGTGTCACATGTGTTCTTTTCTCTCTCCTGGTCTGGTTGGGGCACCTCTCAGGATTAGGATGAAGAAGGTGTGGGGAAGTGGTAGTGGCACAGCCATGACAAGCGTTCTCCTTCTCCTTCTCTTGTCTTTCAGTCAGTCAATGTCACACTAGCCAGCTTTCCCCACACTCTCTCTTCTTCAGGACCCCAAAAAGGAGTGACAGGCCGAATAGCCCCTCTTCTCATTATTTTGTTCACCAATTAGGCCTAATTTCGGACACACCAATATCGGTTCATTCACTTCCAGTCCCACACTTTTTTGTTTACCAGGCATGATTTTAACAGTCTTTGAACAATATTAGCAGGTGTTTTTGTTTATGCTAATTCAGTCTGTCTTCCTTTTGCACTCAACATTTATTGTTATTGGTTATTGTGACTTTTTAAAAACTTTTGCTCGCTTTTCACTGTTGAGCTCACAATTAGGGTAAATGTGTAGGCCCTATTATTAGAGCAGCTCTTATGTCACCCACAGAGAAGCCTAGGGCAACTTCAGTCTATCACACACACACACACACACACACACACACACACACACCCGTACCCTACTAGCAGCCACTGGGACTAGAGCCCCCCACTCCCGCAATGTCTTTCAGAACTGTCTGGCCAAGAAAGAATGCATGGTGTAAATATTGCTGCCAAACCCTCCCTCTCCCTGCCCTCTGTAGAGCAAGTAGAGGCAGCATATCCCCCTGAGCACAAACCCCAGAGGAGAAGAATTAGTTAGAGCTGCATCCAGAAAACATTTATGATTGAGTAATGGGGGAGCATTTATATTTAAACGATGTAATATGAACATGCCTTAAATACTTCAAGGCCTTTTGCTTTATGAAGAGATGTTTTCTAGGGTTATTTTGTGCAACTTATTTTTAAGCATTTTCTAGGAGAGAATTCTGCTTAAAAACTATTGATATGGGTATGATCTTTGATGAGACAATTCCTGGATGAAAAGTACTGATTTATATGGACTTTCTCACAACCAATCTATAAAATACTTTCTGGCTTCATTTTGGATTAACAGTATCTTTTTTGCTACTGGATGAGAGATGGGGCAGTGTCAAAAGATTTTGTAATGATATATTTATTTATTTATTTTATTTTTGATACATTTAATAAAATGTGCTATTGGAACTTTGTTCAGATCTTTCATATGGCATTTATCTTTTGTCATTCTGTTGAGAATCTCTTCTTAAGTTTCCCCCTTTTTTTTCGTAGATGCTTCATAGATTATGTAACATTTACTTCAACATCCTGCGTGGCTTTCTATAGAGCCAGTGTATTTATAGTCACTATATTGAACAGCTGATAAAAGCAGGCAGTAATGTAACCAACCGGGAATTTCTTCTGTCCTTTGTTTGGTGTCCCTTTGTTCAATAATTTATAATATCTGATATGAAAGAAGACTAAAATAATGGATCAAAGATGTGATTTAATCATTACAGATTAAAGAAAGATGACAAAATTAAACTACTATATCTGTGCTCCACAGATGAAAAGATGTGTAACAAATTGGCTAAAACATTTACAGTAGAAGTACTTCTTTAAGGGAAGTGTCCTATTTGGATTGAAAAGAGAAGCTCTAATTTTGCCTCTGAGCAATCTGAATTCTCTCTCTAATCTTAAACCTGCAAGCATACAGGAAAATTCTCTCAGTGTTCTAACATCCATTGCTAGATTTCCTTATAATTTATACTAATGAGACCTAGGGACCAAGGCTTTCGCTTGAAAGGGATATTTAGGGATTTTACAATTTCTGGATGAAAATAGGAAGATTTCTTGCAGCATACATTGAACTTAATTATTTTAATAAAGATTTGAGCTAAGATAATAGCCCCAAAAGAAAATAGTGTATACATACTTTTTTTCTTTTTTTTCCATATGCCAGTAAAGAGTTACATACAATTTCATTTCAAGAGAAAGTATTGAATTCTTCTCCTTTTGCTGACAGTATTCAAATTAAATTCAGTGACAGCTTATATAAGATGTCAATAAAACAATTGACAAAAGGTAGAGAGATCAGGTGTCTGTTTTGGGTTTTTATCTCCTCATTGTCTACACTGAAAGTCTAACTTTAATAGATCCTTACTACAGAGGGAAAACTAAATTGTGAAGGTCACTTGTATGACCCAGCAGGGAGAACTATTTTCCTTTAAGTATATGTTGACATTTAGTGCCTGAACTATTTAATTCATTTAGGCTTCGGGTTACTGTGATTGTACCTTTCAGGAAGTGTTATCACTAGGATGTGCTATGGGGATGAGCACCTTGGAAATGCCAGAAAATAAATACAAATGAAAGCACATTCAAGGACTATTGTGAGCTAAAAGAGCAAGGAGGTTCTGTTTTATTTTTTAATCCTAACCATGCTTACTTTGATCCTATTATACACCCATCAACACTTTCATCTCAAGCAGCTGAGCATGCAAAAACAGAATTTTCAGAAACTATTATATTTACTCAGTACTAGAAAATCATGAACATTTTTAATTCACCAAAAGTGCAGTTTCAGGGAGATTAAACCTATCATAATTTCAGCTCAAAATTAGCAAATAGTTTTCGCCAAATACAAACAAAAAAAGGTCAAAACCAGGCAAAAAATGGTTCATTTTGACATCTCCTAAATGTAGTGTTTTGACTTTTCATTTTGAAAAGGATTTCAAAAGTTAGATAGATTTGTTTGAAATTTTGTTTTAAAAGGACAAAATAGACATACAAAATGTAAGGAAATGAAAGGTTGAACAAGGTATTTTGTTCAACTTGAAATGTTTTCCTTGTTTGTTAGATTTTTTCAGCAAGAAAAATTAGAGAATTTCAGTACCGGTTTGAAACAAACTCCCCAGGATCTTTCCCAGAAAAATTAATTATTCACTCAGTTTTAGTCAGTAAAAGTACACCTCTACCTCGATATAACAATGTCCTTGGGAGCCAAAAAATCTTACCGCATTATAGGTGAAACCGTGTTATATCGAACTTGATTTGATCCGCTGGAGCGTGCAGCCCTCCCCCCCCCCAGAGTGCTGCTTTACCGCATTATATCCAAATTCGTGTTATATCAGGTGGCGTTATATCAGGGTAGAGGTGCAATGCACAGATATATTAGTTATAAAAGCTATTGCTAGGGTTGAAAGACTTGATTTTTTAAGTTCAGTTTTAGTTAGGTGTAAGCTGAAGGGGCAATGTTCAGTAAGAGATGTCAAAGAAACAGGCTGAGATGCAGGAGTGGATGGAGGAAGACCATCCGGGGCACAAAGATAGATTTGTGAGCCATTAATACAAGATGGTAATTGAAGGCAGGTGAACAGATAAGATATCTTATGAAAGGATCTGTATGGAGAGCTGGGAGAGGGAAGGCGGATAACTTACTAAAAAGAATGAACCAGCGATATAGGAGGACAGCCAGGAGAAAAAGGATTCATGAAAGCCTGGGGAAGACAAGATGTCAAGAACAGAGGTATGACTGATGGGGTCATACTCGCTTTAGAGATCAACGAGAATGGAGTAGTGAGTCTTATATTTTGGTAGGAAGTGATGGTTGGAGACACTAGTGGAACAGTTTGTTTGGAATGAAAAAGGCAAAAACCAGAAAGAAAGGTGTTAGACATGAAAACCAAAGCAACAGTTGCAGTTGGCTCAATCAAGTCTGGAGATTAATGTTGGAATTATATATTTTTTTCAAATAAAAAGGCTTTTCCATAGTCAATGATCTTTTTAGAAGTACAAAATTATTTTTGTCAAAAATTATTGATATAGACAAAATCCTTCCTTTTTCATAAAAGGAAATCATGCCTTACCTCCCCCACACACTATTTATTTAAAAAAAATATGGGTTTTGGTAAATGAAAAAATGTTCATAACCATTTTGATAACATTCTTAGTAATGTTTTCTATAAACACTTCAAATCAAAACATGCTTCACAATTATCATGCACAAATACATAAATATATTATTTTATCTCCAGTAAAACTGTCGAAAAAATGTGATGGGTGGTAACTAGAAATGCAGTTAGGGTCAGGGGATTGATTGATTGATTGAGTGATTTATGAATGAGGATGGAGGAGACCTGCTCATGCTTGTACTGGGAGGGAAGGTATCAGAAGAGAGTGAGAGATAAAAAAGTAAAGAAAGAGAAGGTCTGTAAGTGGGGTAAGAGGAGTCAGGGTGAGATCACTGAAGTGACAGTGTTGGAGAACGGGAGATGGGAAGTATCAACGTTGGTGGGAAGGGAGAAGGAAGAGGGTGTGTTGGGGAGGAGGAAGTGGCAGCTATATTTCTTTCATGTCTTCTTATTTAGCTCACCATTTAACTTCTTTAACACACAGTATTTCTAATGTTCCCTGAGGGTTACAGTTGCTGTAGAAACCAGTAAGGATCAAATTTTGAAAGTGCAATTTTCCCCCTTAATAGCAGTTCCCTTGTTGCTATTGGCAACATTAAATTTTGCCTTTCATTGTGCTGTCCATTCACCTACTTTTGTCAGTGCTCTCTGGTCTTAAATACTCTACCCAAGTAATTGTGTCCTGTGCAAATGTTACACCTCAGTGTTCATCCCTTCTCCAGACAATTAAAGAATATATTAAACAGAGACCTCATTGTTAACCTTCTACCATTGAAAAATGACCATTTATTTTCATCCTTTTTTCTCTCTGTCAGCCTTTAATAGATAGAATTTAATCTCTCATGAGTATTTTCAGGAGCTCTCAGAACTCAGCAGCCCACAAAATCTGGCTTATATTGCACAACAATGGACAGTGTAGCCAATTAGTATATGTTATCATTTATTTATAATTGTGCTACCTAGTGTTATGGTCAATTCATGTTATTTCATATATAATCAATGTGTACAAAACAGATTCAAGTTGTAAATAAAAGAGGATTATAGAAGTATAAGACTGAGAAGTATTTAGGAGTGAAGAGTGTGTATTAGGTACATAAGTAAAACATGGATGTAATGCAAGGCCACAGGCTGAGTCCTGTAAGATTTTAGCTTAGCCATACCATGCTGTAGGTTTAAGGAAGTTTGACATAAAAGGGTGACATAGAAATAACCCTAAACCAATAAGGCTGTAAGATTACTGGACATAATGTGTCAATAGGTGATGTTCTGGAAAAAATAGACTTTGATGTTTCTGTGACCACAAAGACACCTGATTGTAACATCAGACCACAGGTTACAACGGACACATGTGTAAATGCTAATGAGAATATGGGAAACTAAGACAACAACCTGTGAAAAATTGGGCACCCCAACTTTCAGAGGATATGGAAGTACAAGTAAGGAAAGGAGGTTTGAAACCCTTATGCATATGTATAAATGTAGGTGTGTACATAACAACAGAATAAAAGAGGTTCTGTGGTTAGGCTACGGCAGGAAGACCCATGGAAGATTTTACTGGGTCAATCCCAGCAGGAACCACTTCTTTATTGATGATCATCTGTTGAGAATTCTATCAGACCCTAGAATATCATTGAGGATGTGAATATGACTACAGTATTAACCATTGCATAGGTTTTTATAGGAGTTATATAGGCCTGGATAATTGTAACTTTAGTCATTTCCTAAATAAACCTATTAGTATGGGTAAGACTTTATACTTGGGATTGTGGATGTGGTCACTGTACTTGGTCTCCATGTGTTTCTGGAGCCTCCACATTTGAGAAAAGCACTACAAATGATTTTCACTCTGAGCTTGAAACTGTAGCAACAGGAGCTGAACCCACTGCAGGTTAACACAGAATCATTAATTCAATTCAAAGAAAGAAAAGGCTTTCGCAGAGAGGTATGCCTGATTAATGCTTTGACCTCACATCATACCTCCCCAAAATGTCATGGCCTTCACACAGGGGCATCTCCTGTCAGCCAGCATATGGAAACTGAGGGTGCTCAGTACTCCTCAAGAGGCACTCAGCATCTAACAGAAATGAGCCTTTTAATGGTATCTGGCATGTCTGCTTGTATTTAAAGACGCAGATCTATTATAAAGCTTTCATCAGAAAGCTATCAAATAATGCTTAAGGAGGCTAGCATTTAGAAAACTGGCATTTTCCATATACTGCCTGTTCAACATTTTTATCTAAATATGAAGTGTACATGGTGCTAGAACGAATTGCTTTGATTTTTTCCCCAACATATATTATAAAAGAAGAAATCACAATAATGGTATATTCTTCTCTGCTAAATATAGGTGTTGTAATAGCAAGGATCAGATGCAGATTATAGGTAAGACAACATGCTGACAATATAAGGGCACTGTAAAACATGTTAACCCATTCTAATGTATGTATTTTTAGAAGAATCTCTAATGATTCAGTTAAAACCACATGCAGAAAGAAGTTGAGAATTGAACCATTTTTTTTCAGCTTTCTAGTATAATAATCCTCCAGGTTATATACAGAAAAACCTTTTTGGAGAGGAGGACTTGGTGACACAGGGCTGTGGTTCTCACACTTCAGCCCATGAGCCACCATTGAGCTACAGTGGCAAAGAGTTCTGTGGCATCTTATAGACTAAGAAACATATTGGAGCATGAGGTTTCGTGGGTGAATACCCACTTTGTCAGATGTATCAATTCAATATTGAGCTACAAGGAACTTCCATTTAGTCTTCTGTCCCATGAGTGAACACTGAGGCTTTCTGCTAGTTGGAACAAAAAGTGTAGTTCTTTTTGTGTATCCAGAGGCCTTTTTATCAACCAAACTGAAAGCAAACAAACCAGAGCCACTACTCTGTATCTTCCTTTGTTGGGCATTTCTTCTGTGTAAATGTACATGTGGCCAATTTAGCAAATTATATGCAAACTAGAGGCGTACAAACAGGCAGACAGACATAACCAGGCTCCAAAGCAGCCAATAGAGATCAATGCAATGGAAGCTACAAGCAAAGAAGCGATATTTGATACTAATAAATATAATGTCCTATATCTAGGGAGAGGAAATTATAATTGAGTCTCAGAGAATTCACCCTCATCCTAATCCTGAATTGGGCAAAACCCTGGTTAAACCAGCCAAGTGCACTAACATAATTCAATGAAGTACAGATGCTGAGGTAAGTGATTTCAACCTATTGGAGGCACCATCATCACTACTGGATTACTATCCCATACTCTCTCTTCATTCCCTCACAAACATGTTGACCAAGAGGGATGACAGAACTCAATATTTGTCTATTCCAGTCAGATCCTAGAGGAAGATGAATAACCACTCAACTCCACCTCTGGGTATCATCTCAGAGAAGAAAGAACCATGCCAATGACACTTCAGGATCAATGGTACTAAAAAGCAATTAAGGAATCAATTGTAGACATTTGGGGCCCAATTATTTACTGGCATCTTGTAAAATCATTTAAAATCTATGCAAAGTGGATGTAAAATACTATCAAATCAGAGTGGAGCCTACAAGGCACAGGGCAGCATATGATGCCTCTAATTTTTCTCTACTGTAGACAGTGCATCATCAGCCAACATCTCCAGTGAATTCCAGATACCACATTTATGATCTGGTGTTTCCATCTTGCCTTAAACTCTATGACTAAACCTTCAACTGACTGGGTTTAAGGAAATCTGAGCTATTGCTAGGGTTAGATGACACCATTTTCTCTTCAACGTTCTCTAGAAAGAGGAGAGACTAGAAAAAAAACAACTGTTTTGATGCAGGGTTTTTTTACTACTGTCTTGGCAAAGGACCTAAGAATTGTTTCTTCCAGAGAAAATGGTTGATCTGATTGAAATTTTTTTTACCAAAACATTTTTTTAATTGATTTGTTCAGCTACATGGAAATTTTTGCAGAAAATGTTTGATTGATTTTGGGAGGTGAGGGTGGGGGAGGTTGAATAAGCATGAACCAGAAAAAAAAAATTTCAGTGAAAACCTAAAAGAAGAAGGACAAACATTTTTGTTTTTATTACCCCGCCCCCCGGGGCGGAGGGGGAATAAATAAATAAGTATTTCCCAATTAGTTCTAGAAACAGGACTCTGTTCTCCTGAAGGCAGGAATTGAAAATACTCAGTGTGTGTTTATTTATTTATTTATTTCCAACAATGTGTTTTGGGCTGTACAATATTCAAATATGAACATAGCTCCTAACCAGACTTTGGATCTACTGCCTTACCTTTATGTTTTATCAAACAGGATGGACATGGGTTCAACTGTTAGGTTGTATAACCTTGAGCTCTTCCAGAATTTGCAGAATCTCACTGAGTGTTACAGGCTGAAACTCTAGCAAATAAGACCCCATATTTGTCTATTCCAGAGTCAGAGATCTCCTGACACCACCTTTAGTGTTATGACAAGCACTAGAAACAGAAAATTAGAAGGGTAGACTTGTCTTTGCAAGGGAAAAAAGGGTGGGTACAAAATTTTCATTGCTGCTTAAGATAAACCCACTACATATTTCTATATCTATGCCAATATCTCTCATTCTTTACTTGATTGGCTGGCTGGTTTCATTTCTGTCTATTAGGCCATAGGATGACAGTATCTTCTCCAATATCGCTGCACATTTCAGTATAGATTCTCTGCTTACTAGAATGATCTTCTTTGTGTGAATGCTCAGAGTATTTTACTTTATATTAATTAACATGATGTTTGTGAAAATTAAGCCATATGGGGTCAAATTCTTCAATTCTTAATTGTGGTAAAACTCCAATTAAAAACTAATCGTGGGAAAGAGCCTGCTTTAGTAAGGACTGCTGAATGACTCCCATTGGAATTAAAAGTATTAAAGAGTGGACAAATAAATTACTGCTCCATGAATATTAAAAGTTACAGCTGTGCTAATAAGCAGTTTTATTGTAGAAGTCTTAACTAATGTGAACATCAATATAGAAAGTGTGCTGGCATGTCCAGTAAATTAATTTAGAATTGGGTTATTGATATACTAGTAACGTGATGATTCCACTGCCCTTCTTAATTCCCCACTCTGTTTTTTTAATAATCGGTCTTGGGCCTGATCTTTATTCAATGTAAGTCAATTGCAAAGCACCCATTGGCTTCAGCACAAGTAGAATTGAGCCCACAGTACGGTCTGCTATTCGTGGCAGCATCAGGAAGGGATTGTGCATTTTTCATATATGTATAAACAATTAAAAACCTAACGGCAGGAATTAGAATGCTAATTGGTTTACAAGACATTTCTATTTTAGTACAATAAAGAGGGAGAGGAGCTATGGAGTATATAAACAGGTTACATATGACTCCATCACCTGCTGTCAACACCCTAAAGAGGTTGACACAGTATCTGGGAGTTACCAGGGCAAAAGGGAATTTCCAGTCATTCCCCTTTTGCTGTGGCCATTGTCTACAGAGTAGCCTTGGGAGGGAATGGCAAGAGAATTGCTATAACATCGCTACACCATTGAAGGATCCTTCTATGCTGGGATAATTCCCCCATGGCTGGCTAAAGCTTTGTAACCACAGCACAGCATCTGCCCCTTACCATTTTAGGACACTCAGCTACTCTACATATTTGAAGACACAGTACAATTATTATCTAATTAACAATAATCTGATTTCATATTTGTTGAATATTGATTTTTCTCCCATGTCTATAGAATTTAAAGATATGGGATGAAATCCTGACTTACTGAAGTCAACAGGGGTTCTCCTACTGACTTCAAAGTAGCCAGGATTTCACCCATGAGCTTCATTAACGTTCTTGTGTCAGTGCCTACCACTTGTTAAAGTATTATAGTTTTGTAAAGTTAACAGAAGTTTTTTTTATGAGATCAAGTAAATTGTTTTAGTAATTTCCATCTATCACCAATTACAATTACAGTCAGGAGCATGAACAAATACTTTATTCCACGTGATTGCAGAATCCTCTGTCGACTCCCATTTTTCCTACGTTGTCTATTAAAATATTTACAATTGATACATTCTGGTTATGAAATTCCCATACTATTTGAGGGAACAAGAATCTCCAACTACATGAGAACCTGAATAATACTGAGATTCCCACTCAAATCTTGAATACTTTTTGGCTTTCAGTGCAAGAGTTTAAAGACTCCGGGTTTGCCCTCTGGAGATCAATGACAAGAAAGGTAGATGGATGCTAACATTCTAAACAAACTTTTCATCATGGTCCCAACTGCAAAACCCAATGGCTTTTCCTACCCAAGGAAAATATATTCCACTTTGAACTGTACCCACACATCATATGGCAGATGTCTCTTCCTCCTCCATAAAAGGGGATTGAGATACTATCCTATTTGCAACTGAAGAAACAGATTTCAAACTATGGAAAATCTTGTTAACTAATGTTCCAATCATATCCTGGTGGTATCTCTGCCATCTACTTTGCAACACCTGAAGCAGTCAACTGGATCACCAGCTTAGACCTGAACATCTAACATTAGTTGTTTTAAGCCAAAAGGAATAAGATGGAGTATATAAACAGGTTACATATTGCTTTTTGAACAATGATAATAATTCAAACTAGCTGTTGAAGAGGTTACTGAGAGATCTTTAATATTTAGCATTCCTATCACTTTTTTTCCCATTTCAAGTTACATTCATACTTTCTAAAAAGTGTGCTCTGCTGTTTTCAATAACGTGGAAAAGGTGACTAACCAGATATGAATCTTGCCATGACTACATTTCTATTGTGTACTGTTCTGGTTCTTACACCATGCCTATTCCACATGAAGAATCAAATCATAGACCCTTTACAGACAATGGGAGCTTTGCCATGGACTGCAGTGGAAACAAAATCAGGCCCAAATTCAAGACAGACACTTTCCACAGGACTAGTTAAGATAGGTATATTGTTGTATTTATTATGTTTGCTGACAAATTCATTTAGAATTTGCTAAAATTATATACAAGAATTTTATTTGTAAGTATCTGTAACACAACATACTGTATTTTACTTCTGATGTACTGAATACTGAAACAGTTAGTGAGTGGAGGAAAGTACCACAGATGTGTGTCATTTATTTAGGATCAAAAAGCAATTAGAACAAAAAGGAAAATGTAATTGTCAAAGAGAACACTTGTGGCATAACAAGGAAATCACAGAGCTAATAGATTAAAGTAATATCGATTTTCTGCATCCATCCTGGCCCTTTTAAAATATTTGGATGAGACTGCAAAGTCTAAGGCTTATTCAGATACAGAGTGGTTTGAAGGCTTTGCATATATCTTTTCATATTAAATTGCTCCCTATAGAAATATGCTTAGCATTCTAATTATACAAAGGAGCATGATTTCTTAGCATATTACCAGGATAAATTTAATCCTCTTCTTTCAAACTAACATCCCAAGAATGGTGGGGGCAATACATTATTTAAGCTGATGTGTTGCTTTTCATTAAAAGTAATCATATAATTTTTTGAGGTCTGATGAAAAGGGACACCATATTCAGCGTGGATCAGAATTTGACCTATAGTGAGAAATGCAGCAAATAACATGGGAATCAAATTTGAAATAAGTATAATTTGAAGAGCGGAATTTTTTATAAAGTGATGAGGAAAAAAAACACAGATTTGTTCCATAAAAATATCAATTTGTAGTGTGTTTTTCTCTCAATGCAAGGAGTTTCAAAGCATCTAAGTTAGACAATACATTTGAGAGAGATTGTGTAGTTTGGGTACTTATATGACTAGTCCTTTCAAAGAGGAAAGTGCTACTTTACACTCCCTTTACTGATGTACAATGTTTAATCCGAAAGATCCTTGAAGCAAACTAAAGGATTTGGAATCCTTCAAAAAAAAAAATCTGCAATATAGGTCCCTTTATAACTAATGAATATATTTTCCCATTACCATCATCCCTAAAGCTTCATGTATACTGTGTTACCCACAAGAAGTGAATTATCCTTTGTGGGGGAGATAGGGGAAGAACAACTTAAAATCACAAATTAATGGCATAAACAAAACACGCACATGCTAAAATTATAAACTGCATGGTATTATTTCAACCCTTCACCTTCTATACCCTCTCCTGAAGCATTGTTTGTTATTCTCAATCTCTGTGTTATCTACAGTAAAATTAGATTTCAACCCTGCAACTGATAGTATGTAACAAGCCACTGGGGCTCCAGGCAGGTGGATTGCTGCACCTGCAGAGAGGCCTATTGACTTTCCTAATGCCATCAGTTGCAGGATTCAGGCCTTGGATTATAAACTCTGCAGAGCAGGAACCAAGTAATGTGAATTTGTTACTTCTGTAACAGCAGTGTATCAGGGCCACACTGGGCTAAGTGCTGGACAGACTCTACAGAGAGCACAGTACTATATGAATAATAATAGAAACTCCAGTAGGCCATTTGCACCGGTGTGCTGAAACTGTGACACTTCTTTACTTAGCATTAATGATTTAAGAAGTCAGAAAAATAACCACGATTGATTAAACTACCTGATACAATTTAGACCGTGACCAAACTGACCTCAAACCTGGCAAAATGGCCTACATTTTCAAAAGTCCGACAGTGTCGTGCCCTTCCCCCGGAGATCAGTACCAGGTGTGGAACAAGATACAGATATGTAAAATAATTTAAAGTAAATACATTCCCATTATTTACTGGCTTCTGTCTGCAAAACCTATCTTTAAGCAAAACTAAAGCTTTAAATGATGAATAGCCTGGTTGAAAGCACATTAAAACCAATGGAAATCTTTCATTGGCTTCATATACTTTGGATCAGGGCCTATAGTGAAAAAATTCATAGCAAGGACACATTGTTGCATGAACAGTCCAGTAGAATACGTATTATAATTTTGTTCTGGATATTTGGCTGAAATAACATCACGATCACTTGAATGCTTAATAATAGCTATCTTCTAAAGGTTACTCATGCTACCCTAATTGCCTCTTTTGAATCCATGTTTGCAGTGCTCAATACTCACTGTGTGGGGTGCATTACAAAATATAAAAGTTCAGGAGACTTGGCCAGCTCTCCCCATGGTGCTGAGAGGTTGCTTTGCATACATTTGGATTAGTGGATTCCCCACTGGATTCAGCACAAGCATTTTAACAGCCTTTGTGTTTTAAGTGAATTGTCATTTGACAGGAGATGCGTGCCAAGCAAGTTGGATGTAACAATTCAAATAGCACTGTTGAAAAAGCACAGCAGGCTCTCCTGGGAAAAATGGATTGTAACCCCTTCATCCCCTTTGTCAGGGAGGGAAAAAAAGGGATAGTGGCTCCTTTAACAGGCCCCCATGGGGGACTGGGAGAGAAGGTTCACCCAAGGGGAGGGAAAGGCATCACCTGAGTGGGTGGGTGGACCTGTGGGGTTCAGATAAACCATTGACCCCTATGTATGTGTGGGAGGGTATACAAACTCTGTCCCTCCAGCCAGGGGCGGCTCTAGAAATTGGGCTGCCCCAAGCAGCGCGGAGCGCTGCGCCCGCCTTCCCGGTCCTCCGGCGGGTCCTCCCCCGCGTTCGGCTTTGAGCTGCCCTGCGGCATGTGCCAGGGCAGGCGGAGCCCGGGGACGACCCGCGGCGCAGCCGCCGCCGCGGAGAGCGCGAGCGGGCGCCGGAGACCGCGGAAGACCATGCCTGCGCGCCCCAGCGCTCCCGCCGCTCGTCCGCGGGCCCGCCTGCCGCATGCAGCCGCCGGGAGCGAGAGCCAGCCAAAGCCCGCCCCCCGGCCGCCGCCGCCCCCTGCGCGCGCTGGCTGCGCTGGCCGAGCCCCCTGCCTCCAGCCTAAGTCTCCTCTCAGATCTTATCACTCTCCCACCCCTGGCATTAGCATAAGACTAGGTTTTGTGGTCTGCTGGGGGAATTGCACTAGTGATCTTTTAAGGGACTGGGAAGGAATTTTTCCCCTCACCACCCGAGTGGCTGGGATGGGGTTATCTTTTTTAGCCTTCCCCACAGCAGCTCCAGTGCACAGTGGGATAGGTCAGGATATAAGGATTCAAGTTTGTCAGAGCTTAGCAAGTGGCTGGTGTCCAGTGCAGGTACTAATTCCATACGGTGTCTGGTTCCCTGATACTTCCCTGGAGTTGGAAGTGGACTTAGGGGAACATCAAAGCTGGGGAATGGGATGAGAGCTCCTGATGTCTGATACGGTGAGGCGATAGCCCCCTTAACCCAGCCCTTTAACCATCATATGAAGAGTTCCCAGCAATGGGCTGGTTAGCAGCTGGGGAAGGGTGGGGAGCTGACAGCAGCCCTCCACCAGGTGGAAACAATTAAGAAAGGAATCATGAGCAGCACAGAATACATTACTGCATTCAGTAGTTTTCATCTGAGTTAAATTAATAAAGTCACTGCCTAATTAAGCCACATCCACCATATCTTGTCTTTCTTCCTGAATCTGACACAATAACACCAGAGATGAGGGTTACCCGTCTGCAGTGCACACAATATTTCAAAATCTGTTTGATGAACTGAGTATACAGAAAAATGTACATAAAAAAAGAAAAAAAACCGGGAAGCCAAAGTTAGAACAATAAGTCCTGTGATAGGGCCACCATAGTAGGAACTTATAATAAATAGAAGTTGAAGACAGAGATGCAAATCAGGAAAGAGCCAACAATGAAAACAGGAAAGACATACATCCAACACTCCTAGAGGCACAGGTCAAACAGACAGACACCACAAGCTGACAAGTGGAGAATCATATCTGGACTTTGCAACAATATAAAGAAAATCCTAGATACTGTAACGCGTAAGAATTGAGCTCACTGTGCATGCTTTGAGAAATACCTCCAGTGTGTGTGTTTGTGGGTGAAAACCAGCATGCTCTTAATACAAGAAGATTAGTCTCTGTTTATGTCCTACTTTAGGAGAGTGGATTCACCTCTGGCACACCCCCTCATGGCTAGGCATGCCGTAACAACTCTTTCCTGTCTAGCAATCCCTGCTTATAGTCCCAGGATGGTCTCCTCACAGCTCAGCTCTCCAACAGGGACATGTTTTAGTTCCTCCCCTTCTAGAGTAACAGAAGGTACATTCTGATGTCCTTACATCTGTTCCTCAGCTCCAATACTTGGCTGCGTGGGGTCTTAACACCCTTCTCTTAGGGATTTAAATTGTCCTTATCCCCTTGTATTAGGGGGCTTCATGCCACCTACCCAGTTGCTGCTGTGGGAACGCAGGCCCACCCTCTACACTGGTTTCCAGTCCAGGCACCCTATGATGAGCAACCAAAGTCTGCTCCTTCAGACACCTTGCCACTGCCTTGCTGGATGTTTTTCCTACACTAGCCTTTCCTCAGGCTTTTTCCCCAGTTCCTTCCCGGGATTTTTGTAACAATCATGACCTCCCAGGGCTTTGTCGCTGAAGTCCAGTTCCTGCCCTTGCACCAAGATTCAAGGAAATGGAGAATGAGGCCCAGAAAATGATAATTCTCTGTACCTCTTAATTTTAAAACCTCTCTAATATATGTCCAGTGTTTCTGGCTTAAAACGTTAAGAACTAGGCAGAGTTTTTGGCAAAAAATAGTTGCACAATATACTCTGGACATCCAATGAGAAAATCACCCTCCTATGCAGTTTCAATAAATGTAATGCAAGTGTAATTTAGTCATGCTGAACATGCAGAGGCATTATTCACAAATATGAAAATATGAATCATACCCTTGTGCTCATAGGCATTATTGCAAGTGAGCTGGAATGAGTAGATACGACATTGTTACCAAGATAATTCCTTGAAGTCTAATCTTATTTATGAAAGCTTCATTGTATCAATTAGCAAAACGGGGTTAGCCAAATATAAGCCAGCACCTTATGACATACTGTGGAAAGATTATAATAATACATTTCTTTCCTCCTATGATAACAGCATTTTTCCTTTTTAAATAGGTCAGTAAATGTTCTATAAAGGTGGAAATGCTTTGAATGTCCCTTCTCCTCCTTGTTGTCCATGCGATAGAACAATATTAATCCATAGATTCCCTTTAAAGTACAAGTCCTAGGCAATATTTATTTCATTTCATCAGGAGGATATTATTACAGTACAATGCTAACGCAATGTGGATGTATTATGTGGATGCTTTGATTTATTCTGAAGATCAGGTAGTTGGTACAACATATGTAAGTCCATGTGTCTAATAGGGAGATATCTCTTTAAGAGATCTCTAGAAAAAAAGAAATTGGGAGGGAAAACTATTTTTTTATTTTAATTGTATGGTTCACCAACTCTTCTCTTATTTAAATGTGATGATGGGAAAAGAGTCATTTATATTTTGCTATGCTCAGTTTTTGTATTTTTCTTGTAACAGTTTTTTTTTTAAATCTATATACTTAAATTGACTGGTTGGTTCATTAGTTTGCTGAAATCACTTAGTTAGCTAGTCAGCTGAGTAGGAAGAGTCGGCATGGATTGCAGTTGGAGGTTTCTGCAAGCAAAAGGAAAGATAGTGTTACAGTGCTTTTGATGCAACAAACTATACATTTTGGTGATCAAAGACTATAACTGAGACTCAGGTGAACTCAACCTAAGCTTTTGGGAACACTGAGTTCATTGTTCTCATTGTGTTTCTGTGGGGACTGACCTATTTAGATTTAATTTATTTTCTTTATTTAAGTTAATCTATATGTGTGAAAATAATTTATGTGGATTATTAAGTAGCCATGTTACATTGCAGAAATTAAGTTGTTATTTTTGTTGTTTCTTTATCTTTATAAAAGTTCATTCCTCTTGTTCTTTTTGGACTTGAATGTGTAGAGCAATCCTTGCGGAAAATCTTCAATAACTAAATTCTGGGTGTCCTTGTGCTTTGCTGTGGAAATTGTTTTTAAGTACTAGGAGAAGGGCAGTAAATTCATTCTAGCCAACCCAAAGGTTCCATGAATATGGAAGCTTTATCCATGGATGGATAAAAAATATTTTTGGGGGAAAAAAGATAAAAATTCAGATAGTATAATTTAAATAACAAAATAAACTTTTTTTCTTTTTAAAAAATCAGTTTAAAATAAAATCTTAATTTAATACAAAATATATTAAGGCCTAAATTTATGTTAATCTATTAAAACATTTAAATACAAAAATAAATGTTGAATCCACAACTGAAGCTCTATCAACAATTTTGAGTTAAAGGCTGATTTTCTATATTAAGAAAGAATCAGGGGAAAACATCTAACTATTGAGGTCAAACTTCATAAATATTGCACAATAAATCATGATTGTATTAAGGGCTTGATCCTGTGGTGGACCCAGAGACTATGCTATTGGGTATAAGAGATTGGCAACATCATCACAGATATTGGGACTCAGCCTCTGACTCAAGGAAACATCATCATGTATCTCATCAGATCATCTACTATGCATGCCCTCAGTGGTCTCATACTCCTATTTTATACCTTCTCCCTATCTGGGCTCTCATTGGCTCAGTTATCAAATTATGAATATTTATGATTCCACCCACCCTGAAAACCTACTCTCCACCTCGTGGGAAAACACTGATGTGCCCAATAACCAGCAGCCCTTGCTTCTGGATGGTTCTGGACACTTCAGGTAAATAGCCTTGCTCTGTCTCCTTATATGTGCACACAGAGAGACAAACAACAGAAATCTGTTAATCTCTCAAATCTGTTAATGTCTCTGTCCCTAAACAAATAAAACACTGTGTGCAAAAGGCATGCAGATTACACAAGCCAATGCCTTGAGTTGTTAGTTCTTTTGTTTTTCTGGGGATGGGGGAGTCATGTAGCAAGAGAGATGGAACCAAATGTGGAACCAGAAAGGAATAACACTGATATCAAAGCAGGACACTGTGGAGGAAGGAATAATATTCTTGAGAGTGGAACCTCTAATATTGACTTCAACAACTGGGAATGGAGGGGGAGGAATACCATGACTGTAGGTTGTGTTGTTGTTTTTTTAAGCCCTATTTGAGAATATTTTAAAGAAATTCCTGTACCTCTGAGCCAAAAAGGAACATATGCAAAGAATGAACAGTGCAACAAAGAGATTTAAGGCCTGGTTATCGGAATGAAACAACATTATGAAAAATGCTCCTCAAAAGGCAGAGTCTTTGAAGAAGATAATGTGGTCATGTCTGAACAATCTAGATCAACTGGTTAGTAAACTTGTTTTTGCGCCATTCTTATGGACTGCTTACAATGTCTCAGTATGCTAGTAAATGATAACTTAGATTATTGTCATAAATTTGTATTTTGGTGGATTAGTTATGAATTTCATATTTTTTTTTCAAAATATCATTGATATGTTGTGAGGGTATATATCAATTAAATTTGTACAGTTACTGCTGAACTTCTGAAATTTTTTTATTGCTCACTATAATCAGACATCCTAGGTGAAGATTTCCTGTTTAAAAGTAAATTTTTTTAAGTATTTATGAATTTTAACATAAAAAGTAAAGCTGTTTGGTGTATTGTTAGAGATAAACCTTTACATAAATGTATATAATCCTTATGGTTTATTAATAATGTTTCTTCTAAAACTTGGTTTAGAATAAAATAATACAATTTAAACATTGGGACAAACAGCTGAAATAGGAAGAATCTTTCATTTACTATCTCATTTTTTGAAAGCAGTGCACTGAGCAATAGTGGTTCAGAGTGCCTTGTTTCACAGTCCGGTAAGGGGTTCTGAACGTCCATCATCTGCAAGGTCTACAACTGCAGAGTGCTGCAACTAAATAGACATAAAAAACAAAAACAAAAACAAAAGATTTTCTTCATCCATTAAAACCATGGTTGAGTTTGTAATCAGGACCAGCAAATTCCAGGAAGACTCCATAAATGAAAGATTGCTCTGGTCATTTATACAACAAATGATCCCTTTTGTCTTGTTCAGAACACACATTTCATTGGCGTAGTTCAATCATCATGACCAAGTTTCACTCCACCTGGTAGAGCAGACGTTACTGAAAGGTGTTGAATACAGTGTATGAAGAAGAAATTGAACAGTGTGCAAAAAACATTGAAGGGAAATTCATTAATCTGGGTCCTGATGAGTGAAGCAATTTACACAATGAGCCAGTAATACGTGCTTGTGTCTGACAACAGAAGATAGTGTTCTCTGTCTCCCAGAAACAACGGATACATCAGGAAATGTTCATTATCCTTGTCACAATGAAGTGTATTATAGCTACAACTATACAGATTTTAGTGGTAAATTCCCAGGTGTTCCTCATTTATTACTTTGAAAGGGATCAGTACCCTGTTAAAGTGTTTCCTAAAGAAACTTTTATCCCCTCGCTAAGACACTCTTAAAACAATTAAAGGCCTGATTTGCAATCCCTTTTACTTGGACCTGCTCTGACAGGGAAATGGAAGGGTGATATTGTGGTTAAGAGACCTAGGTTTAGTTCCCTGCTCTACCACAGATTTCCCTTTTCACTTTGGGCAAATCACTTATGATTTTCAGAGATTTTCAAAGAATTTAGTCACTTAAAGATGCAGATAGCACATTTGAAAATCCCATAATGTGCCTTAAGTGCCTATATTCCTTTGAAAATGTGTCCGTTTAAAGACTGAGTCAATGGAGTTGGATCAAGCTATTCAACTCTGTGCTTCCGTTCCCTATCTCTAAAATAGGAACAGCAATGTTTCCTTACTTCACAGTGGTGTTGTGAGAATACATTTGCCAATATTTGTGAGGCACTCTTATTATTGGGAAGAAGCCAGTGCAGTTCATAATTTAAATAATATAGTAATAATCAGTGATTTCAGTGGGGTTACATTGATTTACATCAACTGGGAATATGGATCTAATTAATGACTATGTCTTGTCCAGTGCAATTTCACTTGCTTTCATCATAAGCAGAATTGAAACTTGAGCATCAGATTGATGCTGCGGTATCTGAAGTTCAATACTGTTGTCCCACCAAGCAGAATCGATGGTTCCTAGTTGAATCACATGGATAGCGACAGGCTAAGGAACATTGCGATCAAAATGAAACAGTGCTGAGTCGCACTCTTCTGTATCCACTAGATTAAAATCTGCCCTGTCTCACACCACTTTCCCCTCTTCTCCTGCCCAGCGGAGTCCTCAGCAATATTGCAACAGACCACAAGATATGTGACACAAGTGACAGTATGCTAGAAGTAATAAACACATGCTTTACATTAGTTTACAATTTAGAGCTAGTCCAATGCAAAGTCAACCGATGCAAAGTCAGCTACAAATACCCCCCCCCCCCCCCCCGCACACACACACACCCTAGCAGCACATTTTAGGTCCAAACAACAGAGCAATAATTAGTAATAGTTACACCTACTTTAGGAACAAATACAGTAATACAGCAGTCTGTGACGGGGCAGTCTGGGTGGCAGCTGCTTGCACAAAAGGAAAGGTTCTGCCCCACCTCATTTTTGATCCTCAGGGTAAGATGGCAGCTTCCTTCTGCCAGAAGTCAACCATAAACTAGGAACATCAATGAAATTACTTGGCATCTTCACCATTGCAACCAAGATATTCTAGCACTAGAAAAGGTTCAGAAAAGGGCAACTAAAATGATTAGGGGTTTGGAGAGGGTCCCATACGAGGAAAGATTAAAGAGGCTAGGACTCTTCAGCTTGGAAAAGAGGAGACTAAGGGGGGATATGATAGAGGTATATAAAATCATGAGTGATGTCGAGAAAGTGGATAAGGAAAAGTTATTTACTTATTCCCATAATACAAGAACTAGGGGTCACCAAATGAAATTAATAGGCAGCAGGTTTAAAACAAATAAAAGGAAGTTCTTCTTCACGCAGCGCACAGTCAACTTGTGGAACTCCTTACCTGAGGAGGTTGTGAAGGCTAGGACTATAACAATGTTTAAAAGAGAACTAGATAAATTCATGGTGGTTAAGTCCATAAATGGCTATTAGCCAGGATGGGTAAAGAATGGTGTCTCTAGCCTGTGTTCGTCAGAGGATGGAGATGGATGGCAGGAGAGAGATCACTTGATCATTGCCTGTTAGGTTCACTCCCTCTGGGGCACCTGGCATTGGCCACTGTCAGTAGACAGATACTGGGCTAGATGGACCTTTGGTCTGACCCGGTATGGCCGTTCTTATGTTCTTATGTTCTAAGGGGAAAGATTAGATCACAGGTTTTTGAAGCTGAGGCCAAATAAATAAAAGCAGGAGTTTTCTGGAGCTTCAGAGTGTCAAACCCCAGCAGCTACTGGTCAGTGGTAGGAATGAGTTATGCAGCACAACTCTCTTGCCTTCTGGACCTAACAGCTTAATCTCTGCCAGCCCCCTTCCTGCTGGATTTATAACCAGAGCTTGTAGTGGAATCTAGTGCCTATTAGCAGTTAGCCAGGAAAACTTTCCTTGTGCAATGCTGGCATTTGTAATTCCTGGTAGCTGTTGTGAGGACTCAGGATGCCTGAGAGACAGTTTTAATATTCAGCTTTTCTAGCACCATATGTAGGACCATCCAGATTGCCATAGTCCCCTCAGAGCCCAAGCATAGCTTCTTCTGTACCTGTGAGTTTTATCCATTCTTGCCAGCAATAGAGCCTAAGCCAGTCTCATAGGCAGGTCTGTCATGCTGTAACAACTTTGGGCAGCTAAATCATGACTCTTGGATCATGCTATGCGAGTGCTAAAACATTGTGCTATTAAAAAAACAAGAGATGGTATTTTAAGTAGAAATATATTGACCCCATTCTGCAACCCAATTCATAGGAATATTTACTAATACAAACAATTCCACTGAAGTCAATGGAAGTACTCCTGTGAGTAACTTCATGATAAGTATTATCTGTTTATATAAATCATGGGCTTGGAGTGCCAGTACAGAATCTTAGAAGTATTAGCTTCTCCAACTCAGAGTTATTTTGCTAAAGCAGGGCAGATTAAAATATATTAAACCAAATGTCCTCAGGAAATCTTAATTTAGTAATAATTGGGATCCTTCAGAGCTGACTCTCATTATAATAACCCTATCTTCCTTAACAATTAGAAACAGTGCCACTTAAGTAGGATCCCTTGCAGATCATGCTTTCATTTATGTATTCCTTCTTTAAACCCAAAGTGCATAACAGTGCATTTCAGTCCATAAGTACTTAGTCCTTGGCTGTTTCCTGTATCCTAGTGCAAAACATATTGAAAAGGCTTGATGTGCTTTCTTTGTTGTTGTTGTTTTAATTATCACACTCTTTCAGACACCTAGCAACCAGAGTCTCTGAGCTGAAAAAGCTTCTCATTAAAACACTCCTAGACTTTCTTCAAGGCTCCTCCACGGAGGGTATTTTTTGAGTTTTGATCTTTTTCTCCCAGCAGGTTGTCTACACTCTCTTGCCTCCTCCCTTTTTTATTTCCCCTTCTCTACTTTTAATTCCCATCTGATTTGCTCTAGCTGGTGCAGCATCCCATTTCCTCTCTAGCAATTAGCAAAGAGGCATGGAAATAACTTAAACTTCATCTTTTTTTTTTTTGCTACATAGGAACATTCATTATCCTTTCCTTTCTGAGGGCATTCTAATAATTTTTGAAGCTTTGAAGGAAAATAAGAAAGTAATTGCACCTGTTAGGGGCCAGATTATATCTTTTAGCATGTGCACCATAGTAAGGAATATACCTAAATGCACGATCCCAGGCACAATCCCTCCTAAGACCCCCCATTACACTGGGAGGAAAGGGAGGATAAATTATCACTGCCATTTAAAGGGTGTGGCATACTCCCCTATACACTTTGCACAGAGTCGGTTATATCAGCTGGCTGGTGCATAGACAGGTCGTGCCATGGCTCTACCTCCTCCCTACTCACTCTCCACTGAGCTGCCTCCCTAGGTCCCAGAGCTGTAGTTGTCTCATGCAGACTGTGTGTGGAGGAGTCTCTTCTAGCCTCTGCACTGCTGCATCCGGCTTAGGTACAATTTTAGCCTTAAATAAATAAATAAAAATTGCTATCCATCATCATCATCATCATCCATGGAGCTTTACTGAAAAATCTTCTGGAAGTATCCAAACATTAAAATTAACATTATTATTAGAGATACCACAATATTTTGTATTGCTAGTTGACTGTCCACAGACTACACCATAAAGTTATAATTAGCATTGATCTTGCAGACTGTGCTGCACTGACTGGCAGTCTCAGTACCTAACAGACTCTGCCTTGAATAATGCAGCTCTTTCTGGACACTCAAAGATGCCTATGGGCAATAGCTTTTCATGAGACTTCTTGCCCTGCATCCCTTGGACACGGGTTAGGTGTCAGCTGCCTGGTACGGAGAGAACTAATGAGATTATTGCTAGGACAAGTATAGTTAGAATTAAGAGGTGGGAAAAAACCTAACATTCTATTAACACTCTGCAGTATTGAGTGATATAAGTCCTTTAAACTTCTTGGGATACTCACACTATTCAAACAAGAGGTGAAAGTAGGTGAAAGCCTTTTTTCTATATCTTTCTATGTTTCTGTTTTGTAGTTCATTTAACAGGACATAGTAGGTGGCTTATGCACTAAGGAAAAATAAAGAGATCAGATGCTTTGCAAAGTTTAGAAGAAAAATGTCAGTACAGTAAGTACTGACAAGATACCTTGTAAGATCTGAACATGGGGCTTTCACATTTCAGCCAAGAGTATGGTTGAAAAGCAGAGATTATACACTACATAAACTACTGAAAATGAGATTTTATAGGGAATTATTTACATATGTTTCCATCACACATCAGCCAGTGTGTGCTAGCAGATGTGCTATTGTATTCCTTTCAGGTATTTCACTACTTGTATTTAAAAGGTTGTTATCATTATAGCTAGAGAGGCAGGGGGTAGGTCTATTGACTACAACAGATGTAAGGATTAGTGTAATTATAGTCACTTCACTCCACTGAAGTCAAATGGAGTTACACAGTGTAAGGGAGACCCAGGTGTGGCTCTAGACATTTCGCCGCCTCAAGCATGGGGCTTCGGTGGAGCCACGGGACCAGCGGACCCTCCGCAGGCACGCCTGCGGGAGGTCCACCGGAGCCGCAGGACCAGAGGACCCTCCGCAGGCATGCCGCCGAAGGCACCCTGCCTGCCGCCCTCCTGGCGACCGGCAGAGCGCCCCCCCCCCGCGGCTTACCGCCCCCAAGCACGCGCTTGGCATGCTGGGGCCTGGAGCTGCCCCTGGGGAGACCTGAATCAGACCCCAGGAGTTATTGTAGGCTGTGACTGGCTCTTCTTTCTTAAAGTCACAAACAATTTCAACTTCTTTAGTTTTAAAGGAAAAAGCCTTCCAAATATCTAATTTGGGGGAAAAGAGCTTTCTTATTCTAACAATTGTTTCCCTATTAAACAGAGTTTTGTACATATGCAGTAATTAACTGGATGCAATTAGACACTAAATTGAGGTTCTAAAGATATTGCTATTTGTAGTGATATTTCCATTTTAGCAATAGGGAATATCTCTAAGACCTGTAGTCTCTCTAAAAATGGACATTTTAATCTGCCTTCCATATAAACACTCGCACCAGCACAACTGCCTAAAACCCCTCCCTAGTTTAGTGGTCTTTGTTTATAGAAAGCATCTGAAAAAGGAAATATTCCTAAACTATAGTCTGATTCCCATCACAATATATGGAATCAGAGATCTTCTTAAACAGGAAGTGCTTATTAAAGAAAACTAGACACTGTAAACACATACAAATAGACTTAGAGATTGTCTTCACTGCCCCACAGTTCAGACTACAGGGATGTGAAAAGCAGTATGAATATATTGCTAATCTGTAACTCTCCCACATGGTTGTTGTGGGAACAAACTAAAAGGTCCCTAGTTCACTTTAACAGAGCCCTTTTCACACAGGATTACATTAGTGCAAACTAGGAACCTTTTAGTTCACATCCACAGCATTCACATGGGGAAATTACAGCACAGAACTTTGGCATGCACTGCTATTTGCACTCTCATAGTCTGAACTGCAGGGCAGTGTAGACATAGCCTTATACAGAGCCTGAGTTCCAGCATTGTCTCCCTTTTTTACCAGGGACTCTATGCAGCACCAAGAGACATCTAATGGCCAAAGAATATATATTATTGCAGTTATGCAGATGCTTACCCATCTCCACCATTTATTTCCTGCTCCTCGCAGTGCGGTTGGTGTCTTTGACTTTCCAATCACATCAAAAATATAGGGCAGTATAGAAACCCACAGACAAGTATTTTAAATCGCTGAGAACCAGCTCTCTGAATAAAGAACTTTAATGTAATTTCATAAAACAGCATATTTTCTCTATGGGTGCAGTATAATAAAGGTCAATTTTTAAAAGTATTTAGGGACCTAGAGATGCAGCTAGGTATCTTGTGGGGAGAGAGAGAAGGAATAAAAACACATTTTTTTTTGTAAATTTTGCATTTTGGTTTTGATTTGATTCAGTCATGTTCTTTGCTAATCCCTTGGATACTGGACTAAATTAATCTCTAATTTACTTCCATGTTGATTTAAGTGGAAATATTGCAGGGATTATTTCTGTCCAGTTTGTTGTTGCATACACTTGACGTTTTGCCGGTTTGCCAAAATTGGCACCAGTAACCAAAGTAGCTTACAGTGTGTGGGGAGGGGGCGGGCAGGGGCAAGGACAAGCTCTTTTTTCCCCATCTTCTATACTTAAATGGAATGCAGTGGGGAAAACCATTTTTAGTTTCAGCCAAGGGCAGCAAAAAAGGTTAAACCAATGCTGCTGACTATACTTGAGTGGGAGTTGCCCTTGTGCTAGATCTTCTTGTAGTTCCAAGTTTGCCATGTAGCTGTAGCCACAGGATGCTGCTGTTCAGTTTTGCAGAAAGGTGGATGGCTTTTGGTATCAGGTTTTAGCATTATGTGCTATACATAAGCCACACAGAGTTACAGGAAAATAATAAATAAGAATGTTTGCTCTTTCCTAGATCACTTGAGGAATTTGTTTGGAAGATGCTCTAAGGAATATTTTAATGACTGTTTTGCATAGCTATAAATACTCTTATTCTGTTTTCTTTATTTATTGTAATTCTTTAGATTTAATTGGAAGGATCTATCCTAGCTCTAGGCAGTTTTAAAACAATTAAAATGTTCAATAATTCAAACCACAGAAAGTATGAATGTATCCTTAGCACGCCACGGAAAACAACAATAATATCCCCCTGCAACAATCATCTTCTCTTTCCATTCTCTTCCCTCTACACCTCACTCCACCTTCGCCTCAACCACCGCCAGCATGCCCTGAAAGTACACAAATATGAGCCAGAGTGGAGCAAGTATTCTCAAAGGATGCTCAGCCTACACCCTTCTTCCTTTTAAATCAGGGAGCTGCTAGCTTGAGCATTTCTTATCACAACTGGAGTAGTATTGGCTGGGAAGAAGAGCGGTCTCTCAGCTAGGCAGGTTCCAAACAAGAAGAGCCTTAAGCTAACACCGGGAAGCTACAGTGACTGTAGATTACTGAGCCTGAATGTACTGCGCTCTCTGTGGGTGACATTCACCCCTGTGCAAAGGACCAGCAGAGGGTCCCTGCCTTTTTTAAGTCCCTAGAAAAATGATCTAATAAGATTCCCACACCAAAAACTTAGCTAAAAATAGTGGGACAGTTCTCTCAGTCAGAAACATCGATATATTTTTGCCAACACTTTTAGTTTTGAAACTTTGAGTGACGTGTAGAAATATTTCACTTTCTGTGTCTCCAGATATTAAAGACAGCACCAAGTTAGCATAGTGCTGGAAGTCTTCAAGATGTATAAAATCAATATAATGTTATTGGATGTTAAGTGTTCCATTTTCAGACTCTGAGGATAACCGTAGTTGCAATACTATCCTGCCAATCCACTAGGGTGTTGTCAGCTCCAAAGATCTTAGAAAAATCTTTATCTGTGATCTTATATTTTCCTTTGCTCCATTGTTGCTTTTAGCCTTTGAATTTTGTGCTCCAGCACATCCCTAGAGTGAAACCTTTAAAGATGAGAGCAAGTTTTTGAACAGTGTGGCAGCAGGATATACACCATACATACAAAGAGTCCCGTGGATGCTGGTTTGGGAGATATACTCTGTTTGCGTGCACTAAAACATGGCAGTTTAAATTTTTTTTATATATATATATAAAAAGGAGATAGGCAGACATAGGTGCTGGAACTAGGGGTGCTGGTAGTGTTTTCACAAACCCCGGATTGAAGGGTTTTCCATTCAGGGATTCCATCAGGGTTTATAGTTGGTTCAATGGTTCTCAGCACCCCCATGATACAAATTGTTCCAGCACCCCTATAGGAAAAGCTGGGTAAATGTTACAAGAGCAAATTTTCATCACAGCTAGAGAAAATTGGAACTTCTCCTGAAGTTTTTTTTTGGTTTTTATTTATTTATTTTTATTTTTCTGGCAACAGTGGACAATTACTTTTTGGGAAGATATTTAAAAGTGAAGATAGCAAGAGCACTCTGATCTATAAAATCACTAGGGACTAGCAAATCCTTGAACTATATTGCCAGGTTTATAAGGCTCACAGAAGTAGTTGAAGTTTGCAAACCTTGAGCCAGATTCTATGGTACACTGTGTGTGTGCTTTGTGCTGCTCACACAATGCAATATAGTCATACATCTGCATCCAAGCAGTAAAAAAACAAAAAAAAACAAAACACACAACACAACTTAACCAGCTAGATAAGTGAGGTTTATGGGTATTTTGCATCACTAGAGCAGGGTAAAATATCCTCGTACTTTCATGTAATATAAACTAATGTTTTTTTCCCCCAAAGGGATCCCATTTTTATAACACAAACATATATTCATTGTATTAAAACATTATTGGGGGGATTTTTCCCCTTCTTTCTGCTCTTCTTTTCAAAGTCTCTCCTCTAAGGACAAGAGCCCAGTCATGGAACATTTCTACTTTAGAAGCCATGACATTTTTGAGCAATCTAGAGTAGTTAAAACCAGTTTAGACAACATAGTTTACATGTTTCAGTTTCATATACTGTTACAGAACCAGGAGTCACCAGATTGTACTGTTTTACATGATCTTCCATATTCTTTTTGTTAGTGTGAGAGAGTTTTTAATCTTGGAAGAAATGTTTGTATTTTTGTGGGTTTGGTTGCACTTGTGGAGGTGTCTATAATAAAGCTGACCACCTGTGACAGTGCAGTCAATTGTCCTTGGAGCTGAAAGAGTTTCATTGCCACTGGGGCAAATAAGACCAATCAGAAGCATTCTAGTATTCTGCATCTTGGTGGCAAATGAAAAATTGGTGCATGCACAGCTAGAGATTGATCTGGGAGCTGTTTAGTCTGCAAGGAAGCTACATCACATTCCTCTTCCTCAAGGGTTGACAATTAATATAATAAAATCATAGAATCATAGTGTTAGAAGGGACCATAAGGGTCATCTAGTCTAGCCCCAAGTCAAGATGCAGGATTTGTTGTGACTAAACCATCCAAGACACATGGCTATCCAGCCTCTTTTTGTAAACCTCTAGTGAATATCCATCATGATGATGATGCTTTCACAGAAAAGCTGTCACAGATAGATTTTCTCTCTGCTTTATTCTAAATTGTTAGATGCAGTTCTCTGGACAGAGTAGCTTCTTAAAAACTGGTCAGTGGTGAACTGAGATTTCTGGAAGAGGAAATTGCCTATGTGCTGTTTGCAACAGTGTGCTGTTCTGGGGCTTCTGTAACTTGTTTTATTTACATATGTACATTTAGAATACACCCAAACTCTGCATCACTGATTTCTCCTCCGCTGAGAAGCCAAACTCCAAGGCCCAGCATTCTGCTGCAGCTTAGCAGAAGGAAGGCCCTGGTGTCAAAAATGGGATAAGTTCAAACACATTCTTAACACTTAAATGAGGAAATACTGTTAGAACCAATATTGGTTCTAGAATTGTAATTAACTTGCAACAATGGAACTGCATCAGCCAATCCCTAATGAAAGAGTGTTATTGAATGTGGTAGACATAACAATAGGGATCTATAAAACTTATAGAATTTAATAGAAATTACTCTAAGCAGTAAAGTTCAGAGAAATATATATATATTTTATTTGCATGATCCTATAACATTATATGGCATGGCAGAAAAAAATCTACAGAAAGGTTATTTATTACATTTTGTAATTTTTACATATGCAATTGCCACTATTCAATAAATAAGAAATAATCCATTTTAACTACACTTTCCTTGGGTAGCAAAATCTACCTGAAAATGTCTGAAGTTATAAAGTTATAAACTGCTTTGCATAACAAATTCACAATGCTGGCACAATTCACATTGCAATTTGTGTGTGTAGAGGGTTTGCATAACGGATACTTTTTCCTCCCTGTTAACAATAAAGGAGGACTTCTTCCTAATTTTACAACTCTTGAAAATCATATGGAGCAAGAAATACAAACTGGTGCAGTAGATGATGTGGAGTTTATGGTACAGTTGACAGCACAATCTGCTAGACTGTGAAGGGGGCTACAATAAATGTTTGAAGACTGAAAATCCATGGTGTGCTCTGGTTAAAGATAAGTAGCATGATACAGCCCAATGTCTAAAAGTATGAATTTTGAGCACCTTTGTAGATAAAGGTAAAATGGACACTAATTGCTTCATGGACAAGCTAGTGCTCAAAATAATGAAATTAAAATGATAAAAGGTTCTATATTGTGCAAAATGAAAGGGCATCCAGGATGCACCCATGAGAAAACTAGCAGCAGTACTAGCGAAACAATCAATATATTCTGCTCTGAACCATGTGTCAGGGATCAAGTTTTAGATGCATCCAGGAATCTTAAGGATACTAAATGTGGTGTGATATTTTCAGTGTTCAGTGCTTATAAGTGAGGCCAGATTTTCAAAGATCTGAACTCCCAGACACCTATGTAAAGATCATATTTCCAAGAGTGCACAGCACTGAGCAGCTCCCACTATGACCTTGATAGTCAGATTTCCAAAGCAGCTCAGCACCCAACGTGCTGAGCTTTTTTGAAAATGTAGCCACGAATTCTGGTGCCTAAATAGAAGCTCAGTTCTTTGGAAAAATCAGGTCCATGGGGCCAGAACTTCAGCTGGTCTAAATCTATGTGGCTCAGTAAAGTTTTTTTGAGATATGCCTATTTATACCAGTGAAGAAGATCAGCCCTCAAGACTGTACCTTTTTGCCCCTTTAAATTTAATCCTTGCCACACAAGCCCAGTGTAAAACATTTGTTCCACATTAAAACCAGCATTCACTGTGAGTGGATGAAGAGTCCTATACTACTTCCAACCATCTTCTTTCTGAAGATTTGCAGTAGGAGCAGGTGTCAGAAGTATCAAGTTCCACAGGATGATCATAGAATATCAGGGTTGGAAGGGTCATCTAGTCCAATCTCCTGCTCAAAGCAGGACCAATTCCCAACTAAATCATCCCAGCCATGGTTTGTCAAGTCTGACCTTAAAAACCTCTAAGGAAGGATGATTTAGACATTCACAAGAGCAGTGGAGTCAATTATTAGATAAATAAAGAGAATTATTTTTTCATTCTGAAACATTGCCCAGATAAGTGGTTCTAAATACTTTCTTTGACTATATAGTTAAGAATTATATTTAAAAGAGCTCTTAAAATACAATTTTGTTAATATTTTAAAGTAAATCTACTGCATCTTAAAGTTTCTAATGTGACAGCTCTGGACAATAAAGTTCTGTATATTTTATCCACAGAATCAGGCATGTCTACACATACGGCATTGCAGCAGCGCAGTCTGGTGAAGATGCTCTATGCTGACGGGAGAACTCTCTCCCACGGGCATAATAAAACCACCTCTGCAAGCACTGTCGCTTATGTCAGTGTAACTTATGTAACTCAGGGGAGAGTCAGAAATTATGCAGACATAAGCCGTATTGTAGACATAGCCTCAGTGTGACACATTCAACAGCAACAATGTAAACTTTCCTCATGACCCAACAAGGTGATATGTCTCAAAATCTACTGGAAGGGGACCATCTTATTTTTTGCAGTATAGTTGTAGACCAAACTAAGACTATGCTAGGTACTCTACATACATAGCAAGAGTCAGTATAATGGAAATTACTTCAAGACCTGGGGTGCGGCAGCACCCCCAGCACCAGCACTTATGTCTATGAGGAAATGTTAGAAAACTGGGGCATGTTTTAGTCTTGAGAAAAGAAAGGTGGGGGGGGCTGATAATATTTAAATATGTTAACGGCTGTTGTAAAGAGGACAGCGATCAATTGTTTGCAACTATAAGTAGGACAAGTAGTAATTGGCTTTAATTTGCAGCGAGGGAAATTTAAGTTAGATATTACGAAAAGCTTTCTAACTATAAAAGGTAGCTAAGTTCTGAAATAGGCTTCCAAAGGAGGTTGTGAAATTGTCTGGCTATGCCGAAAGAATGACGGGAGACATTATATATGGGTTTAATCATGTCACAACTTTATTATTGACAGATGTCTGGGACTAATCTGGAGGATAAAATGTGTGCAGTGCAGGTGCAAAATTGATGTCCTTCCAGCTGATTCACTGCCAGGACCTTACCAATTCCAGCCAATTCACAGCTTTGCCCCCCTCCCGCCCCATTTATCCAGCTCCCTCCAGCAATTCCCTTGCTGGGACCTTACCACTTCCAGCCACCTCCGAGGGGCCGGGGCTAGGGGCTTTCACCAACTCCCCCCCACACACACTTTTCGTCGAGGTCTCTCCAGCAATTTTCTTGCCGGGACCTTGCCAACCACTCCCCCTTGTAGGAAGGGGTTAAGGTGGACTATAATGATGGGGGTGTCGGCCCCCTGCTATACCAGTCATAGGAGTACCCTACTACCCCCAGCTTGCTCAATTACCAAGCACTTCTTCTTAATTCCTTTTCCAAGCCATTTTTAAGGCTTATGATAAGCCCAAAGTCTTTGCAGGCTTTGGAAAAACTGTGCATGAGGTTTTGGAGGTGGGTTTCTGTGTGGATTGTCACTGCTGCATCATTGTCAAAAAGGAGGTGTTGGATAAAAGCCTCACGATTCTTGGTTTTAGATCTGAGTCTTGCAAGATTGAACTGCTTTCCATCATATCCTGTGTGCAAGTAGATTCCCTCAGTTGAGGAACTAAAAGCTTGTTTCAGTAGCAAGGATAAGAAGATCCCAAACAGAATTGGGGCAAGTACACAGCCTTGCTTAACACCTCTCTGAATCTGGAAAACCTCAGAGACTGAGCTGCTGTATTGAACTGTTCTGTACATGTTTTCATGGGAGGATTGAATCATGCTTAAGGGCTTGGGGGGACATCCAATCTTTTCTAGAAGTGCAAATACTCCACTTCTACAGACAAGGTCAAAAGCCTTTGTGAGATCAATGAAGGCTATGTAAAGCTTTTTTTTGTTGTTTTCTGCATTTCTCTTTTAGTTGCCTCAGTGAGATCATGTCAATGATATACCTTTCAGCTCTGAAGCCGCACTGTGATTCAGGATAGATTCTGTCTGAAAGGGTCTGAAGTCTGTTCAGGGCAACTCAGACAAAGGCTTTTCCCATAGTACTAAGAAGAGAAATGCCACAATAGTAGTTACAGTTGCTTCTGTCACCCTTTTTTTTAATAGAGAGAGTGAGGATGTTGGCATCTCTCATTTTTTGTGGTACTTTGCCTTCTTTCCAGGACAGGTAAAGCAACTCGTGAAGATATTGCAGTAGACTAGATTTTCAGCATTTTATGACCTCAGATGGTATGTAGACCTTTCCAGGGGCCTTTCCATTGGAGAGGCCATCTATGGCAAGGCTAAGCGCCTCGATAGTTGGTTCATCGTCAAGTTGGTTCATAATAGGCAGGCTTTTGATGGCATTGATGATTGCGTCTGTAATAATATTTTCATGAAAGTAAAGCTCAGAAGAGTGTTCTACTCAGAGATCCATCCACTTAGTCCGGTCTTTGATTGTTTACCTCGTTATTGATTTCAATAGGGCTGTTTTCTTTGAAGATGGACCTAAGGTTTTCTTGATCCCGTCATAACTGTTTCTGATGTTGCCTGCATCGGTTGCTATTTGGATGCTTTTGCATAAGTGCAGCCAATAGTCATTGGCACAACATTGAGCAGTTTTACTCAGAAGCTCATGATCATCTAGCTGGAGGGAACACAGGGAACAGCTTGTTGTGCCTTGGTTCTTGCCGTTCTTAACGCTTATAAGGTTTTTTTCATTTGGGTCATTCTTGTAGTCGGTTTGGGTTGTATGTTGGGCCTCTATGACTGGTGTCAACACACTGGAATAGCTCTTGTTTTCCTGCTTCCCAAAGACTGTCAGAGCTGCATCATAAATTGTGTTCTTCAGTTGTTCCCACTTCAGCTGGACGCTTCTGGCACAATCACTGGAGTCAAGGGCTTGTTCTAGTATGTTCCTGTTCTGCTGCGTCAGGTCAGGCTATGCCTGCTATTCTAATAAGAGTAGATGGTACTACTTGTGGCTCATCAAACCCACTGCCTTGTGGGTAGTTTTGGAGGGCGTAAGGCTAAAGGAGCAACCCCTGACAGAAAACCTCACTGTCTTGTGGGTGAATTTGGGAGAATGTAAGTCTATGAGAGTAAACTCAGACAGAAAATCTGGAGTGGAGCCCCAAAAGTGGTCAGGTACTAACATCTTAGTATCTTTCCAGCAACTCCTGCCGCTGATTGGGTACCAGATGTATTAGTTCTTCCTCTCCTGTGAATTTTACTGGTGACGCTGAGAGGGGGGTCCTGATGCATGGGCAACTCAGGCCCTTCATATTATCTGCCCACGCTTGCGCCCTGGAGAGGTACTCTAGCTTTGCCTCGAGCATCAACAACATAGGACGCAGCAGTGTAAGCTCTTACTCAATTGGCATAGAGTTGAGCACCAAGGGCTGCCTCCGACAGCAGGAGACACCATCGTATCCCACTGAACAACCATTGCCCACCATAAAACTGAGCAGCTGCCAGACAATAGGGTGTTGTCCTGCCACAGTCTGCCTACTTCAATGGGTGCCTGGAGATTAGGGTTTCATAATTTGACAAGTGGACTGAAACCAATACACTAGGCAAATCAAGTTAAAGAAAGAAAACATCCTTAAAGATAAGGCTGGAACCTTCTCACCATGACAACCGGATTATCTGAGGACCTTCAGCAAATCAACAATATATGTAAAACTGCTGTGATCAATGATGAGCTGAAATGATTCAGTGTGGATATCACATCCTTCCAAGAAAGACAGCTAGTGTCAAGTGGATCACTCAGTGAAAAGAGTACCCATTTCTTCTGGATGAAGAAATGTGAGAGCACAGAATGGGATTTGCCATCAAGAACTCACTTCTGGGAATGATTGAGACACCTACAAATGGATCAGAGAGAATTTTGGCACTACGCTTGTTCACACTTAATGGCCCAGTCAACCTTGTGAGTGTGTATGCTCCAACACTTTCCGCATCTTCTGACATCAAGGACCAGTTCTACAACCAATTGAACACCACCATCAGCAGGATTCTAAAACACCAATATGTTTTCCTGCTAGGGGACTTGAATGCAAGGGTGAGTGCTGATCATGAAGCATGGACAAACAGTCTCGGTTAACATGAAACTGGTAAGATGAATGGAAATGGTAAGAGATTGCTAGAGTTTTGTTCCTACTATGATCGCCGTGTAACAAACTCATTCTTCCAGACAAAGCCATAATACATGTCTTGGCAATATCCCAGATCTGGCCACTGGCACCAACTGGATCTTATCATCACAAGGCACAACCGTAACAGCATCCTCATTACCCACAGTTATCAAAGTGCTGATTGTGACACAGAACACTCTCTGGAATGCAGCAACCAAAGAAAAGTACACAGATCTAAAGTAAAGGGATGTCCTCATATTAACATCAGTACCATAGTGGATCAAGAAAAGTCACAGCAGTACAAGAACATACTTCAACAAGCTCTTGACTCCAAACAGGCTAAGAGCAGAGGAAAATGACTCAATGTACAAGCAAAGTGATCAGAGTGATGGTAGGCAAATATTTTAGTAGTTCCATTGTTTTTAGACCTTTGTCAGTGGCTTAACAACAACAACAAAAATCCCACTTGCCTTCTTCTGTTTATTTAAGGTTTTTCCTTTCAACTGTCCCACCACTGATTGGGAGAGACATGCAGCCTTCAAATACTCAAAAGGCTACCATAAAAAAGTTGGAGAAAAGTTGTTTTCTCTTCCCAACAAGGGCAGGACAAGAAGCAATGAGATCAAACTGCAGCATAGCAGATTTAGAGTAAATCTGAAGACAAACTTCCTAAATGTAAAAACAGTAGGATAATGGAAAAGACTTCCTAAGGAGGTTGTGGAAGCTCCTTCACTGGAGGTTTTCAAAAGGAGGCTACATAGCCATCTGTCTTGGTTGGTTTAAACACAAAAATCCTGCATCTTGGCAGGGGGGTTAATAAATAATAATTGGAGATATACCAATCTCCTAGAAGTGGAAGGGACCTTGAAAGGTCATCAAGTCCAGCCCCCTGCCTTCACTAGCAGGAGCAGTTTTTGCCCCAGATTCCTAAGTGGCCCCCTCAAGAATTGAACTCACAACCCTGGGTTTAGCAGGCCAATGCTCAAACCACTGAGCTATCCCTCCCACCTTTGCAGTTCCCTCTAACCATATGATTCTATGATTTTATGACATTTATTGTCAACCCTTGAGGAAGAGGAAAGTGGCTGTTCCTTGTAAAGAAATTTCTTCCCCTGAGGTTTTAATACCTGCTAAAACATAGCTATCATGGCTTTAACAACTGAAGTATTTCCTTCTATAGCATTTGTCTTTCATTAATAAGTTATTTACCAATTTTTCAGTTTTTTAAGATAAGTGATTTTAATTAAAACAGTCACTGGTAGGATACCTGGCACTACATGTTATGCTTTTTAAACGAGAAAGACAATAAAAGCTTGCATGATTTCATGCCATTTTAGTATTTATGAATGAATTCTGTAACTCCTACAGAGAAGATTAAGTTTAGTATTGACCACACACAGTGTTAATGTCTATTCCATGAATGTTCACTTTAATTATAACCATCATGAATTCAGACAAGATTTAATCAGTTTTGCTGAGAGAGTCTAAACAGGATATAAAGATTTGCTTCTATTAAGGTAAAGAAATAAGTGAGAAGATAAAAGTGACCAAGTGTATACAATTTATGTGGGGTTTTTTAAAGCTTTTTTATAAGGTTCTTCAGAAGATATTAAGAGAAGTAACTAACTGTGGGTAAAACACAACGTGCTTTCCTGGATTAAATACAGATCTATGAATCAAAGAGTTGCATTAAAGAACTGCTTTTCATGATAAATTAAATTAAATAATAAGATAACTGAAGTCAGTGGGGTAGACCATCTTACACCCACAGGAAGAGGCTCTGGAGATCCTGTGACATCATCCCATTGGAGTTTGCCAGAGGAAATGGATGTGAGTCCTCCCCCCACATTGGGCAAATCTCCCAGGGGATGTGGAAAAACTGAGAAGTGAACAGAAAGAAGGGGTAAAGTGACAAGACAAAGGAAGAGTGAGTGGAATGGGTGGAAAAGGAAAAGTAAAAAAAAAATCTAATAAAAAGGCCATATTACATACATTGTATGAGACAGTATGTATGGCCCCTTCTGCCAATCTAACTTTTAGTGGATGGGTGTGGGAAATCCCAAGGAAAACTCTTGTTAACCCCCCCCCCCCCCCAAATACCATGATGTGTTTCCAAAATCTAAGACTCAGACTAACCATTCCTAATTATTATTGATAATCGCATAGTGCCTCCATGTGAATGAAACTTTGTAACTGTTAGACTCTTGAACATGCTACAGAGAAATTCAAGGAGAAAAAGCAGGGAACAAGTAAAAGAAAAGAAGCACAAGTTACCCTTGCAGACAAGAATACAAAATAGGGCTGGAGGAATAGTTTTGAGGAAAAAACAATAAGCAGCACAAGCTGACCTGAAAGAATAATTCAAGCTTAGCAAACATAGCATTGTGACATGTGACACTGACATCAGCAACTGCAATTGTGTGGTACCAGTGTTTCAGAGGAGCACTAAGACCAGAGCTATATGTAACTTTTGAGATGACATAAAAATCAACCTGGACTCAAATTTCTTTATAACACCACAGCCCATGATCATGAGCCTTCTGAGTGAATCTGGTCTGATCTGTGTCCAGCTTCAACACCTTATTGCCATGAAGCCAGGTGAAATGCAGAAATGCCAGATGAGTTTTGGGATTCATTAGAACGCTAGTTTCAGAGCAATCCCACATGAAACAAATCCAAATCATTGTTTTGCAGGAACCTCAGATGACAAAGCCTCACAACTTTTGCACAATGCTGTCTGGAACATGGTAAAAGTTTGGATTTACCACCTTTAGTGGATGAAATTCAAACCCAAATATCATCAGGTTCAGCCTTACTCCAAGTGATATGCAGAATTAAAAGAAGGTCTATTTAAATAGTCTTGAACTTGCATCTCTTCATTCTTTATACTTCAGCACAATAATAAGTGTTAAACAATTGCAGGAATGAAGAAACACCAAGTATAATTAAACACTATGAAAAGTCATTTACCACCAAATCATTTAATATGTGTCTCTCTAGTTATGAAAAATTGGGAACAGTCAGTGTTAACACTCTCTATTATACTGTACTTCAGTGTACTAGAAAGATAATTGAAGTGTACACAAACAAGAGAAGTGGATGAATCTAGACCTACATTGAGTAAAGAAATCTGTACTTTGTTATAAAGATATGGTTGATTCCCTTCAATTTATAAATATTTCAGTAAGCAGGCATCCTATGCATGATAGTAAACATGTAACATATTGGTCCCTGTGTTCCCCCCAGCTAGATGCCAAACAAGTGTGGCACAAGCAAAGAGCAGATTTCTTTACACTAACCCTGTACCTCAGTTCTGACTTGAAGGAAATACATCTAGTAGTAGAACAAATCAGTCTCTACCAATGGAGTTCTTGGAAATGCCACTGAAAGTGAAAATAAAAGATTCTAATAGGATGAACTTGAGCTCCAGTTTGGAGTTCTTACAAGGAACTTAAGTCTTGCACAAGGTGACTCTACTCCGGAGTGACTTTCACATCTTGGTTTTGTAAAGTGAACATCTGCCCACACAAACCAGTGCTCTGTTTATAAATTATAGAAGTGTTAATATATATTATATCCTGAAGAATCTTATGTCCTCCTTAGGATCTCTCTCTGCCGAAAGAGCTCAGGATGGAGGAGGCAGGGAGGATAGCAATAGTAACAATGTTGGGTCAAATTCATGCCTGGTTAATCAGCAGTTCCACCAAAGATGACTTTAACCCATTATCCACAACAACACAAACTTGCAGTAATTATTCATCATGTGGCTCTCTGATACCCTAAGGCAGGGGTTAGCAACCTTTCAGAAGTGGTGTGCTGAGTCTTCATTTATTCACTCTAATTTAAGGTTTCACGTGCCAGTAATACATTTAAATGTTTTTAGAAGATCTCTTTCTATAAGTCAATAATATATAACTAAATTATTGTTGTATGTAAAGTAAATAAGGTTTTTAAAATGTTTAAGAAGCTTCATTTAAAATTAAATTAAAATGCAGAGCCCCCCAGAGCGGTGGCCAGGACCCGGGCTGTGTGAGTGCCAATGAAAATCAGCTTGAGTGCTGCCTTCGGCACGCTTGCCATAGGTTGCCTATCCCTGCCCTAAGGCATATCGCTGCTAGCCATAACCAATTAGAGACAGGCATTAGTGCCAGTAGTGTAGGTATGTAATCACATATGCAATGTACCACCTGTATCAACTCAATCTGAGCCCTTTCAGCAATCTATTTCAAACAACAGCCTGGTTGTGGTAATGGTAATGACTTTGGTCAATAATAAACTAAGCCAAATTGGAGCAAGTTTCCTAGTGATATAACGTTCTTCAATCCATTACCAATAATATAAGCCATCCACTCCATGATATCATTTATATTTACAAGAGTGCAACTATTAGATATCTAGCTTCAACATAATGTAAATCAGTGGACCCTTACCTCCTGCACTTGTTCATACATGAGCAGGATCCCCTAAGTAAAAAGTAGGTATCAAATACAGCGGGTCCTACAGGACCCAATCAGAATCAGGGCCCCATTGTGCTTTTCACTGTACAAAGACTATAGTAAAACAGTCACTCCCCCAGAGACCTGACAGGTAGAATTTTTCAAAAATGCTCAGCGTTAGCATAACTGCTCCCACCGACCTCAGTGGAGTTTGACCATTGACATTAATGGGAGCAGAGCTACACTGACATTGAACACTTTTGAAAATCCCACCCTACACATTTAAAACAAGATGCACCGAGCGATGGTATCAAAAGAAGAATCAAAGGCGGGGGGGAGGAGAACAAGAGCAAGAAGGATGGCAATATGGGGGTAGGTAGTCTAGCTATCTGCACAATTGGAAGATTTGAGTCGTCGATTCACTCACATGATAAAACAAGAAATATGAATGTTCTCTATAATCTCTAATCTATAATCTGCGTGGTCCTACAGAGCTGTTCTTTCCTCTAACTTTGTTATTTGTTCAGGACGGGGGGAGAAATGCTTGTTTTTGACTTAGGTGCTTGTATACCAACCTTCGATTTGGGGTAAAGTTTTATGGACTGTTTATGGCCAATTTAACAAGCAAATGCTGGCAAACGTTTATATACTCTGCAGTGGTGTGACTGTGCCACTGTAATGAACTTTTTGTCTTTCTTGGCATTATTTTCAATAAATAGGAGCAGGAATGCTTTGTGTTTCTGTGAATTGAAGTTAGCTTTTAAGTATTTTACAATTTTTCTCTTGACAAATGAAAATGGCAGGGCCACCCAGAGGGAGGGGCAAGTGGGGCAATTTGCCCCAGGCCCCACAGGGGCCCCCAATGAGAGTTTTTCGGGGCCCCTGGAGTGGGGTCCTTCACTTGCTCCGGGGGCCCTCGAAAACTCTTGCGGGGTCCGGGCCCCCTGAGCTTCTTCCGCTCCAGATCTTTGGTGGTAATTCGGCGGGGGGTCCTTCCACTCCAGGACCTGCCGCTGAAGTGCCCCGAAGACCCACAGCGGAGGGTCCTTCCACTCTGGGACCCACCGCCAAAGTGCCGGGTCTTTGGCGGCAATTCGGTGGCGGGGGGCCCCCACCTGCCGAAGACCCCAGGCCTCCTGAATCCTCTGGGCGGCCCTGGAAAATGGAATTGAAACCTATAAAGTATTTTCTAAATGAATTCACATCTATCATGCTGGGATTCACTTGCAAACTGATTGCAATAAGACAGGAAATTAATACGAGAATCTGAATCTTAAGCTACTTCACCATTCCGCCTTTCATCAATGCATTTCTATAATCCAACCATACTATGCATCATTAAAGGTAAGGAAAATGCAACTACAATTCTCATGGCTTAAAGTACCCTCAGAATCACCATTTTCATTTGAGATATCACATTTTAATGATCTCTAGAATAACTGAAATGTCCTGTTGATACTCAGTATGGTATGTGATTGGACACTTGTCTAAAAATAAATTTGTTGAACCAAATGAAATGATAAAGCAATCAAAAAAGCACATGTCAAATTGTAATTACAGTATAATAGGCATTTGCTTAACTGAATTGAATAGCTGAATAAACAGAGTTTTTATGGCCAATAAGTGGTCAGTTTTCATGCATACAGAGTAAAAGAACAAAATTAAGAAAGTTCTGCTCTGCTGCTGAAACTCTGTAACCTCATGGTTAATGTGCAGACAATCTGGATATAGACTTGACTTTGATGACGATGTGAACTTTCAAAGTATGAAACCACGTGAGAGGGGACTCTATGTAGTGACCCCAACATCCGCAATAAGAAATGTGCTATAGGTTGTTTGGTCATGATTTAAAGCTGCAAACTGCAAAAGTTTCTGGAGACACAAATGTTTCAGAACATCTAACAGTGATCCAATACACCACAAATCTCAATCTTACGCATGGTGCTTAAAATAAAGAAAAAAAAATGCTGTAGCAAATATAACCTAACTGTAAATTCAAGAAATGTCACAGTTCTTCAAGAAAGTGCACTAGAAATCTGCCCTTTAACTAAAAAAGGATGATATTTTCATGTTGGGGGAAATAATTTTTGAGGTGCTTTTTGACACATTGCTAAAACATGCAGTTTCAACGTTGCTTTATGGTGCCATTTAATTCTCTAGCCATTACTAAACTATGTACTATTCAATGTAAAGCAATGTCTTTTTGGGGACAGTGATTCAGTGATGACACAAACAATGCAGTCACATTTACCTTTAGATCACAAGGAGATTAGTGCTAGTCTGAAAGGATCCATCTGTCTTCCAAAATCTTCAGAGCAGATCTTTTATCCTGATGTGACATCAGATAAATCTTTAGGAAAGATTCTTTTGGCTTGAAATAAGTTTTCATGAGGAAATTGTCTCTGTTTCCCAAAGAGTTATACCTTTAGTGTGATGACCATGGACGGATCATAACTCCTCTTGTAGTGCTAACTAGAGTTAAACCGTAAGCAGCAATGTATCTATGGTGAGGTCTCAGATATCTATGGTCAACTGCTCTCCTGTAGTTCCATCATTATATTTCACAGTGAGCCAAAATCATTTTAATCACATTTATAGAAACTAATACTATCCAATATAGGAAATAATAACAAGAATCTAAATTGAGTCTATGAACAGTTGTTTTTATGCCAAAAGAAGTATTTCAGCTACTATGGTAGGTCCCAGTTTATATTAGTTTTACACCAGTATTCCCAAAATACAGTAATTTTAGTATCACGATAGACCACATTATATGTTGCTTAATGGAATAGATGCTGCTGAAGTTGGTCAGGCAGAAAGCCAGCACAACATGCATTTCTTAAGCAAACTGAAAAAAGAAAAAAAAGAAAGAGCAGTGTTCATTGTTTTCTTATTATCTTAAAAAGTCAGAATGACATAATCTGTTTGTCCTTTACTCTAAAGTCTGAATGAGAGAACTTTCCTAAGGAAAATCCTATCCTGTAATTAGGCCAATTCACTTTTTAAAAAGAAGCCCATTTTGAATCCCATAGGGCACTGCACAATGTCGTTGTCACACTGCAATGCCCCCCTCTCTCAGGTAGTTCCCAGGGAAGGCAGATCAGCATTGTATGTGGCTAACGCTGTTGCAAGCATCACAAAGCATTTTGGGGAGGGTCAAAGGTGTGTGACTGGGGAATGGAAGATTCCTTTACAGGAGTTTGAGAGGCCAAGAGACAGGGGAGAGAGAGAGAAGAAGAGCAGAGAATGGGTTAACTCCACGCTCCTGCTGGGCCCGAAGATAAAACGCTCAAGGCCACAGCACACATCTGACTCTCCACTGCCAGCCAAGAATGATGGGGGCCTGGAATGGAACAGACACAGACCTGCAGAGCCAGCCCATAACAAGTGAGGAAAGCGAAGGCCAGCACAGAGGAAAACAAAGAGAACAAAAGAGTCTAGCCGGTGTGTTTTGGGGAAAGTTGAAGAGATCACAGAAAGCCGGTTTGAACTGGCACAAAATCACCAGGAACAGAGATCGCGGTGTACCCAGAGAATACACATGCTGCATCCCTCTCTACACCTGATCAGCTCCACAGCTGGATACAGAAGTGGAGACACCATGGCACCACATGCCCATACTCCAGCCTTGTAAAGGGAAATTAACATCCCCACGAGCACACAGACAGAGCAATCCTGGACTCCGCTGAGTGTAGTCATCAAAATGAGTCACACCATATCTAGCAATCATTGCAGCTACCACTGAGAAGTGGAGAAGGAAATGAAAGGAGAGGGGTAAATTTCATGCCCCAGAGATTGTTAATAGGTTCAATAAATTTAACTAAACAAATACCGAAGAGAGACTTCTGCGAGAATCTAGGGATTTAGAATATACATTAATAAACCATCTCAGACTTAAGCCTGGCCACCAGTGCTAGGATTCAGCTCTCATGAAAAGGGCCAGGGTATCTTTGATACGCACAGTGGTTCAGGAACTCATATTTTAGGTCTCATTCCAAACCCCAGTATCATGCTGAGGCAATGGTTTAGTACAGATTCATCAGTGTTACCTATTGAATCAAAAACATTTTCTGAATCTCCCTTTGCTTCACTGGAGCTCAGCCATACAAGTGCTAAGCAGGCTTAACACAGGGGGGACAGTTTGTATCTTTTCTTAAGATTTGACTTCAAAGAGCTTAGTATCCTTCAGTGTTCTATACAAGACATCTACACTTGATTGAAAATGATGAACAGAATACCCTATTGATAATATTTCTAAGACATCACCTGAATTATTTATGCACCCTGGTATCACTATAAATATAGCTACCGTACAGCTAAACTATATTAAATACCAAACCTCACATGCCTATTGACTGAGATACACTGAATATGCCATGTGATTCTCCCTGCATTTTCCACTCAGACAAGATAGCTCTACCCTGATAAATTATTTTAATTTTAATGTAATGAGATCTAAAATGGTTGAGACAGGATCACCAAGGTGCAGTCTGGGACTGTGGGACTCCTGTGCCCCTTAAGTCTCCAATCTGGGCTGTCTCTCGCAATGCTTTGCTAGTGACAAGCAGCAAACCCCTACAGGTGCTGTGATCACTTAGCTCAACTGTATGTGGAGCCCCACACCCAGCTAGATTGCATGAATGCTCCCAGAGCCACTCATTAATCATACAGAGAAAGGCACCAGCCAAATCCCCCCAGCTCCCAGCCTTGTACCTTAGGAATATACCGTCTTGCACTGTTCAAGATGAGCAGTGCAATTTTATTAACTGGTTCATCACTTCATCAATGGAAAGTAGATGTACACTAGCCTTTGTAAACCTGAGCAGATTCTCCAAACACTTCATGCAAACTCACTGATAAAGATAAAAAGTTAAACAAATTTATTGACTACAAAAGATAGATTTTAAGTTATTATAAGTGATAGGCAAAAAGTCAGAGTGCTTACCAAATTAAAATAAAATATAAGCATGCAGTCTAAACTCTCAACCCTATTAGACTGGGTAACATATAGAGTAAGCAGTTTTTCTCACCCCACTGGATATTGCAGTTCATAGTACACAGGTTTCACCCTTGAAACCAGGGACAGTCCCCTCTGTTGGAGTCTTCAGTCTTCCGAGTGTCCTTGTTCCTTGCAGTATAGGTGCAGGAAGGAGAAAGGCCAAGCAATGGGCCCTGGCATCCTATTTTATACCCGGAGTCCATGTGCTTGGAGAACACAAGTCCAGACATGTCTGGTGGGCATTGCTGAGTCACAAGGTGAATCAATACCCCCTTGTGTCTCCTGTGAGTAAGTCATTGAATTGTAACACCTCTGCTGGACAGTGGCTGGTGATGTCTGTTCAGCACCCACCTGGGCATTGGTTACCTCTTCCCTTTTCATTGTCTCTGGAGAGCTAGTATCTAGGTGCTTCCCAAATCCATAGTATATTTTAGTGAACACCATAAAACACAATTATTTAATTTCATATGCAATGATGATATACATATTTAGATAGAACAATGACTTTCAGCATATCATAACCTTTCCCCTGATACCTTACATGGCATGCTTTATAGGAACAATCACAATTATATATAAATTAGAAATATGGGGGTTACAAGGCTCTCCCCCGAGGTACAGAGTGTCACAATGGTAATCTAAAAACATTCATGGGTAGTGTAGACAAGTGGGGACCTCACAGTGCCCCCCCTGGTGGCCTCAGGGCAGCCCTGCACACAGCCCTTCACTCCACTTCCCTTCTTGGATCTCCAAATCAACACCACATAGGATTTTTCCAGTCCAGTCACAACAGCCATCCTTAGGGTTTGATCTATTAACTTAAAGTTCAGAAATGAAAACAAAAATCTTCCCTCCAGCTGGCTACAGCTCAAACTCCCTTGGTCTGGTTATAGTCCTTCTTGCCCTAACAGCCTACCCACAGCCCTTCCTATCTGGAGCAATTCCTCTTGTCTTGGGGTCTTGCCTGCAGGCACTAATCTCATCATAACCACTTCCCACCTTGCTACAGTTAACTTCTCCTCTTCATAGGAAATTGCCTGATTCCCCTCAGGTGGGGCTCATTCTGTAATCAGGGTTGGCTTGGTCCAAGGCTCTTCAGCTCACCCTGCTACAGGTAGATCTGATCCTATGAATGCAATTCTGAATCCTGACCGTTAGCCTTTATTTAGCAGTGTCATAGCTTCAATGAATCTCTTGAGGGTTTTTTTAAAAGTTTTTATATCTAAGCAACAGATATCTATCTGAAAGAAAAAAGTCTAAAAATATACAAACACAGAAGAATGTCAATTAGTAGATATGCATGGGCAACGTCAAATATGCTTTGATAATCAGAAGTTGAGGTAATTGGGTGCAGCAGGCAGGGAGTAAACAGAAAAAGGACACAAGGCATTTCATTAGAAAGGAAAGTTTGGTTGCTGTGATTAAAAAGAGGGGTTAGATAACTGGGTCTTTACTGTACAAGCATATACAATTTCCTTAACTTTAAGGGTACTTTTCTGTTCAAATACTGTAATATCAATTAAAACCCTTACAAACCCAAGAAAAAAATGGATGAAATACCAATTAAAATGTACAGTGCACTTCTATTCACACCATAGGGAAATACTTATTCCCAGATTAAAAATCTGAACAGGTGGGGAGAGAAAATCAAAATCAGATAAGAATATCGCATCTATTCTAATCAAAATAGTAAACATCAGTTCTCAGAATTTAGCATGTAAAAATATATATTTCCTTCTTTGCTTTAATACTATTAAGTGTGCTAAGAGGATCACTTCAAATAACTATCATCCCTCTATGCTAAAATGATTTCTAGAAGCTAAAGCAAGTACCTGTAGGAATAAACTCAACAACATGCAGAATTCTCAGAATAGGTTAGTATATTCCAAATTCCCTAACATGCTAAAATAAGTATCTTTCTCCTTTGCTAGTTAAGTCTCAAAGGTACTTGAGCTGTAGGTGTCACTGAACCACTCATGTTTTAAAGAAGTAAGTACTATGCCAAGAGAATTTGATGCCAGATCCAGGATACTTTTAAGAATATCTCATCTATTCTAAAATAAGTTGTGATGCCGTATGAAAATGAAGATGGCCATTTATATCATTGTTGCTACTACTGTTGCACAAGTCCACTAAATCCAAAGTATGTTGTGTAAGGTATCAATGGAAAAGTTGTAATCTGCTAAGTATGACAATCATGTTTATATGCATGTATTATCTTTGTATCTGAAGTTATGAATATTTGATATGTAATCTCAAATGTGTTTTGTTCTTGGTGCGGCTATTGCACCATCCCTGCTCTTTCTGCTGCACCTCCATGCTCCTTATTCCCGTTCCCCTTCTCCTCCCCACCAAAGGAGGACTTAGAGCTAAAGGGCTCCCTCCTTCCCCCTCCCAGCCTATGAAAAAATGAATCAACCCAGCTGCTCATTCCCTTGTGCCCTCTGTGCCTGAAAACTACTATCAGCTCCCCTTGGAAGCTTCACTCCTTCCCTTATAGGCCTCTGCTCCTGGGAAGTTTCCAGAGGCTTGAGTTTTGCTGAACTCAACATTCTGGGAGGTCACAAGATATCATTGGGCAGCCTTAATGCTAAAAATCATTCCTTTTTTTGTCAGTACATTTATAAATGAAAAAGTACAGTACATCTGCTTCTTTAAAATGAAAGCTGAGATTTTCTTTCCTGTGACCCAAAGGCCCTTTCTGAACACTCTGAACAACACTCCAATTTGTCAGTGGACTGTATGAAAATGGATCAGGCAGAGTTAAACATGTCTGCAAATGACCTTAAGTCTGTCAGAAATGTTGATGGCACACACTGTTCCTGAAGCTGTTGCTATGGTAACTTTTTAATTCTCTTCTTGAAACAGTTGAAATTGTAAGTACTCCTGACTTCTGCATGACTTTCTCACTTTGAGAAAGAGTCTGATATGTCAGCATGGAGTCCTCCCACCTGAAACCACAGGGCCTCCAAAGACATTTCAGCAGTGTACTTTTACAGCATTAATGACTGATGTTTGCTGCAGTCTTAGTGCCTCTGAGTGAGTGATATTAGAAAAAAAGTATATGGGACTAGCTTTTTTCCCCTTCCATGCTGCTCTCGTATTTATTCTTTTCTGTTAGAATGAATACTGAGAATGAGTCTAATAACTAGAGAACTTGTGTTAATTTCTATCAAAACAAATTCTGTCTAATATCACAAAGTTATTTAATGTTTTGCAGCCTAACCTACATATGATTCCTGCAGGTTTGGCTGCAAAGTGTACAGGAACCTCACTGAACAATCTCTTGGAACATCTCCCAGGAAATTACACTGCTGACCAGAGCAAGGAAAGATGTCAGGACTGTCCACCTGCTCAGATATGGAATTTGGTCAAACTCTAAACAAGTCAAATGTGCAAGCTTAGACTACAATGACATCCAAACGTGGAGTAAAGGGCACCCAGGGCTGAACAGATAATGGGCCCCACAGGTCATAGAGTTTTAATTAGCGCTGGTCAGGAATTTTTCAATAAAATGAATTTTTATCAGAAAATGCAGATACATCAAAAACAGAACTTGTTGTGGCAGAGTATTGATAGTGACACAAAATCAGTAAGGACAAGAATGAAATTTCTGCTCAAAACTACAGAGATTCATATCCCAAAGGTACTTTAGATTTTCCCTAGGCAATCCCAATTTCCCAGATAGCAGCATTGACTTGTACTCAATTTGTTCCAAATATGGTTAACAAATAGAGTAGTTCTGTTATTTGGTGATTTGGCCTCACCGCAGTCAGAATGTCTCTGTTTGCTCCAGAACCCTACATCCTACTTCTTCGAGACAAATCATTCACATCCAATACAGTCTCTTGGGACACTCCAAACTGTAGTGGATATAGACTTGATAATCATGCTACCCTTCATCTCTGAATTTGGCCCATTCACAAAACACAAAGTCCTAGAAAGACGACTGGAAAACCAATCCACCTCCTTCTTGGTTTATTGACAAGGGTCACAAGAAAATATAAAAATGCCTGCCTAGCCTAGCCTTGGGGCAGGATTCTTAGTAATGTCCTCACTGAGGCTTTTCTCTAGCAGACCTGCTATCAACACTACAGCCTTCCTAGCTTGCACTGCCAAGCACTCTGCCTGGGACCTATAAGGAGACTCTCTGTATAGAACAGATCATGCAGCCCTCCTGTTTCTTCATGTCTTTCTCTGCTCTCCACCAAATAGCAACCCCTTGGTGTTCATGCCTAGAGTCTCTCTCTCTCAATCTCTCCCCCTCATACTTCTGTTTTCTCCTTCCCCTCCCCCAGCCTGATTTAGCCATATAGTCCATCTGTCACATCACTTTGTTCATTTTCTCCACCTGTGGAGGTGAGCTGTGCATGTAACTGGTGGGGCTGGATCCATCTTCCCTTAAAGGAGCCAGTCACGCTGTTGCACCCAAAGTATTAAAAAAAATCCATGTATCCAAATCTCTATCATAGAAGACATTCTTAAGATTGGTAATTTTCCCCTTAGGTAAGACTTCCCAATTTTTTTAATGACATTTGTCCACTGTAGGAGTACTAGACTTTTACAGCCAGCAGGACTGGAAATCTGATAAGCAAAGAGACAAATCATCAACAGCTGATAAAGTTAATGTAGATAATAATATGAACTTGAAATTTATTTTAATAATTGTCCAATATTACTTAGAAAACTGGGATGTATCTGTAATTTTACATGGAGAATTGATATTGGGTAATTTCATAAGGATATTGGAGATAGCCAGAGTAGCTTAATGATAAAGTTACATAAATAATATACTTCCTTAGTCATATAAAATTGGAAATGCAGTTGATAACAGAAACATGAAACTGTAAAACTGTATTTTAATTTCAAATTTTGTATGCATTGTGTCCCAGTATAATGTCTCACATTGTATCAAATTCTAAATTACATGAAACCATCTAAAACACAATTTATCGTGTCTAGTACAATGGAAGTTATTAACTGCAGCTAGAAAATACTTATGCAAATAGTGAGGATTAGACTGCATATAATACATGAAGAAAGAGAATATTAAACTCTGCCACACCTCTGATATAATAGTTTTGTGCAAAATAATTCTTAAGCCAAACTGCATACAAATGCATATCTTATTAATTTAATATATACCAGTCTATTGAATTAGGCCCATGATAAAACCTAATGTTATTGTATCAAGATTGTGCCTAGTCTTTTGTTGGACATTTCTATTAATGTTTAGTTCTATCTTGAAAACTAACTACTGCACTAGGAAATTGAACAAAAAAGAACAAAACTAGGACACATTGCAAACACCATTTTGGGAATAATATCAGGACTAGCTATTTCATGTCTATATCAAGCTGTTGAGAGACTTGGATATGATTGCATTGTCATTTTGGTAGGTTTGTACCAGCATCATATCAGCGGATGCTATTATTTTAATAATCTAATATGTCACTTGAAAAGATACCATTTTATTATTGCTAAGTAACAGCATATGTCTGTGAATGCTCTTCCTTTCCTGAGCATGTCCTAGAATTGAGATATGTAGCACATTACAAAAACTCTATGTTGTGAAGCCACTTTTAAAGTAGAAATGTGAAGACAACTACAAAGAATTGCCACTATCAACATGCTTGCTGAAAACAATGTTTTACCATATAAAGATTAAAAAAAACTACAGCTATTGAGAAGCAGGCTAATGATTTGAACATGGTGCTTACTATATGCCCCAAAAGCATTGAGACAGGATGTTATATAATATAAATGCTGTTTGCAGATAGTCCTAAAACTTACATGTGAACATGGCTGTTTCTCCTTTTTAATGTTTCTTCCTCTTTCAGGATTACATTTTTATGCCACTGTATGGATCACATTCTACCACATTTTTCATGCTGAGTAGTTACCGTTCGAGGCTCAGTAATGAATTTAATGTGCAGTCATTGGCAAATGACTTCACACTACTATTCCTTGGTTTATTCAATTATTAACTAAGAGTAATAATAAATAATAAGCAGAGCTGGACACAAAAAAAAAATTGCTGAAAAATGCAGATTTGGTTTGCCAAAAATATTTTCTGAATTTGTGTCCATTTTGATTAACTATTTCAGTTGAAACAAAAAAGAGTGCGTTGAAATTATTCCCTTCTATATTATCAAAATGAAACATTTTGGTTTTTTGGGCTATATTCACAAGGGGATTTAGGTTTCATCCACAAAGCCAAAGGGGGAGGTGCTGGTGTCCCCCGCCACTACCACCCCCGTCCCTACCCTAGTTGGCTGTGGGAGACTCAGATTTGAATCTCCGCTCTGAAAAGGGACTTGAAAGCAGGTCTCCCCCTTCCTAGAGCCCTGACCACTAAGCTATTGGGGGCGAGGAGTGTCCCTCTCAACTGACTTGCAATGAAATGTTTCTGACTTTTTCTGTTAATGGGAAAAAAATCTGTTTCAGTTTGGCCCCAAAAATATTTTCCCCCCCAGAACTGCTAGTGAACCTAAAAATCAGTTATTTGCACAGCTCTAATAAAATGTAACAGATGTGCTATCACTGCTGTGAAGCTGAAATGATATTTGTAAAGGACATTGAGATCCTTAGATGAATGTTGATAAGGGCACAACATTTATTACTTCCAACGTAGTATTACATTTTCTTTTTCTCAGTATCATCCCCTCACTTATAAAACAGATGTAACATCTAAATCCTTCTTCTTCTTATAGTCTCAGAGCATAATGTAGTAAAATCTTATTTTATGGACAAGATAGTGATAAAAAGTTAAGGGGGGTGTCATTTGATTAATAAGCATCTACAGAATCATAATTATTATAATTTCAATGGTGTCACTGTCTGCAGTGCAGCATGGTGGACTTGCTGTCCACTCCCAGCTCCAGGTGCTCCAGTTGGTGGAAATTTTGATAATACAGTGTCATCAGAAATGGTTCGAGTTGGATAACATTCCCAAGCACACTCTCTCTCTCTCTCAGAAACACAGTGGTACCAGACATGACAAACTAGAACAATTATGTAGATATATATTCAAGAAAATGTTTTAAAAAAATCAACTTTTTAAAAAATATATAATTTAACCCAAGGAGGCATTTCTTACATTAAAAAGACGTTGATCTTGGCTAATCCTAGTGAAGTAGCCTTGACACGTAGAATAGAAAACATTTATTCATCAAAGTCATCATCAGTGTCATTTCCATCTAGGGCCCTACTACTCGACTTCCGGCCCCAACCCTTGGCTTCTGGAGGGCGGAGCTAGTGGTAGGTCTCTGCCCATGAGGGAGTGGAGCTATCCTCTTCTTCTGTGTCTGGGGAGGGCCAGTCCACCTCACTACAGGGATATACAGCAATTCTGCTCTGCTGTACCAAGCACAAAAATGGAATCTTGCCAAATTCTTGAGTAGCATCTAAGAGAAAGCTCTAGAACATCTGTGTTTTGTGCAAAAATCCAGAGTTTAGTAGCACCTCTCTCTGTGGCACTTATAGCACAGGTAATTTTAGTGTCAGCCCCTTCAACAGTATTACGAAGAAACTCCACTGAACAATGCAAGACAGCAGCTTCATTAAACCTTGTGACAATGAAATTCTTTGGGCAACTTTTTGCATGCTGCAATTTTTTTCCTGAAAGGCATGAGGTTAACTCGTCCTTCTTGTGAGAATGAGATGATAGCTTCTTCACTATGACATTGTGGATGTTCATGAAGTCAATGAGTTAGAATTTGACAGGTGAAATACAATGGAGTCTTTTCTTCCTAGTAATATTTTTAATTGATTCCTCTGCACACATGTCAAACATGAGGTGCACTTTGTTAAAGGTCCAGTATTTTCTCTGTAGTCTCATAATGAAGTATTCAGCCAAATCACAGCAGGTGTTAACAGTTTCTGGTTTGTTGAGAGTTTGTACTTCAGCCATTCCATCTATGCTTGCTACACTGAAAGGCCTCTGCTGGACTAAGGTACTGGTCACATTGTCAATAAGTGCAGGTTTAGAAAGACCATGCTTTAGTTTGCTTTTCACTTGGCACATATGCATTGTTCCACTGATTTTGAAAAATGCTGAAATGCTGAGACATGGACATTAGCAGGAGATAAGCTAACAATTACTAGTCTGTAGTCAGCTCTGTAATAGTCCTTGCCAACTTCACTCTGACTTTCTATTTTTGCATTTAAGCATGGCCTTAGGCTTTTTTTCTTGTTTGAAGCCCATACTTTGACAGAGCTTGGATAACTCTTTGGGCTTTGAAGGCTTCATACAAGTCATGACCCAAAGTCTCCATTTGACTGACCTATTTAGCTATCTCATCACTGAAGACTGCTTTTGTAATCATATTAATGAGCTCCAGTCCAAATGGATTGCCAATGTGAGTAAGTTCTTTGCCCCTTCTTGGCATTTAACAGCACCTAATAAGTGTAGATGGTGCTTGGTTTCTTCTGAGGAAGTCATCACATCTATGCTTAAAGTTTCATTCAAAATTTGATGGAGTTCTGGGGTTGTCAGGAAAAACTTGGAAAGAACATCTCAATGCTGTGTTATGCTCCCCTGACATCTTTCATTGCTGTTTTTGTGTACTGGGCTTCATCTGAGCCAAGTGTACAGAAAGGAACTGTCAACACCAGTAACCACATCCTCCACAGTGGTCTTATCCAAAGATTCAGCTACTAGTTGGTACTCTTCATCTCCCTAAACATACCTAAACATGATCATGACCAAAGTAAAAAACAAGGATTTTCTAATAAATTACTTTGGGATTGTAATTAATTTTGTTATGTCACTATAGAGTCATACCATATGCAGATGGATTCCATTAATTTCTGGCTGGATGCTGATGCCTTAATCAGTGCCTCATTACAACTCTTTTGGCATAATAAACAAAGCTGAAAATCAATACCCCTGAACTGCTTCTTTTTTTACTGATGATGGCAAATCAACTTGAAGCACTCCTTCCATTTACAGTAATTTGTAACATAAAAAAAAACAACCTGATATCATATCCTGAGCATTAACTAATAACACAATACTGTCAGTCAATGGCCACAATTTAACTTTATGAGGGCTGCATGTTTGACATGCCTGTGTTAAAGTGTAGTTAAAATGTTGATTTTAAAATATTTTCTTGAATATATATCTACATAATTGTTCTAGGTTTGTTATGTTTGGTACCATTGTGTTCAAGGGAGAAATAGCTTTTGAATGATACCAGTTCAACCCATTTCTTGAGACACTGTATTATCAAAATTTCCACCAACTGGAAGATCTGGAACTGGGAACTGGAAGCTGGGAGCGGAAAGTTCCCTGTGCCACACCGTAAAGGGTGACAAGATTGAAATTCTGATTCTGTAGATTTTTATAAATCAAATGACACCTCACTTACCTGTCTATCATTAACTTGTCCACAGAATTACACATGTTCACAGACTATTAGTTGATCTTTAAACCTTTCAAGTATATGACACCTAATCATCACTCCTTAGTTGTTTGGGTAAAACTGCTATACACAAATATGAATCTTTTATGTCTAAATTTTCTAAAGTAGCTTGTGATTTTGGATTCCTTTGTGTTGGGGTCTCCAACTTGCCACATCTTAAAGAAAAGTCATGTTCAGAAAGTGTCCACCCTCTGAAAAATCACATATTCCTTTAATTTCTCTCTCACAAATTGGACACCCCAAAATGCATAGATCATAAGGCCAGAAGAGACCAATGGAATCATTTTATCTGACCTGCTGACTAGCCCAGGCCATAAAGTTTTCCTGAATTAAAATTAATTTAAATTGAGACACCCCAAATTACTAACCATTTAGGAAAGATGGTTAAAATTCTCCAACTTCACTACTCACTTAACTGATTTAGTAATTTTCTACTGCTCTTCGCCAAGTTCTCTCTAATTTACCAATGAACTTCTGGAATAGAGATATACAGAACTGAAAGTATTATACTAGTTGTAGTCTTCTCATTGTCTTATAGAGATAGGCTGTGAACTGTGAAACTGTGACAGAATTGTATAGGAAAAATCTCATTGACTTCAATTGGCTTTGGATCAGGCCTTTCATGAGAGCTGAATAGTATTTAATACCTCTTTTATTTGCATACAATTGCATATGTTACCTCTTACCCTGTTGTTCTCTCTCTCATTCATTTCATTTCATATGAATGAAAGAGAGAACAATGACAGGGTAGGAAGTGTGTAAATACACACACACACACACACAAATTATAGATTATTGGGTATTAATTTAATAAATTTAATTAATTTAATAAATTAATTTAGAGGCATTCAGAGTCCAAGACCAAGGAACATTTTTGTTTTGTTTTTAAATGCACTGCGTGGTCATTAGATTGCAAATGGAAAAAATAAATAAATGGAAGTTTATTTATGTTGTTTCAAACATTTACACTTTTTTGCAAGCCACTGTTTAAAAGGAAAGCATCACTGCTCTCTTGTGCCTGCTCTCTGCTTGGAGTCTTTCTATCCTAACCATTCATTTAGGGACTTCTTTTTAACTCATTAAAAGACATTTGCAATAATGTACTTTTTAAGTCTTTATTGTGACCTTTCGAACTTTCTGCATGTTATGGATTTCCAACTATTTCAGTTGGTTTGTGCTCTGAGTGGAATTTTGCCATGCAGAAATACTAAACTATGATAATAAAAGAGGGATTATGATGGTCACACAAAAGTCAGTGATCCAAATATGGTTATAAAGATTCCAACTTTTGTGATCACATAAGGCTCTCATGCTGAACTCAGTCGGAGTACTCACATAAATACTGCACAATGCAAGTTGAGCCCAAAATGCTGCCAGGAAGTGTGTATTCTGTATATTATTTCTGTAACAATATATGGTGAACAGAGAAAGTCATTACAGAGAGTGGCATTTCAAGTAAATCTCTTGAAGTATTCATTACCCATATTCAGTACACAGCATAACAAGGACAGCAAGTGATATGATCAAAACCACAAAATAGAGGTTTCATAGCCCCAAATCCTAACTATTCTCACTTCTAAGGCCCACCATGCTTTTCATCATGTCTCTCTTTGACAGAGTAAAGGAAGAGGACATTTATCTCTCCAAGACACTACAGATCTAAATACAAATATATACAGACTTATGGCTAATGTTAGGATTCTCAGATTAGTGAGAATAGATAAAGTTGAAGGGTCCCATTATGTGGAGAAAAGTGTTTACATTGAAATGTTTCAGGCATTTTATCTCAAACCCAAGTGCCTGACAGAGTAGAATACAGAAGGAGCTTCAATTTTGTGGGTTTAAAATAGAGCTGTCAAGCGATTAAAAAAATTAATTGTGATTAATCGTGCTGCAAAACAATAATAGAATACTATTTATATAAGTATTTTTGGATGTTTTCCACATTTTCAAATATATTTATTTTCATTACAACACAGAATACGAAGTGTACAGTGCTCACTTTATATTTATTTTTTATTATAAATATTTGCCCTGTAAAAATAAAAGAAATAGTATTTTTCAATACACTTAGTACAAGTACTGTAATGAAATCTCTTTATCATGAAAGTTGAACTTACAAATGTAGAATTATGTATAAAAATAACTGCATTCAAAAATACAACAATGTAAAACTTTTTAGACCTACAACTCCACTCAGTCCTACGTTTTCATCAGCCCATCACTCAGACAAACAAGTTTGTTTACATTTGCAGGAGATACTGCTGCATGCTTCTTGTTTACAATGTCACCTGAAAGTGAGAACAGGCATTCCCATGGCACTGTTGTAGCCGGTGTTGCAAGACATTTACATGCCAGATGTGCTAAAGATTCATATGTCTGTTCATGCTTCAACCCCCATTCCAGAGAACATGCATCGATGCTGATGATGGGTTTTGCTTGATAATGATTCAAAGCAGGACTTTGGAGTGGAGCCCGGAGCTGGAGTGCGGAGCAGCTCCGGAGCAGTGGAGCTGCAGGTTTTTGCCTGGAGCTGGATCGGAGCGGAGCACAGCTCCAAAGCCCTGATTCAAAGCAGTGCAGACCTACACATGTTTATTTTCATCTTCTGAGTCAGATGCCACCTCTGCCTATAACTCCTCCTCCAGTTCTGGCATTTCCTACAGGTTTGGTAGGGTGGGGCTGGCTGGGCCCAGAGTAGTTCCTTAACACCATGTTGCTCACGGTGAGTATAAGTGATATACTTATCACACATAAGTATAATAGCTGAGAGGCTTGTGTAATCCTCGAAGGTGAGTAAATATTTTTGTTTTATGTTATATCTTATCAATAGAGGTCACAAAAGCAACTACCAAATAGCAAGTTCTAAGAATTGATCACCATTAGCTCATGCACCATTAAGAGTATCTGCGAACTGATGTTAAATCTGTATATTCTAAGTCACAGTACTTACTTAAACTTTAAGCTGTTTGCGGAAACGAACATTATTTTAATTGTGTGTCTCTGTGTGTGTGTGTGTGTACAAGGCCTAGAGAAATGGAGTCCTGAATCCAGATTGAGTAATACCTAGATACTTCAAAGACCATAAATTATAAATGAAGCTTACTGCTTCTAATCAGGATGGAAAAGCTGCAAAACTAGTCATTACTACTGTATGATATTTCAGTAGCACGTTTCCACCTGGCTAGGCGCAGAAGCAAAGATTTGGAAAATAAAAGAAAGAAAAAGTCAACTGACTACTTCTGAGCTTTCTAAAATATTTGGTTCACTTTAACAGATTAGTAGAAATTTGTGTGGAAAGGGCAGTTTTAATTTTTTTGCGCTGGTTCACCAACTGGCATTTCCAAGAATCCCTAGAGCAGATCTCAGTATTATCATAATTCAACTGCTCAGGGGGTTTACTGAGATGGTGTCTGATGATGTGAGTACTCTCTCAGAAATCCTGTGTCTCTTGAATGACAACTCCCAGCTGAAAATTTAAGTTAATATCTCCCAGAGTCTTGTACTTTAAAAATAAGGTCACAGATGCACAATGCATCTTCCACAGGTGACCTTTTATTTTTATGAGGTTAAGAATTCCCAGGACAAGATGCTAAGGTATATAATTCCTATATTAATAATTATTTGGACGTTAACTATCTTTTAGGGAGAAAGCTCCTTTAGCTCTGTATGCTAAGAGGGATCAATATGAAAATTGAAAGGTGGATAAGGAACTGGTTAAAGGGGAGACTACAACTGGTCGTACTAAAAGGTGAACTGTCAGGCTGGAAGGAGGTTACTAGTGGAGTTCCTCAGGGATCAGTTTTGGGGCCAATCTTATTTAACCTTTTTATTACTGACTTTGGCACAAAAAGTGGGAATGTGCTAATAAAGTTTGCAGATGACACAAAGCTGGGAGGTATTGCTAACACAGAGAAGGACCGGGATATCATACAGGAAGATCTGGATGACCTTGTAAACTGGAGTAATAGTAATAGGATGAAATTTAATAGTGAAAAGTGCAAGGTCATGCATTTAGGGATTAATAACAAGAATTTTAGTTATAAATTGGGGACACATCAGTTGGAAGTAACAGAGGAGGAGAAGGACCTTGGAGTATTGGTTGATCACAGGATGACTATGAGCCGCCAATGTGATATGGCCGTTAAAAAAGCTAATGCAGTTTTATGATGCATCAGGCGAGGTATTTCCAGCAAAGATAAGGAGGTGTTAGTACCGTTATACAAGGCACTGGTGAGACCTCATCGGGAATACTGTGTGCAGTTCTGGTCTCCCATGTTTAAGAAGGATGAATTCAAACTGGAACAGGTTCAGAGACGGGCTACTAGGATGATCCGAGGAATGAAAAACCTGTCTTATGAAAGGAGACTCAAAGAGCTTGGCTTATTTAGCCTAACCAAAAGAAGGTTGAGGGGGGATATGATGGCTCTTTATAAATATATCAGAGGGATTAATATCAGGGAGGGAGAGGAATTATTTAAGCTTAGTACCAATGTGGACACAAGAACAAATGGATATAAACTGGACACTAGGAAGTTTAGACTTGAAATTAGACGAAGGTTTCTAACCATTAGAGGAGTGAAATTCTGGAACAGCCTTCCAAGGGGAGTAATGGGGGCAAAAGACATATCTGGCTTCAAGACTAAGCTTGATAAGTTTATGGAGGGGATGGTATGATGGGATAGCCTAATTTTGGCAATTGATCAAAGATCAATTGCCAAATTATCAGCAGGTAAGTATGTCCAGTGGTCTGAGATGGGATGTTAGATGGGGTGGGATCTGAGTTACTACAGAGAATTCTTTCCTGGGTGCTGGCTGGTGAGTCTTGCCCACATGCTCAGGGTTTAACTGATCGCCATATTTGGGGTCGGGAAGGAATTTTCCTCCAGGGCAGATTGGCAGAGGCCCTGGAGGTTTTTCACCTTCCTCTGCAGCATGGGGCATGGGTCACTTTCTGGAAGATTCTCTGCAGCTTGAGGTCTTCAAACCACAATTTGAGGACTTCAATAACTCAGACATAGATTAGGGGTTTGTTATAGAAGTGAATGGGTGAGATTGTATGGCCTGCGTTGTGCAGGAGGTCAGACTAGATGATCATAATGGTCCCTTCTGACCTTAAAGTCTATGAGTCTATGAAACATCACTACATGTTGATACCATGAATTTTACCTAAGAAGTCAGATCTTCTTCACCCTGGAAAAGAATCTACAAAACTGATATGTTAGAAGTTGTGTCCTGAAGGCATTAAGTTTCCTTGGGTGCAGAGTGATGTGGAGGTAGAGATAAGAGCTCTGCCCTGGAGGCAGTGCTTGTTTTTGCAGGCAAAGTAAAGTTTAGAATTTAATCCTAGAGGCTAAATTACATTAGGGTGATGAAGAGGATTGTACCAAGAAGGTGGTTCCAGCATCACAGGTGAAGTTGATATATGGAATTCCACCATAAAACAAAGCCACAACACATCAATATAACGATTTTTTTTTCAAAAGTATACTTTTAGGAACCTGTTTATTTTAAAGCATTATCAGAACACCCTTATCCTGTAAAAATGTTATATTGGATACTTAGTATCTAAAACAATTCAAGTACCAGAGTTAAACCATTAGCAAAATATATTATCATTCCATTTTAGTTCAGATGTGTATTATACTCTTGGCACATCTGTAATTACCATGCCGGAAATGCTTCCCTGACAAACGGTGTTCTATTATTGTGATGTTAGGTGTTCTACATAGAAAAAAATCTTTACCTTGAAAAAAAGCTAGGTTATTGATGCCTATGAACACTACCCAAGAAACAAAGACTGTGTATTTCTACAACAATGAAGATTAGGTCAAGAAAGCATCTCCTCCTTGGGAGTTAAAGCTATTTAATGTTAGGTTAAGAATTCTACCCAGGAAACAATTATATCAGCAACATGATGAAAGACAGAATTAAATCTCCAGACTGAAGGAAACTGTATTTGGAAAGGCAAACTGTGTCCATGCATTTCTGTGAAGGTTGCCCTGGAATGGATCCTATATCATTATAATAATGGAATTTCAGCCCTGGAGATAAAAATATATCATTGTGATGGTTTCAGTTTTGCTTTGGAGGCAGTTCTAGCTAGTATTCTTGCCCTCTACCCGATATACAAGTCACAATTTCCCTTATCTAGCTACAATAAGAGCAGTTTAAGTTCACACTGAAAGCTGAAATACAAAAGGACACATAGTTATAACACTGAGTAATCATTGATATTGTAAACAATATTTATCTAAAGTACATAATTAAAAGGTATGTTGAAATATGTTCAGCCTCAGTTAAGCAATAATTACTAAAATAGCTCTTCAGACATCAGTAGGTCCTTTAAAGCAAAGTTATTAAATCTTTCATACTATCTCTTTGGAGATATCAAAAGAATGAAATTAATTATTCACTACATTTATTAAAGGAAACTGTGTAGAAGTACAGATGAGTATTAAAACTGCTGTTTCACTTGAGCTAGCTATACTGCTGAGGAGCTTAGTTGAAAACATGCTATGGAAAATATGATTGTGCCTACTAGGCATTTTTTCTAGAAATCAAGTATTTCAGCACCCAAGACAGACTATGACAGCATTGCAAGAGTGAGCGTGAGGATCAGTCTTCTTTATTACATCTAAAACTATCTTCCTTAGGAAGAAGTAAATGAGGCATCCCTATCTATCTTAGTTACCAGCCAAGGGCCAGATTCCAACAGGCTTATTCACTTTGAAGGACAGGTTGACTTCAGTGGAAGTGCTCCTGGAGTAATGAGACTATTCCTGGAGCAAGGTGCTATTCAATGTGTGTAAGAGAATAAGAATCTGCCCTGAAATGAAGAACTGAGCGTCAGAAGCCTTCCATTAAACAATTACTTTTCTTCACTACCCTTGTTTTCTGTTGGGCTTAGTTTAGAACAATATTAATTTTTCCAATGCACTGGAGGCTAGATGTGTATGAATCATTAATTCTCTCAAATAATACTCAACCTTCATGCCAGGTGTATCTTCAAGAAGCTTCACAGTAGAGCTAACTCTTTAAATCAAAAGGCTAAAACGTTATCACATTTTAATGCTCTTATTATGAGATCTTTCTTCCCAGTTTCATAATCTGATACTATGCTGCCTATGTTTACGACTGTGTCCGTCAAAAAAAATTCTTGGGATGTCAGAGAAAAAGTACACACATTTAAGCACAGAGCGCTAAATTCATCCCTGGTGGAACTTCAGAGACGGCACTGGAGTTCTGCCAAGGATTAATTTAGTCCAGTTTTATTTCTTCTCACTTTGTAGGGTGTGATGACTGGGTTGTGTGTGTTGCCTTCCTGCTTATTGCTTCCTGTTCTCTTACCCTGTTTGTTTCCTGGTTCTTGCTCCCTGAACTTAGTGTTCGAGTGTGTGTCTCTAGCATTGGGTGTGTACAGTTACTCAGGGCTTGTTGCTACTTTTGGACTGTTATGATTTGTTCATGTGTTGTTATATGTTATAATTGACCATCTACCAGCCTGTCTTGCTTCAATTTCCTTGTGTTTGGGGATTGCTGTTCTGGGGTGCATCTAGGGTGACCAGACATCCCAATATAAGGGCCTTTGTCTTATATACACAACTATATCCTCCTCCCCAGAAAAAAAAAAGCCCCGATTTTTCACATTTGCTATCTGGTCACCCTAGGTGCATCAGAACTAACAAAGGACTTTCCATTACAAGGCTAGATCTACACTTGGAAAACTTTGCTGGTGTAGCTTATTGATCTACTCTACTGGCAGAGTGCCCCTAGAGTGGATGCAATTTATTCCCACAGAACTGTGCTTTTATCCTTATTGTTTATTCCAGCCCCTCCAAGCAAAATAAGCTATACCAGCAAAAGCACAGTTTTGCCAATATAACTGCATCTACACTAGGGGCTTTTTCTGGCCCAGCTATTGTCGGTCACAAATCATACCTTATGACACCTTTTGCCAACATAGCAGCTATGCTGGCAAAAGTTTGTAGTGTAGACCTGTCTTAAGTGCTCTGCAGCAATGTATTTGCACAGTGGGAAAATGTACTGAAGCCAGAATGCATATTCATGCATAAACAGGGAGTGAGGGGAAAGGAAGAGGCATTGTTTTCAAGCTCCATTGCAGACATTGTGTATTCCCTGTAGCTGGCAATTACAGTCCTTCATCCTAAGGGCTAGATTTTATTTAGCCTTTAAGCAGCAGTGCTGGATGGGAGGGAGGGATAAAAGATGTTGTATTAGAGTCACAAATAATTACAGTTCTTGACTGGAGTTAGCACAGAGACTGCTTCCTTTTGTGTATCGCTAGGGAACAAACCATCCCAAAGAAGGTTTGGAGGAAGTGTGTTCTTTGCTTTGTGCTACTCTCCACATTGGGCCACAGAGTACACTCAGGCATGAAGCAGCACACTGGGGAACTTGCAGAAGGACTGTACCTTTCTCAAGCTCATTCTGGGACAATGCAGCTCCATAACACCCTAAATATAGAACGGTGCTTAAATGGCACACTTTAGCTCCAGATATGACAAAGACATGGATAACCATAGTGAGGTCATTTTATGAATGAAACAGGCAGGCTCATTGGATAACTTACTCTCAGCTACTGTTGCAATATAGGCCTCCTATCACACTAGTAGTGGCCATGGAGAATGGTAATTCACAAACCACTAACAAGGCCCTCAAAGTGCTTCTTATATCCACAAGCATCACACCATCTCAGTTTTCTATGGGTTAAGTTTTAGCCAACTGCGGCTAACCAAATACATAATCAAAGAAGACTGTTATAGTTGCAATCTGATGACACTGCACTCCATTTTATCTCCTCTACTGATCTCAGAAATACCGTGCAGGGAACATAATGGAATCCTGCAGAATCTCATATGGGACACCCTTTGAAAAAAAAAAGCCAAGTGTTACTCTCCAAGTCTCCTCATCCACAAATGAGCTCATCAGGTCAAGATCAGACCCAACCTCACTCACCAGAAACTGCAGCCTCATCACTGACATATGATGACCAATGGTATCCAAGTCTGCTGAAAGATTTAACATGAGTAGCAGAGAGAGCTCTGTGTCTCACATTGCCAGCAAGGGATTCTCAGTGACATTAACTGTGGATATTTCAGTGCCAGGAGTTTAAGGGTTTACTGAAAGATTTTAAGACAGAATACTGAGCCATGTTTCATAAATGTGAAATAGTGCTCATGAAGAACTGGTATATCAATTTTTCATTGATCTGAGATAAAGTGCCAGATGAGTGGGAGTTATGTTTCAGATACTGTTTTGGGGCCTAAGTTAGATGGCTACATTTGATATTTTGCTTCCTACAACTGTTCTTCAGGTACCTAAATAGGCATGTGAATTTGAAAATTGGGTACCTCACTTTTGGATGAGATTTCCTAAAGCACTGTGTGTTGGTCTGATTCTGCTCCCATTGACTTCAGTGTGCGATTTACCACTGACTTCAATGGGAACAGAGTTACCTCAACACTGAGCAATCTTAAAAATCCAACCCTTTAAACATAATGAAAATTAAGAAGCATTTAAAACTAAAGAAACCAGAAGTACCCAGCATCCTGTAGGGATTTCTGCAATGACCAAATCACTCCTGCTTACTAATTGTCAGTGATCCCTCAAGGTTGAGGATGATCTTTCACAGGTTTTATTTTTCATTGGTCCTTCGGTGCCTGAGGAGTCTGATTCTTGAGCCACAGGCTCGTTGGCAGACATTGCAGGTGGAAGACAGGGTTGGGCCTCAATTGCTGCATGACAGTTGTCTTTCCTGGTGTTTCTCCGCAACCACGGCAAAGTGATTTACTAATCGCTTACTAATACCAGAACTAAAGAATATTCAGTTTGGGACTACTATTGATTTCAGGATAAGCTATAGCGTATGACATTCCACACATTTACAGAAATTCAAAATCAGATTCGTACCACTGTGGTAATAAAGATAAAAGCTCAGGGCCTTATTCTCCTCTCACTAGGGTAAATAAGAACTAACTCCAGTGGAGTCAATTAAGTTACTTCAAAGTAAAAGGTCCTGATCTTGCACTCCTGATGTCAACTAGAGCTCTGTAACTGATCACAATAGACATAGGAATGGGCCCTCATAGAGAGAAGAATGGGGTACTCCATTTCTGCTGCCCTGTATTTTGAAGAGTCCAGTTCTACTTGCAAAATAATTATCGTCTCCCTTTTTGACCTTCTCTATAATTTTATCTTGAAATTATATTATCTGCCCGAAGTCCACAGCTTCCTATGTTTCTTCCATACCAAGATCTGCTTGGTAAATCAATCCAAACTTTATTTAGCAATGGTGCCAGTGAATGAGAAAAAAGCAGATTCCGAGTTACAGCAAACACACCAAATGAATTGTAAAAAATGGCTGTGCTGTGATTAAGAATCCTCTAAATCATCTATGTATTTTTTCTCCAATATCAGACAAAAAGCACAACTACCAGTTTAGTGATATCTGAAGATTTTTTATTTAAAATGATATTCCCTAGCTGACTGAAAAACTGAAACTTTCTTACTATTTTACAGAAGATTTCAAGTGGATTTAATATTGCTATGGACAGTTCTGGAGATGGCCTTGCCCCAAGCAATGGAGAAAACAGGTACCCCTATACTGCCCTGTCAGGAATTGGTTTACAATATTATTTTGCTTCTCCTCTAAGAACTGTAATGGATCCACATTACTGGGCATCTTCTAGAAATAATTTTTCTGGAAGGACTGATGATCAGTTACAGTTTCTGATAATATTCATAAACTTTATGACTTTCACAACTGGAAAATAACAGGTTTCTATTTAAGACCAAATTCTGCCACATTTAAATGTTTGAAGTTAATGGAACAACATCTGGAGGAAAGTACTGCTCAATGTGCATAAGGATAACAGAATCTGAGTCTAGTATCACAAATTTAAGCACTCAGAAGTCAGGAAATGCAAAATTTAAATTGCATACAAAACCTTAACTCTGCCCAGTATGCATAAGCATTATGGTAGTCTTTCATTCATTATATGATCACATACTTTTTCCTTTCTCCAATGATATAAAATAATATTTTTTCCACAAACTTAAATATATGTGCAGTATCTTGTATTTTGTGTCATATTCAACCAAAATATCTTTATTGGCTCAGCCCTTTCTACCATTTAGAAGTTCTCTCTCTCTCTCTTTTTAATAACTCTGGACAAGAATATATTTTGCCCTAATGCCTGTGAAAACCTCTACCATTATCGGCAATTATGGTCTATAGATTTAGGACTAAAATGTCACTTTGCCGTCTGCCTGAGTAAGGGGCAGTGGGTAGCTGCTCCGCTATATGAGCAGAGCCAGGGGAAAATATGATTCTGAGACACAATTGTGATTCTGAGACACAATTCTCTTCCTGCCCCCCCCCCACACATACTACTAGAGAATTGAGTTGCTTATCAATGTGATTTGAGATCAATGCGTGAGAAGACCTACGTGTAATTAGTTATTATTAAAGAAGAGTTATAGAATTCAGATAATTATGAAGGCCAGTGTTGTAGTACCATTGTGAGTCACTCACTGCATCCTTCTTAATAGTGCATTTAATGAGGTAAAGAAAGAGAAAAATGTACATGTTTCTGTACTTGATTTTCAAATGTCCTTAACTCTATCAAGTTAAAAAAGCATTCCTCCAGGACAAGACCATACTCTGATACTTTTAATTCTTAGCTGGTTGGTCTGTAGGACTTTCAGAGTTTGCAAGGTTTTTTTTTGGGGGGGGGGGTTGCCTCCCAAAGCGAGAAATGTATTTTTATTTTCCCTTCTCTCTGAAAAACAACAGAAGCATTTCTTCATATCCTTTCTAAAAATATTATCTTCAGACAGAGGCTAAGCCTGGAAACTTTTAGACAGAAAGGTGAATATTTCAGAAAGGTCTGAGTGATTAAATATGGGATTTTAACAAACACAGTTTTGAATCCTTAATGATATTCATAACTGCTATAGTCATACATGACAACTGCAAGGCTGAAAAGATGTATGGTTAATATAATAAGCCCATGGGCAGGTTATCCATTATGTGATGGGCAAGAAAATAATAAGTTTCTTGCAGCCAAGAATGTCTTGCCAATACAGTAAGAGAAATGAGAGTTTTGAACAATTTAATCATATATTGTCATGAAAGCTTTCTGAAGAAGCAGCATGCTAGGCAAGAATATATGGGTAATTACAAAATGAGGAAAGCACATGCACTGTACTCTTGACCTCCATTCACAAAATTATGGTATCCCTAGGATAGTCTGTTAGGAAACCATTTGTGATGGTGCTTCTTAAAAAACAAAATAATAGCAGTTTAGCTCTTGCTAGAACAAATCGGTTCCCATTTTAAAGACAAAGCAAAAACACGACTGCAGCATTAACAAAAGACACTTGGCTCTCCAGTGGCCTGATGTTCAAGCTGCTGCATCATAAATAAGGAGTTTGACAATGAAGATTACATACTGATAAAGCTGCTTAACATAAAGCAGAGTGCATGTTAAACTGAATATTCTATTCTGATCTCCATAAACTTCAGACTTTTGTGTACTTGTTAATAAGAAATTCAAATTTGGCTTTATCTTGTCAAGTATCAGAGGGTAGGGTATTCACTCACGAAAGCTCACGCTCCAATACGTCTGTTAGTCTATAAGGTGCCACAGGACTCTTTGCTGCTTTACCTTGTGTAACCCACACACCTTCTGGGTATGGTGTTCTGTCCCATCTAGTGGCACAGAGACCACTTAGAGAGAGAGATCAAATGAGTCTGCTCTACAGTCTTAGCTAACACCCAGTTGGCTTTTAGCTCATGCACTTAAGCTCCAGAGGTCCCAGGTTCGATCCTGCCCACCAATGACTGGGGTCTGTCAGTGTTACAAGTGGGGGCTCTTCCAGGATTTCAGCTGTGAAGACTCTGAAGCTTGGGATATGCTTCCTCAACTAGGGGAAGTATGTAACCCACACACCTTCTGGGTGTGGTGTTCTGTCCAGTGGCATCGAGACCCCATAAAGAGACAGAGAGATTAATGAGTTTGCTCTACAGCAGGGATTGGCAACCTTTGGCACATGGCCGCTCCAGGCCAATGGGGGCAGCGGGAAGCAGCAGCCAGCACATCCCTTGTCTCGCACCGCTTACCGCTGCCCCCATTAGCCTAGGACTATGTACTGCGGCCAGTGGGAGCCACAATTGGCCAAACCTGCAGATGCAGCAGGTAAACAAACCAGCCCAGCCCGCCAGTGGGCTTACCCTGGCAAGCCGTGTGCCAAAGGTTGCTGATCCCTGCTCCACAGCCTTAGCTAGTAGCCAGTTGGCTTTTAGCTTATGCAGTAGAGGCTCATGCACTAAGCTCCAGAAGTCCTAGGTTTGATCCCGTTCACCAACGACGGAGGTCTGTCGGTGGTACACTTGCACAGGCTAATCTCAAATAAACTTTGGATCAGGAGTCTAACTTCCTTTCTGAATGTGTTCTTGAAAAATGGGAGAGTGGAAATGTCAGCAGAAAGGGAAGTCAGAAAGACAAATAAAAGACTAGTGAACCAGTCTGGATGAAAAACATTACATTTCTCCTATTTTCCAAGATTCTGAACACTAGCCATTTTCTTTTTAGAGGTCACCATTTTTGGAATAAGAATTCATCCATTTCCCTTCCTCCTAGCTACTTGCACATACTGGGAAACAACCACCCAGCTGTTGATCAGTGATTGTACAGCATTCCATGTCTCTCATTGTTTACATCAAATTTAGTCAGAATTACTTCTTCCTTCAACATTAATTATGTCCTAGTCCAATAAACACTTGCGCTTGGCTTGGAGCTTGTTTAACTCAGTGATAAATCATTTATTACATGACCCCTCAAAGACCTCCAGAGATGTGATTATGTAAACCCCACTTGCAGTTTGCCAACTCCTGGAACTCTGAACTGAACCTACCAACCTCTGAACTCTGACAGTGGTTCCTGTGGACTCCTGGGAGTCCGCAGACTATGCCTAAGGGGCCCACAAAAGATTGTCATTACCATAGAACCGTGGTTTACATCATCTGGTCCATGGACCCTAGGGTTCCACAGACTATGTCTAAGATTTCCAAAGAGGACTGCACCTCCATTTGAAAATTTTTAGTGGTCTGCAAATGAAAAAAGATTGAGAATAATTGCTACAGGAGAACGTAATCCTCTCCTATGAATTACAGCAATAATGGCTAGCAGAGCCCTTTGACACCATTTCCTAGCATGCCTGGAGCCAGGGATGGGAACCAAATGGATTCAAAACTCCTGCTGAGACCAATAAAGAGGCTTCTTTCAGGGTGATATAGTCTGGCAGTTTAATGGGACAATGATGAGTCAGGGCTGCTCAGCTGCCTCAGTGGGAGGGGATAGCCTGACTTGGAGACAAAGAAACTAGGATTAGTTCCAGTTTTAAACTTTGAGTTTGGGATCTGAGGGAGAAACAGCTCCAGGAGTCTCTGATTAACTCCCACTCCCCAGAAAAGGAGTCTTTGAACTTCTGTGGGATCTAGTGCATGTGGCAGGCAGTTCCAGCCCTGCAGAGACCAGCGTCCATAGTGGCAGATATCCAACCTGACACTGGCTGTAGAAAGCTAGCCAAGACCTCCCCAGGACTCCAGACCACGGACCCAGGAAAGGACATTGTCTCATGCAGAGGTGAAGACATGCGTCCATGCTGATGATGGGTTCTGCTCAATAATGTTCCAAAGCAGTGTGAACTGACACTTGCTCATCTGAGTCAGATGCTACCAATAGAAGGTTGATTTCCTTTTTTGGTGGCTGGGGTTCTGTAGTTTCTACATCAGACAATTGCTCTTTTAAGACTTTTGACAGCATGCTCCACACCTTGTCCCTCTCAGATTTTGGAAGGCACTTAAGATACTTAACCTTGGGTCGAGTGCTGTAACTATCTTTAGAAATATCACATTGGCACCTTCTTTGTATTTTGTCCATTTTGATAATTATAGAATTAGATAATTATAAAACAAACAACATGTGCTGGGTCATCATCTGAGACTACTATAACATGAAATATATGGGAGAATTCAGGTAAAACAGAGCAGGAGATATACAGTTCTCTCTCAAGGAGTTCAGTCATAAATTTAATTAATGCATTTGTCAAGGTTCCTTCCCCACTCTGAACTTTAGGGTACAGATGTGGGGACCTGCATGGACACTTCTAAGCTTAATTACCAGCTTAGATCTGATATTGCTGCCACCATTCACAAGGACTCCCTTCCTTGGGTAGCCTTGAGAAACTTCACCAATTTCCTGGTGAACACAGATCCAAACCCATTGGATCTTAAAACAAGGAGAAATTAACCATCCACTCTCCTTTCTCCCACCAACTCCTGGTGGATCCAGATCCAACCCCCTTGGATCTAAACAACAAGGAAAAATCAATCAGGTATTAAGAAAAAGGCTTTTAATTAAAGAAAAGAAAGGTAAAAAAAACCCTCTGGGAGAGATTAGCATACCAGCTACTCTCACAGACAACAGATTCAAAACACAGAGGATGTTCCCGTGGGCAAAAACTTTAATACACACAAGAATACCCAAATTTGATAATTCCCTTAATGGTACCAAGACAAGTTACAAAGAAAATAAACATAGACCTATTTATTCCTTTCTAAAACTTACTACTCTGAGAAGAGGCTGGTTCCTTGATCTTTTTCACTCCGGCTGAAACTGAAAACTAAACAAAGGAAAAAACTCTCCTTCCTTTTGAAACACCTTGTTCCCCTATTGGTTCCTCTGGTCAGGTGTCAGCTAGGCCAGGTGAACTTCTTAACCCTTTACAGGTAAAAGAGGCATTAACCCTTAACTATCTATTTATGACAGCATTATTTTTTTAATGAGCATCATCTGCATGGAGCATGTCCTCTGGAATGGTGGCCAAAGCCATAGGCACCTATTCCATGGGTGCTCTGGGGCTGGAGCACCCCTGGAGAAAAATTAGTGGCACCCACCAGCACCCACGGGCAGCCAAGCTCCCCCTGCCTCGCCTCCTCCCACCCTCCCAAGTGCACTGCGTCCCCGCTCCTCCCCCTCCCTCCCAGTGCTTCGTTCAATAACCCCCCCCCCCCGCTGCCTAACCACTTAGGACTTTCCCGGAGGGAGGGGGAGGAGCGGGGACACGGCACAATCAGGAGAGGAGGCAGGACTTTGGGGAAGGGGTGGAATGGGGTGGGGCTGGAGCAGTGCAGGGGCAAAGGTGGTGGGGGTCAAGCACCCACTGGGCAGAGGGGAAGTTGTCACCTATGGCCAAAGCATGAAGGGGCATACGAATGTTTAGCATATCTGGCACATATACCTTGTAATACCAGCTACGAAAATGCCATGCGAACGACTATTGTCACTTTCAGGTGACAGTGTAAACAAGAGCTGGGCAGCATTATCTTCCGTAATTGTAAACAAACTTGTTTGTCTTGGCGATTGGCTGAACAAGAAGTAGGACTGAGTGGACTTGTAGGCTCTAAAGTTTTACATTGTTTTATGAATGCAAATATGTACAAATCTGCATTTGTAAGTTGCATTTTCACGATAAAGAGATTGCACTTGTATGAGGTGAATTGAAAAAATACTATTTCTTTTTATCATTTTTACAGTGCAAATATTTATAATAAAAATAATATTAAGTGAGCACTGTACACTTTGTATTCTGTGTTGTAACTGAAATCAATATATTTGAAAATCTAGAAAAACATCCAAAAATATTTAATAAATTTCTATTGGTATTCTATTGTTTAATAGTGTGATTGAAAATGATTAATCATGATAAAATTTTGTAATTGCTTGACAGCCCTCATTTATACTCCTTGCTAGAAGTAGGAGCATTATTCATTTTCCCAAAGGATAGCACCCCTGTGTCTTGGGGTGAGGAGTCACCTTGAGTAGAGGCCCCAGATGTAACAAAAAAGAAGCCAGGATCCAACCTATGTGAGGAGATGGGAGAGGCCACTCCAAGTAGCAAGCACCAGGGAGCAGGCTTCAGCCACACTTCAGAGGAGAGCCTACAATTATATGTTGGGTATGCCTGTGAGTGGGAGGACAATTTTTTGGGAACCAGTTGGTGCTTACACCTAGTTTCATCTAGCTTTGAGGTTTGATGTGAAGCTTTCACAGTCTTCTGTTACTATGTAAATAGGAATCTTCCCTCCAGTTGCCATAAAAATGTTTATTTTAAATATGTTCCACATATGTATTTCAGGCCAAAAACTAGTATTACTACAACATTAAGGTATTTAAGCTCTCACGAGTCAGGAAATGCAAAGTTGAACTGCAGTACTAGATTGTGAAAATGGGAGTGCTCAACGGGTCAGCTTCCTATGTGTATTCACAGTCATCTCTGCTTCATTTAACCATTAAAAGAAAATATCAGCTCTGCAGACACAATGCAACTCTGGAGAATAGATTGATCTCTTTTGGCTTGTGCATAATCAACGTATTTTTTAACTTAATTGAAATTCCAGGGCTATCTTTAAACTCTGTTTTCTGTATGTAACCCCTCTGCCAGGCTGAAACGATAGCAGCAAGGGCCAGGTTCAATACCTAGGGGTCCCTTCCCCACAACGTAATGCAAACCAGCTCGAGCCCCCACCCAGTGACCTGGGAAAATCTTACACACACCCCTGGGTGCCTCAAGGAGGCAATACTTCCCCTCTCGCAAGCACAGACTCTTGGTGTAGCAGAAAAGGTTTAATTACATAAGATAAACAACAACAAGCATGAAATTTGGAAAATACCTCAACTAGAGTTCATAGGTCAAACCGTGAGCAAAGACCCACCCCAGCAACTTGGGCCGTGTCCTTCTCTCTGGGCCCTTGAGTCCAGCAACCCCCCAAATCACCCACAGTCCCACAATTCAAAAGTCTCTGTCCCGGGTCAGGCAGCCCAGAGTTCAAGAGTCTCTTTGCAGAGGTCCCCCTCCCCAGCCTAGGTAGAAAGGGGCACCTTACGTGGTTCGGGGCCAACTGCCCTGCCTCTTCGTGGGGTTCTGCTTCCACTAGTCATCCCCACAAACAGCTCAGCTCCGCTTACTCTGTGGGCTGCTCCACTCTGCCAGCTGCTCTGGTCCACCAGCTGTCCTGTGATCCGCTCCAGCCATCCTCACGAGCTGCTCAGCTCCACTCACCCAGTGGCTGCACAAACTGCTCCACTCCGCTCTGCTAGTATTGCTTCAGGCTCCCCCACTCATTAGCACAGTGCTCTCAGCTCAGCAAATCCAGCCCTTCAGTGATTTCAGCTCCACTCATTAGCACAGTGCTCTCAGCTCAGCAAGTCCAGCTCAGCAAGTCCAGCTCTTCAGTGATTTCAGCTCATAGTAGGGGAGCCCCAGTACCAGTGAATTCAGCTCAGTAACCTGCATCTAGATTCTTAAGGGAATCAAAAATTAACTCTGACATTCCACAGTGGAGAGAAGCATAGGTGGAACTGGTGCTTCTGGCTCACACAAGGAGCCTGCACCACCAAGTACAGATACCTGTCCCCAGCCTCTCTCCCCAATGGGTTTTGGAACCCATGTCCCCCGTCTAGCAAGTGCTATCCTGCTGACAATGAAACCCCCCATCACAAGACAATTTTGTAGTTCCCCATTTACCCAATCAGGGTGACAACATTTCATTGCTCCTGCCCCAATAACAACGAACTTGGGGGTCCCACAGCTGTGAAAATAATCATCCCATGCTGCTTTGCGGTATGCTAAGTGGGGTGGGAGTGCCAATGCAAATAACCGAAACTTCTTTCCGCACTCCCCATAATTTACCACCAGATGTCAGGGTGGGGCTCATCCTGACTCTGATTACATGTAAATTCGGCCCTTGATTATACCTGTTCACCTCAATAGGCAACAGAGTTACACATGGTGAGGGAAGTTGACACCTATGCAGAATTTGGCTTGCAGACAGTTTTTTATTTGTGAGGATGCTTGAGTCAGAAAGGATATAGCTTTACTTTAAGACCTCAAGCTGAATCTGCAGGCTTGGCAGATAGAAATAAACATATTTTCTTTACAAAATCAGTGAGTCAGCTATGTAAATTATTTAAATATCATAATTGTAGAGCCTCAACCATCATTTGTGCAAACTCCCTTTTTTAAATAGAAACTGTCCATTTAGGTTGAACAGAAAAAGATACTACGTGATTTGTTGTACAAATTATTTAAAACAAAAACAAACAAACAAAAACTTGAAAGAGCAGGAGGAAAGTAACATTTACATGACCTTTACCAAAGGATTGCACAGGCTAAAATAGTTCAGGTTTAGAGTAAATGGGATGATCTCTGAAAAAAATTCAAATCTTACAACTACAACAGGGTCATAGCTGATTTCTGAATTTAAAACCATACAACCACATTCAAAGTATATCACTTCTTACTGAGACCTTCCTACCAGTATGCTGCCTATGAATCATGAAGTGTAGTTTCTAATATTGTCCAACTTTGCAGATTGTAAACCAAAAATACCATTGAGGAAAGTTATCATTTGGTTATTCTCTCTAAGCCTCAGATGATCTTTTATCTGCCCACAAAATCTTATATCTTTTGTATTTTTAATGCAACACATTTAGCTCAAGTAACATTTATGATGGGGGGAAAAAAGTGAGGCTGACTTACTGTTCACATTCAGTTGATGAACAGTAGCAAGGAATTGCTACTGCTGAAAAATGTCTGATGTTCTGCAAGCCAAAACAATATGTTATTGCACAGTACTGAAACATCTCAGTAAGGAGACAGCTTTATTCAATGGTGGACTTCATGAACAAAGATCATGTGTGTGTTGAATTAGCACTTTCTGCCACGCCAGTGGAGTCCATGTGTACATCCAGTGGACACATTCAGATCCTTAGGATTGTGTTAGCTGCTCTGCTTAACTACATCCAACCAGTAGTTGGCACATCCTCTTTTTTAAAAAGGGAGGCATCAACCCAATAATCTGAGACAACTCAGCGCGGAACAGAACACAGAGGCGCCACCTCATACACCAAGCCACAGCTCACTTTGAGGAGAACAGACGTGCTCATGAGACAGAGAAGTGACAGGAGGAAAGAAAGGGCACAACAGCCGAGCCAACAACTATGTCTCCTCCAAGATTACACCTGTCACTTCTGTGGGAAAATCTGCAGGGCACGAATTGGGCTCCTCAGACATTGGGCACCCACCAATGAACCCCCTTGGCAGACATCATCCTCGCATCGAAGGATGCTTGAATAGTTGGCACCACTATCATAGTATGTCACCATCCTAACTGGTACTAACCTACATTAAGGCTTAATGTTCAGAAATCTGGAGCTTTTATGCAAATGATTTGTGGTCATGGCTTTTTTATTAATGTGCATTCCATTATTTACACCAATGACATCAACACTAAAAATCATTGCCTTAACAGAGACAATGGTTTTGTGGCCCATTACAACTACTTGTAACACCTTCTGCTGCCTCCATTGTCCTGTGCCTATTGTCCTCATCACAAGTCATTTGGTTGAGTAAACAATTTGCTTCTCGTTTTTTAAGCCTTGACTTGGAGGATGGCTGTAACTAAACTTAAATAATTTTCCTAAACTAAACAAACTTCCAATTTAGATTAAAAATGGGGAACTGGGGACTGTAGTATAATAATGGAGATCTCAAAATTGCTGTGTTGTCCCATTCTTGTACAGCTCCCCAGATCAGCCCTTGGATTTAGAAATGAGTTCTTTGGGTCTATCTTCATCTTTCTGGTTTGGTCAGTCCAAAACCATTGTGAGTCAACCTCAGTATCTTCAGGACATGTCTTTGGTAATTTTTGCCTCCAGTCATTTTGACTGCTTTACCTCTTTGGTGGCCTTTCTTAATTCTGCCAATTATACAAGAATAATGATATCATCTGTCCTAGTTTTTGCTGGGAGAGTCAGTTTTTCATATTATGTCTGAAGACAACGACTGCCCCTTATATGGGTGGTTGGAGAGCAGGGATGCACAAGGAAACTTCTCACCCATGAAAGCCCTGTCATACATGTATTCCTTGTTCAGAAGGGAGTGTGCATGCCCTATGCATGATATTCCTTAAGTGGGATGGATAGAGAGCAGGCACAACCAGCGCCCCAACACTCTTCTACATTGGCCTACAGATTGGGACAGGTTCACAAAAGATGAACTATCCTACAAAAGGCAGAAGTGCTTTATTACTGGAACATAACAATCACTGTCTGTGTTTCAGTCTACTGTTGTATTTATTGATGGCAGATGATACTGAGGACTTAGTGGGGCTAAGCCCCACCCCTTAAACCATTTTTCCTATATTTTATTTAAACAAACAAAACTCCTTTGTGGTAGATACGTTCCTTTTCCAGAGCAGAACAGTGGAAAGTGCAGTAGGGGTGGGGTGTGAGGAAGAAGAAAAGGAGGGACTGGAGTGCTGGCAGCATCTCACATCTTCGAAACAATGCTATAGCATGAAGTCAGGGGCAGCAGATACCTGTAGTGATGACCAAGTGCTGTAGTGCTGTACCTGAAAACCATATACTCTTTTGCAACAATAGAACAAAAATCTCCTGGTGGTTACACAGGTGCAAACTTGAAGTGACTCCATTGATTTCAATGTCTCTTCACAATCAAGATTAAACACCTGAACGTGTTCAAAACTTCCCACAAAGTAATGAGAGACATCTGTCCATTACTAATCTGAAAAAATGTATTTTATTTAAATAGAACTTATAGTTCAGTTTGGCAAGAAAGCATATTTTGAAATTGATTAAAATAGATTGTTGTTCTATTTTAAAAGTACCTAAACTAATGGGCACTTTTTTAAAGAGAAAAAGTTCATCACCTGAAAACTTCTCTGAGTTTCAGTCCAATGAATTATAAAACTTCCAAAGAACTGTATTACAACCCTTTGAAATATATCATTAAATGTGTAATGGAACCTTGACAGATCCTTGTCTCCAGTGCAGGCAAACTGTTAGATGCTACTAAAATAATCCTAGTTTAACAGCTGCCCTTAACAATATGGTTTTACTGCTACTGGTCATATATCTTCTATGTAATACTTAGTTCAGATGAAAAATCTTTTTGTGTCCTTCATAGCATGATGATGGCAAGGCCAGAAGGACAATATCTCATCAAAGAGGAAAGTTCCAAAGAGAGTGGTTTTTTTCCTGAAAGCAGATGTTGATACATAGAGCCACACTGGCTCCCACTACAGAATGGAAGCAGTATTTTCATATGGCCATATGTAGCTTCTTCATAAACAGAACTTCTATTGATGTTAATGTTGTTCAAGAGCAATGAATGGCCCTGAAAACTCACCATCTGATAAACAATAATCAATGATAATGTCCAGATATTTTCCAGTGTGCTGTGTGCAGGGTAAGATACAAATAAAAACTTGGTCCCTTGTCCAAAGGAACTTGTAAATTCAAAAGACAAAGATCAGAGAAGAATACTTACGGACATAGGCCCAGATTTTCTGGGCTAGCTCAACTATAGGATGTGAGGAAAGGGCAAAAGGTGGGTTAAAGGAATATTTGTCATCTTTGATCTTAAAGCTGGTTTGGCTCCTAGTGAAGTATAGGATTCAGAGATGGTGCGGGCTGAGGAGTGCACTCTTCCACTGCAGGCTGAGGAGCTGGAGAAGGGATTGTGCCTTTTGATATACAATCCCTCCCTGCATTCATCCTGAGGTTGTGTGTCTCCATTCCTCCCAATGCATGCTTGTGATTTAAAGACAGCGACCAGCCATGTATGTATTTCAAAACGGATTTTAAAAATATCTGTAATACCTCTCACCTCTCATATCTGTGTAGTCTGTGATATCTTTGGGGAAGGATCCTGTACCCTCTGCTTGTAAAAAGCCAACCAGAATGGAGCCCTGATCTGTTCTGGTGCCTCTAGTCACTACCATAGTACAAATAACTTTTTTTCCTGAAATATTGCAATAACTTGTGATTAGCGCTAGTGTCTCTAAGTGGGAGCTGACATTTGGCCGCTACTTCATAGATATGAACATCATGCTGAAATGTAGGTCAACACATCAAAAATAAATTTTACAAATTGAATATCAGAAAATTTCAAACTTTTTGTAATTAATTTTTAAGTTGATTAATTGAATGGATCAGAATTTATCCTCCTTCCCCCCTGTCCATCTGGAAAATTTGAAAATTTTCTTGAAAAAATGAGGTTTTGGCAAAAAAAAGCCAATTTTTTTATTCAGGATTTTTTAATTGAAACACTTTGACTTTCCTTAATGGGAATTTTTTGTTTTGTGGAATTAATTTGAATTATTTCATTTTGTGTCAGTTCAGTATTAAACTGTGTCATCCTGAACAACTGTGTTGCCCCAGAGGCAGTGTAGTTCAGGTGCCTCCTGCCCACAATCTTCTTTATGGGCCAGGCTTCCTAGCTGGGCTACAAATCCTTTGAGGAACCATAGTCTCCCCTCGTCTTGATCCACTGTGGTGTATCATGGCAGTTTTGTGGCCATGTTACATCATGGAAGATATAGTCTGGCTAGAAGCCAGTTTCATAGAAGAAAATGGGGACATAAGGCACCACGAATTCCCACACATTTTCTGGTTTTGATGAAAAATATTTTGTTTTCAAATGTTCATTTTTTCCCAACAAAACAAGATGTTTTCTATGAAAACAGACAATTTTCATTAAGAATGTCATTCAATTTTCTGTCAAAAACAGTTTCAATGAAAAAAAAATGTTGTCTAATCCTAGAAATTCCTATTTATATATATCTATATAGGAACAACACAGTTGTTCAGGATGACAGTTTAATACTGAACTGACCCAAAATGAAATTATATATATATATGTTACAATTTTAGTGGGGTGGGGATCATATCGTATACCTTGGGGAGATGCAGTTCTTACATCTACAAAGTCAATATATGTCTGAAGATAAATATGGTAGCTTCTGATTTCATTAATTTTATTATAGTGAACACATTTAGGGTTTTTAAGCAATTATTTACAAGTAGATGTTATTGATTTTTTTAATAATATGTCACAAATTGAGTGTCACCTCTCCCATGTCATGTGTAGCCCACCTCCTTGGGTGAAGGGAATGAGTCCAGGGAGCATGTGACTCTTTTCCTAAAGAGGAACACAGCTATGCTATTTTGGTGCATGTTTCCCCCTGCTACAGCTCCCATACACTAGCTTAGCAGCATACAGGACCATAATGACTCCTGAGCCAGCTGAGGGATAATTCCCCCAGAATAAGGCATTATGCAAGATGGCTGTAGGCTGTACTGTGCAGGTCCCCAGAAAGCCCTTGCATAGGGGAGGTGCTGGGGTTGGGACAGTGGAGGCCTATTGCTCTATGTATTGTGGGGGATTCTGGGAAGTCCTGTGTATGTTGTCATAATTTAGAGCAACTCTTGGGCTCCATCAGATGCAATGGGAGATATTTTGGCTCACACATCTACTCGTAATTAGGAGTTTTAAAGCCTCCAGGAGGTGCAGCTCAGATTCTAACCCAGCATGTTTAAGAGAGGGGCATTGTCTGACATCAATATATGCTACCAGTAGGGATAATGGCATTCATTATTAATTATGTTGGGCTAATGGCATGGGCTTCATTGTGTGCCTTATACTTTTTCTGAATTCTCTGTGCACTACTCTCCCTTCTACTCCATTATTTTGTGACTAGTGAATGATATAACACCTAGACATTGCTCGTGCAACGTAGTATTTCTTGCTATATGGCTTGCATATTGATGATTAATCTTAACTGAGGTCTGAAACACAGTGTCAGTATCAAATGTTTGAGGTTGGTGAGGATACTCAAAATGTCAAAGAAAAATAATTAAGTACAACATAGTAATAGGACATACCAGTGAACTTTCCCACCATGTGATTTCTATTGTCAAGACTCTAGAAAGAGTTGTCATCAAACATTCACATTAGACAAGTTAAATGTCTTCAAGTCAGCAAGGCCTGATGAAATACATTCTAGAAAATTCAAGGAGCTGACTGAGGAGATATCTGAGCCATTAGTGATTATCTTTGAGAAGTCATGCACAATGGGAGAGATTCCAGAGGACTGGAAGAGAGGATATATAGTGCCAATATATTAAAAGGGGAGTAAGGACAACTCTGGGAATTACAGACCAGTCATCTTAACTTCAGTACCCAGAGAAATAATGGAACATAATCATGCAATCAATCTGGAAATATCTAGAAGATAATAAGGTGATAAGTAACAGTCAACATGGATTTGTCAAGAACAAATCATATCAAACTAACCTAATAGCTTTCTTTGACAAGCCTTGTAGATAGGGGGAAGTGGTAGATGTTGTATATTTGGACTTTAGTAAGGCTTTTGTCAGTGTCTCACATAGAATCATAGAATCATAGAATATCAGGGTTGGAAGGGACCTCAGGAAGTCATCTAGTCCAACCCCCTGCTCAAAGCAGGACCAATTCCCAACTAAATCATCCCAGCCAGCGCTTTGTCAAACCTGATCTTCAAATCCTCTAAGGAAGGAGATTCCACAACCTTCCTAGGTAACCTATTCCAGTGCTTCACCACCCTCCTAGTGAAAAAGTTTTTCCTAATATACACCCTAAACCTCCCCCACTGCAACTTGAGACCATTACACTCCTTGTTCTGTCATCTGATACCATTGAGAACAGTCTAGATCCATCCTCTTTGGAACCCCCTTTCAGGTAGTTGAAAGCAGCTATCAAATCCACCCTCATTCTTCTCTTCTGCAGAGTAAACAATCCCAGTACCCTCAGACTCTCCTCATAAGTCATGTGCTCCAGCCCCCTAATCATTTTTGTTGCCCTCTGCTGGACTCTTCCTAATTTTTCCACATCCTTCTTGTAGTGTGGGGCCCAAAACTGGACACAGTACTCCAGATGAGGCCTCAACAATGCCGAATACAGGGGAATGATCACGTCCCTCGATCTGCTGGAAATGCCCCTACTTATACAGCCCAAAATGCTGTTAGCCTTCTTGGCAACAAGGGCACACTGTCGACTCATATCCAGCTTCTTGTCCACTGTAACCCCTAGGTCCTTTTCTGCAGAACTGCTTCCTAGCCATTCGGCCCCTACTCTGTAGCAGTGAATGGGATTCTTCTGTCCTAAGTGCAGGACTCTACACTTGTCCTTGTTGAACCTCATCAGATTTCTTTTGGCCCAATCCTCCAATTTGTCTAGGTCACTCTATATCCTATCCCTATCCCCAAGCATATCTACCACTCCTCCCAGGTTAGTGTCATCTGCAAACTTACTGAGGGTGCAATCCAGGCCATCCTCCAGATCATTAATGAATATATTGAACAAAACCGGCCCCAGGACCGACCCTTGGGGTACTCTGCTTGATACCGGCTGCCAACTAGACATGGAGCCATTGATCACTACCCGCTGAGCCTGATGATCTAGATAGCTTTCTATCCACCTTATAGGCAATTCATTCAGTCCATACTTCTTTAATTTGATGGCAAGAATACTGTGGGAGACCGTATCAAAATTTTTGCTAAAGTCAAAGAATAACACATCCACTGCTTTCCCCTCATCCATAGACCCAGTTATCTCCTCATAGAAGGCAATTAGGTTAGTCAAGCATGACTTGCCCTTGGTGAATCCATGCTGACTGTTCCTGATCACTTTCCTCTCCTCTAAGTGCTTCAGAATTGATTCCTTGAGGACCTGCTCCATGATTTTTCTAGGGATTGAGGTGAGGCTGACTGGCCTGTAATTCCCCGGATCCTCCTTCTTCCCTTTTTTTAAAGATGGGCACTACATTAGCCTTTTTTCAGTCATCCGGGACCTCCCCTGATCACTATGAGTTTTCAAAGATAATGGCCAATGGTTCTGCAATCACATCCTCCAACTCCTTTAGCACCCTCGGATGCAGCACATCCAGTCTCATGGATTTGTGCTCATCCAGCTTTTCTAAATAGTCCTGAACCACTTTTTTCTCCACAGAGGGCTGGTCACCTCCTCCCCACACTGTGCTGCCCAGTGCAGTAGGCCGGGATCTGACCTTGTTCATGAAGACAGAGGCAAAAGAAGCACTGAGAACATGACCTTTTCCACATCCTCTGTCACTAGGTTGCCTCCTTCATTCAGTAAGGGGCCCACACTTTCCTTGACCTTCTTGTTGCTAACATACCTAAGAAATCCTTCTTGATACTCTTAACATGACTTGCTAGCTGCAACTCTAAGTGTGATTTGGCCTTCTTGATTTCACTCCTGCATGCCTGAGCAATATTTTGATACTCCTCCCTGGTCATTTGTCCAGTCTTCCACTTCTTGTAAGCTTCTTTTTTGTGTTTAAGATCAGCAAGGATTTCACTTTTAAGCCAAGCTGGTCGCCTGCCATATTTACTACTCTTTCTACACATTGGGATGGTTTGTTCCTGCAACCTCAGTAAGGATTCTTTAAAATACCCTCCTGGACTCCTTTCCCCCTCATGTTATTGTCCCAGGGGATCCTGCCCATCAGTTCCCTGAGGGAATCAAAGTCTGCTTTTCTGAAGTCCAGGGTCCTTATTCTGCTGCTCTCCTTTCTTCCTTGTGTCAGGATCCTGAACTCAACCATCTCTTGGTCACTGCCTCCCAGGTCCCCATCCACTTGTGCTTCCCCTACTAATTCTTCTCGGTTTGTGAGCAGCAGGTCTAGAAGAGCTCTGCCCCTAGTTGGTTCCTCCAGCACTTGCACCAGGAAATTGTCCCCTACACTTTCCAAGAACTTCCTGTATTGTCTGTGCTCCGCTGTATTGCTCTCCCAGCAGATATCAGGGTGATTAAAGGTCTCCCAGGAGAACTAGTATCTTCTGCTAGTTGCCGGAAGAAAGCCTCGTCCACCTCATCCCCCTAGTCTGGTAGTCTATAGCAGACTCCCACCACAATATTACCCTTGTTGCTCACACTTCTTAACTTAATCCAGGGATTCTCAGGTTTTTCTGCAGTTTCATTCTGGAGCTCTGAGCAGTCATACTGCTCTCTTACATATAATGTGACTCCTCTACCTTTTCTGCCCTGTCTGTCCTTCCTGAACAGTTTATATCCATCCATGACAGTACTCCAGTCATGTGAGTTATCCCACCAAGTCTCTGTTATTCCAATCACATCATAATTCCTTGACTGTTCCAGGACTTCCAGTTCTCCCTGCTTGTTTTTCAGGCTTCTTGGATTTGTGTCTAAGCACTTAAGATACCTCACGGATCGTCCTGCTTTCTCAGTACAAGGTAGGAGTCCTCCCCTCTTGCACTCCTGCTCATGCTTCCTCCTGGCATCCCACTTCGCCAATTACCTCAAGGCTTTGGTCTCCTTCCCCTGGTGAACCTAGTTTAAAGCCCTCCTCGCTAGGTTAGCCAGCCTGCTTGTGAAGATGCTCTTCCCTCTCTTCGTTAGGTGGAGCCCGTCTCTGCCTGGCACTCCTCGTTCTTGGAACACCATCCCACGGTCAAAGAATCCAAAGCCTTCTCTCCAACACCACCTGCATAGCCATTCGTTGACTTCCACAATTTGACAGTCTCTACCTGGGCCTTTTCCTTCCACAGGGAGGATGGACGAGAATACTACTTGCACCTCAAATTCCTTTATCATTCATTCCCAGAGCCACATAGTCTGCAGTGATCTGCTCAAGGTCATTCTTGGCAGTATCATTGGTGCCCACATGGAGAAGCAGGAAGGAGTAGTGATCTGAGGGCTTGATGAGTCTCGGTAGTCTTTCCATCACATCGCGAATCCTAGCTCCTGGCAAGCAGTACACTTCTCGGTTTTCTGGGTCAGGATGGCAGATAGAAGGCTCAGTCCCCCTGAGGAGGGAGTCCCCGACCACCACCACCCACCTCCTTCTCTTGGGAGCAGTGGTTGTGGAATCCCCATCCTTAGGACCGTGCATCTCATGTCATCTAAACAACAAACTAGGGAAATATAGCCTAGTCAGAGTTACTATAAGGTGCATAAGTCATTGCAAAACCATTCCCAGAGAGTAGCTATCAGTGGTTCACAGTCAAGCTGGAAGGGCATATCAAGTGGGGTCTGCAGGGACTGGCCCTGGTTGTGGGTCTGTTCAATATCTTCATAAATGAATTAAATGCTGGCATAGAGAGTACACTTATCAAGTTTGCAGATAATCTCAAACTGGGAGGGGTTGTAAGTGTTTTGGAGGATCGGATTAACATTCAAAATAATCTGGACAAATTGGAGAAACGGGCTGAAGTAAATGGAATGAAATTCATTAAGGACAAATGCAAAGTACTCCACTTAGGAAGTACTCCACTTTGTATCAGCTGCACAGATACGAAATGACTGCCTAGGAAGGAGTACTGAGGAAAGGGAACTGGGGGTTATAGTGGATCACAAGCTAAATGTGAGGCAAAAGTAAAACACTGTTGCAAAAAAAAGCAACCATCATTCTGGGATTTATCAACTGGAGTGTTGTAAGCAAGACACGAGAAGTAATTCTTCCACTCTACTCCACGCTGATAAGGCCTCAACCAGAGTATTGTGTACATTTCAGGAAAGATGTGAACAAATTGGAGATAGTCCAGAAAAGAGTAACACAAATGATTAAAACATGGCCTATGAGAAAAGATTGAAAAAAATGGGTTTGTTTAGTCTGGAGAAGAGAAGACTGAGGGCGGGACATGATAACAGTTTTCCAGTCCATAAAAGGTTGCAACAAGGAGGATGGAGAAAAACTGTTCTTGTTAACCTCAGAGGATAGAATAAGAAGCAGTTGACTTAAATTGCAGCAAGGGCAGTTTATATTGGACATTAGGAAAAACTTTCTAACTATCAGGATTATTAAACGCTAGAATAAATTGCCTAGGGAGGTTGTGGAATCTCCAACATTGGAAGTTTTTAAGAACAGGTTAGACAAACACCTGTCAGGAATTGTCTAGTTATTACATAGCCTTGTCTTGAGTCCAGGGGACTGGACTAGATGACCGATTGAGGTCCGTTCCAGTCCGACACTTCTGTGATTCAGTGCACTCTGTATACCTTAATATATGATAGTGTACTAATCAGCCCTTTATTATTAATGGTTATACTGATTCCAGTACATTTTATTAATTAATTTTGTTCTTGGCACATAGCAAATCCCAGCTGTTCCTAATGAATTCAGTCTAAGAGCTCATCCATCTGTGTTTTTAGTATGACAGTGAGCATGGCACATGTCAGCAGCTCCCTCCCCACCTATGTTCAGCTAGATACAAAATAGATAGAAAAAGGTATGTAGCAACATGCTTTATATTGCTAATGCATTTTGGCCAGTCTTTTTAAAGCATTTTAATTGACATTAATGCAAATTGTTTGTCCTTTCCTAGTGTCTGATATATTACTGGCCAGTCATTCACAGTTGTATTTGCATATGCTTGTATTTCATAGTATCTTTGCTTTGGTTGTCTGCTAGTGGCTGCCTCGATAGCATCTAAAACGTCTTTATAGCATGGATCATATCTTAATAGAGTGATTGTGTCACTTCCCCTCCCATTCACAGCTTTGCAGAGCACTTCCTCTCTCACTGATGACTGAACCCAATCTCTGTGGCAATTACAGTAATTGCTTATATAGAAAAGTCAGTATTAATGAATGTTTAACTTCTTTTAATTTGATTTAGCAGCTAAGAGGCCTAGCTGTGATTTAAACTTATGTTCCTTTACACTTCAGACAAGTGATACACTTACCACTACATTTTAATATAAATTAAATGCCCATCCCACTCTCCATGTACCACCAGCAAATGTTTCACAGACCACTTGTGGTGCACAAGCCACCATGGAAACCACTGATTTATACTTTCTGCAGCAAGTTCTAAGTGGGGAAATTTTTGTCATCAGATCATATTTCACTATCGTCATGGTCCAACCCATAAAAGTAAAGGACTGGGAATCACAAGATTTGTGTTCTCTTCTTGCTGTGCTATTAATTTGCTGTGTATATGGGCAGTTATTTGACCACTGTGTGCCTTGGTTCCCCATTTGTAAGACTGAAATAATATTAAGTTACCACACAAGAACTGTGAGGACTGACTTCATTAATGTTTGTAAAGTGTTTGGAGATTCTCACATGGAGGGCACTGTAGAAGTCCAAACATCAAAATCCTCGAGAGGAGAAAAATGCTGTACCAGAACATCAAACAGGGTTTTTGTCTTTTATTAAGGTAGCAGTTGTTTATGATCAAAATCAGACAATATATCTAATTTATAGGGTGAAAACATGAGATTTTGCCTCCTACTCCTCAAATCAGAGTCATTCTCATCCTGTTCATATCTGCATGCAACATTAGATAAAAAAGCCACTACCATAGAAAGCAGGGCCGGTGCTACCATTTAGGCGGACGAGGCGGTTGCATAGGGCGCCAAGATTTGGGGTCGCCAAAAAGCGGCGCCTCCAAATTTGTTTTTTAAGTGTTTGAGCGGCCGCTGCCCTGGGAGGGAGAGGGAGTCTGAGCTGCTGCCGGCAGGCCAGGGGTTCCCCTGAGTCAGCGCACCGCCGGCAGCCGGCAGCCCAGGGGTTCCCCTAAGTCAGCGCACCGCCGGCAGCCGGCAGGCCAGGGGTTCCCCTGAGTCAGCGCGCCGCTGGCAGCCGGCAGCCCAGGGGTTCCCCTGGGTCAGCGCGCCACCGCCGGCAGCCGGCAGCCCATGGGTTCCCCTGGGTCAGCGCGCCACCGCCAGTAGCTGGCAGCCCAGGGGTTCCCCTGGGTCAGCGCGCCACCGCCAGTAGCTGGCAGCCCAGGGGTTCCCCTGGGTCAGCGCGCCACCGCCGGCAGCCGGCAGCCCAGGGGTTCCATCGCACAGTCGCTGCTTTGCTTCTCCCGCCTCCCAGGCTTGCGGTGCCAATCAGCTGTTTGGCGCCGCAAGCCTGGGAGGAGAATTAGAGCAGGACAGCGTCCTCAGAGAGGACGCAGAGCAGAAGTGAGCTAGGGTGGGGAGGGCGCCTCAGGGCGGAGTGGGGGGCGGGGAGCTGCTGCAGGGCTGGGGGGGCGCAAGGTGGAAATTTCGCCTAGGGCGCGAATCTTCCTTGCACCAGCCCTGATAGAAAGTGATGTTGGTCATATCTCAGTGATCATGTAAGCACATGCATATACTGATGAGTCTGGAAATCTCAAAGAAGTCTGACAACTTAGTTTTACACTTAATAGCTTCTTAGATGTCTCAATGACAACCCATTGGTTTCAGGGTATTTCACTATAATCATGATCTCAGTTCTGTCACTGAGCTCATTGTCTTTAGGGGCATTACATTTAATTCAGATCATGTCCATCTTCTTCATATAGCTGCATCAATCAGTTTTAACTGAATGAGTGAATGTTATACGTGTCTGTATTATGTTATAAATAATACAACAGTGATCTTAGGTCTACTACAAATGATTTAATGCAAGCTTTGTGTCTAGTCAATCTTTGGACTCTCTAATCTTAATTTTCCTCCATTCTAAAAATAAAATCACACACTGCTGGTATGATAGAAGAACCTATTTAGAAGAGAATTGTACAGTAGTTCAACAAAAGCTGGAACCCTACAGTAGCAGTGTGATCCTGGAAGCAAAGAGGTTTAATTGTGGCATATATATTAGATATTCTTTGCACTGTTTTAAAAACTAATGGCCCTCTGCATGGGATTAATTAATCAGATAATCCTATTTTCTGTTGTAGTTAGAGTTTCCTGTTACCAAGTATAAAAATGTTGACTCACTGCAGGCATGTCCCAAGGTGGCTGAGCATGGCATGGCAACTCCTTCCTCATCTAGTGCCATAGGCGTAGTTTGACTTTTATGTTTCGGGGGGACAGTTCCAGTCAGGTCAATGGGGCCATTCGTGGTGTGGGGAGGAATTCCATGCCTACCCTAGGCTTGCAGTTTGGGGAGCGGGCCGTGAGACGCTTTGTTTACCTCGCAGCTCCCAGTGGCCATGGTTCGCCATTTACCAATGTCCAAGGGCTTACCCTGAACAAGCCGCAAACCAAGTTTGGGAACCCCTGCTTTAGTCCTATCCCTGCTAGGGGGACAGCAAGTCAAATGTCCTTACAAAAAGTTCTTCAGACCCAACTCTGGGCTTCGTTGTCCCCACACAGTTCTCTCAGGGTTTTCAGTTGTCCTTATCCCCTTCTCATGGTCTTATTCCACTTTCCTCGGTGCCTAGTAGAGGACCTCAGGCCCTCCCATTACACTGGGTTCCAGAGACCCTATAACCAGCACCATCAGACTCCTTGCTGCTGCATTACTAGATTTCTTCCATAGCCTTTTTCACACCTGCTTTCCACAGCGTCTCTAAGTTCACCCTCTTCTTTCATGTCTAGGACTCACAGGGCTTTCCCCTGGAGCCCTCCAAACTAAATGTACACACTAACCCACTTTTGGCCTTATGGGCTTGACCTTTCATCCCTCTCTGTTCCCCAACTGAATGCCTTCCAGGAAGTCCAGATCCTGCCCTGTTATCAGGGATCACCACTAGTGTTTGGTCCTCCCCAGTGGCTGCTCTGTATGTTTCCTGGCCTATTGCCAGACTCTGCTGTTCAGGAGAGGGTCCCCAGGCCAGCTATCTCTCCAGGCTTCCTCTTTGATGCTAACAGTCTCTTCACTCTCTGACACCAAGAGAGGGACTGCAGCATTCTTTCCCTCTCTCCTCTTAGCCTCCTTCTAATCTGTGCTTCCTTTCTTTATAGTCACCACCCAGGTCCTTCCCCAGATGGGCTTTATCTATAATTAAACCTGGACCACCTTCCAGGGTTCAGCTAAGTAGTATATTGTCTTCTGAGGCTCACATTAATGCTTTCATTGCTTGTGTGGGGTATACACCTCATCACAGCAAGCTATTTCTGAGTAAAAAAGAAGGGGTGGGGATGATACTTTCCCTATCATCAGAGTAACCTCATTCTTGCATAAGATTGTAATTGGCTAAAAAATCAAATATAATTAAATATAAGTATTTAAATAAATATTATTTCAATATAATTAAAGCAAGGGGATGATGTATATTTTCTGACATGGAAATGCACATGGATTTATCAGTAGATACAGTCCGTTGTACTTCAATTGAATGAGGGTGTCTGATTTGTTCAAACTCTGTGCTCCAACTGGTAACTTCCATCAAAATCCCCATGCACATGTACACAGCAAACCTGGCTCCTTTAGTATAACTGGGAAGTCCCCAGATTGGACTATTACAGATTTTACAAGTGCTGCTTAATAGACTATATAGGCAGTTGCATCTTGGAGAGGTGATTCTTGTCATTTGTGGTGCAGATCTCTCTGCACATATTGTTTGCAGACATCAGTAAAAGTTGGTTGTGTTGGCCCAAAATCATTTATCAGGTGCATGGCTGATATGTACATGATATTCACAAGTAGGCAAGCAAAAAAAAAAAATTACAAGGTATCAAAATCAGGACTACTCCTGAACAGTGGCATTAAATTTAACACATAAATGGCAGAACTGGGTATGAAGGGGACATCAAGGCACATTTTTTCAAATAAACCTGGCCCCAGCAGCACTAAGCTCCATCTACCAGTTAGTTCTCACTAACTAATTCTCACTCTTATAAGAAGTACTATAATCACATAAACCAGAATCTACACATTGAGAACTGGAGGATCAGAGTCCTTCATCCCATTAGAAAGAGTTGTACTTCAATTATCTCTGCACTTCCTTTTATGTCCTCCAGTTTTCTCACTTCCCTTCTTCCAGTCTATCCTGGTGCTCTCCATTCCTTTTCCTACTCTCCCACAGCTCTACTTTGTTATTGCTGCCCTCCAGCTAAGCCTGACCTGACCCCCCCGAAGCCAGTATCCTGGGTCAAACAGAAGATCTTTGTCCGAATATCTAGATGAAAAAGGGGAGCTTGGGCTCCAGTTGAGAGGTAACTGACAGGTGCAAGAGGCTACCAAGCAATCCAGAGAGGCCCTACCATGGTCTGAGCATAGCAGCATCTCAACCTCCTTCAATTTTGCCACAGCTCCTAGAAGTTACTTGGCATTGGCTGCCAAAAACAGGAATAATCCCAGCCAAACAGGGATTGTTGGCAGTTATATTAATACCAAATATTAACTACATTTGAATTTTAAAGAGACTTTTTCTAATTATTCTAAGATCTTCAATCTTGGAATATATTTTGCCCAGGATATTTATTAGCTAACAGAAGGCACATTAAAATTGCTCTCTAAGTAAGCTCTTTCATGAGATTGTATTTATCATAAAAGAACACGCTAAATAGGCCTAAGTATTACCCAGGAAACATTGCCTAAAAAGAATCCTAATGTAAAATTGACCTTGTCTCTACTTGGGTTAGTCTCTAAAGGACTAAAGCGAAACACAAAATCCTAACACCCTTGAGGAAGTTTGGATTAGAATCTAATTCCACATCCAAACTTCACATCTTGCTCCTCCAGAAGATCCTCTTCATCCCCATTTTACCCCACTCCAGCTTTCTGTGGGGATTCCACATGGCTCTGCCTTGGGCTTCTCCCTCTACACTTGATATCTGGGTAATCTCATCTGCAAACACAAATTCAACTGCCATCTCTATGTGGACAGCTCTGGCTATCTACTCTTCTGTCCAAACTGAAATGCCAGCCCTGTCTCTCACCTGTCTCTCCGATATATCCTCATTCATCAGTTCAAGCTCAATATGGCTAAAACGGAGTTCTTAATCTCCCCCACCTTCCATGCCACCTACATTCTTGACTACTATTGTAGCCTGATTGATTATTGAAATTATAAATTTATTGGGGTGCAAACAGGTTCTTTCATTCTTTCATAGGCTGCAACTTATACTTAATAAAGATGAAATTGGTGAAACAAACTTTGAACTTTAGTTAATACAGATATATAACAAATTATAAAAAATATATAACGTATACAGGAGACAAGTACAGTAATTCAGGCTGTTGCAGAAAGCCCACATTCTGCACAATACACTGAAATGGGGTGGGGAGGGGAGAGAGGTTGGCTTGTGCAGTGGAATTGTGTAGTTTGTCCTAAGTTAATATTTTAGCAGTATTCTTTTTTTAATTTTCTTTAGGTATGCAATGGCCTTATACGTTTTTTGCGGTGTTGTTGTAGCCGTCTGATCTCAGGCTGGAGACACAAAGTAGATGAAGTAATATCTTTGATTGGACCAACTTCTATTGGTGAAAACGACAAGTTTTTGAGCTACACGGAGCTCCTTTTCACCAACAGAAGCTGGTCCAATCAAAGATATTACTTCACCCATACTTGATTCTCTTATAAATTTATCGTTCTGGTATTTTTTTAGGGTTCACCTGTTCAAATGGTTCACCCCTCAAGTATGCCACTTTTATTTTAAACTAGTGTTTTAGCCTTTTGCTGTACCAAACCCCTTTACATTTGCAAAGTAAAAGTCATTGTAAACAGACCCTTTGTATGTCCTAAACAATAAACCTAATTTATTATCCAAAAAGCAAGTGCGGTAAATGGGCTCTCACTCATTTCTTAGCCAGACTATTATTCCTGTCCAATTTCTTCAATTAAGGGACAATAAAAAAGACCTAGTACCTACTTTAAAGATTTAAACAAGCAGGAAAAATTGTAAAGCCAATTCATACATCAAATTCTTAGTGTATCAAGTTCCATTTGAAAAACTTCAGGGAACCTATTAATCCCTCCAATATTACGGTAATTTTTAGGACCGCTCAACCTCTTTTTCTAAATGGTGAAAAGGTTTTCCTCTAAAGGTTATCACAGCTTTTACTACTGCCAAGGCTCTGGTGAAACAGATGTTTTCTCACAGGTGTTCTTTCATCAAAAATAAAATCAGAAAAAGAGACCCACTTCACTTGGTAAGCTATTTCAAAATTGTTTGTAAATACTGTTAAAAATTCAATAAAAGTTCCACTTCCCTTCTTACACACAGGTTTTGGGGATAATGAAAAGGACTAATAAACTTAAAAGCTGGGAAATGTCAATGGTAAATTGGGATGTTTTAATTCCCATAATTTTCATGGCTTTAACATTAACTACTGCTTCCTCAACAGGCCAATAACCTTTGATGACTGAAAGAACAAAACGATTATCTAAACTCCTAATATGACAAACCAGTAACTCTCAAATAAGGAAGTTAACATAAATACACACCTGCAGTCCTTGCACAATCATTTACATAAGCTGTTATAACTGGAAAAATCTAGGCAAAAGGCCTAATTTAACAAAGGGAAAAGAGGTGTGGAGAAGCTAACTGTAAGATTTGTAATCAAGTAATGCTCTCTTAATATAATGTAGCAGAGCATGATTGGTCCCACAGGTGATTAAACCATATGGCAGAAATATATCTGTATATAAAATTGAAGCAACTGGTAACAAACAAGATATAAATAAGTTTTATCATGTTAATTATAGCTGTATCAGGAAAAGATCTGTCCTCAAAGGTGTCAATCAATCCTGTAAAGGCCAAAAATGAATCCCAAACCATGTTGGGGTGCTGCTCCTCAGTATCAGTCTCAATAGTGTGATCATCTGGCTGAAACTTTTCCTTCGGGCCTGGAGCTGAGCAAGAATTTTCATGCTCCATATATAAAACAAGAAGTCCTTGTTGGAACCAGCAAGCAAGATGTAACTATTGGGACTAATGTTTAATTTCACAACAGTTAAACGCCATCTATGCAACCTGATGCAGTGGTGACATCAGCAGCTGGAAATATACCCGATCTAAAGGAACTTTTCTAATTAAAGTATGAAACAAAGTGACTCTTTCTGATTGAATTGATGAGACTACTGGTAACACACAGTATGTCTGTGCATGCTGCTTTTTACTGAATGGGCATTCATATGGGGAAAGGGAACAGGCTGTTATGTAATATGTGGTGGTACAAGGTATCACTGTTCAGGGTAAAGGTAAAAAGCCCATAGAAAATTCTGAAAGCATAATCAAACTAAAGGATAAAAAAATGGCCCCACCTTGTTATCAAGACTGGGAAGTGGTCTCAGAGCTATATTAATACTAGGTATTCTAATTAATAATGTGCCATTTATTTATGCCTCAGTTGTTTCATATTTTTTCACATCAAAATATAATAAAATGTATTGTGTTTTCAAGGTAGCAGCCTTCTACTCCATCCGTCTTGTGGATAAAAGTTTACCCTATCAGTCACAAGTTGGAAAAATGGCTAGCATAAAGGTAAGAATTTGTTCAGTTTGTGGTGAGTGTGTTAGACACAGTCACTACAACTCTAAAGGATTTAAACTTTTTAATATTATTAGAGCGCAACAGTTAGTAAATTGGTGATTTGCAAAATGTTCTCAGAAAGTTGGAGAGGAAAACCTAGATGCCTTGCCATTATATATATATGTACACACACATATACATACACACACCCACACACCATTTGAGATAAGAGTTTGGGATCTGTGACTGCTCACTTAATAACCCTAATTCATGTTATTTAAAGGAACATTGTGCTGTGTTCAGTTCTTTGTATGTATCACTCACTGCTTCATTGTCAATTTTTAACCCTGACAGACTCATCTAACAAATATGCTTCTGTCTAAGCAGTAGGTCAACAAAAAAATGACATCTTGAAGGAGCAACTGAACTTGCCTCCCCTGGCAGGATATCAACCTGACACCCAAATGTGGAGAACATTGAAGACCACCTGTCACTCTGTGAGGGACTATCAGTATATATGCAGATGTTATGTGTTGGAGGTTATCGTGCCTGTGTGCAGACAGGTGAACAGAAATGACCAGTAAAATTAGTTAGAAGGGCTAGCTGCCCTTTCTAATATGGCCAGTGCAGTTAAAGTTACCAGCAAAAGAGGAACCTATAGCATGGATGGATAGTACTGCATAGTAACTAATTGAACAAGCTATAATTGTTCGGGAAACTAGATGTGTTGTCACCATTCCAAGCTTTTATTTGAAACCTTTACTAAAAACTAAGATTGGGCAGATAGTTGTCACTCCAGTTTCCGCTTTTGAGAACATCACCATAATTAATAGTCATTCAGATTATCAAAGCATGACTATAAATTTAATTCCTCAGTTGTTTGCGCCAGATGGCCCATTAGTGTTTTTATTCTTAAGCGATTAACAAAACAAAATTGTAGCTCTGTGTGTGGGTGGAATAGGAAAAGGTGTATAAAAGATGTTATCAACCTCCGAATCCCAACAGGCTGGATCACCGCATCTTTTACATATCTTTTCCTATTCCACCCGCGCATGTCCAGGACCATATGTGATAACATTTTAGCCTTTAACCACACGTGGTATTCCAGCTAACCACAGTTAAACTTCTGACCTCTGGCACAAGCCTTTTGTTTCAATAAATCATGTATGTCAACGTGATCTAACTGTCTAGCTACACAATTGGAAAAAGGTCCTCAAGAACTCCTTATGTCAAAAATAACTGGCAAGATTGCATGTACCTGTTAGTTTGTGATCACTTTGAGAACACCGGATGTGTGACCTGGGATTACAGCCTGTGGTCTATTTCACCCACCTCTGCTCACTCCTACCACAATCTATTATTTTTAGTCCTTAATGGCTCTTAACATTGCCTCCTTTAATACAGCAAACCTCAACAACCCTATTATTCATGTTTTCCTATTTGCTGTTACATCTTAAATAACTTCCATTATTATTTCTATATGCATGCTTAGCAAATAAATGATGTTTTACCCAAAACTATACACCCTCCAAGATCAGGTCAGAGATTAATGGTCAACACTGGACAACAAAACCAATCTGCCATTTCTCAGGCCTGTAACCTGGGCAGCATCTTTTACTCTGACTTCTCTCTAGGTCCTCACATCTAGGTCATATCTAAGTCTTGCCAATTCTTTCTGCATAACATATCTAAGAAGTGGCCTTTCGTAGTTTTCTACAGCTAAAACTTTAATCCAGGCTCTTATCTCACATTTCGATCTACAGCAACAATCTTTATTCCAGCACCACTCTTATCCATTCAGAATGCTGCTGTACAGATTATTTTCCTAGCCTGTTTCTTTGACCTTGTCGCCCTTCTCTTTGTATCCCTTCACTGACTCCTTTTCTCTGTTGTATCAAACATAAGCTACTTGTGTTCAGTTGCAAGACTCTCAACAGTCAATCGTCACCCTATCTATTTTCTCTCATTCAGCTTTGAAATTCAGTGGGGTGGATTCCCACATCTGATTGGCCCATGATGCCTGCCACCAATGCGCACTTCTTAAGTTTTAAAACAATCGCCCATGCTCTCTCACATGTTGTCCTGCACACATCTGCAGAACTAACTCAAATCCTCCTTAAAATTCTGCAGAGATGCTTTAAAAAAACTGGATAACAGTTGGGATGCTGGTGTGCTGAGAGCACTACTTATCATGCTATCTCATTGTTTCCTTGTACTCCCCACATCTATCTCCATCCATCTGTTGTCTTTTATCTTGACATACTTAAATTGTGAGCTGTTTGGGCAGGGACCCTCTTTTTGTTCTGTTTATACAACACCTAGCACAATGGGGTTCAGGTCCATGACTGGGACTCTTAGACCCTATGATAACACAAACAGCAACTTGCACCTCAGTGGCCATCTTCAAAAAACTTTTCCAGGAACTAATAATAAATTCAAATCTAATTTCTCCAGCCATGGAATTGCAGTTCAGCCTGGCTTTGTTTCTTTTAGTACCTTTAAAAATGTAAATCATTATTCCCTGCTTCCTTCCCCCCTCCCCAAGAACTATTTCTCTCTTCCTAAACACACTTACAAAGAACCTTTTAAACTCTTGATAGAGAGTCCTTTGCTAGTGTGTGTGCATGTGTGTGTGTGTATAGATATAATTCAATTAAGAAGTTTTAAATTACAAAAATCAAATCTTGAAGAGGGCAAATAATTCTCAGCAAGTCATTTATTCAGCATATTTTGCCTTTTTATGAACCATCAGCGCATAATTTAGGATTGATTTGTTATTTAAAATTCTTTGCTAGATAATTTCTGAGACAGAGTCTTTTATGTTCAATGGGACTACTCATGACAGGCTACTGCAAAAGTCTTTGCAGGACTGAGGTCCAAGGATTACTCAAAGGGCTAGATTCTACCCTCACCCATGTTACATATCTTACATCTTATTCATATGGATTTAAGAAGGGTCCCTCACAGTGACTAAAGGTTCAGTTGGACAACTTGCATGCATAAAGTTAAGCACATTTATAAATCTTTGAGGATCATGGCCTTTAGTCTGTCACTCATTCATCAGCCATTCAAAAATCAAGCTGTGCCAATTAGATTTGACTGGACATAGCCATCACATGGTATGTTTCTGTTCCATGATTGTTGAGTGTTACTCTTAGAATCAGGCCTATGGTGAGTATACTTGTGTTTATGAATTCAAGTTTTGCTTTTCATGACAATTACCATTATTAAACACATTTACTTTCCCAACTCCTTTACTTTCTATTATGTTTTTTGCTATAATAGTCTCAGAACGCATTCAAGAGAGTGATGCAAACCCAATTTAATCACATTTAAAAATTAAAAAGGATTTTTGCAGAAGTTTGTTGACTCTTTGTCCAGCTTATTAGAATTCTCATTGATACATCATAATTTTCTATTACATAGCTGCTTATCTATTTTTCTTACTAAGCATATCTTAAAGTAGAATTAACAGACACCAACAATTCTAATTCAGTGTTATGCATGAATGACATTTCACTTTTTTGGAAAAGTATATTCTACTGCAAAGACATATTGAATCTTGCATGTGCAAAAAAATGTCATCCCTGGACAAGACTGCTGTGGAATTACCATAGTTATCTTTATAATTGGAATCGAGAGAGCATAAAATATATTCTCTCTTTTAACTGACACATACATCCACAGGCTGGTTTCTACTTCCCAGATTCTTCCCTTAGATGTACCACAGAATGAAAATTGGAGATATCCTTACATCCGTTCAGCTGTTGTTTCAACAGGATCAAATTAGGAGCTTGTACTAATAACCTGAGGATGATAGAATCATATTAGAAACACAGCTTGCAGCCCATTTAAGACACTGTAATCAAAAGCAACTTGATTTTAACAAGCTGTGATCTAAACTGCAGAGTCAAAATGCCAATGTATTTAATGCATTTGACAGACTTATCAAGGTACTGACATGATAAAATGCTTATAAGGCATTCAAAGTTGGGTTAGTACAGAAATGAGTCCACCTGATACCTCATATAAACATATGTAGACAGACAGGCTAGAATCTGCTCAGGCTTCTCTTCATCTCCTTGCTAAGATTTCCATACATCCTACTGTGGGGGTTGCAATGAAGGAGATGTTCTTTCCTAAGTAGGAAGTTACTTTTATGCTGTAGCTTAAAGCAAAGTTCTTTGGGTTACCACCACACACAGCAGGGCAGCATCTCACCTTCTTTCCCTCCATGTCTTGCACTCTAAGTGTTAAGATGTACAGGGTTGCTATGCTCAGTCAATTGTACAGATTTAAGAGAAATGTATTTCAATGAGCTAGAAATAGATATTACTACATTACAAGGTAACCACAACTAGGGTGTAAACTAACAACCTTCTTCATCAGCCTGGGAATTATCACCCACTCTCAAATCAGTTTTTAGCTCTTGCCTCCCCAAACAATCACCAAATTCACCAGAGAAAAGACAGTTGAGGCTTTCTGCCCAACCACAACTCTCAAGGCTTCCCACCTTGGGTCTCCCTTCTCCAAGTACTATTATGTGAAACTGTACTACACCATACTTCACTTCTATCTTCCCCTTCCTTTTTATAGGAAACAACTATCCCTTCCTCAGTACCTGATTATGAACAGGGCGGGCTGGTCCCTCGCCTCTGGTCCTTAAAGGAGCAATTCAACCTGTCATACAGGGTTTGAACGCGTTGAAGACACGGCTTAATGCTTTGTCGGTTGTATGTGCACTCTGCATATATGCAGGATAACCACAGTATTTCCTTCCCCCCCCCAAAAAAAGAGTTGTCAAACCAAAGGCAAGGGAGGGGGGGAGTGAACACAGAAGAAATGGATGATAGGACACAATGAGGAGGCAAATGAGGGTCTAGAAAGACAATAGGTACAATAAAATAAAATCTCACTATCAGCGCTGTGGTGATTTTGGTTATGAGTTTCAGTATATTGCAAAATTTGAAATGTAAATCTAAAAGAAAATATTAGTCTGTCTCTCTTAATGTTATACTATCTAGGAAGAAGAGAAGATAGGGGAATATTAGCCTGCAAACCATACAATCTACTTAAAAAAGCCAATTGCATCCCTAGTGCAACTCTGTAGCCTTTAGTGAGTTACATCAGCGATGAATTTGCCCTATGATTTTTGAGTTAACAAATGGAGAGATATTACTTATAATAGGTTCCAGAAAGAAGCAAGAGCCTTTAAAACAAACAAAAACAACAAACAACAACAAAAACAAAACTATCTGCTATTGAAATGGCATTTGTTACAGCAGGAGAAAAATAAGTTGTTCCCCCAAATGCTCAGATTAATGAAGCAGGATGGATGGGAAATGAGAAGTGGCCTGTAGAATGCTATAAGTCTCTAATATTTGTAAGGTACAATTTTGACTAGCTGTATTATGACTCTACACAAGGTAAACATTAGTAAATGCAAACTGATAGTTATAAAAAACATGTTTTGGTGATTGTAGTCTGTTTCCCACACACACACGCGCGCACACACACACAGTTGTGTCCATAGGAACATCAGAATGTCCTTTTAAAATGAAATCCTTTGTCATAATTACTTACTACTTCCTATCATTACTAGTTTTATTAGCCCACTTATGTAGCACTGTAAATATACTGGTTGCTATACTGGTTGCTTCTCTGAAGCGCTTACAGTCCAACACAGACAATACAGAACATGAGACATATAAGACCAAGGTGAGAGAAATATACAGGTAAGGAGAAATATAGGCAAGGTCGTTAGTGGTACAGGTACAATATTGTCCAGCATAGATATAAACTGTATCAGATCACCGATCAGGAGAGTAATTTATGGTAGAAGCAGATTTTAAGGAGGGATTTGAAGGACGACAGGGGGTGCTTGGCAGCTAAGGAGTGAGAGACTGTTGTACTTAGGCAGCAGCATAAAAGACACAAAGCTGAGTGGGAGAAGTAAGGAGAGGGGAATAGGAAGAACATAGGGAGCAAGAGACGGGCAAGGAAGCACAATCTCACCCCAAGCTCCCATAGAGGTGGAGAGGACAGCTCTGCTGTGCCTCCAATGCAGCGATGTGATTTTAAAGCTCAGTCTAGCCAATAGAAATGACATAAAGGTTCATAATCTGAGTACAAAATTATAAATTAGATCTAGCTATCTGTCACACCACTATAAAAGCAAAGAAAGCAAACAAAAAGCAATGATTTTATACATCATGTCTGCTTATGTATTCTTTCAGAGAGAATTTGCTTAGCAGATATGAGAGGAGAGGAAGGTATTTTTAGATAAACTAAGTGTTTGATTAGAAATGGCAAACTGTAGGAGTTTGTTATTTCATGAACTGGATATTTTAAGATCATCCTGCTTTTCAGGAGCTATTCTTTAGAAAGAATGATTTTAATGTCTATCTACAGAATACTTTAAAAAAAGAAAACTAGAATAGCTCTTTATGGGGTTCATTGTAGCGTAGAATAATCCCACAGATAAAATGAGTGTCCTGGTAGTAAGGTTCACTGTCTTTCTGAATTATCAGTGCAATTTACAACACTTCAACATATGTAGACACCCACTAAGGAGCTGACCTGTAAGTTTATACACCCAAGTGAATGCTGCCTGCTTTTTTATCATCACCAGCAAGAGCCAGACAACAGAGAACATGTTCTGATCCTGGTTTGCTATTGATTTCAAATGATGAAGTATACTATGAAGCAGAAAGAATGATGCTTTGCCATAAGCTAAGTTGGAACAAATGCTGTAAAAGCCACAAAATGTTTTAACTTGCAAATTGAGTGAACATAATATGAAACTATGCAAGGTCTGTGAATACATCTAGCATTGCCATTTAGAAATGTTATTAAAAATGATTTTTTTTCACAACGGGGGGATTCAAATCTACCACTTTTATGTTTTAACCGCTAAAACACTTATTTCTTCTTCCAGTGCTGGTCCCTATGTATATTCCCCATGTGAGTTTGCATGTGTACCATGCACTTGAGACTGGAAAGACTTGCAAGTAGTGTTCATTGGTCTGCGCCTGTGCCCTGGAGATCCTCATGCTCAGCAATGACAGTATAAAAGGAAGGTGCAGACGAACCACCTCTTCTGTTCCATCTCACCATTGTATGGCCTGAGTCAAAATTCTCTGGGTCCACAGCATCTTCACACAGTTTCTTATCTGTAAATATTATTGTATATAGTTTTAGTAGTCTTATAGTTAGTGTAGATTAGTTTTCCCTACCTCGGGGACCCTCTCTTGGTCAGCAGTGACCACCAGCTTGGCATTTACTGCCTTGGGAAGGCACTTTTCTCTATCAAGTGCAGCATCTGCCACTCCTTCCCTCTTGGGACCTGAGAAGGATGAGAGCGTCAACTGAGAAGTACCTTATAGAAAATACAATGAGACCCTATTCAGAGCCATGCCAGTGAGACACATTCTGCTCCCCCCGTTCTCCCGCTACATGTACGTTGGCCTCAGTCCACAAGCAGCTCCTCTCCAAGCACAAGCTCTGGAGCAGAGGCTAAATGTAATATATCCAAAGTTCCATTGTATTGGGCTTCTCATGAGAATAAGGGACACTCCTAGACACAAGAACAGATCCCCTTATGGATCTTCTCCCAAGAAAAAGGATCCCTCTTTGACTCCTTTCAAATTAGGGGAACAAAGAGGGAACAAAACCTGGGGAATTATACACCAATCAAGCTAACTTCAATACCTGGAAAGGTACAAGAGCAACTTATTAAACAATCTATTTGTAAGCACTTTACAGAATAATAGGATTATAAGAAATACCCAAGCATGGATTTTTCAAGAACAAATCATGCCAAACCTAATTTCCTTCTTTGATAAGATTACTGGAATAGTGGATAGGGCACCAGTAGATGTTATATTTCTTGATTTTAGTATGGATCTTTGACAATGCCACTTGACAATTGGATGAAAGGCCATACTCAAAGAGCTTTTACCAATGGTTTGTTGTCAAACTGGGAGGGTATATTTAGTGGGACCCCACAGATAAAAAACAAATATGGAGATACATCTATTTCATAGAATTGGAAGGGACCCTGAAAGGTCATCAAGTCCAGTCCCCTGCCTTTGCTAGCAGGACCAAATACTGATTTTGCCCCAGATCCCTAAGTGGCCCCCTCAAAGATTGAACTATAACCTGGGATTTAGCAAGCCAATGCTCAAACCACTGAGCTATCCCTCCCCTCATGTCAGTCTTGGGTCTGGTACTATTCAATATTTTCACTAATGAGCTGGCTATTAGAGTGGAGAGTATATTTATACAATTTTCAAGCTCAAAGGGGCTGCAAGCATTTTGGAGGAAAGGATTAGAATTTAAAACAACCTTCACAAATTGGAGAATTGGTCTGAAATCAACAAGATGAAATGCAATAAAGATAAGTGCAAAGTAGTTCACTTAGGGAGGAAATAATCAAATGCACAACTACAAAATGTGGAATAACTGTCTCAGTGATAGTACTGCTGAAAAGAATCTGGGGTTATAGTGAATCAAAAACGGTTGATGAGTCAACAATGTGATACAGTTGCTAAAAAGGCAAATATTATTCTGGGGTATATTAACAGGCGTGACATATGCAAGATTTGGGAGGTAATTGTGCCATTCTACTTGGCACTGGTGAGACTTCAGCTGGAGAACTGTGCCCAATTCTGGGTACCTCACTTTAAGAAAGATGTGGACAAACTGGAGCAAGTCTAGAGGAGATCAAAATTTAAAAAAGCAATAAAAGTTAGAAAACATGATCTATGCGGAAAGGTTAAAAAAACTGGGCATGTTTAGTCTTGAGAAAAGAGGACTGGGGAGGCACTAACAGTCTTAAAATATGTTAAAGGTGCTATAAAAAGGACGATGATCAATTGTTTTCCATGTCCATGGAAGCAGGACAAGAAGTAATAGGATTAATCTGAAGCAAATGAGATTTAGATTAGGTATTAGGAAAAGCTTTCTAACTATAAGGGTAGTCAAACTTTGGAATAAGTTTCCAAAGGAGGTGGTGGAATCCCCATCACTGGAGTTTAAGAAGAGATTGAACAAACATCTGCCAAGGATGGTCTAGGTTTATTTGGTCCTATCTCAGTGCAGAAGGCTGGACTTCATGACTTCAAAAGGTCCCTTTTGTCAGGATCAGGATGTGGGAAGTCTGCCCTAGTGATCAGAGCAGGAGTTGTCAGGCCTAGTGGTCAGAGCCAGAGTGAAAGCTGGCAGTCAGAGTGCAGGGATCATAGCCAGAATCCGAGTCCAGAGATCAAACAAGAGTCAGTCCAGTTCAACAGCCAGTTAGGAAGTCTCTCAATTACTCAAACAACTTCCTGTGCCTCCTTCTGGTTTAAATCACACAACAGTCCAGCCAGTCAGTGGGGCTGGTCAGGATCCTCATGGGATCCTCATGCCCTTCTGGAAGGGGCCAAAGTTCTGCTAGCACTTCACTTCCAGTAGCTCTGGGTGAGCTGCCCAGTGGCTCCCAGGTTGTAAAGAGTGCCTGGCAATGCATGGGCCCTACACCTTCTCGCCCTTTGATTCGGTTGTAGGCTCCAGTCTCTCTAACTGAAGTTGTTCCTCTATGGATAAATAATGCATGAGTCCATGGGTAATAGAGAGAGCAAGCAGGAGAATGCCTCTAGCTTGGTGGTTTCAGCATTCACTGGGAGGTGGGAGACCCAAAAACCAGTCCCCTTCATCCAATGACTTTTAAAATTATTTACCACCATGGAACAGCTTTAGCAGGAGAGATTGAGGGAGCCTCACATCAGACAGACTATCCCATAGTCCAGAGATTGGGGATTCACCTCAAAGGTGGCAGACCACTGGTCAAATTCCTTCTGTTCCTCAGGTAGACGGGGTACGTGAACTGGAAGTCTCCCATGTCCCAGGGTCAGTGCCCTAACAACTGGGCTAAAAGTTACAAAGGACATGCTCCTCCCACTGGCTTCTTGCAAAAGCAGTGTAGGCACTTAATGCCAAGAGAGGGCTTGCAACAGAGAATCCAGGCAGAAACAGGTGACTCCTTGCAACCTGGACTTAGGCGCCTCCTTTTGCTTGGAATTCTCGGTTGCAAACCCCCTCTTGGTGTTAGGTGCCTACACTGTTTTTGCAGTAAGCTGGTGGCTTAGAAGGTGAGGGGAGAAGGAGGACCTGCACCATAACCCCCTGAGAGTAATGGAGTTTAAGAAACACCTCTCTCCTTGGCATCTCCCATTGGCAAGCTTAGACAACTCCCCACCTAGCATGCTGGCTTTTGTGAATCCCATTCTCAGGCACCTATCTCTCCCCATTTATTGTATGGGGACCTTAAATGCCTAATTCAGGCTTTGTGAATCCCTGTGATTTTCCAGCCAATTAAGTTAGGTGTAGTGATCCTGAGCATTGCCATGCCTAAGTTCTTTTGTGAATCTAGCCTAAGGTGTGTGTGTGCGTGTGTGTGTGCAAGTATATATATAGAGAGAGAACGAGCAAGTTCCAATCTGAGTCATATTTATTCAAACTTTACAGTGTGGCAGACAGAATACTTATTGTGCTTCTGGTCCTTAAAAAGATGGAAGAACAATGGAAAGACTTTGAACTTTAGAAAGAACAGTCAATCAACTTTCAGGCCTTTGTCTTATAAAATTTTAAAATGACTTCCAGTTATTTCTGTCTATTGGACTTCTAAGTTGCAATTCCAAAATTCATCTTACTATCTTTTTTTTTAGCACAGCATCTTCAGTGCCCACACTACTAATAATTAATGTGAAAGAAAATTTTGTCCACAGCTGAGAAACTGAGAAGTTAGCTGACAGAGCCAGCTATAAAAATTCTGCCTTGCATAGTGCCATGGATTACTGCCAAAGTTATCAAAAATCAAAAAGAAATTGCAGTGCAAATCAAAGTTCATGTACAGGATGTGCAATTTACTGTGATGGCAAAGACTATAAAAAGGGAATGAATGGCAACCAAACTAAACAGAATATTTCGCTATAAATGTCAAGTAATGTTATTTTGAAAAAAAGTCATTGAACAATTAGATGGAAATGATTCCAACTATTATGCACTCTATGAAGTTCACTTTTAATACAGAGAACAAGGGGATCAGTTCAACAATCACTCCATGAAAGGGTATTTAAATAGCTCTTTTATAACCTCCGTTTTAAGGAGGATTTATTTGGCTATAAAACTTGTCCAAAGATATTTAAATTTTGATTTACAAGGTCTCAGTATGGAAGCAATTATATTTCAAATTTGGTTTCAGACAAAAAATTGGCTTGGACTTATTAAAGATAATGGAATAGAAATAAACCAATGAAAGTTTTAAGATACCTCTTATATTCCTTTACTGTAGGCATTATAAATGTCTTTATTCACAAATTCAAATGCTATTAGATTATTCTATATTTACTACAATTTTGCAGATCATGGATATTATGGATACTTGCGTGCTTTTTATTTAAGGCCAAATCCTGCTTCAATTTAAGGCCCTACAATAAGTTCAACATGGGTAGATCCCTACACCCACAGACATACTGATGTCAGTACAGCTTTGTGTAGGGACAATGTCAGCCTACATGGAATTCATTGCAGAATATGGGCCTGTGGCCTCAATTTGGGAAGCACTCTTACAAATGCATAAATTCAAACACTTAAGTAGTTCCATGGATTTCAATAGGATGACACAACATGCTTAGAGTTAAGGATGTCCATAAGCATTTGGAGGATTAGAGCCTGTCAGTTGGAGTTTTAAAAGATGAAATATTGGGCCTATTAAAAGCAGTTTACTGTGAACTGCTATTAAATGAGTCTTTTGCAGAATATTTCGTAGGGGTTGTGTGTGTAAATTCATGCCCCAGTTCAGCAAGGTGTATTTCAGCATGTGTATAACTTTAGTATGCATTTACCTTAGTGGGAATACTCACACTTTAATAAGTGTCCTGCTGTATTAGGGCCTTGGTCTAGAGTATAACATACAAATCTGTAAATGCTGAAGTTCTTGTCTAGCCACTGAAACAATATACTCTAATAGCCGTGAGTCAATGGAGTAAAACTATATTGTATTAAAAAGAGTCCCTAAACATTTTTTAAAGGGACAAGTTCCTCAACAGGGATTAGCACAAGGAAAAGCTTTTTTTTAAAGTTGCCTACTCTATCATGCATTTCCATGACAGAATAGTTACTCTTCTTTAAAACAAAAGAAAGCACTAATAATGGGGGATTTCAAGTATCCCCATACTGACTGGGTGCATATCACCTCAGAACAGGATGCAGATGACTGCTTCTTGGAGCAGCTAGTCCTGGAACCCACAAGAGGAGAGGTAATTCTTGATTTAGTCCTAAGTGGAGCACCGTATCAGGTCCAAGAGATGAATATAGCTAGACCGCTTGGTAATAGTGACCATAATATAATTAAATTTAACATCCCCCTGATGGGGAAAACATCTTAGCAGCCCAGAATTGTAGCATTTAATTTCGGAAAGGGAAACTACACAAAAATGAGAAGGTTAGGTAAACAGAAATGAAAAGGTACAGCACCAAAAGTAAAATCCCTGAAAGCTGCATGGAAACTTTTTAAAGACACCATAATAGAGGCTCAACTTAAATGTATATTAAAAAAACATAGTAAGAGAACCAAAAAAGTGCCACCATGGCTAAACAACAAAGTAAAAGAAGCAGTGAGAGGCAAAACAGCATCCTTTAAAAAGTGGAAGTTAAATCCTAGTGAGGAAAATAGAAAGGAGCATAAACTCTGGCAAATAAAGTGTAAAAATATAATTAGGAAGGCCAAAAATGAATTTGAAGAACAGCTAGCCAAAGACTCAAAAAGTAATAGCATAAACATTTTTAAGTACATCAGAAGCAGAAAGCCTGCTAAACAACTAGTGGAGCCACTGGATGATTGAGATGCTAAAGGAGCACTCAGAGATGATAAGGCCATTGCGAAGGAACTAAATGAATTCTTTGCATCGGTCTTCATAGTTGAGGATTTGAGGGAGATTCCCAAACCTGAGCCATTCTTTTTAGGTGACAAATCTGAGGAACTGTCCCAGATTTAGGTGTCATTAGAGGAGGTTTTGGGGAAAAAAATGATAAACTAAACAGTAATAAGTCACCAGGACCAGATGGTATTCACCCAAGAGTTCTGAAGAAACTCAAATGTGAAATTGCAGGACTACTAACTGTAGTCTGTAACCTATCACTTAAATCAGCCTCTGTACCAAATGGCTGAAGGACAGCTAATGTGATGTCAATTTTTAAAAAGGGCTCCAGAGATGACTCCGGCAATTACAGGCCGGTAAGCCTAACTTCAGTACTGGGCAAACTGGTTGAAACTATAGTAAAGAACAAAATTGTCAGACACATAGATGAACATAATTTGTTGGGGAATAGTCAACATGGTTTTTATAAAGGGAAATCATACATTACCAATCTACTAGAATTCTCTGAGGGGATCAACAAGCATGTGGACAAGGGGGATCCAGTGGATATAGTGTATTTAGATTTTCAGAAAGCCTTTGACAAGGTCCCTCACCAAAGGCTATTAAGCAAAATAAGCTGTCATGGGATAACAGTGAAGGTCCTCTTATGGACTGGTAACTGGTTAAAAGATAGGAAACAAAGGGTAGGAATAAATGGTCAGTTTTCAGAATGGAGAGAGGTAAGTAATGGTGTCCCCCAGGGGTTTGTACTGGGACCAGTTCTATTTAACATATTCATAAATGACCTGGAAAAAGGGATAAACAGTGAGGTAGCAAAATTTGCAGATTGTACGAAACTACTCAAGATAGTTAAGTCCCAGGCAAACTGCAAAGAGCTACAAAACGATCTCTCAAGATTGGATGACTGGGCAACAAAATGGCAGATTAAATTCAATGTTGATAAATACACATTGGAAAACATAATCCCAACTATACATATAAAATGATGGAGTCTAAATTAGCTGTTACCACTCAAGAAAGATCTTGGAGTCATTGTGAATAGTTCTATGAAAACATCCACTCAATGTGCAGTGGCAGTCAAAAAATCTAACAGTCCTGGGAATCATTAATAAAGGGATAGATAATAAGACAGAAAATATCATATTACCTCTCTGTAAATCCATGGTATGCCCACATCTTGAATACTGTGTGTATATGTGGTTGCCCCATCTCAAAAAAGATATTTTGGAACAGGAAAAGGTTCAGAAAAAGGGCACAAAATGATTAGGGGAATGTAGCGTCTGCTATATGGGGAGAGATTAATAAAACTCGAAGATGCTTCGAGCTAGTACTGATTAGATCCATATGAAGCTACTCAAACTCAGTAATTTACAGAAGGGGGATTACCCCAACAAATATGTGGGTTTGCCCAGGTAAAGAGCCAGAGAAGGCTTGGAAATATAGGTACAACCTTGTTTGCTTAGTTTAAGGTTCCTGTTAATAAAACATTGTGTAAAAAAATATAGTTACAAATTTCTGTTAAGCTAGGTTCAATTTGTGCTAAGCGAGAATCTTTGCAGTAAAACCTTCCCATCAGTTACCAGTAAAATCACTCCAGGAGGGTAAGATGCAATCGATATTGCCAAACAAAGAGGAACTGATAACCATGAAATGTAAATCAGAGTAACTAGCAGAAAAATACCTGTACTACCTAACTGTTCTCATCTGATACATTAAAAATTGATATTAAAATACTTGAAATATAAATGTTTAGTAAAAAATGTCTTAAATAGTAAAATGTTCTTGATATCAAATACATGAAATGTAGCCTTCTATAGGCTTTGTCAGTTTTTCCAACAAAATATTTAGGTATATTTCTTAAAAGACCCCTTTCCCTTAAGGGACTTTTTTGCCATCTGGGGTCGGGGGGGAGAGAGTTTAGGAGCTAGCAAACAGAGCTGTAAACAGGGGAGTTTGAGTGGGAGTTCTGTTGGAGGAGAAGATATTTGTATTTGTATCTGTATGTGTAGAGGCTGGTAGGGGCAGTGTGCTGGGAGAGAAGCTGAGCCCTGATTAGGGGGCGGGGCTTCTCTGATTAGGGGTCCTATAAACGTAGCCAGCCAGTTAAGCAGTGGCACAGGAGCCAGCAAACAGAGCTGTAAACAGGGGAGTTTGAATGGGAGTTTGCAAGGGGAGTTTGGTGGGAAGACTAAGAGAGGCAGGCAGAGGAACAGACAGACTAATGAAGGGAGTGTGTGGTGTTCTGGCAGTGTCTTGGTGCTTGTAAGGGGTTTGTTTTGCTGTGGGTGGTGGTGTTTTGGTTTGGTTTGTGTTTCCCAGACTTACAGGATTTAGGTGGGAAGCCTATGACAGATACAGAGGCAGCAGTGGTAGTGACCCAAGCAGTGGAAGACACAATGAAGATGACTGGATGTGGAAGCTGCGGCATGTACATAATCCTGGAGGGGGTACCAGAAAAGAGTTTTGTCTGCATGAAGTGCTGCCTGATACAGCTAATGGAAGAAAAAAATCTGAGGATTGGAGATACAGGTGGAAACTCTGGTTGAGTTTAGAAGGGGGTTTGAGCTGATGATGGAGCAAAGACATAAGGAGGCTGAAGGGAAAAGCTCAGACTTGCAGATGGAAGCAGGACCAAAGAACTCTGAGGGGAGACTGCTGGGTGAGGAAAGTAGACAGTGGAAGCATGTGACTAAGAGAACCAGGCAGAGGAAAAGACAAGCTAGTGAAGGAGAAATAGAGCTCAGGAACAGGTTTGCAGAGTTGGAAAATGAAGAAGGGGCACAGCAGGTGGTCACTGAAGATGAGAGGGCAAGGAAGAAGAGTCCTGTAGGAAGAAGGGAAGAGTCAGTGTAGATACTAACACCAAATATAAGCCCCAGGAGGATACAGGATGGGTTGCTGAGGATTGCAAGGGAGAAGAGGAATCGAGAGGACTTGCAGCCAGAGGGAACAGGGGATAGACTGGAGAATCGCACAATCAGAATGATTTTTTAAAAATTAATTCTATTTTTGTACTCAGAAATGTTTTAGAGGGAGAATGAGCTCTAATCATTTAGATCTGAGCTCTCAACATCAGAATAGCCAAGTTTGTTGTGTTTGCATGGGCAACACAATTTTAAATTACAAAATTAGAAATGTACATGTTCAAAGGTCTTTTAACATTAAATTATACACATCAAACCGGTCTGTACTAAACTATCCTACAAATATTCCACAAACAAGGCAGCAAAATAACCAGTCCACCACAAAATCTACAAATACAAAATGTAAGTCTTCAGGAAAAGGCAGGTCTACATGATTGGGGACTCCTTACTGAGAATAGACAGGCCTGTAACCAGAACTGATCCAGAGAACAGAAGTATGTGCTGTCTGACAGGTGCTAAAATATGGGATGTGGACCTGAGGCTGAAGAGGATCCTAACAGGAGCAGGAAAGAATCCACTGATTGTCCTTCATGTGGGAACTAATGATACGGCTAGATTCTCTCTGGAATGTATCAAGGGAGACTATGCCAGGCCAGGGAAGACACTTAAGGAAATCGAGGCTCAGTGATCTTCAGTGTGATTCTGCCTGATCCTAGAAAAGGGCAACAAAGGTGTGACAAGATTATGATGATCAACAGATGGCTCAGGCAGTGGTGCTATAAGGAGGGCTTTGGGATGTATGGCCACTGGGAAGCATTCATGGACAGAGGACTGTTCTCTTGGGATGGGCTTCATGTGAGTAGGGAGGGAAATAGACTTCTAGGATGGAGGCTGGCACAACTGATTAAGAGAGCTTTAAACTAGGAATTGCGCGGAGATGGTTGGAAGATGTCCAGTAATCTCCATTCCAGATTTTAACATTGAGAGGGAAAAAAACGAAGTAAGAAAGGATACAGATGTGGGTAGGAGAATGGACATAAGAAGGAAGTGTACTGTAGATACCAGTCTAATAGGTGATACTGGAGGTAGAATGTCTGTGCCTAATCGGGTAAAGAATGTGAGCAAAGCCAAACAGCAAAAATTAAGATGTTTGTACACCAATGCAAGGAGCCTAGGTAACAAAATGGAGGAACTAGAGTTACTGGTGCAGGAAGTGAAACCAGATATTACAGGGATAACAGAAACATGGTGGAATAGTACTCATGACTGGAACACAGGTATTGAAGGGTATGTGCTGTTTAGGAAAGACAGAAATAAAGGCAAAAGTGGTGGAGTAGCACTGTATATCAATTATGAGGTAGACTGTAAAGAAATAAGAAGTGATGGAATGGATAAGACAGTCTGTCAGGGCAAAAATCACATTGGGGAAGAAAGCTACTAGAGCCTCCCCTGGGATAGTGCTTGGGGTGTGCTAAAGACCACCACGATCTGATTTGGATATGGATAGAGACCTCTTTAATGTTTTTAATGAAGTAAATACTAATGACAGGTTTCAGAGTAGCAGGCGTGTTAGTCTGTATCCACAAAAAGAACAGGAGTACTTGTGGCACCTTAGAGTCTAAAAAATTTATTTGAGCATAAGTTTTCATGGGCTACGGCCCACTTCGTCGGATGCATAGGATGCCCACACAAGCTTATACTCAAATAAATTTGTTAGTCTCTAAGGTGCCACAAGTACTCCTGGTTTTTTTGTAACTACTAATGGGAATTGTGTGATTATGGGAGACTTTAACTTCCCAGATATAGACTGGAGGACAAATGCTAATAATAATAATAATAGGGCTCAGATTTTCCTAGATGCGATAGCTGATGGATTCCTTCACCAAGTAGTTGCTGAACCAACAAGAGGGGATGCCATTTTAAATTTGGTTTTGGTGAGTAGTGAGGACCTCATAGAAGAAATGGTTGTAGAGGACAACCTTGGTTCGAGAGATCATGAGCTAATTCAGTTCAAACTAAATGGAAGGATAAAGAAAAACAGATCTGTGACTAGGGTTTTTGATTTCAAAAGGGCTAACTTTAAAAAATTTAGGAAATTAGTTAGGGAAGTGGATTGGACTGAAGAACTTGAGGATCTAAGGTGGAGGAGGCCTGTAATTACTTCAAGTCAAAGTTGCAGAAACTCTCAGAAGCCTGCATCCCAAGAAAGGGGAAAAAAATCATAGGCAGGAATTGTAGACTAAGCTGGATGAGCAAGCATCTCAGAGAGGTGATTAAGAAAAAGCAGAAAGCCTACAAGGAGTGGAAGATGGGCATGATCAGCAAGGAAAGCAATCTTATTGAGGTCAAAACATGTAGGAATAAAGTGAGAAAGGCCAAAAGCCATGTAGAGTTGGACCTTGCAAAGGGAATTAAAACCAATAGTAAAAGGTTCTGTAGCCATCAGGGCCGGCTCCAGCGTTTTTGCCGCCCCAAGCGGCAAAAAAAAAAAAAAGCGCCGCGATAGGCAGCACCTCAGCAGGAGTTCTACCACCGCCACTTCATTCTTCAGTGGCAATTCGATGGCAAGTCCTTCCCCCTGAGAGGGACTGAGGGACCCGCCACCGAATTGCCGCCGAAGAGCCGTACATGCTGCCCCTTTCCATTGGCCGCCCCAAGCACTTGCTTGCTGCGCTGGTGCCTGGAGCCGGCCCTGGTAGCCATATAATTAAGAAGAAAACAAAGAAGAAGTGGGACCGCTAAACACTGAGGATGGAGTGGAAGTTAAGGATAATCTAGGCATGGCCCAATATCTAAACAAATACTTTGCCTCAGTCTTTAATGAGGCTAATGAGAAGCTTAGGGATGACAGTAGGATGACAAATGGGAATGAGGATATGGAGGTAGATATTACCACATCCGAGGTAGAAGCCAAACTCAAACAGATTAATGGGACAAAATCGGAGGGCCCAGATAATCTTCATCCAAGAATATTAAAGGAACTAGCACATAAAATTACAAGCCCATTAGCAAGAATTTTTAATGAATCTGTAAACTCAGGAGACTGGAGAATTGTTAACATAGTTCCTATTTTAAAGAAAGGGGGGAAAAAGTGATCCCAGTAACTACAGGCCTGTTAGTTTGACATCTGTAGTATGCAACCACAATTTGAGGACTTCAATAGCTCAGACATAGGTTAGGGGATTGAAACAGGAGTGGGTGGGTGAGATTCTGTGGCCTGCATTGTGCAGGAGGTCAGACTAGACGATCATAATGGTCCCTTCTGACCTTAAAGTCTATGATTCTAGGCTGAACATTCAGCTCATGTATATGTTTTCAGGGTTAATCATGAGGATTTTATTGTTTAACTCCCATTAAAAACAACAGAAATCTCACAGTCAAATTCCTGAGCATCATAATTAAAACTTACCCTGCAGTGCTGCTGTGAAGATTCACCAATTGTTTTTGGAAATTGTTACTCTCACTGGCAGAAAGTTGTAACTTTTTGCTTCCTGGCTGTGATTGCAAAGTTCTCCATTTGTAAGCATTTTGGTTTTAGTTAAACATTTTTACTGTGTTATATTTCACTATAGAGGGCTGAGTTATTTTGATGTCATTTTCCTAGAATTTTGTTCTTCTGTAGGGCAGCGCTGTATTTAATGGTTTCTCTTGACTCCCAGATTTAAATTGCCTATATTTCTCTAAGGCCGCCAGTCATTCTGATGATGATACATAATTTGTCTTATATAGTGGTTTGCTTGTCATTTTGTATGAAAAGCTTCTCTTACTTTTTGTTCAAATTTGTTTGTTTGTTTTTCCTCTGGTGATTCAGTTTTATGTTTCTCTTTACTATACTATCAGAAGCATGGGCATGTTTTCCTGGAATCTGTAAGCTACGGCTACAGCCTTAATTCTTTAATTTAATATAAAATTTCTTTCATTTTTGTGTTTGCATTTTGATTATATATGAAACTCTTTCTCACACTGATCAATAACTATTTCACGCATTTTAACATTGTGACCTAAATTCATTGTGTTTCACGGTCCCTAGCAGAGACCTATTTACCATAGGGAAAGTAGATGTTATGGATTATTGACAGTGAAAGGGAAGTATCAGAGGGGTAGCCGTGTTAGTCTGGTTCTGTAGAAGCAGCAAAGAATCCTGTGGCACCTTATAGGGAAGATTCTTGAGTTAAGAGATTTTATTTGGTTCTATAATTACTCCTCTCCCTCCTCCCCCATTGTGTATTTGCAGGTACAGTAGTGCCATGTACAAGAACCTGGAACAATTTTTTTTTAAATTTTAAAAAATTGTTTGAATGTAGTTCTCATGAACTTAGTGAGCCTTCATTACTAGTATCCATTTGTGAATTGTTTTAGTACATGTAGACCAGTGGTTCTCAACCTATTTATCATTGTGCGTGCATATACAGCTCTCTATGTTATGTGGGCCGCATCCACACAATATATATACTACAGGGTTTCTCAAACAGGGGTTGCCGCTTGTGTAGGGAAAGCCCCTGGCGGGCCGGGCCGGTGTGTTTACTTGCCCCGTCCGCAGGTCTGGCCGATTGCGGCTCCCACTGGACACAGTTCGCCACTCCAGGCCAATGGAAGCTGTTGGAAGCAGCACGGGCTGAGGGACTTACTGGCCGCTGCTTCCAGCAGCTCCAATTGACCTGGAGCGGCGATCCATGGCTAGTGGAAGCCGCGATCAGCCGGACCTGCGGACAGGACAGGTAAACACACCGGCCCGCCAGGGGCTTTCCCTACACAAGCGGTGACCCCTGTTTGAGAAACCCTAATATACAACCTATATGGCCCTGAGAATGTCACATGCCGCAGCTGTGTGCTGATTGGGCCACAAGCAGCCAGTGGGCTGCAGGTTGAGAACCACTGGTGTAGACAGTTAGGACCTGATCCCGCAATTAACTTTGTATGCCACATCTGTGCACTTGCAGTTAATTGCCCGGCCAGGACTCTGTTATGTACTTGCTGTTACATGAAACAAAGCATTAGTCTCACCCTTTTTCACCCAGGTTATTCTATGAGCCTCCAAATGTGCATAAACCAGAATTAAACAATTCAGTGTAATATCACACCTGTAAATAGTTCTCAAATGTCCTAAATTCAGCACTTATTGGATACATACATCCATTGTGAGCTACCATGTCTTATTATACTGGATATAGGGGCATAATGTTGAGGTGGGTACTCCCTACCCACAGTCAGAGGGTCTTCCACATACAGATTTTAATTTCAACCCATCCCCACTTTGTTTCTGTTGCCACCCATCCAAAACATCCATCTGCAATCACATTAACTGCCTCTGTTCCTCCCTAATTCTTGGAAGTGCTTCCTCTTGCCTAGTGGTACAAGTTGAAATCATTTCTTGCTGGTACGCTGCACTCATGGGAGGGATACAAAGCGGGGGGCACATGACCCCTCCGCACATGACCCCCCATGAGATTCCACCTTGCCCCGCCCCTAGCCTGGGGCCCCGCATTCTCCCGGTCCTCTCCCCATGAGCCACATCCATCCCATCTCTGTCCTCCTCCCGCTGCGTCAGAGACTTCTGCTGTATAAACCCCAGGCAGGAGGATTCAGGAGACACAGCTGGGGGCCCAGCTGCGGTTCCCAAGAGATCCCTGATGCGCAGGGGAAAGGAGCAGAATGCCAGTAGCTCCTCTGGCATGGCTGTACCGACCCCAGCCACACCCCGTGCCCTTCCACAGAGCTGCGTCGCCTCTGCCTGTACAGCAGCCCTGTCGGAGGAACTGCCAGCATTCTGCTCCTTTCCCCCTGTGGTACCCAGCAGGGAAAGGAGCAGAATGCTGGCAGTTCCTCTGGTGGCTGTACCACCCCCAGCACTCTCCTCGCAGGGGCAGCTCCAGGCACCAGCACCCCAAGCGTGTGCTTGGGGCAGCAAGCCACTGGGGGCACTCTGCTGGTCGCCGCAAGGGCAGCAGGCAGGCTGCCTTCGGCGGCTTGCCTGCGGAGGGTCCACTGGTCCCACGGCTTTGGCGGACCTCCCGCAGGCATGCCACGGGACCAGTGGACCCTCAGCAGGCAAGCCGCCGAAGGCAGCCTGCCTGCCGTGCTTGGAGCGGCAAAATGCATAGAGTCGCCCCTGCCTCTAGCCCCCCCACACACCTCTTAACGGCCAGGGAGCACTCGACCATCCTATTCCCACTCCCCCAGCTCCTCCTCTCAGGCTCCCAATGGCACAACCACCACCCTTGAGCTGGGATGGTGAAGAAACTCCTTTCTCCTCACACCTGCTAGAAGTGAGAGGCTTATAGTTACCCCTGCCTCCCAGTCTCACCCAGCATCGGTAAATGAGCAAGGGAGCACAGCAGCTGAGAAAGACGCACAAAGCAGAGTAATACAGTGGGGAGTGGCAGTGGCGTCTGAAGAAGTGTTACACCAGCCCCCAACTGCCATTGGTGATGGGGTCTGTGGGTTGGGGAGCGGAGTAAGTCATGGAGGTTCTGTGTCAGGGACAGAAGATCGTTTTATGGGGAGGCAGGAAATTATTTCAGAGGAAATGTGTGTGTAGAAGGGGCAAGAGATAAATACATGGGACAAAACCCTTAATTGGGAGATAGAATTAGTAATCAATGTACCCAGTTTCCTGCCGCCATCCTTGGTGTGGGGGTTCCAGTCGCATGGGAAATGCATGGTGAGTCCTTTCCTACTCTTGTGAAGGCTAGGGATAGACTGGTATAGCTTAACTAGTGCTACCCTTAGTGTAAACAGGCAAAGATACTATTTGTATCCCTGACATTTATCCCTGTTTCACCTCCAGGGTAAGCTCCATGCTAGGGATTGCGTTGGTGCAGATATACAGCTGGTTTAAACTGGTACAGATCCCTAGTCTAGACAAGTCCTAATTCAATTTATGTAAATCCAACATCCCCCACCCTTTTTTGACCAAATATGTTGGCAGGTGTGCCTAAATCCTTTAGAGATTTTGGTCCCTGAGTAGATGGCTATCCCCCTTTGAAAAGGGAGAATAATGAGCAAAAATTGATGAAATGCAAATAAGAGTCATTCTTTTTCACACAAAAATACCTGCCAATATAAATATTTGTATAAACAGCCATTCTCTAAACTGCTAGGAGAACAAATGTTCTCAGGTACTGTTCCTACACTATTCAACCATCTATATCTTCTGAGAGTAAAACGTACACAGCAGCAATGCAATAGTCCTTATGCTGGTTTGTTGACATTGCAGCTGAGAATACAGCCTCTGAATAGTGAATATGTATTACATATCTTTCCCCACTCATGCCTGGCTTCTCTGCTCAGATTGGTTGGCATTAACTTAGCAGCTCTGTTGAAACGTGGCTTCACTTTACACAATATACTCATCAAGTATTTCTTGTCAGTCAAAAAGATCCTAATAGATCTTAACAAAAACTTTACTGAGAATAACCATCCTCTTCCAAAGCTACTACCAGCTAACACCTGTCTTACCAAACATGCTTCACTTACGAGGAACTTAAGATCTTCAATAGATTCCCCAGGAGAATCAACACCAGGCAGGAGCAGTCAATTTCAGAAAGAAAAAATAGCATGTGTACAAGCACATTTGAAACATCATCAAAACTCCAGTAAAGTTTTGTAGACACATATTTTTAAATAAGAGGAATAGAGTCATCAAAACTCTTCAGGCAACTGAACTGTGTGCTCCAAAAATTCAATTTACAACTCAAACAGAAGAATAAGAGTTGGCAAGAGTCAATAGCTTTCTTCACTGATTTTTTCCCTGTATGTTTTTCATAGAGTTCTGGATTCACAATAACTTTTACTCACTATTTCCTGTTATTTCACATGCATTGAAATGGGAATTGCAAGAATATTGCCACATATACTAAAGACTTGCGTAGTACCTTATGGTTAGGGATCTACCAAATTCACGGTCCATTTTGGTCAATTTTACAGTCATAGGCTTTTGAAAATCATCAATTTCACAGTTTCAGATATTTACAGCTGAAATTTCATGGTGTTATAACCATGGGGATTGCAACCCAAAAGAGGGTTGTGGGGGGGAGGTTGTAAGGCTATTTTAGTGGGGGGTTGCAGTATTGCCACTTATGTCTGCTCTGCAGCTGACTGAGGTACTGCTTTCAGAGCTGGGCAGCCAGAGAGCAGCTGGCAGTGATTGCATGGGTGAGGGTCACATAGTATGTGGGGGGGTCAGCACTTTTTTAAGGGAGGCAGGGCCAGGTTTATGAGTGGTGGGGGAGAGCCCTGTGGTTGGGGGGGGGAGCGCTATCCTCTCCCCCATGTGTATAGCCAGCAGAAGGCCCTTTTAACCCCTGAATGCTGGGCCCGGCAAGGGCAGGGCTGGGGGCAAGGACACTGGAAGCTTTTTAGAAGGGGGGGGGGGCATCAGCACTGGAACCAGTGAGGCTGGGGCCCATGCCCCCCGCTTTTAACATGGGCATGTTTTGAGGGATCAGGGGACAGTGTAGCCTCCTCCCAATCTGTAAGCCTCCAGCAGGTGTGGAGCAGCACCAGCAGGGCCTGCACTTCACTGTGGAGGAGCTGATAATGGTGCTCCCTCAAAGTATACCCATATTAAAAAGTGGGGGGTGACCCCTGCCCCCGGTTCTGGTGCCATTGGCTAGAGGTGCCCCAGCCAGGGACTCCGAGCATGCACTGGGCTCCAGCTGCTAATGCTGGCTAGGCTGAGAAGGGACAGGACTTCCTCTTCTCCAACAGGGGATCCTTCCAGGGCTGGGTCAGACCCACCTCTGGGGAACCTCCCCCAGCTTCAAGAAGCTCCATGGCTGCTCCCATGTCTGGGGAGCATTGAGCAGAAAGTGGGGCAGGGTTACAGAGCTTGCTGCAAGCTGGGGGAGGTTCCCAGACGATTTCATGGTCCCTGACACGTTTTTTGTGGCTGCGAATTTGGTATGGCCCTACTTGTAGTACATACCTCTGCATCCTTTGTTTAAATCCTGTTCTGTAGCTTTCTGTAGCAGTAATCTTCAATGAACTGCAACAGAAGTCACTGCATCTTTCAGAACAATCATTTTGCTTTTCCAGCAGCAGGAGAATCTGTGTTCCAAAATGTAGTACTACTCATCATCTTTCTGAAGCTCTACAGAGAAACCAGTAGGTTACCCATATGGGATACAGACCCACAAACGAATAAAACATTAAAGTTTTAGCCCCTCATCCATTGTCTACCCAAAAAAAAAAAAAAGCCCATGCAAAATCTATAGAAAATGGAGAAAAATAAAATAGAAATGAAACAAAACAATGTTATGTATTTCTGTCAGTGGCAAACGTAGGAGAATTTGGAGGTCCTTTGCTAGAATTAACATATTCTCTACTTGACCTATATGAATATTGGGGTACCTGAAATGCTGGAGTTCTAGTAATGCCATGGCAGCATCAGATGCTGATGAGCTGATATCAGTACTGGAATTTTTCCGATTGTGACACTAATGCATTCAGGCATAAATGTAAGTCCTGCCGTAGGAGGATTGGGGTGAACAAGTCCATGGGGCCTATTAAAATTATAGTTGCAGCATCTGCCTTTGATTAGTTTGCAAGTGGGGAGGAGGAATGTGTGAAGCAATAGGGGGCATGAGAGAAGAGCAGAGGACTAGAAGAGATCAGAAGCTGTCAGATCTCTACCCTCACTGCAGGAGGCTTATGCAGGTGTTGGGAGCAAGGAAAGCAACTGTTTACCTAATCAACTCTGCCTACTTCCTCTACAATTCCCAGCATAGCCCCTGGGGCAGCCATATGAGGGAGGGGGCAGTATCTGTGCAAGGGAAAAGACAGCATCAACACCCCTTCATTAACCACCAAAGTGGCATCAATGTCCTAGGAATAGGGAGGTAAGGAATGGTGTACATTCAGCAGGGACTTGGAGGAATGAGAGGCAAGAGCAGTGGTGCAAGTATGGTGGTACGGTCCGGTACACTGTACCACTAAGATATTTATAGCTGGTACTGCATACCAGAAAGACAGAGGAGGAACCTGTTCCCAACCCTTCCCTGCAGGTGCGTCTCCTGAGTTCTCCTGCCAGGGATCTGTACAGCAGCTGGCCAGAGGACAGGGCTGGGGGGCGGTACAACAGCTGTGCTGGAGGAACTGCTGGTATGGGGCTGCACGGTGCCCTGTGTTCTGCTCGTTCTCTGTGGTTCAGGGCTCTCCCAGAAATCACAGCAGGGAATGGAGCAGAACCCCCATCCCCATCCCCTGCCCTTCCAGGGATCTATGTCTCCTCAGTCTGTACAGCAGCCCTGCCGGAAGATAGGGTTGGGGGGCGAGGAGACAGGCGGCTCTAGGCATTTTGCCCCAAGCACGGCAGGCAGGCAGGCAGGCTGCCCTTGGCAGCTTGCCTGCGGGAGGTCCCCGGTCCCGCAGATTCGGCGGCAGCCTGCAGGAGGTCCCCGGTCCCGCGGATTCGGCGGCAGCCTGCAGGAGGTCCTCTGAAGCCACGGGACCAGTGGACCCTCCGCAGGCATGCCGCTTGGCGTGCTGGTGCCTGGAGCCACCGCTGGAAACTATTATGCAATTCAATTGAAAAAGTGGCAGTGAAGAAATGTAGAAATGATTATTACACTTACTGTATTGCATTAATATACTGACTGGAGCTATTACATGATCTTTGGCAAAATACAATAGGGAACATGTGAAGTGCTGTCAAAAAAAATCTGAAATGCCATCACAGACCAATTTGCTAGTCATAATTTATCACCTCCCAAGGTTTTTTCTAGCAAATCACAGGCCCAAATTTTCCCTTACTTCCACCAATACAGCCTAGTTGAAGTTGAGAGCAGAATTCAATCTCTACACTCACTAAGTCCATATTTGGAAAAGCAGAAGGTGACATACATGAGCAGAAGAGAGAACCTATTCCATACATTAGCAAAGAATATTCATCTACGGTACAGATTAATGCTAAAGCAAAGTAACAGGAGATGAGGTGATTGCTTAAATAGATTACCCTAGCTTGTCAAAGCGACACCATCAGATCTACACTTTGTCTTTTTCTTAAAGGTTAGTTGGTGAAGGATTATCACTGTTCCTTGAAAATGTCATGCAAAATGTTTTTTTTAAATGTTACAGCAATATTAATGTAAAAATGAGACATACAAAGAATATTAAAAAATAAATAGAATAAGTGTTACTAACTAGAAAATACAATCTAATATTCCTTGAGTGGAAGCATATAGTCTTTCTATATAAAAAAGTAGATTGAAAACCATAAGTACATTATTCTTGTAGACATTAACTGTACCACAAGAACTTTTAAGGAAAGGGAGTAATGAAACAGCCTGAAGCATTATATAAAGAACATCAAAGCTATATTTTAAAACCACCGTGGTAGAACTAAGACACAGTCTTAGTGTACTATAGTCTTCCAGAAATATTTGTACATGTTATGTTTTTCTTGTATATGGTCTCTGCTAGAGACCACACACATCAGGTTTATGCCATTTGATCCCAGTTTAAATCTGAGCAATCCACATGTATGAGGATTATCCCAGTAGATGCATTGACACAAGTGGGGGTGAGTGAAAAAGATGTGGGGATATGTGTACTATATCTTACAATTGGTAGCAAAAGAAATCCAGGAAGGAGGGGGGCTGTAGATGGCTCTAAGCAGTAGCTCTACATTGAGGCAATGATGCCCTTGGGTGCATCTACACTGAAACAAACAAAAAACACAACAAAAAAACCAAGCACCAACTTGCAATCAGTCTCAGAGCTTCAGTCAACTGACTTGGGCTCATGCTATGGGGTTAAAAATAGATGTGTTTTTTTTTTCTTTTGCTCAAGTATAAGTGTATTTTTAAGATTGTTAATTGCCTCTTATTTTCATATAAACACTTTTGAAGATATTCCAGATTTCTAGCTGTCTCTTCTCTTTACTACAAAAGAGCTATCTCAATCTTTCAGTTTCTCTCTCAAAACCTTATTTTATTTTCCTGGTGGTCTGCATAAAGACTAGCTGATACAGAGAGAGCTCTTAGCACTTTTAATCAGAAGCTAATTTGAATGCCATTGACCACAAAGGTAATAGCTAAATAGAGAATAACAAAAACCGACTAGGAAAGGTAGACAACTGGCCTTGATTACAACTAGAGTTGTCAGTAAACATTAGCCAACTCCTTACAGGTAGGTATTTTTTAAATTATTTGTGACATCTATAACAAATACTGAATTAGATTTCCTCTGTTGTACTTTAATCAGACAAAAACATTTTCTAAAATAATAAGATATTTCTTACTTATTATGGCATCCATCCTACCTTGGGATCTGTTAATGTGGTCCTATGCATCCATGCAGAATCCTCCTGTGCCCATGCAGATTACCTACTCACTTCAATGGAACAATTCATGTTTATAGCTGCCTGCATCAGTGCATCATTTTGCAGACTTTGGGCCTGTATGATTAAACTTGTCATTTACTCTGACTCTTAAATATCACCAGACGTATACAGTTTCAGTCACACCATCCATTATAATGGATGACTTTATTTTCCTAACAGACATTAGGAAATCAATCTAAATCTGTAATGTTATTTTCATATTGCCTCAGAAAGGATTACTGAATGAACAACACATGAAATGGACAGCTGTGTTAGGTATGTTTTGGACCTTAGGTTGCCCTATTTTTCCCCCAGTGATTGTGAATAACAGTTGCCCTCTAAGAACAGATTAAAAATGTATTCTGTCCCTAGGGCATTGTCATTGCTTCACAGAACAGTGGAAGTCACTCTACTCTGAAACTCTACAGGACATTAGCAATAGGCTTAACTGTAGAGCTGCCTTTAGCAACACTTGCCCATCTCCTGTAGAGCTCACTGAGTACAAGTCACACAGACGTCAGGTGAAGAAGGCAATGTAAAAGGAAAAACAAAATCCAGCTTTCACAAAGTCAGTAGCATAGAAATGAGAGGGGTTGTTTTTTTGCTTTTTTGACTAACATTCTTTGGAAAGCAATCAGGCAGCAAACACAGCAGGTGCATTGTGGGCCACCAGCAAATCTGGAACTCCAGCTGCATCTGAAAAGCAAATCAGAAGTACTGAACAGATATTTTCCATGTAATCAAACAGGCAGAAATATGCAGGTATTGAATAATTCACTGCTGGCTTCAATTATGTTGGGATAGTTGGAATGATTTATTTTTCAGCTGCTGTCTGGTCTCAAATATATGTTTAAAATTGTTTGACAGGAAGGATTGTTTGACAGGATGGACTGTATTATTTTGAATTGTAACTTTGGTTAGCTGGAAATGCAGCTGACAGGAAATAGCTGGCACTTGCTTCTAGCAAAAGTATAAGTAAAAGTCTTCACTACCTGGCCAAAAAGGGCCAGAACCTGTTCAGAAATGTGAGTTGAATCTTTCCACAGATGAGTGAAATAAGTAGGGTTCTGTGCATCTTCAGGAGCGCAATTTGGGGGTAGGGGGGACTGCAGCGCCCCTGCGAGTTTCATACAGGAGACATGCTCCCAGGCAGAGCTCCTAACTACAGCATGGGCGTAAGTGTGGAATGTGAGTTCTGCAGAGGAGAGGTGCCCCTGGGGCAGAGAGTCAGTATTTTATTTACAAACAGAGGCAGAATGATTAGATAAGAAAGGGCTGGTGATTGCCTGTAAAACAGGGATCCCTCTGCAGGGTGTTGAAGAGAGAATGCAGGGGACTCAGAAGAAATACAGCCAAGCCTCTGAGCCAAGGTTACATTCAGAAGGGCTTGGTTACACTTACAAATTTGCAGCGCTGCAGCAGGGTGTGAAAACACACCCTCTGCAGCGCTGCAAATTGCGGCGCTAGAAAGCGCCAGTGTAGTCAAAGCCCCAGCGCTGGGAGCAGGCTCCCAGCGCTGTTCGTTATTCCCCACAGGGAGGTGGAGTACGGACAGCGCTGGGAGAGTTTTCTCCCAGCGCTGGCGCTTTGACTACACTTAGCGCTTCAAAGCGCTGCCGCGGCAGCGCTTTGAAATGCAAGTGTAGCCACAGCCGAAGAGAGGGAGATTGGAGGCGCATAGGTGAAAAGAAGGGACCAAAATCCAGAGAAGGGAGAGTAGTGGTATAGAGAAGTTCCCACTCTACCTGGGGTACTTAAGTGCTCCCATCACCATAGTGTCTGAGTACCTCACAATGTCTAACCTATTTCTCCTGTTAAGATGGCTCAGATATTTAAGTATAAAGTGTATAATTATTGAGCACATGTTAATATTTATAAGTGGAGGTGCTGATGTCAATAGACGTTTTACATGATTAAGGTTGATAGAAGATTTGACTCTCCAATTTTCTTTCAAGACAGAGAGCTGCCCAGAGCTCCTGTGCCTGTTTATTTTCCTTTCTTGCCTGCAGTGGCCCTGAGATAGCTCAGAAGTCTCAATTTTTTTTTCAACTTTAAAATCTGGAATTGTCTTGGTGTTTGCTTTTAAATATTCTCCTGTGAGAGCTGCAGCTCAATCACTGCAGTGTTGTGTTTAAGAGCCTTCTGGAAAGTAACTAGCCTTTAAACAGAAGTGAAAGCATTGTTATGCTTATAAGAAGCACACGGGATCTTTTTCAGGGGAAAAGGGAATACGCCATGTTTATTGAAGATACAGCAATTAGCATATGCATTCAATCACACCACACACACACTGTCCTACCAGTCGATGTTATAGTTACCAGTCCAGAGTCCAGATCAATCTAGTGGCCAACTAGGTTGATCAAGGGTAGGGAGAAGCCAGGTTCCATCGGTCATGACATGATGCTCCGGGGAAGTCTTGGCAGGATGAACCCAAAGTTTCATGGCAAGGCACCCTGTTTATATAGTGATTTTCCTTCATTGGGACCAATGAGTTTTGCACTGTCATGCTGCAATCAATTTGATGAATGCTTGTTTTCTTAAATTGTCCTTCTCATCCTTTATCTTGTTCTTTCATCAAGTTCCTTAGGGAGTTATTCCATGCTGGTTTTAATCACAGCTATCTTATCCCGATTGATAGGTGCCTGTCTCATCTTTAGAATCGTCAATCTGCCCTCCTCTGACATTTCAATAGGGGCGTGTTGCAGCTCCTGGTGCCCTTCCGTCTGGCTCCAGTTCATTCCTAGATCATCTGGTTCAGCAATGGCCTTCATGCTTATCTCTTCACACACATTCCTCATTTACACACAAAACAAAATTAATTTACATAGAACATATTGAACAAGAACATCAAATTGCAATGCAAAAGGAAAAACAATCATTGCATTCTTTTACTGCTAACCTACAACAAATTGGTGACCCTCAAAATACAAACATAAAATCCTACTATTACACGGCCTGCCAGGGTAAGCACCCTGGTGGACCGGGCAGGTTTGTTTACCTGCTGCAGCCGCAGGTTCAGCCGATCGCGGTTCCCACTGGCCGTGGTTTGCCACTCCAGGCCAACGGGGGTGGCAGGAAGCGGTGGCCAGCACATCCCTTAGCCCGTGCCGCTACCCGCAGCCCCCATTGGCCTGGAACGGCAAACCACAGGCTCCCCACAGCCAGTGGGAGTCGTGATCGGCCAAACACCGGCCACACCCTAGCGCGCCATGGGCCAAAGGTTGCCGATCCCTGTACTACAGTGTTGCAAACTCTCATGATTTTGTCATGAGTCTTATGATAATTTTTGTTTTCCTTGAAGTGGATATGTGATGATTTCAGCCTTCATTCTTAAAGAAAAAATAGGTTTCTAGCTCTCGTAGCCGTGCAGAAAGCTTCACAGTGAGATCCCAGTGAACCCTAAAGGCTCAAAAAGCAGAAGGCAAATTTAAAAAACCCAGCAAATCTATTATTTTTACATAATCTCATGATTTCAAATCTCATGATTTTTTGTGAGTCTGATTCATGATTTTTTAACATTTGGGGTTGGCAATACTGTAAAAGTGCCTTGAAACTGTCAATTTCACTCCTGTTTAAGGTCAGTTTCTAGTCTATTATTTGCAATGGGGTAACACTCCTAGAGCCCCAAGCAGGTGCAGTATGAACTCACAGACCCTTGTGCCCTAGTAGAATGTTTCCAAACGTTAAATGATCTGTTCCACGCTTGGTAAACTGCAAAAAAAAGTATTAGAAAGTAATCTAGATTTTTCTACAGTTGTTTCAATTGTTCAAATTCAGTTGTATTCAAGAGTTAGTAACAAAGTCAGAATATAGATTAAAATTTTAAACCTAACCAGTGTCCCTTAAGTGGCCTGACACATGATGTGAGAACATGTTACTATTAGAGTTGAGTGGGTCTAATATTTATTTAATTCTCTTTTTTTAAATATAGGAATTAGATACAGCTAATTTCTAAATTATTATCTGCAAAAAAACCTAGAGTTTTCAGGTGCCGATGTAGCGTCTGGAATCAAAGTTAAAGTTGCCTTCCTCACACACACCAAAATCTGAAATGACGCCTCCACCATATACATCAACTATATTCATGGATTAGTCCTAACATCTCCTCTTCCTTAAATACTGTCACTTAAAAACAACCTGTATTCTTCATCAAAGGAAGAAAAGTGGGCTTGTGCATTTCAAATATCTGCATTAGAAATATCACTGTGGCAGAGATGTCGTGTTTACTAGCAGAATCTGAGACAGTGAGAATGCTCTTGTGGTGTGTATGTGTGTTGTTCATTCATTCTTCTCCCCCCTTGCAGTTGAGAGGAGAAAAAACTAGAGCTGTATCCACTTGGAATTTATTCTGGCTATGTTTTGATCCTTCTAAAGCAGAGTTTCTCAAACAGGGGTCGCCACTTGGGTAGGGAAAGCCCCTGGCAGGCTGGGCCAGTGTGTTGACCTGTCGAATCCGCAGGTCCGGCCGATCGCGGTTCCCACTGGTCGTGGATCGCTGCTCTGGGCCAATGGGAGCTGCTGGAAGTAAGTCCCTCGGTGAGCACTGCTTCCAGCAGCTCCCATTGGCCATGCTCGCCATATTACTGAAATATCAAAGCTCAAGAGAACTGAAGATTAACACTTGTAAGATTTTTAGTATATCTTATTATTCCCCATACAACCTCCTTGGGCTGTCAACCAGGGACAGGAGATGTATTCAGTACTGCCACCACCACATACGTGCAATAGACTTTGGGTTAGGTATTATCATCAGCGAGGTGAAAGCAAGTTGGAGGATATGCCTTCCTCCTTCTCTTACAATAGCCCAATTTACAAGTAACAACTTGATTTCCTTTTAGCTGCCAGAACTATAAGCTCTGTGTGGTACCTGAAAATTCAAGCTGTGTCTAGTTCCTTTGAATCTCACACAAATTAAAGACTCTAGTGTTTAGAACATAGCTGGAACTGAGTTAATGATTCATGAGGCTGAATAAAATATTCTATACACTTCTGCAACTTATTGATTCTTCAGTGATGGATTGGTTTAAAAAAACAACCACACCCTCTTTTTTTCTCATTTAACTGACTCAATAGAGGCACAGGTACACAATATGGTTACCAATGCATTTTCTCTGAGACTTTTTTGAACTTACATTTTTCCCATGTGTGCACACTACTATGGATGCACATAATTTTAAAAGGGGTATGACCAGATGTGCTCTTTTTATTCTGCATTTCCTCTACCAATTTTTATGCTCCTGAAGGTTACAACTCTTTAGAAATGCAAATTCAACCTCAATTTTTGGCACTTACATAGAATTCTTATTTTCATTTAGAAGGTTCCTGTTTGGGGAGTGATGCCTTTTTCATCTTAGGAGTTCTTCTTTGAATACAATGAAGAGCGTATTACTAAAAAGTGTTCAAAGAGGTTGACTGTGACCTTTCAAATACAACAAGGCAGCTTCAATTGGGTCATTAGCTTCAGTTCTTATTCACCCTGGAACTAAGGATTTTACATTTAATGTTCTTTTTTTTAAAAAAAAACTAAAGTGGTCGCTCAGCATGATACAACTTTGAAGATCTGGTATTTGATTAGCTTGTTCATATGCCTGCTGTGACATCCCTTGACTACATGTGTCTGTTTATGTGAATTAATGCTGCTGAAGCCATGAATGACCGCAGGTTACACTCCGAAACCAAAAAAAGTTTTGTCAAACTTTTTATAACATCTATAGCTTTCCCACTTATGCTATCATGTCTCAGCCTCACTTTGTCTACTTTCCCCTATCACAGGATAGTTATTTGCACTTACGGCCAGGCCAGAGACTAGATATTTAATAGATTGGTAGATACTCTGATTTTACATTTTTCATTAAAATTATGCACAAACTATAACTCAATTACTTTAACATTCAAATCAATAGTTTTGAAGAAAATAAAGTCACTATGGACTCGTTAGCCCCAATTTTATAGTTGTTACTCCTTTTTTATTTAAAAATTGGCCAGCCACATTTCAAGGATTAGTTGCTCCTTTGACCCCTCATTGGTCTCTCTAGAATGCCCTCCTCTCCAAGGACTTAGGCCTGAAGCCTTTACCTCCCCGCTGTAGAATCTTGTGATTGTCACACTCAGACCAGGTCCCCAGGCAATCCCCTGTCTACCATCTGTAATTCCTTATCATGTCCAACTGGGTTTTGCATCTACAGAAGCTTCCCTTCAGGAGCTATCACCCCCAAGTGTATGCAGGCATATGCAGTATATGCTTAGCATTTCCCTCAAAGTTCAGACAAGACCAATTTATCAAAACCAGTTTATCATCTGTGTTTCTGAGGACCAAAGTATAGATCTGGCTTGGCATGAGGTCTCCAAAGCTATTCCAACACAGGGTTGCTGTCTGCTCCTTTGCAGGCACTCACTCATGTCTCCCCAGACCTTCAGGGAGTGTCCTTTTAAAAGCAAGCAGACTTTGTTCTCTGTGACAACTATTTGGGAGTCTCACACCCCTTACCAAATTCATCTGGTGAACAGACCGGGGGTGAAGTGAGACCATCAAAGAGTCTGGTCATTTTTTGTGAATGGAGGTAGATGGCTGATTATCTGAAGTTTTTGTAATCTTTTCCTGGGAATGTGTGAGTGAAGCACTCATAACAGTAAAAAATAATAGATGTTTCCACATACTTCACATGGTCCAACAAAACTAGCAATGGAAAAGCTGTACTGGAGGATGTTCGGGGAGATTTTGGCAAACTAGTAAAATGCCTAAACCACTATCACTTATTGCTAACAGTAGTCAAGTTAGCACGCCATACTGAGCCATTCTTGCTTATTGCTAAAAGTAGCCAAGTCAGCAGGTCATAAATTGGTCATGCAGAGACCTCAGCGTAACCAAGACAGAAGGGGAGGGAGTTTTGGGTGCCACAGACAGGGCAGCTTGACCCAGCACCCTTCCTGCTACCAGTGTTGAAAGTGCTGATGCATGTATTTAAAAAAAAAAAAAGCCCAAGAAATCTGTTTATACGTGCCCCCGGGAATGTTTGTCAGGGCCCAAAGGCATGGGGGAAAAAAATCTCTCTGGTTAATTGACGATCATAAGGTTTTTGACCTTTTAAACCTGGTTGCTTAGCAAGGTTTTTTTTTTTTATGGGATAGGTCATTGTATTACTAAATGTATAAATAAGGGGGGAAGTTTGAGGTAATTGGACTTCTCAGCAGGGTCTCTTCAGGGACGCTCCCTCTGGATGCGCCTTCAGGTCCCCACCAGCAGCCAGAAGCCTGACCAGCTGAAGCCTGTCACAGTGCCAGTTGAAAGCCATGCTCAGCTTTGGTAATTATCAAGGATTGGGGGTGTTTTACTAACCTGTTGTGGATGTGTGTAAGTGCTTGAGATTAAGTAAAGTTTAGTTTTAAGTGAAAGCACTCCTGTTGTCCTGTTTGTGCCAGCCATCTATAGGTCAGACAGCCGTGTCTCCCTTGATTTATTTCCTGCCACCATCTTGCACAGAGTAAAAGTTACCGAGAGCTTTAGATTGAAAGAACCCCGGGTAACAGAGGACATCGCAGGATTGTTTGACAGACCACTACCAGCTTGTTCCTCCTTTGTCTTTCGGTTTTCTCCCCACGTATTTTCCTGCCACACCCTGATAGAAACAACTCACTGGAATAGCTCATCTTTCTTCATGCCTCTCCTTCAAAACTGGGAATGGGTGTAGGTTCCAGAAACTACTTACCCGACAGTACCTTAAAGGCTGCAAATGTATTGCTTTTTTTGAGCATATATAAATGAAGTTACCCATACAACAATAATCGTCACAAAAAAACAAAGTTTATTAAAGGTAGAAAGAAACTGGAACAAAAGTTTCCTTATATATAAACTTGTATTTTTCATAACCTAACTAGCAAAGTGTTCTCATCTTTCTAATAGAGAAAAACCACCAGTCAATAACTCGCATCTATTGTAAGCAATACTCTTACTCGAACCTGTCTCAGTATAATTTGTTTCCAAGATAGAAACTCCTCTTTTTTTTCCCCTCCTTGACATGATCATTAATTGGCCTTCCTTGTTTTCCCAGATAGTTTTCTGAAGACAGAGACATAGGGATAAGTAAAATTTTCATATCCCTCTTCTAGGAGATGGTCCATTGAAGAAGAGAAAACCCTTAACAGTGATGGTTGCCTTTTAAAAGACTTAAACCTAACTCACAGGCTTTTTACATAACATCGTAGGTAAGTGTATTAAGTTTTGGTCAAGTCCGCCAGGAAGTTTTTTTGCCAAGTCCCATGAATTATGAACCTGTCTCTAGCCCCCTCAGTTACAGCTTGATTTAAAAGGTTTGGTTAATTGTAGTTAAAATAGCTTCAGATTTTTATTGCTGGATTTGATCAGGCTGGATTCAGAAGCCTTTTCTGTGCATGCTCAAAGTGTATTTATTCTGCATTTTGACAAAACAGAAGATTTTGACCATTCCATTCTCACCTTATATGGAATACAAAGGCTGACTTTTCTCCAAACTGTTGAACTTAACGGTTATGGTTTCCATGGAAACCAGGGACAATATGGTTGAACATTTTCTGTGTTACATAAGTTAGTTCGGCAAAATATATAGTCGTCTCATAAAATTGAAAATGCAATCTGCTGAAGCATGTATTTTAAATAGGAAGAGTAGTTGGTTTTCCCCCAGTAAATGACTTTTTATTAATGTTTTCCCCTTTCCTTGAAAGCCAGGCATGTTCAAGTATCTGCAGTCTCACATTAAAACAAACTGGTTATATAAGATAAGTAGGGCTGTCAAGCGATTAAAAAGATTAACAATGTGATTAATCACATTGTTAAACATCCAAAATAATTAAATTGTATTCTGTTATTATTTTCTACATTTTCAAATATATTGGTTTCAATTACAACACAAAATACAAAGTGTATGGTGCTCACTTTATATTTATTTTGATTACAAGTATTTGCACTGCAAAAACACAAAAGAATAGTATTTTTCAATTCATCTAACAAGTACTGGAGTGCAATCTCTTTATCATGAAAGTTGAACTTACAAGTGTAGAATTATGTTCAAACAGTCCTATTTCTTGTTCAGCCAATTGCTTAGATAAACAAGTTTGTTTACTTTTGCAGGAGATAATGCTGCCTACTTCTCATTTACAATGTCACCTGAAAGTGAGAACAGGTGTTTGCATGACACTGTTGTAGCTGGTGCTGCAAGATGTTTACATGCCAGATGTGCTAAAGACTCATATGTCCCTTCATGCTTCAACTACCATTGCAGGGGACATGCGGCCATGCTGATGAGGGGTTCTGCTCAACGACAATCCAAAGCAGTGTGGATTGGCACATGTTCATTTTCATTATCTGAGTCTGAGGCCACCAGCAGAAGGTGGATTTTCTCTTTTGGTGGTTCAGGTTCTGTAGCTTCTGCATTGAAGTTTTGCTCTTTTAAGACATCTGAAAACATGCTTCACACCTCATCCCTCTCAGATTTTGGAAGGCACTTCAGATTCTTAAGCCTTGGGTTGAGAAATCTCACATTGGCACCTTTTGTGTGTTTTGTCAAATCTGCAGTAAAAGTGTTCTTAAAATGAACATGTGCTGGGTCATCATCCGAGACTGCTATAACATGAAATATATGGCAGAATGGGGGTAAAACAATACAGGGGGAACAATTCTCCCTCAATTTAATTAACTCATTATTTTTTAAACGAGCACTATCAGCATGGAAGCATGCCCTTTGGAATGGTGGCTGAAGCATGAAGGGGCATACAAATGTTTAGCATATCTAGCACATAAATACTTTGCAATGCCAGCTACAAATGTGCCATGTGAATGCCTACTCTCACTTTCTGGTGACATTGTAAACAAGAAATAGGCAGCATTATCCCCTGCAAATGTAAACAAACTTGCCTGTCTTAGCAATTGGCTGAACAAGAAATAGGACTAAGTGGACTTGTAGGCTCCGAAGTTTTACATAGTTGCACTCAAAAACAAAACAATGTAACAAAAAAATTCTACGTTTGTAAGTTGCACTTTCGTGACAGAGATTGCACTACAGTACTTGTATGAAGTGAATTAAAAATGCTATTTCTTTTGTTTATCATTTTACAGTGCAGATATTTGTAATTAAAAATATACACTGATTTCAGTCACAACACAGAATACAATATATATTAAAATGTATTAAAACATCCAAAATATTTAATAAGTATCAGTTGGTATTCTATTGTTTAACAGGGCGACTAAAATTGACTAATTGCACATTTTTTTTTTAGTTAATTGTGTGAGTTAACTGCGATTAATCGACAGCCCTAAAGATAAGCCTATTGAAAAGTATGTGACTATCTACTAGGCTGTAGTTAAACATTGTCAAATGGGTAAGGGAAAGTTAACTCCTCATTTGTAAAATAGATAATTATAACAGAGGTATCTGAAAGAATGAGGTGAGAGGTTATTTATTTAATATCCATCAATATTGTTTATGCAAACAGAGCCCTAACACAGCAGCTCCTGTCTCTCCTTAGAGCTGGTGACCACTCACCCCACCCACCAAGAGAACACTTTGTTTCAGTCCTAGTCCTCCAGCATTTTTTTTGGACAACCACACCCACCTGCAACCCATTTAAGAGGTGCTGGAGGGTGGGGGGGGGGGGTCCATCACAGTGTACCATTCTAGACATGACCTTACATTCCTCCCAGATTAAATTCTCAAAAGTCAAGAAGCCTGATTTTCCATGGCCTTGTACCTAGCTGTGTCATTTGCACCTCTCCAAGGTGAGTGCAAAATACTTGTACATGATAACACAACTCACACACAGGTGGTAGCATGTTTCAAGCACTACATTTCCAAGAACAGATGTAAATAATACAAGTGACTCAGTTTCATTTGCACCTACGCACAGCGCTTGGAAAATGTGAGAATGATTGGTGAATTGATATGGCAGCATTTTATACTTGCTTTGTACTGGTGTAAATGACCTTACAAGATGTAATCAGGCCCAAGGATTGCAGGATAAGACAATCTCTGTGATTATTTTGATAGAACAGTCTAGTGGCCTTGTGAGCTGTTTTGAGGTAACTAGCCTACAAGTTTCAAAAGAAGGAAATTTGTATATTTGTTGAAGTATAGGAACACTAAATAAAAGTATGCTTGAGCCACTGACAACTAACCACTTTCTTTTCATGAGCCTCTGGAGTTCCTGAGAATAGGTATGGGAAGAAAAAGAACTTATTTAAATAGCAAAGCATTTTCACAAAACTCTAGCTAGAGTGAACTCAGAAATAAAGCCTCTACTTGCAAATACTTACGCCAATGGAAAAAATGCCAACATTTACAATATTGCTATTATTCACAAATTATCCCATTAGCTCCACACAGCTCCGTTCTCAGAGTTAGAATTCAACAAACTAATTTGAGAGTCTAGAAACTCAGTGTTTTAATACAGTTATTTTAACTCTTTGAAGTTCAAGCAGTTCATTGCTTTTGAAGTGGGTAGTGGTTAAAGCTAAATTTCTATCCTCACATCTAGATAATAGTATTTTTATTTATTCAGAAAAATAAATGCTTTGGAGATAACATATATGCTTGCTAGCTACTGAACAATAAAGGAAAGTGAGGACATGTGGGGAGAATAAAGTATTAGCTAAAACTTGTTTGAGATAGGGGAAAGGAGAAGAAAGGTCTGCCAAGAGCTGTATGCAATTTAAAGATATACAATGAAGTGAAAATCAACAGAATTCTGTCCATCTAAATACCAGTAAAATTCACCACCTTTAGAGCAAGATTACAGATTCTACATAGGCAATTAATATGAATCATAATATCATCAAATCATGATTTCTGTATGTGGAAATCACCCATGATGCAAAGACCCAGTGCCAGGACATCTGCACCATTTAAGCCTCACATTGGGGCTTGGGGGGCGGGGGAGGGAAGAGAACAGAGCATCTGTGCAGCAGTGCCAGCATATTGTCTGCATACTGTGAAAGGGTCTCATGTCACCCTTGCAGAGGTCAGCTAAGAGGACTGTACTATTTTGGAAGGAACCATGTAATCCATGTTTTACATGGTTCCAGTGTTGCCAATAGCCCCTGCAAGTGGAAAGGAGGGGCTGAAGATACTAATCTCGCCAAAAAGGAACCACACTTATTCCACTTTGGATATGAACTGCTACAGGAAAGAGCATTGTGTATAGAACATCTGTTTCCACCTTAAGTGTATAGTTCAAAGATTGCTTTCATTGCTTAATATACACATTCAAATATCCTTTAAATGGCTGCAGATTCGGTGGAGACTGACAGCCCTCACTCAGGGTTGGTTGGTAGGGGAGCACCACCTAGTAGTTAGGGCTTTGGTCAGTGACATGCAGCGGGGTTGTTAGTAGGGGAGGCCAGGCCCTCACTCCACCAGGCTCTACCCAGGGTTCTTTGAGGGCTATCAGTGCACTGACAGCCAGAGATGCTTAAGGCTGCCCTCCCTGGGCCATTTCCTACTACCTCCCTGCAATCATCCTAAGGTCACTGTGATGAGCTGGACCCCCTCAGATGTCACCTGGTGTGCTGGGATGCCATTGAGTGAGACTGTTCTGCCAGCTTGGGTCCCCATTTACCTGGTCTTTATGGGTGAGGTTCTCCAGCATTTTCCAGACATGCACACAGGTAGGGCCACACCCAGCTGCACAGAGAGACAGATCCACCCTGAGAAGGCTCAGCTTAAGGAGCTTGCCACAGCACCCAGATATCAACCCCCACTCCCTTGGAGTACAAGCCCAAAATTATATGAAATTCACTTCTTCCCTCAACGTGAAGGAGGGTCTGCACAACTTCTCACCTCCCACCCCAGTGAGAAATCACATAAACTGGGTTCTATTGTAAACCAGAAATAGTTGTATTAACTATAACAGGTGTATTTTAAGTAGTTAAGGAGGTAGCAAACAGAACAAGGCAGATTACTAAGAAAATAAAACAGAGCACACAAACTAAGCTTAATACACTACATAAGAACATAAGAACGGCCGTACCGGGTCAGACCAAAGGTCCATCTAGCCCAGTATCTGTCTACCGACAGTAGCCAATACCAGGTGCCCCAGAGGAAGTGAACCTAACAGGCAATGATCAAGTGATCTCTCTCCTGCCATCCATCTCCATCCTCTGACAAACAGAGGCTAGGGACACCATTCCTTACCCATCCTGGCTAATAGCCATTTATGGACTTCACCACCATGAATTTATCCAGTTCTCTTTTAAATGCTGTTATAGTCCTAGCCTTCACAACCTCCTCAGGCAAAGAGTTCCACAAGTTGACTGTGCGCTGCATGAAGAAGAACTTCCTTTTATTTGTTTTAAACCTGCTGCCTATTAATTTCATTTGGTGACCCCTAGTTCTTGTATTATGGGAATAAGTAAATAACTTTTCCTTATCCACTAAAGAAATTGATTACATGTACAGGCCTTCAGCACTGTCAGGCTTTTTCATTGTTGTACCCAAAGTGTGAGCAGGGAACATCACCCAGAGCAGCATAGTTGAAATATAGTTACATAGTCAATATTCCTAATTTCAGATACAGAAGATACATGCATACAACTAGGACAACCATATTCAGTAAATCATAACCTTTCCAATTATATTTTTGCAAGATACCTTCCAAAAGTTCTCTGTTATGTCATATTCCTACCACAAGCATATTTTCATAAAGAAGATGGGGTATAATGTCATAGTCACCACCTGAGGTAAGGCAGCATGAGGGTTGTTTGCTCACCACAAGGCACCACCTATCAGCAGCATGGCCTCCTCCTATGCTATGGCCCAGCCTCCTGGGAGCCAAGTCAGTTCAAGGCTTTCCCCTGCCAGTGTAGCCCAAATAAAAAGAAAAGGGATCAAAAGTCCACAATTCAGATGAGAGGGAAATGCTTCCCTCTCAGCCTGTCTCTGCAGCAAAGCCCTCCTTTCCCTCAGGAAGGGGCCTTTGGGCAGTTGTTTAAGAAAAGACTCTGCCTTCCCTCAGCACCTCTCCCCTAACACTGCCAGTAGCAGATCTGGTCTATCCCCAAATTAGCTACTCCCCTGCCTTTTAACTACTCCCCCAATTGTTACATTTGTTACTGGTGTGGTGGGGTGGGGCTGGCTGAGCCCAGAGAAGTTCCTTAACCCTTTCTTGCTCTGTGTGGGATTTGTATACACCATCACAGAGACTGATTTTATGTGGAAAAGAAATCGATAGCATTACTTACAGTAGAAAAGGTACTAGAGGCTGGAAAAAAACCCACAAATTATACAAAAGAGTGCTAATTATAAATTGACTTTGCTGAAGTTGGGAAGGACCCATGTCATAAACAGTTAGTTAAGGGTTAAGGTTTTTTTTCTACCTGTAAAAGGTTAACAAGCAGTACCTGTGGACACCTGACCAGAGGACCAATCAGGGACAACATATTTTCAAATCCCTGTGGAGGGAAGTTTTTTTTTCTGTTCTTTGTTTTAAGAGAGTTTCTCTTGGGAGTTGAGAGTCCAGACATCTTAACCAAGTCCTCCCAGGTTTCTGCAATAAATTCTTCTATTCAAGCTAGTGAGTATTAGCAAGGAACTAGTATTCTTATACTTTTATTTCTGTATTTGCAATTCTGTGTTTTGCTATAGAATTTCTTTAATTCTGTACTGTTATTGCTTTTACTGAGAAAGAAAGGAGGGGGGATTCTCTCCAGAGATTGATAAGTTTAGACCTTGTGTATTGTTCCATCTTAGTATTACAGAGACAAGTTACTTTCTTTTTATTCTTTAATAAATCTTTTCTATTAAGGACTTGGTTGATCTTTCCTTGGGTATTCTCAGGGAAAGGGGTGGAGGGAGGCATCCCTCTGTAGTTGGATCCCGGTATCTCTCCTAGGAAAAGGGAGGGGGGAGAGAAGAAGGGGGGAATGGTTTATTTCTCCTAGGTGTAAGAACTCCATGGATTTGGGGCTCTTGGGATCCCCAAGGATTTTGGGGAAGGACTGTGTCCCAATACACGTACATTATTGGGTGGTGGCAGCTTTTACCAGATCTAAACTAGGATTTAAGTTTAGAAGGATCCATGCAGGTCCCCATCTTGTGAACCGAACAGCTCCAAGTGGGGGTGAGACCTATGACAACCCATACCTGTAAAAAGGGAAATAATTTATCTGACTTATAATAACTTGATGAAGTGTGATTGTTTTAAAAATATTTATTTATTTGTGTATTTATTTATTAACATTTGAAAGCTGTTTGAGCATTGGCAGTGGGGTTTTTTAATGAAAGAGAATAAATAGGAATAACACTACAAATGTAAGGAGAATTTAAAACTGTGCACAACGAAGTATCAGAGGAGGAATTAATTGTAACATAATTATTTTAATTTCTTTCTAAGTTTACTACACCCATTCACTTAATCAACATTATTTGGGAGAGTTGTGCAGCTGTGTTTACTTTTTCATTACAATTGGATCACACTCCCAGTTTCACCATCAGTGAAAGCCTATTTTGTTTTTTATTAGGCACTGAGTTACTCTGTTACATTAACTTGATGTGCTTCTTGCTCTCAGAAGATGGCATCACTTTTTCCAGGCACGTGTGCTGTGCTGTGGGTTCAAAAAGGACACTGTAATCATCCTGGCAATATTTCCCTTCCAATCAGTGTCTCTCATTTTATCATTTTCAAGTGCTGAGAGGCCTATTTTTCATAATTTTACCAGCTATTTATGTTCAATTTTTGTATTACATGCCCTGCAGTGTGGAATAATGCCTCACAGCTTTCACATGCAGATATAACCACACTCAATATACAACCACTAATGCCAGTGAATTTTTGGAGAGGATTAAAAGAAAATCTGGAGTAAGTGGTAAGCAAGTCCAAGCTTTAGAGTACTGGAATGGAGACAGGATTGTTGTCATAACATTACAGAGAGGGAAATCACAAGCTGGATGCATTTGCCTGGCAGGTAAACTAAACAATGAATAAGGCTCCACATTTATACAAATTACAGCAGCTAAACATGGGAAAGAGACTAGATGCTCTGGTGTGTATCTCCCTAAGTGAGACTGATCCCTACGATATATTTTCTAGTACTTTGTCCAGTCTGAAATATTGTTAAAAATACCAAAGAAAGGGGCTTCCATCAGATACTTTTGGAATACTCTTCCACAACATTTTAAAATTAGGATATGCTTGTGGTTGTGAAAGCAATGGGAGTGAAGATTGATGTGGGGGGCGGTCCCTAGAGACAGGGGCGGCTCTAGAAATCCGGCTGCCCCAAGCAGCGCGGAGCGCTGCACCGCCCTTCCCTGGTCCCGCGGCGGGTCCCGTCTTCCCGCGGCTCCGGTTGAGCTCCCGCCGGCATGCCTGCGGCAGGTCCACCGGAGCCCGGGACGAGCGGACCTGCCGCAGTCATGCCTGCGGGAGCTCAACCGGAGCCGCGGGAAGACGGGACCCGCCGCAGCCATGCCTGCGGCAGGTCCGCTCATCCCGGGCTCCGGTGGACCTGCCGCAGGCATGCCGGCGGGAGCTCCACCGGAGCCAAATGCCGCCCCCCCGGGAAACGGCCGCCCCAAGCGCCTGCTTGGCGCGCTGGGGTCTAGAGCCGCCCCTGCCTAGAGAGCATAACTGATGGATAAATGTTTGTGTGGAATGTTAATTTTACAGTTGTTGACATTTTGATGATGTGGGTTTTAAGTTTTGTATGATTATGAACCAAAATAAATCAATATATAACATCTCACAGCAGGAGGAAAGTTTTTCCTGATAAACAATCTACACTTTTCTCTTCTCCTACTCCTCCCCTTCCATGAGGCCCCACCCCTGCCCCGCCTCTTCCCACCCCCATTCCAAACTCTTCCCCAAAGTCTCCACCCCAACTCCACCCCCTCCCTGCCCCTGTCCTGCCTCTCCTCTGCCTCCTCCCCTGAGCGTGCGGCTCCCCACTCCTCCCCCCTCCCTCCTGGAAAGCGCTAAGCACCACCAAACATCTGTTTGGTGTTGCTTAGCGCTTTCCAGGAGGGAGGGGGGAGGAGTGGGGAGCCTGTTTGATGGTGGGAAGCACCTGGATGTACGCAGAGGAGGAGGGACATGGTGCGCTGTGGGGAAGGGAGGTTAGTGAGTGAGGGGAGCTTGGCGGCCACAGGAAATAACTCTGAGGGGCAGGGGAGGTGCGGGGAGCATGGCGGGCTGCAGGAAATAACCCTGTGGGCCGCGTGTTTGAGACCCCTGCTTTAAAGAGAGCATTAGGATAGAACGTAGTTTAATTTTATACCATTCTTGCTTAATATGTCCCAAATAACTTTACAAAGCAATGAGTTACAGCAGATGCAGCTAGTATAGTAACCATGCAGTGTAGGCACATGTAACAGATATTTTCTCATGCAGCCTTGGGTAATAGAATTGTCATTACTTAGAGGGAAAATTGGAAAGGACACCATGGCTATATTTTAATAATAAAATATGCCATGAGAAGTATCTTCAATTTAAACCTGGCCAGCCCGAAAATATTCAGGAAGGAATCTTAGTTTAACTAGCGAAAGGATGGCCTTCTAAAAGTGGATCATTGTAATGCTACAGTGCAGTGATAGCAGTGGATTCATGTTTAAGTCATGGGTGTTGTACCTGATTCTTCGCTACCTTGTCTAGTCATTTTATCCTGTGCAAAATGGTAGACAAATACTACCCCAGGAATTCTGATCTATTGCATTCAACACACGTTCCGATCTCACTTTTCTTTTGTGCCAGTGACTACACAAAGTGCACAGTAGTGGAGAATCAGGCCTATAATTATATAAGGCATAGTCAATCATGCACAGAATGCACCTTATACTCCTGGGGGAATTCTGCACTAAACAATTAAAAATTCTGCGCACAATATTTTCAAATTCTACAAAATTCTGCTTATTTTATGTTTTGAAATAACACAATATAATCACACCAGTTTCAATTATTTTTGGTAATTTCTTTCAAAATACCTGTCAGTAAGTATGTCTGTAACAATACAGACAACAAAAAAGATTCAGGAAATGTTTTTTGACAAATAGATTCCTTACAAGGCATATTAATACAGAACTCAGAGTAATAATTCATTTAAACTACAATACAGAACCATATTTCCCATGCCTCTCAGAAGCAGTGCAAAGGCTTGGGTGAGTCAGGGGTAATGGAGAAGCTGCGGGAAAGGGAAGTAATTGCTGGGAAGAAGCCTGGATGTGACCTTGGAGGGTTGTTGGCTATAGGTGGGGAAAGTATGGAACATGGTTGGGAGAGGCGGGCAGGGAGGGATTTTTAGGGAGCTTCCCCCATGCAGACCCTGGCTGATCCCTAGCCTCTCCCATTCAGTCAGGCACATCTGTACCAGTACCCATGTGTCCTTCCACCCTCTGTCTATGTGTCCCTCCACCTCTACTCAGACACCCACTCCCCTCACCTCCATGTGTCCCTGCACCCCCGCCCCTGTTCCCATGTGTCACTGTGCCCCCACTCAGCCACTCCCCGTCCCAATGTAGCCTTGCACCCCCTACCTCATCCCCATGTGGCCATGCACTTCCCTCCCTCTGTAGCCCTGAGCCTCCATTCATCCTGCCCCAGTCTGTCGTCCCCCACTAGCTCTTATGAGACCCTGTCTGACCCCACAACAGCCCCACACTTTCTGTCCCCCAATAGCCTCTGTCTCCTGACCTGGCCCAACAGGCGCTGTGAAGAAGGCAGGCTCTTTCACTCCTAGCTGGCCAGGAGCTGCTGCTTTGTTCTATTACCACAGTGCCCTCTGCTGGAGAAAAGGCAGAACTGGCACAACTTTCCAGCAGAAGCTTTTTTCTGCACAAAAATTAAAAATATGCATGGTCATTAATTATGCATGTGCGCAGTGGCACAGAATTCCCCCAGGAGTAACCTTACTAAGAGTTTTAATCAAAGTGGAGAGATGCAGAGAAATGTAGATCCATTTGATTTTAAAAAAATATGCTATTTCATTTGGTCACTTGTGACATTCTTGATTTTTTTGTTTGTTTGTTTGTTTGTTTGTTTGTTTGTTTTAATAGTGCTATACAATTCAATGTAGCTCATATTAAATGGATTAAAAATTGGTTAACTTACAGTTCTAAAAAAAAATGCAAATAGCCTCAGACTTTAAGGCCAGAATGGACTATCGTGATCATCTTATCTAACCTCCTGACTTTTTTGTGCCAGATCACTAATGAATATGTAAAATAAGATTAGTCCCAAGACCATTCTCTGAGGAACTCCACTAGTAACTCCTCTCCAGCCTGACAGTTTACCTTTCAGTATGACCCACTATAGTCTCCCCTTTAACCAGATCCTTAACCACCTTTCAATTCTCATATTAAGTCCCATCTTCTCCAATTTAATTAATTTCCCATGTGAGACTATATCAAATGCTTTACTGAAATCCAGGTTGGTTAGACCGACTGCATTTCCTTTGTCTAGAAAATCAGTTCTCTTCTCGAAGAAAGATCAGGTTGGTCTGGCACAATCTACCTTTTGTAAAACCATATTGTATGTTATCACAACTACCATTTAACTCTATGTCCTTAACTACTTTTTTCTTTCAAAATTTGTTCCAAGACCTTGCATAAAACAGGTAAAATTAACAGGCCTGTAGTTTTCCATATCACTTTTCCCCCCTTTATTAAAAATATACTATATTAGCAATACTCCAGGTAATACCACAGGGTATTACCTCTGAGTTTATGGATTCATTAGAAATCCTTGCTGCTGGACTTGCAATTCCATGTGTTTGTTCCTTTAATATTCTAGGATGGAGATTATCTGGGCCCATCAGTTTGGTCACCTTAAATTGTCTGAAATTGACTTCCACCTCAGATGTAGTCATTTCTGTTTCCATATCCTCATTCCCATTAGCTACCTTGCCACTACACCTAAGCTTCTCATTACCCTTATTAAAAAGTCAGGCAAAGTATTTGTTTAGGTGATGAGCATGTCAAGATGATCTCTAATCTCCACCCAACCTCAGTGCTTAGCTGCTGCTTCTTTCCTTGTTTCTTTTTATTTATATGGCTAAAAAATCTTTTAGTATTGTTTTAATTTCCTTTGCAAGGTCTAACTTAGCTTGGCTTTTGGCAGTTCTCATTTTTTCCCTACTCTTTCTGACCTTGACGAGCTAGCTTTCCTTGATGATCCATCCCATCTGCCATTCTTTGTAGGCTTTCTGTTTTCCCTTAACAACCTATTTGAGAAGCTTGTTCATCCAGTTTGGTCTGAAATTCTTCCCTATGACTTTTTCCCCTTGCTTGGGATTCAGGCTTCAGATTGCTTCTGCAGCTTTTACTTAAAGTAATTCCAAGCCTCCTCCACATTCAGATCCTCGTGTTCTTCAGGCCAGTCTACTTCCAAAACTAATTCCCTTAATTTTTTTAAGTTTGCTCTTTTGAAATCAAGGACCCTAGTTGCAGACCTATTTTTGTTTATCCTTCCATTTAGTTTAAACGGAATTAGTTCATGCTCACTCAAACCAAGGTTGTCCTCTACAACCAGCTCTTCTATGAGTCCTTGCTACTCACCAATACTAAATCCAAAATGGCATCACCCTTTGTTGGTTTGGTGACTATTTGGTGAAACAATCTGTCAGTTAGCACATCCAAGAAAATCTGGGCCTTACCATTATTAGTAGCACTTGTCCTTCAATCTATATCTGGGAAATTAAAGTCCCCCATAATCAGACAATTCCTAGCAGTATTTATTTCACTAAAATATTAAAGAGGTTTCTATCCATATCCAGACTGGATCCTGGGGATCTGTAACATAGCCCAAGTGCTATCCCAATGGAGCTTCTCTTAGCTTTCTTCCCCAAACTGAATTTGACCCAAGCAGATTCCATTTTATCCATTCCATCACTTCTAATTTCTTTACACTCTATCTCATCATTAATATACAAATGCTACTTCACCACCTCACCCTTTCCTGAACAGCACATACCTTTCAATAACTGTATGCCAGTCACAACTACTATTCCACCATGTTTCTGTTATCCCCATAATATCTGGTTTCACTTCCTGCATCTAGTTTCTCCATTTTGTTACCCAGACATCTTAGTAGCTTCAGCGTGGCTTTACCCAGATTCCTTGTCCGATTAGGTATAGTCATTCTGCTGCCAGTATTGCCTATCTGAGTGTTAGGAGCGATATCAATGTTTTTCCTCTTGATGTCTATTCTCCTATTCTCTGTTGTTACTCTCTCCATTGATGTATCCTCTTATTTTATATTCCTCCTGCTCAATATTAGAATCAGGAGATTACATGAGCATCATCTCCCAATCGTCTTGCCCGAATTCCTAGTTTAAAGCTCTAGTAGTCAGTTGTCCCAACCCCCATACCAGAAGTGTGTTTCCTTCCCTACTCAGGTGAAGAAGTCCATTCTATGAAAACAGTCCTCTGTCTATGAATGCCTCACAGTGGTTGAACATCCCCAAACCCTCCCTATAGCACAATTTCCAGAGTCATTTGTTGATCATCATAATCTTGCCTCACTTTTGCTCTCCTATTCTAGGAACAGGTAAAATCCCACTGAAGATCACCAGAGCCTCCATTTCTTTAAGCATCTTCCCCAGCCTGACATAGTCTCCCTAGATGTGTTCCAGTGAAAATTTAACAATATAATTTGTTCTCACATGAAGGACAATTGGTGGATTCTTTCCTGCTCCCATTAGGATCCTCTACATCCTTGAGACAACAACCCATATTTTAGTTCCTGGAAGACAGCACATCCTTCTGTCCTGTGGATCAGCGCTGGTGACAGGCCAGTCTATCCTTCTTAGTAGGGAATTCCCTATCATGTAGACTTGCCTCTTCCTGATGTTGGCACAGTTCTCCAGCCTTCCTCCTTCTGTTCTTTCTGGCTGCAAGTATTCCTATCTTTTGTTCTCACTTGCAATCTTCGGTCAGTCATCCTCTGTCCTCCTAAGGCTTTGAACTCTGAATACTTCCACTGACTCTTCCCCTTGTCTTATAGGCTAGTCATTCTTCTCCTCTCCTTTGCACTCCCACCTTCTGTTACTGCCTGCTGAACCCCTTCATTTTCCAACTTGGCAAATTTTCCTCAGCTCTATTTCTCCTTCACTAGTAGGTCCCTTTTCCTCTGCTTTATTCTTGTAGTCACATGCTTCCATTGGCCACTTTCCTTATCCAGCACTCTCCCCTCACAGTTCTCAATTCCAGCTTCCATCTGCATGACTTGAGTTTTTTCATGCTATCAGTTCACTTTTGTATTTATCTGTGATACTCGTACCTTTCCCAGACTTGAGGAAGATCTCTCTGTAGCTTGAAGTCTTGTCTGTTGCCCAACAGAAGTTGGTCCAATAAAAGATATTACCTCACCCCTCCCTTGTCTTGAGGTGTTCCCTTCAGCTTGCTCTCTGCTTTCCTCAATCATCTAATCAAATCCCCTTTGAAATTCAACCATAGCTTCCTACGTGCATTTCAAAACCTCAGATCTTCTCTTCCATCCGATCTACCAGGTGGCACTTCATAGAAATGAAGCATCTTTCAAGTACCTGCATCCAGTCATCTTAATTGTCTCTTGAATCACTACCACTTCTGTCTCTGTAGCTGTCATAGCCTTCCCTCCCAAGCTCCTCTCTCTGTGTCTCTGCCTCTCTATCTCTAAAACACCCACACACACACACATCTTAAAATCTCCAATGCAAACTCCTCTGTTTTCAGTTCTGTTTGCTGGCTTCTGTGGCATTGACTGGCTTGGCACTTGACTACCTTTATAGGCCACCCCATCAGGGAAACTTCTCTCATGCACACTGCCCCCTACCAGCCTCTGCAAACTGAAAATCAGAAAACAAACTGAAAAGCAAACAAAAAAATCCCCCAAAAAGCTCTCAAGAACTCACTCACTGCCCTTAAGGAACAGGGCCTTGGCTTTTAATCTAGCACCAAGTAGCTCTATGATGGATCTAGACTGTTCTCAGTGGTAGAAGATGACAGAACAAGGAGTAATGGTCTCAAGTTGCAGAGGGGGAGGTTTAGGTTGGATATTAGGAAAAACTTTTTCACTAGTAGGGTGGTGAAGAACTGGAATGGGTTACCTAGGGAGGTAGTGGAATCTCCTTCCTTAGAGGTTTTTAAGGTCAGGCTTGACAAAGCCCTGGCTGGGATGATTTAGTTGGGTTTGGTCCTGCTTTGAGCAGGGGGTTGGACTAGATGACCTCCTGAGGTCCCTTCCAACCCTGAGATTCTATGATTCTATGATCCAATGGTGACAAATTCAGACTAGAAATAATGGACACATTTTTAACAACCAGGGTAATTAACCATTGGAATAATTACCTATGAGCATGGTGGATTCTCTATTGCTCAAAATCTTTAAATCCATACTGGATGACTTTATAAAAGATATGCTACAAAAATAATAGGCTTCATGCAGAAATTATTGAGTGAGATTTTTCAGCATGTGTTATACAGCAGTGCAGACTAGATGAGCATAATGTGGCCTTAATCCATGAATCTATTAAAGCTATTGTCTTATTGTGTAAATGCAGGGAACTGCAAGATGTGGGAATATTATAGGTAAGAAGCAAATTAAGGCTTTGAGAGGGGGATCAGCATTATATGAGGATGGAAATAAAGGTACCTACTACCTGAAAAGTAGCTGTTAGGGACTCTAAATCTCTAAATTGTCTATACTAGAAAAGTGCACCAGCTTAACGAAAATTATTTTTAAATTGATCTAGTTAAACTGGGGCAAACTCCCTAATTTAAAACAAATTATTTAACTTTAGCATATATTGATTTAGCTGTTGTGACTTTTTAACTTATAAGTGTCAGTGAAATTTTGACAGGTCTAGGATGCAATTTCTGGTCAAAACCAGAGAGATCCAAGAATAGCCTGCTGGTGAGGTTGCTTGCCTGGGAAGCGTGTCTCTTACATCCCTGATAGAATCTGAAGTAGGCAGAGCAGGGAACATGAACATGAATCTCCCACATCCCAGGTGAGTATCCTCACCAGCAGGCAATTGGCTATATCAGGGTAGAGCTCTCATTTCCAACCCAGTTCTAGCACTTACCAGCTGAACCTGCTAGACCTGAGAAACAGTGTACATTCCCTCCTTCTGTGCAACCCTCCCTGCATTGTGTCTTGTGCACCAGAGTGGCGCCAACACAGTGCCTTCCTAACCTTTCCCAGAAACATTCTGAATCAGTCAGAGTACAAACAGCCAAATTAGGCACACAGGCACTTGGGCTCTTGCGTTCCCTCCAGCACATCTGTGCCACCAAGGTAGCTATAATTTGGTCCTAAAAGTTTATCACATGATCCCTTCACCATGGAAAGTTTTCCTCCCCAACTCTCTGGATTTATGAAGAGGGTGATCTGTCATCTGCAGGTAATTCCATCACCCACTTATTGTGAGGAAGGGGCAGACGGCATATTGCCTACCGGTTGCTATTTCATTGATTTTACACTGAAGATTTTGCTTTTAATTCTGACGATGTTGGCCAGGCTAGACGACTTCCCTAGATAATGGAAGATCCCCTAGGGGATGCGGTGCCACAAGAGGGGGTGATATCCTCTCTCTGGGAAAGTGGGGGGAAGTAGTTGAGTCCAACACTCTATCCCGGCTCTGCCAAACATCTTCTGTTGTCCTAGTCTATGTGTGTGAGTCTTGACCATCTTCCCCCTGTTCTTGCTCCTCTCTTCAGGTAGTCTAACCAAAAGAAGGCTGAGGGGGGATATGATTGCTCTTTATAAATATATCAGAGGGATAAATATCAGGGAGGGAGAGGAATTATTTAAGCTTAGTACCAGTGTGGATATAAGAACAAATGGATATAAACTGGACACTAGGAAGTTTAGACTTGAAATTAGACAAAGGTTTCTAACCATCAGAGGAGTGAAGTTCTGGAACAGCCTTCCAAGGGGAGTCATGGGGGCAAAAGACATATCTGGCTTCAAGACTAAGCTTGATAAGTTTATGGAGGGGATGATATGATGGGATAGCCTAATTTTGGCAATTAATTTGGCAATTGATCTTTGATTATTAGCAGGTAAATATGCCCACTGATCTGTGATGGGATGTTAGATGGGGTGGGATCCACTATGAGGCAATGGAAGTGCGCTGCATAGGATATGACTGTGCGTTGCCCCTGCCAAGACTTCCCTCAGGGCAGCTTTGGCCATTTGCGCTTAGTGTGGGACACCGGTTAGAGAAAGGCCTCCCAGTTTGAGAATGGTCTTCCAGCAGTGGGAAGGCACAGACTAATGCATCTCCTGTCAGCAGACAGATTACTAAGGCCCCTTGACTGGGTCAGAGACATAGCTTTGGGGTTGCAACAGAAACAGAGGGAAGCTTTAATTCATGCAACCCTGGAATCATCAGCGGTTCCCATTGGACTGTTTGGAAAAGAGGATCACAGGCCTCTGTTCAGGAGTTCCATTCTGTGTTCTCAGCACTGAGCTGCCTTACCTGCTCCTGAAACCACTGGTTTTCCCTGATCAACTGCACAACTTGGGCCTGCAATGCTTGATTATCCACCTGGAGGCAGGAGGCCCATATAGGTGAGTCCAAAGCTTCTGGTGGCCTTAATTGTACTTCTGGGTCCACCTTCCTGCTCAGTCCTGCAGGTGTATTGTTGTCCAAACAAGCTGTCATGGCTGGGTCATGGGCGGGGAGCAGACTTAGAAGTTGGAGCCACAGCCCAAAGGCATGAGATAGGAGTTAAGAGTCGGCTGGGTTGGGATACTGGGAGGTCAGAAGCAGGAGCTCCTGACCTCCAGAACCCCAAGTCAGATGCCAGGAGTCAAGGCAGATCATAATAGCAAAAGATCAATCCAGGGAAGCAGGAAGAGCACAGTCCAGAGAGTCCAGTTGTTCAGATGGCTTCCTATTCCTGATGCTGGCTTAAGTAGGTCTAGCTGGCCAGTTGGCCACTCAGATTCTGCCAATCCAACCTCAGGGGCAGAGCCTCACACTGGGGCTCAGCAATGTGTGTCTCAGATAAACTGTTACTAGTAGGATGCCAGGTAGAGGATTGGAGAGTGGCTTCTATGCACCTTGCAGGCCTGGGTTGGAGATCCAGGGGTCATGATAAAGAGTGACCCCAAGGTGATGAAAAAGTGTCCTGGCATCAATTTACTAGTCTCGTGCTGCACCTTTTTAGGAGGGCTCTAGCTGCAGCAAAGGTGGCAGTGACACTAGCTTGATTTTGTTCTAGAGCTACTATAGAGTAGCACTTCCCGTACAAAAGCACTGACTACATGATGTCATAAACAATACAGTGGTATAGATGAGAAATAGGGGAACATAACTGAGTATTATAAAGCCCTGACTCAACTGCAGAGTGATATAGACCATTGTAAAGAGGGTGAATGGAATACTGAGAGGGGGTAGTGCTTGAGAAGGAGGTCCAGGACAGGAGACCTTCTGGAGGAGAGATAAGGTCAGGTATAGTAGAACTTGCAGGACTTGATGAATATCCTAGCTTATAATGGTGATGTTTGGAATTCCTTCAGGACCATTGGTTGCCACTGTTCTGCTCGCCACTCCTCCTGAGGCAGTGTTACAAGGATCAACCCCAAAGCACAGCAGCAGTCAAGACAGTTACCTAAGTGGGAACAGTGCTTTCGCAGAATTCACAATTCTCCTTTTGCTCCCTACCTCAACCCCAAATTACCATCCCTGGAAACATTCATATTAACAAACTAAGTATTCTTTTCCCTTTCCTGGATCTAGGTAGTTATATTAAAATATTAGACCGTGCATGATAATGTGCAGACAAATGCCTATGAACACTTATTCCCTTCACACTGTGGTGAAGATGAGAGGAAACTAATTTAGTGATTGCATTAATATCAGTTCAATATGTAACTTGTGGTGTGCTAGTCATTTCCCTTTAAAAAAAATGGAGAGCAATTGGAGTCATGAAAAAAGAAGGGAGAACTGTCAAGATGTTTGACACTGAGTTATGATAAAGGCTAAGGAAATGGGGCAACAATTTTTACCAGGGCCTGAATCTCTGTTCCCACCCCCACCCTCTGCTCAAACATATGTATTGTCTGTCTAAATAAAGTGAAATGGGAGGGGGCAGAGCTCCAGTGAACATGGTGTATCAGGGCCCTAAATTTCTCTTGATAGGCCTGGTTATGAGCTACATTTGTATGGATCTTTGTTCCCATCTTCTTTTAAAAGTCTCTGTTGTATTATTAATATCACTGTTAATGCTATTTATCTATTGGCAAAGGAACCTTTTCATTTAAAAAAAAAGATACAAAAACCCAGAATCCCCTTGTAGATTACAAGGTAATCAGTGCTGCCCCATCTGCTGCTTCCTTCCTTTCTTCCCCCTCCTCCCCCGAAAAAAAAGGTCCTATAAAGTGAGAACGCTAAGGAAAAGATGCACTGTCCCAAATGTGCTTTGGCAGCACTGTGAGGTCTTCAAACATAGGGAGATGGCCAATAAGGCTATATTGAAACTGCTAGATCTGGCATCTTGTGGCCAGCTGTAGCCTCTTAGTAATGGTGCCTATTCTGGAGACATATCTTTTTCTCTTCTCCATGCATGCTAACAGCTGTTGTTACTGCTTCTATAGGACTTCATTATGTGCAGACTCACTCAGCCTCAGTTGACCAAAAAAGTTTTGTGAACATGATAGTAGAGTAAATCTGAAGCTAGGAATTGTAGAATATTGATAAGGGAAGTAAAGGGACACAATGAGAAATCTGTTGCCAGCAGAGTTAAGGACAATAAGAAGGAAATATTTTAGTATATTAGGAACATAAATAATCCTAACAATGGTAGAATTATCAATAATAATGCACAAAAGGCTAATTCAATAAATATTTCTGTTCTGTATTTAGGGGAAAAATAGATCATGTGGTCATATCAGATGGTGATGATGATAATACCCTTTCCATTCCATTAGTATCTGAGGAAACTATTAAACAGCATCTACTAGATTTGAGGATCAGCAGGTCCAGGTAACTTCCCTCCTAAACTTTTAAAATAATTGACTTAGGATCTCACTGGAACATTAATGTTGATTTTTCAATTAGTCTTAGAGCAGTGGGAAAGTTCTAAAAAAATGGAGGAAAGCTAATGTTGTGTCAATATTTTAAAAGGGTAAATCGGATGACCCTGGTTTTATAGACCTGTCAGTCTGATAACTATCCAAGCAAGTTAATGGACAAGCTGATACAGGACTTGATTAATAAAGAATTAAAGGAGAGTATTATAATTCAAGCCAGTCGAGATGGGTTTATGGATAGATCCTATCTCACTTCATAAATATTTTAATGAGATTACATGGCACACATTAAATGGATTAAAAATTGGCTTACTGATTGGTCTGAAAATGTAATAGTAAAACGAGGAATCATCATCAAGCAGGGATTAGTTCTTTGCCCAACACTATTTAACATTTTTTAATCAATGACCTGGAAGAAAAGACAGAATCATCACTGATAAAGTTTGCATGTGACACCAAAAATGGGGGAGTGGTAAATAATGAAGAAGACAGACCAGATACAGTGATCTTAATCACCTGATAAGCTGGGCTCACTTGAACAATATGTATTTTTAATATGGCTAAATGTATACATTTAGGGAAAAATAATGTAACCATACTTGTGGGATGGGGTGCTTTAGAGTCTGTTGTGTAATTGAAGACTTACAGTGACTCTGAAAAAGACTGGGGAGTTGTGGTGGATAATCAGCGTAACATGAGTTCCAGTGTGACACTGTTGCCAGAACTGGACACCAGGTGTGGCTAAAGCAATCCTTGGCTGCATAAACAAAAGAATCTCAAGTAGGAGTAGAGAAGTTATCTTACGTCTGTTTTTGGCACTGGTGCTACTGCTGCTGGAATACTGTGTCCAGTTCTGGTGCCCACAGTTCAAGAAGGATGTTGATAAATTGGAGAGTGTTCAGAGAAGAGCCAGAAGAATGACTAAAAGATTAGAAAAATTGCCTTATAGTGATAGACCTAAAGAGCTCAATCTATTTAATGAACAGGGGTGACTTGATTACAGTCTGTAAGGATCTATATGGGAAATAAATATGCAATAACGGGCACCTCAATCTACCAGAGAAAGATATAACATAATCCAGTGCCTGGAAATTGAAGCTAGTCAAATTCGGACTGAAAATAAAATGTAAATGTTTAACAGTGACCCATAGGAACAATCTACCAGGGATCATGGTGGATTCTTCATCTCAAGGATTATTTTAAATCAAGATTGGATTTTTTTTTCAAAAACGTATGTTCTATAATTATTTTGGGGAAGTTCTATGGCCTGTGTTATACAGGAGGTCAAGACTAGATGATCGCAATGGTCCCTTCTGGCCTTGAAATCTATTATTTTTTTCCTAGGATGCTGTGTTCCAGTTTTGCAACTGCAAACTAAATGTGAGGCTTAATTATAATGTCAAATGGATTAGAATCCAATATTTCCCAGGATGTGTAGTCACTGGGAGGAATTAAATAAGGAAATCATCTAAATTTACGTTAATGAGTTAGGCTTCAAACACTTAGCCGACTCTAGGGACCTGATCCTGCAATAGTGGCATGCATGATTGAAGTTATTCACAAGAGTAGTCCTATTCGATAGACTAAATCACATACATTGGTGTTCACAGGATCAAGCCTTACAGATCTATTAATAACGTAGACACACTAGAAAGGATTTTTCAGAGGGTGGTTGCTTGTAAAACATTATATTCCATAGCATAATGAATAAATATGAAAGAATTTCAAACAGTGGACTATGGAATAGTTTCCCTGGGTTGATAAATCAGAGAGTAAACAAGATAATAGCCTTGAGGAGCACAAGTCTCTCTCATCTTTCTCAGTCTGTGCTGTTTGTGTTCTTGTAAAACAGTCAATGGGAGACAGATGGAGTTTTAAAAATAAATAACAAGTCTGCTCCTAGGTACAGGGGTGGCTCCAGGCACCAAGGCACCAAGCATGTGCCTGGGGTGCAGAAATCATACTCATTCTGTTTCTCTATACCTAGGCAGGGGCGGCTCTATGTATTTTGCCGCCCCAAGCATGGCAGGCAGGTGGCTTTTGGCAGCGCGCCTGCAGGAGATCTGCCAGTCCCGCAGTTTCGGTGGCAATTCGGCGATAAGTACGCCAAAGCCACAGGACTGGCAGACCTCCTGCAGGCACGCCACCAAAAGCCACCTGCCTGCCATGCTTGGGGCGGCAAAATACATAGAGCCGCCCCTGCCTAGGTATAGAGAAACAGAATGAGTATGATTTTTGCAGGCCTTCCTGAATACATGCCATGGAGAGCATCAATACTAAGAAACTTAAACTATGTGTACAGTCTCAATCAATCCATCATGCAAATGCGTAGGAGAAGCTGTCTGAACATTTCCAGGAGAGGTCAAAAAGGAACAAATTCTACACTCAGTTTGGACAAAGATCTCACAAGTTAAAATTCTCACAATGCCATTTATCCACAGTAAAGCTATTGGTCTGAAAAAGAGTGTACTCCCAGTGTTCCATTTTACTTGTGATTATTTTGTGTAATTCTATTTGAACATTTATACGCTGACTTAAAAAAAAAACCATGTAATGGGAAAATGGGAATGACATTTTTAAATACTTCATGCAGTTTCTTATATTCTTCGCTCACATAATAGCTGGGTTCTAAGGACTAAGATTGTTTGTGCAACCCTAGTTTGGTTCTTTTTGTGTATATACATTATTTTACAGTCTTTAAATTACATACCATTTTTTCCACATTAAGTGCACAGGATGGACCTGGTCTGGGGATGAATTAGGGTTGTTTAGCAAAGGAGGATACAGTGTAGAGGAATCCAGGCTCATTTGTTACAAAAGCTGGAAGGAGTGTAGAGAATGAGAAAGCTGATTGCAGAAAGAGAAAGGATGATCTCATGGTTAAGACAGTTGAATAAGTCCTGAAGAACTGTCCTCACCTCTGCCACAGAATTCCTGTGTGGTACTAGGCAAGTCATTTAATATCAAACTTTTCACAGGTAGTCACTAACTGGATGTTCCTCATTTTATGGCTGCCACTTGATCCTTGAGGTCTGATTTGCAGATGTGTTGAACATTCACAACTTCAGCTGAATCCAATGGGAGGTGTGCTTTGACTATAGCAAGTGCTATATAATGCTAAGCACTATGAAAAATCTGGTCTTAGACCTCTGGAATTGGGAACCCAAACGAGTGGATATATTTTCACCTTAATCTCTCTGTGCCTCATTTCCTCTTTTGTGAAATGGGAATAATCCAACTCCTCAACTCACAAGGGCATTTAATGTTTGTAAAGCACTCAGATACTATAATGATGAGTGCTAAGGAAATCCCATGAGGAAATTAATTATTCTGTCTTCAGAACAAAGTTTGAATAGTGGGCAGTAAATAAGGCCAGGGCCACACATTGACCAATGAGAAGAAAACAAAATATTGAATAGCTTGTTACTAGTTGAGCACTGTCCATCCTGTGTGCTGAATGAGCTAGGGGTCCGGTGGGAAAAATAGTATGTGATCAGGCAATTAAAGACTGTATCATAATGGATATACACAAGGGGGAGGGAGTAAATCAGAGTTGCATGGTCAGCCTTAATTCTGACACTTTCTAACTTCTGAGTGTTTGACTTTGCAAGCTTACTAATAAGGCTGGCTGGAAAGCAAGATTTTTGTTTTGTGAAAAACTTAGATGTTTCAACACTTCTTTTCATTCCCTATTGAAACAAAAACTAGACCTTCCAGCATTTTTCATGGGGCTGGGAGGCGGGGAGATGTCAAGGAATTGAACGAGTGTCTCCCATCTCTCAGGTGAATGGCATAACCACTAGGCTATTATCTCTGTTTGTTTGTTTGTTTTCTCATTCTCTTTATCAGAATGGTTTTGACAAGAAATTCCATCCTGTACTTGATAAATGGTATTAACAATTTTCCAGCAAAAAAAAAATAAATAAATAAAACCAAATAAAACACCACTTTGAAAAGCCCCTGACCAGTTCTACTTAATGTTCTTTTAACATAGTTTTCTGTATGTAATTTCCTATTTTTTTAAGGCAACTGATGCCCACATGGTTCATCGATAGGATGGGAACCTTTAGAACCACTGCACAGGCCTCCACCACTTTAGCTAATGGAGTATTTGATAGAGGATGACAACTTGGTACTGCTATGTGGACCAGCACTAGAGGTGGGATAAAACACATTTTGTCAGGTTAGACTGTGCCTTGGTGTCATACACTTGCACAGGGGATTAAGGGCCAGTAGGGCCTGCCCCAATCTTGTCAGTTAGCAGCTCCAGGTACTGGGGAAGAGAATAGCCTACACTCTAGATGCTCCCCACTGCAATCAAGGGGCCAGGGAAGAGTGAGCAGAGTCATGGCTCTGCCCCCTTAGGAACAAGCCAACAGTGGCAGCTTGACAAATACAGGGGAATATGCTGTGTCTTTTTTAGCTCTGTACCAACTTATTCTCCACAGTACAACAGGGGTGCACCAAAGAAATCGAGCTCCAGCTCGTCACCCAGGTCTACCTTGAAACCAGTGTGTATATGTTCCATCTCATACTCAGCACTGTTCCTAAAGGTAACACCTAGCTCGTAACTGGAAGTATCACTAGAAAATGTGGTCTTTCCACTCCTCAGCTTTCTCTTAGAATCATAGGGTTGGAAGGGACCTCAGGAGGTCATTCCCCTGCTCAAAGCAGGACCGATTCCCAACTAAATCATCCCAGCCAGAGCTTTGTCAAGCCTGACCTTAAAAACCTCTAAGGAAGGAAATTCCACCACCTCCCCAGGGTAACCCATTCCAGTGCTTCACCACCCTCCTAGTGAAAAAGTTTTTCCTAATATCCAATATCTTGCTTATGTCCTTCATAGTGTCTGTCTTTCCTGTGTATTTTATGTGTAGGTTTAGTCATAATAATGCATAAGCAGGCGTCAGAAGACCTTATGCATTTTGCTAGACTTCACTACTACAGGAACATGCTCTCAGCATCATACACTTAAATCCTTGCCTAACATGCTGTTTACAATAGAATGCTTGTGATATTGCCTGTCAGTTCTTATTACCTTTTGATCAACAGCTTCTCAGGAATGGCACTGCCAGAAGCAGTTGACTTTGACAATGGAAATGTGTGTAATGGAGTTCACTTATGTGTAAGTTAGTCATTTCGCAGCAGGCATAATAAATTATGTTAACTTTTATAGACAATTACAGCTGGGTGACCTCTAGGGCTCTATGGTTTAAATTGGATTGAAACAAATATAAACAACTTTTAGGGCCAGTGGTAATTTTTGAAATGTGGTGTCATGCAAATCTCAAAAGAGATCAGATATGAAATCCTGAAACAGCAAATAGCCTAACAATTTAAAAATATAGCACATGCTCTTCATCTGTGCATCCACAGAGACTAACTCATATTTGCCTCTCAAACCAAAAAATATAAATTCTTATTCTGTTTTGAATACATTTGATCTAACAAGGGCTGAATGTTGTTTGGTGAATCAGGCCAGGAGACATTTTCTTCATGTGAATCTTCCACGTCTCTCTGAAGAATGCTGTCCACTCCCCAAGAAGGTCTTTTTATCATTTTGTTCCTCCTTACATAAGTTATTTTTATTTAGAGCTTTCTGTAAGAGTAAAAAATATGGCTAATCTTCAACAGACTAGTGCTTAGAACAAAGCCACCTGGACAAGAAGGTGCACCATCTACAGAGGGAAATTCATTATGTCTAAGCACTATGTTATATGGTAATTTGATCTTGCTTGCTTAAATGACACATAATATTACAAATATGCTCCAGAACCATGTTAGACCCATGGCGTTTACACGGGCCCTTAACCTACTATATCAAATAGGCCAAGTGTGTAAAGGTACCTATGGGCAAGGTTGCCTGTGTGCTCTCATTCTAAAAGGCCTTTTTCTAGATGCTTATATGTCTATTAAACTTTTACCTTCTGAAATATTCTGAAATTTTGGCCTAGAAGCCATTTTCTTTTTCAATTTTTGCTCAAAAAGATTTTGAACACAAAAACAATGGAGAAACACATATTTTACCAGCCAGTATTGAAAAAACAAAAAGAGAAACAAAAAATACTATTCTTAGGGACTCTAGTTCTTCAGCTGAAGGTGGTAAAAACTTTAAATCTAGTACTGAAATAGCCCCTAGGTTATAAATGGTCAGTGAAAATCCATTTTGATTTTGCTGAGTTATAAGGGTTAAAAAATACTTTATACAATAACAGGTCTTTCTGACAAATGATGTCTCAAACTCCCCAGGAGCACTGTGCATGCATCTGCCTACAAACAGAGTGAAAATGATCATTCTCAATCTTCTTTTTTTTCTTCTATTCATATATGAGTTAGAATAAGTTTAGATTTAGACCCTGCTCCTCCATCGTGATCTACCAGCACAGATCCCTATATCAGTGAATGGCTTATGGAAAATGTGGGACTGCGTGGGAACAGAGATCCATGATAGTGGAATCTCAAATCAGCATTGGGGCACTGATGTATAGATGTATGTGGAATATGCTGTGGGAAGGGTCTATGATATTTTTAGCGATAATATGTAAAGATGTAGGTGCTGTGCAATAGCCCTTGCCTGAGTACAGTGTAAACATTTATTTTGGCAAGGACTACAGAGAAGCACTTGCCCCATTGAGTGCGCATGCTGTGCATTCGCGTGTTCTACAGCTGTCTTCAGAACTGCAGTGCAGTCACTTCCTCCAAACCAGTTTGTTTAATTCCCTTGAATAAAATCAGGAAACAACCTGATATTTGCAAGAGAAAATAGTGTGTGGGGGGGAGGAGTTTAAAACGGAGGGGACGGGGAACCTTGTTTAACTGAAACCTTATAAACCATAAATTGGAAATACTTGACTTTAGAGAGTGTAAATGCACAAAGGACAATATGACTGTTTATGCTTCTTAATCTTAGTTTGCTTATCTTGCTGTACATGCTCAGGTAAAACCACAATGTACTTCACAGACTGTGTTTGACACAATCTGGGGCAACCCAGTCATCATTGGGAGCCAAAGAGTGTTCAGTACCGCAATTTATTTTACAATGTAATGCGTGCAAAGGGAACACCTCCATGATGCACCCTCATGATTTTTATATTTTTGCCAAAAATTCTCAGCTTGCTTAAGAGAAGATTTAATGTGAAATCAAATTTTATCATAATGAGCAACACTGCTGCACCCATGTGATTTCCTGATCCGATGGTTAAAGGAATAACTCAGTAATGGCTGGTTACTGTATTCATTTGTAATAAGGCCGTACCCTAGCATTCTTTATCATTTTTAGATTCCTACTGAATTAGGCCCTGGTTCATTAATATTCTGGGTGGTTTTCCCAGGGGAAGTTAATGAGGGGTGTGTGTGTTGTTTTAATATGGCTTATGGTTTGGAAAGCAGAACATTTCCAGAGGCTTGCCAGCAGTGCTACATTTAATGCTAGATTACATTATCTGAAAACTCATTCACCTCTAATAATCTCATATTTTCCACCCAACAAAGCCTTGCATATTCCAGCTAAAATAAAATGTCACAGGAATGAAATTAGGTGATAGCCCTCCACCCCCAATAGGGTAAATACGTTTGTTCATAATTTCCTGTATTCCATTTCTCCACTTAAATTATCTATCTATCTATCTATCTATCTATCTATCTATCTATCTATCTATTTAAATGCTATATAATCTGCACAATATATAAACTGCTTTTTAGTCCTCATAATAGACTAACTGTAAAAATGCCATATTAAGCTGTGTTTAAAGCCATTTTATTAATTTATGGGAAAAAGCAGCTTTTCATTTACATCCATCCTTGTTCTTTGCTTCAACTTCCATCACACAGCACCTAGACCATGAGGAAAAAAATCACTGCCGATTGTTTTTATCCATCTCATAATGGTTTAGGAAAGAATTTAGATTTTATTTTGGCACCCCACAACCAGTGCTACATCTTAGTTCTTTTTAATGGTCTCAGGAGTTAACTCCTCATTAGCTATACTAACTACAAGAGCCAAGATCAGCTAAGCTGGCGATTCCACATCCAGGACCATCTAGAGCATTTTTATAAAACCCAAGAAACATCATGACCTGAAGCTCGATAGGCCTGACATCCATTAGTTCTATGACTTGGAGTGGCAAATAAAAGGACAGATATGGAACAGAGAGAAGCAAAGATGAGACCTAGTCCTTTACAGGTTGTATGAATAAGTGCTGCTGGTTACAGTTTGGCAGTTCAAGTTTCCCTGTAGTCTTTTTAATCTAATCATCTTAACTCAAACACAACACACAACTATAGGTGATCTCAAAACATATCAACTAAAGTCTAGTTCTCAAAGCAAGGTTCCAACATGTACTGGGTACTACTTAACTTCCCTTTATTTAAGTGATTTTTGGTAAGTCTTTCCCAAAGTTTTCTCTATTCTAAATTTCAAATAAAGGGTTGTATTTGTGAAGTTAGGCATTGGCAATGCCACACACATTGGCACACAACATATGCAAACAAATGTCAGATATGTGTATGCAAATCAGATGTTTGCACATGGTCACTCAAGAACCAAGCTGGATTTGTACACATGCAAATACCTGATTTCTGTGTCTCCAAATATCTAATTTCTGAACACATTTTAGTGTTTACAGCTTTGAAAATCTGGCCCTGCATTTATATTGTTCTCAAAACATGCCTTCTGATACTTATATATTGTCTCATGTACTGTTTGGGCCCTACAAATCAACCTAGACTGTATATTCCATCTTCTTGGAACTATACAAATAGTACACAATACTTTATAACACCAGGAAAGGCAGGTTTAAAGAGTACATTATAAAGAACTGCAGACAAATATAGTGTCATGAACACAAGAGAAATCATCATTTTAACCTCCCTTCAGTAGTTGCTGTAATAGAATATAAAGAACCAAATGCTCTCTTCCTCTAACTCCTTTTCTGAGAAATTTGCAGCATGAAACATTTTTTGTAAAAGAGATGAGTGCTGAGTGTTTTGTGTTCTACATGATGTTTCAGAGCTTTGAAATAAAAACTTTCTCTGAACATTGCCTTTTAACTTTTGCAAAGATGTTGGTTTAATTAAAAATATATCATTATTCTAGTAACTTTACTAGAATTTTTATTGAGAAATTTTTACAAGAAAACCATTTTTGAATGTATAAACTACCAAAGCTGTGTGCAGTGTTTTGGCTATAAACACTGCTTTAGGATTTGCTCCAGTTAGTTCTTGCTTGACTGACCTTGATGGCTGGACAATTACTTCAAATGGTGTAAAACCACTTGAAAAAAAATGCCCATTTGTGACAGACATTTAGACAGAAACACTAACTGAAAGTGTCATGTATGGACTGCCAACATACTGCCAAGTGTCACCATTAGTTAAAGCACACTGACAATGAACTAGACTCAGTCTGTGGGCCAGATCCTGGGGTCAGGATGATCGTCAGTGCAGGAGAGTGTTGAATGTTCAAATGTGACATACCAGTACTGCCTCTGTGCAAGACTCCCCCTAAGAAGTGTTAGAGCAGCCTAATTCCTAGCTGTTTTCAGTGGGTAGCATAGACTAGAGGAATCCTCAAGGTGATCTAACTCTGTAAAAATACCAGCTGTGCAAAGAGGCAGTACTGGATCAGGAACATACAAAGATGATTTTTAAGTCATCTTTCTCCAGATGCGCGCACACACCTCTCTGACCTGCCCTTTCAGCCAGATCTGGCCAGTTTTTTCCAAAGTACAATTTAGAATGTTAGCAAGCAGCCTATGCATATGCACACTCACTATGAGCAACTATGTCCAAGTTTGGTGACCACTGTATAAAATGGATGTAGAGAAACTGGAAAGAATCCAGATGTGAGTGACAAGGATGATCAAAAGGATGGAATGCAAGCCATATGAGCAAAGGATGAAGGAACTGGGTATGTTTAGTTTGGAAAAGAGGAGATTAAGGGCGGGGACATGATAGCGGTCTTCAAATACTTGAAAGGCTCCCAAGAAAAAGATGGAGAAAACTTGTGTTTTCTTGCCACAGAGGGCAGGACAAGAATCAATGTGTTCAAACTACAGCATGGCAGATTTAGATTAAATCTCAGGACAAACTTTCTCTAGGCCATGTCTACACTACAAAGTTAAGTCAACTTTATGTAAGTCGACATCAAGCCTCCAATTTAAGCAAGTTGATCTTGTGTGTTCACACTACGCTCATTGTGTCACTAGCATTGACACATGGAGCATTGCACTATGGGTAGGAGGATGTAGAACTGGGCAATGTAGAACTATAGCATCCAGCTGCCTGTCTTGAACCTCAGCCAGATGCCACAAAATGTCTGATTGCTCCATCATAATCCATAGCATCTTTTTCTGTGTGGCACGCTCGTGTTCCCTGCATGCTCTCCTGTCCTCCCTGTCCATGTGAAGATTGTTGGACAGTGTAATCGTCTATGCTCTGAGCTCTGTCTTGTCACTCTCAGGGGTGTGCATTAACTCATTGAACATGTCCTCCCGAGTCTTCTTTTTCCACCTTCTAATCTGGGAAAGTCTCTGTCCTAGTGTGGAGGATGCGCCAATGGACAAGGTTTCAGCTGCAAGGAATGCAAAGCACAAGGGCACCATTAACAGTGCATACATTGTTTCTGGTGCAAGGTTAATATTTTTTTATTAAAAAAACACCCCTCAATACACTTCACTGCAAGCCACAATGTAATCACAACCACTGGCTACTATTGCAAGAGTCGGTTTGCTGCTCCAGCCAGGGTGAGTAAGGCCATGAGGCATGGGCAAGAGGTCTTGTGCTGCTGCTTTTGTGAAGACATCCTTGGGATCACAGGTTGGAACTTGAGAAAAGCCCCTTTTTCCCTAGTAAACTGGATGGTGCTTGAGGACAGGCACCAGTGTAAAGCCCCTCAAATTGTTGTTTTTTACAAAAGCAGCACCGGGTCAGGGGAGAAGGGAGACAAACAGGAAGCCGTCACCTCCCGCTTTTTTTTCCCTCCCTCCCACTTTACTCCGCACGCCACATCCTCGCTCCCCCTCCTTCCCCTGCTTCCTGCCTGCGGAAATCAGCTGGCTTGCGGCGTTCAGGAGGCAGGAGGGAGGAGAAAGGAGCAAGTACACGGTGTGCAGGCTCCCCCTCCCTCACCTGCCTCTTGAACACCGCAAGCCAGCTGATTGCCGCGAGCAGGAGGCAGAGGAGGGAAGGGGGAGGCGCACTGCGGCCATGCTTCTCCCCTCTCCCTCCTGCCTGCAGCAATCAGCTGGCTTGTGGTGTTCAGGGGGCAGGAGGGAGAAGCGAGGACTCTGCACACAGCCTCCCCCGCCCTCCTGCCAGCACCAATCAGCTGGTTTGCAGCGTGCAGGAGGCAGGAGGAAGGGGCAACCTGCATCCCGAGTCCTCACTCCTCCCCCCTCCCTTCTGCCTCCTGAATGCCGCAAGCCAGCTGATTTCCGTGGGCAGGAGGTGGGGGGAGAAGAGGGAAGGCACTGATCCACAGGGTCTGATGGTGGACGGGAGGCACTGTGAGGGGAGTGTAGGGGAGACAAAGCAGGCAGCCAAATGACATTATAGTGAAGCATTACACAACTTTAAATGGAGCATGTTCTGTAATTGAGCAAGGACGTAAGACTGAAACAACGTTAAGCGAGAGGATGTTAAGTGGGGAGTTACTGTACAGAAATCAACTTTACAGGCCACTTTGGTCAATGGAAGGGACTCAGTAGAGTAGACATGTACATTATTAGATTGACTTAACACAGCTTATGTCAACCTGAATTTGTAGTGTAGACCAGGCCTAACTGTAAGAACAGTAAGACAATGGAACCAACTTCCTAGGGAAGTCATGGAATCTCCTTTGCTGCAGGTTTTCAGAAAGTGTCTGGATAGTTATTTGTCTTGGATGGTTTAGACACAACAAATTCTGCATCTTGGCAGGGGGTTAAACTAGATGACACTTGTGGTCCCTTCTAGCCTATGGTTCTTCCCAACATAGGTAAATGGACACGCACTAGCTCTGCCCAAACTAGGCTGCTAAAAATAGCAATGTAGCCAGGAGATCGCACAGGTGGCAGCTCTGGGCTAGCTGCCTCAGTACAAACCCACCCAGTGTATGTACTCTGGTGGCTATCCAGAGCCACCACATATACTAACCTGGCTACGCTGATCTTTTTAGTGACATTAATGATATTTACGACCATCTGAAGGGAGAATGTGGTGTGCTAGATGTGAAATGTTGGCCACGTTAACCAAACCATCTCTCTGTAGGAACTTCTCAACTAGCTATTAACAAACAGGCCAAAATCCCAGTGTTTCCTCCATTCTTACTCAGAGCCAGATCATGCCTCGCCCCTTGGCAGGTGAAAAGTTTTAAGGTTCAAAGAGCTGTTTCCAATCATGCTCATACATATGGTCCAGGTACAACTGCAATCCCCTGAGCACAATGACTGCTCCTGGCTAAAAACACCAGACACCCAAAGAGGGGGTAAAGATGTGAGGAGGCTACAAAGGCCCTGTAATGTGCCTTGTCTCCAGTTCCAGCCTGGGAAAGCGTTCATCATTCGTAGTACTAGCAGCCCTTTTTTATGTTCGTGGAATGCATGTGAAACCATCAAGTCTGCTTCTTCTGCTTGTATGGTAAGAGGCTGTGTCATGGGGGTGTCGGTAACCCATGCTAGTCCAGCAACCAAAGGATTAATACAGACATTGCCAACCACTGCTGATTGGCAGGCTGGGAGGATAAAGGGGCTGGGAACAGGGCCGGCTCTGGCTTTTTTGCCACCCCAAGCAAAAAAAAAAGGGGAGGGGGTGAGGAGCCAGGGTGTAGGGGGACTCCCTGTGCCTCAGAGTGCGTGCCCAGTCTAATGCGGGGGAGGGAAAGGGAGCAGGGGAGGATAGAGAGAAGGGGGGTGGCCAAGGCTTCAGTGGGGCGCTCACCCCGCAGCCCCGACCACTGCACCGCCTGCCAGGAGGACTCCGCACCGCTCCGGTCAGCGGGAAGGGAAGGACATGGGCTGCCCTGCTGAGTTTGCTGCAGGGCGGTCCCCTCCTCCGCACCCTACAGGGTGGCCAGAGCAGCAAACAAAAAAAGGTTTGAGCGGGATGCCACCCTGTAGAATCAACTGGTGCCTGGAGCCAGCCCTGGCTGGGAAGCAGAGGGACAGGCAGCTAACAGATGACTGAGAAAACAGGAGGACAAAAGAGCTCCTTTAGCAGCCTGCTAGATAGCCGCCCAGGAACAATGCCCCAGAAAAGGACGAACAGGTCAACAAAGGGCTGAGGGAAGGTAGGAAGGAGCTCAGCGCACTGTAAGAGTCAGCAAACCCTGACTCTCCTTGTCTAGCTTGAGGGCCCTGAGCTGGAACCCAGTGGAGTGTGTGGGCCTGGGTTCCCCTACCAACCCGCCTGATGGAACTGAAAACAGAGAGGGTTTCCAGATCCTTGGACACCGGCGGTGGGACTGACACCTCACTGAGCTGAGTGAGCTGGAGCCATGCCCCTCCCGTTTGGCCAGGCAGGGTGGGGGGCACCTTTGCACTGATGTGCCACCTCACAGGCTCCCTGTGTTCTTTCTCCACCCTATTCCCCAATGCTCCCATCCTAGGGGAGTCATAATTTGAGGGAAATAGTATATACCTTTTGCATTTGCATGACTCAAAAATAGCTAATTTTAAAAAACAAAGTTTGCTACATACTTAATCCATGACATGATCCCTGATTGGCCCACAGATTCTGGTACTGCCTGCAGTTTGATCCATGTATCCCATCCCTGTTCACGAGGCTGGTTACAACTCCCTACAAGACTGTCCCCAGATATTTATGGTTTCAAAGCTTCAGCTATTTTAACTTTGTGAACTAGAAGTCAAACTTTCTCTGTGTGTGACAATGACTGGCACAGTGGAGTGAGGTAAGGATGAGATTATGGCTTTTGAATCTGACTCCTGGAGTTCTGATGGAACTTTTCATTTTCTTTCTATCTTTGTTGTTTCACACCTTTAACATGTCAGAAGCATCCCCAATCCTTGCGAAAGACTGAGATGGAAGAGAGTGAAATTCAAGGGGGGAAAATTCCAGCCACTATTCTGTGCAACTGTTTTATGTGTTAAATTTTGGATCATGTCCTATGGAAAGAAGTGGTGCTTTGATATAGGATTTTTTTGTGATTTCTTACTTCAGAGGCCAATTTGTCGCTTGTGGTTTATCTGTTCATTCATCTTTGCCTTTTCTTTTTCTTCCTGATGGAAATATAAAACCACCAACTGAAAAAGCCACTAAGGATTTTCTTGGAAAGATCAGTTGTATTTTAATATGCTTGCTTTGCTTATTAATTTGAAAGTTTGCAATTGTATAAACTGTTTGACCTGAGCACCTGTAATCATAGTTCAGTTCTTTAAAAAGAAAGAAGGAAAGAAAACACATGTCTCACATTCTTCTGGTTGCTAGAAAAACATTAGACACGAAAAAAAATCTCTTTACAATGACAGGATACATGGCAGATTAATGATTGTTATTTGAATCTACATTTTAGTTCATTTTGCTTCAAGGCATAAGTTAATAGGATATTGATGGTATTCAAACTGAAAAGAACGTGCTCTGTAAACAAAGACTGTGTAAACTTTGATAGGTCATCTTGCCAACTGATCTTATACCTTCAGAATGTGAGGAGAGTTACAAGGGAGATTTCATAGAAAGGGGACTTTATTTTCCACTTATAAAATTACATGCTGTCACGTTCTGGGGTGCATTCCAGACTGGTGAGGAGCTGTGTCATTGCCTGCTCTATAACCCTGGGTGTATTGAATCCTCTGCTGCTGTGGATCACAGCCTGGACACTGATAGCCAGCAGACAAGCATGCAGTATCCTGAGTGTTTGTATGCTATGCAGCCCTGGTTCAGCACTCTGACCCCGTTAGACTGCCTACAACATAACAGCCCCACTGTAGCCTCTTATCAACTAGTTATCATATGCAGCAGTGACCCCAATACACTCCCAGTCCCAAATTTCCCCCAAGTCATCTTCCCTGCAGTGTCTAGCCCCCTCCTGGAACAATGAGAGAAATAATGAGGCTTGTTTTCACCTTTAAAGTAACCAAAGCACAGCTTAAACAACGAGGAGTCCTTGTGGCACCTTAGAGACTACAAAATTTATTTGGCCATAAACTTTCAAGGGCTAAAACTCACTTCATCATGAAAGCTTATTCCCAAATAAATTTGGTAGTCTCTAAGGTGACACAAGGACTCCTCGTTGTTTTTACTGATACAGACTAACGTGGTTACCACTCTGAAACAAAGCACAGCTTATCACTTTGATTCAAACACAGCGCTGGCTTAGTTTAGATGAATAGTTAAACAAGTTTATTAACAAAGGGGGAGAGGATTTTAAATTCAAGCATAAAGGATAGTGTAAGAAATGGTTACTAGCAAATAAAAGTGAAAAACAATTTTAGAGGCTAGGGCTTAACGTAGTAAGCTGCAGCCTTTGTTCAAGGTAGCTTCCTTACCAGTCTACCTCACAGCAAGAAGGCTGACCTACCGCTTTAGTCTGAACCGCCCACAAAATCCAAAGTGCTTGGTTCTGTCATTGTCTTAGGTGAAACATAACTTGGAGTTCTCTGCCCCTCTCTTTATAGTCCAGGGAACCTTTGAAACCAGTTCTTTTGAAGGTTATCCCCAAAGTAAAAGTTCATTCAAGGTGTGAGGAAGGTGACATAGTCTCCTAGTGAAGTAAGTTTCATGCTGGTTTCTTCACTTGCTGGTGTACACTATAATGCAAATTGATCTCTTTCCTGAAATCCTGATATGATGCTCAGTAGTTATCTCTCTGCTGGCTTGATGGTCCTACTTACCTTCTATGTAAATTGCATTCCCATTGTCTCTTAATGTATCATGAAAGTACCTTCAGGGTGGAAGAACCACATTCCTTTGTCTAGGGTGGAGTAACTTCAGCCCTGCCTGGCAGACACATTTTGATAACATAATTCTCAATATGTTTGTGATTTTTTAATCTGTTTTCCATACATACACCACACAATAATATTACTATGATATTAAATTTTTATTGATATCTTACATGACATTTTTTAGACAAAAGTTATGATATTAGTGAGTTGGGGTACACTCAACTGGCCAGGCCAGCTGAAACTGACTACTAGATACCAATAAGCTCCTTGCCATCTTGCACTGAGATGCCATAAGGGTCACACGTGTGTTTATGATTATTTTCCTTCCATTAAAACATTATATGAATTTGCACTTTGTTCTGTTCAGCAAACTGTGGACTTGATCTCTCAAAGACTTATGCATGTCAGTGGGACTACTTGTATGCTTAGGTCTTTGCAGGATTTGCTGAGTGGATTTGCCCACTTTATTAAAATAAAAATTGTCATTCAACCAAACAGAATCCTAACACGTACGCTAATTAACTGGTTATTTACATTTGTCCTTTTTTTTTTTTTTGGCAAGGAATGTAACAGAATCACAATACATAAGACAAGACTGTTATTTTTGTTAATACAAGCCAAGTTCTGTAGGTTAGGACACTGTGTGTTTGCAGAACATATTATTCTCCCTGTTGCAATTAGCACAAAATAATAGATCTGTGAAACTAGTTGTGCTGTGAACCATTGGTAAATAAGTTTGATCAGTTAAAACCTGAGAGGTAAGACTCCCCATTTCCCTTCAACAGGACCATTTGTAATGTGAGTTGCTACTGAATATGAGCAAGGGTATCAAAATCTGAGGCATAGGGACCATCTATTTCTTTTAAACAAGAGCTTCTATTTATATCAAATATAATCCATATCCACCAGTGAAAATAATATATCTGTTTCAAGGCAGATAGGAACAAAAGAATGAAATCTGAGATAAATACATGTAAAATGCTGTGAATATTAGGAACAATTTCCTAGTGATGTCTAATGTAGACTCTGGAATCACCATTTTAGAAAACAGATATAACCACATGTCATTCGTAATTTATGCTGCCTCAACTCTCCTGTATTCTCTTTTCTTTTGTATTTGTCACCCTCTCTTAATATTTATGTAAGAAAATAATTTGTTCTGTCAAAAAAATTTTTGTTATCTTTTGGTTCCAAGTAACTAAAGTGATAGTATTCCTGAGCTTTCTTTTCTGCCTTCTGAAATTTATTTAGAGATCTTTGTTCAGATTAAACCATATGGAAAAGAACCTTAATATAATGTCACCCTCAAGCCTGGTCTACACTAGGCGTTTAAACCGGTTTTAGGAGCGTAAAACCAATTTAACGCCACACCCGTCCACACTAAGAGGCCCTTTATATTGGTATAAAGGGCTCTTTAAACCGGTTTCTGTACTCCTCCCTAACGAGAGGAGTAGCGCTAATATCGGAATTACCATATCGGATTAGGGTTAGTGTGGCCGCAGATCGACGGTATTGGCCTCCGGGCGGTTTCCCACAGTGCACCACTGACCGCTCTGGACAGCAATCTGAACTCGTATGCAGTGGCCAGGTAGACAGGAAAAGCCCTGCGAACTTTTGAATATTTCCTGTTTGCCCAGCGTGGAGCTCCGATCAGCACGTGTGGCGATGCAGTTAAAAATCAAAATAAAGAAAGAGCTCCCGCATGGACGATGCGGATGTGATCGTTGTAAGGGCAGGCAAATCTGTTCTATCAGCGCTCCGTTACAGAAGACGAAATTCAAAATCATTTTTAAAAAATCTCCAGACAGACGCCATAGCAGGGACTCAGTGCACTGCTGCGTGACAAACGTAACGGAAAGCCCAAGAATCAAATGGACGCTCATGGACTGGAGGACTCAAGCTATCCCACAGTTCCTGCAGTCTCCGAAAAATATTTGCATTCTTGGCTGAGCTCCAAATGATTCTAGGGTCAAACACAGTGTCCGCGGTGGGTCAGGGCATAGCTCGGCAATTTACGCACCCCCCCACCCACCCCCAGAAGTGAAAGGGAAAACAATCCTCTCTTGACTCTTTAACATGTCACCCTATCTGTACTGAATGCTGCAGATAGACCCGATGCTGCAGCACTCAACACCAACATCCTTGCTCCCCCCCGCCATGGGTGGCTGATGGTGCAATACGACTGGTATCCGTCCTCGTCATCAGCCTATTGGCACATGGGGCAGTGCAAAAGGACTGGTAACCATGCTGACTAGCATCGGTGAGGTCTATCAAGGGTGCCTGGCCCTAATTTTTCCTGGTAGATGGTACAGTATGGCTGATAACCATCGTCGTCATAGCAACAGGGGGCTGAGCTCTGTCAGCCCCCACCCTTCATGTGTAAAAAAAAGATTCAATTGCCCCTGGACTAGCAGAGGGATGCTGGGCTCCTCTGCTCCACACTCCTTACTGTCCTGTCTGGACTATCATAGCAGCTGGAGGCTGCCTTCCACTCATTTCTCACTAACAAGTCACTGTGTCTTATTCCTGCATTCTTTATTACTTCATCACACAAGTGGGGGGACAATGCTACAGTAGCCCAGGAAGGCTGGGGGAAGAACGGAATCAACAGGTGGGGTTGTTGCATGCGCACCCCCTGTGAATAGCATACAGCTCATAATTTCTGCAGGATCTGACACAGAGCAGCTGCACTCTCTGATACAGTGGTTCTCTAGTACACTTGCCCATATTCTAGCCAGGACTGATTCTATTTTTAGATACCAAAAAGGAGGGATTGACTCTGGGAGTCATTCCCAATTTTGGCTTTTGCGCCCCTGGCTAAGAGCAGCCAGGGGCACTTATGACAGCAGCAAATGGTGCAAAACGACTGGTAACCATGCTCATCTTTTTACCAATTTATGGACTGGTAGATGGTACAGTATGGCTGATAACCATCTCTGCTGTCATGCAAAAGCAAAAGCATGCTGCTGTGTAGTGCTGCTGAATCACCTCTGTCAGCGGCATCTTGTACACATACGGTGACAGTCACAAAAGGCAAAACAGGCTCCATGATTGCCATGCTATGGCATCTGCCAGGGCAATCCAGGGAAAAAAGGCGCGAAATGCTTGTCTGCCGTTGCTTTCCCAGAGGAAGGAGTGACTGACGACATTTACCCAGAACCACCCGCGACAATGATTTTTGCCCCATCAGGCACTGGGATCTCAACCCGGAAATTCCAAAGGGCGGGGGAGGCTGCAGGAACTATGGGATAGCTACGGAATAGCTACCCACAGTGCAACGCTCCAGAAGTCGATGCTAGCCTCGGACCGTGGACGCACACCACCGATTTAATGTGTTTAGTGTGGCCGCGCGCACTCGATTTTATACAATCTGTTTTACAAAACCGGTTTATGCAAATTCGGAATAGTCCCGTAGTGTAGACGTACCCTCAGTAAGGTCCCAGTTCAGTAAGTCACCGCTATTCAACAAAACATATTTCATGGAAGTCAAGCTATGCTTAAGTACTTTGCTGAATCGGGGCCTATATGGACTAGGGAATCGGGTATAAAAATTAGGGATTAGACCCATGAGATCCATACCAGAAGGGATGTTGCACAGGGATCTTGTTTTCCCTATGGAAGTTGGTATCAGATACCCCTATGACAATGTTTCCCTGCTTTCCCTACATCTGGGAAACCACATGAGGGAAGAGAGGAGGAATGGGTGGGTTGGGGTGGAGCTATAGGAAGTGCACACACCCCCACAAGTATTCAGGTAACAAATTATGGAACAAATGTTTTGTGGAGCACTCTTTAAATACTTTATGATCAGAAGACCGGGGTCTGGCATCTCTATTTGGGCAGAGTTAAGATAATTTGGCTGCTTTTCCTGATTGACTTTCTAACCGTCGAGGCTTTTTTAGCTTTAAACTTCTTGCAGAGTTATGTGCACTCACACACTGATATATGACTGCAACTTTAACTTCACCTTAATAATGATTTTAGGCGGAGGAATGGTCACATGTATTGACAGAAGCCAAAAGTTATGAGACTCCATCCTTAAGAGAAGAGTGTGAGTTAAGATTTAGTACATTAGTATGTCCACATGTCCTAGATGTTGATACACTGAGTGTAGGATAGGAACCAAGGTTCGCTAAATTCAGCTGTGTGGGCTTTTTTTATAACACAGGCTGAAAACCTTGTAAGCTATCAGGCAGCCAAGCAGCTGCAGTTTTCGCTTTCAGGGAGCTGCTTGAATGTGTTTGGAGTATCTTTACATTTAATCTTAAACCTTCTGAAAAAAAGAGTGAACTGGGAACTGTTCATTACACTGGATGCTACATGTCACAGCTGGTGTTGACAGTAGAGGGGACTCAATAATATATACACTGAACATGAACTTTAAAATAGCTGCAGGATGGGTACTTACCAACAAGCAAAAAAATATAAAGATCAGTCATCTAGCCCAGGGGACAGAAAGCATAAAAGCTTTACCAATTTGTCATTCTGTAGTCTTTCAACTTATTTAATGCAAGTGAACTGAAATATATTGCAAAGCTAGCTTGCTGAAATCATGCTCAAAATATTTTACAAAAATAAAATCTTATTAGTGAAAAATACTGCATGTCTATGCAGCAACTTGTGCCAGCAGTGAATTGGATCCAATAAGTTAAACAGAAAAAATAGTTTGGATTTTTTTCCAGCAGACATCTGCTAAGACTACAGCAGAGCCTAAGATACCCTACTATTACAAGACATCCTATACTGGGCAGGGATCCGCCTACCTGCACTGCCGAGGGGCTTGGGAAAGGTGAAGGGTGCTGCTCTTATCCTATTGATTTGTTTTCTGTCTGTGTTTGTGGGATTCTGATAGTTTAAAATTACATACATTTTGGCCTGCCTACGTGGTTTTCATTGCTACTTGTTTAGTACCACCTGTTGGCTGTTACAGACCATCTGTTTAGTTGCCAGCCAAACATAAAAAAATAAAAAATAAAAAAAATACCTATTGCCTTCACTATTCTACCTACATATTTTTGTTTATATAAGTATTGACTACAGATGCTCAAAAATCATTTTTAAATTATTGAAATATTGTGAAAATTTCCAAAACAGTTTCATTCAGCTAGTTTTCAAAATGACTGACTTTTATTCTTGAAATTGTCTATGGAATTTTGTATCATTTTCCCCTGCTTTTGAAAATTGGCTTTTTTTTTTAAAAGCAAAATGTGTGTTCCAATGTTCAACACTTTCTTTTATGGTAAATCCTACCCAAGTGCTCAACCAATTGGAATTTGCTTGGGGATAGGGCAAATAGTAACACAAAATGGAAATAATAAATGAAGCATTTAATCAAAACTTTAAGAAATCAAAATGTTCTCACAGACTTTATCAAAAAATTTGACTAGTGCTAGGGCCATCCTCAGTGCAAAGTGACATGATACCTGTTATTCTCACAAAACAAAGGAAAATTGTCTGTAAGAAACAGGTGTGACACAGTCTTATGAACATGCAGTAGCTTTTTAAAAACTAGATATCCTTCTCTTGCTATCATCTCTCCAAAAAGGCAATAGTTTTGGAAGAAGTTTTCTGAAGCATAAATAAACCTGGGGTATATGGGAGAAATATTTAAGAGACCTTCACCATAAGAGCCCCAATAGTCTTAGTGAAACCTGCTATGTAAAAGAAAGGGATGTTACTAGTGATGTGTCAATTATATTCTGTCTCAGACCAAAGTGCCCATGTCTGAGCCACTGACTAGCTGGACAGATGATGATGAACACCCTTAGCCTGACATTACCATCTAGATCATAAAGTAGGAGCAAAACAAAGAAGAAGACCCAAGTAACTGAGTTTTTAATTATTTCTTTGGAATGGAAGCCTTTTAATTATTACTGTCTTATTATTTGTATTGTTGTTGTGCCTAGAAGGCCTAATTACAGACCATTACCCCACTGTGCTTAGTGCTGTGCAAACACAGACCAAAAAGACAGTCCCTGCCCCAAGGAGCTTACAATCTAAGTATGAGACAGGAGACAACAGATGGATACAGACAGACAGGGAGTACAAGAAAACAATGAGAATATAATGTCTACATAGTCAAGATAGACAGAGTAGCTGAAGCACATAAGCAGAATCAGAGTGAACATATGATCACAACAAACGACAAGTTAATTCCATGATTTTATTTAATTGGGGGCTGGGAATTCCTTAAGACCCTGGCTGGGTCCCACTTTACCCCTTCCCTCAGATTCTTCCCCAGGGGAACACCAGGTTGTGAAGCACCTCACTACCACCTGCCCTGGTGGGAGGAAGTCTTGTCTTTGCCTGCTGTGAATCAGTCCTCAAAGGATCCTTCTGGATTACTCAGCCTCTGTTCCATTTAACAGATCCTTTACTCCCTAAGGAATAGCACACACTCTCTTACAAGATTTAACTCAGGATCATCACTCTGCTTAACATACAGCACTTAGATATATTTAGAGTGAAAACAAGAATACATTTATTATCAAAGAATTCAAATGACAGTAAGTGAGAATAGTGGAAACGAATGGTTACAGATAAAATAATAACATACTTGTTAGATCCTAAACTTAACTCATAAGACATTCCCTATCTCCTACAAGGTAGCTTATCCCAAATCCTTTTCCCAGTATTGTCAGCCAGGATGGCTGAGATCCCCCTTTCATAAGATCATGTGCACTGGCAGCTTGTCTTCACAGATTTCAGGATGCCAGAGCCTCTTTTTATATCTGCACCCGCAGATATACCAGTTCAGCCCTTTGATCGTCACATGAAAACTGGGTTTTCCCTCTCCAGGAGTTTACTTTTTCTGAAGTCTCTGCAAACTCTTCATTAGCATTTGACTTGGTATGCTAATAGTCTTCTATTGTAAAACACACAATGGTTCACCAGGGAAGTAAGTGTTTCCAATCTCCTGTCTGGAGAAGTTTGTCTCCAGGCATGCTACCTTTGAGTGATTTGCCTTTATCTATAAAGCCCAGAGAATATAATTTTCAGCATATATACATAACTCCTCACACATTTGCCATACCTACATCTTGCAATGTTTATGATGACCAATGTGGCTCAGTCTTTCATTAGACATCTTGAATGATATTCTTTTGGTGAGCCCAAGGGATACTTGTGCCCCGGGTCCTCTGCCAGTTGGGTTTGCAAAAAAGAAAAGCTAATGATTACCAATACTGCTTTTTTCAGTAGTGGCACTTCGTATTACAGCAAAAACAATTATTTGTGAAACCACCCCCACTTGGAGCTGTTGGGTTCCAATGTGGGGACCTGCACTGGTTTCCCTCTAAACTAAAATCCTAGTTTAGATCTAGTAAAAGCTGCCACCACTCAATCTGGAAATGTGGATTGAGACACAGTCCTTCCCCAAAATCCTAGGGGATTCCAAGAGCCCCAAATCCATGGAGTTCTTACACCCAGGAGAAATAAACCATTCCCCCCCTGCTTCCTCCCCCCTCCCTTTTCCTAGGAGAGACACCGGGATTTAACTACAGAGGGATGCCTCCCCCTCCCCTTTCCCTGAGAATCCACCCAAAGAAACCAAGTCCTTAATAGAAAAGAATTTATTAAAGAATAAAAAGAAAGTAACTTGTCTCTGTAATCCAAGAAAGAACAATACAGGGTCTAAATTTATCAATCTCTGGAGAGAATCCCCCCTCCCCCTTTCTTTTTCAGTGAAAGCAAAGTAACAGCAAACAGGAATAAAGAATTTCCTTTAGCAAACACACAATTGTAAATATAGAAAGCAACTCAAAAGACTAATCCGCCTTTCTAATTAATACTCACTATTAAATAGTAGAAACTACTCCAGGAGAACTTGGAGACATGACTGACCTCTCTTAGATCCAAAGAGAGCTCTAACAAAGAACACAGACAAAGGCTTCCCTCCACAGAGATTTGAAAAAATCTTGTCTCTGATTGGTCCTCTGGTCAGGTGGTCATCAGGTACTGCATGTTAACCCTTTACAGGTAAAAGAGACCTTAACCCTTAACTATCTGTTTATGACATACATCTTGCAATGTTTATGATGACCAATGTGGCTCAGTCTTTCATTAGACATCTTGAATGATATTCTTTTGGTGAGCCCAAGGGATACTTGTGCCCCGGGTCCTCTGCCAGTTGGGTTTGCAAAAAAGAAAAGCTAATGATTACCAATACTGCTTTTTTCAGTAGTGGCACTTTGTATTACAGCAAAAACAATTAATTGTGAAACCATATACTGCATATAATTCATATTTTAACCAGAGTGTACAAAAAACTATTGTTCTTATCCAGATGTATTTTTACTCTTTTCCAAATAATAAGTAAAAAAGTTTTTCTTTCATTGTAAATCTGAAACAAGAAGTGATGCTGTAGCTTGATTTAATTAAAGACAGAGAGGGCAAAATTTATCACTAGTGCAACCTTACTGGCTCAGGAATATATCCCAAACTGTTTTTATCTCTAATTTGTTATAATTTTGTCTTCATAGAAAAAATGCTGATTACACTATCAAACAGAATCAGATCACAGGCCCTGATCCTGCAAAGAGATGTGTTCAGACAGACTCCCACATGATGCCCATTGAATCTCTTTGCAGGATCATGGCTTACTTACTCCGTTGTAAATCCAAAGTACCAATTGAAGACAACAGAATTACTTCAGATGAGCCCAAGTATAAATAGAATCAGAATCTGGCCCTATACTATGTCTTATTCTGATGGTTGGTTCTAAGCAAATGTTTTGGCAAACTTCCCTAGTCTCATTCAGCACTTGCTAAGTTGTCCCCACTTATGCCAAGGATTAATTTGCCTCCCTGAGTTAAGGGGCTAGCAAATCTCTTGGTTTGTCTCAGAATTCTTTGACTTGAAAGGCCACATTCTGCTCTAACTTATACTCTGTGAAAAGCCAGCGAGACAGATTCTGCCCTCGGTTTCATAGGTGTAAATTCAAAGTAACACAATTGAATTCAAAAATGATTTTTTGATAGACTCAGTAAAGTCCTGGTTACCATCTCCAGAAGGTCTTTATTGCCAAAGAATCCATAGCTGCTACCATCTATATTTTGTATTTGGATATCTGACCTTTATTATTCATCATCTCTCCCCTGTAGTTCAACTGAATTGTAAAGTGAAACTGTGAATTTTGATAATGCTTCAGGGGCTACATCTGCACACTAAAATATTAAATAAAAAATATATGGAGATATGCCTATCTCATAGAACTGGAAGGGACCCTGAAGGGTCATTGAGGCCAGCCCCCTGCCTTCACTAGCAGGCCCAAGTACTGATTTTGCCCCAGATCCCTAGAGAACAGCCCCCAGCCCCTTCAAGGATTGAGCTTACAACCCTGGGTTTAGCAGGCCAATGCTCAAACCACTGAGCTATCCTTCCCCCACAACTTAATTAGATACATTAATGATCAGGCATTTGGTAAAAGCAATAGGGCTTGTTTTGCTAATTTTTATCATACAAACACAGTGCCAAAGTTCCTGGAAACAATTCAGAAGAGAACTTATTAGGGGAAAACGTAAAACGTTGAACTTGGGGGGGCAGGGAATAAAAATAAAATGTTATTGCATGCTTCCTGGCAGTCTTATTAATTTCTGTTTTGTGCCTTATAAATTTAATTAATGTAATCCCATTTGAAGTGTAGAGTTTTACATGGAAAAAAGAATCTTAATGTTTCGTACTAAGAGGGAAGAGGGTAAGAATTAAATTAAACTGCATTCTTAAAAGGTTAAGTAGTATGTGTTCACTGGCTTTTCAGGGAGCTAAATAATATGATTAATATTTAATTAGAGAACATTAAGGAATAACTGGCTTGCTGCAGACAGTGGCTCTTTCTGCATTAAATGAAACTTGTGGGGGAATGTTAGTGAAAATACTGGGTAAAATGACTTGTTCTCAGCAAGACGCTGTATTGATTGGGATATTCTCTTGTTCCCACTGTAGCTCAGGGTCATGGGCTATATTTGCTGAATGATTTTATTGCTTCTCACCTTTCCAGACACACAATATGCTGATACACTGACATTTCACTGACTGGTCCCAAAGGATATCAACACTTGTTTGGATTCAGAGGGGTTCTGTTCTTGTTGTTTTTTTCTTTTAGCGTGTGTGGTGGTGCAGGGAGCATTATCCATTTGGCATAGATAATAATGGGTGTGCTTAAGCTGCTTCTCCAAGAGAATACCCCTTCTGAGGACCCGATAGAGCAAAGTGCTGATTGCCACTGATTTTGGTGAGAATGAGGACAATCAGTAACTCACAGTATTGCCAGTTACAAGCATTCAAAAATCATGAGATCTTAAACAAACAAAAAAGCTTTTGGTCCTCTTAATTCAAGTTTTTGTGCATTACACAACACATTTTCAATCTGTTCTCTACAATCATGAAGGCTAGAAACTTTTTTTAAGGAAAGCTAAGATTCTCGCATAATCACATGGCTCCAGGAGCTGGGGCTTTGAGAAAAATACCAAAAATGACTAGTGATAAAATTATAAGAGTTGGCATCACTGGGACCCTTGGGAAAAAAATCCATTTGAGTGTTCAATGGAAACCGGAGATGTTCAATGTTATTTCTGGTACAGGACATCCCATTACACCCAACTTCTGTCAAGTGTTGTATGAAAGACACCCTGATTACTTATCCAGACAGCTCTCAATAATCTTAGAGATGGAAGAACCTTACAGTGTTCAGTCTGATGTTTTAATATTGAATTGTTCTCAATGGTATATTTTCTAGAGTCATGTCCATTTGAGGTGACCTTATAAGAACGGGCTTCAAGTTACTGTATTTTCTTAAAACATTTTTGTTAAGTGCAAGAAATCAGAAATTTTGGTTCAGAAATAAAAATGTAATTAAATAGTGAATGTGTTTTTCAGCAGTAATATGGTAATTTCTTCACAATGAATGGATTAAAAAACTGTTTTGACAAATTTAATACCATATGAAAATCAGCGGACAGAGTTGAAAAACACAACTGTTCTCAGCCTTACAGTGTGAGTTTAAAAATGTGAATATGCGATGATAACTTTCATTCTCCCCCTCCCAGAATACTCCTTCCTTCTGCAAATAACCTGAAATTTTAAAAACATTCCCAGATGATTCCTAACTTGCAGTTTGACTATAGATATGGAATTTCACTCTGTACCATTAAATACAGAATTACTATGGTAGCCAATAAATAATGTAATGACAAGCTGGGGTTACATATCCAGTAACTGTATCCTTTGGTAAGAGGGTAACTCGATGGTGTGGAGGGCCAGTGTGAGGCTACTTTAGACAGCACGTGATGGGAGGCAAATGGAATAACAATACAAGAGTGCCTGCATTGTGACTTCCCTATATAGGCCAGCACCAAGGGCCATAATGTGGGTGGGTCACGTACAGGCCAGGATGAAGGAAGCTGATGGTATCAGTATTTATGCTGATACAACTGCCCCAATGCCCCATATAAAGCTTCAGTTCCTGGAATAGTAGGTATGTGGGGAGGGGGAAGTGTCCCATTCACTGGTGTTGGTTTGAGAGATGGGTCTCATTCTCCAGTCCCTCCATACTCCACTCACATAGAACCTAGTTTTTGGGGTCTTGTGCAGAGGGAATGGAGTTCACCCTCTGACCCATGTAATGCACTTCTATCTGTGCGCTGCACACACATGTTGTATCTGTTGAAAAACACTAGCAATAGATTTAGTAAAGCTTAATTTTGAGTCCACATGCACATCAATTGTAAACTGCTATAAAGCTAACAGGAAAGGCTTACCTTCCACATGAGAAGGAATTCTGGATTATATTAATTTAATCACCACAAATCATTGGAAGGGAACACATCTAGTTATCTGCAGCTAATCAGATACTAATCAGTGGCTCATTAGCTTTAAAAATATCAACCTGGTTGTGCTGTCTTTGCTCTGTACAGTAGAATAATTAGTCACATTAGCGATAACACAACATGCCACACATAAGAATTGCATTTGCCCATTATGCAGGCTATGTGCATAAAATCTTCCAAGAAAAAAAAAAGTGGGAAAAGACACTTATTTAAAGAATGAGAGAGCATTGCTGTAATTGACCTTCATTTTCAGGGCTCTCTACTGCTTCATTTTGCAACTAATGGTCCTACATTCTTTATGTTTTCCACACTCTCATTGGCTTAGCTAGGAGTGCTGGATGCACAAGAAATACAGAGCTGGAATCTGACTCTGTTATATTAGAATCCTAACGAGAAAGTTCTCACCCCATTACCTCATCCCCAAATATCAGTGTGTTTAAATCGAATGTTTGTTTAAATATTTGCACAAATGGGCTAATAGTAGAGAACACAAAAACTAGCTAGAAAACAGATCCACAAATGTGCAACTATGAAAGCAAGCACATGACAGATATATTTAATATGCTTTTAAAGGGAGGCATAATATATCTGTATTTACTGAGTCCCCTCTGCCATTAATGTGGCTGAAATGGTCATAAGCCTTTGCTGGCTAGAGTTTCCTTTTGAACACTCCAAGATGGACTCGGTGCAATTTCAGATGCCCAGGGGGTTTCAGAAATTATGTTTAGTCATGCCCAAGTCCCCTGGGTGTTCTAGGTATCTGTGTACAGCAAGTAGGCCTGGTGTGTTGTATGGTTAAGGGGGTGGGCACTTAATTACCATTTTTAAAATGAGCTCAGAGGCCCCGAGGCACTCTGCTAATTGTTGCTGATTTATTCATGGCAGAGGCACAACTATGCCAGCAGGCACAAATTAGGCCATGCAGGCAACAGCCATTCACTAGCTGCTCTACAGGTCACACACCTGGAGAGGCCACACCAAATTTATTTTAAGATACAAACACATACAAGAGCGGCAGTGTGAGACAAACAGGCAGGATGAGTTGGGAAGACCGAGAAATAATTAAGGCTTGGTTGATACACAAAGTGTAATTTATACTAATGTAGTTACTGCAATGTAACTAAAAGCAGCAGTGTTCACACCATTTCACTTGGCCGGTGCATATTTCAAGCCGTGCAGTGCACTGCCAGTGGCAGTTTAGCCACTGGGCACAGTGGGGCCCATGCCCAGGGGCCCTGGCCAATTGGAGGGCCCCAGAAAAATGGGTGCCCCTGAACCGTGACCCCATGGCCCCCATTTGCCCGACTCCTGCTGGGGAGTGAGGTCAGGGGCTTGCACTGCTCGCCCGGTGCTCCTGCCGGGGAAATGGGATTGTGGCGTGGGGGGCTGCCCCCTCTGCCCACCCGGCACTTCTGCCAGGGAGCAGGGGAAGCCCCCACCCTCCAATCCCACTCCCCGGCAGGAGTGCTGGGAAGGCGGAGCAGGGCAAGCCCCCGCCCCCCAATGTCATTTCCCCAGCAGGAGCGCTGGGAGGGTAGGGGAACTGCAGGTGGAAGGGGTAGGGAGGGGCCCCCACTTACTCTGGCCCAGGGCCCCACCAATCTATAATCCATCTCTGTGTACTGCGTAGTGCAGTCTTGTGTGAGTAGGTATCCCAGAGTCCCTTCCAGCTTCAGAGCATTCTCGTCAGGTTTGACAGTGGGTTGTAGGGTACCTCCCAGTGTCCAAAGCAATTCTACAAGTAGTAGGTCAAACATCCATCTTCCCTCCAGCTTTATCCCCACACCTATCCTAATGTCTTTGCCATTTCTAAAGTACCAGAATGAATGAGTCCCAGAGGAACACTGAGCTCCTGTCTATTGTTGGGACAGTAAAGCACAACTTGTATTAGAGAGTCTGCAGCAAGAAAACCATGGAGGCTGCCAGAAGATAGTGCAATTAATGGAAGTTGCTAGTAGTGGAAGTTGCTAGATGAGGGACTAGCCTTTAATTGTGTGCAGACATTTCTATACTATCTAATGCTCAATCAGATTCAATTGGTGGAGCATTGTTTCTCGGCCCATCCAATTAACACCAAGGGATGGGACCAGAGTGTTGTGGACTTTTAGGCTAACATAGTAGTTTCCAGAAGGCCAGTCAGAGCATTTTGCAGATGATGGGTGTCATGAGCTTTTCACCCACCACTTCACACAAGGCTAGCATCACTTTGCAATTCCTCCTTTAAATGCTGTATTGCTTCATCAATGTACCTAGTTTGGTAGCTGAGTACGACATCACTTTTCTCAAAATTTTTAAATGATATCTATTTGGGGCTATATTTGCCTGACTTCTGGGCTTTTCACCAAGGTCTCTTGTTTTTAGAAAATTTCTCAGGCTGTTACCACTGCCTCAAATATCACAGGCCTCTTAGTGATGCAACTGCCATGATTGTTATTGATGCCATTTAGGGTGACTACCTGTTTTGTAATTCAAAAGCTATTCCTTATCAGGGTCTAATATCACAGTTTGTTTTTAGTATGTTGCTAACTGAGAATCCTTGGTTTTACAGATACTAAGAAACTTTAGTCAGATAAAAGCAATAATCCTGCAAAGGATACTACACATTGGCAGAAATCTGTGACATTTGTGCTATGGATCACTACGGGGAGCTTGTATATCTGTCTCTAGATACTTAGCTGGCAGCCATTGTTGTGGTGGTTGTAATATCCCTTAAAATCTTTGCCTTGTTTTTCATTATATTGTCCTTTGCTGGTATTGACCTTAGTGTCTCTGTCATGGTGGCCACAACCACAACCAGTGAAGAGGACAGAAAAGGAACAGACAATTCTTGAGCATTGCTGTTTGAACTAATTTTAAAAGTAGAAATATAATTATTTCCTGTCTCTAAAAAATGGATAGTAAAGAAAGTCTAGATTCGATGTGAGAGAGAGTAGACGGGTCAGTGAAGAGGAAAATCTCAGGCTCTTCACTTTCCTGTCGCAGGCAGGTACAGGTCACACATGAGCAATGAATCCCACATTCTCTGCCCGAGAGCATCAAAACCTCTACAGAACCTCCAGTTCCTCATGACCTGATATTGTTTGCTTAACTGCATGTCATATGGCATGGTGTGCCCTCTAGCAAGCCACCCTGTAAAATCTGAATTTGTACAGAACTCTACAGAATAGAGTCTAAGGTTCATGGAAACCTTGATATTGAGTTCTTTGTGAGGGTTAAAATGTGCATCACCAGAAGAGAAGAGTATTTGTACTTTGTACTTACTACCACATTAATAATTAGTCAGGCTTAAGGCTGTAGAAATAGCAGGATTTGTCCTTGCACTTTTCTTGTGTGAAGCCCTATTGTTTGCTGTGTAATTACCATAAACTGACAGTGATGTATATGTTAGTCAGGAGGATAATACACAGTCATGCTCAGCATTCTGTGTTTAGAGTTCAGATGTGTAAGGAGAGGTGGGTCTCTTATTCTCCATCAGGTTTTTGTCTCTGCAGTTTCCTCACCCTACCCACACAGTACACAAATGATCAGGGTTTTTTTCTCTCTCTCATATCAGGCACACAGCTAGCAGCCTGACTCCATAAACATTCTGTGTCTGAGGGAAAACTTAGGGACGTGAAGTTGTAAGAATCAGGTCCGATGATATCAATGCTAAGAAGGATATTTTGGGAGCAGTTGGCAGTCCATAAAATGTGAGAGTTAAAATATAAATAAAACCTCCAGCTGCTATCTTTGTGTTCATAAAAATATGGGGCTGTGTCCTGTGGCATGGCTGACTTGCACAGAGCACTGGCAAGGATGGTGTGTCTGAAAAGGCCCACCCTATGAACTCCCCTAATCCTGTGCTAAATCTATGCATGGCAGACTTCTCTGCACCGAATTAGATCACTCTGAGGACTGTTCTAAATTATGCCTGTTGCAAATGGTCATAAGTAGCCAAAAATGCAGGTGAGTATCATCATGATATAAGGGCATACCAGCCACATACAATATCCTCTAATCATGCCTCCTTTTCACCTGCATAAAGTCTCTAAGCAAGAGCTATGCCACCCGTTTATCAGCCGTGCCTGTGGATAATACTCACTGGGCCAGTTACATGAGCTGTAGATCCAGTTTACATGGAGGTGCAGTGTAAACTGGTCTCATACATTAGAGAATGTGCCATGTGAGGACACTTCCTGTAAACCACAGGAGAAATACCAAAACAACAAATATAAAGCTAGATGTATAAAGAACTATTAACTTCAAGATGATAATTGAAAACAACGCTAACATGTAAATATAGTATACTATAGAGTTTTAAACTGAAGGAAATCACAGCAATAATTAAGACTTTTAGGCAAAAATGTTTCAGTGGAATAAATAAAAATGGAAATTAATGCTGTAAGAGGAAGAGTGCAGAGCCATCTGCCTGCTTCTTCCTGTGAAATAGAGTTTGAACAATTAAATGCAAGACAAAGAGTAAAAACTTTCACTGAGCCTGTAAGCATCTTAAAAATGCATTGTTTGAGTTCTAGTAGGATATGGTTTTCATTTTCACTTTCTGTCTTAAACTGTTTCTTGTTTTAGTGTTGTTCACATTTAAATGTGTGCGTATTTAAACTGACAGACCATATTCTGACTCAAATTATGAACCTGCATATGGAAGAAAACAGGAAATCTGTACTCCACAGAATGAAATCAGCTCTGTAGGATGCAAAGACTTGTGCACCAATTCTGTTTCCAACAGAGATATGAACAGATCAGACAGCATGATTTACATGAGTCATAGCAAAGAAGTTGAGGAAAGGGGAATGGTAAAGGTATTTGTTATCTCTTCAAAATTCAGTTGTATGTACCTCTGGAAACAGGGTTTGTGTCCAGAATCTGTTCAACGTATTCCACTTCAGACCAGGAAAATGCAATGGCTGCTCTTCACTTTCATGCAGAAGGAAAAGATCTGGAATTACCCACTTTTAAGCACATGTAAACACTGATTTGCTGCTTTAGCTGCATGTGCTTACACCCAAATTTGATTCAAAATTTAACCCAGCTACCGCTCTCAGTTCCACCAGTATAAATCTGGAGAAACGCCATTACCTTCTAGAACAGGAATTTCAGCCTTTCAGAGGTGTGGGATAAAGGGCTTCTGCCACTCATTCTTATGCTTACCAGTACCTTACTTCCTGTGCCACTGAAATCAATGATATATAATTGTTCGACTTGTAGAGCCCCTACTCTCATAGAATTGGTAGGTGCTTTATAAACTTTGATTACGCCTGAAAGGATACTATAGATAGTTGAATCTGCAGGGGGGATTTTGTAGGCAAAAAAAACCAAGAAGGAATTTGTTTAGGGAGGGGGGAAATTGCCTTAGGAGCTTTCATATCCACAGGGACCTTGGTTTTATATCTCATTTGAAAGATAGCCCCTCCAGCAGTGAGGCATCCCTGAATACCAGGATGAGACCACGAGTTCAGCATTGACTCAGAGAGCCAAGTGCCTCTTTGGATGTCTCCCGTCAAAGTTCTAACTTGACCTGACCCAGGTTACACAGGGCCTCATGCTCATTCATCTGGGGCAGGATTTAGCCATTTGATTACACAAAGGTCCTAGGCAAAGGTTTCACAGGATCTTTACAGACAATGGTTTGCTTTCAGCATCAATATATCCACAGTCTTTGGACTAACATTCCTCTGCCCAAATAATAAAGACATTCCTTTATTATCAACTCCTATTTTCAAAGCCTTTCAAATTACACAAAAGTGCTACAATACAGTTCATTCGATTCATTTTCTTCTAGCATACCAGGTGTTTCTGAGAAAATAGGATGCACGTACTTCTAATCGTCCCTTCATAATCATTTTCCTAGTGAAAATCTGTTCTCCCGTTTCTTAAGGAATATTAAAATGTTTAAAAATCAGTTAAATTACATGTGGTAGCTGGGATAGTCTAGGTGCTGGAATAATGTCAGATGAAAGTGCTACTGCTGGCTGCAGCTCTCAGCATTTTATTACACTCCTAGTCACACTCTATGGCTCCGTATATGAGAGGGTCCCAAACAGAAAGTTCCAGGTACCTAGATATACTGCACTCATCACCATGGTACCTGAGCATCTGGTAGTTAGCACTGGTGCCAACACACTGTATGCAGAGTGTAGCTCAGTAGCTTTCAAACTATAGTACAGCCCTTCCTGGTGCTCTACAGAATGAAAAATGTTATGTACAGGATAGAGGTCCATGAGGAGATTTCTCTCACAAACACACAGCATGGCCTGCAGAATGAAAAAGCTGAAGAGCCACTGGCATAGAGCATATGAGCCTATACCACAATGTTTTGTATGTACAATATTTATACAAGGTGTTATGCAAGAGGGACCACATTATGAGACAAAAGGTGGGGTTTTTAAAATCACACTGACAATATCAAACGCTGTTATGCGAGGGCTAGAGAAGAGATGCTCATAAGCATACAGTATTGCGTCTGTCTAGTTGAAGATGGGTTTGATCTACGTCCAAACTGTTACAGAACATATAGTTTTGAGGGTATCCTTCAGCTTGACACAAAATAACGAATGCTCTACACCTTAATATGAGGATGAAACATCATTTGACACAGATATCACAATGGACAGTTGAATACAGCTGTATAGAGACTGGTTCAAGAACTCAAAGCTATTGCAATTCAGTACACAAGTGTATTCCCCTAGGTTGTAATGTACCATATACTTTTACTCCACATCCTTTTTTTTTTTAAGGAAAAAGACAGTGAAGACAAGGTAAGGAGAAAAATAACTTCAATAAGTGTCACCTACATACCACTATTTCCCACCCCTTCCTTTATCCAAACAATACTATTACATTAAAGGGAAAATCAGTAAGTAGTGATTAATCTTATTTCCAGTTTTTATTATGGTCCTATGCTTGTTCTGGAGTTTTTGTGTTCTGCCTTCAGAATTCATTAATTGCTTTTTTTTTTCTTGACACCAAAACTCTATGCTTTTAGTTTCCACTGAAATCCTTATAATGGAATTTACTGAAATCTAGTTACTAGAGTCTTAGTTGTATGGACCAAGACTGGCATCTTCTGGTGAACAACATTCAATTCATTACAGGAATAAAATATCCTCAACCATGCACTAGTTATATGTTCAGCTAACAGGATGCTTTCCAGAGATGATATTACAATTTCTCAAATTTGTTTTTTTTCCCATTAATTCTAGATTAATAATGTCACAGTATTTCATGATCCAGCTAACAGTTAAGAGTAGAAAGGGGGCCTTAAATGAAAAGATTCTGGGTTTTCAGAGTTGGATTAGTAAAGTAACATAGCAACCTACATGTACTGTCTATACCTAATTGTGGTTAGATGAAAGAAACTCCAGTTGTCTGTAGAGATCCTGAACAATAACTAGGGCAATCAATTTATTATTTAGTAACAATCAGATTGAACAAATGAGCATGCACATAATGGATGCTTGTTTCTACATTTTCTTGCAAGCTAGTTAATGTATTTCACTGGCAAGGGGAAAAGAAAGATTTCAGGTTTAGAAACACAGAAGTAAGATTTAAGATTGAATAATAAAAAAAAATCAAAGTTTTATTTCTAGTATTCTTACTAATGTGCCACTGAAATAATATATGTACTCTGAAGAATATGCTTAGTGTAGTCATTGATAAGCTATCATCAGATTGGCTGAAGCTAGATTCTCTGTTATATGCACACTCAGGAAATAATATAATAATATAATATACAGTTATGGGTTTGTTTGCTTTTTTGGGTGTCGGGGAGGGGGTGGAAGAAGGGTGATTTGAATTTGTGCTCATTTTGGAGATGCTCAGATTCTATCCTGTCCTCTGCAGAATAATCCATTAAATGGTCACTAGAGTGAATAGTAACTCTCCAGTGGAATTATCCAGCTGGAATTTTTTTTTATAAGTTGCAAATGTCACAGGGAAGGAGAGAGCAAATTTTTTTTGTTTCTGGGTCAGTCTTACTCTGGTCTTTTGTGTTCAGCAACCGTTGGAAATATGAGCAAAGCACAGTTTAATTCTCCTGGAGAGTTGTTCTTGTTGTTTTTTAGTCTAACAGAAGCTGTTTTCTAACATTGCTGGCAGAGATTGATGTGTGCCCTCTAATCCAGCCCTTCTACTGGACATTATAGGCCATGGGCTATTTGAATTAAAAAATGGAAAGCTTATGGGGAATGCTTAAAGAATGCCCGTACTTCCTCCTCCAGGCAGATTTTATGTGGCTGTCTGTCATATTCCTAGTATACAAAAAAGAGTACATAGGGTGTGTCAGTCAATAGTCCTACTCTTCCCCCCCCCCCACCCACACACCTCCCCCCAGCTTTTGGCAGCTAGCATGCTACTAGCATTGGAAACTGACATTTTCTGCTTACCCACAGTGGGGGCAGAAGCTAACATCTGCACAGCCTCCTGCTAGTGTACCTCTAAACTGACCTGGATGAACCACGCCTGACTACAGGTGAGAGATTAGTGGCTTTCCAGAACCACTTCATCTTTCATCTCACTGCTAAGACTGCCAGCGAGGAAACCAGTTAGTGCTAACTCTGCTACTGCTTTTAGGTGTTGCAAAGGGATACTTGTCCAACAGGAAGTGGTAGTTTGAGCTCACCAATGCTATTCACATATGTCTGAGAACCGCCATCAAGTAATAATTACATATGGTGACTATTCATCCCATTCAAATCTGAATGATTCTGTACCCCATTTGCCAATCGCTTGAGCCATTTGGCTCCTATCTATTTGCCTTGCTGAGTCATGTCCTTCTCTCACACTTGGCATCTTGCACTTCCGTTGTGCCTGGCCTGCCTACTAGTGGTTAGTACTAGCCAGTTCAGAACAGAGTGCCATCTATATGATTAAGACTGGAAATCAGTGTCTAGCTTTTCAATCTCATTTGGAGATCATCTGGCAGAATGCCAGTCACATCAAGGGTAAGGTAACTCATTCCTTTGTGGATGAATATCCAGAAAGCTGTCAGCGAGTTGCTGTTGATGAGATGCTGTCACTGGGTAACTGACTCTTCTACAATAGTTCAATTCATTTTAGGATTTATAGTGAATAATGATAATGTGAAAGGTCTGATTGTTACAAGGAAGAAGAAAGTGATATTTCTAATTTATAGATATCTTCATTTACTTTATTGTAAATCTTATATAGTAACAATTCTTGTTCCGTAGGCTGCAACAAATCATTCCCTGGGGTATGTGTACAAAAGTGTATTTCAAAGCCAAGAAGTCTAGTAGAATTATGTTATGCTTCTAGAGGTGATTAGCTGGGAGATAAAATTTTGTCCACTGCCTTCTGTATCTTTGTCCACATCTATTATTGTTCTCATGAAAACTTACAAACAACATTTACATTATGTATTAGCTCTCAAAAATAATAGGATATCTTCATGACTATGGCTTACCTGGTGCTGGAGCTTGCCAGGGCTGAGCCCCGGCACCTCTAGGCTTGGCAGTTCATAGCCCCGGCACCTCTGGGCTTGCTGCATCAGTTATGAAAGTAAAACATTTGTTTGAGCACCAGCAACTAATTGCTTGAGCCCCTGCATCTCTTTTGTTCCAAATTAAGCACTGGTTATTACAACAGTCATTATTTGTGTTTCCTTTTTAATGATTGTCATGCTAAACAGGAATTCAATATTTTATTTTTAAAATGACTTTTGTAAATCTTCTTGTTTTTTATCAAAGAGCCTGGGGCTGAAAATTAAAGGTCTCCAGATAAGTTTTTATGTTGTTGTAAGGTGAAATAATGAGGTGCTATCAGCCTCATACTCTAATTGCCTGAAGCAAGAAAACCAGGGTTGTCTCTATTATGCCAGGCAACAGTCAAGTGTCAGACAAGTTGCTGACTATTTTTCATAACAAACATCTGGCTTCCTAAATAACAAAGGTTTTACCGTTCATTACAGTGGAAAAATAGGATGTTTCCAAAAGAGTGCTCTACTTTGAATGTCTAACCGTGCCAATTAGTGTGAGTGCCCCTGCCATCCAGGCTGCTGTGCAGCTCCACAATTTATTTCTGAAGGTGGTAAACTGTTTACAGATGTTTTCTTTCCTGCTTCCACAGCTACCTGGGACAGGCATTCACATCAGCAGCACTGAGCCCAGGTAGCTGCTGTAAATATTTCTGTGACAGCAGGCGTATTGAAAAAGACAGGAGGAAATAAAATAAAAATGTGTCCTTTGTAGTTAAGAAATGTAGGGGGGTTTGTTGTTGGGAATTTCAGTGCTTGTGTAGGGTATTGGATTGACAGCTCTGGAGACTAAGGTTCTCTATCCATAGAACAAATACTGTGCAGGCAGCAACAATGTGAGTTTGTCTGTGCTGCCCTAGAGACTGCTTCCAGGAGCTAAAGGGTGTACAAAGAAGCCAGTGAGGCAGCATGATCTAGTGGATAAGGTCACTGGACTGGGAGAAACGGAGGCAGATCCTCAGCTGGTGTAAATTATCACTGCTACATTAATTTTAGTAGAGCTATGACAATTTACACCGAGTGAAGATCTGGCCCAGGAGACCTAGTGCTATTCCTGGTTTTGCTATTTGACCATTGTGTGAACTTGGACAACTCAATTTCCCCATCTGTAAAACGAGGATAGCAAGACTACATACTTTGCTTTGTAAAGCACTTTCATATCTGTGAATAAAAAGTACTAGTGATATTATAAGAAGGGAGCATTTGTGAACGGTTACCCCAGATATCTGCCATTCTATATATCAGGGAAAATTCTAGCAAGCTGTGGTGTAGCAGATGTTGGCAAATTCTGACCTTAATGCCAACCACTTATTCAGTCTTCAACCCTTTCAGCCCTTGGCCTGTGTGCTGATGGAGACCAAGGGTATAGTTTAGTGTGAATGATAGTGTGATTGTCATGTGGATACTTGGCCAGTGGCAGCTGGCCTGATCTAATGTCACATATGCCACCCAACAGAAATGTTTAAATATTAAGATGTATCCAACATGTTTTTCCTTGGTAAAGTGCATCTTTATAATTCATGGTATTCATATGTGCTCTATATGGCATCACTGTATCCACTGAAAAAAAAATAGGAGGAAAATCCATTTAATTAAATCTGCACTTTCAATAAATGGAGAGAAGATACTTCATAAGCACAAGTCAGGACACCAACATTCTAATGTATTTATAGATTAGAAACTTTATTTCCATTTACCCTATGCAAGAATTCAATCTAAAGATTTACTGCAGAGCAAAGCTAGGGGTACTCCATATGCAGAGAAGCAGTTCTTTTTAGTTTTTAAATGTTTATGCTATGGTAGGATGAAGACTTTTTTACTTTATCTTGTCATAAGAACAACTTTCAAAATGATTAGATTCTAATCATTAGAAGTTCACTTCAATTCAAACCATAACCTCATAGAAACTGATTCTGATCTAATGTTTTCAGATTTGTGTAACTTTTGGTGATTTTAACAGGACAGCTGTGTAATTTAGATCAGAATCTAAACATGGGTCATGTACTTATTAGGATATTCAATCCACCTCTATGAGACTGTTTTCTGGGGGTGGGCGTGTTAGAATTTTTTTTCCAATTTCATTTAAATTTGCCCAGATTTATATTTTTTATCACTCTCCTTGTAAGATTATTTCCCAGGATAATAGATCTTCCTATCAGGAAATTCTTCCTGTTTGTTCTGCCTAACTTTTCATAATTTCATTGCTCTACTTCTTTTTATGCCCTCTTTTATTATGCCAAATTCCCCAGTCTCCTGACTGACTATACCTTTCACATATTTGTAGACTATCATGTTCCCCATTAGTGGTTTGTTCAAACAATATGTATTTAACTCTTGATCTTTTCTTGTCAACCAATCCCTCTTATTACATCACCATTTTTATAGTTTTTTCATTGAACTCCCTTCAATTGGTCACTATCTTACCATTAATGAGGTACCCAGAGCCACACACAACATTCTAGGTGTGATTTCATCAAAGCAAAAGAAAGGGACTATTATCTTCCTGTCTCTTTACAGATTGTTACAGGGATGTTGGAAAAAATTGTATAGTGGGGTTTCTGAGAGCCATTGAACCAAATTGTAAATCCTGTATATGATGGAAACCACTTCAAGCCAGGGTGTGTGACAGCACCCCCAGTACCCCTAGTTCCTGCACAAATTTGTCTGTGCAGCCCAATGTTACTCTGACCTCCTATCTGTCGCTGTCCATTATCATTCTTAAGTCTGTTTATGACATTACCAGTTTCCAGGCTTCTTGGAATATCTGTGGCTTGGATTATTTCTTCCCAAACATCTTGGCTTGCATTTTTCTAAAGGTAATCACACTTGTGCCCCTGTTTCTAATGTCAGCATTTCATTTCTTAATGTTTCTCTGTTCCCACTGCTATTCAGAACTCTTCCCAATTTAGTACAATCTGCATATTTTCATTTTCTCTCCTCTATCATTAATAAAGATGTCATTGCAGGGAGCGAACATGGATCCATGCAGTAACCCACTACTTACTGCCCCGCCCTTGATAATTCAATACTTTTTGTATGATCATTCAATCAGTTTTTACTCCACATTACAGCATGTATATCCAACCCAACCAGAATTAATTCTGAGTAACATTATATGAGACATTGTAACAAATGCTGTATTGCAGTCCAAGTATATTGCATCTATCACTTTCTCTTAATCTACTAATTTTGTAATGCTTTATTTTGAGGCTCTCTTTTAACTGCTGCGGTGCTTGCAGGCAGTTTCTCTATTTCATCACAGTTGCACATGGTTCCATTATTTTCTAGAGGCTAGAATGTATCTGACTGCTTCAGGGTTGTGCATGTGCTTGGTAATACTTCTCCCCCTAGAACTCCAGTTCAGCAGGTAGCCATAGTTGCAGTGTGTGTCCCCCTAGAACAGGGAGTCCTCTCTCTTAGTACCTCAAGCTGAAAAACAATCCAAAGGGGGCAGAGAGGAAACAGACATAGCATCTCTCACACTGCATACCGACCTGCAGCACTGTACAGGGGGTAGGGGTAGGAGGCAAATGTACTTCCACTCCTGAATGTGTGGGGCAGTGGAAGTCTCTCTTGCACACTGGGTGCTTGCAGAGAGAATTATACCTCCTTAAGGTAGAATTCCTTCCCACAGCTCCACTGGGGCATTGTGGCCAGTGACCTATAGACATATTTGAGCCCTGTTTTTTGTATTTTTCTCAGATCACAGCCATGTCATGCTTGCTTCTCTCCATTATCATCACCTCTCCAGTTCTTCAAAACAAAAAAGTGCTGAATACATTTGCTCAGTCCTCTGAAATATCCCAGGGACATATAATTCAGGACATCTGATTTGTATATGTTCACATTTCTCTAGTAATCTCTTCTCTGCTCATTATAAATAGTCATTTAAATAAGATCTTCCTCATTTTCTAATTGTCTAAATTGCTTTTCTTTCCTATAGTTTCATCAAAACTCCAGAGGCCTCATTGCCCGCTGCCCTACATCTTGAATAGTCATTTAAACCTTGATGAAGTAGGAGGAAAACACTGCAGAGGTGTAAATGTTGCTGATTTGGCAGCATTTTACACTCTTTGCACAGATATATAGATATAAAGACTGCAAAATGTACCAGCCATGGAGAATCAGGATCCAAAAGTTTATCCAAATTTCCAGCTGAGAGAGAGACTTCTTTGAATTTATCCTAACCAACTTGATCTGGGAATTAGGCAGAGAATTGTATAATCTAATGAGATTTCCAATACTTCCTGCTGTCAACCAGGACAAAAATACTTCAAGACAAGTTTCTTTGGGATGCTTAGGTGCTTATGATTGTGATTCTGAATAAAGCAAGGATGTGCAGAGATAGCTCAAATGTTATTTAAAATTATATGCAGTATTGTAGTCATGTTAGTCTGAGGATATTGCAGAGTTAGTTTCCCAGACCTGAAGAAGACCTCTGTATAAGCTCAAAAGCTTGTCTCTCTCACCAGCAGAAGTTGATCCAGTAAATATTACCTCACCCACCTTGTCTATTTAAAAATATTAACTACTAATATTTAAACCTCCAAGTTGAAAGCTGACGTTTGAAATGAGTTCTTGCTTCAGTTTCTTAAAATGTTCCAAGCTTTGATCAGGTCGAGCCGTACTTCATCTTTTCTCCATTACTTATCCTTAGTAGCAATCAAAGAACAAGATAAACCATAATAGCTAACATGACTTAAGGCATAGTGGGACCTAAGTAAATATGGCCTGAGCATTGATGATTTACGAAGAAAGATTTTTTTTAATATTTGGTACTTCATGGCATAAAGAAGACCTAATCCATAACTTTGATATATTGCTAAAGGAAGTGCTGCAAAGAAATGAATTGTACTGCTGCACATACAGATCAGGACCCCTCATTTATCAGCTAACCCAGTTATTTTGACCTTGTACATAATCTATCTTTTCAGGATTGTTTTGATGTGAAGAGACAAGGGGGGGAAATGTCCATACTATTTGGGATCTACAAAAAACTGAGCTAACAAGTGTAGTATTTCAAATCAATGAGTACTTAAGCACTGATCCCACAATTAATATTGCCTTAGTGGAACCCCTGTGAATTACAGCTGTGCACTATTGACTGTAAAATTAGGCTCTGAACCAAAACCATGAAAGTCAATGGGTCAGATTCTCAGTTGGTGTAAATTCTTATGGCTTCAGAGGTCAATGGAGCTATGACAATTTACACTAGCTGAAGATGTGCTCCAATGAAAACATTGCCTTTTGAGTTTGGTAGGTTTTGGATTAATGCTCAACTCATCATAAAGGAGTATATTATACAATAAGCCAAAGGGGCAAGAAATATACACTATATATTTGATCATAAATGAATCGACATTCATCCTATCTAATACCTACCTTACTCTATTTAGATTAGACAAGTCATAGAGATTTTGTTCAATAGCTATCACTTGTTGAACTGATGGCTATTTGGCCTCCAGCTGACGAAATATAGTGGAAGAACAGAGTGACCATACTACTGAATGTTAAAAAGATTTAGAAGTTTCACTCATGCTGGGGATTTCTGTCAGATAGACTGTAGTAGTTAAATCCTGAGTCTTGCATAAGCCCCTTCAGCTACTAAGTATGGTCCATGTGAAAATGAAGGCCTGGCAAGAGATTTGCTATTGTAATCAATCCCCCACCTTGTTCTGGAAGTGCTTTGCTTCTCACTCCTTAAGTATTAGGATGTGAAAATGCAGCCTGCAGCCATCTACGAGAAAGTAAGTCACTTCAATTTAATTTAAGAAAAATCTGCCTGGCAGACCGGGAGCTGGTCTCCACAAGGGTGATGTTAAAACAAAACACAAATGTCAAGTAAAATTATATCTGGTGACTACATTTCTGCCACCCTAGTCATTCAGCTAGTCAGATAAAAATATTACAAACATTGGCTTCAGTAGAGGTTACTCATCTGTAACGCACAAAGATTATTCGACTGAAATGGAGTTTACAGCATTCTGCCATTATAAATGGTGTTGGAGAAATAATTTTCACATTTATATCATTTAAAAATCATATTATTAAAGGTTTATTACATCCACTTTTTATTTTTAAAGTGTCTCTAAAGATTATTGCAAATAGTCTGATTTATGCAATCCCCAGCTGACAGAACTGAGACACTCAACCATTTGACCCACACCATAAAAAAGTCTAAGCTTTCTGAGCTATTCTCACTGTGGCAAAATACCTGCCCCTCTGTTTGTTAGCTCAGTCCTTCCCAGCCTCAGAGACACAGGCTAGGGCACAAGGAAAAAAAAACCCTTCTCAATCTCACAAGGCCGGGCTGATTCCTTCTCAGCCAGCCCCCTAGCTCTTGTTTCTTCCCCCCCCCCCCCTTGGGGAGAATGCCCTCCGTCCTGCAGCGAATCTCAGAGCTCAGCTGTCCCTCCTTGCTGGCAGCTGCCCTGCTTCTCTCATCCTCCTTCTCCCCCTCCCAGCTTCCTTGTCAGGGAGGGTTTAAAAGGTCTCTAGCAACTGGGCCCAGCTGAACCTGATTAGTTGCTTCCTAACCCCTGCCCCAGCTGAACCTTATGTTGCTGGCTAAGCCTTCCGGGCTAATCGTTACCCCTCTCCAGGTAGCTAATTGGCTTGAATTTGCCACATATCCCCCCCCCTGCTCAACACTACGGGGTTGGGCCACTTGGGTCGGAAAACAATGTACCCTTGACAGGCCATCCGCATTGCCATGTTGAGTCCCGGACCGGTGCCGAACCGTGAAGTGGAAGGGCTGACGCGACAGGAACCATCTCTTGTCCTTGTTCTGGTGCATCCATTGCAACGGGGCATGGTCCGTGACTAGGGCAAATCTCCGTCCCAGTAAATAATAGCGGAGGCTTTCTACGGCCCATTTTACCGCCAGACATTCCTTCTCCACGATGGCGTACTTCCGTTCTCTAGGCAGGAGCTTTCTACTGAGGTAGAGGACGGGGTGTTCGTCATCTCCGACCATTTGGGAAAGCACCGCCCCCAGGCCTACTTCCGAGGCGTCCGTCTGTAGGATGAACTCCTGCCCCCAGTCTGGGGCTACTAGGACAGGGTCCGTGCAGAGGAGATCCACAAAGCGGCCGCAGCAGACCATTTCACTATGTCCGGCCCCAGCCCTGGTCAGGTCCGTTAAGGCATGCTCTGGTGGCAAAGTGGGAATGAACCGCCTATAGTACCCCATGAGTCCCATGAATGCTCGGACCTGCTTTTTCCGCAGTGGCCGGGGCCACTTCAGTATGGCGTCTAGCTTGTTGAGTTGGGGCCTCACCACGCCCCTCCCCACTACATACCCCAGGTATCTGGCTTCAGCTAACCCGATCGAACACTTGGAGGGATTCGCGGTCAGTCCGGCCTTTCTCAGGGTATCTAGGACTGCCTCTACCTTTCCGAGATGCGTCTCCCAGTCGGGGCTATATATGATGACATCATCAAGATAGGCAGCTATGGGTCCGTAACAGCTTATCCATTAGCCGCTGGAAGGTAGCGGGGGCCCCATATAATCCAAAGGGAAGAACGGTGTATTGATATAGTCCTTCCGGGGTTGCAAAGGCCGTCTTCTCCTTGTCGGTCTTTGCCAGGGGGATCTGCCAATAGCCCTTGGTAAGGTCCAGGGTAGACATGAACCGGGCCTTTCCCAATCTGTCGATCAGTTCGTCGATCCTGGGTAAGGGGTAGGCGTCAAATCGAGATACCTCGTTCAGCTTGCGGAAGTCGTTGCAGAACCTCATACTGCCGTCTGGTTCTGGCAACAGAACCACGGGACTGGACCACTGGCTATGAGACTCTTCAATAACCCCTAGGGCCAGCATCTTCCTGACCTTGTTCCAAATTTCCTCTCTTTTGGCCTCCGGGATCCGGTATGGCTTGACGTGCACCTTCACCCCGGGCTCTGTGAAGATGTGATGGTGAACTTCTGTAGTTCTACCGGGCTTCTCCGAGAACACGTCTTGGTTGCGTTTGACCAGGCTGACCGCCTCGGATTGTTGTTCTGGGGTCAGCTCCAGGGATATTCCCACCTGGTTGGGCTGATCGTCTTTAGGGGGTGGCGCCCCCAACACCGTTACCAGGGTTTCTCTATCCTGCCAGGGTTTCAGCAGATTTATGTGATAGATCTGCTCCAGCTTCCGGCGACCTGGCTGCCGGACCTTGTAGTTAACTTCCCCTACTGCCTCAATTACCTCATAGGGTCCCTGCCATCTGGCCAGGAGATTGCTCTCTGCCGTGGGTATGAGCACCATTACCCGGTCCCCCACCTGGAACTTCCGGGCATTTGTTTGACGGTTGTAGTAGGTCCGCTGTGCCCCTTGGGCCTTCTCCATGTGTTCGCGTACTAGGGGGGTGACCCTGGCGATTCGGTCTCTCATTTGTAGCACATGTTCCACAATGTTTCTCCCCGGGTTTGGCTGCTCTTCCCAGTCTTCTTTAGCCAGGTCCAGTATGCCCCTGGGGTGCCGACCATATAGCAGCTCGAAGGGGGAGAATCCCGTGGAGGCCTGAGGAACCTCCCGGACGGCAAACAGCACGTATGGTAGCAGGGTGTCCCAGTCTTTTCCATCGCACCTGATCACCTTCCGCAACATGTTTTTCAACTTATGGTTAAAGCGTTCAACGAGGCCATCGGTCTGGGGGTGGTAGACCGACATTCGGAGGGTCCGTATGTGGAGCAGGTCACACAAGTCCTTCATCAGCTTGGAAACAAAGGGTGTCCCTTGGTCTGTCAGGATCTCCCTAGGTATCCCTACTCTGGAGAATATCTGGACTAATTATTTGGCTATGGACTTGGACATGGTATTCCGCAGGGGGATGGCCTCGGGGTATCGGGTGGCATAATCCAATACTACTAGGATGTACCGATGGCCCCGGGCTGACTTTTTTAATGGCCCCACTATGTCCATAGCTATACGCTCAAACGGGATCTCAATAATTGGTAACGGGACCAGAGGGGCCCGTAAGTATGGTCGGGGCCCATGTAGTTGGCACTCCGGACAGGAGGAACAATACTGCCGGACGGCTGCATATATGCCAGGCCAAAAAAACCTCTGTAGAACCCGGTCGAGGGTCTTATCCATCCCTAGATGGGCCCCGAACAGATGACTGTGGGCCAGGTCCATTACCGCCCTTTGATGCTTCCGGGGGACCAAGAGTTGTTCGATGACTCGCTCTTGGACCCGGACTACTCTATACAGCAAATCCTTTTTAATCATGTAATACGGTCCTGGTCCCTTAGCTCTTCCCTCCACCGGGACCCCATTCACCTCGACTACTTCTTTAAAAATGTTGTGGTATAGGGGATCATTGGCCTGATCCTGACCAAAAGTCCCACGTGCGGCCCCTATGGGCCCCATTTCGGGGGGTTCCTCCTCCCCCTCCCCCTCAGAGATAGCCTTTGGGGAACCCGGCCCAATAACTGGGCTGGAGTCGGCTGGCCTGGCCCCGCTGTCAGCTGCGCCCCTTCTTTCCCCCGCCAATGTAGGCGTCAGATACCAGGTCAGGATCCTCGTCCCCCTCCTTTTGTCGGCCCTCCGTTCCCTCCGAGGTTTCCTGGGCTTCCCCGGTGGGGAGAACACGTCCTGGCCAAACTCGTGGAAAGCGGGGAGAGGGTCCCCCATCGGGGCCGCCCCTGGGGCCCCAGGGTTCTCCCACCCTTCCTCCTCTTTCCCGGGGAGTAGGCCATCAAATCCCGGGAAGTCTCGTCCGATAAGGACAGGGTAAGGGAGTTTCGGAATGACTCCTACCGTCACCTCGGTGGGGTTTCCAAGCACCTCAATGCGTACAGGGACGGTCAGGTAGTAGCCGACATCCCCATGTACACAGGATATTCCCGAGCGCTTGGCCTGGGATAGTTGGCCCGGTCTGACCAGCTTCCCAGAGACCAGCGTAATCGCACTGCCTGAGTCTATTAACGCTGTGGTCCCTATCCCGTTCAGCTTAACGGGCCGAGTGTATCTATGAGGGACCATCGTGTCCCCGACCAGACTGATTAGCCCGCACGGTCCCCCTATTTCCCCTAGTTCGCACTGCATAGGCTCCCCAAGGGTAGGGCATTGGGCAGCAATGTGCCCTAGTTCACCACAGGCATAACATCGGTACCCCCCCTTGGGCAGCCCCCTATTTTTCGGGCTGCTGGGACGCATTCCCGGAGACCTTCTTCCCCAGTCCTCCAGACTTTCCGGGACTGCCGGTGGTTCCTTCACCTCCTGCCTCCCCTCCATTTTCCGGCCCGGGGCTAGGGCGAACGGGGGCCTCGGTGTAGAGGCTGGCCTCCGATATTGGCGCCTCCCTCCCCCGGGGGTCTGAGATAGTTCTTGGGCTGCCAAGTGTCTCTCCACGAGAGCAACCAGATCATCATAAGAGGAGGGGTCGTTTTGGCAGACCCACCCCCGTATGTCCGGCGGCAACCCTCTCATGTATCTGTCCAATACCAGTAGTTCTAATACCTTCTCCGGACCATGGGCCTCGGGGCGGAGCCACTTCCGAGCAAGGTGTATCAGATCGAAGAGCTGGGACCTCGGGGGTTTGTCCTCCCGGTACTTCCACTCGTGGAAGCGCTGGGCCCTTATGGCAGGCGTCAGGCCTGCCCTCGCCAGGATCTCCGCCTTCAGCCAAGAGTAATCCATGGCTGCTTCCGTGGGCATGTCAAAGTAGGCTTTCTGGGCCTCCCCGCATAGAAATGGAGCCAGCAGACTGGCCCACTGGTCCTGTGGCCAGGCCTCCCGCCCGGCCGTCCTCTCGAACGCAAGGAGATATGCCTCTACATCGTCCTCTGGTACCATCTTCTGCAAGTAGTTGCTTGCCTGTAGCGGTCGGGTCCCCTGGGCCCCCTGCGTCATTGTGGTCAGGGCCTTCAACTGATTCACTACCTCGGTCAGGTTTGCTCGATCTTGGGCTGCCTGGCACATCAACAGCTGGTTGGTCTCCTGTTGTACCCGTACGGACTCCCGCTGGGCAGCCACCTGCACTCTGGTAGCCTCTTGTTGGGCCGCAGTGGCCTGCATCAGTGCCTTCAGCACATCCTCCATTTTAGAGACAATTTTTTTTTTTTTGTGGTCTTCACCCTGCCCAGTTACGGCTTGCCACGGAGCCTCACCCACTGGGCGATCCCACTCCTGACACCACGTGTGGCAAAATACCTGCCCCTCTGTTTGTTAGCTCAGTCCTTCCCAGCCTCAGAGACACAGGCTAGGGCACAAGGAAAAAAAAACCCTTCTCAATCTCACAAGGCCGGGCTTATTCCTTCTCAGCCAGCCCCCTAGCTCTTGTTTCTTTCCCCCCCCCCCCCCTTGGGGAGAATGCCCTCCGTCCTGCAGCGAATCTCAGAGCTCAGCTGTCCCTCCTTGCTGGCAGCTGCCCTGCTTCTCTCATCCTCCTTCCCCCCCTCCCAGCTTCCTTGTCAGGGAGGGTTTAAAAGGTCTCTAGCAACTGGGCCCAGCTGAACCTGATTAGTTGCTTCCTAACCCCTGCCCCAGCTGAACCTTATGTTGCTGGCTAAGCCTTCCGGGCTAATCGTTACCCCTCTCCAGGTAGCTAATTGGCCTGAATTTGCCACATCACACATGTTCTCTTCTTCAATGCATAGGGTGTGCAGAGACTTCCTGTGAACATTTTAGACTGTAGGTTGTTTGCAAACTATTTGTTTAAGAGTTCAGCTATGTGTTTATTTGTGCTGTGTGACTGGTCATCTGAGTTACATGGTATTATTTTCACTATCAGATTTGTATACTTGAAATTTTATATAAAGGGGGAAAGTCAGATATTAGAAGGTGACCATGTGAACCTTCATATGCATACTAACCCAAACATTCAGGAGAACTTTGATTCTTCTTCAAGTGATGGTCCCTATATGAATTCCAATGTGGATGCACATGCATGCCATGCACCAGAGCTGGAACAACTTTGCAGCACTGTTTGCTTACCCGCACATGTGTCATGCATCATCCTCATGTCTGCAGCTGAGGCTATAAGAGGCCATGCGGGTTGATGCCACTCCAGTTCCCTCTTACTACTTCATGGCCAGAGTTGAAACCCCAGTTCCTCTGCACTCTTGGCCACTCTTGTCCATTTTTCCTTCTTGTATATAGTTGTATGTAGTATTTTTCTTGTTTTTGTAGTGTATTAGTATAGTAGCTAGTTAGGTTTGCTTTCAGACTTCCCCCTTTTGGGAGGGACTATGCCCCAGCAAATCAGCTTCAAAAATTGTGCTTCATGCCCAGGTTCCTTCTCTGTGACCGACAAGCACCAATGATGCCTGTACTGCCTCAATGAAGCCCATGTCATTGTCTGCTAAAGCATTTACCATTCATTCCTGGCCCTGCCCCTGGGAAGCCAGGGAACTTCTTCTCTGTAAGTTCATAATGGAAAAGGCTATGCGCCCACATGTACAGTCAGATAAAGGGCCTCCAGGGCCTCCAGAATGGCATCTATCACCACCAGTGAGGACCCCTCCATCTTCCTCCTGGGCACCGGATCTGTTGGTACCACTTCAGTCTGATAAGCCCCATCTTGAACATAAGAAGCATGGCCATGGGCATAAGAGCAGATCCCCATCCAGGACTGCCTGTAGCAGTCCACCACTGCCCAAGACCCTTACATTTGGTGCTACTGGCCTACCTTGGACCTGCACCAGGACACACCATTGGTAGTATCATATCAACCATTCCCTGGCCAAATCTCACCCTCTTCAGTCTACAAAAAAGGGGAGAAAGAGGTAGTGCAATTGGTCCCACCAGGTCCACCAGTCCCCACAGGGGCCTCATCGTCACTGGATGAGGAGCTGATTCCACCCTTCCTCTCCCCTCCTGATGCCCATAAGCAGTACCATGAGCTGCTTCAGTGCATGGCAACGGATCTCAGGCTCCCAATGGAGGAGGTCCAGAACATGCACCACCAGCTCCTGGACATTCTCCAACTGCAAGGACCCTCCCTCCTAGGATGCTTTTCCCTTCCATGAGGCTATCCTGCAACTGGTGCAGATGGTCTGACACACACCGGCCTCCTGTGCCCCTACCCCCAAGTGCACAGAGTAGTAAAAGGGATACTGGAGCAGCGCTGACCCACATGTCCTCTCATAGGCTCAGCTGTGGACACGAGGATGATGCACAATGTGCAGGTCAGTGAACACTGCTACAAAATTGTTCCAGCTCCGGTGCATGTCAGACATGTAAGCCCACATTTGGAATCCAAATAGAGACCACACATCTCAAAGAACCTCCAGTTACAGATAAGTAACCTCCTGTTTCAGTGAGTACCATCACATCTATAGGTGGTGTTTGAACCAATGTTCCCAAACATTTTATTTTCAGTATTTTCCCAACTGCAATTTTCACATAGTCAAGAAATTTTAGTTTGCCACCTGCACTACTTCAGCTGAAGCTTTGAAAAACAAATGAACATACAGCGAAATGAGTTATGGTGATACAGAATGACTGCCTTAACTCTAAAGAACCTGGCTTTTGCCAATGTGTGTCACAACTTTAACGTTGTCTGAATGCACCACATACTTATGTCATTTCAGTTCATGGGCAATGAAACAAACTGTCAAAGGAAACTGTGCACAAGGGCCACTTGGGAGTCATAGCTCTCATTGAGCATGCACCTTATTCAGCAAGGCAGTCATTAAAATTGTGCAATATTGTGCATTGAACAAGGCAGATCACCACTTTCCTCTTGCATAAATATTCAATGGAATAAAAGCTCCTGTAGAGAGTGAATAGAATAAAGGTTCCTTCAGATAATGCAATGTCATATCATACCACTTTTTCCCTTAGTCCTGTACATAGTTCACTGCTTAGCATTGACTCTCCTGCTATTAAGATGCCTAATTGGGGCCTTAAGTCCCATTGAAAGTCCATGTCAGAGAAACTCAAACTGGCAAGAGCAGACATAGGCGTAGCCTCAGCATAACATTGGATACTGATGCTGCCATCACACTGCTTTCTATGGTTTTCTTTACTCTGGATGTGTTTTCCCCAGTGCTGTCTGTAGTAAGAGTTGGCCCTGAGATATAAACCTTGGTATCAGAGGCCTGGTTTGAGGCCTAAGGCCTGAACTAAAGTAATGGTCAAGACTTTGCTCACATAAAGCAAAGTTAAGCTGTGAGCCAGAGGCAGGCCCTGCTCACAGAAGCTGGCAAGGAAAGGGCTGATGCTGCAAAAAGAGGCATACCTAAAAGGTACTGGACACCAGATATCAGAACATTCGCATACTTGTACACTCCACACAGATAACAAGGAACAGGCTGATCCATCCCAATGACAGGGCCAAAAGGGTAATATGATGGATAGAGTTGTTTTGTTCGAACCAACATGTACAAGGTAAGAAGTGGCACCTTACTGCGTAGTGGGGTTGTACCTTGCTACGTAGAAGGGTTGCACCTCAATACGTCAGGAGTGAGGTGTAACTTGTTTGTACCTGTGTATAAAAATGCATCCCTGGGGCAGTGTCTTTGTCCAGCCTAGGGGGCAGTGGAAAGTCTCGCCACTGACTGAGCTGAGTCCATTGCCAGGGGGCACATACTCGTAGTATGTCCCGTAGAGTAAAATCTAGAGGAAATTATCATTGTGCTTCGTTTGACAATAAACCTGGTCGAAGTGCCTTCGTACCTTACTAGACTCTGTGGTCATTGGGGGTTCTCTTGGGGTCTGCTGTGTCAGTTATCTTCGAAGAGCTGGGACAGCACACAGAGGGAACACATGCACGCAGCCGAGTGATATCAACATTGAACAGAGCAGAGCAGCACGCCGGTAGCATCTGACAACACTGTCTGCTTGTTCCAGCACCCTCCCACTCTCACGAGCTCTTTGCTTTGGCTTCACTCCATCTGCCTTCCATCCTTCCTTCCTTCCTTCCTTCCTTCCTTCCCTGTTGTATATCCCTTACCTCTCTTCCTTCTACAGTCCCTCTCCCCTCCTTTGTCCCTTTACCTAAAACATTATCACCATCACCAGAAATGTAAGGTGTCCAGAACTCTGGTAATGGGGCCCCTATAAGTACATTGGGTAGATAAGACCAAGAACTCCTTAGTTTCCTATATATGAGTTTATAATTTTAAAAAGAACAAATATTGTTCATGAAGTGCATAAAATACATGTTTGCTGCAAGACCAAACTAAATGTATTACTTTTTAAAAGTTCTTGTAAGTGGTTTTTATCTAATATTCCATGGACTGGCTGTGAATTCATTCTTAGGATCAGTAAAGGTTGTCAGTAAGCATCTTTTCAAGCCTATGGTTTTGGCCAAGGAATACCTACAGGGCCTGAGTCACCATAGCATTATTCCAGTTCTATGATTGTGTAACTGGAGTTACCACTTTTGCATCAATGTATATCCGAATGAAAAATCAACCACGTTTTGAATACTTGTACTGTATACTTGGTACATGATTATGACTGTAAAGCTTTTTTAGCTATTGTCTACAGATATGCTAATTCCATATACAAATTTCCTTGTATTGTACTTTTGAGAGTTAGCTGCACTGATTTTTGTTTTGTTTTAAATCTAAGTACTGTAATTTTCTCCATTTTTAGTCCTTGTACATCTTTAAAAATGTGGAGCAATAATGTAAGACAATATAAATCTGAACAACCTTTGACTAAGTTCTTATATAGCATCCAACACTGTTGTAGCTGAGCACCTCACAATATTCTGAAGTGAGGAATTCAGGGGAGTGCCAAGACTGCAAACTGTCTTAATGATTTGTGCGCTGTGACCCTTGGCGCACGATAATATGGATGTGGCAAGTTGTCTGAAGTGTTTCCATCTCCCAGCCATGTTTTTCCAGAATTTATTTTGAAGCAGCAGCTCTTCAAGGGTATGGCCTAAATACCCCGGAATAGCTAGGGGCTGGTTTGTCTCTCAAGTGAAGATCAAGTCACAAACTAGACAGAGCAAAAGTTTGGTGGATCCAAAATCTACAATGCTTCTCTGTGGAATCTCATTAATTCTTAGAACTCATGATGATGGCATTTTTCATAAACAAAGTCCAGCCTAGACAACAGATACTGTGTAAGACCAGCCTGCCCCCCTGGACAAAAAAATAATCAATACCTTAAATCAGGTATTGGCTTATTCTTTGCTCCATATATATGTAGTATTGATTATATTAGTTATTTTGACACTAGCAGCTACAAAGAAAACACCCTACCATATATACTGTACATCTTCTCTACACTGTACTATTAAAAGTAGACAGATAGTAAGCAAACATTATTATTACTTGTTAGTAAATATTTCAATCCTTTATTTTCAGTATATTTGATTTAATATTATCTATTCTTTAGAATCTTCGGGATATTAGCAAAGAGTATTTTGAATTCTAAAGAACATCTAAACCTGGGAACCTGATAAGGGATAATTGTTACAGCAGATAGGAAAGAATAATTATGGGGGAATAAAGATCCACTGAAATATATTATCTTGTTAGTACTCTCAGCTGTAAATAATTATGCCTTCACATGTAAACTGGGAATGTACAGAAATAACATCCAAAGATTTGAAAACCCTATTTAATGACACTGGTATGGGAACTTAATTGGGGAATGAATCTGCCGTGTCCCTCCAGATACAGTGAAGAAGAGACACATAGCCAGCTCTTTATCACCATTGTCACATCAAACGGTAGTAATGTATCTATTCTTTCTGTATTCTCTATAATGCTGTACTTATCTCTGACTGATAATCTTTGATTAAATAATTCCAGTTCAGCATGTTATTTGACAATCTAGAATCATAATTAACTCTGACACACAACAGCATAATGTGACACAGTACAAAATTATACCGTGGATGTTGATGTAACCTAGCACAATGCAATGTGACATTTAAGAAATTAACATGCACACCTTTTTGGTTTTGCATATTATGAAAACAAGTCATGTTCCTAAGAAAAGTGAATTATTCTTGGGCTTAATACACTTAACCAAGTTGCAAAGTTTCTCAAGACAATGTGATTAAGTTGCAAAATAGAGCTGGTCAAGAATTTTCTGATGGAACAGATCTTGGAAATGTGTATTCAATGAAATCAAAACATTTCATCAAAATTTTCTATGGGAAAGTATGCTTTTTTGATAAGGTCAGAATATTTTGTTTCTGCTTTATAACTTGAACTTGTATGCTATTTTATGTTATAAATTATAATAAAATATATATATTAACAATAACATTGAAACAAAATGTTTTGCTAAGGTTGAAACAAAATGTGTTGGAATATTTAATTTTTGCAAAAAACTCCAAGATTTTGACTTTTCATCCTGATTCAAGTCTCAGATACAAAGAAGTAAGAGACAGAGGCAAGACAGAAATACCTAGGTTCAGGAGAAGGTTGGTGAAGCAGAAGAACAGCAGAAGGGAGACTTCAAGCAGCTCTGTAGAATAGTGAAAGACCTCTCAGCAAGAACCAGACCACCACAAGTGATGCTCCTCAGGGACTCTCATGGACAAATGTTGAAAATGCATGAAGAACAAGCCAGATGATTCAAAGAATATTTCCATTCCTTATTAAACTGTCCAGAGCCAACAGTCATTACAGGTTTGAGAAAAAATGTCAATGATAAAATAGAAATGGAAGAGGGGCCAATAATACCCAATGAAATTAAACATCCATCAAAGGCCTCAAAGAGGGAAAAGTTCCTGAAGTTGACAGAATTAAAACAGAGGTAATAAAGGCAGGAGAAGAAATTCTGATTGAGCAGCTAACAAAATTTTGACAAAGTCTGGTGAGAGAACAAGTACCACTAGACTGAAAAGATGGAAGCATCATGGTATTTAAAAAAAAGTGATCTTGCTCAGTGTATGGATGGGAAAGGTATTGTACTACTATCAATCTCAGGCAAATTTTTGGCCACCTTTTTGCTGAATAGAATGAAGAAGGCAGTAGATGAAATATTACAGAAAAAGCCTGTTGAGTTCCATCCAGGTAGATCATGTTGTAAACAGTTATACCCTCTTTGACAGAATTTAGGAATGAAAACCTCAAGGAAATGCACATACCATAATGAAGTGTTTCAAACACCTAACGCTACCAGACAAAAGTTCATAATTATTATAGTACTTCCCAGACTCAATGAAATGCCTTTTCTCTGCAATGAGTATGTTGCACCAAATCCTCCCTACTCCTGGATACTTTCCTCACTTACTTTAGCTGTGGTACTCCTCTTCCAGGGATGACTGCATGGATTTGTTCTTCATCATGCCCTATCCAGAACAAGACTGATCAGACAATTACGTGGACTTCCTTTAAATCTACAATGACAATTTGTTCCTTCATGAATCTAAATGACTGCAGCTGCAATGGGATGAGCTGCTTCTAATGCAAGAAAACATTAATCTATTCTTCTAGCAACTCATATTGGCCAATCTGTAAAATGGCTCTAACATCAAATATTTTCCCTCTTTCCTCATCTTCAGAGCTGCAGCTTGTTTTCTCTGCAAAATGCCATTAGCTTAAGAGTTCAGTAAGAGAATTATCATACCTCTAATCTACACAGTTTCTCTCACCACAGTTCATACCTCTGTTGCCTATCCCTAAATTATCTCCAGCCTTCACATTTAATAGAAAAAGCAAAGACTTTGTAAGTCAAACTGGACCAACTATTATGGCTAGCACTGGAAATATTTAAAATTGAACTTAAGCCAAGAGAATCTCAAACCTACAGTATTTGAAACCAAATAGTCCAGCTGGGACTATTTCTTCCAATCCAAACTTCTTCTTCCAGACTTTTTCTTCTTCCATTCCAGACTTCTTCTTCCATTCTTGAAAATAAGGCTGACTTTTATTTACCTAGACAACTAAAGGCTTTTAAAAGCTCTTGTACAATTGCACAACAAATAAACACTTTTGTAAGAATTTGGTTTTAAGTCAATGGTGAGGAGGAAATATTGCGATTCAAATTTCAGGATATGTACAATGTCAAACAACGGTTAATAAACCTCACCAAACTACAAAGAGCCCTTTGGACAGTTTACAGAAGCAAAAAGGTGAAAAAAAATCAAAGGGCTGTTAACAAATAATTCTTTCTTACTATTCATGCTTGATTTTTCCAACTATATATCCCAGTTAAAGTTATGCTCTAAATTACAAATAGATTTATGATTGCTAAACCTCCTTTGTGTACCTTTTCCTCTTACTCTAGAGTTCTTACAGATGATCTTTTAAAGCTTTTGCAGTGCTAATTTAACAGGAGAACAGTGCCAGAAATTATTTTGTTTCAGTTGAAGTATGTAGACCATGTTTGGTAGCAGTGAAAGATACATATTTCGAATCCAGAAACAACACAGATGTAATCAATGAGTGAAGATGCGATGTTTTTAACAGTGAGAGTAATTAACCATTGGAACAGATTACCAAATGATGTGACAAATCCACCATCACTTGGAGACGTTAAATCAAGATTGGATGTCTCTTTAAAAGATATGCTCTAGCTACTGGTCTCAATAGCATTTCCTTATATAATAAGGAAGAATAATTCCCTAAATAGCAGGAATTACTGGGTGAAAGTGTTTGGCCTGTGTAATACAGGATATAAGAGTAGGTGATTCCTTCTAGCCAGGGCCGGCTACAGGCACCAGCTTATCAAGCAGGTGCTTGGGGTGGCAACTCCGGAGGGCGGCAGCACTTTAAGGTATTCGGCGGCAATTCGGCAGAGGGTCCCTCACTCCCACTCGGAGCGAAGGACCTCCCGCTGAATTGCCGCAGATCGCGATCGCGGCTTTTTTTTTTTTTTCCTGCTTGGAGCTGGCCCTGCTTCTAGCATTAAAATTTATTAATTAATTCACTCAGTTCTATCTATTCTAAAGGACATGTAGCTTTGGAAGAATACAGAGCAGGGAGTTAAGAATCTTGGGACTATTCCTGTTTGACACTATGTCAAAATACAACCCCAGATGACATAGAACTATTGCTTGATGAGTAGGGAAAAATCTAAAAGGTATTGCTCTGATAGCGGCTTTCAGTGGCTCCTATGTCATTTTTGAAAAGGGGACTTGGGTCTTTAAATCACGTAGATGGTTTTGAAAATTTTACCTTGGATCTCATTTTTACAATAGAAATTAAACACATACATGCAGTAAAAGAAATAAAAACTTCCCTATATATAAAAATAAAATGATCTTCAGCAATCACTGTACTGATTGGGAAAGGCTGCATTATGTTTTACAAAGAGGAATATAAATTAACCCACATTCAATAAATCTACAAACATTTTGTATTATAAAATAGTAGTGATTTTGCGGATTGTCTTTTTGTTCTCACCAGACTCTCATGGAAGCCATTACAATATTTAAATTCAGTTTGGAGCAAGAAGTAGTGTAAATATAAGCATTCAGAATGATGTAATGCCAGTCTTGGCTAAGGGCTTGCATTAATTGATGAATTTAACAGTAAGATTTAGCCACCGAGACTTCCATAAGGATTTGAATGCCAAAACAATGTAATATCATGGATGGCTAACTCCACCTACAAGCGCTTAGACAGATTAGAGTTGGAGTAGCTGGCCAGGAACACAGGTCTCTGCTGAACCCAAATACAGAACTATTATCATCATTACAAGCTGTGCTGCAAGAACTTTCTGACTGTGTCTATGGAGAAATTGCAATATAGGGCCAGATTCTGCCCTGCATTGAAGCTGTTTTGGTGGAACAAAATGGCCCTAACACTAGTTTAGCTGGCCACTCGATGATTTCCTTGCATAGAGGAATTCTCAGGCTGTGCAGAGCTGCCATAGTGGTTCCTCTGCTAACCCCTTGGCCTTCACTCCCTAGTCATATCTAGCTGCTAGAATAGGCTCTGTGATCCATTGACAGCTGGCACAAATTACAGCAGCACTCATAATGCCCTAATTTACAATGGGGACAGATCCAACAAACCAGGATCATATGGGAAAGCAAACAGCATATTTTATTATTATTATTCCAGTCAACTGCACTGAGCGGTTGAGTCACAAATGGGGAACAGGTCCAAAATAGTGTTTTTAAAAAATCATTAAAACTAAAGCTGTTGGAATAATTCCTATTGAATATTCAAGTTTCACCTCTATTTCTATCAATAAACTGTCCATGAATATATTGCAGTTTTCCTGAATTTATTCAGTACTTGCTGTTATTTGCCAAATGATTCATGCTGACATAGATCAGACTAGGAGTTGCTCTTGAACTTTTTTCACTGCTTGTATCTGCCATTCATTGCTGTTGCTTTCTGATTAGAAGTCCTGTCCTTGTGTGGTTGTTTGTATTACAGCAGTACGCAGAGGCTCCAGTCAGAATCAGATCCCATTGTGCTGGGTTCTATACAAACATACTGTAGGAGATGGTCGCTTCCTCTAAAAGCCAACAGTCTAAATTAAGAGAAGATGCAAAAAATGTAACAAGAGAGAAGGAGTTTGGGAGAGAAGATGAAGAAAACAGAAATATGTGGCTTCATAGAGTTTTTTTTGCAGGTTTGGGGTAACTTTTAATGTAAAGGAACAAAACATATTACCCATCCCTGTCAGTGGTCTTAATCACAGGGCACATATGTTCTGCTCCCTGACTGGATAAGTGCAACTGTAATAAACTGTGGTGGTGTTATAATCAAACCACTGGACTTGTGATTTTTCTCATAAAGAGAAGTACATAGAGTTAAGAGAATCTGTGACAGCAGGACTGGGGAATGTATTGAACATTTTAAAACTTTTCATTTTCAAGTCACTTGCATTGGCCCTTGCAAATAAAATAAATTAATTAATAATCATATAATATAATTAATAATAAAGACAAATGATTGTGATATGACAGTCTGAGGGATCAGGTTTAAGGTTAATTTAAATGTAGCCATCTAATTTATCTATGTTAGTGCCAAAGACAGAAAGTTCATAGTTCTCATGTTGAGACGGCTTTAAGCACTGTGTCCCATCCAATATATATCAGTATTTTGTATAGCTATCAAGTACGTAGAGTGCATACATGAGTCACAGGTTTTCTGCCATTTGAACAGTCCTAGTAATAGACAAGTTAGTTATTTGTGGTGGGGTGTATAGATGCAGTCCTACTGGAGAAGGGCATAATCAGATCCCCCTTTGAAGTCTCCATGAGGGCTCTAACTAGGGTTCTGAGTTCTTTTCTCATCCTCCAATGCACTCCTGCCTTCCTGGATCCTGCAGGTAGGGTCCTACCAGCTTGGTCTTTTTTTTTTCATTCTTCAGTCAATTTCTAGTCAGTTTCTCATTCAGTTTCCCATACATTAGCATTATATGTGGGATTCAAGCACTTTGGGGGAATGCTTATTAAATTAATTTTTTTAAAAGTCTATTGGTCATAGGTTTTGTAAATGCTTATTACAATCCCTACATTTTGAACTAAATTTAATCTGATAATGTCCCTTTAAGGCTTCTGTGTAATTGCTTGCAGAAAGAGACTATTATCAACTAAATCACACCAGCAAAGACATTAGTCTTATCATGTATTATCTTTCTGTGCTATGGTATGACATATTTACATGATACATCAGCATAACACTGCTATTCGCAAAGTGTCATCATTGACCTCATTGGTGATCCTGTTCATTTCAATGGAATGTAGCATCATTTTACATAATTTTACTATTAGTTTTATTTCACAACTTTGAAAACTGCACAGAGAATGTTGTTCATAACACATAAAACATACCAGCAGCCATTAAGTTGCTCTCTTCCTGAAAAATATTATGCAATATTGCTCCATATAGTATTCTTACTATCCAGAGTGACATTGAAATCAGTGTTGCAAGAATCCTATTAATTCTGATGGTACTTTTCTACTTAATAAAAACATGAAAAGTAAATACGCCACATAAAAAGGTTTATTAAACAGGGGGACAGGTTTTTAAAAAGCTTAATGAGCTAAACTTTTGGGTTTTTATATAATGGGAATCTTTGGTAACAGTAAGGGACATTTTAAGACCAATGCAAATAATTATGAATCCATACACAGTGGAAGCAAATATTTCTGATATCAGACAATCACATAGGCCAGATTCTTCCTGGTCCTTACCTAGGTCCACAACATAATCCTGTTGGAATTTCTACACCAATCCAATCCTCAACCTTTCTCACCATGTCCACTGCTGCTCCCTCCCTTCTCTTTTCAATGGGGATTGGGGATCAACCAGATGGGGTGGGCACAAGGAACCTCCTCCAACATAATTTTGCAACCTATGAAAAGGAACAGGCAGGATTTCAGTCTGTGTTCAGAGGAGCACAGGTATTGCACTCTTCCTCCTTCCTGGGATAGAGAAAAGGGATGGTGGTGCCCCAAAGAGGAGGGGAAATAGATGGAGCTGCCCCTCAACCTCAGCACCACAATACTGTGAGCCACAGGGGTGAACTAGCAGGGCAATAGAAGGAGGTAAAATGTTCCTCTAAGGCAGTGTGGTTCTACATCATTCTTCCAATTCCACTGAACCAAATGGACACTGTCCAGCCCAGAATTAATGGTTGTGGCAGTAACCAAGGGGAGTTGGTTGAGATTTTTTTCATCAAAATATTTTCCCCCAATGTAAAAATGGCTTTTTATGGAACTCTTTCATTTTGGTCCACATTTACCAGTCTTTTGACTAAAGACTGGAAAACCAAAACTGATTTTTTTTGTACTGAAAACTGATTTTATTTACCAAAAATATCTTTCAAAAGTAGAAGTTTGGGGGGAAAGGGTTGTTTCATTTTTTCATCAAAAAACTTAAACATTTTTGTAGCAAAAATTCCAAGAAAAAAATGGTATTTTTCTACTAGTCTTAGATCAGTGGTCTCCAACCTTTTTAAGCACAAGATCACTTTTTGAATTTAAGTGCAACCCAAGATCTACTTCAAAGAAAATTTAGCAATAGCAGATTATGTTATATAAAGCTGAGACGAAGTGCTTAATATACATTATTATACATTTTCCCTACTTACCAAGTCTCAATATACCTGTGACTGCACATTATCTGCCAGTGTCTTGAAATTCAGGTTATAATTTGAAATAGCTAGTCAGATTCAGTCCTGCAGATAAGCATCTGTGAGGCGGGTGCAATACTTGGACTTGATCATCTTCATTTGTCAGAATACAGTCTCACACAGATAGGTGGAACCAAAGTAAATTTTCACTTTCAAAGCACAGGACAATAGAAGTGGGTACTTTTATTGGTTTCTGAGTCCCCAAAAATTGCTGTCCCTTGATCTGGCTTTCAGCTCAATGTCATTTTGCATGGTAATTATCTCCATATCAATTCCACTACTTTGTAAATCAAAAACCTGATGGAATGTCGCAGCCATCCCACCAATGTCTGCTGGAAGGAATGGATTTGACATACACATGATGATTGGCTCCATCACATCTAATTCTTGAAGTTACCTGTTGAATTCCTCTGCTAACTTGGTCAGCTGTGCACAGAACTTTTCTGGATGGAACCATTTTTCGTTGTCTTCAATTTTTTCTAGTATTTTTCTCCAGACTCAGGAAGTGCTGCACCATTTTATCCTTTAACTGGGAGGACCACAGGCCCAGTTTCAATTTGAATGCATTCCCTGCACTGATCACTCTGTCCTTTCCCTGCGGTTCACAGTTCAGCTCATTCAATGTAGATGTTGTTACAGTTAGGAACCTGAAGTCTAGCAGCCAGGCATTGCCTGACAGCTCATTGCATACTTTGTTCATGGATTTTAGAAAAGTGATGATTTCGGGCATGAGATCCACAAATATTTGTAGGACATCCCCCCTGCTTAACCACCTCATATCCGTATGGTGGAACAGTTCACCATAAGCAGCATGCACTCCGTCAAGCAGGGGCGGCTCTAGCCATTTCGCCGCCCCAAGCACGGCGGCATGCCGCGGGGGGGCGCTTTGCCGGTCGCCAGTTCCGCAGCTCCGGTGGACCTCCCGCAGGCGTGCCTGCGGATGCTCCACCGAAGCCGTGGGACCAGCGGCCCCTCTGCAGGCATGCCTGCGGGAGGTCCACCGGAGCCACCTGCTGCCCTCCCGGCGACCGGCAGAGCGCCCCCCGCGGGATGCTGCCCCAAGCATGCGCTTAGCGTGGCATGCCGCCCCAAGCATGCGCTTGGTGTGCTGGGACCTGGAGCCGCCCCTGCCATCAAGTAAGGATTTAAACAAGCTGCTCTGGAGGAATCTTGCTCGAATTGAGTTTACAATTCTGACAATGATTTGTTGTAGACATCTTCACCTCTTGTTCTCTCTTTAAGGGGCAAAATAGTCAGAAAGTCCTCTTTAGTTGTTGTGCCCTTAAAAACCACTCAAACAAATACAATTACCTGGGCTGTGTTGGTCATGTCGACTGATTCATAGAACTGCAGTGAAAAGCATTCACAGTCATTCAAATCCTCCTGTACTTGCTGAAAGATGTTTTCGGACAAAGATTTTATCTGTCTTGCGACTGTGGAAGCACCAAGTGGTATGCTCTGCATTGCCATCATTATTTCCTCTTTGTTTTTAAAGTCTTTAAATAAGAAGTCTGCTGCCACAGACATTGCCTCTTTAAATACTTCTCCATCCATAAATGATTTATTGTATTTTGCCAGCAGATGGCAAACACAAAATGATGCTTCAGTAGAAGCCTTCCCTTTTACTGCTGGTTTAGTAAAAAATGACTGTGGAGCTTTCAAAACGGCCTTCAATTCATTAACTTTCTTTGTATGGAGCGCGCTATTCCAGGGGAAACTGTCCTTGAATTTGCTATGCGTTCTTTTGTAATGTTTTTCTAAATTTCCATTTTTACTTATTGACATACTTGTGTGACATGGAAGACATACACACTTATCTTTCACTGTTGCGAACAGAAATTCACCTTCCCATTATGAATGGATGTTGTAGCTTTTTGGTTTCTTTTTGGATGGCCCGGAATTGTCACTCATTGTTAACGCTAGCTATCTAGTTAGATATGTATTTTTATTATAAAAAGAGAAAACAGGAGAGCACTTGCTGTGACTGTAGCTAATAGGACAGAGGTGGGCAAATTTTTGGCCTGAGGGCCGCATCTGGGTATGGAAACTGTATGGTGGGCCATGAATGCCCGGTGGGGGAGAGGGACTCTATGGAGTGTAGCATGGGGGAGGCTCTATAAGGGATTTTACTGAGGTGGGGGGAGTGGGCATTCGCTGAGTGTGACGCAGAGGGGGGTACTCTACAGGGGTGGTACCGGGGACTCCCAAGGTCCCCGCAGGCAGTGACACCAAGGTGGCCGTACAGGCACCACCACAGGCCCTAGCTGGGATGGGTGCAGCCCCTGGGCAGTTTCAAGGCTCTCAAGGCTGGGGCTATAGAAGATCAGGAGGGGATTGTGTGCACTGTCATGTAGGGGGGGCTGCCGCATAGGGGCGGGATTCCAGAGGATGGTGCTCATCAAGGGAATTGTAAGACAAGGACTGGAGACCGCCAGGCAAGCAGAGTGGGGGAAAACACCCAACCCCGCTCCCCGGCTGGAGCGCCGGAGCAGGGCAAGCACCCGAACCTGCTCCCTGGCAGGAGCGCTGAGCAGGCAGAGCAGGGCAAGCCCCCAGCCCCGCTCCCTGAAGGGAACTTGAGGGCTGGATAAAAATGTATGATGGGTCGGAAGCGGCCCGCAGGCCATAGTTTGCCCACCCCTGCTATAGAAATCACTTCTGAGCGGTAAACATGCATGCCATGCATGAGAAGCTTTTTTTTTTCTTTTCAGTTCTGCACTTGCAACCAATAATAATTGTAATTTTAAATGTAATTACGAAGCTATTTCAAATTTATAACATGTCACATTGAGGGGGTCAACTCATCATGCATAGCTAGCAACCCTGAGCAGCGGATGAAGCTTCCCAGGAGGAGACTAGCTCCTTGTCCTGACTATTCTGCCCATGGCCCACCCACACTCAACCCTAGCCCTGCCTCTGGCCCCGCTCCCTCCCCGTTCACCACATCCCTTCATGAGACCCCTCCACCCTGTCCCTCCTCATCCCCCACCTGCCGCGAGACCCCCATGCCCACCACCAGACCCCCCTCACCTGCTGCTCACCTCTTCACCTTGAAAAAAAAACAATATGGGGGACTGAGACTGAGATTGACTGTCAGAGGCTCCATGACTGACCAGTCGATTGCAATCTACCAGTTGGTGACCACTGTCCTAGATGCAAGTCAAGTTAGAAAATGAGCATTAGTATTACTATTAAATTAATGTCCAAGTTGATGAGGAATTTGGGATGATATTCATTTATCTGTGTTATCACATACAAAAGTGATATTTTTATCTCAAAGATGAGGAAATCAAGGCTAGCTCCCTGTCCTTTCACCAATCCAGAACATTCATAAATCTTAAAGGAGCAAACAAATGTAGCCATGGTTTAGCTCTCTCTTCTTGTTTCAATTGCCTTTCTAAAGGGGTAGCCATCTTCTCACATGACTGTTTCTGTGGATACCCAGCTTGATTCAGTTCCACATTACATGGGATTGAAATCCCCCTGTGTTGGAATGTCTGTGGAATGCAAGGAGTTTGCGACCACTGGTATCAGCCTAGAAAGTGGGCAGGGCCACTTTGGGGAGAAGGAGCATAGCCACCGTTATGGAAAACGCCTATAGAATTTAATGGGAAATTGTATCCCTCTTACAGAATGGACCAAAATATGTCTGGAAGGGATACTGTTGTCTACTAAATTATACACATTTTACAGTAATTTCTATAGAATGCTATTGCTTTTGCTCCTATTTAATTCTACTGGAATTTTTCTTAAGAGTTGAACACCCAGGAGATGAAGTAATTGATCACATATCACAGGGTGCATCCTAAAACTGCTGGCATTTGATGGCCTCCTTGAGTGATTTATTTCATCCTCTCACCAAATCTGTCAGAGCTGTCACAAAGAGAGTGCAATTTATATCACATTTTCATTAATATTACATCTACTTAGCTGACCTGTTCTCTTTCTAACTTCATTTTAATGTCATATAAAATGTTTTGGATCAGATTCTCTTTCTTGTGAGAGAAGAAGAGACCAAAACCAGATATGTGAGAGGAAGGTGTAAGAACACAGCCGTAGGCAGATTTTTAATTTTTAGTTTGAGTGCCAGCAATTGTAAAACATGTAGCACAGCACACAGAAGCTCTTGGACCTCGTTCTAGTCCCCATATTAAAATGAAGGGAGCAATAATGAGCGTAGAGCCTGATCAAAAAACCCTGGAAGTAAGTATGAGTCTTTCCATTTACTTCAATTAGCTTTGGATCCGTTCTACTACAAGGAAGGACTGGGATGTGGATCAGTATAGGGTGTCCTGAGAGAAGCATTGTTGAAAGGCTGGAGGTCTGGATCAGCCTCTTTCATTAAATATAAATAACAAATACAGAATTTTTTTATGTAGCCAGCTCTAAATATTTGTCATAGATGAAGATGATGGATAAAAGTATGGCCAGGGTCAGCTAGTACATTAGCCTTTCACCTTTACAAACAACAGTTCAGATTTCATTTTAGCAGTCAAGTGAAATTGGGTAGGATGGTCTCCCCTCAGCCTCATTTTTGCTATGTATAATCAAATCACTGCCCATTTAGGCATGATCGTACATAGCTACATACACAATCATAGCCACTACTAAGATGAACTATATTCTTAGGACTAAGTAACCACTCAGAGCCAGTTGGATTTTTGCCTAACTAAACACATTTATGTCCCAATCCAAATGCTTAATTTGTAAGGAAAGAGGTACTGGAGCTCAAGCAATTAGGTGCCTGGGCTCAAGCAATTTTTTTTTACATTCATAACTGATGCAGGAAGCCCAGAGATGCCTGGGCTATGAAGTGCCAGGGTTCATCCCTAGGAAGCCCTGGCACAAATTAAGCACTGTCCAATCTGCATTAGCATCAGTGTATACCCCACATTCTCATAGAGTTCCACTGACACACAAAGTCCTAATTATATGTAAGGACACATGTGAGTGCATCTGTTTTCAGATTCGGTGGCTTAGAATGGAGGGTAGGGTTTGGACCATATTGTGAGTGGATTGGAGACAACACCACAGATCTGGTTCCAGGTGTACTGTCAGTTAAACAGGGAAGCTGGTGCAGGGCCTGTCCATAAGAACATAAGAATGGTCATGTTGGGTCAAACCAATGGCCCATTTAGCCAAGGATCCTGTCTTCTGATAGTGTCTAGTACTAGACACTAGTTCTGATAGTCTAGTACTAGATGCTTGAGGGGGAGTGAATAGAACAGGGCAACTTATCAACTGATCCACCCCCTGTCCTCCAGTCCTAGCTTCTAGCAGTCCGATGTTTAGGGACACCGAGAGCATGGGGTCACATCCCTGACCATCTTCGCTAATAGCTATTGATGGGCTATCCTCCATGAACTTATCTCATTCTTTTTTGAACCCAGTTATACTTTTTGGTCTTCACAACATCCCCTAGCAATGAGTTCCACAGGTTGATCATGCATTGTGTGAAGAAGTACTGCCTTATGTTTGTTTTAAACATGTTGCCTATTAATTTCACTATTAAAACGCTTGTTCATATCTTATGTGAAGGGCTAAATAACACTTCCTCATTCACTTTCTCTTCACCATTCATGATTTTATAGACCTCTATCATATACTGCCCCACCCGTCTCTTTTTTGAGCTGAACAGTCCCAGTCTTTTTAATCTCTCTTCAGATGGAAGCTATTCCGTATCCCTAATAATTTTTTTGCCCTTCTCTGTATTTTTTCCAGTTCTAATATAACTTTTTTGAGATGGGGTGACCAGAACTGCATGCAGTATTCAAGGAGAGGGCATATCACGGATTTATGTAGTGGCATTAATATATTTTCTGTCTTATTATCTATCCTTCTCCTAACTGTTCCTAATATTCTGTTAGCTTTTTTGACTGCCACTGCACATTGCATATGCAATGTGCAGTGGCACATATGCTCATGTGCCACTGCACATATGCTCATATGTTTCACAGAACTACCCATAATGACTCCAAGAGCTCTTTCTTGAGTGGTAACAACTAATTTAGACCCCATCCTTTTGTTTGTATAGTTGGGATTGTATGTTTTCCAATGTACATTACTTTGCATTTATCAACATTGAATTTCATCTTGCTCAGTCACCCAGTTTAGTGAGACACCTTTGTAACTCTCCTTAGTTTGCTTTAGACTTAACTGTCTTGACCACCTTGATCATCCAGTGGCTCCACTAATTATTTGTCAGGCTTCCTGCTTCTGGTTTACTTTTTTTTTAAAATTGCTGTTACTTTTTGTCTTTTGCAGGTGCTCTTTAAATTCTTTTTTGGCCTGCCTAATTATACTTTTGAACTTGACTTGCCAGAATTTAAGCTCCTTTCTATTTTCCTCAGTAGGATTTGACTACCAATTTTTCAATAATATCTCTGTGTCTCTAATCACCTTTTTCTCTCTATTGTTTAGTCATGGTGGAGTTTTTTCATCCTCTTACTGCTTGTTTGTTTTTGTGGTATATATTTAGTGTGAGCCTCTATTATGGTGTTCTTAAAAAGTTTCCACGCACCTTGTAAGCATTTCACTCTTGTGACTCTTCCTTTTAATTTCCTTTTAACTAGCCTCCTCATTTTTGTGTAGTTCTCCTTTTTGAAGTTAAATGCTAGTGTGGTCATTTTCTTTGGTATTTCCCATCCCCCTTCACAAGGATATTAAATTTAATTACATTATGGATATTATTACCTAATGGTTCAGTTATATTCACCTCTTGTAGCAAATCCTGGGTGCCACTTAGGATTAAATCAAGAATTGCTTTTTCCCTTATGGGTTCCAGGACTAGCTATACCAAGGAGCAGAACATACAGAACCTAGTCAAACCTAGTCAAAGTGAAACTGGTTTCATGAGCATTACATTCTCTCACAACTTTTTTAAAAATAATAGTATAGAAATTAAAAAAAAAATCTTAGTTTTGTTTGTATCAATGTATAGCAAGGTAGCTTCTGTGATGAAGAATATTCATGAATTGAATAGCCCCAGAAAGCTCTCCTTGAGAACCCATTTTATCTCAGGATACAGCTTCACTAATCAAACAATTTCATTAAAAAATATCTAGTTTCTCCATTATGCACTATATGTGATGGTGGGTCGCTGACCTACTCCCGTGCTATTGAATTTCAGCACAATGCCTCATGTATCTTAGAGAGTTCACACATACACTCAGAATGCCAATCTTGATCTACTTTGCCACACTACCTTTTGTTCACCAAGCTTTTTATCTAAAAAAGCAAACTGTTATTTACCAATTTAAATTTATATTCTCATGGAGCCTACTGAGATGGAGTATTTTAAGAGGGAACAACAAGATGGCAACTACCAGGGACTACACCGGGAGAACTATCGCATATGAGCAATACAAATTTGCCAATATTTTGTTAGTTAGAAGCCTGCTTTCTTCTGTGCTTGTACATTTTTGTCCCCAACACATAGTCAGTTGCAGACATAATAAACTTCAAACATCAGGAAAAACATGCTTACTTTAGTTTAGAAGTTTATAAGGAACAACATTTCTAATCCAGCCTTTTTGTTTTCAAGTACAAATCTTCCTGCTACTAGTAACTCTATACTATGAACCAAGGGTGACATGCAGGCTCCATAGAAGACAATGGAAATTTTGCCATTGACTTCAGTGGGGCCGGATTTCATCCCATACATTTAAAGTGATGGGAATGTCATAAAAATATCACTTTCTAATGTTTCAGAAAAGAGGGATGACAAAAATAACACAGTGCACTATAAATTTGTACATAAATGCACATTTGTGTACAATTTAAGTAGAATTATGCTGGATAAATTATATGTAATTAATTTTTAAAATTTGGCAATAACACCACAAAAGAAACAGCAATATCATAGCTTAAGACATATAGTATGTATATGGTTCACAGTTATTAAAAGGAGATTTTTTAAAAAAAATAAATAATTTTTAAAATATTTTTGTTAACTCTAAATATATATTCTAAATTACTCTACAACTGACATTTTCAGGCAACTAGTTATTCCATAAATAATAAGTAAAACCTCTTTCTTTGAGGAGGTTGTTAAGGCCAAGACTATAACAGGGTTAATAAAAGAACTAGATAAATTCATGGAGGATAGGTCCATCAATGGCTATTAGCGAGAATGGGCAGGGATGGTGTCCCTAGCCTCTGTTTGCCAGAAGCTGGGAATGGACAACAGGGGATGGATCACTTGGTGATTACCTGTTCTGTTCATTCCCTCTGAAGCACCTGGGATTGGCCACGGTTAGAAGACAGGATACTTGACTAAATAGACCTTTTGTCTAACCCAGCATGGCCTTTATTATGTTCTTGTAATTCTTCTCTGTCTTTGATAATGTTCTGCAAACAAAGCCTGTGAGTTTTCTTTCCCCATATTTTCAAATGTGTAAAATGGCAGCTTCCACTCTTTATAAGCCACTAACATACTAACACTGAGGGATTGCTCTTTGAGACTAATTACAAGTTCAGATCTATCTTCTCCTTCCATTTGGTTTCTTGGATGGAATTTATATCTTACAGCTAGAAAGCTTGCTTGGGGTACATAATATTTATTAAGCCCCTCTTTAAAGCCCTTACACTACTCTATATCATTTGGTTCCTGTGAAGAACATGACTCTAAATGTTACAAAGTCATCTTCCACTTCAGTGCGAGAACACATAGTGTATTTTATTTGCATAAAAGTGATGATCAAGTTTCAACACCCAATTCATATTGCTCCATTCTTCACTCAGCTAGAAACTCCATATACTTTCTTAAGTAGCCATTTTACCTTCTCTTCTCCCACTCCACCCTATTCTATTGATCCAGGTGACTCTACTGTCTCTGAGCTCTAATTTTCCAACTTCATTCTCATCAATTAACTTCTCTTTTACAGTGCACAAAGAGTATCATGTGTGGATCCACAAGGCGCAATCTGTCCCTCAGAAGATAAGAATTTCAAGACAGGGACAATGGACCATATACTGGTATCCACTGAAGTGAATGGAAGTTTTGACACAGATGTCAACGAGACCGGGATTTGGTTTTATTTTATTTTGTGCATATGTAACCCATGCCTACTTGGTGTGATGCTCTGTCCCCATCTAGTGGCAGCTAGACCAGCTAGAGCTAGAAATTGATGATTCTGCTACAGCCTTGACTAAGAGATAGGTTTCATTTAGCTTGTGCATTCAGCTTCAGAATTCCCAGGTTTGACCCCAGCCGCTGACAACCAAGGTCTGTCAGCATTACACATGCATAAATATTTTTAAAAAACAATAATGCAAAATATTGCTTTAAATTTCAAAACTAATCCCTACCCCTCCAAAAAAAATCTAATTTTGCTGGTTTATTAAATAGAGGAAAACTTGTAATTTGGCCTCAAGTTTTTTCTTTTTCCTCAAAAAATTGAAAGCCGATTTCAATAGTATAAGAACTAACTGTGGATAAGCTCACAAAATGCTGGAAATAACTTCCCAAAATTAAAATATAGAAAAAAAACTTTTGTCTCATTAGGTTCACATTTTAATGTGAACTGTACACATATATAAAAAATCTTCTGCCAAGATCTCCAAAGAGAAACATATTTGCATTTCCATTAGTATTTGTCTTTTTTATATTATTTTTTGTGCATTTGTCTATAATATACAATTTTCTATCTGGAAGGTAAAAACAGGGACAGAATTATCATATTAAAGTAAATTGGGGAAACAGTCTAGCTTTGAAAACTCTTGTGGGCAGCCAGAGCTTTAAAAGGGGCACAAATCTCATTTGTATTTTAAGCACAAAAGAAATTTTGACAAACATTTCTAATTACTAAAGGTAGGATTCTGATCTTAATTATGCCAGTGTAAATCTAGGGAAATTGTATTGAGTTCAATTCATTTACTACAGATTTACATTTACAATTGTGACAGAGTGTCGAATTTGACCCCAGATAAGATTATTTTTAAAACATTTGAAAGTCTATCATTTTGGGGGCTTTGAAGTTTCTAACAGACATTTCAAATATTGATGTTGTCTAACAATTCCCCTTTTATTGTGTCCTCCTTCTGGAGAAAGAGTGAAATTAATAGGGTGAAGATGAGTGTGATATGGTATACAAACCCCACAGTGAGACAGAAGTGGTTAAAGGACTATCCTGGACCCAGCTAGCCATCCTCCTCCAACCCCACAGAGCATTCCCCAACTGGAGAGAAAATTGAAATGGGAGCAACCCAGCTCAGAAGAGGGAGGCTGAGGAGGAGTGCAGAACTAGGCTGCAGGCTCCTTCCCAAAGGGGCTGGAGAAGCCTTCCTGAAGGAACAGGACTGTATGCAGAGCCCAGCTGGGGGTGACTTTTTTTTCTTTTTTTCTTTTTTGCTTATCTGGGACCAAAAGCTGAGGGAAGGAAGCAGTGGTAGGAAGTGACCCAGGGAGGGTAGCTCAGGAGGCCCCTCACAGAGGCCAAACACTGCTGACCTTCCGAGGGCCCTGGGCTGGAGCCTGGTGGAGTGAGTGGGCCCGGGATCCCCTACCACTGCCCCATGACTGAGTGGATGCTAACTGCTAGGCCCCTCAGCCCACAGAGGATCCTATTACTACTGAAATCAGCATTTGTATTACTGAAGAACTTAACCTAACTTCCCTGTACTGGGATCCTTATATCGCTTCCCATAATAAGGCTTTCCTATGCTGTTGTTTTCTGTTCCGCCTGTGACTGGTTGAATCACAGAAACCCCCTTGGGGCTGCCAACTGATATGCCAAGACTAATTGTGCCCCTGCTTTCCGGCCCTGGCAGCTTGGGACTTCAGTGCCCTGCCTGGTTTGAGCCAGACCTGCTAGCCTGCTGCAAACCCAGACCCAGGTCTGAACCACATCCCCTAACAGCTATAGGCTTGACTGAAAGCAGCTCACAGAAGTGTTCCTGTCTTTAACACTCAGATGTCCAACTCCCAATGGGGTCCAAACCCCAAATAAATCCGTTTTACCTTGTATAAGGCTTATACAGAGTAAACTCATAAATTGTTCACCCTCTATAATGCTGATAGAGAGATACGCACAGCTGCTTGCCCTCCGCCCCCCCCCCCCCCAGGTATTAATACATACTCTAGTTTAATTAATAAGTAAAGAGTGGTTTTATTAAATACAGAAAGTAGGATTTAAGTGGTTCCAAGTAGTAACAGATAAAACAAAGTGAATTACCAAGCAAAATAAAATAAAACATGCAAGTCTATGTCTAATACAGTAAGAAACTGAATACAGATAAGATCACACCCTCAGAGATGTTTCAATATGTTTCTTTCACAGACTGGATGCCTTCCTAGTCTGGGCACAAACCTTTCCCCTGGTACAGCCCTTGTTCCAGCACAGGTGGTAGCTAAGGGATTTCTCATGATGGCTTTCCTTCTTTGTTCTGTTCCACCCATTTATATATCTTTTGCATAAGGCAGGAATCCTTTGTCCTTCTGGGTTCCCTCAACCCCCTTCTCAATGCTCCAGAGATAGGGCTGGCGCAGGGTAAATCAAGTCATCTATTTATACAATTCCAGTTCAGGTGACATGATCACATGTCACTGTAAGACTTCATTACCCACTTGCCAGCACACAGGTATACAGGAAGACTTACAGGTAAAACAGAGCCATCTGCAGTTAATTGTCCTAGTTAATGGGAGTCATCAAGATTCCAAACCACCAGTAATGGCCCATACTTTGCATAATTACAATAGGCCCTCAGAGTTATATTTCAGATTTCTAGTTTCAGATACAAGAGTGATACATTTATAAAAATAGGATTATCACACTCAGTAGATTTCAGAGTAGCAGGAGTGTTAGTCTGTATCCACAAAAAGAACAGGAGTACTTGTGGCACCTTAGAGACTAACAAATTTATTTGAGCATAAGCTTTTGTAGGCTACAGCCCACTTCATCAGATGCATGAAGTGGAAAATACAGTAGGAAGATATATATATACACACAGAGAACATGAAACAATGGGTGTTACCATATACACTCTAACGAGAGTGATCAGTTAAGGTGAGCTATTACCAACAGGAGAGAAATATGCTTATGCTCAAATAAATTTGTTAGTCTCTAGGTGCCACAAAGTATATATACACACAGAGAACATGAAACAATGGGTGTTACCATATACACTCTAACGAGAGTGATCAGTTAAGGTGAGCTATTACCAACAGGAGAGAAATATGCTTATGCTCAAATAAATTTGTTAGTCTCTAAGGTGCCACAAAAAGAACAGGAGTACTTGTGGCACCTTAGAGACAAACAAATTTATTTCAGCATAAGCTTTCATGGGCTTCAGCTCACTTCTTCGGATGCATAGAGTGGAACACACAGACAGAAGATATTTATACATACAGAGAACATGAAAAGGTGGAAGTACCCGTACCAACTGGAAGAGTCCAATCAATTGTGATGAGCTATCATCAGCAGGAGAAAAAGGTGCCACAAATACTCAGTAGATTATAAGCTTTGTAATGATACTTTACAAGAGGCCTTTTGTACAAAACATATTCCAGTTACATTAGCATATTTTTATAAAATCATATAGAGTGTAACATGACACCACCAACACCTTTTCAAACCCTTTTCTGCAGAAACAGGCTTTCAGCGAGAGATTGAGTCAATTCCTGTTGAAGCCAATAAAAGTCTTCCCATTGACTTAATGGAAGCCAAATAAGTTGCAATTTCTGTAAAAGAGTCCAGTGCCAAAAGACAGCAGCAATTGGCTTGACCGTTCCCAACCAATCCTGGCATTAAATGATATGGACTCCATCATTCATGGCAGTTGTATCTGATCAGCTTGTACTTAATAACATACCCACAACTGCACATAACATTTTCTCACTTTCCAATTAACTTCTTTAGTGTCTGTACACCCTGTCCATAATCTTGGTCACTTCCTTCCAAATCAGTCATGGAAGCAGTTCTGAGAACTCTACAGCTAATCCAGGGAGAAGCTGTTCTGGATGTAGCAAACATTTCTCAAGCCTGCTTAACAACCAGTACTGGGTACTAATACATTTTCCCCAGATGAATGTTTATGATCTGTGGAAAGCTAAAATGTTTTTCCATCAGTAAGTAAGACAATCTGTTGGAGTCATTGGAAGCCCAATATGGAGCTAAAACTTTTGCTACATATAAATATGGCTACAAAGGTATATGACAATTTGTATAAAGTAAATATTTTATTAAAAATTGAATTCCAATCTAATTTACTTCCTAAACAGTATTAGCTGATAGTTGAGAAATATTTCACTAGATACTCCATTTAGTTTTTAAAGGTGCCAGTAAATCAGCTTAAAATATCTGTTTAAATACAATGGTAGCCATTGGATTTTTTGCAGCTTTTCCTTTGCAATTATATGTAATTATGTATACTATTAAGTGTAGAGACTATCATGGATAGAGTAATATAGATACTACTTAGGGACTAAATAAGGAATACTGTAATAATGATAGTTAACTATTTGGAAAGGCCACCATAAAGGGCAAGTTTGTAAAAATGGGAATGTCCTGTGTATGGGCAGCCATAGTTGTGCTGCCTTGGGAGCAAACCAGGAAGCAGATTGTGAGATTTACAATATGCTTCCTAGTTACCCATCTCCAGCTGCAGGCTTGATTTACCCTGCTCCAGCCCTATCTCTGGAGCAGCGTACATCTCCTGGCTTGCCAACACAGTTACACTGGCATGCTTGGGAGCAGAGACAAAGCTCTGCACATAATTAGGGGGCTGGAGCACATGACTTATGAGGAGAGGATGAGGGAACTGGGATTGTTTAGTCTGCAGAAGAGAAGAATGAGGGGGGATTTGATAGCTGCTTTCAACTACCTGAAAGAGGGTTCCAAAGAGGATGGATCTAGACTGTTCTCAGTGGTACCTGACAACAGAACAAGGAGTAATGGTCTCAAGTTGCAGTGGGAGAGGTTTAGGTTGGATACTAGGAAAAACTTTTGCACTAGGAGGGTGGTGAAGCACTGGAATGGGTTACCTAAGAAGGTGGTGGAATCTCCTTCCTTAGAGGTTTTTAAGGTCAGGCTTGACAAAGCCCTGGCTGGGATGATTTAGTTGGGAATTGGTCCTGCTCTGAGCAGGGGGTTGGACTAGATGATCTCCTGAGGTCCCTTCCAACCCTGAGATTCTATGATTCTATGATTCCATACCCCCTTTCAACCTACACACTTGGTTTAGGTCCTGGAGGTTACTCTCCATTTTGTACTGCTATCCATGGTAGGAGTAGTTGGCTCAGGAGAGTAAAGCAGGTGCCAGCATGGAGGATGGGACATCAACAAGTCAAATGTTTTGATGCTGACCACTTAACACTGCCATTTAGTCTACAGTTTTCTCTGAGACTAAATATATAAAATCATTTATAAAGAAGTTAAACCTGGAAATCCCGGTGTAGGTTTCCAGGTAATTAGAAATAAGTATTTGAAATGCAAAAAGTCTTCAATTTTTAATCTAATTTTGCACATTTAATTGTATCAGCTCCATCAGTAATAAACCCCTACAAGGATGCGGATACTGAGATGTTTCCTGGTCATTTCCAGAAGCTAATACAGTACTTGAAACTTTGCCACTTTGAAACAATATAAAGCATCAGTAATTCTCAGCAAACATCTCTTCAAGAAAGTGTTTAATATCACGTAACACAGACCTGTATACAATTTGTATTACTCTGTTTCATTTAGCCTTCTGCAAAAGGGAGTTTAAATTAATGTAAGGTCATCTAAATTAATGTAAGGAAGTATAACTTAAACTGCTTTATATATTACATCTATATTTGGCCTATCACCTCTGGGAAGTTAGTATGACTCCATTCTCATTCATAAAGAGTGATAAAGTCATCTATTTATACAATTCCAATATAAACTAAAAACCAGTAAGAGCTAGTGGAAAAAATTGTGCCAGAGTAACCTTTTCTGCAGATGGTTAACCTTAAAAAGCAAAAAAGTCTCTTGATTTAGTTCTAGCATAAAAAATTATTGTATTCTCTCAATATATTATGGGCTTTTATAATACTAGGCTCTAAAATAAAGTATTAGGTGTAGTTTTAGTTTAGCTCTAAATTATATCTCTGGATGAGGTTTTTTAAAGGGAGGAGCAGCTGTTTAAGATACCTCTGCAATTTCAGTGTCAGTAGCTCTACTGAGAGGTTACACAGGTGTTACTGCAGTTATTACAGCAAGGCAAATTCTCTCTCTGTGCTTCAGTTCCTCATCTGTAAAACAGTGATATCAATGCTTCCTCTCTCTCACCTATTCCTATCTGTTTTGTCTTTTTAGACTGTAAGCTCTTTGGGACAGGATTGTCTCATATTATGTGTATTACAAAATGCCCAGCACAGTTGGCCTCTGATTTCAGTTGAGTCTTCTAGGTGCCATTATGGGGCAAATAATACAAAATAATAATTTCCAACCCAGTAGGCACACGAACATATATTGTAGTACTATTTCTGCCAGTTTTCTTCCCTCTAAAAATGATGTACAATTTTTCTTTCTTTGTGTTTTCATGAGGAAGTATTTTAATTTCTGTTTGTCGGCATGTGGGTGTCCTTAAAAAGCAATCTGATCACTCTCTGATGCACTGCCCTACATGGTAATTACCATTCTTTTATAATTTTTGTGAGAGATGTTACCTCTATCCTGATGGTAGGCAATTACATAAAAGTACCTCAGTAAACATTCATGTTTATCCATATTACAAACACTGCACTGGATGATGGGAAGAACTTCAGGAAAACTCGTTTGTACTTTCTCCTTTCTGTTTTGACATGATTCTGTGAAGTCTGTTGCAGAGACAACGTGGGTGGGGTAATAGCTTATATTGGACTAACTTCTGTTGGTAAAAGAGACAAGCTTTTGAACTACACAGAGCTCATTTTCAGGTCTGAGAAAGGTACTCAGCAAAATACAAGGTGAAAGAGATTGTTTAGAATAAGTAGTTAATACATATTGTAAGAGACCATTCAAGGTGAAATGCCTATGGATTACAGATTGTTGTAATAAGCCATACATCCAGAGTCTTTATTAAGTTTTTTAGTGACTAGCAAAGTCAAGAATTTAAGCTCCCAGGGTTGTCTTTTGAAAGTGTTGTGCAGGTTTCCTTTGAGGACAAGGACTAAGAGGTCAGATATGAAGTGATTGTTCTCTGAAAAGTGTTCACTCATGGGTGATATGGTGTTCTTGTCTTTTATCATTTTTCTGTGCGAGTTCATTCAACAATAAAGTGAATGTCTGATTTCACCCATATAGTTGTTGTTGTTGGGGCATATAATACACTGGATGAGGTACACCACATTGTGATAGGCATGTGCAGGATCCATGGATCTTGAAAAATGTGTTGTGTTGGTGGTGGAGTTGCAAACAAGTCTGTTACAGAGCATTTAAAAAGGAAATCAACATGTGCTTCAATTCAGCTGTCTCATAGAGCTCTAACTAGCTGAATTAAGACTGCTGAGACATTAATCTATGCAAGCTACAGAAAGCAAGACATATACAAACTTATTTATAATGAGGAATCTTTGTTTCTTCCTCTTATTTTGGATTTGTTTGTCTTCATATTGCATGCATTACACTACGGAGCAGAAGCTTATGATGCCATCGTTAAGACTGCATTCTGAAGGAGGTTTAAAATGGGGCAAAATACCGATGTTTCTCGCCATATTGTTGTTCTTTCAGAGTGACATTTCACTATGTTAATTTTTACGTCCTTTGAATTTTCTCTATTTTCATTTTTTGTAATATGTAATTAATAGAGGATTTAAAACTGGTCTCTGCCTGAAATCTGTCAGAGTTTCTAGGGTTTTACTACTGATGTATCTTAAAAACAACATTGTGTATCTAAACAAAAAATTGGTAGAGAAGTGAACCTTGAGTAGATGTGGTCTAAGGAACAATTTTTTTTAAAGGACATATTTAGACTTAAGGGTCACTTTTACCATTATTCTTTAAAACTGAACTTTTATCTTAGGAGACAGTGGTGCACAAAAACTTCTCCTTCAGAGAAGCTGACAAAGAACTGTTCTTTTTCACTATGGCACCATCTCCCACTGTTTTAAATAGGACTGCAGCCATAGACTGCCTTCAATTACAATGGTCTTTTCAAAATGGTCATCTTGCATTATTTTCATTGGGCTTAATGCCACAAGCTGCCCTCAGTTGAAATGGCTGCCATTTCTCTACAGCCAGTTCAGGAGGAAGTTTTGGTTGCTCTTGGTAAAGATGTCCACCATTTCCATTGTTCATAACTAGGGCCCTACCAGATTCACAGCCATCAAAAATGTGTCATGGACTGTGAAATCTGGTCTCCCTCATGAAATCTGGCTATTGTAAGAAGGTTCCAGTATTGCCATCCTTACTTCTGTGCTGCCTTCAGAGCTGCACTGTGGGAGAGTGATGGGTGTTGGCCAGCCTTCCAGTTGTGAAGACAACAGCACAGAAAGTTGGCAATACCATAGCCACCCTCACTTCTGTGCTGCTGCTCGTGGCAGTGCTGCCTTCAGAACTGGGCTCCCAACCATTAACTGGTGCTCTCCAGCCACCCAGCTCTGAAGGCAGTGCCGATGTCAGCAGCAGTTCAGAAATAAGAGTGGCAATACCACAACCCCCATTCAATAGCCTTGCAATCCCCCCTGCGACCCTCTTTTGGATACAACACCGTGAAATTTAAATGCCCAAAACCATGAAATTTAAGATTTTTAAAATTCTACTGTGAAATTTACCAAAATGGACCATGAATTTGGTAGGGCCCTAGTCCTAATACATGATTTTGCTAACACCACACATTTAGAAATCATGAGCCAGGCCCCCAAAAAAACATGACAAATTTTAAAAAGTAATACACCATTTTGGGGTCTTCTTATTTACCTCCTGCTTTCTGAATTTTTAGGATACACTCATATCAGGTTTTTAAGCTTTTCTCTGCAACTATGGTGGCTAAAAAAATACCTTTTTTTAATGAAAGCTGAGTTCTTACATAATTCGATTCCAGAAGCTCATACTTTAGGAAAAACACCAAGTATCATGCGACTCACAATAAAATCATAGAGTTGGCAACATTTATTAGGAGCGAAGCTAGAGATTGCCCAATGGGAAGATGGAAGTCCCTATGTTTTCAGGAGACAGGGATGACTGTGAAGAGTAGGTGAATATAGGGGGACGTGGATGGCAAAAGGAAAAAAACCCCTTTGTGTGTGAAGGGCAGGCAGAAAACTGAGATTATGTTCAATGGAATTTATGGAGTGGAGGAGGGATTCATAGATTCCAAGGCCAGAAAGGGGGATCACTATAATCATCTAGTTTAACCTCCTGTAAAAACACAGGCCATAGAACTTCTCCTAAATAATTCCTAGAGAGAATCTTTTAGAAAAAATAATCCAGTCTTCATTTTAAAATTGTCAGTGATGGAGAATCTATGATGGTCCTTGGCAAATTGTTCCAATGGTTAATTATTCTCGTTAAATTAAAAATGTACACCTTACTTCCTGTCTGAATTTGTCTAGCTTCAATTTCCAGGGTTTGGATTGTGTTAGACCTTTCTCAGCTACAATGAAGAGCCCATTATTAAGTATTTGTTCCCCATATAGTTTCTTGTAGGCTGTAATCAAGTCACCCCTTAATCTTTTCTTTGTTAAGCTAAATAGATTGAGATCCTTGAGTCTGTCACTATAAAGTATGTTTTCTAATCCTTTAGTCATTCTCATGATTCTTCTCTGAACCCTCTCCAATTTAGCACCATCCTTTTGGAATTGTGGATACCAGAACTGGACACATTATTCCAGCAGCAGTCATATTAGTGCCAAATACCAAGTAAAATAACTTCTTTACTCCTATGCTCAAGATTCCCCTGTTTATGAATCCAAGGATTGCATTAGTCCTTTCGGCCACAATTTTGCAGAAGGAGCTCATGTTCAGCTGATTATCCACCATGGCTACCAAATCTTTTTCAGAGTTATTGTACCCCAGGATAGAGTATGGCCCATATTCTTTGCTCCTAGATGCAGACATTTACATTTAGCCATATTAAAATATTCATTATTTGCTTGCCCAGCTTATCAAGCAATCCAGATCACTCTGCATCAGTGACCTGTCCCCTTCATTATTTACCATTCCCCCAATTTTTGTGTCATCTGTAATCTTCACCCGTGATAATTTTGTTTTCTTCCAGATCATTAATAAAAATGTTCAATAGTGTGGGGCCAAGAACTGATTCCTGTGAGACCCCTCTAAAACCACCCATTAGATAATGATTCCCTGTTCACAATTGCATTTTGAGACCTATCAGGTAGCCATTTTTAATCCAGTTAATGTATGCCATGTTAAATTGGCTGTACCTGAGAAGGGAGTGTAGATAGTCAAGAGGAGAAAAGTTGGGGTTTTGTGAAGAGGAATGTAAGGAGTTTCATGGGCAGGAAACCGAAGTTGTGTGAGGGGGAGTGTAGGGATTTGCAGCAGGGAGACAGTGGGGAGAATGTGGCAGACGTGGGAAGTTAGTAGATTGTGCAGGGAAAAGAGATAGGAAATGTGGAAGTTAGGAGAAAATTGAGGAGCATAGAGAGAACGTGAGTGAGGCTGAAGACTGACTGTCATCCTGAAATCATGATGATCAACTGTATCAAAACACTTGGCAAGTCAGGCAGTGAGTCGAGTGGCAAGCTGACCAGGCAATGGATGAACAGAGCAATTGAATTAATTGAAAGAACTGTCCTCGCCTCTCTAAAATGTGTGTATTTTTTAATTAAATCTGTAGGTCTGGAGCCATGCCACTTTAGGCTGAGAGTACCAACCCCATATACTGGTTAGGACTCGGGAAGGGACTGGGACAGTCACTGACAGGTAAATAAGGAAACAAAACAAAAACTGCTTCTAGAAACTAAAGCACAGTGGAGGTGAAGGGGCTCAATTAATAATGTAATACATTGTGAGCAAAAATCAATGAAGCAAGATGTAATCTAAAAGGCCTTTTGACAGGGTGTACCAGGCCCTTCATGGTACCCTACTGGAGGCCCCACGCTCCTACTACACCCTGCTCCATGAAAGGAACAGCAAAGGTGGGTCTCCAGACCTGCCTAGAGAAGTCTCACAGAAGCAGCCAATCAGAGGCTAGCAGCCTCAGATAACGGGATCTTCAAGACCTTAGCAGGTCAGAGCCTGTCTGGGACCAGACATGTGCCTCCCTGGCTGCAGGATCTCAAGGGATAACCAGAGTGTGGGTTTGACTGCATTTGTTTAATCTGGCAGAGAGAGGACCTGAGAACTTTAACCATAAGGTGAGGAGTGAAGACAAAGGGGTCTTGGGGGGAAAGAACCAGGGAAGTAGTACATGACTGCTGTGTCTAGGGTCCCTGAGTTAGAACATAGAGTAGTGGGTGGGCCCAGTGAGTGGGTGGGCCTGGGTTCCCCCACCAGCCACTGGCAAAATGGTGTGAATGCTGAGAAGAGCACAAGGCTTAGTTGGAAGCCCAGGCAAAGGACTGAATTTTAAGGGCCCAGAGCCAGAGCTGAAGACCTTGGTGAGGGCAAATAAATAATCTTTGCTACCCCAGAAAGGTTCCTTTTAACTGTGTGACCTGACTGGAGGGCTGAGCCACTGAAGACCCTCCAAGCAAGGTTGACAACCTAAAGAGGGTACTAGGAGTAGAAAAGGGCCTGTGGTACTGCATGCAGCAGCAGGAGGCACTCAAGAGTTAAGTTACTCTCATCACAGGCCTGGAACCCACTATACCCTTGCCATACTCCTGCAGTTGCAGCCATCCAGGGATGGCTCCAGCTGGATCTCCATGATACAAAGGAGAGGTGTGGGTACTGCTGGCCAGGTGTTCTCCATGAAAACCCCTTTTTTCTGAAACTTACTCCTCCCCCATGGTCTGAAGGTACTGATCTTTAAGGTATGCTGCAAACCTATCTATTTCCCTTGGCTTTTGCGCAGCAGACTGAAATGTGCGGGTGCAGAACTGGTAGTATGGTGTTGTCTATTGGGATTATTTTGTGGTTGGTTTGGGGTTGGTGATTGTAGGAGATAATAATTGCACATCTAGCTCCGGTCAAGGCTGCTGAGAGCTGTGAATAGATGTTCTTTTATTTATTTAGATATTCCAACAGATATAAAAGTCAGGTAGGTACAGTAGAACCTCAGAGTTATGAACACCTCAGAAATGGACATTGTTCATAACTCTGAAATGTTCATAACTCTGAATAAAACTTTATGGTTGTTCTTTCAAAAGTTTACAAGTGAACATTGACTCAATACAGCTTTGAAACTTTACTATGCAGAGGATAAATGATGCTTTTTTTTTTTTGGTCTCTGCTGCTGCCTGATTGCATACTTCCGGTTCCAAATGAGGTGTGTGGTTGACTGTCCAGTTCATAACTCTGGTGTTCATAACTCTGAGGTTACTACTGTAAGTGGTGAATCAGTGAAGCAATGATATTACTGAAGAGTGGATTATACAGACTTCATGGTTAAGAAATTAATTTAAATGTTAAAAATTGAGAGAAATTAGACCAGTAGGTAAAGTGACTAAAAAATAGCTCAACAATTAAATTGATAAGTAGACATTGCAGACTAGATAAATTAAGCAAACAGAAAATTAATTAAGTTATGAAATTATCCAGATAGAATTATTAATGAATGAATTAATCAGTGGAGAAATAAAGATCAGTCAAACAATGTGAGGATGCTCTGTTGCCAGAAGGGTACAAGGTAATTATCAGCAGAGAAAACTAAAAGTAGCTTGCAGAAGAGAAGCAAAGATGTCAACAACCATTATGGCTGCAGAGGTATGTCCTTCTCCCACATGGTGCCATGCAGTATCCCACAGTGAATGGAAGCGAAGGGGCGAATAGAGAGAGGTCTAGGGCGTATGAGGAAAAGAGGATCAGACAGACTGACTGAGCTTGAAATTGCTCAGCTGAAAATGTAAAACATCTGACCTTTGAACTGATCATGTATGTGTTTACCACTTACTGTAAAAACCCATGTGTGAAAGTTCTAATAAGGGAAACAATTGACATAATGGCTATTGTCTCACTTATTCTTGCTATACCTCTTCCATTCTGTCTTTCTTTCCAGTTCTGAAAAGCTGGAGCTAACTAGGAGGAAGAGAGGGTCATCTGTTATTGCTTGCTAAGCTGAAGATAGCATCAGATCCAAATCTTGGTTGGCTGGCAGCAACCAGAAAAGCTCAAAAATGAGATGGTAAGAGCCAACCTTGGAAAAAATAAGTTTGTTTGTTTGTTTGTTTGTTCCTACAGCTACCTTCCCTCAGGGAGAAAGACTTGCAAGGATCAATGCAGGGAAACCGATACAAAGTTATGAAGCTGAGATTCTGAGAGAAAAAGAGTGTTGCTTTCCATCCCCTTCTCTAGTTTCTTTTGGTTTTGTTATTTGAGCATGGGTCTAAATGAGGAAAATTAGTGTTCACCATGAATAATTCATAAGCTGTGATCTGGATACTATTTATTTTTACTACAAGTAATTAAGTAAAAATGTGAATGAATTTATACAGCTGTTATCTATCTGTCTTCTGTCTGGGTAACTTAATCCCTTTGTCAGAAAGAACTTGAAATCAATGTGTAAAGTATACTGGAAAAGAAGAGGTGATTAGTTGCATAACATAGGTTATAATGTTTGGAGTAACCATTATACCATTAGTGGTCTAATGTAGAAACCTATAAATTATATCTGCTAACTCAGGAGCTGCACTGAAACATGGAGGGGTGGATGTGCGGTTTTAGCAAAATACTTTGAGGTTTGTTCTCCTGATGTGGAACTTGCGTGCAACTTCCAGCAAGTAACTTCTACTCCCAAACTTGAATGGACTATGGTGAAGGACACAGCAGTACATGGTAGCACAGTAAGCCACGGTAAATGGTAGCAAAGCAGAGCTTAGAATTGTTCCATCTACAACTGGCCCAACCACAAGTCCAGGGCAATCAGGCAAAGAGAAGGAGACGCAGGAGACTTGGTTCAGTTCTAGTCTAATCAGGAATTGTACTGGAGCCAGCACAGTGATCTGAGCGCCTTTTCTTCCATGCTTTTTTGCTGTGTGAAGAGGAGGAATTGGCCCTTTGTGTCTGGTAGCTCATCTGAAGGGACACTGCTGATTTATTATTGTTTATATGGTATCAAATCATCTAGACCACTTAGACATGCTGAGAGAAGTTACAGATGATCTCACAACTTTTAACTGAATTTACTTCTTTAGTAAACACAAGGCAAAGCCTTGATATTACTTTAATAGTTTAATAGATAATACTTTATTATTTTATTTTATATCATTTCATTCAAGTCTCTCTACAACTCTAACTTCCAAGAATGTTACCAAGTATGTCACCTAACAAATTCAGAACTGTCAGCTCGCAAATGTCTTTAAAGCACTGAAAAGAGGTAGATAATTTGTTTTTTTAAAATTGCCTTTTTTACTTTAAGTATGTCTTTCTCTACTGGCAGAAAATACTCTAGAAATAAGACTCCTCTTCCAAGAGTTTATCCAAGAGGGCTTGTGATGAATAATATATAGATATATACAAAAAGTAATAATTGTTAACATTCTGCAAGTCAAATAAGATCAGTGTTCATACTGGTGACATTTGTTAACTCAGCTTAAACACAAGCCGTATGGATTTTTATTGTATTAAATCAATGCTCTTTGTACTGTTTTGATAACACATGCCACATTTATGATTTCAAGGGATAATAGTTTATTGACACCTTGCAAGGTTAAATCTTGAACAGTATGCCTTAATAGGATTTATATTTGTTTTGTCTTCACCAAGTGTTGCTGTAGGTTAAATAATTTTGAAATTTTAGAAATATTTGGATCGTCAGTTTTGCTTTCATTTCAGCTATGTGAGATTATTGTAATTTTAAAAAAATCCACTTCATTTAACACCAAAGTAAGTCCTATCACTTGAGTCATTTTAAGATTAGCCTGGAAAAAACATTAAATAAATGTATGGAAGGTAGCAAGTTGACTCCAATCTCCAGTCTGAACTGAATGGGACTGTTCACATGCATATTTACAAAACTAGGGGCTTCATTCTGTATTGTAATCATTATGTATCAATCTACTAGAATTAATATAAAACAATGTGGTGGGTGGTGTCTTTTAAATTAGCACCATTTCTAATTGTAGTAACTGTACCATGCATAATGACTAATATATGCACAAATGGCTTGATCCATAGGTCACTGAAGTCAGTGGCAAGACTCAGTGATTTCATTGGCTTTTGGCTTGGGCCCATAATCATTGTTACATTACTGATCTTCTGCATAATTAAACTATATAGTGATAACAACCAAAGTTGCTCAAAGCATGGTGTATTGTGTGGTTAATGCCAATCCAATATATCATGACCTGTTTATAACTAATAAGTAGACATTATACATGTCAAAATTGCTATTGAATTCATGCCACAAGGATATTTTTTCATGTTTAAATGTTGAGAATGGCTGCATTTCATATCTTAAAATCAGATTCCCACTGTGATTGTTCTCAGGGTCCCCAAGACTTGAATCACCTCCTTACCTTCTGCCTCCAGCAAGAGGGAGATTCACTTGTGCTTAATATGCTCCCTGACATCCCCAACCTGTTAGCCTACCAAACAATCTCCTCTGGGCTACACCAGCTCTTCATTTTGCAGTGCTACATACCCACCTTAGATTATGTCGCTGATTAGAAGAAACCCAGGGAACTGTAGAACTTGCTGCAGGTGCATGCAGTGTGGCAATCTTAAGTATAGATGCATCCCATGAGAGACGAAAGTCCTTGCAGCTTGTAACTCCAACAGTTGCCTTATAGATTAACAATAAGTGTACCCCAGTCCCTGAGCCCCTCTGAAGTGTCCCTTGTAGCCCCTTATCCACTGAACACACAGAAATACCAGGTCTGTTGTCCCCAAGGGAGCAGTGTATACAACACCTTGAATGATTCAGCTCAGGATCAGCACCTATCTTAATATCACATTATTTAGATATATTTATAGTGAAATCAAGGATATATGAAACAATAGTGAGTAAGGAAAATGGAAAAGAAATGTGTTGACTTTTTTTATATGTAACCCTTTTTAGAGATTAAACTTAACGGGCTAAGCTACTGACCAAAGAAGTTTTCTCACCCAAAGTCTCTTGCAGCGTCCTCCACCAGGGTAAGCAGAGATCCTATTTTCATGAATGTAAATATACTGTCCATTTATGTCCTAGATGCACGAGAAAGGGGTGTCTTTTTGCCTCCTACTTATATCCTCAAAGTTCATTGTTTGTACTCTGAGTCTGGATAAACCCCGTGAACCAGAATGTACATAAGAGAATCAGGATATCCTTGTAACCCCCTCTCAGATGGCATTGAGGGATTCATGGCTTATGAAGTTCAAGTTTTTCTGAGTTAAAGCCTTAGCAAAACCTGCAGAATTTAACTGTGATCAACTAATATCTGCTAACTTATTAGGTTAAGGATGTACATACAATTTTCTCTCCCTCACAAATTCCCCTCCCACCCTACCCCCCCCCCCAAAAAAAAGAAATGACAAGTAAAAACCATTGTAAATCATTCATCAAAGTCCCAATGATGTAGTTCTGAAGCAAACCTTGGATTAATGTCACTTCAAATTGGTATTGTATGGCAGAATCCCAAAATTGTGTCCAACATGACCATTTGATTTCATGGCCAGCAGCAAGAAAGTATCCAGAACACCATCTTATGATGTTATGTTGGAGCCATTCAAAAATCCCCAATTTAGATTTAGAAACTGGGGTCCATGTGAACCCTTCTTCCCATACTGAATAAATCACAAAGGCGCAGGTGTGCATGTCAGTTTCATGTGGCATGAATATTTAGTATGAAAAGTCCTTTAGGGAGGAGAATGCTCAAATACAAAGTTTGTTTCAAGTGTTTAAGATTGAAGCTCATCTCTTCATTTCCCATAATACTGCTTCAATAATTGATAAACAGATTGTGTAAGTAAAATATAAGCCCATTGCAGTCAATATTCTGATGAACTCTCTTTAAAGGTGATTGGTGGAAATGTTCCCCACTGTTAGTAGTATATAAATAATAAGATTATAAAGGCCTCCGGAGGTAGGGACAGTATGCCTGCCACAAATACTATGAATGCATCTGCCCCACTGATGAATATTTGATACGAGTAATTTCTGGCTACTGATAAGATCTATTAATAATTAATGCAATGTTATTGTGGATGATTAAGGCTATTTCTTTTAATGGGATTCTCAAATAACTTCTAACACCTTAGTATAAATTCTTTATGATCTCTAGCCATGCATGCATTTCAGCAAGACTTCTGCAGAAAGCTTTGTAATTACAATTCAACCAACCCTGCAATAACAACAAAGAACCAGCTTACATGTTAAAATCACTTGCAAGAGAATACTTTAGGGATCGGAATTTTGCTCTTTTTACTTGATGTGATTATCTCTATTTCATGAAATTTCTCTCCTCTCTGCCATCTACTTGACTGAATTTCTCATTAAAATTAATAACATCTCTGTTCAAATTAGCAAGCAACAAAGAAAATAAAGTATTTTGTCAAAGTAGGTTTACAGTAGAGCAGATATTTCAATAATGTGACAATAACAATGAAATTGGGACTGTGAAGAAGAAAAGCCCTCAGATATAGTTAACAGAGAAGAAAGAAGAGTAAAAGATTGTTTATATCCAGTGGCAAATTTCTGGTGTCTTTGCCACATTACATATTATGGCGTTATCCATTTTTTGATGTGTATCTTCAGTTTGAAATCAGTAAGTTAAACTTTAGAAATTAACATTCTATTAGTTAACTTTATCCTTGGAAATTCAGAAAATTCTTGGAAATCCAAAAATATTTTTGCCTAATTGACATAGATTTAATCTTAGATCTTAGTGCATGATTTTTTTTTTGTATTTGTACAGTGCCTAGCACAACAGGGTGCTGGTCTATGACTGGGACTCCAAGGTGCTACCACAATACTACTACTACTAATAGTGGTAAAATATCATTTGTGGAGATCTCACATAATTTAAAAGATGTGTGTTCAGAGGAAGATACATACTCCTTGATGCTAAATCTAATCAGTTGTCAAACAACTTTGTAAACTAGATGACAAAACAAGCTTCTGGCAAATTCCTTTCACAAAAGAGCTTCATCGACTCTGTTCTAAATAGGATGATGATGTGGCATAATGACCCCTATTCAGTAAGTCTGCAGCACCAGAACATTTCCCAAAGAGAATCACTTAGACTACTATAGGATTTTCTAGCATTCTTTATCAGATAAGTGATTTGGCACATGGACTAGAAAAGACCAAGTATTACTGTTTTGAAATACATTAAAAACTGACTTTGCTCACATACATTTCACAGGATACTTTGTTACCAGAAATAGAACCAAGCCTAAATTGGAGAAACTGAAAAAAATGCCTGCTTCTTCCTTGTTAGTCAATACATATATGTTAAGCATCATAAACACCACATTGAGTATGATGTACATCAGGGTTTCTCAAACAGAGGTCGCCGCTTGTGTAGGGAAAGGCCCTGGTGGGCCAGGCCGGTGTTTACCTGCCCCGTCCACAGGTCCGGCCAATCGCGGCTCCCACTGGCCGCTGATCGCTGCTCCGGGCCAATGGGAGCTTCTGGAAGTGACGCAGGCTGAGGGACTTACTGGCTGCTGCTTCCAACAGCTCCCATTGGCCTGGAGCAGCAATCCGCGGCCAGTGGAAGCAGCGATTGGCAGACCTGCGGACAGGGCAGGTAAACACACCGGCCTGGCCTGCCAAGGGCTTTCCCTACACAAGCGGCAACCTCTGTTTGAGAAACCCTGATGTACATGGTATTAATACAATATACATTTTGTGTCTGTGTTTGTGCGCATGTGTGCATATTGGAAAGTAATGTTAGCCAAATGTACTATGCTCTCCCCACAATTCTATTCACCCATGTCAAGTATTCTATGACACTCTGCAATGTTGAAGTCAGCTTAGGCATTAGAAAATAGGCAGCCTGTCAAAGCCAAGATCTATGAATGGAGTGTCCTAACACAGATTGGGATGCCCAATTGGTTTGGTATGTAATATCCAAAACTTAGATAAGAAAAGTTCAAAACAAAACAAGTTAAGGAACTGTTACTAACTGGTGGGTTGGATTTTACTAACATATAGAGAGTTTTGTAACTTGTAAAATCATACTATAAATACTACTAGCTAAAATGCATGTCTTTGAAGCACACATTACATGCAAGATGAACATGCTGTGAGATAAGAATTGTTTCCTGGAAGAAGAGTACTTACATTTCCTTTTTATATTGTACTGATTTGTCTTTACAATAAATTCGGCTATGTCCAGTTTTTTGGTCTCTAGAATATCTTTAAGAACAAACCATGAGTGTAGTCAAACAATTTGCTACACCTTTTAGTCATTATCCTGAACCCTAGTGCACTTCCAAGATAAGAGATTCCATGCAGGTTCCATGGAGAAATTCTTAGCACTTTCAGCACAGCTTACTTCCCTTCTCAGTGAGTGAAACACGTGGATCTGGAAGAGTCCACAAGAAAAACATTTACAAATATAAAAGAATTGGCAGCCTCCTCATCTACTTCTGCACAAATCAATATATTTCAAAATAATAGCAGTTGATGTATCTTCACACTCCAAGGTGCAGTGCTCTCATTTGAAACAACTAAGGGAGATGGGAAACCAGTCCTTTTCACCTCAAGAAGCCTCATGGAACAAGAATAGTGCTGTGTCCAAGTGGAAAAAGATACATTAATGGTGACTTGAGCACATGGACATCTCAATGTATATTGGGTTGGGAATTCACAATAAGCACAAACCACAAACGCTTAGTGGCAATATAAATTGCTATATCACTTTCCGTCCAGAAACCAAGGGATAGATTCCTAGTTTCACCCAGTTTCCACTGGGAAAGTCTCAAGAACCAGTGGTGGAAAAGAGCTGGCTGTGACCGCCTTATCTTGGGTCTTTAGCCTTGGTTTACTTTACAGCCATCTAAGGGCTGCCCTAAAGTAGTGGCCATTATATTATCTCAGACTACCTAGCTAGCATTAGCACTCTGGCCTTATCATTCCTACATGCTATGCAGAGGTCCACAAAGCAAGAGGCTAGGAGAATAAATCTGGGAAGAGCAGGCTGTTTTCTGAATCCTTCGCACCATCAAAGTAGTACAAGGGAAGCAAAATGGCACAGGGGGAATCCAGGTAGCCCCTTCTGAAGATTTAACAGCTTTTCTGAAAATACCAAGGACAAATGAAAATTACTCGGAAGTGGAGACTTGAGGACTCAGAATCAGTTTGCTACTTTCTAGTATTCAAACATCTCATATTGAAAAGCTGTTATCTAGTGACAATTGAATCGGGAACTCTTAAAATCATGGGTTTCAACCCTATCTGAGCCCGTCTTTCACTGTCACTCTGGACAAATACTTCCTATGACTAACACAGAACATCCACACCAAAGTACCCTCAACTTGCTACGTCCAAAATAAAGGATGCACTGTGAGACAAAGACCCAAAATGAAGGGGACTAAAAACTATCATGGGATTAATTCCTTTACCATATAAAAGTCAGCGACTCTCCATTTCATAATTATTTATTTCTGATTCTCAGGTCAATGCTAAAAGTGAGGGGACCCAAATTTGTTGGGAGTATAGATAACTTTGGATCTAAGAAGAGTGATGTCCCTAGAACCCAGAGATATTTGATAGGTCTGTAAATCAATGTTGTTTGCATGATAAATCATTGCCGAAGTCCCATTAGCTTTAAGACAGGGCTAAGTTTCAACCACTTCTTATTCTTTTACACTTCTTGTTTTGGGATATATGATTGTCGATTCATTCTCTACAACAAGAATTTGGCATTAAGACTCTGATTCCTCAAATGTTTAACATAATGTAATAAGTTGCTGAATTGCCTTTTACAGTATTTTTGTTTTTAAAAATTATGTCCTTACTACCTGTTCAGTTGCAAATACTGCTTAGTTGTTGTACAAAATCTTGGTCCAGAGTTCAGCACATCTCCAGAAAAAAATGTATGCAGGTTTTCCAGTGTTATTTATAACTCCAGTGTTATATTTAAATTGAACATTCGAACAACAAATACATATTTTTGCTTCCACAGAGAGGTGGAGAATACAGAAACCTCAAATGCTTATTAAATATCAAAGATTCGAAATAAAACTTTATAAGTAATGCTTGTGTTAAATATTCACCAGATAGTTATTGATTTTTTATTTATTTTATATAACTGGAAATGCTTACATTTCTTTAAACTATGAGAATTCACTTTGCTCCAGAGAAAAATCTAATACATATCTTAAGCATATTTCTGTCTCAAATCAAATTGAATTAATATGAAAAAGAAGATAATGTAGCTTTTTTAAAAAACATCTTCTTTGCATAATGTATTAAACTTTTGTCACTCTTAAAAGGGTAGGAAAACAAGACCTAACAAGGAAAGATGCCAACAAGCAAGATATGAGTAAAGGATTTACGGGACACCAATTAGATATATGTATTCATTACAAAAGGTTAATACAGATTGTAAAAGAAGTTGCAAAAGTTACTGGTGCCCTGAGGCAGCTATAACTTATGTACTGAGCATTTATAAGGATTTTTAAGTGTCCATTAAATATGCTAGTCTGAAATGTGCAGAGATTTTAGCAGCTTTCCCTTCTTTGAGCAATAGACAGTCTCCTTGGCATAAGAGATCTTTTTAACATCCGCTTGTATCACAAATGTCTTTCCATTTAGATTTTCTCCAAATAATTAATAGTGTTCATAGTAATTGTATAGCACTATTTTCACATGCACAGTATATATTCTTTTCCATGCTGAGCTTTCATAACTTTTCAATTTACAGTCTGAGACAGAGATAATGGTTATTTATGGGAAAAGAAAGTTGTGTGTGTTTGGTGTACCAGTTACCTGTTCTTCTAGTCACAAATCTTACTCACAGAATTAATACAGACTGACCTGGACATCAGAATTTAGTACATTAAAACTAGATCAAGGCCTGTAAAGGATAGATGGCAAAGTATCCATATGAGAGGAGATATCTAGCTGATGTAATGCAAGGTTGGTGTTAGGTCTGGTCTCATTTAACTTCAACATTGCTGACCTGGAAGATAGGTAAAAAGCATGTTAATATCAGTTGGAAATTTATTTGAGATGGATGGTGTTGCAATCAGTAGTGAGGACAGAGCAAAGAGACCTTGAAGGGCAAAGGAATGCCTTTAGATTAAACTTGACAAAATGCAAACTAACAAAACACAGATACTTAGGATTCTGGAGAACAGTAAAGTGAAAAGACACAGTGGTGTGCAATAGTGGGCAAGGAATCAGATACAGATTTGCAAGTAATATAGCAACACAAAATCAATTGTCTGTGCAGAAACACCAGATTGTGGAGGATCATGGAGAGTAATAATTCAATTCTGTACATCTCATTACTAGAAAGAAGTAGACAGATGGGAAGGAGTTCAGAGAGGAACATTAAAGTAACTAAGTGGGCAGTCCAAAGGAGCCCACTAGCACAGCTTTCTTGCTATGGTGTAGAATGGGAGGACAGGGCCTGGAAAGGTGGACAAAGGTGTGGTAGTGCTGAGGCAGTCTCCATCTCAATGATATCCCTGAGAGCTTCCATACCCAGGCAATCATTGGACTAGTAGGCTGAAATCCAGAGAGGATAAAAAAAGTATAAAGTTGCCTAATGCGGGCAGTTTTTCAAACTCTTTCAGAAAGACTTATGGGTCAGCAGAGGCTAGTACTACTCGAGAGGGTGCATCTGAAAACACGAGAGGTCTTCTCCGTGTGCACCCATGACAACAGGTATCAGATGGGAAATAAATCATCCATTTCTGGAAGGTAAGACCTTATGTAGGGATATGGAAACTTGCAAGTGGTCTTAGCCATCACCAAAGGTAACCTTAAAAGTGCAAAGCGATTACCCAATACTGAAAAAAAAAATGACATTATTCTCCAATTGTGGTTTGTGTGAGTGTGTGTCTAACCTTATGCTATTCACTGAAAAGGGACTTCATTAAATAATGACACCATGTCAGATATCCTCATTCTGCCAGTCAAAAGCTGGTTTTATAATTCCCAACATTCCAAACTCAACCTGGGATCTGAAATTCAAGTTCTGCTTTTTCTGTCTTTTGAGACATCACTGTCAATATTTTACGAAATATGTGAACTGAGAATTTGGAAGAAAAGAAGAATCCCGCTCACTCTTCTATAGCTGTCATAGCTCCACAGTTCTAATTAGTTTTAAAAAAAGCTGGTATGGCTTGAAATCATGCAGGTAGAAATTATATTAAGAATGTGGTATTTTTTCATAACTACTTTTCTGATCATAACCACACTTTAAAAAGCAGTGATGTGTGCAGTAGGATTCCCTTTCTATGTTATTTCGTTTATTATTCATGTACGACTGATACGAGCTGTGATGTGAAAATGTGAAATGAAAGACATGGGACCTACCCCAAGGAACTTACAGTCTAAGGTCCTGATCCTGCAACATACTCCATGTGGACAGATCCTGGTGAAGTCAATAGATCTGTGCACGGAAGTCTGGCTCTGTGGATCTTATTCAAGGATAAGGTCCTAAATCAGACAAACACAAAACAATTTAGACACCTGTGACACTATAGAAGAAGGTCCAGTTTCAAAGCAGAACAGGTATCACTGAGGCATGAATAGTTAAAAGCTTGTGGAAGAAATAGAGATTTAGAAGAAGAGAGGAAGTTGTTTATCACATGAGATGAGGAAGGGTGTCGTAAGTGAAAGAGGGAAGGATATGACAGAATGCACTAAAATGAGAGAGAACTTTAAAAAATTGAGTCTGTCCAAGAAAAGTTCAATATATTTTAACATGTGCTGTAATAAGCGAGCTTCAAGTACTCTTCTTTAAAGCATGGTCCATTTAATTGATATGTTGCAAATTTCCAAACAATGTTTATTAAATCTGATCATGATTAAGGCTATTGTAACCTTCAATTTACTGCAGGCTGTTCCTGAAAATTGAAAGTAAACACACTGATATACACAGTATTAAAAAGAGTGTATTTTTAAGCTGTCTCCTAAAAGGGTTGTTATGCCTGTGATGGGGTTGAGGATGAGCTCCCAACTCCTATAAAATGACCCCAGTGACTAGCAAAACCAACTGCCCGTGACCGATAGACACCCCATCACTTGCCTTCATATGGCAGAGGTATTTGTACTAAAAGTGGGGATGTGAAAGGCAAGTGGTTTGGCACCTTTTAAAGAAACCATCAGAGCAGGATGGGCTCTTTAACCTTGGAAGACAGCCCATCTGGGAGAACAAATTCTGAGTTCAAATCAGGGGTGCCAGGCCTCTCAAGATGATCATCCCTGGGTGACAATGGCAGTGGATGCTGGAGAATAGATGGAGGCCACCACCATTATTGTCCATAATCACTCACAATGACAGTGACAGATGAAAAAAACTTGAGTTTGTGGGACATGTGGGTTGGATGAGTAGAGATTGCCAAAGCAAGTGTGCAAGGACTGGTGCCAAGCGGAGGTGACACCCACAGCAAGTGTGGCTTAGTGTTGTAACTGACTGGACAGGATGTAGTATCACATGCTACTCAAGACTGGGTGAAGACTGTGAAACATGGAGGAACATTGCTGGGGAATAACTCTTGTGTGTGGTGCTTACTGTTCTTGTAGCGTGACTCTATGGTGCTCTGCACTATGAGAGAATGTATGTATGTATTCTTAAAGATTCAGAATCATAAACTCTCTTGTTGCCCTCTATTCTGCTCCATGATCAAATCTGCATAAAGTTATTTTGATGACCTCCATATAACATGAAATGCACTGTATCTCTGTATATCCTCCAGTGTTTTCAATAAAAATGTTTCCAATATACGCACATTGTGCTCATCACGACTTAGCACATTAAATTCTGGATTAGCAATATTACCTTGTTACATCTAGTTATATTGAATTGTCTAACCCATTAATATAATATTCATACTAATTTGCTAGTGCTAGAACAATGAGTATTAGAAACTTTAGAGGTCATGAGGCAAGTACTGAGTGCTTTTTAAAACCTTTTCTTCTTTCGAAAATAAATTCAAGTGCTTGTGAAAGATACTATATAGCTGATATTAAATTTGAAAACTGAAGGCATCTAGCCACAGAATATATACAGAACAGGCACTAGCAATTCAAGCTTCCTTATGCTGCCCTATGAATACTCATAGATTCCAAGGCCAGAAGGAACCATTGTTATCATCTAGTCTTGACTTGCAGTATAACACAGGCTATAGAACTTCCCCAAAATAATTACTAGAGCAGGTCTTTTTAAAAAATATCCATTCTTGATTTTAAAATTGTCAGTGATGGAGAATCCACCATGATCCTTGGAAGGTTGTTCCAATGGTTAATTATTCTTGCTGTTAAAAAATGACACATTATTTCCATTCTGAATTTGTCTAGGCTCAACTTCCAGCCATTGGATCATGTTAGACTTTTCTCTCCTAGACTGAAGAGACCATTATTAAATATATGTTCCCACATAGGTACTTACAGACTATGATCAAGTCACCCCTTTGATTGAAGTCCTTGCGTCTCCCATTTTTAAAGCATATTTTCTAATCTTTAGTCATTCTTATGGCTCATCTCTGAACCCTCTGCAATTTATCAACATCCTTCTTGAATTGTGGACACCAGAACTGGATGCAATATTCCTGCAGCGGTCACATTAGTACCAGACAAATAGGGAAAATAACCTCTCTACTCTTATTTGAAATTCCCTGATCTATAAGTTCCAGGATGGCATTGGCCTTTTTGGTCACAGTGTCACACTGGGAGCACATGTTCAGCTGATTATCCACCATGACCCCCAAAATCTTTTTCAGAGTCACTGCTTCCCAGGATGGTATGTAGGTATGGATTTCATTATTTTCCCCTAGATGATACCTTTACATTTGACCATAATAAAACACGTTATTTGCCCAGCTTACCAAGCAACCCAGATTGCTCTGTATCATTGGTCTGTCCTGTTTGTTGCTTACCACCCCCTACAACCTCCCATTTTTGTGTCATCTGCAAACTTTATCAGTGATGATTTTGTTTTCTTCCAGGTTATTAATAAAAATGTTAAATAACATAGGGTCAAGAACAGATGCTTCCAGGACCCCACTAGAAACACACTGGTTCAATGATGATTCTCTTTTTACCATTACATTTTGAGACTTATCAGTTAGCCAGCTTTTACTCAATAATTGCCCTGTTCTGTTCATTCCCTCTGAAGCATTTGGCATTGGCCACTGTCCAAAGACAGGATATTGGTCTAGATGGATGATAGGTCTTACCCAGTATAACCATTATTATGTTCTTATGTAATCCATTTAATGTTAATTTAAATATTTCTAGTTTTTTTTAGTCAAAATGTCATGAAATACAAAGTCAAATGCCTTACAGAAGTCTAAGTATATTACATCAAAACCATTATCTTGTAATCTCATCAAAAAGATATCAAGTTAGTTTGACAGGAACTATTTTCCATAAACATACCTTGATTGGAATTTATTGTATTATTATTCTTTAATTCTGTATTAATTGAGTCCCATGTCAGCTGCTCCATTATTTTGCCTCAGATCAATGTCAGATTGACAGGCCTATAACTGGCACAACATTAGCTTTTTTTCCAGTCTCCTGGAACTTCCACGGTATTCCAAGATTTATTGGAAATCAACATTAGTGGTCCAGTGAGCTCCTCAGCTAGCTAACTCTTGGATGCAAGTTATCCAGACCTGCTGATTTAACATCCTCCTGAGATGCCAGTGGAATAGAAATAGTGTTGCTATCTGATATGACTACATCATCTGGGGGTTTTTTCCAAATACAGTATAGAAATATTTATTGAACACTTCTGCCTTTTCTCTGTTATAACTGATAGTTCTACTATTTCCATCTAGCAATGGACCAATACCAATGTTAGGATTCTTTTTATGAAAAAGGCTAGGCTGACTGGGGAAGCAGCCACAGCTGGGGCCATGCACCAATCAGGCTACAGCTGGCCCTATAAAAGGGCTGTGAGACAGGAGCTGAGACAGTCTCTCTCTTGCTCTGAAGAGAGAAGGACCTGGCTGCTTGGAAGCTTAGTGTAGTGGGACCACAGCAGTGCTGGGGAAAGTCAAGAGGACCTGGGGAGCTTTGGCCTGGCAACTCCCCAGGCTGTAGGCCTTGGGAAAGGCCAAAGCAGGTACTGTAGTTGCAGAGGTAGCTGGCCTGACCCCCTTGCCAATGATGAGTGGCGTTTACAGACTGAAGTTTGCCTCAGTGAGTGGGGGCTAGATGATGACTGGCAGTAGCCACTGAGGCAAGGTGGGTGAGAGAGTTGGGGCTTCCCCTGGGAGGGAAGACCCAGAGTGGGGCTACTGTGGAGGGCAGAATACCAAGGTAAGGGGCACTGGGGTCCAGGAGGGACATGGGGGCCTGAGGCAGATGAACCACTGGCCAGCAGAGGCTGCTCTGAGCTGGAATCAAGCTAATTCCCAGGACAACCAGCAGGAGGTGCTGCACTGGTGAGTCACACTTTGCTACAGTCAGGTAAAAGAAAAGATCTATAATTAAATATCATTATCTTCCAAAGTATATTTGTACAGAAAACAAAGCCACGAGCCAGTGGCAGATTCAGATCCCTGATGGCTTCAGTCCCATCTTCTCCTCCCCTCCCTATATATTTAATAAAAGTCTAAACATTGCTACATACAAATATATTTTAAGTCAAATATTACCCTATAATTTCTATGAGGTATTCTATAATATGTATAATATATTCCTGCCTACAGAAGATTTTATGTATACATACATACACATATATATGCATATACAAACTAATATGGAAGGGATTAAGGGGGCTAGAGAGGACTATTAACTACACAGGCTGCACCTGGAGGAAGTAACAGGGAGCAAGGAATTGATTCCAAGCAGGTTCAGCTGTGCAGGTGTAGGTGGAGCCTATAAAGCCAGAAACCTGACAACAGACAGGGGTGGCTGCTAGGAAAAGGCAGTCAATCTCTGGGAACAGGGAGGAAGGTTTGGAGCTGGTACACCCAGGACAAGGAAGGAAATAGGACTTGTAGGAAGCAGCCTACGGAAGGAGCAGTGGGTTCTGGGACAATAAAGACCAGAACTGGGTTGAGGGTCCCTAGACTAGAACCTGGAGTAAAGGGTGGGCCCAGGTTCCCTACTGAAGGAATAACACCTGAGGCAGTGAGTGAGAAGACCTTCCTAGGGAAGCTGAAGGAAAAACGTTGATATATCCCTGAAGAGGGGAAAGCTGAGTGACCTGGTTTGAGTCATGAAGAAGATGCTGTGATTCCTGGAGTGAGAGAGGGGCTGCAGCCCAGAGAGAGAGATGGAGTGATGGTGTGTAACCATAGGGATAGGCATTGACCTGATGAGCTAATCCCCAGAGCAGCCAGGAGGAGGTGCCAGACTAATGATGAGTACAGTAGTGAACATTACCATAAGTACAAGGATACATAGGAAAGCAAACCGATTTTTAAAGTTGTTGAGATCTGCTTTTGATGATAAACATTTTGCTATTTTTTGTCAAATCTGGTCTCAGTCTTTGATGTGTCTGCCAAGCTTCAGAGGTGTTTTGCAAACTCTTGTGGATACCGATAAATCCATAGTGAAGGTTGATAGGTACGTGATGCTGTGTCTAACGTTGGTCCCCCTCAGCATTTGCTTTATGCCACTGAATGAAGCACTCTTTTTTGTTAAGCTCAGCTGAGAAATCATGAAAGAAATGTTGTGGCCTTTGTACATAAGGGTTTCAGCTTTTCTGGCAGCCTTCATTAACATTACTTTATCAGAAAACTTCAGCAGCTTGAAGATGATGGGTCTGGGCTTGTCAGACTCCTGCCTTCTGGTACCAGGCATTCAATGAGATCTTTCAGTAACTAATGGGATCCAATTTAAGTATGTCAGGGAGCAGCTTTTGAATAAAGCTGATGATACCCTAAGACTCTAGAGGGGAAGGATATGTCTACACTACCCGCCCGATTGGAGGGTAGTGATTGATCTATCGGGGATTGATTTATCGTGTCTAATGTAGATGCAATAAAATCGATCCCCGATCGCTCTGACGTCGACTCCAGAACTCCATCATGGTGATAGGTGGAAGCGCAGTCGATGGGGGAGCGGCAGCGGTTGACTTGCCGCCATCCTCACAGCCAGGTAAATCGACCTAAAGTAAGCCCACTTCAGCTACGCTATTTGTGTAGCTGAAGTTGCGTATCTTAGGTTGACACCACCCACCCACCCGCCCAGTGTAAGACCCAGCCTCAGTAATGCCCAAGATGCAAAGGTTATTTCTTTGAGATCTGTTTTCCACATCATCCTGTTTTATTTCTAGTTTGTCTAGTCTAAGCTTTAAGGAGGCAGTTTTTTCTTTAATTTCGCTGGTTTCAATGGCAGCCTTTTGTAGCGCATTTTCAAAGTGAGTCATTTGGGATTTTACATCATATACATCTTTGGAGAGGCCACCATGAATATCTTTTGAGATTGAATCCAGTCGGTCTGTGAGGAATTCTTTCATTGTCACAACATCCAGGGCTAGGTTCTGCCATGGCCTTATGGTTTTCCCCTACAGCTGATTAGGCGATTCAGCCTTAAGTCTTTTATTGCCTCTCATTTTTAACTGGAATCCATGTTCAGCAATTTAAAGTTTATCCAGGGAATTAATTTAAACTTTTATAACAAACATTGTCAATTTGCTAGGAAAGTTATTATTAGAGATTAATTGTTATGTGGGGCATGAGGAGGGCCAGGACTAGGCAGACACCTTCTTGGATTTTCCTTTTTAGTAAACATAAAATGTTTTTTTTTTAAATTACAGGTTCTAAATTGAGAAAATTATCCATGCTGAAATATTTCTATATGATCTATTTTCTAGCCAAATCTGCAGTCATTTCACATAAACCTTGTCAAGAGGCATAGTCAAAGTGTAATCCCTGGAGGCAACATTTATGTACCATAGATGACATATGCAGTGCCCACTGAAAAAGCATGTACCTTTATGTTTTAATGGTTCTCATTCCAAAAGCTAACTACAACAAATGGTTAAACATGTATTTTCTTCACACAAAACTCTTTAGTGGTGCGCTACACACGTTGGATATTCTTGCAATGTACTGTAGGACAATTATTCCAATCTAGCACATTAAAAGGATTTAATATCTCATGATTGATAAACTTTTCTGCATAGCTTTTTATGTCTTTTAGTAGCTCAGCTTTCTAAAAATGAATTGAGAACCAGGGATTATATATGGCCTATACTAATCATAAATTTAGAATCTTGTTTCTCATTTTACTTTTTAACACTGGTACTTTATCTTCTTAATTAGCTTAATTGCTAAAGTATTTCTTTTACAATGGTTTTATTTTAGTTACCTAGGCATACTTCTGTTACCTATTGATCATGCTGGTTAATTGCTTTTGAATCTTATAATTAAAATATAGCTTTTAAATATACCATGTGACAATTTTTTTGTTAAAATGGAAAAAGAGCCCTTTCAAACAAATGGAGTCAATATAGATCTATATCCAACAAGCAGGTGAACTAATGTATATTTCAGCAGAGCTACAGTTTGGGATCCCAAAAATTAGACCCTAGCCAAACCTAGAATCTCAAATTTAAAGCCTTTCAAATCTCAAGGAATTTAGATAAGAATCTCAGCATCGAAAACCACGCCTACTACTTCCTGGTTGGATCCAAAACTGGCAAAGGCCTGTCTTGTGATTTGATTTGTGTGCAGCCAAAATTTAACAAGAGATTAGGAAAGCTTGACTCAAGTTGGCAGAAATATAATAAGTATTCACAAGATGTTAGTATTGTCAGATTTGAAACCAAGCTGTAGCCACAACTCATTCTTGAACCTAAAACCAAAACCCTGCCCAAAATCTAGGCCGCCATAAATTTCAACATCAACTCCTTGGCCCAGCTCTACCCAAAATAAATAGGAAGTGTATCTTCATCTTTTCATGAGATATGAAATTCATTCAGCCCCAAGAAAAGGCTTTGAGAAGTACCCACACAGATACCTTTTTAATTAAACATTTTTTATTAAACTGCTTTTTATAGAGAATGTTATACCCAAATTCTTCTCCTACCTAAAACCCATGTGACCCCATTAGACACTTATATCCATGCAATCTCATTAAGGGCAGAACTTGGACTAAGGCCCAGTGACTTATAAGCTCGTATAGTTCAAATTTGTGTGTGCGCTATGGAGCAAGTTTAAGCACAACAGATGAGAACCAACATCAGGATACCAATTGTCAAACAACAAACTATGTTCACATGATGGTTTAAGAATGTTGTCTCTTTCAATTCTGTACAGATGGCAAAAGTGACTTCTAAAATAGACAAAATTATTTTAATTTCAAAACTAAAATGTTCTTTGACATTCTTCTTTGAAGAGAATCAAGGCACGTTGAGCATTACAATGGGAAAAACAGTTGGTTCATACTATCGTTCATTCTGATAATTAGCTGCTGGTATATAGTACATTGTTCTTAATCCTGGCTTCAGTAGCCTTTAATGTCACATATGTTGGAAATCATCCACTAGACATTTATTTAAAAAAATTATCTTGTTTATATTTTTGAACTTATCAAACACTAAGAAAATAGCTACAAAAATCAGCATTCATTAATATAGTCTAATTAAACTAAGTCTTCCCTTTTCACTGAAGAAGGAAAGGCAAGGACACATTATTCAACCTATTTCCTCAGCCTGAGATTCGTACTCTACCTGACTCTTACACAAGCGCATAGTGAAGGCAGAGTCTAGGGAGCTTCCACACCCATATCTCTGGCCCTTATAAAAGGGTAGGGAGGATGTGGGTAGAGATGGGAGAAATATTTCAGAAAAATAGTTTATTCACCATAAAAATGCAGTTTTAGTCAACAAAAAATATGTGAATTCAACATGAATAGTTTTGGCCATAAACAAATAGCTGGAGGAGGAGGAACTGATGGTGATGCTGTTGCCTAACACTCCCCTTCCCTCTGCCCCATAACCTTTATATCAGTAGTTAGGGCATTCACCTGGAATGAAGGAGATGCAGGTTCAAATCCCCACTCTGGAACAGACCCAAAATGGACTTTTTTGATTCACTGAAAATACCAAAACCCTTCAAATTTTATTCAACCTAAACCATTTTTTTTCAGAATTGCCACTGAACTAAAAAATCATTTCCCAGCTCTAGGTGATGGGGACTATGGTCCCTTTCCACCATACTCTGGCTACCATGGAAAGGATGATAATCTGTATCCCAGGAAGTAGCATATTAGTAATAGGATGTCTCCTAGAGAGGCTTTACATCTTCATGAAGCAGAATGCTTAGTGGGACTTCCTCTGGGACAGTACAACTCTGCATCTCCTTTTACAATTGGCAGTGCTTAAAGGTGAAACCAGGCCCTGAAAAAATATATAGGCTGCAGCTGGAGGGGAGCTAAGTGGCCTGATAAGGCCTCATAGTGGATGAAGCCGAGCTGTGGGAGGAGCTGAGCTAAGCTCATAAAGAGAGGAAGTTAGTAGTAAGAGTGGGCTGCAGCTAGGAGCTCTGTAGTCACTCTTGTGAGAGGAATGGAGTTGGCTGGGTTACAAGGAGGTGTTCTTGGGGGAGAGTAGGCTATGGGATCCAACCTTGGACTACAGACTCTGCTAAGAAAGTGGGGTGGGGGGGAAGTAGCCACGGGGCGTGGAGAAAGTTCCAATGATAACCTGAAGGTTGGCCAGAAGATAGGGAAGAAAGGAGAGGTGTCAGACCTGTGAAGAGCTAATCCCAGATGAGTCACCAGGAGGTGTCCCAATAGTAAGTAGAAAATCTTGTGACACCCATGTGCCCTACAAGTAATCAAACTCTGGCTTTGTCAAACAATGGGGAGTAACAAACTGCTGAGACAATCATCCTTAAGAATCCTCAGCCTCTTGGTGTACCAAACCAGAGATTATCAGATCCAACTCCACCAATATCACCTATCAGTCAAGACTACAAAGAGAGAGGCAGTCTCTAAGGTACCCAGGACTCTGGCCATGAAAGGCTTGATAGGTTAACACCATGAATGGCACCTGAAAACCAATTGGACCTCCCTGCAAGTTGCTAATGGAATATGGGTGTGCCCAAGTGAAGCATGTCTTTCCAAGATACATTAGAAAGCAAAGTAGGTTTAGCCCCATTGTTTGCCATGATATGTTAACAAACTGTTCATGCTGTTTTCTATTATGACTTGGGGAAAGAATAGGGGACCTGAACTCATTTGTTTAAGTGGTGCAGTCCACACTTCTATAAGGATTCAGTTTGGTAGCCACAGGAGTTTACTGCAAAGCCTATTGCATCATTTCCCTTCACAGGCTCAGTCACTTCCCTCATCCACTGGCTACTGAGCAATTCTTGAGTCAGGATGAGAACTATCAGCATGAAAAGACATTATTTGTATTCTCATAGCACATAGGAGCCCCAATCATGGATGAGGACCCTATTGTGCTAGGCACTGTACAAACAGAACAAAATGACAGTCCTTGCACCACAAAGCTTATAAGACAAGAGACAGGTAAAATAGAGAATAAAAGGAAACAATTGAGACAATATTGACCTCACAGTAAAGTAGAGTTTTAAGGAGGATAATGAAGTAGCTTTGAGGATGTTTACGGGGAGCTTCTTCCAGGTGGAAGGAGCTGCATAAGAGAGAGCACACAAACTAGCTCACAGAGGGACTGAACAGAACATCTCTTCAGGCAATCACACCCATGACTATTAGAGGGATCTGATATTTCCACAGAAAGGACCCTGAAATATATTCAGCATTTGCCCCTGTACATCTCTCCACAGCCCACATAGTTTTGCTTTAGAGGGAACTGTGCAGGGGTGTTCCCAAAGGATGAGGTGGGAGACAAGATGATGAAACTCAATGTGGTGTCTTCAGATCTAACTCAGTTATGATTGGCTTTCTTAAATCAGCATACAAATGCTATTCTGAAGGCATCACAAATGTCTGACAATAGAAATTAAACTCTGTGAAGACAAACCTATAAAATGTAGGATTTAAACCCAGTGTTGGTGCAAGTCAGGGAAGCAGACATTAGGATGTAAACAAACAGTAAACCATCTTAATGCAACTGCACCATCTGAGGAAAGGCAAAGTTACAATGGACCATAATACGTCTTACAAGGATGATGTGAAGATAAACTGGGACTATTAATGGATTTAAGGCCAAACGGACCATCAAAGTATCTACTCTCACCTGTAAACCACAAGCCACCAATACCAACCAGCCCTCCGCCCCCTCCACACACACACACACTAAATCCAACAACTGAAATTAGACCAAAGCATTACAGTCCACCAGATACTAGACTATTATGTTCCTCAGGCAGAGAATTGGAGGGGTTGAGGTGCACCAGTGCCCTGGAGCCCTCGCAATGGCAGGGGAATGATTAAGTGAGATATACCCAGATAATCCTGGCAACTGACCTGCACCCACATGCTGCAGAGGAAGGTGGGAAAAAACCCTTCAGCATGTAGATGTGGGTCACTTGCTAGGATATCTGGGTATATTAGTGTTTGTGAGTTACTCAGCTACCATGATAGAAGCCATTTAGAATCTCAAAAGAAGCTACCATGTGCTATGGTAGTCAGGCCAAACTTAAAATTATGTTTTTAGTGCTGAGTTAAAGCTTTCACTGTTCAAGTATTGCCAAGAGCAATATTTAATAAGGATGCGGGAAAAGAGGGCTTCTATTCAATCTGTTATTGTACAGCTATGGATACAGCTTTGAACATGTTGGAAAATTTTGATCCATACAGATGGTAGTGCTCATGGCTCTCTAGAGACCAAGGGCCTGATCCTCTCCCTTTGAAGTAGATGTCAAAACTCCCACTCATTTCAGTGGGAGTAGGATTGGGCCCTGTATCGCACTCATTTTATTTACACAAACAGTCCCATTGATTCATGATTCAGATTGCTGGTGCAAGTGGCATTGGAGGGGAAAGAAAAGGTCCATCTCTTCTAATAAAATCCTTGTTGCCCTCCCTGTATTTTCATACTACTAGCAGTAAGTTGTATTTCATGCCTTGGTTAATACACCAAGGGGTAAACATGCTAAAGAAAATGTAGATCCATTAATAAATCCAGAATGACATGAAATTTATGGACCAGATTCTGCTGGCAGAAGTATTTGTAAACAAGTTAGGTACATGCAACTTTATGTGGGAAAATATGACTATCTACATTTGAAAATCTGCTCCAGAATTAAATTTAAAGCTGTGTGTATTATTTCCCACTTTCTAGATATCTTATTCTATCTCCATCCCTTTTTTCTTCACTTTGCATTAGTTTTTGTCTTTTTCTGAGGGGGACCAGTGTTAGATACAGCATCACGTACCCATCAACCTTAACTATGGATTTATCAGTCTCCACAAGAGTTTGCAAAACACCTCTGAAGCTTGGCAGACATATCAAAGACTGAAACCAGATTTGACAAAAAATAGCAAAATGTTTTTATCATCAAAAGCAGATCTCAACAACTTTAAAAATCAGTTTGCTTTCCTATGTTTCCTTGTACTTATGGTAATGTTCACTACTGTACTCATCATTAGTCTGGCACCTCCTCCTGGCTGCTCTGGGGATTAGCTCATCAGGTCAATGCCTATTCCTGTGGTTACACACCATCACTCTCTCTGGTCTACAGCCTTCTCTCCCTCCAGGAATCACAGCATCTTCTTCATGACTCAAACCAGGTCACTCAGCTTTCCCATCTTCAGGGATATATCAACGTTTTTCCTTCAGCTTCCCTAGGAAGGTCTTCTCATTCACTGCCTCAGGTGTTATTCCTTCAGTAGGGAACCTGGGCCCACCCTTTACTCCAGGTTCTTGTCTAGGAACCCTCAACCCAGCAATGAAAAACTTCATGTTCCCCAAAAACAATGAAAATAGAAGTTTCCATCCAAGACATTACTGGCGTGAAATCCCCAATGGTGACAAAGTGGGGAGGCCATGGCTTATGTACTCTAAAACAGGCTTGTACTCTAAAACACAGAATGCTGCATACTGTTTTTGTTGCAAACTCTTCCAGTCTAATGTTCCAGCTACATTGGGTTCTACAGGAACAAAGTACTGGAAAAATCTGGCTAGAAGTCTGGCATGCCATGAGAAGGCAGCAAATAACCAGCATTCCATGGGTGGAAAGAGCTTGAGATGAGATTAAGGTTAAAGGCCACCATAGATGATCAGCATCAAGAGAAGATTGCATCAGAGTCTCTTTACTGGCAGGAACTTCTATTTTCATTGTTTTTGGGGAACATGAAGTTTTTCACTTGCTGTGGCCCACTCAGTACAAGGAAGTCCCTCAGGCTACTGCTCAAGTGGGTCCACAGTCCTGGATCATCTAGACTTAAGGAATTAAACTCAGCAGCAGCTGTTTCTTGCGCCTCTATCACACTCTTCTCTGATCTACACTTTTCTTCAGGAATGTGCATGGCTACATCCATTTGAGATCGAGATATGGATGCTGCAGTAGCTGCCAGGTCACCTGCACTCTGACTAACTGGAAGATCAGGTATCTCCTCACCATTCGCATCCTCACTGGGGCCAGAAGGCTCACCGTGAACATTTGTGTCTATGTATCTCAGGAGAGCGCCTTCCTGCTTAGATAGAAAGCAAAGGAAGCTTTTCCTTTTCTGAATGCTGCCCCAGAGGGGTGTTTTCTTCTTTCACTCATGATTGCTGTTCAGTGCCAGCTACAGTGGCTCTCAACACTCAATTGAAGGGAACAAATAAGCAGGCTGGTAGCAGGGCCTGAGTGAGGGAAGATATCAGCATCTTCAGGGCCTAAATGTCTCCTGCTACTTCAGCTGACTGTGTGTTTTCTCCTCAAATGGGTTCAGAGAAGCAGCAGGAAACAGGAAGCTCCCTGAGAAGCTGGTGTTAATCAGTCCAGAGTGCTAGGGAGGTACATAAGAGGCTCCTTTTCCTCCTCTCTCTCCCTGCAGCTCCTTTTGCTTTCTGATGTTCCCTCTCACATTTTCTCCTGTCTGCCTGTTTGTCTCTTGTGCCCTCCTTCCTCCAGCACAGCACTCCACCATCTCTGTGCATCTAGAGCAGAGAGAATACATATGCACCAGCAGCAGACACAGTTTTCTACACTCTGGGTCCTAGTGGTGCCCCACCACAGTCTGGTACCTGAGGTGGCCACCTCAGTTTGCCTCATGGTAAGACCAACTTGGGGCAAAAGGGATTGTAAACCATAAAGGAATAGAGATAATTGTTCAATCAAGATGTCAGCATGTCACATCAAGAAATACCTCTTTTTTTTAAGCTGGAACTCAAAATAGTACACAAAGCTTGCATAAGAAAATTGCTCAAAAGATAACTCAACTTCCTAAGAACTTTTTCTCCAGATTCTGGGCTTACAGAGGCTGAAAACTGAAAAGGGCATGTAAAATGGTGGGGTTTATGTTCTAGTCTCTTTTCTAAATTCCAAATTTCATATATGTAAATTGTTAACACTCTAAAGTGAGTCTAAGTTAATATAGAGTAGATAACAGTAATAGGTTGCAGTAGCTTATGGTGTATGCCTATGTAATAGTTCCTGCTAAAACAAGTAATGCTGATTTACTTGTGATTATTCCCCACTTAACTGATATCTACTTTACCCCACACTGATTGAGAAGATAATTTGGTCTCTAGATTGACTCTACCCTTCCTTATTGCTCTGATTCAAAATACCTCATGCACTGGACTTGTTATATTAGCTTTTGATTGCATTCAGCAGTAAGGGTTATGGCAAGTGTGAAAGATTGGATCACAGAAACCCCCTTGGGAACTGCCAACTGATGTGCCAAAACTACTTCTGCCCCTGCTTTCCCTGCCAGCTTGGGACTCCAGCACCCTGTCTTCTTGAGCCAGACATGCCAGTCTGCTCCAACACAGACCCAGGGTCTGAACCACATGCCCCAAAGCTGCAGACTTAACCTGAAAGCAGCTTACAGAAGTGTTCCTGTCTTTAACACTCAGATGCCCAACTCCCAATGGGGTCTAAATCTCAAATAAAGCCATTTTACCCTGTATAAGGCTTATACAGGGTAAATTCATAAATTGTTCACCCTTAACACTGATAGAGAGATGCACAGCTGTTTGCCCCTAGGTATTAATACATACTCTGGGTTAATAAGTAAAGTGATTTTATTAAATACAGAAAGTAGGATGTAAGTGTTTCCAAGTAATAGCAGACAGAACAAAGTGAATTACCAAGTAAAGTAAAGTAAAATAAAATATATGCAAATCTAAATTTAATACAGTAATAAAACTGAATATAGATAAAATCTCACCCTCAGATGTTTCAATAAGTTTCTTTCACAGACTGGAAGCCTTCCTAGTCTGGGCACAATCCTTTCCCCTGGTACAGCCCTTGTTCCAGCTCAGGTGGTATCTAGGGGATTTCTCATGATGGCTCCTCTCTTTGTTCTGTTCCACCCACTTATATATCTTTTTTTTTTTACATAAGTCAGGAATCCTTTGTCCCTCTCTGAGTTCCCACCCCCTCCTTCTCAATGGAAAAGCACCAGGTTAAAGATCAGGGGTGGCTCTAGGGATTTTGCCACCCCAAGCACGCCAGGCAGGCTGCCTTTGGCGGCTTGCCTGTGGAGGGTCCGCTGGTCCCGCGGCTTCGGCGGACCTCCCGCAGGAGTGCCTGCGGGAGGTCCGCTGAAGCCGCGGGACCAGCGGACCCTCCGCAGGCAAGCTGCCGGAGGCAGCCTGCCTGCCGCCCTTGCGGCGCCGGCAGAGCGCCCCCATGGCTTGCCGCCCCAAGCACACACTTGGCGTGCTGGGGCCTGGAGCCACCCCTGTTAAAGATGGATTCCAGTTCAAGTGACATGATCACATGTCACTGTAAGACTTTATTACCCACTTGCCAGCACACACACATACAGAAAGACTTGCAGGTAAAACACAGCCATCTACAGACAATTGTCCTGGTTAATGGGAGCCATCAAGATTCCAAACCACCATTAATGACCCACACTTTGCATAATTGCAATAGGCCTTCAGTTGTATCTGAGACTAGAAATATAAAATATAAGAGTGATAAATTTATACAAATAGGATGACCACACTCAGAAGATTATAAGCTTTGTAATGATACCTTTCAAGAGACCTTTTGCATGAAGCATATTCCAGTTACTTTATATTCATACTCATCAGCATACTTTCATAAAATCATATAGAGTGCAACGTCACAGCAAGTCTTGAATGTGTGGCATCCCTGAGAAACAGATCAAGAAAACATCTACAGCAATTCAGTGAGCATGGTGAGAGCAAACAAGAAGCTGATGGAAGGTTTAGAATGGCCATAGGAATAAGACATAGATGCACGCTATTGCCAGATTTGCTCAACTTGGTACCGGAAGCAGTAATAGTAGTTATGAAGGAGAACAGTGAATAACTTTTGATTTGTGGACAATACTGACTAAAAACATTGACTAAGGAGGATTTACAGAAAAACTAACAAGGTAGACTGGGAAATCAGCAATTTGGACTGAAGCCCAACAGGAAAAAGACAAATATCTTAACTAGAAGACAAGAGGAAGATCAGTGTTGAAGACAAAGGAATACAAGTGCACAAAACTGTATATTGGAAGAGCAGTATTGAAGAATGGGAATTGTGAAGATGACTTGGACTAGCCACTGATGCATTCAGAAAATGCTGCAAGATCTAGGAGGCTAAAGACATTCCTGTAAACATCAGCATATTTGAGAATTGTCATATCAGTTCTGCTGTACAGGCTGAAATATTGGAATATGAGGACAACTGATGAACAAAGATATTGACTGCAGAAACAAATTGGCTGATGGGTATACTGAGAATTTCAAGACTGCAGAAAATAAAGTGAAAATTATTTGTAGCCCTACCTATTTTCTTAACAGAGGATTCAAGAAACACAACTGCAATGGTTTGGAGCCATGTCAATGTAATCAAAAGATGCCATACATGATACATACCAGAGTGCAAGGAATTGGAAATAGAGAGAGAGAGACAGTGAAGAAAAAAGGTTTGAAGATTAACCAAGCTGTGAAACTGGTACAAGATAAAGTGATGGAAAGAATTCTTTTGGCCCTATCATTGCTGAGCTGACAAATGGGAGTCAAAGGAGACTAGAGTCATTTATCATGCAATCATGGGATCCATTTGTGCCACCAGTTCTGGACCTATCTAAATATATCAGGCAAATAGAGTTTAATCATTTTCATCCCCACTTTTTCTAATTTGCGTGAGTTTGGAAGATCTGGAACAGTTATTACTTAGCAAAATAATTCCTATAAATTTCAGTGTCACTGTTGCATGATTAAGGGTCGAAAAGATCCAGCTCTTAGATTGATAAAAGATGTATTATGGTCCATTGTAACTTTTTCATGAATTCATTAGCTCTAATATTGACTGAAGCACTGATTAAAAACTCAAAGGCATTTATATTGTGTGCAATGTTTATCTTGTCTATAAAGGTGTTATTGATTTCTGGATGAGTTGAGTAAGTTATAGGCTTCTCAAAAAATCATTGCAAATTAAAGTTGGAGACTGACTTAATTTTCTAGAGGAAAAATATTGATTTTTTTTTCAATATCCTAGTCCCATTTTCTTAAAGTCCCAGTTCTGTGTGGGATCCATTAGTGTGGACCTTTTTGCCTGTGCAATCCAGCTGAAGCTACTGGGATTCTGCAGGAGACCAACCTAGCAGACTCTGGTAGCTTGGAGCTGAAAGATGTATAGAACAATAATAGATACTTGAATGTATTGGCTAAAATTCAGTCATGAGTACTACAAAAGTTGTCTTTAAATAAGTACTGTCCTGAAGAAAAGGAGATGCATATAAATATTTCAATTTCTAAGAATATATTGGTTTTCTTGACTCAGTTTAGATTATTTTAATTTTTTAACACTATGTGGATTAATTTCTTGCAAAAAGGTGCTAGATTGTCATGCCTGAAAGGACCTCTGTTAATCCACAGAGCAATGAGAACTTTCCCACGTTGCTTCAACTCTGACCACTAACGACACTGCTTTCATTAAAGTTAAATCCCCTGCATGGCTTTGAAAATCTCAGTCAATGCAATTAGATCAAACTGTTCTATTTAAAACTTAGGAATACAGAGATCTGTTTTATTTAAATCACGTTGGATCAGATCCTTAATTTGCATAAATTGGTAGCACCATGGAAGTCAATTAAATTAACACAGCTTATTCAAATGAGGCTCTGGCCAATAGTACCTGTTACTTCAGCTTTTCTGAATTTTAATTTTGCTTTCAGAGCACACAAGCTGTCCTGGATGCTATATTAGCAGTAAATGTACCCTCTCTTTTGCCACTTCCACTGTTATAGAATATGCAGCAAAGTAAAGATTTAATTTTATAAAGACCAGACCCCTCCACACTTGGCAAAATTGCTTTTGCTTATTATTTTCAAAGAATAACTTTAAATAGCTCAGCCACTCTCTTTACTAAAGATCTTCCAGGCTGTTTGTTGGCCAGAGTTTGAAAACTCAAACCAGCTTGCGCTATAGTAACTCCAGGGTCTAGCATTCCTGTTACTCATTAGGGGTGTGATAGGGTCACAGAGGTCAATAATCCAATTAAAAGTATTTATTGCACAAGTATGATCTTATGTCATGTGTTTGGTGAACCAGATAATAAAAGGAAACATCCTGGTCTTTCTCCTGGTCATTAGACAATCTTGAGTGTAAGGACTTTTGAAGAACAAGTGAGATTTTTTGGGGTGTCATGAGAGTTGATTGCTAGAATGCCATAGCTGAGAAGGATATAACATAGTTGTGTGTGAAGACAGATAATGGGTGAAAAGAGAAGAACTACTGTAGTATTGTATTGATGACCATTTCTAGGGCTGTTGAGAACTTTGGGGTGCAGAAAATTTTGCCATACTACAGGTAGGAAAAAACAAGGTAGGAGGTTAATCGTGTTTCTGTTGAAACAACTGTTAATCCAGTGTGATCTAGAAGGTTGTGAGCTCATAGTCAGTGGCTTTTTTCATTTGAAATATTTGCCTGGGTTTTTTTTTGGGGGGGGGAGGGCGGGCGGAGTTACCAAATGTCATAGAGCTTGTTTATTTAGCTTTGTTAGGATGTGAGCGATTCTGTAATGTCATTTCCCTCCAGATTTTCCCATTTTCTTTTTCCTCTAGAAATTTGAGTGATCATAGAGCAACTCGTTATGAAATCCTGGAATTGGAATCCTTCTGCAGTCCATATGAATTAAGAAAAAGTAGTAATTTGTCTTGGCTGATGTGTCTAACTTGTAGCCACATTGGAGAGCTGAGGAGCAACCACTCAGAAGGGGCAGTTATCTGGGTTATGACTTCTCCTTTGCCACTTTTTGCCTCACTAGGATGAGGCAGCTACATGGAGGTGATGCATCACAGCCAGAGGCAGTTTCCACTTACCTACAGCCCAGGACAAGCAGCTAGGCTCTGACTGTGCTAGGGAAAAGGGATAAACAATTTTCCATGTGCACTGGATGACAGTAAGAGTAGATGGAGACTTAAGAGCCTTGAAAATCCTCTTTCTGACTCATTCCCAGTGTATGGCTTAAGTTAAGAATAAGAAGGAAGAAAATGGGGAAAAGGCAAGAAGCAGCTGCTGAAGGAAAGAAGGGGGCAGGGCAAAGCTTTGAAAGGGAAAATGGGAACAGAGGAAAATAGCAGCATGGGGAGGGTGGAGCTTAGGATTCCCAGGCATCTGGTTTTTCGACCAGAATGCCCAGTTGAAAAGGGACCTGATGGCTCTGGTCAGCACAGCAGTGGGGGGCCAGGGCTAAGGCAGGCCCCCTGCCTGCCCTAGCTCTGTGCGGCTCCCAGAAGTAGCCACCAAGTCCTTGCTGCCTCTAGGTGCATGGGCGGCCAGAGAGGCTCCACATGCTGCCTCCACCCCAAATGCTGGCTCTGCAGCTCCCATTGGCCAGGAACTGTGACCAATGAGATCTGCGGAGGCAGCACCTTCAGGCATGAGGGCAGCATGTGGAGCATCCCTGGCTGCTTCCTGGGAGCCACAATAAGCATCACTGTGACACACACACACACACACACCCCTGCCCCAGTCCTGAGCACCCTCCAGCACCCTTGTCCCCACCCCAGAGCCCACACCCACACCCCAGAGCCCTCACCCTCCTGCACCCCAACCTCCTTCCCCAGCCTGGTGTGTGTGAGTGAGGGTGGGGGAGAGTGAGTGGTGGAGGGAGGGAGGATGGAGCGACCAAGGAGTGGGGCCTTAGAGAAGGGGCAGGGCAGGGCCTCAGGGGAGGAGCAGGGCAAGGGGTGGGGCAGAGATGTTCTGTTTTATGTGATTAGAAAGTTGGCAACTCCAGTGGAGCTAGGCCTAGACATTCAAAAATGACTTGGGACATACTGATTAATGTGTGATCTGCCTGAGACATCCTCATTTTCAGAGGGCAGTTCTCAGCACTTTCTCCAAATCAGGCCACTTTAGAGTCTGAGTTTGGGCAACCAAAAGCTGAGGCAACTGAACTCTCTAATCACTTCTGGAAAAACTTGGCCTCATAGTAAGATTGGGGAGAGACAGAGTTAGAGGACAGAGAATAATAAAGACAAAAACCAATGCAAAGTGAAGAAAAAAGGGATGGAGATAGAATAAGATATCTAGAAAGTGGGAAATAATACGCAGCTTTAAATTTAATTCTGGGGCAGATTTTCAAATGTAGATGGTCTTTTTTTCCCACATAAAGTTGCACGTACCTAACTTGTTTACAAATACTTCTGCCAGCAGAATCTGGTCCATAATTTCATGTCATTCTGGATTTATTAATGGATCTACATTTTCTTTAGCATGTTTACCCCTTGGTGTATTAACCAAGGCAGGAAATACAACTTGCTGCTAGTAGTATGAAAATACAGGGAGAGCAACAAGGATTTTATTAGAAGAGATGGACCTTGTCTTTCCACTCCAATGCCACTTGCACTAGCAATCTGAATAATTATTGAATCAATGAGGCTGTTTGTGTAAATAAAATGAGCGGGATACAGGGCCCAATCCTACTCCCACTGAAATGAGTGGGAGTTTTGACATCTACTTCTTGATCTCTAGAGAGTTCTGAGCACTACCATCTGTATGGAACAAATTTTCCAAGGTGTTCAAAGGTGTATCCATAGCTGTACAATAACACAGACTTTCCCCCATCCTTATTAAATATTGCTCTTGGCAATACTTTAACAACAACAGTGAAAGCTTTAACTCAGCACTAAAAACATAATTTTAAGTTTGGCTTGACTACCATAGCACATAGTAGCTTCTATTGAGATTCTAAATGGCTTCTATCATGGTAGCTGAGTAACTCACAAACACTAATATACCCAGATATCCTAGCAAGTGACCCACATCTACATGCTGAAGGGTTTTTTCCCACCTTCCTCTGCAGCATGTTGGTGCAGGTCAGTTGCCAGGATTATCTGAATATATCTCACTTAATCATTCCCCTGCCATTGCGAGGGCTCCAGGGCACTGGTGCACCTCAACCCCTCCTATTCTCTGCCTGAGGAACATAATAGTCTAGTGTCTGGTGGACTGTAATGCTTTGGTCTAATTTCAGTTGTTGGATTTGGGAGTGGGGGGGGTTGGTTGGTATTGGTGCCTTGTGGTTTACACGTCAGAGTAGATAATCTGACGGCCCCTTTGGCCTTAAATCTATTAATAGTCACACTTCATCTTCACATCACACTTGTAAGCAAAAGAAGCATTACCTCCATTTTACAGATGGGAGCGGAGGCACTGAGAGTTAAAGTGACTTGCCCAAGGTTGCAGAGTAAGTGTATTGCAGAGCTGGGAACTGAAGCCAGAACATCTGGGTCCCAATCCAGACCCTTAACCAAACAAACAGCCTTCCTTTCAGCAATGAAATCTCTAGAATTGCTAAAAAACTAAGGAGGATGCTGAGGCCCCGATGAACATTTCCATAGTATAATTGTATGCAATCAGAGCATCTTTCTGCAACAAGAATTAAACTCCCATCAAATGACAACAAAAATCATAGCAGTCAGCCCTCAGCCTTTTTGTGTCTGTAACTCCCTTTGACATCAATAGGAACTGTGCATACACAAGGAGCAGAGAAATGGACCCACAGTGTGTCATAAATATTCATTTCTTTAAGGGAAGAAAGGGACCATTTGATCATCTAGGCCTAGTCTACTCCTAAAATGTAGGTCAGCATAGCTGCTGCGGTCAGGTGTATGAAAAATCCCCACCCTTGAGCAGGGGCGGCTCTACCTTTTTGGCCGCCCCAAGCAGTCATGCGCGGGAGGCGCCCCGGAGCCGCGGGAGCAGCGGACCTCCCGCGGGCATGACTGCAGAGGGACCGCTGGTCCCGCGTGGCTCGGCTGGACCTCCCGTGGCTGCGGATGGTTCGCGGGTCTGGCGGCTCCGCTTGAGCTGCCGCAGTCATGCCTGCGGGAGGTCCAGCGGAGCCGCAGGAGTCATGCCTGGGGCTGGTCCAGTCATCCCGGGGCTCCGGTGGACCTCCCGCAGGCATGACTGCGGCAGGTCCGCCGGCCCAGCCTGCCGCCCCCCCCGGCTGCAGGGGACGGGCCGCTCCTCGGCTCGCAGCGGCAGGATGAGCTGGGGCCCCAGCCTTTTGCCGCCCCCTAGATTTTGCCGCCCTAGGCACCAGCTTGTTTTGCTGGTGCCTAGAGCCGCCCCTGCCCTTGAGTGACTTAGCTATGCTGATCTGAGGTGCAGATAGGTCAATGGAAGAATGCTTTTATCATGTGGGGAGGTGGGTGTTCCTACACCAACAGAAAAAACTCCTTCCGTCACTGCATCTACCCTACAGAGTTATTCCAGCCTAGCTATGATGTTGTAGTTATGCTGGTATAGTCCCTGTAGTATAGACTGTCTAATCTCCTGTATATCACAGGCCATTAGAGTTCATCCAGTTACCCCAATATTTGTGCAAGCCAAGCTAGCTTGTAGACATTCCAGCCTCCGTTCTTCTAAGCATATCTTTGAATCTAAAAGAGGTATCATAAATAAAGCCACAACTATGATTATCAAGCACTTATTTCTTTCCTATTTGTCTTTGTCATGTTTTGATATCTATGTCTAAAAACATGAGATTGCCAAGCAATCAGATGTTCACAAGGTAAAGCTTATACTTGAGCATTTATTTATCTTTCTAGATATTTACTTAAGATAATGAAATTTAGATAGGACATGACACAGTTGTTCTAATCTATATGGCCATTGCACTGGTTAGATTCAATACGATTGTTCATTTCTGCAGAAAAAAAGAAAATATTTTGCAAAGAGTGTGCTCTAAGGTTACTTCATTCTCCATGGAATACAGTATCTGTCTGGTTGAGCAGGTTCACACCTCTTTACCACCTTACCATATTGAGTTGCTAAATTGAATTCCTGTAACAGGAACATTTCTATCAGCTAAGCTTCACCCCAGTACCTTATAGAGCTAAGAAAGATAGTCAGCTGAGTACCCTATTCAATAAACACTCAGAAGACCTAGGGTCAGTTCCTGGTTCTGATACAGACTTCCTATGTTACCACTGGCAACTCACTTAAGCTAACCTGTGCCTCAGTCTTCCTCCTGTAAAATATACCCCCTCTCCCAATCACAGGGATGCTGTGAATATAAAATCCATAATTGCAAGGTGCTCAGGAACTACAGTGTCCAGGGCCATTCCAAGAAGTGACAGAATTTCATAATTGAAGAAATTTTTGATAAGACTCTGACTCTAGAGGGCTACCTGGGAGGCTGAGGTCTGTGTTCTTAAAATAGAATTTAAATGGTTTTATATTTATACTGATGTATTGTATTTTACTGTACACTTTTTAAAAAAATGTGGGGGGTTTCAATCCAACAGACTGACCTCAGAGCATGTCTTCTTATATTGACATATTAATTTTGAAGTTGAAGGTTGTGTCTTCCAAGAAGAGTAAGTCTCCTCTGAACATTGTAGAGGTGAGGCAAGACTAGACTCCAGAAAGGAGAGAAGAGTTATGGGGGATCCTCCCAGTGATTACTGACTTTCTACCATTTATTACCCAGGGGAATAATAGTTTGCATTTCTGTCACACTTTTCATCCAAGAATCCTTAGCATTGTTAATATTATGACCTGATTTTTCCCACATGCTGGTAGAAATCAAGAGTAATACCACTGAAGTGAATGGAGTTGCACTACTGCAATCAGATGTAAATGGAAAGAATCCCTGCCTCACAGGGACAAATCCTTTCCTGCACTGCTTACAGGATGGCACATCTATGCACCACCCTATACGCAGGGCAAATGTCTAATCTAATGTTTCAGAGGGGTAGCCATGTTAGTTTGTATCAGCAAAAAATGAGGAGTCCTTGTGGCACCTTAGACTAACAAATTGATTTGGCATAAGCTTTCATGGGCTAAAACCCACTTCATCAGATGCATGGAATGAAAAATACAGTAGCCAGGTGGCTTACTGTGAGGTTTTAACTGATTCACACTGTAGAGAGAAGGATACAATAGATAGCCTATGATTTCAAACTCTCCATGAAATAGCACTTAAGCCAACAGTCCCAGTATCAACTGAGTATGTTAATGGTTTTGCATAACTTGCACAGCATTATATAGCTGCTGAACAAAGATAGTTCTCTAGTTATTGAGGGGTATTCTGTTTCTTCCAATATATCTAAGTTTTTAGATTTCCACTACAGCTTCTTACAGAGAGATAATCAAGTCACCACATCTAAGAAGCATTTAATATATGATCCAACAATGTGCAAAAGGCAAGGGAAGTATGCAAATGGTATTTTTGCAAACTAGCAAGGAGAGAATATTTCAATGGTCCATCCTTTGTCTTATTTTAATATATTTATTATAATAAGGCAAAGTGTCATATAAAAGTCAACCCAAAATTAATCTAAAGGATGAAAGTTTAAATGAAACATTTTACCTTCTCAAACCAACTCATTTCAACACCATAGATATAAAATCAAAACTATTCTTTTTCCCATAAAAATATTCTGCACAATTGACATTCGCACAAAACATTTTAATTTCAAGGAAACTGCATTTTTCAATGGAAAACTGTTCCATTGAAAAAGTTTTGACTAGCTCTATAAGGGAGGTAAAATTAAATTAACTACCGGAAAAAAAAGGGCATTTTAGCCAAGCAGTTTTTCCTCTGCTTTTGTTTCCATATGAAAAATCATTACCTTTTAAAAGGTAAAAATAGTAGAGGGTGTAACCATAGAAACTCTTTAGTCATAAGTAAAATATATTTAGAACTATACTACATACAGCCCCAAAATATCAACAGTTATTAGCGGGCAAAGATGACAAACATGAATGTAATTCTCTTGAAATAAACTGTGTTGGGAAACTAATCACAGGTCTTAAGTCACCTTCTGAATGTGCAAATCCGTAATTCCTCTTGCAGTGGCAGAAAAGTACATATCCTCCTTTGCAGTCTCATATCCTTTGCATGGAAGAAATATAACATCATAAAGTCAGATGTCTGGCATTTGAGAGGAGTTATCCTGCAGGTCACATTCTTTTTTTGACTCCCAATCCTGCTTTTAAACAGATAGTTCATTTTTCTACTTCCTACATAAATGGCCACAAGGGCATTGAAGTTTTACCGAACAATATTCAGAGCTTGACTACAGATGGCATGAATGTTTTTGCAGCAGGAATAGAACCTAGGTTTTAAGTATCTATCCAGTTGTTTGTTCAAGGGCCAAAGTCATAATTTTCGGAGCCCAAAAGTATTAAAAACTGTTTTCCATGTTTCTTATTGCTTTCATTCCTCCACACTTTCAGATTTTCACCTCATCCCACTTGTTCACACCTTTTGTCTATTTTTACTATCTTGAATAATTAGTAGTTTTCTCATTTTTAAGTGTTTTTCTGCAAACAGTATAATGTGTCATCTTCTTATTTATCTCCACCAGCTCAGGTAGGGGCAGGTGACTAGGCAATAGAAGTCAGGACAGCAAGCAGATGAGGTGAGCATCTGGGTGTCCTTTTTGAGGAGTGGGTCTCTGGTCACTGAAGAATACTGTGCTCAGCGCCACCCACTAATTCATGCTCTCTCCTCACCCAGTCAGCCACTGCTAATCCCCACACTCTGTTCACTTGCAGAATGACCACTACAATACACAACCCCTCCACTCATCCTTCCCTCCACACTACCGCCACTCAGATGCCTAACATACAGGACCCCCCCCCTCACATATGCCTCAACCCCTCAGTCCCCCATCCACATGACCACTTCCTCACCAGGGGAAGGATAGCTCAGTAGTTTGAGCATTGGCCTGCTAAACCCAGGGTTGTGAGTTCAATCCTTGAGGAGGCCACTTAGGGATCTGGGGCAAAAATTGGTCCTGCTAGTGAAGGCAGGGGGCTGGACTCAATGACCTTTTGAGGTCCCTTCCAGTTCTAGGAGATTGGTATGTCTCTAATTATTACCTTTTATATTACCTATTACTCACTCTCCAGCCCCCTCCAAAACTCATGCCAGCACAACTCTCCTGGCAATGCCAGGGGGGATCTTCTTCCCATCTCAGAGACCAGGAAAAGGGTCAAGGATAACCAGGAACTCCTTCTTTCCTGGTCCCCTCTGAGGAGCCAGGGCTTCTCTTCACAGCACACTGAGGAAGAGCATTATCCTTCCCTTCACTAAGTATTCAAGACAAGGGACCCTGGGGGGTTCAGCAAGTCACTGGCAGGCAATATTTGCGGTGGACTCATGTGTGTCTTTCCCTTGGCTAGCTCCTTCCCCTCTCAGCCAGTATCAGGCTCTGGAAGAGAAAATATCGTAAATAGCAGTCTAAAACACCTAAAACTACCAGGATGTTTTCCCTGGGAACAACTTGCCTGAAAGGGGGCAGCAAGGTGTGCAGAGTAGCTAGAGCCAGGCTCCATCATCCCTACTCTCCAACAAGCAGAGCTGGCTAGACATGCAAAGAGGGGTATGTTGTACTCCTTAAGGCGCTCTAGCAAACTGCACTCATCCCAGTGCAACTGAGGAGGCATCCTGCCCGGGAGTGCTCCATGCTAGGCCATGTAGTTCTGCCGGGCCCCTTGCTACCAGCTGTGGTAAATGTCACTTCTTCCCTGATCCTGGACCTTTGAAGTAACTGAGTTATGCTAATGGCTTCATCAGGGAGAGGATCAGTTCCTTAAGTAGCATCGCAGCTCCATTCAGGATCAGCAGGAAAGAAAATATACTTCCCCCAGATTTTTGTTCAGATTTGAGTCCATTGGAATAAGTGAGCCTCAAAGCAGTTAGCTCCATTAATGTTGAAAAGGATAATCTATCTCATTCATATTTAATGAGAGGGATCAGCCAAGTATTAACATGACACAGAATCTCACTAATGCTTTCTGACTGTAAATACCATTTAATGCCTTTGTGGAATAAGTCTGAACTGCTCCACACTGTAGTTGAGCAAACAACCTCTGTGGAATCTCTCTCCAAGTAAACCATAATACCAGCGGAGTCTGAAACTTATATTAGCAGAGCTAGCAATCTCAAAACTTGCAGTGGGTTTGGTTAGAATTAGGCAAAGTGGTTTGAGTAAAATTCAAACTGGACCAAACCTTTGAGAGGAGCAGGGCTTTGTGGTGAGAGAGGAGGAGCAGTGTATCAGCATGGGGCATTTCTGTCAGGCAACAGAGGAAGCTGGATGTGGGAGGAGGGGAGAACCAGCGATAATTCTGTTCCATTTCACTGAAAGAGTAAGATATCAAAGTAATGGAAGAGTATAAATGGTCCATTCTATAAGTCAAATGTGAGAACTGTGCTGTAAAGTATTTATTTGCCCTTATGAAACGAAATTAAAAAATACTCATTGTTCTGATTTTTGTTTTCTCTTCAGAACCCTACATGGCACACTTTTTGCTGCTTATTTGTATAACAGTAGTAGCTAGAAGGGAACTGGCAACAGTGCACCATTGTGCTAGGTACTATACAGACACATGGGAAGTGACAGTCCTGCTGAGTCCTAACTGGTTAGGAGTTCCTGAAATGAATCACACAGATGCTGTCTATAATTTTACAGTAAGATTCCATAGACCGCTGGTTTAATCGTGCAGCTCAGAACACAGCAGGCAGCTTCTCCATTTGTAGCTAACTCACCTCGCTATGCAGACACATGGGAAGTGACAGTCCCTCCTGGAAAGATCATTACCAACCAAATAGAGAAGACCGACAAAGGATGAGAGAAAGACAATACTATTATCCCTATTAGGCATAAGTGATTAAGTGACTGAACCAAAGTTACACAGGAGATCATTGACAGAGCCCAAAAGTGACCTGGAACTCCCGAGTCCCGGTTCAGTGCCTTAACCCAAAAGGTGTGTGTGTGTGTGTGTGTGTGTGTGTGTGTGTGTGTGTGTGTGTGTGTGTGTGTGTGTGTGTGTGTGTGTGTGTGTGTGTGTGTGTGTGTGTGTGTGTGTGTGTGTGTGTGTGTGTGTGTGTGTGTGTGTGTGAAACAACAACAAATTATTTCAAATATACTCCAACATTAAGGTCTCAGTATTAAGAAAAATCCCAAATTAAGGTTGAATGTTCATCTTTTTAATAAAGTGTTTATTGAATTTGAAGTAAGAGAAAGCATAACATGAAGGCTACCAGAAGACAAGCAGGGAATGTTTTAGTCTGATAACTGATGTGATCTGCTATACTTAATTGTCTAACCAATTTACATTTAAACACATTAACTCATTAAAAGGAAAATAAAAACCTTGTAGATGAGAGCCTAATGATGAAAACATGTATAAATTGTGAATTATCAGAAATTCCAGATGAGAATGGAAGTCTCTAGTGTGCAGAGGTGTTTGGGTTTCAGTCTAGTAGAGAATTGAATAGATGAAAGGGTTAGCATTAGACACTGTATCTAGTGTCATTAACTTAACACAGGAAATCAGGTACTTTTTCAAGTTGCAGACTTACGTTAATAAACTAGTTTAGATTAAAGGGAAGATTTTGTTTTTTCCTCTTACCATACACAACTTTTTACTTCAGAGGAATAGCTTGTAGTTCCAGTTTTTCAATGACAGGCACTTCTCAGATTTCCAGCACTAAGTGATGCGCTTTCTGGCTACCATAAAGGTAGAATTAATAAATTTTGTTTTATACTGAAGAATTCCTTGTGGAATCCCACAGCTCTAGAGGGCACCTTGGCAAAGGAAATAGTTCAGGTCCACTGCAGAAATAGGGGCTAACATGGGCCTGTCCACAAAGGATGCAGAGTCCTGCTCCATTACAAGCTCTGTGTAACAGTATGGAAACAATGGGAGAAAGTAGGGGAAGGGAGGGACCAGAGGATCCACTGCTGCACAGATCTTCCCGTCCTCCCACATGAATCAAAGGGAAATGTTGTTTGTTGTTCTTGATGCATGTTTTGCTGTTTCCCAGTATCTAATTAAAATGGACAATACCAAAACATGAACAATTAGATGTGCCCTTAAGTCTTACTTCTCTGACATAGCAATGGGATTGTTGGGCAAAGAAAAGCTATTTTTGAGATGTTAAGTACAACCTGTCACACACTTAAAAAAAAATAAATGTAGAGTCTGTCATTACATTTGCGATAACAGCATGTGCTTCATTCCATTGGGATTCTTACCACTTGGTAACAAGAAGAAAATAGAAATACTCACTAATTTCTATTTTCTTTTCTTGTATTATCCACAGGGATTAGAGATTTGTATTTATGTGGTGAAAATATTCATTGTTATCTCTTATTCTTAGCTGTTGCAGTGGTCTCGTACATGTGATGGGCTAACGCCAAGACCTAGTGAGGTTGGGGAATTAAATTTATTTCTTGCTTTGCTTTTATTGATTTAGCTCAGACCCTTATCAGACTTTGAATGCATATTGTGACAGTTTAGCATGATCTAAAATTCTTCACATATCATCTTAATGTTCTAGGCTTAACTATTCAGTATTTTTTTTTCAAATCACTATTTCGTAAGGTTCTGCATTTTCATTAGATCAGAATGTTGCCGTTATTTTAAAAATAAATTTAAAAATATCATCCATCCCAAATACAATTTTTGGGAAAAAAAACATTTTTCTTTATTAGATATTCCAATTCAAGTAATTTCTAACCATTTGCCCTAACCTCATTTTGCAAAGTTTCCTATCATGCCAGATTACTGACATTTACACTTAAAACCCTTAGAAAGGCAGAATGGATCTTTTACTTATTTATTTTATTATGAGAGCGCAAGCATACAAAACAAAGCTCGTCTTCAAAGGTTCTCCTGTCTACTTCTGGAGCAAAGTCAAGATGTCGATTTTGATCGATAAGTAGTGTATGGGTCCAGCTTACACAAAGGCTGGCTTCTTCCCTGCAAGCTACTGATGCACTCAAGATTTAACAATCTGGGAAATGGTGTGTGGGGGGGTGCAGTTTCTGACACGAACTTTAAGGCCTGGTATGAGTCTTTCATACATTCACCTGAGAAAGTTCAAGGTGGTGATAAGGAGGATATGGCGTTTGTGGGGCAGGGAGAACTTCTAATTAATATGGAGTTGTCTGTTTATTTTATTCTTTGGTACATGCACCTAGAGTGAAATTCATCCCTGTGCAGAAAGCCTATAGCAATTTATTAGACAGGTACTTTTAAAAAAAAATAAAAACAAATTAAATATGCAGCACTATTAATTTAAATGGCCAGCTAAAGCCTTGTTGGTGTTCTGACTAGAGATGGACAAAAACATTTGGATGATTAGTTTATTTGCCAAAAAATACAGTTTTGAGTCAACCAAAAAAAATTCACAAATTTGTATAGAATTCACCACATAGTTCTGACCACATCAAAGCATTTCAACTTTGTTTGGCAATGTTGGTTGTTTCCTGGCTCACTGACTCTTATTCATAATTCATACTGGCAATTCAGTCATCGAGCCAGGATAAGAATAAGAATGACTCTCTAGTCTGGTAAATAGGGCTTTGGGGAGGTGAGAGGCCCTAGTTCAAGTTCCTGCTTCAATGACTATTTACTGTAATTATTTAAAAACAGTGCAACAGCTTCAAGAGGAGAGACTAGGGTGACCAGTCAGCAAATGTGAAAAATCAGAACAGTAGGTGGAGGTTAATAGGAGTCTATATAAGAGAGAGACCCAAAAATCAGGATTGTCCCTATAAAATTGGGACATCTGGTCACCCTAGGAGAGACTAAGGGTATGTCTACACTACAAGAGTAGTTCGATTCAACTTAATTCGAATTTGTGGAATCGACCTTACAAAGTCGAATTTGTGTGTCCACACTAAGGACACTAATTCAACTTTGTGAGTCCACACTAACGGGGCAAGCGTCGACTTTGGAAGCGGTGCACTGTGGGCAGCTATCCCACAGTTCCCGCAGTCTCCGCTGCCCATTGGAATGCTGGGTAGAGCCCTCAATGCCTGCTGGGGGAAAAAAATGTGTCAAGGGTGCTTTTGGGTAACTGTCATCATTGAACCGTCACTCCCGCCGGCGGGAAATCAGTTCGCGCACTTTTCCTGTTAGTGACAGCGCGGACGCCACAGCACTCCACTGCGATCATGGAGCCCGCTGCGATCATCGCTGCATTTATGGCCGTTGTCAACTCCTCGCACCTTATCGTCCACCTCTTCAACAGTCAGATGCTGAGAAATCGGTCGAGTAGGCTCCGGCAGCGCGGTGAGGACATGAAGTCACGGAGTGGCACAGACCTCTCAGAAAGCATGGTACGCCACGCCGTGGAGATCATGGTGGCAATGGGTCATGTTCATGCTATGGAACGGAGATTCTGGGCCTGGGAAACAAGCACGGACTGGTGGGACCACATAGTGCTGCAGGTCTGGGATGAATCACAGTGGCTGCGAAACTTCTGCATGCGTAAGGGCACATTCCTTGAACTGTGTGATTTGCTGTCCCCTGCCCTGAAGCGCAAGGACACCCGGATGCGAGCAGCCCTGAGTGTGCAGAAGCGAGTGGCCACAGCCCTCTGGAAACTTGCCACGCCAAACAGCTACCGGTCAGTAGCAAACCACTTTGGCGTGGGCAAATCTACCGTGGGGCTTGCTGTGATGCAAGTAGCCAACGCAATCGTTGAGCTCCTGCTCTAAAAGGTAGTGGCCCTGGGAAACGTCCAGGTCGTCATAGATGGCTTCGCCGCGATGGGATTCCCAAACTGCGGTGGGGCTATAGATGGGACTCACATCCCTATCCTGGGACTGGCCCACCAGGCCAGGCAGTATATTAACAGAAAGGGCTACTTTTCAATGATGCTGCAAGCACTGGTGGACCATAGGGGACGCTTTACCAACATCAACGTCGGGTGGCCGGGCAAGGTTCATGACGCGTGTGTGTTCAGGAACTCTGGTCTGTTTAGACGCCTGCAGGAAGGTAGTTTCTTCCCGGACCACAAAATAACTGTTGGGGATGTGCAGATGCCTACAGTGATCCTCGGGGACCCAGGCTACCCGCTAATGCCCTGGCTCATGAAGCCCTATACAGGTGCCTTGGGCAGTGACAAGGAACTCTTCAACTACCGGCTGAGCAAGTGCAGAATGGTGGTGGAGTGTGCTTTCGGACGTCTCAAGGGGAGATGGAGGAGCTTACTGACTCGCTCGGATCTCAGCGAAACCAATATCCCCATTGTTATTGCTGCTTGCTGTGTGCTCCACAATCTCTGTGAGAGCAAGGGGGAGACCTTTATGGCGGGATGGGAGGTTGAGGCAAATCGCCTGGCTGCTGATTACGCTCAGCCAGACACCCGTGCAATTAGAAGAGCCCAGTGGGAAGTGCTGTGCATCCGAGAGGCTTTGAAAGTTTCTTTACAGAGAAGCTGAACGTGCCCCTGTTTCAGTTACTGTTGACTTTCTTTTGCGGTTACATACCCTGTTCACCACGTATCCCCCATTCCAACACACGTTTAAAAATAAAGCTAATGGAATATTGTTAATTAACAACGTTTTCTTTACTAATGAATTCACGTTAAAGGGTTGAAACAGGGATGCAGACTGTGGTGGGTAGGGTGTGCAGTGATGTACAGACCGCTTCTACACTCGAGGAATGACAGGCTTCTGCTCCTAGAGCGGTCTGCAGTGCCGGACTGGTTGTTTCAACGGAGCCTGACATCCCTCCTTTTTGGGACTCTGTGTGCGGGGGCTCTGTGGCCTTGTGGCGGGGGAGGACTGGGGGAGGACGGTTACAGGTGGGTGTGCAGGAAGGGGTGAGGGGGTTCAGGCTCTGGGCTGGGTGTGGGGGCGTAGGAAGGGGTGAGGGGTGTGTGGGAAGGGGGAGGAGGTGTAGGGGGATGAGGGCTCTGGCTGGGGCTGAGGGTTTGGGGCATTGGAGAGGCTCAGGGCTATGGTGGAAGGGCAGGGTAAGGGCAGCCTGCCTTGCCATTTGTGGATGGCAGGCGCTAGGACCCTGGGGCAGCAGACAGCATTTCTGCGGGGAGACGCTCTACTGTCAGGCAGGGACGCAGCGCGGCGGGGCGGGGGGAGACCCGTGGGGGCCAGGGCCCGATCCAGGCAAGGCCGGGGGAGAGACCAAGCTCCAAATATAGCTGGAGCAGGGCACCTGCCACCTATGCACAGAACATGAAAAACACCTCCCAGACTGACCAGGGTGCCTAGTGACTGCACTGTGTGTGTGACCTGCTGTAGATCCTGCCCCTGTGTCTGTACCCTGGTAATGATGACTGTCCTATGCAATTACCAAACCCCTCCCCCCCCTTCACACAAAGTCTTCTGTAAAGATAAATGATGGAAACAGTAATGAACAGCAAACTATTTTTAATAATCAACTACAGAGTTAGTGGATGAAACTCGGATTTGGCCTTGGGTGACCCAGAAAGGGAAGGACTTCTCAAAATTTAGCGAATGAGAGCTTTTTGGTACTTGAGCACTCTGCTGGGGTGGAATGACAGTGTTCACGGCCCTTGGCACACCTCCTTCTTGTTATTTTGGGTGAGGGGGGTATTGGACTTTGTGGCGGGGGAGGGCGGTTGCAGATACAGTGCAGGGGGGCTCTGTCCTCCTGCCTGCGGTCCTGCAGAACATCCACAAGGCGCCTGAGCGTGTCCGTTTGCTCCCTCATTAGCCCAAGCAGCGTTTGAGTCGCCTGCTGGTCCTCCAGACGCCATCTGTCCTCCCGTTCGCTGTGTGAGCGCTGCTGCTGGGAGAGGTTCTCCCTCCACTGGCTCTGCTGGGGCGCCTTGGCTCGGGAGCAGCCCATAAGTTCTTCGAACATCTCATCCCGTGTCTTTTTCTTGCACCGCCTAATCTGCGCCAGCCTCTGTGAGGGGCATGCTGGAGCAGGTCGGGATACAGTTGCAGCTGTGTGATGGGAAAAAGGGATTGACTTCCTTATAAAGATACATTTTTGCAAAGAAGAAACATAGTCTAGTCAGTCTCTGTGAACAAGACCATGCACAGCACCTATCTCATGCGCACTCACTCAGGGAAAGTTTGAATTTTCGGAATTCGCTTTCATTGCCTGGGGGATTGCACTGCAGACCAGACAAGCGGGGCAGGACAGCAGAATCCGTGGAGCAGCCAGGCATGGTAAGCCAAAGACTTTTGGCTGCTTAAAAGTCAATGTATACCACTGTCCTCTTGCTGCAGGCAATCCTGAAAGCATAAACTCTGCCCCTGTTCCACCCCCTCGCGTCTGTTCCATGGGAAAGATCCCTGTATGCTGCCACTCTGCAGCCTCCACCATGTGGCTGTAAAGTGACGCTTCTTGTTATGCAAAGGAACAGTGAAGCACTCACAATACTAATAGTAAACAAATTACTCTAATTAAATGCAGGAGTCTCTGAGCGAGATCATCCTGAGGAGGGTCACAGAAAGAGATAGAGAGCGCATGCTGCGTGAAAGCGAGCACAAACCAGGGGCCTATGCTGCCATGCTCGTTGAGGCAATGGTCCCGGAGTACCAGATGAAAGCCTGGCGCAGAAAAGTGTGCTACTTCGGAGCACCCAATAATGCAGCTCTCCCCAGGAACCTCATGCAGAGGCTTTTCGATTACCTCCAGGAGAGCTTCTCGGAGATCTCCCAAGAGGATTTTTGTTCTATCCCCATATATATTGACCTTCTTTTCACATAGTTAATATTCCTGCTCCATTAAAAATAAATGTTAACATGTTTAAAGCACTTACAGACTGATCCTTCCCCTGATTCAGGGTCCGGGGTAACGGCTGGGGAGGGTTGGTAGGGGATCTCAGTGAGGGTGATGAAGAGATCCTGGCTGTCTGGAAAATCAGCGTTGTAAGCGCTGTCGACTGCCCCCCCCCCATCTCCTTCCTCATCTTCCCCGTCTGCGAACATCGCCGAGGAACTGGCCGTCGACACTATCCCATCCTCAGAGTCCACGGACACTGGTGGGGCAGTGGTGGCAGACACACCGAGAATGGCATGCAGTGCCTCGTAGAAGTGGCATGTCTGGGGCTGGGCTCCGGAGTGTCCGTTTGCCGCTTTGATTTTTTGGTAGCCTTGTCTCAGCTCCTTGACTTTCACGCGGTACTGCATTGTATCCTGGCTGTATCCTCTGAGTGCCATGGCTTTGGAGACCTTCTCGTAGGTCTTTGCATTTCGTTTGTTGGAGCGCAGCTCCAAAATCACAGACTCATCGCCCCACACAGCAATGAGATCCAAGACTTCCTGGTCAGTCCATGCTGGGGCCCTCTTTCTACTCTGAGATTCCCTGGACTCCTCTGCTGGAGAGCTCTGCATCATTGCCAGTGTTGCTGAGCTCGCCACAACGTCCACACAGGAAATGAGATTCAAACTGGCCAGACAGGAAAAGGAATTCAAATTTTCCCGGGGCATTTCCTGTGTGGCTGGTCAGAGCACCCAAGCTCGGACTGCTGTCCAGAGCGTCAACAGAGTGGTGCACTGTGGGATAGCTCCCGGAGCTACTAAGGTCAATTTGCATCCACACCTAGCCTAATTCGACATAGCCATGTCGAATTTAGCGCTACTCCCCTCGTCGGGGAGGAGTACAGAAGTCGAACTAAAGAGCCCTCTATGTCAAATTAAATGGCTTCCTGGTGTGGACGGGTGCACGGTTAATTCGAATTAACGCTGCTAAATTCGAATTAAAGTCCTAGTGTAGACCAGGCCTGAGAAAACACATGAACCAGAATATTCTACGGCCCACCGGTTAGGACATTGATCTAAAATGTGGGGAAACCCACAAGGTTCACTTCCTCCTTTTGGCTGCTGTGGAGAGTTGAGCTAAGGCTTATAAGGGAGGTGGCTCTGCTGCCTCTTCCCACTTTGTGAATCATTGTGCTTGCTTTTTGCCTAAATGCTTAAAAGACGAAATGAAAATTTTCATTTAGATATTAACAAAACATTTTTAGTCAATGTTTTGTTTCAGTAAGTCAATGTTTTGACTCACCAAAAGAAACCCTGAAAAATGTCATTCTTAACCAATTTTTTTCAAAACCGACAGTGAACCAGAAAAAAACATTTGCCCAGCTCTCGTGCTGATGTTCATTATGTGGGTCGTGTTAAAATTGTGAAATGAACTAGATGTTTCAGTTGAAAGAACTAGAATGGCCAAATACTATTGGTTGAATAGCTTATTGTATGAATTTTACAAGCTTATTTGAGTAAATTGTTCAAGTAAAGTTTGTATTTATTCACGCATTTTAATTTCAGTCAACCATATCCCACAAAGTTCACCTGGAACATGTCACCTGTCTGCCTATCACCTCCCTTCCCTTCGCCACCCGTCACCCCAACAAAATCAAAACAGCAAAACCAGTCTGGGCATAAGTGTTTGCAGAATTAAACCCATAATCCCTAACACTACTACAGATAAGGAAGATTATCCTTTAGTTCAAATGGCAGGGAGAAAGAACTCCTGAATTATATTCCCCATTTATTACTCTGAAGTGTATGTGACTACAGATTCAATAGGACCATAGGTAGCCAAGAGAAAATTCTGGTAAATGAAGTTTACCCGTTTCAGATTTGGGGAATATGGAGGTTAGTTTACCCACTTTTTTTTTTAACCACTATGCCACTGATTAGAATGTGTAAAGAACAGACTGTTGGATTAATGTTCAATTGTCAAAAGTAAAAACTTAGCCTGGAAGGTTAAAGTTTGGTAACAAAGAGTGGCATGTAATTCTCCTCCACTAGACATGTATGGACAGTGCTAAGTTTAAATATTTATTGACAAAGTTTTATATTGGCTTTAATATTCCTGAATTAACCTCTTGCAATGCAAAATAAGTAATCAAATTGCTAAGGCAAAAATGATTTACATTGCTAATACTTTAAGCATCCTTTTATTAAATTGTATATAACAATTATTAAAAATGCAGCTTACGGCAAATAAAATAAAGTGTCGACAACAGTAAAAGTTCAGCTTGTATTGAATGAGATGAATTTTTTCCATGTGATAGGAGACGGTTGGTAAGAAATTATTCCCCTCTCTATCTACACAAATGAGCATGTATTAAGGAATGAAGCCTTTTGTCTTAGTATCATGTGCTGTTAAGAAAGCTAGTAGCAGCCACATACCATATTGCATTAAAATCACAGGAAAAACAGCAAAAGTAACAGTGCCAGGTAATCTGTGGATACGCTAGGTAATTTTTGGGGGCTTCACTACTTCTGCTAGCCATGAAAAAAAAATCCAATTTTAGAGGTCTGCAGGGTAAATCTCCACTCTGGTCTTTCTCTCTTCCAACTTGTGACAAACCTAAAATTTCTGTTAATAAATCATACCCTTTTGTGGGGATTCTCTCCCATACAGGGCCAACAGAGTGGGATGATTCCCCTTGCTCAGTTCCATATAAAGATCTGCCCGCATTTTGAAGCTGTCCCACACAGATGTTGAGGGCTCAACCCTAGTACTTTAACTGGCAGCATTAGGAGTGTTCAGCATCTTGCAAGTTCATATTGGCTAATAGTGGGGACTGAACCAGGGACCTCCTGAACTAAAAACATGTCTTTATAGCTGGAACTAAAATATCAGCTTTTCAGTCTGAGAACAGTAAGAGTGCCACCTCCTCTGTGGATTGTGTACAGTTGGGTTTACACACACACACACACACACACACACACATGCACACACTTTACACAAGAATGAATTCTTATCACTGCGATAGAAGTTGCAAGTACTCAGCACTTCTTAGGATTTGGGACACTGACTTCACTGGGAATTATGGGTGCTCAATACTTCTCAGAATATCCAACCCAATCCCCACCCACCCCACCCCCCATTACTTCATATCAAGAGAGAACTTTTGTAAATTTAGGACTAGGATCCCGTGGGAGAACTGTAAATGTCTTGTGTGTTTTCAAATAAAATGCAAGGCATCTAACACTCACTCTGGGGAGGCATGCTATAGAAATGCCAAATTAATTAAATGCCACACCAAAGGCACAATAAAAATTATAAGTACTTTATATAAATAACCACCCAGAGGAATTTACAGGTGTTAAATTAGCTGCAGCCTTTGTTTGAATTATGCAATCCTGAGTTTCAATTTTTTAATTAAGTTTTTTTCTTTTCCAGTAATTCTCAATATGTTTCTGTTGAATCCAGGAATCAATTGAAATACTGTACAAAGAAATGTAATTAAAAATAGATCAGAGCTACATAATTCAAACAAAGCTTGTTCCCTAGTTAGTACAAAGATCTGGATCTCTTCGTAAACTAGGCCCATTCAAACCAAATTCATTTTAATATAGCCGAATGAAAAGTTTTATAAACCTACATAATGGGGAACTGAATCCTGGAAAGCAATGACTCCAAAAAGAATTTAGGGACCCTAAGGGGTAAACAACTGAACATGAGCACCCTCTGCAAAGCTGTGGCAAAAATCCCTGGATGTCTAAATGGGAATGGTGAGTAGGAGTAGGAAGATGATTTTTTATCTCTGTATACAGTGTTAATGATTCCCATACTGGAATACTAGGTATAGTCCTGTATCAGAGGGGTAGCCGTGTTAGTCTGGATCTGTAAAAGCAGCAAAGAATCCTGTGGCACCTTATAGACTAACAGACGTTTTGGAGCATGAGCTTTCGTGGGTGAATACCCACTGTCTTGCATCTGACGAAGTGGGTATTCACCCACGAAAGCTCATGCTCCAAAACGTCTGTTAGTCTATAAGGTGCCACAGGACTCTTTGCTGCTTTTACAGGTATAGTTCTGGCATCCACATTTGAAAAATTGGAGAGCGTGCAGAAAAGAGCCAGAAAAATGATTTGAGGGCCAGAGAATATGCCTCATACTGAGAAACTTAAAGAGCTCCACCTTTTAGCTTATCAAAACAAAGATTGAGAAGTACCTTGATTACAGTGTATAAATATCTTCAAGATGGGGAGGAACTACTAGGTACTAAAAGGCTCCTTAACCTAGTAGAGAAAGGCATAACGAAAACCAAAGACTGGACGCTGAAGCCAGATAAATTCAAATTAGACCCTGACACAGATTTCTATTTCCTAGGGTGAATAACCATTGGAACAAACTACCAAGGGAAATGGTGAATTCACCATCTCTTCATGTCTTCAGATCAAGACTGGGTACCTTTCTGGAAATTATGCTTTATTCAAACAAGTTACGTTTTACTCAAACAAGTTATTGGGCTCAATATAGGAGTAAATGGGTGGAATTTAATGGCCTGTAATAGACAGTAAGTCAGACTAGATGACCTAATGCTTCCTTCTGGCCTTAAACTCTCTAAATCTATGAGCATAAAAGTCTTTAAAATGGCATGTTTGTTTTCTACACATGAAATATCATCTGTGATCCAGTCTGGGGCTGCTCACAGTATGTAAAGTTAAGCATGTGCTTAAGTTTTTTGCAGGATTGGTGCTTAAAACACAATTCATAATTTGTGCTGCAACTTATGTAGCTAAATAAAGTCGTATTACAGTTACAGAATGACTAGCAGTTGGCAAATTGTGCCTAGTTGGTTATGTAATTAGCCTGAATTGTTAATTTTACAATCAAATACACAACCCAAAATTTACATTTGTTGAATATTCAAGTATTTGAGGTAAAAATGCACTTTCACAAGTGTTTACATTAACAAACTGAGTGCTTGAAAGTTCTTAGCTTATCCTCCTGTTTTCAGAATATCAGAGAACTGATAACTATTTTCTCAAACTTACTCCACTTTTTTTTTTTCGCAATATGGTTTGACGGTATCCAATAATCAAAGTCTGAGCTGTGTTGCTTAGTTGTGATTGGTCACATGCTTTTTGACCCATTGCTGGATGAGCATAATTAACAGGGACAGATCTATCTTCCAGTGGAGTCATTGTACTGGCTTACAAAGGGCCTTGGACCAGACCCATAAACCAGGAAGAGGGAGTTAAAATCACAAGTATTTCTTTAACTCCCTTAGAGAGGTAGCAGTTAAGAGGGAAGTGAATAAGCGGCTTAGAAATTGTCTACATGGTGCACTAGTGTACACAAGCTGGTGTGTAAATTCTAGTGTACACTTACACATTGTGCACAAACTAGCCTGTGTAGAACCTGCTGGCATGAACTAAGTTTGCTACTGCATGTTGGGAAAGGAAGTACGGAAGTACTGTTTGAAATGGGACTACATTAATGCACACTAGGGAACTATTCCTGCATGCCAGGAGGGTCCACATAAGCCAGTTAGTGTGTGACACACTAGAATTTACACTCCAGCCAGTGTACTCACACTAACTCACCATGTAGACAGACCTTTAGTGAATTTTATACATTTTTTTCTATGCTAGTAATTTTACAGAGGGTTCTTGAATAAAGGGGTCTGGTTAGATTCTTGTATTGTTCAGCTAACTGCCTCTGTGATCAGTATCAGAGGGGTAGCCATGTTAGTCTGGATCTGTAAAAGCAACAAAGAATCCTATGGCACCTTATAGACTAACAGACGTTTTGCAGCATGAGCTTTCGTGGGTGAATACCCACTTCTTCAGATGCAAGTGGTGGAAATTTCCAGGGGCAGGTTTATATATGCAAGCAAGAAGCAAGCTAGAGATAACGAGGTTAGTTCAATCAGGGAGGATGAGGCCCTGTTCTAGCAGTTGAGTGAAAACCAAGAGAGGAGAAACTGGTTCTGTAGTTGGCAAGCCATTCACAGTCTTTGTTTAATCCTGAGCTGATGGTGTCAAATTTGCAGATGAACTGGAGCTCAGCAGTTTCTCTTTGAAGTCTGGTCCTGAAGTTTTTTTGCTGCAGGATGGCCACCTTAAGATCTGCTATTGTGTGGCCAGGGAGGTTGAAGTGTTCTCCTACAGGTTTTTGTATATTGCCATTCCTAATATCTGATTTGTGTCCATTTAGCCTCTGTGATGGAGCTGAGAGATTTGGAGAACCCTGTCCCACTGTAGGATCCTATACCATGTAAAATTCATAACTACCAGTGCAAATACTTGACTATAAGAGGTTAAAATTCACTTTGAGCATTTATGCAAATAAAACAAAATTACCTGAATGCTGGTGGAAAGTGATCAAATAAAATTGGTGCACACACAGATAAGGTTAATTCATTTTTAAATCCAGACAAATACGTATGGAAAAATGTTGTAGTGTTCATCCAGCTTTAACAAAGACATAAAATTGTACATCTGGATAGATCCTTTTATCCTGAACTATCTCATCTAAAACGTTACATTAAAAGAATGCTAAAGATGCACATTTAAGCATCCAAATCCAGGCATTGACAAAGTTAAGGTAGAATGTGCAACTTTAAATCTGTCCCCTTGTACATCTTAATTGTGATACAGTCTTAATTACATGGTCATATACTATTTCTTGGATAATACTATTGGATAACATATCATTTTTCTGTTATATTAAGCAGACCTGTGTAGCATCCTTACTATGTACTACTCTGTTAATGCCAAACAACCAGCCATAAAAGTCATTTATCTGAAAAGCATGGAGTAGATACACAACAGGCTGTAGGTTAAATGTAACTGAGAGTAATAACGAAAATTTGTTGCTGTGTTTTCAATTCAATAACTGCCTAACCTTGGTGTCTTTCTAAAGTCTACAAGAATCTTTCCATTAATTTCAATGGGCTTTAGATCAGGCCCCCTGTGAATGGAACCCAATGAAAGCTGGCTGTTGATTGAAAATAAATTGTATAATATATGACTTCAGACAAAGACATATTACATCAAAGCACTAAGCACATGCTTAACTCTCAGAACATCAATATTCCCATTGGATTTACTGTAGCATTCAGTCACTAACCATTGAGAGATGGGTTTTTTTGCTTTCTGTGCATAACTATGAAAAATTTTCTGTGAAAGTCTGAAATGAAATAAATTAGAAAATGTATTTTGTCCCCTCCCTTATATTCAAAAATTGCTAAACCAATTTTCCTCAAACTTTCTAGAAACAAAGCAAACAGAAAATAGAATTTACCTTTGAGCAGTGAACAAACCTGGAAAATTTTAGCTCCTAAACTGAAAATTTTGCAAATTTATGACCAAGTGAACATAGGAGATTGGGATGGAAAAAAATCATCTCAGACCTTGGCTGCCATTCCTGCTTTAATAGTAGTAATTATAGCCACCACTCAAATGTGTCATCCCTATGGTGAAATGTGGCAGTTGTACAACAGTGCACAGGAATGCAGGACAGGAACAATTCTGTTTGTAACAAATGCTTTTTTTCTCTGTTGAATTACTGTACTACAAACCCCAATTTTAACAGTTTGATTTTTTTTTTAAAGTGACCATCTACAGTCTGGTGCAGCGCTTTACATTCTCTTTATATAAAACTAACTTGGATTTGTTTTGGCATCTCATTATGACTGATTTCCCAGATTCACCATCCAATTATTTTCTATTTGCATGAATTTGCAACTCCTTATTTTGTAATGTCTAAGTATAGATCCTTCCTTCTCTGAATTACAAATGATTCATAGATTCCAAGGCCAGAGGGCCCATTGTGATCATATAGTCTGACCTCCTGTATAACACAGGCTATATAAGTTCCCCAAAATGATGCTAACTCTTTCACGTAGTCTTGTAGTTATAGGAAGATAATACTACAGTTTTATGGATCAGTGGATGTAAGTGCTATTAAAACAGGTTTTAGGCAAAATGTTTCTGCTTAAGATAACAAAGGGACACTTTGTTTTCCAATGTGGATCTCCTAGCTCCCAGTTGCTACAAATCTCCTAGATATCTTTTGGCCAAACTTTGAACTCAAATAAGTGTGTAGCTCTTACAGAAGCACATGAGAAGTGGATTTCCAATCTTGTGCAGGGGATCCAGCACTTGTCTGCAGGGTGCATGTTTCTGCTAATAATCACCCTTCTATGTGTTGCTGAATGGAGGGGTTTGGTCAGCTATGAAGGCAGTCTGAGTACATTTGCACTGTCTATGAGCCTTAGGAACAAGCTGGAGTTCCTGCTGCAGGAGAAATTTGCTGAAATATCCTTGCAGGATTGTGGGGGAATTAGAATGAAAAGTGATTAGATTCTGAGCCAGAAAGTGGTGATTTCATGGCATAGGTGATCTTAGCCACAACCCTTGCACTGCTGGCAGTGCCAGAGAATTCTGTGCCGTTACCCGCATGGTGACAGTAACGTGGACAAGGAAAGAGAGAAATACTGCATCTGCATTCGTTTTCCTGAAAATCCAGCTAATCACCATAATCCTAAACCTCACATAACAGGAAAGAAACACTACACTATTTTTTCTACAACTGCTGAACCAGACACTTCTCCCCACGCCCTGACCCCCAGCATGTTTCTCTGTACCTTTTCCTTACATAAATGTAAGTTTTAAATAACTTTGCTCCCTTCACCAAGCAGGACCTTTCCCTTCTCCCCACAAGCAGAGTAGCTGTTCTCTTGAGGGGAAAAACAAACAACAAGAGCTGGGAAAAGCACTGTAACTGTACCCAGTTCTCAGGGACCATGGAGGGTTGTAAATACCTTTTCCTTCCAGAAACGTAAATTGTCTTGACATGAATTTTCTCCTTCCCCATCCAAAACTTTTTCTCCCCACCCCGCCCTGGCTCCAGGAGCCTTGCTGCCTGACATGAGGCTCAGAAACAGACACAGGGGCAGACAGATTTATACTTTGCAAGCTGTTTACAAAATTTGCTTTAGAAGCCAAGACACAGACTCTTTGTTTGGTTCCTCAAATCAATAAAACCATTGATTTTCAACTTTGTCTCATGTAAGGACCTTAACATAGGGAATTTAGCAACAACAAAGAGGGAATATTGGTGAGGAGGGTTGGGGCAATTTTAACTTACCAGCCTGAGGTTCTGGTTCCAGGGACAGTGCTGGTCCTTCCTCAGGATACTTGGTGGATTCTGCCATTGGACCAGGTTAAAGATTAATAATAAACTCATCCTTACCCTCCAGGTCTTCTACTGTCACATCATCCACCTCAGTGTCTTGTTGGACAATCAGGCTGGCTGAGTTTAGGATAAACCACTTCATGTCCTTGACAGCACCTAGTCCTGCTCCTCGTAGAAGGAGCTTGTACAACAAGCCCTCCCAAACTGACTGAGTCCATGGCCTTCCTGTGTGGGAGCCTCAAGTGCTTCATCCGTTGCCTGCGCTGTTGTGAATCCCTGCCTGCTCCAGCCTTCATGACATTGGTGGGTACAAGTGAAGGTTCCTACTGCTCTGGCTGAAATCACGGAGGACTCTGTACTCTGCCCAGAGAGTGATCAGCACCCAGGAATGCTCTGTGGGCAAAGTGGCTGCTCTCAGAGCTGGATCCATTGTTGATCTGTAAAGAGTGCAGCAGAAAGTTGTTCTGATGTTGTTGGTGCAGCACATTACTAGTGGTGCATACAGGGTGGGACAGGCCCTCTGTAACTGTCAGGAAGAAAAAAGGTTTAGGCCATAGTGGAATTGGTGTGGAGGACTATTGATACTTAAGACCCCTTACTCCATCCACACTGCAAACTGGCATGGGTACAGGGTCATGCCCTAGTCTTGTGTGCACTTACCCACCCACAGCCCTCAGCCATGCCAGCTTGCTCACCCTCTACTCACTTTGAGACAAATGCTTCAGAGGTTTCAGTGTAGATAATAGGGTGTTTATGGCACAAACCTGCTCATGGACATCTGTGCTGTTGCTAGTGTAGATGCGGCTTGAGAGCTGTATGCTCTGACTGCTCACCCATTCTTCAAGCTTTGATACACAATGAGGTCACAGCCATTTTTGTTATGATGACAGCAGTCCCTTAGCTGCAGAGTGTGATATCAGTGTTAAAATAGTTTGACTTCATTGCATGACTAAACACCTGAGGGGGGGACAGTTATACAGAACTATCACAAACCTTTAAAGTATGTTTCTGTCATAAAGATAAAGGTTACCTCTAGTACAGTTGCCTCTGGTAACATTCTGAAAGGTTGCTATAGAAACCTCTGCTATGTAAATTAGCACAAGCTTTATCAGAAGATTTTTAGATTGTTGGATTTAGAAAAAAGAGAACAGCAGCTGAAATGAAAAAAATGAGCTGCAGAAGGATGTAAAGGGACCAATTAGTAGTCAGCTCTGGTCCATTGGCAACTAGACACTAAACGATCTTTTAAAAAATTATTGCCCTATGTCCATCATCTGAGTACTGTGATTTCTAGCATGATTTTTCCCATTACACTATCTATTGTAGAAAAAGTAGAGGTATTTTGGATAAAGAAACTACTTTTACATATTAGTCATTTGAAACAATCCAATTATGCTTGTGAGTAAAGTATAATGTCTTCAAAATACTTGAATTCACTTAGAAACTGACAAAAACCTGGCGAGGAATCTCACAAATTAAATAGTTTTTTCTTGCACCCAAAAAAATGCTGATTTCTGATTTGTCTTAATATGTGAAAATCACTGGAAGATCATTTTCATCACTATTTTTATCTGAGGGATCAGTGGTTAAATAGTAAAATAATAGCACCTTTTAATTGGTCTTCCAGGTCTGAAGGGCAAAATGAATAGTTGCATTTTAAATGTCATGGGGTCTGATCCCACAAGTTGGTAGAAAGGCATTCATTGGCCACAGGGCACTTTGGATCACTAGAAGGGTTAAGAGCATAGCAGTTATAGATGGCAAAGATCTATTGAATCAGAGGTTTGCATGGAGCACTAGCATTCTGCTATGCATTTACTCTGAACAGCTGGCTCCTTGTTTTCAGGGGAAAGAAATAGAACATTTGGGAGAGGAGATGAAATGAAGAGGAAAAACTAGCAATTATCTCTTTTCTAAAAGGAAAAACAATATGTAAATATTTTCCTAATGTTAATTTTTCAGCAATTTTCCAGTTGCTGTAGTTGTCACTGGGATGTTATGCACTTGTGAAGCAGGTGGCTCACACTACTGTGAATGGGATAGGAGATACTCTGTGTGACCAGGAATAGAAAAGCAAGTGGAGACAAGAGACAATCTCTTTGTAAAGATGTGGAAAAAATTATGGAAAGTTAGATCAAAAAGTTTCTCTCTGTTAGGGAAAGTTGTGGTTCCCCAACAAAGGACAGATCAGATGTTAAATAGACACTGAGCTTGATTTTTGCCAAAAGTATCTGAAAATCATTACTGTAAAGGTGAGGTACAAAGGTTTTGCTGAAATTTTAAAAATGTTTTCAACATCACCCGGCAGTGGGGGAGGAATGGGACACGTAGTTGATTAAAATATAATGTATTAAAGTCTATAAACACAGACTGCATTTCTTAAAGGTGGACTGGATTCTGATTAGACTTACCTTTTTGCTCCAATCCAGTTTCACACAGTTTCGATAGGATAGTCTCATCTAGTTCCTTTCGTATCTGGTATTTGATGAGAAATTGTAATTTTGCTACCTAAAGTTTTAGTTGCCTATCAAAAAGCACATCTGGCACTGTAAAGGAAAAGGAGGGTATCAAAGGGTGACAGAATGCATAGGAAAAGAGGAGGATTCTATCTAAAACAGAGCATTTTATGCACTTAGAAATGTGAAAACTAATATCAGAAATTCCCTTTGCCTCTTCCTGCCCCTGCACCATTGCATACTCAGTCTTCTCCCATCATCAGCAGCTAGCCCAAAATCTCACTGAAACTGTCAAGTTATGATTAAACAATTCCATAAAAATAAAGAGCCACGTTCAATGTCAAATAAACCAGAACAGGGCCTGACCCCAACTGTGGTTGAGCAGTTTATACATTTTGCTCAGCCAACCCTGCTTCTTTAGATACATAGTCAAGACTGTAGTGCTCAGAACTAGTGATAACGTTTCATAATATTGCTGCTCTCGCCAGCTCATGATTGTTGTTGATCTGGAACCCAAAGCAATCAAATAAAGTTAAGCCTGGCACTAATTCCTGCTCTCATTCCTTCTTCAAGGACACTTCTTCCCAACTGCCTGTACTGCACATTGCACATCATCATCTCCCTTTGCTTATAGCACTGTAACTAATTTTCAGTTCACAGGACAGTATCCAAGACAATTGGCACTAATTTTTCAAGATGGGTTTCAGGACACACTGGGCTTGATTCACCCTTGCTATCGCAGGTGGTGGTAAATTCACCTCTTTACGCTAGCAGTCGCCTATTCAGATTAACTCCTGAAATGGGGCAAGAAGTATTTTACCACCAATATCCTCTAGGAAAAGGGAAGCTTTAGGGACACGACTGGAATCTTTTGCATGGAGGCTGCCTTTGAGATCTTCTAACTCAGGTGCCTTTCACGTACTACCTCCTTAGTCAATGCTGCAATGTTGAGTGCCATTGTTTTGCTGAGGGCTTCCTATGGGAAGGGAAATTGACAGAGCTTTTTGTAATGCTTGGTTGACTCAATTATCAAACACTTGATTAATGTCCTGATATATCATCCTCCACCTCCCTTATCTGGAAATCATTGGAGTCACACTAGTATAAATTGGAGTGATACAGGAATGAATCAGTCCCTTTATATGTGAAATTCAGTCAAAAGCAATGACAAAATATACATACATGGTCAACATGATATTTGATTTAGTCACTGGATGAAGATGAATCATGATAGGTGCCTCAGCCCGCCAGCAGATGTCCCTGATGGACCACGTGCCAAAGGTTGCCGATCCCTGTTCTAATAAATCCCTGTGATTTCTAGGTGTATGTCTACTTTGCACAAATTTTACTATGGTGTGCAAAGTACATGCACTACACCCACACCTAGCTTGGGTATATGTAGCAGTCTAGATGGTGAGGCACTAATTAGGCAAGTAAAGACATGCCTGAACCCTGTGGGTACGTACCCTACACTGCTCTCGGCAAACCCAGACAGTGCCTCCTCTGTCTATATTGCTATTTAAGGTAGTATCCTGTTGCCAGAGCCTTCCCCTCCTGCCTCCTTCCTGCCAAAGCCTTTCAATGATTCATGTAGCTACAACCTGCAGTGTGGACACAGCCTGATTTTCACTGAGGCGTGTAGCTACGCATGACTGCCAGTGGTGCGCAGTGTAGACATAGCCTATAACTGAGTATTACAATAGCCCTTACAGCTAACATAATAGATATAAATGATTGCTATACTTCTGTCTTCCCTGGTGATGGGTAGGTATATGTACAGCTCCCGACTTTGACAAGGCTTGTATATTTTTACTCTAGGCAGATCCATACAGTAAAGGGGAGGGACAATTTTTTAAAGTGTGTACACTGCCAAGGGAATGGAACGCTCATCCTGACTGGGACCTGTTGGTACTAGTCCGATAATAGTCATAAATATTAAAATATCAGGATAAATTGGCAAAGAGGGGAATACGATCCTGTAAAATACTGCACAGTTTTTCTATGAAGCTAATGTTTTCCCTTCCACAACTATGATTTAATAATATCTGCTACATAATTTGCTACATGAAACCACTCCTGCATCATAAAGACTAGCTACTCTCTTCAACAAATTGTTTTATGGGGGAACAGTGCTCTCTGGTGATCAAAGAAAGGAACTGCTTGACTCATAAGCCAGATAATTATGATCTCCTTTATTGTCTAAGCTTCAACTCTTGTTTTCTGATGATCTTCTATACACAGTATGCACATTTTCTCTCCAATAATTTCTGCCACCTTTTTAAAATGAAATGTTACAATAGTAATTAATTTATAATTGTTTATAATTGAAAATCCTATGGCTATTTTTAATAATAATAATCATAATTATTATTACTGAAACAGTTGAAAATCCAGACTTGTGAAAATAGAAATTGTGATGAATATTAGCAGAGAGAGATGTTCTATTTGGAAAACTGTTGATCCTTTCTGTTCATACAAATTATGAATCAGTGACTAATTATGAGGAAGGCTGCGAGTTTGTTACAGAAGTTACAGATTCCCTGACCTCTGTGAGTTCTGCAACAGTGGGTGTGACTGGCCCGAGGGCTGCCTGAGCAGCTCGGGCAGTCCTCAGGCCATCCACACCAGCCACTTCTGGGGCAGTCTCAAGCCACCACCACCTTCCCCCCCACCGGCAACAGCAGGAGCCTGGGTGAGGGCTCGGGGCACAGGAGTGGATGAGGGCCGGGGCAGCTCTTACCCTGGGTGCGGGCACCCTGGAAGCAGCGACATCACATGGCTACCTCCACCTGCAGGTACTTCCCCCATAGCTCCTGTTGGCCGGGAACTGTGTGCCAATGGGAGCTGCTGAGCCGGTGCTCAGGGAAGAGGCAGCACACAGAGCTGACTGACCACGCTTCCACCTCTGCCTAGAAGCTGAGGGATGTCACCACTTCTGGGGAGGCAAAGAGCCAGATAGGGAACCTACCAGCCCCACCAATCCCCACACCACCCCCCCCAGCACCAGTGCAGCTCCTGGCTGAGCTATGCCCTGGTGCGCCCCCATGAGAACCTGCAACATCCCCGGGCCACCCCCTCCCCAAGATTTAGCAGGGGTGTATAGTACAAATCATGGATGGGTCACGAGCCATGAATTTTTGTTTACTGCCCATGACCTATCCATCACTTTTACAAATATACCCGTGAGTAAAACATAGCCTTAATTATGAGTTACAGTGAGCATCCACCATGCTTCACATTAGATTTTGGGCAGGGGGAGACCTTTGGTTGGGTTTTCAGCTAAAGAGATAGAAATATGTCTGGCAACTTTGTGATTTCATATGCCTAATTAGTAGAAAAAAATCTACTAAACCTTCATTTAGTTACTCCTTCTGTCCTTTGTAAGAAAAAATATTAAGTGTTTTATAGACTATGGGCAAGATTTTCAGCTGCTATAAATCATTGCATTTCCACTGAAGTTAATGGCACTACACTTACTTACATCAGTTAAGAATCTGGTCCTATGGCTCCAGGGTGAATGAAATAACCTGTAAAGGAAACCAAACATGTGTTGCCTGAAAAAAGATTCCAGAGCTGTACTCATGTATCCATCACACAGCTTAGTACATCTGAGGAGCTTCCTTGGCACTTTTATGACTGCTATTGAAGTACAGTGCTAAATACTGATGGAGAATTGTGGCTTGAAGCAGAGTTATCCTGCAGTAATTGTATATTTGTGTAAGTAGGAGAGGCCTTTGGTCTTCACCACTAGTCTAACATACCAATTTCCTTTCATACCTTCAGGCTCCTTGAAACACTAAATCAGCTGTGGCTAGTGTTTAACTTCCAAGTAACAGCAAACTGAGAGAGGATTTACAGATGTTCACCTTGTTTCTACCATCATACTAATGGTTTTGTTTTTTTTGTTTTGTTTTGCTTTTTTTTGAGGGGGGTTGGGGTAGGAAGGGGTTGGATATTGCTTGGGATTTGCTGTACTTTGTCTCTAAAGTTGTTGATTGCGAGCTCCAGTTATTGTATTATATTATATTTAATTCAGATCATAATAATATTCCTCTCCAGTCACCCAAACAAAATGCTTTTGTTCAGACAGGTGCTTGGTAGGCTACAATATCATTATCCAAATAGTACATCCACCTTCTTTCTGGTTGTTTTACTGTAGCTTTGTTTTTGTCAAAGAACTTTCCTGTTGAAAAAATCAGACCAAATGGAAACAGCTAAAGAAGCAGGTTACATCTCTAACCTCATATTTTTCAAGACAATTTTGAGTCATGTAAACATGTTGAAAAGCAGCCTTGTGATGTTTGGCTTCTGAAGCCACTAGTTAGCTCTTCACATTACAGAACATGAGTACCAGCTCATGCATTCATTTTCTATCTGCTTATAATACTGTCAGTTGGAAAATACAGGGAACTTGAGAATAGCCTAAAATATCCACTGCTGGTTCCACAAAGTGTGTGTGTATTTTTAGAGAACCCTCTCTCCAAAAGAGAAAATGTTCCACAAAACTCCTAAGAAATAATAAATGGCAGCAAGCTGGTGCCATAGGGATCCCATGGCTTTTAGCTGATAATGCTGTACTACAAATGTGTTTGCATACGTATAAATCTTTGGATGTCCAGAATTCTTATAAGATAAGCACTTTGTCCAAACAATCTGTAGATCTAGAAAATACCTAGTGCAATTCATTAAAATGTTCTCTGTGCCTAACATATTAGTTACAAAGGACGCTTTTTAATTACAAAGGTGAGACTGTATTTGCTGGCATGGCATTTAGATTGACAGCAAATTCTTACTCCAACCATAGGTGGTCCAAGTCTGGGTCTCAGATGTGCCTGTACTGCAGGGCCGGCTCCAGACCCCAGCGCACCAAGCAGGCGCGTGGGGCGGCATTGTCCCGGCAGGGCGGCATTTGGCTCTGGCGGACCTTCCGCAGTCATGCCTGCGGGAGGTCCACCGGAGCCCCGGGACGAGTGGACCTGCTGCAGGCATGACTGCGGAGGGTCCCCTCTTCCCGCAGCTCCGCTTGAGCTCCCGCAGGCATGACTGCGGCGGTTGCGCTGGTCCCGTGGCTCGGACGGAGCTCCCGCAGGCATGCCTGCGGATGCTCCACCGGAGCTGCGGAACCAGCGCACCCGCCGCAGACACTTCTGCCCTGGCTGCGGGACCGGGGAAGGGCGGCGAGCGCGCCGCCCTGCTTGGGGCGGCGTAATTTCTAGAGCCACCCCTGCTGTACTGAGGGTCAATTAAAGAATAAGCACAAGGTTTACAGTGGCCCTACTACTTCTATCAGCTCATGAACTATGAATAATGAATTATGTTTTACCATAAGAGCCGGCACCATGCAGTACAATTGCACTGGAAGTCAGAAGTGCTGATATCAAGATGTTTATACATTAGAAATCTGCCTGCCTGTCTTAATATGGGCTGTTCAAATTGGTTTAATTAAAATAAGAACCAACTTAAACCTTCGCCCATCCTCAGACCAACTCACTTCTTCCCCCTCATTTCTCACACTTTGGTGGTGAGTACTTGGCCCACTGCTGTGCCTGATGCATTTTGGGGCTTCCCCAGCAGTGACACTCAATGACTATTGTGCTTAAGGAATTCCAAATTTTGCACGCCAGGGAGCTTTCCAAGTGCACTGTGCAGTCTGGGAAATCCAGCATACACAAAGAATCCCTCCTCCCTAAAACAAATGCTCCTGTGCGGGAGTTACCAAGCCTTTTCCCTACATTTTTTTTTTGGATAATATGGATCAAATGCTTTTTCTAAGGGTGTTGCCACCATCAAAAGTGTTCCTCAACAAAAGTAAGGACAGAGGAGATGGACTGCAGGAGGGGACCGCCTCAAAATATTTGGATAATTCAAATGACCTTCAAATATTTGATGTGTGAGTAACTTCTAAAATAATCCAAATTTGATTATTCTTTTCGACGTTGAACTCTGAACCTTCATAAGTTTGTTCATTCCTACATAGCATTCTCTTTTTGAAATCACGCTCTCTTTCTGAATGGAGCTGCAGTAAAGGTATTCTCAGTGTCTGTCATCAGTGTTGAAACCTGCCTCCCTCTCCTGCTAGCTACAATTTATTAAACCAAGAATATAGGCAATTTCTTCAATGGCTACTCAGGACAAGGAGTGTTGTGGGTACTCAGCATCCTTCAAAATCAGCCCAGTTTGATTTAGTTGCCTAGATAAGAAATTTGTGGCTTAGCACTTGTATCTTTGTGGCCTAAAATACAATATTAAAACAAACTTGTATCTGCCCTGCATATCTGTCTGACATTTTGATGAAATGAAAACAAGATGGCCAAAAGGTTATTTTTCTTCCTGAATTAACTTCCTGAATAGTGACTGACTACTGAGATGACAAGTATAAAACGCACTGCATCAAATAGAGGAGTCATTTTATAAACACAATTCTGTTAATACAAAATATTGAAAACTGACCTATTAAGCCTTCAGAAATATAGTATAATCTTTTAGATTGTAAAGTTTAGGAACAGAGATTGTCTTCCTATACGTCTGTATAGCACCTAGCACATGTTAGGCAATACTTTAATATAAATAACAAAAGCATCAGTCATGGAGGTATTACCCCCAAAATTGATTTTTGTGATGTCTCTATGCTACTTCTCACCCTCTCAGTCTGTTCTTCCCCAGGTATACATTTACAGGGTTGTTAAGGAAACACTAAAGGACACGGATACAACCTTCTGATAAAGTAATAGACACAGGCAGTATTCCTCTTATAATAAACAAAGTATCTTTTTATTAAAATAACTAATAATCCCAACTACAGTATAATCTAAAAATCCTAAACAAGGCACAAAATCCCTGATACCAATATCTTATTGCAAGTTTAAAGAGTATTTAAACCACAATAGAATCATAGGACTGGAGGAGACCTCGAGAGGTCATCTAGTCGAGTCCCCTGACATGACTCAGTATTATCTTGACCATCCCCTGACAGGTATTTGTCTAATGTACTCTTAAAAATTTCCAATGATTGGAGATTTCACAACCTCCCTGGGCAATTTATTCCAGTCCATAACTACCCTAACAGTTAGGAAATTTTTCCTAATGTCCAACCTAAACCTCCCTTGCTGCAATTTAAGCCCATTGCTTCTTGTCCTATCCTCAGAGGCTAAGGACAAAAAAAATCCTCCCTCCTCCTTGTAACAACTTTTCATGTACTTGAAAATTATCATGTCCCCTCTCAGTCTTCTCTTCTCCAGACTAAACAAACCCATTTTTTTTCCCAATCTTCCCTCACGGGTCATGGTTTCTAGACCTTTAATCATTTTTGTTGCTCTTCTCTGAACTTCCTCCAATTTGTCCAATCAGGGCCCAGCAGGCCCATATAAAGAGAACCTCCGCACAGAGCAGGTTCAGTAGCTGCCTGGAGCTTGAGGAGGGAGAACTGTGTCTGGAGAAGACTGCAACCCTGTAGTACCTTGGACAGAGCAGGGCAGGCAGGAACCCAGGGAGAACAGAAGGAGCTCAGGATGTGCTGCTGAGACTGAGGAGGTTGCTGTGGCCACAGCAAAGTGACCCAGGGAAATGCAGTGATAGTACAGGCAAAGGAACGCAATAAGTGACTGTGGTCCAGAGGGTCCCTGGGCTGGTATCCGGAGTAGTGGGCAGGCCTGTGTCCTTCCTACTCTCCCCTGGGAAAGTGGCAGGACCATGGACTGCAATTGCCACTGGGGATGTAGCTGGACTAGAAGCTAAACTCTCCCAGAATGCGGGGAGGGATAGCTCAGCGGTTTGAGCATTGGTCTGCTAAACCCAGGGTTGTAAATTCAATCCTTGAGCGGGGCCATTTAGGGAACTGGGGTAAAAATCTGTCCTGGGCTTAGTCCTGCTTCAAGCAGGGGGTTGGACTAGATGACCTCCTGAAGTCCCTTACAACCCTGACATTCTATGACACAAACAGTGACACGGCCAGAGGGTTAAGCCATGAAGAGGACACTGTGGTTCCTGAGGCTGCAGGCAGACTGCAGGGATTGAGTAATGGTGGGGGCCTCAGCCTGAAGCTAATCCTAGCAGGTGGCACCAGCCTGGTGGTGAGTAGCACACACTGTGACAATGCCCTTCCAGCTTGATTGTGAACCACTGGTCTGTTCTCAGACAGAAGTCTTTTTCCAACCAGTTATTCATCCACCTTATAATAGTTCCATCTAGGTTCTGTTTACCTAATTTGTTTGAGAAAGTCATGGGAGACAGCATCAAAAGCTTTACTAAAGTCAAGATATACCACATCTACTGCTTACCCGCTATGCACAAGTCTTGTTACCCTGTCAAAGAACGCTGTTGGGTTAGTTTGACATAATTTGATCTTGACAAATCCATGCTGACTGTTACTTTTCACCTTATTATCTTCTAGGTGTTTGCAAATTGATTGCTTAATTATTTGCTTCATTCTCTTTCCAAGTACTTTATTTAAGCTGACTGATCTGTAATTCCCAGGGTTGTCCTTATTTCCTTTTTTATAGATGGGCAGTATATTGCCCTTTTCCAGTCCTCTGGAATCTCTCCTGTGTTCTATGCCATGTTTTTTTGAAGATAATCACTAATGGCTCAGATATCTCCTCAGTCAGCTCCTTGAGTATTCTAGGATGTATTTCATCAGACCCTGCTGACTTGAAGACATCTAACTTGTCTAGATAATTTTTAACTTGTTCTTTCCCTATTTTAGTCTCTGATCCTACCTCATTTTCACTGGCATTCACTATGTTAGATGTCCAATCGCTACTAAACTTTTTGTTGAAAACTGAAACAAAATAGTCATGTAGTATTTCTGCCATTTCCACATTTTCTGTTTTCCCTGCCCCCATTGAGTAACAGCCCTACCTTGTCCTGGGTCCTCCTTTGGCTTCTAATGTATTTGTAGAATTTTTTCTTGTTATCCTTTATGTCTCTAGCTAGTTTAATCTCATGTTTTGCCTTGGCCTTTCTAATTTTGTTCGTAGATACTAGTGTTATTTGTTTAATACGAATAGCACAAGCATATCATTTAAATGATTCTAAGTGCAACGCTTTGTTACAAGTGGACAGTTTGTAACAAATCACTGACAGCAGTTCTTAAGTTATACTTTGCTTCATATAAGTAAAATACGATGAAGACACACGCTTCAAACATACATGTAGAATAATATACTACACTAAAAATTAAAAACTGGCAAGCTTGCTTTATAAATCCATTGATATTCCTTTAAAATTGCTGCTGCTTTATAAGTTCTTTGGTATTTTTCTTTTAATCACTGTTGCTGCTCAGTTCCCAGTCAGTCAGTGTTGTTCTGCTTTGGTTTTCTTCTCTCTTTTTCTCTGCAGCAGCTTTTCTTTGGCTTCCCTTGCTGGCTTTCATCTTCTCCCAATCATCTCCCTCTTGCTGCCTACTGGCAGCTAGACTTTTATACTGTCCTATTTTATACCCTTAAGCAATTACCCCATTTGCACATGCTTAGTACCAACTGTTACCTCAGAATTATGACTGACAGCTCTGACCTTTAAAAGAAGTTGTGACTGGTATGAGGTAGGCTATGACTGGCTAGCTGCTCAATTAACTGACCTCTCTGTCATCCCTTACTGTACATGCTTGATAGCCACAATCTTGCACATGTTCACTGTTTGTCATTTACCTCAGATATATGATTCTGCAGATTTCCCGCCCCCATATATATATACACCTGGCTTTTGGCCAGGGCACTTTTTAGAAGTTCCAGGTTTTCACCTGAGCATGTTCAGGGTCCCCAGTGTTCATCTCAGGGTGGAGTAAATCTTGCTTATTCAGAATAAAGATCAGGCAAACAAAGTGGAGACTGGAGAATTTTTCTAAAAATAGAGGCACTGACCTTTTAAGAGGGAAGAGGCCAATGCACCTCTGACTTATCAGCTGCTTTCTAATTGGATTTTAAGAGAAGGCACCTGGGCTGTATAAATGCAGGAGCAATTTGTTCCCACAAAAGTTGAAAGTCACAACCCAATGCTGAGTATCAGTGGAAGAACTATGTACCACTTACATCCTAAGATCTCAAAATACAATTTAAGTGATGCATAGGCCTTGTCTGACCCTCTGGAGACCACTTCTCCTCTAACTATTTGATTTAAACTTGTAATCAGGTACTAGAAGGAGGAGTAGTCACACTGGCGAAATTCTGACTCCACTGAAGTCAATGACAAAACTCTCACTGACTTCAGTGTGGCCAGACTTACCCATTGTCCTCAGTGCAAATGTGAGAGCAAATTGAACCCCTCAAAAGATGAAACCTTGGTTCTAAAAGAGCTAAAGGTTGTTTTCCAAAAATCTCTCCAGTTTATTCCAGTATGTGCTCATTTCCCACCTTTATTGATCGAGCTACTGAATAACTTATCCTCCACACTTCCTAAACTGCAGATCTTTCCTGCCAACAACAAAAAGAATACCAGAACAATTTTTCTATTCTTCTACCTAAAACTTCTTCAAACATTTTATTTATATTTTTCATATTTCATCCTGACCAATACAAAACCAGACAATTGTTATGTGCATTTCCAGCAGGAAACAGAAGTTGCAACTCCCAGAAGTCTTTGTGTTAACATTTAAAATTTGGAAGCCTTAGATAAAACATAGGCTATTGGAGTGTCCTCTTCACATTCTTCTGATAAACGATATGAAAGATATTTGGCTGAACATTTTGAGCTAAAAGACTCTAGTTGTAGCAGCACTAGGACATATGAATCATCATTTTTAGAACTGGTTGAAAAATGTTTGATGCAGTTTTCTGTTGGAAGACGTAGGTTCGTCAAAACTTAAATGTTTTGCAGAAATGTATTGCTTTGGACACAATGTTCAACAGGAAAGTGTCAAAATGAATTGTTTCAGAGTGTCAAAGTGTCAAAATGAATTGTGTTGATGTCTGAATGTTTCATTTTACTAAGGTTGAAATGCTTCATTTTATAATTTTATTTCAACATCTATATTATAACAATATTGTAATTATATTTGTATATATTAACATAATAATAAAATAGATATTTATATATTTCATTTTTACATTATTGAAATTAAATGATTTGACACTATTTCAATAATGTTTTGATGTTTCCAAAACAATTTTTTTAAACTTCCGCTCCAGGAGAAATGTCAAAATTTAGACTTTGTTCTGATTCTGAACAATTTTTTTTATTTGAAAGCTTGGAATTTTCCCACAGAATGGAAATCCCATTTTCATCTCAGCTCTCAATTTGAACAGCTGTTATTCCACCCAGCGGAGGGCAGTGGTAGGCAATACATAGTATCCAAGGCGTTGTGCTACCACTTCTTGTCTATACAAACAGTCCACAGAAAGTCTGAGTGTAAATCTGCAGTGCACTAGTCTGCCGTGCACTAACTGCCCATGTGGACCTGGCTGCTGCACACTCAAAGTGCCCTAGTGCATTTCAGTCTACCCGGCTTTGAAACAGTAGATCAAAGTGCACGAGGCAACTTTCAGTGTGCAGCAGCAAGGGCCCACATGGACAGTTACTGCACAGCAGGCTAGTGTGAAGTAGATTGACACTCCATTTGCCCACACTAATGTCATAGACAAGCCCACTATAAGGAAACGAAGGAGGAAACAGAGAGTAATTATTAAGTGAATGAAGTGATGCTAGTGTTAAACTGTGAAAACAAGAGACATTACAGGGGGGAAATGGTGCCACTGGGATTCAAGTGGGTAGCAATGGAGGGGAACATGACAAGATACCTGAACCTGAAAAGATGCAGGGCTTTTGACTTGACTGATTCAAGGACAAGGCAAAACAGAAGGCAGCAGTGAGTAATTACAAGAGGAAAGAGTGTGAGACAAAGTACAGTGGAAGTGCTGATTACACACTGCACTGGATATACCCCACACAGAGATATAAAAGCCTTCCCAGCAGGGAGAATTGGCTCTGCAGCTACAGCACGGCCTTTGTAATGGGTGTAGTGTCAGAGGTCGAGCATTAATGTGCTTTTCCTCCACTAACGTATTTTTCACAAATGCCATTTGTTAATTTACTGTCCTTACCACTGCTAGTTCAAACAGCTGAATTAAATACACTATGCTGAAGACACATTTTTTGTGCCTGATTGTGAAAGACCCTTGAGCCTGGCCATTCTTTTTGTGCTCGCAAATAATTGCTGGCACAACTAATTGTGAGTGCAAATGGTGCGTCTAATTAACTGGTGCCTGGGAGCAATTGCTAGCTCTATGCCAGCACACAATTGCAAATAACTTCATCAGTAAAACTGCCTCCAATAATGTGTGATAGGAGAAGTGGGGGAGATGGAGGGTTAAATCATGCACTTTATTAACAAACTTATATAGCTGATTACATTTAATTACAGATAGAATTACAAATTGGGGAGGGGGTTTTAAATCTTTCAGTGTGCTGGAATTGTAGAGAAGAACTATTTACTCTAAACACCTTTTTCAGTAGTTGAGAGTGAAAGAAAACATCATGATGATTTTCATGGAAAACATTGTAGATTAAAGACCATCTGTCATTAAAAGTCCCTTTTCCCCTTAAAGTTGATAGGTATATGTGATGGTGCTGCCCGTGGGAGCCAGCTGAGGTCACTCAATTGGGGTGAACTGCAAACAGAACGGGGCAGACAAACCCCAAAAGCTGGTGGTTGTTCCAATACTTAGATTTACCAAGCTAGCACAGAACAACTTCTATATTACCATACAGGTTATTCAGAAGTCCAAACAACGCAGTTCCCTTAAAGTACCCAGCCTCAGGCCTCCATCCAGACACACTTGTCAGATATGATGATGATTACTGAAAATCTTATCTCATCATATAAAGAAAAGGTTCTTCCAACCCCAAAGGGTCAGTCACACACCCAGGTCCAATTATAACTTAGATCTTACCCAAAATACACGCTACAGCCAATTCTTATTAACTAAGCTAAAATTTATTAAAAAAGAAAAGAGAGAGTGTGTTGGTTAAAAGATCAATAAACATACAGACTTGAATTCAATTCTTGAGGTTCAGATACATAGCAGAGATGAGCTTGTAGTTACCAAAAGTCCTTTTAGAAATAGTCCATAGGTTATAGTCTAATGTCCATATTCAGGGTGGCTCCAGTCAATGACTGGGGATCTCAATCCTTATGGCTTAAGGTTTCCCCCTCTTGAAACCCAAAGCAGATCTGATATCAGATCAAGTAGGATCGTGTCCCAGGGTTCTTATACATTTCCAGCAGCCTTTTGGCCTGAGAAAACAATAGGCTTAACTCTCCTTCCAAACATCCTGGGAATTAGCACAGGGTAATTTATCCATTAAACAGTTCAGATACAGGTTACCACAACCTTCAAAGAGACATAGAGACAATAATACTATTTCACTCAAGTATCATCATAAATGTTAATATTCCTTTTTTGATCTATGAATTAAAGTTATAGCAATAGACAAGACTTGTTTGCTTACATCACAAGACCTGAGCAAACATCTACCTTTGAGATCTCTAACAATGCAGACTCACATTTCAAAGTGCTATTCATTTACATATCTTCAGTCCTTAAGGTTCACTCATGGGTCAGGTCAGTCGGTGAGTTAATTAACTATTTCTGGCCCTGTCACCTTTCAATGAGATATTATATTATACTCATAATGCCACAGTATAGTTGTTTCAATATTTGTGGTAATTTCAGTGATTGTGTTCTCCTGCACAGAGAGTGTCCAGCATCCAGTTGTTTAGAATGTATTTGACTAATGTACGTGAAAATATGGTGCATTTCAAGACCAATTTGTTATGTTAACGTTTCCTTTTGCTTTTACTTCCAGTAGGTATACTTTGGGGTCTGTGCGAATTCTAAGAGCAAACATTTGCCTATTGTCCAGCAGATCTCTTCCCTACATATCCAAGGACTGAGTCAGACAGCATCAAAGAAGGTTTGCCTCATCTTTCCAAGTAATATCTAAACTGTGTTGTGTGGGCATGTGTATAGGAGGATGGAGGAGGACTTCTCTCCCATCCCTGCATAGTTATGAGGCAATAGGATCATAACTTTTCTGGGCTTTTCCACTGATTTCAATGGATGCAGAATCAGATAGTTGCACAGTAGTGGTGGGCCCTGGCTAATGTGCTTAACATGTCTTTTTCAGTTCCAAATGTCTTCAGCACTGGAGCATTGTCTTCAGTGGGAGTGGACAGTGTTCATCACTTCACAATACTTGTCCCTAAAAATGCTACATGATCAATTTAAAATGCACTATTCAGAACCTTCAAACTCCTTTTAATTATTTAGGGAATTTGGCTTGAGTCAAAGCTCACCAGACGATATATTTAACAGTTGCTGCAATACAGAACTCATTTCTTTTGAAATAATCATATGATTTAGTCTTCTATATTTCCTACCCTATTTATGAAGCAATGTGCTAATGGTTAATTATGCTCATTGTTAAGTTTACAACTTTTTTCCAGTCTGAAATTGTCTAGTTCAACTTTCAGCCTTGGGATTGTGTTATATCTTTCTCTGTTAAATTGAAGATTATTAAATATTTGTTCCCCTTATAGACTGATACTTATAGACTGTAATCAAGTCACCCCTTAACCTTCTCTTTGTTAGAGCTCAATTTATTTAGCTTATCACATTAAGGCATATTTGCTAATCCTTTCATCATAAATTCTTATAGCTTTTCTCCAAAACCTCTTCAGTCTAGCAAAGTCCTTCTTGCATTGTGGGGAGAAAAAATGGACACTGTATTCTTGCAGCAATCACCCAGTGCCAAATACAGATGTAAAATAACCTCTCTACTGCTACCTGAGATTCCCCTGTTTAGGCATCCAAGGACAGTATTAGTCCTTTTGGCTGTAGCATGACACAGAGAGCTCATGTTAGCTGATTATCCACCATGACCCCCCAGCCCCTGTCCTGTAAGTATGGCCTACTGTAGGGATAGTTATGAAATCAAAAAATTAGTCATCTTAAGTTTGGGTAAAAATATTTGCTTTATAGTTTGACTAGTAAGCGGAAAAAGACCCTAAGCAGCAAGTAAAGGAAGGCCATGAGAATGATTAGTAGTAGTATTTCGTTTTTGAACCATATATTCTTTCCACACTACAAATAACTAATACAATAAAAAGCTGCAATAACAAGACAAAGAAAAACTGTCTTAAAAGAAGCAAGCATAAATTGTCCCACTGTTCTGCTGGTAATCAAGGAAGGGGAGAGGAGATAAGGAAGGAAGGCCTTGCAGAAAGGAAAGTAGCAAGGATAAACTTCTTCAAACTGGGTTTTTTGCCGAAAGATATAAAGTAGGGCTATCAATCACAGTTACCTCAACTGATTAACTCAAAACAAATTAGTATTGGACCATTAATCAATGGAAATAGTAGAATTATCAGTCATAATGCATAAAAAGCAGAAATGTTCAATAAATATTGCCCTTAACTCTGCTGGCCATAGATTTCTCTTTGTTTCTCTTGGCTTCCCATACAATTTTCTACAATTCCTAACTTCTGATTTATATTTATTACTCTCAACTTCTTATTTCTTCCATTTTTTTATATCTGCCTTCACTGTCCCTCAGAACCAGATTGTGTTGTGATTTTATTGTTTGTTTTATTTTTGTTTTGTTTTTTAAAACCAGTATGGCCATCTTCCTTGATTATGGCTTTTTGAGCTTCTAGTAAAGTGTTCTTAAATGAGTCCCAATTATCATTCACATTTTTCTGATTAAATTCTTCTTCCCAATTGGTTTGGCTCATAACTCTTTTCAGCTTTGAAATTGGCCTTATTAAGATACCAAGTATATACATTACTCATCTGGACTTTATTCTGCTTGCATGTTATAAATGTGATCAAGGCATGTTCTCTTAGAACTAAGATACCATTAATATTTAGTTCTCTGATCCGTTCGTCATCTGTTAAGACAAGATTACAAATACAAGATACAAAATTCTCTCATGTTGGCTGTAACACTTTTTGAGCTAGGAAATTGTCATCCATAAAATTTAGAAATTCCAAGGATGTTTTGGTACAGGCAGCACAACACCTCCAGCATGTGTCACTCAAATTGAAGTCCTCCATGAGCACAGAGCTTTTCTTCCCTATATAGAGTATATAGGTAAGAAAGGAGGCAGTCATCCTTTTCCCTATTGTGAATTGGTGGTCTGTAGCAGACACCAACTAATATCCCATTTGTGGTTTATCTGTTAGGACATTAATCTATAATCATTCAAGATCATTTTCGTTCAAGGTATCAGTGACTCAGAAACAGATAATGCCAGTTTTGACATAGAGTGCCACTCCCACTCCCCTTTTGCCCACTTGCTTTTTCCTAAATAGGTTATATCCATTGATTGTTAACATTCCAATAGTGTGAATCATCTCACTGGGTTTCAAGTAATTCAAACTAGATCTAAATTTATGCTCATAAATGAGCAATTACAATTCCTCTTGTTTGTTTCCCAGGCTCCTAGCCTTGGTATATAAGCAATGCAAGAATTTCATCTATCATGTCCTTTGGTTTCTTGTTTAATTTTGTTCTCAACATCTCAGTTTTGTGCTGAGTGAGCATCTCTCTCCCCTTTTACCTTTCCGTTTTGTTATTAGTTTAACAGCCTCCTGACTAGTTTAGCCAGCTTATCCAAGGAGATTGATCTGCTTTCTTTGGGAAGAAGGGCCTGTATAGCTTTGACAGCCTCAGTAGAATGGGAACCAATGTTCCAGAAAAACCAAAAGCCTCCACCTTACACCACTTACCTAGTCATCAGTTCACTTCCAGAATCATCTGCCTTCTGTCTTCCTTCAGTCTTGGGACAGGAACGATCTCAGAGAAGATTGCTTGAAGACTCTTCTCCTTCAACATGTTTCTGAGTTCCCTGAAGTCATCCATTATCAGAGATATTCCACTATACAGTGCCATTCATGCCAATATGAACCATTGCCAATGAATCTTTGCTCAACAACTTCAGAAGCCTAACCAGTCTTATAGTCACTTCTCATGGCTTGGCTCCAGGAAGGTAGCACACTGTCCTGTTGTCCATCTGTTCCTTGCAGAATGTTCTTTCTATTCATCTTTGTACTGAATTTCCAGCAAGGATCTTCAATCTTCCCTGGATGGTTGGAGAAAAATTTGCCGACAAGCTTGATTTTATTATAGGCAAGCCTGAACTGCCATCCACAAGTGTATCTATTACATCTCTCCATTCTGGTGGACCTGATGGATCTTGAGAGTACTCTTCCATAGTTTCCATATTGAGGAACATGTCATATCCATTGCAGGTCACCACTGCTGTTTCCTCACTGGCCATTTTGATGTCACACACAGAGCTGAATCTGGAAGGAAAGCCTCTCACAACTCCCTCCAAAATTCTAGCTGCCTCTGTTCACAGCTCTCAAGTTTGCCTAGCAAGTCTGTCATGATTGTAAATATTCTTTCATCACCAATGAAAGAAGGTCAAGAAGAGGATGAGTAGCTGGCAAACATCCTGTCCGAGACTAGTCATCAGGCATCTTTCATCTATTCTGTTAAGCTAAAGCTTAGTGTCTCATGCTAATTCATATCAGACCCAAAAAAACAAAGCAATATCTTCGACTTAAAATTCTGTGTCCTGTTCTGGTTCAGCTAAGTATCTTTGCTTTGCCCAAACTATGACTGCAGGTGTTAGTCAGGGTGAAATTATATTAAATGCTACTTCAAGGAGCTTCATTAGTCACCTCTAATTCATGTTGCTAATTTCTGAATGAGGCTTCACAAAGCATAAGGAAACATTGAGTGTTAGGATATAGATATTCAGGCCTGTCTGCAAAGGCCTATACTTTAAGAATTTAGGTGTATTCTTATCACTTAGCTAGTTATAGAGATATAAAAGAAAGAATCAAAAATCACTGTCTGTCTGTGTAATGGCCTTCTCTTACTGTGACAGTCTGAGGCCCTGTTTAGTCATATTGAAATAAGGCAATCTGGGGCTGTTAGGAAGGTGATCCGATCTATCACCTCCAGAGAAAGGGAAGAACCCAGAAGATGTAAAAGGAAACTTAGTTTGATAGCATCCTGTCTGGCAAGAACTCACTTATCAATAGCTGGGATATGAAATCCTCATTTCTGTATTGTTCTATCACTGTAGTCTCCACTTCCCTATTGTTTGTCTGTATAATCTCTATCTGGTTCTATAATTGTTTCTGTCTGCTGTATAATTAATTTTGTTGAGTGTAAACCAATTAAGGTGGTGGGAGATAATTGGTTAAATAACCATGTTACAGTATGTTAGGATTGGTTAGTTAAATTTCAGTAAAATGATTGCTTATGGTATAGCTAAGCAGAATTCAAGTTTTACTATATAGTCTGCAGTCAATCAGGAAATAAGGGGGAGGGGTTGGGAACAAGGACTGGGGATGGGGGAATTGGGATCATGTTTTGCTAAAGGGGGAAATGGGAAGAGGGGATGGGGACAGAAATAGGGACACAGGCTAGGCTTTGTGGTGTCAGAGCTGGGAAGGGGGACACTAAAGAAGGAAACTGGAATCATGCTTGCTGGAAGTTCACCCCAAAAAACATCTAATTGTTTGCACCTTTGGATTTCGGGTATTGTTGCTTTCTGTTCATGCAAGAAGGACCAGGGAAGTGAGAGGGTGAAGGAATAAGCTCCCTAACATTGAGGAGACCAATTCTGCACTGTCTTGGGAGAGCAATTAGCTGACCTTGTAAGCTTTGTATTCTCTGACCATTATCTATAAAATCTTGTGCCTGATTTGTTGCAATTTAAAAAAAAACATTATTTACTGTAGCCTAAAATTAGACTAATTAGTCACTATGAAACCAAATATTGTTTTGATGGCACATAAAAACCAAAACTATACAAAAATCTATATCCTGGTAAAATAGCCGCACCACCATTTTTGGGAAAAGGACAATTAGCAGTTTCATCTAGGATTTTGGGGGAGGGGGGGCGGTTTCCACCCCAAAAAAAAAAAAGATAATGTCATGGGAATAGAGATGGTATTATTGCAAATAGTTAAATATTTCTGCAAAAATAATACATTTACCTAAGATGAATGAAAATTTGTAATTAGTTCCAGTACACAGTCTTTCAATTTTTCAACTGACAAAAAAAAAAAGAAAAGAAAAGAAAAGAAAAAAACCTCTGGTCACTGACAGAAATGGTGAAACTTTACCATGGGCCAAAATTTCCAGTTCTCAATAAATGAATAGTTTCGCAGAGAAGCTTTTCTTAAATGCTAAATGTTATGTAACCATGAGCTTTGATCCTGCAAAGATTTAGACGTTTGCTTAACTTTACTTAGAGTGCTTAAAATTAATTCTTTTCAGGATTGGAGTCTTTCCTTTCCATTCACTGTTTCATGTAAAGCCCAATCCAATGTTGGCCCATTAAGATCAATGAAAAGACTCCTATTGACACCAATGGGTATTGGATCAGACTAATGAACTGGGGGCCCAATCCTACAAACATGTTTTGTGTATGAGTAACTTTGCCTAAGTGAGCATCCTGACCTTAGGCCTACATCTTCAGCCTTGCAATGCTGAGTCGGCAATGCCTAAATACTCTTAAAAATTTAGACCTGAGTGACTTGCCCAAGATCATAGAGGAAGGCTGTGGCAAAGCAGGAATAGAACCCAGATGTTTTAAGTCCAAGCAAGTAGCCTAACTCCGGTCCATACTTCCTTCGTACTATATACTGCTCTAACACTGAAGTGAGGTGACCGAGTGGAAAATCAAGCCTATGTTATTACTGAAAAGTGAGCAGCAGCAATGGGTGAAATTCAGCCCAGGCCAAGGGCCTGCTCAAAACCATGCCCCACTTAACCAGGGATGGCAGTTGTGACTGTAGTAGGCTTTTTTTATGAGAACCTCTATCAGATAAAAATTGGACTATGACTGCCAATGTATTCCACACTGTGTCGTTATTGACATGAACTGTGACAGTAGAGATTGTTGTTGCAACCAAAGTACTATAGTTGCACCAAATCTTGTACAAAGGATGTCAAGTAAGGTGTCTATCGGAAGGTGGTAATTTGCTAGTTATGATTATGCTGTCTGTATTTGTGTATCATTTTTGTATTTGAAGTTATGAATAGTGGCTTTGTACTTGTATCTAAATGTGTTTGATTCTAAGGGTATGGCTACACTTACAAATCTGCAGCGCTGGTAGTTGCAGCGCTGGTCGTCCAGCTGTGCAGGGCCAGCACTGGTGTGTGGCCACACTCACAGCTACCAGCGCTGGTGTGTGGCCACATTTGCAGCATTTGCAGCGCTGTTGGGAGTGATGCATTATGGGCAGCTATCCCAGCGTTCAAGTGGCAGCAACGTGCTTTTCAAAAGAGGGGGTGGGGTGGGGCGTAGTGTGACAGGGAGCGGGTGAGAGAGAGAGAGAGTGGATTTTTGGAGCCAACACTGTGTGTTACCTTCCTGCCTTGAAAAATCAGAACATGTTCCCGATCCCTTACTCTTAACTCTTAACTGCAAACAGCCTTCAGCCAATGGACTCCCTCTCTCCCCTCTGCCCCGTTTCTGTCAAGCAAACACTCACTCCCTGCCTGCCTCATTATCTCATTTGATTGTTCACAGACTGATCACAGCAAACAGGAGCTGTGTTTGTAGATAAGCAGCTCTGGGATCAATGGATCAACGGAGCTACGGAGCTCCGAGTTCACAACAAAACAAAGAGAGGCTGCATAACAAAACAAAGAGAGTAATTTATAAAAGCATTCTGGGATATCTGCTAATGCCCTGGAGGCCAATAACAGTGCTGGTGTGTGGCCACACTTGATGACCAGCACTGCAGCACCAGCGCTGCAATCTTTATTCCCCATGCTGAGCCAGGTGTACGGCCAGCGCTGCAGCCAGGGAGTTGCAGCGCTGGATGTGCCCTGCAGGTGTGGACACTTACTAATTGCAGCGCTGGAAAGCCTCCACCAGCGCTGCAACTCGCAAGTGTAGCCATACCCTTGTAGCATCAGTGGAGCATCTGGTCAGCTTCTTGAGAAAGGACTATTCTAAGCAAGTGCCCAGTCAAGAAACACTTAACTGACAGTAGACTTTAGCAGACACCAATCCACATCTGAGCTTTCCTGGGAACGTTCAAACTAAAATGTAAACAATGGTGTCGGCCTGCAAAAAGCTGAATCATTCATGGACATGTGACTTGCCCAGGTGGCTACAAACTCCATCTTGTTGCTGTGATTTTGCACAGAAGAACAAAGGGGTTTCTGCCCACAAGAGAGAGAATATAAAAAGCCCTGGAAGCCCCTCCATTTTTGTCTTCAGCTGGCTCAAGAGATGGCCTCTACACCCCAAATAGATGCCTGAAAGAAACTGGGACAAAGGACTGTAACTATGGGGGTGTGAGTGATTGTTGGACCCAGGCCATAAACCACAACATTGGTCTGAAAAGGATTGGGCCCAGACTAAGAACAAGTCTAGTCTGTGAAAGAAGGTTATTGGAACATCTCTGGGGGTGAGATTTACCTGTATTCAGTTTCCTACTGTATTAAGATTAGACTTGCGTGATTTCTTTTATTTTGTTGGATAACTTACTTTGTTCTGCCTATTACTTGGAACAACTTAAATCCTACTTTTTATACTTAATTAATAAGCAAAAGTGATTTTATTAACCCAGAGTGAGTAATCAATACCTGGGGGAGCAAACAGCTCTGCATAGCTCTCTCTCAGTGATATAGATTGTGGACAATTTGAGTTTACTCTGTATAGTGTTTACGCAGAGTGAAATGGATTCATTTGGGGTTTAGGCTCGCAGAAAGACTGAATACTGGATGGTGGGAAAGTCCCTGTTAACTGAGAAGCCCCTGGGCTAAGGGAATCTTAGTGTCTGTGAACTGCGGAGGTGCGTGGCCCAACCTCTTGGTCTGTGCGGTAGCTGACTGGAGTGTCTAGATCAGCAAGACAGGAGTGGAGGGAAGCCTTCTCTGGCAAGGGGGGTTGTTCTCAGTGGTATCCCAGCACATCTAGTGACAGTCTTGAAGGAGTTTCTGTGACCCAACCTGTCTCACATACCCAAACAGTTACCATATGGCAATTATTTTTAGTTACCTTGGGTGCAATCATGCAAGTGCACATAACTTTTATCACCCTTTCTTCATGACCTTGGGCAAATCACTTGGGCTCAGAATTTTAAAGGTGTATGGAGGGGTTGCTCTACTCAGAATTGCAAGGCATAAATGACTTAGAGGAAGTCTCACTGAAAATCAGAAGGACCTAGGCACCAGTGCCTAAGTCACTTTTGAAAATGAGTTAAGCTCCTAAGTCAGTTAGGCCTTGCAACACCTAACTACCTTTACAAATCTGGACCTCAGTGTCTCTGTGCCTCATTTACCCATCTGTCAAATGGGACTAGCACAGGAGTGTTGTGACAATAAATATGGTAAAGCCAGTGAGGCACTCTGACTGTGGTGATTTGGGGGAGGGGGACATATACAGAAAAACCCAAACCAAAAAAATCCATATTCTCCATTCCTGATAACTCAAAATTGACAGTGAGAACCTTTTCCCTGACAGTCACACCAGTGTAAAACTTGAGGGTAATGAAGTGGAGAATCAGACCATGAATCCATACATTTTAGTTGCAGATAACTTATAAGGTAAGAGGGCCATTTACTATTTCACTACACACTGCACCTGTTCCCAGGGAGGAAGGAAGAAGAGCAAGGCTGATCCTGCTGATGAGTACCTCATTGGGAGTGAAGACAATGGGGTCTGAGCCTTCCTCAGGCACTCCTCCAACAGCAAAGTCCCTGCCACAACTTTCTAGTCAAGAGAAGGGCATCCTTGCCAGCTGGCCCGCTCTTTCTGTAGTAAATGCTACAGTAGGCCTATTTTGGAATTTTTCTCTTCCATGACATTTTTCCTCTCTTACCCTTGCTCCATGCATATTGTCTTCCTCTTTTCTGTTTATATTTTCCCACTAAGTCCCCCACTTTGTTTTTCTGAACGTCCCTTTTCTCTTTCTCTCTCTCTTCATCTGTCTCTGTACCTTTCCTCAGTGGAAGTGGGTGCCTGTAGGTTGCAGTGATCAGCCATCATCAATAGAGACTAACTATCAGCTTTTCATACAGTAAACTAAGAGAGAGTCAGATGCCAACTATTTGCCACCTAAATTGTGAGAAAGCAAGTGTGTCAACTCATGAAAGGGTTCTAACTGTAAACCACAGTCTATGTGATACATTCCTTTAAAGCTGCAAGACTGCAGTGCATTTACAATATAAAGATATTGCAGACAAAATCTTTTGAAATCCAGTATAGTTAGAAGCCTTTTTGTGAAATGAGTATTATCCTTTTCACTTACAGCAAATAAATTGGGCATATTTAAAGCATTGAATATTTGGTTAAAGATAGAAATGCTACAAATCTATTAGTTCATGAAGGTCAAACATGTAACATGTTAATCATAAAGACTTTACAAAACTGTATGTCTTTAGGAGAAACATTAGAAAATAAAGTCCTAGTTCTAAAGTAAAATGCACATAGGAACTCCACTGAGTTCAAGGGGGCTTCATGTGAGTATAAAAGTCTAACTGCATGCATCTGATTGCGGAATCAAGGTTAAAAATGAATATATTAAATCATGTAGCATCTCAGTTATTTACATTTTTTTTGGCTAAAGCTGAAAGATAACTTTCATATGCTATATCATTTTTCCCATTTCAGTTTACATACAAATATTTATGCTTCCACTACAGCAGACACATGTTTTCTTTCCCTCTGGAGAACTACAAGTGTGAAAAAAGCATATATGCTTGTTCTCTTCAACATATATATAAAAGAAAGCTGCATTGCAGAGAGAATTAAGGCTTTCCCGTGCCTTTCCTAGTCTGATCTACTGTAACTTTTAAAATATTCAACCTGGATCCCTAAAACTACATTTTCCCTCCTCAGTCACAAAGGAGAAACATATATCGAGTTCTAGAGAAATATGCAAATCTCCAAGGGGCTGAACTTTACATAATTATATAGCAGCATTTAAGTGGTTGTTTTAAACAAAGTTAAATCTGGCTACATGCTGGAAAAGTTATTCACCTTTTGAGGTATACGCCAACTCTCAGTAGCTTAAGCACATGAAAGTGCTGTTAAAGAAGAAAACAATTATTTTAACTTATTTGTATTGTACAATGGTAGCGCCAGAGCTTGGCAATTGATTTGGGGGACTGCATTATCAGAGCAATGCAGACACACAACTGTTCACAGACTCATTTATCTTAACAGTTGGTATTATTTTCCTCAGGAAAAAAAATACTGTGTTATTTTTTTTTAACTGAAGAGAATTCCTTTCCATTTGAATCAGTGATCGCTAAAGCACACACATTCATTACAGAACAGAAATTAGGTAGCAGAGTGAAGCATTTGACAGAATTGCCTTCATGCAGTTAGGAAGAAGCACCTTGAGTAATTTGCCACTTTGTTTCTTGTCACTGCTCCAAACCCAAAATGCTTGCACTCAATGCTCTAGTGGCTTAACTTTAGAAATGCATTTCTTATCTAATCTGACATGGAAGATGCCAAAAGGGGTCTTCCTTTCACAGGAACAACTTGCTCCCATCACTTTCCCAGTAGTCTTTTTTACCACCCTAGTCCAACTAACATCATCCTGCCTAAAAAATCCCTGTTCCTTCACGCTTTGCTCTGGCAGAGTTCTAAAATCTTTCCCATCTCCACTGAGTCCATATCAGCCTCTAGATCCTTTCTTTCTCGCTCACAGTAAGGCCATTCTTCGTTGGATTACTGCCCTACTGACTTATGTCCGCTCTACACTTAAATCTTAGGTCAACATAGCTACTGTGCTCAGGAATGAAAAATCCTCACCACTGTGTGCCATAGCTGTGCTGATTTAGCACACGCTGGAGGCATAGCATGGTCGATGGAAGAATGCTTCCATTGCCTAGCTACCATCACTAAGGGAGGTGGAGTTCCTACACCGATGGGGGAAAAAAACCTTTCATCTGTAGCTTGTGTCTGCATTACAGCAGCATAGCTAGAGTGTTGAAGCATCCATAGTGTAGACGTTGCTTTTGTCTGTGATCCCATTGGATCTTACAAACTAGTTTTTGGCTAGAAATTTGCACTGATTTAACTTAAATCAGTTTTTAATCCAATGTAGTTAAACTGACGTTTTACTTAAGTTAAAACATGGCTTATTTTGATTTAGTTTATATTAATTAGGAATTGATTTAAGCGAAGCCAAAGTACTCTGACACTAAAATAAGAGTGTCTTGCCAGGGTTTAACTAAACTGTGTGTGGTTTTAAGTACCGCGTTTAGTTTAAATCAGTGCAACTTTCCTGGGCTTAAGGCTTAAGATCCTACAATTCACTGTACAGAGTCCCACTGATTGCAGAGGGGCCCTGTGCATGTCCACTGATGTGTGCATGGGCAGTCTATTCCAAGACAAGAACCTAAGCAAGACCAGGCCTTATCAGTACTTAGATGGGAAAACTCTGAATGCTTCCAGTAGGTACCCCAGAAACCAATTTGCTAGGCAGCATTCTACCCTGTAAGTCATGCCCTAGAGCAGGGGTTCTCAGGACGAATTTTTTGGAATGCGGCCACCAACTCTTCCTGGTGGCCAATCTCACACTTTTTCCTAAAATATTTAATTAGCTTTAGGAAAACCAAATAAATATGCACATATACATGTCCAAATCATTGTAATTTATTTATTGCTAGCTAGTAAGTCTGTTGTGAAAAGTGATACTTGTATGTTTGTAAATATCACTTTTCACAGCAGACTTATTCAGCCCTGGCAAGCCTGGGGACAAATTAATTCCTAGAGGGAGGGTCGAGGAGGTAGTGCGGGTCAGGGGAGATAGGTGTGGGAGTTGGGGGAAGCAGTGAGGGCCTGGAGTCTGAAGCCCTGCTGCCAGAGCCCACAGCCTTGTGGCTGGAGGACAGGACCTAAGGATGGAGCCCGAAGCTGTGTAGAGCACAAAACCCGTATATGAAGACTTCAAACCACTATGGGATTCTGTGGGATGAAAAAACATATAGATGTGAGTCATCCTTAGGAAAATCTGCACTTGAAAGCACCATGGTTTGGCTTTGAGAATTTTTTATGGTGGGGCCAGATCCTCAGCTAGTGTAAGCTGGTGTAGCTCCATGCAATGTCTTTGCTTATGAAACAAGTCTTGTCTTATGAAGAACATGCCATTCTTCCAAGTCATTTCCCTGCATATTGAGTGTCCTGAGACCCTTTTTCAGTTCACCGGTGCTCCTTCTTTCCTATTAGGCCAGGGATCGGCAGTCTTCAGCACGTGGCCCATCAGGGTAATCCACTGGCGGACCACAAGACATTTACATTGACCATCCGCAGGCATGGTTCCCTGCAGCTCCCAGTGGCCACGGTTCGCTGTTCCTAGCCAATGGAAGCTGCAGCAAGTGGCGTGGGCCACAGGGACGTGCTAGCCACTGCTTCAGAGCGTGCCGCTTCCTGCAACTTCCATTGGCTGGGAACAGCGAAGTGCGGCCACTCAGAGCGGCAGGGGCTGTGCCTGCAGGCAGTCAATGTAAACAAAATGTCTCGTGGCCCACCAGTGGATTACCCTGATGGGCCGTGTGCCGAAGGTTGCTGACCCCTGCATTAGGCTATAATGTGATTCCCTAAAATGGTCATAAAACCATTGTCCTGTCCACAATAGTAATAAAAAAGTGCTTGAATACTTTAAGGGTGTGTCTACACTGCACTCAGAGGGGTGTGACTGCACAAGCTGCTGCCCATGCCACCACAGCTTCACTGCTATTGCTATTCAAGCTAGCTAGATCAAAGCTAACTCAAATATGTCTACATGTGTTGCAGTCACACCTCTGAATGCAGTGTAGATATACCCTAACTGTGCCTGGTAGCTATGCAGCTGCTCTGGGTGTATTATGGCACAGTGGATGGTGGACACACCTTTTCCTTCCCTGAAACTATTTATGATTAAAGGTGGGAGACGGAAATGGCACTAGGCATGCCTGAAGAAACTACAGGGAGAGTGGCAATCTGGCAGTCTGCAGTCCAAGAGTGGGGTATAGGTGCCACCCCCAAGCATCAGAAACAAGTGTAGGTAGCAGACCTCTACCTGTCCACTATAAACATCCAAGGTAAGATGGAGCTTGCTGTAGTTATATATAGAGAATCTGTTAGTTGGAAGGGGGAGGGGGCTGGCTGGGAGTAACAAGGGCTCTAATGGTAAGTCTAGACTGTAATAAAAAACCCGTGGCACCAAATCTCAGAGCCAATGTCAGCTGACTCTGGCTCACAGGGCTCAGACTGAGGAGCTAAAAATTGTAGCGTAGATATTCCGGCTTATGCTGGAGCCTGAGCTCTGAGACCCTCCCCCCTCACAGTGTATCAGACCTTGAGGTCTTCAAACTTGAAGATCTACACTACAATTTTATAACTCCACAGCCCGAGCACCGTGAGCCTGAGTCATCTGACCTGGGCCAGCCATGGCCATGCAGCAGGTCTTTTATCGCAGTGTACACATACCTTGAGAAGCTGAACCTGAACCCTGCCCATGTGCAATGCTTTTTGTGTTCATGGGCTGAAGTTTGACAAGGTGCCAAGTCTGAACCCCAGGGTAAGAGGTAGATTTGTTGTTTTGTTGTATATGTTCCACACAGCTCTCCTTACAAGATGCACCAAAAGAAAAAACAGAAAAGCCTTTCTCATGCCTCATTAGGCCACAGAATAAACAAGAGAATATACTTGTCCCCTAGAGGGCCGATTGGAATTACAGTAGACAACTCTTTCTCTCTCTTCGTGTGTGTGTGTGTGTGTGTGTTTAGATAGATAGATTAGATAATACACACACATGTACACACTACTTCCCAGGGGAGGAGGATTCATGCTTCAACAGAGTACAAACAATATAACGCAGGACACGCTGCTTAAAATAGCAGAGAAAATTAGGTTTTCCATCTCTAACCAAAATCTTTTCCCTCTTCCAGCTCCAAACCACAGTGAGAGGATATGCCAATTGGTACCAATTGGCACCGGAACAATGAGCAGAAATGGTTCAGAAATTTTTTCCTAAATATTTTCTTAAATCGCTACCAGTTAAACTCAAGTGTCAGGAGGAGTAGAGAGGGAGTGTTTGAGTGGATGCAAACAATAGAGGTAGGTACTGACTGCAGAACAAAATGATGAAAGCCTCATTTTTGCAAATGGAAAAACTTTTTAACAGACAGACATTTTTAATCATTCTCCAGTAATAAATGAATAGAATAACCAATGTTAGTATAATTTTCCATCTCTCAGGAATAATAAGTGAACAAAATCACTTACTATTCACATCTCTACTGCTAATGCCACTTTCATATTGTAATAGACTACCAAAGTTCCACACACAAGAGACGCTAAGATGGCATTCACAATGTGTAAGCAATTTTCCTATCATGTTTTAAAATCACCAAAAAGGTACATAATTCACAGCAGAACTAGAGCTGCAGTTTTATTTTCAAGACAAAAATAACTACCCATGGTCATTCAATATCAGTATTCTTAACTTGTCCTAAATAAAAGTTCATTTTACTCACTTCTAGTGGATGTTATCTAGCCACAGTGAACAATAATTTCCTTTAGAGCTACGTGGGTAGACAGAGAGTTAAGTTAAATCTTCCTCTATCTCAGTGCAGACCCAGAGTACCTCTATTGACCTCAGTGGAGTTACTCCAGGCTTACACTGGTATAATTGAGTGAATAATCTGGCCATACTTTTCCACTCCCCAGAATAGATGTTATAAGAGTGTAATGTCCAAAGAACATATTACGGCTATTTTTAGTGTAAGTATTTTAAAATGTACCTTTAAAACAATTCTAACCATTGACAGGCTGTAGCAAAAACAGCCGAGGCTCCACTACAATATAAAAAATAATTTCAAGGGGTTCTTTTCCCCCCTTTAAGCCATGGCAGTGGTCCCGAGGCAGCCATATTCAGTTTATTGGTTTGAGTATTGACCACTCTTTGGGGTACTGGATATGCTGGATTGTGTGTATTTTGAAGAAGCTGTAGTTAATAAGGCAGAGTTTCTTCAGCTGATGAAGTAAGTCAATGAAGATATGTGGTATAATGCATCTGTAACTGCAGAACACTTTGCAGCTGCATAGCTCAAGGACATCCTTATAATAATAATCAGCTTCATGTGATATTATTTTACATCAAAATGGCATCAAAAAGGAAAGAGCTTTCCCAGGGTCTTTGACTAAATGTAATTGTGTTTGAGAAAGAGATGTAGCACCTAGCGTAGCTAAAATGGGCTGAATGCTCTGCTGTGCACCTCTGACAAATGGAGCACTCAGAAGTCTGAATTACACTAGTTTTGCAATTTAAATTGTGCTGAGTTACATTGCTGGGCTCTGACTGGATTAACTAACAGAGAAATGCAAAGAAAATGACTCAGATCAGAGTCTCAGATGAGACAGTAAAAATGAAAAGGTCATAACGGCTGTAACTGGATAAACTCAGCAGTTTTACAACTAATAATAGAGAGGCTGGACACGATGTTTAAGGAAATCCAATTTATTGACATGACAAATTCAGGCTGAAGAGTTCAGTTAATGGAGGATAGTTATGTCACTTCACTCCCATGGGGAGAGAACTGCCTTCAGAAATGAAACTGGCTTTGTAAGTACTGAGAGAATAGATCAGGCAAGAGTCATTTTAGAACACATGGGATGTAGCAAGACTATGTGAAGACTACAGCTCTTTTAAAAATCTTCTGCAGGAGAGTTTAAATTTCTTTCTAAATTCATTGAGAAATGAGAGTGAAAGATCTTGCCATGCTGTGAAGACAAGAGCTATGGCTGGCAGAGACACAAAAGAACTCTTATCTGTACTCGGCTTCATTTTCACAGGAAGATTATCATAAACACTTGAATAGTTGGCTTGCCAAATTCTTTTTCTGTTTAACCATCAATAAATTCAGGTCTCTCACCTAACCAGAGTGAGAAGAGGACCAACTCCAGAACCATTATAGGAAGCATGTACCTTGCAAGATGCAATCACAGAAAGTGTGATGCTGCCATCCTTACTTTGAGTAGTACTGTACTCCCTGTGATGTTCCATTGATTTCAGTGGAACGATATGGAAAGTAAAGTGTTACTCATAAGTAAGTAAGCATTACTGAATGACGCCCACAATGAGCATCTGTTTTACATTGTTTCAGTGGTGCCCGTGCTACAGTTTTCAGTCTGTGCAAATGGCTGTAGTGGTTCAGCGTAAGGCATTTTGCTCATATTTTTAAGAGACCTCCAGAGATGGCATCTTAAAGGATTTTCTTAGAAAGGTTGATATCGTATAGTATTATGGTCATGATGCTTAAGAATGTAAATGAGCTTCTGATTTTCAGGGTGAATGGTTGCACTGAAACAATGTGGGGTAGAAGATTGAAACTTGGCATGAAAGTAGCTGTGATTGTGAGGTGACTTTAAGTCAATTTCAAAGTGAAAATTGGTTATGATATGATGGAATTATGACCCACTGAATATTGCACATTGCACAGAGTTTTCTCAGTGTAGCCAGATTCTGCAGAAATGCATGGGTTTGTAACTCTAGCATATAAATAGTCCCATTGAACTCAATAGAATTATTTGCATGTGTGTTATTTCCTAACTTCTAACGTGCTTATCTGTTATTCTCATAACAGAGTGAAAGAACAGAGGATAATAAAAAATGGCTACAAAAGAGATTGAACCTTACCAATTTGATTTATAAACAATATTATTAAATGTTTTAGATGTTAAATATATGACCTTATATAAGGCTCTGATTGTGCAGTGAGTTCAACATAAACTTCGCTGTCAATTTGCATGGATATCAGTGCAGGACAGTGCTTAAGAATGTGCCCTAACTTTAAGCACATGTTTAAGTCCCGTTAAAATTAAATATAAACTTAAGTGTGGATTTTTTTCTATAGAGAGTCTTATGCCAGAATATTCAAACTTGGATGTCTACAGTTAGTCACCTAAATGAATATTTAGGCACTGATTTTTTTTTTGCGACAGCCAACTCAAATAAATAATAATAAAAAAAAAGTAATTTTCAGCATTCAAATCAATATTTAAGTTTAAAAAAATGCAAATAGGTGCCAAAATTAAATTACAAAACACTAATGTTGGCCATAGTATTCCGGAAAAACAATTACAACATTTACAAGAACTAACCTGAACTGTAATGGGGCATCCAGTTGGCTCCATCACAGACTCCAAAGGCAATGCATTTGCTAGCCTACAGATATATGTAAAAGATTTGTAACAGAGAAACAACATATCTCAAAAGCATTTCTGTCAAATGGAGTAAGAGAGACAAGGTAAGTGTTGCATCCGATGAAGTGGGTAGTCACCCACGAAAGCTCATGCTCCAATACGTCTGTTAGTCTATAAGGTGCCACAGGACTCTTTGCTGCTTTTACAGATCCAGACTAACACAGCTACCCCTCTGATACAAGGTAGGTGAGGTAATAGCTTTAATTGGGCCAACTTCCGTTGGTGGAAGGTACAAGTTTTCGAGCTACACAGAACTCTTTTTCAAGCCTGCTTCCTTTCCCAGACTTGAGGAAGAGCTCTGTGTAGCTCGAAAGCTTGTATCTTCCTGTCATAAACAGATAGTTAAGGGTTAATGTCTCTTTTACCTGTAAAGGGTTAAGAAGCTCAGTAAACCTGGCTGACACCTGACCAGAGGACCAATGAAGGGACAAGATACTTTCAAATCTTATTGGAGGGAAGTCTTTGTGTTCTTTGTTTGGGGGTTGTTCGCTCTCGGGACAAGAGAGGGACCAGACATCCATCCAGGCTCTCCAAATCTTTCTGAATCAGTCTCATGTTTTAATTTTGTAAGTACCCAGCCAGGAAAGCGTGTAGTCTTATGTTTGTTTTCTCAACCTGTAAATGTTCTTTTGCTGGAAGGATTTTTTTACCTCTGTTTGCTGTAACTTTGAAACTTAGAAGGGGGAGGGAGTCCCTCTAGCTTATATGAACTGAATACCCTGTAAACATTTTTGATCCTGATTTTACAGAGATAAATTTTACTTTTTTCTTTTTCTTTAATTAAAATCTTTTTTTTAAGAACCTGATTGATTTTTCTTTGTTTTAAGATCCAGGAAATTGGGTCTGGACTCACCAGGAATTGGTGGGGGGGGGAAAGGAAGGGGGATAGTGAATTCCTCTTTGTTGTTTTTTTTAAGATCCAAGGAGTTGGGATCAGTGTAGCCTCTCAGGGTAATCAAGGGAGAGAAAGTCTGGGAGGGGAAAGGTGAGGGAATGGTTTATTTCTCCTTGTGTTAAGACCCAAGGGGTTTGGGTCTTGGATTCCCCAGGGAAGGTTTGGGGGGAATGGAAAGTGTACCAAAACACTATATTTTTGGTTGGTGGCAGCACTATCAAATCTAAGCTAGGAATTAAGCTTAGAAGGGTACATGCAGATCCCCACCTTTTGGACGCTAAAGTTCAGAGTGGGGAACAAACCTATGACACTTCCATTGACAGAAGCTGGTCCAATAAAAGGTATTACTTTATCCACCTGGTGTCTCTCGTATCCTGGAACCAACACGCCTACAGCAAGACTGCCAAAATCATAGTAACAGTCCTGAGGGTAAACTGAATGGGAAAAAATTACTTAGAGCTGTTCAGTTTCTAAGACAAAGCCTCAGTAATGCGCTCACTCAATAGCTCTGACTAATCTTCCAGTCGATTTAGACTCTCATGGTATATACTGTATGCTTTTTCTTTGTGGTTAATGGTAGCTTTGGTGGAAAGAGAAGTACAGTGTTCATGGTTTCATGCAGTAAGGCTAAAGACTTCTGCCCAGCACCTACGCCCTGTGGCTCCTAGCAATGTCTTTTATAGGGACCGTCTGGTCACCCTATGCATACACTTGTACCCTTCTAATTTATTCACACAGATACCAACATGCACATTCACTACTGATGCAGAATGGTGTGAGTGTGCCTCTGAACGTGTATATCTCTGGCCTTGCTTTGATGTTTTATACATCACTGTCTCTTCATTTCACTTTGCCAAAGTATGTTTTAATTTTGTGAAGCTTTCTGAATGGAAGCTGTAAATATTTAGAGGTTCATCTATCACTAATTCATCTGTCTAAGGGCCAGATTCTGTTCTGTGTTATTCTGGTATAATACTGGAGTAACTCTGGATTTACACTGCTGTAAATGAGAAAAGAATTTGGTCCAAAGAATCTATATAATGATTTAAGGTGGGTGCCAGAAAGATTCTCTGCATTTGTCCATTTAGTTTAAAGTACTGCAACAGAAAATTAATGTTCTGATTTCTTTCTCTCTGTGTAATAGGCTAAACACGGGGGGGGGGGGGATAAGGATGGAGCCTTGTGACAGCCTGAACAGAGTGTCCATTGCTTTTGTCAGTCTGTTAAATACTTAATGTTACTTTAATGTAGATTTTTACCTTTCATCCCAGTGCATATCGTCACATAGTGGTACACACAGAAGAACAAATCCATTATTTTTGTTCTAATGTCACCCATTTGCTATGTAATTATTAAAAATAGTATTCATATAAAATTGCAGACAGGTAAAAGTTTTGTGGCACATTAAAGGAATAAATGAGCCTATAAAATCACTTTACTTTACTTCGAGAGGCACATTAAGTAAAGGAAGAGGCAGAAACCCTCAAGGAAAAATATTTCTTCTCTTTTCATTTCTAAATGTAGGAATGTCCCACTTTCCTGGCCAGATGAGGAAGGTAGATTTAAAATAAATCTAAGGCAATTGACCTTGCCCTTTGAAACAACTAGAGAGCACATAAAACCTCAATTGTATGTTATCAAAGAGCATAACCCAATAGAAAAGGAGCCTCTAAGACCACTGGCCTATGAGAACTCCACGAGCCATCCTAGTTTATGCAGAGAGAAGATGTTTCCAGTCCCATGGGGTAACCGCCCATGGGCTAGTAGCTGTGCAATGGCAAGTTCGGCGTGATGTGGTCCTTTCTGGTGGCTGTTTTTCAAGGGCTGGAGTCTGAGGCAGCCCAATCCAATTACTGTTTACAGCAATTGGGCTAATGGGAATGAAAAAGGGAGAGGGAGCTAATCAATGATATTCTGTCCTGGGGGCAGGGCCGATCTCCGTTGGCAGATTGAATGTTAGTCAGCCAGGGGAGAACTTTAAAAAGCCAAAGTGCTGGATTCTCCTGACAGACCAGTTCTGGAGTTTAGCTAAGGAGAAGAAAGGGGCCATTCTGTGCCAAAAATACACAGCAGGAATGCCCTGAAGAAGGGGAATGAAAGGTGGCCTCCTGTGACTGCCCTGGGCTTAGGAAGAGAGCGTTTTCTGGCTCAGCAACAAAAAATGGATCGGGGCCTCAGTCAGTCCCCACTGAAGTCAATAGAAAGACTTCCATTAACTTCATTGGGCTCTGGACCATGCCGCCCATACTCAGATACCATGAAGATGTAACAACTTGATAGATAGATAGATAGACAGACATGAAGATTCTCCTCCACAGCACTCCGGCAAATAAGAGTGAGTGGGTACCTTCCCTCTCCCTTGCTCCCAAGTAAGCTCACGCTTTTTGCATATCTTTATTATCTAGCCTATATGTTCTGTTTTATGTTACATCTGACAGAATTCCAGTCACCACATCACCAGTGTGGCCAATCTACTACAGCCAATCTAGGCACCAGTCTATGTGCTAGATTGGACATGAGGAGCCAAATTTCAAAAGGCGTTTAGATGCCTAAAGATGCATATAGGCACCTAGTAGAATTTTCAAAAGTACCTAAGTGAGTTTGGTGTGTCACTCCATTGGAGCCAATGGGATTTAGGTACCTAACCTGCCTAGCTACATTTAAAAATTCCACTTAGCGCCTATTTGCAATAGAGCTTGGAAGGATCAAATGGAATTAGGAGGTTGTGGCGTATCAATAGAGAGGGGAAGAGCTTTCTTTACACGAGGCAGCTACCAAAGTACCTGCCCCCTGGTGTTTCTTTTTTGGATGTTGTAGCTTGCAGATGAGTCACTTGCCCAAAAGCAGGCTATGTAAGACCTTCCAAAATGTTCAACGCTATGTACAAACTAGGCTGAACTGGCCCCAAAATACATATACGAGACCTCTGTGTAGTGGACTAAGCTGTGACCATGGATGGTATGTGAGACAAAACTAGGCAAATGGGAACATATACAACTATAAAGACATTTCCACCGGGAAGTGTATTTTACTGCATGTTGACATTCTGAGTCTAAAGAGTAATTTCTTATCCTACTATTCATTATAATAATACTATGCAAGCATATGTCTAAAATTTCTTTCCTAAATGCTTATTAATTCAAAAATGTTCATAATGGGTGAAATTCAAAAGACCACCACATGGCCTTATTTAAAGACCTTAATTGGGACTTAAATGATGCATAGCCTTGTATGTAGCCCTTTTGCACAGGGGATCAGTTTCACCAGTGGGCCTGATACTCAGTTGCATCCCTTTACAAAGTTCTGGAAGTGTAAAGCACTCGTAGTGTAACTGAAAAATGAGAACCCCTGTCCTTGTTTTCTCGCTTTTATTCTCTGTGAAAATGTGTGTCTTTTTTCCCCACTGCTTGGAGTACCTCCATTAACAACAACAACAAAAAGGGAAAATAAAAAATGGAAGAAGGTTATTCTGCAATATATAACAATTATTTGATCCATTCCAAAAATGTTTGGTAATATTTGTTCAGGGGAATTGTCCCAGATCTTGTTACCAAGGGCTCTGTTAAAAGGTGCAAGTTCTCTTATAGTAAAATTATTACTTCATTATGCTTACATAAAATAGACATTTAAACTATATGATTTTACACTTATTCATATGATTTAACAAGTATTCATATAAATAAGATTACAAAAAGAATAACTTTTTCTTATAAGTTACTCCTTTTCCTCTCCCTGCCTCCATTAAAATCGCATTACGGTTATACAGCTTCTTCTGTCAAAAAGTTCAAGAGCAAAATGACTGTTAAATTACCCCAGGAACATAAAATAACATATTTGTGCCTGTTAAACTGAAAACCACTTGAGGGTTTTTTCCTTTAAAGGAACATGTTTTAAGTAATTGGACGGTATCACATTAATAAAGGCATAATTTTACTGGCAAGTGTCTCTACTATTAAATTATTGACCATATTAGTGAAATCCATCCCTCTATGATTTAAAATTAATTGTAACTGCTTCCTTACACATTATCCTCAGTGGATTAAATGGAGCTATGGATGTGTACCATTGCCAGTCCAAAAAGGGAAGGAAAAATCAATCCAGTATCAATGAAGAACACATTAACTGGATTAAGAACTGGCTACCTGACTAATATCAAAAAGTAATTGTCAGTAAGGAATGATCATTGAATGGGGATGTTTCTAGTGGGGTTCCCCCAGATTTGGTTCAATGCCCCATGCTAGTCATTATTTTTATCAGTGATCTGAAGTAAATAAAAAAATAATTGCTGATAAAATGACACAAAGATTAGTGGAGTGGTAAATAAGGATGAGGAGAAGACAGTCTTACAGAGCAATCTGGATTGCTTGGTGACCTGGGCCCATTCTAACAAAATGCATTTTAATATAGCCAAATGCCAGGTCATACATCTAGGAGCAAGGAATGTAGGTCATACCTACATAATGGGGAAACTCAATCTTGGAAAGCAGAGACTGAAAAGGACAAGCAACTCAGCATAAGCTCTCAGTGCAAAGCTGTGGCAAAAAGGGCTAATGCGATGCTTACATGCGTTAAGAGGGGCTAATACTGGAATACTGCATACAGTCTGGTTCCAACGTTGTATGGAGGATGTTGAAAAATTGGAGAGGGTGCAGAAAAAGCCACAAATGTGATATGAGGTATGGAGAAAATGCCTATAGTGCATGACTTAAACAGATCAATCTATTTAACTTATCAAAAAGAAGATTGAGAAATGACTAGATTACAATGTATAAGTACCTTCACAAGGAAAAAATAATGGATACTAATGTCCTCTTTCATCTACCAGAGAAAGGCCTAGCAAGAATCAATGGCTGGAAGTTAAAGCCAGAGAAATTCAAACTAGAAATGAGGCACACATTTTTAACAGTGAGGGTGGTTAATTATTGGAACACATTGCGGTGGGAAGTGGTAAATTCTCTGTCTCTTGATGTTTTCAGATCAAGACTGGATGCCCTTGTGGTGGTATCAGAGGATATTGGGCTCAATACAGGAATACCTGGATGAAATTCCTATGGCTGTGCTATACAGGAGGTCGGACTAGATAATCTAATGGTCCCTTCTGGCCTGAAAATTTAGGAATCTATGAACAGTTTGGAACAGGAGAGGGAAATGTGATGGGACTGGGAGCTGTCATTACAGCTTTTCAGTCACTTATGCTTTGTGCTGTCTTCTGCCAGTGCAGCAGAAGGTTCATCAACAGTGCAGGACATTCACAATGACCCCTCCGCTAGAGAGCCTGCAGTAGTCTGAAAGGTGGGTGGCATGGGAATATACTGCTTCATTGTATCCACTTGACAACCTTGGCTATCAGGCTCCTATGAAACTTTGGCATAATGTAAAGCTTCTGGGTAACATTTTCAAAAGTTCTTAAGTGCCTTAGGGGCCTAAGTTCCATTTTCAAAATATGATGTAGGAGCTTAAGTCCCATTGGCTTTCAATGAGACTGAGGCTCATAAGTCACTTTTACAAATTGAATTTAGGCTTCTTAATCAGTTAGGTGCTTTCTTACCTGCTGTACCCAGAGGGCACTGGAGTTCGTAACACTTGCTGTCCTCCTCTAGTGATGAATCCCACTTGGAATGCAAGGACCCAAAAAGGTATGAGGAGGTTAATTATCCCTGTGTCGGTGGGTGCTAATTTAGCCCCAGCATTCCCATCATTGAAATGCTGACTCTCTCTTTCATTGTGTGTAGGAAGCTTGGTATTTGTTATTGTATCAAAGATGTGTCTGATTCATTTAATACATAAGCACTTGCTGTAAATATTCCCTGTGTTACCAGAAGATGATGGTGCAGCTGCACAATGGAGGCTTGAAGCTAGGCAACAGCTGAGGGTTCCCCTGGTGCAGATTTAGGGAGAGTTCCAGGCCAGGCTGGTAGCAGGGAGGTGCATGTCTGAGACAGCAGGGGCAATCCTGGCCAGCAGAACAGCCACTTGGGAGCTTCTGTACATCTGAATAAGTCAGAGCAGCTCTGAAGTTTGGGGCAAAGGTGGCTCAGCTCTAGCAAGTCAGGAAGTACAGCAAACTCTTTTATTACTGTCAAAGAAAAGTTAAAATACAAAGCTTAAAAATAAAACTTGTAATGTAAAAATACTGCATAGACAAACACTGTAGGGTTGATGGGAGGTTGTGAGAAGAGCAATTCACAGGAGACACAAGGCTTTGGTGGGTTGTAATGGTGGCATCTCTAATTGCAGCTATTATTCTAAGTTGGTAGAAACACTTGATTCCCACTTGCTGACTGGGTCAACAAACAGACCACTGGTCAGCAGGGGCGGCTCCAGGCCCCAGCACGCCAGTTTGCTTGGGGCGGCAAAATCCCTAGAGCCGGCCCTGCTGGTCAGACACGTTACTGCATGTGTGTGAGGGCCCCCTTGGTGTAGCTTTAATTAAAGAAACATCACTGAGTAGCACTGATGGTCTAGTGAATAGATCACATGACTGGGATTTGGGATACCTGAGTTCACTTCCCATCTCAGCCACAAACTTCCTGTGTGACCTTGAACAAGTCTATTAATGTCTGCCCTGTGCTTCACTTCCCCATCAGTATAATGGAAATAGTACTTCTCTACTTCACGCTGGTCTTGTGAGTCTAATTAGTGATCATGAAGCATTCTCATACTGTGGCAGTGAGGGCCATATAAGTGTAGGCACTTATTTTGCTGGCCATGAGTAAACTTGCATATGGCTTGATTTGAATGCAAGGTTAATCTGTAAACAAGGTTAATCTGTGATAGGCTGTGTGCTGGAAACGAGTTTTCAGGCTATTTGAGATGAGTGGGAACACCCTGAATAGATAAGCTTGAAATGTAGATAAGGTAAGTACATAAAGTATTGGTCCTTATACAATTTGCAAAATTATTGGTCCTTACATGATCCATGTGTTGTCCAAACCATAAATTCAAGTAGTATAAATGTTAGTAGCTTGGAAAAATATATATCAACTGTGTAGTGTCTGACATGATTTGGAATTGTGGTGTCACCCCTGTACCTACATCCCCTGCTTCTGGGCCTGTTAATTTAATCTGAGTGATGAGCTGGAGTCAAACTGAGTTTTTGGATCCCAGAGAACTGGATGTTCTCCCAGAACTGGACAAGGTGTTCTTGATAATCTGAGTGAAAAAGGTCTTGGAGGGAATCCCAACAATAAGTACCAAGATAAAACAGGAAGAAGAGATCCAGTAATGTTTTAAAGTAGAAAATATCAATTGCCTTTAAACTTCATGGAAAAGCAACATTTAAAGGATGTGAAATAACCCAATAGAAAATGTCAAAAGATTTTGTGCATCATTTTACAATACATTTTTCACCAGTTTTCCATAAATTCCATAGATGGCATTGACTTTTTCCTCCTCTGTTGGAATGACCATGTCTCCCTCCGCTGCATGGAACTGAATTCCACTGTAGCAGAAAAGGGAGATGATTCAGCATTGAAAAGCTGCTTCCGCCTTTTCACTCCATGCACCCAATGTCATCCCTTGCCTTCACAAATTCTTCAGGCTTGCAATGATTTGGCATCCCTCCAAAAAAAAAGAGACGCATATTTCATTCTCAGGATTATTGTTGTTGTTTTAATTTTGCTGTAAAACATCAGAGGGGTGTGTAGCACTTTGCATGGTGAATGAATTCCTGGTCCCCTGATGTAAAGAGCTTAGATATGACATGACCTGATGCCAGGCATAATGACAAAGGGAAAGAGGAATATATGGAGTAAGGCTACATGGTTGCTTGTTTTGTATGACATGTATTATGCACTTTCTATTTACTTATTTCTAATTTCATAGATTAAAGCCAGAAGGGACCACTATGGTCATCTAGTCTCACCTCCTGCATAATGCAGGCCAAAGAACTTTCCCCAGTAATTTCAGCATCAAGCCTATCACTAGCTCTTTAGACCGTTGTTTCCCAGAGTGTGGATCACTCCCCAGCTGCTGGGCCTGAAGGTCTAACCAGGGTGCCTGGAAGACATTTCCATTAAGATACAGAGAGCTTTGAGAACACATGACAGAGATAAAGAGGAGTATGACTAGTTTCATTTTCCTGAAAGACTGAGAGACAGAACAGCTTGAAAAGCTTAGGACATTTTTCCTTAGAAGTTGATTTAGGAGATGCAGTTATCATTGAAGGGACAGCAGGAAAGGGCCCCTATGTTTGGTCAGAACATTGGTAGATTGAGAATTCATAATCTCCCAATACATGCCATGGACAACAAAATAATGTGTCTGTCCCCTCAAAGATGTTTTAGGGTATGTCTACATTATAAAGGTAAGTCAACCTATATTAGGTCAACTTACAGCCACCACAGTAATTACTGCAGATCTCCTTGGGTCGGTGGTGCGCGTCCTCACCAGGAGCACTTCCACCAACCTAAAAGGGGTAGTGAGGGGAGCCGAGAGCCCAGTCTCCACTAACAGCTCCCTGCCAGGAGCCCAGATGCCCGACTGGCTTCTGGGCTCCTGTCAGGCTCCCGCCACCCAACCCCCACTAGCTGCACTTTTCCCAGCAGGAGTTTGGGTGTGGGGGCGTAGCCACCTGGGGCTTCTGGCCTCCCCATTCCCTGCCAGAAGCAGGAGGAAGCCACCTAGGGCTTGGTGCCCCCAGGGAGCAGGGTTGAGCTGCCCCAGCTTCTCCCTCCCAGCCAGGTAGCCTTGTAAATTTCAAGACTCCAGCATGGAGCCATGAAATTGACAAGACAGTCAATGTTCCTAGACAGGAGAGGTAGGGAAGCCACTTGGGCTTCTTGCCCCAGCTCCTAGCTGTGAGCAAGGTCCATTCTTGCCCCCGCTCCCAGCCAGCCAGGAGCAGGATCCAGCTGTCCCAGCTCTCCAGGGGAGCAGGGGACAGCTGGGCTCTAGCTCCCCAGATTTCTTGTCAATTTCATGGCTCCTGCCCTGAAATTAATAAGACAGCCAACAGTCCATATAAATAATGCAGTGTCTGCACAGACACTGATGTCCTAGCTACACAGACATAAGCCCTACACCTCTCGTGGAGGTGGAGTTATTCTGTCGATGTAATAGGGCACTTACATCACTGGGAGCAAGGCTGTAGTGTAGACACTGACATGGTCAATGTAAGGCAACTGTGTAGTGTAGACAAGACCTTAGATATGCCTTTCCTCACATTATAAATATATAAGATTTCCATTAGTTTATCCAATAGATTATGTTAACCAGTAACCTCCATAATTCAAGTGCTGTAGCAAAGTATTGGCTTGGAATTAAAATAACTTGAGTCATGTTAATGAGATGTAAATAGAAGCAGCCTCAGTAATATGAAATGCTGGTTATTTAATTATATACATAAAGCTACCCAAATGTAATTAGAAACTGTTTATTACTTGTAGAGCTCATGCTGAGAAAAACATAGTGGGAGAGAGAGTAAAATCTCAGACAATATGTTATATGCAAACACACAGTGTAGTTACTATAGATGCATGTTTTATTTACACTTATGTGCATGACCCAAAAATGAAAATTTATGCAAAGAAATTGATTTTTAATATCAGCATCCAATAGACAACTAGAAAGCACTAACAATCATTTAACCATCTGATCATCTAACAAAATTAGTCTCAACTTGTAAGAATCCTCTTGAGTTGTTATGAATCATCTGCTGATCAGAGCACATCCACCTCTCAAAGATGAATAATGCCATATGCATAAACACTGAATATTTATGTAAACAACGTTTTTATGGAACTTCAAGAACTCAGATACCTATTGCAACAATTATTGGATACCAATAATAGCTTTTTTCCACCTCTTGATACAGATTAATTTAAAGAAATCTGTTTTACTGTGATGCTGTATGACTGAAATATGACCATATATATCATTAATATTGCCACTGTTAGACAATAGCAACACATCTTATACAAAGTATGTCATGTAAGGTGTCAGTAGAAAAAGTTATTATTTGCTAAATATGATCATCCTGTTTAAACCCATGTATCATCATTGTATCTGAAGTTATGAATATTGACTACATACCTGTATTTCAGATGTGTTTGCTTCTGGACTAACACCCACAAGGTAGTTTACATGCAGTCTAGCCAGCCATTGTGAATTGACTATTCAAGCTTGATGGCCCACTGAAGAACTTAATTCTCACAATGGGTCATAGAAGAAACACAGTACCGCCCAGTGAGTCTTCCTGTGGATACCATATGGGCAATGGCTGCCCCTGAGAGGCAGCAAACCATGTAAGGGCATGTGACTTGCACGTGTGACCCTGGACTCTGTCTTGTGCCAATAATTTTCCACAAACTGTGCTGTGAGCTTTGTTTTGGGACAGTAAAATTCAAAGCACATGACAGAGAGTATAAAAGAACCTTGAATCATCTCCATGTTGCCTCTTTCCTGCTCTGACTCTCTGCACCCTGGATTTACAGCTAAAAGGAGCATATTGACTATGAACTAAGGACCTTCCAATCTTTTGGAAGTTACCAGAGACTTTACAAGCCAGCAGCCTACACCATCACTACTACAAACCTGATATAAGAACTTTGCAATGTTTATATGTATATGATCTATTAACCATTTTAACTCTCCTCTTTTCTTTATAAATATACCTTTAGATTTTAGTTACTAAATGATTGGCAGCAGCATGATTATTGGATAAAATCTGAGTTATATATTGCTATGAGGCTGATCTCTTGAGATCAGAACAATCCTTTGTTTAATGAAACTGGTTTTCAGTAAGCACTCACCATAAAATCTAGTGTCTGGGTGGTGAGATAAGGGCTGGAATGCCTAAGGAAGATTGCATTTCTGATTTCTTGTTAACCCATGTGGTGAGACAGAAGTTTACTTTTGTTTCTGGTTTGGTATATCTAATGATAGAATAACCACCAGTCTGGGGTGAGTCTGCCTTATTGCTCAGCAGTTTATCATGAATCTGGTATTCTCAGCTGTGACCCACTGAGGCACGGTGACATATACTATCTGTCACAATCAATTTAAAATAAAAAGCAAATCCATTTTTGTTTATTTTATCTTTCATTTCTATACTGCAATTACTTGTACAGAAATATGGTTTCTTAGATGTGGCAGGCTGCTACTAGGGCAATAGTGACTGTTTTTATTTTCAATCTAATACAGAATGTAAATGAGTGGAATTCTTTGAATTAGAAATGGATTAATCCAAGTATGGCATTATAAACCCATTAAAATAGTACATGGATCTACTAAAGGAAAATAAGAATTGCCATATGGGGTAAGACCAATGGTTCATCTGGCCCAGTATCCTGTCTTCTGACAGTGGCCAGTGCCAAATGCTTCAGAGGACATGAACAGAACAAGGAAATTATCAAGTGATCAATCCCTGTCATCCAGTCCCAGCTGCTGGCAGTCAGGGGTTTAGGGACACCCAGAGCATGGGGTTGTGTCCCTGATTATCTTGGCCATTGGTGAACCTATCCTCCATGAACTTATCTAATTCTTTTTAGAATTCAGTTATACTTTTGGCCTTCACAACATCTCCTGGGAACAAATTCCATTGGTTGACCAGGCATTGTGTGAAGAAGCACTTCCTTATGTTGGTTTTACACCTGCTGTCTATTAATGCCTTTGGGTGACCCCTGGTTCTTGTGTTATGTGAAGGGGTAAATAACACTTCCCTCACTTTCTCCACACCATTCATAACTTTATAGACCTCTATTATATCCCCCCACCATTAGTCATCTCTTTCTTAGATTAACAGTCCCAGTCTTTTTAATCGCTCATTTTTGTTGCCTTTCTCTGTATTTTTTCCAATTCTAATATCTTTTTTGAGATGGAGTACAACCAGAACTGCATGCAGTATTCAAGGTATGGGTGGACCATGGATTTAGATAACAGCATTATTATATTTTCTGTCTTATTATCTATCCCTTTCCTAATGGTACCTAAAATTATGTTAGTATTTTTTACTGTGTCTGTACATTAAGCAGATATTTTCAGAGAATTATCCACAGTAACTCCAAGTTCTCTTTCTTTAGTGGTAACAGCTAATTTAGACCCCATCACTTTATATGTATAGCTGGGATTATGTTTTCCAATGTGCAATTACTCTGAATTTATCAATTTTGCATTTCATCTGCCATTTTGTTGCCCAGTCACCCAGTTTTGTGAGGTCCCTTTGTAACTCTTTGTACGCCAGCTTGGGACTTAACTATTTTGAGTAATTTTGAAATATCTGCAAATTTTGCCATCTCACTGTTCACCTCACTTTCCAGATCATTTATAAATATGTTGAACATCACAGGATCCAGTAAGATCCTTGAGGGACCCCACTATTTGTTTCCATCCATTGTAAAATTGACCATTTATTCCTACCCTTTGTTTCCTAGCTTTTAACCAGTTTACTGATCTCTGAGAGAACCTTCCCTCTTATCCCATCCATGACTGTTTACTCTGCTTAAGAGCCTTTGGTGAGGGACCTTGTCAAAGGCTTTCTGAAAGTTCAAGTACACTATAGGAACCGTCCACACGTTTATTAACACCCTAAAGGAATTCTAATTGATTGGTAAGGCATGATTTCCCTTTACAAAAGCCGTGTTGACTCTTCCCCAAAATATCATGTTCATCTATCTAATTCTGTCCTTTACTATAGTTTCAACCACTTTTCCTGATACTGAAGTTAGTTTTACTGGCCTGTAATTGCCAGGATCATTTCTGGAGCCTTTTTTTAAAATCAGTGTTATATTAGCCACTCTCCAGTCATCTGGTACAGAGGCTGATTTAAGTGATAGATCAAATACCACAGTTAGTAGCTCTGTAATTTCATATTTGAATTCCTTCAGAACTCTTGAGTGAATACCATCTGGTCCTGGTAACCTATTACTGTTTAATTTATTGATTTGTTCCAAAACCGCCTCTATCAACACCTCAATAGTTCCTCAGGTTTGTCAACTAAAAAAATTACTCAAGTGTCGACTCTCCCTCACATCCACTGCAGTGAAGACCAAATCAAAGCCTTCACTCAGCTTCTCTTCAAATGGGCTTATTTTCCTTGAGTGCTCCTCTATTGTTCAGTGGCCTCAGAGATTGTTTGGCAGACTTCCTTCTTCTGATGAACTTACAAAAAAATTACTGTTGGGTTTGTCTGGGGGTTTATTTCGTCTTTTTTTTAAGGTTTTTGGGGCTTGTGGGGGTTGTTTTGTTGGGTTTTTTTAAGTGTTTACGTCTTTTGAAAGTTGCTCTTCAAATTCTTTTTTGTCCTGCCTAATTGTACTTTTACACTTGACCTGCCTGAGTTTATGTTCTTTTCTATTTTCCTCAGTGGGATTTGACTTCCAATTTTTAAAGGATGTCTTTTTGTCTCTACCAACTGTTTATTCTGTTTTTTAGCCAGAGTGGCATATTTTTGGTCCTCTTACTGTTTTGATTTTTAGTTTTTGTTTGTTGATGGGTTTTGGGGTTTTTTTTTGGGGGGGGGGCGGTATACATTTACTTTGAGCCACTGTTATGGTATTTTTTAAAAGTTTCCATGCAGCTTGGATTTAACTTTTGGTGCTGTACCTTTTAATTTCCACTTAACAAGTTTCCTCATTTTTCTGTAGTTCCCCATTTGGAAGTCAAATGCTATTGTGGTGGGTTTCTTTGGGATTTTCCCTCCTATAAGGATGTTAAATTTAATTACATTATGGTCGCTATTACCGAGCGGCTCAGCTATATTCACCTCTTGAACCAGATCCTGTGTGCTGCTTAGGACTAAATCAACAATTGCCTCCCCCATGGTGAGTTCCAGGGCTAGCTCCTCCAAGAAGCAGTCAATAATTGTGTCTAGAAATTTTCTCTCTTCAGCCTGTCATATCTTTTGAACATGCCATGTTACTGCTTTCCACAAAATCTACATATAATAAATTAGTCTATACTTTTAAATGGAAAATAGGAGACTTGGTTGATGTGTCTTTACAGTGTACTGCATAGAAAGGGGGTCAGATCGTTTCACTGTTCACAGGTAATTTTCTGACATCTCAGCAGTCATATTTATCTAGCATATATCGTTATGGCCCAACATTTTGAAGTCAATGGGCCTATTCACATTCTGAAAATTAAGCATGTGCTTAAGTCCCCACAGAATGCAGGCCATGATTTGGAATTTAGATTTCTAATGCCATGCTGCTCATACAAATAGCCTATATCACAAAGCATCCTTCATGAAATGAAGCCCCATGGTTTGTTGTCAAAAGGAGAGAGATGCTCAGGAAAAGATCTGTATTATCTGGCAGGTATTTACAGAGGGTTAGGCTGTGCCTAGCCATTATGCAGCTGCAGATGGGAATAGGAGGGAGTAAGTCTCTCTCCCGATCTTGTGTGGCTGTGGAAGGGCCAGGCACAGGGGTGCTGCACATATACCCCACTCCTTACCATCCTCTGCATGCTGAAAGCACAGTCTAGCCCTTAACCTCAATCTGTTTTTAACAGCAACTGTATTTCCCAGGGTTCCACTGAATAATTACTGTTCTTCTCAGAGGCTAATGGCAGGGAATATTCTCACTTCATTCTGCATATTAGAAACTATCCTCTTGTACACCTTGCCTTTTATGCTCTCTGTAAGCATAATCACATCTTTAACACCTCATCAAGTGCTTTACAATGCATGGTGAACATAACTGTCTCCCCATTTGTCTTTTTCCAGCTTTCTCAACCACTTGGAACCATCTGAAAATTAAAATGGATGGGAGGATGATGGTAGTGAATCAGATCTAGGGTACAAACAGTTGCCACGCCCTCAGGCTTCAGATGACTGGTTTTGTATCTCTAGAAACAACTTCAAGTTTTGCAATGATCAGTACAATCTTTAGCTAAGTACATTATACATAAATATATGAAACCTGGTGTATCCCATGGGGATTTTTTATAGCTGCACAGGAAAAAATTGTCAATATCCACTGGTAGCAAAATAATTATCATCCTGGCACCCTGCACTGCTCAGATTCACCTTTTTGTTTACTGCAGAAATGAATCAAGACATATTTATAAATTATTTTGTAATCAATACTTATTAGCTGTGGTTGTTTTGAATGACATTGGTCATTCTTTGTTTATATGTGTATGTAGCAAACCAGTATGAACAGTTTCACTCTGAGGGCCAAATCCTGCCTGCCGCAGGAGAAACAGGGAAGCTGGCAGATGCTCCAAGAATCCTGCCACACAAGGGAATGCAGCCTTAGGCTAGGTCTACACTACAAACACTGCGTCAGTGCAGCTTGAGTGCTTGATGAAGAGAGCTCTCCCATCAGGTTAATTACTCCCCCTCCATGAGAGACAGTAGCTCTCCTACTAACATGGCATGTTGACTCACATACCCAGGTCTCTCTCCTCCTCTGTCACTTCCAACTTCTGAGCACTGAACTTGCAGAAGAAATTCTGATTATTAGACTCTAAGTATATGACCTTGCACTTTGTAGTATTGAATTTAATCCCATTTCTGTCACTCCAGTCTTTAGTTTCATCCAGATCTTCCTGCATATCATTCTGACGCTTTTTTGTATTAACAATGTCCCTCAACCTTTTTATTATCAGCAAATTTCATTAGCAGACTCCTACTTTGTATCAGAGTATTTTCAAAAATAAAATTTTTGAGAGAGGCATGATATTTGTTGTATTTCATTAAAACTCCAGCTTCTGGAATCATGTGATTGTGAAAAAAATCCTCTTTTGTCTTAAGACAAAGTACATTTCTAGCAAAGAAAAACAAAAAAAAAATGTGACTTGAAAAGGCTCATAAACCAAAGCAATTAAAAGAACCCCCCCAAAAATGTAAAATCCTCTTTAGGCAGTCATGGAGTGACTCATGATTTTTGAGCACTTGGTGTTGGCAATCTGCTATACTGACAATACTGTGAATTTTTCATATAACATAAAGGAATGCAAGAAAACAATATGGGAATGTTATTCTGGGGATAAGGCGAGCTCATTGTCTCTAAAGCTTTACTCTCGTAGTTGCTCTTTGGAATTAGGATATAGCAAGGAATCAGACTGTGCCCACAGATTAGGTATGGAATTTCTATCATTCTTGGCTGCAACAGATTCCTGCAATTGACTGAAAATGCAAAATTAGAAGCCAGGTTAATTAGCGAGGAAACTTTCCCCAAGCCAATTTATTGAGTGTTACATCAGCATAACCTAAAGTAACAAACCTCAGTCAGGTCAGTGTTATATAGCATCCTTTCACTGATCCAGATTTCAAATGACCTTCACTCTCCAGGTCTATGTGGGATTTGAAATGGTCACTGGCAAGTAAGAGGATCCATGCCCATTACCAAATCTTTGCCATATTGATTTCTGACTATTCTCAGACATCTAAGGGGAGATGTTGTGCTGTGCATCATAGAGGCTTAGCACAGATCTCACTGTCTGGGGTGAAGCTAAGGTGGCCTTCAGACATCCTTGCTCCTTCCTGATCTTAAACTGCTCTGATTGCTGGACTGGCCACTGACATAAACTGCTTTCCTGAGCTGCACTATGGACTGCATCACTGACCAGAATCTCCACAGCACTGCATGCTGCAATCTCTGCATGCTGCAATCTCCCCCCCCCCCCCCCCGCTCCCATCATTCCCAGCCATAGCCACGACCCCAGCACACCTTATATGCCAGGTCTTGCACAGAGAGGCCCTTGAAGGACAGACTGACGCTGTCTATGTCAGTTTCTGCACTGGGGGAATCTTACGATGCTGGAAGCAGGGCTCTTAGAGTATGTCTACATGGGGATAAAAAAACCTGTGGCTGGCCCACGTCAGTTGACTCAGGTTCATGGGGCTCAGGTTCCCAGGCTGAAAAATTGCTGTGTGCCCATCTGGGCTTGGGTTCCAGCCTGAGCTCTGGAACGCTGCGAGGGTGAAGGATCCCTGAGCTCAGGCTCCAGCCTGAGCCCAGATATCTACACAGCAATTTTTAGCCCTGCAACCTGAATCCCCATGAGCCTGAGTAAGCTGACCTCATCCAGCAACAGCTATGCCACAAAGTTTTTATCCCCATGTAGTCCACAGAGTCCCTTTACACAGTTCCAGCCACCAGGGACCACAGCAGGGGTGAGAGTCTCACTCTGATTCTCAGAAAAATCTACTTCTAGACTCACTTTTAAGGCCAGATGGATCCTGGCCTTTCAAGCCTAGGTAGAACTACAGTACAGTGGGTGCATAACTGGTTGGAAAACCATTCCCAGAAAGTAGTTATCTGTGGTTCACAGTCAAGCTGGAAGGGCATATCGAGTGGGGTATCTTAGGGATCAGTTCTGGGTCCTGTCCTATTCAATATCTTCATCAATGATTTAGACAATGGCATAGAGGGTACACATAAAATTTACAGACCATACTAAGCTAGGAGGGGTTGCAAGTGCTTTGATGGATAGCATTAAAATTCAAAATGATCTGGACAAACTGGAGAAATGGTCTAAGTAAAAAGGATGAAATTCAATAAGGACAAATGCAAAGTGCTCCACTTAGGAAGTTACACATACAAAATCACATACAATCAGTTACACATACAAAATGGGAAATTACTGTCTAGGAAGGAGTACTGCAGAAAGGGATCTGGTATCATAGTAGATTACAAGCTAAATATGAGAGAACATTGTAACACTGTTCCAAAAAAGCAAACATATTCTGGGATGTATTAGCAGGAGTATTGTAAGCAAGACACAAGAAGTAATTCTTCTGCTCTATTCTGCACTGATTAGGCCTCAACTGGAGTATTGTGTCCAGTTCTGGGTGCCACATTTTAGGAAAAATGTGGACAAATTGGAAAAAGTCCAGAGAAGACCAACAAAAATGATTAAAGGTTTGTTTAGTCTGGAGAAGAGAAGACTGAAGGGTGATGTGATAACAGTTTTCAAGTACATAAAAGGTTGTTACAAGGAGGAGGGAGAAAAATCGTTGTCATCAACCTTAGAGGACAGAACAAGAAGCAATGGGCTTAAATTGCAGCAAAGGCAGTTTAGGTTGGACATTAGGAAAAGCTTCCCAACTGTCAGTAGTTAAGCACTGGAATAAATTGCCTAGGAGTTTGTGGAATCTCCATCATTAGAGATTTTTATCAGCAGGTTAGACAAACACCTGTCGGGATGGTCTAAATAATACTTAGTCCTGCCTTGAGTGCAGGGGACTGGACTAGATGACCTCTCAAGGTCCCTTCCAGTCCTATGATTATATGATTCTAAGCACCCCCCTTCTAGAAATCTAAGACAAAATGTCCATACTTGGATGTCTAGAATTATAGATGAAAGATTCATATTTAGGCACCTAAGTAAGTGGTCTGACTTTCAGTCATACTGATCATCTGCAGCTCCCACTGACTTCAGCCTCTGAATAAGAAAAATATTCAGTGGTGCTGTGGGTGCTCAGTATCTCCGGGAACTGACAGAATTGAAGATTGCTTATATGAACCAATCTTCTGAAGGTGCCTGCACAGAGATCTATATCATTTGAGATGTTGGCCACTATTCCTACTCCCTCCAATTTGTGGATGCCTGGAAATAGAGACTATTTTGTGAACAATTGGAACAATGTGAAAGAGTCTCTTCCCTTCTCTTCTTTACACAGATTCTAGATGTGATGTTGGTCACATCTAATATTAATATTGCATTTTTAAATAGTTTATAAGGGGTTAATAAACTATTAATGGACGTCTGAATGGAATTGCAAAATTACTAAGTGTAGTGAGTAACCTATCACTGAAATCAGCCTCTGTACCAGATGACTGGACAGTAGCTAATGTAACATTGATTTTTAAAAAGGGATCCAGAGGCCAACCTGACTATTACAGGCCAGTGAGCCTAACTTCAGTACCAGGCAAACTGTAGAAACTATAGGAAAGAACAGAATTATCTGGCAATTATCTGAGACTGGGTGTGGCAGTGCATGCTTGGAGTAGGAGTGCAGAGGCAACTCTGGTGACAGGCAGATCCTTAACGTGTGTAAATTGGCGTAGTTTCAAAGACCAAAATGGAACCTTAATTTTAGGATACTGCCCCATGACTCTGTGCATCCCTTTTATTTAGTCTGTAATCCATATAAACTCTTGTGTTTAGATTATAAACCCCTGTCAGAACAGACCTTGTTATCTTCAAAGAATCCTGTGGTACCTTATAGACTAACAGAGATGTTTGCAGCATGAGTGAGGTGGGTGAACTTGGACTTCTCAAGCATCCAAGACTGCTCAAGACTTGCATCAAGAAGTGGGTATTCACCCACAGTCCAGACTAACACGGCTACCCCTCTGATACTTGTTATCTTCTTTTCTGTAAAATCCTTAACACATTTTTGGCACCAGATAAACACTGATAACAAATAATATCCTTTTACACACTGCAGTTCATTTGAAACTTCAATAGCATTTCACAATTAGCTACAAATAGGTGTAATGGAAAAACTTTTGCCTCTGGTTCAAGGTCCGGTGGTTTCATTTGAAAAGGGGTATGTCTTCACTTCAAAAAACCCGTGGCTGGCCCTTGCCAGCTACTTGGGCTCACAGGCCACAGGCTAAGGGGCTGTTTAATTGCAATGGACTCTGTGAAATGGGAGTGTCCCACAGCTCTGGCTCCAACCAGAGCCCAAACATCTACACCCCAATTAAACAGCCCCTTAGCCCGAGCCCTGCAAGCCCAAGTCAGCTGGTGTCTGGTTGCTGTGTAGACATACCCTAAGTTTTCTGTGTGATAGAGCACTAGCTTAACTACTGAACTTTACTGTGTAAAGCATCCTGAACGTGTTCACAGGACAGCTTTTGGGCCAAGCCATGACCATATATCGACCACCATCAGTGCAGCATATAATAAGCTATTATAGAGAAAACTCTTCGGACTAACTATCAGCCTCAGAAAGACAGAAGTTCTTCATCAACCTGCACCTGGATCAAATGCTTCTGTCCCGAGTATCTCCATTGATGGCACTCAGCTTAAAGTAGTGGAGAACTTTAAATACCTGGGTAGTGTCATATCTAGTGATGGATCACTGGATAATGAGATCAACACACGAATATCCAAAGCAAGCCAGGCACTTGGCTGTCTGCGTGTCAAAGTTTTAAACCACCACAACATCCGGATGTCAACAAAACTGCTTGTGTACAGAGCTGTTGTTCTCTCACCTCTTTTGTATGGATGTGAAACATGGACACTATATAGGCGTCACATCAAGCAGCTCGAAGCATTCCACATGCGCTGCCTCCGCAACATCATGAAGATCCGCTGGCAAGACAAAGTGCCCAATCTCGAGGTCCTCAAGAGAGCCCAGATGACAAGCATCAAAATGATGATCATGAAGTCACAGCTACGTTGGACCGGTCATGTCAGCCGCATGGATGCCAACAGAATCCCTCGCCAGCTTCTGTATGGTGAGCTCTCCCAGGGCATCCAGCATATAGGTCGTCCATGGAAATGTTACAAGGACACCATCAAAGCCAACCTGTAGTACAGCAGTATCAAACCCAGGGACCTTGAGGACACCGCCAGCGACACAACACAGTGGCATGCAACAGTCAGAAATACCTGCATTGCCTTCGAGGAAGACCGCTGCTGATGTCTACAAGAGGCACGTGAACGACGTCACAGAGCATCAGCAGCGCACAATCCACTGACCGCGAACTTCCCATGCACCATCTGCAGCCAAATGTGCACCTCTAGAATTGGCTTGTACAGCCATCAGAGGGCACACCATGAGACCAGCACTAGATGATCTGCACAGATTTGTCATCATCGGATCAATGGACTACCAAGAAGATAGAGAAAAAAACACGCAGACCAGATAGAAAAATCCATCATGTTATCTCTGGGAAATAGCATCCCAAGAAAACACATGCCATGAGCCTTTACTAGAATACCTGAATGCAATGATGAAACAAATTATCAGAGGCTGCTTGTTAATGGCAACATGTTTGAGTACTCTTCATCATTCTTTCTCAGGCACAGGATCTTGATTCTGTTAATGTAACTCTTATTGGCTTTGTGTGCAGCTGTATATTTCTGGTTGATGGTCTCCCAACTGCTTGTAGAACTCATACAGTAGTATATTAAATGTTTTATTATGGCATATTGCCACCTACTACAGGCATGTAATGACATAGTTAGCATGTTCTTTCAAGATACTATTTTCTGTGCTTAGGAGTGTTGAAACAATTACATTTCTTTCTCTCGGTTATTCAAGTAACAGACTGTGTATTATTTTACTAACGGCATGAATGGCTTTCTTTCACTTGATTACTGTAATTACACTCCACTGGTGCTTACTGATAGCTGCCGCAATTGTTACTAAAAACTTTCCCTTTTGTTACACTTGCAGCTGTTTTTTCTTCAGAATGCTGAAAGACAAAAATAGTCGGAATTAAAGGAGGTCATTGCAAACTCTGGATAATGGCACAGACTATAATCCAACATCTATAGAAGTTTCACACACTCATCATGTGAATTTTAATAACAAACTGTTAAAAGATATTTGGACAATATACATTATAAACTGCAGGAAATAACTGTGACACTATTGCATCCCTACAAGATAGTATTGCTGCAAAATAGCCTTGGCCTACAAAAAAGATAAAGGACCAGAATCACGGATATACTGCTGATGCCATCTGCTTTCTACTGCTGTGGTGATACCAAACAGCTGTAAACCCAGCTTTACAGTTGCTTTGCATCACTGGACCGGTACAAGACAGCCTGCGTATGCTGGTGAATCCAGCCCAAGTACTCTAAATAATTCTTTAGAATCTAACAATGACAACTTCCTAAATAATGTTAAGGTTCAGTGTCACTAATTAAAAGAATCTTTCTCTTGGGTGTACGAACTAACATGATGGGGAGACTGATAAAAACACTTTTCCTCTATTGCTGATCTTTATTAGTTTGTAAAGTTGCGTATTCAATATTTTGCATATCCTAGCCAGTTAATGCTCTCTTGATCGCTCTGATCTGTACAAACACACACTAATTTACTTCCTTTGTTCTATAAGCCCTTAACTCAAAGTGACAGAATAATAGCTTTGCAGAATGTAAGTCTAATAGCTCTTCTGCATACCAACCACTAAGGCCCTGATTCATCAAGTGCATTGCTCACATTCTTAAAGTTAGACATATGCTTAAGCACCTTGCAGAACTGGGGCTAAATTCTGCCCTCAAGTATCATTAGATTCTGAAACTCACATTTCCACAATTCTCATTGTCATAATGTAAAGGTGTTGGGGGAGGAGAGAGGCAGGACTTACTGGGATGAACATTTTGGAGATGTGCTTGGTAGAGAGAAGGTAACATAAGCCTACAAAGCTGGGAGTGAACCTTTCATGCCCCTGTTTACTGGAGGTGAACCAGGTTGCAGCATTTCACTTAGGGTCTATAGAAGCAGCTAGAAGAGAAAGGAGGAGGAGATCCTATTTGTGTGAGATCCCTGGAAAAGATGCTTTAGAAATAGATTTATATTGTTTGTGTTCAGTAAGTTGGAATATTTGTTTATTATTGTATATATTTTTGTTAATAGTGATATCAGTCATTTAAGAGAAATGGGAGCTGCCCCTTTAACAATAGGGCCGGGGAACAGAGAATGAGCCACTGCTGGGGCTAGAGTGTTCAGAGACTAAGAATGTGCTGCAATCTGGGGCAGTTTCCTACTGCAAGAAGCTCCTAAAGCAAAATGGCTGAATCCCAGAATACACAATGTTGTCCTTGAAAAGCTGAATCTTGGGATTAAGTGTGTAACAATTGCAAACTGTTCTATCTGATCTGACTGGAAGTGGTAGGACAAGACTGTGCAATTAGATCTGGCCAGTTTTTTAACCATAACTTTTTCACTGACAAAAATGCAGATTTGGTGACACCAAAACACTTTGTGAATTCACATCAAGGTTGTCAAATTGTTTAGGTAAAAAAATCTGGAAAAAAAATTGAAAAGTTCTGTTTCAGTGTTTTTGAAATATTATTTACTTGAAATTCTTGTTTTGAAATTTTTCAAAAAATGTAAACATTAAAAAATGCTCAATCTAAATTAAATGTTTTGTTTCAGGCTGAATAAAATGTTTCATTCCATCAAATTATTTTTGACTTTTTGATTTGTCAAAAAAAATTGAAAAATTGTATTTTTGGCATTCCACTCCACTGACAACACACACGTGCAAAGAAAACAGAGAAAACTGATAAATATACATTAACCTTAAGCGTCTTTGGCAATTTTTAAAATGGAGGCTGTTAATTTAGGAAACTGCAGATGAGAGAAGCTTTAACTCAAATACATCCTCTTGAACAAGTAGCGCAAAAATGAAATCATCATTTTTAAATATGTTTTTTGAAGCCTGATGTTAATTTGCTGTGGAAAAATGTAGATACTTGTTTTCATTTAGACACCTGCTAGAATCCAGAATTAAGAAAGGTAGCCACTGAAATATCCTGAAAGCATTTAATGTGAGGTAACAATTATGATTAAAGTAACTTAATGATACAGTGTTTGACTGATTGACATTTCATGTAGAGCCATGTGGAAAACAATACAATATATTTTCCCTACAGGCAATAAAAGTGCTTCGGTTGACTAAGTCTTGTCACCATCAGTAATACCCATTGTATAGACTTGAAACTAACAGTGAAAGAACTAAATGGCTGTTTGGCAAAGGGTGCACATGCTGGGTAAAAGAATATGTTTTGTTAGGTAACGCCCTCTCATTTCATAATCCCTCTGAGAGCAATTCAGTGGTGAAGATAGCCAGATCCTCTATAATTTTAGTTTTCACTTCCTAAATTACATCTGTAAACTACAGGAACTCCTCACTTAACGTTGTAGTTATGTTCCTGAAAAATGCAACTTCAAGCGAAATGATGTTTAGCAAATCCAATTTCCCCATAAGAATTAATGTAAATGAGGCGGTTAGGTTCCAGGGAAATTTTTTTCACTGGACAAAAGACTATATATATATGTACACACACACACACACACACACACACACACACACACACACAGTATAAGTTTTAAACAAACAGTTTAATACTGGTACACAGTGATGATGATTGTGAAGCTTGGTTGAGGTGGAGGAGTCAGAGGGTGGGATATTTCCCAGGGAATGCTTTAACTGCTAAATGAACTAGCAATTGACTAAGCCCTCAAGGGTTAACTCTCACAACACTCTGCAAGGCAGCAGGAAAGGAGGGAGGGCAGACAGAGACACACACCCTCTGTGTGAGAGAAAAAATGTGCATTGCCTCTTTAAGTAGCTGACCCCAGGCTGAAGTACACTGCCTGAGAGGGCAGCTACTGCCTAGAAGCTCTCTCCCTCCATAGTGTGTCCCCCCTGCTCTATGGAAGATGGGGTAAGCAGGGTGCAGGAGCAGGGGGGAGGGAAGCTCATGGGGAGCGGGAAGCTCATGGAGGGGAGCTGCCGGTCCACCCTGGTTCCAAGCCCCCACCAGCTAGCTGCAATGGGCTGCTCTTCCTGCAAACTGGACAAAACAGGTGGCTGCCAAACGACTTTAGAAGGGAGCATTTCACAACTTTAAATGAGCATGTTCCCTAATTGATCAGCAACTTAACATCAAAACAACCTTAACTGGGACAATTTTAAGTGAGGAGTTCCTGTATATATAAGCTGTTTATAAGTAAAAGTAAATGATTTCACATGAAAGTGTAGTCAAAGTCCAGTATACTCTACAATTCAGTCGATGCAGCATTCATCACAGAAACGATGTCCAACCTCAAGTTGGCTCTCAAGAATTTAAGCTGTTATTTTAAAAAAGTTTCATTTTAGCCATCCAGGTTGCAAAATGGACTTTCCCAATGTGGAGCAAGTGTTTTTTAAAAAATGCAGCAGCATCTTCCTGAGTCTTCAGACGACTTGACGCAGCTTATACAAAAAGGTTGTGACCACCCAACGCTAACACTGAAAACTAAGCTGTGTTCATATAGTAAGGACCAAAATGAGTCCATGTGACAAAGTCATATGGGCATGCCCCTGTAGGGACAGATACCAGTCAGCAGAGTTTAGCTAAATAGTGCAACAGGAGGTCCCATGTGTGCTTGGGTTGAAAAGATGTTTGCAAATGCAGATGATCAAACAGGCAAGTAACTTGACTGCAGAATAAGCAGTACAATACAGGATGGGACTGGTTGCATAACCTATTAATATTACACCTAGGATTTCCAAGTATAAGACCCTGGTTTTAGTTGTTTATAACTTTGCCAAACTTTAACCACTAGACTGCAATTTTCCAAACTGGATGTCTGTCTCAGGCTGAATTTATTTGGAAAAATTCAGCCAAAACTGTTCAGCTGCATCCAAGAATAAGATGAGGGGAAAATACATTGTTTTGATCATATTGAAAAATTTGAGACTTTTTATTTGAAATGCTCTAGTGTCCACGTGTTTTGGAGAAGGGACTTCAAATTGGCCAGGTTAAAAGCCTTTGAAAATCACAATTTGCCCAGGCTCAGAAGAGTTTTCTATGATTTTATCAGTAAAATCTCTGAAGATTCTATCCTCACTGACTATGATGCATCCCCTCACAGCTCCTAATGCTGACCACAGTGTGCAGGCACCATCTGTGCAAACCAGCTGAGCATGCTCTATCCCGCCACAGCTCCCATGTGTGCCTGGACTGTGAGTTTTCTATATAAAAACCTCCTCTCACTGGTACAGTCTTTACAATCCCCAAGAATATGATCTGTCACTTTTTGGACCTTACACATAACCCATCTTTTTGCTTGCTAATTAGAAATAAATTACTATTTAATCCACAGTGCCCTGTTGGGCATACCTCTCGGAATTTTTCCCCCTTTATTTCGTTTGCCCGCAGTTCTTGCCATTCCCTCCTTAGCTCATTTTTGATTAGGTGTTTAAATTCCAGTTTGTTTAAGGGGATTCCTTGGTTGATTTGTTCATGATTAATAGCACTTTTTGCCTATTTGTCCACCAATTCATTGCCTGCGATCCCAACATGTGCCAGGATACTGGCTATTTCTATGGTTATATCCAGTTGTACCAGTCTGGTTGTTAAAAGTAATATTTCATTTCATTTTTTCTGTCAGACTTATCACTGTAAGGCCTTCTGCCCTGATAAGGAACCAGAAAGGATAGCCACAGCACTGGCCACACATCTAAAACCCAAGTTAGTGCTAGTATAGTTCTTTTTAGCTCAGCCATAAAGAGGGATACAAAGTTAGTAGCTGTATGGCTTCCTTGAGTCCAAGTGAGGGCATACAAAAAGCTATTCATTCTCTCCCTGTTCCTTCCTCTTTGGAGCTGTCTGCACATATCTGGAAGTAATGTCACCACTTATCACAAACATACTGATTTGCTGTATCTTGTATATTTATCATTCCTCTCTGATTCATTTCATTCTAAGCAGAGTCAGGATGAGCCCTACCCTGACATCTGGTGGTAAATTATGAGGAGTGGGCAAAGGAATTTCAGGAATGCACATTTGCATTGGTAAACCCACTCCACTTAGCATAACACACAGAAGCCTGGGATGGTTATTTTCACAGCTGTGGGATCCCCAATTTCTTTGTTATTGGGGCAGGAAGGAAAAAAAGTGCTGTTACCTTAATTATGTGAATGAGAAACTATGAGACTGCTTTATGATAGAAATGACTCAACCTACATTAAATAGTACTTGCGAGACAAGGGACATGGGTTCCAAAACCCAGTGAAGGGAGAGAGGTTGGGGACTGGTGTGTGTACCTGATGGTATGGGCCCCTTTTGAGGGCCTGGAACACCAATTGCACTTCCTCCTCTCTCCACTGTTAAAGAGCAGAGCTAATTTTGAATCCTTTAGGAGTCCATCTAGAGGTTGCTGACCTGAATTCACATTGGGCCATGTGGCACTGGGGCTCTCCTACTACAAGTTGAAATCACTATGAGCTGAAATCACTAAAAGAGCTAAGCTTACTGAGCTGAGATCACTGAGTGCTGTGTTAAGTAGTGGGAGAGCCTGAAGATCTATCACCAAGCAGCTGGCAGAGCGGAGCAGTCTGCAGCACGTTGGAGCAGCCCATGGAACAGTGAGCAGTGTGGAGCGGTTTGCGGGGATGGCTGATGTGGTTCACGGGTCTGCTGAAGGAGCGGCACAGCTGGTGGAGTGGAGCCAGTCGTGGTGAAGGCTGCAGCAGAACTCCACGGAGAAGCGGGGCAGTCGGCCCTGGCCCACGTAAGGTGTCCCTTAGCACCCTGTGTGCGTGACCCCCCCCCCCATTTCCACCCAGGCTGGGGGGGTAAAACTCTGCAGATAAACTTTTGAACTCTGGGGTGGCACTGACCAGAGACTGAGACTTTTGGGTTGTTGGACTTTGGGGTGATTGGACTTAAGACCCTAAGGACAGTGCCAAATGTACTTGGAGGTGGGTTTTTGCTTATGGTTTGTGTATAGTCCTGTTTGTGGTGTCTCTCCAACGTGATGCCGCATTGTTTCCCCTCCTTTATTAAAAGGATTTTGCTACACTCAGACTTCGTGCTTGTGAGTGGGGAAGTATTGCCTCCTAGAGGCGCCCGGGTGGGTGGTAGGTAATTGTCCCAGGTCACTGGGTGGGGGCTCGAGCTGGTTTTGCATTGCGTTATTGAAACGGAACCCCTGGATACTGAACCCGGCCCTTGTTGCTGCCAACTTAGAGGGGCAGAAGGGTTACATCATTATATAATTCTATGTCTATCTCAGAGGAGTGGTTTTCCAGGGATAGAGTATTTTACCATAGCTATAGATCTTGGTCTCTTACAATCCTTTCTTTTCATTAAGATCCTTTATCCAGTTCCATACACTACTTACATGGGGAATTTTGAGGTTTCATCCTACTCAGCCTCCACTTAATTCCCAACAATCATTAATTTGTGTTGTCATCGTTGCCATTACCTAGTACTTTGGCCCACAAACTTAAGTCTAGGAGCTTCATTCTAGGAGTGATAGGCATTTCACTGGCTAGTATCTATAGTACACGCAGACACATAGTAATGAAGGCACCATATGTGATACACAATGCCTGTGCTTGGATATTGTCAAGTTTACTAAGATTTGTGTTCACTGCTGACCCAAAGACTTGGCATCCATACTCAATAATTGTCTAATTAGCACTCTGTACAGTATTACCATCGTTCTCTTAGCTGCTTCCCAGGAAGTTCCAGAAATACTTTTAAGTAAGTTAATTCTACCTTTGCATTTATTTATAACATTTTCAGTGTGGTCCCTCCAAGTGAGCTTGTTATCAAATACCACGCCTGGGAATTTGTAATTTTTCACTATATTTATCTGTTGGTCATACAGCTATTTTTTTCCTTGTTGTGAAGGGATCATTCTCTTAGTTTTGTTTATGGAGAATTTGAAGCCCTACCTGTTTCCCCATTCTGCACTTCTCTGAATTGCATCATTGATTATTTTGGCAGCACTTTAAAGGTTTCTGTTTTTGATCCTTATGGCAGGGTCATCAGCAAATAATGTGATCCCGATTGCTGTACTCATCTCCTTAGGGAGGTCATTTATCATGATGAGGGTTGAGCTAACTACCCTCCCCTGTGGAGTTCCATTTGCAATTGAATGTATGTTGGAAAAAACTTTCCCTATTCAGACTTGTATAATTTTTTTTCTTAAGTCCCCTACCCATCTGTACACTGTTACTACAATACTCATGCAACACACTCTATGAAGTAGTCCCTCTCTCCATAACACATTGTAGGTTTTTCTATATCCAGGAATGTTACTGTCGTGAATATTTTGGTTCTCACACTTTTTTGTGCTTGTCTTTATCCTTACAAAGTGATTAAGCACGCTCCTAACTCTTCTGAACCCACTCTGCACTCCCTCTATGAACCTATTTCTTTCTACAATTCTCTGTTACCTTTCTTTCCATGGCTGTACCTAAACCTGCTGTGATGGGAATTGGTCTGTATGCCTCAGGTCTTGAGCGTGACTTACCTGGCTTCCTCACTGGGACAATAATCATATTTGAAGTCCTTTGCTATTTCACCTCTTTGCCATATGTTGTTATATAATTTTAGTATCACCCTCAAGCTTCCTTCACTTAGATGTCTGAGAATGTCAAAGCTTATTTTAGCCTTGCCTAGTGTAGTGATTTTGCCTTTTTTTTTTAGTTTTCTTCTATGAAAGGGTTCATTTAAAATAACATCCACATCCTCCTCCCACTTCTTCATCACTTCATAATTGTTCTTAATGAATGTTCTTTTACTCTCCCTAATTTCTATCCTCTGAGTCTTGTCATTACGGACTTTTTGAAACATGGTGGCCAGAATTGCCACTTTTTCTTGGTTGGGGCTTATTATTCCATGCCCTGCAATTGCAAGGCTCAGTATTAAGTGGCTTTTACTCTTTATTCCATTCATTTTCCTAATTTGCTTCTATGCCTCTACTAATATTAGTATCATTTACTTTCCTGCAGTATGTTCTCCAGCTTGCTCTTTTTGCCCTTTTTATAGCCCTTTGTGCAACTGCCTTACTCTTTTTATATTTCATTGAGTCCTCGCTATTTAAGGATTTTTTTTTTACTCCTTTATTTCTTTCCCTAATACCATTTCACATTCCTTGTTCTGCCATGGTACATTTTTCCTATCTTTAAGTAGCATTTGTATCCTAGGAATAGCTAGGCTGGCTGGCTTTGATTCCTTTAGTAACATTACTACAGAGTTTCCCAATATCTTCATTTCTACACTGCTTATTCACTTATTCCTCACTTTTGTTTTTAAAGAATTTCCTATTTGCCTTTTTTTTAGATTCCAAATGCAGACATTATCCTTGTCTTCAGTATTTCCCTTTCCTGGATATGTGATTAATATTGGGAGGTGGTCACTACCCATTCTGTTCTCTCTGTAAATTTCTCAGCTGCATTCACTTACTACAGTGCTAGAAGTTATTCCCAGGTCTAGGCACATAATCTGCTACCTCTCTTGTTTCTGCGAGGAATTTGGGTAGCTGAGAGCTTATTTTTATTTTACCTAGCACCTTTCTCTTAAGGAGCTTCCATACTTGTTCCATACTTGTTCTTCGTGTTTCTCTGCCCTGTAGTGTCTAGCTCTTAATATATATTCAGCACTTTTTCTGATTCACTCCGCAATCTCCAGGGGTTGATTTCCTCTATCTTTATGTCCTTACCTAAGGATTTTACTACTAAGTAATTTTTACCAATTTCCTTTTCTTACTGTCCTGTTTGCTGGTCCCTCTGGTTTCAGAGAATCTACCCTTTTCTTTTTCCTTGTTTGCATTCAGTCTTCTTCAATGCCTTCCCTATCCTCACTGTCTAATCTGGGCTCAGTTTCATCTGTTTTCTCGTCCATCTCACTCTGCCAGCCTGCCTAGCCTGTCAGCCAAAGCCTCAGCCATCCAGCAGCCTAGGGAGCCCTAATTCAACAGCTCCAACTCTATCACAGCCCCTATCACAGCAGCCAGCTGGCCCTGAAATGAGCCCAGTTCTCCCCTTTTCTTCCCCATCAGGCCTGGCATTGAAAGCAGGTACAGCAGGCCCTCACTGGGCCCATAGACTCTCTTTAACCCCTTCTCTGCTGGTGTGGGGTTTCTCTGCTCTATCACACCAGACTTTCCCTGTAATAGCTGGTTGAGCTTCTGCAGGCAGGGTGAGGCCGAACACTGAAACTAAGAGTAGGAAACCCGTCTCTCTTGTGCTGTCCATGATCCCCTGCTGGCACCAAGGGATCAGGAAGGACGAAGCTGTCTGATTTGAATTCGGGGGGGAGGGAGGGAATAGATCAGAGGGAGGGAAAATAGTAGATTGGTGAGACTGGTACTGGCTAGGTAAGCAGATTGACACTGGGAGCCAGGTAGGGCGGGAGGGGAGACTAGGACTCGGAGCTGAGGAGGGAGAGGACAGGGGATCCTGAGGCTTGGGTGGTAAGTCTGGGAATGAGTGGTAGGGTGAAGGGGGGGCTGGGGCTGGTTGGACAATGAAACTGGGACTGAGAGCTGAGGGAGGCAAGACTCGGAGCCAGCTGGCAATGAGAGGGGAACGCTGAGATCAGACATCTGAGTCCTTGAATTTGCAAACTTCATAATGTTTTGTCTGTGGAATTCCTATATAATTTGATCAGGTGTTTAATGGATTTAGATGGGTTCAGGCTATAATAGCATGATATATCTCAGAGTGTCACGCAACTATATATGCCTCAAGTAAAGTTCTATTAGCACTGAGAAATAAGGGTAATTTGGACACAGTTTATATTAACGTTCTATTTATAAAGGTTTGATAAATGATTAGCAGATGTTGTGAGAAATGGTTGATTGTTATAGAGCAGGTCAACAAGTTGCTTACAACTTCCACAGATGTACTTATGATTCTAAGTATCATCTACTACTCATGTATGTAACATGAACCTAGTTGTTTATTAACTCTTTATAAATCATTAATAAATGGATTCTTAATATAAAGTGTGACCAAAAATAAAAGCTGACAGATGGTAAAATGAGTCTCTTGAGAAACTCCAGACAGCCAGGCCTGGATCCACAAATGGACTTAAGCACTGCAGTGCTCAGCATTGCAATTCCTAACTTTTAGGTGCCTGGAAAATCACAGGAACAACAATCCACAAATCGTGGGTTAGGTACCTAGGCTCCCTCTACAATGAATGGGGAGAGATAGGCTCCTTAGATTGCAACCTGCAAAGCCAGCATGCTAGTTGGCTCCCCACCTGAGCTAACCAATGGGAAACACCAAGGAGAGGTGTGTGTGCTAATTTGCAGAGTTCAGCATCCAAGTCCAGGCTACAGAGAAGTGACTATCTCTGCCAATGATCTATGACCTTAGGGAAGAAAGGTTCTCCTCTGACTAACTCATGTGGGGCCAGATCTGTTAGGCAGGCTCAGAGGCTGCCTACCGCTACAGACAAAACAGCCCAGGTTGGGAAAGGAGGAGGAGATGGAGAAGGACCTCCCTCATAACTTTTAGCCCAGATGTCAGGGTACTCACCTGGGATGTGAGAGACCCGCAGTTCATGTCCCCCCTCCCCCTGATGAGAAGTGATTTGAAGAGGCATTGGCTACCCCTCGGGTGAATGGCCTAATCCCTGGGCTATGGAATATTCTGATTTGGCTCTTCCTTAACCTCTTCTGTTGAAGCTTTTCCACTTTAATTAAATAATTAAATATTAATTTGGGCCAGAGAGTGAAAATCACTCTCTAGCCTAGCAGCTTGGGCACTTACCTAAGATATTACAGATCACTGTTCAAAACCCTTCTCCTTCTCATCAGTCAGAAAATCCGTCCCAACCCCACCCCCAGGGTCTCCCACATCCTAGCAGGGTACCCTAAGCACTGGACTAAAGGTTGCAGGCGGGATGCTGCCACCTATTTTGTGTGGAGTTATGAAGCCTCTTAGCTGAACTACCAGATCAGGCCCCGCATGTGAGTAGGTAGAGGAACAAGCTTCCCACTATTCATAGATCACTCTGGGGCTTAGGCAGAAGGGCAGACATCTTGATACCTAGAGTGAGGCAGCACTATGCATGTTCAGAGGCAGAAACATAGGTACTGAGGGAATGTTTACTGTGTTCATTTGGCTCTGTTCTTCGGGTCCCATGAAGGTCAACATGGGCATGATGCCCCACACTCTTCCATACCCTCACCTTCATGCCAATAACACAACAGGTTGAAACATTTTCTTTTGATTGATCTTTGATATTACAATGAAACCAGTTAAACAAAGTAGTAGTATTCTTCCAAGTACACTTAGTCACAGACTGTGACTGAATAAATGCCAACTCAAAAGTGAAGCATTCAATCAGTTATGAAAGTAATTTATTGTGAATATAGCATAAAGCAATAGAAATCATTACTGGATTATATAACCAGCCAAAATATACTTTGCATTTCTGTTGTGCCTTTCAGCCAGGGGTCTCAGGGCATGTCATGAACAGTAATTAATGAAGCTTCCAGTACACAGTAATACAGTACATAAGTAACAATACAAACAATTCAAAGAAAGCAATGGTGATTTTTTGCTGTTGTTGTTTTGTCCCTTACTGAGGGCTTCTTAGACATCTGCTGCCTGTTGTTTTCTAGCACAAGTACATCAGGGAAATAGCTGAAATGAATAACTGGGTAAAGCTGGAGTTAAGCTCTTACTGAGGTTGGAAATAATGCATCAGAGAAGAGTAACTTTTTTGGAAATCCGTGATACATTGGAAACCAGTCCTTCTTTTGTCACATAGGACCATATTTTTATGCCTACATTTATTAATCTAGGCAGTCATTATTTTGTGTATAATTATTGTAATACACCCAGTGCCAATAATTATTCATGCAAATGACTACTGCACACACACATCAATTACACATGCACACTCACACAAACGTGTGCAGATTTTTGTATGAACTTCGGATTTGTGTATCCCAGATTGGCAGGCTGGCCTTTTAAGGGGAGTTGGGCTCAAACTTGCCTGTGAGGTAGCTGTTAACCCCAGTTCATCCTGAGTGGTTGACTCAATTACAGTTAATGAAACCAGCAATGAAAGGGCCAGGGAGAACTAAACAGAAAAGGAAGAGAACTTCTCAGTGCAGGGCAGACCTACAAGTGCGCAGCAAGGGCAGTTCCTGCTCTCTATGAAGGTACGGTACTGGTAAAGGCAGGCTGGAGATAACCAGAGAGAGCAGATTAAGCTTCTATGGGAGGCCTCGAGATAGAGTCTGTAAGAAGCACAGAGGTTTCTGGGAGAAGCAGCTGGAGTCCCTGGGGAGGAGTCAGTGGGGAAACCTGCTAAGAAGAAGGGCCTCTAGGGAAAAAAGCCCTGGGTGCTCAGTGCTCAGCCAAAGGAGCGAAGATGGAACTCTGCAGCCCCGAGGAGTACAGTGAAGAGCAGGAAACTTCAAAGTAGCCAAAGAGCTGCAGAATGATCTTCTGTAGTTGGACTTTCCTTACCCCAGAAGGAGACAAAGCTGGAAACAGGTGGCCTGGCCAAAAGGCTGAGCCCTGGACAATGTATGCAGAGACAAGCCTTTGTAGGGCCTAAGTGCTCAGCTGTGCATGCTAGAGGCTAAAACCCCTGCAACACCACACTGCAACACCTGAGAGTGCCGTGGCAGTGAGTGAAACTGCTTTCAATGTGCAATCATGAAAATATGGTTTAATATGCTATAGTACAGGGGTTGGCAACCTTCGGCACGCGGCCCATCAGGGTAATCCACTGGCGGGCTGCGAGACATTTTGTTTATGATGACCATCCGCAGGCACGGCCCCCTCATAGCTCCCATTGGCCAGGAACATTGAATAGCAGCTACTGGGAGCTGCGGGCGGCCATGCCTGTGGACGGTCAATGTAAACAAACTGTCTTGTGGTCCACCAGTGGATTACCCAGACAGGCCCTGTGCCGAACGTTGACAACCCCTGCTGTAGTACTTGGTTACATTGTTTTATCAAAGTGAACATCTGCTCCTAAACTGGAATAATTCCAAGTGTGCACCATTTGCTTTATCCAACTGGAAATTACTTCCATGGTGTTGTGGCCATGAACCCAAGAGGCCTGGCCCATCAGCTCATTGGGAGTGTAACAGGGAGGTCTGTCCCTTTTAAAAGGTAGTGGTGTCTGGGGCCAGCCAAATTCAGTTCCAAGAGTTCTGTAGCAGATGCTGGAAGAGAGAGAGGAAGTGGTCCTGTGGTCCTGTGGTAATAGTTAGAGCTTGGGGAAAACCCAGGACACTGTTCCTTCAAAGGCCAGGCACCATGCAGGGTTGTCAACTGTCTAATCACACAGACCCAAATACCCTTACCCCGCCCCTTCCCTGCCCCTTCTCTGAGGCCCTGCCCTCCACTCACTCCAGCCCCCTTCCCTCTGTCACTTGCTCTCCTCCACCCTCACTCACTTTCACCAGGCTGGGGCAGGGGGTTGGGGTGAAGGAGGGGGTGTGGGCTCTGGGCTGTGGGTGGCAAGGGGTTCAGAGTATGGGGGGCTCCAGGCTGAGCCTGGGGCAGGAAGTTGGAGTGCTGGAGCGGGTTCGGGGAACAGGCTCTGCCTGGGCGACACTTATCTCAGGTGGCTCCTGTAAGTGGCCGCATGTCCAGCAGTGGCTGCTAGGCTAAGGGGTGGCCAGGTGGCTCTGTGCACTGCCCCTGCCTGCAGGCACCGCCTCTGCAGCTCCCATTGGCTGTGGTTCCCCGTTCCTAGCCAATGGGAGATGCGGAGTCAGAGCTCAGGGTGGAGGCAATGTGTGGAGGCTCCCTGGCTGCGTCTCTGTCTAGGAGATGCTGGACGGACATACCAGTTGCTTCCAGGAGCAGCGTGGAGTCAGGGCAGGCAGGGAGCCTGCATTAGCCTGCTGGACCACCGGACTTTTAGCAGCCTAAAATCTCCCAGATTGACTTGAGTAGCCTCTGGGAGATCAAGCCTGATTCCGGGAGACTCATGGCCAAACTGGGAGGGTTGGCAACCCTAGCCACCAGGAGTCTTTTGATGTGGGCAAGACTCCCCTTTCTCTCCGCCAACCAAGACATGCAGTAGTGCACGCTAGAGGTTACAAACCAAGACATGGTTGGGGGGGGGGTATAAAAGGTGTCACTTTCCTCCTACCAAGAGTGCTGTATGGAGCTGGAAAGCTCTTCATAGAATCGTAGGACTGGAAGGGACCCTCATGGCAGGACTATGTATTGCAGGAGCCTCTGAGACAGCCCGGGAGAAGGCTTCAGAACAGAAAAGCAGCAGAGGGAGTTTGCCTGCTGACTTCTCCAGACCTGAGAGAAAACAGCCCAAAGAGAGATTTCGATCTTCACGGAGGAAGAAAGGATTCCAGGTAGGAAGGCCTGGGAGGCTGCTTGAAGAACAGGGAAAGACTCCAGCTAGAAAGGGCTGGAGTGGCTGCCAGACAAAGAGCAGGCTAGGATTAAAGAATAGCCCCAGGCCTGTCAGAAGACACCAGAGCTGGGTATGTATGTCTGTGTTGTGGTGACGGACTTTATTTTGTGACTTTGAGGACAACTATGAACTGTGTGTTAATAAACCAGCTCCAAGCAGGGGTGTTACTGTGCAGGAGGGCCAGTGTCAAGAGCTCTTGAGGATGGAGAGAGAACTGAGAATGGGGTGCTGTGGGTAATGATCTTGGGGTTCATTCAATAACACACCGGTGAATGAGAGAGGAATAAAACAAACTGGAGAGTGTCTCTCGTGAACAGCTGCACACAGCCATGCAGTGTTCCCAACCCCTGCCTCCAGGGCACATCTCCAAATTCCTATGTTCATGATACTGTCCCTTATGAGGAAGTGTCTCTAAATTATATTTTTTTACAAACAGATCTCTACGCTGTGTGGAGCCACTCTATCCCAGTAGGGGGTGCTGTGGAGGCAGTGTCCCCACTACATGGAGCATTTTACTCTCAGATTTCATATCATGTGCTTTTCTGAATTGTAATTCCACTGGGTAACATTTTTCCTAGTTTCCTTGCTCATGAGTCAGAGGTCCTGTCTACACTAAGAGCACTTGTCCTGGAGTCATTAGCTATACAGTACTAACTCATATTGCAAATGCGCTGCATTGGTACAAAGCAATACTTACATCATGCTTCAGTAAGTTACTGTATTAAACTGATATAGTTACACTGAGGTGAGTTTCCTTAATGATGATAGGATCATACTCACTTCTTTACTCCCTATGGGTCTGACTCTCATGAAATCACCCACCTGTGTGCAAAATGCTACCCAAGGAGAATGGTGCAAGGCAGTGAGAATCAGGTCCTAAACATGTCTGGAGATATAATTTGCATGTCTTTGTTATACTTTTGTCCACTGTCCACATTCTTTAAGATGCATAGGACTGTGGATTTGTCTACCTGTCACCTGAGCTAACTGTGCATAACACATGTATCTGAACTGGGTTGGCCTGGCCCACATATGAGCATTCCCACAGCCCTGCCCATGTTACAGTGTCCTCACTGTTTCAGCACTCATCCATGTATGTCCGCGGACATATCCCATGGTTCTGTGTGCTGAGATGCTCTAGGGCTCTTTCAAAGTCAAATCTGTAAACAGAAGGATAAAATTGTCTGCCCCTGCTTGAGGGAGGGGGGAATTGTAGGATGGGCACTGGAAGACTATCAGGGCTCGAGTGATCTTTCCTGTGTCCTCACTGCAAAGTGGGGAGGTAAGGTTTCAGCCTGAGCTAAAGCAGAACTCTCATCCATGAAAGCAAGCTCAGGTTCAAAACACAAACAAACAGATGCTTAAGGGATTTATATGTGGATGGCCAGGATTGTTGTGATGGAATTATTATGTATTAGGTTTAGACTTTAGTATTTTATTTTATTTTGCTTGGTAATTCACTTTGTTCTGTCTGTTATTACTTGGAACCACTTAAATCCTACTTTTTGTATTTAATAAAATCACTTTTTACTTACTAATTAACCCAGAGTATGTATTAATACCTGGGGGGACAAACAGCTGTGCATCTCTCTCCATCAGTGTTATAGAAGGTGAAGAATTTATGAGTTTACCCTGCATAAGCTTTATACAGGGTAAAACAGATTTATTTGGGGTTTGGATCCCATTGGGAGCTGGGCATCTGAGTGTTGGAGACAAGAACACTTCTTAAGCTGTTTTCAGTTTAACCTGCAGCTTTTGTGGGACGTTGTTCAGACCTGGGTCTGTGTTTGTAGCAAGCAAGCGTGTCTGGCACAAACCAGGCAGGGTTCTGAAGTCCCAAGCTGGCAGGGGAAACAGGCTCAGAGATAGTCTAAGCACGTCAGGGGTTTTCTGTGATACCACCCGTCACACAAAGAATAAAAATCTCTTTTATAACTGAATATTCTTCACCCATCGGTCTTACTTTTATTCAAGCTCCTAAGACTGAAGGAAAGCACTATTGGGAACAATTGTAAGGAATTAATGGAACTGAATTTGAGAAAATAATTGTTGTAAACTGTAGTCTAATTTAATAGATATGACATAACTTAGTGACAGAAATGTGCTCAAATAGTCTGATGTTTATAGTTTCTTAAATCTAAATGGCTACAGAATGTTTGTCTATGTGAATATCCATATTAATATGCACACAAAGGTAATATCTGATATTTGGTTTCATACCAAGAGTTTATTTATAGTTTACAAAATGAAACTCATCTATAACGTTTCATTCATTCATCCAGAGAGCAGAACTAATACCGTCATTAGGCATAGTGATTGTCAATAGCCGTGAAAGCCTACAGGATGTAATATGTTTGTTAATCATAATTATTCAATTACCTCTTGTACAAATAAGTTATTAAGAATCAAAGGCCCAAATTTCCAAATGTGTTCTTCAATTCTTAGTGCCTAACTTCAGGATTTTGAGACACGCTAAGCACTGTTGTATTAATTTAGCTGGAATATATGGGCCAATGGTGTTAAAATAACCCAGTCACTATCCAACATTAAACAGTGTTAAACACGGTCTGGAGTTTTGTGACGGGGCGTCCACCCCCCACATGCCTGAAAGGTGTTAAGGTGGCCAGGAAGGCCAATTAACTCCACCAGGTGCACCTGGAGGAGGAGCCAGGGAGCAGTCACTAATTAGAAGTAGGCTCAGCTGGGCAGGAACAGACGGGGCCAGAATAAAGACCAGGAGCAGTAAGAAGGCTGCAGAAAGACAGGGAAGTAGGCTGCATTTACTCCTTGAATGGAGGGAGTTGGGAGGCTGGCAAGCCCAGAGATGGAGGAAGCCAGATGAGTAGGAAGATGCTTAAGGAAACAGCAGCAAGGAGTCAGATCATGCAGAGACCTTGGCTGCTTGTTCTAGGGTCCCTGGGCTAGAACCCAGTGTAGAGGGTGGACCTGGGTTCCCCTGCCAGCCACTCAGAAGTGGCAAGGACATTGGAGCCACCAGCCAGGCAGAGGGTCTGGAAGGACTTTGAATTCCCTGAAATGGGAGAACCTTAGTGACCTGGCTGGAGGGCCAAGGTACAAAGAGCAGACTGCAGTCCCTGGAGTGAGAGGGGCCACAGGGCGAGACAGCTCGGGGGGAAGACCCTGCCGGAGGGAGAGCACAAAGCCTGGCAGAGCTAATTCCAGGAAGGCCAGCATAAGGCACTTCTAGCAGTGAGTGAATCCGTGACAGGTTTGGTATACGGAGACCTCAGCCTGCTTAGTACTGTGGCAAACACACTGCTAAAAATCCTTTTAACTTTTGCTAAAGATAGAGAGGAGAAGGAAAAATAGTTAAAGCATTGGAAGTGTAAAGTATTAAGTAAGACTGTCATTTTAACAATATCCCTTGTTCCCTTTCCCTTTAGCTAAACAGAGAGTTTTAGAAGGAAAACCCCCCTTTTTTGACACTCTTTTAGGTGCTATAAAATAGAGTAATGACTGTCCTTTTCGGGGAAAAAAGTTGTTCCTGTTGTTAAAGTCCAGTCCTGTTTCATATCAGGTGGGGGTTGGGATTCAGCTGGAGCTGGTAAGGTGGTGGTGTCATCTGGATCCCTCTCTCTGGCCTGGTCTGGTCAAGACATCCCCTGGGATTACTACCAAGAAGGTCCAGACAGCCATGATGGTGAAGTTTGCCCCATTAGCCTTTGTCTGTTCTTCTTTCTTTTCTCCCTCAAAGCATCTTTCTTTAAGGACCCAAAAAGAGAGTGATCGGTGGAATATTTTGTCCACTAATTAGTCCTAATGTCCAACATACCAATTTGGCTCATTAATTTCTAGAACCACATTTTCTTGTATACCAGGCATGATCTTAACACAGTCCTTGAGTTATATCAATAAGCTTTTTTGTTTAGACTAATTCAGTTTTTCTGTCTCCTTTTCTTACCTTTTTTCCATCAACATTTGTTATAGGTTATTATGACATTTTATGAACTTTTGCATACTTTCCAGTTAAGCTCACAGTTAGAATAAATTTATAGGTCTAATTATTACAATAGCACCCACAACTCCAACATGTCAGTGGGAATTCCTAATGTTTAACAAATCTTAAAAAACAGGCCGTAGGCTCTAGGTACACAAACATATTTAGTCTCCTAGCATTGATTTCTGTGGAAGCAAGGTGCCTAAATACCTTTGTGGATCTGGGCCTAGATGTCTAAATCTGGGTGCACAAAATGAAAAGCCTATCTTCAAAATTTAACCACCAAGTCTGCTAGTGCAGTGGTTCTCAACTCGGGGCCTGGGGGCCCCTAGGGGGCCTCTAGCAGGTTTCAGGGGGGCCTCCAAGCAGGGCCAGCATTAGACTCGCTGTGGCCCAGGGCAGAAAGCTGAAGCCCCACCATATGGGGCTGAAGTCCAGGTCCCTGAGCCCTGCCACTCCAGGCTGAAGCCTGACCAATATAGCTTTGTGGGGCCGCTGTGGCATGGGGCCCCAGGCAATTGCCCTTCTTGCTACCCCCTACTGCCAGCCCTGGCTTTTATATGCAGAAAATCAGTTGTGACACAGGTGGGCCGTGGAGTTTTTATAGCATGTTGGTGGGGCCTCAGAAAGAAAAAGGTTAAGAACCCCTGTGCTAGAGGATAATCTGAACAGCAAAAAGATCCACATTCAATTGTTAAATTCTGTCTCAGAAAAAAATCACCCAACTCTATGTATAACTATTTTACTTTGTTCTAAAATTCTGTGTAATTAGCTCTGAAAAGCAAACTTTATGACCATCTCCTTATTTTTGATATCTGGAACTAGGTTCATCCTTGCTATATTTCCATTGGTTCTAATGGACTTACGCTAGGGATGAATTTGGCCACTAGTGACTTATTCATGATGTCAGAAACGTTGCTAGATATTGTCTGATGATGACGGTGGGGAAAGCAAGGAAGATGAGCTGCTGTTCTTTGGGCTTGTCTGTAAAGAGCAGCAAAGCACACCAGAGAGGTTAATATTAAGATACTTTTTAGTGCGCCAGCCAGATCTTCACAGGGTGGTTAGAGCACAACACATTAGAGGGCTTTACAAATCACACCCCTGGCATGCTTTGCCATGCCATGTAAATAAGCCGCAGGATAAAAGAAAATTAACCAAAGAAATCATTATAAACTAGAACAATGAAGGCTTGTGCCCCACTGCTCCTTTTACATCAATTTTAAACAACCAGAACTCCACTGACTTCAGTTGTTACTCCTGATTTAAACATGGTGAGCTAGAGGACAATCAAAATTTTCATAACAATGTGGAAGTGATGAAGCAAATTCTGCAACCCCCCGATAAACCAATGTACCTGAGTTTAGAATTGGTCCCATTAAGCCATATATTATGCTAGAACAATGTTTTATATTGACAAGGAGGGAAAAAATAATTTCAGTGACAGTTAATGTAAATTAAGACAGTTCTTCCACTTGCTTGCTTTCTCACATGATAAGTTCCTTTAATTTCATTATTTTTCAGAAGGAATCTAGGTAAGTAGACATGGATGAGAAGGGATATTAGCTAAGAGTGTACATCAGCAATTCAACAGAAAAGATTTACAGAGCACATAATGTTGCCTGACCTCACCAGCAGGAAAAAGCACAGAGTTTTAGCAAGTCCAGTGAGGCAGAAATGTAGCAAAGGGTAAGATCAAGACATTCAAATTAAAAATTGAATTGTTTGTGATGACAATTGACTTCTCTGCAGAGTGTATGGAGTTGTACCCTACTTACTTCAAGTTACTAGACAGAGGTATGGGCCTTCAGAAGTAGCAGATCAGCTTCTTCTGGGGAAGGAACAGATTGAAGTCCTCTTTGTTTATTTACTATTGGGAGGGAAGGAGAGAAATTGAAAGCAAACTTAATAACCATAACTATATTAATATAGCTTCCATACTTGTTAAAACAGTATGCTAACCTCATAACAGGGACTGCCTGGGTGGGAGGGGACCTTAACAGGAATCCCCAGAGATGGTGAATGAGTGATAGACAGATGGTACCAAGCTCTTTCTGGAGTAGTCTCTCTGTGCCAGAATGTAGATGGCAGCAGTCAGCATGTTAGAAGTGTGACCCACTAGTTCCTGGGCATGGGACAGATCCAGTAGGCCACCAGCCCAGAAGGAGAAAGGAGGTGGCAGCTAGTCATGTGGGTTCCCCCTCCCCATAACTGTAGGGTGACTATATGTCCTGTGTTAGCCAGGACAGTCCCTTTTTTAAGCCCTCTCCTGGCCATCCTGACTTTTTTGGCAAAAGTGGACATTTGTCCCATTTGTTCTTGCCAGCTTGAAGTGGAATATGGAGGAACATGAAGAGGGAGTGATGCCAGCCCTGTGCCGGGAGGGGGGATGCAGGGCTTGGGCAGGGGGCAGGTAAGGCTTGGGTGAGCAGTGACACGAGCTCTGTGCAGAGGCTGGGGGCCCAGACGAGTGGTGGGGCCAGCCCTGCATGGGGGGGGGCACCCTCAGGCAAGCCCTGTGGGAGGGGTGGGGAGGCTCTGGCTAGCCCTATGCAGTTTCCCATTCTTCTTTTGGGAAATATGATCACCCTGTTTAACTGGCCATGGACCATCTCTGCAGATTGCCCAGTTCCCATTTGTAGCCAGGGGAGGAGGATTCCCACAAACAAAGCCTTTTCACTCAGGCCACAGGAGAGTAACGACATGGATCCTAGGTCTAGTCTCAGAAAGTTGGGGCCAGAATGATAATTTTTCAGTTAAATTACAGAAGAAAGGCAGAAGCTAATACCTAAAAGCCAGTACTACAAGAAGAATAGAGCATTTGTCCATTGCCCTCTGCCTTTATTGGAGTGTATGGATGAGCAATAACTAGTTGTTGTTACAAAGGCCCAAAATAAAATGTGCACATTCCACATACAAGCATTTTTCTGTACCTTGTGACTTTGTCTATCCTTGGGTAGACAGAGAAATGATACTATACACCGCATAATTTTTAATTTCCCTCTGCCTCTTTAAGGCACATGTTAGTGTTTGTGCAGATGGCAGGGATTTTTTAGCACGTGTACAGTGCCATCCACTGTTCTGCAAAATTTCTCTTTGCTCTGTGCTGTCTCTCTCATGCTAGCATCATCTGCCAAGTAACTGGGTTAGACTTCAAAATGGGAAACTTGGAGCTAGCAGATATAAAAGGCAAAATTTTCACAATGTATGAATGATTTAGGCTCCTAAGTCCCATTTTCAAAAATGTCTTAGGCACTTAGGCACAGATTTTTTTAATCAATGGTATCTTGGTGCCTAAGATGCAGATAGGTACCTAAAAGTATTTTCAAAAGTTACAAGGCACCTGATTCCCATTGTTGTGTGTGGGGTTTTTTTTGTTTTGTTTTTTGTCTTCTAAAAACCCCATTAGGCATCTATCTGCATCTTGAGGTGTCTAAATACCTTTAAAAATCCAGCCCTTAGGAGCATGTCACTTTTGAAAATGGGCCCTAAGATCCAAAGATATTCAGATGCTTTTCAAAATCTTACTCAATGTGCATTGTGGAATTTTGAGTTGTTTTCAGTTTGATTTCTTTGTTTCTGAACAGGCAGGCCTATAGTTATTTCTAATTGCTTGTTTGAAAATATTATGGGCATATGGCTGGTTTTTAGTAGTGGAAATCATCCAGAGTTCCAAGTGAACCCTGAAGAAATCTAAATAAATTAAATAATCAATTACTCACTTAGTCATATGCTATTAACAATATAATTACAAGATGCTCTTTGTTTTGCCTGTATATTATCTTGAGTTCTTCAATTGTACTTATGTGGTTATTAAGTGTTTCAATTTTAATATTAACACACCCCGAGCTTTGGGCTATGACACAAATGTAGAAAGCATTACACAAAGATAACAGAAGATGGCAATGTTACCTTATGGCTGATGCACTCATTTCATGTTCATATTTATAAATAAAACTGGTTAGTGAAACAAATGAGTGGGTTGTAAATTTGCACATAGTTATGTTCTGCCAAATATTCTATTCATTCCTCATTTAACAAGTTGACTTCTTGCAATGTTTTATTCATGCATCTGTAGGGTCAGATTGACTAGTGTCAGCCATACTGTCTATTTTACATCACCAGTACAAGACAACCCTTCATGTATACTGTAAAGGACATAGCCTGGGAAATTAGAAAGAAGTTTGTGGGCTTTTTTGTTTATAAGAAAAGCTAGTTCGAGCACTAGATAAATTAGGCAGATTGAGGTAGTAGCTCATAAAACTGAGATGAAATAAACTTTGTGATTTCTTCTAAAGTCACTCTTCTAAAATTTACCAGTCTGTTGTTTTTAGAAAAATCAAAATAGATTTCCTTTGCTTCCACTTGCATATTACAGTCTGAAAGGTGCTATGAAAAAGATAAGGAGTGATAAAAGTTTATTTCCCCTGAGCCCTGGTACTGCAATTAATGTCTTATCACACAGCTGCCTGTAATTCAGAAATCATCATTGAATGGATGGGGGGAGGAGCAGTCTGGCCAGTATGCAAAATCTGTAGTTGTACCAAATGGGATCACCTGCAAAAGGGTATCACAGAGTAACCACACCACCAGAGAAGAGCTTCAAACTCATGCCCCTTATTTGATAAGTGTGAGAGGCAGGGGCGGCTCTAGGCACCAGCAAACCAAGCTGTTGCCTAGGGCGGCCGAATGTAGGGGGCGGCAGGCTGGGCCGGTGGACCTGCCGCAGTCATGCCTGCGGGAGGTCCACCGGAGCCGCGGACGACCGGACCTGCCGCAGGCATGACTGCGGCAGCTCAAGCGGAGCCGCCGGACCCGCGAACCGTCCGCAGCCGTGCCCGCGGGAGGTCCGCTGTTCCCGCGGCTCCGGTGGAGCTCCCGCAGTCATGCCTGCGGCAGGTCCGCTCGTCCTGGGGCTCCAGTGGACCTGCCGCGGGAGCTCCACCGGAGCCGCGGGAAGAGGGGACCCGCCGCGGGACCGAGGAAGGGCAGCGCAGCACACCGCGCTGCCTGGGGCAGCCTATTTTCTAGAGCCGCCCCTGGTGAGAGGCATGTGACAGCTGCTGTCCCTGGTACTGAAAAACTAAAAAAAGAACAGGAGTCCTAATGGCACTTTAGAGACTAACAAATGTATTTGAGCATAAGCTTTCATGGGCTACAGCCTACTTCTTCGGATGCTGTAGCCCACGAAAGCTTATGCTCAAATAAATTTGTTAGTCTCTAAAGTGCCACAAGTACGCCTGTTCTTTTTGTGGATACAGACTAACACGGCTGCTACTCTGAAACCTGAAAAACTAAAGATATTTGTCGTTCCCAGGTTTCTGACTCCCAGATTGTTGCCAAATTTCCCCAGTACAATTCCGTAAGGGTCATCGGGTCACTACTTGAAAATGAAACAGTTTGTTTGGACTTTATAGCTATCCGTGATAATCTGCCTTCTGAACTGCATCTTTCTGAAAACGCTCTGAACCCTGGCTATTTCCATTGATCGCAGGATAGACTTATAAGATAGGATTTCTGCCCTGTAGGAATAGTGCATCCTGAACTTAAAACAGAGGGGGGAAACTATCTATCTGTAACAAGGGAACAACCTTCACATGCCCCTCTGGGTCCCAGATTTGAGCAGAAAGCCACAGGTGCTTATCATAGCTTGAACCATCTACTGTGATAGGAAAAGGGAAGAGTCACAGGCAGGGAGGAGGTTGTTTGGTTCAATACAGTAATAAAACAAAACAAGTTTCAAGTTAAATTTGAGGCAAATGTTAAGATTATGGAGCATGGTTGTGGGATTCTCTCATTTTATTTCGAATCTCTACTTCTATGTATGTGCCAGCCTCTGTCTGGAGCTCTGCCCAGATACAAAATTTGTATTCGCATCTGATCCGCGATCCACAAACATGGTCTGTGGATATCCTCAGAGGGCTCTACCTCTGTCATTCCTCCTAATCTGCACACTCTCTAAGGCTCAAATTAAACCTAATGTTAACTTTCCTTCTAAGAGTATTTGATCACTAGATGGAGACAATAGTTTAGCATAAACATAGCACAGTGTATAGATTGCAACAGCAGCTACTAGCTGCTTCTTACTATTTCCAGCTGCAATATTTTTACCATCAAGCATTCAAGAAGTATTAATTAGATGCCAAAAGTGATGGGACTGGTTTAAGATTTATGAGGGCTAAAAAATAGTACATCTGAGGTTATTTTTTATTTCCGTTATGCTTTTTGAACAAAGCTTTACTTCACAGCCATGAGGGCTAGAATGTTTTAAAATGAGATTATCACATGATTCCCAGAGCTAGAGCTTTAAGAAAAACACCTAATAGTGTGAGACTTGGAAAAGAATCAAAAGACTGGCCAATGGGATTCAGAGCTGGTATTAGAGCTATTGGAAAAATGGCATTTCCATAACATGAGAAATTCCAACCTTTTGAAATTTCTCTTCATAATAAATGAAAAGTCAAAATTTCAAAATCTACTGCAGAATGGAAATTCCAAAAAATCTGCATTTTGGAAACATATAAATGATTTTATTGAAATGTTTCATTTTAATGTCAATGTTATAGTACAATATAAAATATTACATATTGTAGAAATATATATATAAATATATGAAAAGTTTAAAAAATTGAAAGTAAAAACAAAATTAAACCAAAGTCAAAACAAAATGTTCCTTTTCAATTCAAATCATTTCCGAACTTTTCCATTGAAAATTTCATCAAAATTGACATGATCCTTTGATTTGGACAAAACAGGGCTTTCTAATAGAAAACTGTTCCATCTAGAACTTTTCAACCAGCCTTTGGTATGTAGAATCTGATCATTCATCATCTAGGCTTGTGTACTATGCAGTAAACTTGTCCTAAATTGTGCAGCCAGATTGCACTCACTTTGTGGCAGCTTCACATTAAAATACTGAACTAACTGTGAAAATGAATAGTTCAACCAGAAGCATAGTCCTGGTGACATTTAATTGGCTATCTAAGTTTATCTTAACTTGTCTTTCAATTTTTAATGTGCTGCTGAATTTGGCAACATACAAAATGTTGACGAGGAAGCTAGAAGGTCTGGATGGCAGCTGTTTAGGGGGCAGTTAGTGCTTTTGGTGCCTTGGAAAGCACGGGAGGAAGTTTTGAATAAGCACACCAACTGGCTGTTCCTGTGAAATAGTGAACAAATACTGACATATGAACTGCTAACTGAGATTCACAATTAGCATTCATTGAAATGAATGGGGCAGTTATCACCTATATCAAGAAGCTAGCTTGTTCCCTTGGTGGCTTTCCAAAGTAGGTCCATCTTTACACAGTACCCATTTCATGTTCCGTACCAATCTGTATGGGGGACACTGAATGGATTCAGATAACTGAGCCTTTGGACAATCAAGAGACTTTTTAACATAATTAACAGACATTGATAGTCACAACTGGACAGTGTCCCTAAGGAGCTTTTGTAACTGAGGTTTGGCTAATCGAGTCTTTGGCACTCCTGGGATATATTACACACTTTCAGATCATTTATATTTAAGACACATGCAATCTGGTTCCTCTGTTGCACTGGTATAAATAGAAGTCCATTGAACCCAGTGGATTTAAATAAGTGTAAGGGAAATTCAGATCAGGCCCATAATGCTTTTGAACTTCAAAGTTTGTGTAAACTGGTGGGATGACACAGCTGATACAACAAACAAGTAAAGTCATCAAAGCCTTTCCCTCACAGGTAAATGGCCAGGTTCCCAGATACACCATTGCTCTGGTGCAAGTCAGTGAAGCTTACACCAGTTTACACCAGCTGAAGACCTGGCATATCTGTATCTTTTAATTTGGTCCAGCTCATGATTGATTTTTGTCTGACACACATACCACAGTGTTGTTTGCAGTATAAACTCCTAGTTAGTTTTTCTTTTCCCCCTGGAGGAGTGTTAACAGGCCACTTCATCTTGAATGGTCCCTTGAAATATGTGTTAAATAATTATGATACACAATCTGTTCCACCTTGTATTTAGCTGTGACACACAGTACATTTACCAGACCTGAAGAAGAGCTCTGTGTAAGCTCAAAAACTTGTCTCCCTGGTGGGTTGGATTTTAATATCATACAGAAAGTTTTGTAACTTGTAAAAGCACACAATAAATATAGCTAGTTTAAATGCATATTTCCAAAGCAAACCTTCTGTGCTAGGTGAACAGGCTGTGAGAAAAAAATTCCTCCCAGGAAGGAATTCATATGTATGTCTCCTTTTCTTTTCCTTTTCCATTTAACTTTATGTTATATAAAAATATAATCACATAATGATTACAAACATTCACCAGGTGTCTCCTACTTCCCTGATGAGTGCCGGACCACTGGGCTATTGGCTATTCTGGACTGGAGTTCCTCTGTGTGTGTTTGATCACAAATTTCATCCTAGACCAGGGAAACCTTTCCTGACTAAAGTTTTGTCAAAACCAAAACTTTTCATGGGAATATAACGTTTTGACAAATTGGCATTTTTTGGTCAAATTCCCAACCAGTTCTACCCCTTAGTCCATATGTGACTGTTTGTTTCCCTTTCACATAGGTATCAGTTTTTGAGGACCTTTCTCAGACCTGAAGAAGAACTCTGTGTAGCTCAAAAGCCTGCCTCTTTCACCAACTGAAGTTGGTGCAATAAAAGAGATTACCTCAGCCATCTTGCCAGTGTGACTGTGTGACATAGACTGGCAAGTACCATTATGGCAAAAACAGTCTTAACTGAAAATAGACCTAATTATTTTGTAACCCCATTGGGCTTAGCCCCTTTAAAACCTTGTCCTAAGGCTCAGGAACTGCTGGTTGTTCCAGGGGCAAAGAGAGGGAGAGTGACAGGTGTGTGTGTGTGTGTGTATCCAGACAAGAGGGCTACAGTGAGCAGGCCCTCATGTAGTGAAGCAGCTGAGAACCTCCCTGAAGCCTGGGAGGGACAGAGCGGCCAGCCGGGGACACCCCAGGACAAGGGGCAGGAGGAGCACTGTGCCAGGGAAGAATCACCCAAGGACAAATCAGAGGTGGACCCAGTATCACTGTTGCCCAGAGCTGTACGGGATTGTGAGTACTGGAGCTTGTGATCATGCATTGGGAATAAGGAGGGATGCTATAGCTAGTTAGGTGTCACTCTGTGTGGGTTTGCAGAGAGTAGCCAAAAAGGGCACAGGAGGGTTTTTTGGGAAAGTTTTCTGGTGCTGAAGACAACCAGGAGCATGCAAGACTCACTGGTGGACTGGAACTCTGCCCAGGAGTCCTGAACTCTGAATGTAGATGCATTGCTCAGTGTCTGTCCTTATGTATTGTGGTACCACTGGGCCTGTGGAGCCTCATGTTGAATGTAACCCTGTTTTATTGCTCCCCCTATCTTTTCTCTGTCTTGTCTCTATTCATCCCTCGGTGAAAAATATTTCCTTTCCTATATTCATTGTACTATTTGTGTGTGTGCTCACAAGGGGATGGTGGCTTGGAACAGTTGCCCCTGGGGTGAAAGGGAGTTTTCGTGCATGCACCTTTTCTTGGCCAGAGCTGCCTGCAGAGCAGACACCATCTTGGCCACAAAGGCGCTACAATTTTTATTTCACTAGAAAACAGGAAGAAATGCATTTGGGGAATACAGTAGTGTTCTTGGAAGTCTGGAAACCAAAATCTAATTTGGCTGATTTAACAGCTGATTTGTTTAAGGTGTTTAACAAAATCCATAGGCCCAAATTTTCCAGTCCAGCTGAACAGTGCTTGGCACAAGTCTGAGACAAAGGTAGGTTCAAATCACTTTGCCAGTGCCTGTATTGTGGGTCCATCAGTGATTCCCAGCCTTAGGATAAAATAGAGCAGCTTAAGACCTGGCAGCCAGGGTTTGGTCCTTTTCCCTAGCTGATGCCCAAAAGAAGAATGGCCAAGAAGCAGCTACAGTGTCTCCAACAGTAAAAGATTCCCCCACGCAAAGAGACACCTCAGACTCAGTGGGTTTATGGCTGCTTTACACCAGCAGAGTGGCACAAAGTAACTGAATCGGACCAGGGCTTTGAGCCCATAATTACTAAAGTTGTGAAAAGTTGCTAATAATGCAACTGTGAAAGGGCTGGAATGAATTCATTCATGTAATTCACTAGTATTAGTTAAACCTGATCTCACCACAGGAATTCTGTTCTTTAAAAAAAAAAAAAAAGGACCGAGCCTAGGGTTATATTTAGCCTTCACATGCAGAAGTGAAATAAAGTGAAGGGAAAAATAAAACTAAACCGCACATAATTCCTTAGGACAATGTTTTGTCTCGGTATCCATAGAACACAAGGCAAGTGGGTGAAGTAAATCAGAAGCAGTTTGTGATCCTTAAGAGTCCAAGCTATTAAAAATGAAATTGAGGTGGTGCGTGCTATATTAAGCACTGATGTTGAACGTTCTCAGCAGCCACCACTACTGTAAAAGGAAGGACTAGCACACAGCAGCCCATAATTCTCAGCTTGCCAGCTGAAAAATGCCTTAACCACCATTAAAACCCATGCCAGAATTATCCAAACCAGTTAGGGCTTAAACCTCATTCCATTACATATAATGAATAAAATACAACTCTCCAATATCCTAGCACTCAGTTCTTCCACCACTTTTAAAAATATTTTTTTCTATTGAAATAATAGAAATATTGCAGAAGTAAAAAAAGTATGCTTACGCCCCAATCCCGGGAAGTACTTAGAAAGTGAGTAGCATCACTGATGCCACTGAAGAGAGTCAAAATACTTTGCTTTAGAACACACCTATAACACATAATATGATACTGAATCATTAATCAAGGGTAGGCACACCTGATACGGCAAATGCACATGAGCTTAAGTTTAAGCTTAACCTCGGTATGCTTATAATGTAATTCAAGTCAAGATACAAGCAAGTGTAATAAAGGGAAGGACTAAAGGAGACAGGACAAGGGTCATAAGAAATAGAAGGTTTTCCACTGCCTGACTTCAATGGGCTTTGGATCAGGCCCTATGTGCCCAGTTAGTAGGTAAAGATTCTGAAATGTCTGAAAATACGTTGGTGCAGTTCAGGTTTTTATCAGGAACTGAAAACAGAATTGACACAATTCTTATGAGAAAATTTGATCTTGTATTTCTAGCCCAGGTTTCCACTCAGCATTCTGGATAGTTTGGATAAACACTGAATAGTTATCTGAACTAATTAATGTTTAAATTTCACTCCCTCCCTAGGAATAATCCAATATCACCTTTCAAGGGAAATTTGAAATTCAGATATATATTATAGACACAAAACTGAAAGGTTACAAATAAAAGGATAAAAAATAAAAAAAAAATACAAAAAAAAAAAAAAAAAAATTGTATCAATCATGAGAGCTGATAGCATGCAATACATAAGAATAGATATAATTTTATATTATATTATTTTTATATATTTATAAATTACATATATAAAACCTCACCCCTAAATAAAAGGAAAAGAAAGAAGAAAGAAATCTTTCCTTAAATGTAATATTGACTTTTTTAACTTTTTTAAAAACTCAGCAAACAGACTTTACAAACTAAAGCTGGAAATGTAATGTAAAATATGTATGCAAGCAGCATTATAAGTAATGTGTCTATTGGGGCTTTTTAATGAAAAGAAAATTGGCAAAGAGGAAAGAAGAGAAGTAGTTTGGTCAGTCTAGTTAGGGTCTAAGGTACCATAATGTGGTACATATATTTGCACATTATTGTTTGTCTTGATGTATGATGGCCGCTCCATCACACAGTGATGTAAAAAAAAACCCCTAAACAGCATAGAGCCAGGGTTGACCTAACAAGGTCAACACAATGCAAGTGTAGATGCTACATGGTCTGTGTTATCCCTTATCTTCCAGCTACTGGAACAACTCCAGAGACCCCCCATTTCACCCAAAAATCTATGCCAAACTGTGCCCCATATCAGCACAGCACCCCAGATTCCAGACTTGAGAGAGGAACTCATGAGAGACTCCCTGAGACAGCAAAGGAGGAGGAGGAGAGGAGGAGAGAGAGGAGAGGAGAGAGATGCAGCAGAGGATTCAAAGCCAGTCAAAAAGCAGACTTGTTCAAGATTTCCAAGCAGTCATTACCACAGCCCAGATGATTAGGTGAGTGAAAGGGAAAGGGGTAAGGTGTGTTTTGTGTTCTTTACAATTTAAAAGTATTCATCCTTGTTCTTTTGTTTGTTTTCTATGTTTGTTTGAATTTTATTGTTTTTACTAAAACAAAAGAGAAACAGAACAACAACAAAGAGATGGCACACTGCTTTTTTTCAGGGGAGGGGGGTGTGGTGTGGGAAGAAAGGCACATGTGAACATCACTTGGTTTTTGTATACATCCTTCCCTTTTGTATCCTTCTGAGAGATCGCAAATGAAACTCTCACTCTCTTACTCTCTCTTCTGGCTTCTAGGCATGGCTGCCTTATTTCTTCATCTATGGCAGGACACTTACCACACCACCCTGCAGTGAGTTTGTCTGGCACCTTTGCAGTAAACAATGGGCATAGGCATTTATGGGGCAGCAGCTGTAAGCCAATAGCAGCTGTATTCTTCTCTGCAGATCAGCTAAAATTGAGAGAGAGAGCAGAAAAATTCACCCAGCTGTGTGGAAATCCCAGCCATTTTTCAGTGCCATTCCCCATTGTGGAACATGACAGGAAATTGCTTGCATTGCATCAGAACCATTCACCCCCCCCCTCACACTGGCAGGGCTGGCTCTGCCATGCTCACGATGGCAGCAGCTGGAGAGCAGTGGTGTCCAAGCTGCAAAAAAAAATACGTGGTGTTTTAAAAAGTTTTTTTAAAAGTTTTTATTTTTTTTTTTTTTTTTCTTTTTTAAGTTTGTTTCCTTTCTGAAATGTAATGTAAATCTTGTTTTACATCACATGAAAGCAGCTGAAGGCCTTGCAGGGTGCCCCCCTTACTCACCAACCCTGAGGTGAAGGTAACCCTGAACAAAAATGCTGACTAGGGAGAAATTTTGCCAAAGCTGTGTACTGGCAATATGACTGGAGGTATTGTGAGGGTTTGGAGGGACAGTATGAGGAAAGGGAGAGTAGGATAAGTGGAAGAGGGCAGAGGGGATAAGGGGGAGGGACTCAGGCCACAAATCCAGGGCCCAAAGCCCCTAAATCCAGATCTTGCCCCTTTGGACAGGTCCAAAAATCCACAAAAAATCCCCTCTTGCAGTTCTTGGAGAACCACACCCACTGCACTCCACCACATCCACAAACATTGCATTGTCCAAAACCACACCACTTCTCACTCTATCACACCACACACAACAAACACCCAAAAGACAACAAACAACACACTGACAGATGAAGACAACAGACAACAATCAATTAAATGGACAAACATGACATACTTAATTTTAAGTTTATTTTTTGGAAGTTTATATAACTGTATATATTTTTTTTGGTTTTTTTTTGGTTCTTTTTATTTTATTTTTTTTTTTTATTGATTTTTTTCTATCTTTTTTTTCTTTTTTTGGTTTTTATCATTCTCTTAAATATTATCAATTATCAAATTTTATTCATAATCAAACAAAAAAAAATAAATGATGCATGAAAAACAAACAAAACATGTGATGTACATATTTACACATTGAGCACACATTGATATGTTTCATGTTTCATGTGCATTGTGCATGTGTTGTGTGTTGTCTGTTTCTCTGAGAGATGGTGGTTCAGTAGAAGTGTCAGTGAAAGTTTAGAGGAAAAAAAGTGTGATATGGATAGCATGGTGGATGTGAAGCATGGATAATATGGAATGCACAGGACAAAAAGTTGCCTGCTGAATAGAGCTCCTAGATTTCCCACAACACACTCCACAGACATTTCCAACACACAACACACCACACCAGAGGTGGCACCACACTGTACCCACTGCACAGCAACACTGACAACAACACGCATTAACACAATAAACAGTGTAACACACACAAGGCAGCAAAGTGTAAGCAAGCACAAGCAAACTACTAATTTTGGGCTGCTGTATACAATGTAACTTGCATTAAGTTTGCAGTAGACACAGCTTTTAACTTGCAAACACTAATGAATGTAAACAAACAGAATCAGAGAAAACAAAGGCAGATGCAACTACAAATGGTGCCAGGTGATCCCCTAACAGGCAGACCCACCCAGGCCCCTCCCAGGACCACACCTCCCCCCCCACCCTCCAGCCCCACAGACACCACAGCATCCAGCCCCCCCCCCCAGCCAGAGACCAGCCACCCCCCTGAGCCCTGATGAGCAGCACCTCATGAGATGAAAAACTGCAGACTATGGCAGGGATCTGAGACTTGTGAATATGAGATTAAAGAAACTGAGTGCTGAATTTAGTGCTGATATATTATAGGAGATATCTTGACAGAGAGAGAAGAGAAAAGGCTGAGATGATGGATAAAGATGGATGAGTAAGGAGGAAGTTGAGAGGAAGTGTTTTGATGCTGTCTTGATGATTAAGATGCTATCAGCACCAACAGCTGGCTACCATTACTCCAGCAAGAGCAGAATAGCCTAGCTTACAAATCACCTCCAACCACAAAATCCTTTTACAAATCATCCTACAATAAAACCTGTTTAACAAATACCCATTAAATATTTCTTGGAATCATAAACATAAAAACATACACATGTAAACATCCTCATAAATAACTTTGATCAGCTAAGAAAAATTCCTGAGAAAAGACATTATTCAGCTAAGACCTGAAACTAATTTATTAGACACTGTAGCAGCTGTAATATGTATAAGAGACATATTAAATCTGACATATTTATAGTATAATATTTTGGATTAATATATATGTTGTGCTGAGCATTTGCTCATTTGGTTTATTTTGTTATTGATTTTCTGGCAATTTGTTTAAGTTTGGTATATGTTTATGGGGTCTTATGGTTGGTTGGTTTGGTTTGTTGGCATATAATTGGATGGTTATCTTGGATATCTTGTGTGAATATAAGTGTAACTGTAAATAAATAGAATCGGATAATAGAACTTGTGTCATGTCTTGTCAGGTTGTAACAAAAGTAGATCTCAAAAAGTCTTGATGTAATTTACTGAAAAACTTTCTTGATATTTTGTTTATTTCTTTTTTTTTTTTTTATTGTTTTTTTTGTTTTTTTTTTATTTCCAGTCATTTTTAGATTTCTTATGACTTGTATTTTGTAGAGCCTTTCTAATGCCAGAGCCCCTTGATATTCTGGGTCTTATCCTTATGAGTCTATATAGCCACTGAGAAACTGGTGGGGAAAGGAATTGCAACCACTCCAAGTAGTGAAAAGTGGCCATCAACCATTCTTCCATGTGCCTCTGTCTTATCTTGCACTCACAGTGCAGCCACATTCTCAGCTCTCCACACACAATCCAGGTACAGACACTCTCACATCCTCAAAGCCAGACAAGGAAGCAGAGGAGATGAAGGCAGGCCTCTCAAGCATGCTGCAGAGAGGAGCAGATCTGAGTGCCCATCCAGCCAGCCAGCAGATCTGTTCAGTGAACTGCAGGGTTTTCTATTGTACGGAGGGTCTGATAGGCATCTGAAGATTGATCACAATGAAGTGTGAACTGGCCCCCCTGATGAACCTTTACTGAATACATATCATAGCACCCACTGAACAAATGCTTCTCTTCATTAAGCAATTTAATCTTCAATTAATTTCATCATCACAATAATTCCTCATCATTCATTAATATGTCTTGTAGTTTTAAGCTTTGATATAGTGTCCTGGCTTGCAATGCTAAGTGTATCATTATGCTTATAATATTTATGCTATTATACTAAATGCTTGTATGATATTTACATTAATAAAAGTATTTAAAAATTAACAAAGAAATGAAAAATGTGTGAAAAATAAAAAGTAAAAGGAAAAAAATTAAATGAAAAAAACTTCAAAAAAAAAAACAAAATAAAAAAAAGAAACAGTGATTAAATAATAGAATATGTGTAAGGTTTCTAAAAACAATAAAATTGAATAAAAATTTAAAAAAATATGAATACCAAAAATAAATAGAAAAAATGACACAATAAATGAAACACATAATGACCCATAACACTAAATGAATGACACAAAAACAAGAGCAGATTTCAAGAACAACAAATAACCCTAAGACCCTCAAGAACCACCAACTCCAAGAAACCCCATTACCTCACAACCATGAACACCTCAGATGAAGACAACCCGCTGAAGATGAGGAATACCCAGAACCAGACCAAGGATACAGAGAAAAGAAAGAAACAGAAAGAAACCAACAGAACCAAGAAAACAACCAGAGCCACCCTGCTGGCCCAATAAAGTGAGTCCTCAGCTAAAACCACTCCATCCTCACTCACACACAGTCACTCATGCTAAACAAGCTCCACACACCACAGTCCTCACACACACACACCTTGGGCATGCACCACAGACACAGCACTATATTAACTCTAACTCAGGAACCAATCCATGCAACAAACCTCGATGCCAACTCTGCCCACATATCTACACCAGCGACACTATCACAGTACCTAACCAGATCAGCTACAACATCACCGGTTCATTCATCTGCACATCCACCAATGTAATATATGCCATCATATGCCAGCAATGCCCCTCTGCTATATACATCAGCCAAACTGGACAGTCCCTACGTAAAAGGATAAATGGACACAAGTCAGATATTCGGAATGGCAATATACAAAAACCTGTAGGAGAACACTTCAACCTCCCTGGACACACAATAGCAGATTTAAAGGTAGCCATCCTGCAGCGAAAAAACTTCATGACCAGACTTCAAAGAGAAACTGCTGAGCTTCAGTTCATTTGCAAATTTGACACCATCAGTTTAGGATTAAACAAAGACTGTGAATGGCTAGCCAACTACAAAAGCAGTTTCTCATCCCTTGGTTTTCACACCTCAACTGCTAGAACAGGGCCTCATCCTCCCTGATTGAACTAACCTCATTATCTCTAGACTGGTTCTTGCCTGAATATTTATATCTGCCTCTGGAAATTTCCACTACATTTATCTGACGAAGTGGGTATTCGCCCACGAAAGCTCATGCTCCAATACGTCTGTTAGTCTAAAAGATGCCACAGGACTCTTGTCGCTTTTTACAGATCCAGACTAACATGGCTACCCCTCTGTTATTTCCCGTGACACTTTTCAATACACACAAAATGTACAATGACTATTTCCAGTTCTCCTTGTTTATTATATAGGATGATCAGATATTATGCCGATGAAGGCTGTATACTGAATTCATAATTACCTAGCTAGAGGGATTGAATCAGACTTTTTGTTCCTATATACATATACTCAAGCAACTCAATTATGATCTAATTTTTATATGAACAGATACAGTTGTTTCTTTATTTAGGCACCATGTGCACCTGCACAATGCTATGCTGTGGTAAAAGCGAGCATTGGAAGTAAAATTATATATATATATAAAGAATATATTTTATGGATGATTCTATGAATGTTTATTTTAAATCTCCCAGTGCTTCTTAGTTAGTTATGCAAATTAACAAATAATAGTCATACAACCAGCAGTGCCTAAACTCACTATTTGTCATATTAACTGAGGATGAAAGACTGCTCCTGAATTAAAAAGAGAAGCTAACATTTTTTATAAGCCATAACTGGCTAAATCATTCTTTTCAAAGAAGACATAGCTGCCTCTGGTTATTACACATTTTATCCTTTTATAGCTGTGACAATTAGATGTCATAAAATTAAAACAAAACAAAAAAAGTGATTATGTCAGCACAAGATGGCTTTCTACAAATCATTCTTCAGATTCAGGAGCCAACTTATTCAAAGGATGAAGCTTTTTACTGCCTAAAAACCTGCTCATGACTTAATAGAACATTATCATCCATCTCTGACAATGTGTGATATTAAAAAGATAACTAGAATCTCCACAGAGGGCTTGCTCTAATCATTACACACATCACGCAACTGCACACAGTATCCAACTAAAGAATCAACCATGTCTTCTCATGTCAAAAGTAGATCACAATAAAGAGTTGACTAGTACTATTATTATTATATTTATTTATCACTTTAGAGGACCCAAAATTATGCAGGGAGTCTCACAGAAACACAAGGTCCTCACCCAGCAGAGCTCATTACCTGGGGCCCCAGGTCTGTGAAGATTTGCACACACATTTAACTTGAAGTCAACAGGGCAATTCACAGTGTGTAAAGTTAAGCATAGGCATAAGTCTTTGCAAGGTCAGGGTCTGCCCACATGGAGCTTTGTTGACTTAATTGGGTCTCTGTGCAGGGGGTTTCTTCAGGCAGAGCAGCTTGCAGGTTCAAGGCATAATTTCACATGACACAATGAGTTAACAAAACAGTGAGGTGGGGTAAGAAAGACAATGGTTACAGTCAGACAAACTGTTGTAGTTTTTTTTGTGGGAAGGAGGGGTATTATTTAATGAATAGTTTTTAATAAATATGAATACTGTTTCAGCAAGTGTCACCAGATAGCATGATAATACACAGTTTTCCAAGTTCCTTTTCTTCATGTGTGAGCAAATGTTTAATCTTGGGAAGACATGTTGTGTTCCAATTATTTGTAGATTTGCACAGTTCTGTACAGAGACCATTGTCCTTGGAAAGGGAGCTTTGACTGGAGTCAGTTCCTGAGGCAGAGTTGTTCACTGAGAGCTGGGCTGATGTTCGGTTGAGACCCCGAAAGAAGGGACTGCCCTGCATATTGTTTGACCACCTCTGTCCCAGGACTGGTGCATATGTGTAAATACAAAAAGTTACATTTAGAATGTGCTCAGACTCCTCATGACTGATTTCTCCTTTGTTGGGAAACTGGACTGGACATCTGCTACTGCTCAGCTGAAAGGAGATGTTAGTGTCAGCAATGGGATACTGGTGTTGGAAGAAAGAGCAACAATATAAAATAACATCTTTCTTTGGCTTACCCCTTGTGGACATCAAGTTAGAAGAGGATTTGAATAAAGAGTGTGAGGTGGGCTATTGAGATGCTTCAGGAAGACATTCAAGACCTCAGGGACAGAATGGAGAGAGCTGCTGAAGCAGTTGCAGAAGTGGGCAAATCAGGGAATTGAGGCTGACATCATTCACAGAGATGGGTGGGGAACGATCCCCTAAAAGACTAGGTTCAGGACAGAGTTATATACAGCCTTGCAGGCAAGAATGAGAAGTTTGAATCTGATGTGTTGGAGTAGGAGGAACTTGTGGAGAAAATCAAAGAGTGGGAGAAAGTCACCTGGGCAAGGAAGATATTTTTTGCAGCAAAATTTCACATGGATTGGAGGGTTGTAATATTTCTGTCAGATGCCAGAAAATAGGAGTTGGCAGCAGTCATATTAGGAGATAGAGGGTTGGAGAGTTTTAGTTTGGAGTGGAAGTAAAGTCACAAACTCATCTGGTAACTGAAGAGTTTAGTACCTAACTTTAATACTCACCAGTCAGTTCAAGGGAGTGATTGTCTCAACTGCTGGGGAATCAAGTAGTCCTAGGCACAATCAGTCAGCAGATAGTTGCATGTATTCAATATTTAAAATGTGTTCCATTTTGACAGGACAAAAAGGCATATGATTCGCTTTTGTTCCCTGATTAGCTGGCTTTACATTTCAGAATGTGGTTTCTGTTTCGAATTGTTGTGATTACTATTGGCCTGTTTGCACCCTGTTTGTTTTATTGCTCTTTTCTCTTTGCATAAAAAAGGTAACGCTCCAGTTTCTGATACTGAGCCACTGGTTTGTCAGCAGCCTTCCCTCTAGAGTGACAGACTGTGTCCTTACTTCAATTAGATTAATACTCTCCTTGATATTTATGCATCACCTTCATTGACACTGACAAGTTATACATGCTCAATGAAAGGAGAAAGGACAACCCCTCACCCCCAGCTTGCAGAGTGCATGAAGTGATGCTTTATCCAGAGCCAGTGCTAACCCATTGGGGGGCCCTAAGCAGGAATATTTTCACACACACACACACACACACACACACACACACACACACACACACACACACACGTACTAATAATTAATAGCAGGGGTCCGTGAACTGCTGAGGGCCCTAAGCAATTGCTTTGTCTGCTTATGCCTACCACCGGCTCTGGCTTTATCAAAGGTCATGTTTTACTACCTTCTTTGTGTACTCTATGTGCTGCCTTCTTTTGGGACTTTGAGACCTTCAAAGTGTTGAAGCTGTAACTAGAGTTTGCAAATTCAAACAAAGCCCTTTTAAGAGTATACTAAAACGGAAGGAAGACTGGATCCAAAATATTCAGCAGAGTACTAGATTGCACCGCTCTTAAGAGTCCCCTTACAATTACACTGCAATAGCCGGTCGTATGAGTGTAGCAGTGGTTGGTGTGCACAGTCAGCCCTCCCTTTCAAAACAAAACAGCTCATGTGTGTGGGCTGCTGTGCAAAGCCACTTTCCCAGCTACTGTTTCAGGCAGCAAAGTAAACAGGTCCTGATCGCATGTAGAGTTCAAAGATACAGAAAGCAGGTTTCCTGCCTTCAGCCTGATTCCCTTCTCCTTTATACCACTTTTAGGGCAGGTCTACACTGGTGGGGGGGGATCAATCTAACATACGCAACTTCAGCTACGTGAATAGTGTAGCTGAAGTCGAAGTACCTTAGATCGAATTACTTACCGTCCTCACGGCGCGGGATTGACGTCCGCGGCTCACCATGTCGACTCCACTACCGCCGTTCGCATTGGTGGAGTTCCGGAGTCGACAGGAGCGCGTTCGGGGATCGATATATCGCGTCTAGATGAGACACGATATATCAATCCCCAAGAAATCGATTGCTACCCGCCAATCTGGCCGGTAGTGAAGACGTACCCTTACACAGTGTGGGCCAGATCATCTCTTCTCTTCTGACTAATTTGTGCCACTCTGGCAGCCCTAGAGGACTGAAATCTGGCTGGTTTTGGCCAACCGGGGTATTCCCCCAACACAGGGACTTACTTTTCTAGGATAAAACTGTTGCTGTAGCTAAGTCCCCTGCCACTCCCCATCCTGGTCTTAGCACAGGGAGCAGGAGGAACATGTCTGGATCATGCCTTTGTTCCAGCTATCATCAGCTGGCAAATAGTCTTTAGGGGACTTTTGTCGGATGGTATAGGTTCGCATAGCCCAAAGGTTATGCCAAGGAATGCTGGCGCTGAGATAACGGGGTACCAGAACAGCCTCCATAACTGCATCGTCTCTCTGCTACACCAAATGGATCTCAGCTTCAGCAGAGAATCTGACCAGTAACTTTTTTCATTTAATTAAGCTACTCCTGATTTACACCAGCGTAACTGAGAGAAGAATCAGGCCCCTCCGGGTTTCTGACATGATTAGGCTTGGACATTGTCATGCATTTAATTGGAGTCCAGAATATTGTGATTTCTGCATTTTTTTGTTTTGTTTTTAAATATCCATATGTTTCGACTTTTTGCCCTGATTCTTGGAAGCAGCGATACTCAGGACAGCTTTTAAGAACATGCCTGAGACCTTGAGGAACTGAGTTATGAGAACACCTTCCACGCTATTTTTAAAATCATTTTGATTTAATTTGGAAAGCTAGGTTGGCTTCCAAATAGTAAGTTCAATAGGGGCTACTCCTAATTTCCAAACTCATCATCATTATTACAGCACATCAACTCTTCTTGTTATTTGCATCATTGATGATAGTATCAAACACAAGGTTCTTCAGGAGGATTAGTTTTCCTAGACTTTCTCAAATATGGAACCTACTCCCATTGACACTGGAGTGACAACTCCAGTGTAGTGGGAACAGGAATAATCCTATTATCAGGTTGCCCATCTATAAGCTCTGATTCTCCACTGCTTTGCACCTTTTGAAGCCCATTTATACCTGTGCTAAGTGAATTCAAAGAGGGTTTAAAATGCTGCCATTTTGATTTGGTGCTACTTTATACCCACATCATAACTGACTGCACAAATTGCAAGGCGGTGATGAATCAGAACCAAAATATCTAATAGATTGGGGTGAAATCCTGGCCCCTATTGAAGTCAATGGGAGTTTTACCTAGATATCATTTATATCAATCACATAGCTTGGATACATGTAGAAAAATCAGAACTCACATCATTGAAACCAATGCTTTTTTATAGGAACTACAAATGTCAAAACTCAATTCCAGACTAACATATGGGGTCAAAAATATCTTAAATACTTGGAAACGCATTGGACCAGATTCTCTGGTCACTTACAATAGAGTCAGGGCTGGCTCCAGACCCCAGCGCGGGACCAGCGGACCTTCCGCAGGCACGTCTGCAGGAGGTCCACCGGAGCCGAGGGACCGGCAACCGCCAGAGCGCCCCCCGCGGCATGCCACCCTGCTTGGGGCGGCACAATTCCTAGAGCCGCCCCTGAATAGAGTTACTCCTGATTTACACAAGTGTAAATGAGAAGAGAACTAAGTGTAAGTGACCAGAGAACAGGGCCAAATTCTGCTTTCATAAACCGTGGTATAAATCCAAGCAATTTCCAGTGTGGTGATCACCCATCTCTAAAAAACAGCCCCCCAAAGTTGCCATGATAGAAACACAGCCCTAATATGAGAACCATAAACTAAAAGGAATTCAATACAATATCAAATTAATGAGGTTTTTATAACACCTCCTTTTATACTGCAGCAAATTTTTAATTCTCATAACAGACATGTTGGGCAGCAACTCTGATATTTTAACAGTGGCAAAATGTTTCTTTTCTGACTCCCAGAAAAATGAAATTTATTTATTCAGTCAGGGCAACACATTAGTGAGATCCAACGTGGGGCCTTGTGCAGGATGGCAATCCAAACATTGGTCTGTGTCACTGAATTGTTATGAACATTTATTGCATAACAGTACAGTATTATGTAGTCTCCCTACAGCTTGAACCAGAGCTAAGAGCTTTAAACCAAATAGACTTGTTTCAAGGTAGAAGCTTGGCAAATACATACAGCTGACCTAAAAATTCTATGAGACGAATTTACCAGGACATTTACCAAGTCCAATGATGAAGAGTTTTTAAATTCTAATGGGTAGTTCTTTGTCCATTAATGTCAGTTGGAGATTTTGTCATTGACTTCACTTTTGCCTCATGAAAGGATTACCAGGGAAATGATTAAACTACTAAGCCTGTTGTTCTGACTCCCCATGTGCAAGTGAGAAGGACCAGTTGATGTTCTGAGTCTCCCAGGGAATGAAAAAAAGCCCAGCAGTCCTGCTCCCTGAGTCTCTTGCGGTGAAGAAAAGCCCTGCCGTGCTTGATCTCTGGCATGAAATGCAACCTTGTTTCTCTCATTTCATTGAAACACTTCTGCTTTATTTATTGGTATATGTTTGAAAACTGATGAGTTTTCTGCATTCTTTCTAAAAAAATCCTTTTTAATAAAGTAAAAACTTACAAATAAGAAAAAGTAGAATTCAGACTTTAAATACATCGATTCGCTTTCTTTTTAACTCACCTGGATCACCTGGATCGATCAGTCTTCAGCTGTCGTTAAGACTGCGCCGATCACAATACGTCCGCCATTCTTCTCGCATTCTTGCCTTTCTTCTCCACGTTCATCTGAAACATTTTAAAATGTCATCTTCCCATCTTCTTGGAGGCCGACCAGATGGTCTTTTCTGTTCTCGTGGGTACCACTCAGTAATGATTGTGTCCACCTATTGTTCGTGAACCATGCTATGTGGCCCGCCCATCATATCTTCTTATATCTGCTTTCCACAATGATATCTTTCACACCGCTGCGTTCTCTAATCATTTCATTTGGGATACGATCCCAAAGGGAAATTCCCAGCATAGCTCATTCCTTTGCCCTTTCAGCTACTGACAGCCGCTGTTCTTCTCTCTTCGTCAGTGCCCATGTTTCACTGCCATACAGCATGGCTGGCAGCACTGTTGAATTGAAGATATTTGTACGTGTGGTCTTGTCGATTTTTCCTTTGAGGATGTCCTTGATGGAATTAAATGCACGCCATCCTACCCAAATCTTTTGTGAGAGTTCTCAGTTCATGTCTTGGTGCATATTAACTTCTTGGCCCGAATATATGTACTGTTCCATTTCTTCAATTTCTTCTCCTGTTACCGTTATTCGGGCTTTTCATTAGACGTCTGATCACATGTATTTCGTTTTGCAACAGTTCATTTTCAGACCGACCTGACTGCTTTTCTTGTTGAGTCTTCGTAGCATGCTCTGCAGTTACCATGTCATCCGTGAATCTGAGATGTGATAATTGTTCTCCATTTGTATTAACACCACTCCTTCAATTGATCTTGTTCATAACCATTTCAAGGCAGGCGGTAAATAGTTTCAGTGAAATTTTATCTCCTTGCTTTACACCTTTCTCAATTGGGACGCAGAGGGGAGTTTTGAGGAGAGTAATGTCTGTTGTACATCCAGTATTCACTTCCTTCAACACACAAATCCCAGACATTGAGCCAGAACCTTAGCTAGTATAAAGTGGTATAACTGTTGATGTTGGCGAACTATGCTGCTTGACAACAACTAAGAATTGACATTGCTTGGAATATATAGCAGTTACACAAAGTTAACCTGGAGAATTATCTTAACAAGTAACTTTATAAGAAAGGCCCACTGGCACTAGGGAAGATCACAGTTCCCTTTTATGAAGACTAGTTAATACAAAGCATTAATACTGGGGAGAGATACAGATACAGGATTCTCAAGTTTAAAAAAAAGTTTTCCAGCTTCACAGAAGTATATTTTTCTTAAAAGATAGAGGTAAACACAAAACATGACCCTGATCCTGCAAAGACTTACCTGTTTAAAATTATGCATGATTATTTGCAATAACTCTACTCATTGCAGGTTTCACTGAAATACGAACTTCAGTATGTCTAGCTTTCCCTTGACGAGGACTCCTTTACTTTACTGGGTTTTGTCTCTGGGTGGTGGGAGTGGCTTAAGGCAGTAATGTATTATGTATTTAGGAACCCATCATAGCTGTTAATTATGTAGTGACACCTCTAGTAACATGGCAAAGGATGCAGACTCCATATTTGAAATAATACATAATAAAAGGCATGTATTTTGAAACTGTTCCTCTAATTCATTATAAAAAGGTTGTTTCAAAGTGCTCTTTAATTTTCAAAAGGCTTTGACTGTGTAACTATAGTGTATTGATTGTGAATAGCTAGACGCAGTGCATACATGTGTGAGTATAAAATGGAGGCATATGTAGCAGTGACTATGAATACATAAAGGAGCATATAATACACAGATTCACATTTCTGTGGCACTCACGTGTCTGGATGGCAACATGATCCATATGTACTTGGTGCGGAGGAAGCAGCTAGATTTATTTTCATGCTACAATTTGGGGATTGATGGGGAGGATACACAGCAGGGACAGTTAGGGAACATATGTGAAAGCAGTGACAGTGGGTATGTTAATATGGATATGAGGAGGCAGTCTATACAGCGGTGACAGGGGGTAAATCAGTGAAGGGACAGGGCAGGGGCTATAGGGCAAAGACAGTGGCTATGTCAGTGGACTGTAGGGGCGTATATAGCAGTGACAGGGGTACGTCAGTGGAGGGTAGGGGGTATACAGCAGTGCCAGTGGATAAATCAGTGGGGTACGGGGAAGGGGGCTATAAGGCAGTGACAGTAGCTGTGTCAGTGGAGGTAGGAGGGGGCTATAGGGCAGTATCAGTGGGTGTGTCAGTGGAGGCTATAGGGCATTGCCGGTGGGTATGTCAGTGGGTATGTCAGAGGGGGCAAAAGGGCAGTGCCAATGGGTATGTCAGCGGAGGCTATAGGGCAGTGCCAGTGTGGGGGAAGGGTAGGAGGGGCCTATAGGGAAGTGTACATGGATATGTAAGTGGGGAATAGCAAGGGGCTATAAGGCAGTGCTGGTGGGTATGTCAGTGGGGGGCAGGGCAAAGGCTATAAGGCAGTGCCAGTAGGTATGTCAGCAGGGGCTAGAGGGCAGTGTCACTAGGGGTGGGGAGTGGGCTATAGAGCAGTGACAGAGAGCATGGGGTAGGAGGGAGCTATAGGGCAGTACCAGGGGGTATGTCAGTGGTGGGCAGGGCAGGGGCTATAGGGCAGTGCCAGAGGATATGTCAGTCTGGGGTGTGGAGGGAGTGACAGTGCAATGCCAGTGGAGGTGGTGAGGTGGCTATAGGGCAGTGCCAGTGGGTATGTCAATGGGGGGCAGAAGGGGGCTATAGGGCAATGCCAGTGGGGTGGGGGTGGGGAGGGGACAAGTAGCAGGGGGCTGTAGGGCAGTGCCAGTGGGGAAGTAGGAAGGGGCTATAGGGCAGTGCAAGGGGGGTTTAGTGGGGTCAGGCCATAGGGCAGGGCCAGTGGGGGGTTAGCGGGGAGGGGACTATAGGGCATTGCCGGTGGGGTTGGCAGGGCAGGGGCCATAGGACAGTGCCAGTGGGGTTAGTGGGGTGGGCGCAATAGGGCAGTGCCAGTGGAGATAACAGGCAGGGGCCATAGGGCAGTGCCAGTGGGGTTAGCGGGGCGGGGGCTATAGGGCAGTGCCAGTGGGGGGTTAGCAGGGTGGGGGCTATAGGGCAGTGCCAGTGGAGTTAACAGGCAGGGGCCATAGGGCAGTGCCAGTGGGGGGTTAGCGGGCAGGGGCTATAGGGCAGTGCCAGTGAGGGGTTAGCAGGGAGGGGGCTATGGGGCAATGCCAGTGGGGGGTTAGAGGGGTGGGGCCAATAGGGCAGTGCCGTTGCGGTTGGCAGGCAGGGGCTATAGGGCAGTGCCAGTGGAGTTAACAGGCAGGGGCCATAGGGCAGTGCCAGTGGGGGGTTAGCGGGCAGGGGCTATAGGGCAGTGCTAGTGGGGGGGTAGCGGGCAGGGGCCATAGGGCAGTGCCAGTGGGGGGTTAGCGGGGAGGGGGCCATAGGGCAGTGCCAGTGGGGGGTTAGCGGGGTCGGGGCCATAGGGCAGTGCCAGTGGGGTTAGCGGGCAGGGGCCATAGGGCAGTGCCAGTGGGGTTAGCAGGGAGGGCTATGGGGCAATGCCAGTGGGGTTGGGCAGGGCCATAGGGCAGTGCCAGTGGGGTTAGCAGGAGGGGCCATAGGGCAGTGCCAGTGGGGTTAGCGGGTCAGGGCCATAGGGCAGTGCCAGTGGGGTTAGCGGGCAGGGGCCATAGGGCAGTGCCAGTGGGGTTAGTGGGGAGGGCTATCAGGCAGTGCCAGTGGGGGTTAGTGGGCAGGGGCCATAGGGCTGTGCCAGTGGGGGTTAGCGAGCAGGGGCCATAGGGCAGTGCCAGTGGGGTTAGCGGGAGGGGCCATAGGGCAGTGCCAGTGGGGTTAGCGGGTCGGGGCCATGGGCAGTGCCAGTGGGGTTAGCGGGCAGGGGCCATAGGGCAGTGCCAGTGGGGGTTAGCGGGCCAGGGCCATGGGCAGTGCCAGTGGGGTTAGCGGGGAGGGCTATGGGGCAATGCCAGTGGGGGGTTAGCGGGCAGGGGCTATAGGGCAGTGCCAGTGGGGTTAGCGGGCCGGGGCTATCGGGCAGTGCTAGGGGGGGGTTAGCGGGCAGGGGCCATAGGGCAGTGCCAGTGGGGGTTAGCGGGGAGGGGGCCATAGGGCAGTGCCAGTGGGGGGTTAGCGGGTCGGGGCCATAGGGCAGTGCCAGGGGGGGGTTAGCGGGGAGGGGCCGTAGGGCAGTGCCAGTGGGGGTTAGCAGGGAGGGGGCTATGGGGCAATGCCAGTGGGGGTTAGCGGGCAGGGGCCATAGGGCAGTGCCAGTGGGGGTTAGCAGGGAGGGCCATAGGGCAGTGCCCGTGGGGGGTTAGCGGGGTCAGGGCCATAGGGCAGTGCCGGTGGGGTTAGCGGGCAGGGGCCATAGGGCAGTGCCAGTGGGGGGTTAGTGGGGAGGGGGCTATCGGGCAGTGCCAGTGGGGTTAGTGGGCAGGGGCCATAGGGCTGTGCCAGTGGGGGTTAGCGAGCAGGGGCCATAGGGCAGTGCCAGTGGGGTTAGCGGGGAGGGCCATAGGGCAGTGCCAGTGGGTGGTTAGCGGGTAGGGGCCATAGGGCAGTGCCAGTGGGGTTAGCGGGCAGGGCCATAGGGCAGTGCCAGTGGGGTTAGCGGGCCAGGGCCATAGGGCAGTGCCAGTGGGGTTAGCGGGAGGGGCTATGGGGCAATGCCAGTGGGGTTAGCGGGCAGGGGCCATAGGGCAGTGCCAGTGGGGGTTAGCAGGAGGGGGCCATAGGGCAGTGCCAGTGGGGTTAGCGGGGGGTCTATCAGGCAGTGCCAGTGGGGTTAGCGGGCAGGGGCCAGGGCAGTGCCAGTGGGGGTTAGCAGGCAGGGGCCATAGGGCAGTGCCAGTGGGGGGTTAGCGGGCAGGGGCTATAGGGCAGTGCCAGTGGGGGGTTAGCGGGGAGGGGTCTATCGGGCAGTGCCAGTGGGGGGTTAGCGGGCAGGGGCCATAGGGCAGTGCCAGTGGGGGGTTAGCGGGGAGGGGCCATAGGGCAGTGCCAGTGGGGGGTTAGCGGGCAGGGGCTATCGGGCCGGGCCAGTGGGGGGTTAGCGGGGAGGGGTCTATCGGGCAGTGCCGGTGGGGGGTTAGCGGGGTCGGAGGGCAGTGCCAGTGGGGGGTTAGCAGGGTAAGGGCTATAGGGCAGTTCCAGTGGGGGGTTAGCAGGGTCGGGGCCATAGGGCAGTGCCAGTGGGGGGTTAGCGGGCAGGGGCCATAGGGCAGTGCCAGTGGAGTTAACAGGCAGGGACCTTAGGGCAGTGCCAGTGGGGGGTTAGCGGGCAGGGGCTATAGGGCAGTGCCCTGGTGGGAGTTTAGCCGGGTGGAGGCTCTAGGGCAGCGCCAGGGAGTTAGCGGGGAGGTGACACGCAGCTCCCCCACTCTGCCCGTGCAGGCGGCGCCCGGCCCGTTCACACGGAGCACGCGGGTCCCCAGCCCGCAGGGCCGGCGGCTGCGGTGGAATCACCTCCCCCCCGCAGCACATGACCCGGAACGCTGGTCTGGCGCTCCCGGGAGCTGAGCGCGCGGGGCTGTGGCGAGGTGCGGGCGGGCAGCGCGGAGCCTTCTCGGAGCCGCCGCGCCCAGCTCCCGGCCGGGGGAGCCACTCGGCAGCGGCAGCCCAGATGTGCAGCGAGGCGGCCGGGCAGGTAAGGCACAGCTGGCTCTGGCTCTCCTTGGCACTGGGGCCGCTCTATGCCCAGCATCGCGCAGCCGAGCTCGCCGGGCGCTCGCGGGAGATCCGTTTAGCAGAAGAGTTTCTCTCTCTGTCTCCCTTAAACAACCCTCCGGCTCTTGCCAGCCAGCGCCAGGACAGCGGCACCTCACCGAATCCCTTCGTGCGTTTCTATATATTTTAATATGCCTCAATACGATGTAATCCCGCCTTTAAAACTTTTCAGCGGGCTTGTGTTCCAGCAGGCGTTAATGCGCGGTATTGGGCTTTGAAACATACCCGTATCGCAAATTATGATAAGGATGAAATTGTGATACTTCGGGGGAATTTTAACTCACTCCGGTAGACTTTTAGCCATTCCAGCTGCTTAACTTTTTAAGTAGCTCTGTTATTGCTACCAGGTACAAACAGAGTGACAGCTTTGATGACCAGCTGGTTCATGCAGCTATTTTAGAGAGTAGTTATTTCTTATGTAGCCTTGGTTAATGGTCATTCTTAAGTACAAAACATGTACAACTTTCTCCTCCTCTCTAAAATCTCTGTGGATTTGTTTCCATATAGTTGGCATAGAGTTCTTTATGTCAGAAAAGCAGACGACTAACATCTCCAATTCTGTATGGGAGAGGTGCTATGGTTCTGGATAAAGTGTATGAGTTACTGGGATGCTTAATTTGCCTTTCCTCCCCCCGCTTCTTTTATGATTTATCAAATGTTGTCTGAGAGACAGGTGATGATGGTGCTAAAATGCTAACGACAATACTCCCCTGGATAGTTGAAAAGAAGACACATATAGTCACAATCCCAAATTTCAAAGCAACTGCATCTTATATTAATGTCTCATTATGGTAATAAATCAATCTTAGCATGAAACATGATCCTTTAGGCACTGTAATTTAAGGGCATATCTACAGCCCTTTCAAGTCATTGGGAGTTTTTCCATTGACTTTAATGGGATTTGGATCAAGCCTTTAATGATCAATCAAATTTCAATTGGTGTAAAACCAATGCAAGGTAAACATATTTCAGGGATCATTATTATTTATTGTTAACCAGATGTATATCCTGCTGGGCTACTTCTGTCTCTTTGTTAAGCTCTATCTGAGATGGATGCTTTGCTCTGAGCAAGTGGGGTCAGGAATGTCCCCTTGAATCTGTAAGGAAATTGTATGAAAGAAATACACTTAAAACTGGGTTGGTCCATTTCCCTTAACTGGGCTGTCTTCTCTTCACTTTTGCTGTGTCTTTTAACATAGGAGACAGTGGGCTGCTGCTGGCAGCTGCAGGATGAAGTCGCCTCCCTGCTGCATGTCCCTTTCTTCCCAGACAACCGGACAGGAGCCAGGGGACAGCACATCGCTGGGTTCCTTGGAGTCCAGCGTCTTCTGCAGTGAAGAGGAGCAGGGGCCCTTGCTGCAGAAAGTTGACCCCTCCTTGGACTGTTTCATCATCAATGTGGGAGGCAGCCGCTTCGTACTGTCCCAGCAAACTCTGTCTTGCTACCCAGACACCCGGCTTGGGAAGCTGGCCGTGGTGGTGTCCGCTGCCCGGGATGTAGCCTCTAGCCTCCTGGAGCTCTGCGACGATGCCAACCTGGTGGAGAACGAGTATTTCTTTGACCGGAGCTCGCAGGCATTTCGCTACATCCTGAATTATTACCAGACAGGGAGGTTGCATGTGATGGAGCAGCTGTGCGCCCTCTCCTTCCTGCAGGAGATCCAGTACTGGGGTCTGGACGAGCTCAGCATTGACTCCTGCTGCAGAGACAGGTGAGCACTGGGAAAAGGAGAAAAATAATAATGTGGGCTGGATGCTCTCAGTATCAACTCCTGCTGCAGGGAAAGGCAGGCTCTGGGTTGTGAAGGGAAGAGAACCAGCAGTGTGGGTTGGAGGAATTCAGCATCAACTGCTTTTACAGGGGTAAATGGGTGCTGGGGAAGGAGCTGAGCTGCACAAACTCAGCACCAACTCCCACTACATGGACAAGTGGATATTGGACGGGGGAGGGAAAAGGTTGGAAGAGGTCAGTGGTGATTGTTACTAGAGGGGAGGTTGGCACTGGAGGCAGGATAATGAGATTCAGTATGGGAGCAGTGGCTGGGCAAACGCTGCATCGACTTCTGCTAAAGGGACGGGTGGCACTGGGAGTTCTGGATGGGAGGAGGAGGAGGCAGAAGGAAATGACTGGGGGGACAGGCTGAGGCAGAAGTGACAGCAGATGAAAATGTTAAATAGGGACGAGGAGAAGGCAGAGAAGGTGGACACCTGTGACATTTGTGCTAGGATATTTTTATTCTTTTAATTCTATTGGTTGTGGTTAATTTTGGTTACTGGTTTGTTTGTTAATATTGAAGTGTGGAGTGTTCTAAAAATGATAAATAAAAAATCCAAAATACTTACATTAAAATCATTATAATCAGATGAATGTGATACAAAAACCAGTGCACACCTGCACTGCCTGACAGTCCAATAGTATCTATTCCAGAATGGCTTCAAGGTGCTACTCAATTTCACTGATTTCTTAATCGATTTTCAGGCCAGAAAGGATCATTATGACCATCTAGTCTGACCTGCATAACACAGGCCATAGAATCACATCTAGTAATTCCTGTATCATGCCCTTATCCTGTGGCTGAGCTAGAACGTATTTTTAGAAAGCCTTCTAACCTTGATTTAAAGGCTGATGAAAATCCACCACATCCCTTGGTATGAGGCTTGACTATCAACAGAAATCAATAAATGTACTGACTACCAGCATGTATATATGGAAAAAAGGATTCTCTCATGTTTCTTGATAATCTCCTTGTTTAAAGAAAATGTTCCATAAATATGGCTCTGATTCAGCAAAGCATTTAGCACATGCTTAAAATCCATAATAACTAACTCCACAAAGGTGGATAATTGCTTTGCTGAATCAGGACCTAAATGTTTAAATAAGGTGCAAATAGCAGATATAATAAAATAGGTTCTTGAGCTATTGGTATGTCTTGGACAAAGGATTATAAAGGTATAAAGGATCATATACCTCCCTTCTAAGCATTGCAACTATAAAGCAATGTAATAAAATTAAGTAAAATATTATTAGTAAAAATGACAAGATGGTTTAGAAACATAGGGCCTGATTCTGCCAGTCTTACATGAGCATCCCCTACTCTCACAGTTAGTCCCACTGATGTTAAGAGTAGAATCATAGAATTGTGGGACTGGAGGGGACCTCGAGAGGTGATCTAGTCCAGTCCCCTGCACTCAAGGCAGGACTAAGTATTATCATTCTAGACCATCCCTGACAGATGTTTGTCTAACCTGCTCTTAAAAACCTCCATTGATGAAGATTCCACACCTCCCTAGGCAACTTATTCCAGTGCCTAACCACTCTGACAATTAGGAAGTTTTTTTCCTAATGGGCAACCTAAATCACCCTTGCTGCAATTTAAGCCCATTGTTTCTTGCCTTTTCTCAGAGGTTAAGATGAACAATTTTTCTCCTTCCTCCTTGTAACAACCTTTTATGTACTTTAAAACTGTTTCCATGTCCCCCCCCCCTCTCTCTCTCTCTCTCTCTATATATATATATATATGGGGGGAGGAGGAGAGAGAGGAGAAGGAAGGGAGGAAGGGAGGGGGAGAGAACACTCACATACAGGAACTCCTCACTTAACGTTGTAATAATGTTCCTGAAAAATGCAACTTTAAGCGAAACGATGTAAAGCAAATCTAATTTCCCATAAGAATTAATGTAAATGAAGAGGTTAGGTTCCAGGGAAATTTTTTTCACCAGACAAAAGACTATTTATATGGTCTTTTATACACACACACACACACACACAAAAACGTTTTAAACAAACAATTTAATACTGGTACACAGTGATGATGATTGTGAAGCTTGGTTGAGGTGGAGGAGTCAGAGGGTGGGATATTTCCCAGGGAATGCCTTACTGCTAAATGAACTAGCAATTGACTGAGCCCTCAAGGGTTAATTCTCACAACACTCTACAAGGCAGCAGGAAAGGAGGGAGGGCAGACAGAGACACACACCCTGTGTGTGAGTGAAAAAAATGTGCATTTCCCCTTTAAGTAGCTGACCCCAGGCTTACACTGCCTTGTTAATTAAATCAGCTCGCTGAGACCTGAGACCGCAGCTACTGCCAAGAAGCTCCCTCCCTCCATAGTGTGTCTCCCCTGCTCTATGGAAGATGGGGTAAGCGGGGTGCAGGAGCAGGGGGGAGGAGGAGACACCCCAGAGGTGATAGTAAGCCGATCCAGTCTGGTAGGGCGTACCGCCAAGAGCCAGTACGCTGTGCCGGACCACATCGACTTCCACGGCAGGGATTGAAAGGGCTCAGAGCTCCCCGCTGCTGTGGGCAGCCCAGAGCCCTTTAAATCCCGGCTGCAGCTCCGGCAGCAGGGCTGGGGCCGGGATTTAAAGAGCTCAGAGCTCCCCGTGGCTGTGGGCAGCCCAGAGCTCTTTGAATCCTGGCCACAGCTCTGGCGGCCGGGCTGGGGCCAGGATTTAAAGGGCTCTGGGCTTCCCGTAGCGGCGGGGAGCTCTGGGCCCTTTAAATCCCTGCCCCAGCCCCGCAAAGCTCGGGGTTCCCCCTGGCGGCCAGAGCCCCGGGCCCTTTAATTTGCCCCTGAGCCCCGGGGGGCTCCCAGCCACCTCTGCAGCTGGGAGTCCCTGGTTGATTTAAAGGCTCTGGGTCTCCCAGCCACAGCTGGTTCCCCAGGGCCTTTAAATCTTGAGAGGCCACGCCTCTTCTGGATGAGGCCACGCCCCCCTCAGGACTCCAGCAGTACCAGTAAGTCCTGTAAGTTACTTTCACCCCGAGACACCCTGACATTAGCTCCCATTTTTCCCCCTCCCCCAGTACAGCAAGCAAGAGTCTCTGGGAGCAGAGCCACCAAGAGGGGGGGGCACAAGTGGAGCAATTTGCCCTAGGCCCCAGACCCCGCAGGGGCCCCACGAGCCCTCGCCCGGCGGCGCTCCAAGTCTTTGGTGGCATTTCTGTGGTGGGGGGGCCCTTTAGTGGTGTCAAAGACGCAGAGCGACTGAAGGGGCCCCCGCTGCCGAAATGCCCCCAAAGACCCAGACCGCCGCCGGGTGAGTACAAGCGCCGCAGCTCCCCCGCTTTGCCACAAGCCCCCTGAATCCTCTGGGCAGCCCCGTCTGGGAGCAGCTCCACGGCAGAGGGCAGGAGCAGCCCATGGCAGTGTGGGGAGGGACAGCTGCTGCACAGGGAACTTAGGGGAGTGGGGAGCTGATGGGGGGGCTGTTGGTCCACCCTGGTTCCAACCACCCACCAGCTAGCTCCAATGGGCTGCTCTTCCTGCAAGCTGCTCTTCCTGCAAAACAGGCAGCTGCCAAACGACTTTAGAAGGGAGCATTTCACAACTTTAAACGAGCATTTTCCCTAATTGATCAGTAATTTAACATCGAAATAACATTAACTGGGATGACTTTAAGTGAGGAGTTCCTGTATCTAAAGCTTTGTGGTATCAAGCACATATTTATATATTTGTTCTGGCATAATTTCCCAAACTGTAGGCCTGCTCTTGGCACATTCAAAACTCTCACTGATATGAATGAGCACCATAGGAACATAATGGTTGTGTAGATGTGCTCTGTGGCCTTAACTCAGCAAAGCACTTTATCACATGTTTGAAGTTAAGGATGAGCTTATGTCCTTTCCTGTATCAGGACATATCAAATTCCCTTTAGGAAGATTTACTCTGGTTGTAGGGGGGTTTTCATGTGAAAGACAGTTTCCATAACGGTGCAAAAATTGTCATTCGAGGTTTATATTCTGGGTTGGATTTCCTGGGCAGGTACTTCAGGAGGAAGGAACTGAGTGAAGCCTTGGATATCAAGAAAGATGCAGAAGAGCTGGATGCCCAGGATGAGGAAGAGGATTTCTCCGGGAGTCTCTGTCCCAGTGTCAGGCAGAGGCTCTGGGAGATGCTGGAGAAGCCTCGCTCTTCTGTAGCTGCCAGGACTTTTGGCACCCTCTCTATGGCCTTTGTTGTCGTGTCCATTGCCAATATGGCCTTGATTTCTGTGGAGCTGAGTTGGTTGGCGCCCCCACTACTGGACGCCCTGGAGTACGTGTGCATTGTCTGGTTCACAGCAGAGTTTGCCCTGCGGCTCCTGTGCACACGGGATCGGTGCCGCTTCCTGAGGAGCGTGGCAAACATCATAGACCTGCTGGCCATTTTACCCTTCTACATCACCCTGCTGGTGGAGAGCATGTGCGGTGGGGAGAGCTCTCAGGAGCTGGAGAATGTGGGGCGTATCGTCCAGGTGCTGAGGCTGCTCAGAGCTCTGCGTATGTTGAAGCTGGGCAGACATTCCACAGGTACCTTTAGCTCATGGATTTAACACAATATTGGTTTTGGGGTTTCATAAGCCATAAGAGGTCAAAAGAACTTAACCAAGCAAGTTAAACGTACAGACACATAGTAACCCTTACAGATTATCCAAGGTGCTGGTGCCTCAGTAATAAAACTGAATCTGCATAGAAGGGATGGAAGGAAATTACCTATTGGTCAAATACACTAGGTACGTACTCAGGGTGGCTAGTCTCCCGCTGCTCCTGCCACTGCCTACACTTCAATTTTAGTGCACTAGCTAGCAGAGCTAGCATGGGAATGGAATTGACACCTGCAGCTCGAAGTGTAGGAGCCTATGACGGCTCCTAGTGGCAGTTCCCCAGGTTTGTAATGACGATTGTTGACATCAGATAACTTCACTTTGAAATTTGGGGTCACACCTTTCTATCTTTCATATGTTTATTTAAAAACCATTCAGGAAAGTATTATCCTATTGGTTTAACATCACCTGTCTCTCTCCCATATAGAGTTTAGTGATTTCTTGTCATAGAAAGGGAAAAATTGAATTAATCTTATCAAAACTTGATAACTCTCCTACTCTGAGAGTGAAGTATCACTTCACCATTAAAACTGAAAATAGTAGTCCATTTCTTTAGCATACAGAATTAGATGCCACTTAACTACACATGAAAGCAGCTCCAAAGAGCTTAAATGCCAGTGGTGATAATTGCATACTTTTTGCTATTTAAGTTTTACCAGTCGCCCAGACTCAGAGCAGTAAATCAAAAACTGCAGCTCGCTATAATTTGAATATTGTCAGAAACAGTTCTCGTCTTCTGGCAGAGCAGGCACTGCTGTTAACATAAACCTAGTAAATCAGAATGGAAATATACACTGTACAGATCTGGAGCCTGTTTCCTGATAGTTAAAGATGACAAAATGGTGAGGGTTTTTCATTTTGATTCTAACGCATACATAAACACAGTCATTAATATGGAAAGTTCTGCACACAGAGGGGATCATCCATAATCACATCTCCCCCTCCCACCTAGAAGCAAAGTCACCTACCTGTATGACATCATCCCTGGGATATTGAGGAGACCCCTTTGCAAAGTTGGGAGCCACTCCAGGGGAGTGGATGGGAACAGGGCAGGCTGGGGGAAGGGACGGGTTAGCCCTGCTGTGCGTAGCAGGGTGTGGCTGAGGAATGCTCACCATGCCCTGCACATTTTGTGAAGAAATGACAGATCCAAACTATTCCTGTGGGTGGGGGTGATAAAGACAGATAGGACACAACAATGACTCTGCAAAAGCTGAGCTATGTTTGGGGAAGGGATGTGGTCATAAAGGGGACATAAAGCAGGCTGTGAAGGCTGAGCAGTGGGATTTGATACACCTATTCAACCTAGCACTTCCCCAGCACAGGCCTAGTGGCACACAGGGCCAGGGCCACTGCTCTGCCTCACCTAGACTCACCGTTACTGGCACCCCTCGTGCTACTGGCAGTGCTACCAAGACTCACTCCTTGCACTCCCCAGCACCTACAGCGAAGTTATTGCAGCCCTCCGCACAGGAGGAAGGCAGGACTCCCTAAGGCCTTTCTGCTCAACTTCAATGTGCTTGTGCTGGAGCAACCATGGTTTGGCTTGGCCAGATAAGTAATTTGAAAAGAATTGCTTTCATATGGTAAGAAATTACAAAACCTGCACAGCCCCTGACACCTACTGATCACTGAGAACATGCTTATTGTGTGCCCTTTAACTTGTGTTTGGCTAAAGTTGTCTGGTTTTGACCTGCAGCCACTGGTTCTTATGCCTTTCTCTGCCAGATTAAAAAGCCATTTAGTACCTGGTGTTTGCTCCCTACGAAGATACTTATACACTGCAATCAAGTCACCACTTGATCTTCTATTTGCTAAACGAAACAGGTTGAGCTCTTTAAGTCTGCAAGGCATTTTTTCCAGCCCTCAGATCATTTTAGTGGCTTATTTCTGCATCCTCTCCAATTTTTCAACATTGTTTTTTAAATATGGACACCAGAACTATGATATTCCAGTATCAGTCTCACCAATGCCATATACAGAGGTAAAACCACCTCTCTGCACCTACTCACTACAGCCCGATTTATAAATCCAGCAAACAAAAACATGGGAAGAGAGCCCTGAAATTCACTAATGCTTACAAAAAGAGCAATGCTGACAGTATTTGACTTGTAACACTTCCTCTCTGGGTCACGGAGAAACTAATTACTCAATCATCCCTTCTAGTTGTTAGTTTTGCAAGGTGTTGAATGCCACTAACTTCCTTGCAAATTGAGGGTCATCAGGTCTGGTCCTTAGGGCTGGTCTATATGCAGCTTTTGTACCATTATAACTATATTGAGCGATATAGTTAAAAGTAATACATCCCCTCGTGTGGATGAATTTATACCAGTATAAAGGTGCTTATATGGTATTGCTTATTCCCCTAAATTTACAGGAGTATGCTATACCAGTATGAACATCTAAACCAATATAGTTATAGTGCTACAAAAACTGTGTGTAGACAAGCCCTTTAGTTAGGTAGGGTGGAGGAAAAGAAAAAATCTCTAAAAACCAAGGAGCCCATTTGCACTCTCTGAAGTGCAGGCATTAAACCAAGGGCTTTGTGTGTGCACTGGAAAATAGAGACTGGCCCAAAAGCAACAAGAAATCTTAAACACATTTATGTCTCAAACTCCCAGAGACTCCAATGGCTGTCTGAGACCTGCAAAAACATATGAGTTCAACCTTAGTTTCCAACATTATTTGGTTTAGTCGGAGCTCAGTGGGAGTAATTTGTAAGCATTGCATTTCTCCCCCTCAGTAAGAAAAACACTATTAATTATTTAAAAAAACAGTAAGAGAAACACTTTTTCAGAAATCATAAAGTCCTCAGTGATAGAGAAGATATAATACAGAGACCCAAGTTATCATAACTGGCTTTAGAGGATGCCCTGTTTTGTGGATATATTTTGTTTTTCATTTGTGTGCGTGTGGCTTTTCTTCCTTTGCACTGTTATTGTATTTGCTTTTCCACCCCTGCACTGGCCAGCCTAGGGGCACTGCATACCCTAGAGGGGGAGAGGCAAAGATCTACCATATGTGCACACTTATCTTTGTCCTGTGCAAGTCTCTGCACACTCATGCTCCCTCTCCCTACCCATTCAGCTTTTGCATAAGGGTGCAAGTGAGGCAAAGGTGAAGTTGGACAAAGGTGATCTCCTTATGCCTGATCCCATCCCCCAAATTGAATGGCTCATTTCCCTCATAACAAGTTACTCCAACTACATTGTAATTGAAGGGATGTACCTGGCAGAGCTGGCAGTAACCAGCATAAGAGAGGAAGGCATGAGATGTGTATCTCCCACTCCTATCTTCACATCTTCCCCCTCATTCTAATATGATTCATGATCAGCCCCTTATTAATTTGTATACTGGACACCAATATCTATTCTTTTCCATTTCAAAATAGGGACCATAAATCAGAGACCTCTGTGTTTTATTTCTTGAATAATCATGTTTTTCCAGTGGTTCTCCAAACAGCATTGCCTCCTCATAAAAGCATTCCTGAGGTAGAAACATAAAACGCAAAGTGTCTAGCTTTCCGAACAAGTGCTTCTTAACAGAGGTATGAAGACAGTTACATGGATCAACCTACTGACAAGATTTTTTGTGTTCCAGGCTTGCGATCTCTTGGGATGACTATTGCACAGTGCTACGAAGAGGTTGGTCTGCTGCTGCTTTTTCTTTCTGTGGGAATATCTATATTTTCCACGGTGGAGTATTTTGTTGAACAAGGTGTCCCTGGCACAACTTTCACAAGTGTGCCCTGTGCATGGTGGTGGGCAACAACTTCCATGACAACCGTTGGTTACGGCGACATTAGACCAGACACTACCACTGGCAAGGTAGTGGCCTTTATGTGTATATTATCGGGAATATTGGTCTTGGCTTTGCCTATAGCTATAATAAATGACCGTTTTTCTGCTTGTTATTTTACACTGAAGATAAAGGAGGCTGCTCTTCGACAGCGTGAAGCTTTAAAGAAGCTCACAAAGAACACATCCACTGACTCAAATATCAATGTTAATTTGCGAGACATATATGCTCGCAGTATCATGGATATGTTACGGTTAAGAAGCAGAGAGAGAGCAAGCACCAGGAGCAGTGGTGGAGATGATTTTTGGTTTTGACTTTATAAAATCTTGTATAACATACAGAATACTTCAAGGTGTAGTAGTGAACGGTAGGACAGCTGTCATTTTACATTATTCACACTTGCAATTTTATTTTCTTGGTGTGTTTAAGCTAACTAGTGTAGGCCAAAGGCATAACTCAAAAGCTGGGAACTCTCCAGGGGCTTTGAAACTAATTTTCAAAATTAGTTCTTGAACTGGAAAAATATAGGGGACCCATGAAAGTAAATAATGAGCCAAATCTTTGTCTATGAATCTTATGTCCTCGCTAACATACAGTAATAAAGTTTTACACCCTTCCCGCCCCCACTCAAAAGAAAAACAGAGGGAGGAGGCTTCTGGTGGAAAGAATGAGGAAATTAAAAATACTTGAAAAGAAAGAAGCTTAAGGAGTAAAGCACTGGTGACATTTCTGATGGCTTTTACATTATGTATTATTGTTTGTAGACGTAAACAAGAGTAAACGGGCTGATCCTTGTCCCCATTCTGGCCTCCATCTGCTACAATATCAGTGGCATGGAGGGGCCACAATAGGCTGCGGGAGAGTTTTCCCCAGTTCAGGAGCAGCATAGAGAGTGTAGGGCACATGCTATGCATGGTGCTCTATATTATACAGAGTCTGGGTTGCTGTACAGTCCATAGGCAGCCATGGAAAATCAGCCATAAGTTAGAGCAGCCTCTCGGGATACTGTAACTTACATCAGGGTCTGTATCAGTATCTGCAGCACAAAGGTGGCTTTTGTTTCACTCCCCCCGGGGCTGTTCCTTGTGTATTGTGCTATCAAGAGACACTGCCTGGAAGCTACCATCATGGAGTTTGAGACAAATGTTGCCTCTATTTGTCTATATAAGCACTTTTCTCAGTTTTGAGGGGACACTAGATTAAAAAATCCTGTATTTAGAAACTGAGGCATCAAAAATTCCAGGGGAAGAATTTAGTTTATTTTAATTAACTGAGTCTTTGCCAAAAGCATTAGGTTGACATCAGAAAATGCAGAAGTTCTCTTTTTAATCACAGAGGAAATAAGGCACTTGTTTCATCTTAGCCCATAGAAATCAGTAGGAGTTTTGGGTGGCTAAATAAGTTAATAGTTCTCACTGGGGCATTAGAGAAATCTTAAATGAAATACATGCATATCCCCTCCTCCCAAAAAAACCCAAACATTATGGAATGCTCATGAGATGTTGTATACAGATCTTTTTGGGTGTGGGAGGGTGGGTTATAGGTCTAGTTAGACAACAAAAAAAATCAAAACTTTCCTTAGTTTCCCCCCAATATGCTTTTTAGCAAAATGGAGTGTTGCTTAAATCTAATTTGCATTGCCTAAGGGACAATGTACCTGTAGAAATAACTTACCGATATGATAAACTAAATCAAAAGCTTCAACCCCCCTGATTTCTTAATTCTTATGGATAATACAAGCACAAGTGTATGCACCAGTTTATTGCGTGTGTTTGAAATAAAATCAAAGACATAAAAACAACCATATAGTAACTGCAGCTAATCTGACTTGCTGCATTATTCAGGACACCTAAACAAAATTTGCTTTTAGGACATATAAATGGATGAACAAAGTTGCTTTTAAGAAACATTAAATAACTCCTATTTTTAATTATTAATATGATTATCTTGCCATTGAACAAAAACTACATTCCAAGATTGTACAGCTGTGTCAGAAAACAATTACAGAGCTCCATCATGCATGCAACTCTGATAAAAATTCAACACAAAACGTAACCATTTCCTATTAGTTCTGCCCAGCAATTTGGCTTTGGAACAATCTAACAAGTCTGTTGGGCTACTGGTTCCAACAGGAACCAGCTGGCAAGATTGCGTCTGATCCTGCTTCAACTGAAATGGACTAGATGCAGAAAGTACTGGGTGAGGGTCTATGGCCCATTATGTGAAGTGACAGATGAGATGATGATAAAGGTCCCATCTGGCCTAAAAAAACTATTGGATCTTGCTGCTTGCCATACTTAGAATAAACGTGTATAGGGAGGAAATCCATTCCACGTAAGCTTGCACACTGTACAGGGGCCCGTTGAATGAGGTAGGAGATTGGGGAGAAAAGATAGGGCAGCAGTAATTACATACAAGGGGGAAGCGAGATTTGCTCTCCCTTTGCCAGCAGGGGCTTTTCATGTGCAGGGAAAAACGGATGATGTTTGCACAGTTGACCTCCCTCTGAATTCTTCTTGGGGGAGGGGAGTTTTTATCTGCAACCTATACTGAATTCTCTCAAAAAAGGCTTACTGGAGAGGTGTGCTGGGCATCACGACTGGGCCCCTTCTCTAGGCAGAGTTTTAATTTCTCTCTCAGAATATCTGTTGCTGACATCTTCCCCCTAATCTAGTGATAAAGGTTCCTTTAAATGCCCATGGTGAAGTCAGACGTAAAAACTTACCAAATAGCTCTTCCCAGGTAACCATGCCATCATTTTCAGTAGGTAACCATGCCTACTTTGACATTCTGGAGTTCCCCAGTCATGTCAAATGCACAGTGTCTTGTTATCAAGGCAGATGTCAATAAGAGTATGGTTGGAGGCTATCAAAAGTCAATTCTGAATTGATCTTCAATACAGATCTTCAAGACAAAAAGACTAGAGCACTAGCCCTCTCTGTCAGTGAGCACTACAAGATAATGCAACTGTAAAATGTAAAAATATTCCCTGTTCTTAAAAAAACAGATACTGAAAATAGCTCAATCCCCATTTAGGCACCATAATCAGTGGCAAGATTTGCAAAGAAGCTCAGCATGTTGGGAGCTAAGCTTTTTTAAAAATCTGGCCATAAATGTCATGATGGGAGCTACTAGGTTTCTGAGGACAGTAAAGAATCTGGCCCACAATGGAGAACGCTTCTGGAGCCAGTAAGATCTCTAAAATTGCAATTACCTTTATAAGTGCAACCACTGTAAAATGCTTTTCATTTTCCATCTTGATTTAGCCAATACTAGATAAGAACATAAGAACATAAGAATGGCCGTACCGAGTCAGACCAAAGGTCCATCTAGCCCAGTATCTGTCTACCGACAGTGGCCAATGCCAGGTGCCCCAGAGGGAGTGAACCTAACAGGCAATGATCAAGTGATCTCTCTCCTGCCATCCATCTCCATCCTCTGACGAACAGAGGCTAGGGACACCATTCTTACCCATCCTGGCTAATAGCCATTTATGGACTTAGCCACCATGAATTTATCCAGTTCCCTTTTAAACATTGTTATAGTCCTAGCCTTCACAACTGCCTCAGGTAAGGAGTTCCACAAGTTGACTGTGCGCTGTGTGAAGAAGAACTTCCTTTTATTTGTTTTAAACCTGCTGCCTATTAATTTCATTTGGTGACCCCTAGTTCTTGTATTATGGGAATAAGTAAATAACTTTTCCTTATCCACTTTCTCAACATCACTCATAATTTTATATACCTCTATCATATCCCCTCTTAGTCTCCTCTTTTCCAAGCTGAAGAGTCCTAGCCTCTTTAATCTTTCCTTGTATGGGACCCTCTCCAAACCCCTAATCATTTTAGTTACCCTTTTCTGAACCTTTTCTAGTGCTAGAATATCTTTTTTGAGGTGAGGAGACCACATCTGTACACAGTATTCGAGGTGTGGGCGTACCATGGATTTATATAAGGGCAATAATATATTCTCAGTCTTATTCTCTATCCCCTTTTTAATGATTCCTAACATCCTGTTTGCTTTTTTGACTGCCTCTCCACACTGCGTGGACATCAGAGAACTATCCACGATGACTCCAAGATCTTTTTCCTGACTCGTTGTAGCTAAATTAGCCCCCATCATATTGTATGTATAGTTGGGGTTATTTTTTTCCAATGTGCATTACTTTACATTTATCCACATTAAATTTCATTTGCCATTTTGTTGCCCAATCACTTAGTTTTGTGAGATCTTTTTGAAGTTCTTCACAATCTGCTTTGGTCTTAACTATCTTGAGTAGTTTAGTATCATCTGCAAACTTTGCCACCTCGCTGTTTACCCCTTTCTCCAGATCATTTATGAATAAATTGAATAGGATTGGTCCCAGGACTGACCCTTGGGGAACACCACTAGTTACCCCTCTCCATTCTGAGAATTTACCATTAATTCCTGCCCTTTGTTCCCTGTCTTTTAACCAGTTCTCAATCCATGAAAGGACCTTCCCTTTTATCCCATGACTGCTTAATTTATGTAAGAGCCTTTGGTGAGGGACCTTGTCAAAGGCTTTCTGACCAGGGTGCCGGGGAGCCCACTGAGATTGCTCCATTGGGGCAACCTGCAAAGAATGGGGCAGACAATGCCCAAAACTGGTGGCTATTCCAATGCATAGCTAGCCACCAAGCTAACAACAAAACAGCTTCTACAATACTTTACTAGCTACTCAGAAGCCAAAAATACTGTTCCCTTAAAGCAATCCAGTCTTGGGTTTCCTCCCAGACAGTCAAGTCAAATATGATGAGGATTACTAGAAATCTTGTTCATCATATAAAAAGTTCTATCAATCCCAAAGTATCGGACATATTACCCACCAGGTCAATGAATATTTCAGACATGCACACTTACAGTCAATTCTTATTAAATAAACCAAAATTTATTTGAAAAGAGAGAATTGGTTACAAGGTTTTTATACATACTGACATTAATAGAGTCCTTAGATCATTTTCATAGTAGAGATAGTGAGCTCTGGAATTACAGAGAGTCCTTTGTCTATGTGTATTTCATAGATTCCAAGCCAGAAGCGACCCTGTGATCATCTGCTGTGCCCTTCTGTATAACACAGGCCTTAGATCTGCCCCCAAAATAATTGCTATTTGAATTAGAGCATATCTTTAAAAAAAGTCTTACCTTGATTTTAAAATTGCCCATGTTGGAGAATCCATCATGACCCTTGGTAGAATGTTCCAATGATTAACTACCTTCAGTGTTCAAAATTTACACGTTATTTCCAGTCTGAATTTGTTCCACTTCAACTTCCAGCCATTGGAGCATGTTATACCTTTCTCTGGTAGGCTGAAGAGCTCATTATCAAATTTTTGGTCCTCTATGTAAGTTCAAGCACCTCATTCACATTGCATTGTGGAGATCAAGGTGGTGTCTGACTCTGAAAGAGAATTACTTTGAAACTCACAGGCCTCCTAGAATGTCCCAAACCTTATATGATGACTCCTCGTTTCTGTAAATGGGAAAAGAGGCATATTCTTCCAAATTAGGTAAGGTGTTCAACCAGGATACATTGTCACCCTAGAACACTTCAATGCCACCATAAACTGCATGCTTAACCAGACACTAATTAAATGCATTTTAGGCATACACCGTGATATGAACCTCGCCGGCACTGATTTTGCTGGTGATATAACTCTAGTCATACTGTATCATGAATGAGCAAACTGGTTGTGGCACTTAAAACCATGGAAAGCTCAGTGGCAAAAGTTGGCCTAAAAATTAATTGAGTAAAACCAAAACTCTTCTCGTCAGTGATTTCAAACACTCTGCAGATTCTAGTATCTTAGTGGGTGACCACCTATCTCAGCCCGGGTAGTCGATAACATGGATGGCATCAAGAAAGAACTTGAAGCTCACATTGTAAAAGCATTATCGGTAATGGGGTGCTTTATCTAAAATATCTTTTGCAAACCAAATACCTTGGTAAGTAGAGAGACAAAGCTCAGGATGTATATTGCTTTGTTGGTCCCTATTCTGATCTGAGACTGAAACACAGCCCCCCACTGCCAAGATTGAAAAGAAGTTAGACACCATTCAGATGAAGCATGATCAAAAACATCAAATGGCACAAATTCAAGTCAAATTAAGAGATTTTCTTCCTTATAAACATGTCCCACTCTCTCAAATGGTTGCTCAATGCTCTTTAAAGTGGTATGGACATCTGCTCTGAATGCCTACCAATTTCCTTGCAAGAATAATCTTCAACTTTGACACAACAAAAGCAGGATGGAAAAGAACCCCTGGAACACCTAAAACATGATGGCTGGATGGCATCAGACACTGGTTCCTCACAGGCATCCTACCCTGTAACCCACCAGACATGCCATCATGAAGGCACATAACGCATTCAATGGCACTCTATGCTGTCCAAGCAACAGCATGAGAGCTTACCTAGTCATGTAGAACTAACTTAGTCATGATCAAGTCACTCTTTAACCATCTCTTTGTTGAGCTTAATAGATTGAGTTCCTTGAGTCGCTATATGGCATGTTTTCCAATCCTTTAATAATTTTCATGTCTCTTCTCTGGAGCCTCTCCTGCACAATTCCAGAAGGATATTGATAAATAGACCAGAACTGGACACTGTATTTCAGTAGCAGTCACACTAGTGCCAAATATAGAGGTAAAATAACCTTTCTACTCCTATGTGAGATTCCGTTTATGCATCCAAGAATGACTTTAGCCCTTTTGGTCAGTGTTGAACAGGGAGCTCATGTTCAACTGATTATCCACTACAACCACAAAATGTTTTTCAGAATCACTGTTTCCCAAAATAGCATCCCCATCCTGTAAGAATGGCCTACATTCTTGTTTTCTAAATGTATACATTTACCTTTGGCTGTATTAAAATGCATATTAATATATGGAGATATACCTATCTCAGAGAAGTGGAAGGGACCTTGAAAGGTCATTGAGTCCAATCCCCTGACTTCACTAGCACAACCAAGTACTGATTTTGCCCCAGATCTCTAAATGGCCCCCTCAAGGATTGAACTCACGGTTTAGCCAGCCACTGCTCAAACCACTGAGCTATCCCTCCCACCTTTGCTTGTGTCTAGGTTACTGACTGATCCAGATCATTCTGTATCAGTGGCCTGTCCTCTTCATTATTTTCCACCCCCTCAATTTTTGTGTCATCTGCAAACTTTATCAGTGAGGATTTTATGTTGCAGGCCATTGATAAAAATGTTAAATAGCAGAGGGGCAAGAATTGAACCCTGCGAGACCCCACTAGAAAAGCACCTCCTCTGTGATGATTCCCTGTTTATGATTACATTTTGAGGTTTATCAGTTAGCAAGTTTTCAATCCATTCAATGTGTTTCATATTAATTTTCTATCATTCTAGGGTTTTTTGAGAGGCTATTTGCTATTTTACAATATTAGGATTCTAGTCCTCTGCAGCAGACATTGTCAGTAATTCCAGTTGTGAAGGGAAGAAAACAATCTCTCTAATGTCATAGAGGCAGGAGGTGAGTGAGAAGTCCCTCAGAGCCCTAACAAGTTGCCTCCAAGACATGTCTGATCTCTGACATCCCAGGGGTTCAGATTCCAAAGTAGGCCAGAGGTTATTTTTGTTCTTCTTAAAAGAAGCCCCCTACGTTTACTTAAACAATCATATATTCGAGTAAACATGTTTATTGGACTGAGTGAAGTCCATGTGCACATGACAGAATTGAAAGCAATGAATTTTATTTCAACATGAGATCAATTTCTTCAGTAAGGCAGGAAAGCATAATTGTTCACCCTTTTATAACTTTGTGGCATTTTTAATATTGAATATGTATACTTTTGAATAATACATCAAATATTATAATTTGGTCTATTAGTTTAATGTATTCTTTCTACCTCTGATTAATTGCTTTGGAAAGACATTTTATTTCCGAACTTTGTGCAGCAGAGGTGAACCTTCGGAAATGGATTTTTGACCATGGTTTAACCTCTTTCCCGTTTCATAATGTAAAATGAACACATTTCTATGGTAAGCTTGTAAGAGAATTCATAACAGGTTATTGAAATTGTTACTGGAAACAAAAATAAAGACCTGAATGAGCCCAGTTTTTGTGTTTTCAAACATGAATAAGAAAGAGAATATTTTAGCAAGCAATTGCCTGAAACACTGATCACCTTGGCCATGGCCCATTCATTTTTTTGGCTGGACCAAACCTGAATGCCGCTGTGATACCACACACCAGGTTGTAATGCCATTCACTCACATTAGGAGGGGCTGGGTATAGGGCCTCATTGGCTAGGATAGTCAGGCTCTTGGTGGGGGAGAAGGTGCCTTAAAGGGGAGAAGGAGGGTCAGGCGGAGGGAGGGGAATCTATGCCCCCTGCCATACACACACACTTTAAATGATGCTCAACAGCCCCTTGACTTAAAAAATGAACAGTTAAGTATTGTAGAGCATGGGATCTCAAACTTCATTGCACTGTGACCTCCTTCTAACAACAAAAATTACTACATGACCCCTAGATGGGGGGAATGAACCCTGAGCCTGCCCAGGCCCCGTCATCCCCAGGCAGGGGTGCCTATAAACTGAACCCTGCCACCCTGGACTGAAGCCCTCAGGTGGAGCTCAGGCTTTAGCCCCTGACCCCAGCAAGTCTAACGCCAGCCCTGGTGACCTCATTAAAATGGGGTCATGACCCCTTTGGGGTCCCAACCCACAGTTTGAGAACTGCTGTTGTACAGGACTGTATCATTCTCTAACTGACCAGATTTCTAAACTGTAGTTCTCAGCCTGATGAATGAAATATATGGTAGCATTATGCATTCAAAACATATTAAAGAATTAAGAATGTTCATAGACTATAAAGCCAAAAGGGACCATTGTGACTCAGTCTGATATCTGGTATTACACAGGCTACAAGACTTCCCTGATTTACTTCCTTGATTAATTTTCAGAGAGCCCATAAAAGTCAAAGTATTAATACATCCATGCTCAAGAATTATTGTGCAACAGAATGACACTCACAATACTGATATTCCCTTCTGTCCTATTGTCAGTCTACCCAACCAAAAACAAAAACCCTACTCCAAACAGAGTTATGACTAAGGCTAAGAACCCCAGGGCACCCTGACTGCCTGCTGCAGCTCTGAGCTCCTGGGGGCCCCATCACCCACGGCAGCCGAGAGCTGCAGGGCTCCCCAGCCACCCATGGCAGCTCCAATCTCCCGGTGCACCTTGGCTGCCTACGGCAGCTCCGAGCTCCCAAGGCACCCTCACTGCCTGCAGCAACTCTGAGCTCCTGGGGGCCTGCCACACATAGTAGCCAAGAGCAGCCGGGCTCCCCCACTGCCAGCAATGTCCAGGAGCTCTGGGGCATCCCCTCCCCTGCCTGTGGCAGCTGGGAGCTCAGGGCCCCCAGTTCCCAGGCACTACAGGTGATGGGGGGACCCTGCAGCTCCCAGGCGCTGTGGGTTCAAGTCACGGCAGTCTGTGGAAGTCACGGATTCCATGACTCCTATGACAAAATCGTAGCCTAGTAAGACCCCTACAAACAGAGAAGTGCCAGGGACTCCAGGAAGTCGACTAGGGATTTCACTATTGCTACTGATTACATGTGGAAGGCACTCAAATACTCTGGTGATGAGCAGCCATATAAAGCCCTGAGATAGATTAGATAGACTCATTATCAATGTTTAGTACTTGGGGGAAAAGAATGTACTATACAAAGTATTCAGTGGTAAAAATTTCATACCTAGCCTCATGCAGTACGACGAGAGCTTCCGAACCACACACACAGAAACAGCTTCACAGCTGCCCCCTACAGTCAGTCTATAGGGAGAAGAGCAGATGTACTGAGTTCCCAATTCTCCCACATGTCACTACTCTCAGTCCCATCATCCCCTCCCTGCTGCAGGCGTTACATTATTAAAATTGGAAGAGTTCCCATGCATGACCCTTTCAGGTTCGAAATGTAGACAAGCCTAATCTATATTCCTGCTTTCCATTTTATTTCTTTATGATATTAAAAATAAAATTGTCATCAAGAGGGCAGAATGGGGTGTTTTTCCCAGCAGTACAAAGACTATAGCTGCATGGCATGGAATATGAGCACTGCATTCAATGTCTGCCAAATCAATAGAAGTTGCTCTCCTGCTTTCTGACCACACGACGCACTACAGGTAAAACCACCATTTACATCACCGCAGAAGTTGACACATCGTAGTAACTAAAGAGGGCGTAGAAGAAGTAAGAGGTCTGGGGGACTCACTGTCTTCCTGAGCTTGGATAATTATCATTATTATTATTTGTATTCTCGTGAGCACACACGAATCCCTGTCATGGAGAAGGACCCCATTGTGCTGGGCACTGTACAAACACAGAACAAAAAGACAATCCTTGTCCACAGAGTTTACAGTCTCAGTAAACAGAACAAGCCCTACAATCAGATTCACTGTGTAAAAGGGGGACATTTCATCCAGTAACTTTTGTTTGTATTTGTTCATCACTGGTAGAACTCCATTGATTTAATGGAGCTCCAGGAGGGAGCTCACAGTTCTGTGGGCTGATGGCCAAAGGGACTCTTTCAGTGCTGTGTGTGGGGGTTGAGGTGAATGTTTTGCCTGTGATATGGCAGCAAAGAGATCCAAAACTGATATGTAAAATTATGGACTTTACTATGCGGACTGATTCCTTCTGCATGGAGATGAAGCCAGCCCACCTGCACTAAGGGCTTTGTAATGGAAATGTTGGCAGACTCCATTATGCCATGCCAGTGGGCATTACTGTGAGTTGCATTGTGCTGCAAACACATTAGCTGTCCAGCAAGAGACTTGATAAGAACAGATGTGATGACACATGAGACACAAACAAAAAAGGAAAGGCTCTTCTAGTCATCAACCATCACCAGGCTTTCAGTGTGGCTCAGAGTTAGCATGCTTCCCATATCAATTATTTAATGTTTTTAGAGTTCAACACAAGTGCAGCTAGCATAGGCAATGCATCCATTACAGAAATGATATGTATAATGGGAGTCAGTTATTCAAGATCCTTCTGCACCAGGCATGTTACTCCCCCATACAGAAAACTGTACCTTGGACCAATCACGTCTAAAGATCAGTCGCACGTTCCACCTTGAGTACTGAATATATCTTCTGGCAGGTGCGTTAGGAAGGTTTTCTTTAATTATGTTTCCACCAATATCTTTTTAGGGCAGAATGTGATTCTCTCTTCTGCTTTTTTTTGTATCTCATATCTAGGGCAGATTGTGCCAGATAGGCACAGAACTGTGCAAGATGTATTATAAAGCCATTTGGCCCCTAGAGGGGCAGAATTTGGCCCTAATCTCAGCTGGTGCCTCTAAGCACGACCATAATGCAAATGCTAATAGTAAGATGCACATGTAGCTGTTACAATAGTCTCAGATACAGCTGCACACGTATCAGTTACAGTATGCTATACTATCAGAGAGGTAGCCGTGTTAGTCTGGTTCTGTAAAAGCAGCAAAGAATCCTGTGGCACCTTATAGACTAACAGACGTTTTGCAGCATGAGCTTTCGTGGGTGAATACCCACTTCATGGGATGCAAGAGTGGAAATTTCCAGGGGCAGGTAAATAAAAGCAAGCAAGAAGCAAGCTAGAGATAACGAGGTTAGATCAATCAGGGAGGATGAGGCCCTGTTCTAGCAGTTGAGGTGTGAAAACCAAGGGAGGAGAAACTGGTTCTGTAGTTGGCAAGCCATTCACAGTCTTTGTTTAATCCTAAACTGATGGTGTCAAATTTGCAAATGAACTGAAGCTCAGCAGTTTCTCGTAGAAGTCTGGTCCTAAAGTTTTTTTGCTGGAGGATGGCCACCTTAAGATCTGCTATTGTGTGGCCAGGGAGGTTGAAGTGTTCTCCTACAGGTTTTTGTGTATTGCCATTCCTAATATCTGATTTGTGTCCATTTATCCTTTTCCTTAGAGACTGTCCAGTTTGGCCAATGTACATAGCAGAAGGGCATTGCTGGCATATGATGGCATATATTACATTGGTGGATGTGCAGGTGAATGAACCGGTGATGGTGTGTCTGATCTGGTTAGGTCCTGTGATGGTGTTGCTGGTGTAGATATGTGGGCAGAGTTGGCATCGAGGTTTGTTGCATGGATTGGTTCCTGAGCTAGAGTTACTATGGTGCGGTGTGCAGTTACTGGTGAGAATATGCTTCAGGTTGGCAGGTTGTCTGTGGGCGAGGACTGGCCTGCTACCCAAGGCCTGTGAAAGTGTGGGATCATTGTCCAGGATGGGTTGTAGATCCCTGATGATGCATTGGAGGGGCTTTAGCTGGGGACTGTATGTGATGGCCAGTGGAGTCCTGTTGGTTTCTTTCTTGGGTTTGTCTTGCAGTAGGAGGCTTCTGGGTACACGTCTGGCTCTGTTGATCTGTTTCCTTATTTCCTCGTGCGGGTACTGTAGTTTTGAGAATGCTTGGTGGAGATTTTCTAGGTGTTGGTCTCTGTCTGCAGGGTTAGAGCAGATACGGTTGTACCTCAGTGCTTGGCTGTAGACAATGGATCTTGTGGTGTGTCCAGGATGGAAGCTGGAGGCATGAAGGTAGGCATAGTGGTTGGTAGGTTTTCGGTATAGGGTGGTGTTAATGTGACTATCACTTATTAGCACCACGGTGTCTAGGAAGTGGACCTCCCGTGTAGATTGGTCCAGGCTGAGGTTGATGGAGGGGTGGAAGCTGTTGAAATCGTGGTGGAATTTTTCCAGAGTCTCCTTCCCATGGGTCCAGATGATGAAGATGTCATCAATGTAGCGTAGGTAGAGAAGGGGTGTGAGTGGACGGGAGCTGAGGAAGCGTTGTTCCAGGTCGGCCATAAAAATATTGGCATATTGTGGGGCCATGCGGGTGCCTATAGCGGTGCCACTGATCTGGAGATATATATTGTCATCAAATTTGAAATAGTTGTGTGTGAGGATAAAGGCACAGAGCTCAGCAACCAGTTGTGCTGTGGCATCATCAGGGATACTGTTCCTGACAGCTTGTATTCCATCAGTGTGTGGGATGTTTGTGTAGAGAGCCTCTACATCAATGGTGGCTAGGATGGTGTTTTCTGGAAGGTCACCAATGCATTGTAGTTTCCTCAGGAAATCAGTAGTGTCATGGAGATAGCTGGGAGTGCTGGTAGCATAGGGTCTGAGCAGAGAGTCTACATATCCAGACAGTCCTTCAGTGAGAGTTCCAATGCCCGAGATGATGGGGCATCCAGGATTTCCGGGTTTGTGGATCTTGGGTAGTAGATAGAATAACCCTGGTCGGGGCTCTAAGGGTATGTTGATTTGTTCTGGTGTTAGTGTAGGGAGTGTCCTGAGTTGATGATGCAGTTTCTTAGTGTATTCCTCAGTGGGATCTGAGGGAAGTAGCCTGTAAAATTTGGTATTGGAGAGTTGTCTGGCGGCCTCCTTTTGGTAGTCAGACCTGTTCATGATGACAACAGCACCTCCTTTATCAGCCTCTTTGATTATAATGTCAGGATGGTTTCTGAGGCTGTGGATGGCATTGCGTTCTGCATGACGTTGTAAGCCAAATTCAGCTCTAAATTACACGCGTGCAACCCCTTGACTTTGTACATGTATAGCTAAAAGCCCAGATATGCTCTAGAAATAGTACAGGACCTTTTAAACATTTTTAAAAGCTGAAAGTACTTAATATATCACATTCCAGACAGAGACTTTCATCCAGACTATTTTATTTCATCACCTACTTTTCAGTGCATACAGATTTTCAACTAGAAGAATAAAAAAACTAATCTACTAAGTAAAGGGAAGATTTTAGCAACATTTATTAAGTGAGAAGTCTAAATATGGGGTATAACCTGCAAATATACAATAGTTTGCCAATTATAACAAGACTTAAAAGAAGCGCTTGAGAGTCAACTAAACTGTAAAAATGAAAAAAGGTAAAAGGTAGAAAGTATTTACTTCTAAAATCAGAAAGGCAGAGGCATACTAATAACAATTCATCTTAAAATGAAACCAAGTTTAACATGCAAGATCCAACTTTCATATATTAAATTAGATGAACTTACTAGTTATATACTGGATAAGACCTATTTTAAATACTGCTGCTGTATCTGAAGTCTTCACTTGAGAGGAACTTAATCATAATATTGGTGATCCAACAGCGCTTTTTAACTCTGAGTCAGTTTCTTATTACATGACATTACCAGGATCCTCACACTGAAGCACAATGTCCTGTCTTAGAGGCTCCAAGCAGAAAAGCTCTTCTAGCAAGTTTGCTATCACTGTTATGTCTAAATGGTCATTTCTTTGGTAACAGGGCTAAATTTAGGTCTTGAGCAACACTTAAGCCACATGCCTGAAAAGCAGCGCCAGAAGTAAGCTCTGGGTTGCAACTTCTGCACCCACCCAAAAAACCGTTGGCGCCACCAAGGGCTGGTAGTCCAGAGTTAGGCTTAGGTTGTAGCCGATGAGCTTGGGATAGTGAACAGAAGTGACTCTGTAGAACAGAGTGGTTAGTGCACTCACCTGGGCTATAGAAGACCTACCTTCAAGTCCCTGTACCAAGGGCTATGTCATCATTTATACAAAGTAGAACAGCGTCTACAGAAGAGATTGAAAGGAGGGTACAAGGGGGACACCACCAAAACCTCAACCTCCAACTCTGTTTTTTAGGGGGCCCAATTTTTAGGCATGCTCTAAGGTAATCTCTGAGCATGCCTAGCAAATTGGGCCCCACAGGCAAGATAAGTGGGGAACAGCTAGTGTGAGGATCCTGCTGGGTCTTAGGCTTGAGCTCAGTGCCAAGCATCAGTACTTAGGTAGCTGCATGCTTGCCCAGCAGCAGAAATTTAGGTGCCATGGTGATTTTATGGGGCAGAAATATAGGTGCCAAGGGAATTTAAGCACCTACACGGTTAGGTAGCAGTCGAGCAGGGGGTCTAAGGATCTAAATTTTGGACTTAGGTGCTTAAAGCGGCAGTTAAGCACCTAAATCCCTTTGTGGATCTAGCTTTAGGACCTGTATTTTACACGTACTGTTGAATTGGCCCCTTTATTTATACATAGGAAAAATAATAATTTACTGAAGATTTACTATATTTCATAAGTGGGAAGGTTTCCCATGAATTTATCCATAGCACACAGCTGTAATTCTAGTCCACGTAAACAGAATGGTGTATTTTCCTCTAAAGAAAGGTTAGACTTAGTTACCACACTGCATATGAATAGTTTTAGATTACAGGACTTCCAAGAAGAGATCTTGTTCACAGGAACCTGTATTGTATCCAACCTGTCTGAATGTTTCTTTTGATCACGTAAAGATATGGGGCCAGATCCTCAGCTGTTGTAAATTGGCATAGCTCCACTGAAGTTAATGGAATTATGCTAATTTACCCCAAATGAGAATCTGGCCCATAATTTATAACTAGATCGTTATTTGCTATTTCCCCTCAGGTAGGGGAACCATGGGTAGGAAACCATGGAAACTGCACGCCAGGCTCATGGGACACATTATGGGAAGGGAGTCAGGTGACTAGGATATCTGTCCCAGGGGACAAAGTGCCAATCCATAAGGGGAAAAACATGGCAGCTGGGTGTAAAAATAATGCATATGGATCATTTAAAATGTTTATTCTTTTTCTTTTAAGGAAAAGGAGTTCTCAGGCATTGTGTTTGGGGGTTTTTTTTTAAGAAAAAAACAACTGAACATTCAAACAATTATTGGAAACAGGATGATACTTTGCTAAATTCACCCTATCCAGACCCACTCTGACATACACGGAGTGGGCTCTTTTCAAGTGAATGACCATTGTAGGCAGAATATTTGGAGATTTTGATTGCACACTTTGATCCAAGGTTCAAAGGCTGAGTCGTGCTTTTGCTTCATCCTACTGAGAATTGTAATATCTGTATGATATTGTAATGTACTCTTACCTTACTGGTATGACAAGAAAACGACAAAAATAAGAAGCCAATCATGCCAGTGTATTTGATGGTACATGGGCAGCCGACTGGGTTCCAGGGACCTCAGATCAAACACTTTCTAACCCACCAACTGCACTCGAAAACTGCCAAAGTTGTGACAATTATCATTTAAATCCCGCAAACCAGACCTCAGGTGGAAGATGAAAAAAAACCACATGGCAGTTTGCCAATTTTGCAAGGTGGGAAAGATTCCTTCCAGGCCCCAGAACTGGTGACCAGCCTAGCCCCTGGCATCCCGAGAGATCTAGCCTACTGTGGGGAGAAGGGTCCCTGAAAATGGCTACCTGGGGTAAGCAGCCATTTGTACCCACACCCTTCCCACTCCAGATAGGAGTCAATCAACCAGCACCGTTGGTGGCTGGGACAGGCTTTAAAGTACCGGACAAATTAGTTGAAACAATAGTAAAGAATAAAATTGTCAGACATATATAAGAACATAACTTGTTGGGCAAAAGTCAACATGGTTTCTGTAAAGGGAAATCATGTCTTACTAATCTATTAGAGTTGTTTGAAGGGGTCAACAAACATGTGGACAAGGGGGATCCAGTGGACATAGTGTACTTAGATTTCCAGAAAGCCTTTGACAAGGTCCCTCACTCAAGGCTCTTACGTAAATTAAGTTGTCATGGGATAAGAGGGAAGATCCTTTCATGGATTGAGAACTGGTTAAAAGACAGGGAACAAAGGGTAGGAATAAATGCTAAATTTTCAAAATGGAGAGGGGTAACTATGGTGTTCCCCAAGGGTCAGTCCTAGGATCCAGGGCCGGGTTTAGACCGAAGAGGGCCCAATGCCCGCACCTAAAAGGGCACTGCACCTTAGGTGCCTTTTTAATTTTTTAGGTTTTTTTACACACCCGGCAGCGGTCCAGGTCTTCGGCAGCATTTCGGTGGTGGGGCGTCCGGAGTGAGTGAAGGACCCCTCGCCGCTGAAGTGCCACCGAAGACACGGACCACCGCCGGGCATTCAAATCGGGCCCCGCAGTTCCCAAAGCCGGCCCTGCTAGGACCAATCATATTCAACTTATTAATAAACGATCTGGAGAAAGGGGTAAACAGTGAGGTGGCAAAGTTTGCAGATGATACGAAACTGCTCAAGATAGTTAAGACCAAAGCAGATTGTGAAGAACTTCAAAAAGATCTCACAAAACTAAGTGATTGGGCAACAAAATGGCAAATGAAATTTAATGTGGATAAATGTAAAGTAATGCACATTGGAAAAAATAACCCCAACTACCCATGCAATATGATGGGGGCTAATTTAGCTACAACTAAACAGGAAAGAGATCTTGGAGTCATCATGGATAGTTCTCTGAACACATCCATGCAGTGTGCAGCAGCAGTCAAAAAAGCAAACAGGATGTTAGGAATCATTAAAAAAGGGATAGAGAATAAGATGGAGGATATTTCATTGCCCTTATATAAATCCATGGTACGCCCACATATTGAATACTGCGCATAGATGTGGTCTCCTTATCTCAAAAAAGATATACTGGCATTAGAAAAGGTTCAGAGAAGGGCAACTAAAATGATTAGGAGTTTGGAACGGGTCCCATATGAGGAGAGATTAAAGAGGCTAGGACTTTCAGCTTGGAAAAGAGGAGACTAAGGGGGTATGTGATAGAGGTATATAAAATCATGAGTGGTGTGGAGAAAGTGAATAAGGAAAAGTTATTTACTTGTTCCCATAATATAAGAACTAGGGGCCACCAAATGAAATTAATGGGCAGCAGGTTTAAAACAAATGAAAGGAAGTTCTTCTTCACGCAGCGCACAGTCAACCTGTGGAACTCCTTGCCCAAGGAGGTTGTGAAGGCTAGGACTATAACAGAGTTTAAAAGAGAACTGGATAAATTCATGGAGATTAAGTCCATTAATGGCTCTTAGCCAGGATGGGTAAGGAATGGTGTCCCTAACCTCTGTTCGTCAGAGGGTGGAGATGGATGGCAGGAGAGAGATCACTTGATCATTGCCTGTTAGGTTCACTCCCTCTGGGGCACCTGGCATTGGTCACTGTTGCAAGACAGGATACTGGGATGGATGGACCTTTGGTCTGACCCAGTATGGCCGTTCTTATGTTCCATTCTTAAAGCCTGTGTTCAGATGAAGCCTGTGATGCCACACACGCACAGGATACTTTGCAGTGTGAGGAATGGCTAGGGAAGGAGGAAGAGAAAGAAGTACACACTCTCTCTCTCTCTCTCTCTGAAGGTATTGAGAAAGCAAAGGAAGCACAAATACCACAGCCTCAGTGGCTCCTGGTTGAGAGCTGCCCCCCCGCCCTGATCCAAGAGGGAGCTTCCACTGCTCCCAGCCCTATGAGAGCTGGGCCCAGCTCCTGAGGTGAGGGTTTGTAGCAAGCATTTTAATGCTATTTTCTGCCATTAAATGTTGGTGTTAAATCATACAGGGTGAAATTCATCCAGAAGTGGACAGACCACACAAGGCCCACGTAAATGATCTTGGCATGGAGGATGTACAGAAAGGTCAGAGAGATGGAATCCTCCACCCCAGCCTAGAGTGAGGTTTTAGGACAGAAACTCTGCCACACTGCAGCCACTTGCCACCTGCTGTAAATGCGCTGGTCTCTGTGCATCTCCTGTGGTTCAGTGTATTGGGTACTTGGATGCACAAGTTTTCTGACCCACTGCATATGCCCTGACCCACTCCCAGCTCAGCCCCAAATACTTCCTGTGGGTTGCTGCAGAGAGAGCCTCCCTAAACCGGGGGTTGTCTCTTGCATAGGCTCCCATGGCTGCCCCTGGTTCCAAGCAGCCATTCCATTGGTTTTTGTGTCTGGAGAGACAGGAATTGCCATATCATTTCTAAGCCATTGACCAGGCTTTTAATCTTTCCATTTCCAAGGTTGGAATCAGTTTCTCTTCTTTACACAGGCAGCTGATGCTGCCAATTTCCTATGCACCCCTTTTTAATTTCTCAGGGTGAGCATAGAGAGTTCTGGAGGGTCTTGTAAACAAACAATTAAAAACAACTTGGATTCTAATTATGTTTCCTGAAAGGTTAAGTCTGGATTTCAACCTGCATCTGATACTGCTGCTACAGCAGCCAAACCTGTAAACAATATTATTAGTCATGGACAACACATGAGGACTGTGCATACCACTTTGATTAAAGATTGAAATGAAATCCTTGTCAGAATATATTTACTTGCTTTCAATTAATTTAGACTCTATAACACCAGTGTTGTTTCAGGGGCCTTACTCTGTCTGAAAGGATAAGTACACCAGCCTGGTATGATTTTAAATTAATGCATAAGGTGATGCCACAAGGACCTACCTGAAGATCTATGATGTTTGTCATACACATTTCAGTACTGTGACCTGAACTGCACCTTCTGGTATGGTACCTGCTGACAACACATTATTTGTGCAGGTTTGATTCTGCTCCTGTCAAAGGCAAAACTACCATTAGTTTCAGTAGTGCTGGATTGAAGCTCAGGAGTTTCTGCAGAACCGATTCGATGAAATTCGGGATGGTTCTGTTTTTTAATTTTCAGTGGCTCTTAAAACTAGAGAAATCAAAAGGAGTGTTTCTTGTAATACAGGATTGCTAAACCCAAGAAAATATGCCAGATTTATGCATTACTGCTCTGTGCAAGGAGTTACTGTGATACCTACTGTGGGGGCATATTGGTGTTACTGAGCCAGGTACATTGTACTGTTGAGCATGCTTTAAAAGATTATATGGAGTTCATGGCTCAATCCTGCTGCCTCTGAAGTTAATAGAAAACTCCCATTGACTTCAGTGGGGGAAGGCCAGACCTTTATTGGTCAACTTTTCCATACATTCTCCTACCCTACCCTCCACCTTACCTTTGTTATGATGCCAGGTACAGTATCCCCCACAGGTGACATCTTCAGAGGTAGCCTTATGGGCCTAAGACATGGGTGCTCAACAGAGTACAGCTGCTCTGTGACTGCCAGCAGCAACTGTGAATTGTTTTTTTTTCAATGGCTTGCAGCAGGGCTGCTTGCAGGACATCACTATGTTCCACGCGGCAGACCCTACTTTGGCTCTGGAAATACTGCAGAAGAAGATGCAATGCTCACAGCAAGAGTGCACAACTGAACAGACTCCATGCTTCTGGGGTTATGGTATATGTGTGGCGGTTTTAAGGCGCAAAAAACACTGGGTTGTTTGCCATTGAGCACAGTGCATCATGAGATGTCGATGCAATGTTCCCGTTCTCTCCTGAGACAATGTTTTGGTCCCAAGAGGCATTGCACAAACTTCTCAAAACACACTGTCACCTTGCACTTTGGGATAGCAACCCACAATGCACTGCTTTGTGCATCAATGCAGGCACTGCTAGTGAGGATGCACTCCATCGAGACAATGAGCATGGTGTGGCCATGCACAATTGATTTAATTAATTCAGAGGCTCGAGGTCGAATTAAAGTCGACTTAATTTTGTAGTGTAGACAAGCTCTGAGACTGAAAAGGTTTAGGGGTTTTATTTGGTTGGGCAGTTCATCATACAGCCTTTTAACTTGCAAGTTGTATCAGTGCTAAAAATTAAAGTGGAAAGTCTAATTGTTTCTATATTTTAGCAGGCTTTGATTTCCCTCTCCTTTGCCCTCCCATTGCTAATATCTTTTATATAGAACAATTCTTCAGAAAAACCAGAAGAATCTGAAAATCTGAAAAGGCTACCAAGGATGGATATGATTGAATGGTGAAAAATGTTGTGGGGTATTAATCTTTATGGTGTTCTTTATTATTTTTTAAATCATTTGCTTTTTGAGTATTTAGACAGCCAGCATATATTCAGGAAAGTGTTTGTGAAATCTGAATTTTAGCACCAGTTAATCAAAAAATTAATTCCAGACATGAGTTATTTGTTGTTCTCTGATTAAAAAGTTCCAGTCATCCAATCAGGGAGCAAAAATCAATCATAAAATATGAATAATAAATATTGAATCATTGAAAAGAACATTTCACAAACAACCCAGAGTCTGAAAATTATTCATCCAAATTATTCAGTGACTTCTTCTGAGTAACAAACATATTCAAAGAAAATCAGGCTCAGTGAGCGAATGATTCACTAAGCAAAAAGAAACTACATTAAATGTGAATGTTAATTGTAATAAACAGCTTGATCAGCTGCATGAGTAAGTTGTGGTCTCCTCTCCAATAGTGGAAAATGATGTTCTGATATTTTAAATGATATTTTCATAATCTATATGTTTATTGATGTTATTTAAAATATGGTTAAAATCAATTTTATGTTCCTCGTCCCTTTTTAGTTCAGTTGCCAAATGCCAGTTTTGACAGTAACTTGTTTTACTGTCCATACAATATGGTTTTAGAGGCTTTGTTTGTTTTTGTGGATTCTGAATGTTGAGACCCTACATTTGAAGAAACTGCCTGATGAAACCTTATCACTGCCGAGCATTTTGAAATATGAGAACTTATTACCACTTCCCTCCTGATTCACGAGTCAGGTGACCGTGATACCACTTTCACTGAATTTTAATTATTTTAATGAAAACTTCACATCAATATTTTGTTATGGAACATAATTAGCTAGGATGTACATATGTGATGTCTGTATTATCAGACCTACCTACCTTGCTAGCACTCAGCCTCCTCTCTGCAAACCAAGATACAAGGCATATACTTCATGTATTCTCAGAGCTAGGCTGACCAGACAGCAAGTGTGAAAAATCAGGACAGGGAGTGGGGGGTAATAGGAGCCTATATAAGAAAAAGCCCCATATAAAATCAGGACATCTGGTCACCCTACTCAGAGCATGCTCACTTAACAAATTCTTACATAGTCATTCATCAGAATTTTCATATATTACACAATTGTAAACATTAACAGATTATAAACCAAAGACACACCACACAGCAAACCCAGTAAAAGAAATCCACAAAGAAGAAATGAAGTCAAGAAATGCTGTAGATGCAAAGGACTGAGAAGTCATTACTAAAAACTTAGACCCTATACAGCCCACTAAGCACCCAGAATTGTCAATAGTAGAATCGTTTGCAGTGTTGTTGTAGCTGTGTTGATGCCAGGATATTAGAGAGACAAGGTGGGTGAGGTAATATCTCAGGGGGAAGGATAGCTCAGTGGTTTGAGCATTAGCCTGCTGAACCCAGGGTTGTGAGTTCAATCCTTGAGGGGACCACTTAGGGATCTGGGGCAAAAAGTGGTCCTGCTAGTGAAGGCAGGGGACTGGACTCAATGATCTTTCAAGGTTCCTTCCAGTTCTAGGAGATTGGTATATCTCCTCCTATTATTATTATTGGACCAACTTCTGCACTCAGTCTGTGTGATTCAGTAACTTCCTAGTTTGGCCTCAGCAAAGGCACTGTGTTGAAGATTCTGTGAGCAGGATACTCCCTCTCTCTGCTGGGTTACATTAATCCAGCCATGCTGATGTCATTGAGCAGGCAACCACATTCATGGCAGCATGTGACAATCAAATTGTGCCACCTTGTCAGAGCCATGGCAGAAATCCTGGACAATGAAAATTGGCAAAGGTACCACATCAACACTGAAGCTCAGCTCCTTACCACCACCAACTGAAGCATTTATTGAAAATATAAGATGAGCAAACAGTTCCAAGCCTCTGTTTCCAAAAACTGCACCAGACTATGTTGTGCTTGCTCCTCCACATATTTTGAAGTTTATCAAGTGCTCTTGTGAGATCAGTGTACCTTATGAGATGTGGATGTACCATTATTTTGTGCATTCCAGGGAGGTGTGTTGAAATGACCTGATAAAGTCAGCTTGAGCATTTGCAGATGAAAACAGCAATGATGACTGGTGACCTGTATTACTCATATCAGGATACTCAACTGTAGTTTGAATGAGAGAGAACACTAATAATCATTTATAATTATTCCAAAATGAAGTATTTGCTTTAAATTATTATTTAATTTTGTTAGCTAGCTAGCTAGCTAGATAATTAATATTTCTCACATTAAAGAGTGGTTACTATATCAAATAACAATCCAGGTCCATGCTATACCCCCAACCTTCCTCCTCAGGTACCCCTATACTTCAAATATGAGATACAGAATCAACCAAAAAAAGCCACCTTTGTATGCATCCTAAAGCAAGGTTGACTAGGGTGGCTACCGGACTATTTCTGAAGATGTATGATCCAGCAAGTTTAAGCAAAATCTATTATAGCTGCAACTCAGCAAAGGCCACAAACTGAATGACTGATAGAACTTCCTTTTAAATTATATTTCATATTTGCCTCCCCAGACATTACTCTTTTTCTGATCCTGAATAGTAAGTAGCTAAAATACACATGCAGCAGCTTTAAAGTGCTGGTTCTCAACTAGATGAGGGCGTATCAGTGGGGAGAAGGAAGAAGGAAAGGAACACATAACTGCATAGATGGAAGGTGTTGTTAATTTCTATCTTTCTGGAGACGCTTGACTGACTTCCAACCCAGATGGCTGTGAGAATGCCAATCTGATGTTCTGTGATGATATAATGTCACGTTATGGCACAATAGGCTCCAATGGATCAGAACTAATTTTTTCAGCGTACTGTTTAATCATTTTCAGTTTACTAGTGTCCCATTTTTACATGTCAAGTATTACTCATTGCTGCAGGGGGACACAAACAAAGGCCATACCGTAGACCTTTTCCTAAACAAACAATTCCCTGACAGCAGTGTATCCATCTGTATTTTCTTAAATTGGCCTGGCCCCTCCACCCTTTTCCCCAACCCAGGCAGTGTCACTTCCCCAGGCTTCTGGAGTTAGCATAGCCCGTCCCCAGTTCTTTCAGATCCCAAAGGCCTCCTCCAAATCAAAATGTCATTGTCTGTTAAATTAGTAAAACAAGCAAACTAACGGATTACTTGCCCCTTATTCTTTGAGACACTTCTCATCTCTTCTGGCTACCTCTGAGTCTTTCTCTGTTTTAAGAAGCCCCTTTACATACCTACTGTCCATCCCAGTAGACCTGGCTGGAACCCTGATCTACAATCCAACCTGACAAGAAGTTAAAGAAGTATGGATTGGATGAATGGACTATAAGGTGGTTAGAAAGCTGGCTAGATTGTCGAGCTCAACAGGTAGTGATCAACGGCTCGATGTCTGGTTGGCAGCCGGTATCAAGTGGTGTGCCCCAGGGGTCGGTCCTGGGGCTGGTTTTGTTGAACATCTTTATCAATAATCTGGATGAGGGGATTAATTTCACCCTCAGCAAGTTCGCAGATGACAGTAAGCTAGGGGAAGAGGTAGATACGATGGAGGGTAGGGATAGGGTCCAGAGTGACCTAGAGAAATTTGAGGATTGGGCCAAAAGAAACCTGATGAGGTTCAACAAGGACAAGTAGAGTCCTGCACTTAGGATGGAAGAATCTCATGCACTGCTACAGCCTGGGGACCAACTGGCTAAGCGGTAGTTCTGCAGAAAAGGACCTGGGGATTACAGTGGATGAGAAGCTGGATATGAGTTAGCAATGTGCTCTTATTGCCAAGAAGGTTAACGGCATATTAGGCTGTATTGGTAGGAGCATTGCCAGCAGATCAAGGGAAGTGATTATTCCCCCCTATTCGGCACTGGTGAGGCCACACCTGGAGTACTGTTTCCCGTTTTGGTCCCCCCACTACAGAAAGGATGTGGACAAATTGGAGAGAGTCCAGAAAAGGGCAACGAAAATGATTAGGGGGCTGGGGTACATGACGTACAAGTGGAGGCTGAGGGAACTGGGGTTATTTAGTCTGCAGAAGAGAAAAGTGAGGGGGGATTTGATAGCAGCCTTCAACTACCTGAAGGGGGGTTCCAAAGAGGATGGAGCTTGGCTGTTCTCAGTGGTGGCAGATGACAGAAAAAGGAGCAATGGTCTCAAGTTGCAGTGGGGGAGGTCTAGGTTGGATATTAGGAAAAGGTAATTCACTAGGAGTGTGGTGAAGCACTGGAATGGGTTACCTAGGGAGGTAGTGGATTCTCCATCCTTAGAGGTTTTTAAGGCCCGGCTTGACAAAGCCGTGGCTGGGATGATTTAGTTGGGGATTGGTCCTGCTTTGAGCAGGAGATTGGACTAGATGACTTCCTGAGGTCTCTTTCAACCCTAATACTCTATGATTCTGTCTTGACACCCACAACTCCCATCCTGCTCTGCTCAGTTGGTTCGGTGAAAGATAGGCTGGCTGGATGCACACAGCTCCAGCTTGATCCCTCAGTACTGAGGAGAGAGAGGAGTTCCAGACCTCTCTGGTTTCAAGCCGTAGCAGTCTGGGGTTTTGTCACAAACTCCTAAATGCCTCTCTGTGCCTCAACATTGGTGTTCTCTTTCACACAAGAAAATCCTTTCCAGAAGACCCTAGAACAGTGCTGACCCTGGGCTAGCACACCCCAATATGCTTATGCTACTGCCACTTTCTCCTCTGCCTCTGTTTGAACAATAAGTGCGACAAATATTCTGAAATACCTCATACAGATTTAAAAGGGGATAAAGAAGAAATGGAACTGTCACCTGTCCTTCAGTTATCCAGAGTTCAACACTCTGCTTACTGGGTTTAACAAGAGCTCAGCAATGAATACTGGGATACCATCTGTGTTTTACTCAGAATTTCTGTTTATCAATCTCCCTGGTATAAATCGGTTGGCCATCATTAAACCTTGACGGTAACTCTCAAAATGGCCCTTTCTGAGTTGGAGAAGAAAGGCTGTGGTCAGTGCTTACCTTTCCACAGTTCCCATCACAATCTGTTCTTCTGCTTTTGAGCAGTACCTTAGAAGGCACAGTCTGTTATCAGAAGTCCGTTCTGCTGTAAGATACCATTCAGTGCCTTCATCAGAAGTCCTACTCTGCAAAGTGGCAATTTTTCTTCAACCTTCTGGTGGCTGATATTGGCTAAAAGTTTCATTATGCATTATAGTGATTGCATATCTATATCACCTGAACAGCAAAAACGAACAACCTTGTTTGGTTTAACAAAACTTAAATATTTCAATCAATTGTTCACTGATACAAGATGAAGTGTAATAGTAATAATACCTAGCTCTTATACAGCACTTTTTGTCAGTAGATCTCAAAGCACTTTACAAAGGAAGTCAGTCTCCTTATTCTCATTTTACATCTAGGGAAACTGAGGCATGTGAAGGTGAAGTGACTTGCCCATGGTTACCCAGCAAGTTAGAAGCAGAGTTGTGAATAGAAACTGAGTCACATCAAATGCTCTAACCACTAGTAAAAATTGCCTTCCCATAAGTATGGTTATGTTGCTGTTTTTCTATGTCCTTTATCGGGGGCTCTCTTTCACTTGACAGATGCACAACATTATCTAATCTTTAAGACTCTCTAGGCTTCTGTTCTTACAATAGAAACTGAAGTGCTGCTGGACTGGATGAAACTGGAGTATTGAGGCCAGTTGATGCTTGGCTAGTGTCTGAGACTGTGGTCCTGATTCACTCATGGATTTCAATGGAGTTAAACCAGTATAAAGCTGGAGTAATGCAGTCGTGAATCAGGCTCTGTGGTTAATCCTCTGGTGAGATTACAATATATTGCACAATTGGCACTGATTTCTTAATAAAGAAACTGATTTCTTGTATCAAGAAAAATGGAAAAGGGAAGAGGAGCCATTTTTCTCAACTGTTGGTTGAACTTTCCATTCCACTCAAATGACTACTACAAAACACGGATGTTAGGGTGCAAGCACCTCTTTGAATATGATCATATACTAAGGCTTCCTTTGAATCACAAAAGGAAAATAAACTGGTACCTAAGATGTGGGCAAGAGTTTGAAAATAGGGCATGTTCCGTAGGTGGAGAATGGACACACATTTTTTTTTGACTTTTAAAAAATAGACGTTTTGTCAAAAAGGTGCATAGGTCACTGGAACTCCAGGGCAACATACTGTAACTAACTAACGAATTATTCTGCTTTTGTGCACCTTGTTATTTTGTTACACGTAGGAAAGCATATTTACTCTTCGGTATCTGTACAGCTGCCACAATATATGAAGCTCAGGTGGCTTTAAAGATACCAAACACTGTTTTAAAAAAATGATGGTTTCAGATGGCTGCCAACTGTCTACATTAATCACTCAGCTCCCCTGGATTTTTTATGATTTTTTTAAAGTAGAAACTTATCTTTAAGCACTACTTTAAATATTAATGCGTTCCCATCATAAGGAAAAACTTTGTCTAGCTTCAAGTGTATAATTTTATTTGTCCTTCCTCACAGAATTAATTAAGCCTGCATGGAGGTAATTGAAGGATGAATACATGATTGCTGGGGACGCTTTGCATCATTAGAAGGTGAAAGCAAGATCAGACTATGTTCATTATCTTGTATACACATGGGTCCAGATCTTCAAAGGTTTTTGGAGGCCTCAGTACCTTTGAGCAGCTGGGCCATTGTCACTTTCCTGAGAGTTAATGACTTGTCATTTGTAACAGACACAAATTGGGAGGGGCCTCCAGCTAGAGGGGCTATTAATCATTTGTTCCACTGTATTATCATTGAAACATTATAATTACACACAATTAATGTAGCCAATTTACCTATTTGCCTTAGAGCACAAAACTTCCACGTCAAGATTTGTCTGAAATCATAGTGTTCCCTAACAATATATTCAAAAGTTCAAATTCTGACTTATACCCACCAAGATTAAGGTGAATGTGGTTGTACCAGGTCTTAATCGGGGAGAATCGAGTATGAAGTACCTATCACATACACCTCCAACATTGTGTGTGAGGCTTCTTGAAGATACTGGATATGATTCTCCACCATTCTTCAAATGTAAATAGGTTCATCAATCCAAATACAAAGACATGCACCATGTATGGCTCTCCAAGTCCACAGGAAGGGTCTGGGACCACTGTAAAGCTGGAGGGAAGGTGACGGTCTTGTCCAGCCCTGACACCTGCTGATCTATTTTAAAGGAAACTCATTTCAGCACTAACCGATGGTGCAGTCATGGTATGATCAGACCTGAGTCAAATGGGACAAAAAAAAAAGTGCTTTCAGAGAAAAACTGCCTAAAGCTGGCTATCAGATCTCATGTGGAAAAGGAAGTAGAGATGTTATGCATAGCCCTCCATAATGATTTAGACTTTTTCCAAACGTAAGTATGCCTGCTGCTCTATAGATAGGATAATTGATATTTTGGTCCCTACGCCTCTGTTTACCCATGGAACTATTATTTCTCTGTGTCATTCTCAGCAGTACTGTCCGTGGTACTTTAGGGAATAATATTCCAAAAAGCTGCATTATTATTCCTTCAGTACCACCTGTTGCAGATGGCACTAAATCCCCATATCACAGGCAACGTGGGTATTAGTGTTCAATTTTTTCAATAGGAAGAATTTCATTTTAACAAAAAAATCAAGATTTTGGACTATTTTAGAGGGATCCTGTTGACAATTACTTAATATTTTCTCTTCTAACTCTGAAAGTTGTTCCCCGGGGAGAAGGTGGTATATTTAACTGCTCTATTGATTATGTTTTTGAACCACATTTCCTGGAAAATGTCCATACGAGTGTTAGTACATAAGCAGAAATTCACATGGTCCTTTTCTACCTCTGCTGAGTGCCTACCCTTTTTCCCTTACCCAATGATGCATCACTTATTCTCATCTCGCACCACAGGCTGGCAAGTGCAATAAGTGACAAATAATGAAGACTGGGGCACACGTATCCTCAGAGGTTGTGAAAAAATCTTGCTATTTTATTCTTTGCAGCTGAATAGTGAGAAGAGGGAAAACAGCAGAAAGTAGCACTGACTGACTAGCCGTCCTTAAACACACAGTGAGGAACCATCTTCATTAATTAGAAAAGCTGAAAGCTACAGAATAAAAATAACTAAAGTAGTCCCAGCATATGGTTCCCCTCCTGCACTGAAATTTTCACTTATTAATGTGAGTTAATGAATCAGTCAGATAATTGTAGCAAGATCCATTTACATTAGAATCCAGGGGACTCTCTTTTAATATAGTTTGTTAAATGCTCAGCGGCACTAAAAGAAAGTTTAGGTTGCAAAGTAAAGCACTACAAAATTTTTAAAATGCCAGACTTATGATTACCTATGCAAGCTTAGGCCTTATGTACACTACACAGTTTCATTGACAAAAGTCAGCTTTCACTGATAAATCAGTGGAGGTATATACACTACAAGCCCCTGTATCCCTCTGCCCCAAGCACTCCTGCCATTAATTTCAACAACCTTAACATGCTCCATGTCTGGTTCTGCAGAGGCTAATCTCACAAAACCAATATGATGGGTTTTGATTGCCTGGGGAGTTTCTGTGTTGAGGACAGCAGAACTAACATGAGCTATTTGTTGTCTGCTTCTTCCTAGCACAGGGCATTTATTCCTCAGACGATCAGTGGAATTACACTGATAGCATCTTTTGGGCTCGTCTGCTTTTAAAGGAGATTTGGGATAGGAGTTACTAGTAAAGGGATGGTTTTGGGTAGGAGAATGTTTAGGCTCCCAACCCCCTTCTCTCTTCCTACGGGCAAAATGGGATCCTCCCTTCCCACCAATTTTAAACCCCTCTTTCTGTGGACTGCCCTCAATAGATGTTCAATGGCATCAGTTAAAAAGCCACCTCATCCACAGTCTTGACATCTTTGTCTCATAGACACTGCTTTACATCAGCCTTACATATGCTTAGGAAATGCTCTTGAGCAACAAGATCAAGCATTCCTTCAAAACTTGCCACCTCTTTACTCCTCACCCATTTTCCCAATAAATCTTTCATTTTGTTTACATATTCCCCATTACTCATACCAATATCACTCTTAAGATTCCTAAATTTAACTCTATATGTTTCAGGGGTAATCTGAAAACTTCACAAAATAGTATCTTTAAATTTACAATAGTCTAAAGCATCTTCAATAGACATTCAATTTGAATACATTTCGAGCTTTACCGGTTAATTTCACAATCAGGGTAGGAATTCTCTTATTATCAGGGATTTCATGTATTACACACAGCCTTTCAAAGGCAGTCAAATATTCAGCAATATCATCCTCCTCACTGTATGCAGGACATAAGTGTTCCCATCTGTGGATATGGGGAGTGATGGGAGTCGTTGGGATCGGGGGCCTCTGGTTCTGCTTCTCTACCAGGTCCAGCTGGTGTTTTCTCTTTCTTCTCTCTCTCTCTCTTTTTCTTTTATCTCCAGTTCTTTCAGTTGCAATAATCTCTGGTGCTCTCTCTCCTTTTCTGCAACCTGCAGCCTAAAAAGCTCCAACTTCACAATCACGTCACTTGCTTTCCTGTTCTTACTTCCCTTTCCCAACATAAGCAAACAGAAAATAACAAAACTGTGACCTCCTCCTGTCCTTAGCAACTGCACTTAAGACTCACTTCCAATCACTAATATCAGTGCTTAAAGCGTGAACTTCACTTGGAGTAACAAGCTGCGCACACACCCTGCTTGCTGCGCCACTGTGACGTTCCCTTGCTGTTATCTGGACAGGTGATCTGCTAGGTCACGCCAGTCCTTGACTCTGGGAGCCAGCCTTACCCTGCTCTGCTGTGAGAACCCCCACAGCACAGCCTCTGCCATGTAAGCTGCTTGGATTGTGCAACCAAATGACACTAGCCAATATCTCCGGTCCCAGACACAACCCTAGGAACCTCCATCTTGCAGTGTCCAGTTATGCGCTCTGGATGATGCAAGCTTATATGAGTTTGTCAATTTAACAAAGAAATAGATATGCACCAGGCTTGTTATCCCAAGAGGAGTCTCTGACACACTTCAAACCAAACACACTGCTTCAGGTAGAATAAACAAACAGATTTATTAACTAAGGGCATTTATTAACTATAAAGATAGATTTTAAGTGATTATGAGTCAAAGGACAACAAGTCAGATTTGGTCAAATGAAATAAAAGCAAAACTTGTTCTAAGCTGATTTTAACACTTTTGCTGACTTAACACTTTTTAATCCATTGAGCAAAATTTTCCTATTTCTAGGCAGTTAAAATAATGATTAGCATCCAGAGCATTTTAGTCCATAATAACAAGAAAAATCAGTACAGAGCCATTATCCCTGTCAGCTTTAATGCAATGTATATAAATTACAATTAAGTAAAGTTTTCTAAGTACAGTAGTTACATGCAAACTTATTTTCAGAAGTGATTTCCAGTTGCTTTGGAATATAATTACCTTAATGAATGCTCCAAAGCAAAAGCATATCATTACATAAGAAATGCCAGATGGGACCCATATCATGCCATAATGAAATTTGCAAATGAAATCATTTAAGGGAGAAAACAATAATCCCAAAGGTGAATGCATAGAAATCATTACTTGTGTGCACCGGGGTGGGGTGGGGGGAGGGACTACATCTCTTATGACAGAGCAATGTATACTTGGACTATTACCATACTAGAAAATATTAGAACTAGAACTCAACTAGAAGTAGAGTTAGGGACATACTAGATAAGTGAATTTTAAGCAAACACTGGAGAATAATTTTAGAAAGGAAATTTTGAATTCATACACAAATACTTGCATCTGAATCCTGATTTTAGGAATTGTGTTTAACCAAATAGAGAAACAAATTTACCATGTGACCTATATATCCAGTCAAAACAGCTCAAATTTCAAATATCGAATACTCAAATGATCTGGTTACGAATAAACCTGAGACCAAGCATTATTCACAGAAATTATTCTGTAAATACCATGACATTTAAGAAAATCATGATTTTCTTGTGAACAACTGATATAGAAAGAGGCAACATATACCAATTTTTATTATGACTTGTTTGCACCTTTCTGTTTACATTAGCATTAAAGTCAGAGACAGAGAACTGTTACAAATGTCTTTTGAACCATGCTTTAAAGTAAGTAGTTCTATTGACTTTAGTGGTGCTTCTCAAATGTGTAAATGTTTGCAGGATCAGGGCTTTAGCTTGTGACCTATAAGAATCCAAATTTAATCTATGACTGTTTTGAGTCTCCTTTTCCAGGTGGCTCACAAGGACCCATCTTTTGCCATATTGTCATAGCAGTATTTTATACCCACTTGGCGCTCACATTATCAAGTCATAAATAATGACACCAAGTGCAAGGCAGTGGAGAATCAACTACAGCACCTTTATTCACAGGGTTTCTGGCCTAGTGGTTTTCAGATGCCTGCCTATTTGCAATTATGCTAACACCCCTCAGGAGGGTAGGAGCATTGTTTCCACAGTGATTGACAGAAATAAAGCCTTCTAACATTCATTAGTGTTAGTGAAGGCCAGCCAGAAGGCAGCATATAGAATATAAAGAAGCCCAGGGACCTTGAAGACATCAACCATGCTATAAAACAGCAGACAGCAAATAAAATATGAACTGACTCTGGAGCTCTAAAATCATTAGTTAGGCTTTAGGTAGTGAATGGAAAATAAGCACAAATGGACAAAAGGAAAAGCACATTGGAATAAGTCAATCACAGGTCATACCTGCTCCATCTAGGAACCAGCTCAGGTCCCAGGAAGAGGAAAGTCTGCTCAGAAAGGGGTTGCCAATGCAAGGCACCAAAACACCCACTCCCCCAGGTGACCCACAGCCACCCAGCATGGTTCCAAAACAGAGACGATGTTGCTAAGACATCTAGAGGCTACACTGATTCAATGCATCCCACAGACTGCCTCCATCAGTAGGAGACATTAACACCATCTTAAACCTGTCCTTCCGGGCAGAATCCCCAGGAGATCCCTGAGGCAAATGTCACCTTCTTTACCCCAAAGTGAGTGACCCTGCGCCAGCGAGTATAGCGTGTTAGGTCTCCCAGAATCCAATAATGACTTTTTATTTAGCTCCAGTGACTTTCACTGGATCACAATAACAAGAACTTAATCAAGTGAGCACAGAAGGGATGCCTTGTTTACAAGCTATATCCAGCTGCACTCCATTCTTAGATCCACTCACAAACCATCTGCAGCTGCTTCCAGACTGACACATCTTTGGAACTCTGCCATACAGAATGTTCCAAAGCTTTAAGGTATGGTAACCCGACACAATCACCACACTTCTTAAAGCTCCATACACTACATGGACCCTGAGTTCATTTATTTTTGCTTGTAATTATTTTGGATGGAGTCTGGAAAGTTATGTTGATGGGGATGGCTGCTGGACTGCCGAGCTCTGGGAAGAAAGCAGCTGAACCAATTTTTAAGCCATTGCCGTTTCAAATGAAAATAAGTGTTTAATTTGGAGCTTTGTACGCCGCAAAATATAAATGAGCCCTTCAATGCAGGAAGCTCTCTGCTGGTCCAGAGAGCCACACCGGGATGAGAGATAAACATACAGCCAGAGGCTGTCTCATATTTCTCTGACCTTCATCCAACCCCTCAGGCTTCTTCAATATGCATCCCAAATGGGGAATCCCCCCTGATTTGGGGCTAGAACCACAGGAACCAGAGCTACTGCAGTGATGAAGAATGTCAGTGCCTCCCTTCAGAGTCCAAGCTTCCAGCATCTCTCCAACAAGCATCTGTTAAACTCTTGCTCAAGAGGCTTTTGGTTGATGCAAACACTCGTGTTCTTTTTACCCACACCAATATTGCTCTGTTGCAAACCTTCATTTTACACAGGATTATTAGGACAGGGAGAGAGAGTTCCTCGAACTCTGTCTGGCTTTAGGTGTGGTATGATATAAAGAACATGCTGCAATCCTGTCTGATCTCCTCTTGGCAGTGGACAAAAACCTGTTTATTCTTTTAACTCTGCCAAGCTCTGTACGATGCCATGGAACACAAAAATGTAGTGTTAGTATTCCTGTGGCCCCAGATAGGGACAGAGTCACACCTCAGTGGCTCTATTAATTTCTCATTGAAAGGGCAATACTGGATAGTTGTTCATCTGCCCTAAGGGCTATTCTGACTAAGGTGATTCAGGCTTTTTCCCCATACTAATTTCCCCCTACTGATACTCACACCTTGTCAACAGTTTGAAATGGGCCACCCTGATTACATTGGCCTCATTACTACTACAAAAGTGATTTTTCCTCCCTTGGTATTCTACTGTTGAGAACAGCCCACTTCCACTTTAATTGAATTGTCTCGTTAGCACTGACCCCCCCACTTAGTAAGGCAACTCCCATCTTTTCATGTACTGTGTATATATCCCTGCTACTGTATTTTCTACTCCATGCATCTGATGAAGTGGGTTTTAGCCCACGAAAGCTTATGCCCAAATAAATTTGTTAGTCTCTAGGGTGCCACAAGTACTCCTCGTTGTTTAGGCTTCTGTTCTGTCACCCCCCATTTTCAATAAGCCCAGTAGGAAAGATAAGTGGTTTGGCTTGCAATGCCATCTGCATGTTCTGTGTCCTTGTTTCATCAGAGTTGGACAATGTGGTAACAAAGCTTTCCAAGTGTCTGGCCAAAGGCTTGGGCTTCTTTGGGGGTGACCTAGCTGAAGCTCAATTTGGATATAACTGTGCTGAGTCACATACGCAGAGAGACTGGTAAGGGTTGATCAAGGGATTACACCTGCCATGGTCAGACAAATATCAATAATTATTCATTGCGGAGGTCTGCAAGACAACGTTCCGGTGTCAGTTTGTAATGACCTACCGTAAACAGCCTGAAAGAGGAAACATAGGATTCAAACGCAGGAGGATCTTCAGTTGTGAAGAACAACACACATACTATAGGCCAGCAATGTACATGCAGAGAAGCCAAAAGAGAACACAAAATATAGGTGCGTATATGTCGTGGACCCCAATTCTGATGTTTTAGCTGCAAGTGCTGCAAAATCTCTGCTTGGGCTGCTGAAAGCAGTCAGATAACATCTTACCACCTCTTGACATTGTGCTGCTCTTGTCCTATTATCTGCAGACATGATCAAACACAGCACAATGTATGCAATACAATAACACAAGACCTCCGAAATGGAAGAGACAGGCTATTCTTTTTAAATGAATTTGCATCATTACTATGAAAGCTGATTTATCCACCTATTCAACAGTGTGCCATAGCAAAATAGTACGAATGTCTGAATGGTGTAAACCCCAAGGAGGGAAAGGAATGGTTTGCAGTGGTAAATGAGGGCTTGCCTAAGGGGCAAGGGATGAAAGTAAGGGAAAATTTAAACTGAACTTCCTTACACCAGAAATCTTTTAGATGATGGAATAATCTGTCATAGGAAGGGGTGGAAGCCCCAAAACTTGGAACTTTTAAAAGTAGAATACAAAAATAAATGCTAGAAAATGTATTGAACAGAACAACCCTCCTCTGACAGGGTTCGAGCTAGTTAGGATCCAAAAGGCAGAGCATTTTCCATTTTTAAATTCTATCATACCATAAGAGCAGATTTATTTCTGATACTGGTGAACTGACAAACACTGGAGATAATGTAGTTTGGTTAATTGCCCCCTTTAATGTTGTGTTGGTTGTGTATTTGAGTGGGCATGTAAATAAGAACTTGTAATGACTCTGTCAAAACATGACTATAAACATGTTCCATGTCTTAAACAGGTCTTGCTGACATGGCAGAAGTTTCAACATCATATGGGTTCCGCTCAAGCAATTTTTTGAAGAAAATGCTCCATTTAACAGGAGAGGCAAGACATTCACGAGATCATTTTGGCTGTAACAATTACACACTGCAAGTCTTCAGACCAAACCTTAGTAGGGGAACATCTTTACATTCTAATAAGACATAAAGAAAGCACCATGGTCATTTAAAAGGAAGAAGCCTTACAATAGGAGCTAACCCTCATATTAACTCAGATCCAATCTATTCATCTATTTCCATTATTTTATACTATATATATTACTTTCTATTATTTAGTATTGTGAAGTCCATCCTTGTATCACCCATTTCCCCTGCAAGCATTTCACACTAGGTAAAAACCAATCAGCAAAATAGCTAACGTTTGCTTTTGGGTTCTAGCACAGGCTGTGCACAGCTGATTAGTGGAGAGTCATGAATGATAAAATGTGTTAGTCCAAAACTTTTGAATTAGCCTTTCAGAATAGTTCTCTGAAGTTCCATGAGCAAAATGCATACAGAGATTAGAGCTTCAATAAGTTTGCAGCTGAACACTGTTGGAGAAACCTAGAACAAGTCAGATATACACTGGGAATAACTAAATGCATCAAAGTTCACTAACATGCACTGAAATTTCTTACACAGGCTGGGTAACCTGGGAATTCCATTCCCCTCGCACAACATCGGAGGTTTACTGAAGACCAGGAGCTTGAAGATTACGGACCTTCTTTCTGCCATAGCTCAATAGAGTCAGTTGACTGTCAGAATAACATTGTTTTCCCTGTTCCTACTGTATTGTTGGCGATTGAATGCACCCTTCTTTTCCCCACTGAAAAAGACCCTTTAGGATAAGGGAGTCTATCTTTTGGACTTGCCATCTTCCAGAAGACCCTGCTGGGGGAGTGGTCACCTTTTACTACCCAAAAGTCTCTGGGTGGCAATGAAGGAAGTGTCAGTCTACAGAAAGGGGCATAGGCAATTGCCCTCTCCCACTCCAAAGATATCTAAGGTAAAGAGGGTCACAGGACTAGTTGGGAAACAGAATCAACTGGAATGATGGAGAGAGACTTCTATGGTGGAGGGGACTATCTCTGTGTGCAGTGCCGGAATACCCTTTAAAGGTTTGAGTTTTTGAGGTCCTACCTGCAAATAAACTGGTTTACATCCAGTCCATGCAACTGAGCCCTAGGGTTGACTCTGTGATCCCCTTCATGCACCCAAACCCTGTAGAAATTGTACAGTTCTTCTCTGAAAACTCATGTCATTTTTCCAAATTCTCAGATTCCTTTTTGGTTTCCAGAGGTCTCATGTCTGAAGTAAGTTTAACCTCTCTTTTGACTCCTTTTTCTCAGTGAGCTTTAGTGAGTATAACAATTAGCCTGATGTGTATCTTAACTGATTTGCATGAGATTAAGAAAGTTTAGAAGTGATAGAATTTATTCTTTTTCTGCAGAAAACTATGGACAAACTGAAGGATTCTCCCTATTTTTTGACAGATTGTAATTGCTCCTGTTCTTCCCCTAAGTTAACTGGATATAGAGGTTAGATGTTTGCTATGTGACAAATAGAGATTCACGAAAGTGTAACATTTTCTTCCCAAACAGAAGCAGTAGTCAGTGGGAATGGGACAGCCTCTCCTATAATTACCAAAAGTGCTGTTAAGATCTGCCTTCATTCAAGTTTCAGTTTTCTCTCAATCTATTTACAGTACATGCACTGTTCAGTCAATCTTGAAATAGCTACATTATCCTTTATTTATTGCATTCCCTTTTCCTAATCGTGCTTTTAGGGTGAAATTCACCCCAGTGTGGAGAGCCCAATCAAGACAACTAAACCCACGGCTTCATTGGGGCTTAAGAAGTATGTAGGACTTTCTGTTCGTACTCTGCATGAGGGTGATTTTCATCTTTAACTATCACTTATAATCAAAATCTCAAATATCAATCAGTAGGGATAAGCCTTTTAGAGCAATCCAGAGCTCATCTAAATTTTTATTCATGCATGCATTGTGTTCTCATGAAAGAAATGAGCACAAAGCTCCCCTCTAGAACAGTGGTTCTCAAAGCTGGTCCACTGCTTGTTCAGGGAACACCCCTGGCGGGCCGGGCCGGTTTGTTTACCTGCCGCATCCGCAGGTTTGGCCAATCACAGCTCCCACTGGCCATGGTTCACCGCTCCAAGCCAATGGGGGCTGTGGGAAGGGTGGCCAGCACATCCCTTGGCCCACACCGCTTCCCGCAGCCCCCAGTGGGAGCCGCGATCGGCTGAATCTGAGGACGCAACAGGTGAACAAACCGGCCCAGCCCACCACGGGCTTTCCCTGAATAAGCAGCGGACTGGCTTTGAGAACCACTGCTCTCAAGTGACTAGTGATTTTGTGCACCTTGATTTTTGGATGCCCACCTTGAGACTTCCTGAAGGGGCATGATTTTCAGAACATGCTGACCACCCGCCCTTTGATTATCAGACCCCTGTAAGGTGTGCCAAATTGGGACCCCAAAAATGAAGGCACCCAAATCATTAGTCACTTTTGAAACTTAGGCCAAAATTAAAATCCTTGATCCAGAGATTGTATGAACATATCCTCTCTTATGTAGAATAAATGAAATTTAAATTTCAGCCTCTTTAATACCTTTGCATATCTCCAAAGAATCTTCCATTTTAGATTAATTCTGTGAGTTTGGCTTCTTTGCTTGTTCACATTCTCACTCTCTATGGAAGCTTTGATTAGTCTTTTGGTTAGTGGATTTTTGGGGGAGAGGGGTTTAGAGAAAACACACCCCTAGATATAGTCTTGATTTAGTTTTATTAGTTGGGCTCTCTCTTTTCAATTTATCTAGAGCTGTATCCAATCATTTCATAATTTATTTTAATTTCACATTTAGCTCTCCTAGTTCAAATTGGCTCCAGGCATTCAATTAAATGTCCTCATAGGATAGTTATTCTATCTAGATTTTATAATGCTGCATGTGGCAACCTGGGATCTTTCTTTATCCAACAAAGGTCTTGTGCAGTTTCCTTTAGAGCTCTGACTGACATTTTTGGTCCCCTCTTAGCACTTAAATTATCTTATTTTAGTTATTAGAAAGCTAGATTAACCAATTTTAGTAGGGGGAGTGGGAAAGACTCAAAAGTAGGCCTAATCTTAGTCTCCTACTTTTATTTCTTAGCCATATGAGATTCTTTTAACATTTGTATTGGTTTAAGAAAGAAATAGAAATGGGTGGTTTAGGCTCAAACCTTGCAAAGTGACCTTTAACTTTGGTGGGAAGTGCAGGTGCACAGTATCTCTAAAAATTAGGCCTGTATGAGTCTGATAATACAAGAGAGTAAATTATCTGTTTTGTGGTTTGGATCTATTTCATAGTTAGACAACCATATATATTCAGTATACAAGATACTAAGGGATGACTGATACATTGTAGAATTTGTAAAATAGATACTAGAAAAACTACTTTAAAGTCTATGTAGAATAATTTCACTTAGCCCTTTGTTCTTTCTTATTCAAATACTTATACAGAGTTACCTCCTAAGCCTGCAAACATTGATGTTCATAAGTAATAATACTTGCTTGCAGTGGAACTAGTCACATGTTTGCAAGGAGGGTGTGTGATGTGGTATGCTCCCCACACTGGCCCTGCAATACCTGAATTGGGCCAGGTGGTCCACTCAGCTAATTAGGCTGTAAATGTGGGAGTCTGAGGATAGAGGTAGCTGTTTAGAGAGAATTTCACCTGTGAGGGAAAGGCAGGGCTTCTACAAAAGACAGAAAATTGGAAGTGGAGGGAAGCTAGAAGGAAGGAGTCTGCAGTCACTCATTAGGAAAAGAGAGATGTGTTTGGGGATTGCAGAGATGAGGTGCCTAAAGTTTACTCTCTAGGAGGAGGGAATGAAGAGACTGGCAAATCCAGACAGCTGTGACTCCTGAGAGCGTGAGAGGGGCTGTAGAGGAGAAGTTGATGGGGAGTAACCACTGAAAGGGGTGTCAGCCTGACCAAGCTAATACACAGAACTGCCAGGAGGTGGAGCTCTCCAGAGGTAAATAGAACAACCCATAATAGGGCCTTGGAGTGCAGCTGGGATGCTCCAGTCCCACAGAATAGAAGCAACCATCAAGTTCAGCTGTGATATCTCTGGAAAATCAAGAAATGCCAGAGGATTTCATGGGGGGTTGGGGAGGGAGAGAACTTTTGTAAATAGGCACATTAACATTTATGTGTTGAATGTTTCTCCCCATTCTTTTGTTAAGCATAAACCTGAGCTTAACTCAGTTTTAATGTTAGCTTTGCATCTCACATTTAACATGGAAAATCCTCATGGAACTTGGAATGCAGAGGCAGTAAGAATAAAATTGTCTGTGCACTCCAACTTCCATTAAGAAACTTATTTTAATAAGATAACCAAGATATTAAATAGTAAGTGGTAGCTACAAGAAAACATTCAGGCTTGCTTCCTCAGCTGCCTGTAAATTATTCACACACAAAAAAGCTTTTATCATGTTGTACTGAACTTGCAAGATGAATGGCATTATCGGTGAACAAAAACTATTAAGAAGTAGCTCTTTGTCGGCCTTGCAAAACACTCATGAAAATTAACTAATCCGTGCAAAACAAACAAAACTCTCTCAGAGGAGAAGCACAGTTTAGTGGATAGGGCACTGGAATGGCTGTCAGTAGGCCTGTGCTCTAGTCCTAGCTCAGACACGGACCTGCTATGTGACCTTAGGAAAGTCACTTTGCTTCTGTTTCCCTTCTGCCCTCTGTCTGTCTTTATTTAGACTGTAAGGTCTGTAGAACAGAAACATCTCCACTCTGTATTTGCACATCACTTAACACAGTGGGGCTCGCCTCCTGCTTTGCGTCTCTAGGCACTACTGTAGAATGCATAACTGTAACCCTTCTGCCAGATATTGTCAGCAGTAACAAGGACTCAAAACAGTGAGAGGTTCACCTTAAAACTAACACATGTCACCAGCTCAAGCCCCCACCCAGTGTTTTAAAATACCTTCCCTGTGCACCGGTAACAGTCAATACTTGCCCACGCAAAAGCACTGAGTCTGTGTATGAAGCAAGGAAAATGTTATTAGAGGGAATGGGAACACACCATCAACTTGGGAAAACAGAGCAACAGTGTATCTATAAGAATGATAAATAAAAAACTCCCCCACAGTACCTGTGGCAATTGTCAGTAACTCTGTTCCCCACCCACCACTGTGAACATCCATAGGAACACATTATTTCCTCTTTTGCAATCCACTAAACTCAGCTCATGGGTTGGTGTCAATAGATAGCATAATCATCCAGAGTCCTGAGGTACACTCAGGAAGGCTGTCTCTAGTCTCTTGGCAAGCAATGCCCGATCCTTTCTTGAGGACCTATCACCTAACCCAGCTAGCATGACTTCAATTTTATTTAGTGATTGCATAGGAGGGCTTCACCTGATTTCACTCAGCTCCACTGCTGGCCTCTGCAGTCTCAGTAAAGAGCCACCTCAGTGGAGGGAAAACAGCAGCATACAGAACCAACTCCTTGCAACAAAGTAGAAATCCTTTCCCCCGTCATTGCTTTCTCAGTTCAGTTTACTACTCAACTAATTCTGAGTTTATAGTTATGGTGACTTCCAAAGTGTCACTGGAGGAATTCTGGGTAGAAAGTGTATGCAAATGAAGCTCTTTCTGTGGTCATTTTTCTTCCTGGTCACCAATAGATGGAAGCAGAAAACTATTTACCCTCTGGAGCTTCAGGCCCTTCTGCTATTCATCCACTCTTCTGCATGTTGACTGACATTTACATATAACAACTAATGACATTTGAAATAATATTTTACATGCCCATCAAAATAATTCACTCACTCTAGTTAAATACTCTACTAAAACTGACCTTAATGTTGCAGATTTTTTGTAAGATTCTCTGTTCTCACTGATTTCAATAAGGGTTGAGGGCACTCAATTCTTGATGGGACTGACCATTAAGTTCTTTTGGGGCCTAGTCCTGCTCTGATGGTGAAGTCTATGGGAGCTTTGCCATTGAACTGACAATGATCAGACTGAAAGGATCTTATTTTGTTTTTGAACCCTGTGAAATAAGACAAAACTAGTACTGCAATACTTCAGCAAAGCAGGGCTGTCCTCTCTGATGCAGCAGCCTGAACTGAGAGCTCTGATACACTTGTGAGTGAATATCTGAACCTTGACATAGCTTTTAAAAAAACAAGGAACTATTTTTAAAAGGTACACAAGTCATACAAATAATCCATGGTACTTATACAACATGTATAGAAGAGCTCTAGTGCACACTGATAAACCTTTAACCTAGTCTCCGTCTGGACAAGCTCAGATTCAAAGAAGTGACTTTTCACATTGGATTTTTTTGAAATGTACATAAGAACATAAGAACATAAGAAGGGCCGTACTGGGTCAGAACAAAGGTCCATCTAGCCCAGTATCTGTCTACCGACAGTGGCCAATGCCAGGTGCCCCAGAGGGAGTGAACCTAACAGGCAATGATCAAGTGATCTCTCTCCTGCCATCCATCTCCATCCTCTGACGAACAGAGGCTAGGGACACCATTCTTACCCATTCTGGCTAATAGCCATTTATGGACTTAACCACCATGAATTTATCCAGTCCCCTTTTAAACATTGTTATAGTCCTAGCCTTCACAGCCTCCTCAGGTAAGGAGTTCCACAAGTTGACTGTGCGCTGCGTGAAGAAGAACTTCCTTTTATTTGTTTTAAACCTGCTGCCTATTAATTTCATTTGGTGACCCCTAGTTCTTGTATTAAGGGAATAAGTAAAGAACTTTTCCTTATCCACTTTCTCAACATCACTCATGATTTTATATACCTCTATCATGTCCCCCCTTGTAATTAACATTCATTTTATTGCTGTGGTAGCCCTTAAGTAGATCTTGTCAAACATTATTAAACTGACTAATTGGCAACACAGATTTCCCATTTCACTGCACAAAAAGAGAACTACCAAGTAGATATATGTTAGTCTGATGTCTATTGGGAATTTTCAAGAAGAATCGTATCTTATTTTTATGACCTGATCTTATATTTATGGCCTAAAATTATGATGACATCTGTTTGTAATGTCATTGATATGGCTGTCCGTCAGAGTGAATGTTCTTCAATAAAGAGGACCATTCACAGTAAAGCTCTATTAGAAAAGAATGTAGACATTTGCAAGATGTCAAACAAATTTAAAAAACGTTCCAATGAAACAAGGCCTCTCCAGGTATTTCTGTCCTTATTTTGCTTCTCTTGTAATGCTTGCTTGTCTAAATTATATAGGTCACGTGCTTTGAGAATTGCAGATGAGATCACATTGCTTTAAGATTTCCTCTTGGGAAAATGGAAACAATACTGTGCAGAGAGTGCACTGTCATTTGAAGCTTCAAATGAATATGCTCAGATAAGAATTCAGTTCACAGAGAATCTTAATTTAGGGGCTGGTCATGAGTCCATTGGAAGTAATGGGAGCTCTTGCCATTGATTTCAATGAGGGCAGGATTAGACAAGGTAATGAATCACCAGAATAAGTAAGCGGTACCACCTGTTTCCTCTGGGTCTCTCAGCTACTTCCTGGGATGGATTCAGCAATCCAGGCTCCTCCGCACTGAACCAAGGGTGAATTCCCTGGTGCCCATGGTTAAATTACCTTGTAGGTCACGCTGACTAGGGTTGCCTATATGATCCTCTCCAGAAGCGGACCAGTGTGGATTTACAGACACTCAGCCCTTTTCTTAAAAGTAAAGTATTTCATTTAGCATTTGGAACAAGGCATTAGAAAAAGTATTTTAAACAAATACCACTACTTAGTCTCATCTAAACTTACATTTTGTTACAAGCTAAGTTAAGTAGGCTTTCCCCTGAAGCTACCACAACAGAACAGAACCAATTTATATTCTCTTGGGAATATCTTCCTCTGACCCATGCTGGTCATAGCTGTTGTACTGTCCTACTGTTCTGCCTTTCTCTAAGTGAGAGTCTGTGTCTTCCTTAAGTAGCAGGCATGTCCTGCTATTCCAGTGAGGATCTGTTAACATATTGCTCAATATTTTTCTTAGTTTCAGGGACCAGGTGTGAACCTGCCTGATGCCGCAGCCAGAGCTTCCCAAAAGTGCATCTCCAGAAGGATGCCCTGGTGCTGGCTGCCCCATTGTTTGGATGTTTGGACCCTTTCTGCCTTAATGGAATGTAACCACTGGCCTGATGGCTGTCTCCCCTTCATGGATGAGTGAGGGTGTTGAAATGGTCCGAACAGTGGGGAGGGGTGTCCCTCAATGCCCTTTGCTAGAAATCACATTTTGGATACAGCTCAAACTATGCATTTCATACACAGGTACTCATGGTCCTGTATTGTCACAGACCCATAAAGTGTGACTCACATTTTGTTGAAAGAAAGTAAATTGAAAGCATAGCATCTGCTATGAAAATGAAAAGATTGGCATCAAGAAAATTGTTTTGGGCCAGACGTGTGATGTTAGAATGCCTGGGAAGCTTTTCCCTGTAGCAATACTTTTTTTGATACAGAAAGAAGCAGCTGTCTCTTGTCCTAGTGTTTTAGGTGGTGAGATAAATCAGTTCAGATAAAATAAATGCTGGTATCTCCATTTTTCTAACGGGTTGGCTCCTGTTTCATGGGCAGTGATGCCGAGGGATCTGAGAGGAAGAAATGCTGGTTTTCAGTTTTGTTCTGGCTGCTTGATGTTTTCTGGGAAAATCATTCTGCCATTCTTCACGCAAATATGGAGATACACTTTGTCATATGAAGGTACCAATAATACAAATGGTTACTAGGGCTTTTATGCCTAAGTAAATGGGGTAAATCTATCTACTTTTTTTTATACTGTGTTCCTCACCTGTGTTTGGGTGCTTCAAAATAAATTGCAGCAAAGAGTCTTGTGGCACCTTATAGACTAACAGACGTTTTGGAGCATGAGCTTTCGTGGGTGAATACCCACTTCGTCAGATTGCATTAAGCTGGGTGTATACCAGTGTTGTTAGGAGCAGACTGGCTATGTGAGTCTTTCCTCCACTGAGTCCATATTCTCTTCATTTGAAACTACTTTAAGATGCAAGAAACATAGCAATAACCCTTTTTTTTAAATGTTGCACTTCTCTGAACTCCCCAGTTTTGTCTGGGACAGCAAGCAGAAACACTAAAATGCTGTGAAACTGATTCTGTCACTTTGCTAAAAGCAGAAAGTTCAGGGACTATATCCCCAGCTGGTATTTCAATGGATCAATTTACACCAGCTGAAAATTATCCCCAGCTTTTAACTAGTTAAATTGCAACTATATCAATAAATATTAACGATTTTCTATTATATCATTTATATGTTAGCAATTCATATTATTTATATTCCAGTTTTGCTTCTGGGTATTATGATGCAAATGCTTTTTGATTATTAATGGCATTTGTACATCTGGCTGGTGAACCTAACGAAGTCTCTAATTTTTCCAGGTGAGTGCGTGCCACCATAAAGATCTCAGCTACATTTGACAGCTATCTCTAGTATTAGCACTGACAGTTATGTAGCCCCCTTTGGAGTTTGCTAGCTCCTGGAACACTGAAGTAAGCCTCTTGGGGGTCCTACCCTCTGGACTACAGTAACAACAGTTCCAGAGCCTCTAGGCACATTTCCCAGCCTGCTTAGGGTCTGGGGCAGGGAGAATGGACTGGAAACTCCTACAAAAGCCAGTGAGGGGCATAAGGGGGCGGGATAGCTTAGTGGTTTGAGCACTAGCCTGCTAAACCCAGCATTGTGAGCTCAGTCCTTGAGGGAGCTATTTAGGGATCTGGGACAAAAATCTGTCTGGGGATTAGTCCTGCTTTGAGCAGGGGGTTGGACTAGATGACCTCCTGAGGTCCCTTCCAATCCTGACATTAAGATGGAGTAATTTATATAGCCATTTCATGGGCCAGTGAGGAGCCAGGAGTACCCAGTTGCTCAATGGCAGGGGACAGATTGCCTCAGAGACAAAGGGACTAGTTTTTGTTTCACTTTTTGGCTGTTTGAGTTTGGAGCTGGGAGGGGGGCAGCACAGCCTGGGGAGTCTCTACTCAACACCCACTCCCCACACAAAGGGGAACTTCAATCTTCTGGGGGCATTAGTATATGATCGGGGCGTGACAGCCCTGTATAGACCAGTGATCAGGGAGGCAGAGAACCAGCCCAGCTGCCCAGAGCCAGTCAAATCCTCCCAGAACTCCAGGCAAGGAGAGGGCCCTGCTCCATCCAGGGCTGAAAACTCAGTAAGGGAATCCCTTTCTTTTTTGTTTAAGTCAGCCAATATTCACAGTGCTGCAACATTCATCTCTGGACTCATCCTTGGTGTCCCATCTGCCTGGGAAGGTGCCAGGGACCAAGCTGGGGGTTCATGTATAGTGCTCAATGCAGGGAGGTATGGAATTTGTTATATTCTTGATGTTTTAGTATTTTAGTAAATCTTAAACCTTTCTTCCCTTAGAGCCTTTGTTTCCTGTCCCCAATAAAGTCCCCTGCATTATACTGTTCTTTCTGAGAGTGGCATTTCATTAGATGGGGTTTGTATGAATATACTGAGTTGTTCATGTACTGGGTTATATTCCCTGTGAACAGAGTAGCAGTATTAGTTATTTTCCCAAGGGACAGCACCCCTTGTGTCCCAGACACAGAGAGGAATCACTTTGGGTGAAGTCACCAGGCATCAAAATCAAGAACCCAGGACCCAACCCATGCAAAGAGAGGGAGAAGCTACTCCAATTAGCGAGCACCAGGGAGGAGGCTTGAGCTAGGCCTTGCGGGAGTGGCTCACATTAGAAGAGTTAGCATTTGTTTACTGTCTCTTGTGTTTTCTTTTTTAATCACGGATTTTCTAAACTCTCTTTTCTGGGAAAGATTGCTGATCCATAAAGAGAAGGAACTGGACAGACAGCTTCAGCAACATCTGACACTAAGATGACCAGATACTAGTACAGCTAGTCTGCTGTTCTTTGGCTACCACCCGGTAGATTTCAGACTTTGTGGAAATAGAATATATCTCATTGGTTGATGACTTCATGCTAATGGATGGGGGTCAGAGATGCTTGCTAAAGTTACCAAACCTTTCAGCAGCTTTTGATACAGTTGTACATAAGTTGCTGTTTGTGTAGCAGGGATGGATGGAATCACCTTACAATGGTTCCACCCATTCCTGTTGGACTAACTACAGTAGTCACCCAAATACTTCAATAGCTGCATAATGAGGCTCCTCACCTTTTGAGTGCAGTAGGCAAGCCTCTGATGAGAATATTAAATCTGTGCCCTCCCCTCTGATCTGGCTGCAAGTAAGCATAGGTGAAATTCAAAGTTCTGGAGAACCTCTACAGCATCACAGGAGTCAGCTACCACAGAGATTTCTTCTCCATTTCTGACCCTCTACATAACTTGCAGTCACATGGAACAATCTACCTATTCTAAAGGAAAAACATGAGAGATCCAGGCCCAGGGGATATCAGGAGGAGGCCCACCCTCTGGGAAATACTGTGTTTATATCAGAGTCGGGTCACATTTATAATTCACACTTATTTGTCGAGGTTGTTAAAAATCACTGGCTCAGTTTTCCCTTATCTGCCTACTGTCAATGTCCTTGTTGCAGTGGAGGAGATGGGGGTGGGGAAAGAACTGGAATATCAGTACTCTATTCATGTAATTTGTTTGTTCCTCAATCTCAGCCATGTATATTTATAAAATTAATCATTTTAAAGGGAAGATTATATGAAAAATAACACTATTTTTGTGCAAACCTAAATTATCTGAATTTTAAATATTAAATAGTATAACTAAAATCATGTAATAATATATAATGTAGCATCTACTGTGACAAACATTTTAATACTGCTCTATTATTAGGTAGAAGTAGCAGCTGTTCTATAGTCTCATGAGTATTTAGGTTTAAAAAAAAACTGCCTTAGTACCTTGGAGTATTTAAATACAGAGATTTTTGTCAGCTCAGGATATGCATTAACTCATAATATTTTCACGGCCTTTTCAAATCTGCACTTACAGTAATTGTTGTGGTTCTCAAGGCTTGACGGTATGCAACAGATACAGGGCCCGTAAATGTAATCCTCAGCTGGTGTAAATGCACTGTAGCTCCTCTGACTATAATAGAGCAATTCCAATTTACATCAGCTTAGGATCTGGCCAACAATAGTTTCTCCTTGGCACGTGGTCAAAGAGGCAAGTGTGTATATATGTGATTGCGGGATCATGGCCTAAGAAACTGTAACTGTGTGTTAATTCACCTATTCATGTTTCTTTAATGGTGTTCTTGTACAACCTTAGGGGACAGATTCCACAATGAGGCAGCTAATCCTGTAAAATATTCCCACTTGTTGAAGTTCTCAGGATTGGTAGCAAAACAGCCAACAGTGCTAAATCACTGAGGGAGTCCTACAGTAGTTGAAAATCAGAAATTTTCTAAGGGAGTTTAGAAGACTGATCCTACAACTTGTTACATGTGCATAGGTGCTGGAACTGGGGGTGCTGCTATACCCCCTGGCTTGAAGTATACATGCTTTCCAGTTTGGTTCAATGGGTCTCAGCACCCTCAGTATAAATATTGTCCCAGCACCCCTGTGCATGTAGCAGAGGTTCTCCTACTGTGCTCATCAGCATAGCATCCAAACACCTCCAGCAGTGCATTAAGCAATGTGACAAATGTCTCTTCAGAGATCCTGACACAAATCCCATATGACAACCACACCTATAAACATTTCATCAGAATTCAAATTTTAAAAAGGATAATTCCTTAAAGATACCCAGAGGAATGTCCCCAACAACTTTTTATGTGTGTACACTATGTTATAGTAGATTAAATAATGTAAAAGATTGGATTAAGCATATATGAAATATTCAAACCTGCGAGAGCACCACTGTTTTTAATAGGGCTCTGAGGTGCAACAGTTGCCCAGTATGCAACAAATTGCAGGGTTGGGGCCTAATTCTATTGCTAATTTATCCCTTCTGTCATATGGTTGTCTTTGACTGTGTTGTAATTACATATTCTTCCACCTGATATTGACTGGGACACCAAACAGTTATGGACATTTCTTTTGTCTTGAACTTTAGAATATGTCTGGATATCAACAGTTTTGTCTGGCCAGTAATGCAAGAAATAAGGCAGAGTATGATATTTTAAACTGGCCAATATCTGGAATTATATCTGAGAGAATTTGTCTATATCTCACAAATGTATCTGTATTCTGAAAGCTATTTTAAATTTTGTCATGACAATTCAATTAAAATATTTCAATTATTACTAATAGAAAAAGCTATTTTTAGACCAGATCCAAAACCCACGGAAGTCTATGGATTCTTATTACCTTCAATGGATTTTGAATCAGACCCTAAAATACTAATCAAAAGATCATTGAAGTTAATGCAAAAACTGCCATCAACTTTTATGGACTTCAGAGCAGGCCTGTAATGAACAGAAAGAACTTTGCAGATTCTCATGTTGATAACTACAGGCCTTAATAGTCACAATTTTCAATATACTATTTCAGAGAAAATAACCATGTAGAAGACATCCAGGGGTCTTTGTAGAGATTTTTTATTCTTTTAAATGTATTAAGTATAATTTCTTATAAAATAACACATGCAATTTTATTATATATTTTATTATACAAATTAATTATTTCTATTTATTTATTTATACCTTTGCATTTATATTTGTACTTCATAGTTTTTAAATTTTATTCATAGTTATATTAATTATTATTTATATATAGGTAAATCAATGTATTAATTACATATTTTTTATTACAGAGGTTCACTCGTTGGTTGTCCCTGGAGAGCTGGCTAGACATATGGCATTTCTGCTTCCTTTTTACTTCCAGATGCTAAGTAGCATAAAAAAAACCCTACTAAAAATACATTCAATACTTACTTTCACAATATTATTTTTCCATATAAGCAATGTGTGCAGTTGCCACAGGGATGTCACATGATTACAAATGGGTAGCAAGGTGGTCTGTGGAACTGTGAATGAGAGCAGAGGTGTGCATGAGACACTCTTTAAGATGTGGTTCACACTGGGAAATAGATTGAGAACTCCTGATTTAATAAGGTTCACCCTTGTTTGTAATGCAGATTACCATAGCACATGAAGTATGCTATTTTCTAGTCAAATCCTTTTCCTAATTCTTGTTCCATATCCCATGAGTGTATGTTTAGAATGGAATGATCTAACCCAAAATTATTAGGACATGTTCTCATTGGGTTTGAAATCATACTCTGAAGGCATGACACTGATCCTAACTGCTTCTGAGAGCAATAGCTTTATGGAAATTAATTCAACAGCTTTGATACTCTAATCTTAAAAATTCCTTACTACTTGTTACTCACTTTCATATACTCTAAAGATAGTAGATTATCATTAATAGGACTATCTAATAATAGTCATTTTGTTTTCCTCTCAGTACAGTATGTAACAATTTGCTATTAATACTGAAATTTGATAATTACAACTGAGAAAGTCTAATACATATTTAAAGTTGATACCTAACAATAGGAATTTCTTTAATATGTTAAAATTCAAAATTCAAAAAATTCAGAATTTGAAAAATGACATTTTCTAGTCCCATCTGTAAATCCTCTAGAATCTATTGTTTGAATGTTTTATGTTTTATAATCAACATTGAAAGAGACTACAGTATTATGAAAAGGATAAATTATAGTAATCTTTTGCTTTTAAAGTTAAATAAAAAGCTATTGGTTACATTTTATTTAATTCATTTGGGAAATCTGCAAAAACTTACCTGGTAACTGGCATATTATCTTCAAAAAGTTTGAATATTTCGTATGTGCTTAAGCCAATCTTTTACTATTTTACTATTATTTAATCTACTATAACATAGTGTACACATATAAAAAGTCTTTGGGACATTCCTCTGAGTATCTTCAAGGAATTGTCCCTTTTTAAGTTTTAATTCCAATTAAACATTGATAGGTGTGGTTGTCATGTGGGATTTGTGTCAGGATCTCTGCAGAGATGTTAGTCACATTGCTTAATGCACTGTTGGAAGGTGCTCAGATGCTATGCTGATGAGCACAGTATGAGAACCTCTACATAATAGAATAGTTTTGCCTTTAGGAGAAAACCAGGAAAGAAAAATCTTTTCTACTTTTACCATCAATTTAGCCCTTCCTCTGCTAATATTATCTCTCATTTTCCACCAGACACATGATTTATTGTTACTGCATACAGAGAAATGTTTTCTGATGGTACAAAACACAGCAAAAAATCAATATTCCTCCCAACATTTGTTTCTACTTCATATCCAAAAAAGTGAGACATTTCCATGAAAATTTTCAGTTTTTTCCATTCTTAATGGAAATTACTTTAATACTTAAATCAGCTGGTCATTTTTTAACAGTTTTTCTAGTCATTTGGGGGTTTTGTGCAGCTAATCTTATAGTCTTGCTTGAAAGTACTCTATCACTATTTAATAAGCTCTTCAGAGCAGGCGCTGTTTTTTTGTTCTATGTTTGTACAGTGCCTAGCACAATTGGTCATGGTCCATGATTGAGGCTGCTAGGTGCTATGACAATACAAATAATAAATAATAACATGAAGTAGTGTTGAGTTATGACTTTTGCAATTAAATCTGATGCTTATCTGTCCATGAATCTGCCCCTTCCTGTTTCTATGTCCAATCTCTGGGACATTTCAGATCAATGCTGCATGTGCACATGCACACGAAGGGTGAGGATTAACCAGACCTTCCATTATAGACCATTATAATTATTTTTTAAACAAGTTCATGATTTCAGCAGGTGAATTCTAAAGGCTCCACTCTGTCAATCATGGGGCTCAGTGGAAAATCATGTCAAAGTTTGGCTGCCCAAGCAAATTTATCATCATTGTAAGATTCCTCCATGACCAGATGACTGCCTCCATCCTGTGCAGTGGCTCTACCTCTGAGCCCTTTGTCATCCGAACTGGTGTAAAACAAGGCTGTGTACTGGTACCCACCCTTTTCTCCATTTTCTTAGCAGCTATGAAAACATTGACTCAAGACCGTCTACCACAGGGCACTGACATCCAAAGTCGGATTGAAGGCCACCTCTTCAACCTTTCTCATCTCCATGCCAGAACTAAAGTAATATTGGCAACAATGACTGAACTCCAGTATGCAGATGACTGTGCTGCAGTTGCACACTCAAAGGAAGATCTGTAAATAGCCCTTAATTGTTTCTCTGAAACTTACAAAAGCCTAGGGCTAACTCTGAACATCATCAAAACAAAAGTTCTCCACCAGTCAGTCCACAGTCAATCATCAGACCCAGCAAGGAAGATCTACATTGACAAAGAAGAACAGGAAAATGTTGAATACTTTGCCTGTCTTGGCAGCCATCTCTGACAGAGGGCAGACATAGACGTCGAGATTCAGCACATAATTCACTGTGCTAGCCTTGCCTTTGGGCAGGCTTTCTTGCTGGGTGTTCAACAATCACATCAGAACACATATTAGATTCATAAAGCAGTGGTAATCTCAACTCTCCTCTATGGCTGTGAGACTTTGGGTGACCTATAGAAAACACCTGAAAAACCTGGAATGCCAACCCCAGGACTTTCTTTGGAAGAGCCTCAACATAAAGCAGGAGGATAGTCGCACTAATGTCAGTGTCCTCACAAAGGCCAACATCTTCAGTGTTGAGGCCCTAATTATCGCATCAGCTGAGGTGGAGTGGGGACTATGTGCGCATGCCTGATGTACACTTACCAGAACAACTGCTGTATGCCCAACTCACCAAAGGAGAAGGGAAACAGGGAGGCCAAAAGAAACACTTTAAAGATACTCTAAAGATAAACATCAAGAGATGTGGCATCAACACTACACACTGGGCGACTGCAGCCCAGGATAGGGATAACTGGCGAAGACATGTCAGAGAAGGAATGTCCACTTCTGAGGAAAATTGCCTTGTCCTGGTTGCAGAAAAATGCCAGAAAAGAAAGGAAAGACAACTGTTACACAGCAATCACAGCCCAACCCTGTCTTCCAACACTGCCTGCAATGTCTGCCAACGAGCCTGTGGCTCACGGATTGGACTCTTCAGTCACCAAAGGACCCATGGAAAATAAAACCTGTGAAAGAGATCATCCTCAACTCAAGGGATCACCAACAACTGTCCTGAAAGATCCCAGTTTTCAGTGATAACGGTATACAATGAAAAACTCTTCTAGCAACATGAACCTTTCAAAGAGTTACAAATATTTAAGGACATCCACCATACATTAAGTTTTTTTTTTTTTCAGTTTTGAAAATTATTCAGGCAGGTAGACTTTTGGGAGGCGTGACTAGGCCCTCAGTGAGTGATTATCAGGTCTGGTCTTGCCTCAATGCTCTAAGGCAGTGATGGGCAACCTGTGACCCATCAGGGTAATCTGATTGCGGGCCACGAGACATTTTGCTGATGTTGACCATCCACAGGCATGGCCCCCCACAGTTCCCATTGGCCTAGAATGGCAAACCGTGGTCACTGGGAGCTGCAGGGGGCCATGCCCGCAGATGGTCAACGTCAGCAAAATGTCTTGCAGCCTGCAATCAGATTACCCTGATGGGCCATATGCGGCCTGCAGGCAGCAGGTTACCTACCACTGCTCTAAGGGCTCCAGGCCCTGATTCCTAATTGCACAACAGAGTCTTTATGCCAGTGGCTCTCAACCTGTCCAGACTACTGTACTCCTTTCAGGAGTCTGATTTGTCTTGTGAAACCCCCAAGTTTCACCTTACTTAAAAATTTACAAAATCAGACATCAAAATACAGAAGTGTGCCAGCACACTATTACTGAAAAATTGCTTATACCATATAATTATAAAATAAATCAATTGGAATATAAATATTGTACTTACATTTCCGTGTCTAGTATACAGAGCAGTATAAACAAATCATTGTCTATGAAATTTTAGTTGGTATGGACTTCGCTGGTGCTTTTTATGTAGCCTGTTATAAAAACTAGGCAAATATCTAGATGAGTTAATGTACCCCCAGGAAGACCTCTGTGTACTCCCCAGGGGTACACAGACCACTGGTTGAGAACCACTGCTTTATGCCACTCTGGCAGTAATCCAGGTAAAAACAGAGTTTATGAAGGGGATTCCTTAAGTGGAACAGCTTTACACCACACCCTCTCCCAGCCGCCACAATAAGGAGTGTGTCAACAGAGGGAGGGGGTTGGCCAGAGCAGACTCTGCTCTGGCTATTCTTGGTCAGGGGTCAGGGGAGATGTCAGTTTCACTTAACATTTATCCTATGATAGCATCTCATATCAAATAATTTTCAAATCAGCACAGTTCCTTCTCCACAGGAGCTAAAGCCTATATTTGAGCAGCCCTGAAGTTTCAGGTTCAGTGAAGAGTTTGGCGATGTCTGCAATCTTTGGAGCAAGCCTGGGGTCAAGGGGTGGGGGAATTCTTTTTTAATTAGTAGGTTTTTTTAAATACAATGTGTGCAAAATTTGTAGTTCTAAGTAGCTTTGACATGCAAACAGGATAAATTCAGTTGTTTTAATCTAACTTCACTGAGTTTGTTGGAACATTCAGAATCAAGAACAACTCTCAGCACATCCGAATCTGGGCAGAATAAACTGAAGAAAATGTCCACACAAACCCCTGTCAAAGCAGCAATTGATTTGGGCCCATAAAATCTGTATGAAATATTAAAAGAATCTGGGTCATTGGAGCCTTTCAGAGCAAGACTGTGCTTGTGGTGTGAATTGCAGAAGAATTGTAGGTTTAAAGCAATAAAGCTTAGCCCCAAGATATATTAATTTTTCAGAAGACTATTCTTTATTCCTCATTTTAATTTAATTGTGGACCTCTGGTGGACCTATTTTATAATGTGGTTGTAGAGATGGATTAGTTGACATATAATTACTGCCAGCTCAATGCAATATCAATGCCACTTCCATTTTATTAACTGTGCTATATTTAATAAATCTCCAAACAGCAAAACATATTAAAAGTAATAGTACTACATATATTGTCTACCTATATAGTCATTGATTTGTTTTACATATTAAATTTAGAATTTCCCTTGTAGAATATAACAAAAAAAATCAGTCAGTTTTTAATCTGGGACCAGGAACACTAATATGCATTAATGGTCATTGTATAAATAGTGTGTGGTGCTACTAATGGGTTTAGTTAAAGTTGTTTGGGTATCTTAACTGTACATTTCCATACTGTAGGGAAAATCAGGTAAAATTTTAAGTAATTAAAATATAGGATAGGCTCAGGATTAATTGTAATGACTTCAATTTTACCTCTACATTGGCTACTTTGCGTTAAAGTTCTGCGAGATGACCCAATCCAATGTATCTTTTATGGATTTTATTAAAAGAGTAAGCAAGTAGTTATAGTAACAAATGTGACCTTAGGCAAAATATATCACTAACTAACTTAATTTATTATTTTCCTAACGTAATTTAAATAAGACAATAAAATAACCAAATTAGAATTATAATTGAAGAATCATCAATAAATCAATGTTTTCAATTTATCTGGTTTGCCAATTACTATAATAAGTAATTAAAGCCATTATAATAAACAAGTTAAGAAAGACAATAACCTTAATATTTTACAGGAAAGATAAAAGGAGAAGTTGTTCCCTTTTATCTAAGCAATTTACCTAAGAGTCTGCTAAAAGCAAAGGCTAATCTTTGTCTTGGTTTTAGGAAGTACCGCCCTTAGAATATTTTCTAGTAACTTCCTACTTCCTCCTGTTAAGCCTTTCTGTTCACACAAATCACATCAAAGTTTTGCGTATTTAATTTACATCCTCAGTCCACTTAACACAATGCCTGCATCTTTCTGCCAGTTTTGTATAGATACAGAACCATTTCTAGTGTCCTAAACTTATAGCAGCTTCTAGAATGACATTGGTTTTACTCAGAGATCTCTTGCTATTTAGGTAACAGAGTTCAGAGTTTAGTGTCTACTTTGGGGAACCATTAGTCACAGACGCACACATACACACTCACTCAAACCAGTGGGTTTTAGAGTAATTTGAGCATTCTCAAATTATTGTACAGAAGCATGTTCACACCTTCTTAACATCTTTAACCCACATGATTGATCTTAATTAGGAACTAAGCTTATGTCTACACTACAAATTACTTGGGTATAATTGTCACTCAGGGGTGTGAATAATATTGACATAAGCGCCAGTGTGGATGGTGTTATGTCGGCGGAAGATATTACGCCAATGGGAGAGCTCTTTCCTGTCAGCTTACAGCATCTTCACCAGAAGCACTACAGCAGCACAGCTGCATCGGCCATTTTAAAACTAACTTCTCTTAGTGCTTCAGCTACCAGAAATAATACTCCAAGTGCTAGCAGGATTTCTGGCACCAAGCAACCTCATGCCTCTCAGAAAAAGGCTGACCCTTCTCCTCAATCTTCTTTGTATCACCCGGTAACTCCTGCTGCCCCAGGTAGTAAGGAGCACAGATCTTCATACTGTGGCTTGGTACGCGTTGCTATCACGTATCAAGTCAAGTATCAGTATCAGTCAAGAAGAGTTTTAAGTCTCATAACTGATGTTGGGCTAATGTGGGCTTGAGAGGCTCATTAACACACCTAGTTGCACCTGAAGTGTGGGCCTGGCCTAATTAAAGATGAAGCCCAGCTGGGGAGGGGCTGGGTGGTACTATAAAGAGAGGAAGTCTGCTCAGGGGCGGCTCTAGGCATTTCGCCGCCCCAAGCACGGCAGGCAGGCTGCGTTCGGCGGCTTGCCTGTGGGAGGTCCAGAAGCCGCGGGACCAGCGGACCCTCCACAGGCACGCCTGCGGGAGGTCCACCGAAGCCGCGGGACCAGCAGACCTCCCGCAGGCAAGCTGCCGCAGGCACCCTGCCTGCCGCCCCCGCGGCGCCGGCAGAGCTCCCACCGCGGCTTGCCGCCCCAAGCACACTTTTGGCGTGCTGGGGCCTGGAGCCACCCCTGAGTCTGCTGTAAAAGCAACAGTCATTTTTTCAGATTCAATCTCAGGCTTTAGGGTGATAAGAAAGGTCTCTCACTATGTTGAAGTGATTTAGTCCATGAAATTATATTTGTAATAACAGCGTTCATACAGAGGCAGATACGTGTAGCATTAGCTGGGATCCCAGTGTATATCAGGATAACAGGGAATGAAATGGCAAGTAAAGCAGCTAAAAATGCTGTAAGAAAAGGAAAGATTGACATAGGAATACCCTTGAGTAAACAGGAATTGTAAGAACAAAAACAGAAGAAAATTTTTTGAATTATGCCCTAGAGTTGAGGTGAACAACATACTTCAGGGCCTGGATAGGAAAAATAAAGTGATTTTGTTTAGAGTGACTGGTGATGGTGGCTTAAACAAAAATCTTTTTTGAATAGACACAAAGATGGACTATGTTAGCCTGTAAGTGGGAAAAAAACAGCTGATCATCTTTTATGAGTGTGTAAGGGCCTTGATAAAGAAAGGGAAAAGCTTTCTGAGGAATATAAACATCTTAAGGAAACAAAAGATACATTATATTATTTAGCAAAAAAAATCAGAGAAATGGTATTAAAAAGGGTGTTGTTACATTACCTAAAGGACACAGCACAGGGTGAGAGAATATAAAAACTAAGTATTTAGGAATTATAGTTGATGGCAGCTACAGACCATTCAGTTAAGTCTGCTTCATCGTTTAAAAAATAGAAGGTTGCTGCAGGGAGATAGGGAAGAAATCTGCAGTCAGTCTTTCAGTCGGAGAGAGACTTATAGGAACAGGATGGCTCCTGTTGAGAGTCTTTGGGTTAAGTTTAGAGGTGAGAGCAACAAGGGTGGTGTCGTGGTGGGCGTCTGCTAAGGCCACCAGACCAGGAAGATGAGATAGATGAGGCTTTCTTCGGACAACTAACAGAAGTTTTCAGATCACAGGCCCTGGTTCTCATGGGGGATTTCAATCACCCTGACATCTTCTGGGAGAGCAATACAGCAGTGCACAGACAATCCAGGAAGTTTTTTGGAGAGTGTTGCAGACAACTTCCTGGTGCAAGTGCTGAAGGAACCAACTAGGGGCCATGCTCTTCTTGACCTGCTGCTCACAAAAGGGAAGAATTGGTAGGGGAAGTAGAAGTGGGTGGCAACCTGGGCAGCAGTGATCATGAGATGGTCGAGTTCATGATCCTGACAAAAGGAAGAAAGGAGAGCAGCAAAATGCGGACCCTGGACTTCAGAAAAGCAGACTTTAACTCCCTCAGGGAACTAATGGGCATGAGCCTCTGGGAGGCTAATATGAGGGAGAAAGGAATCCAGGAGAGCTGGCTGTATTTTAAAAAAGCCTTATTGCGGGCGCAGGAACAAACCATCCTGATGAACAGAAAGAATAATAAATATGGCAGGCAACTAGCTTGGCTTAACAGTGAAATCTTCAGTGAGCTTAAACACAAAAAGGAAGCTTACAAGAAGTGGAAACATGGACAGATGACTAGGGAGAAGTATAAAAATATTGCTCGAGCATGCATGGGTGTAATCAGGAAGGCCAAAGTACAATTGGAGTTGCAGTTACAAGGGATGGGAAGGGTAACAAGAAGGGTTTCTACAGGTATGTTAGCAACAAGAAGAAGGTCAGGAAAAGTGTGGGACCCTTACTGAATGGGGGAAGCAACATAGTGATAGATGATGTGGAAAAAGCTGAAGTACTCAATGCTTTTTTTGCATCTGTCTTCATAGACAAGGTCAGCTCCCAGACTGCTGCACTGGGTAGCACAGTATGGGGAGGAGGTGAGCAGCCCTTAGTGGTGAATGAACAGGTTAAGGACTATTTAGAAAAGCTGGACATGCACAAGTCCATGGGTCTAGATCTAATGCATCTGAGGGTGCTGAGGGAATTGGCTGATGTGATAGCAGAGCTATTGGCCATTATCTTTGAAAACTCAAAGCGATCGGGGACATCCCGGGTGATTGGAAAAAGGCAAATATAGTGCCCATCTCTAAAAAAAGGGAAGAAGGAGAATCCGGGGAATTACAGACCGATCAACCTCACCTCTGTCCCCGGAAAAATCATGCAGCAGGTCCTCAAGGAATCCATTTTGAAGCACTTGGAAGAGAGGAAGGTGATCAGAAACAGTCAACATGGATTCATCAAGGGCAAGTCATGTCTGACCAACCTGATTTCCTTCTATGATGAGATAACTAGCTCTGTGAATATGGGGAAACCAGTGGACGTGATATACCTTGACTTTATCAAAGCTCTTAGTACAGTCTCCCACAGTATTCTTGCCAGCAAGTTAAAGAAATATGGAATGGATGAATGGACTATAAGGTGGATAGAAATCTGGCTAGATCATTGCGCTCAATGGGTAGCAATCAACGGCTCAATGTCTAATTGGCAGCTGTTATCATGCAGAGTGCCCCAGGGGTCGGCCCTGGGGCCGGTATTGTTCAACATCTTTATTAATGAGCTGGATGATGGGATGGATTACACCCTCAGCAAGTTTGCAGATGACACTAAGCTGGGGGAGAGGTAGATATGCTGGAGGGTAGGGATAGGGTCCAGAGTGACCTAGACAAATTGGAGGAGTGAGCCAAAAGAAATCTGATGAGGTTCAACAAGGACAAGTGCAGAGTCCTGCACTTAAGATGGAAGAATTCCGTGCACCGCTACAGGCTGGGGACCAACTGGCTAAGCGGTAGTTCTGTAGAAAAGGACCTGGGGATTACAATGGATGAGAAGCTGGATATGAATCAATGGCATATTGGGCTGCATTAGTAGGAGCATTGTCAGCAGATCAAGGGAAGTGATCATTCCTCTCTATTCAGCACTGGTGAGGCCACATCTGGAGTGCTGATTCCAGTTTTGGGTCCCCCAATACAGAAAGGATGTGGACAAATTGGAGAGAGTCCAGCAGAGGGCAACAAAAATGATTAGGGGGCTGGGGCACATGACTTATGAGGAGAGGCTGAGGGAAGTGGGCTTATTTAGTCTGCAGAAGAGAAGACTGGGGGGGGGGGGAATTTGATAGCAGCCTTCAACTACCCAGGGCCGCCCAGAGGATTCAGGGGGCCTGGGGTCTTTGGTGGCGGGGGGGCCCCGCCGCCAAATTGCCACCGAAGACCCAGCACTTCGGCGGCAGGTCCCGGGGCAGAAGGACTCCCTGCCGCCGAATTGCTGCCAAAGAGCCGGAGCGGAAGAAGCTCCGGAGGCCCAGGCCCCGCGAGAGTTTTCTGGGGCCCCTGGAGCAAGGGAAGGACCCCGCTCCAGGGGCCCTGAAAAACTCTCATGGGGGCCTGGGGCAAATTGCCCCACTTGCCCCCCTCCCCCCCTCCAGGCAGCCCTGCAACTACCTGAAGGGGGTTCCAAAGAGGATGGAGCTTGGCTGTTCTCAGTAGCGGCAAATGACAGAACAAAGAGCAACGGTCTGAAGTTGAAGTGTGTGTGTGGTGGGGGGTCTAGGTTGGATATTAGGAAACACTATTTCATGAAGAGGATGGTGAAGCACTGGAATGGGTTACCTAGGGAGGTGGTGGAATCTCCATTCTTAGAGGTTTTTAAGGCCTGGTCTGACAAAACCCTGGCTGCGATGATTTAGTTGGGGCTGGTTCTGCTTTGAGCAGGGGGGTGGACTAGATGACCTCCTGAGTTCTCTTCCAACCCTAATCTCCTATGATTCCTGCAGGGCAAGGAGGAGGAAGGGGAAAGAGACACAGGACTGGAGCAAGCCCCTGTGGCTGATCCTGACAGGAGTAGGAACTGGATCTCAGGGAGAAGCTCTGGGAGGCACTGATTGTTACAAGAGCCCAGGAAGAGGCTGGGGAAAAGGCCTGAAGGAAGGCTAATGTTAGGAAGAAGTCCAAGGAGACAGTGGCAGGTGTCTGAATGAGCAGGCTGCTTCTGGCTGCTCATCCTCTTTTACCTACTCTGGAACCGCAAAATGCCTTAATTGTAACAATATAGTTATTGCATGACATCACTACAGGGCAGCGTTACAGTTATGTGTGTGCCTTAGCTGTGCATTACTCAATTAATCAAAGAAAATCACAACAAATCCACTTGAAATACAAGAAGACAAACTTCAGCTGGAGAAAAAATGAGGAAAGCATGGAAGCCAATGTAAATATCCTGAGCCTAATTCTGCAATCCTTAAGCAAGGAAAAACTTGCACAGAATATTATGGAAAGCTAATTAATTTATAATATTTATGCTATAAAGAGACTTTCAGATAAATTGTTACTAAAAATAGTCTGGTCATTGACACAGAGAAAAACACAAATAAGGTATTTTTATCACCAGGGCTGCTAATGAGATTATACTATTCATTTCCACAAAGAAAACAGGAACTAGTGTTCAATGATATCATGCAGGCTCATCGTCTGAGTATTTATACATATACAAACCTTGTCAGATTGTGTTGCCAAGTGTTTATAGCTAAGTATGAAAAGAAAGATAGAGCACCTGCATGACTTCTTTTGTTTAATGTCTATCGCCCCGATCCAGCAAACATTTATTCATATGCTTAACTTTACTATCACAAGTAGTCCCATTCAGTTCAATGTGTGTATGTTGTGACGGGTTGGATCACAGAAACCCCCTTGGGGCTGCCAACTGATGTGCCGAGACTACTTCTGCCCCTGCTTTCCTGCCCTGGCAGCTTGGGACTTCAGTGCCCTGCCTGGTTTGAGCCAGACCCGCCAGCCTGCTGCAAACCCAGACCCAGGTCTGAACCACATCCCCTAACAGCTGTAGGCTTAATTGAAAGCAGCTTAAGAAGTGTTCCTGTCTTTAACACTCAGATGCCCAACTCCCAATGGGGTCCAAACCCCAAATAAATCTGTTTTACCTTGTATAAAGCTTATACAGGGTAAACTCATACATTGTTCGCCCTCTATAACACTGATAGAGAGATGTGCACGCACAGCTGTTCCCCCCCCCCCCGCAGCTATTAATACATACTCTGGGTTAATTATTAAGTAAAAAATGATTTTATTAAATACAGAAAGTAGGATTTAAGTGGTTCCAAGTAGTAACAGACAGAACCAAGTGAATTACCAAGTAAAATAAAACAAAACATGCAAGTCTAAGCCTAATACAGTAATAAAACGGAATGCAGATAAAACCTCACCCTCAGAAGTGTTCCAGTAAGCTTCCTTTTACAGACTAGTCTCCTTCTAGTAGGTCCAGCAATCACTCACACCCCCTGTAGTTACTGTCCTTTGTTCCAGTTTCTCTCAGGTATCCTTGGGGGTGGAGAGGCTATCTCTCGAGCCAGCTGAAGTCAAAATGAAGGGGTGTCCCAGGGGTTTAAATAGACTTTCTCTTGTGGGTGGAGACCCCCTCCTCTCTCCTATGCAAAGTCCAGCTCCAAGTTGGAGTTTTGGAGTCACATGGGCAAGTCACATGTCCATGTATGACTCAGAACTTACAGGTAGCAACCATGGTTCACCTGCTGCCTTGAACGTCCTCAAGTAGACTTCTTATGTGGATTGGAGCCTTCCAAGATCCATTGTCCATTAAGTGCTTCTTGATTGGGCACTTAACTTGCACATTCCTTTCTCAAAAAGTTGACCAAATGCTTTACTAAGGCTACTTAGAAATCAAGCAAGTACACAGCCAATATTCATAACTTCGAACACAAAAATGACACATGCATACAAACAGGATGAATAGATTCAGTAGATCATAACCTTTACATAGATATGGTACATGGCATATGTAACATAAAACATTTTCCAGTTATGTCATATACATGTTCATCAGCATATTTCCATAAAGCCTTATGGGTGCAACATCACATATGTGTTACAGGTAAACTGCAAATTGATTAAATTTGCATCCAACACCAGTTAAGAAGGTGTTGCAGAAGTCAGTGAGAACAAAGGAAACATCCAAATACACATAGAAAGGTAAGACATTGGCATAGGAAATATCAAAATGAGATTTAACCTAGAATAGTGTTGGATAATACAGTGAAGAGGCCCTACACAAGTCTCTATTCGTCACTCAGACCCCACTTAAACTCTTAATGGCAGGGTTAAGTAAGGTACAAGACCTCAGCACTGGGAGGATCTCATCCATGGGGAATTAGAATTTGGGAGGGAATAATCAGTGATTCACAAAAAGGCTGTAGGGGAGAAAGCCATTAGCATTTGAACTTGAAATAAAACATGGTGGCAATTTTACTGATACAGAAGCATCGGCTACAAATACACTTGGAGCTGAGAAGGTTATTCCTAGCTTGGATAGACATATCATTGCTAGCTGTCATTGAGCTAGTGTGCTAAAAATAGTAATGTAGCTATGGGCAGCAACAAGTGGTAGTACAGGTTAGTTGCCCCAAGTACTAATCCACAGAGACCACTGCGTGAACTGAGACCCACAGCCTCAGTTCCAAGTGTGCACATAGCCTGTATGCTATGAACCAAGATAGTCTGTCTATATATGACACTTTAACACCAGAAATAGCTAGACAAGTGTGACCCTAACACCATCCCAATGCAAGAGGGCAAGGGGTTCGCTGATATCTGATAGTAAATTTCAGCCGACCTGACCAGTTCAGTGTACCCCAACTCACTACTGTCATAACCTGTATCTAAAAGGTGTCATGTAAGATATCAATAGAAAGTTAATAACATATGGATCATTAATATTATTGTGTGGTGCATGTGCAGAAGACAAATTCCAAATTTCAAACATATTGGAAATTATATTGTCAAAGTGTGCCTGCCAGGCAGGGCTAAAGTTACACTATCCTAGCATCTTAGACAAAGGAATGTGGTTTGGCAACCTGGAAGGTATTTCCAAGGTACTTTAAGAGGCAATGGGGATGTAAATTATATATAGAAGGGAAACAGGACTATTGAGATGGCAGGAGGAGGAGACTGCAGGGAACAGATCAATATGCATTTTAGCAAACACCAGTGCGAAGAAGAAGCCAGCATGAAACTTCCTTGAGCAGGACACTCCATGTTACCTATCTCACATCTCGGATCAGTTTTACTTTGGGTGGTAATCTACAGAATAATCTATTTCAAAGGTTCATTTGGGCTATAAAGAGAGGGGAGAAAACCCCAAGTTTCTTTCACTTAAGACAAAGGAACAGGACACTTTGTGGGAGATCCTGGCAAGAGGAATAGGTCAGCTATCTTGATAGAAGATAGTTTGGTAAGGAAACTACCTTGAACAAAGGCCATAGCATTTTTTGTTGTCTTAGCCTCCAGAAAGCATTTTTCACTTTTATTTGCTGGTAACCATTTCTAATTCTATCCTTTATACTTGAACTAACTTAAAATCCTATCTCATTTTGTAAATAAATTTGTTTTACTTTTTAATCTAAACCAAACCAGTGTTGTTTGTTTGCTTTAAAGTGAATGTTAGTTCCAGTTAAAGTTGCAAGCTACTAGGTATTGTATCTTTAAAGGAACAAATTAACTTTTATATCTCTCTGAATGGTCCAGGAGAGAGATGGATAATGCAGAGCATCTAGTTGTGGGAAAATGTGGGACTTGGGGGTGGTGGAGTCATCTTTCCTGGTGTAACCAAGGCTGGTGGAGGCCAGGGTGTGGCAGAGATGTAATGGGAAGTTTCTGGAATCAGAACTGCCGAGTCAGAGCTGCTTAAAGACACTCAGTGCCTTCTTGTATGCTGTCTGGAAGCATCCAGACAAGAGAACTAATGCAGCATAACATTTTGAGGCACTCGGAGTTACAGGGCAGGTAGTGACACAACCCCTCACTGATCTGGATTGTACCCCGGAAGGTGACAAGAAGTTGTGTAGAATTCAAACAAGTTTAACAAGAATAAAGTGGCCAAAGAGATTGACCAAATAATGACTAATGCAACTGCAAGTATTTTAAGATTGTAAAATGAAGAATTGTTTACTGTGGCCTTACATGAAGTGATAAGAGAAATGGGATGAAACTGGGCAAAGGAAAGAATATCACTGAGGTCTATTAGACTGTAAAATAATCTCTTAAGGAAAGTGGTGGAAACCTGACTGCTTGTGCCATCCACAATTATACTGGGTAAAATTCTGCATTGCGTTGGAGATAGAATGAGCGATCTCAAGTTTCCCTGCTTCTAGAAAAGTTTTATATTGTTTGGGGGGAGATCCTGCAGTCCTCTTGTTAGGGTGACCAGATGTCCCAATTTTATAGGGACAATCCTGATTTTTGGGTCTTTTTCTTATATAGGCTCCTATTACCCCTCACCCCCATCCCGATTTTTCACACTTGCTGTCTGGTCAACCTACCTCCTGTAGACAAACCTCTTACTGACTTTATTTCATATTACTATGTCTCTAATGCATCCATAGGCTTAGTAGCTGGATGCCTTTGTCCCCAGTACCAACCAAATCCTCAGCAGATGTAAACCAGAATATTTCCTTTGACTGCAGTGGAGTGATGCCAGTTTATGCCAGCTGAGGATATGGCCCTTAACACAAGGTCCATCAGCCTGTTATTGATTTCAGCCCAGAATGGAGGCTGAAATAGCAAGGAATGCTGGGAAAGGGAGTAAAAATAGTTTAAAGAAAAACCTACCTCTTTCTCTGAAGAGACATTAGCCACTGAAGAGGTGTAGTGCATTATGACTCTCTTCTATGCAGGAGCAGGAACACTTTGTATGCCTTTCTGCAAAGGGAACTACCCAGAGAAGTTACTGTTTCCTGGAAACCATCCTTGCCTGCTTCAGGAACCCCAGGGAAAGGGGGATTTGTGGACATTGACCCCAGCCTGAAGTATGGAGCTGAGATCAGTGGAGTCTGGGAAGGAAGTTGTCTTTACTCTGGATTCTGTTTGGTTTCTCTTAACTTTTTAGAGGCAAAAAGTGCAGGGATTGAACAGACGTAGCTGCCCAGGTAACCCTGGGTAGGACAGAGGAGGAATTGAGCACACCAGTCCAGTCTTGTGTATTGTTGATTCTTTATGTTGTATATTTGTTGTTCCTGGAAGAGGAAGAGTTTCTTGGTTGTGGCATGAGGGCTAAATCATGCTACCAAGAAGAGGAAAGTTGAAGCAATGGCCTCACCTGATGCCAGGGAGGTAAGCCCTGCTATATTCCCCTAGACCAAAGTTTTCAAACTTAAATGCCTAAAGTTAGGCATTTAACTCCAAGACGTCTCCAGATGGGCTTTTAAAATAAATGGAGGCACCCAAACTTAGTTGTCACTTGTGAATCTTTTAGCCCTGGCTTCTCCCTGAAAGCATTAAATGCTAAGATTTATCTTGAGATTTCCTTAAAGAGCTGTCATGAGGGTGCATAGACCCCATCCTACCACAGCTAATAAGGGGTTAACAGGTAGGCTAGCTATCTCAGCTGTGGCTAAGTGCTGACCCAGCAACAGCTGGGAGAGAAGGCTGCAGATCAGAGGAGAGGGGTGGCTGCTAGAGAGACTAAGGGACTGAATGGAGATGCCTTCAGCAACAGACTGGCAGGAAGCTGCCTGGGAAGCTAGATTTCCAGAGAGAGTCCATTAGAGAATGTGATTCTGGAAAAGGTTTACAACTCTATGGCTATGCTGCAAAACATCCCTGCGGCAGTGGAGGGGGTTGGGGGGTGAGTTTTTGTTTTTGTTTTTTTGCAGTGTAGACATACCCTAAGAGAGGTGAGGTTGCAAGCAAACCGGAGAAGCACAAGGGATTGTGAGGAACTGGTCCCAGCTGCTTACTGCAGAGCCCCGGCACCTAGAGTGGCTGGGTCTGGGTTCCCCTATCATCCCCACCAAAACAGCTAGTGAAACCCCTTGGAACAAAAGGGTCAGGACTCTGCAGGTGCCTGGAATTATCAGCCCTTCAGTAGGATCATTGAACTCCTGGTCTATCAGATTTGTTATTGCCCCAGAAGAGGAGAGACTATAAATGATCTTGCTGGAGTCATAGGAGGAAGCCACCTACACATAGCTGGAGTGGCGGAAATTGAGGCAGGGTTGCCACGACACCACGCAGCCATGGCTGGCAAAGGCACACGCAGAGGTGCTCTTCTATTCAAAAACATTTTTCCATAGAACTTTTTTTATTAGTACTGTAATCTCCTTAAAGAAATGGCCAATGTACTTTATTTCTGTATATGCTTGGTAATATCTCTTGCTTTATGTAGTTGCCTTAAGGAAAAACAGCTGTTCTTTCCAATTAGATTACTCTACTGAAGCTTAAAATCAATGTTTGATGTCTCCTGAAGAACAAAAAATCCCATATTTCATCCCTCTTGTGTTCAAAAATATAGTGCACCATATGTTGTATTTTATAATTGAAAAGGAATCTAGTTTGATTCGTTTCAGAATGTAGTAGGGATGCTCTCTCACATGGCTCTGTTCTGCAAACCTCCTACTTGGGTATTTCTCAAAATGGTAATTTCTCAAAATGAGAAATGCCGATTCCCAATATTTAAACTTTTATTTAAGGAGAACTGCCTTGTGGAGGTGTTTCTTTCAGAAATGGCCTTTCAGTGACTTTGGGTAAACTCAGATAAAAACAAAAACCCCAGTAATAAAATAACTTGTTTGTTTTAATGCTGAATATTTTATACAGCTTTTTTATCTTTGGTGTTTTGATTATAACGTTCTCAACAGATGCTATTTTCTGAAAAATGGCTGGCTTTATATTGAAAGAGGTTTTAAAATTCTGTTTCTGGCGGTTAACGAATATTTTAGCTGATGTCACATGTGGTTGTTGTTTTATTTCTGAAGTGCTGTACTGGCTTTTGTAAGAATACAGGGGACATTCCCAATTTAGATTTGAATGACAAAAAATATCAGAGTACTTGAGCATAATTACATTTGACTAGACAGCATGGATCTCTTCTGTTCCCTATTTCCTTCAGAGATGGAAAGGAAAGTTTGTCATATAGTGACACACAGTCCTATATCATAGTCCCTATCCATTTAACTGTCTAGAAGCAAGGAAAGACATACCTTTTGAAATACTTAGTTTTAATAGATTTAATATGTGTTGCTGATGAAAAATTAGATAGCTAGAGCTATACAAAAGCTATTCATCCTTAGGGCTACTCTAACATCCACTGGCTGGTAGTAAGTCCCCTTGCACTCCCAGAATAGTAAACATATCTTACAGTAAGAGACTAAGGAGCTCAATCTGTTTAGTTTATGAAAAACATGACTGAGAGGTGACCTGGTTATGGTGAAGAAGTACTTTCACCAGGAAAAAATACGGGTACTAGAGGGCTCTTTAATCTAGCAGAGAGGCGTAACAAGCACCAAACGCTGGGAGTTTAAGACAGACAATTCAGATTTTATAAGGCACACTCTTATAACAGGATGGGTGATTCACCATTGGAACATACTGCCAAGGGAAATGGTGGATCCTCCATCTCTTTTGAGGTCTTCAAGTCAAGACTGGATGCCAGCTACCCTTGCAGTGTAGATATAACCTAAGAGAGGTGAGGTAGCAAGCAGCCTGGGGAAGCAGCAAGAGATAGAATCATAGACTTTAAGGTCAGAAGGGACCATTATGATCATCTAGTCTGACCTCCTTGCACAACGCAGGCCACAAAATCTCACCCACCCACTCCTGTATCAAACCCCTAACCTATGTCTGAGCTATTGAAGTCCTCAGATCATGGTTTAAAGACTTCAAGGTGCAGAGAATCCTCCAGCAAGTGACCCGTGCCCCACGCTGCAGAGGAAAGTGAAAAACACCCAAGACCTCTGGTCCCAGCTGTTTACTGGAGCATCCCTGGCCTGGAACCTGGACTGGATGGGCCTGGTCCCTGCTAGCAGATGAAGCCTGGTGGAGCAAGGGCCAGCTTGGTGCTGAGCCACCTCGCTGCCCAGCAGCAACCAGGATGAGTAAGGAGAATCTCAGGAGCCAGCAGCAGGGCAGGTCTGCAGAGGCCCTGTATGGTGTGTGGACAGAGTCTGTCCTGAGTGCAGCCAGAGCCCCTTGAGCCCCATCCCTGGTGAAATGGTGGTGAGTCTGTCTCTCACCAGTGCCCATGAGCAGAACAGGGGTTGGTGCCAGCGAGGAAGGCAGGGAGCGACTGAGGGAGAGAGGGAAGGGGCTGCAAAAGAGGAAGCCAGATACTGACACCACCACACAGCTTCCTGCACTCCCAGTCCCCCTGCCATAGAACCCCCAATAACCCCCTCCCACAGCCCCTCAATCTGTCCCTCCCACAGAGCCCACTTAACCCCAAATAACCCACCCAGCCCCCTGTTAAGCCTATCCAAATCCTTGCTAGCCCATCCCCAAATAAATACAGCCCAACGCTCTCCCACCCCGCAAATAAACCCAAACCCCACAAAACTTCCTTCTGCCACAGCCTCCATTCATACTACCTCTAAGCCACCCCATCTCCCCAAATAAACCCACTGGACCCACAACCCCTAAAGAAATGACCCCATAAAACATCACCCTGCCAAAACCCTCCTTCCTGTCCCCAAAACCCCACATCCCCACCCCCAAACCTTTCCCCACCACTGTGCACTATCCCCCAAACTCCATTCCTCAATAAATCCACCTCTTAAAACCTCCCCTCTTGCCCCCCATTCCCAAACCACTTCCCTCTTCCCAACCTCCCTCTTCACCTCTTCTCTTCCCTCCCCTCCCATCCCCCCATGGCTCCACTGCCACTTACTCTCCCCATGGCCCTTCTACTGCCCCCAACACCCAAGTCCATCTACCCTGCAGATCACCCCAAATTTCCCCAACTCCTGGATGCACCAACCCCCCTCTACCTTCTTCAACTGCTCCAGTCCCCCCACAAGGCCCTGCCCTCACCCCTTTAGCCCTGACAGCAGCAGCCCAGCTTCCTTTTGGAGCATTATACACGGCTGGTGACCCTTTTTCCCCTTCTTGTCTTCTTTGGGTGGCCAGGTGGCTAGCTCCCCCCATTATTCAGAAGAGCCCATCACAGCACATCTGCGAGCAGCAAGAGCCAACAGGCTGTAGCAGGGAGTCAGGTACAGCCCCACAGGACAGGAGTGAGGTAAGGGTGGGGTGGGCTCGCTCTCCAATCCCCCCTTTCCTCAGGGCCTCCCCTCCACACCATACCAGCATAGAGACAATGACCCCCAGACATGCCCAAGAGTGGGCCCTGATATTTTTATTCCCCAAGAATATTTTTACTAGCCATCCATGGTTCTACAGATGGTCTAATGGTTCATTCTGGCTTTAAAGAAATCTGAGTGTGCCCCATTACCACCTGGCATGCCCTGGAGGGAACTAGGAGTGGGTGGTGTACAGCATGCAAAGCCAGCTGGGGATTCCCCTCTGCAGGAGAATTCCCAGCAGATCTCTTTGGGCAGCGTCCTGACCTCTTTATAAGGAATTTCCTGAGGCACCAGCTCTTGCCAAAAGAGAGGAAAACAAACTTGGCATTTCTAGGGCAAACCCTTTTGGCGTTATGAGAAACCAAAGATACAAAATCATCTCATCTGTAAGTCTCCTCTCTCTCAAATGTCTCTTACAATCTGCCTCACACTTCAGATTATTTTTTAACCCTAGCATAGGCTTTAATTTATGTGAAAATGCAGGTGATTTAGTTCTGGGATAGCTAGAGTTTAGTAGCAGGGATTAAGATAAGCTTAAAATGGAAAGTCAATTTCAATCATGAATATAGAGGAGACTAGTGTCTCTCTGTAATCAGAGTTGTAATCGCAGCTCCCACTGGCTGTGGTTTGCTGTTCCCAGCCAATTGTGGCTGCAAGAAGCACATTCCTTGGCCCACGCCGCTTCCCGCAGCCCCCATTGGCTTGGAACAGCGAACCGTGGTCAGTGGGAGCTGCGATGGGCCAAACCTGTGGATGCTGCAGGTAAACAAACCGTCCTGTCCCGATTTCCCTGACGGGCTGCATGCCAAAGGCTGCCAATCCCTGAGTTACAATTAGGGTTCCTAGACAGCCTGATAGGAGGGGCTTTGTCTTATATAGGCAACTATATACTCCCCCTCCCTGAAAAAAAGTCTCAGTTTTTCACACTTGCTATCTGGTCACCCTAATTATAATATTTCATTCATATTTTAGAGTTAGTTTGCATTCCTTTGAATATTCACTTGATTGCTTTATATAAATGTATTTTAAAAAGCATATCTTACAAACATTATTCACTGGGAGGTGGGAGGGGTGTAGAAATCCCTCTGCTTCCAAAATGCAAAGTAGGGGATTACACTTAAACATGCTGTGATGCAGAATATCAGCTACCACCAACAAAATATACTTTTATAGCCTCTATCTCATGTGGCCTTCCTTCAGAAGCTCAGCATTTTATAAATGCATGTGTCCTGCTACTGGCAGGAATCTATTAATCATGTATTGGGTACTCACCAAAATAGTTTTGAGACTTTATTATTTTTTTGGAACAAATCCCTGAACAATTTTGAGTTAAGTCTCTATAGAAATAGTGTCTTTGAAACAATCTTTAAAACTGAAACCTGGATTATATGGTGTATGGCATATTAAACAGACACAATGGCTACTCTGATTCATTTAGAGATATCATAATAGCCGAAGAATGTAATGGCTGCCAAACTTCATAGTCATCTATTTTTTTCCTAATAAATAGGCCAGTAAATCTGCTTCAGCCTCCTGACAGCATTTTACATGCAGGACAAACAGCGTTACATGACTCAGCTTTTTGTTTTTAAGCAATTCTCTGAAGCCCCTGCTGACCAGGCACAATAGGCTAAGAAGGTCAGAGGTCCTTCTTCCTCTAGTCACTGTGCAGGAAGCAGACTTAATGCCGCAGTTAGCAGTCCCTGACAGTAAGCCCTGGTCTACACTGGGGGGGGATCGATTTAAGATACGCAACTTCAGCTACGAGAATAGCGTAGCTGAAGTTGACATATCTTAGATCGACTTAGATTGACTTACTTCGCATCCTCGCAGCGCAGGATTGACAGCCAACGCTCTCCCGTCGACTCTGCTTCCACCTCTCGCCCTGGTGGAGTTCTGGAGTCGATGGGAAGCGTGTTCGGGGATCAGTGTATCACGCCTAGATGAGACTCGATATATTGATCCCCGATAAATTGATCACTACCTGCTGATCCAGCGGGTAGTGTAGACATACCCCTAATAAAGCAGGTAGTTGTGTATAAGAGAAAACGGCAAGTGGGTCCATGAGTGGATGGATTAAGGAATGGCCAGGACACTAGGGAAACAAAAATCCACCCTGTACACATCTAGTAACAGCAGATTCAGAGCATGCTCTCCCTGAGCACCAGAGGCCTTCTGTCTGCCTCTAGCTATCAGTGCCTACACCTCAGGATTAGTGCCCAGAAAATCCTGGCCTAGTGCTCTGTTCTTAGGCCACTAGACTATGCCTCCTGCTAACACACTAATGGCATGTAGCATGGAAATCTCAGTGGCTCCTGTCATTCTCTTGCTGCAACTTAATTCCAATATATTGACTTTTATTTAGAATCTGTTGAGCACAGCTCCTTTCCAACAGGTGAGGGAAAAATTACTCTACTTTCAAACCCATTTACCCAGCCATCATAAACCATCATACCACCTACAGAAAGTCCCCTTTCATTCCAATTAGCAGCCATGATTGTGCAGCTTAAAGTTTCTTTCGTTCTTTCTTGTTCATTTACTTTTGAAAGATTGTTACACTGCAGCATCAGCCACATCTCTATCAATCACATCACTATAGGGTATACGTCTGTCTGGTTTTAGGCAGGGTCACCACACAGAGGGAGCTCTTAAAAGGGTGCCTTTCAAAGCCCACCTTTGAAAGGATAGCTTTTAAAATTGCACTTGTACAACAGCTTCTATCTGAGATCTTGACATGCTTCATAACTTCCTTCTTTGGGAGGCAGGGCTGGCCTTCACATGAGGTGAACTGAGGTGGCCGCCTCAGGTGCCATATTGTGGGGGGTGCCACTAGGACCCAGAATGTAGAAAATTATGTCTGCTGCTGGTGCATATGTATTCTCTCTGCTCTAGATGCACAGAGATGGTGGAGTGCTGTGCTGGAGGAAGGAGGGCACAAGAGACATAACAGGCAGGCAGGAGAAAAGATGAGGGAAAAACAGAAAGCAGCAGGAGCTGCAGGGAGAGAGAGGAGAAGAGCCTCTTATGTACCTCTCTAGCACCCCCAGGAGCCTGGACTGATTAACACCAGCTTCTCAGGGAGCTTCCTGTTTCCTGCTGCTTCCCTGAACCCACTTGAGGAGAACAAGCAGTCAACTGAAGTAGTAGGAGCCAGTTAGACCCTTAAGACGCTGATATCTTCCCTCACTCAGGCCCTACTACCAGCCTGCTTCTTTGTCCCCTTCAACTGAGTGAGAGCCACTATAGCTGGCACAGAACAGCAGTCATGAGTGAAAGAAGAAAATGCCCCTCTGGGGCAGCATTCAGAAAAAGCAAGCAAGCAAAGGAAGCTTTTCTATCTAAGCAGGAAGAAGCTCTCCTGAGATACATAGGCACAAATGTTCACGGTGATACAGCCCCAGTGAGGATGTGAATGATGAGGAGATGCCTGATCTTCCAGTTAGTCAGAGTGCAGGTGATCTGGCAGCTACTGTAGCATCCATATCTCCATCTCAAATAGATGTAACAATGCACATTCCTGAAAAGTATAGATCAGAGAAAAGTGTGGTAGAGGTGCAAGAAACAGCTGCTGCTGAGTTTAGTTCCTTAAGTCTAGATAATCCAGGACTGTGGACCCACTTGAGCAGTAGCCTGAGGGACTTTCTTGTACTGCACGGGCCACAGCAAGTGAAAAACTTCATGTTCCCCAAAGACAATGAAAATAGAAGTTTCCATCCAAGGCATTACTGGCGTGAAATCTCCAATGGTGACAAAGTGGAGAGGCCATTGCTTATGTACTCAAAACCCCAGAATGCTGCATACTGTTTTTGTTGCAAACTCTTCCAGTCTAATGTTCCAGCTACATTGGTTTCTACAGGAACAAAGGACTGGAAAAATCGGTCTAGAAATCTGGCAAGACATGTGAAGGCAACAAATCACCAGAGAGCATTCCATAGGTGGAAAGAGCTTGAGATGAGACTAAGGTTAGAAACCATCATAGATGATCAGCATCAAGAGAAGACTGCACCAGAGTCCGAAGGCATTTTTAGTGCACAGTAAGTGAGTCTGCATCAGGAGTTAGTGTGGAGTAGTTACTATACTGTAAATTCACACCCTGCTAACTTCTCCATTTAGACAGGCCCTTAATAGATGGGCACTGGGAGAAATTCTGCTTGTTTTGGGTAAGATTCCTACTAGAACATAAAACAGAAATTTACTCCTGTACAGAGGCCCAGCAGCATGCCTATATGCCACTCTAGCCTTAGTTTGAGAGCTTAAGTGGGACTTACCAAGTGCTGGCCCTGTGCTCTGAGGAGAATGTCCCATTCAGTATTAAGGTATGAAATAACTATATCCTTAAACATATCAAACTTCTTATTGTTTCTTCGGATCTCCTCTGGTACCATGGATGGATTCTGAGAGCCCATTCTCAGGGCAGTGATCACAGGCTGAGCAGACCACAGATTCATTAACAAAAAAAGGAATCAAATAGAAGAAATAAACCAATCTGCCACTTAGCCTGAAGGGATGAACTGTGCAATCTGTGACTGCATTTGGGGTGGGGGGGGGAGAGAAGCATCATGCTGAGGCACTAATGATCTATAATGAAATAGTTCTTCACACCTGCACATGGCAGGCCTCTACTTGTGGGAAATACAGTATCACTGCTGCTATTTATTTTAGAAACCCTACACATACAACAGTATATCTAGTCTGTTTTCTTCTAGCTGCATCCAAAGACTAAATTTGACCCTTTGTGAATATTGCATGTAGATTTTAATATTGCAGCTGGCTTTTCTCATGTTTGAAATTTTCTAATGACTGGGCACCAGCTGTTCAACTAATCTCACTGACTTTTAAAGTCAAACAGCTGCAGCAGTCTTTAAAGTAGGCTAATTATGACATCCTTCCTGCTACTTTAAAATCCTGCCTGCATACTATGCTCTTCAGATATAGAAAGATTATGCTATAGACCAGTGGTTCCCAAACTTGTTCCGCCGCTTGTGCAGGGAAAGCCCCTGGCAGGCCAGGCCGGTTTGTTTACCTGCCGTGTCCGCAGGTTCAGCTGATCGTGGCTCCCAGTGGCCGCGGTTCACTGCTCCAGGCCAATGGGAGCTGCTGGAACCGGCAGCCAGTATGTCCCTCAGCCCGCACTGCTTCCAGCAGCTCCCATTGGCCCGGAGCAGCAAACCGCGGCCACTGGGAGCCGTGATCGGCCGAACCTGCGGACGCGGCAGGTAAACAAACCAGCCTGGACCACCAGGGGCTTTCCCTGCACAAGTGGTAGAACAAGTTTGGGAACCACTGCTATAGACAAATCAAAGCTATTATCAATATAAAGGTGAGAGTGAACTTTATTTCCTATTTCCAGTCACCTGTTCTGGGATGAGGTTACTCTTTCTTCCGATTTCTCACAGAAATGTGGTTTAATAAAAGGATTTAAGCAGTGCAGACGGAACATTAAATTTAATCTCAGAATTAGCCATTAGGTTGAGGATCTTGGTGGGGTGGGGAACCAGGCTTAATGTACTGCTGTCTAAGGTTTGCTGGCCAACAAATGTGCATCCATCTAGAGCATACACTGAAATGCGGAAGAATATTCATCCTAACTGACAAAATAGTGTTAGATGTACCATCAGCCCACATTCTTTTTATGGGGAGTTCCTACAGGATGTCCCATTTTTCCCTTTGTTTTTCTCAAAGGCCCTATTTGGTGTCAGTCTATTACTGAGATGACCAAGGAAGGCTGAATACAGCTCCCTCTGGACTCTGTCCAAGCTGTGTTTGGCTGTAGTATGGGGAAAATTCTATGACTCTGAAGCCTGGCAGAAGCAGAAATGCTAACTGGTAAAGTAAGAGTCAGGTTTGCTGTCCACTGGACAAGGACTACAGGTGAGGTAGTGAGCAGGCTGAGTGACATCAGGCACAGCAGTGAACTGCCAGTCAGAGGAAAGGGTAGCTAGAGGGCCTGAGAGGAGTGCCGAGAAGAGGAAGAGTTGAGGCGTTACAGAACTGACCTATCAGTCAGAAAGGAGAGGGGAAGAAGCAACAGAGATGAGCTGCCTGTTGGGGCAGGGGCAGGTCTTGATGTCACTGTATGAGTAATACCTTGAGAGATGCGGGTGAGACCAGAGAAAAGTGTGTTGCAGAGCATCTGTTTGAATGTGGTGTGTGCTTGTAACTCTGAGCAGAGCACTTATTGAATAGAGAGGGAAGAGAGACAGTTAAACTGAGAGTGACAATATCTTAATTTTCCATCCAACCCCAGAGTAAGCTGTTTACCAGTTTTTAGAGCTTTGCAGGTTTAGCAGCAGCTGCAGCAAGATGCCTTTTAATTTAATTTTAAAACCAATGTTTACACGTACAAATTATTTATCTGTTTATCCAATCTGTGCCCAAGCTTGGTGGTTTGCACCGCTAAATGGCTGCGTCTCCAAAATTTGCAAGCAAATTGATAAAGAACTTGACATTTGACCCCAAATGCCTTTGCATTTGCCTGGAAATTTTCTTCACCAAAATTTAGTTAAGCGCCTCTGCTGAATTTCTAACATACTGTATTCTAGTTATTTAGCAGATTTCTCTGATATTTTTATAGCAAAAGAAAGAAAGAAAGACCTGTAATTCCATCCTTGAGTGCCAATACTATTTGTGCTTGTTCCATCATTATAAGTGAAGACAATGAGACTACTAGCATGCATGCTATTTGGCAAGAATTGGAATTGCGGAATTGGGCAAAAGTTTGGAGAAGATGAGAGAATCCCATGCTAACTTTCAAAATCAGGACACTTGATTAAAAATTGAATTGGACAGGTGATTTTTCCCCCCCTATCACCAGAGAAGAGATAATCTTTTGTTTAAACTCTTACTGTTTTGTTAAAGATAAACACTTTAAGGGTCTGATTTTGCCACCCTTGGTGTCCCAGAACACTAATCAGCATGTATAAAGATGACAGAACTAGGCCTTAAATGATAGTGCGGTAACCTTTTCTTTATTTTAAATTTAGATGCTAAGGTGCTATACAATGAAATCAAGCTATGGTCAACTTGAAAAATCTCTTGAAATAGCTTTTAAACAACCACAAAACACTACCTTTTAGCATACCCTAAATTCTGTTGATATGGTGATTTTGATAAAGCACTTGCACTAGTGTTCCAGAAATTGAATTGCCATCCTATTCATTGCTGAACTGATAGCTGTAGGATGCTTGTATGTGTTGCATACAAATACTGATCCTTTGTCTTGCTGCTAAAAAGAAATGGCCATTAAAAATTAGTCCATTCTTATGGTAATATTGGGTCATTTTTATTGTCTTATAATAACTTTGTTCAACTGTACTTTTTTGTAAGTTGCTGCACCCCTCCATCAGAAAGATTTTTTAACAGATTTATCTGGAACTGTTATATTTTCACAACTATATTCAAGAATTTGCTCATATTTCTGTAAAATGTAAACTGACAGCTGCCTTAAATAACTTTGGGATATGAGTATACAGACTGTCAGACCTACCATGTATGGACGACACAATAATCCTTTCTCTGAGGTGTAATTTATGCCCTTTATTCATATTTGTACATATGGTGAGCATTTCAAGATGCAGAAGTCTAATGCCTGGTACTTCATGTATGTCAGTTCGCTAGCCTGCACACAGCCGGCGCTGACAGCTAGCTAGCTCAGGTCACAACCTAAAGGAAGTGTTAAGTGTACCAATTCACTTGTTAGAACAGAATAAAAGGGGATGTTATCATATTACATGCACATGGCATGTGCCTGATAATCACACTTGCTTTAGATGCATGGAAGCTAGTGAAATGATGATATTGTCTTCCCCTGTTTCCTGTGATCGCTATCTTTGTACTTAATTAGATCAAAGATGTATTAGGATAAGAATTTACTTGATGTGCAAACTTCCTGAAAACCAATGGATGTTACCTGTATTGTTTTAACTTATCCATACTTACAATATTAAATAGCCAGCAACTGCATTATGTATATCACTGTAACTGAATTACTTGTGTATGCATAGGAAGTAGAATGTTAATTTCAAAGCAAGTAGTCCTTGATGTGGTGACCTTAGGTAAAAGACTCAAAACACATTCTTCATCAAAAGAAAAGCCCACGCTGTGAGTGCAAGCATTGCCTGGCTGCTTTTCAGGGGAGACAGGTATAAAAGTATGCCCCTGGGAATTATCCTTCATCTCTGGACTGATGAATTCTGACATGATGGAATTCTGAGCAATTGGACCGAGATCCCTAGACCCTTTCTAGGAAACCCTGACAGATTATTGGAAACAAGCAAATTACTACAACTCTGCTATCATATTAGACTTACAAACTTTGATTCACCTGTAATGTATTTTACCTGCTTTAACCTGTCAATAACTCTCATTTCTTTTTTCTTAGCTGATAAATCTTTAGTTTAGTTTACTAAAGAAATAAGTTTCAGCATTGTCTCTGGTGGGATCTGAAGTATACCTTGACCTGGTGTAAGTGACTGGCCCTTTGGGGCTGGGAGTGACCGAATGTGTGATTAAGTCCAGTTTGTTAATATAGGCTGGAGTGTCTAAGGGAACTGGCTGTGCCTCCATGATAAGCTAGTACAGTGATCCAGGAGCACACATTTGTTGCTGATTTGGTTAAACCTAATTATAGAGTATACCAGCAGTCTGGGTGTGTCTGCCCTGTTTTCTGACAGTGCCAATCTCAGGTCAGACAATCAGCTGTGACCCATTCCAGGCACCGTGACAGAAGCCATTTTGAGTTGGTGTCAGTGAGAATCAAAAGTTGACAGCACACCTACATCAAATACTGCAGAGTTCTGGAAATGTTCTTGGAAATTAAGGCTGTCCTTGAAACTTCCTTTCTCATTCCTATCCTCTTCTTGACCTCTCCTTTCTTCTGAACTTTCATTTTTAACCTATCTATCCCTTCTCTATAAGGTGTTTTGCCAATTTGTCCTGACCTCACTTTGGACCAAATACTTCTTCCACTGAAGTTAATGAGTAGGGCCAGGGGTGGCTCTAGCTCTTTTGCTGCCCCAAGCACGGCAGGCAGGCTGCCTTCAGCGGCGCGCCTGCAGGAGGTCCCCGGTCCCATGGATTCTGTGGCATGCCTGCGGGAGGTCTGCCGGTCCCGCGGCTTTGGCGTACCTGCCACCAAATTGTCGCCAAATCCATGGGACCAGCGGACCTCCCGCAGGCAAGCTGCCGAGACCGGCAGGCTGCCCCTCGTAGCTTACCGCCCCAGGCACGCGCTTGGAGTGCTGGTGCCTGGAGCCACTGCTGAGTAGGGCAGCCCATAGTACCCTTCAAGTTCTTGATATTTGTATTTCATCCTTCTGTAATATCTCACTTCAAAATGGCCTTTTTAGGGAGGGGAAAGACTTGGCCTTACAGAGTGTTTAATATCTAAAATTTTAAACTTGTTGGCAATTTCAGGCTTAAAACTTCTTGTCCTGAACTGTGGCAAGTGCCTTCTGACTCAGGTATTTGCAGACTGCACAGTTCCCTGCCTTCACTGTGTTATTCCCAGCAGAGACAAGCTACCCAAACACACCTAACTGCCTTTTCTGTAGAGACAGTTAATGGGTGTAATTGCTACAGTTACAAATGATCCACACAGAATTTCCTATGCAAGCCTGTTCTATTAAGGTACAACTATTACAAGGAAAGCATATTGAAGACAATAAAAGAACCTGCACAGGTACTAATAAGCTTACCAAAGTTCATCCTTACTCTTACATGGGCTATGACAGGAACAGTCCTTCAATACCCCACCACAGGGGTTTCCTTTGTGGTCACAAGTTCATCACAACTTCAGCTCAGAACGAGCACCCAGTCTTATGGGGACTCAATAGGCCAAGTCCTTCCAAGCCTACCCTAAGGTTTGGGGCTCTTCATGGGCCAGGAGTCCTGTCCATTTTCTGGATCAGATAGAAGGTCCTGAGCCAGTTTAAGACCAGCCTATTTATCCACAACCCCTTTCTTTTTTCTGTTGATCCCTGGAGAATCCACTTCGAACTGGTATATGCACACCTCTTCAGAGGATGGCTTCAAAAGGCTGATAAAAGGAAGCACATTAGCACCTCCCTCCTACTAGAGAAGTTACATATAATTCCACAACAACACATACACAATTGCATTTTTAATGCAATGGACCCCCAAAGATATTCAACTTAATTCAATGTTTAACTTAATTCAGTCAAGTTCATCTTAATTCCATAAGGTTTGTCCAGGACATTACAGGATACTGTCAGCTTGTCACACTTCTACCTTACAACAGCAGACCAAGTCAATATGTACCTTCCACTGTTGTTTTTTCTTTCTCTCACTTTATTACATACCAGTTATTAACTGGAAAGCTATGAAATAGCAAATCAGAGTTATAGGGAAATAATGAGAAAGCAAAGTATAGTCCACAAGAAAAGTTGATAAGCACTTTCTATTGTGTTTGGGAAAAATAAAATGTCACTGTTCAGGGTGTAAAGTTAAGGACCTGTGCAAGTCCTCTCAGGATCAGAGACTAATGGGCCTGATTCTTTCCTTGCACAACTTAACTCCTGCTACATCTACTCTATCACCAGGGGATTTGCAGCCTGTGTGCGTGTACTTGTGCTAGCTTTAATCTAGCTAGCTCACTAAAACTAGAAGTGAGGACATGGCAGTGCAGGCCACATAAGTGTATCCGGGGGGGTAGTGGGCTTGTACAGCTCTTGCTGATGCCTGCACCCCTGCATCCTCCCTGCTATTTTTGTTAGGCTAGCTAGATTAAAGCTAGAGCAGGTATGTCTATACAGCCTGCAAATCACATAGTCAGCTACAGAGCAGACGTATCTGCCACTGACTTCAGTGGCGTTTCCCAAGTGTAAGAGCAGAGACCCAGACCTATTTCTTTCTCTCTCTGATTTATTTAACAATTTCAGTTTTTTTGGTGGGGAGGTGGAAGGAGAACACAAAGTAACACATTATTTTAAATTAGCTATTTTATGCCATAATTCTCCTGCTAGGATGATGTTTGCTAACACACATTGAGATGAGAGATGGTAAATATAATTGTGTCCATTTGTTTAAAGTTAGTTTAATGACTCCATCAAGGCTTCCTGATTTTGACATTCATGGTCAATGGGTTCAGTGCATTGACTGCTCAGTTTGTTGACTTTGAGAAAATATTCACAGGACTGAATGAAACATATTTGAAATATCTTCTAATAAACAGGCTTTGTGTTTAAAACTATTAAATCAATTTGTACTCAGTAAAATCTTTCAAGAGAAATATTTTTTCTACTATTGGCTCCTATTGCTTAGTAAAATAAATTACGAGAAAATGCAATTATTGTAGCATAAGACATGATGAGAGACTACAAAATGTATCGACCTGTTATAACAGTGTTAGCCCAGTGCATCAATTTTTAGTGGCTTCATTATCATAATAGTTTCTGTTCTTAACAAGCCACTGTAGGTAACTGTAAAACAAAATCAATTAGTAGCTGAAGAAAGCAGTTTTTCAAAGCTTGGTCTCTTCACTTTTACCATCCATTAACATAATCACGGTGCCTGTGTTGTGTCTACTTCTGCAGTTATCAATGGTGTAATCTAGGAACCAATTTTATGAAGTAATATTTGTGTTTGTTTGTATTTATTACCCCACAAGCCTTAGCACCTTGAATCCATCTTGCATACAGAGTTGGTCTGGAAATCTTTCCTCCATTCATACTGGCCTGCAACAGATACTCATTCCTCCTCTGTTCTTTATTCCTTCTGTGAGTTCCCAAAGAGAGGGCCCCATGTATTATGCAAATTTTTTGTGGTCACCTCTTGGATAGAGTGTCAACTTTGAAATTTAAATATGCCATTTTCAGAACCAACATTAATAGGCATGTACCCAAATGGAAGTGGATTGATATTCTGGAGGTGCTCAGCACTCCTGTTTCTATTGAATTATGCTTCTAGTGGCTAGAGAGACGTTTTTCCAGCTTTTAATACAGTGTTCTTAGGGTAAATTTGGTCTATTCTTTAGGCAGTCTTAATATGTTGTTGGTATCTTGAACTGTATAAGCCTTTTGAACATGAATGTAAAACATAATTCTCTTTAAAGATGAGATGTGTTGCATTTTATTTGAAGTGATGGTGCTAGATGTTTTGTCTGAATTAAAATTTCTGGTTTTGATCAAAAGTGGTTATCAAAAATTCAGTTTGGGACCTTCAAACCCATTTACTTGCTTTGGTTCTAAATGCTATGATGTTTATCTAAGAAGATAAATGCTGTGGCAGTTGATGTTGCATAAAGTTAAAATGCAATCCCTTGATTCTGACCTAATTTCCCAGACAACATTTATCCAATCAAATTGTGTTATGCTCAGCTAAAGGACTCAGGATATGTCTACACTGCAATGTAAGCCCAGGGTTAGCAGAACTCAAGTTGGCAGATCCTGGGTTAGCTAACCTAGGGCTTGAGTATCTACCCTCATTTGTAACAGGTTAGGAATGGTTGAACCCTGGGTCCCAGCCTCCATACTACATTACGCAGGCCTGAGTCCAGCCAGACATGTCCCAGACGTTCTAGCACCCTTGCAGAAGGTGGGTGCTCTAGCCATTTGTTTGTGGTACAGTGTGAGAAAACTTAACGGCGGATGAAGAAAGTTATACCATGGAATTGTGGGATAGCTTTGGTGGACTCACAAAGCACCGGTCCAGTAAGGGCTGTAGCTACACTGCAAAGCAATAAGACTTGGACCCTGGTTTCTGACTTGTCTCAAGGCTTGGACCCTCCATCTCCATGGGGCCCTGGGTCCATGGGTCAGAATCCTGGGTTAGCAAGATTTATGTGTAGACAGATGGGGAGTTAGGCTTCAGTCTGAGTTTGAACCCTAGGCTTACGCTGCAATGTTGACATACCCATAGTAGAGAAATAAAGCTAATGGTACCTGGACCACCTCAGAATCACAGTTTGTGCCATCTCCCTGAAGATAACCTGTAAATAAAAGCAGTTTGCATTTCATTGGTGTACTTTTAAATTTTCATGAGTCTCCAATGTCTTGTAAAAACAGGTATTTGGAGTACTGTTTCACACTGAAGAATGAGATTCTTATTATGACTCTATATTCTAGCTGAATCAATAAAACATACATTCCTACTATGTAGGAAGGGGTAGAAAGAGCTAGCACTCTTGGGCATCACCAAGTATCCTTCAAAGATATGACTGACTGGAGATCAGGAAAACCCAAAGTTTAGAGGGGTTAAAAAATATAGAGCTCCAGCCTCTGAAATAACAGCCTGCAAGTTAACTGCTTATGCTCATTCCTTGTGGCCCACACTGAACAATGCACAATACTGGTTAGTATCTGAAGTGCAGAAATAAAAGATCAGCTTTTGTACTCTTCATGAGGCTTCTAAGGGAAGAGAAAAAGGTGGTAGGATGGCTATTTCCAAGGCCAGGAGCCTCTAGAACAGCAGCAGCCAGTTATGCCTTCACCACCTTTCTGCAGGCAAGTACCCTCTCTGTTCCTCCCCTAATTCCCAGTAATGCAGGTAGGGAGCCACCTGATGTACTTGTCCTGGGAAATGCTTAGCATAGTGGATGGTAGGGCTGGAACTGGGAGAGAACCAAATTTTCCATCTAATCCCTGATCCTGGACCAGGACTTAGAAAGATTTACTGATTGATGATCTCTCATACTGAGCCAGTTAAAGTGCTTCTCTACTCTGGCAAGACTTGGAACAGTGGATCTCATGATATGACTGTCACCTAACTTCTTCTTTTTTCATTTTCAGTTCTATTATAGATTTCTGATTGGAGCTGGTCAAAAACCTTCCATGAAAAGGGGGTGAGTTGGGGTTTTTTGTTTGGGTTGGGGCAGGAGGGATGAGAGGATAGAAAATGACTCTGACAAAATGGAAAGTTTTTTTGCAAAAGAAGATTTCAGAATAATTGGGGTCTTGTTCAGTGCTGTGTCAAATTTCAGTATGAAGTTGACAAACTTTTTTTTTTATATCAACATTTTTCAAGGGGAATCAAGGTCAAACATCAGTATTAGTATCTTTCTATTTTTCATGGGCTTAGGAAGCCAATTCGGGGGCTAGAATACCACATGATCTAGTATTCTAGCACTATTAAACTCAGATTGGGTAGGCTGATGCTATCAGAAATGAGGTGATAAAAATGATCCCTGCAGGATTCCATCTGGGACATCTCTTGAGCCCGATGAGTAGCAATTCCCATCATCACTATCCAAAAGGATCCAATCCACAAGGCATGAACAGAATCCATCTATCGCAATACTGTCTGCCCCAGATGCTCCACAGAGATGGATCAATACCTTGTGTTAGTGAATCTTTAACCTGATGCAGTCTGCCTTTTGGAAGGACTGGCTTGAAAGCAGGGTTCTCACAACAATTTTTTTTGGTGGCCTCAGAGTGGGGCCGCTAACTCTCACTGGTGGCCACACTGACACTTTTTTCCTAAAATACTTAATTAACTTTAGGAAAAACAATTAAAAATGCACAGATTCACATCCAAGTCATTGTAATTTATATTTGTAGGGGTTTTTGGCAGACTCAATAATAAAAATAATTCTGTCTCCCCCTTCAGCGCTCCCATCCAGGTCTTAATGGGTCCTGGGGCTTGTTGTGAAAAGTGATATTTGTAAATCACAGCGCACTTAGTAGCTACCTGGGAGGCTATGAAAAGTGGTAAGTGATATTAACAAAGATACAAGTATCACTTTTCACAGATAGGTAGTAAATCTGCTTTGAAATGTGATACTTGCATATTTGTTAATATCACTTTTCTCAGCAAGCCCCAGGACCCATTAAGACCTGGATGGGCTGGGCAAAGGGGAGGCAGCAGGGGCTAAAGGCGATGGTAGGATGGATGCAAGGCCAGGAAGGCAGCAGGGTCCAGAGGAGATGCGGGGGGTAATGAATACAGGACAATGGGACGCAGCAGGGGCCAGAGGCGATGGTGGGATGGATGTAAGGCCAGGAAGGAAGCAGGGTCCAGGGGAGTTGGGGGTGGGTGATAAGCCCCACTGTCGCGTGGCCAGAGCCAGGGCCTAGTGTCTGCTGCCACGTGACCAGGACCAGGGCTCAGTGCCCGCAGCCAGAACCTGGAGCTGGAGACCGGAACTGTGTGGCTGGAGCCAGGGATCAGAACCTGCTGCCCCACAGCCAGAGCTGTGGGTCAGCGGCCAGGGCCAGTGCCTGCCATCGCATGCCAGAGCCCGGAGCTGGGTGCCGAAGCCTGGGGGGGGGCTGGAGCCAGGAGTCAGCGCCCGCCGCTGCATGGTTGGAGCGCGGGAACAGAGATGTGGGTCGGCCCCTGCTGCCATGCAGCTGGAGCAAGGGATCAGCACCAGGGGCGGGGGCCACACTGCCGGAGCTGTGGGTCAGCCCCTGCTGCCATGCAGCTGGAGCAAGGGATCAGCACCAGGGCCTGGGGCCACGTGGCTGAGGCTCAGGGTCAGCGCCCGCCACTGCACGGCCGGAATGGGGAGCCAGAAGCTGACTGAAGCTCCATGGCCAGAGCCAGGGGTCAGCACTTGCTTTCCTGAGGCCAGACCAAGGGTTTGGCGCCCAAAGCCCAATGCTCGGAGCCCACTGCCGCGCGGCTGGGGGTCAGCACCTGTGGCTAGCGCCTACCACTGTGTGGCTGGAGCCTCCCCCCATCACCACCCAGGAGGCTGTCGTGGCCGCATGAAAAGCCCCTGGTGACCACATGAAGCCATGGTGGCCACGTTTAAGAAACGTTGCTCAAAGGCATCTGACTGTCACCAAAGAAAATGGGAAATTGTTCTCAGGAACTCATACGATCCTATTTCAAGAAACTGGCTAAATTGGTTCTTTACTATCCTAAACAGCTGTGATAGGAGATTGCCTGCTGCATCTGCAGAAAAGGCAAGATATCAGAACAAATCACTTTTCTTCAGTAGGATCAGACAGGGAAACATTAGATCCATAATAAAACCACAAATCTACTTGACTACTAACTTTTCAACTATATGCAAATAAATAAGCCTAGAGGAAATATGTCGTATAACAAAAACTAACAAAAGCCATTCCTCTGCAGATCATTGGACAGCGTGGGTGCTAGCAAACCATGGAATATGTGCACTCTCTGAAACTGGGGCCAAGTTATGAACTTTTAGAAAGTTCAGATCCAGTCTTCAAGCCCAGCTCTAACTTGGAAACTGTAATGAACCACGGCCGTGTGTGTATATACACATATGCGTGGCCGCATGAAAAGCCCCTGGTGACCACATGAAGCCATGGTGGCCACATTTAAGAAACGTTGCTCAAAGGCATCTGACTGTCACCAAAGAAAATGGGAAATTGTTCTCAGGAACTCATACGATCCTATTTCAAGAAACTGGCTAAATTGGTTCTTTACTATCCTAAACAGCTGTGATAGGAGATTGCCTGCTGCATCTGCAGAAAAGGCAAGATATCAGAACAAATCACTTTTCTTCAGTAGGATCAGACAGGGAAACATTAGATCCATAATAAAACCACAAATCTACTTGACTACTAACTTTTCAACTATATGCAAATAAATAAGCCTAGAGGAAATATGTCGTATAACAAAAACTAACAAAAGCCATTCCTCTGCAGATCATTGGACAGCGTGGGTGCTAGCAAACCATGGAATATGTGCACTCTCTGAAACTGGGGCCAAGTTATGAACTTTTAGAAAGTTCAGATCCAGTCTTCAAGCCCAGCTCTAACTTGGAAACTGTAATGAACCACGGCCGTGTGTGTATATACACATATGCGCACAAACCAATGATTATTTGTATGAATTGAGGGAGCTTCAAAGCCAAAAGCACAAGACTGTACTACTTGATAAAAGGGTTAATCTCTGTGCTGTGAGCCAGCAGCAGACTAATAGCTTTGATACAAATACCAGGGGGTAAAAGAATAAATAGACACAAATCAGACACCAAGAATGGTAACATACAAAAGTCAGTAGAACACTTCAATCTTCCTGGACATTCTATAACAGATTTAAAAGTAGCCATACTTGAACAAAAAAACTTCAGAAACAGACTTCAAAGAGAAACTGCAGAACTAAAATTCATTTGCAAATGTAACACCATTAATTTGGGCTTGAATAGGGACTGGGAGTAGCTGGCTCATTATAAAAGCAGCTTTGCCTCTCCTGGAATTGACACCGCTTCATAAATTACTGGGAGTGGACTACATCCACCCTGATCGAATTGGCCCTGTCAACACTGGTTCTCCACTTGTGAAGTAACTCCCTTCTCTCCATGTGTCAGTATATAATGCCTGCCTGCATCTGTAATTTTCACTCCATGCATCTGAAGAAGTGGTTTTTTTACCCACGAAAGGTTATGTCCAAATAAATCTGTTAGTCTTTAAGGTGCCACCGGACTCCTTACTAGCTTTGATACAGGGAGACATGATCAAATGCACTTGGCAGGTGTTTTGCATATTCCTCCAAACACTCTGCCCATCCGGGGGAGCCCACCTGACCCACACCGTAAGTCTGGACCTAATGCTAAACCTGGCCCCAAAAGCCCTACTTTGTGTAACCTTAACCATGGCCAGAGAAGCTCTACGCTCTGTAATCCTTACCTGCTCCCAGCAAGGCTTACCCCACCCAGACAGGGAGCCCAACCCTCTGTAACCATGGCCCAGAGAGCCCTCGTCAAGTTGGGTTCTTGCCTGGTTATGCACCATGAGCAGTAAGACAGATACTGCAGGCCGAGTTAAGGTGGCCATTCACACATTCCTAGGACGCTGGACATATGGCACTTCAAGAAATGGCGTGAGCCTGCCCCCACTGATGTGACCTTGCATGCATATGGTGCACTGAGGGGCACCATCTATAAGAGCTACACCATCCTGGAGGGGCACCATCTTTAAGAGCACTACCATTTGAAATCCTAACTGAACCCAGAAAGGCTTACCTAACCCTAGCCAAGAGAGTCTTACCGTCTGTAACCCTAGACCTGGGAGACCCTTTGTAATCATAACCCTAGCCTGGGAAGCTATTCTAGCCCTAATCCTAAAATCTTTATCCTCTATAACCATAACACTAGCCCACTGAACAACACTCTTTGTGACCCTAACCCTAGCCTATGTGTCCTGTCCTCTATAACCCTATCCCAGAGAGCTCTACCAGCCCCAAACCTACCTCTAGCCAGGAGAGCTCTACCATTTGTAACTCTAACCCTGGTCCAAGGAGCCATAGTCTCTATACTCCAAATGTTAACCAGGCATACCCTACCCGCTGTCACCCTAATCCTAGACCGGGGTACCCTAACCAATCCAACCATAAGCATGGCCCATGGAGCTTTACCCTCTGTAACCCCAATCCTGCCTCAGGGAGCCCTTCCCTTTGTAACCCTAGCCCAGGCAGCCCTACCAGCCCCACCCCTAATCCTGGCCCAGGATCCCCACACTGTAAACCTGGCCCATGTTGCCCTCCTGGCCCTTACCCAAACTCTAGCCCAGGGAACCCGACCCAAAGTAACCCTATCTTGGAGTGTGTAACTGGATCCAGTCCTAACCCTGGTCTGGGGAGGCTTATGGTTTGTTACCATAACCCAGGCCACCCTGCCAGTCCCAACCCTAACTCTAGACAGGGGAGTCTTAGCCTTGGTAATCCTAACCCTAGGCCAGTGTATCCTACTGGACCCAACAGTGAGCCTGGCTAGGGGGTGGCCCACACTCTGTAGCCCTAACTTTCTGTAGGGGACCCCTGCTGACCTCAACACTAACCCTAGCCAGGTGAGCCCTACTGGCCCTGGCCATACACTAGAATGGGAATCCTTACCAGCCCCAGCACTTTGTTTAGCTCAGATGGTTTAGGACAGTGGTTCCCAAACTTTAACAACCTGTGAACCCCTTTCACTAAAATGTCAAGTCTTGTGAATCCCCTCCTAAAAATGAATATTTCCAGGGATTTTCTTCTTTTCCTGAGTATAAATTATAAAAGCAGTGATCTTGGAAATATACAATTTGTTTTTATGACATGCTTATTACACACTATTTATTATTAATTATTATTTATCATTACAGTATTTTTATTACATTATGAAAACGGCAACACTTTCCCAAGATCTCACTTTCATAGCTTGTATCACTTTGAATAAGCCAGTTATAAGACAAGGCTCCCCTGTTTCATCAAGGAGTGTCAGATGTGAACCAGCATGAAGGTATTTAAGAAGCCAACTCAAAGAGTTTTTCCTGTACAAGCATTCAGGTCTTGAGCAGTCCAGGCAAACAACACATGTTACAACAAAGCTTAATCTTGTTCTTCAAAATAATTTTAAAAACAATACTACCTGCCTATTTAATTTTAAAAACAGCAAAAATATCCACCTCCCTTTCCATTTCTTATAAGGAGTCTTGAAGTTTAAATCTCCTCAGCTTGATAGATATGCTTGCTTTGATCTGCTTAGCTCTTGGGAGTCCAGGGGCTCCAGCCTGCTGGCCCCCGGCTGCCCAGGGTCCCTAGGGACAGCTCTGTCTGCCATTAGGGAATTTTTTCCTGCGAACCCCCTCTAATATTTTGTGAACCCCCAGGGGTTCACGAACCCCTGTTTGGGAACCACTGGTTTAGGAGATTAGTGATAGGATACAAGACACCAAAAGCTGGAATACCCCCTTTTGGAACAGGTTTGAATCTGGCCCTGTTATATAATAACCAAAAGTAGTAGTTTCCATCTGATGGCTTATGTGAAATGAGTTGGTCCCAGTCTGATTTCCTACAGGAAAGTATCCAAATGATAAGAAACCCCATGCCATGGTTTCTAGTAGTGAAGACAAGGACTGAATGGGTCTGAGGAATGAACTATCTTCTTGTCTCTAACAGCTGTTCCCCTAAAATGGGGTGGGGATACCCTGCTAGAGCAGCTTTGGGAAGCTTTCAATGCACCTGTTCTGGAACTGTTCAGTGCCTAATGGTGTCACTCCAGCACTTTCACCATCATTACATGTTTTATTTAAATAATATAAAGCAAGTACCAATTTTTCGTGGCACAACTGTCACTTAATATAGTCATCGGACAGTAAAATGAGTAATTTTTGTAAATCACTGCAGCAGTAGGAAGAGCAGGTGCATATGTCCCTATTTTATTCCTTCCATCAGTAATGTTGCTTGTTATTTTGTTGCCATCTGGCAAGGACAGCAGGATCTACTAAAAAATAGTTTGTTTTTTTTAAATAAAACATGTCCTTCCTGCTACCATAGCTCTGTCCAAAACCTAAAGTGGAATGTTTAAAGTTCAAATATTTGGCTAGGTTATACTGAGTTATTAAGTTTGGACCCTAGATCTTCTGTTCTGCCAATAATCTTTCCTTCAGAGAAATAAAAATAAAAATGTTGCTGGACCACTCACTTTCTATCATAGATAAACCAAAATTGTCCTTAATACGTCCTTACCTGTCACAGGTACTTGCATGTCTCTCATCACTGTAGTATCTGAGCACCTCACTGTCTTTCAATGGAACAGCTTAAATAGGTGAAACTGAGAGTGATCTGCCCCATAATAGCCCATAGTCTAGTGGTCCTGGGTGGTAGGGGACCTAAATTCAAGCAGAGGGTGGAATTAAATCTGAGACTTCTGCATCCTGTGTAAGTGCTCCAACAACCAAGATAAAGGTTATAAGGGATGGGGAGTGGCACCATCTCCTCTGGCTGTTTTGTGTGTTTTCCAGCATGCTCTGAAGATGTCCACCAGATGAGGCCCCACAGGTAGGGGTATGTGGGGGAACACCTAGTTTGAGGATCTCACTGCAGCATAAGCACCCGGGCACATTGACTGAGGTGGCTGTGAGCATACTGAATGGCAGATTTTTAGGTGACATGGGGTTTTACTGGTGGAAGTTCTGGCACATAGCGACTTTAGCCACCAGCTGAGCAGGGTTTTGAAGATCTTGTGGTGCCTAAATGTGGGACTTATGCATGTAAGTCCTTTTGTGGATTGAGCCCTAAGTGACTTGCCCAAAGTCAAATAGAAAATCTGTGGTGGAGCAGGGAATTGAATCCTAGTCTCCCAAATCCTAGACTAGGGCTCTAAACCATGGTCTATTCTTCCTCTACTAGGAAAGCCTGGTAGGCCAGATCCTCACTTGGTGTAAACTGGTGTAGCTCTGTTGAGCTGGCTATGCTAATAGACATTAGGTGCATCTGGCCCTATTTTTAATTCAAACATTAAACAGTATTACCAGAAAAATGAGCAGTTAGTTCCTATGTACCACATTAATATGTACATAGCTCTCATTATCAAAACCACTCTCACATGCCTTTTATAAATTTGAGGAAAATTAATTTTGGTTTTTGTGTTCCAAGTCCAAACAGGTCCGGGTTATTTTTTAAAATTCAAAGCCACCACATTTTCAGATATTCTTATCTTTTTTTTCCTAGAAAAAAATATTACATGCTTTCATTTAATTATGGAGACATCTACTCTAAGTTTTTACGTGTATTCCAATGACGTCTTGTGACTTTAAAATATGGCATTGTTGTAGAGGAGAAACCATACTGACTTGTCTCTTAATGACTTATCCATGATGAATTATCCTTCAGATATAAATTAGTTCGCCTGCTGTCTTGCTGTGACAAATCCCCTGGTCGCCCCATGAACAGTCACCTTTAAAGATATCACTAGCAGCTATTATTGTTCATAGGAATTTATAACCAGGCAAATAAGTGGGATTTTTGTAATGGTTTAAAGGACATAAATGTTGCAACACATATTGACTGAAGACAAGAGACACTAGGTGAGACAGAATAAGCCAGTCACAAAGGCATAGAAATTAGGGAGACAAGAGAACTACTAGGTCATCTAACTAATCCCATGAAAACAAAGGGTTTTTCCCAGCAGTATGTCCTTCTCCAGGGCTTTGTCCTGTCCAGCCTAACAAGACTTAAATGACGGGCAATAGGACGAGTCAAGGATGGAGCCTACTGCTGGCTGAATTTTTTTCAGTAAAGGGTAAATTCCCCAGAAAGTGCATTTTTTCAGGGTATTGAAACTATTCACAAACTCAGGTTGAATTTGGCAAATAGTTTTGGAAGAAAAAAATGACAAAGAAATTCAAAGAAGTCAAAATGGTTTGGTTTTGGCCATTTCACTTTGGAATATTTAAACCTTTCATATCAAAATGTTTCATTTCAACCTTACATTTCAAAATCACATTTAATTTTGAAATTCAGCTCATTTAAGACAAAGTTGGAAAAACACACAAAACAAAAGCAAAAGCAACAGCAAAAATTGTTTCACAGCAAACAAAGTGTTTGTTCCACAGAAAACAATTATTTTGTCATTTCATTGAGGAAAAACTGAAAAAAATTCAGTTTCAGTTTGAACCTAAGCAAATATTTTTTTATTTTATTTTTCTGTGTGGCCCTGTGACACTAAGCACCCCTATTTGCACACCAGGGATTTCCCTACTCCCCACCCCAGCAGACATGCCAAACCCATGAACAAAATTCTGAAATTGAGCTTGTTTTTGGCTTAATTGGCTTGTGAATTGCTTGTTGGCTAGTTTTTGGCTTGTAGCTTGTTGCTTGTTGCTTTTTTTTTTATCAGCTCCCAGCAAGCAGGGGCAAGGAGCAAGCAGGGGCAAGAGGGGGAGAGAGACGGGGTGGACAGCAGGCCCAGTACAGTCCCAGACTGCACGCCGCAGGGATCTAGTCACATAGAGTGTCGGGGTTCTTAGAGATTGGCTAGTTTTGGCCTTGTTTTGAAATGGGATTAGCTTGATTTTTGGCTTATTGAGAAAGTTGGGGTGCTTATTTACCATGTGAAATTTGGCAACTGTGTGCCCCCAGTGGGGGTGTAACACCCTCCCCCCAAAACTTCCCCAACACCACCCCAGTGGTCAACTAGTTACATACAGCGTTGCCAATTTAATCATTGGTTGGAAATTTGAATTAAAATTGAAACATTAATACACACTTTAAAAGCATATGCAATGTATGATAAAATACTAGTACCTGAAAAAGTATAATAGGTTCGAAAAGTATGAACAAAGACTAGCTTTTTCACACAGCTGTTGTTTTTTCTGACAGTGTTGGCACATTCGTTTCAGCAATGTTGGCCAACCGTATAATTTCAGATTATGTTTTCTAAGCAAGATCTGAATGAGCTCTCCCTGATAGCTAGTGATGAGCCAGGGGAGGGGGGGGAAGGCTTCAGGACCAGACGTTATTTACATGAACTCACCTACCCTGCCTAGGTATCCAGGAGACAGAACTGTTTTGCCCAAGTGATCAGTTTTGGCTGGTGTAGGGTTACAAATCATTTCAGTATTGAATGTGGGGGTCATGAAATGTTGTTATCCTTACTGTATGAGTAAAGGGCAGCAGAATAGTACTTATCCTGTCCTGATTGAGGGGGTCACCCTCAATGCTTAATTTTTGCCAGGGCTGAGCCCTGGCACCTCTAGGCTTGGCAGTTCATAGCCCCAGGCTTGTCACATCAGTTATGAAAGTAAAAGACTTGCTTGAGCCCTGGCACCTCTTTCATTACAAATTAAGCACTGGTCACCCTCAACTGAACTGCACTTGCTAAGCAAGGGGTTTGGATGGCAGATCCCAGTGAAGAGGTGGGGTGGGAGACAGGACAGAGGTTTTGCTTTGTGATGTGGGCTGTGCAAAGTCACAGGCATTATTTGACTTGCCCCTCTCCTCTATTTAAAGATAAAGCTTATTAGGCTCCATACAGAGTCTTTTTTCTTTTCTTTTTTTTTTGTTAAGTGGTCACTAGAGCTGAAATAATTAATAATCAGGTCTAAGTGCTTAGACTTGCTGCATGACAGCATTTCTGTGGAAAAGATAGCCCAGCAGTCGCTGTTAGCTGAAAACCCCCACTGAGAGCTGAAACCACTGAGAGCTGTGGAACCTCAAGAGACCGATTCACAGAGGTCACAGCAGCAGGTGGCAGCAGAAGGTGATGGATAAGGGCCATCGGCAATGGAGTGGTGGAGTGAATGGTGGCACAACAAAAAGTGGCCAGAGCGAGCAGCCAGAGCAAATGGCAAGCAGCTGGAGGAACAAGCAAGGTGCCTTCTTCCCTGCAACCCCCAGGGTGGGAGGTGAGCTCATGTGAAAGAATCTCTGAACTCTGGGTCTTCACTGATCAAGGACAACAACGATGGGTGGTGTGCGGTAGAGGGAGAAGATAGGGGCATGTTAAAGGAATATTTATTTGTTGGACTACGTTACACTAACTTTGCTCCAGAATGCTAGATTTGTAACTAAGAAACTTACATAAATATACATTTCCTAGTAGGCCAAGATTTTTAAAAAACGCATTATTTGCCAAGATCATTATCTCACATTGTTGCTATCTCAAGAGGTCATTATCTTGGGGCGTTTCTGTACTAAACATTTTTATTATATTATAATTAATTTTTACATAAGAATGGCCATATTGGGTCTGACCAATGGGCCATCTAGCTCAGTACCCTGTCTTCCGACAGTGATCAATGTCAGGTGCTTCAAAGGGAATTAACAGAATAGGGCAATTATCGAGTGATCCATCCTCTGTCATCCACTCCCAGCAAGCAGAGGCTCTCAGAGCATGGTGTTGCATCCCTGCCCATCCTGGCTAACAGCCATTAATGGACCTATCCTCCATGAACTTATCTAGTTCTTTTTTTAACCCTGTTATAGTTTTGGCCTTCACAACATCCCCTGGCAAAAAGTTCCACAGGTTGACTGTGCGTTGTGTGAAGAAGAACTTCCTTTTGTTTGTTTTAAACCTGCTGCCTATTAATTTCATTGGGTGACCCCTAGTTCTTGTGTTATGTGAAGGAGCTTATTCACTTTCTCCACATCAGTCACGTTACATCCTCTCATAGTCCTCTCTTTTCAAAGCTGAAGCCTCCCAGTCTTTTTAATCTCTCCTCATATGGAAGCTTTCCATACCCCTAATCATTTTAGTTGCCCTTCTCTGTACCTTTTCCAATTCCAATATATATTTTTTGAGATGGGGTGACCAGAACTGTATGCGGTATTCAAGATGTGAGCATAGCATGGATTTATATATTTAAAGTGGAGGAGCTTGGTTTGCCAGACAAACTATGTGAAAAAGCTGCAAAACACCAATCCTCTGAACTGCATCGACATGCAGAAAGCCTTATAAGCCAGTCATTGTCAAAACCAATTTTAGAAGTATTTTAGAAGTATTTAATGAGGCTGTTAAAAATGCTGGAGACACAGTTTGTTCAAACAAACATGGCTGCCACATCATACTTTCTCTTTAAGCAAGAGATACCACACACTAGAAACGGAAGACCAATGTTAAGTGCATTGTCATTTGTTAATCCTGAAGTGGGACACTGGTTCCAACCAAGACCGGGAAATGCTCACTATCTTTCTGCAAGAAACTCAGCTGACTGTTTAGAAGCATGCAGTGCAACAGTGAAAGACTCAGCAGTTGAAAAAGTAAAGAACTCTCTCGCCACATTCAGAAAATGTGCATATATGGCTGACGAATGAACTGATGTAAATTGATGTCAAGTATTAAGTCATTGCATATGTTATCTTGATGTCAATGATATGCCAATACATGAATTTCTAGATGTTCAGGTTATAGAAGACACATCAGCTGCATCTCTGGCAACCCACATCTTAGAAGAGCTAAATGCTTATAAATTGAACCCCAAAGAGATGGCTGCTTATACATTTGATGAAGCTGCAAACTTCTCTGGAAGACATAGTGAAGTACAAACTTTGTTCAGAGAAAAGTGTAACTCTGAGCTCTCCTATACGCACTGCAGATGCCATCTACTCCAACTAGCACTCGTACAAGCTGCAGAATCTTCAAAGGAATTTTAAAAGCTATAAATTTAATGTCTTCATTATAATCCTTTTTTTCAGCAAGAATCCAAAAGGACTGAACGCTTTAGAAAATATAGAAGATACATTGGGACAGAAGTTCAAATTAGTCCAACCTGGGAAAACCTGCTGGCTTTCTCATGAGCGATCCTTGGCTATTGTCTTAAAATTACTGCAACCATTATTATCGGCTTTAGAAAGTATCTAACAAGATGAGACGTATCTAAATAGTGAGGCTGGTGGGCTACTTTTGCTACTAAGTTCTGAGAAGACAATCACAATTGTCTCTTGTAAGTCTACTGTTTTGAAACCACTTGGGTCATTAAACAATGCCATCCAGGTATCTGCTACAACAGAAGTAGATTTCTGTCCAGCAATGGAAGCTATGCTTGGATCAATTAGAGAGATATCCATTTAAAACATACTAGAAGAAGCAAAGACTTCAGTTCAGAAGTTGACTAATTAGGGCACTTATATTGACTCCTTAAATGAAGAGGACAAAAAGTGTTTGTTAAGCCAGCTGAAAGAGTAAAGTACACATACTTGATTCTGACATCTCTACAACATCAACTTCTGGATTCTATCAACCTCTACATAGCTGTTACAGATGCCTGTCTTATAGAACCCCAACAGTTGAATGAAGTTAGGCACCCTACCTGCAATGTGGCTGCCATGTGATCAAGACAGAACAGAGAATTTGAACATATAGTGGAATATCATATGATGAACAAATGAAGATTTAACTTCAACTTCTTCTTTATCATCACTAGGGGTTCAACTCAATTTTTGTGCTATGTTTCCTGGGATGAAAGAAGTAGGAATTCATCTCTTTTTAGTCCCAGTCACAATAGCTACAGTTGAGTGTTCTTTTTCCTCATTAAATAGAATTTTGTGTTCTGAAAGAAGTCACCTTCTGCATGATCATGAGCATATCATGAAGGACTGGATGTACCAGACACATGAGAAAGCACTAAAAATAAATGCACTGCATTTGAGAAGTTCATTAACAGAGTTGTGCAAAATTACAACAAGGAACCAAGAAGACTGTAGATGTAGTGCTTCATAGTAGGCTTGAGTAGCCAGCTTTAATTTGTGTGACGATTTAAAAACATGAGTTAAATCTAATAAAATGGTCATGACACATTTTTCAGTTTTTATTATGGTGCCATACAGCCCACCTTCCCCTTAACTGTCTCACCCCTCATCAGTCCTCACCCCCCCTCCATTTCAGTTCCTGGGATAAACACCACTTCACACCCTACACACTACTGTAACTATCTTTGCACAGAATATGCCTTGTGAGGCATCATTTGAAAACGAATAACTCCCACATCATTAATATTCTCACATGATGTATTTACGCAGTGGGTATTAGGAGTTATGAATATATGCTGGAATTATAACTAAGTATGTGTAAACCAGGCATGTCCAGGGAGTTGTTAAACATGTCTATCCCAAACAAAGGAGTGTGTATTTACTTCAGTTTATGTATATGCAGTAAACAGGGTCATCAAGACAGTAAGGGGAGGAGATGGCAGGAACCAGAACAATTTGCATTTTCTCAGCGAACACAAATGGGGGCGGAAAAGAGTCTCCTTCAGCAAACTCCACATTGCCTTCCTCACTGGTTGAATAAACTTTACTTTGGGGGCTAATCTTCAGAAGTGTCCATTGCAAAAGTTCACTGGACTATAAAGGAACTTGAGGTTTTCTACTTTTATCTCTTTCACCTAAGAAGACAAAGACTCCGGCACCTTTGAGCTTTGGGAGGAAATCCTGACTGAGGAGAGGGTCCGTCACTATCTTGCTGGAAAACTGTAAATGAGAAAGGCTCATCTTGAACAAAGCCTGGAATCAAAACTTGCTAGATTAAGTTTTAGACTTTTAGATGCATGTTTTCACTTTTATTTGCTTGTAACCCATCCTAACAATTAATTTTACTTAACATCACTTCACTTATGTCCTATTAATACATTTGTTTTGTTTTATTACAAACTAACTCTGTGTGGTCTTTAAAGGGAAGGGTGTATTTACCCCCAGTTAAGTTAATAAGCTGTGATGTGTTTTTGTGGCTTGAAAGGAACAAATCAACCACATTATTTCTCTGAACCATCCAGGAAAGGGCTGGACATTACAGAGGACATGCTGTTTGGAAAACTCTGGACTGGGAGCATGTTGGGGTCACCCTGCAAGTAGTAACCAAGGCTGGTGGAAGCTTCTCTGGGGCTGTAGATAAGCTGCTGGGGTCAGAGCAGCTGAACCAGGGATGTCTAGCACACAAACACTCAAGGTGTGACTGATAGGCTGGTTGTGAGTAGCCCAGACTGGGAGCTACAGCAGCAAAGCATTGTGAGGCAACCAAGGTTACAGGGCAAGTGGTGATACAACCTCTGACTGATCTGGATTGCACCCCAGACTGTGACAGGTGCCTGAACCAAAAAATCAAGGATTCACTAATCACTAATGCAGACTAATGTCTGCCTAGCCTTTAATTTCCTCTCCCCAGTACACTTCTTTACAAATGTAGACATTGATCCCGGAAACACTTTCACACCTGCTAAGCTTTCTGTGTGTCAGCAGTCCCAGTGACTACAGTGGGACTGCCCATGCATGTAAAGTTAAGCACCAGTGTACATGGTTGCAGGATTGAGGCCTTGGAGACTGAGTCTGCAGTCCATAGTAAAGCAAAATTCCCTCTGACTTGCAAGGTATTTTGCCAAGTAAAGATTGCAGAGTTGGGTCTTTGGTGCTACACAATATATATAATTTCTTTTTTGAAAGTGGCCATGAATCCACCTTGGCAGCCTTCAGGCACAATACACTAACTCTTTGAATTTATTCTAAAGTGAGGAGCATTTGCTTTTCTCCTTTCCCTCCCCCCCATAGTCCCTCCTCTTCCTCCCCTCCCACTGCCTGGTTTGATGCTGACTTCAGGGAGCTTTGGCTCAGATCTTTTGTCCTCGCTTGCCTTCATTCAGAAAGAGGTCTCCTCCAAGGTGGTCAGGCTGCTTCCTATTTCCCTACCCACACCTGCTGACCTCATTGGCATGAAGCATCTTATGGGCATCATGCCAGAAAGCCCTTGGCTCCGGTGGCTACTGCTGCCCAGCTACCCCTCATGCCCGCTCCATTTAACCTTCATTGCTTCCCTTTGTGAGGGAAGGGCAAGAGCCAGCATCAGAGGGTGGAAGAACAAAGCTTCCAAGCAGATTGGGAGGAAATGGAAGACATCAGTCTAGTTCTACCTAGGAATCTTGACCCAGTACCCCACTCAGTGAAAGTGACAGCCACTCCATCTGGTGTTCAGGATTGGCAAGTATCCAGAAGACTAAATTAAAAATGTTTTCCTAATGGCTGTAAAAGTTAAGTGCAATAATTTAGCATGGAAAGTCAGGATAGTGCCAGTTACAGTTCCAGTATTATGAGTGGAAATAGCTTTTATTTTGGTTAACTATATTTAGAACATTTTTTTAAAAAATTCACTCATAGAATCAGAATGGAATTTGTCAGATAATTGTAGATTTATAAGAGAAAACAGAAACTCATGCAGTCCTTAATAATACATGAGGGTATAAATTATTGAAATGATGTAGAATACTGATATTCAGGGTGCTTTTTAAAATGCATCCGATTTAGCCAACTATTATGATTGTGAAGGTGCTATTAAAGTTACTCAGGACAGCATAAGAAAATTGTTTTGAGCAGCAGAGCATAGCAGATTTGCATGTGGGAGTCAAATAAAGGATGTCCTTGACAGCAGCCTATGTCTTTCTTGTTGTACCATCACTTCCCCTTCTGGTTTCTATTGCCTTTTTCTCATTTCTAGTTTTCAATCTTCCATTCTCCCCCACTTCTTTTTACTGGTCTTCATATTTTCCATACCTCAAACAGCTCTCTTTACCTAGTTCTTCCTATGCTGTTTTGTTATTGAAAGAAATCTCTTCCCAACAGTTACCTTAGTTCTCTTTCTAGACATATGTCTTGTATCACAGATGGCAGAAGCCATTTGAATTAATTTAATGACTGGCAGAGTTTCTGCATATGTCGTTCTTACAGTACACTCTGATTTGGCTGAGCTGCAGAGCATAAATCTTAGCAATTGATAAATGCAAATGCTTAAGCAAGATAATTATTTTATCTTGCAGTGAGTGGGAGTGTAACTAGTGTTTGGAAAAACACAAGAAATTCAGACATTCACTTGACATAAGGGACTCAAAAGTTCAGATCTTGTAGAAACTGTCTAGGCCAATTGGATCTGGAAAATGGCTGCTTTGAAAAAAATCACAAGATGGTTTTCCCATAAGGCATCTGATAAGAGATCAGCCTTTCAAGCAGTATGTCAGCACTTCCACTTCTGGTCCCAGCCAGAACCAGCAGGAATACATGAAAAGTAGTTTTGGTCAAAAATTGTGGAATAAAACACTTTCTCATTGAAAAATGAGGTCAAAACTGAAATTTTCTGCAGAAAAACATAATTTTTGACAGAATTTTCTGCCAGGGAAAATCAAAATATTTCAGGTCAACTAAAAATGCCAAAATTAAACATTTTAACATTTCTAAATAAAAAAATGTCAGAACTTTTAGTTCCACAAAAACTATAAAATCACCCACTTCTTGTTCAGAGGTTTTCACCCATACACATCACTCTCCAGCAGCATTGCCAACATCAAGCATTCAAAAATCATGAATCAGACCAAAAAAACCTGTGAGATTTTTAAAAATATAAATCTGGGGGGTCTTTTTATTTGGTTTCCTGTTTCTGAGCCCTTAGGATTCACTCAGTCATAGAATCATAGAATATCAGGGTTGGAAGGGACCTCAGGAGGTCATCTACTCCAACCCCCTGCTCAAAGCAGGACCAATCCCCAACTAAATCATCCCAGCCAGGGCTTTGTCAAGCTTGACCTTAAAAACCTCTAAGGAAGGAAGTAACCCATTCCAGTGTTTCACCACCCTCCTAGTGACAAAGTTTTTCCTAATATCCAGTCTAAATCTCCCACACTGCAACTTGAGACCATTCCTCCTTGTTCTGTCATCTGGTACCACTGAGAACAGTCTAGATCCATCTTCTTTGGAACCCCCTTTCAGGTAGTTGGAAGCAGCTATCAAATTCCCCTACATTCCTCTCTTCTGCAGACTAAACAATCCCAGTCCATATTTTTAGTGTTTTCTCTGCAATCAGAAGGACTAGAAAGTACTTTTTACTTTTTTGTTTTAATTAAAAGAGATTCTCAGATATTCACCTGACTCCTGGACCAGGCGCTTTAAAGAAAAACACCGAATATAATGAGATTTGTGATAAAATCACAAAAGTTGGTGATACTGCTCTTCAGAGAGGAATGAGGTAGTGAATTGGGAAATTGTACAATGCATAGGTATTGTATTTCTCTGAAGCTTGTTATAGTGTAGTAGACTATAAAATAATCTGAGCAATATTGCCAACAGGTGGGCATACTCTACAGCAGACTTAACAAATTACTGGAGTCCTCTATTCAATGATCGGGCCTGCTGCGGATGTCTCATGTATGTTACCATTGCTGAGCCTTGACCTGGGACTATCATGATCTATGTGGGGAACTTCACTACAGTCTGACAGCAACTCTTCTAGATAAGTCACAATTGACTCTCCCTATGGCTAAACCAGAAGAGCTGAGCTACACTTGCCTAGCTAGATATTATTCTTGGCATAGCTTTCAGTCATCTAGAACATTACCAGTGACAACTACAGGCAATTTTAGTACTAAACTGGTATTGTCATCTATTCCAGTTATTCAAAGTACATCTTTTTAGACTTTGTTCTACTCTTGCTGTATTACCTACATCCAAAGAAAACAATACACAACTCTAAAATAATACACAACATTCTGGTGGAGTTGCAAATGTGGCAGTACTTCTAATGCATACACTGCGGCTATTCTAGTTGTAATGCAATTTGCTCATTGATGTATCTTACAGAACGAGATCCCTATAACAACTTTTCTCTATGATTAAGAAGTCTTTTTCTGCTAAGAATGTAAGACGATGTCTCCTTGGGAATTTTAGCACATTTCACTGCTAGACAAGACATCCCCATTCCATGGGGTAGTGGATACTAGGTGGATGACTAAGTACACTGCAGGGGTCCACTCTGTAGCCATGGTGATGGGACTGGCTGGACAGCTGCATCTCCTGACAGAGGTGATAAGGTATTAATTGCAGCCTTGCTGAGGCAGTTCATTCCATCTGCCTGGCTGGAGAGAGAACATTAATGCTGAATGATGGAACAATATTCTTATTCTGAGCACTTCTTTCTTAGCATGTGATCTAAGGAATGCTTTCAACCCCAAATATATCAACTGTCTAATTGCAGGTCATCTTCCTCCCTGGTGTTTTAAATTCATCCTTACCCTTGAATCCTTTAACTGGTTTCCTTCATCTTCATTTATAAAGTTCATTATAGCAGCATCCCCACCTTTCTACATGGTCTCAGTTTCCCCTCCTCCCTGTGCCTCTCTCTACTTCCATCCCAGTCCTTTCCCTTATTTCTCTCCCCAGGCCTAACAACTCCCACTGATGTGACCCTTGTTGACTTCGGTGAAAATGTATTAGGTCTTCTTTCACCCCTATTTTGGTCTTGTGCTTCAATCAAGTTACTCCATTTGTTTGAAATAGTCTCCCATGTCCTGTTTGCAAAGCACCTTCTCCAGATAGCTCCTAAAAACCCACTTCTTCTAAGAATTCTTCCTATCTTTTGGTCTTTATCACTAATCTCTCCCCACACCATCCCTTAGCTGAACTATAGAGCTATGTCTTTGTCTGATCCTGCTTAGCCTATAAATTCTGTCCAAAAGAATGCACACCTTGCTCGAAGATTGTAAAATGCCATTTTAATGCATGGGGCTATAAAAACAATTACCAATGCTAAAAGTAATTATAAATAATTCAAGCTCATCTTTTATTTCTTTGCAACTTGAAAGACACTAGGTACTGAACCTTGCTTGCCTTACTCCTGTGAGTAGTTCTCTGGAGCTCAATGACATGATTTGTATGAGTAAGGATTTTATCCAAGAATCTAAAATCACTTAAGCTGTGTTGTATAGGGGGATATTTTGTTGCTTGTTTGGCAGGTTTTGTGTTATGTTTGGGCAGCTAATTGGGCTTGGAGGGTTTGGTTTCTCCCCATGTAAATGAAAAAAATGTCTGAAAGGACTGATGGAGTAGAGGGTCAGAAATCAAACTCAGATGTGCTAGCCAACATTGACAGAAGTAGCTTTTGAACTGGCCAAGAAAATGAAAGTTTAAAATGCTGTTTAAAAATTGGAAGTGTCAAGAAAAGAGTATCTACAGTGAAGTTACCATTCACTTAGACTCCAACAAACTCAGGTGTGTCATCCATTGCTGTTATTTTAAAACTATTTTTTCTCTAAAAACTCAAACCCAAAGACCTTGAAGGGTTTTCTCCACTTTCATTTTTCAGAACATAAAAGGTTCTCCATCAAAGAGAACATTTGTTGATATAAGTGCTTGATCAGAAACCTTCTTATGTTTCTGGAGGAGATGGGGACTCTCAACTCTCATAAAATATACATCATGAGAACGCTTTGTGAGACATAAAGTACATGTTTAGTCCTTCATGCCAAATGAAAAAATAAAAGCTTTACGTTGCCTCCAATGTTTAGTAACTGGCCTAGGAAGGCAGCTACAGTACTTGTGGAGATGGTGCAAAAGAGATAGAAGAAGGAAGACATGGGCAAGCCTAGCTGACAGGTAGAGCAGAGTGTTGGGAGGGGAGGAGTGGCGTGGAAGGCACAGAAAAGGAGCACTGGAACCAAGTTTAAGGTATGCTTTTTTCACTTGAATCCTTACCCTGAAGGAGAAAGTCCAATGACCCCAGACACCATTAATCTAGGGCAGCCCTAAATAATCAGAAGCTATTGCACATCTGAGAATGGAACCTGCATTTCCATTGTTCTCAAGTCAGAGTGCTCCCACGAGGAGCAACCTTTTCTGCTAGGAAAGACACTTGTGTAAATGGATAATATTTCCTTAAGCCAAAAGTCAATGGAGGCTGTTTTAAGTTTTTATTGTCTCATCCCTGTGCTTTTACCAGCTTGTCATGTTTCATTATTACAGTGAAGAGAGATGAACTCTTTGGTGATGGCGATGATGAAAGTTTTAAATGGTGCCCACTGAGCGACCTGATCTCATTTCAGATATGGTGCCTCTACTGTTGGAAAGATCCAGGAAAGCAATGAAGGGTGGGTCATGACAGACAGTTAAAATCCCTGCTTTGTTTTTCAAGTTCCAACATGTCATTCTGGAACTTCCCTGCTGGAATGGTTTGACATGTTTGTTTGGGTTGTATTTTAAAGTTTGATTTTTCTTGTGTTCTTTTCTTGCTAATTTCCTTTTATTGTCCCTGATATAGTGTAACACCGACAGACCCCGGTCATCAGCATCAAACCTTGGACTTCTGGAGCTTAGTGCATGAGCCTCTACCACATGAGCTAAAAGCCAACTGAGCACCACACCCAGACAGTGTGTGGATTACAATAGTAAAGAGACAAAGAGTGCTCTTACAATTGAAAACAATTAGGAGCCTGATCCTCCCTTCAATGCAGTGGTGCAAGATCAAGCCCTCCCGTGTTTTTGTAAACAGCTATATTACTTGGTTTGATCCTTTTCAGTCAGTCATTAATCTTTACACTTGTGTGTGTGATTATTCAGATCCTTTTCTTCTCTTACCTTTCTTGTGATTGTTGCATGTTCCTATAATTTTCCTGATTTCCTTTTAGAAATGTTCAAACAAAGCCATATGGCTTGATTGCATTCAGCTATGATTTAAAGGTTATAAGAAAAATCCTTAAAGGGCTTTTTGTCTTGCCTACACTGGGAATTTATTGATAATAGAGATCAACTACAGGTGCAGCTGAACCAGACATTTGAACTGCAAGGTGGACAGGACCAAAGTATACTAACCACCATGGTTTAGATAGCATGGTTGAGCCCTGCCCCAGTGGCTGGAGCAATGATTTCTTCTCTGACTAATTTACTCATTCGTGACCAGACCCTGAGCAGAGATACAGTGAATCACTCAGATCCTATCAGTCAGCTCCTGTGAACAAGCCACTGAGGACTGCTGAGTACCCATTGGACATTCACTGTGTATCATGAACAGCCACTGATTTCAGTGGGATGGGATTTGAGTCTTGATTTTATTTTTATTTCCTTGCTTTTTGTCTATGTGTCTTAACATTATTTAAAATGAGTGTCATATCATTTTTTTAACCTATGGGCTTTTTTCAATACGCCAAAGAAAAAAGTAATACCAAAGAAAGGAAATGCCACAGTAATAGAGATTATAATAACTTCTCTTTTAGGTCCTTTCTTGAAAAGACGAGCTTCACTTTATGCACTGGGTCATCCCATTGATTTAACTGAGATCACTCACAAGATGTAAAGCTAAGCATGTGCATAAGTCTTTGAAGGACTGGAACCTTGTTTTGCAGATCACTGATGAAGTGTCTCTCACTGGGGCCTCTCTTCACTTGTCTCCCTGCCGAGCTGCTGCTGCTCCTGCATAAATCCCACACAGCCATGCACCCAGCTATGACATCCAGCAGTCCCAGCCTATCCTACACATGGCTCTGAATACAGTTCCTGGGGATTCCTCTGTGTATCTGGCTTGCCGTGCTTCTGCTGCTTCCTAACAGAAACTGGCCACTTCTGGGTCAGGACCTCTCCCATTGCCTAGCCAGAGGAAAGAGATGTGCAGTGGGAGCAGGCTGATGGAAGTCGTATTCCCTGCTTAGCAGATCCATCACAATATATCATCTGCTGTCATTGTTTTTCATATAATTCTTTTATGTTTATCTTCTCAATGAATCATTCCAGCTGGAGACAGGGCATGGAGAGTATTACCCTGACTAGACACCATTGTCATCTAAACTGGGAATGTCAAGGCTCAGTTCAACAAAAAAATAAAGACTTATACTGCAATGTCTTAAACTACCTTGGGAGTCCTGTTTTCAGGCTTCCATGCTTTGCATCTGCAATGCAGAAACTACTTTTTTTGTCAAATATCAGAGGGGTAGCCGTGTTAGTCTGCATCTATAAAAAGTGACAAAGAGTCCTGTGGCATCTGTTACTCTATAAGGTGCCACGGGACTCTTTGTTACTTTTTTGTGTTGAACTAGGCCCTAAATTAATGAAATAAATGTATAAATTTCAGAATTACTGAGGCATCCCATTATAAGTAGACACAGTAGATGCAGTAACTGCAACACAAGTTCTGTGATAACTGTGAGAGATTATAAAGGTCTTTTGGCACCCCTAAGCAGTGATCCTGAAGTTCTAGCACATCCTGCCCCAGTGATGTCTTAAGGAGGAGGAACCAGCCAGCCAGACAATTACCTGGGGATTTGGGAGCTAATACCTAGCCAGGATTAGAGGCTTCTCAAGGAGGCAATCCCAGTTTTGCAGTTAACTAGGTGCAGCTGAGCCTATTTAGGCTCAACATTTTACGAGAAGGGTGTGCTATTGTGTAGGAGAGAGACATACAAAGTGGTTGTGCTGAACAGAACCATGGCACAGCGCTCTAGGGAAAACATAAGAGCTAGTGTGTCTGGTTTATCGTTTGTATTTTTGAGTTTGCTGCTTGTAAAATATCTTGAAGTGAATTCTGTTAGGAACTTTTCCTAAACTGGTGTCTAACTAGAACATCTGCAATAAAACTCTACTTGGAGAGGATGATTTGTGTCCAAACCTGACCCTAGGGTGAACTTTCTCTATTATCATTCTGCCCCTGGTCCTGCTACAGAAACTGCTAGACATGAATGTTGCAAAAGAAAAACTACAGTCTCAAGTCTGTCTACACTGCAGCTGGTAGGGTACTCCCCAGCGTGGGCAGACAGACATGTGCTAGCTCTGCTGGAATTAGTGCACTAAAAATAGCAGTATGTCCATGGTGGCTCAGGTTTGCTGCCAAACTACATACCCAGTCTCCAAGCCTCAGAAATGATAGAGTGAAATTGTCAGTGAACTAGACTACTTACCCTCCAAAAACACACAGAGGTGCGGTGCATAAGAGACTGAAAATGGTAGTCTTTCTTCTCTCATGGAAATCTGATGGTGTGAGGAAAAAACTCTTCCTTGGCTAACTAGGTTGGAAACATTACTCATCTAGTTCTTGCAAATGTGGTGACTCAGGATGCATAAGCCGTAACAACAATAATAATTCTTATCCCTTGTATAGTGCTTTTATTCATAGAGCTCAAACATGAATAATGTTCTCTCTTGATAATGTTTTAATTATCTAATAATACTGTCTCCTGGAGCTAATCCTTTGTATGAAAGAACATTTGATTTTTTTTATTTTTATAAGGCAACTATTATGTGCTTATGAAAGGGAAAACCAAATGTATTGTGAAGAGCTACAAGAAGGTACAATGCAGATAGGTGCTATGCTAACGATCCTCCACAGTGCTCTGCCAATGCACATTAGTCTGAAGCATGACTTCTGAGGGATGGGGCAAGAGGGCCAGAAATTCTCATTGTGACTGTTGTATTAACTTGCATCACCTATGTTATCATAGTGTTGTGTTACCCTAGTGCAGGGGCGGGCAAACTTTTTGGCCTGAGGGCCGCATCGGGTTTCGTAAATTGTATGGAGGGCCGGTTAGGGGAGGGGGTCATGGCCCAGCCCCCACCTCCTATCTACCACCCCCCCCCGGCCAGGACTCCTGCCCCATCCAACTGCCCCATTCCCTGATGGTCCCTCTGGGACCCCTGCCCCATCCACACACACCTGCTCCCTGTCCCCTGACTGCCCCTGGGCCCCTGCCGCCCCATCCAACCCCTCCTCTCATTCCTGACGGCCCTCCCGGGACCCCTGCCCCCGCACACAGCCCTTCTCCCTGTCCCCGACTGCCCCCAGAACCCCTGCCCCTCACTGCCCCCTGCCACCCCACCCAACCCCCCTCCGTCCTGACTACCCCCCGGGACCCCTGCCCCATCCACCCACCCCTTCTCCCTGTCCCCGACTGCCCCCAGAACCCCTGCCCCTCACTGCCCCCTGCCACCCCATCCAACCCCCTCCTTCCTGACTATCCCCCGGGACCCCTGCCCCATTCAACCCCTGTTCCCCCAACCCCTATCCACACCCCCAGCCCCCTGACCACCACCCCGGACTCTCCTGCCCTCTATCCAACCCACCCTGCTCCCTGCCTCCTTACCGTGCTGCCTGGAGCACCAGTGGCTGGCAGTGTTACAGCCGCGCCACCCGGCTGGAGCCGGGACATGCCACCACCGCCACCGCGCAGCTCAGAGCACTGGGTCAGGCCGGGCTCTGCAGCTGCACTGCCCAAGGAGCTCACAGAAGAGCCTTGTGCCGGCTCCGGCAGTGGAGCGAGCGAGCGAGCTGAGGCTGTGGGCGAGGGGGAACAGTGTGGGAGGGGCCGGGGGCGAGCGTCTCGGGCTAGAAGCTCGGGGGCTCAGCAGGACGGTCCCGCGGGTCGGATGTGGCCTGCAGGCCATAGTTTGCCCACCCCTGTTCTACACTCACTTGCTATCTTGCGTTTCTTCGGTGCTGCCATTTCTGGTGACTCGTGGTAACTATTTTTCTTTGCTTAATTTTGTTTAGTGGAGAAGCACCTTTTCTGTGACTGGCTCCATCTAGTGTTGAAACTGAGAAGTGCAACAGAGTTGAGCTCAAGCGCTATGTGCGGGCCATATTCAATTATATTTTCAGAATTTGCTGCGGGCCAATAAAAACTGACCCGCGGGCCGCAGTTGGCCCGCGGGCCGTAGTTTGGACACCCCTGCCCTAGTGGATCAGTGTTAAATTGGGTGGATATTTTTCATCCACTAGGAACAAGACCAGTATCAAAGTTGTGTAATGAAGAAATTATTGTTTTTCTCCTGTGTTCAACATAGCACATCTAAATAAGAGCATATGATTTTGTTTAACCTTCAGAAGCATCTGATATTGGCCACTTCTGGAAGCTGCATCTAGATGTGATGGGTGGATTAGTGTGGTAAATCCCCTGTTTCAATATGATTTAAGCTGTTCACCAGAGTTTCAAGTTTAGGCAAACAAGACCATGAAGGCTTACATGATAAATACAAGCTTAGTTTTCCATTAGTCTCTGATGATCTGGTTTGCCTTGTTGCTGCTTCCGGCCAGGATCAGACCCCTATCTGTATCAGCTGACTGCAAAAGAACCTGCTGAAATCATCATTTCAGTGAGTGCTCAGGTCTCCTGGGACCTATTTGGAAGCAAGCAGCTGAAATTCATCAGAAAGGAACAGCAGCAATCAGCTTAGCAAGAGCAACTGGAGATGTCTGAACTAATCTCAACTATTTCTGTTAATATGGATTGTAACTAGGGCTAAGGGTTGGTGTATTGAAAGCAAAAAAAGGAGAGGGCAATATCTGAAACTATTGCTTTAAAATATACTGCTGTGGTTTTGTACTGTATTGTATTGTTATAACATCACTTTTATAAAACAAAGTATCTTTGTAAAAGTGCAAAGAGCATGGGCAAAAACATCGTGTGCTTACCTCAACGCAAATTTTGATACACTGTCAGGTCACTTAAGAGCAAACACTCTTCCCCTGTTTAGATGGATCATGGTCCTCTTTGACTGACAGCCAATATCACTCAGTCCTGGGAAACTTGGTTTCACAAACTGCATAATATTAGGGGGAGACATAAGGTAAATGAAAGGAGACAACAGTATAGCCCAGGGGTTGGCAACCTCTGGCACGCAGCTTGCCAGGGTAAGCACCCTGGCGGGCCAGGTCAGTTTGTTTACCTGCCGCGTCCACAGGTACAGGCGGTCGCAACTCCCACTGGCCGCGGCCAGCACATCCCTCGGCCCCGCCGCTTCCTGCAGCCCCCACTGGCCTGGAGCGGCGAACCGCGGCCAGTGGGACCCGCGATCGGCCGAACGTGTGGACGTGGCAGGACTTTCCCTGGCGAGCCATGTGCCAGAGGTTGCCAACCCATGGTCTAGCCAATGTGCTCACTTACACTTTTTTTGGTTGTTGGTTGGTTATTTTGTATGTGTTTGTTTGTTTCCCTCAAGTGTTTTTTCCATTGTTTGAATTAGATAGAAGTTAGATTTTTCTGGACAGTAATTGTCAGCATCATTACTAGTTCCATTTTGAAGGCTGGTACCACGTTTGCTTTTGTTCACTGTTCTGATTCCCGCGCTCCCCGAAGTCCTTTTCTAAACTGATTGTCAGGTGGTTGCTAAGTCTGTTAGTTAATTCCCATTGCTTTTTTCTATTTTGCTATTGTCTTTCTTATCAAATAATAGAGCCTTTGTTAGCTTTGCCTATTGAATATCAATACACAAATTAGATATCAGGGCACTGAGACACACTAAACAATATGAACACAGTTATGCAAAGCATTAATCATCAAGCTAACAAAAGAAGTTTAGCCAAAAAAAGGTAAAAGCCATTAGATACCATAACAAAGAAATCACTTTATCTTCACTCAAAATATCTATAGGCTGCAGCTCAGTATTGTCAGCAGTGTTGTGTTTTAATCCACAATAATTCCTGTCCCTACTCTTTGCTCTACATTCAGGTTAATTAAGCTCATTCTTGATCTTACCATCTCCAATTACTTATTATTTCTTCCAGCATCTGCATGGACAAGTCACACTCATCTGACATTACGTCCTTGCAACCTTTTCTCATGTGGCATTTTTAAGAGGAACGTGCTATTTTCATATTTTTGTATCACTAGCATGAATAGTCTGAGGAGAATTGTCTATTAAACAAAGTTCTTGTTTTCTTTAGTTTGGGGATTTTTTTTAAAACAAGTGACAATCTACACTGTGGGCCAAATTCATCCTTGATGTAATGCCAGTGTCCTTATCTTTTACAGGACACTTTACATAACTGTTGCATATGATGGGTTAAAGATTGGTCTTTCATCATAATACAGGGAGGAAAGAACTATTCATGGCTTTGTATGATATGTATCATTATTTATTCAGTCTGCCATTCTGTATACTGTTCAATGCTGACAGACTTCTTGCCTTGAGAAGCCTAAATCCACGGCTTGTTTGTATGTCTCTCCGTGCCTCTTCTTAGCACATTAATAAAAACAACATAGCTGCAACAAAGCTGTCAGCTTTCCGAAAAACTATGTTGCATTCTGGCTAGTCTTGCAAATTTAGCCCTCTTTCAGCCAAGCACTTAAGCGCATGCTTAATAAGTTAAGTATGTGCTTAAGTGCTTTGCTGAATCAGGCCTTAAACTGTGCCTGTACTTAAATAATCATTTATGATGTCTTTACTTAATTGTAGTTCTTCATTTCCCTGTTTGTGTCTTGAATTAGGCAACCACTTTGCCTAATTAACCAGACATCCTATTAATTTCTGAGCAGCAGCTAAAGTCATTTTTTCGCTGTTCAAAAGACTTGCATTTTTTCCCCATTTCGCCTGGAAATAGTTATCAGAAGTTTTTATTTCCTTCCACTTCCTTATCATGATTTTATATGAAGCACTGTCCCGCGTATTGTGCTTTTCGGATTTAAGCTGAAGACTTTGCCACACGGATCTTGATTCATGTGTTTTCTAAAGGAATGTCTTAACTTACAGCACTCTATAAAAGATAATACTAAAGAAACTTATTTACTACCTTTTTTTGCTTATTTTCTTCTATAACCCTTAGCCACAATCATATGCTCTGCTTCTGATATATCTCTGCTTTAAAACTGTGGCTATGCTAGCTTTATATAAATGCTTATTCTCCAGTCCTTCTCCTCTCCGCAACTTTAGTCTCTTTATATTGGTCACAGTTTTTCCTCCTAATGGGATTACTTTTCTTTGTAATTTAGCATCTAGGGTAAAATTTTCTAAGTGTTTAAGTAACAGGCTCCTAAGGCCAATTTTCAAATGTGGCTTAGGCATTTAAGAGCCTGTCAGTAAAAGTCAATGGGACTCCTAAATCACTTAGGCGTCTTTGAAAACATTATCCCTTGTCTCTCAGATCCTTCCAGTCCTCCTTCGTCTTCGTTTCTGCGTGTCCAGTAGCAGTGGTTGCCAAAACTGTTTTTCATCATTTGTGTTTGGCAAGAATGTTGTGTCCTTTATGTAATAGCCCCTTCTGGCCTTAAAATCTATGGGAAGCACCCTAATCAAACCCTCCTCTAAAGTGAGAGAAGCCTTCACTGGGCCCTATTAAAAAGCATCCTATGTTTCAGCTTCCTAATAAGAGATGCCAAGACAACTCAGATGCACAGGGGATCATCATTCCTGTTTTCATATCTCATTTACAAAATGAGATTTATAAACTGTCTAAAAACACAGGCATGCGTAGGACCACTGCTGGAAGGAAGCAAAATGATGTCAAGATCCCGGTGAGACTTATTAATGCAAAATAAACACAATGCTAATTAACAGCATACCCCATTGGTGACTTATTGGTATGTGGTTGTTTTGGAACAACTCTTCATAACAATATTAGCTATGAATTTAAGTATGTTCCATTTAATATTTTTAACAAATAAGTGACTCACAGGCAGAAAAGCATCAATTTATATAGAGTATGGTTTCTATTTTAATGGATTAATTTAGTCTGGGTAAAAATCAAGCATTTTACAATATTACTTTATAGAGCATGTATAATTGTTTTATAAATAAAGCTAAATATAAATGCTGCAGCTAAGAGAGGTTCTTTTAGCTCAAGTGGTAGAGGCTTTGGGAGCAGAAAGTTCTGCTTATAATTATGAGGTGCATGTTGCCATGGTTGGTAGAACAGCTGATGACCAGGAAGTTCCAGGCAGTCACAGAATCTGCATTAGTATCCACTCTGGATAAAGAAGGCTGTAGTCTGTTGTTCCATGACACTGAGGATTAGATGTGAACAAAAAGTTGTGGGGGACAGGAATTAAAAATTTCACAATAATTTCTGTTGGGGTGGCAGTAACGACAGATTGTCCTTTTGTAAAAGGCTATGTTCAGCTTTTACAGTTCCAATTTCTAACATCATCCACAGTGTGGGTGTTGTGGGGGGCAGGGCATTTCATCCCTCTAACAGTTTCAGCAATTCAAAACACTGAAGTAAGGAGGCTGATTTCAGCTTTCAGTTAAATGGTCCAATTAGGCACCATTTGTTTTAATCAAAAAGAAATATCTCAAATACCTAGATGTAGCAGAGGCAAAACTCACAGATGTGAATAATATTCCTCAGAACTGGCAACCATCAAAGAAGAGTTTAAGAGAAGCAATCCATCCCTAGAGCTTTTGACAAGAAAACCCTCAGATGAGGCATCAAACAGTTAGGACATGTGCAGTTATAACACTTTTGCTATTATAACCTGTCAGAGGAATAGATTCATGTGTGTGCATTTCTCTTGATTGCATTCCCCTACCCCACCTTTTATCCCCCTTCGCTCTTGGGAAGTGAATGTCAGGATTTTAGTGCCAAATAAAAATTTCAGAATTGTAGCAATATGCTGCATGTTCCACTTTGACCTTTTCAGTATTTCCTGTTTTAATTGGCTGATAATATCCTTGATGGCAAATAGAATAGCAATACAGTCACTTCAGATACAAACTATTTAGCAGCTTTCAGTAAAATAGAATACTTCACACTTTTACATAGAAGGGAAAAAACAAGTATAATTATTTGCCAAAAAATAGTAGTGTGGCAGACTGTGATATATGGAGCTTTAAGAATAGCAGGGACTGGATGGTTACTGTATCTTTGAAGTCTGGAAAGTTCTGTGTGGTAGAGTTCAAAATACTTGTCAGTGGCCAGTCAGCTATAGTCAAATACGTTTAGGGATTGAACATAAGAATTGGGTGGGCTCATTGTTCTTCATAACAAGTATGCTTGCAATGTGATAATTTGATTACTGTGTTATTCTGATCCAATTAAAATCATTATGAGATTCTTCAGTCAGAAATGGGTGTAAGTGATATGGTGGCCTCCATTTGCCATTTGGGGAGCACTTTGGAGGTGGAGACAACTTACAGTGTTAGGACAGTTTTGTCTTTGCCTTGATACTACAACGATCATTGAGCTATTGTAATAGTAATCAAGTGACAACTATATACTGTACACGTGAAAAGCTGTCTTAAACCTGAAGATCACAGGCCATAGTACTCAAGAGAAATATATACAGCTAAGAACCAGCAGACTTTCCTACCAGTTGTACAGGAAGCCTCCAAAAAATATCCAGACAGACTTGAGTAACCTAAGCAATTGGAGCTGGACTTTTAGCATTAATAAGCCTAAGGTACTGATCACAAATTAAGGAGTCTTAAATAAAAGGTCCCTATAAATGCTTGCAACCTTCTCTATGGAAATATAGGACACAGGAAAGGCCAGTTTATCTGGTCTCTCTGCTAATCACAGAAAGTTGATCAAATGGGTATACATTCCCCTGGATTGTAAGAAGTGTTTTCAACTAAGTGCACCAGCATTAAGCATAAATCTCACCAAGATTCTTTTTAATATAGTTTAAAGGAAAGGACATTTCTGATCAAAAATTGGCAGTTCCTTGAATCCTATACTTGTAAAAGAAACTCTCCACAGTTAAGCTTCCAATTTTGTTGTTCCCTGAGATAATGTTTGCATGCAACTGCCCATGAAAGAAATGAAGAATCCTAAGTTTTGATGATGGTAATCATAGATAGCTTATTGAACTGTACAGTGTTAAATAATTATATAGAAGAACTCCATCTTTGAATTCCCTGAAAACTAGTTACTAAAAAAAAAAGTACAGCATTTCTTATTTAGTGAGTCTTGCATAGGTTAAACTGAAATATGTAGTGGGATGGCACCAGTATTTTGAGTTTTATTCTCCCAGTCTCTTTCTCCTTGAAAAACTATGTCATCGATGAAAGCTATTCCATTTTTGGAAACCAGAACTTGACCTTATAGCACTCCTTGAATACTCCGAGATATTCTCTTTATGTTGCCCAATTAAAACAATTCTCCAGACACCATATAGCCATCTATTTGTATGTTACCTGTTAAAATGTCCTTATTGTATGCAGATGCACATCTGTGAGAGCAGCAGAGAAAATGTTTTGTCACTATGCTTTCCAAATTCCTTTAAATTAACAATTTAATTAAGCAATCCTTTCAAACTGCCTTCTCATATTAGAATTTTTCTCCTTCGGATCCCTCTGTTTTTACTGCCTCATAACTTCAACAAACACTTTTGATTGGCCAAATGGTCATATTGAGCTTTTTATAGATCTCAAACTTTTCTTGAGTTCTTCATCTGAACACTGGCAAAAAGGATTCTTGATATATTAACTGAATTCTTCCTCTAATACACTCAGGTCAAAATATGCAAACATCAGTGCCTAACGTAGTTATTAGTTCACTTGTTCTACTCTAGTACATAAAGGATTCAATTGAGATTGGGGCTTCCATTGGGCTAGGCACTATACAAATACATACCACAGAACTTAGTCTGAATAGCCAAGACAGACACAAGTAGTATTGTTGCCTCTCTCTGACCTGAACAGTTAGCCAAGCCTTTCTGGATGGTTTCCGTTAGAAGGAAAAATGGATGATAAGTTTATTCTTTGGCACAATTCTCTCTATTTACAAAGAGTATACACAAAGTCCTGTTTCCCTGAACACAGTAGCTACACGTAACAGCAGGCAACTTCCTTGCTGGCAATTTCCAAGTCTGACCTTCCCCTCTGGTCTGTGCCCCAAGGAGTTCTGTCTCTCTGCTTCCTCTCAGGACTATACTCATGACTCATCTTGCTGTCTGCTTGCCAGACAATCTCCCAGCCCCTGTGTCTGCAATCAGGGAAACCCTCAACCTGCATGGTTTAGTTTCTAATCAGGCCTTGCCATGTGGCCCATTACCTTGGGCAGTGGCTTCTATTGTTTCCAGCTATCTCACTACATAAGGGGGCTTAATTGCTACTTCTATTTAGCCTGAAAGAAGTATATTTAGCACACTCATCAGATTTATCCAGGTCAGTAATTGTCTACAGATCTAAGACTACTTGATATCAACCATTAACACTTCCCAGCATAACAGCAGTATTATCCCAGTTTTACAGATGGGAACTGAGGCAAAGAAATATTAAGTGATCTGCCCAAGGTTACACAGGGAGTTTGTGGTGAAACCAAACCCAGATCTCCTGAGTTCTAGGCCAATTTCTTAACCACAAGACCAACCTTCCTCTCAAGTTTGGTATCTAAATCTATATTTAACACCAAAATTAGGCCCTAGTCCTGCAAACATTTTCATATGTTTAACGTAGAAGTGGGCTAAACTAAAGTCAATGGCACTGCTCACATGCCTAGAGTTAGTTATGCCTGTTCGCAAGATCAGGGCCTACATGGGCTCATTTTCAAACGTGCTGAGCACCTGCAGCTCCCTGAAAATCAATGGAATTTATGTGTGCTCCTCATTGCTAAAAATAAAGTCAGTTATTTAAGTGTGCAGCATAAATATGGATTTGGGGCCCTATGTCTAGACCAGGAGTCGGCAACCTTTCAGAAGTGTTGTGCCGAGTCTTCAGTTATTCACTCTAATTTAAGGTTTCGTGTGCCAGGAATACATTTTAACGTTTTTAGAAGGTCTCTTTCTATAAGTCTATAATATATAACTAAACTTTTGTTGTATGTAAAGTATATAAGGTTTTTTAAATGTTTAAGAAGCTTCATTTAAAATTAAATTAAATTAAAATGCAGAGCCCCCTGGACCGGTGGTCAGGACCCGGGCAGTGTGAGTGCCACTGAAAATCAGTTCGCATGCCAGCTTTGGCACACGTGCCATAGGTTGCCTACCCCGGGTCTAGACATCCATTTTCCCAATTTTTTTCTTCAGTGCATCTGTAAGAAACTATTTTTGAATTTACAAAAGCAATCTTGGCAAAGCTGACAGTTGTTTGAGGCGCAAGTATTACTTGCTATACTTTTATGAATTATTTTAATTACACAGCAATTCTACACATTCAAACAGCCCGTTTCCTAGTTAAATTAGTGTAATTTTATACAAAGCAACCTTAGACTATTTTGAGAATAAAGGACCCGCTTCATTGGAAGTGTACCAGCTCCGCTGGCCAATCTATTCTGGTGGTTTTTTTCTGTTTAAATCACTTCGGTTGAAATTAAAGTGCTGGTCTGAATCACATCATCAGGAACTTCACAAGTTTGTTTAACATACATTGTGCCTATTCATAAAAATTGTGGTGTCTTTTAAAAGTGTCACGGAACATCCATATATCACTGCAATGTTTTTATGCTAACTAACCATTTGTTATGCTGACCCGTTTGCTACAAACGCCAAAGATGTCCAAAGGAGGCTAACTCTTTGCAAGAGCTCTATCAAGAAGCGAAAGACAAATTTGTTTTTAACACAGAAAGATTAAAAATTACATCTTTGGTTGTGCCAGCACACAGCTCAACTTAGCTTAAAACAGAGGGAGGCAAAGGTGGCTGTCAGCCATCTTTCCATCTTCTGTGATTCTAGAGACTGAACGGGCCCTGGCACAAGACAGAACTGCCTTTAAGCTGCACTAACTGGGCTCCTAGTGGTCATTATACCAGCAAGGATCACCAAAGAGCACCATGCTCCAGCCCTGCCCCGACATGCTTCATGTATCAGGTGAAGGTTATGAGTGCAGTTAGAGCGCTACAGTGCCTTTATACTACCTGGGCTTTCCCCAGCAACAGAAGAATCCCTCACTGCTCCTCTAGGGTTGTCTTCTAGCTGCTTTGCACACCCCGAGCAGAGCAAACCAATGGAATCTGGCCATCAATCTCTCAAAAACTCTAGCTACTTACTCTCTCATGACCAGCCTTGACAATTGGCCCAGATGGCACAGAACCCAAATTTTCATTTCACCTACAAATCCTTAGTCTTTTGCTTTTCAACTGAGCAGAATATTCCAAAAATGTATTTTTATATATTGTTTAAAGGCTCTGGAGGTGAGGCACTCCGTAGAAGTTGGCAAGTCAGTCAACCTCAGTTTCCCCATTTGTAAGATAGCAATAATAATGCTTGCTTACCTACCTCATAAGAGTGCTGTGGATTCTTTAGTTAATGTCAGAAAGCAAACCAATGGAATGGGGGCCAACTCTGGTGATGAAAGGGTTAAGTAAGTGCTAAATATTAATCCTAGTGGTTTTAATTGTAGTGTCCCTGTCGACCCGGTTACTTCTTGTAATGCCAATGTCCAGGCAGGTTTTGATGGGCATGCCTGGATTCATTTGGATCCTGGATTTTGAGGTTAAAAGCGCACTCAACGTTGTAAATGATCCTCAAGGGTAGCTGAATATGGACTCCTCAGCCACTGCAACGGGGCTGATCATCACAGTTGGCAGGCGTCCTCTTCATCCAGGAATCAGGCTGCTTCTGTTCCTGCTGTATGTGGGGGAACGGTCCCGCTATTGAGGGGAACTTTCCTGGCTTCTGCACTACCCCGGTGACATGGGCTAGAGGAAGGATCTGAGTCCTCGCTCCCATTTTCTTTACCCAGAGGCCTCCCTGTCCTCGAGGACTCCCCTTCCACTCTCCTGTCTGGCAGAGTCCTCGTAACCCCAACAAGGCTGGGCCCAGGATTCCTGGGGGGCTCGACCCCCAACCCTGCTGTGGCCCCTAGGTCAGGGGCTAGGGACTGTCCCCACTCCGGGGTGCTCTCTCTGCACTGGATGCTTTCCTGACCCACTGATCATATGATTTAAAGCAATACAGTTTATTTAATTAACAATTAGTTTAAAAAGGAATAAGGAAAAATGGGAAAGGTTAAAGGAAACACATTACCCCACTTTGTGGCAGGGAACATCACAAACAGTGTCTCTGGAATGTCAGGGCAGTTCAGTCCGTTTCTTGTAGGTCCCAGGCCTCCTTCTCAGGCTCTGGCTGTGCTGCAGGGATGCTGCGGGTTGGACACTTGCTCTGGTGGTGGCCACATGCTCTCAGGCTCTAGGTGGCAGGACCCTTCTCCCCAGTGTCACCCCCGCCCTGTCAGGGTTACAATCCCCCTCCAAGTCTTGCCTGCAGAGGCTCTTGACTGAGGCGTCTCCCTGTGCTGGGCTCACTGCCCAGGGTCCCCCTTGCTCTTCCCAGTTGCTCACCATACCTGGCTCCAGACTGCTCCACTCTGCCTCAGCACGGCGGCTGCTACTGCTGCTCTGCCTACAGCTCCCTGGGATGCTTCTCTGGCCCCTCTGGCTCTGGTTGCTACAGCTCTGCTCCCAAGACAGGTCTGCTCTGCAGGCTGCTTCTGTGACTCCGCTCCCAGCTCTGACCTGCTTCCTGGGCTGCTTGTCTGGCCCCTCTGGCTCTGGTTGCTGCAGCTCTGCTCCCAGGGCAGGTTTGCTCTCTCTGGGCTGTGTTCTGGCTTTGGAGCTGCAGCTCTGCTCCCAGCAGTTTAGCTTGGGCCCCTGCTCTCCCCTTAACTCGGCCTCATTCTGTCTGACCCAGGCAATTCCAGCTCACATGGAGGACAGGACCCTCCTGGCCAATGGGAGAGGAGGTATCCACAAGACTATTAAGATATATTCAAATGCTTTAGAAATGGTGGCCATATTATATATGGCCTGATATGTGTTTGCTAAAGGTTCTAAAGAAGGCACTTGGGGAAAAGAAAAGCATTGAAAGCCTAGAGAGGCAATGCATTCTGTGGTCCTTATGGCCTTTCATGGCTGAAATCGTGCCAGAGTTTCATGACTGCCCTAGAGCTGTGCAAACCTTTCATAACACAGTCAGAAAACCTGGAAAGCTCACCAGATTTAAGGCTTCATGACAGACCGGGCATGTGAAAAGGTTTGTTAAGACTTCTTTTGCCCATGACCTCCTGTGAAGTGACCCTGATAAGTTTTGCACAAACATACAAAGCACTGTGCAGGCTTTTCTTCTCCATGTCTATGAAAGTAAAATGCGTTGCAAAAGCCTTTTCACTAAGCTCAAAATTCTTTGGGATAAAAATATTTGAACTTTTTTTTTAAAACTTAAAATTTGAAAGACTTTTTTAAACCAACTATAGAATAAGTCACAAAATTTCAAATATTTAAAATAAAATTGAAATTTTGGGGGGAAAACCATGAATTCAAAAAGTATCCCTTTCTTTTCACTAAATCTATTACTATGAGCTAGTAGTAATTTACAACAGTAAATTTCGGAGTAAGGATTAGTATAGTTGCATATTTACAAGGAAATGCTTTTCCTTTTGAAAGCTACTGTTTCAACTGTTAGCAGAGGAAAATGACACATCTGATTAATTGATTAATATGAGCCCATCTGCATAGCATTTGAGTGTATGGCATAGGACTATACAACGCTGAATTGCCTACAATGACATAAACCTCCTCATGCCCTGGTTTACCCCAACCAGCCATAACCCATTGATGGTTCATGGTTAAGCAGATTGTACCTTGCTCTGGCCTTTATAGCTTAATAAAATCTGCCTCTGGCAGACTGTGTGAGAAACCAGCCTAAGGATCCTTACATGATTTAGCTCAAACGATTTAGCTCAAATACCCAAGTCTGGGTGAGTAGGGACTGTCAATGAAAGTGCCTCAGATTATGTTAGCTGTTATGAAGGACTATCAGGAGAGAAGTGCATTTTATAGTAACCACTTCCACTTTATGGCTTTAGAGATGCGTGTCAATAGCTGAAATGGAATCTGGAGGACAATGGGAAGCCAGTGCAGTTCACAGAGCATAAATATTATGTGACCCAAGTCCAACAACCCAAGAGTCTCTGTCTCTGGTCAGTGCCACCCCAGAGTTCAAAAGTTTATCTGCAGAGTTTCACCCCCCCTGGGGTGGAAATAGTACTATTTAATATAGGTTGAGTCATTTCTGTCATAAAGCAGTCTCATAGTTTCATTCATAATTAAGGTCATAATGTACCACCAGATGTCAGGGTAGATCTCATCCTGACTCTGCTTACACTTGCAATGACTAACTTGACTAGGGTGTGAGGCTGCTTCATTCTACACTAACTGAAGCTTCTGAATGATCTTTAAGGCTAAAGCTAAATAGAACACATTGTAGTAAGTCAGTTAAAGGTGAAAGGCACAAATGACTAGTGAGGTCTGCATCACCAGGGGATGAATGTAATTGCTTAGCTAACCACAAATGATAAAAGCTGTATGAGCCACTGCTGCTCTCTGGGAATCCAAGAGCAATATCTTGAATCTGCTTTTCTTGTAATCAATTCTGGGCTGCTGAAATTAACTGCTGCTGAAGTGACAAACTTGATTCTCATTCAGATCTCTTGTGAGTTCATTGTAGGCAGGGGCGGCTCCAGGCCCCAGGCCCCGTGCTTGGGGCGGCAAAATCCCTAGAGCCGCCTCTGATTGTAGGTACTATTCTGGTATGCAGACATGACAGTATCTTAGCATTGCTGGGCCTTGACTGTTTTATGGTAAAGCAGGATGCACAGACTTTTCTCTATGGAACCTTCCAGGCCCCGTTGTGGCACAAATCTATTTAAAGTTCAATAGATTATAACCACTATTGACATTACTACAGAGGTGCCACCACAAGTCCCATTATGCAGTGCAATGCTCCAGGTGACCACAGACTACATTATATGACTCTGTGGGCTATATTTAGCTCATGAGCTATACTTTGGCTATCTCCAAGTTCAACCCTATGTAATGAACCTGCTGGCTCATTAGTGGGTACCCTTGCTGCCAGAATGACCTGGAGGGGAAATCTGGTAGTGACAGAGCTCATTCTGGGAGGGACATGGATCTAATTCAGTATTGAGCCAGTAAAGAGTCCCATGATGCCTAGTGAACAGAAAAAGATTGCAGGGCACTCAAATTCTATAGTAATGGGGACCATATAAGTAGTCTACCTATATAGCTGTAACTGTTTATGCCATTGTGCCTATGGCATAAGGTACTGGAATCCAAAGGTCTAGTGACTGAAGTTCTGTCAGCACTTGCCTTGAAGCACTGCTGTGGTTATGATTACCTGAGAAAGTATGTTGTGCCAAAACACCTCAGTGACCCCCATCAGGTCTGGCTGCCTACACCTGAATGTACAGCACTGATTTTAAAGTACTCACTTTTTTACAGACAAAAGACATTTTGAGCAACAGCCTTTGGTACTCCCCAAGGATACCTTGACATCTTATAAGAAATGTAATTGCTAGTATTTTATAATTAATTGTTAGATATTTAACAGTACCGTATCCTGATACAAGTGTGTGGCATAGCTAATCCTTTACCCTTATTTGCATTACAGTAGTGCCAACAGGCTCTAACCAAAATTAGGGTTGCATTGTGCTAGGTGTTAGGTACGCACATATTTAGAGACCATCCCTATCCTGAATGGCTTACAATGTAAATAGAGAAGACAAAGTGGCAGGGAATTACAGTCAAAGTCAGCCAACAGGTCAGTGGTAGTGCTGGGACTAGAACACAGATAGCCTGAGTCCCAGCTCAGTATCACATTCACTATTGCAGGGTTTCTCAAACAGGGGTCGCCATTTCTGTAGGGAAAGCCCCTGGTGGGCCAATGTGTTTACCTGCCCCGTCTGCAGGTCCAGCTGATCGCAGCTCCCACTGGTCGCGGATCGGTGCTCCGGGCCAATGGGAGTTGCTGGAAGTGGTGCGGGCTGAGGGACTTACTGGCCGCCGCTTCCAGCAGCTCCCATTGGCCCGGAGCAGCGATTCACGGCCAGTGAGAGCCGCAGTTGGCCAGACTTGCGGACGGGGCAGGTAAACACACCGGTCCGGCCTAGCCCGCCAGGGGCTTTCCCTACAGAAGTGGCGACACCTGTTTGAGAAACCCTGCACTATTGTATGCTGCTTATGCACACTGGTCTTATAGGTACTGCCTGATCAGAAGGAGGTGGACAATGTACACTGGCAGTGAGTATATTTCAAGGAAATCCTTTTGTGCAAAGCTTTACTGACTAATCTCTCTCTCTAAAACAGGGGTAGGCAACCTATGGCACGGGTGCCGAAGGCGGCACGGGAGCTGATTTTTAGTGGCACTCACACTGCCTGGGTCCTGGCCACCAGGCCAGGGGGCTCTGCATTTTAATTTAATTTTAAATGAAGCTTCTTAAACATTTTAAAAACCTTATTTACTTTACATACCACAATAGTTTAGTTATATATTATAGATTTATAGAAAGATCCCTTCTAAAAATGTTAAAATGTATTACTGGCACGCGAAACCTTAAATTAGAGTGAATAAATGAAGACTCAGCACACCACTTCTGAAAGGTTGCCGACCCCTGCTCTAAACCATGCAAGTTTTTATAACACCATTATTAGGAGGTGCCACTCAACTTGCTGAGTCTCTCGCCTGGACCTCTCTCCAAGGCAGTGTACTTTCCTGGGCTAGTTGACCTCGTCTCTGAAGTCAGCTTGCAAAAGACATAAAACTCAATAAGTTTCACATTGCAGAATTTCCAGTGAATTGTCCTGCAGCAAGAGAGGGTAACAGAGTGTTTCAGGGAAGAAGACTTCCCACACACAGCTGCAGAGGCAAGGACCATTCCAGCTGGCAAGCTACTCTCCTTGTGACTCCCTGGTGCTACCTCATATCCTGGCAGCAAAGCTCCTATAGGAATTGTGCCTGATCCAGGTATCACTAACAATTTTATACATGCACATTCATATCACAAAATAGCAAATCCAGCATGCTGGCCCCATTCAGGGTGCAATCCACACCAGTAAGGGGCTGTGTTACCACTTGTCCTGCAATTCTGGCTGCCTCACAATGCTTTGCTGCTGTAGCTCCAACCTGGCATGCTCAACCAGCCTATCAGCAGGCAGGTCACTTCTTGAGTATCTATGTGCTAGACAGCCCTGGTTCAGCAGCTCTGACCCCAGCAGTCTGTCTACAGCCCCACATCCCCACTCTGGTTTCTACTAGCCTGAGTTACTACTTTCAGGGTGACTCCAATACACCCCCAGTCCTGAATTTTCCCAAAACTGTGTGCTCTGCAATGCCCAGCTCTCCCCTGGACAGTTCAGAGAAATAATAAGGTTTGTTTGTTCCTCTAAAGACACCAAATCCACCAGCTTGCCACAATAACTGATGTTAACATTCACTTTAATTGAAACACAGTGATTTATAGTAAAAATAAAACAAATTTAATAACAATAGAACATAGGTCAGTGATGCTAAGTAAAAGGAATTAAGGTAGAAAGGGTTACAAGTAAAGAACAGTGAAAACACACATCTGAAAGTCTAGATACAGGCTTTGTTCAAGATGGTTCCTCACCTATATTCAATTTTGAGAAACTTCAACTCACATTTGGTTGAAGGATCCATCTTTCTCAGCTTGCCAGGGCTCTGTTCCTTTGTGTCTGTCTAATGATGGATGCCCAAGATGGCATCTGTCTTCGCTCGTGTTCTCCAAAGTTCAATTAATGTGTTTCAAGAGGCAGGATGACCTCATGCTTTTCTTCCTGTCCTGTGGGCTTCCCATCCCCTGTATGTAAATGGGGCTTCCATTGTTTTCATTCCACCATAATTAATTTACATAGGAAATAGATAAATAACTGCCTTCTTTCCTGTCTGGGGGGGAACTTGTTTCTGCCTGTTTGGCCACAGACTTTAAAACATAACATCATCAAGTATCCATGTTTCCTCAGATAGTGTTAATACATACATTTCACAGTGATATGAATTACAAGTGTGTCATTAACCTTCAGAAAAGACTTCACTGTATACAATTGTATAATTCAATTCCTTATCACTTGAGGTTCATCTGTCCTGTTTTTATAGACCAGTTAACCTTTGCAATGGATTCTTCTGAAGGTTACCACTCAAAGCGAAGTGTATGCAAGCTTGAGGAAGGCAACATGGAGTCTGGGAGTGAAGGAAGCTCCATGCTCTGTCTTCTCCCACTTGTCTCAAATACAAATTGTTCTGTTTCCTGCTATATCCTCCCCCTGCTGTCATGATGGTCCTGTTTACTGCTTGTATATAAATTGAAGTAAACACATGTTCCTTTGTGTAGAAGAGACCTGTTTAACAACTCCCCGGACATGCCTGGTTTACACACACTTCAGTCATATCTCCAGTATATATGCATAACTCTTAATCCACATTGTGTACACACATCACGCAAGAATATTGATAATCTGGGAGTTATTCATTTTCAAATGATCCCTCATATTTTGTACAAGGATTATTACAATAGTGTGTAGAATGGAAATACAGGGAGGCTTAGTGTCAGACTCTCCACAAAAAAATATGAATTAGCTGAAAAAATCAGCACTGTCCTCATATCAACTTTCATTGTTCTTACTCCCCCCCACACACTCACACACCTCCAAAACAGGATAGTGCAGCATAATCAGAGTATCAACAAATTCCAGCTATTTAAAATCAAAGATGGGAGTGAGAGCCCCGAGGGGAAAACACCTTGCCAGCACCTTCTTCCTCGTAAACTACGGGGACTATAGCTAAAACACCTTTGCTGATAACTAATGTAGTACCCTCTCAAACTAGCAGGCCCCAGGCTATGTTAGGTTTCATAAATGAAAACCAATGCCTTAAACTCCACCGGGATTCCAATAGGCAGACAATGAAGATAACGAATCACTAGAACAAAAAGTTTAACAAATGGACTGTCATGTTTTGCAACAGCTTCGGTTTTCTAATGGATTTAAGGGGCAGAGCATCAGGCAGGTTTGAGTGAGTAGAAGGGAGAGATGCTGCAGCAAGGTGGGGGGCTGAACAGCATCAGTGCTACTTCCTAATGTGGTGTGACTCAGTGGCCACTCCAGCAACCCAGTTTTGGGTGATGCCCAATGGATTAAACACTACTGCCAATTAGAGTCTCCCCTGAAAATGCAGTGGATCTGTAGGTGACGGTGGCCTGGAGAGCAACCAGTCTCTTGTCCTGTTTTTGTACAGTGTATATCACTTATTTGTACACATCTTACATTTCATAGTGAAACTAAATCTACATGCAGCTACCACCATGCTTCACATCAAATAAACAATTAAGGGATACATTTTTAAGTTCCAACCAGACACTGATTGGTTGGAAACTGACTTACAAATTAGTACTAAGATTTCTCGTCATGCCTGTGCCTCTCAGCATCACATTAGCCTGTGCACCTCACAGTTCCCAGAGAGGCCAGCCAGTGACCTGGCTAATGGGGATCACAGATGCTACTGTGTAGGAGAACTGATTTTCAGAGAACTCAGAACTTCTGCAGCACTATACACATAGTAAAAATCATTGCTAGGACTCTTGTTCCCTAGTTAGGTGGGATATATAAGCATTGTGGAAATGAACTAGTAGATCAGATGCAATGTCTTGAGGCAGTAGAAAAATTCTGGTGAATCTAAAAATGAGGGGTGGACATTGAGATATAAATAGGGAAACAAAATGACCCATAAAAAGATGAGAGTAGGAGGGAAAATAATAACAAATCCCTCACATATTGCTTCCAGGTGAGGACAGCATTTTAACAGAGGTACTGGTCGGGAATGGGATAGTGAGTAACACAAGGAAAATACAGACACCCTCCACCCCACCCCACCCTGAATCATTTACCTTATTTGTGACCATATCGGGAATGGGTAATAAACTTCATAGTGACTAGATATTGCTTTCTGAGATGAAGCCTGCAGGCCACACAGTGAACCAGGGCTGGGAGCAGAGCAGTGCTGGGCCAGGGGACCCATGCCCTCAGCAGATGCAGGTTGAAAAGGACACTGGTAGCTCAGGGACAGCAGGGAAGGAGCTGTATGCTGAACTAACAAGTAAGGCTGGTGTTGACAACTGTGTTAGGAGAGGTTACAGCTTTGTGAAGTCTACTTTAGCAGAAGGGATTTGGATCCCCCCCCTTTTTGGGATCTGAATGCCCTAAAGGAGATTGCTTGAACAGGTCATTAAGAGATGGAGGAAAAACTTCTAAGCCAGTGATCATAACCCAAACTGAAGAGCTACAGACTGATGGGAGGAGACATCAGATGAAAGCCTAATTTGGAGTAGCTCAGTAACTGGGCTATGATACCCCCCTGGGGCGCACGGCTGGGACCTGGTGCAGTGGGTGAGCCTTGGTCCCCCTACCTTGTCTCTCCCTGCCTGCTTTTTGATAGGGACAGATCCTCTGGGGAAGCAGTTAGAGCAGACAGGAGTAAATGAGGCCACAGCTGGGGCCTCTCTGGGACAACTAAGCTGCTGGAAACTGTAGAAGCATGGCCTCACCACTAGGCCATCCGGTCATTGGACTATCCTGCTAGGCTTTCAAAAATCATTGTAAAAAGCTCAATTATTACTTTGAAATGTGATGTAATCCACCTAATTGTTGTTGTGCTACACTTTTAAGATTAGTCCTCTATAAGGGCTGATTAGACTCCCATTGAAGTCAATGGACAAGCTTCTGTTGACTTTGATGAGGGCTGTATTGGGCTGTGCAAGACTAATAAACAACACAGATCAATCATTCCTTATGTGGCTGGCAGGCTAGAAAATGCCACCATTCTGTTAGGTTAGACTGCCTCAGTGCTGTGTCTTCTTGATCGTGTTCTCATGTGCCATCTTGTGGCCACATAGAGTTCATGCTGCTCTCTCTAGAGCAGTAATCATAGATGTGGGATTGTTCCCTCACTGTATTCTCCAGCACTGTACTGTCCAGTTCAAAATGACCAAAATGCTGGAACCTCCACCACTTCTTTTCGGACCTGGTGGAACATGTAAAGCTACCTAGAACAAAATGCTCCTATCTACAGGTGGGCAAATAGCGAGGGGGGTCTGCCCTAAATGTGTACAATCTAAGAGCCAAGCAATTTATGAAGAGTGGGAGAAGAGGAATACAATTTAATATATTCAGGCATTTGCAATTTAATATATTCAGGCATTTGCAATTTTTGTTATTATAGGCTGGTAGCAGCACTACCTATTATTAAGGTTGCCCAACACTTCCAATTCTAAGACCATATTTTCACTAGCTTATAACTTTGCCAAACTTTAACTATTTGGGCTGAAATTTTATATGCCATCTGTATGTTGCAGGCTGAATTTGTTGTTGTTTTGTTTTATTTTTTGTTTGTTTCATCCAAAACAGTTCAATCACTTCCAAGAACAAGACTAGGGAAAACGTTATTTTGCCAATATTAAAAACTCTGGTAACTTTTTCTTTGAATAGCTCTAGTACTCCCATGCTCTGAAGCAGGGTCTTGAAATTTGACAGAGGGAGACCATTAGGTCAGAGGTGTGTCTTTGGCCATCTCTCGGAAAATCTGCTGAAATTTGGACAATTTATAAAGCTTTGGAAAACTATCCTCACTGAAGACTTCTTTGATTTTAGCAACTAAAATCTCTATTCTCACTGAGCATGCCCCTTCCCCTCATAGTTCCCATGTGGTGACCAGACTGTGCATGCACCATCCCCACAAGACACTGAGACTGAAATGCATCAGCTCAAGGCTACTGGGCTTTCCCTGTAATAGCTGCTCTCAGCTGCTCCAAGCCGGGCTGGGGCTGGGTACTGGAACTGCAAATAGAAGCCTGTCTCTCCTCTCTATGACCCACCTGCTCACACGGAAGTGTGCAGGAGGAAGTCACCTGACTTAAATGCAAGAGGGGACAAAACTGGACAGAGGGGAGGGATGGGAGTAGCTTGGTACAGAGAGTCTGGTGAGACTGGGACTGGAGGGGGAAAGAAACCTGAATTTGCTGGGCAACAGTCTGGGACTAAGAGCTGGCGGTGGGGGGAAGAAGGAAGGCAGGAATTGGTGGTTGGGTAAGGTGGCTGGGACTGGGAGCCAGAGTGGAGGGAGAGTGGGGCTAGGAGCTGGTGAGGGAAACAGTGGGAACCGAGAGTCAGTTGGCTGGGTGGGGTTCACCAAGATAGGACTAGGAGCTTGTGGGGGGCAGACTGGAACTAGCTGAACAAGGAGACTGAGGCAAGGAACATGTGGTGAGGGAGCAGTGAGGGCGGGGGACAGAACTAACAAAGAGCTGGATGTGGGGGGAGAACTGGGAATGGCTAGGGAAAAAAAATAGGACAAGGAGCCAGAGAGGTAGTAGAGGGCACTGAGATTGGCTGAGGGGCTCAGGGAAGAAGACTAGAACTGGGAACCTGTGCGAGGCAGAAAGAGACAGATCTGACAAGGAACTAGGAGGGGGAACTGGGACTGGCTAGGCAAGACAATGAGGACAGGCATGAGAAACCTGAAGAGCACATACTGGGACTGGGTACAAAAGGAGAATTTGACTGGGATGAGGAGCAAGGGGTGGGACAGGTTGGAAGGAACTAGGCAGAAGGGAACAAGCTTGGGGAAAACAGGCAGAAGAGTCTGTGCCTTCTAGATACGACTTCCTTCCAGAACCTGGAATAGAACCCCAGATTCCTGAGTCTCACCAGTCCTCTGTTCTCAAAAAAATATCTGTGAAATCCACTGCCAAAGTGTACAGCTCATCCTCATTTAGTGCAGGTCCACATAGAGAACAACCTACTACTGCTATATTTTATTCAGTTAGCTCAAGTGGCAGAGGTCTGTAGAGTGGATCTGAAGGTTCCAACCCTGATGATGACCCACGTAGGTATCAATATGATGCCACTGCGATGGATTTTTTTTTCCATTTTTTTATAAACCTAGGCTATTTCACACAAAAAGCTATGGTAAAAGAATGGTATTAAGGTTGCAAAATCAAGCACTCGGAAGTTAGGAAATGCCAAAACTAAGGTTGTCTAAGCAATCTTAGTTTGGACCCTTTGAAAGCATGCATTATGATACCATTTTTAATTAAATGATCATATTCTATGTTTTCCACAAGACCCCTGCCTCGTTCAGTGGATAGGCAGGACCTGCTCTGGCGATAAATCAGTATAGTGTGGTAAAAGGAGGCAGTAGGTAGTAGGACCCTTGCCTCATTTGTTGCAGCAGTTGGAAAGGGTGTACTGAATGAGAAAGGGGATTGTAGGAACAAAATGGACAGTTTCATGGTTAAGGCAATTGAATGCTGCCCTGGAGAACTACCTGGAGATTCTACCCTGCCTCTGCCACAGAGTTCCTGTGTGATGATTGGCAAGTCACTTAAACCAGCCTTTTCACAGTTGGTCACTAATTGTGTTTCCCTCATTTTCTGGCTGCTCAACTTGATGCCTTGGGAACTGATTTGCAGACGTGAATCTGAAATTGAAGTCAATGGGAGTTGTGCTTTGAACATATAAAATGCTAAAAAACAGGAACAAGGCGTCTCAAATTGGGCACCCAAAATTAGTGGAAACTTTTTATCTTAATCTCTCTGTTCTCCATCTATAAAATAGGGATAATAACTACCTCTTACCTCACAGAAGAAAAGTTAATGTTTGTGATATTATAGTGATGTACACCGTAGATAAGCCCATGAGAAGATTAATAATGCTGCTTTCAGAGCAGGGCTTGAATAGTGTGCAGTAAATAAGGCCAAGGGTCACACACTGAACAATGAAGATAAAACAAAATATTTAATAGCTGCTCATTAGGTGAGCATGGTCCATCCTGTGCACTGGATGAGGCAGGGGTCCAGTGGAAAAAACAGTATGTGAAGATGCAGTTAAAGACTGTATCATAACTGTATCAAGTTAAGAGCAACCTTAATTCTGGGAGCTTGACTTCACAACCCTAAAGTTCATTTCATGTTCTTTTTTCTGTGTAATTAATAGATAAAGTGTGAGTCGACTCTCCCCAGCTGTCCCTCAACCTTGCCATCATTAAGGGTTGATATTCTTACTGGCATCACAGCAGAAGTGGGTCTTGAGGAGGAATTTGAAGGAAGTGAGGGTAGTGGTTTTAGGGATCAGTTCACAGAGGCCATGCCATGCATGGAAGAAGATACTAGCAACTTTATCACTTGCCATCTCCTTTCACCTGTTTTCCCAGGCATATGTGCTATATGAGGATACAGTGGTATTAACTTCTCTTCGGAAAACTTCTCCTTTACTTCTAGCCTGTGCCTCTTAACTTGTTTTTGCTAATCTGCACCTGAGCTACGTGTTGTATCAGAGGGTAATCATATTCTTTGTTATCCATCACCCTTATTTTGACTTGTACAATGAATTCATTAAATCTTTCTGTGTTCACATGTGCATGAAAGATGCTGTATAAATAAAACATCTTACTAGTCTACCTCTAGATGTCAGCATTTGCTCTGAATTTGAATCACAATGTGTTACTGTGGTTAAAATATGCTTTAAGGTAGTTACTGGATCAAATTTATTACTGGCATGAGTGGGCTTAACTCCTCTGAAGTGAATGGAGTTGCTCCTGCTGATACTTGTTGTGCAGCTGACCTACTGCATGTAATGGAATGTGTTGAGTCTTGTCAGTGGCACCCAGACCTTCAAAAGCTTAATTTTCAATGTGCACATTCATAAAATTCTGATACATCTCAAAGTGTTACTGCACAAATATATATGTGGGAAGGTGGTTGGGTGGAAATGTGTGCTTTTTAAGGTAAGTTGCTTGGTTTTTCTAATTTACCTAGCGTCCTTCCAGTGACACTCAACCTTAGAAGCCTCCTTCAAAGGCCTTCAGTCATTCATGTGCTCATAAATTACCCTCATAATTGATAAATCTGGTGTAACAAAACCTGAAACCAGGTGAAAACTTACTTGACTCAGATCTCACTATAAACCTGTGTGAACCTTTTGGCTGGCTTCAGCCCATTTTCAAGCAACCTGGAACAATTTACGGTTTTAAGTGGAAGCCAAGAGAAGTGTGGTCAATTTTTGCAACATAAGTTTCACTTTGAGATTTAGGATTTGTTCAAACCTGGAATTCAAAGCAAAACATGGACTGCAAACCCAGGTGAACTGAAAGGAATTAGAAAAGGCTCATATATCCACCATATTAACATCTGGGTAAAAACTGCCAAAAAGCAAAAAGCCACTCTAGCCTTGTTTATATCAAGGGTGAAATTCACCTTGGAGCAGAGAGCCAGTGGGAAGTTCTCTGCACAATTTCAGCCAATGGCATGGCAGAGTGGTGGGACCAGAGGCACAACAGCCACATATTTGGGATCTCTGCTCCCACAGCATGCTGTCAAAGTACTGGCCCTGAATAACCCAGCATAGAGGATTGAGTTTGGGGGTGAAGGATGGCCAAAGGTAGTCCAGATCTAGTGACCCTAACCTAGGCTGCTGTCTACTCCAGCCCATACGCAGGAATAACAATCAAGCTATGTATGTCCAACCCCCATTAATGCCCACAGGAGTAGAGGGAATCCAGCATTATACAGGATTGGGTCCTATTTAAGATACTGTGGCTGTCCCCATGCACCATCATAGTAGCTGAGGTCACATGGATTGCCTGCAGGAGCACTTCTAGGTTTTAATATCAGGGGGAAGAGTGCAGGGATTTTCGTTAGCAACCCCCTATTCTAGAAGTCTTGCTTCTCACTTTAGTCCAAGTGATCCTGAAGCTGCTGCCCTGAAGGACACAATGTAAAGTGCATTATAATCGTTTATTTATTAAATATTAACATTGTGCTCACCTGCATAGAGAAGCTAATAACTTAAATCCGACTATTTTTTGGACTTTCCTTTGTTCAGGATCATGTTTATTTTTAACTAGAGATTGTTCTGAATAAAAAAACTTGGATCCTATCTCCTGTCCTACTCAGGGGGTGGAGGGGTGAGCATTTAAACACAAACCAAACCCAGATCTGGATTTGCATCTCATGGCTGACATCTTTAACTTTAATGAGCCTGTAGTATCCTTCATCATAGTGAAGACACAACACTCAAGGGATTCTTTAGTGGCACTTTGCCAATAAGATAAGCCCCTGTAATTCTTAATGGATTGTTTATGTTACAAATGAAGCCAAGTGCACACATATGAACACCATGAATTGTAAAGGCATCTGGAAATCCAGATAAAGATGGGACTCAAGCTGTAACACCTTTGTTTTAATAGCTCAATTTTAGAGTCACAGCCATTTATTTTTTATTGGCATTTGAAAAAGAATGGTAGATGCAAATGCCACAGATTACTCTGAAGTGCACATTTTAAACATAGTTACAACCACAATCATGTGGAATTAACAGGCCATATCTATTCTTATTATCGTACTACATAAAATAATCTGCAGAGAGACAATTCACTTACCACAAGTGTAAGGAAATTAGGTAGTTAATATAGCATGTCTTGAGAAAATAGAAATATGCCACAATTCATCCATGCAAAATAGAACATTGCACCCCACTTCCAATTTATATTCATACCGTCACATACTAATAAATTCATTCTGACAAACATCATGTCTTAGAACTCTGTGCTTTCTGAGGTATGATGTACAGTTTTATGTTACACATTCCATCTAGCTCTCCTTTATTTTTATTCATTGCATTAGGTCTTGGGCTAAAACACTGGACTTGCCTTACAAAAATAAGATATTTAGGGAGCTCCATTGTGTTCTCTACAGAACGACACTTACCATCTAACCAGATGGGATTTATTGGATAACAGAAGGTCAAATTTAACGAGTTTGTCTAATGGCAATAAACAGGAATAAAATCAGATCTTCTATAAAAAATCCATTTGGAAGCTCAGGAGAGAAGAAATCCAACACAAATTAAATGTAATTTGAAGCACCATAATGGCTATGGGGTGACACTGCATTAGCCCCAGTTCATGTATCCTTTCCAACCAGTCACTAAGTTCATTTTGATTTCTAGCTATTTACTACAGCCCCCATGTTCTCTTCCACTTTGTGGTGAAAATAGTGTAAATAACCCCATTGTAATTTACAAGGGCATATGGTCCTCCCCTGCTGCATAGCTGTCTCCATCCTTTCTGGACAAGTTCCACACAGAAAGGGAGGAAAAATCAATGAGCAGAAGAAAGAGCAGGAAGAAGTTGATTTTACACTTTAGTAAGGCTTTTGATACTGTTTCGCATGACCTCATAAACAAACTAGGGAAATACAACCTAGATGGAGCTACTATAAGATGGGTGCATAACTGGCTGGAAAATTGTTCCCAGAGAGTAGTTATCAGTGGCTCACAGTCATGCTGGAAGGGCATAATGAGTGGGGTCCCGCAGGGATTGGTTCTGGGTCTGGTTCTGTTCAATATTCATCAGTGATTTAGATAATGTTATAGAGAGTACACTTATAAAGTTTGCAGATGATGTCAAGCTGGTTATCAAGGGGTTGCAAGTGCTTTGGAGGATAGGATTAAAATTCAAAATGATTTGGACAAACTGGAGAAATTGTCTGAAGTAAATAGGATGAAATTCAATAAGGACAAATGCAAAGTACTTCACTGGGATGTATTAGCAGGAGTATTGTAAGCAAGACACGAGAAGTAATTCTTCCGCTCTACTCCACGCTGAGTAGACCTCAGCTGAAGTATTGTGTCCATTTCTGGGTGCCACATTTCAGGAAAGATGTGGACAAATTGGAGAAAGTCCAGAGAAGAACAACAAAAATGATTAAAGGTCTAGAAAACACGACCTATGAGAGAAGACTGAAAAAATTGGTTTTGTTTAGTCTGGAGAAAAGAAGACTGAGGGGGGACATGATAACAGTTTTCAAGTATGTAAAAGGTTGTTACAAGGAGGAGGAAGAAAAATTGTTTTTCTTAACCTCTGAGGATAGGACAAGAAGCAATGGGTTTATATTGCAGCAAGGGAGGTTTAGGTTGAACATTAGGAAAAAATTCCTAACTGTCAGGGTGGCTAAGCACTGGAATAAATTGCCTTGGGAGGTGGTGAAATCTCCATCATTAGGGATTTTTAGGAGCAGGTTGGACAAACAGCTCTCAAGGATGGTTTAAATAATACTTAGTCCTGCCTTGAGTGCAGGGGACTGGACTAGATGCCCTCTCGATGTCCCTTCCAGTTCTATGATTCTATAACAGGCCAAATTAATCTTTGGTGTAGCTCCACTGATGCAAATGAGCTGATGTGAGGCATGAACCTGATCTAAGATAAAAAAATATTTGAAATAAAGGATTTATATTGGAAACATTGGCACAATCTTAATCATGTGAGTTCTAGCTTGAAGGAACCTTAATAGATATGTGGAGAAAATTCTATATCTCCCTTCCAGATTTGTTGACAAAAGTCTATATCTATGTGGGCCCACTGAAAGTGCTAATTATTGTTGCCAATTGTGGTTGGATGTATTCCTGGAGGTTTCATCACATAGCATAATGTTTCATTAAAGATTAATCTTTAATTCCTGGAGACTACAGGACAATCCTGGAGGGTTGGCAACCCTAGTGCTAATTAGCATTCAAAAGGTTGACTTCACTTCCAGCTCACAATACATGTACATCTCACACAGGTACAGAACCATACTCAAGAAAAGACCAGAATAAAATTGCACAAAAGAGGGGGATATTAGGCTTATTAAAATAACATAGGACTTCCCCTAAAGGGGGTGATTATCATGATATAATCCCACTGATATGCATGATTAAAAATGGTCAGTGCAAGATACCTCACAACATCCCATGTGATTGGTAGTTATCTCATAGAAATATGAATGCTCTAATTCTCTATTACGAAGTTCAGTCTGGGAGTCCTGACAGGCTACATGTGAAGGAGAGTGACTGTCTCTGTGAAAGAGTCTAAAACCCGAGGGGAGGGGAATTCATCCCGCAGGCTCGCAAAATGTTACATTTTTTTCTGTTTCACGTTTCTAATTTAGATTTAAAGACACTGTGCCAAATTCTGTCTGTGGTTAAACTCATGAAGTCTGAGTAACCTTAAATAGGGTTTTACAGATATAGCCCACAAAATAATTTGGTTCAGGGATTGAGAGATTAGTGATACAAACAGGTGCCCCATTTCCCTCAGAAACAAATTGATCTCCATCTCTGAGAAACTATAAGGCTGACCCAGACTGTCTTGCAAATAGAGGTATTTGTCCTGTGATATTGTCCCTTAATGATCAAAATGATTGGCTTTCTCCTTCATGTATTTTTACTTTATGATCTACTTTGTTAAAAATTCTTCTGTTGTCACATGTTGGTTGTATAGTTCAAGTTTCTATGGCCATTTGCAACCTTTATTTTATCTTGTAATTTATAAACTGTGTCCAGTTACAAAAGCATTGGGACATAGGTACGACAATTCATAACACACAATTTTTAATCACAAAGTCAAGGTAGGTGAGGTATATATCTTTTACAGGACCAACTTATTTTGGTAAAAGAGACAAGATTTTCAGCTACAGTGAGCTCTTCTTCAGGCTCAAAAGCTTGTCCCTTTCACCAACAGAACTTAGTCCAATAAAAGATATTACTTCACCCACCTTGTCTCTCTAATATCCTGGGACTAACACGGCTGGAACAACATTGCAAACACTTTTTAATCACCACAGTCAAAAGAAAAGACTCATCTCCCATTGTAGGCAAAAGCCTAAGGGTCTTTGAAGAAATTAGGATTAAAAAACAAAACAATAAACCAACAATTTTTGCTCTCATGAACAAGCAGCAGAAATGAATTCCAAAGCTAGAGACCTTCAACTGGAAACACCCTGCCACCAAACCTCATCTATTTAAACCTAAGAACTCGTAGCTCAAGTGCCCCAGCTAATCTCAACTGCTGTGATGACACATGGGGGGAGAGGTGTCTTATTTAAAGAGCCAGGGCTCAGCCTCAAGGCATTACACTGCACATAGATCAATGTCAGCAACTTGAATTGTAGTCTGAAGCAAATAGGATGCCAGTGCAGTCTTCAAAGAATTGGAGTAATGTGCTCCTTGAGGCTAACGCCACCAAGCAGACAGCAGATGCAGCTTAGTGAAGATAGTGATCATGATAGGCACCAGACTGATGGCGCTGGAGACTGAAACCCTCTATCCACCACCAAGTGCAATGTAAGGAATGTCAGTGCAAGCTTCCCACATAGCCCTGCCAATGTGCCTCAACTCTGACCTGAAGGGGCCACTTTTAGGGGGAGAGGGTGGTTTAGTGTTCATGGCCATTTGATCTTTGGCATCTCTACGGAGAGGACCAGCAAGAGTGACAATTGTGATGAGGTCACTTGTCTATTCTATCTCCAGAGTATCTGAACATCTTCAACTAGTGCATTAAGCAATGTGACTAACATCTGTCATGTGTTTATTCTCTCGTTCTCTCCCCAAGAGAGAAGTGTATACAGTGGAGTCTTATGTTTTGGTATCTTTTTTTCAACCAAATGTTGCTATATATTTATTATTGCAGTGTTGTTGTAGCCATGTTAGTCCCAGGATATCAGAAAGGCAAGGTAGGTGAGGTAATATCTTTTATTGGACTAACGTCTGTTGGTGAAAGAGACAAGCTTTCTAACTACACAGAGATCTTCAGGCCTGGGAAAGGTACTCAGAAGGTCATAGCTAAATACAAGGTGGAACAGATTGTTGAAGGCATAAGGAGTTAACATATGTTGCAAGAGACCATTCAAGCTGAAGTGAGCAATTAACATCTCTGCAGTCACAGGACAAAGAAAGTTTAAGTGGGTTACAGATTATTGTAATGAGACATAATCAGTGCCTCTACTGAGTGCATGATTTTTATTGGCTGGCAAAGTTATGAATTTAAGCTATATGTTTATGTTAGAGATGGCAAGGTCAAATAAATGCACCTTGAACTTAGATTGAAAGGTGGAGAGGTTTGTGAACTCTTTAGTTCCTGTGGGAGTTCATTCCACAATCTTGGGCTGGCCCATGAGAAAGTTTTGTCTCCTGCACAGAGGAGCTTTACCTTTATTGTACAAAATTTCATTGTGCCAGAAGAGCAAAGTTGTTGATCACAATTTTCATCTCAGAGCTTTGGCGATCTTTTTTATATCCTGGGCCAAGACCTTTGAGCACCTTGAAGATAAGGACTGAGACCTTGAACTCAGTTCAATATGCTATGGCATGCCAGGGTAGGAAGTAGAGGACAAGTTGTGTGTGCTTGCAGTAGTCTGTGTTGCTAAGGAGACACACTGTTGTGTTTTGTACTAGTTGGAGTTTCCTTAGCACGGAAAGCTTTAAGACCAGACGTATCACACTGCTGTAGTCCAGCTGAGAGGTGAAGGAAGCAAGAATAACTGAGGCCAGGTCATCATTGCCAGGATGGGATGAAATCTGCTAGTCAACCAGAGATAGTGAAAATTTAGCATCAGTGAGTTCTTAAACTATGGATTGAATGGACTAATTGTAGATGTGTATCTTCAACTAAAGAAGACTGTATTGTGACTGAAAACTCTTCAAAATGCTTTCCACTGCCCACCAACTTCACCTTCTGCTCAGATTCAGCGTCAACCAAAAGCTGATCTTGTCCAAGCACTGGGCCATCGTGGTGATACTGGCATGGGCGTATGTGGTGACAGATAGGTAGAGCTGTGCACCATTTGCATATTGCTGGCATTTGAGTCCATGTCATCTGACCAGTTCACCAGTTCCTAGTGGCTGCATATAGATACTGAATAGGGCTAGAGAGAGAATTGATCCTAGTGAGACTCCACAAGTGACATCTCTAGTATGGAGGCACAGTTTCTGATCACCACTTGTCAGGGCTGCCCAGATGGGGGGGCAAGTGGGCAATTTGCCCCAGGCCCTGGGCCCCACAGGGGCCCCCATGAGAATATAGTATTCTACAGTATTGCAACTTTTTTTATGGAAGGGGCCCCCAAAATTGCTTTGCCCCAGGCCCCCTGAATCCTCTGGGCTGCCCTGCCACTTGTTAGGCTTTTCCCTCCTGGAGGGACTCAAACCATTCCAGCAGATTACCCCAGACCCCTGTCATCCCTCTCAGGTGAGACAGCACTAGCTTATGGTTGACAACGTCAATTGCTGCGGAGAGGTCCAGGAGGATGAGAATGTACCGTCTGGCCTCTATCCATTGACAGCAGGAGACTACCAATCAGTGCCACTAAAGCTGTTTCAGTTCCAGGTGCTCACCTGAATCCAGACTGTGCCACATCTATGATACTAGCTTCAATTAGATGAACTTGCTGTTGGTCTTAGGCTACCTTCTCTAGGAGCTTGCCCAGGGACAGAAGATTTGATGCAAACCAATAGGTGGCTAGAACTAGTGTATCCAGTGTGGATTTCTTCAGTGGGAAGAAGCCCACTGAAAAAACCCACTGGGACCTGGACTGAGGCCACCAGTTCATTTCTAACAGATCACCAGAGGGCCATCAGACAGTGACAACTGTTGGCTGCTACTAGCTAATCTAAATTAGAACTGGTGACCTAGTAAAAGTGTAAAGCTCTGTAACCTATTTGCACCTCACTGCTATTGTTATTAAACTTCACAAAACTAGTTTTGCAAAAAGGATGTAAAGATATTTCATTACCTGTGTTTGTTCAACTTGAAATTATACTTAGCCTTCTACATTTCCAGTATGTCATTTAGAGATTTATCTTCACAACTTTCATTCCCCTCATTCTCAATCATGATATCAGCATGTCTGGCACAGTTAGACACTAACACAGTTCTTCAAATTGTAATGGTTTCCAAGAGATTCTAAAGAAAAGTCTGGACTTTTTTTTTTTACTGTTGCTTGAAAATCAGCGTGACAAAGATTTGTTTGCTTCAGTGAGCATGGGAGCTGGTGATTTAATGCATATTTTTTATTTTATAAAAATAGCCTGCCTTCTTCCCTCCCTCTGCTGCTGGGACTGGCATAATAAGGTCAGTGCTGCAGTGCAGTGTAACAAACTTGTCAGTAAATGTTAATATCAAAAGCACTGTTTCAAGATCATTGCTTTATTCAGTTCACCAACATAGGGAACAGCTTCATGTCACGCAACTTGCTGCTTACAGCAATGAATGATGCATAGATTTAAAAAAAAATAAAAACCTTTCATTTAAAACCAGAATAAGATTAAGAATTTAAAATGTAAGTGACATCGACACATCCCTAATTCCTGTACATTTTGATAATATCTGCATGTCTGCTGTGCTCATCACCAGAGTATTTAGGTTCCTTGGCCCCTAGTAAATTCTCTTTGCACTGCTGTAGCAGAAAATTCACCTGTCACAGGGAAATCCTCTAGCAGGTATAGGGCAGTCCAGTGCCTTAACACAAGACCATCCTTCCACCCCCTTGACGATGTCAAGATTCCACACATTGATATGGCAGAAAGTGCCAGAAAGGGGCAACAAATACTGGCGCACTGAAAATATTTCCATACCAGGAGAGAGTGAAGGGATTAGCAGTGGACTATTTAGTTTTCAGGAGTAATGAACGAGAGGAGTGATCGGGGCGGCTCTAGTAATTTGGCCGCCCCAAGCAGTCATGCCTGCGGGAGGTGCACCGGAGCCGCGGGACCAGCGGACCTCCCGCAGGCATGACTGCGGAGAGTCCGCTGGTCCCGTGGCTCCAGTGGACCTCCGGCAGCTGCGGAGGGTTGGCTGGTCCCGCGGCTCCGGTGGACCTCCTGCAGGCATGACTGCAGAGAGTCCGCTGGTCCCGCGGCTCCAGTGGACCTCCGTCAGCTGCGGAGGGTTCGCTGGTCCCGCGGCTCCAGTGGACCTCCCGCAGGCATGACTGCGGAAGGTCCGTCGGAGCCGGCTGCCGCCCTGCCGGCAAAATGCTGCCCCAAGCGCGCGTTTGGCGCGCTGGGGTCTGGAGCCGGCCCTGGGAGTGATAACAGAAACATGTAAAATAATGAGTGATACAGAGAAAGACAACAAATCACTCTTCTGCTTTCACATAATACAAAACCAAGAAGCTGAACACAATTAAAAGTCCAATAATCTAACACTGATTACAAGTATTACTTTTTTAACATAAATACATAATTAATCTCTGGAACTCTTTGCCACAAGATATTATTGGGGAATAAACTATGCAAAATTTTTAAAAGGATATGAACTTATGTGAACAATGAGGATACACAAAGTTATACTAATTAGAAAAAAATGACAAGAGATATAAATCCCCATGTTCGGCTCTAACTGCCTGGGTTCAGGGAAAAAGTTCTTATATGGAGATTTTATTGTATAATTGTCCATTATGTAGATTTCTTCTACTGAAGTATCTGGCGCCAGCCTTTGCAACACGATTCTAGACTAGATAGTCAACAGTCTGATCCACTATGGCAATTACTATCTTCATTGCTCCTGTGATACAGGGCCTATGGAAGCTATTATCTGCCAACTTAAAATGTGATGCCACCTTACATGCAAAATTACAGGGTTAAATCTGTTCAGTCAGTCAAATACTTTGACTGTGAGTGTCCCCGAGTGCTTTAAAATTTAGCTTCTCCTCTTCTCCCGATGCTTTCTCCCAAACCTCCTCTTTTTCTTCCTTGCCTCCATGATCCTATTGATCTCCATACTGAATTAATCTTGTATGAGAAATTATGCAAGTGTTTCCACTCCACTTCATTTATCTAACTGAAGGTCTCTTTGGCTCATTTACCCCCTCAACAATGATCTGAGCAAGCATCCTACTTTCTAATCCTATACACTGAACATTTTTATTGAGCAGATGGTTCAAAATGAAGAATCTCTCTGTACATCATTCTGCCATTCACAATTAATCTTTAGGCAGATGAATAATTTGTAGAAGATCAACATGCTAGCTAGCATTAATTAAAAGATAGCCTCTACCACGGGCCTTGGGAAACATCTGTTTCACAGCAATTTTAATGTAAAGAATCATTGAATCAAAAGACTACATGCTTTCTGTAAGAAAGACAGGAATTGCCGCTAGGAGTCGAGCTAGCTCGGTATCCTGTCTTTGACAATGGCCAGCACTTTTCAAAGGAAAGTGATAGAATCCCTATAATGGATGGTGATGGCATAACTTGCCCATAGGGAAAATTTCTAAACCCTCATCCGCTAATGGTTGGCTAATGGCCTGAAGCATGAAGGTTTATATATTGTTTTATCCTATCTAATGCAACTGTGCATGTTTGCATTAGCCATATAAATGTCAAATCCTTTTTTTGAATCTTGCTAGGAGGCTAAAGGAAAAGGAGATAATGTAAATTAAGGGAACTTATTAAAATATACATCACTCTGCTGAACTGATCAGTAAAATACAAAACATCAATACAAATGGGGTTAGTTAATGGGATATGCTGGCTCCTTAAGGAAAAGAGACCCCCATGTCCAGGCTACCCGTTCTAAGCATTCTCAACTGAACAAAGAGCCTGCGGACAACAGAGGTGAACATAGAGAGAGAGGAAATGGTCCTGGGTGAAGACCAAGTCCAGGGGCCAGGAGCCTTGTTGTGTCGGGTGGGGCAAGGTTCCCCTCTCTCCCAATCAATCAATCAATCACTCCAACCAACACCAAAATGCTGGGTGGGAAAATTGCACAAAAAGCTCCCTCGGTCTCAATGTGAAGGGGGAAATAGATAGGCACTTTGGACAGTCAATTCAGCGGGGCAACTCAGAATCCTCTGCCTAGGCTGTGGAAGAGGGATGGAAAAACCACAACAGACAGTCCATAGGACACTGGGGGCAAGGACTTTTGCTATTTATGTTTGAGGTCATTTTATTTTGAAAGACTTTTGTGGCCTGCCCAGGTGGAGCTGGACCAGGGAAATGCAAAGGGCCTGCTGAGAAAGAGGGGGAGAAAAAGTCTCAGGGTGGTAAGCCTGTCACAGTTACTTTGCTGTCTAGTTAATCGAGGCACAACATAAATATGGCAATACAGCAGGAGTAAAAGGAAGTATCCCAATAGGCAGAGCTCAAACTGAATAGCCATGCACAGGTACCTTTAGCTGGCTTGTAATATTGCCACATAACTGATCTGAAGGGCTTGTCTACAGCTTCTGGGAGGCCACCCACCTCCAGAGATAGGTCACACCTAGCAGGGAGTTCTGATAGAGACTACAGGAGGGAGAGGGAGAGACCATCCCAGTGGCAGACAGTGGGGGTTAGGAAGTAGTTGCCAGCTGAATAGTCTGTGCCCATGAGCCCACCCAGACCTATGCACAGGAGGGAAAAGTTGGGTAGCAGCAGCTGAAGAGCCTAGGGCAGATCGTCACCTGGTATAAATTGTCATAGCTTTACTGAAGTCATTGGAGCTATAAGAGTTTACACCAGATGAGCATCTGCCTCAGGAATCTGTACTGGAAGTTGTTCCAGCCCAAAAAGAGGAATAATGGATGAGTGAGAGAAGGTGGGGAAGAAAGTTAGGGTAGTAGTGAAGCACAAAGAGAGAGGGAGAGATATGGGTGGGGGAAAGAAGGAACTGAAAGGGCCATTGTTAGAGAGTGCGAGGGGCAACAAGGGAAAAGAAAGATAATCCAGATTGAGGCAAGACTGGGATATTCAAAAGAGAGACTGGGTGGGTTTCTTGGCCCTCATTCAGGGAAGACCAAGACAGCAATCTAGTACCAAGAAGGTCCAGGAATGACTAGGTAAGGAACCAGCGGGGCTGGGAACCAGAGGAAGGATAGAAAAGGGGGTCCAGACAAAGCCCCAGGCACAGAAGGATAGTGTACGGACCCAGACAGAATCCAAGGAGTAACAGGATACAGTTGTGACCCAGACAGATTTTCAAGGTCAGCAATTTACAGAGGGACTTTAGGCTTGACCTCACAGTGAACAGGCTAGCATAGGAGCTCAGACAGGGTCGCCCCAAGGGAAAAAGGTAGAGCAGGCCAGTTCTGAGTTCCTTCCTACATGTTGATGAGCTAACCGAGTAGCTGGAGTCAACAGAGAGTGAAGTGGATGCTCTCAGGTGCTGGAGAGAGCAGCTGGCCACAGCCACCACCTGCTCCACTTGGTATATGACTTCAAGACGGAAGCAAAGGCTCAATATATAGGGATGGACAAGTTGTGGCATACAGAGACCCCAAAATCCAGGAGGCAAAGGTGAACTAAAAGGACTCGTAAATGATATCTAGGTAAGAAAGAGTAGACTCTGACTGAAGGGGGGCAAAAGGACTGAAAAAAACACTCTCCCAAATGACGTCTGGGAGGGAGAAGATCCTGCCAAAGTGGGGGCAAAAGAGTGTGGTAGAACCACCATTTCAATCCTGTCTGGGTGCGGGGGAGATGTGTGATGGTGGACTAGGCCCAGAGGCCCCCTGCTGAAGGCTTCAGGGTCTTACCATGCCCCGTCCCAGAAAGGAGCAGAAAAGAAGTCTGCCAAGCAGCCTAGGATGGCTTCAGGGGAGCAGCCAATGAGGGAGGCTGCAGGGAGCAGCCAATCAGGGCCCAGCAAACTCACATAAAAGGAACCACAGGGCCAGAGTCAGTCAGTTGCTCCCTGGAGCTGGAGGAGTAAGAACCGTGTTCCTGGCTGGCTGGCTGAAGGAGCAGCAGGACCATGGACAGTTCAGTTGCTGGCAGGGACTGGGGAAGCAAAAAGGAGCTCCTGGTTAGCTGCTGGGACTGAGTAAGAAATGAGACTAGGGAGGGCTGCAGGAAGACAGTGTTTCTAGGTAGGAAGCCCTGGGGGCACAGCCTCATGCCCGAGCTAGGGCTATTTAAAGATTGAGCCTTGGGAGGGCTACAGAGATACCAACAGAGTGGTACTGGCCCCGGTGCACTGTATACTCCAGAAGGGTTCTGTTTTGTTTTCCATACAAACTGCATGTGTGACTTGGCCGGAGGGCTAAGAAATCACTGCCTGGGGTCACCACAAACTGAGAAAGTGCAGGCACATGCATTTGACCAGAAGGCACTTGCAAGAGGTGGGTGCCACACCATTACACCAAGTACTTGCAAAGAACTGTTTTCAATCAATCCTGACTGTGAAATAAATTCACTACCACCAAAAAGAAAATCCAACCATTCTGAAAAAATGAATAATCTAAAGAAATCACCATCTGCTCATGGATATTCATAGACTCATAGACTTTAAGGTCAGAAGGGACCATTATCCATGGTGTCAAGTATCAGAGGGGTAGCCGTGTTAGTCTGGATCTGTAAAAGCAACAAAGAATCCTGTGGCACCTTATAGACTAACAGACGTTTTGCAGCATGAGCTTTCGTGGGTGAATACCCACTTCTTCTTGCATCCGAAGAAGTGGGTATTCACCCACGAAAGCTCATGCTGCAAAACGTCTGTTAGTCTATAAGGTGCCACAGGATTCTTTGTTGCTTTTACATTATCCATGGATTATCCACAAGAAAAAAGAGGTGGAAAATTTATCAAATTATTCACTGTGAATTATTAGCTTAGCTCTAAAAATAATATACATTTTTTTAAAAAATGAAGGGAGGAAAAGAGATAATGAAATAAGAGTTGGAAGAAAAGAAAGGGAAATGATTCCCTTCCATTAGCTCTCATTTGTCTAGTTCTGTCTCAGAGTTAGTATTAATGGCCAAATTACTGTCTGCTGTCAGGAAGGTAGATAGAGCAGGAGAAATGAGCTGGAAATGATAACACTGAAGTCCAAAAGTCAATACAGCATGTCACATGTTGGTGGAAAGCAGCATAACTAACTGATACTGTCAGCTTTTCCATTACAGTAAGTGAGAACTCTATGTTGGAGATCAGACAGAAGATTATGGAAGTCAGGAATGAAGGTAAAGTAAAGAGTAATGCCTGCTTGTAACTGCTATATAATATTATCTGGCTGTATCTTCAATACATGTCCCTCTAATTTCAGTGGGAGCTGCTTGGTGCTCAGTACTTTTAAAAATTATGCAACTTATTTTAAATATGTATTTAAGAGCTTAACTTCAGACACGATTTTCTAAAATCTTGGCCTTACTGTTCTCTGCAGTTCTCTGCCTCTCCTTTTTCCAAAAGGAGAGAGTGTCAGAACAATTGATATGTATTCCTTTTAATTCTTCTTAATAGCTTATCCTAAACTGTTGTATAGCATTGCTGTGTACTGCACACAACTACTGGATCAGACCCCAGAAGTGGCAGCATTTCAGCAGTGAGTAAAGTGATCCTTATGTCAAAGAAGTATTGTGACAAGGCTGAATTTGCTAATATATGTAAAATGCTTTGACATCCTGAAGGGTGCTATAGTAGTGTGAACTCTTACTATGTCCAACATTTTTATATGTTAGTTATTTAAAAGATAAAGACAAATGTTTTTTCAAACGTGCTCAGAATACCTAACAGCTCCCATTTAGGCACCTAAGCAAATAGCTGAATTTTCAAAAGTATTCAGCCCCCAGCAGCTCTCATTGTTGTAAATAGCTCCCAATTGTGTATGATGAGCAGTTTTGAAAATCTAGCCCTAATTATGCATATTTATTACATTAAGATGCAAATTCTTAATGTCTGTGCTACTGTACAACACAAAAAAATTCAAAAATATTGCAATATAGTACATAAAAATAGTTTTTATGTATTATATTAAAGATATTTAAACATCAAAATAAGTATTCATATGCTCTGTTTCATAACATTTAGAAGTAATATCACTGAGTTGAAGATTAATGAAATAATAATATAATTGGAGAGACAGAATTTCATCTACCATTAAAGAGTAAAGAAAAAGAGCAAAGAATATAATTTTCCCTAAGAGCTAAAGCAATCTAAATTTCCATCCTGTGTTAGGCATGATTCATTAACATTCATGTTGCTAGGATTCATTATTCATAGAGTCATAGATTTATAGATTCTAGGACTGGAAGGGACCTTGAGAGGTCATCGAGTCCAGTCTCCTGCCCTCATGGCAGGACCAATTACTGTCTAGGCCATCCCTGATAGACATCTATCTAACCTACTCTTAAATATCTCCAGAGATGGAGATTCCACAATCTCCCTAGGCAATTTATTCCAGTGTTTAACCACCCTGACAGTTAGGAACTTTTTCCTAATGTCCAACCTAAACCTCCCTTGCTGCAGTTTAAGCCCATTGCTTCTTGTTCTATCCTTAGAGGCTAAGATGAACAAGTTTTCTCTCTCCTCCTTGACACACTATTAGATACCTGAAAATTGCTATCATGTCCCCTCTCAGTCTTCTCTTTTCCAAACTAAACAAAACCAAATCTTTCAGCCTTCCTTCATAGGTCATGTTCTCAAGACCTTTAATCATTCTTGTTGCTCTTCTCTGGACCCTCTCCAATTTCTCCACATCTTTCTTGAAATGTGATGCCCAGAACTGGACACAATACTCCAGTTGAGGCCTAACCAGCGCAGAGTAGAGTGGAAGAATGACTTCTTGTGTCTTGCTCACCACACACCTGTTAATGCATCCCAGAATCACGTTTGCTTTTTTTGCTACAGCATCACACTGTTGACTCATATTTAGCTTGTGGTCCACTATAACCCCTAGATCCCTTTCTGCTGTACTCCTTCCTAGACCATCTCTTCCCATTCTGTATGTGTGAAACTGATTGTTCCTTCCTAAGTGAAGCACTTTGCATTTGTCTTTATTAAACTTCATCTTGTTTACCTCAGACCATTTCTCCAATTTGTCCAGATCCTTTTGAATTATGACCCGATCCTCCAAAGCAGTTGCAATCCCTCCCAGTTTGGTATCTTCTGCAAACTTAATAAGCGTGCTTATTAATATTATGCTATTCTACATCCTGCTAAGCACCCTCAATATCTAAGTCGCTGATGAAGATATTGAACAGAGCCGGTCCAAAAACAGACCCCTGCAGAACCCCACTTGTTATATCTTTCCAGCAGGATTGGGAAACATTAATAACTACTCTCTGAGTATGGTTATCCAGCCAGTTATGCACCCACCTTATAGTAGCCCCATCTAAGTTATATTTGCCTAGTTTATTGATAAGAATATCATGTGAGACTGTATCAAATGGCTTACTAAAGTCTAGGTATACCACATCCACCACTTCTCCCTTATCCACAAGACTCGTTATCCTATCAAAGAAACCTATCAGATTGGTTTGACATGATTTGTTCTTTACAAATCCACACTGGCTATTCCCTATCACCTTACCTCCTTCCAAGTGTTTGCAGATGATTTCCTTAATTACTTGCTCCATTATCTTCCCTGGCACAGAAGTTAAACTAACCGGTCTGTAGTTTCCTGGGTTGTTTTTATTTCCCTTTTTATAGATGGGCACTATATTTGCCCTTTTCCAGTCTTCTGGAATCTCTCCTGTCTCCCATGATTTTTCAAAGATAATAGCTAGAGGCTCAGATACCTCCTCTATTAGCTCCTTGAATACCCTAGGATGCATTTCATCAGGCCCTGGTGACTTGCAGGCATCTAACTTTTCTAAGTGATTTTTAACTTGTTCTTTTTTTATTTTATCTTCTAAACCTACCCCCTTCCCATTAGCATTCACTATGTTAGGCATTCCTTCAGACTTCTTGGTGAAGACTGAAACAAAGAAGTCATTAAGCATCTCTGCCATTTCTAAGTTACCTGTTACTGTTTGTCCCTCCTCACTGAGCAGTGAGCCTACCCTGTCCTTGGTCCTCCTCTTGCTTCTAATGTATTGATAAAAAGTCTTCTTGTTTCCCTTTATTCCTGTAGCTAGTTTGAGTTCATTTTGTGCCTTTGCCTTTCTAATCTTGCCCCTGCATTTCTGTGTTGTTTGCCTATATTCATCCTTTGTAATTTGTCCTAGTTTCCATTTTTATATGACTCCTTTTTATTTTTTAGATCATGCAAGATCTCGTGGTTAAGCCAAGGTGGTCTTTTGCCACATTTTCTATCTTTCCGACCCAGTGGACTAGCTTGCTTTTGGGCCCTTAATAGTGTCCCTTTGAAAAACTGCCAACTCTCCTCATAGTAACTAACCTGAAAAATAACAGATGGCACCAACTGAAGTTTGTGTTGGTGTATGGTAAGCATCACAGACCCTTCTTGGAGAATACTGCCATACAAGCCGTAGGTCTGATCAGGGTGCAGTATCAGAATTATATGACTGCAATGCTAGAAGAAAATGGAAAGTCCCATGGACAACTGAGACAATTTTAAACTCATATGGGGATCTTTTCAAATGTGATAGGTGCCTCAAAGGAAAGTTGCGACGGGAAGTAGACCCCACTGTGGAACCTATGTGCTTCCCACAAAGGAAAATACCAGTGGCACTATGTAATCCAGTATTCAAGGAGCTCAAAAGTCTGCCAAGCAGAGCCATCATAGCACATGTAGAAGCCAATACAGCATGGTGGTGGTAAAGAAGCCATCAAGCAAATTATGCGTCAGCATAGTCCCAAAGACACTGAACTGAGCAGTTGAAAAGTTGCCACTATCCATTGCCCACAATTGATGACATCTTGCCAGAACTTTCCAAAGCCAGAATCTTTCCAATGTGTGATGTGAGGAACAGGTTTTGGCACATAAGTCTGGATAAATAATCCCGTGTGCTGACAATCTTTGCAACACCACTTGTTCGCTACAGATGGCTGTGCATGTTGAAGGGCATAGGCCCAGCACTAGAGATGTTCCAGAGAAGACTCATGCAAGCACTGGAAGGACTGTCTGAGAGGAAAATAATTGCAGATGTAACACCTTCATTGCAGGTGAAGGGAGCAATGACACAGAAGCTGAATGAGACCATGACAGAAAACTACAAGCTTTTCTACAGCAATGGAGGGACAGGAACATAAAACTCAGCTCAGAAAAAATGCAACTCAAACAAAATGAGGTGACATACATCAGACATCTGCTTGCAGCAGGAGAAATGAAAGCAAATCCCAATAAAATCAAAGCGGTCAGAGACGTGCCAGCTCCAGTCACATGTGTGCTTCATAGGTATGATAAATGTTCTTTCCAAATTCTGTCCACACCAGCTCACGTGGTAGGATGTTGAATGAGACTAGGAAGATTCCTGTGATGCGACAGAAAAGGGTTAAAAAGCAGCTCTGGGCTCAGGATGTCCCATCTCTCTGCCTGTGCCAAGCATGATCCACTTGGGGAGCAGGACTCCCCACCACCCTTCCCACCACCCTTCCCCACATACAAACACCTGCCTACGGCTCTGGGAGGGAATTTTGGGTGCGGGAGGGGGTTTGGGGTGCAGGGCTTGGAAGGAAGATTGGGTGTGAGAGGGATACGGGCTCTGGGACAGAGTTTGGGTGCTGGGTGCAGGTTTTGGGCTTGGGCAGGGGGTTGGGGTGCAGGAGGGGGTGCGGGCTCTGGGAGAGTTTGGGAGTGGGAGAGGTGCAGACTCTGGGAGGGAGTTTTGGGTGCTGGGTGCAGGCTCTGGGCTGGGATGGGGGTTGGGGTGAAGAAGGGGGTGCAGGAGGGGTTTGCGGTGGTGGGTGCAGGAGGGGGTTTGGGTGCTGGGTGCAGGATCTGGGCTGGGACAGAGGATTGGTGTGAGGGACGAGGTGCAGGGCATGCAGTTGGGCCAGGGATGAGGAGTTTGGGGTGCAGCAGGCAGGCTGTCCAAGGGCTGGGGGCCAGAGAGGAGGACTTCCCCCAGTCTTCTCCCCACTGGCAGCAGCAAGTTAAGGCCTTGGGGCCTTGGCATGAGCTGGCACCTGGTCTGCCAGTGTCACATATATTACTCTACTTTAATTCCGTATTAACTGAGTCTCGTATCAGTCGCTCCATTATCTTGCCTGGGATTGATGTAAGAATGACCTGGGTCATTCTGTTTATCCTTTTTAAATATTGCCAGAACATTAGCTTTCTTCTGGAACTTCCCTGCTGTTCCAAGACTTATTGAAAATCAACATTAATGATCCAGTGAGCTTCTTGGCTAGCTCTTTCAAAACTGTTGGATGGAAGTTATCTGGACCTACTGATTTAAAAATGTCTAACTTTAGTAACTGCTGTTTAACATCCTTTTGAGATCATAGTGGAATGGAAAGAATGTTATCATTCTATATCATCTGTTTTTTCCTAAATAGAGAACAGAAATATTTATTGAACACATCTGCCTTCTCTGCATTATTACTGATAATTCTACCATTTCCATTTAGTAATGGTCCAATAGCATTGTTAGGATTCTTTTTGTTCCTAATATACAAAAAAACCTCCTTATTATCCCTACGTCTGCTGGTCATAGACTTCTTCTTGTGTCCCTTTGCTTTCCATATCAATTTTCTACAATTCCTATCTTCTGATTTATATTCATTACTATCAATTTCCCCTTTTTTCCAATCTGTTTTATATATATATATATATATATAATTTTTATAGGGCCTTCAAATGCCCACTAAACCAGGTCATGGATTCCATTGAGAAGCAAGCTACCTAAAAGCTAGGCGCAGGGATGCTCAGCATTGCAATGCCTAATTCCCTTTGTGGATCTAGCCTGAAGTGCACAGCAATGGAAATCATCATCTTTTTCTTCATTCTGTTACTATGGTGATAGCAGTGCTGTTGCACAGCTTGTTCTGTTATTTCCAGTGCTGCAACAAGAGCCTTGGTAGGGCATGTGTGATGTTTTCTACCCACATATCTCATGCCTTTCACGGACTAGTAGAGAGAAAATCCTTCCCCTCCGCCCCCCCATCCACTGTTTATGCCATGCTCCAACTTTGTTGGAGTGGCATGTCACTGCTGTATATATTTTAATGGTTTGAATATTGGTGCCTAGATACTTTGGTGATGGGTGGAGTGCAAGTGACTAAGGCACCGGTCCTACAAATACATGTACTTGATTTTACTACCATGAGTATTCCCATTGCTGCCTTAAGACATCTAAGTATACAGAACCTTACCCAGCTAGTTCTGTGAAATTCTTTATAAAACAATGTCCAACTTAATCTTAAAATGTGAAAACTGTTAGAAAAGAATAAGCATACTGTATTTTACCAAAAAGTCCACATTTCTGGAATAAACAACAAGGAGTTGAAGTTAATAGGCCTACTCAGGATAGGCAAGTTAAGCACCCCTGCACAAGTGTTTGGTGGCTCAGGGCCTAAGATAGGCAGGCAGGCAGATGGCAATGTGCCATTTCATTTTGAATGTTTTTTTCCTCCAACAAAATTTTGAGCAAACCCAAAGCACTGAAAACTGTCCTATACTGGTTTCCCTTAGCGATGGGCCCTGTCAGTGGCATATCTGCTCCTGTGAAAGGCATTGCCACAAAAGAGCCTTTTTCACTATCCCCTTGTGTACTGCACACAGGAGCTGCTCTAATGATCAGTAAGGCTGGAATTGGGACTGCTGCACTCACCCCTCTTCACATGAATACCTAACTCCACAGACACTCTCAAATTTCAGTCGCCCAGCAAAGGGCTCCACAATGCCCCCACCCCACAGCTCCCAGACGGACACTTGTTACATATGTGTTCCTATCACCAGGCCATCTGTCAGCCAGCCAAGGGTCACCCCTCCTTGGTCCCATAGCCCCTCATGGCAGGGGAGGTGGGGCTGTGGGCCATGAGGAAGTGTCTGGAGGTGAAGGCCTGGGCTATGGGGTGGAGGGACTGGAAAGGGAGAACTATAGGGATGTGGAGTGTGGGGTTGAGGGGTGTGGGCTCCTCAGGCCTTATACCTGAATGCACCATTCCTCCACTAGAGGTACAGTCCTCCAGAGGCCTAGAATGGCCAGGAGGAAATACTGACCAATCAGGAACCAGCAGGCTATTTCAGAAGGCTTGCCTACTTTTGCTCAGGGCAGAGCTGGGTGAGACTGGGACTGAAGAAGAGCTACTCAGGGCTAAGCCTGATCCAGGCCCAAGCCCAAACCAAAGCCAGGGCCTTGCCCTAAGTGCTGCAACTGGGTGCTTCAATTGTGAAGGTACCACCACCACCACCCTCCTTTTTTTTTAAGGTGCAAATAGCCAAATCCCAAATTCTGTTACTTGTTTAAAGACTGATGTCAAGCTTATGGCACTGGCTAATATGCCCCAAGGCCAAACCCTATAGGCCAAGGCAGGGAGTGGCTGCAGTACTAGTTGTGGCCCTGAGGGGGGCACTACAGAGCAGCCCTGCCTGCCACAGACTTCTGCGCAACTTACGCCAGCAGGCTGCTCCAATGTTCTTTCACCAGTGCAGAAACACTGCTTCACCCTGTCCTCTGCTTTGGCCCAGGAGAGTCAAAACAGCACTACAAACCCTTACATTACTCTTAATTATATTTATTTATAAAACATGTGTTTCCACAAAATTTCTTATTACCTGGATTTGAGTGTATTATTTATCATTAAAATTTTTGTATTCTGTTTACATGTTCAGTTCTTTGGGCCTATATTACATATAAATAGCCCTCTGAATATATAGTTTCATTTTTTAAATTGAACCTCCTTATTTTTGAGCATAGTCTCTGTGATCAAAACATGCCATTTAACTCTGCTAACTAAGGCTGGCACTTAGGATATTATGGTGACAAGAGTTTACCTGCTATAAAGTTAAATGAGCAAGCGGTGTGCAATATTATGCTATTCTACATCCTGTGAGGTGCTAAGCTCTGCTATATTCATGTATACAGGCAGTTTCATTTGCATTGTCATCAGTCTTGCACCTTCCACAGAAACAAATGTATAAGACTAGAATTCTGGGTTATATCCATTAAGACTAGTGGTAGTTACATACATTCATTTCATACACTTCAATGGGAGAATGGGTTTAACTCAGGCAATTTAGCAAATTTTCCCCTCATAATAATGTTTGTTGCCAGACTTAACTTTGTAATTCCTTACTAAACTGTTTTGATAAAGTTGTTGCCTAAAGTAGGAGATATGCTTTCAGCCACTACAAAATATGATCCATAAAGTGAAAGTGACATTGACATAGTCAGTGAATTATGCTGTTTAATGATTTGTCTACCCTGTCCTTGGTACTGAAATGTGAAATGGTGAGTTTTTCTGGATGAACAGATATTATGGTTTAGTATGTGCACAAGTAACAGGATTGGCTTCTCGTCCTGGTGAATTCCTATGATATGCAGCATTTAGAAGCTTATTTCAGGACACTTTATGTGGTCAGGAGTCAATTAATTAAAGCTTGTTGCTTGGATCTTAGTAAGTTCATCTATTTCATCTATTTATTTTATCATGTGCTAAACAGAAATGAGAAGAAACCACTGTATTGCAGTTCACAGAAGCTCATTAATATTTGGTCTCTAAATCTCCGTGATTGCACCCTTGACTTTCATCATTTCCAGATTGGTTTTTCTCTTTTCTCTCCCTGTTTTAAAAACTGCTGGTGCTGGTTGGTTGTGCTACAGCACTGTTTCCAAACAGTTACCATGTCACCATACAACAAGCCAAAAAAAAAATCACACAAAAAACTAGATATTTTTGGAAGGCAAAAAGCTACAACTTCTATTAACAGTCTGTGTGTGCTGAGTGTACAGAAATATCCCAGGATAATTTCACCTCTATTGATCAGAAAGAGCCCCCTACAGCTAATTACTCTACAAGATACCAAGGAGTAAAACAGTACTTCTTCCTATCTAAATTCATCCATTTGGATATATACAAGACAAAATGTAACGATTTTCTTCAACTGCAGGAGAGGCTGTTCTCTACTTTGGTTAAGCACTGTGGTAGTTCCTGATTTTGTTGTGGGGGTTAAAATAAATTGTAACATTTAAGTTATGGCCAGGTTATTATTATCTAGGGGTAACTGACAGTCTGTTTATTTTAATGGTGTGTCAGGGTTGCCCAGAGCATGGGATATGGCTCTTTTGTTACAGAATCGTACACCAAATTGCAATAAATATATAAACTAGCTATCCAGGCAATGATATATGCAGAAAAGATGAGCTAATTTGAAGAGATTGTCTACACAGCAAAAAAAACCTGCACCAGCTAGTTTCAGAGTCAATGGACTCAGGTTCATGGGGCTTGTGCTATCGGTTAAAATAACAGTATAGATGTTTGGTCTGGGACCGGAGCCTGGGCTCTGAGACTCACCCCCTCTCTGGATTTCAGCCTGGGTTTCAGGGCATGCCTGAATGTCTACACTGCTATTTTTAGCCACACAGCCTCAGTTGACCCAGGCCTGTGGCTTACCACAGGTCTTTTTGGTGTGTAGACATACCCTCAGTCATTTCTTGACCCATGTGACAAAATGGGAGTCCTAGGTGCAGCTCTAGAAGAGTAAACCTCAGACTCTGAGGTATGCCATCTTGGTAGTGGATGAAATATAGTGGGCTCAAGGGTCAGAGTAAGAGAAACACCAGACCCGAAGATTCAAGTCAATAAGACACTGGTGAAGATAACCATTACCACTGTGGAGGGAAGGTCATGTAATTGATATCCTGAGAGAGGGTTCAATATGGCTGAGTGAGAAGCTGAGAGCCAAGTGGGGAAACAGGCTGTGGCTGGCAGATGGCCTGCAGCAGCAGAATGAAGCGGGAGCAGGAGGTGTGAGACAGCCACACAACTGGATGGCAGGAAGTATATATAGAGGGGCACCCAATGAGTCCAAAGACAACAGAATTCTACAAAAGGTCAATAATTAATTTCCCTCCAAAAGAGTGATAGACTAGAAGAGCAACCCAGGTACTAGGTCTGAGAACCCCACAGAGCACAGCTGCACTGCCTCTCAGGGCGGAGATATCTTTTATTGTAACAGTGCCATTCTGTGACTTTCCTTTCTGTGAGCCATAGTGATGACCCCTTTTTCTTACTAGGAGTTGGTGAATATTTATTGGGAACCAAGCAAGGGTTAGAGTCTATAGGGGCTAGTGCCCAGAGAGCTAACAGTGTTTACACAGCGTACGTGACCAAATCTGTAAAAGGGACTGTTCTTTCATGGCACCCACAGACAGACCCTGCAGTGGGACTGGTTACAGTATGTTTCCCAGAGCTTTACTTGGTTAATACTTAGTATTAAATTACTCAAGCCTTGTGGCTTTCACCACTTTCTTTCAAAGACTATTCCACTGTCATTGATATCACTGTAAAGAATATTTTCCTGATATTCAAACTACATTTTTGACTTAATTTCATCCCATTATTCCTACTTACACCCCTTTTTCATTCTAAGCATTTTCTCCCTTTTTTAGAGGGTGCATAGTATTCCAATACTAATAGAATTCTGCGTTGTCTGAGTCAGATGTCTCCGTTTCAAAGACTGTCAAACATTTTGATTGGCATATACATCTAAGAAGAGGGGTGGGATTATTTCAATATTGACATTTATGTTCATAGCATTTGGAATGTGTTTTGCTGGAGCATTCTTTGGAAGGGCAGTAAGCACGATTATGACCAGGAGTTCCCAATCCTTCGGATTCATTTATTCATGCCTCTGGCTGGTTTTTGTTCATGCTTAATCTGAATGGGTGAGGCACAGGGGGATTATTTTTATATCAGGATATTTGGCTAGGAGCACTTTGTCAGATCAGATCAGTGTTCAATGAAATAGCAGAAGCAGAGATACAAACTACACTTTTACCATTAGCATTTTGCTTAGAACAAAGGGGCAGTTCAGCAGCACAGGACTTACTGCATGTTTTGCTGATTTCTGTTTTAGAGGATAGTCACGACGATCGTGCACTCGGGTTCATTTAAACCTCCTATTGCTTCATCCTTTGAGTCCAGACCAAGAAGGAGGTTACCTGTGCTATCCATTTGCCCAGCCACGGTTCTCTGGAAAGACAGTACTGTGTTATTTCTTCTCTTCTTTTCCAAAGGCAAGTCTTTTCTTCTTTCAAGTTTCAGAGAGGTTTATTCTTTCTGTTTTATTCAGATTGTAGGATCAAATTCTGCTTGCCTTGCATGAATAAAGCCAGCAGAATTTGTCCCAAGAATAGGTATTAAACAGATTAAGAAAAATGTTATTTGTGGGAGGAAAATTATTTGGTCATCTTTCACGTTCATAGCTCCAGAAGAATATTTAAATTATCTAGAAATCAACATGTTTTATTTGAGTCAATGACACAGAAATGGCAATCACCTAATGTGACAATAATCCCTACATTATACAATAGTCTTTTTAAAATCATTTCAGAAAAACTGCTTTGTTACTATTCATTCCAGGTGTAAATATCTTTACGATGTGACTGATAAATAAATAAATAAATCTGCTATATGGTGCAAGTTAACTGTTACTAGTGCTCACTAGACAAACAATAATTATGAATCTGCCGGCAGTTTCTTTAAAAATCTTCATTTTGGATCTTTTTATTTAGCTATAAATATTTGCACCGGGACATAGCTTGGCATAAAAGGTGTAATTTTTAAAAAAACTTTTTTTGGTTGAAAGAATTTGGTCAGTTTTAGATAATGAAAATAGTTTTTGTTGTTATTGTTGTTTTGGTTTTGTTCATTCGTTTCTTTTGTTTAATATTTTTTAAAATTATTTTCTATTCAAAACTGCACATTTTTTAAATGAGACCATCTAAGCTTTTGTTTAAAAATGCAAAATAAAGATAAATGGAGTAATTCAAGATGGTAAATTTCTAAAAGTGCCCACTTAACAGTGTAATTGGCAGAGCAATGAATTCTTTTGTGGGAGATGTAGAGTCAAGAGCAATGGCAAATCTTTTGCTTTTGAGGCCTTCCTGGAAAACAGTCTTGCAGTTGTGAGGAGGTGGCATGTACAATATACATTTCTTTCTAACATTACCAGATTTGGGAATATTCAGAAGCTCACTGATGTTTGCTTTTTTCTTTGGCCTCATGCCACCTATGCTGTGAGGGGAAGAGGGAGCTCGGTGGGTTTAAGTAGAGGAAAAAAACAATGATCTTGAATAAAGGGTGGGCAACATCTTCATGGATAGATGTCCTGGTTTATCATGGTAATAGTCATGGTATGCTATCTTTTCAACCTTTAGCAAATGCTTTACATTTTCCATGCTGCCTTCACAGGAAAAATGGCTAGAAATATACATTTTTGGAAAATGAAAGCTGAAATTCTCCTTTACATTTCTAATTCCTCCAACTCTGGTAGGCCCTCAGCTACGGCTTTTATTGGGCTAAATTCAAATTCTACCCTACCATACTTCATACCTAGCACCACTGAAATCAATGTAATTCAGGGCAGAATTTGGCCTCGAGGGCCAAAATTGTATTCATATAGGTGAGTACAATTTTATTTGACAGAAACAAGAATTGTATATGCGTATGAGAAGAAAGGCTGCATATTATATGGAGTCATTCCTCTGGCAGTGGGTTAATGAATGTATTTTAGTATAAACTGTCAGGTTTTTTTGTGAGTTGTTCAGATCCTCAGCATTACTTTAATTCCTTATTAAATCCAATTTTGGTGCATTCAGTGCTGACAAAATTGCACTAGAAAAGTCTGACTGTGCAACATATCAAAATCAGGGTTTTTTATGAATTCTCTTACCCTCATTGAAATTTTAAATGGGTACACTGTTTTCATAAATGATCATTTTATCTGTATTGTGTTTCTATGATGTTATTTAAAGAATTTAATGAATCCTTGGAATGAGTTTAAATGTGACTGAATTTTCCACAGGTAAATTGTTTTCCTACCTTAAAAAAAACTGTGTATGGGACATCTGGCCAGATTCACTTTTACTGGTGTAATTTGCTCTTTGCTGCACCAAACTAGTCTGCTGCACACTAGTGGATTCACCTGAATGGTGATAACGCCCAAAAATACTTTTCCTGGGGGTTTCTGCCTGGGAAAGACATGTTTACTCTCTCTCAGGATTTTCTAGGCGCTCCACTGGGTGGAGGCTGCTCAGGAGATGCACTGTGTCAACACATCCCTTGTTGTCCTGGACACACCTCTTTCATGATGGTGGTGTCCATTTTGGAGATTGTATTGGTTAAGATGGCAGGCCACCTGTCAAAAGAAAAGTTTCAGATGTCTTGTGCTATCACAACCCACATTCTGACTGGACTTTCTGGTGCCAGGGTCCTATGCTAGGTCTACTTTGATGGAAGTCAGCACAAACCTTGGGTAATCAAGCTCATGATATTTATTAGGTACCACTGAAGAATGATATAATAATCCATACAAACTAACTTAATTTTCATGTCTTTTTAAAATAAAGAATATTTTGTGCATAAGAGTATATAGCATTTTGAGGAGTTCAAACGTTACTAATCTTAATTTATTAAAATCTGCATAACCTTTCTGAAGTAGGCAAACATTATTTTCATTTTACTGGTAGGTAAACTAAGGCACAGAGATACTAGGTTATTTCCTCAAAGGTCACAAGACAAGTAAATGGTAGAGGCAGGAATAAAATGCAGGAGTCCTTGTTGCCACTCTTCTGCTCTAGCCACTAGAGAAAATTTCCTCTCATCATTGAGATATACAAGTTATTAAAGTTAATAGCATATATTCAAAGATACCAAGGCCAGAAAGGACTATTGTGATCATCTAGTCTGACTTCCTATATTACACAGGCCATAGAACATCCCCAAAATAATTTCTAGAGCAGATCTTTTAGAAAAACATCTAATCTTGATTTAAAAATTGTCAGTGATGGAGAATCCACAATGACCCCTGATAGATTGTTCCAGTGGTTAATTACTCACACTGTTAAAAATTTATGACTTATTTTCAGTCTGAATTTGTCTAGCTTCAACTTCCAGCCCTTGGCTCATGTTGTATCTTTCTCTGCTATACTGAAGAGCTGACTATTAACTATTTGTTCCCACGTAGATACTTAAAGACTATAATCAAGTCACCCCTTACCCTTCTCTTTGTTAAGCTAAATAGATTGAGCTTTTTGAGTCAATCACTATAAGGCATGTGTGCTAATCCTTTAATCATTCTTGTGGCTCTTCTCTGAACCCCCTCTGCAATCTATCAATATCTTTCTTGATTTGAGGGCACCAGAAACTATGAGTATTAGTTTTAACTGTGTGTGTGTGTGTATTAATACTGTAAACTCTGTGTATAGTTCATAGGCGCCAACTTACTCAGATCCCGGGGGCTGCTCAACCCCCATTCAACCCCAGGCCCCACCCCTATTCCACTCCTTCCTCCAAGTCCCCACCCCTACCCCGCTTTGCCTCTTCCTGTCCCCACTCCACCCTCTCCTCCCCAGTGCCTCCTGCACGCTGCTGAACAACTGATCGCGGTGGGCAGGAGGCACTGGGAGGGAGCAGGAGGAGCTGATTGGCTGGGCTGCCAGCAGGCAGGAGGTGCTGGTGGGGGAAGTGCTGATCTGCATGGCTGCTGGTGGGTGCTGAGCACCCACTATTTTTTTTCTGTGGGTGCTCCAGTCCCGGAGCATATAAACTCTGTGCATAGTATTAACTATGTATAATTTATAAATTACTATCCCTGTTCATAATTAAAGAATGTCAATTTTAAGTCTGCCTAATCTAGCAAAATTCTTATTCTGTACAAAAAAGATAAACATTTTCAAAAAGGTACCTATGTCTTTCTTTTACATGACACATTTTAAACAACATTTGTAGTCTATACAGATCACTTCTTCTGTCACCTGTGGGGAGAGAACATAGCAGCCACTTTACATAGCCACCAGCACCACAAACAGTTTAGGCCCATACGGAACTCAGCTAACCCTGTTCCCAGTGCTCAGCCCAAGTAGTTGGGCTCAGTGCTAGTAGCCTAGACTAGAGGATGGGGAAGGAGATGAATCCTTAATGCCAAGTGGTAGAATAGTAACAGTCTGTGAGGCCTCTACTCCAGTCTTAGGAAGCTCTTGCTCAGCTAGTCCCTGTGGCATTCTGAGGATTCACACCCTCTCCTTGCACAACACAACCGCAGCGGTTTCACTGGAGGCCAGGTTCTCTGGGTTTGGGATTAAGGGCCTGAAAATCTCCCATTGACTTCAATAGGTCTTGGATCAATCCATAAGTAAAGAAGAGTAACATCTAATGCAAGCAAATGGTGATACAGAACAGCTGAAAAAAGTCATGAGCTGCCAGTATTTTCAGTGACATTATTGGAGACTAACTTCTAAAAAAAATTAAATCAGTTGATGCATTAACAGTAGATAAAGTAAAAAAGGAGAAATCTTCCTTTTAGCAGGGTGAACTTGTTAATGTAAATTCACCTATGAAACTGATGCCAATTAAACTTGTTAAATGTTCGGTCTGGGAAGGGCACTGACAACACAGAACATAATAATCTCGAAGCAGGAATGTTGAGACAGGTAACTCCACTAGTGACAATAGGCATTGAGATTATATATAAAGAACTTGGTTATTTTGCTCCACAGCTATCTACTTCTCATAGAGTCTCACCCTGACGATATAGTCAGTGTGCAGGAATTAATAGCAATTCGGAGTCATGTTTATAAATACCAGCACTAAATATTCAATCATATATGTAATTAATAAACACATTAAGTCACTAGTGTTCAACTATGGATGCAGAAATTTGCAAATAAGGACCTGATTTTCCTCTAACTTACACCTGTCTAAACTGAGTGTTACACCAGTGTAAAATCAATATAAATCAGAGGAGCAGATCATAGTTGCTAATCAACCCTGGTTAATACTTAGAGCCAAATTCTCTGCTGGCATAACTGCAGTAAAGTCAATGAACTATGCAAGTAGAAAATTTGACCCTTAGTTTTTAATCTTCTTTAGGAAAATGTGGAATTTGATGGAGAATCGTTTTGAAAATTGTTTGTTTAGGTTTTTCAGTCTTTGTGAAATCTTTGTTACTGTATACTGAAAACTAAACAATAACAAATTGAAGTATCTGCGTATGATGAGACATTATATAAAGGACAAGCTTCAGCTCTCTCCTCAGATGCTGAAAGCACATAGGGGCATAATGGTCTGGAATATACATCCTGGAAAAGGCACTATACATCATTTGCAGCTATGCACATCTATTAAAGCTGAATAAAACATTTTGACTTTAAACAAAAACATGACTGCCATAACATGCATGGTAATGGCCAGGTGAATTCCTGAGACTGAGAATGCCTCCACTGATTTCATCAATTAATATTGCTAGGGTGCAAACATGGGCTAAACAAAATAAATATTCAGTTTCCAAACAATGGAAAGCTAGTAAAATCAACATATTTTAAAATATTTTGTTATGTCTTAGAGGAAGAATTTTTAAAATCAGAAAGAAAACTATTTTGAAACTTAAATATTTGGCTTTAATACTTTCTGCAGCTGCACATTTTAACACCACTGATTTTACATTAGAGCAGGGGAATGAGAACTGGAACTTTTGAGGCCTGATTCTGCATTCTGGCTGAGCTCCACTCCATACACGAACAGTGAGGGGAAGTAAAGCTGGGGACGTAAATACTGTCTAACATTAAACAGAGTTAAATAAGGTTCGGGTTTGATATATAGAGACTTCAGCCTACCTAGTACTATGGCAAACACACTATTAAATATTTTAATCTTTTATTAAAAATCAAGAAAAGAAGGAAAAACACTGAAAGCATTTGAAATGTAAAGTATTGAGTAAGGCTTTCATTTTGACCACATCCGTTGTTCCCTTTAGCTGGAGAGAGTTTTTAGAAGGAACAAAACCCTTGCTTGACAGTCTCTTAGCTGGTATCAAAGGTGGTAATAACAGTCCTTTGGAGGAAAAGAGAAATAGTTAATTGAGATGGGCTGGAGCTGTTGTTTCTGTTGTTAAAGTCCCATCCAGTTTTATCCCTGGTGATGTTTTGGATTCAGCTGGAGCTGGTAGAGGAGATGATGCTATCTGGGTCCTTCCTGCTGGCCAGATTTGGTCAGAATTTTTTTCAGGATTGGGACGAAGAAGGTCCAGGGTCCCAAGAGACAGTGGGGTTGGAAGCCATGATGCTGAAACTAACTCCAGTAGCTACCATTTGTTCTTCCACCTTTTCTCCCCAAAGTGTCTTTCTTAAAGAACTTAATAAGGGAGTGATGGGTGGAACAGTACACTCCCTCATTATTTTTTCCATTGATTAGACTTAATATTTGACAAACTAATTTTGGTTTATTAATTGCTACATTTACATTTTTTTATTTAATAAGCAAGGGGAGGGATAGGTCAGTGGTTTGAGCACTGGCCTGCTAAACCCAGGGTTATGAGTTCAATCCTTGAGGGGGCCACTTAGGGATCTGGGGCAAAAATCAGTACTTGGTCCTCCGAGTAAAGGCAGGGGGCTGGACTTGATGACCTTTCAAGGTCCATTCTAGGAGATAGGTATATCTTTTACTAGGATTTTAACACATTTTTGAGTTATATTAGTAGGCCTCTTTGTTTAAACTAATTTAGTTTTTCTGTCTTTTTTGTACTTTTTTATTAACATTTATGATTATAGGTTATTGTGACATTTTATGAATTTCTACATACTTTTTATAGTTGAGTTTATAAATGAGGGTAAATTTGTCAGCCTAATTATAACAACAGTACCCACAAGTTAGAGTAGGCTCAGGGTTGCTCTAAATTGCATCCAACTTCACAGGCACATTCCAGCAGCCAGGAATAGCCACTTCAGACATGCCCCATTTTCTTCACTAGGAGTACTTTCAATCCTTGATGATAGGAAGGTTCATGTCAGAACCAATACTGGCTTTATACCATCAAAGGATTTCCCTTATGCCAGGTGAATTTCCTGGTGACTGATTTTCCTGGCTTTATGGCCCTTTTATGCTGATGGGGCAATGGAAACAGAACACAGGAGAACAAAATACCAGATGCTACTGACTCACAGCGTGACCTTGGGGAAATCACTTGATTTCAGTCTGTGTGCCTCAGGTTCCCAATTTTTAAAATGAATATCATAATATTTACCAACTTCCTAGGAGTGCTAAATTAGATTAAATTAATACAAGCAATATGCTTTGAGATCTTTGAAAGAATGATCCCATAAACAAAAAGTATTATTAGCTTCAAGTGATGTTGTGATATGTATAAAACAGTATTTAATTTATTATTTATATAGTACATTGTCAATACAGAATCAAGAAAGGGATGCTATTTAACGTTTGTTGTTTCTTCTAAAGTTATTTATTGAGCTTTCATACCTGAGTATATGGACACATGAAAGTTTAGCAGAAAACAGCTTGATATAATTAATTGATTTATCCAATTAACAATTCAAATTGCAGAAGCATTGTTCTGGTATGCACAATGTTTTCCTTTTCCCTATGTTCTGCTGCTTAGACTAGAATTTTAATTGAATTAAATGGTTTTTTATGCAAAACTAGTAAAACTCCTGTAAATGAATAAACATGGACTTACATTTAGCTCATTTTCTATATTAGAACTTTAGAAAAGGACTGTCAAGGAGTTTGAAAATTCATCTGTAATGCTATTACAGTTTGACAATGTTTAGACATGCCTAACGATTATTTAAATACTGATTGTATCAAGGTTGGTTCTATTCACTGATCTTTTAAATTCTTTATAATTCCTAGGCACATACATTTATATATACGGTAAAATATACTTATGTACCACTTACTAAAGTAATAAAAGTTATCTCACTCTCCTTATTTTGGCATTACCCATGTCATTACAATAAAAGATCTGTCAGCATTTTCACAAAAATGTCCTCATTTCAGTAGTTTAACATTTTATATTATGACATTTTCTCTATTCATAATCACCAAATAAAGCAAACTAAAGAGCTGACACAGTTATAATATTTAAGAGTGAACATGTTTAAATGAAGTCAGTTTTGACCTAAATAAAAAGGGCTCTTGTGCATACTTCATAGAAATTATTCATGCTAGGCACAGGACTGATTTTTGCACTACACACTTTTTGTTTTGTCACTGCTCCACTTCACGACATTACGATACAAAAACTGTTCTGTTAGGTTTCCTCTCCTTCCTTCCTTGGAACAACTTGTGACCAGTGATGTGGGGCAGCAGCTATACAGGAGGGGAGGGAATAGTGAGGTGGGCCTGTAAAAGGCCACCAGATTTCTTTCTTCACATGAAAACTACAATTATGGCATCTTAAAATACTGCATGTGGCTAGTCACACAGAAATTTTAAACTGTTTTAAATTTAAAAAAATATTTCTGCATTTCATGGACATTGTCTTATGAACAAAGAATTTGTGCCAAAAAGATTCTTAACTCCCCATCCCCAAGACAGAGAAAGACTCAATCAGTTTTCTTTGGATTTCAATACCCCATCCTCTTGATTCTTGGTCTCCGTTTCTGGCTTTCTTGTACTACCGCCTCAGTACAAAATTCAGGAGCTCTCTTTTACCATCAACTCTATTGCCAAGGCCTGGTCTACACTGAGGGGGGGAGGGGCAATTGATCTAAGATACGCAACTTCAGCTATGAGAATAGCGTAGCTGAAGTCAACGTATCTTAGATCGAATTAATATTACTTACTTCACGTCCTCGCGGTGCTGGATCGACAGCTGTGGCTCCCCTGTCGACTTTGCTTCCGCCTCTCACACTGCTGTAGTTCAGCAGTCGACAGAAGAGTGATCAGGGATTATCCCGTCTACACTACACACAATAAAATCGATCCCCGATAGATCGATCGTTACCCGCTGATCCGGCGGGTAGTGTAGACGTACCCCAAGAGAATTGACATCCTTTAAGACAGTAATGCCAATCTTTAAGCAGCCTCTAGAGGGTGCTAGAGAAGTAGTTTGCATCATGATTACATGGACTATATTGTTCATTTCCAACTGCAAACTAAACCAAGCATTGTTAAAATTGTCCCATTTTATATTATCTCATCTTTTCACATCATTCTCTCATCACTCCAAAACTGTTTCTGCCTATTTTTTCACATTTAAAGGCCTTCCTGTCAATATGAGCAAATGACATAAGGTTTCTATAATTGTCAAGATGCAACCATATGCAATTCTATGTAAAGTTAACATTTTCCCATGTTTAAGATAAATCTGCACAGCTGCCTTACCTGTATGAAAGTATAAAGGTTATTTGAGAAACAAGTCTTTGTGTTGTAGGAGCTTGATAAAAACTGTTAGGACTAGAATATATTTTTGCTTTTTAAAGTGAACTTACTTTTCATAGAAGGTACCAGATTGAAGTCCTGTGTTTATCCACAGAACAGGTGCAACAGATTATGTTGTTTAGGGTAGTGACTGTCATAATTACATGGTGTACAGCACCTAGCACCAGGGGGCCCTCATTCTGTTTGTGGTCTTTGGGGCTACAATAAACAAAATAATAGCAAGGGCAGCAGCATTACAGTCTTCACCCATGTTGCCCTCTAGTGTCCTTAAGCCTGTTCTATAGAATTGACCTTCTTAGCTTTCTGCCCATTCTCTGCTACAACTGCTAACTGTGGTAATTTTAAAAAATGTGATCACCTCTCCACTTGGAACCAGACTGAATAGTAACAGTTTTCATTTACCACTAACCTAGGCTTTGATTTGAATCTGTGACCTAGAAGAGGAAGACTGTCTATATCCCATTACCAATCTCTGATCCATCCAAAGCCCCAAAATGTGGGTGGATGATGAACACTTTTGACCCTCCTTAGTAAATAATTTCTACACAGACTTCATAGGTTAACACTTATAGGCCAAGAAGTCATATAACAATGTCTTCAGAAAGATGGTGATACATTTTACATACCAAAAATTGCTGGAATAATAATATGGAGTCTCAACTATATGAAAGCAATACTTTGTTATGCTATACTTACTTCACATGTTACTATGTTTTTACCACTTTTAGTAAATATTTTATGATTCCTTGATCTCAGAAAATCATGCACAAGAATAAAAATAACAGGATTTAAAATGGGACAGATTGTGTAGCATTCTGCTAAATGGGAACTTATAGGTAGATAGCCATTTATGTGACCAACTGTAGAGGATTTTATGACAGGAAGAATAAAACATCCTCTTCACTCAATACTCAGGAGTTTCCCAGTCTTGACACTTTCTACGGGTTAAGGCTGTTACAAGTGCTGTCTGTCGGTATTCCCTCTCCTGTTCTGAGCTCCTGAGAGATCCAAGTTCACTCTGAAAATCTTCAGTCCTGGCAATTCTAGCTGCCACATCATGAGTCTCCCTCTGAAGGCAGGTTTTGGTGGCAGAAATGTTGAAGGAAGGTGACCTGAAGAAAGCATGAAGGCCCTAGGCCTCTCTACACAGATAGTCCTATACTAGTAGATTCCTTCAAATCTACAGGCTCTGGGGATAGAACCATCCACTCATTTTGCACAGAGAAGGAGCAACTCTTCCCACTGATGCTATGTTTTAGGGAAACCTTCCTTCCTTCTAATCCTTTCCCGCCGTTTTTTTCCAATGGAGAAGATGGTCTGGCCTTGAATTGGATACTTAGCCAAATTCTATTTACTAACATTCTTGGAAGCCAGTGAGATTCCATGGAGTGTAAGTCAGATCAGAATTTGGCCAATGTAACCAAGTTAGTGCAGTGTGAAGTAAATATTTTAGTAAATTATTTGCAAGGGCTGAGATTTCAAGGCAACAGCATAACACATAGTGTAGTTTTCTTGTTACAATACAAAATAATCACCAGGGAGGAGTCTTGTTTAAGGGTGTCCTGTAGGAGCCTGTGATGCAGCTCTTCATTGTACTTTTTGACTCTACATTTTGTTTTTATTAGGATATACACCTGAATGATGCAACCAGCCCTACAAGGCATTCATTCTCTTCCTCAGGCACTGTGTCACATTCACCAGTGCTGCAGCTGGGCTTGTAAATGCTTATGTTAGCTTATGCTGATGATAAATGTTGTAGAAGTCCCTGCAGGCATAAACTGTGTCTGGGAGCCAGGGCACTCTGTCAGACAGAGGTTGCATCAATATTTGTAAGTATGGAATGGAGGGTGAATGCTAATGCAATAGTTTCTCAAGGAGGTTTACATGGGTGTGAGCTGTGAAAAGTCCTGGTTAGAGCTGGTCAAAATTTAGAATTTCCAGTCTGAAAAAGTTTTGTTTAAGGTCAGTTAAAACTTTTCATTTCGGTTCAATTTATATAATATTGTTAGTAATTGGTATTGTAATTAGTAGCTCATTTTAAAACTGACATTCTAATTGGTAAGTGGCATTCTGATTGTTAGTTGGTTTGGTAATTGGTAGAATATAAAATATAAAATTAAAATATAATATAAAATAATGTAATCTTCCTCTTTGCCCCTTTTCTTGAGTAGGTGGAGTCAGGTCACTGGATCACTCTTTTCCAGGCTTGCCAGTCCCACACTCCTTCATATCCACTCCGTAGTCCCATTCACGGTCTATACATCATTTTCTTGGCCAACCTTTTGTTCTTCGCCCATGAACTCTTGTTTCAAATGCCTCCCTTCATCCATCTTTCTTACATGCCCACACCATCTCAGTCTCCTGTTTTGCAGCTTCTCTCTGATACTGCAGAACAATGTCTGCAGTCCTTATGACATCATTCCACACGTGGTCCAGCAAAGTTTGCCCTCTAACTGCCCTCAAATATCTTATTTCAATGGCTTCAGTTCTTCTCAAGTGACTCTTTTTGGTTGCCCATGTCTTTGATCCATACAGAAGAGCTGGTCTTACCATGGTTTTGTATAGTTGTCCCTAAAGTAGTCTAGGCATCCAAATGTTGTAAATCACCCCACTTTTCTTACACTAGACTTCCCCTGTGCTCCTTACCTTGTCAATTTCTGCATTTGCTGCTAATCAACCCCACAGTACTTAAACGCAGAAACCTGATTTAGGCGCTGGCCCTCAGTGTTGATATTCATCTGTCTTGGTTGCACGCAAGTCACCCACTTCAGTCTTTTCTTTTCTCATTTTGAGGCCACAGTTCGTTAGTTCTCTGTCATAGGCATCAATCATCTGCACCAAATCTTCCTCACTGTCAGCCATTAGTGCAATATCGGCTGAATAGATCAACTTTGTAATTGTGCACAGGACTTGTGTGAGCCAGCATACACCAACCTCTCTTAAGGCTTTCATCATTTCTGGCATGACTTTATCTAGACCTACTGCTTTTCCGCATGCCATCTTCAGTAGTGCAGCTTTGCTATCGTCCTCTGACAAGTCACCAATATCTTTAATTATCAGTTCACACAATGGTAGTGTAGCATACAAAAGGTTTTCCTAATGAAGCAGATCTTCATAATATGTAACTGATGGTGGGAATACTACGTCTCCTGTCATAAACAGGCTTCCCGCTGTATCCTTTACAAACGATATGTTCATTCCATCTTCTTTCCTTATGTTTCTTGTCCACATAATCACATATATTTTTTTCTTGGCAAGCAGAGAGCAGTTGTTCTACTCATTATATGGCTCATATAAAACTGGGATTCTCACCTTTCTGATTGCTTGCTTTGCTGCTCTCTTAGAGGCTTTGTAGGAGGCAACTGCTTTTTCCAAAAGGTTATTTGGCACCATCTTTCTGGCCTCTCTCTTATTTCTTAATCCTTTTTTCACATCTTCATGATGCCATTCTTCAGAAGATTGTGGTCTACCCCAGCTTAGCGCATCCACATAGCACCACAGCATCTCAGAGCAATACATTCTTGAAGATACACCATTCCTCTTTTGCTGTTCCAATGTGCATATCTCGTGGCTCAAACTTTGTGACCGTCTCCCTAAACTTATCTGCTGTTGTGACATGCAGTTCGAACAGTGTGTTGCCAGTCACGACAGCCACAAATGGTTTGTGTCCCATTTCACTTAGGATAATCTTACAGTCTCTAACCATCTTCCTCTGGTTCATTTGGGCTAGCAAGAAATCTATTTGCGTGCTTAGTCCACTGCTTTGGTATGTGAAAAGATGACTTTTTCTTTTCTTAAACCAAGCGTTGGCAAACATCTACTGATTGCCTAAATGTTATTTTATATTTTTTTGTTTCATAAAATAATTAAATTTAAATTTAAAATGAATATTGAAATGAAAAGAGATTTCAAAATAAATAATCCAAACTTTTCATTCTGATAAGGTTTTGGAACGTTTTGATTTTATCAAGTTTTTTTTTAATGAAATTTAATTGTAATGGAAACATTCTACATGAACATGTTCATTTTGACTAATCAACATTTCCAATAGAAAAATATTTCACTGGAAATTTTGCTACCAGCTCTAGTCCTGCGATAGGTTAAAACTGGCCCTTCCCACCATTGTAAGCCAGACATGCAGCTTGTATTACCCACTGGTGAATCTCACTTCTGAAGCAATCGATTTATTTTGCATATGTTAGTCCTCTGTTTACTACATTTGCTGAATTTGGTCCCTGAGTTTTCATGATTTCATTTGTATTGGCATGGAACTCAGCAGTAAAATTTGCTCCAGACTGAAAGTTACTATACAAACTAACAGGTGGAAACAATTTTATTTAATTTACAATTTTTTCAAAAATAATATTTACTTGTTTGAGTTTTTAAATGCAAAAGAGTTCTACAGGGGTGAAATTAAGCCCCTTGCCCATACCAAGTTAATGAAGTAAATTTTATGTGAGGGCAAAGTGTAGAATTAATCAATCCAGCCTATGGACAGGCCTAGAAAAGCCTGATCAGATCTTTTGCTAGTCAAGCCTGGAACAGAACAGCAATCACAACCCCTTTGCAGCCCCTACTCAGGAGTTTATGGTCACTGGACCTGTGTGAAATGTGATGGCATATCTAATTTAAAAAACCAAACTCCTCCTGTCCCTTCTCCAGCCAACCCTGCAGGGTTAAACTGAGCTGCAACAAGCCGCAACTGTGGCATGCAGCAGCTGAGTCCCTCTGCAGAGCTAGTAGCAGTTTCCCAGTTATATGAGCAAACTAAAAAGTTCTGTCACAAAATTTTTCAGCTTTTTCGACGCCTCTGTATTGAGGGTTTTCTGTGGCTCCTCCATCCCACATTGATTTATTGAAATGAAGAATGATCAGCCTCTCAGCAGCTTGCATGCTTGGATTATAGGAAAGGCTGCTTTAAAAAAAATACAACAATGCATCCTTGGAATTTTAAGTTATGAAAGGCCTATCAACTTGGAGCATCCCAAGGTCAAGAAATGCCATAGTAGGAAGACGTGGGATAATCTGCCTACCAGGGAAATATCCTACTAATCCTAATAGTTAGAGATTGGCTTAAAGCCTGAAGCAAGATGTTTAATATCCCTACGCGAACTATTTTTAGTATTTACTATTATAAATGTGGTTACCATTTGCATTAAACTATTCATTTGTAGTGATTTACAAAGATGTGCAAACATTATTATCCCCATCTGACAGATGAAGAAACTGCGACACATATAGATTAAGGTCGGGATAGAGACTGGTGTAACCAGTGACACAAATTAAGGTCCCAGTGCTACAAGTGACCCTGTTCAGGCAGACTCCTGCAGAGAATCCTAATGGGATGTGCCTGTGCAGTCACTTGCAGAATCAGGACCTATGTTATGTCTCAGCAAAATGGCTGGTACAAGCAATAGGTTCAGAAATGCAATCTGTAACTTTAACCATTTAAAATACATTACTTAATTTATATGTGGTCATAATTCACTCCATGAGCCCAGTTCTTTGAAAAGCTGAGAGCTTTCTAAGAGAAGATGCTCTGCATGCCTGAGTCCCATGTGAACTTTTTCATTGTGCTACAGAAGAAGCTGTGTTTTGGTTTCGTTGTTCCACAGAACAAAATGTGTGCAGGTTTCCTTGATTTCACTATGGAAGTTCCATAATGGTGGATACCAACTGAGGTTAGAATCTTTCATTCTAAAGTATTTTGGTAAATTACTGGGAAGACTTTCTGCTGGCAGATATGACTTCATATTCTTCATATTTTTCTGGTCCTGACAGTAGACTGGAGCAAAGCTATTCACAAGGATTTTGGGAAGGCAGAGAACTGACTCAGCAGAGAACAGGGTTAGAGGGGACAGCAACAGCATGGATCTTTGTGTGGAAATGATTAAAAATGGGAAGCAAAGGTGAATAATGCCTATGTCTGGCTGCATTATATATCTGGGAATACTGTGGTTGTGGGTAGAATCTATTGCTTTGTGTGTGCAAAACATGAGGTTCAGATTAGAGCAATGTGAAATTATAGTGCTGCCTTTGTCAATGGCATTAATGGCTCATCCCTGAAAAAAAGGATAACGAAAACAAACACTTCAGCAGTGAAGTGCACCAAAGAACGATCAGTTTTGAAAAATTCCCTACTGCTGCTATCTTAGATAACTATATATTAGTATCTCAGAACAGAGGTTTTGCAGCACTGAAGCAAGCAAAAGGCAGCCTGTTGCCAAATTGTTTGATATTGTATACACGATGGCAAAAGGTGAAATTCCATGTATTAACTTTCTTCATATAGCTGTCACAGAATAGATTTGGGACAAGCATACATAACAGAAATGAGATGTAAGGAGTTCACTGATATCATAGGACAAGTCGAAAAACATAAAATGATAACTGCCATGGAGCAGACTCGATTTTTTATTATTCATCCATGGCTCTACCGACTCAAATGACTTAGAAATGATATATGTACTGTGTATAACATTGGATTGCCAAATGTTAATTTATTGGGCCTACACCATGGTAAGCATAATAATGCTGACATCCTGAAGCACACTCTTCTGACTGTCTCCGTAACACTTGGCATAGATATTAGTAATAAACATGTTAGATTCATGGGAGATGGCACTTTTAACCTGGAAATCAAGAAAGAAGTCATTGCCCTCCTCAAGCAGGCTATATACCATTTTTATGTCATTGCATTGCCTGAGGCACCGTATGGAGCTGGCAGCTAAACATACTTTTTAAAACATTGGTTTTGATGATACTGAAAAGCTTAACTTATACCAAAACACCCCTTAACAGAGATTATGGAGGAAACTATAACCCAGTCCGAGAAAGCAAATGAAACCCACTGGGTACAGCACAAAAATAGGGCAAGTAAAACCTTTTATTCAGTAATTTCCTATGGTAGTGCCACATCTTGAAAGCATGGTCTGTGAGAAGATAACAACTCTTGTTGATAAAACAAGAGCCTGTGGCTATTTGAGAACTCTGACAACCTTGACGTTTGTATTGCATCATTTACTAAAAATAGAAATAGTTGATCCACTCTCAAAGTTGGCATTGTCTCTTCAGAAAGATTGTGTTGATTGGTTCTATGTCACGTCACTGCTGGAGAAATTCTACCATACTCTAGAAAGGATAAAGAATGGAACTTTGTATGTTGCACTGAATGACTTATTAGCTGACGCAGAAAAAAACCCAAAGTCAGTAACTTGCAATGGGATCAGACTATATGATGATAGTAATGTGCTTAAGAATTTTAGGTCTCACTTACACTGATGACTTAGCAAACTGTGAAAAATAGCTTTGGAGACTTACATAAAGATTTACGTCACTGTGTGAAATTGCTGGACATAAACATTTGGCCAGCCAAGAAACAAGCTCTAGAAGAAGATGGGGTTAAAGAGCTTGAAAGATTTATTTAACTATATTTGAAATAGTGTTAAAATTACATAACGTTGATGGTTCCCAGTTGGCCATTTGGGATTTATTCAGAAGTTTTAGACTGAAAAGTCTAACTCAGCTCTCAAGGCAAAATCTTTGTTAATGTGTGCTGTCAAACTGCGAAGATAAATTGCCTAATCTTTATCATATGATTTATATTATCCAGTCATTTCCGGTTTCAACTGCTGTTCTGAAGAAAGGGTTCTTATTTCTCAAGAGGACAAAATCATGTTACAGAAACAGAATATTTGAAAAAGTGCTTCAGAATCTGATGCGAATTTGCAGTGAGGGCCCTGAGCCAGACATATATGATCCTAGACTTGTGGTCAACCTCTCTTTTTCTCAGCCAAGCAGACCAAGCATACTATCTTTTAGCAAGAGAACAGCAGAAGCCCTTGTTTCTGAGGCAGAGACATATATTTCTCCCAATAAAAAAAAATTATAAACTTGTAGTCACCTGACTTTATAACTAAATTCTTTTGGAGACATCCTTAAAGGTCCATTGACATGGTTATAAAAATTATAATGTACTGGGCATGAAATAAAAGTTGATCTTTTACTTATTTTTTCTTCTTTATAAATTGTAACATCGCATATAGTAGATGATGCATGCCGTAGTATTTCGAAAATAATTCTCATAGATTGTACGTGCCTGTAACTGTACAATGGGAAATGAGTTAATTCATGTTTATACTACAATGAAAGTTAAATTTTAAAGTACCTAAATGAGTGATAAGTGTTCACAGTAAGTGGAAGAAAACAGGTCTCACGTTTCAGATAAAATTTTCCTGTGTGATAAAATCAAGCACCTAAAAATTCTTACTGCAAGGCATAGCACTTGTGTAAAATATTCACCTGAATAAATTAAATTCCAATGATTATTAACTAGGTGACCATTAACTTTCTTCATGTATGTCAGCAATTCTTAACCAGGGGTCCAAGGCCATCTGGTGGGCCACAAGCAGGGTTCATGGGGTCTGCCAAGCAGGGCCAGCATTAGACTTAGTGGGGCCCAGGACAGAAAGCCAAAGCTCCACCTCCCTGAGCCCCACCACCCGGGCCTAAAGCTGAAGCCTGAGCAGCTTAGCCACGCGGGGGCCACGGGCAATTGCCCTGCTTGCTACCCCTTAATGCCGGCCCAGGTTTTTATATGCAGAAAAACAGTTGTTGTGGCACAGGTGGACCATGGAGTTTGTATAGCATGTTGGGGGGACTCAGAAAGAAAAAGGTTGAGAACCCCGATGTATGTAACATTTAAAAGGATTGGTGAAGAAAATATACACACACTCTGTGCACTATTTAATGTTACATTTACAGTCAAACTAATATAATTGCTCTGGAACAACTTATGGTATTTGCTTACTTTAGATTTCAGCAAGCTAGTAATTCATTTTGTCACAAGTTCTCTCTCGGGTCTATGCTACACGTATGCGTATTTTAACCCCATTGGTACCATATAAAAGTAAAATGTTTTATATTTGTATATGTTTTATTGCACAAGATTTTCAAAAATAAAAAATATCCTCTTGTACTGCAATACATACCAGTTGTAATTTTAATACTGAGTTTGGGCCTAATCATGCAGTCCTGACTCAGGCAAAACTACTGTTGCAGTCAATGGGAAGTCCGCTCGAGTCAGGCCCATAGATTTTGGCTCTTTATGTTATTGATGGCCTGATCCGCATTCCCTGAATACTCACGAGTTCTGTTGGCTTCAAATGGGTTCATGTGGAGCTTTAGGTTACAATGAATGCAGGATCAGGTCCACAGTGAGCAATGATATAATCCAGTCAGCACTGACTTGCTAGATGCAAACATTCATGTTTTAAAAACTTCCAAAAAACTAATTAAAATTTAAACTTGAAGAGTAGAACAATAAAAAGGAACAAAGAAGACAGTTTACAACAGAAAAATAGAATAGTTAGTATATGACATTAAGCAGCCAAATCTGTATACTCTCTCCACCGGAAACTCCAGCTGCTGTCAATGAGAGTTTTGGCTACACAAGGCTAGGACTGAGTTCTGAACAGATATACTAAAACATAAGGAAATCAGAAATGCTACATAAAAGTGATTTTTAAAATAATTGTGATTACTAACATTTGTTCTGAAATGGAGGTGTTTTTCATTGCTTTCAAATTGTTGGGGTTCACTACCACTACTATACTGTGCAGATACAGTATAGTAGTGGTGGCCAACCTGCGGCCAATGGGCCGCACGGGGCCTGTCAGGGTAATCTGCTGGCAGGCTGCAAGACAGATTGTTTACATTGACTATCTGCAGGCATGGCCACCCGCAGCTTCCATTGGCCGGGAATGGCGAACCGCGGCCACTGGGAGCTGCGGGTGGCCGTGCCTGCAGATGGTCAATGTAAACAAACTGTCTCGTGGCCCACCAGCAGATTACCCTGACAGGCTGCGTGCGGCCCGCGGGCCACAGGTTGCCCACCACTGCAGTATAGTGTGTGCCAATAATTCTACTTCATAATCTAGAATAGTTTCCTAATAATTGATTCTGCAGACCTCACCTAAAGCAAAACTTACCTTGGCTTCAATGGGGAATTGAATATCTTTAGAGCAGAATCTGGCCTATTGATTATTGTGGGAGTTATGTATAAGTAAGGAATGCAGGACCAAGTTCTATTATAAACCCTTAACAAATTGGGGGTCTAATCCTGTAATACTTACTCAAGTAAAACTCTCAGTGAAGTCAGTGAACCCACTTTATGCTGCAGTAAGAGATACACATGTCCTTTATGGCTGCCTAAAGCTAGCTGCACCAGTAGACGTGATGCTCAAGAGGAGAGAAAAGATCAAGGGCCATGTGGATGCAGCACTGCTGGTAAGAAGGGAGCACAGAACTTGTTTAAATGAGCTTTCTTGCTGCCCCAATGCGGAGCCCTAAACATTTCCAGGCCCTTTCTTTCCCTGCTTTATCCAGCTCTAACACTGTATCTATTCCTTGAGTGGGGGAGCAAGAGGGAGAATCAGGACTGGGTCCCCATAACTTTTTTTAATACACAGGGCGTGTGTGAGAATTGCAAGGGGACTGTGTCCTCCATAACCCCCATCCTCAAGTGCTAGGAGGCATTTGGTCTGATAATGCGTATGCACTGAGCAAAGGGATTGGGTGTGGGCATGTGCAGCTATAGAGCCAAGGCAATTCCTGTGGGCTACGTGCCACAGACAAGCTTTGCTACTCCCGTGGGCTATATGCCACAGACGCTGCTGGAGCCAGAATCTGAGATGGCGCCAGTAGGCATTTTGCCTTAGTACATGCCTACAGATCAATACCTTGTTCTGGCAGTAATGTAACTTCACTGAAATGTATTAGCAGTAACTTAAGTGAAGCTGATGTATTTCTTCATTGGTACGTACAACACAAGTCATCTCAGCCTGGATCTGTCTCTTTCAACTACATAAACCAGAATATAAATCAATAATTTTAACATCTTTGCCCTTCCAAGATTAGTGGGAAATGTTAAAATTTCCATGCTGATACTTGTTTTGTCTGTGTTTTACACAGCATGTAGGATAGACATGAATAAAATCCCAGACTAATAATATAAACAACTTTGAGACAAAGTGGAATTGTTTAATACAGTTCATTCTTTCCTTTCATGTTTATTTTATAAAATTAAGTGTAAAATGATTAATCATTTCATGTTCTCCTTGTAGGGATTCTTGAACATATTAAAATCTGTAGCACAACAATGGTGCTTATTTTCAAACTCTTGGACATCAGCCTATAAACATATATCTTCTACTGGAAATGGTGCAATATTTGTCCTTTTTTAAAAAAAAATCTCAAACTATTAAAGCTTATGTATCAAAGCAACTTTGCTGCAATACTACTGAAATGTATAAAAAGCATGTTATTCTGATCATTTGAATGTGCAGCACCTAAATAGTTAAGTGATAGGTGCCTTGTAAGTGGCCAAGATAGACAGAACATGTAATTATCTTGTTGAAAAGAAACTGGGTAGAGTAACAATGCATTTCATAGCAAGCTCATTTACATTAATAATGTTCTTAAGCAGCTGATATAGCTGTCCTAAACCAAAACATATTCATAAAACTGCTTAAATGCCACATTTTCATGTTACTTTTATTCAGTAGAAGTGATGATTTAAAAGCTCCCAAAGACTTATTGTGGACTCTTGCAGTCTATTTGATTACTGTGAAAATTTACATCCAAAATGACAGAAACAAACAATCCTGTTCCTATTTAAGTCATTGGGAGTTTGTCATTTACTTCTATTAATATTAGAATAATCTTTAATAAAGTCAAATAGAAAAGCAACTGGGTTATACATAGCCTGGATCATATTTATAGAGCAGGTTAGGAAAAGTGCCTGATCTCCATCTATCAAAATTAGGAACCACAAAAGATCATTCATACATTTTTGTGTCTGTGCATAGAATCTTCTGTTGCCCTCTACTGATAAGTTAACCAATTGCTTTTTGTATTGATTTCCCATCTATAACCTTAATTCAAAATATTTTCTTTCCAATATTTTTAATATTGCTTACGTAAATTAAGCTGTCATGGGATAAAAGGGAAGGTCCTTTCATGGATTGAGAACTGGTTAAAAGACAGGGAACAAAGGGTAGGAATTAATGGTAAATTCTCAGACTGGAGAGGGGTAACTAGTGGTGTTCCCCGAGGGTCAGTCCTCGGACCAATCTTATTCAACTTATTCATAAATCATCTGGAGAAAGGGAGGTGGCAAAGTTTGCAGATGATACTAAACTGCTCAAGATAGTTAAGACCAAAGCAGACTGTGACGAACTTCAAAAAGATCACAAAACTAAGTGATTGGGCAACAAAATGGCAAATGAAATTTAATGTGGATAAATGTAAAGTAATGCACGTTAGAAAAAATAACCCCAACTATACATAGAATATAATGGGGGCTAATTTAGCTACAAGAAGTCAGGAAAAAGATCTTGGCGTCATCGTGGATAGTTCTCTGAAGATGTCCACGCAGTGTGCAGAGGCGGTCAAAAAAGCAAACAGGATGTTAGGAATCATTAAAAAGGGGACAGAGAATAAGACTGAGAATATATTATTGCCCTTATATAAATTGATGGTAAGCCCACATCTCGAATACTGCGTACAGATGTGGTCTCCTCATCTCAAAAAAGATATACTGGCACTAGAAAAGGTTCAGAAAACGGCAACTAAAAAAAATTATGGGTTTGGAACGGGTCCCATATGAGGAGAGATTAAAGAGGCTAGGACTTTTCAGCTTGGAAAAGAGGAGACTAAGGGGGGATATGATCAGTGATGAGCTGCCAAAATCATAACAACCGGTTCCCTCCTCACCCCAGGAGGGATCATGCCCCCCCCCCGGACTCCTGCCCCAACCAACCCCCCGCTGATTTTGTTATCATCAGTAACAAAAGTGGTGATTAAGAAATATGAATTGTGCTATGCCCAGATGTTGGACAGCAACAGATAAGGCATCTCCAAAAAAGATTAGACTCAAATATAAGACAACACAAACTTATTACATGTTATGCAGCTTTCAAGTCTGAGGTCAACACTCCTTCAAATAGCAAAAGGAGGGCACAAAATCTGAGGCCACAGGGAAAAGAATGGGGGACACCACTTTCACCTACTGAAATAAGCAAGGGTCCTTATAAATTATACATTACACTGCAATGTGCAATTCCAACTGTAACAAGCAACTGGGCCATTTAAATCACATATGCCAACCTGACTGGTGAAGCTGGCTATACTAGGAAGGTTTAAATCAATGCTCTATCAGGTATCACTTACATCATGAGCCATTAAAAAATACCAGAGAAACAAAGGAAGCAAACTATTTCTTAGTGCTGAACAGTCCTGTAGACATTTGATTTTGTTGTCCCATAAGAAGGCTGCATTACCATAACACTCCCTCCCTCCCTCCCCTCGCCTGAAGTTGAGTGGTTTAAAACCCTGGAATTTTGTTCAACTGGCAAGTTGACCATCTCGCTTTCATTTTCAAAACAAGCTTGTGTTCATGTTTGCTGCTGCCTATACATCTCATTCCCAAACTATTGGAATGCCTGAAATTAATATGAATACGGGAAGCCACCAAACACTAACGTAACCATAAATTCCTTTATTAAATCCAAAGTGATACAATTACTCTAAATATGCATAAATAATTTACTACATCCAAACTGTAACATTTGATCAAGATACTTACAAACAGGTTAAACTCAGCGTGCTTAGACCCATATTGGTCGGCTCTAACGTGGCCAGGCAGGTATTGGCAATGAACTTTTTTATACTCTTCAAACAAGTGATGTCATTGCCAAGTACTGACTTCAGTTAACCAATTTCAGACAGTTCACCCTTATTTCCAGTCTTACCTGGATGAAGATCTACAAACTCCTCTCTTCCCAAGCTGGAGCCGGGCAGCCGGGGCCACCGCCACGCCCAGACTCGCGCTGCCGGAGCACGGCCCCGTGGCAAAACAGCAGGGGTGGCTGGAGCCACGGGGCCAGGCCGGGCCGGAGCTTGGGGGCCGTGTCCAGAGCCGGGCAGTCGGGTAGGTGGGGGCATGGCGGGGCTGGGCAGGGATGCGGCTGGAGACGCGGGGGGGGATGCGGCCGGGACGGGGGACGCGGGGCCAGGGTGCCGCGGCCAGGAACGCGGGCCGGGCAGGGTCGCAGCCGGGGCCGGGGTGCCACGGGCCCGGGGTGCCGCAGCCGGGCCGGTGGCCGGGAGGGTCGGGGACGCGGGGCCAGGGAGGGTCAGGGCTGGGAGGGTCGGGGACGCGGGCCCGGGAGGGTCAGGGCCGGGCGGGGATCCGGGAACGGGGGCACGGTCAGGTGGCCGGGGAGGGTCGGGGACGCAGGGCCGGGCCGGGTCACGGCCGGGACGGAGGGGATGCGGGGCCGGGGAGTGCGCGGCCGGGCCGGTGGCCGGGAGGGCTGGAACGCGGGCCGGTGGCCGGGAGGGTCGGGACGCGGGGCCGAGGAGGGTCGGGGCCAGGCGGGGACCCGGGGACGGGGGCCGTGGCCGGGTGGCTGGGGAGGGTCAGGGATGCGGGGCCGGGCAGGGTCGCGGCCGGGAACGCGGGGCCGGGGACGGGGGGGGGGTCACGGCCGGGGAGGCGGGGACGGGCGGCCGGGGACGGGCCGCGGCTGGAGACCGGCCAGGGCACACGGCCCCCCCTAGTTTCCTACCTCAGGGTCATCTTCCTGGGCTGGGGAAGCCTGCTTGCTTCTCAGCCCTACCAGGCTTTCCGCGCAAAGAGCTGATTCGCGGGAAGCAGGGGGGGAGGAGAAGCAAGGAGGAGCATTCATGGCAGGAGGTGGAGGCAGAGCTGAGGTGAGCTGGGGCCAGGCAGCAGGGAGGGAGCGCTTGTTAAATTTAAATGCCCTTTTAGAACCAGTTTGTCCCAGGGGGAACAACCAGTTCTAAAAGGGCTTCTAAATTTAACAACCGGTTCGCGCGAACCGGTGCGAACTGGCTGCAGCTCACCACTGGATATGATAGAGGTATATAAAATCATGAGTGATGTGGAGAAAGTGGATAAGGAAAAGTTATTTACTTATTCCCATTATACAAGAACTAGGGGTCACCAAATGAAATTAATAGGCAGCAGGTTTAAAAAAAAACAAGGAAGTTCTTCACGCAGCGCAGTCAACTTGTGGAACTCCTTACCTGAGAAGATTGCGAAGGCTAGGACTATAATAGCGTTTAAAAGAGAACTGGATAAATTCATGGTGGTTAAGTCCATTAATGGCTATTAGCCAAGATGGGTAAGGAATGGTGTCCTTAGTCTCTGTTTGTCAGAGGATGGAGATGGATGGCAGGAGAGAGATCACTTGATCATTGCCTGTTAGGTCCACTCGCTCTGGGGCACCTGACATTGGCCACTGTCGGTAGACAGGATACTGGGCTAGATGGACCTTTGGTATGACCCGGTACAGCCATTCTTATGTTCTTATAGCCTTCTCTTTCTCCAAGGTTTGATCTTGTTGATTATTTTAAAATCATCCTGTCCCATAATGTTATTAGAATAGTTCATGAATAACCATTTATTTTACATTTCTTGCGTGATTTGCACTGTAGCTTATCACCTACACATTGACCTCCAAACGTTCAAGTAAACATATACAATCACAAACTTATTCTTACTATTCATAAATAATCTAAAATGTTTTTTCCTGGTTTTAAGATCACTGGTATTTTGTGCTTTCATAATCCTTCTCATTTCCATCCCTTCCCTAGTTTTGAAAAATGAATTTCAGCACCATTTCAGTAGTTCTTTTTAATGTTATGATCTATGCCATATTTGTGGAAAAAGAAATTTTAAGTGTCATAGGACTGAAGCTGGCAAAAGAAAGCTGCTTCGTAATTCACTGTCACAATGACAGGACCAAATCCTGCTTATGCTATACAACTCCTGTGGGAGATGCTCATCCAAGAGCAAATTTGACTCCTCAGCACCCCCCCCCCCCGCCACTGCCGGCTCACCCGCCCCCCACCACTGCCTGCCCGCTTGCCTCCTTAGCCCCCCACCCCCCGCAGCTCACCTGCCCCCCCGCCACCGCCCGCCCGCCTCCTCAGCCCTCCTCCCCTGCCGCTGTCTCACCCGCCTGCCCACCTGCTCGCCTCCTCAGCCCTCCTCCTCCGCCGCCAGCTCACCTTCCCCCCCGCCAGTGCCGGCCCACTCGCCTCCTCAGACCCCTACTCCCCCGACTCACCTGCCCCTCCCGCTCGCCTTCTCAGCGTGACCCCCCCGCATGGCTCACATACCCCCGGCCACTGCCCGCCCGCCCGCCGCCTTCTCAGCCTCCCACCACCCTGGCCAGTGATGAGCTGCCAAAATCTTAACAACCGGTTCCCTCCTCACCCCACAAGGGGGTCATGGCCTGCCCCCGCCCCCCAGGACTCCTGCCCCATCCAACCCCCCGTGTTCCTTGATGCCCCCGGGACTCCTACCTCATCCACCCTCTTCCCTGTCCCCTGACTGCCCCCGCCACCCCATCCAACCCCTCCTCTCATTCCTGTTGGCCCCTCTGGGACTCCTGCCCCATCCAACCACCCCTTCTCCCTGTCCCCTGACCGCCCCTGGAACCCCTGTCCCTGACGGCCCCCACCACCCCATCCACCCTCCCCTCTTTCCTGATGGCCCCCGGGATCCTTGCCCCATTCAACCCGTTCCCCGCTCTCTGACTGCCCTGACCCCTATCCACCCCCACACCCCGCCCACCCTCCCGAACTCCCCGGCCACCTATCCAGCACCCCGGTCCCTGCCCTCTATCCAATCCCCCCCATTCCCTGCCCCCTTACTGCACTGCCTGGAGGTGGCTGGCGGTGCTACAGCCGCACCTCTTGGCTGGAGCTGGGCCATGCCGCCACCACACAGTGCCTGGAGCACTGGGTCAGGCTGAGCTCGCAGCTCCCCCCCTTTCCAGGAATCAGCTGTTCGCGCGGGAAGCCTGGGACAGCTGAGAAGCAAGTGGTGGCTTCGCGCTCAGGCCCAGGGAGGCAGACACGGAGCGGAGGTGAGCTGGGGCGGGGAGCGTTCCCTGAGCCCCCCCCCCGGCTACCTGCTGCAGCGCGGGCGGCCCCCCCCCAGCCCCAGCTCACCTCGGCTCCGTCTCCACCACTAGGGCCTGACGGTGAAGCCGCCGCACTGCTTCTCTGCCGTCCCAGGCTTCCCGCGTAAACCGCTGATTCGCGGGAAGTGGGGGGAGAAGTGGGGCGGGGCATTCAGGGGGGTGGAGTGGCTCACCTGCCCCCCTGCCACTGCCCCCCCCGCTCGCTTCCTCAGGCCCCCTCCCCTGCCGCCGGTGCATCTGCCCCCCCACCACTGCCCGTCCGCTCACCTCCTCAGCTCCCTCCCTTACCTGCTGCTTGCTTACTCACAACATCCCCCCTCCCCCGCAGGCCATATGTTGTGCAGGTCTGTTCTAAGTGTTTGCAAACTGATTGCTTAATTATTTGCTCCATTATATTTTCTGGGTACTGAAGTTAAACTGACTGGTCTGTAATTCCCCCAAATTGTCCTTATTTCCCTTTTTTATAGATAGGCACTATATTTGCCCTTTTCCAGTCCTCTGGAATCTCTCCTGTCTTCATGATGATGATTATCTAATGGACAGTGAATATTATTTGAACAAAGATATCACTTTAAATCCTTGGCATTATTCCCATATATATGGACTGTTGGGAATAAAATGTTTGCTAGAACATTAATGACTGTTTCATCACTTTAATGTTACCCTGGAAATTTTTATGCAAAAATATCCCAAAGAGATAAAAGGGGATATATACTTAGGAATCTTAAGGCAGCATGAAGACTTCATTTTGTATATAATTTGTTCCTTAGAACATCAGGCAGGCAACTGATTCAAGCTCCAAATGGAAAGCTATGGAGAGGGCTGTGACTGAATATTAAATCATCTTTTCCTTAGCTGAGTTGCTATGGTGATGGCAATGCTGCACAGCTTAATTTGCTGTTTCTATTGCTGCAACAGCTTTGCTGGCGCATATGGGTTATCTATGCACACATGCCATGTACAGCTCACTAGAAAAACACACAAGAGAAACACATTTTCTAGTGGGATGGAGGACTGAATTTCTATTTCTGTGGTTTAGGTGTAAGGTTGCAGTCTTGCATTTTCAATGGGGACTCTGGTGTCACTGCAAGAGGTGGATGTCTGGGACCTTTCCTGATGTGTTTCTGCCTGGCTGCCTATGAATGTATATTCCAATAAATACACTTGTGCAATATTTTCCAAGTATACCGCACCTTTCATCCAAGGATTTCAAAGTACTTTATAAATACAATGACCCCCTCACATCTGTGATTTACAGGGCTGAGCTGAAAGAGAATATTGGCAATGTCAGGAACGGGCTGGCTTGATTTTAACTGGCAGAGCACAGTTTGGAGCAATGGAGAAGATGTGGATCTAATCCCACTATTAGGTTAATAAATTAGTAATCTAATTGTTTCTGTATTTAACAATTAGCCGGGCAACTTCTATTGGTGCAAAGTAGAAGGTACATTTGCTCCTGCAGGTTTTGGGATGCACATCACCTTTCACTCTGATGCCTATATGGTTCCCAGAGCTCCACAAAAGGACTGATTTCTGAACAGCTATTTTTAAACAGTCACTGTTATTTAATATTTATATTACAGCAACACCCAGAAATCCCAATCAGAATTGGTCTCCCACTGTATTGGGCACAGTCTATGAAAACAAAATCCTCTCCTAAGAATTTTACAATGTAAGGAGCACTGATCCTGTAAGCAGACCAGCCCCAAAAGACAGCTCCCTAGGCAGAGGCTCTAGAACTTCCTCCCCCGTGTAGATCATAAGGGTGAAACTCCGATCCTAGAAAAAGTGTTATTCAGGCCTGGTCTACACTACGGGTTTATACCGAATTTAGCAGCGTTAAACCAAATTAACCCTGCACCCGTCCACACAATGAAGCCCTTTATATTGATATAAAGGGCTCTTAATATCGATATCTGTACTCCTCCCTGACGAGGGGAGTAGCGCTCAAATCGGTATTGCCATTTCGGAATAGGGTTAGTGTGGCCGCAATTCGACGGTATTGGCCTCCGGGAGCTATCCCACAGTGCACCATTGTGACCGCTCTGGACAGCAATCTGGAGTCGGATGCACTGGCCAGGTAGACAGGAAAAGCCCTGCGAACTTTTGAATTTCATTTCCTGTTTGCCCAGCATGGAGAGCTGATCAACACAGGTGACCACGCAGAGCTCAACAGCACAGGTAACTATGCAGTCTGAGAATCGAAAAAGAGCTCCAGCATGGACCGCACGGGAGGTACTGGATCTGATCACTATATGGGGAGAGGATTCCGTGCTAACAGAACTATGTTCCAAAAGACGAAATGAAAAAACATTTGAAAAAATTTCCAAGGCCATGATGGAGAGAGGCCACACCAGGGACTCAGTACAGTTCCGTGTGAAAGTTAAGGAGCTCAGACAAGCCTACCAGAAAACCAAAGAAGCAAACAGAAGGTCCGGGGCAGGGCCGCAAACATGCCGCATCTACGCTGAGCTGCATGCAATTCTAGGGGGGTTCGCCAACACTACTCCAACCCTGTCCGTGGATTCCGAGGTGGGGGTAATCTTAGCCTTGCCTGAGGATTCTGCGGACGGGGAAGATGAGGAGGAGGAAGAGGAGGACGAGCTTGTGGAGAGCACACAGCACTCTGTTCTCCCCAACAGCCAGGAGCTTTTTCTCAGCCTGATAGAAGTACCCTCCCAGCCTTCCCAAGCCACTATCTCAGACAATGAAACCATGGAAGGGACCTCTGGTGAGTGTACCTTTGTAAATATAAAACATGGTTTAAAAGCAGGCGTTTTTCAATGATTAATTTTCCCTGAGGACTTGGGATGCATTCGCAGCCAGTACAGTTACTGGAAAAGTCTGTTAACATGTCTGGGGATGGAGCAGAAATCCTCCAGGGACATCTCCACAAAGCTCTCCTGGAGGTACTCCAAAAGCCTTTGTAGAAGGTTTCTGGGCAGGGCAGCCTTATTCCATCCTCCATGGTAGGACACTTGACCACGCCATGCATGTAGCAAGTAATCTGTTATCATTGCATGACAAAGCTTAGCTGCGTATGGTACCGGTGTTTGCTGGCATTCAAGCAACATCCGTTCTTTATCTCGCTGTGTTATCCTCAGGAGAGTGATATCGTTCATGGTAACGTGGTTGAAATACGGGAATTTAATTAAGGAGACAGAGATGGTTGGGCTGTTTGCCTGTGGCTTAAAAGAAATCCTTCCCTGCATTTAGCCAAGCAGGGGCGGGGGGTGATTGGTGCTGAGCTTTTTTGCGTTTTGCTAGCTGGGATCTTCCCTGCTACCAGCCACGCAGTGGGGAGGAAGGTGGCTAGCAGCGATCTTCCATGATACCAGCCATGCGATGGGGGGAGGGGTAAAGCGATCGTCCCAGAGAATTGGATGGAGGCAGTTCTGGTGCTGCACATTAACAGGAAAGAAGCAGCACTCAACGGGCTTTGCTTGCTATTTGGGAAAGGAGGGTGCTGGATATATAAAGGCTGCAGAAGCCGAAAGACAATGGCTTACCATGGCCGCATGCAAGCCGAATTCTGATGCCCGGGCCTGCATCTGTGATCTCTAACACCAAAGCCGCAGGCACTCAATATTAAGATGCAAAATGCGACCTTGTAGTGAGATCACATGTGCTATGTAAGGTGAATAGTGTTGTTCACCGTGAAAGAGTATAACCATTGTTCTGTAAAATGTATCTTTTTAAATACTTCTCTCCCTTTTTTCCCTCCCTCCTGCAGCTGCAAATTTTTCAAGTCTCCCTCCTCCTTCCCGAAGGCTATCTCAGATAAGGCGGCGGAAAAAAATGACGCGAGACGAAATGTTCTCGGAAATCATGGAAGTGACCCGCAATGAAAGAGCTCATCTGAATGAGTGGAAGGACGTGGTATCAAAGTACAGGAAAGATACCAGTGACCGTGAAGACAGGAGGGACCAACATGAGGATAGGAGGAACGAACGTGAGGAGAGGAGAGACGCTCGAGATGAGAGGTGGCGGAAGGAAGATCTGAGGTGTCGGGATGCAACTTTGGGGCTGCTGCGTGATCAAACGGACATGCTCCGGCGTCTGGTGGAGCTTCAGGAACGGCAGCAGGATCACAGAGTGCCACTGCAGCCCCTGTATAACCATCCTCCCCCCTCACCATGTTCCTTAGCCTCCTCACCCACCAGATGACTAAGAATACGTGGGGGGAGGCTCCGTGCACCCAGTCATTCCACCCCAGTGGACAGCCCAACCAAAAGGCTGTCATTATTTTGAATTTTTTTTAGTGGCCTTTTCCTTCCCTCCTATCCTCCTCCCAAACCCTACCCGGGCTACCTTGTCAGTTCTCTCCCTCTTTTTATAATTAATTAATAAAGAATACATGATTTTTAAACGAAAGTGACTTTATTTCCTTAGGAAGCAAGCGGTAATCGAAGGGGGAGGGTGGGTGGCTTACAGGGAATGAGTCAATCATGGCGGGGGGGGTTCATCAACACAACAGTCACACCGTACCCTGGCCCGTGATTAAACTGGTTTTCAAAGCCTCTCTGATGCGCACCGCTTCCTGGTGTGCTCTTCTAATCTCCCTGGTGTCTGGCTGCGCGTAATCAGCGGCCAAGTGATTTGCCTCAGCCTCACACCCCGCCATAAAGGTCTCCCCCTTACTCTCACAGAGATTGTGGAGCACACAGCAAGAAGCAATAACAAAGGGGACATTGGTTTGGCTGAGGTCTGAGCGAGTCAGTAATGTGCGCCAGTGAGCCTTTAAACGGCCAAATGCACATTGTACCACCATTCTGCACTTGCTCAGCCTGAGCTACTGTCCAGGCTGCCTGTGTATGGCTTCATGAGCCATGGCATCAAGGGGTAGGCTGGGTCCCCCAGGATAACTATAGGCATTTCAACATCCCCAACTGTTAATTTCTGGTCTGGGAAGTAATTCCCTTGCTGCAGCCGTTTAAACAGAATAGTGTTCCTGAAGACGCGAGCGTCATGAACCCTTCCCGGCCATCCCACGTGGATGTTGGTGAAATGTCCCTTGTGATCCACCAATACTTGCAGCACCACGGAAAAGTACCCCTTTCGGTTTATGTACTGGGTGCTCTGGTGCTCCGGTGCCAAGACAGGGATATGGGTTCCATCTATCGCCCCACCACAGTTAGGGAATCCCATTGTAGCAAAGCCATCCACTATGACCTGCACATTTCCCAGAGTCACAACCTTTCGTAGCAGCAGCTTAATGATTGCTTTGGCTACTTACATTACAGCAGCCCCCACAGTAGATTTGCCCACTCCAAATTGATTCCCGACTGACCGGTAGCTGTCTGGCGTTGCAAGCTTCCAGCGGGCTATCGCCACTCGCTTCTCAACTGTGAGGGCTGCTCTCATCTTGGTATTCTGGCGCTTCAGGGCAGGGGAAAGCAAGTCACAAAGCTCCATGAAAGTGCCCTTATGCATGCGAAAGTTTTGCAGCCACTGGGAATCGTCCCACACCTGCAACACTATGCAGTCCCACCAGTCTGTGCTTGTTTCCCGGGCCCAAAATCAGCGTTCCATGGCTAGAACCTGCCCCATTACCAGCATGATCTCCAAAGCGCAGGGGCCATCGGTTTGAGAGAATTCTGTATTCATGTCCTCATCACTCTCGTCGCCATGCTGCCGTAGCCACCTCCTCCTCGCCTGGTTTTGCAGGTCCTGGTTCAGCACAGACTGCATGAGAATGTGCGAGGTGTTTACAACGTCCATGATTGCTGTCTTGAGCTGAGCAGGGTCCATGCTTGCCGTGCTATGGCATCTGCACAGTTCACCCAGGAAAAAAGGCGCTTAGCGGTTGTCTGCTACTTGCACGGAGGGAGGGGTGAGGCTGTACCCAGAACCACCCGCGACAATGTTTTTTGCCCCATCAGGCACTGGGATCTCCACCCAGAATTCCAATGGGCGGGGGAGATTACGGGAACTATGGGATAGCTACCCACAGTGCAACGCTCTGGAAATCGACACTAGCCTCGTACATGGATGCACACCGCCAAATTAATGTGCTTAGTTTGGACGTGTGCACTCGACTTTACACAATCTGTTTTTAAAAAACGGTTTCTGTAAAACCGGAATAATCCCGTAGTGTAGACATCCCCTCAGTCGAGTAGTCCCACTCGGCTGAGTAAAGCTGGGGCCTGGGGCACTTGACATGAAGCATGGAGGAGAGACAGAATACAACAATTTTAGGTACCTTTCCATGTGTTGCTTAAAGATGAAGTGGCAACTCCCCCCTCGGCTGCCTTCCTAGCGGCAAACGGGGGCCCCGGGAAATGGTAACTCACTCCCGCCTTCCCTTCCTGCAGCTACTGCCGGGAGAGGCGCCTGCTGCCAACCACCCACCGGAGGCTGCCGGTGTCGGCGCTGACCTCTCCCAGCCCAGAGGCCGCGCTGGCCTGGCTCCGCAGGGGCGGCGGGGGGCAGCGCTTCCAGGCGCCGGACCGGCAGGGCTGGACCTGGCCGGCAATGGCAGAGCCCGGGGTGTCGCTCCCTGGGCTCGCTGACAGGCGGAGCCGCCGGGGCAAGACTCGAGCCCAGCGCACGGGCTGCACGGGAGCGCCCCGGGCAGCAGGGAGCGGGCCAGCCCGCCAGGCGGCTGCAGAGCCTGGCTGCTGCGGCGGCACCACGTGTCGGGGCGGGGGAGCAGCGGGCTGGGCTGGGCTGCGCTGGGCTCTGCACTCCTGGCGGAGCAGAGCGGCGCGTCCCTGCGGCAGCCCCTGCTCAGCGCCTCTCCTGTCCGCTCTCCCCCAGCCAGGTGCCCCCGGGCCGCGCCCGACTGAGGCGGGATGGGACCGCTCCGCGAGGGCAGCAAGGTGAGCAGGGCCGGCCAGGCGGCCCCGGAGCCCTTTGGCCGCAGGTGGCGAGTCCCGGGAGACGGACCGCGGGTGACAGGCGTACAGGTGCGGGGGGAGACGCGCGGGCGGCGGGAACGGGCTGGCGGGAAGGGGATTGGATCGGGGGGCTCTGAGGAGGGGGGGATCGGGGCTGGCGAGGGGTCAGGGCTAGCAGGGGGCTCTGAGGAGGGGGACCGGGGCTGGCGGGGGGGCGCTGAGGCTGGGTGGTCAGGGCTAGCAGGGGGCTCTGAGGAGGGGGACCGGGGCTGGCGGGGGGCTCTGAGGCTGGGTGGTCAGGGCTAGCAGGGGGCTCTGAGGAGCGGGGCTTGGGGCTGATGGGAGCATCAGGGCTGGCAGGAGCTCAGAGGAGGGGGAATCAGTGCTGGCAGGGGCTCTGAAGAGGGGGGATCCGGGCTGGCAGGGGACGGCTAGGGGGCCCTGAGTCGGGAGTAGCGCTGGAGAGATGGTATCCAGGCCCTTGATTCCATCAGCAAAGGCCGGACAGGCGGTATTCATTTGCGGCCACCTTCCACCACCCCTGCCGTGCAGAGAGCAGGAGGAGGAGAAATGACTGCTACCATCCCTGGGTGAAAGGGGCTGAGTCATAGAATCGCAGAAGTGTAGCACTGGAAGGGACTTCAGTAGGTCATCTAGGCCAGTCCTCTGCATTCAAGGGAGGACTAAGAAATAAGTGGATTGTTCCTGACAGATGTTTGTCTAACCCGGGGGTAGGCAACTTATGGCCCGGGTGCTGAAGGCGGCACGCAAGCTGATTTTCAGTGGCACTCGCACTGCCTAGGTCCTGGCAGGGGCGGCTCTAGACATTTCGCTGCCCCAAGCAGGGCGGCATGCCGTGGGAGGCGCTCTGCCGGTCGCCGGTCCCGCGGCTCTGGTGGACCTCCTGCAGGCGTGCCTGCGGAGAGTCCGCTGGTCCCCCGCGACTCCACCGAAGCCGCGCGGGACCAGCGGACCCTCCGCAGGCATGCCTGCGGGAGGTCCACCAGAGCCGCCTGCCGCCCTCCCGGTGACTGGCAGAGCGCTTGGCGTGCTGGGGTCTGGAGCTGCCCCTGGGTCCTGGCCACCGGTCCGGGGGGCTCTGCATTTTAATTTAATTTTAAATGAAGCTTCTTAAACATTTTAAAAATCTTATTTACTTTACATACAACAATAGTTTAGTTATATATTATAGACTTTACAAAGAGACCTTCTAAAAATGTTAAAATGTATTACCGGCACGTGAAACCTTAAGTTAGAGCGAATAAATGAAGACTCGGCACACCACTTCTGAAAGGTTGCCGACCCCTGGTCTAACCTGTTCTTAAAAACTTCCAGTGTCGGAGATTCCACAACCTCCCTAAGCAATTTATTCAAGTGATTACTACCCTGATAGTTAGGCAGTTTTTCCTAATGTCCAACCTAAAGCTCCTTTGCTGCAATTTAAGCCTGTTGCTTCTTGTCCTATCCACAGAGGTTAAGAACGATTTTTCACCGTCCTCTTTGTAACAACCCTTTATGCATTTGAAAATTATTATCGTGTCCCCCCTTTGTTGTCTCTGAAGAGACACATGCATCTGTCATCTCCCCCTGAGCCTTCCCCATAAAGGAATCTCCATCAATATATGTGTAAGGAAGGGAGCTCAAATGTGAATTGGGATGGGTTATTCCTGGGATACTTGGGATGGTGGGTGCTTATGTGGAAGAGGTTACACTGGGGCATTTGTGGGGGAGTTGTGTGGAAGAGGTTAGTCCTGGGGCATTTGAGGGGGAGGTTGTGGGTGAGAGTTTACTCCTGGGTTTGGGAGGATGTTGATGATTGGGAGTTACACAGCAAGGAATGGTACTTATGTAGATCGTATCTTGTTATGTCCACCTTGTTTGTTTTTGAGTAGGAGCAGAAACTGCAGCAGGAGAAGGAGATCTCCCGCAGCCGCATTCCCCGCCTGCTCCTTCGGCCTTATGTATCCCAACAGCAACAGCAGAAAGTGTCCCCAGCCTCCGAGTCACCCTTCTCAGAGGAGGAGAGTAGAGAGTTCAACCCCCGCAGCTCTTCTGGAGGCTCAGCAAGGACCATCAGCAGCAACAGCTTCTGTTCAGGTACCAGCATCAGACACATAGTGGTTGTCTAGAAACAGAGATGTCTGGCCTGATTTTCCTCTCATTTAACCCCCGAATAAATTAAGAATAACTCCATTGAGATATGTGAAGTTTGTGGTAACGATTGGAGAATCAGATCCTGTGTGTGTAATGTGTTTGGAGAGTAATAATACGTTGGCATGCAATTGTTTTTCTTTATATGCTTAGTATAGTCACTGATGGGGATAGAGAGTACATTTAATGCCCTATTTGTTTATTATTATTTATTCATATGGTGCCTTAGGCATGCATAGTGCTTTGCAGAAAAAAGTAAAAATTGATTTCCATTGAAATCCAGTATCTGTTTTTTTCATATATGTCTGCAAGTGACACCAGATGTTTCCATTTCAAATTCTAAAGGCTTTTCTTTCCTATCCATTGCTAAAAAGTTGGCATCTTTATTGCAACAGAACTGTTTATTAGGGATACATTTCGATGAAGAAAGAGTCTTAAAAACTATGGTGATTGTGTAGAGAATGTGGACAAACCTGAGGCCAAAGGAGCTAGATGTGTAAAATAGGAGAGCTAGTTGCCATAGGAGATTGCAGACCTGGGTCATGTACTGTGGTTGATTTTTTTTACATAGAACTCCACACTGATTTCATGTACTGTTCTATGTGTTGATCAGTAGCAGAATATAAACCAATGTGGCCAGTCAGAAAAATGGTGGCTGCAATCTTTAGTGTTAAAATGAAATTAACATTGTTTGAAAGTTCAACCTTCTTCCAAAGAAATGTAAAGATGCTGCATTGACTACTGGAAAATATTTAGTTACACGTGCAGCATGCAGGACACAGGTCCTGTGGAAAGTGCAATGGCTCAGTGATGTATCAGATGGCAGAAAAACTATAATTCTTGAATTACAGTACATGGGAGGTCTTTTGCTAAGACTGACTTTTGTGAGACTTTTTAAAATACATAACTAATTACCCTTTATGACATAGAACATTTTAAACCAAATATTTAATATTACGCAATTGCTTCTATAGAATCTAGCATACTTTCAGATCCTATCCTGCAAAACTTATGTACATACTTAATTTTATGCATTGTGAATAGTCCTACTGATTCTGTGGGAGCACTGAGTGTGTAAAGTAATGTACGAGCAAATATTTTTGCAGAATCAGGGTCTATTTCTTTTAATTCCTTGGTACATACTACTCAGGTGCTCATTTTGAATACTTTTTTTCGGGGGAGAGGGGAGAGTTAATTTTAGTGCTTAATCTTTCATATAGAATTTGTCCTTAATATTTTCAGTTAATCACAATATCTTAGTTATTACAGGTATTTTATTATTCTTAAATTGTCAGAGTAAGTTCCCGAATTTCCTTTTTTTGCCCATTCACAAAATTGCCAAACCACAAGATGCAATTATTTTTTCCAAGTGACGCTAGAATAGAATAATTTCTAATGGGCTTTCTGATTTTTCCCTCCAAAATTGGATCCAAATTATTTTGTATTGTTTTCCCTAAACAGTAGTAGAATAGTTAAAATACATGCAAAAATAGCTAACTTTCTTAGATAATGAATAATATTTTCAATATCCACCCATGATTATAGTATTGCATCCTTATCTCTGATATATTTCAGAGCTTAGTGCAATGATCTGTTAGATTATGGTTTAATGAATAAAGGGCATTATTTAAAAAGCAGTGGGGGTGTAAAAAAGGCTTCCTCCTTATCCGTCCATGACTTTTGAACAGTTCCATCTTATGCTTTTTTAATTTGTGAGTTTATATATTTCCTAACATATTACTGTACACAGGATATAGGAGTTGCCTAAAGGAATCTTCCACTGAAATTATTTTTAAATGGTGCCTTTTAGAATTACATTTTTTAAATACACCTCTACCTCGATATAACGCTGTCCTTGGGAGCCAAAAAATCTTCTTACCACATTATAGGTGAAACCGTGTTATATTGAACTTGCTTTGATCCACCGGAGTGTGCAGCCCTGCCCACCCCCCGGAGCACTGCTTTACCGCGTTATATCCAAATTTGTGTTATATCGGGTGGCGTTATATCGAGGTAGCGGTGTATATCCAAAATTTGTCCCTTCTTCACTAGTGCCAGAACCTTTGCCCGTGTCCCAACAGTCTCTCACTGTGACTATTGCAACGTCCTCTTTTCTGGTCTCCCTTATTTTCATCTCTGATTTTTGAAGTCCATCCAATGTACTAAGACCAAAATTATTTGCTGCTGCTCCAACCATATAAATCCTCTCTTTGAATGCCCATAATAGCTTCCTACCTCCTTCGGTGTATATATATATATATATATATATATATATAATTCACTGATTTGGCATTTCTAAAGCACCAATTACAATAATATTCAGAAGTACAATATTCAAGCTCTTTCGCATCAAGGCCCTGCACAGTTTTTAATGTCTGCATCCTGTCTCTAATCATCCCTTATTCACTCCACTTGCCCTATGCTAGTTCATCTTGATGCTCATTGTTTTTTCCTACTAGTAGCTGTATGCCTTTTTTCTTGCCCCCCCTTTGGTTTGCCTGGAACATCCTCTCCAACATTGTGCACTACACAATTTGACTTGTCAGAAGCCTCCTCAATACTTGCTGCTTTCAGTTAAAAGCTTATCACTGACCACCAGCCTGGCCTGGCCTAACTGTCCTCCAATTTTAAAGCATGGAGTCTTTAAAAAGAGGGACGTACAACATGCCTGCATAACATAACAATAAATGCACCTTGAGATTGGTCACTCCTGTCTCCCTTGGCCTCTGGTACCTCCTTTTGTTTATGGTCATCCCTTTCCATGTTGTGTCCAGTTTGGACTGTAAGGACCTCAGAACAGGAACCTGTCATCTTTTTGGTTTAAAAGTGATATACACAGCTATGGTGGTTAAGCTTACCAAGTAATAACTTTGGGAAAGGTTGACAGGTCATCAGGAGGTCAACATTCTGGTGATGAAAAAAGCCTGTGAGCATTAGAGTGAAAGATCTAGAACCCTCCCCTCCCATAACCACCATCACACACATGAGAATCCAAAATAAAAAAAATTACCTAACTGTGTAAATAGCAACTGCAAGTGAATCAACACCTGGAATAATTCCTTTCCCTTCACCCCTTCCCTTGAAAAGTCTCTACCCGCCGTCCCTTCTTCCCTTATCACTGACACTGCGCTCTTCTAGTATGGAAAGCCCTTTTAAAAAAATATAGAATCAGCTCTCCTCCCTAGCGCACTGTGCATATGGCTCTGCTGCTTGTATCCCCAGAGCTTCTGAGCCTGTTAGTTTCTTGTCTCCCTGCACTGGCCCTGATGCATACCAGAAGGCTTCAGGTTCTTCTCCCTCTGTAACTGACAGGAGCAGAATCTTCTGGGGCCTGCTAATGTTGTTTCAGGCAGGCAGTGGGCAGAAAATAAAAGGGTTCAGGACCCCTGGGAACACTAATAGTGCTGCAATCATGGAGGCAGGCAGGCAGCCGGGAAGGAAATACCACTCAACAGTGCAAAGAAGACACTTAATTTTGCTCCATAAACTCTGTGCTGGGGGAGGGGTATTAATATTTGCTGAGCTCAGATTTAAGGTTTGGGAATCATTTCCCCCTTTCACTTCTAGAAGACTCCTTATCAGGGAACTTAATATATGTTTATGCAACTTATTGCATATTTAGCAGTATTAGTATAATGTATTCATTCAATTTGTGGTAGGAGCCCTTTCCAAATTCACACAAAGATATGGTGTATGGGTATTAACATGCCTATCTATTAAATTCTTGATAAAAACAGATTTTGAAGCATAGACTGCTTCTGTCCAATGTATTTTAGATATTCTTTCTGAAAACAGGTCAGGCAACTTACGTTTGTATAGCAGTATTTATAGTATGTAATCTTTATTAAACAAGTTTGCATGGCTTCAATAGGTGCTGCTTGTCAGCTGACAGCGAAGCACTTCTCTTCCCCCCCCCCACCCCCTTTGATTTGGATGTCAGCCATAGGATTCAAATGTCAAGCTGTGAAAAACATTCTACTAGCAACATAAGCTGGTTATATTGCTATTGAGTATTTCCCCATGTTATGCATGTTTTCCTCATAAATTACACTTTTGCCGTTGAACTACACAGCAGACTAACCTTGTCAAGCAGGAGAAAGGTGCACACTTTAAACTCATAGACAAATAATCCAGTTTATGCCCCCTTTCTACAGCTGCTCCAAAGGAAAATTATGGTTTCCTAAAGACTTCTTTGGGAATTCCAGCTAATGAATCTACGTGCCAATTTATCTGCCAATCTGACCTGGCAGAGACCACAGATTGGCAGAGACCAATCAGTTGGACCTTGAGCATGTCGGCAAGACCCACCAGCCAGACATTTGGGAAAGAATTCTCTGTAGTAACTCAGTCCTTCCCATCTAGTGTCCTATTGCCAGCCATTGGGAAAATTTGCTACTAACAGTCACAGGTGGGCCACATGCCAGTGTAGGCAATCTCATCATACAAGCCCCATCACAGACTTATCAAGGGCAGTCTTGAAGCCATTTTAGTTTTTTTATTTCCCCTATAGCACCTCTTGGAAGGCTGTTCCAGAACTTCACTCCACTGACAGTTGGAAACTTTTGTCTAATTTCAAGCCCAAACTTGTTGGCTAGTTTATATCCATTTGTTCTTGAGTCAACATTAGGGTTTAATAAATGTAAATAACTTAAATAAACTTAAACATTAGTGCTTAAACTTAAATAACTCCTCTCCCTCCCTGGTATTTATCCCTCTGATGTATTTATAGAGAGCAATCATGTCTCCCCTCAGCCTTCTTTTGGTTGGGCTAAACAAGCCAAGCTCCTTGAGTCTCCATTCATAGGGTAGGGTTTCCATTCCTCTGATCATTCTAGTAGCCCTTCTCTGCACCTGCTCCAGTTTGAATTAATCTTTCTTAAATGTGGGAGACCAGAATTAAACACAGTATTCCAGATGAGTTCTCACCAGTGTCTTGTATAACGGTAATAACACTTCCCTATCTCTACTGGAAATACCTTGCCTGATGCATCTTACGATCACATTAGTTTTTTTCACAGCCACATCACATTGGCAGCTCATAGTCATCCTGTGATCAACCGATACACCCAGGTCTTAGAATCATACAATCATAGAAGATTAGGGTTGGAAGAGACCTCAGGAGGTAATCTAGTCCAACCCCCTGCTCAAAGCAGGACTAACACCAATTAAATCATTCCAGCCAGGGCTTTGTCAAGACAGGCCTTAAAACCCTTTAGGAATGGAGATTCCACCACCTCCCTAGGTAACCCATTCCAGTGCTTCACCACCATCCCAGCAAAATAGTTTTTCCTAATATCCAACCTAGACCTCCCCCACTGCAACTTGAGATCATTGCTCCTTGTTCTGTCATCTGCCACCACTGAGAACAGCCGAGCTCCATCTTCTTTGGAACCTTCCCTTCAAGTAGTTGAAGGCTGCTATCAAATCCCCCCTCATTCTTCTCTTCTGCAGACTAAATAATCCCAGTTCCCTCAGCCTCTCCTCATAAGTCATGTGCCCCAGCATCCTGATCATTTTCGTTGCCCTCTGCTGGATTCTCTCCAATTTGTCCACATCCTTTCTGTAGTGGGGGCCCCAAAACTGGACACAACACTACAGATGTGGCCTCACCAGTGCTGAATAGAGGGAAATAATCACTTCACTTGATCTGCTGGCAATGATCCTACTAATGCAGCCCAATATGTTGTTAGCCTTCCTGGGAACAAGGGCACACTGCTGACTCATATCCAGCTTCTCATTCACTGTAATCCCCAGGTCCTTTTCTGCAAAATTGTTGCTTAGCCAGTCGGTCCCCAGCCTGTAGCAGTGCATGGGATTCTTCCATCCTAAATGCAGGATTCTGCACTTGTCCTTGTTGAACCTCATCAAATTTCTTTTGGCCCAATCCTCCAATTTGTCTAGGTCGCTCTGGACCCTATCCCTACCCTCCAGCATATTTATCTCTCCTCCCAGCTTAGTGTCATCTGTGAACTTGCTGAGGGTTCAATCTATCCCATCATCCAGATCATTAATAAAGATGTGGAATAAGACCGACCCCTGGGGCACTCTGCTTGATACCTGCTGCCAGCTAGATATCGAGCAGTTGGTCACTACCCATTTAGTCCGACAGTCTAGCCAGCTTTCTATTCACCTTATAGTCCATTCATCCAATCCATACTTTTTTAACTTGCTGGCAAGAATACTGTGGGAGACAGTATCAAAAGCTTTGCTTAAAGTCAAGATATATCACGTCCACTGTTTTCTTCTCCTCTGTCTCTTCCAACTGATACTTCCCCAGGTTATAGCAAAAATTTTTGATGTTAGTCCTTAAGTGCATGTCCTGGCACTTTGCACTATTAAATGTCATCACATTTCTATTACTCCAGTTTTTAAGATCATCCAGCTCTTCTTGTATGATATTCCAGTTCTCCTCCATATTGGCAATACCTCACAACTTTGTGTCATCCACAGATTTGATTAGCACTGTCCCATTTTTTGTACCAAGGTCGTTAATAAAAATGTTAAATAAGACTGGTCCCAAGACTGATCCTTGAGGAACTCTGCTAGTAACTTTCCTCCAGCCTGACCATTCATCTTTCAGCATGACCCATTGTAGTCTCCCCTTTAACCAGTTCCATATCCACCTTATATTCTTATATTAATCCCCATCTTCTCCAATCATTTCCCATGTGGAACTGTATCAAATACTTTACTGAAATCCAGGTAGATTAGATTTGTAGCGTTTCCTTTGTCTAAAAAGCTAGTTATCTTCTCAAAGAAAGAGAGCGAGTTGGTCTGGCACGAGCTACCTTTTGTAAAACCATGTTGTGATTTATCCCAATTACCGCTTACCTCTATGTCCTTAACTACTTTCTCTTTCAAAATTTGTTTCAAGACGTTGCAAACAAGGGGAGTTACTTATGGATTGAAGGCAACGTTTGGCCTAGAGTAACTAAATTCCATAGTCTGTTTAGTCTGCCTTTTTAATAGTGAGACAGGGTGGGTGAGGTAATACCTTTTATTGGACCAACCTGTGTTGGTGAAAGAGACAAGCTTTAACTCTACCCTCAGTGTCTTACAAAGTAGAAGGCAGGAACTCCCAAAGAAGGCAAGCCTAATTTTCCTTCTCTCTCTCACCAATAGAAGTTGGTCTGATAAAAGATATTACCTCATCCTCCATGGCTTGCCAATATTCTGGGATCAACAGGGCTACAACTACACTGCAAACAGTTTTTAATAGCTAGTCAGTTTGGGGGGGGGAGGGGGACATACTTTTTCATTTTTCATTTTTCATTTTCTGAATAGCTCATCTTTTTAATCAGCATTTTAATGCTGATGTTTTTTCTTCTCAGTCTTTGTATTCATCTTTGTTTAAGACTCTTAACCTATTGACTTATAGGAAACAATGCAGAAATAGTTGGTTAGCTGAGATGCTTTAGAACATGTGTTTTAATAATCAGTTGTAGTAAAGGGCTGTTTGAGCTAGAGGAGCGGTTTTATTTCAAATGCAAAGTACTCTTCTGGCTTTTATTCTCACCTGCAATATCTCCTTGTTAATAAATATACATAGTACTACTAGTCATCTAGGAGTTAGATGACAACCAGTGGTTACAACAGGTGCACCTTTGTTACGCATTTAGAAAATTCTGGCTAAGATTTTCAAAAACAGAGTTCAGAGCCTAAGTTTAGGCCTTTGTTTTTGAAAATCTTGGCCTCTATGTTCACTGTGTTTACACTGTAAATTCACTGTGCCTGCAGCAGAAAGTTCTCTATTATCATATCCTGTTCACATTACTCACATGCATGGTCCACTTTAGACTATTTTGCCGATTGGTCCAGTTATTGGTTGATACTTGAAGTGAGTTCAGGAATAGTGCTTGTGTGAGTAAAGCAAACAGGATTTAGCCATGCACAAATACTTATTTAAATCAGTTTGAATAAGCTATGTTTATTACTAGCTGCAAATAACTGAGTCTGAGGATCTGTACAGGTTTATAGAAGAGACATCTTCATTCACAGTATGCAGTTAACATGCTTTACCTTCAGTCATGGCTGAAATAATTTCTCACTAGGACAGTGAGGTAGCTTGGGTATTAGGAAAGCTACCCAGAGAAGAGCATTGTTAAACTACACGCTTAACTGTATATTTTTGAGGAGAAAAAAAGAGAAAATTGGATCATTTTAATGGGTCAACAATGCAGAGACCAAATGTAAGGTTATTATAATTAGCTTCCTTATATGTTACAATCTCCCTATCTTTATATCTGTTTTCATCAGAAGGAATGTTTTGTTAGCATATTCCCCTGACTCCTAGTTTTATGTTTTCTTTTATTGACATTTATTGCAACAGATAAATGTGTTTTAAATTGTCCCCACATTTGATATCGAAAGCATTTTCACAGTCCTTCTTTATTCCATTTGCTTGAACTATATCATCTGAAATAGAGTCCTTCTCAAGCTGTGCGAGTTTGTTTCTGAGACCCATTGCTGTAGATGCTCTACCTGGCATAGCTGTGTGGGCACCTTGATCTTCATTTTCTAAAGACATAGGGCCAAATTCTGCTTTTATATACTCACTTGTGGCTCTTATTCAAGGGCAGCATTTGGTCCTTTGTGTCCATTTTTCAGTGCTCTTTACTTGGAGGGTCTCCTGCTAGGGCATAGGAATGATTAGGGAATTTAGTTAGCTTACTGGTTAGTGTTTATATTTTTATGGAGAGAGGTTTTAAATGTGGAGGTTAAAAAAGTTTATATGTACGGAAGTGCAGACTCCTGTCTACTTCTCTCTCTCTCTCTCCACTGTTGCCTCATACAAAATGACTGCCCTTGTACCACTGCACTGTACAACTGCTTGGGAAGCCAAGACATTTGACCTTCTGAATATCCCTGTCACCTGCTCTACATATCAGTCAGCACCGTGAGCTCTAAAAGCCTGAGCTAGAGCCTACTGAAGTCAGTGGAAAGGTTCCTATTAACTTCAGTGCATTTTGGATTACGCCCTAAGAAACGAGCACCTAGCATCTTCCCCCTTCTGGAGTCCAGGTTTGTCCCCTCTGTATATGACTTACCGGTAATTCCGTGTTAAGAAGTTCTGTGTTTGTATCTTTCATTAAAAATACTTAATACAAGATATTTTGTTTTTAAATGGTTTTAGTGCAAATTTGTATTGCGTTAATGGTGTCATGTGTATCAACAAGCATTGCAAGGTTTAAACAGAATAAGAGAACCTTGTCCGTAATCAGAAGCCCAAAATACTGCTTAATAAAGAGAACATGTTCCACCGTAGGAGATTCTGTGGTATTTTAATAACAAAATCTGTATGTCATATCTTGATCCTGATAAATTACTCTCCCACTGACATCAATAGGAGTTCCATATATAGAGAGACTGCAGAATATTAGGATTGAGAGATGTCATGCAAATCTTGGACCATAACATTGCCTTCATCCTCCACCACCACAGCTCTCTCCCCCCGCCCAAAACATTGGGTAGCAGTATGCAGTGATTCATAGCCACAAACTGGGATTTGGGTGACTCTAAAGCCTGTATGTAAACTATGAATACAAAAGCGGGTCAGGGCTCTAGGCTGGGGATACAGGTTCTGGGGTGGGGCTGGGGATGAAGGGTTTGAGGAGCAGGAAGGGGTTCCATGTTTGGGGGGGCTCAGGGCTGGGGCAGGGGATTGGGGCACGGGGTTAGGGCACGGATTTACCTCCGGCGGCTCCCAGTCAGTGGCGCAGTGGGGGTGCTAAGGCAGGCTTCCCTCCTGTCCTGGCACCGAGGACCGTACTGCGCCTTAAGCGGCCAGCAGCAGGTCCAGCTCCTTGGCAGAGGTGCACAAGCAGCTCTGCGCAGCTCTCACCTGCAGGTGTCATCCCTCCCAGTTCCCATTGGCCGGTTCCCGGCCAATAGAAGCGCGGAGCCAGTGCTCGGGGTGGGGGCCGTATGCAGAGCCCTGTGGTCCCCCGCCTAGAAGTCAGACCTTCTGCTGGCCGTTTCTGGGCCCACCGTGGTGTCGGAGCAAGTAGGCAAGCACTGCTGCAGCAAGTAGGCAGCACTGCTGATGGGACTTTTAACGTTCCGGTTGGCGGTGCTGACCAGAGCGACCCAGTGCCTGACATGCCGCGACCCAATACTGGGTCATGACCTGAACTTTGGAAAACGCTGCTTTAGGGGAAGGCAATTCCTCTCTCCTCCTCCATACAAAATTGTATCATATAGCCAGTTGAGCATGGCTGTACATAGGATGTGCATATATGTGAGAGAGAATTCCTTCCTGATTTCCAGTGATCAGTGTATACCCTGAAGCTTTAAAGTCTGATTAACCATATATAGGTAAGATAGAAGACCTTCTAATATTATCAGTAGTCATAGTAATACTACAACTCAGGTTGTACTTTATGCTTACACTTTTTTTGAGATTTGAATTTTAGCCAGCGCATGCAAATGTCACAACACTCTGAGTAGTTTTCTTGCTGATCCTATTTGTCTGTAGGTTTTCTGTGACACTACTCCGGTAGTGATGTTTGAAAGTTGGCAGGTGCATCATCAGATCTTAGGCGTAGTGATTAAAGGCAGTTTGCAACAATAAAATCCAGTTGACATTCAAGGTGATGATTAATTTACAAGATGGTCTTACAAGGGTGCTTTCAAAAGAATAGAATATAGATACAGTGAAGAAAACAATGAAAGCTATGCAATATATTTCAACATATGTGCTCTGGTGTGTATTTGATATTTTCTGTATTTATAAAATAAAAGTAAACAATTCCTAAGCAGAAGGTCAACAGTGGTACCATCTAAAGAGGGTTCTTCAAGCCCTCTCTCTGTGATAGCTTCCTAAAACTCATATGTCTTCAGGAGAACTACCATATGAAGTGTTCCGCCTGGGCCTGAGTTTTCGTACTCAGGCAAAATTCCCATTGAGTTACGAAACTGAGTCCTTAGCTGACCATAATGCAAACTACATTAATATTTTCTCACAGTTGTTAATGGTAAATTCCATTTTGGATTTATATGCTTCAGTTATTTGATTAACAGCTTCAGGAATGGGCATCTTGCCTTCCTGACCTGTTTCTAGGTAGTTCAAATATTTCACAACCTCTCTCTTTCCCAAAATGGACAGCAGCATTTAAAGGAACCTGTGTATAAAGAAACACCTTAAATGGTCTACATGACATTGTTAAAGATTGTTTTGAAAGAAACTCGGTATTGGCAGTAAATGCTTTTAAGGACTTATCCTTTTATAAACCTGAGTATATGTGTGGGATGAAAGTTGGCTATACTAGTGTGACATGCTGCCAAGCTTCACTCTTTCTAGTGGAGTAAACATGCTATTGAGATTTTTCAGTGCTCTGCTTTGTAGGAAATGTAGCTGAAATACTGTTTTTAAAACTATTTTTTTTAGATTTTCGTAGCAGTCATGAGAGAGGGATGAAGAACAGTGATGGGTGATCTTGTTTAGAATGTGCAAATGTGCACCCCTTCCAGTGTTTTTCCTTCCCCTTCCATTTTTTTAATGGGATGGTCAGCTGCAAACTGATTAGCAGAGGTACATTCTCAACTCACAGCTGAGGTTATCTTGCCCCTTGTGATAGACAGTACTGTTGCATGTGCAGCTGCTACTTTTGGCGATACTGAACATTTTGATCCTGTAGAAGACACTGCATTGAAAGGTACATCTGATACAGCTAAGGAAAAAATGTCTCTTTGGCAGCATGAACTAGATCCAGAAAATGTTTACAGGTTCACTTTTTCCATACTAACGATTAAATTACAAGTTCACACAGAAGCCTTAGGTGTATAGCTTGTTAAAAATAACAAACAGTAACAGGAAAGAGGAGTACAATAAAACCATTCATTTTCTGCAGCTGAAGTTAAAACTCTGACTCAGTTGTTGAAGTGTCTAAAGGTCAGAAATGATATGACTAGAGAAGACTTATTGTTATAAGTGCCAAGTTCACTTTGTTCCCTTGATAAGTGTCATATCACAATGCAAGCTGTGGAGCTTAATCAAATTAATTATAATGGGACGTGAAAGCAGTACATTATCAGTGGCCATATTAACTGTCTGCTGATCAAAACATGCATTTTCTATGTATTTTCTTTTGCTAATCTGCTTATCTCCTAATTTGTTGTTGGTTTTGCACATTTTTTGCTTTTTCTTAATGCTTTAATTCAGAGTTGTGGGTAGGAGTCTTTTGTTTGTTTTAAAATAAAACACCTTCACAGGATTTCATCAGCTCCTGAGATACTTTGAAGTAGAGTTTCTCCCTGTTGTTTAAAATACTTTGTGCCTAAACTATATTCTAAATATAATGTTAAGGTTTTGTAAATTTTGGTATGCTTTGAAAGAGACGTTGTTTCTAGAAATAGTGAAATTTGTTGCTTAAACAGAATTCAAGAGTTCACTCAGCAGAACCAATCCATGTCCAGTAGATAAATTGTGCATACTCTTTCCATGTTTATGTGGTAAAAATTGGTGAGGCCTGCTGACTAATTCACAGAAGAAAATTAGTATTGATCTTGAGGAAATTGCCTTCTATTTTCCTCTGCATATTGAATTTGATCATGAGATTTGTATGAATTAGTAAAATAAAGAACAAGATAATATAATGTAAGGAAGAACCTTGTGTTAGCAGGGCATTGGAGTGAAAGGTTTAATAGATCTTTTAACTGTCTTATTATCTTATGAGGAACTGAGACTAATTGGGGGGTAAGAAAAAGGGGTACCCGTAAAATTGCCAAAAGAAAACGAACAAATTTAGTATGGAACTTAATTTATCTGCAGCAATCAAAAGTATTAGCTAACAAAGTTTGCAATATGGTCAGGTAGGAACCTGCTCAGTCTCTTAGTTAACTTGGAATAGACTGTTAGCAAACACTGTTCACCTGTGGGCGTTGCAGATAATTCACAAAGTGGATATGGTTGTCCTGACTCAGCAACATTGCTAGAAGCAGGCAAAGCCCCCCAGAACTAACTCGGACTGGCCACTGCTACTTTTGGGCTAGATTGTTATATTTCTTACTCAGCTGCACAGGGAGTATGGTGAAGTAGGCCCTTTCTTACTTCCCTGTTTGGCAGTGTAAAGGGCTGGTTGTTCCAGCCACACCGAGAAGAGCAAAGACAGCTTGTCTGAGACTCACTCTTGCAAGCAAATGGGTGGAAAGGGTTAGAGTGCCCTCATCGGCCAGGGTAACTGACCAGGCACATAAGGGGAATAAGATACTTCACAAAAAAGATGTAATAACTTTACTTCCCTCCCAAAACAAAGTGGGAGCAAGAGAGGAATTATGATTAATAACCATTCTTTGGTCTGATCCTAGGTTAGCTCTGTGCTGCCCCTTACTCTCAGTCAGACTGTAACATTACACATTCTAGCCCTTTCTTTCTACCCCTCTTCTATGGGTAGACATGGTTTTCAGCCTGGTCCCCATGCAGAGCTTATTGCAGAAGCAGACCTGAATTATAGACATGACAATGAGCAAACTGCAGTGTAACAGTGGTTACAGAAATATGATTGTGTACTTAGTTAAGGTATAGGTACATCTGGGGGTGTGACATTATAGCTTGTGGAGGGGAGTTTTGTTCATGAAGACAATACAAGATGAATGCACAGTGCAAATGAATAGCGAAAGATACTGGCTTTATTTTACCCTTGGAAAGAACAAATAAGTGACTCAGTTCTCTGGGACATGGGATATTTCTGACCTTAAAGTGACATCATGGTTCAGTTTTTTTTAAATATAATGTATATTATAATTTAAACAAATAAGTCACTTATTGTGGGTATCACAAACGAGGTGAGTATTCAGGAGGCATTCAAATAACAGTAGGAAGGATTTTTTTCTTAAATATGTTGACTTTCTGGACTGGATACCTTTTTACGATGACTTGTATTTGAGTGCTAGTAGTTTTATTGTGTTTGTACAACTTTGAATAAACCACCATTTCTGTATCTCCAAAAGATGAAAGCTAATGCTTATGCACACTAATGCTGATTTACACAGAAGTATTGTTCATGTTGTGCAGCAGTTTTCGTGCCAGGTATCATACAGCCACTTTCTAGAAATGAAAAAGGAGGGGAAGGGATAGCTCAGTGGTTTGAGCCTTGGCCTGCTAAAGCCAGGATTGTGAATTCAATCCTTGAGGGGGCCATTTAGGGATCTGGGAAATAAATCTGTCAGGGATGGATTGGTCCTGTTATGAAAGCAGGGGACTAGACTCAATGACCCTTCAGTGCCTTCCAGTTCTATGAAATAGATGTATCTCCATATAATAAAAAAAGTTGGTTTAAATGAAAAATAATTCATGTTGAGGCATGTTTATTGTTTTCAATAAAATGATAATTACATTTCTGAATTTCATGCATATAGAGTGTACATTGATTGCAACAATCTAATGAATCAATATTCTGGATCAGTTTGCTTATCATATTGTAGATATTTATAGGATAATAAAATACTGGAGTTGCTCAGTAAAAAACCCAGAAAAATACCAAAGCAAAACAAATACTTCAGTTGTAATCCATCACAGAGACAAAAATGCCCAACCAAAATCCTTAAGCAACGCTAGATGCTTTGTACAATATAGTAAATAATTAAAATTAACAATATACATTATATTATCTGCAGTGATGTTTTGCTATAGACAAGTGTACGTCAAAGACACAAATAAATGAGTCGTCCAAAGTATTTGGTATGTGCATTGAATTGTGTTCTAGCACAGAAGTTAAGGCCTTAGTCTAAAGAAGCACTGACAATATATATTGTATAGTCAGTAGGACATACTGTCACCAAAACAGGTATGTGTTGATAGTGCACTCTCAAATTGATCAGCTGTAACCATACAGCTTATGCCTTTCGACTTGAAGGCCCTTCCATAGTTCTGGTATGAAGGATCTGTGGGGAAAAAGCTGCCCCATTCTCACTCTTGGCCCATAGTTACATACATACATATGGGAGGTGCACAGTCAGAAATTGGCTATATATGTCACATGCACACAAGCACACAAAGCAATTCTTATTTTAACACATTTCTTAATTTGTATATTTTATGTTATAATATTCGATTACCATGCTGAGTAAGAAGAAGTTAATCTTGGCTCCGGGTTTTCAGAAGTTGCCTCTGATTTTGTACCTTCACAGAATTATGGAAACAAATATTTACAGTGGCATTTTATAACAGTTACGTATCCAAGAACCATATTGCACCCACGAAATGGTTTGTTCAGTTGTTGGGTGCAGGAACGTGGGAACAAAATGAGTCTTATCTTTGTGCACAGGTTGTGTGTTTTAGAGAACTCTGTTTCTGATTTGTGTGTAGTATAGTCCAAACGTTTTCTGCCTTCTTCATTTTACTTATTAGTTAACAAATCTTGTGTTCATTTTTTGTCTTTTCAGATGACACTGGCTGCCCTAGTAGCCAATCAGTATCTCCCGTTAAGACTCCTTCTGATGCTGGAAACAGTCCAATTAGTTTTTGTACTGGCAGTGATGGAGACTATACCAAAAAGAAATGTAATGCTGGAACGGTGGGGGAAGGAAACCCACAGTCTGCGCGATACAAGAAGGAAACAAAGACAAACCCTGTAAAACCCGGTAAGTGCATTTTAGATCGTTTCATTTTATTAATTTCTCTTCAATGTGTACAATATATTTACAAAGTTCTCATCAGGCAGCACAGAGGATTTTATTTATGTAGCTGGTGCTCGGCCCTTTATATATGATTAATTGCAAGATTTGAACAGCAGTAAGGAGTGGATCTTTTTAGTGACAACATAATAATTTGAGACCTTGCTATAATTTGTTTAAGACCGGATGTGATACGAAATGTGCTGAAATGCAAATTTTTCTGTGTAGAAGTTGAACATATTTTTGTTTGTCTTCCTATGTGACACATCCCTATAAATCATTCTGGGACTGTGATGGAAGGAGCTTTGATTAACTTCTTTAAACACATGTTTTTTTCCATATCAAGCCTCTTTAAGCCAGATTTTTAAAGGCATTGAGGCACCTAAAGATGCAGATAGAAACCTAGAGGTTTTTCAAAAGTGCCTAGGTTCCTAACTCCCATTGTTTTAAAAAATTCAGCTAGGCACCTATCTGTATGTTTAGGTGCCTAAATACCTTTAAATATCTGTCCCTTTGCTCATAAGTGCACCGGTGTGATTTTAATGAGAGCTCTTTGTGTGCATCCAAGAGGGTAATTTGGCTACTACTGTTTTCAGACACTAACTTAACTTAATAAAATGTGAAATAATAGATTTAATAAATGTGAACATCATTGGACCATATGGTCCTTGGTGTGAGGATTATGTGAGATCCCAAGTAAGGGAAATTGGGGTATGGGGAATGTTATGCAACACTACTGTTTACCTCCTTTTTAAATGGCTTTTGTGTGTTTGCCTTTTCAAAGGGCTTGTTTTCTTCATTTTTTCCATTGTGGAGTTGAGAGTTAAATGTAATTGTTAGTATGAGTTTTTTACCAAATGGTGAAATGTTTTAGCAGTAGTATTACACTCTAATAAGCGGAGTTGATTCAGTAGACAAGGTCTGTTCCTTCTGAGCTCTGAATCAATGACCTAACATGGTTTTAGAGGGCACTCTGTAACCAAGGTGATAGCTCTCAATTGAGGGGTAAAATTAAGTCTCTGATCACTTACGTTCATTAAAGATTTCTAAGGACCCAACTGACCCTGCACCACTAACATCAATGGGAGCTTTCCCATTTACTACGGTGGACTTAAAATCAAGCCCTAGGTACTTACTGCGGGGTGGACTAGCTCAGGTGCACTCCCAGATTCCAGTTTGGGAAGGTATCTTCTATTTTAAATTCCACCTACAGTTCCAATTAGATATGATAATTCACTTTCTTCCTGTCTTAGACTGTTGGGTTGAGGTGCTGTTAAGCAAATACAATGTTATACCCTGAAGGCAGCTGCAGTTCTTTTTGAGAACAAAGCGATTACGTATAATAGAATCATTTTGTGCCATAAGTGACTTGGGCAAGTCATTCAAAGCTTATGTCATGTCATTACACTCTTGTTAAACCACACTTTTAATGTGTTTTTCCTTAAACACATTAAAACAATTTTTAAAATTGTTTTAATGAGTTTAAAGAAAAAAAAACCCTAGCAAGAGGCCTTCGTGCCTTGAATTAAACTTTACCGGCCTCATAAGAAAAGCAAAATTATAACTGATTTTAGAGATCTCTAGAACAGCCCTACTATCACATCGTAATGTCATGATTTTACAGTCCAGTATCTTGAAGTCTATCAGCGCTGAAGACAAAATGCCTGTTACTATTGGAAAAGGAAATTCCTGTCTTTCTAACATTGTGAGGTTTTTATATCTAACCCAGGTGGCTCGTGAGATATTGGACCTTTAACCTTACGCTCGGCCAGGAGTAAATATAATCAGAACCGTGGTGTCACGGACGTGTGTAATATTTGTTTGTGGGGGAGAGAAAGAAACATTTCTATGGCACATGTTTGTGTGTTGTTTTTTGTTTTGTTTAAATCAAGTGCCCTAGTGTGGAGGGTTGTTTGAGGTGGAGTGAGTAGAGCACATGAATTGGTCAAAGCTGCAAGATAAATACAGTCTGTTGAATGAAAGTTATTTGGATATGGATATAGCCAAAGGTAATATTTGTAGAGCACTTTGGAAATCTTTTTGGATAAAGGCCCCTGTACATGTAAGATTATTAAGTTACTTGACACATTAACTAATTTTGTTGTTTCAAATTATTACATGTGCATTACAGTATGACATGAAGTTAATAGTCTCTTGCTAACAACTGGAAGCAGACTCCATTTGAGATAAGTCTCTGCAGACTGACCTGCTTTGGATATTGAAATAAACTACTTTTTTTAATTGTGATAGTCCTTTGAGCAACAAGAACACATGTTTTCTCCATATTTATATCTTTGAGATCCCCACCCATTCATTCTGGAGAAACATTATTTTGTCCTCATTACAATTGCCTTCTTCATGCAGGCAGATTGCCTATTTTGTGGCTGTCAGGGCCAGTACATAGCTGAGTCCACAATACCATGTTCCTCTAGTAAGGTTGTAACCCTTGTCCTGAGAAATCAAGTACATCAGCTCTTGTGACGTGCCAGATCTCCACTGTGCGAGAGGCAGTAGCTGAGGTGGTACTTGATTCTTGGTTTCCTGTGCCACAGAAAGTACTTTCAAGCTCCTTTCACCAATTACACCACACCTTTCTTGATGAAATGAGATTGAAATCTCTTCCTAACTGGCAGGAGAAAATATTCTTTAAATGGAGAGAGAGAGCTGAGCTCTATTCCCTTCCCTCTGGCTGTGGGGATTGAGGCAATGCTTGTTTAGCTCTGCTTTCCCTGTCTCTCTCTTGGTGTGAGGTAGGTCCACTTCGTACACCCTGTCTGTGCAAGAGTTTCTGGTGATTCTCTCGCATATCTCCCATATCTTGGGAGATATGGCCCCATCCCAAGAAATTTATAATCTAATTGAACACAATATTCAGAGTGAGGGTAATGAAGAAACAATAAGAGGGAAGTGGGAGGAAGTATGAGAGTAACAGGAATAAATCCATGTGATTGCGTACATAATCTGCTTATATGTACAACTTGATGGTTCCCAGCCATTTGAAAGGATATTTTTAATTAAATATATAAATAACATTATTCCTCTCTCCCAACAATTCACACTGGTTTTATGAAGATAATATCTGTATGGGATTTACACAGAAGAGTAGCAGAACAGTGGTTGCTTATGGGGAGCTACAAATAAACCACCCGTAACACCACCTTAATTTACAGATATGCTGTGCTGAGCTAATCTTATGTAATTATATATATGTATCATACTGCCACTTGATTGGGCGTTTGTCCGTTGTGTTTTTTTCATTATATGCCCAGGGAATCCTTTATTCCAGCAGTAACACTCAAGCAAATATTTAGATAATTCCAGAAATCTCAGTGTGGGATAGTCGTTAGATTGTGCTCTTGGGACTTCCCTAGCCTGTTCCCAGGCTGTTGTCCAACAATTTTTTTGTTGCTCTGACATTATCAGTTTCTCTCTACTTCCTACATTTGAAAAAGTCAAATGCAACATGGGATCAGTTTCTGGAGCATAAGACACTAGCATATTGAAGTAAATCATTTGTGGCTCTTGTCTAATAAAAATGTAAGTTTTAAGAATCCATTCATAATTTATATTCCGTATCAGAGGAGTAGCCGTGTTAGTCTGGATCTGTAAAAGCAGCAAAGAGTCCTGTGGCACCTTATAGACTAACAGACATATTGGAGCATGAGCTTTCGTGGGTGAATACCCACTTCGTCGGATGCATGCATAATTTATATTGTCTGCCTAGTGAACCACTCTTAATCCTCCAGTGCATTGTTGCTGCATTGTGATAAACCTGTGACTGAAAGTTTTGTATATTTAGAAATGTTACTTATTCATATCAGTTTATAATATATTGATTGTGCACTATGTCTGATTCAAACAAGTGTTATTATAGAAGAATTTCTAAACCAGTTTGAAAAAGGAAACCAATACTCCTCATTCAAAAGACATTGGACAACACACAGATGAATGTGTGTTAGCATTTAAAATTTGCACTGAGTCTCTCAAGAAGGATGAGGAGAAACTGGCAATAAGTACTATGGCATTAATCCACATTGGCCTTCCTGGCAAAGCGTCACGACACTTTTCATCTCAGGATTCATGAATCTTATTTTGATTTTCTCAGTAATAAAAAACAGTAGGAAATGTGTTGCAGAGAACAGTTCTGACAGGAGAATGTTCTACAAGACATCTGATAAGTCCCATCTCTAAATCCTGCAAGTCACATGAAATCTTATTAAGAACATTGGCAGGTTTTTTGTTCTTCTGAGTTCTGTGTCCTCTCACTTGTGCAATTTTAATGGGAACAGTCCTATGAAAAATTGTTTACTAGTGTAAATAAGGCATTTTCAGTCAGGCCCTAAGTTTGGAACTCATGATAAATTTATAGAGACGTGATAAAAAAAGAGGAATCAGGGATTTACTGAATTAAATATAGCTGAATAAAAATATAGCTGAATTAAAAATGCCTTTTAAGCAACATACAGTATTTGCCTGTTAAAGTTGCACAAAGCTACCTTCAATTTTAAGTGTCTAAATATTGATATTTGTAGACTGGCACATAGGTCTAGTGGGAGTGCTCTTCATTTCCGCTCAGAAAATCAAGACCTACGGTCTTGCTTTCAAAGTGTCATGGACATCTTCAGTCCAGCATAGGAGGGAGATTCCTTTTGGAGCTAATCACTTAGTACCGGAAATAGCTAAAATAATCTTTGTTGAACAATATGAAGCACAGGTGCCCGCTTCTGTCCCCAAAGGTCAGCTGTGCTTCCTCGGTAGTTATTTCTTCAGCTAGGGAAGGAAGTTTCTTCCCTTCATCGGGTGGAAAGATTGTAACTATAGTTGTGTCAATAGATCATGGTGATGTTAAGGACATTTTGGACATTGTAGTGACCAATGGTCCAATAATAATCATTTAGAATTGAGCCTTGTCATTCATCAACTTTTTTTTCTTTAAATAGGTGTGGACTGCATCACACCAGAATCAATTAATCTGTAATGGCAGTGTGCACTTGCCCTAGTCCTGCTCTGTCTCTGATACCTATGTGCTGCTAGTTCAATCCTATGCACGTCATATGAATGAGTGAAAGGCTTAACGATCCTTAGCTATTTTAAAATGTCATTCAACTTGCCATTACACTGAGTAAATGTTACACTTACTGTGCAGTGTTGTTATGATCTGTTCTACTTTTACGGGTGTTGTCAAGTAACAAGTGATTTTAATGAGGTGGTAATAAACTATCCAAAGTGTAACTGGTAATGTTCATGGTGGTTGATTTGTGAACTGTATGGGGGAAAGTGTATGGGGGATTTATCTATGGGGGTTTAGGATTGTGTTTTACCTCCACATGAGTGAATACTAGTCTAGAGTCAAGTCACCTCTGTATTGACTGTGGATGCTCAGAGGCTGTGCCCCATCAACTAGCACTGTAACGTTACGGAAAGGGCAGAACAACATTTCCATGAGCTGGAAGACGAGGAAGGGACAGTTTCCCTAAAGTGTTGGTTTCTCCAGTCCTTGTTATAACAGTCATGAAGAGGGTAGACAGGAGACTGGGTTATTAACATTTAACAGTCTTGCTGATTTCATCTGGTGCCTCATCATTGGGAACACAGGACCATGGTTGCCTGGACTCTACTGTTTGGTCCAGGCAGTTCAAAGCAAGGGTAGTGGCTAATAAGTTCATCACTATCCAAGAGTGAATCATTGAAAAGGCCCCTAATTTAGTTTATATTGTGGAGACCTGGCTGGATAATTCTGATAATCCTTTGTCAGCTTCCTCTGCTTAACATGATAAGACAGAAGTAGTAACATCTGACTCCAGAACGTAGGTACCCCACTCCAAAAACAGAATAGTTTGTATGTATCCAGATTGTCTGTAAATCCTAGGAGAGGATTATATTAGGAACTGTTGTGATATATAGATTGCCATGAAGAACCTTACATTTCTCATGGTCATAAAGCTGTAGGTTTGTTTTCCGAGTGGGGCGGGAAAAGAAGCTGTTTTATTAATGGCTTTATATGACAACATTTGTCTCTTGCATTTAGGTTGCTTTTGTTTGTTCTCGGTTTGTTGCACATTTCTGCAAACAATGGAAAAAATAATAGAACTGTGTCTGCTTTTCAGACTCAAAGACACAGAATGTCCTAGTTTGACTAGATGCTTTGTAATGGGAATGGTTCCATTGTTCTTTACTAATAGCAAGTTGTGCTTTCACTATCATGTTGAAATGCATTTTAAAATCCTGCCAGTGCTCATTAGGAAATGTATAACTATATGCTAAAAGCAGGGTCGTTCTGTTTTATTGTGAAATTAACATATCTAAAAAGCTGTACTTGGGGTGTAGCCTTGCTGTTTCCCCCCAATTTGATCCATAAAATAAATTGTTGTGCTTGATTTTATTTGCAGATTCATAGGGGCAGGGGTGTGAAGGGGCAGGGAGACTGATTATAAAATACATCCCTTTCTGTTGTCATTTGTTTTACAGTACTTAGTAACCTCTTTTAATGTTTCTGCATTTCAAGAGCACTGTCATCTGAAGGAGGTATAATTGTGAACAATGGTATTTGGTCATAAATCTGGGCTTTGGTTTGGGTATGCACTGTGGCTCCTATCCTGCAAACACTTGTGCATAAGCTTAACTTTACTTATGTACAAAAGTTTGGAGGATCAGTGCCTAATTCCTGGGAGCAGTCAAGAAAGTTAAATATTGGATGGTAGAAAGAGACCCTCTAAGAACATTAAAATGTATCACTGGCACGCAAAACCTTAAGTCAGAATGAATGAATGAAGATTCGCCACACCACTTCTGAAAGGTTGCCGACCCCTGATCTAGAGGCTAAGCCTTGATTTGGTGTAGGGACAGTGTTGTGGTCAAAGAGAACAAAGAGGCAATACCTCAGAGGTTCCCCACTACCCAGTGAAATCCTTAAGAGCTGAAATCACTAAGAGTTGGGCTAAGTAGTGGACCCTCAAAATGTGGCAGTGAGTGGCAAGCAGCAGTGGTAAAGGTGGCAGAAATAACAGCAGTGGCAGAGTACAGAGGCTGGGGGCAGCAGAGAGAGCATCAGCAACGGAACATGAGCCAGCTGCAGAGGTTGCAGCAGTAGCAGAGACATTGCTTGACGCACTGTCCCCTCACCTTTCACATGTGGAAGGTGAACCTACAAGAATGCACCTTTGAACTCTGGGTCCTTGCTGACCAAGGACACCCAACCATGAGTGAGGTGCAGCGGAGGGAAAAGGGAAGTGGCATGTTAAAGGGCCATTAATTTGTTGGACTTTGACATCGCAAAGTGACAGACTGAGACAAACGTCATTGCCATGTATTGTGTGTTTCTTATGGTTGCATGCTTTCAAATTGTGGTTGTGGTGTTTTCCCAAATTAATGAATTGTTCCCTTTCCCTTTTCATACAAGTTTTCTCCTGGTATACACAGACTCAGTGCTTGGAAGTTGGGAAGTATTGCCTCTAGGAGGCACCCATAATGGCATTTAGTTTTCCCAGATTACTGGGTGGGGACTCGAGCTGGTTCTGTTTTGTATCGCTGAGAGGAACCCTTAGATACTGAACCCAGCTCTTGTTTCTGCTGACTCCACCTGGCAGATGGGTGTACAAGTGTTTTGCTGATGTGATTGTTTGTATTCACAAGTGGTGGTGTAATGATTAGGGGAGTCTGAGAGTAATAGAGGTGAGTGAATTCCAGGTTCACTGAGTCAAAGCCAGCTGTGTTATGTTTATCTTGAGCACCAGATTTCTTACTGTGCTCAGTGTTTAGAAGAGAACAATATGTATACTGGTCAACTGATCATGATTTTGGGGGGCTTCCTACCTGCTTTTTAGAATGTCTGCTTTGCAGTAAAAAGAGAGAGAGCTCCAACATATGCCATGTGTCTTAAAATGATTATGTGCTTTGCTTGTTTAAAGTGTGTTCACCCCAATTGTGGACATAACAGAGACATCGGAAATAGTCCTAAGTAGAAACATAATGTCATCCAAAGTTTGTTCCCCCTAGAATTTTCTCTTGTTGTTCTCTCCAATTTGTGTGTGGACATAGAGCTGTGCAAATAACTGATTATTCAATTGTTTACACAAAACTGGAACAGCTTTAAGAGAGAGATTGGGGCAGACCCACCCAAGAATAGCCAATTTCCTAGTAGTTAGAACATTCTGCTGACGGGAAGGAGATTTAAGTTTAAGGCCTGATCTACAGTGGAGATTCAAACCTGGATCTCCTATATTTCAGGTGAGTGCCTTAACCACTGGACTATTGCGTCTAGGTGGCACTATTTTACCAATTCACTAAATGTTTCGGTTGACTCCAAACTGCATTCTTTGGTGAAAAAATATTTTGGCCCAAAACGTTTGCCTAGCTGTAGCACGGGCTTCAAAACCAGATGCAGAATGATAAAGTTTGTCAGGTCCTGTCTACCACATTGTCTAGCTAACAAATACGTTGTAAAACAAATATTTTGTGACATTGCTCTTTTTTGCTTGTTTCCTTTCCTCTCATTTTGGCCCTTCTCAAAATGGACGATGTCCATTCATAAAGCCAGCTTGGTGCTTTCAGTTAATGCTGCATGCAAAGAGCCCTGCTACACATTTTACTGATAGGCTTGATTTTACTTTCACATCTGTTGCTATGGAGCTGTGTAGATTTGCTTACTTGACCTGCTAACGCAATGAGTTATTAAAGGCTCCGTCTCCATGGATACACCAGTATGAAACTATATTCAACAGAGAAATTAAGATACACATCTCTCTTCAAAAGTAAAAGATGCAGTGCTTTGGTATAAGGCTGTAGTCTTGACTATTCCCCAAGCTTGTAAATATGAGGATAGATAACATCACAGTAAAGGATTAGAATAATAGAATCATAGAATATTAGGGTTGGAAGAGACCTCAGGAGGTCATCTAGTCCAATCCCCTGCTCAAAGCAGGACCAATACCAACTAAATCAATTCTATGTGTACCTCTTTATGTGCAAGGAGTCGCAGCTGTATCATAGAATCATAGACTATCAGGGTTGGAAGGGATCTCAGAAGGTTATCTAGTCCAACCCCCTGCTCAAAGCCGGCCCAACCCGAACTAAATCATAACTGTTCACACACTGAGAGAAGCACAGACAGCAGGAAGTCATTGGACTTAAAGCCCAGATTGTGACTGGCTCAAGTGGCTGCTGAGCGGTGAAGAACTTTACCCTCTCCATCTCACTTGTGCTGCTGCTGCTCTGGTGCTAACAGCAGCTTCTGCAGGCCCAGGATGCTGAGAAGGCAGCAGGGGGATATGTGGTCAAGACCTTGCCCCCTTCACACTGACTGGCAGAATAGAGCTGACACAGTGGAGGCAGCAATCTGCTCCCACACAATGAATGGAGCAGACTGCACTCTCCACCACGCGTAAAGAGTGGCACCATGACAGAGTGTGCCTATTTGAGGCAGGCTTTCTCCAGTGCTCCTCCTAGAGCAGTGCCACTCTACCATGCCCTGACTTTGGGCCGGGCCTTCAAATCACCACAAGCGTTTTCCCCTTTTAATAATCTCAGATGTATTTCTCACATAGGCAAAGAAATGACTTTTCCTGGCTGTCTACACGTGACAGTGACTCTGTGCCAGCCATTAAGGCATTAGGTTTGCGAGAATGTTTGCTTTTTTAACAAAGAGACTAGGTGGTCTTCCAGTGTGGTCTTCAGGACATTCTACTTTATTTAACCTCGTCAGCACAACTGTGGTGCATCCACCGCCTGGAAAAGCCATCAGACAGTTACAAGATGCAGTACCAGTTACAAGATGCAGTAACGTTTTAATTCCCAGCCTGCTAGTCCAATAAAGTATTAGCACTGCTCAGTTTTCAGACCTGACCATTCAAAGAGATTTTTGGCTAATATGAAACACAAGCAGAGAGGACTGTAACAGAGCTAACAATGACTATTAAGGGGTCTTTTCCATTTGATTGCTAAGTAATTTAGCAGATTATCTCCCCAGTGTAAGTACACAAATCAAACTAATCCCACAACTGTTGCCATATTTCAAACTATGAGTGAATAGTCCTTTTAAATCCTCTGACAGAAAAATCTGTACGTTTAAAAATTAGTTTTTCCAGAGTAGTTGAGTTGCTATTCACGTCCATAGTTAGTTCACATCGAGTTTCACTTTTATGTTCATGGCTGCCAACTCAGCCATAAATCCAATTGTATCAAGATAAGACTGAAATTTAAACCTATTTTTGTTTTTTTACTTCCTGTCAGTAATAATTACACTGCTAAAAAGGGCCTGGTTTTCAGAGGTGCTGAGTACCTGCTGTTGTTCACCTCAGTTGAAATTGTGGGTGCTCAGCACTTCTCCAAATCAGGCCCTCAATATTTTTTCCTTAGTCTAGGTACTATCAGATTATTAATAACTGAAGATAACACAGAACTGATTATTTGAGGCTGGAAGGTGTTCAGTGCTTCTGCTAATTGTATTTTATGGTAGTGTTAAAAAAGAAAATAGATTTCTCTCCTGTTGTGTGGATGACATATGCATACAGCTCCAATTAGCCCTAATTTGAATGAAGCATGTAGAGTAAAAAATTTAGTCACTTAGGCTCAGATTAGTAAAGGTATTTTGGCATTGCTCTGCTCCACTTAGCATTACAAGGTCTATGGCCCAGATCCTTAAAGTTACTTAGGTGTCTATCTGCCTCTTTAGGCACTATTGTATTAAGTTAGATGGAATATATGGGCCAAGGCTGTTAACAGAACCCAGTCACTGTTCAACATTAAACAATGTTAAACAATGTCTAGTGTTTTGTATACAGAGGCCACTGCCTGCTTAATGCCATGGCAAACACACCATTTAAAATCCTTTTAACCTGTTATTAAAAAAAAAGGAAAGAAGGAAAAACAGTCCAAGCATTTGCAATGTAAAGTGTTAAATAAGGCTTTCAATGTAACAGCATTCCTTGTTCCTTTACCTTTAGCTGGGGAGAGTTTTAGAAGGAAAAGGTCACATGGTGTTAAAGATGATAATAACTGATAACTGGATAAAAGAGAAGTTAGTTGAGATGGGTGGGAGCTTTTTTTTGCTGCTGCTGCTGTTAAAGACCAAACTTTTTCAATCTTACGTGTGTTTGGGATTCAGCTATAGCTGGTAAGGGTAGCAGTGTTATCTGGATCCCTCTCTCTCTGGTCCGGTTAAGATATCTCTCAGGATCGGGATAATGAATGCCCAGGGTCCCAAGAAACAGTGGGGCTGGCAGCCATGATGGTGAAGCTCACAGCAGTCGCCTCCATCTGTTCTTGCCTAGTGTCCCCCCCAAAGTCTTTCTGTAAGGTCCCACAAAGTGAATGATAGGAGGAATAGCCCAGACCCTCATTATTTAGTCCACCAATTAGGCCTAATATCTGACACACCAATCTTGGTTCATTAATTTCCAGTTCCAGATCTTCTGTTTTTATACCAAACATGATTTTCACATAGGCCTTGAACCACGTCAGTAGGCCCTTTTGTTTAGACTAACAGTTTATTGTCCCCTTTCCGTACCTTTTGCCATCAATATATGTTGTTATAGGTTAATGTATTTTCATATAAACTTTATATTCTTTTATAACTGAGCTTACAATTAGGATAAATTTGTTGGTCCAATTATCGTAACAGCACCCAAGTCCACCATTTAAGTGCCACTGACATTTTCATTGCTGCCACCAAACCCTGTAGGTGCCCAAGTCGCTTAGGTGCCTAAGACCCCACTGGGATTTGTAAAGCTGTGTAAGCACTGATGCCATCCCAGAGCTCACGAGCAGCTTGAAGTCCTGCCTCAAACTGAAGTCCCAGGGACTCCAAAGCGAGATCTTAAACTAGGTGGAGGAATGCCTGTCTTGCCAGAAAGGCCCAGTCCTGTAGGCATGCTCAGAGTACATGCGGGGCTGGCTCTACTGTTTTTGCCCGCCCAAGCAGCGCGCCGAATTGCCGCCGCTGACATGCATTTCTGCAGCAGTGGCAATTCGGTGGCAGCTTCGGTCTTCAGCTGGAAGACAGAAGCTGCGCCGCTGCGGACAGCTGAACATAGAAGCTGCCGCCGAATTGCTGCCGCGGCGGAAACGTGTGTGCCGCCCTAACGGCACACGGACTGCCCCTGTCATCCACGGCTGCAATTCGGCGCGCTGCTTGGGGGCAAAAACACACGGACTGCCGCCCCTTGCAGATTGCCATCCCAAGCACCTGCTTGGAATGCTGGTGCCTGGAGCCGGCCCTGAGTACACCTAACACCTGCTGCCTATTAGCCCCTGTATCAGGAGAGCAGCAGAATGCCTGCATAAAACACAGCCAGGGCCATAGGGAAATGTAAGGTGAGTGTGAGCAGGTGACAGAAAGACAAATTTGTCTGCTAGGGCATGGGTTTCTTAAACCGCTAGCTGTTAGGTGCTTAATTCCAGGAAGAGGGTTCACAGGTTAGGGTCCTGAGCAGAGGGAGGCTCCTATATCTCTGGCCCCTCAGCCAGTGCACCAGGGCAGCCATTTTGCTGCCTAAATCCCTTGCTTCTCAGCCCTCTCCTTGGCATTTCACTCCTCGCTAGCTTAGATGGTTCCCTGTTCAGCTGGCTGACTACTTAAAATTCCATCCTTAGGTGCCTAAGTCTCCCTGTTAATTATATGGGGAGCCCTGATGCCTAGCTCAGGGCTGAAAATTTCACTGGGCAGCAGACCTCCTAGGGGTCAGGCATTGTGATGCTGAGTACCTTATGCATATGCATAAGTACCTTAAAGGATCTGGGCTGAAGTGACTAGGCAGCTAAGTACCAAATGACTTGGCACATAAGTCAGTTAAGCCTTGCAAAGCTGCGTGGAGTAACACCTAAATACCTTGGAAAATCTGGGCTGTGGGAACTTAAGGTAAAATATTCAAAAGTGCCTAAGTGATTTAGGAGCCTAAGTCCCATTGAAAGTCAATGGCATTTAGGCTTGTATGTCACTTAGACACTTTCCTTCCAACATGGCCATTTTTATATTGTAGTCTCTTACTGTAAACGTTTATTTACCAAAAAGAAAAAGATTACAAAATACTTTAACTATTCAGGTACACAGTATTAACCACCAGACTGACACTTTTTCTCCACAGTTGACTGTTTAAAGCAATATTGAATGGTTTTCAATATATAAGAGTTAAGAACCACCTTGTGCATCCAGCAGCAGAATTTTACCCAAAACTGTTTTCTTTGCAAAACTAGAGGTCACTGCTATTTTTTTGCTTTACTAAATAAATGCTACTTTTGAAAACACTTTGGGTAAAAATGTCCAAAGCACCTAAGCAACTAAGTCCTATTGGAAGTCAAAGATTAAAGTATTCTTTTACTTCTGGTTTTATATACTTAAACTTTGATCACATTTTCTACATCAACACGAGGCAGCTTGCACCAGCAATTATAGGATAGCTAGCTTCATCTTTGTTCAAGAAATATTTTTTTCAAACATGCAATATGAAGTAAGAAGCTTAAAATATTTTGTATTTCTGCACAAAAGTCTGCAGAGTCTATTTTACTAGATATGGCCTGGATAAGTAAAAGTTTAATTCTGCATAAAAGGTTTTCACTAGTTCCAACCAACCAGTGAATACTATGTTACACAATAGCATTAAACAAGAAGAATAAAACTGTCCTGGATCAGAATGGAACTGTTAATGTTATTAAGCTGCCATTGAGACACTGATGGCCAAATCATAGGTTTTAGGCTCCCTCCACTTCCAAAAAAAGATTTCAGCTGTGTTTCAATATACGGTAGATACAATGCCTTGCACACAATATGGTATTTTTAAGATAATCATTGTGTGATTCAAGTTTTGGAAAAAAATTGGGGCAGGTGGAGGATGGGAAAAGCTGTATTTCCTTGGGCAAAAATACTACTTTAATGGACAGCAAGTGCTCTTTTTTTCTACACCAATCCAATATGACATCTGAGCCAAAAAAAAATGAAACTGGTGCCATACGCACTGCACACAGCCTGCATTTATTTTAAAATATGTTAAAGGTCGACCGAGAATGTGCTTTGCAGATTGTATATTTACTTAATTGACGCTTTTGCCACTACTTTTCCTGGCTGTTTTCTGCTGTCTTCAGTCTGTTTTGCCTTCATAAGAGAAATACTGTGCATATGAAAGAGGTCATAATGAATCCTCCTTCAGGAGAATTTATTTTCATAATTGTGCTGTGCTTTTAAACTAGTCTCTGTCTGTTCAGCAAATGTTTGCAATAGCTTGCTGAATCCCTAATTCCATTAAAAGAATTCTGGGACTGGTCCAGCAAGATTTTCCCACTTTAGTCCCACTCAACTCAGCTTTCATTTTAAGTTATTGCTCATGCAATACCACCCATAACAATCTGAATTTTTCATTAATTTGTTGTTACTTTTCTGCTATCATGTCCTCTGTTGCCGTTTTCTTTTTAGCTTAGAATGTACAAATTAAATTCCTTTAATCTCTCTTCATAAACCATGCTGTCTAATCTTGTTATTATTGTTGTCTTTTGGTTTTCTTCAGGTTTATTGATGCCTTTTCAACAAGGATGCTGAGTTTGTATTGTATTCCGAGTGATGCTTAATCAAGAATTGATTAATGACTTCCTTATTTTTCTTACATGCAGTAGGCCCTATATATGTAACATTTCGAACACTAATTCTCAGAGTACCTTTTTGAGTATATGTATTTGGGGAAACTTGAGGTAAAAAGGTTAAATTGTTGTCAGGGTCAGGATTAGAACACTGATTTTCCTAACTCATGCCATCAAAAGGTGGATAGAAAGCTGGCTAGATCATCGGGCTCAACGGGTAGTGATCAATGGCTCCATGTCTAGTTGGCAGCCGGTATCAAGCAGCGTGCCACAAGGGTCGGTCCTGGGCCTGGTTTTGTTCAATATCTTCATTAAAGATCTCGAGGATGGCGTGGATTGCACCCTCAGCAAGTTTGCAGATGACACTAAACTGGGAGGAGTGGTAGATATGCTGGGGGGTAGGGATAGGATACAGAGGGACCTAGGGACCTAGACAAATTAGAGGATTGGGCCAAAAGAAATCTGATGAGGTTCAACAAGGACAAGTGCATAGTCCTTCATTTAGGACAGAAGAATCCCATGCACTGCTACAGACTAGGGACTGAGTGACTCGGCAGCAGCTCTGCAGAAAAGGACCTAGGGGTTACAGTGGACGAGAAGCTGGATATGAGTCAGCAGTGTGCCCTTGTTGCCAAGAAGGCTAGCGGCATTTTGGGCTGTATAAGTAGGAGCATTGCCAGCAGATCAAGGGACGTGATCATTCCCCTCTATTCAACATTGGTGAGGCCTCATCTGGAGTACTGTGTCCAGTTTTGGCAAGAAGGATGTGGAAAAATTGGAAGAGTCCAGCGGAGGGCAACGAAAATGATTAGGGGGCTGGAGCACATGATTTATGAGGAGAGTCTGAGGGAACTGGGATTATTTAGTCTGCAGAAGAGAAGAATGAGAGGGGATTTGATAGCAATCTTCAACTACCTGAAAGGGGGTTCCAAAGAGGATGGATCTAGACTGTTTTCAGTGGTAGCAGATGACAGAACAAGGAGTAATGGTCTCAAGTTGCAGTGGGGGAGGTTTAGGTTGGATATTAGGAAAAAGTTTTTCACTAGGAGGGGGGAAGCACTGGAATGGGTTACCCAGGGAGGTGGTGGAATTTCCTTCCTTAGAGGTTTTTAAGGTCAGACTTGACAAAGCCCTGGCTGGGATGATTTAGTTGGGGATTGGTCCTGCTTTGAGCAGGGGGTTGGACTTCGATGACCTCCTGAGGTCCCTTCCAATTCTAATATTCTGATTCTGTGAAAACCCTTGGAACAAGCATTACACCATTAGTTGATTAATGTGTTTCTTCTGTATTCCCTGCTCCCATCCCAAATCCCGCTCCATGTTACTTTCCAGTCAGTGTTGTCCAGCTTTGTTCTTTCAGCTGTGATTTCTTTGGTCCCAGTTGTGTTGACAAACTGCCCCCAAATTTGGTAGCATCTGCAAACTTCATTGTTACAGTTTCTGTTTATTAATTATTTGTTTATTAATAATCTGTTATTATTGGAATGACTAGACAGTGTTGGCCCAGTACAGATCCTTCATGGTTTCTCTCTAAATACCTAACCCTGGTTTAATGTTGAACTGTTAATAATTAAATACCCTCTGTTTATAAAAACAACAAGGAGTCTGGTGGCACTTTAAAGAGTAACAGATTTATTTGGGCATAAGCTTTTGTGGGTAAAAAACCTCACTTCTTCAGATGCATGGAGTGAAAATTACTGATGCAGGCATTATATAATGACGCATGAAGAGAAGGGAGTTACCTCGCAAGTGGAGAACCAGTCATTGGAACATGGAGACCTGATCCTGGGTATCTCACCTCCCATGGAGGTGCCCTAATCACCAGTTTAGTGAGTCATGCTCACTCTATCTCTGTCCCAGTTCCTCTTTAAGTATTTATATACAATAGAACAGGTTCAACAGGGAAGACTGAGGGAGCCCCACATCAGAATATTGCATAGCTCAGTGGTTCAAGCACTCACTTGAGAGGTGGGAGACCCCTGTTTAAATCCATGCTCCTCCTCAGGCAGAAGGAGGAATTGAACCTGGGTTTCCACATGCCAGGTGAGTTCTCTAACCACTAGGCTAAAAGTTATAGTGGGTGGCACTGGCACCACCACCTCTTCCTTCCATTCTGGCCAGGTTTTGAACTGAGACCCGATCCAGTAGGTGGCCTCTGAGCATGCTTACCAGATTGGGCCTCCCTCACAAGTTATGTGGACAAATGCCCCCTGTTCATGTATTGCTTTGGGGCTTAGGTGGGAGATGGATGTCCGAGCATCTTGAGTGGGCCAGTAGTGCACATGCCTAGAGGCAGAAACTGAGGTGCCTAGGGAACTTCTACTGCAGACACGTAGGCACTGAGTGAGTTTAGGTATCTATTGAGTTAGGTGGCAGCTAAGTGGGAGTTTTGTAGATTGCAGTAGAACCTAAAACTGGGACTTAGGCACCTAAGTACCTTTGTGAAGCCTTACTCTCTTGCTCAGTTTACCATCTGCGAAATGAGTAGAATATCCACCTCACAGTGTTGTTATGTGAATTAGTGAAGGGTTTTAAAGCACTTTGAGATTTTCAAATTAAAGTTATTAAGAAATGTCCTCAATACCACTGCCCCTGTTCAGAAGTTAAAATTGGAAAAACTTTAGGAGAGAGCCATACTTTCAGCCTATTGAGAAAAGATTAAAAAGAGAGTGGAAATTACTAAATTAAGACTCCACACCGTTTACTTTTAATTTTTACGTAATCAGTATATAAAAAAAGAGAGATTGGAAAACATTCATATTTTTATCAAGCAAATAAGTAATATATGCAAAAATTATAAGGAAAATTGTTTTAATGCTACTGTAAATCTTGTAAACACAGATACAGGAGAACAGAGTCCATCATGTCTCACGTCTTACTTTTCACAGGTGTTTTGTAACATATGTCTCCTAGGATATAGCATAACAAAATAGTTAAGGCTACATTTAGGCATTTTTTTAGTGCATCTTACTGTACTTGTAGTTTTGTAAGAATTTTGATTAGATTTTATTTAAAAAAAAAACAACCCAAACCTTGAAGTATTTGTTTCACTTGTTATGAAGCTCTAAGACTGTTTGTTTATAGGCGTGGGACAGTTCAATTTAGTTCTTATCTTCCTCAGTTTTAGAATTCAGTCAGTAAGATATTAACTCTCTAAATCTAGGAATTGAGCTTTCTGACAGTGCTTAGTGGAACTGACCAAAAAAAAAAAAAAGGTCCTGACTGTAAACCCTCAAGTATTAATATCCTGAAATGCACAGTCTTGGTGTCATAGTAATTATTATTTGTTAATGATACTCTATTGAGAAAAAATTAAGATGTGACAGCAGTAGTAACCCATGATGCATTGCTTTTTATCTAGAAACTGCCTTGACTTCATTAGACTGAAAAGAAGATTGTCAACTTATTGACAGCTTTGTTGTTTCAATAGGTGACATTTGAACTAATAACAAAATTGGCTTTTTTTTTAATGCTTTCAGTATGTGTGTTCATAGTCAGTAAATATTAGATGAGGTTATGAAAAACATCCTGCTCTTTGTCCTTGGAACTGTAGATTTATTTAGTTTAGTTGCTCCCCATATAGATTTCTCATTCCAATGTTTTTCTGTTTGCTCGAGGAAAACACGTCAAACTGAGTTAATTTTTTATGTATATTGTAATTAAAAACATCTGTTTCATATTAGAGGTGATTTGTTTAAAAGCTGTCAACATAAAAAGGTTTGCATGTGTTTGTAGGTATTGTGTGTGTACTGTACATTTGCTCCTGAACACCTAAATGACATTAACCCAACATCAGCTTGTCTTCCCTTTAGTTATCAGAGCCAGGGTCACAGATGTGTAGGAGGGGCCTCCAGAAGCCCCTTGTTAAAATTCTGTGACCAAACTGAATGGAGGGTTGCAATTTCTTCCCAGTCTCAGATGGAGCTCTCTTTCTGTGTGCTGTGAAATCATCCCTGCCAGAGCGAATTGCACTAAGTGCAAGGTATCTTCCAAAATATCCAAGTACAAGTTGAGCCCCATGCTGTATTATTAGCAATATACTCAGCATATTTTTTCAGATGCCGAGTCTGAACATTTCTTGTGTAAGGCACTTAAAATGTTTGTTGGCCAACTGAGGCTGCATCCCTCGTTCTCTGTGCCTATGAGAGTATTTTTGTTTGTTTAAACAAGAAGATTCCCAAAATTATTTCTGCCTGGGGAGCAAATGTTCCCTTGGGAAAAAGATTTTATCTGAGGCTAAGGAGGGAAATTTCATGGGGCCTCTTGCTGAACTATTGTCAGCACAGTTCAAACTGTATATAGCAGTGGAAAAAATATTTAGGGCATGTAGAATTCCAGGTGAGGGACCCTTTCAGTATATACTAAATAGAATTAAAAATGATCCATTTGAAATAATGTTTGCCTGGTTTAACATCTGTTTGTGGACACTCTGCAAATCCATGAATTAAAACAACAGTTAAGAAAAACAGAAGCTCAAATCCTAGTTCTGATCGTACAGTATACTTCACACACTCAGAAGATACCAGTAATTAGGTTTCTAGTGACTACTAGTTGCAGGAAGGAATATGATTGATTAATAGCACATCGTAGTTTTACGGCATACACAGGTAGTCCTCTGTATTCAATCTGAGATATGCAAACAGAGTAGTTAATTGTCCAGATTAGTGATAACTATATACACTGGCAAGAAAGTACATTCTCTCATTGCCTGGCCTAGACACCCATTATTTTTCAGGGGGTTACCTAAAAGAAACCTGAGGCTTTGGAGAGAGGCCTCACCTCTCCCTAGCCCATGTTCCATCACCCCTACATCTGAATGACACAGTGTTCCTTTCTGGATTGAGTGAATGGATTTTTGTACAGCCCCGTGCTTGCAGAGATACTTGGAGCAGCCCAGTGCTAGATTAGGTAGAAAAGGTGCAGTGTTTGTATTTACCAGTAACATACTCTTTGTTAGCTCTCAGAATTACAGATTTAGCTATGAGATAAAAGGTTTCAAGATACATTCTACTGAAACTTTACATCCAAATCCTTCCAGCAGCATCCACTGTAATTACACTCTCTTCCCTACTTTAGCTGCTTCTAATGGTTTCACTGGACCTTTTTATACAATCAGGCCCTATCTACTCCCTTGGGAACTTTAAATAAAGCTATTTGCAGAGACTGTTTCATTTAATTAATTATTTACTGCATTTAGTTTTGGGGCCCTTTCATTGATACTAGAGCTGGCTGCTTTATTAAGGCAGGTAAGATCAAAGAATTAAGGGCTTTGCATCTTAAAGTCAACCTGCCTTTTTTATCAGTTTTGTTTTATCTACTGCACTGTTATATTTTATGATTGTAAGAAAAACCCAGCATCAAGGTTGATCTTTGTGATGCATTCATTATTACAGAGCCACAACATGAATGAGTTCTGTGGATTATACATATTCCCAGCTACATCTCATCTTGAAGGAGTGATAAGAATAACATACGAAAGGTGGTTAAATTGTAATAGGTCCACGCTTGCGATACTGGCCTTGAAGAATCCGATCCCATAGATCAGGTGTCACAGTTTCTCTTGCAAATCTTGTTTGAACTATTCCTTCTGCATTTAATATTAATCATTTAAACAGGAAAATGAACCATAAAACAACAAACAGGAAGCATCAAGCATCAATCTGAATTTACAAAACCAAAGAGATTAAAAGTTCAAGCTCCAGCTACATCTTTTAGACCATTAATGTACCTAAGATCAGGAGTACAGACAGTATATAGCAGGGTTTCTCAAACAGGGGTCGTGGGCCGAGGGACTTACTGGTTGCCGCTTCCAGCAGCTCCCATTGGCCCGGAGCAGCGATCCGCAGCCAGTGGGAGCCGCGATTGGCCAGACCTGTGGACAGGGCAGGTAAACACACCGGCCCGGCCCGCCAGGGGCTTTCCCTACACAAGCGGCGACCCCTGTTTGAGAAACCCTGCTCTACTCTGTATACCACATGTATAATTTCTGTATATATGTTATATGTAAATTACTTCTACCGATACATAATGTGCCTTTATTCATATTATATACACTGTTCTGTGTTTTATATATTCCAGTGCTTAGATAGTATATAGGAGAACCTAATATAGGTGTAATGAACAGTAAGTGCTATATGCATTATATGTTCAAAGCACTGTCTTAGGTTGGTGGCATTATCTTAGTTTTACATCTTGGGAAACTGAGATGCAGAAAAGTTAAAGGTGTGACTTTTCTAAACTGCCTGTGCACGAAACTGCATGTGTAATTACCATAGTTGAATGCACAGGTTGGATAAATGCATACAATTGCCAGTTAGAGGCAATACTGATCAGGAGGTACAACTGATGACACAATTTGTGCTGTAATTGTGATGCAACATTTTGGAAAATCAGGCCTAAGTAACTTGTCCAAAGCCACCCAGCCAGTCAGTGGTAGAGCCCAGATTAGAACACAAATTTGACTTCCAGCCCTCTAGATATTACTTCTTATAGAGTCAGTCAAGACATAAAACTATCACTGTTTGGTGTATTAAAAACAAAATTTGGAAAACTTCTTAGTAATTTATCAGAGGGGTAGCCGTGTTAGTCTGGTTCTGTAGAAGCAGCAAAGAATCCTGTGGCACCTTATAGACTAACCGACGTTTTGCAGCATGAGCTTTCGTGGGTGAATACCCACTTCTTCGGATGCAAGCAGTGGAAATATCTACACCAGCAACACCATCACAGGACCTAACCAGATCAGCCACACCATCACCGGTTCATTCACCTGCACGTCCACCAATGTAACATATGCCATCATATGCCAGCAATGCCCCTCTGCTATGTACATCGGCCAAACTGGACAATCTCTAAGGAAAAGGATAAATGGACACAAATCAGACATTAGGAATGGCAATATACAAAAACCTGTAGGAGAACACTTCAACCTCCCTGGCCACACAATAGCAGATTTTAAGGTGGCCATCCTACAGCAAAAAAACTTTAGGACCAGACTTCAAAGAGAAACTGCTGAGCTCCAGTTCATCTGCAAATTTAACACCATCAGCTCAGGACTAAACAAAGACTGTGAATGGCTTGCCAATTACAGAACCAGTTTCTCCTCCCTTGGTTTTCACACCTCAGCTGCTGGAACAGGGCCTTATCCTCCCTGATTGATCTAACCTCGTTATCTCTAGCTTGCTTCTTGCTTGCTTATATATACACCTGCCCCTGGAAATTTTCCACTGCTTGCATCCGAAGAAGTGGGTATTCACCCACGAAAGCTCATGCTGCAAAACGTCTGTTAGTCTATAAGGTGCCACAGGATTCTTTGCTGCTTCTCAGGAATTTGTTGGCCATAATTACACCATACTATTGCAGACCACAGTCTGTTGTAAAGCACTGTGATTCCCTGTGCACTGCTCCACATGCTGCTACTTGGGAGCCCTTTGCTAGACAGTTGGAAACCATAGCAATGGACTTTCCAGCATCCTGTGGGGTATATGTGGCACAAGTGTTGTATAAGAGCATGCTGTGCTGTCCATTGGCAGCCAGTATGTAAGCAGGTGATCAGATTCACCAGTGGCTTGGGCATGGGAAAAAATATGTTTTTGAATGAATTTCAAATGAGAAATGTGTGAGGCATGATGTATGCAGCATTTGACTTGTTTTACAGTAAAAAGGAAGTGACTCTGTCATCTAAAATAAAGAAACCTCAGGATAAGTCTGATGCTATGAGGACAGAAGAACATATAATACTTGAGAGATTTAAACTGCTTCCACATTTAGTGTGGCTTTTGAGATCTGTGAGCCATAGGACCCAAAAATTGTTGCAACAACAAAAGTGTATCATGGACTCTTATAAACACTCCCAACGCAGTGTAGCCTGGCAAATGGGCACAGGCTTGGGCATTAGGAGAGCCTGAGTACTAATCCTAGCTCTACCATTGAGTTGCTTTGGGCCTTTGGCAAGTCACTTCACCTTTTGTTCTGTTATCACGTCTTATCAGCTGGAATACTTACCTACCTAGGTCACCGGGGTAAGTGCATATTAATAGCTGTGCTTGAACACATAGTGGTCTTACTGCTTTAGGCAAAGATGCATGGCAAGTGGAGAAAATATTTTTTTTAAAGTCTCAATGGTATGAGTGAGCTTGGGTTACTGTAGCCTGAATGTTGAGTCTGTCATGCTTAGAAACACCAGCAAGTTTGATATCTTTAATATAAAAGAAGCTGTGAAAGATCCTGTAAATACACATGTTCAAAGTTAAGCATGAAAATAAGTGTCTGCAGAATTGAGGCCATAGAATTCTTGATCAGTGGAAACAGCCCCAGCCCCAAGTTTAGTACAATTCTCTTTTAGAGATCCCAGAATTGGAGATGGTTACAGTTTCAGTATCTGCTTAGCCTTATCTACAATGCTTGGCTTGGCAGCCCTTCACCGTATCTTACTCCAAGTGAATCGGTTCAGAAGGAGGGTATTATTAAGCTTTGCTTCCTTGGAATACTCTCAATAACAAGATCTGATTATGATGTGGTCTACTTAATCATTGACTTCCCTCGTCTAAGGCTGTCCCTGTCTGCATAAAAGCCAATACTTTACTTCGCTTGAGAAAGCCACTGACTTCCTGTTTGGGGCTGGAGCGTAGTATAGGTATGGAATATTCATAATGTGTTTGCCTGCCCTAGTCTTGTTTGTAAACTTATATTTGTAATTTATATACATAGATGTTTTCTCATGAATATTTAAAACAAAATGATTATATTATATAGGAATGGAATATAGGAATGTTGTTTTTATAGGAAAAACTCTATTGTTGCTTAAGGCATTATATCCCGTTTTCAGTTACTTTGCATCCCCAAGGATGGACTCAGTGGCATATGTAGGTGGATACAGTCTGTAAACACTTCAGTACAAGAAAGCAGCATTGTTTTCCCTCTCCACAATCTCCCACCTTTCCATTTTCTTTCTGTGTGGTTCAGCTGAGCAAGTTGTTGAGGCTCTAATTTGGCTTGTGGAATCTGTATTACTGGCTGTGTTTGCAGAGATGGCAGTTAGAAAAAAAACCATCTTTTTACATGTAAACTGAGTGTATTTGATATGGAACCAGTTAGCGGCAATAGAACTGGAGCCTCATGATGCCATTTTTCTAGAATCACTTTTTAAGGATTGGGCTGTACATTTGTATTTTGAGGTCAACAAAATGAGTTCATAGACTTATCAGACAGAGGTGTGAGGGGCTGTGCTGTGCATATTCGAGGCAGAGCCCAGAACTCGCAGCCCAGGAGTGTGAGGGTAGCTTTAAGCCATTGTTGCGCCTTCCCTTCCTGGGCTGCTCCAGAGGCTAGAGAGGCACTCAGTGGGCTTGTCTGAGTCCAAGCAACAGCTGTCTCCCCAGGCTGCCTTATTGCTACATTGCTGCCTGCTGCAGCTATGTCCCTGCTGTGGCCCACCATGTCCTCTACATCAGTGGTTCTCAAACTAGAGCCACTGCTTGTGCAGGGAAAGCCCCTGGCGGGCCGGGCCAGTTTGTTTGCCTGCCGCATCTGCGGGTTTATCCAGTCGCAGCTCCCAGTGGCCGCGGTTCGCCGTCCCAGGCCAATGGGAGCTGCAGGAAGCAGTGTGGGCCGAGGGACGTCCTGGCCGCCGCTTCCAGCCACCCCCATTGGCCTGGAGCGGCGAAACGCGGCCATTGGGAGCTGTGATCGGCTGGACCAGCGGATGGGGCAGGTAAACAAACCGGCCCGGCCCACCAGGGGCTTTCCCTGAACAAGCGGCGGCCCTAGTTTGAAAACCACTTCTCTAGGTAACTGAAAAAACAACATGGTAATTATAAGAACACCCATGCTTTTCTAGATTACAGCTCTTTGCCAGTTAGCAAAGAGCTGATGGAAAAGCATAGTCAAGGGTCTCAAAATGTGAAAACCCCCCAAAAATCCCTCCCCAAATTCCCCTAAAACAGGTTCCCTCATCCTCACAAGAGAGCATATTTAATCATGAGAATGGCTTGAGTTTGGTTTTGTTTTTAAATGTTTTGCTTTTGTGGTATCTCAATTGCTTTTGTGTTTGTAACGGGCTAACAGACTAGTCAGTCTATATCCTGTGGATCTGCAGCTATAAAAAAAAAAAAAAACGTGGCTGCTGGGATGCGCAGAATCCAGCAGGGTTAAATGTCATGGGGTAGGAAGTGCTTACCTTACTGAGCCTGGACTGTATTCTTATTTGCCATTGGCATTTAAATCTGAATGTGCAGCGCTGGAGTGACGTCACTTGTGATACTAGCAGCTTGTGTAAACTAGAAAATTACATCATGTTAGACTGTGCATGATCTAAGTCTGCTACAGCCCCAACCAGCTGACACAAAGTTAAACAGACCTGTCCATGTCAAGTGCAGCAGCATGCTTAATATTCATGTCAACAAACATGTGTGCTGACACAATGTAATTTTCCAGTGTAGAGCACTTAGGAGCATTGGAAGATGTTCTGAGCTGCCCACTTGCTTTATGAAAGACTTAATGAGCCTGAGAACTCCAAGATTCAAAAGTAAAGGGCAGGGTTCAGGCTCAGGAAACACTAGCATTACCCACAGTGCTGGGTTCTGGAAGTGGAAATGGCCTAGCCACACTGTGCCCCCAGCTCTCACTTGCTGGGAGGTTTTCAAGCAGCCACCACAGCTAGAGAAGTGGATGGTGCTGACTGGAGAGGGGATAATTGATTCAGCATATCCCCTAGAGAAGCCTCTGGTTTCCTTTGAGCCTAAGCCACAATTTAAAGCTGTCTTAATATATGGAGATACACCTATCTCATAGAGCTGGAAGGGACCCTGGCCCCCTGCCTTCACTAGCAGGGCCAAGTACTGATTTTGCCCCAGATCCCTAAGTGGCCCCCTCAAGGATTGAACTCACAGCCCTGGGTTTAGCAGGCCAATGCTCAAACCACAGAGCTACTCCTCTAGAGGAGGGTAATGCATAACTACTTTATCCTTTCTCCTCCCCTTAAGAGCTGAATTCCCCTCCTCAGTGTAGCTGCCAAGCTGGACAGGAAGGTTCAACATGCACACTTCCTGTTCCTCCACTGACTTGCTACATGACCTTGGATGACTCACCTCTTCCTGCTACCATTTACCCATGTGTAACTTGTATATAGTTGATGAGGTTTTGCAGGGATTAATTAATGGTTGCAAAGTGCTTTGGGATCCAGGGATGAAAGACATTATGTACATAGTAATTTTTCTTCTGGCTGATAAGCTATTATTAAAGCAAGTTGGAAGCTTATTTCCATTCTCTCCCATGGAGCTCGCACATTGGCATCTTTTTTTCATGGCTGTTTGCAGCACTGGGTTTGGATATGACAAACCTGAAAAAATCGCCAAGTATTTTGCAGGCGATAAGAGCTTCTTACCCAGTGAACTGTCATACTTCTGGGCTCAGCAAAATGGGTGCCATGTTCCCTTAAATAACAGAGTCTGGAAAATGAAAGCTGTAAATCGTAGAAAGTTAGTAATCAGATAGTATGGCTTAATACCAAAGAAGCAGCCTAGAGCCAGGCATTGTTATTGGATTACTGTAAAACTGTTTAGAGGTGCCTTACTATTTCTCTGTGTCAGATTAAAGCCTGTATGTGGATATCAGAAACAGATGAGCTGATAAGTGGATCCCCTGCCCCCCAGATAAATAATATTTTCCTGTTTAAAGTGTGGAGAATCCAACAGCAGTTGTTTGCTTAGTATGACTGTGCACTTGAAAGAATGGTCAACAGCCCCCCCTCAGGTAGCCGTGTTTCCATACAAATGTTTATAGCCTGCTTCTAAAGTGACTTACGCAGAATAGAAGTTGTAATGTCTGTTGTGTTCTATTGTTGTTGAAGTGTCTGTTTTGAGGGAGCTGTTGAAAGTCGGGAATATATCCACAATTTCTCCTAGAGGGTGTGTTTGAAAACACAGGCTGACTTTTAAAGTTCACATGGGATGGGCAGGGGAAGGATGGTTATGATTCATCGTCACTTTTAAAAACAGTATATCAACCTTTGAGTTAGAATTTCCATCATGTTTTTACTCTTCTCCCTTTTCCTTTCCAGGGAGTGAAGCTGATTTTAGCTCTTCAAGCAGCACAGGCAGCATTTCAGCTCCTGAAGTCCATATGTCTGCTGCTGGGAGCAAAAGAGCCTCTTTTTCTCGCAAGTAAGCAAAGCAATTTATCTTGTACTATGAGTGTTGCTTAGTGGAATGCCAGGCTTATCCACCAGTGTTATACCTTTTAAGATAATTTGGACTGCAGTGTGTTCTCTGATAGTCATGATGGTCATTAGAATCTGTGATCTAGGAGAGAACAAATGTGATGTATTTGGAGAATATAAATTGTGATACAGTAGGATCATGTGACCAACAACAGTTCTGTTCATTCATGACATACCTTTGAGATCCTGTCAGCTACATTTAAAAAAAAATGTTTAACATAGAAAGAAGGGGAAACAGCTGGGTGTGTGCTTAGTTAAGAGCAACCATTCCAACCAGTTGACCTTAACCTTCTGGTCACATCACCTTGTTTTCCTGCTGTGATAAATTGTCAGCTCACCACATGCCTTGCAGGGTTGATGCTTGTGTCTTTAATTCCTGTTGCTACATATCAAGTTCCACTCCTTTGTATTAATAGGTATAAAATACCTGGTCTTGAAAGGTATGTATTAAAAATGCCTTTGGTGAAATATTTCTGTAAGTTGCCTCCACGTCACATGTCAGATACAAACCTAGACAAAATTTGTATCCACATCCAATCCACAGTCTGCAAACATGGTCTATGGATGTCTGCAGATTTGCAAGGCTCTAGACATATGCACATTGTGCTGTGCCTACACAATCCCTGCTGCTTACAGTCTTTTTGAGCTGTCAGGGAGGGTTGAAATTGATGAGACAAGATCCCTACTCTTGTGAAATCATAAGACTGAAGCTGGCAGGGAGAGTGGAGGGACAGCATGATTCCCATATTTTCAAGTCACCTGAGCTCATCCATGATCATAACATACCCAATATGCAGGGATTGGTAGCATAATGCCTAACTGAAAGAGAATCTGATCTCTGTCTTGGTATCGGTATGCAAATAAACAGCAGTTTAGCTCTGTTCATGCTGTATTTAAGGAGACTAGGTAGCTGCTGCAACAGTGGGGTTTTGTGTTTAACTCAAGTGTAATAACTAAATGATTAAATCCTAAACCTACTTTATTTCTTACTAGCAGCATGACCTCTTGTTGTAGCTTTAAATATTCCACGCAAGATACCAGTCTTAATTTGCCCTGAAGTCAGTGATGAGATGCCAAAATATTAACAACCGGTTCCCTCCTCCTCACCCCACGATGAGGTTGTGCCCCCTCCCGCCCCCCCCCGGGACTCCTGCCCCATCCAGCCTCCCATGTTCCTTGACACCCCACCCCCAGGACCCCTGCCCCATCCACCCCCTTCCCTGTCCCCTAACTGTCCCCTGCCGCCCCATCCAACCCCTCCTCTTATTTCTGATGGCCCCCTGGAACCCCTGCCCCATCCCACCCCCCCTTCTCTCTGTCCCGACTACCTCTGGAACCCCTGCCCCAGACTGACTCCCACCGCCCCATCCAACCCCTGGTCCTTCCTGACTGCCCCCAGGACCCTTGCCCCATTCAATTCCCTGTTCCCTGCCCTCTGACCGTCCTGAGTCCTGACCCTAATCCACCCCCCCGCCCTCTATCCAACACCCCGTCCCTGCTCCCTGCCCCCCTTACCGCGCTGCCTGGAGATGGGGGCCGCGCCACCCAGAGTCGGGGCTGGGAGCCGTGGGCACAGGGGCCGGAGTTGGGTTCGGGGCCGGGGGCCAGCCCGGAGCCGCGCCGCCTGGCCGGTCGGGGCCGGCCCGGAGCCGCGCCGCCTGGCCGGAGTAGGGGTCGGGGGCCGGCCCGAGTCGGGGCCGGAGTTGGGGTCGGGGGCCGGCCCGAAGCCGCGCCGCCCGGCCCGAGTTGGGGCCGGAGTCGGGGCCGGGGGCCGGCCCGGAGCTGCGCCGCCCGGCCCGAGTCGGGGCTGAGGGCCGGCCCGAGCTGTGCCGCCCGGCTGGAGTCAGGGTCGGGGTTGGAGCTGGGGGCCGGCCCAGAGCCGCACTGCTCAGTCGGGGTCGGAGCCGGGGGCCGGCCCGGAGCCGCACCGCCCGGCCGGAGTCGGGGTCGGAGCCGGGGCTGGGCGGCGCCTAGAGCCCTCCTCGTGCCCCCCACCTCAGCTCACCTGCAGGAAGCTGCTGCTTCCTTCTCAGCCCTCCGAGGCTTCCCGCGCTAACAGCTGATTGGCGGGAAGCCTGGAGGGGGAGCCTTCAGAGGAGGAGGCAGAGGCAGAGCTGGAGCCAGGTGAGCTGGGGCCGGGGGCAGGGCAGGGAGCTGCTGGAGCTTTTGTTAAATTTAAAAGCCCTTTACAACCGGTTCTAAAGGGTTTCTAAATTTAACAACCGGTTCCTGTGAACCAGTGGGAACCGGCTCCAGCTCACCACTGCCTGAAGTCATGATAACATTCCTTCAAATGCAGCTCTTGGGATAGTCAGGGACTGTGCAGATTCTGGCTTGCAAAAACCAACCACCACCACCACATTAGAAATAGTACTGAGCAAAGAAAATTTAAATAGTCCTTTCCTTTCACTTTTGTTTTCAAATGTTTGCCTTTGCTCTGTTTAAGAATTAAAAAAAAAAAAAAGCAGCAGTTGGACTTAATTGTGTCACATTTGATTCTGTAGCATTTCAGTGACGTCATAACGACACTCCTGCATTTCATTGTAAGCTACTTCTGAAGTCACCCAAACCACAGCACTGCCATGCTGGCTTGCAGCAGCACCACCACGCAACCATCTGTTCCATATAAAGTGTTCATTTTCAGAAGAGAGGGGAAACCAGGCCAGACAGTTTTAAGAGGAAAGGATTTTTGCTTCATGAGTTCTGTAATATTTTCAATGATGTGTAGTATCCCTCTCATTTTCTGGCTGGATTTCTTTTTTTCCATTTCTTTGGAAATATGTTTTCACTTTTTGCTACAATTTAGAGGAACAGCTTCCATGTGAGAGAGTGATAGTGACATTTCATGAAAGTAGCTATAAGTGTTTACAGACTAAAATGTAACTTTATAAACAGTTTCCAGAATGTCACAGGTCCTTGCCAGATGCCTGGGTATTGGGCAGCACTGATTGGAGTTGCTTTCAAGCGCAAATAGTGAATAGTTCAGAATGTTGTATTGAGACTGGGGAGGGACAGGTATGAGAGTGACTTGGAGGGTGCAGCTGTGTTGTCTTGAAGCTCTCCAGGTACTGAGCCTTTGGGGCTATTTCAGCATTCCCTCAGTCAGGTTCAGACCATTATCTAAGTACAGCAGTAGCTGGCAGTGACAGTTTGAAGTACACTATGCCGAAAGGGCAAAGGAACAGTGCTTCAAGCAAAACTTCTTTTTACTGGCCACTGTGACCTCTCAGGCCACCTGCTAAGGATCAAGAAGTCTTGCTACAAGCCTTAATTGGCCCCCCAAGGACAGGGGTCCTGCTACACGCCTGAGTGAGGAAGTCTCTTGGTAAATACCAAAGTAGACTGCAGTCTTCTAATTACTTGAGTGTAGACCAGAAAACGTAAATGTGCAGCTTGCTAACTTAGATGGGTGTAGTGGGAATGAGGAGAGTAGGGCGGAGTCAGTGGAAACAGAAACCTAAGTATAGAAAGATAGATCTTGTAATTTTCTCTAAACCATCTGATTCTGACTGACTGCTTCATGGTCAGTGAAATATACATGGTTCCTGGAGATGCTAAGGGCATGTCTAAACTGCAACTGGAGGTGTAATTTTCAGCTCAGGTACCTGTACTTGTGCTAAAGCTGCTCCAGGTACAATCTTACCTGAGATCCTAGGTACGTATCCAGGAGGCTAGTCCAACCCACCACCAACCATCCCCATGGCTACGCTATTTTTAGTGTGCTAACTTGATCAAAGCTAGTGAGGGCATGTCTCTGAGCTGGAATTTACCTTTCCAGCTCCAGAGCAGAGCTTCCCTAAGACCTTCCTACTCCCCAGCTGCTCTGATTTATTTTATAGAGCATCATGGGGTGACCTTATAGCAGGACATGCTGTGAGTTGCATGGTGCAGTATAACCCAACAAACCTTACACATTTTGGTTTGCCTTCAGTCGTGGCCCTCATGGACGGAATAATGGATCTTCATCATACAAGTCTGGAGCCAATCCGCCTACTTCTCGTGAGAAGGATCTGTTGTCAGTACTGTGCAGAAATCAGTTGAGTCCTGTTAACTTCAATCAGAATTATGGGGCTTCTTCAGCCAGTAGCAGTAACTCAGGTTCATACAAGGGAAGTGATAGCAGCCCAGTTATGAGGCAAGTGCTTGTTCCTTTCTCCCAGTTTGAATTCTGTTATCTTATCCTCACCCATTCTGTACTGTGGGATCAATCCTCTGGCCTGGAGAATAAAACATCTTGCACCTCAGTGCCACTGTGTAGATTTACGGGCAGGGACTGTGGTATTGGTAAAGGGTTAGTGAGGAACACACTCCATCCTACTTTCTTGCCACCATGGACACTTGATCACCTCAGTGTCACAAGATACATGGTCTCCACTAGCCTAAGGGCTGTGTCAGCCAGATTTCACATCCAGGTCTGATGCTTTCATGTAGTAGTACGTGGTTTAGTCCTCTTGGCTCTTGCTTCACACACACAACTCCCATTGACTAAAGAGGAAGTTGAGTGTGGAGTGGATGCAGAAGTTAATGTCCACTCAAGGCTAGATCCACAAAGGGATTTAGGTACCTAACTGACACTTTCAGTGGCTAAATTCAAAAATTAGATCTTGAAACATGCCTGTTTGGCTGCTGCCTGTAGACACTTGCATTCCCCCAGCACTTACATTTCTGCTCATTAAAGTCCTCTAGGAGCCTTTATTTCTCCCACTGGGCAGCTGCACGACCATCTAAGTCCTGCTGCCTGGGCACCTAGATCACCCTAAGCCCCAGCAGGACCCTCAAACTTAGTGTTCCCCTACCTCTCTCTCCTGCAGAGCCCAATCTCATAGATGATATTAGTTGAAAGGATATTACAATATCCTAGTGGATGAGTTACTTTAGGAGGAAGCCACTTCAGACTGTGTGTGTGACTATGTGTACATGTGCACACTGAAGGCTAGATCACAAAATAGACTTGGAGACGCAATGCCTAATGTGTTATGGGATATTCTGGGGTGGGTTTCTCAGTCTGTCTTGTTATTTAAATGAAGCCATTGGGCCAGAGAGTGACTCCATAACCCAGTGATTAGGGTATGCCCCTGAAAGGTGGGAGACCCAAGTTCAAGCCCATGCTCCTCCTCGGGCAGAGGGAGGGATTTGAATCTGGGGGTCTCTCATTCTGGTTGAGTGCTCTTACCACAGGGCTAAAGGTTGTGAAGACACCACCATTGTTTTTTTTACAAGAAAGGGTTTAGGCACCTAAGTCAAGGAGAGGGTTCGCAGCTGTAAAGCAAAGGCCAGTGCCTCTCTTTAGCCCAGACCTAGTCAGCTAACTCCCTTTTAGGCCCCATCCCTCTCCCGCTGCATTTCCTTAGGGGGGAGGGATAGCTCAGTAGTTTGAGCTTTGGCCTGCTAAACTCAGGGTTGTGAGTTCAATCCTTAAGGGGGCCATTTAAGGATCTGGGGCAAAAATCCCTCTGGGGATTGGTCCTGCTTTGAGCAGGGGGTTGGACTAGATGACCTCCTGAGGTCCCTTCCAATTCTGTGAGTCTATTGTCTAACTGAAGTGGCTCCTAGCTCAGCCCGCTGGCCTTTGTGGATGTTAGGCATCAAACTCTCCCCATGCATGGTATAGGGAGCCTAACTTGGGGCTGTGGATGCCACAAGCTGGCAGGGCATATAAACATTAGGCAGTGCAACTCTAAATCCATTTTGTGATGTAGCCTTCAAGGTGCACAAGTGCACATAGCCACACACACAGTCTGAACTGGCTTCCTCCTAGTAACTCATCCATAAGCCGTAGCTATTGTAATATCCTTTCAACTAATCCAATCTACTCAATTAACAGTCTGCTTCCTGCTGAATTCCTAACATCATCACAGTACACTGCCTTGTCTATATTAGTGTCAGACATCTCTGCCAGTGACCTTACTGTACACTTGTAGAAAGCTTTACTCTATTACTTTTATTTTAATCACACTGAATCCAAGTAAAGTAAATGGCAAAATTCTTAGTGAAGTCACTGGCAAATGCCTCATGCACTATGATTTACCAGACTAAGTCACTAATGTTTACTGTGAGATACCCAAATTGAGTCCATTGTAAACTCAACTTTGTGCCAGTCAGGACTGGTGTGGAATCCATCCTCTCTTAGGAAGGTAGAGTTGCAGGAATAACACTGGGTATTTTTGTTTCAGACGGTCGGTGAGATATAATTCTTGTGGGGAGAATCATGGCATTAAAGCACCACATCCAGAGCAGTATTTGACCCCACTGCAGCAGAAAGAAGTTACAGTGAGACATCTAAAAACAAAACTGAAGGAATCTGAGAGCAGACTTCAAGAAAGGTACATTTTCTCCCAGAAAAATAATTTGGGGAGAGATGAGATTTATTCAGCAGTTTCCACTAGGGAAAAAATCCTGAAGTTCCTACTCCCTTCTTGACTGCAGTGAGTTTTGACTAAAGAGCTTAGAATTTGTCTGTATCTGATTAAATTAAATTGTTTACAGACTTTGCAGGTTTCATAACCCATTCCATGAATGCATACAGTATAGTTAACTTTTGGAAAGGAACCAGTGATCTCCTTTGAGCCTGGACTGCTTTATAAATATTTTGAAGGGATATTTTTTCAGTCAGTCTGATATTGCACCAATAACTTTTACACATGCAACTGTTGATCCCTTCAGACTCGTAACTGTGTTTTCAGGGACTAGCTTTGCAAGTGGCTCAATCAGTTGTCAACTTAAGTCATGCCCAAAGGGTGTATTTCTGTAAATGTGAGAAGTTACTGCACAATATCTTGTCTTGTTCTAAACCTCTTTGTAACAAAAAAAGTATCTCCCTCCCACCCTCGTGACAGCAAAACTCTTTGACATGCAGGGGCGGCTCTAGGTATTTTGCTGCCCCAAGCACGGCAGGTAGGCTGCCTTCGGCGGCTTGCCTGTGGGAGGTCCCCGGTTCCGCAGATTTGGCGGCACGCCTGCGGGAGGTCCGCCGAAGCCGCGGGACCAGCGGACCCTCTGCAGGCATGCCACCGAAGGCAACCTGCCTGCCATCCTTGCGGCGACCGGCAGAGCACCCCCAGTGGCTTGCCGCCCCAGGCACGCGCTTGGCGTGCTGGTGCCTGGAGCCGCCCCTGTTGACAGGAGATCCTGCCTGGTTGTGTTTTAGTTTGTTTTACTCACAATAGTACTACGTAGTGATGTTTTGCAGAAGAGCAACAGCTTATATTATACAACAAGAGATTTCTTTAATTGAGAGGTTTATGGTTTGGGTCTAAATCATGGTACCTTTGCACAGAGGGACTGTGCAGGAGGTGGAGTTTTACCTCCCTCCCCCACACACAAAGGTGTGGCATAGATCACCTCTCTCCTGCTGCCTCTGGAACTTACTGTGTAGCCCCGATACGTGTGGTTAGGTCAGTGAATCCACTTAGCAGTGGACCAACTTACCTTGCCATCCATTGTCCTCATGTTATACATCTGCCAGTCCACTGTGGAACTGTGCTACATACATAGGAATGTTGGTCCAACTTTTTGCAGCATCTTTACATCCTCACCATCCCTATGTAATGGGACTTCTCTGAATGCTTTAATTGACCAAAGAACAGAAGTTTTACAGTGATTTTGTTTTTGCTACAGGGAAACAGAAATAGAAGAGCTTAAGTCGCAGCTGACTCGCATGAGGGAAGACTGGATTGAAGAGGAGTGTCATCGAGTGGAAGCACAGTTGGCCTTGAAAGAAGCAAGAAAGGAGATCAAACAACTTAAGCAGGTTATTGAAACCATGAAAAACAGCTTGGCTGAGAAAGACAAAGGGATTCAGAAGTATTTCATAGACATTAATATCCAAAACAAGAAACTGGAGTCCTTGCTTCAGAGCATGGAGATGGCTCAGAGCGGCTCTCTGAGGGATGAGCAGTGTATAGAGTATACATGTGAGTCACCTGGTAAGTCTTTAGGTCCAAGTACAATATATTCCAAAATGGTGGGCAGTCTAGTTATGGAGGACCAAGCCATGGAGGACAGCAGGCTGCTGCTCAATGATGATATGGCTAATGGGACTGACTTTTTTGAAGAAATTATTCTGGCCTCTACACCTGAATCTGGTGATCCAGCCCTCTTCACTTCCAGTGCTGGGCCTGCTGCCCTAAACCAAAACGCACTTGAATGGGGCTGTGCTGAAAAACTAACATCCTCACAGGCAGAGGAGGAGAGCGACAATAGCATGACGACGGAACAGGCCATTCAGACTGATGTGGTGCCATACAGCCCGGATGTGGAGCAGCTCGTTCAGAACATATTCAGATCACAACATATCAGTCCCATGAGCCCATTTGCTGCCTTAAAGGGATTGGATGGATTTCCTGCTGGATGCTTCAGTGAATCTGCTTTGCTACTAGACTTAAATCCAAGTGATCCAAACTCTGCCATCCTTTTGTCTCCCATGGAGTCTCCAGGCAGCAAGGGGGATTGGAGCGTTAGTGAAAACCATGTTATGAAGGAACTTGACTTTACAGCCTCTTGTGATGAAACATTCAGAAATGTCATTACTGTCTCCCAGGCAGGCATCACGAAAAGGTACTGGAGCAGCAGTTTCCTTGTCGATCTTTTGGCTGTAGCAGCCCCCATTGTACCAACAGTAATGTGGGCGTTCAGCACTCAGCGAGGCGGAACGGATCCGATCTATAACATTGGCGCATTACTTCGTGGCTGTTGCCTGGTGGCGCTACACTCGCTGCGTCGTGCGCCTTTCAGTATCAAAACCTAAGTGCAGCTGCCCAGTCGTGTGCGCTGGTTGGTGGGGGAAGAATTACAATAGACCATAAAAGTGTGTGTGTATAATGGCAGAGTCTGTCTTTTTGCTCCTGCATATTTGATTTGCACTATATTTAGTTGAAAACATGTTTGTTGTTTGAAACTGAAGGAAGGCTCAGTGACGTGGCGGCTTGGTCCTACTAAATTTACTACACGTGTACTTTACAAGCATGCTGTCGCTTTTCATGTGTAGTCTGATGTATCGATTCTTACACTAAAAGCTCATCCTTCCAAGGCAGCTTCGGGCACGTATTGTATGTCTGGCTTGCTTAGTGCTCTTGTAAAATATATAATTGCCCTAGCATTCCACTGGTCTTGTGTACAAGAGGACTGTAACCAAAAATGCATTTGTGTAGGTTGTTGGGCATTTTGAATCTTGCTATGTTTGATAAATAGGGGGTGAATATATTTTATGCATATTATTTTAAAGTCTTAAATGAACTCCTATTGTAACCTGCTAGTCATTCAAGCCATGTGAAATACTCTCTAAGTGTATTGTGAATTAACTTATTTTTTGCTTATTTAATCATGTTTTATTGGAAACAGCAGATTTATAATCACAAATTACAGTAAAGCATGTTAAAAGTATGAATTGGTGTTTTATTTTAGCAAAACCCTCACCTGCAATAAGCTATTAAAAATTAATGCAGCTTTAAGGTTGAAATTTTACACACAGAGGAGGCAGGAGCCCAGTGAATACTCTAGGGCAGTGGTATTGAAACTGCGGGTTGCGACCCACTATTGGGTCGCGGAATGTCAGGCACTGGGTTGCGGCAACTCTGGTCAGCACCGCCGACTGGGCCGTTAAAAGTCCCATTGGCAGTGCTGCCTGGCTAAGGCAGGCTAGTCCCTACCTGTTCAGACACCGCGCTGCGCCCTGGAAGTGGCCAGCAGCAGGTCTAGCTCCTAGACAGGGGGGCCACGGGGCTCCATGCGCTGCTTCTGCCCCAAACACTTGCTCTGCACTCCCATTGGCCGGATACCGGCCAATGGGAGCTGGGGGAGGGCACTGCCTATGGGCAAGAGCCACACAAAGCTACTTGTGCACCTCCGCCCAGGAGCCAGACCTGCTGCTGGCCACTTCCTGGGCACAGTGGGGTCCGCGGCGCCAATCCCTGCCCCAGCCGAGCCCCCCAAAACCCAGATCCCACTCCTGTACCTCAAACCCCTCATCCCCAGCCCCACCCCAGAGCCTGCATCCTCAGCCCAGACGCCCTCCTGCACCCCAACTACCTGCCCCAGGCCAGAGCCCCCTCCCATACCCTGAACCCCTCATTCCCAGCCCCACCCCACAGCCCTCACCCTGCACCCTCACTCTCTGCTCCAGTCCTGAGCCCTTCCCACACCCCAAACCCCTCATCCCCAGCTCCGCTGGGTCGTGGACAAAAAAAATTTTCTTCAACTGGGTCGCCAGAAAACAAGTTTGAAAACTACTGCACTGGGGTACTGTAGATTGGCATTGTTACAACAGCAGAATTTGGCCTGGAAAGCTTGGTTATGGCTCCCACAGCAGCTAGTGAGATGAAGTGTTCTGTATTCAGTCACCAATCCCCAAGCCATCAGAGTTCCACCCTTCCACCTAATCGTTGTGGATGGGGTTAACTTTAATCCTTTAACATATTTAGAATTTGGCCAAGTACAGCTGCTCTGAGAACCCATCTCTTTGAATGTTTCCACTGAGAAGTGTAAAAATTTCACCCTTAATTTTGGATTCCTGTATGTCTTTGCATTGTTTCCCTACCTTTTTTTAAAAAAGCCAGTGGGCCCTACTGAGTTGAGTTGACTTTTGAACACATGCTCTAACATTTGCACGCTGCCATACGTGTACATCCAAATGCAAATGCTGTGTCCCCCTCTGTGCACCACTGGAATTGCATGTGCAGATCCTAGAGAGGTAGCATTGGCTGGTGGATAAAACAAACGGAATGAGATAGAGTCTATGCCCGACTCTCTGAACCTTCTTGCAGTGAGACCTTAAGACATGTAACCTTACTGTTGTTCAGTTTTTCCTTTTGTAAAGTAAATGTAACAGCACTTCCCCAGGCCATCTACATCAGAGGGGTATTGCAAGGTGTGACTATTGATATTCATGAAGTGCTTTGCAGTCCTTGACCGGAAGGGACTAGCACTTGATAGATATTAAATACCCATGGGCAGTGGAATAACTGGCCAACAAAAAGGGAAACAGTCCGCAGGCAGGTAGCTCATTTACAGATACTTATGAGAGTTTATCTGGACCATAGCATTTCCCTGCATTAATAAGACATTCGGTGACTGCACCTTATGCTCTCCTAGTAATACTGAATTCTTAAACAAACCCTCCTCCATCATTCCTGCTGCGTTAGTGCTCATTGTGGCCTAAGGCCTACAGGAGAGGAGGTGTAAGTGAATGTAAGGGAGTCAAATTAGTGTAAGTTAAGCATCAGGAGGCTGTAAGATGACAGAAATTAAAGCCTTTTCCTGTCTACACACCCCACCTTAAATGCTTTCTGTACTACTCCCAGTTTGTGACCCCCTCCCCTCTTTTCCCCAGCAGCCACCTAACTGGACTGCCTTACACTTGTCACTTACACACCTCTATAAAGCCCCCAGTTTTAGTTACACCTGCACCAACTCGTGCATACCTACTGAAATCTAAACAGTAGGATTTCTGCTCAGCCACGTGGAGACGTCAAGCCAAAAGTTTCATCTCAGGGCTGAGAAACAGCATGGGAAATTTCACAGGCAATTTGTTAAAGGCAGGCTGAAACACCTGTACAGGTGCTCAAACAAAGTGATTTCTTAACCCTAACATTTTAAACAAGCAGAACAATAATTCCTTAATCCTTAGCTATAAGAATGTACTCAAATGAGAATCCTGCTTTGTTCACATGGTGATGTAAGGGTATTATAAGCCAAACTTCCTGTTCCAAAGAATGTGGTGTGACAGGCAAGAAAACCAAACCCAGGGCAACAGTTCTGATACAGTTCCCAGGTAAAATCGAGCTCACACATCATGGGCCGAAATCCCAGGGAGGGATTCAGCGGAGGAAGAGCATGGTTGGTTTGACAGCAGGGGAGTGTGGCTTTAGCAGAGACAGTTTGACTAGACTGGTTGAGAGTAGCAGCAACATGAGGGGAAGTCAGTACAGAAAAGTAGAACAGAAAGAATCACATTGTAGACTGAGGTAAGATTGATGTATGGAGCAGGCCTGGCCAAGACTAATGAAGAGAAGAGAGAGCAAAAGGCCAGGACATAAGGAAAGGATGCAGTGGAAGATGAGAAACAAGTAGAGTTGTCAATGGGTATGCCCGCACTGCAGAAAATACAGCAGAGCTTGGGTCAGCTGACTAGGGGCTCCTGGGGCTTGCGCGTTCCTACTGAGGCTGGAGCCTCAGCCCCACCCTCACTGGGTCCCAGAGTTCAGGCAGGAACATCTACATGGCTATTTTTAGTGCTGGTCAGGTGACGGGCTCTGAAACTCACTGCTACATGATTTTTTATCTGCAGTGTAGATATACCCACTGGTGATAGAGAAAGTAGGTGGAGAATCAAGATGAAAAGTTCAGTTTTGGAGACAGGATGGATTGGAATGGGTGGCTGGACAGAGATATGAAGGTTGGGGGTAGTGAGGTAGGTATGGTATTTGGAAGGGTCAGCTGATGAGAACTACAGAAACCTGAGGAACACCAACAGTTATGGGACTGCCCAGCTGAAGTAATGAAGAGTTGCAGTTAGTGTTTTATAATTCATAAGCATTCCCACAAATATTCCTTCCATTTTCAGTTACCTGAATTTATCTTGCATTCAGCACAGCCAGCCCCAGCAAGTGCTGGCTGTGTAGCTGACATGAATAGGACAGATGCAGCCATAGGGTTTTGCACAGCTACAAAGCAGGATTCTATTGGTTAGGATTAAAAGCAAAAATGAATCACTAGAAGAGGAGAGTTAATGCACCAATTTACCATGCAAGCTCATACCAGCATCCAGTACTGGATGGCATCTCTAGTCAGACTTATCCTTTTTAGAGCAGCATATAATACCAATTCCATCTCCAAGGTAAGAACATGCATAGCTTTGTTTTATTTTCTGCACTATAAACAAAGTGTGTGCAGTCTTAGTTTAACACTGTGCTCTTGGACACAGAAAAAAACCTAAGTAATTTAAGGGCTTAGCCATCTTCAATTAAATGAGTGGTGATGGTTGGCTAAAAGGTTCTCGCCCAACCCGTAGGAAGAGAGTCAGATCTGGGGAGTCTTAAAAAAGAGGGTTGGTGAAGATACGGAGAGTGTGCAAAATCACAGCTGCATAAGGACTATACAGGACTCTCCAGACATAAATATAAATAATGCAGTGTTAGGTCCATTGCACTGTAAGTCCACATCTCAAAATTATCCTTTAAGATGTAGCCTACATCTTGGTTCCTTTATTTATATTTTATAAATTGTTGATATTTCAAGTGGATGCCAGTTATATTTGATCTTCGAATGATGAGAAAAGCAAACAGAGTAGTTAACTATTTTATAAAAAGCCAATACCTTAAGAGTTAGGAGGTATTGAATATTTCATAATCTTCACTGTAAATAGGATGTGCATGAATCTCTATTTTAAACATTTTTTTCCAAAGTAGTCAATTAGAAGTAGACAGCAATTTAAGTGATGATATGATTCAGAATACACAGAATATTTATTTTCTTTGTATAATCTCATTTGCAAAGCAAGACTTCCTATTGTCCCCTGTTATTCTGTCAAATGCATAAATCAATTCATAGTAAACATTGTTTCCCAGAAAGCGTGTTCAGGGCCTGGGAAGATTCCATTCTTTCTACCCAACATTTTTGGAGGGCACGCTGCCACATACATAGTTCAATCATTTTTAAAGACGTCAAGTGATTCTAACAAGTTTTTCCGTTGCTATAGGTCAGAGAGAATCAGATTCTCTTTGTTAAGCATTAACAGTGACAAGTGTTCAACAGAGTTGTAATGATACTAAAGACCCGACAAACATTTGTTTTCATCTTGAAAGTCAAAATGCATTTACAGCTTCAAACCAGCCAAACTGAGCCCAAGCCAAAACTATGTATGCTCTGCATTAGTGAGCACAAAAGCCAGACAATTGGCCTGGGAATAATTTCCTTAGCATCTCCATCATTGGGGCTATGAAGGGACATGAAGCACTGATGAGGACCTAGATTCTCTTCTGTGCTAAAATCAGTTCAGCACAAAGTTACACCAGATGGCTACTATATCCCCATTCTCATGACACACCTGCCCTGTCCCAGGAGTGGGTTAGAGTCACCTTTAAAGTTGCTCTAAACTTATGCCAGTCGACAACTATCCCCAAGAAACTGAAGACCAGTTAGATCTGAGGCAATGCAGTGACACTCCTGTCCCACCATCTTCCTGCCACTCCAACCTTATGGTCAGAGGGCAATTGTCATAGGTACAGAGTATGCTGACTTGACATCAGTTGAGAGCTTCCCTACAGTGGGGGCATTCTTAACCTGTCTTGGCATCTAAGACCTGTCTTCTCATTGTGTCCACAAGACACCTATCAGTTCTGAGCACTATATGCAGAACAGAACCATTGCGCGTGCGCGCACACACACACACACACACGGAGAGGGGAGGTTTACTCCAGTTTCAGGCTGGAAGATAATCCAGTGGGTTATCTGGCCCTCAGATGAGAGGTAGCAGAGAGAATGGGTCCAAGAATTATCAACAAAAATTGCTGTTGTCCAATGCGGGGTTGGCTTTTTGGGTATATGGGAAAGGGTTGCAGCCAGCCACACACTGCTTTCTGTGGCTCAGGAGACCATCAGTAGGTTGTATAGGACTGGGCCTTAGCTTTGGCTGTATATGTAACATTTTTTGTTTTGTAATAAGTTTACTCTGTATACAAAACCTTTTCAGAAAAATCCTAGTGTACAGTACAGAATGTATCTAACGTTCACTCCACCTACCACTGAAATGTAGCCATCTTTGGCCTGGAAGATGGTAGCCATTCTGGTTGCAAGAATTAAAGTTTTGAGGAGGAGAAACATCTTCCCACACCCAATAGATTTATTGGGAGAATGTTTAGGAAGACTGAATACAATTAGCCAAGTTGGAATCTGCTTAGATCAGAGTGGTTAATATCCCATTGATCATATAAATAACCAGATATAGATACAGTGTCTGAACAGCTCACCAATACAGAAAGGTGATTAAAGAACCAATCATTCTTTTTCCCCAATAACATTACATAAATAAATGTGCTCCCATAATAGCATGCAGCATCAAATCTAAACTGAGAAAAGTATGCAAGTCAGACTGATATTAAAATGTGATAGTGTCAATCTCATCCACTTGAGACATTTCTGCCTACAATTACTGTACATTCCTTCCTTGGATTGCAAGTGTGACACTACTGAAAATGGTGTCAGCAAAAAATAAAACCCACTTCTTTTCCACCCCTGCTGGTCTCCAACCACAGAAAGCCTGTTTGCTGTTGTTATAAAAAAGGAAACAACTATATGGATGATGATCAGCTCAACAGAAACAGAAGCATTATTCTCTCTTCAGTATAGGTCAATATCATCTTACATAGGAGAATGCAAGCATATTTTTAAAGCATCTTTCCCGATATAAATAAATAAATAAAGCAAATAAGAGAAGAACAGCAAAGGTGCATTTTCTGAAATTAAGCACAGAAGCAAAGAATTCTTTAAAATTATTTAATTACACGTTTCAGGTAAGCATAATAGATAATACAGTAGATTTCCCACCACTGAATTATTTACACCCTTTTTTCTTTAAGCTTCAACCATCTGTTAGAGTTTATGTCCCCATCATCAGACTGTCACTGCAGCAATCACTGTTCTTGTATAAGGGGGGTGCTGGGATAGGGCTATTGCAGGAAACGTTGTTCCATCAAGGTATGATTTGCAGGGTCGGTGTTTTATTTTTAAGATCCAACTACTAATAGTTCAAGATACTTTATGGAAGAATTCTGGCTTCCAAGATGGCCTGAAGAATGCATTAAAATCAAGCAGTGAGTTGAGTTCTAAAAATACTTAAATCAATAGAAATGATGCTTTATGTCGTAAAACTGGAATTCTCCTTCCTGCTGGTACAGTCATCCTAGAACTGCTTGTGTTAGGATAGTTTGACACCAATTTTGTTCTGTTCTTTCTTCATTAGCCTTTGTGCCTCTTTCTCCATTTTCTTCCTTTGTTGTTCTGCTGCTCTCTTTTCCCTTTCTGCTATCTTCTGCAGCCTGCAATTTGAAGGGAGAACATCAGATTCACTCCTTTAGAAAACAGTGCAAGATCCCTTTTACACTGGCTGAAGCTAGACAATTCTTATTTACAAGTTTTCAATAAATATGGAACTTCTTACCTCAGGAAAAAGGTAACGGTGAGCATTAAAGTATACTGAGCCTGCAAGCCACTTTAGCAACAATGCCTGGAATTCTGTGTTATTCCTGTGCTCCTAATTAGGCAGCTATCAGTTAACCTGCTTTTTGCTCATTCTCAGATTGTTTAAGCTTTAGTTGAAAGAGGGAATATTCTGCACTTTAAGTAAGCTGATGTCCAACTTTGCTTCGGTTAGATCTCTTACACTGCATTTTCCCCAGTGAAGACAAGGGTTATAGATCGTATCTGTTGGCATCTCTGTATCAGAATCCAGTAATTGTCGTACTTTATTCTTGAGCTGTATGATATCAATCGCTCTGGCTAAGCTCGTGTCCCACTTTTAAAAGACACATACTTTTTTCACTGCAGAAACTGCTTCATGGATTTGATCCAAAAAGCCTACTGAACTCAATGAAAGATTCCCACTGATTTCAAGGGCTTTGGATCAGGCCCAGTATGAACATCTTAACAAGCTGAAGAATTTCATGAGATACAGGAAGAATGTAACTGATTCACTTACACATCCGTGAGAGACACACAAGATCACTAGGGAGATATACTTGGAATGAGTTTGGGGGGGGAGGGAGGATAAAATAATGTAGCATCCAAGACTTTTGTTAAAATGTTGGTTGGTTTTGTTGTTACTTTTCCATTTTTTATCATGCTTTTAAAGATAAGCAAGACTTTGTATACAGAGCTAGTGAAATTTCTTAGATCTCATGTAGTGACCTTTCTTCTAAATGCATTTCTGCAGTTATCAGTCCTCCAAACATCCACCATACACAGGTACAACTGGAATTAACTAGGGTAAATACAGTTATACAAACAAGCTACTTAAAAAAAGTCAGTCAGCCTTAGTCTAGAATCAGAACACTCAAAATAAGGACCTGAGGTTTCTAGACTGAAGAGTTTGCTTGCTTCGAATTTCTCTTCTCTTTTGTGCCCCAACAGGAGTTTCATTTGCCTGCCCATTCCCTCAATACAAATGCTGGAAAAGGTTTTCCTTTCAACATCCTCCCTGAGACGCAGAGAGACAGACACTCCTGCCTCGCTTCCCACACCCTCTCTATTGTCAGTCAAGTTCTCATACATTGAAAGCAGCCTAGACAAACTCCAGCTGCTGATGCAACACCACTTGTTCCTCAATAGTGTCCAAATTTGCCGCACCTCACAGTTGGGTTTATTCTCCACCTTAAACCTGGGCATTAACCATCTTGGTCAACGAGCCAGAGTACTAAGGGCTAATCTACCTTTTGAGATTTGTTTTCAGAGTTAAAGAACTAGTTAGAAAGTTAACAGAACTCCGAGCTCCACACAGTAGAGTACCTGAGGGTGTAATTTCCACATTACAATGCACAACTGGATGCTATCACATCTCCTCACTCTGTATGGAGCCAGTCTAAGGACAAGTACAGACTGACTGGGAAATACACATGGCAAATCCATGATGGTAGAAAACTATTTTTGCTCTGATGTCTCAAAGCTTTGTATCAGTGTGTAATTTTAAGTTTTATAGAAACTGTAAATTAAGAACACAGTTGGTAGAGTCTACTTTTTCTCAATTGTAATTGGTTAGATTAAACACTGGGATTAAGATGTTTACCATTACCTACAATTTTAATTTTTTTTTTAAAGTTAGCTATTAGGTCACATAGCAGAACATAATTCAATACCCCAGATTTCTAAAACATTTTGGGCTTGATTATGCCAAATGCTGAATGCTTAGCTTCCACTGACATTAATGAGCAAGTCCTTATTCACTTAAAAATATTATCATGTCAAATTAAAACAACAGACATTGATTGAAACCACAAACACCAGACCTGAGAACCCTCAAACTCTGGATTAGAACATCACTGCTCAGCCCATATTTAATTTAAAGCAGTATGGCCTCTGTATCAGGTTGCCACTGGGATAGAAATTAAAAAGCAAAATAAACATCAACCTATTCCACACTGTCTATCCCTGAGGCAGCGGCTTCCTGCTATTGCTTTCAGAGCCCAGGCCATCACTGTCTGAAGGATTTGTTCAAAGGGTCAGCTCTCTGGTTGCCATGAGCACACAAAAATCATGTTTCTCTAGAAAATTACAAGATAGAATTTGTTCATTTTATTTTCCCCTCTGGTTACATTTTCCCAGGAGTGGGAGGTGAGTGGCACAGTAACAGTGACTGAATCCATACTCCAGTGAGGGACTGACGCCATCTTCTGTATTTGATAAGCAATAACAGATAAAGATGTATGGAGTATCCTGGATCCAGTATTATTCCATGCTTTTGTTAATGATGGTGGCATGGAATAGGCTACTTAATATGTACACAATAGATCTGCCAGCTCTCTTGCACGTTTTCTGAAGGCTAGTATTAAAACATGAGAGTTTTGATGAACTGGAGGTAATATCAAAAATGAGATTCAGTGATAGCAGAGCAGTTCATGTTGGAAAGAATAATTAGAATGGGGGAGTAAGGGTTAGGCAGTGGGGAGGATGTGAGGTTTTTAGTGAATAATAAATTAATCCATTTAAATAAAGAATGCATACTCACAGAAGTCCAATGTTATATTAATTGTATAGGCAGAATCAGAGAGAAAGTTGAGAGAAGACTAGATCATCTAATCTGACCTGTATAACACAGACCATTACATTTTACCCAGTTACCCCTGTAGGGTCCAATAACGTGTGTTTGGCTAAAGCGTAACTTCCAGAAAGGCAGGCAGTCTTGATCTGAAAACATCAGGAGATGGAGAATGTACCCCTTCCCGTGGTTTGTTCTAATAGTTAAATCACTCTCACTGTTAAAAATGTGTACATCATTTCTAATTTGAATTGATCTGGCTCCAGCTTCCAGCCATTGGTTCTTGTTGTGCCTTTCTCTGCCAGACTAAAGAGCCCATTAGTACCTGGTATTTCTCCCCGGGAATGTTCTTGTAGTGTCCCTCTGAAGTGTCCCTAACCTTTGTTTGCCAGAAGCTGGAAATGGGTGACAGGGGATGGATCACTTGATGATTACGTGTTCTGTTCATTCCCTCTAGGGCACCTGGCACTGGCCACTGTGGGAAGACAGGATACTGGGCTACATGGACCATTGGTCTGCCCCAGTATGGCCGGTCTCGTGTTCTTATGTTCTTGTATACAGCAATAAGGTCACCTCTCAATCTTCTTTTTGATAAACTTAACAAATGAAGCTTTTTACGTCACTCACTGTAAGGCATTTTCTCCAATCTTCAAATTACTTTTTGTCTCTCTCTTCTGCATCCTTTCCAATTTTTCAACATCCTTTTTAAAATGGACACCAGACCTGTTTTCAGTATTCCAGCATCACTCTCACCAATGTCTCATACGGAGGTAAAATCACCTCCTTACTCTTACTCCCATATATACACCCAAGGAGCACATTAATCCTTTGGGGCACAGCATCACACTAGGGAGCTTGTGCTGACTTGCTTGTCCATTATAACCACTAAATCATTTTCAGAGTCTCTGCTTTCCTTGAGGCAGTTCCCCATACTGTAGGTACAGCCTGCATTCCTTGTGCCTAGATGTAGGAATATCACAAACATGAAGGCAGCTCTTCTGTCCTACATGGGCCAGCTTAGGAATCAAGAGAATAGAGATGAACATGTGCTTCTTTGAGGAACATTGTCTGCATATGTGTAAAAGATGCTTGTAAAGAAGACAGGAATCCATTACTTCCAGTCACTGAGGCAGAACAACTAATGGGTTTAAACCTCAGGAGGATTACTAACAACTATTAGGCAAACTAACTTAGATCAGCTGAACAACAGATATGATGTCAAGGGACGCTGTGGAGCTATTCACCGTCAGTCTTGTAGACTAGTACTCTAAATCCCAAGGGAGTGCCAACAGCCTGCATCAAGGATGTTTATTTTAAAATCTGCAGCTTTCCCTCATCCTAGCATCCTGAATAGCAGACATGCTGCTCTGTGTTTCACAGCAACAGCCTACTACTAACCCACCAAAAAGAAATTCTGGCGCAGTGATTTTGGTGGGAGAGAGAGGGAAAACGAAAGGCTGTGCGTGATGATACCACCTATGCAAATACTTCATACATGTAAAAATAATGGTATTTATCAAAGTCATGTGGAACTAAATATTTAGCACCAACAAGAGCTAATGGCAGCACTCAAAGGCTTAGTAATCACAACTACTGCCAACAGTTCATATGCTTGCTCTTTAAACTGCAAGTTACACAGAAAATTCCTGCCTGCACTAAGATTCCTAGGTGGTTTACTGCACCCTCTGCTGGCAAACCAAGCCATTTTTGTAGACACCACACATGCAATAACATGCATGACGAAAAGGAGCTCTCACAAAGATGCACACATCAATGGTGAATTATTGTCGCCGTTATATCTCCTGTGATATTATAGCTATATCAACTGACTTTGCTGTAGTAAGGGTACGTCTACATTACGGGACTATTCCGATGCATATAAACCGTTTTTAACAAATTTTTTAAAAAAAAAATCGCGCGCGCACACACACAAACACAAAAAATCGTGTGCATGGTCCGGGTCCGATAGGATAGATCGATTTTCTGCTGCTGTGTGTAGTAGCTATCCGTCCCATCCCCCCCGCCACCCCCTCCCCCCCCCGCCCCCCGCCCCCCCGTTGTTGTCCCTGCCTGATGGGATGGGCAATAATCATGTCGGTCGTGGGTCGTCGGTGGTCACTCCTCACTCCTCCTTCCTCTGGAAAGCAAAGCAGAGCATTTTTTTTTTTTTTTTTTCCTGCATTGGCAGATGCCATAGCACATGGCAATCATGGCCTGTTTTTTTTTTTGTGACTGGTGACGTGATGTGTACTAGAGATGCCGCTGACAGAACAGAGGCAGCAGCAGCAGCATGCTTTGCATGCTTTTTTGATAGCAGAGATGGTTATCAGCCATATCATACCATACCACCAACCATAATACCATAAATAATGGGGCATGGGGCATGGCTACCAGTCCTTTGCCATTTGCTGTTGTGCTTGCTAAGTGCCCTGCTTAGCCAGGGCCAAAAGCTAAAAAAAATGGGAAATGACCCTGAGTCTCTCCTCTCCCCTTCCTAAAAATAAAATAGAAGAAGTCCAATATAGAATATGGGCAAGTGATAGAGCACACGCTGTATCAGAGAGAGAGAGCAGACAGCTGCTCTGTGTCAGAGATCAGAGAGAGCATTATGTATGAGCTATATGGTATGCCTCACCTAAAAACAACCTATTGATTCCTTCCTTCCCCCTTCTCTCTTCCTTCCCCCTAGCTTGTCCCCCCCTCTGTGTGTGATGAAGTAAAAAAATATGCATAAAGAGACAGTGTGAATAGTTAGTGATGAGAGTGAGTGTGAGAGGCAGCCTCCAGAGACAGGACAGTAAGGACAGACAGGGAGGAGAGTAGAGAGGAGAGAGCATCTCTCTCTCTCTCTTGAATCTTTTCTTTTCTTTTTCTTATGAGGGGGGGGGAAGATGGAGCTCAGCCCCTTATGCTACGATGACTGGTTATGGACAGGTACACCTGCATACCAGGACCAAACCAAACCAAGGACCACGACCAGGCGACGACGACCTTGAGGTTGCAGTGGTATGGTTACCAGTCCTTTGTTACGCCCCCATGCCTGCTGAGGACTGATGGTACCAGCTGATGAGGTGTACAGGCCAGCCAGCCAGCGTGGGCAGTGGGGAGCAAGGTGTTTGGGCAGCATCATGTTGATCGCTGCAGTCTCAATCTGCAGCATTCAGTAAAGATAAAGATAGGGTGAAAGATTTTCCTTAATGACCTGGGGTGTGTGGGGGGCCAAGGGTGGGGGTGAGCTGTGATTGTTGTGCACAGTGTGTGCTGAGTTTTTTGAGCATTTGGCTAGAAGTTTTTGAGCAAGCCAAGAGATTTTTCAGAGACTCAGAGACTGTGATATTCAGGTTTCCGTCCAAGTCCCAGTCGTCCCATTTGATCATTTCTTTCCCTGCTCACGCTGGCTTGTCACCTGCCATGCTGCTGCGCTGTCCTGCTGGGTGTTGGAGATTTTTTTTGAGTCTCTGTTTTTCTCTTCTGTTTCGGAGCGCGATTTGGAGCTCTGCCCTTACAGCTTACATCGCCCAGCGCGACAGCCGCGGCTTTATTTTCTTTTTTTTCTTTTTTTTTTCGCCACCGTTGACTGCGACTGCATCACTGCTGACAGGGAAAATTCAAAAGTTAAAAAATATTCGGCTTCAACCTGACCACTGCATCCACCCAGACCGCGGTCCATTGCCATGGTCCAGCACTGTGAGTCTGCCCGAGATAGGTGGATAGTGTCAAGCGCCACATCAGCAATGCCATCGATCAGCATACCCTATATAAAGATCGATACACTAATATTTTAATTGCTCTCCTTAGGGAGCGACAGAAAGCCGGTTAAGAAAGATTAAAAAAAAAGTAAAAAAAGTTTAAGTGGTGTGGACTGGTTTACGCGTTAAAAAGTTAAATCGGGTTGTGGCCTAAGATACAACTTTTTGCTGCTGTTTCAAGTTTACAGGTCACTATCTAGAATTTTAAATATTCTCTACCAAAAGAGCTTAAATGATGGTGAACGATCAAACTAGTATAAAATTAGATATGGTAGGTAGGGAAAAAATATTTAATGACTGGCTCTTCAATCTACCAGAGAAAAGTAGAACACGACCCAATGTCTGGAAGTTGAAGCTAGACAATTTTAGACTAGAAATAAGAAGTTTTTAATACTGAGAATAATTAATCACTGGAGCAACTTACCAATGCTCGTGAGGGATTCTCCTTCACCGACAATTTTTGAATCAAGATTGGATGTTTTTTCTAAAAGACGTGTCTAAGAATTATTTTGGGGCAGTTCTATGGCCTGTGTTATATATGAGGTCAGACTATACGATCACAGTGGTCCCTTCTGGCCTTGAAATCTATGAAAAGGTTAAAGAAGAAACAGACTCTGTTCGAGGCTAAGTTTGTTCCTTTTCTCATGAATACAGTGCCCACAACCTGCCGGAACCAAATCTGGATGCCCATAGTTAGGCACCCAAACCAAAATATAGATAATAAAAACAACTCAAGTTTCTGGGCACCCGCTGCCACTGACTTCAATGGGGACTGGAGGGAGGACAGTAGAGAGGAGTCATTTATCTAGCAGTCAGATTTGGAGCTCAGTGCCTAAGAACAGGCACCGAAGTTGGCCTAGGCACTTTACAGATGGAGATGAAGTCAAGGCCTCTGCCACAAAGAGCTTACAACTTAGATGGGCAACGCATAGATGAAGCCAGGAAAGAGAGACTCAACAAAAGCAGAAAGAATGACCAGACAGTGAAAGCAGAGCAAACCTCTGGTGAATTCCAGCATTCCCTCTTATTAATCCCTTGCAAATTAACCCAGTCCAGAGGGGAGGATTACAGTGTGCAGGATTTTGGAGAAAAGTGCATATTCAGAGGAGGAGGAGCGGCAGAAGCACAAAGGACCATATCGGCCAGAGGACTGCATGGAAGAAGACCCAGAGTCTAGAATGGAGGACAGGAAAGATTTTGACATGCATGTTGAGACAAAGGATGAAAATAAAATGTTAAAAATCTCTAATACAAGTCAACATTCAGCAGTATAATTGTTCTGCATGTACTGTATATACATACAACACACAGAAATCCACCTATTAGTGCATGAAAGTACTTTCAATCTATAAGATTTTAGAAGGACATTTTGATCTTTTTGCCTGACTCAGGGAAGATGATATTCTCCTTCCAGAAACAGCACCACAATGTAAATGAGACACTAGGACAAACGTATGAAATGTATGCAAGATTCTGAGCAGTTTCCTGACCCACTACCCCAATCCTGCAGTGCCAATGAACCAGCAGGCAGCCAGATCCTCTTAGTTGGCTTAGCTCCCTAGCTCCTACATCACCCCTCTGCAGTCCTTAGCACCCAGGCAGGGAATTATTGGAGCATGGCTGGAGTGCACTGCAGTTTGGCAACCTCTGGCTGAAGAAAAGCCCGTTTTGAGACCATAGGGCCAGCTAATATGATATACTCCACAGCAGCTCTTAAGACAGGGACTGCATACACCCTACCCCAGAATTAAGGAATTGCAACTGGTTTCTTTGCAGCTCCCCCTCTCTACTGCACCCATGGAAACTGAGCACAGTGAATGACAATACGTTTGTTACAACGTAAACAGATGTGCTGCTGCCCTGTTATGAGAGCCTAGCAAAAACTGTCTCAATAGCTGCAGCAGTCAGAGAGGTGGGTTCTCTGCCCTCCACCAAGCAGAAGGTGTGACATTCAGCCTAACTGGGATAGTTAGCTTTTGCCTTTCTCCATTTTTCTTTTTTAAAACAAAGGAAACACGTCAGTGCACTGAGAAGTTTCCCCAATTAAAAATTAAGTCAGGAAATAAAAAGTATCAACAGCAATGTTAACTCAGCCAAGCTACATGTACAGACAATGTTCTCGTCAATCTTTTCCAGTTAAAATGTGTAGCTTAGTATTCTTACTTATGGTATAAAATGCAGGAGGATAAAACAGAAAGACAGAAAACAGAGCCAAGTTAACACTGCCAATGGAAACCTTTACATTCCTGACTATGATATGAACTGTGCAGCTATAATCATGTATTCAAGCTGTATTTTTACATTTATTTATATTATACTGCACAACAATTAAATTGCCAGACTAGGGGAGTGCTGAAATTATTTTATCATAATTCAATATGGACAAAATGTAATTTCCAAAATCTGAAACTGGTATTGTTCAAAAATAATGTGCTTAACCCATTCTCTCAGTTGTTAAACACACGAAAAAAGCGTTCCAAAAACAAATACTGTGGTGATGAACACAGTATAAGAATTTAAACAGAACAGTCTTTGAGCATGATTGCGCACAGACAGCCTTCATCACAAGACTGCAAAAGGATATAAATATCCTAAAATTGTGTATATTGTACTATATGCCTTGCCATTCCAGAGCTGTCATAGTGTCCCTTCTCCCCTCTGATTTTAATAAGTGTTCAGAAATTTTAATAAAATATTAATACTGACACTGTGTAGTAAACTAGTGATGTTTACAGAAAGTCCTATTTGTTATTTTAACTAAGCTAGTAAGAATACGGTTGAGTCAGTGTGGATTCAAGAATTTATGTACTTACTTAATATTTACGCTGAATTTTCAACTAAAAAAAACAAACAAAAAAAATAAAAACCACCACTGATTCCTCACATACTGTCCTAAACTGTTGTCCAACATTTCCCATCTTTGAATTTAACAGCACACTGCTATGTCTGTATTCCATAAGTGCTTCAGGAATCATCAAGTTGAAAGATGCTATTGGTACATCAAGGTTTTTAATTGTGATTTTACTATTTGTATACTCTAGTGACTCAATTTTTTTTTTAGTTTTAATGTAGCACTGTGCAGAGTACACTTTATCTTTATTATTTCTAGAATGTAAAGTAATTAAAACTGCTCCTTGCTATATAAAATCCCATTATTCTTATTATATAAACAAGTGTTTAACATGCCAAATTCTTGGCATGTGTGAATGAAGTCTTAATGGAAGAAAAGCGTATGGTATAAAATTTGTATATATTGAAGATGGGTGGGGGCACGGAAGGGAGAGAGAGTGAAATCCTATGTAATGCATGTTCCACAAATAAAGTAGGATTGCCTAATTGGCTAAAATATGATTGTGCTAAAAATTGCTCGAGCCTGGTCAGATACAGAATTGTTTAAATTACCTAAGAACTTCTTCTGCCTGCCAGGCAGCATCTTCCTCTTCTTCCCAGGCGTTAGTATTTTCCTGCCAGGTATCCAAGTCTCCCAATTCAGGCTGAAAACAAAAGACCAAGAATATAATAGACGTACGCAAACCATCTCCCCACCATATTTCCAGATAAAACTATGTTTAAACTCAGAAAGCAAGGCTATTTAGTGTTAAGGGTTTTATAAATCTGCTTTATGACAATATGGAAAGATCTTCTCCTAGTACCAGCCAGGATTGTTTTGAGTTTCCCAACCATCCCCCCCAATTAAAAAAAAAAAAAACCCACCCCAAAATCAAAACCCCCAACAAACCACACTGAAGAAGTGAGAAACAGCTACTGATTTGATCGCAGTGAAGACAAATACTGATGGAGCTAGCCTGCTTTCTTTAGAAAGAGGTACTAAAACATCTGCCTAGCTTCCAGAATTTTCTAGATTCTAGCAAAGTCCCCACCCACTGCTACTCATCCACATACTTCCCCCACTTTCCAATCTATAGTATCAATCTTAGGTACTCATATGGCCTCAATTAAGGTAACGGGAAGCAATGTGATCCCTGAATAAGCCCCTAGTGTATATGCAGTTATATCAGCAAAACTGCACTTTTACTATTATTGCTTGTTTTACCCTTTGTGGGGCTGGTTTTACTCTACGGTGCACAGTACAACTTTGCTGGTACAGCTGCGTCCACACCAGGAGTGCTTTGCAAGTATAGTAGTATTCCTCTACTGATAAAATACTCCTAGTGTAGACGTAGCCTAAGTGACCTGTTGAAGGTCACACAGGAAGTCTGTGGCAATGCAGGGAACTGAACTCACATCTCCTGAGTTCCAGGCTAGTGCCCTTCCACCAGACCCTCATTCCTCATGACTGATGCCCTCTTTTCCCCTTCCTCTCTACGCTGAGGCGGTTTCTATGACTTTCTTATTGTTCCTCAATAGATATAACAAGAACCTTGATGCTTTCACCACTTCTCTTTTACCTTTTCAAGTTAACAACAGTTTTCACACAGACTGAAATTAGAACTCAAAAGTTTCTAGCGTCAGAAACCCTACCAAATATATGTTATCCGTGTGTACTTTTACAATTCAGTGACACAGGTTATTAGAAGCAGAAGTTATGCAAGAAATAAATTTAAATATTTATAAAAAACCTATTCAACCATTCTAAAAAGGTATCACTCATTTATAGAGCACCTTATATCTTCAGAGTACTTTGCAAACAAGTTAATCCTACCTACACTCTGAGTTAGGCAAGTATTACCTCATTTTACATATGGTGTTATACCCCACATTTCTTGTCCTAATACACCTCTGTTGTCAAGGCAAACATGGCCAGCATAAGTGCATGAAGATCAGTGCAAATTGTTCCCCTGCCTTTCACTGTGGGATTCACATGTAATCTCCAAAAAGCCTAGAGCGCTCTGGTTTAGGAGATATGGTAATAGTCAGGATGTATCTCAGACTAATTTCCAGCAGGCTGACTTGTATTCCTTTCTGCTCATCTCCTCTTTTCAAGAGCTAGGCAGACACCAGGCAGACAGTACTAATTCAACTAATTCACCAATTCAAATTCAGCATCGCCTGCTCAAATAGCTCTTATTCTTTATCAACAATTCAGGTACTTTATAGATACTTAATATCCCTCCTACCCCCGCCAGACCTTTCTCTCTACTGAAGAGCAGACACAAGGCCATATAAATAAGAATCGAAACACATAGCATACTTACAGACTGGTGAATAAAAGGAATATCTTGTGTAGCTGCTAACCTACTAGAAAATCCTGCATTTCCATCTGGGATCCCAAAATTTAAAGGTTCTCTTTTTTTAATAACAATCTGAAAGACAACATTGAAAAGGGGGAAAGGAGAAGAGGGAGGAAGTCAGAGTTTTAGACCACCATTGAGAGCTAATAAGAGCACAATACTCTTTTTTCAGTGCTATAATACACTACACCTATATATTTTAATAGACAAAATGCCACAAAACATCCCTTTAAATAATTTAGTGTCCTTCTTTTATTTATTTTTTTCCCAATGCCTGGTAATTTCTTTGTGTGTTCCACTTTTAGCAGTACAGATAGTCACACACAGAAGTTTCTTCTTCTTGAAAGGCAGGTCAGTAAATGTAACATGGTGACTAAAAACAACGAGGAGTCCTTGTGGCACCTTAGAGACTAAAATTTATTTGGGCATAAGCTTTCGTGGGACATAACCCACTTCATCAGATGCATGGAGTGGAAAATACAGTAAGCAGGTGTAAATATACAGCACATGAAAAGATGGGAGTTGCCTTACCAAGTGTGTGTGGGGGCGTCAGTGCTAAGGAGGTCAATTCAATTAGGCTGGATGTGGCCCATTCCCAACAGTTGACAAGAAGGGGTGAATATCAACAGAGGGAAAATTATTATTATTATTTTTTATAGTGACCCAGCCATCCCAGTCTTTTTTCAGGCCTAATTTGATGGTGTCGAGTTTGCAAATTAATTCCAGTTCTGCAGTTTCTCGTTGAAGTTTATTTTTGAAGGTTTTTTGTTGAAGAATGGTGACTTTTAGGTCTGTTATTGAGTGTCCAGGAAGACTGAAGTGCTCTCCTACTGGTTTTTGAATGTTACAATTCTTGATGTCTGATTTGTGTTCACTTATTCTTTTGCGTAGAGACTTTTTGGTTTGGCCAAGGTACATGGCAGAAGGGCATTGCTGGCAAATGATGGCATATATCACATTGGTAGATGTGCAAGTGAATGAGCCCTTAATGGTGTGGCTGATGTGGTTGGGTCCTACGATGGTGTCCCTTGAATAGATATGCAGACAGAGTTGGCAACGGGGTTTGACTAAGAGCATCATGTGCCTTTTTAGTGGCTTACCCTCATACAAGTTAAGAGCCTACACATATTCTGTTTCTAGCATCTGAAATCCACAGAAATTCAAATCCCAATACAGGCCACCACTTTGTAATAAATCCACCATGATTCATCAGCAGGGCCTGAACCTGGGAAATTCAGTACCAAATCGCAAGTCTCCACCAGCCAAGTGACTCCTTTAGCACAAATGATAGAGATCTGTGCTTTTGGGCTGGAGGTTCAAAGTTCATACCTGCTGACGATCCATGGTGGTCATTCCACAAACAATAAGAATCTCAACTTTTGAGTATGCACCTCTGCCTCACCAGCTGAAGGATTTCCACACTGAAACCAAAGTATGCATTTAACAACACTACATGTAACTACAAATATGGACCAACCAACCAACCACAGACTCATTTCCTGGTACTGGTAGACCCAGGGACAGAGAAAAGACAGAATTACCAAGTTAGAATCTTTCTGTGCTCCAGCTGTCACCAGCACAAAGCAATGGGACCCAAATACCCCAGAGATGTTAAGGAAAAGGAAAAAAAGAGGCAAGTTAAACAGATTCAAGCCAAGCTATTAAATACAATCACCAAATAAACAGAGCTAGGAACAAAGAGCATGTACTCCTCTTTTCACATTTCTCAAGGATGTGTCAGGAAAGGCCTATCAAGATATGGGGAGTTCCCCAAGTACTGCCCAGAAGACACATCACCATTTGCAGAAGAAAGCAAACTAAAACAACAGAACTTTGGGTATGTCTACATTCAAGCTGGTGTAATTTCCAGCTGGAGGAGACATATCTATGCTAACTCTGATCAAGCTAGCCGTCATAGGTCTCACCCCCACTTAGAGCTGTTGGGTTCCAATATGGGGACCTGCATGGACTCCCCTAAACTAAAATCCTAGTTTAGATCTGGTAAAAGCTGCCACCACCCAATAATGTACGTGTATTAGGACACAGTCCTTCCCCAAAATCCTTGGGGATCCCAAGAGCCCCAAATCTATGGAGTTCTTACACCCAGGAGAAATAAACCATTCCCCCCTACTTCCTCCCCCCTCCCTTTTCCTAGGAGAGATACCGGGATCCAACTACAGAGGGATGCCTTCCTCCTCCCTCCTCCCCTTTCCCTGAGAATTCACCCAAGGAAAGATCAACCAAGTCCTTAACAGAAAAGATTTATTAAAGAATAAAAAGAAAGTAACTGTCTCTGTAATACCAAGATGGAACAATACACAGGGTTTAAACTTATCAATCTCTGAGAGAATCCCCCCTCCTTTCTTTCTCAGTAAAAGCAATAACAGTACAGAATTAAAGAAATTCTATAGCAAAACACAGAATTGCAAATACAGAAATAAAAGTATACGAATACTAGTTCCTTGCTAATACTCACTAGCTTAAATAGAAGAATTTATTGCAGAAACCTGGGAGGACTTGATTAAGATGTCTGGACTCCCTTAACTCCCAAGAGAGACTCTCTAAAAACAAAGAACAGAAAAAAAAACTTCCCTCCACAGGGATTTGAAAATATCTTGTCCCTGATTGGTCCTCTGGTCAGGTGTTCACAGGTACTGCTTGTTAACCCTTTACAGGTAAAAAACAAACCTTAACCCTTAACTAACTGTTTATGACACTAGCGTGCTAAAAATAGAAGTGTAGAAGCAGCACCATGAGCAGCGTGAGGGAATAGCAGCCATGAGTAGGTACTTAGTGTCCTGGAGGGATCATACTAGGGGGATCTAGCTCCTTACTCTGCTTGTGCTGCCACAGCTACAATTCTATTTTTATGTATGTTAGCTCGATTGGAGCTAGCACAGGTGTCTTCAAGATGGAAATGACACCTTCCAGGACGAATGTAGACATACCCTTAGAGAATGTATTGACAGTATTGTCAAGTGCAGTTTTGTGCAGTTCTTCAACTGAAACACCTCCGTTTTTATCCAGGAGACCGATGTGGATCTAATCAAATGTTTGATGATTGGACTATAAGGTGGATAGAAAGCTGGCTAGATCGTCGGGCTCAACAGGTAGTGACCAACGGCTCCATGTCTAGTTGGCAGCCCGTTTCAAGTGGAGTGCCCCAAGGGTCGGTCCTGGGGCCGGTTTTGTTCAATATCTTCATTAATGATCTGGAGGATGGTGTGGACTGCACTCTCAGCAAGTTTGCAGATGACACTAAAGTTGGAGGAGTGGTAGATACGCTGGAGGGTAGGGATAGGATACAGAGGGACCTAGACAAATTAGAGGACTGGGCCAAAAGAAACCTGATGAGGTTCAACAAGGACAAGTGCAGAGTCCTGCACTTCGGACGGAAGAATCCCATTCACTGTTAGAAACTAGGGACCGAATGGCTAGGAAGAAGTTCTGCAGAAAAGGACCTAGGGGTTACAGTGGACGAGAAGCTGGATATGAGTCAACAGTGTGCCCTTGTTGCCAAGAAGGCTAACGGCATTTTGGGCTGTATAAGTAGGGGCATTGCCAGCAGATCAAGGGACGTGATCATTCCCCTCTATTTGACATTGGTGAGGCCTCATCTGGAGTACTGTGTCCAGTTTTGGGCCCCACACTACAAGAAGGATGTGGAATTATTGGAAAGAGTCCAGCGGAGGGCAACAAAAATGATTAGGGGGCTGGAGCACATGACTTATGAGGAGAGGCTAAGGGAACTGGGATTGTTCAGTCTGCAGAAGAGAAAAATGAGGGGGGATTTGATAGCTGCTTTCAGCTACCTGAAAGGGGGTTCCAAAGAGGATGGATCTAGACTGTTCTCAGTGGTACCTGATGACAGAACAAGGAGTAATGGTCTCAAGTTGCAGTGTGGGGAGGTTTAGGTTGAATATTAGGAAAAACGTTTGCACTAGGAGGGTGGTGAAGCACTGGAATGGGTTACCTAGGGAGGTGGTGGAATCTCCTTCCTTAGAGGTTTTTAAGGTCAGGCTTGACAAAGCCCTGGCTGGGATGATTTAGTTGGGAATTGGTCCTGCTTTGAGCAGGGGGTTGTGGTCTAGATGACCTCCTGAGGTCCCTTCCAACCCTGTTATTCTATGATTCTATGAAAGTAAGAAAGGCCCAGCCAAGCTTGTATGATTTTGATATGCAGTTTTATCATAGTAGGTAACAAACCTAAACACTGGGGCAGAACAGAATATTTACAAAGACGACTAATTACTCAAAATAGCAGTGCAGCCTCTTTATAGTTTATAATTAGAGTTGTCAAGCAATTAAAAAAAGTAATCGTGATTAATTGCGCTATTAAATAAACCAGAATACTATTTATATAAATATTTTTGGATGTTTTCCACATATATTGATTTCAATTACAAAAACAGAACAGAAAGTATACAGTGCTCACTTTATATTTATTTTTTATTATAAATATTTGCACTGTAAAAATAAAATAAATTGTATTTTTCAATTCACTTAATACAAGTACTGCAGTGCAATCTCTTTATCAAGAAAGTTACAAAAATAACTGAATTCAAAAATAAAACAATGTAAAACTTTAGAGCCAAAAGTCCACTCAGTCCTACTGCTTGTTCAGCCAATCGCTCAGACAAGTTTATTTACATTTGCAGGAGATAATACTGCCTGCTTCTTGTCTACATCACCTGAAAGTGAGAATAGGCATTTGCATAACACTGTTGTAGCCGGCGTTGCAAGACATTTATATGCCATATATTCTAAAGATTTGTATGTCCCTTCATGCTTTGGCCACCATTCCAGAGGACATGTCCATGCTGATGATGGGTTCTGCTCTATAACGATCCAGAGCTGTGCAGACCAACGCATGTTCTTTTTCATCATCTGAGTCAGATGTCACCAGCAGAAGGTTGATTTTCTTTTTCGGTGGTTAGGGTTCTGTAGTTTCCACATAGGAGTGTTACTCTTTTAAGACTTCTGAAAGCATGTTCCACACCCCGTCCCTCTTAGATTTAGGTAGGCACTTCAGATTCTTAAATCTTGGGTTGAGTGCTGTGGCTATCTTTGGAAATCTCACATTGGTACCTTCTTCCCGTTTTGTCAAATCTGCAGTGAAAGTGTTCTTAAAATGAACAACATGCTGGGTCATCATGTGAGACTGCTTTAATACGAAATATATGGCAGAAGTTGGGTAAAACACAGAGCAGCAGACATATAGTTCTTCCCCAAAGATTTCAGTCACAAATTTAATTAACGCATTTTTATTTTTTTTTAAACGAGCATCATCAGCATAGAGCATGTCCTCTGGAATGGTGGCTGAAGCATGAAGGGGCATATGAATCTTTAGCATGTCTGGCACTTACATACCTTGCAATGCCAGCTACAAAAATGCCATGCAAACGTCTGTTCTCACTTTCAGGTGACATGGCAAATAAGAAGCAGGCAGCATTATCTCCCGTAAACGTAAACAAACTTTTTTCTCTTAGCAATTGGTTGCACAAGAATTAGGACTGAGTAGACTTGTAGGCTCTAAAGTTCTACATTGCTTTGTTTTTGAGTGCAGTTATATAACAACCCTCCCCGCCCACACACAAATCTACATTTGTAAGTTGTGCTTTCACGATAAAGAGATTGCTTTGGTACTTGTATGAGATACATTGAAAAATACTATTTCTTTTATAATTTTATAGTGTGAATAATTGTAATACAAATAATATAAAGTAAGCACTGTACACTTTGTATTCTGTGTTGTAAGTGAAATCAATATATTTGAAAAATGTAGAAAAACATCCAAAATATTTAATAAATTTCAATTAATCGACAGCCTTATTTATAATACAACTTCTGTATTAGACAGGCATGTCTGGAACTGTATATTTTCAACACAGACACAAATCTCTCATTAATTAAAATATTTGTGCACAAATCTCGATACCCAGTACTGAAAAATGTATTTCAAAATTTGATTTCAGTATCACTCCATGCCGCCCATGATTCCCAGAATATACTCTGATGAAGGGACTTTCAAGTCACTGCTTGAATTTAAAAAACAGTAGGACATACCCACCTGGATTTCCTTGATGGAATAAGTTTTCCCTCCCACCCCACCTTCTTTGACAAAATCAAGATTAGCCCATATCTTCCTATCCCTTCTCAGTTCCACATCAGATAGCAGAATAAAACTGATGGAGAGAAGCCCAATGCAAGTAGATAGCTAATACTCTGGGGGTAATTCTGCACCACTGCACAATGCAGAATTTTACAGAAATTAATGATGCAGAAATGGGCTGCAGAGATGTTGGCTGCCACTAGGGACTGCTGTACCTGGCAGAGCCCAGCTTACAAACAGAAGACAAAAGGTGGGGGGGAGGGGGAAGGGAACTGGAGGGTTCCCAGCAGCTGCAGTTTTCAGCACACCCTGAAGAGAAGGCAGCGGCATGTGGGAAATGCCATGCAAGTCCAAGACCCAGCATCAGACTGTTTCTCCCTCTTGATCCCTGAGATCTAGGAGTGTAGGGGGTGTGAGTGTCTGGGCTGGGGGTGGAGGGTGAGACTGTCTGGGCCAGGAGACCCCCCACAGCTGGGCTCTGGAAGGGTGTGTGGGGGGGTGAGTATCTGGGTTGTGTCTCTGCTCTAGGAGAGGAGGGAGTGTGAGTGTCTGGGATGGGGGGGTGTAGCTGGGCTCTGGGGGAGAGGACGTGTGAATGTCTGGGTTGGGAGGGGCCCATGGCTGGGCTCTGAGAGGGAGGGGGTATGAGTGTCTGACCCCCAGTCTGGACTTGGGGAGGTGGAGGGGGGGAAAGAGAGAAGGGGCAGAGAAACAGGAACTGAGTTTCTATAACTTACTACTCGGGGGGGGGAGGGGAAGAGAGAGAGAGAGAGTGTGTGAGTGAGTGTGTGAGTGTGTATTGTTACAGACATACTTGCTGACAGGAATTTTGAAATAAATTACTAAAATAATTGAAACTGGCATGATTATAGAGTTATTTTGACAAATAAAATTTGCAGAATTTTAAAATATCGTGCACCGAATTTTAAACGTTTTGGCGCAGAATTCCCCCAGGAGTAATCTAAGTCCCCAAACATATCAGTTAGGGTATCCAAATTAGATACCAGAAATGGGGCTGCTGAATTTTTGCCTGAAAGCCCTGCTATTTATAATTGACCTACAAATTATTTCAAATTTCATAAATTGATTTAATAAGCGTATTTGCATGACTGAAACCTACTTTCTGTGTTTTCCTTATAGTTGGTGTCATGTCCTTAAAATAATCGGGCTCCAGTTGTTCTGAAGCATTCTGTTGTGTGGCCACGTTCCCATTACCATCTTCAATCTTCACACTGGTTGGTGCTTCTTCATCCCATGAAGTCCAATCTTCTACTTCAGACTGAATACAATTGAACAACATCACTTTAGCATTTGACTTGCAAGTGAAAGATTATAACATATTTTACTGGTTCAACAGGGTTAGCAGAATTGCTGTTTTACTCCACATCACCCAGCCCTTTAGAGACATTACCTGTTTAGGAACAGATGAATAATCCACTGTAGTTGGCAAAGTTATTTGGTCTCCACTTAACTTTCGTCCTCTTCCAGACCTGAAAGAAAAATGTAGGATTCCTCCAAGGTCTGAGAACATGAGCACTACATTAGAAAGAAAAGAGCTGCTGAAGGCTAAATGAGCTACTGGAAAAAGGAACCTGATAAAAATCATGGCTAAATCAGTAACTAACAGAAATAACCCAAGAAGTGGTTCTAATACAATGTTGATAATAGGATTAAAAGGCGACTCACTAAACAAAGTTAATATTGAAAACAATTCTTTTTTCAGTTTAATAATTTAAGGTGATGTTAGTAAGAAAATTTTAGAAGTTCAGTTTATTTTCCACTATTTATATACTTGCTTTACACATTTTGCATTTCTCTCAGCTTGGACAATGGAATTTATAATCAAATTTCACTTTCAAATCCTCAGTGCTTCAATGTTTGAACTAACAGGCTATGTTAGTTTAAAGACAACTTTTCCCTTAACATTTTTTTTTAATTCCTTGGAAACACTTCTGTAGCTTTTAGGTTTTATAAAAACGTTTTGAATTTTACAAATTTATATTTTGCGTTAACAGTTTCCCTGTAATGTGATAACTTAACAGAATACAGAATACTGCTAGATTTCTAACGTGAGGGATAGTAGGACAGGATTATATAAGATTCACCACCTCTATTCAACATGTACCACCATTTTGAGTGTTGCAATTTTATCCATCATACCAGGAAATTTCCTTAGAAGACAGAATGAAAAACTGTGACCATTTGGGGTTCAACTCATACCAGCGAGAGATTGTGTCAGCACCTGCCCTGTAACCCTGGATGCCTTATGTGCTCTGTTGCTGTAGCTCACTGCCCAGATACCAACAGCTAGCAGACAAGCATGCAGTTCCTTGAGGGCTGTGTGCTGTGCAGCCCTAGATCAGCAAACTGAGCCCAGCAGCTCGCCTACAACACAACAGCCCTACCCTGGTCTGCACCAGCCTTGGTTACTACTTGCAAGGTGACCCCCAACACACCCCCAGTCCTGATTTTCCCCAAAACCATCAGCCCCGAAGTGTCCAGTCCTCTCCTGGAACCCACAGAAGTAAAAAGGTTTGTTGTCCCTTTAAAGAGACAAAAACACTACTTATTATTTTAACTGGCATCAACAATCACCAATTCAAACACAGCACTGGAATAGTTTAAGATTAAAAGTAAAACAAGTTTATGTACTCAAAAGTGGTTTTATGTGAGTTCAAGTACAAGTAAATGAAAGTAACACACACTTTCTAGTGACTAAGATCTAACTCAACAAGCTACAGCCTTTGTTCCAGGTAGATTTCTTACCAATCTTTCCTCCTTCCAGCCAGGGCTCTCTCTTAGTCAGGAACTTCCACAAAAGTACAAGGTGGTGGTTTCCCTTGTCTTCCTAGGTGGAAGATGCCAAAATGGCTTTCTGTCTCTGCTTATCTGTCTCAAAATTCATTGACCCTGTTCCAAGAAGCATGAAGATCTCATCCTGTTCTTCCCATCCCCCTATGTAAATGGTGTGCCCACTGTTTTGATTCCACCATTCTTAATTTACATAGAAGACAGATAGCTGCCTTCTCTCCCGTCTGGGGAAAAAATTGTTTCCTTCCCTTTGTTTGGTCAGACTTTAAAACATAATATTACTGAGTATCCATAATTCCTCATGTAGTGTTCACAATGATCTTTGTCACCAGTTCACATATGATACTTTACAGAACCCATTTTATAAACAAACAGTGAGTTGGAGTATGCTGGGCTAGTCAGCTCAGCTGAAACTCACTGCTGAATACCAGGGAATCCCTTGCCATCTGGCATTGAGGTTCTCATAGGGTCACAACTCCCCCCTTACAAAACTGCAGGAGGGTTAGCCACAGGCTGACTCAGATGAAGCAGGTCAGAACCATCTTTCCTGGACAGAGCATCTCCCACATTTTCTCTCCCCACCCCATATAGAAAAAAATATATATTTGTCTCCTTTGCCTGTTAACAGTCTCCAAGATGTAATATCAGACAGTATCCATAATTTCACTTGCAGCGCTGTTACAAACATTACACAGTGTGTTATTAGTGTGTTATTAGATTTCAAATAATATATTACACGTCACCTTAAATAAATATCACAACACCAAAAGTGTGAGATGTAGTGAATATGTCAGGTCTGACGAGAGTTGCTGGCACAGAGTAGTGAACCACCACTGGGCCTCTATTTCACAGACAGGAACTGCTGCAAGAGAGAACCTAACAAACTAATGTAATGTTCCATGCATGCCATAAACTCTCTCTCTTAAATGCCAATAATCAAAATAGGGACAATATATACAAACTGATAACATATATATATGTATGTATACATTGTTTGATTTTTGGGGTTTGGGGAGTTTTTGTTTTTTTTTTAATAAAATGACAACTTGTCAGAAAGGACAACCTAGCTTAAAGGGCTTCATTCACCTCACTTAAATACTTACAAAATCAGACATAAAAATACAAAAGTGTCACAGCAAACTATTACTGAAAAACTGCTTACTGTCTCATTTTTACCATATAATTATAAAACAAATCAATTGGAATATAAATATTGTACTTACAGTGTATAGTATACAGAGCAGTATTAACAAATCATTGTCTATGAAATTTAAGTTTGTACTGACTTTGTTAGTGCTTTTTATGTAGCCTGTTGTAAAACTAGGCAAATATCTAAATGAGCTGATGTACCCCCTGGAAGACCTCCCAGTACCCCCAGGGGTACACGTACCCCTGTCTGAGAACCACTGTGCTAGTGCATGGCAGCAGCATGCAGATGGTCCCTTAGTGTGCAGCAGACTGGTGTGCTATAGATTCACATCCCAGTTTATCGTGCACTAAACTGAAATACAAACAAGCCCTCCTATTTACACTACAGCCTCCACTGTTGCACACCAGTGAAGAATTACAGGTCTGAATTTTCCTCACACTAACAGTAAAACATGGGATGGTGTGGAGTATATCTTTGAGCTATACAGTTTTTTCTTCCCTTTTCCTGTTGAGAGATCAGTTTCTGAAGTCAGCTGTATAGCGCCTGAAAGCTCCAGGCCATTGCTCCTTTAGAAATTCTTTTCTAGTGCTGCACGGATAAATAGTTAGGGAAAGAGACCAAAGGACTCAATGAGCATTGCTCAGTGAATCCACATATCAGTCTGAAGACCCTCACTATAATACATGACTGGCACACTGGGCAAAGACTGAGAATCCACTGTTTGTACCGATGGCCATGAACGGATTAATTTAGCATTCTGCAGCCAATATAGAGGTCATATTAGGGAACAGTCAAAGACACAATCAAAAGGCTTATAGCCAAGGAAACTATTTGCTGCTAGATTGAGTGCTACATGCTCAAAGTTTCTGTTTCTATCCTTTATATGCAGGGAGTATATAGGCAACATTTTAGAAAAAAATTGTGCTGTCAGTTCCCATTGTTGTGTATTAAAATGGGAGACCACCAGCTTGAAAAGTTACAATGTTTTTGGATTGAAATTTATCTATTATTGGTACATATGCTCCTGAAATTACTTTAATAGAAAGACTAGAAAATATATTTCTCTATTTTTCTCCAATTTGTTTACTTTATGCATGTGACAGCATTATGCATTTAATCAGTTCCACTATTTTGCTGATAGTCATTTGCATTACTAATGTCCTGATCTGGAGAGTTCACATGTGTACCTTTCTCTAGGCACTGCAGGAGAGCATTTACCAGTAACAGGACCAGGCTTAAAACTGAAGAGACCGCATCTGATGTATGAACAGCGAGAACAGAAAAGGGTGTTGGGATGGGCCCAAATATGGTTAATACTGTTCTTCAGTTTGCCCAAAAGACCCTTGTGGCCATAGCAAGAAAGCAGAAAGATCCCTTATAATTTCTTTTAAGCACTCTACTTGAAAAACCCTCTATGAGAAAAGTGACTTTGTTTAAGTTAGTCCAGTTTAAAAAAAAAATCAAACATCAAGTTGGTAGTATCCTTTTAAATATAAGCATTAACATAACTTCTTCCAGTGCTTTGAGCTCTCAGACTTTACAGTTAAGGTCAAATAGCACCTCCATGAGACACACAAGCTCCTACATATTTGCAAAAGATCAATTTTTTTCTCCAGTTCCACAGGCTTTTTATTTTGGGAAAATAAGTCTGCATTTGAAAGAAAAATCTGAAGTCTTGCCAGGAGCTTCCCTGTTTAGTAGCCACCAAACATCACTACAATCTAATTTAAACACCCTCTAGACATACTTGTAAGTGATGGAACTGCATCCCCATTTTCCAGCTTGCGTGCATTGTATTTCCACAAGGCCCGCAGGCTCAGCACAAATCCTGAGGGTTTTTCCAATTGAAATGTCACTCTTGGATTACAACACTCTTGCTGAGAAAGTAGGATGGAGCGAAGGAAGAGAACATTTAAAGTGTACTCCCACCTACACCTAATCTCAAGTAGCAACACAGTACTAAAAGGAGTGACAAAAACCAGAGCACTGGACTCTTGACTTAACAGTATTACCAATCCATCCTTAATTGTGTTAATTAACTCTTGTGTTAATTAACTCTTCAACCATTAAAAAACTTTAAATGTGCGGAGAGTTTCTTTAAATGCTTTGGCCATCTCTATGATCATCAGTGTATGGAATAATAGTTCGGATGAATGGTGAGTGGCCAATCTAGTACTGTACATCCGGGTTAGTAAATAGGCAGACAGCGGGTCAAATCCGGATGCCAGATGCCTTTTATTTACTTATTATAATCATCATCATTTTTGTATTATTTTCTCTGGAATCTGGACCTTGACAAAAATAATTAACTTTTTCTAATGTATATAATTAAGCTTGGTTTATGAAACACCAACAAAAATCCCACAAAATACACTGACTCTCAGTAAAACTATGTTAGGCCTCAATACTGCAAAGACAACTGAATGGGATGGACTTCTGTCCCCATGCAGAGCCCCACCAACTTCAAAGGGACTCTGCATAGATGCAGGGGTCCACAAGCATGTTTCTCTTTGCAGAATCAAGGCCTTAGAATTTAAAATGTGTTTATTTGAACTTGTATAGGTAGCTGCTCCCTACCATTCACAGCAGTTGGGTGCCTATGATCTGGGAAAACCCAGATTTACGGCTGCAGTAGCTTTCACAGTCTATTGGAAAAAACAATCCAACCCAATGGTGAAAATCAATGCACAGGAACTGATGAAGAAAGCAACAGTGGTTTCACCCATAACAATGATTAATTAACAAAAACCAAATCAAACCCCAACAACCCAACAGAGTTAAGGTTGTGATAGATCAATTTCAATGTCAGAGTTACAATTTTTTATTTTTAAAATCAAGCTTTTGAAAGTCAGGAAACTACAACAAAGGCTGGAACTTGATTTAACACTTCCAGACTTTCTGATATTTAGGTGTTTTTATTTAAAGAGTACCATCTGACAGAGTTCCAACTCAATTAAAAAAACCCCAAAAACTAAGGAACATTATATTGTTTTAAAATAACTACATATCTATTTACTTCCTTAAGTAGCTTAAAAGGACACCATCAATTTAGGCCTCAATCCTACAAACAAACACGTGCTTAACTTTAAAAATATGAGTAGTTCAATCAACTTCACTACAACACATATGCTTTAGAATCAGGGCCTTGAAAATAAACTTCTCTCTGAAAGAATTGCACCTACTATTGCTACAAGTAGCTCCTAATCTTACTATAAATAAAAAGATGTTATTTTTCCCCTCTATGTTGACATGTGCATGTGAAAGCATTTTTGTTTAGTTAATTTCCCTTTTTGTGTGACTCCCACACAGTAAAAGGAGAGAGAAAAACACTTAACACTAAACAAGCTCTTTTTGTACTGATTTTTTTTAAATCATATATAATAACTTCACATACAAATTAAGGAATATATAAGTCATCCCCCCTAGTCTGGGTTAAATAATGTGATCTATGTATAGACTGAGTAGGATTACATGAATTCATGCATAGCAGAAGTGAATGGAGGGATTACCCAGAAGGTAACCACTTCGATCAGGGAGAAAATGGAAGTTTCAGCAGAAGTTCTACTCCTGCAGAATTCAGAAACATTTCTAGGCAAGTATTTAGCCATTTCAGGAGTTTTATTAACTTTGCATGAACCCCAGTCCTAGTGGCTCTCTGGTCCTGCTATAAACCTGGCATGTTGAGAAAAAGACATCAGAGATTGTAAACTACAGAACCAGAGACTTTTGGTTTCATTGCCTCACTCTCCTCCTGCACAGCTAAAGGTCTGCATGAACCACAGCCAGGAATCCTATGAGATTTGTGAACACAGCGTGCTTGTAAAATATCATAGGTTTATTTCTTAAAAAAATATTTTTTTTAAACTTTCCTTGAAGCTTAAATTTGCAAACTTTTTCCAAACTATAAAAGGCTCTGCTCCAAAAGATATAGGAATATAATCATTGCTCTAGCTGGACTACTACAAGCATCACGTATTTCAGAAATAGATGCAAGAAGCCCTTAAGACAGTGCGCACAGAGACCATTTCTTCCTTACCTCATTGTCAGAAGTTGCCTCATGCCTTGAAGCATGAGGGTTTCTCTCTCTTCTGGTTTTCTTTATTTTTTACATCCTTCCTAAAATAACTCTGGTTGTTCTTGTCAGTCATACACATGTCCAATCCTTTTTTGAACCCTGCTTAACCGTTGTTCTCAATGAAATAGGGTAGGAATGCGTTCCAAAGGCTAATTTTGTGTGTTGTGAAAGTGTTTCCTTCTATCAGTTTTAAATTTGCTCCCTATCAGTTCAACTGAATGACTCTCATTCAGGTATTAGGAAAAAAGGTAAATAGAAATGTCTGATCTACCTTCTCTATACCATTTGTTCTTTTGTATACGTTTATCCTGTCCCCTCTTATTTACTTCCTCTCTAAAGCACAGCCCCAGTCTTTCCAATCTCTTTTATATTAAAGTTTATCCATACTTTGTCATTTTTGTCACCAATCTTTGATACCCCCACCACACACTTTTCACTATATTTCTTTTTAGCTGTGGTGACCAGATATGAAAACTATTCCAAGAGGGAACATACTGAGTGTCTTCAGAAAAGAGTAAAGGGGGATTTGATAGCAGACTTTAACTACCTGAAAGGGGGTTCCAAAGAGGATGGAGCTCAGCTGTTCTCAGTGGTGGCAGATGACAGAACAAGGAGCAATGGTCTCAAGCCGCAGTAGGGGAGGTCTAGGTTGGATATTAGGAAAAACTATTTGACTAGGAGGGTGGTGAAGCACTGGAATGGGTTACCTAGGGAGGTGATGGAATCTCCATCTTTAGAAGTTTTTAAGGCCTGGCTTGACAAAGCCCTGTCTAGGATGATTTATAGTTGGGGTTGGTCCTGGATTGAGCAGGGGGTTGGATTAGATGACCTCCTGAAGTCTCTTCCAACCTTAATCTTCTATGATTCTAGTGAGTTTCCCCCTCCACACTTTCTATCCCAGTGCTGAGGCATCCCAACATTTTCTTTACTTTCTTGACTGCAAATGCATATTAAGCAGAGGTTTGCATTCAACTGTTCACAATGAGATAGCCAGAAAACCTAGGTGTCATGAGGACAACAGACTAAGCCAAATTTTAAGTATCTAAACCATACTTTTTCACATATGACATTTCACAAAGAAACAACATTTTAAATTTTTCTTCAAATAAATTCTAACTGATTTTTTAGGCTCATCTCTTACAGACCTGTACAATTCACCCCCAAGTTTTAAAAAAGCCCTTAGTGGGCAGAAGGCAATTTGAGGAGCTTCAGATAGACTGGTTTGGTTTGGCAAACAAAAGTTTACAATTAGGTTTATAATGGAAAGCTAGTAACAAACAATTGTGGACTTGATATTGTAATTTTTAAAAAAATCCTGAGAGTTGGTAAGTGTATACTCTGCTCTAAGGAGGTTTACAGCTTAAGAGTTGGTTTTTTCTTTCAGAAATTCAGAGAACAGATTTTTCAGATATGTTTTTAGGAGACAACTTTCAAAACATGCTTTAAAAAAAAAAAAGTTAAAAATAGGGATAAGAGACAGCCAGTATTATTGTGTTATAAACCGTACTGTGTATACACAGCTGTAGAACATAGTCCAATTACTCATATTAGAGCACTACATAATTTTGAATGTCAAATGAATATCAAGATGAAAGGTTTGAGTACAGTTTAACTATCATTCACCTAGGCTTTGTTCTGCAGTTAAGAACTATGCAAATGAGTAAGGGGAGGGGAAAAGGTTAGAAGAAACTTGTATTTAAACAAAAGAGTAGACAGTTTAATACATGAAACCATGTTATTTACCTGCATATTAGCCTCTTAATGAAGGACAGCACTGCTGCCAGGCAAGTACAAATTTTAAAGAGCCGGAACTGTGTGATGGCCATTGCGAGAGACTTTGCCTGTAAAAAAACAAAAACAAAAAAACAACAAAATAAAAATATCCCAGATGCATAATACATCTTTATATAGCTTTTAGGCCTTACCCATGAGCTTCTCACTTACCCATGAGCAAATCAAGAGTAACACCACTGAAGACAATGGAGTTACACCAGTGAGGGGAGAGTCAATGCACTATACACACTATGTACATACTATTTGTCATCCATTATGACATTGTATTGACTTTGTAGTAGTTATATAACAAGTCCTTCAAATATATAAACAGAAGAAAGACAAAAAAGGTGGGGCCCACGGTACTCAGGCAAACAAAGAATATATATATAAAAGAATATAATCACATAAGTATGAGTGAACATATTTGTCAGTTTTCTGTCAGTTTAAAAATAACTGTACTATAAATATATATTGGTTGTATAGACTTAGATATGATTATTATTGCTACAGGTAGCTGCAGCCAAAACATGTAACTGGTTGCTCACACAGTTCCTATAAACTGCAATAGGGACTCTAATCACAGAAGTTGGCCCTTAGAGAGCATGATGTCACTTTGAGCAATTGACTTTATCATCATAAGAACAAACGATCCTAACAGGCCCCCCATTTACACTACAGACATGGATGTCCCTCTGGTAACTGCACTGTTAAAATATGTATTGTGGACAAGATTGTGCTGTAACCAAGTCATGTAACTGGGCTAGAGCCTTGGCATTGGCTAAAACAGTTTAAAACACCTCAGAAACCGTCACTTCTCAGAAATAGTACTAATGTAAGGGGGTTCTAGTCTCTCCAAAACCTCGAGACAGAGTATTCTAAATTGATCCTAACAAATCTCTTTTCAGGAGTCGCAGAATTTGAATTGGAATGAGCCACTACAACTCTGGGTATATGAGTATTCCCTAGATCCCTCCACTCCCCCCCCCCCCCCCCCAAAATATTTTTCTGAAGAAAAACAAACTCAGGCCACACTGAAAAAAAAAGCCACAAAAGATTTTATAAAACACAAACACATACTACGTAATTTGCTTTGGAAGCATATTTAGTCCTCAAAACAGAAAACAGTACACACGTGGTCCACGATTAAAAGCTTGTAATTCGTCTTCTAACTAGTTATGTCCATCATTTTACTGTATCTGCCCTAGTTACCAGTACGCTATTACAGAAGAACGTCCATACTGGGTCAGACCAAGGGTCCATCCAGCCAAGTATCCTGTCTTCTGATACCGGCCAATGCCAGATGCTTCAGAAAGAATGAACAGAAGAGATAATCACCAAGTGATCCATCCCCTGTCACCCATTGCCAGCTTCTGGCAAACAGAGCTTTCTCAGCATACAGCCTACCACCATATTTTGGCCTACCCAATCCAAATGTGTGTAAAAAACGTGACTGAAGCTGAGCTGGGTGGACAGGTCTTTTAAAAATTAACACCACCCGCAATGCAACTGTCCTGTCTTTTGTTATTTTCCTTAAACAATTCTCCATAATTTTATGCAATCAATTGTGGCCTCTTCCAAACAAACACATTTGGGGTTGAAATTTAGATCTGCAGCTTTAATTGCTAATAAACAAGCAACAAAAACTCAGGATTATAGCTCAGTTTCTTCTTCTGTTCAAGTTTCACTTTAATGGACCTTTTATAATTAGGATCAGTCAACTTGCACGTACTTGACATCGAAGAACCCTCAAAGGAAGGAAAATGGCATGTAATCTTCTTCTGCTTGTACTGGTGAGGATCTGCCAGACAGAGAGGTATCCTGACCCAGGAAGCTTCTATCCAGGCCCTGGTACTGACTTGCTGGGAAAGTCACCTGCATGTCCCTGCCAAAGAAAGCCAGGTGGGAGAACCACTTGGCATAAGAGGTGTCCATTTGTGGAGATAAGAGGTGGCTTGTCTGCATAGCATCCAGAAGCACGAAGACTTCACTGACAGGATGCACATGGAGATGTCTGGGATGGAGGATTCTACATGTGAAAAAAGTAGATTCAGAGGAGAAGCCCTACTCTCTGGGGAGGAGACTGGCTGCTTGCCACCCTGGGTCCCCTGTCCATTGAGATCAAGAACCAGTATTCTATACTAGTAACAGGAGTTGAGGAGCAGACCCCAATGGTTGAAGAGGAACCACTTGCTCCCAAAGGCAGGGAGACTCATGAACAGCAGACACGTGGTGGTGGTTGGGGATCCCCTTCTGCGGGGGATGGAGGCATCCATCTACCGACCTGAGATGATATTCTGCCTACCTGGAGTCCGCATCCAAGATGTTACTGAAAGGTTGCTGAGCTCATTTATCCCTCTGACCACCACCTCATGCTGCTCATCCATGTGGGCACTAATGGTACTGCCAGGTATGACCTGAGCAGATTAGAAATGACTACAGAGCTTTGGGAGCAAGGATGAAGGAATTAGGGTGGAAGGCTGAGTCCTTGCCCATCCTCCCAGTTGAGGATAAGGACATGTGCATCCTGGAGATAAATGCACGGCTGCGTAGATACAGAAGGGGAGGGCAGCATAGCCTCGCAGTGGAAGAAGTTAGATACGAGGAATGTGGAGAAATTTAGGACATAAGAGAGCAACTGTCTACACCATGCTAAAAAGGCTTTTTTTTTTTTTTGAAATGGTGGAGGAGTTTTATTTCATATATTACTAACCTGATTTCCTTCTTTGAAAAAATAACAAATTTTTAGATAAGGAGAATGGAGGCCTATCTTATGAGAGGAGACTGATCTTGTCCTGTTTAGTCAGCAAAAAGAAGGCTAAGAGGAGATATGATTGCTCTCTATAAATACATTAGCAGGATAAATACCAGTGAGGGTGAAGAGCGATTTAAGCTTACGGACAATGCCTGTCATTACATTACCATCTAAGAGACTGTCAAACAAAGAGGGGGTGATTCCTTCTTAAACCTCTCTCCAGGAAAAGGGATGTTCTTAAAATGAAAGCCTTAATACTTTCTCTGTTTTTCCCTTATTTTCTTTATTAATAATAAAAGTTTAAAAAATTTTAATGGTGTATTTGCCATGGTGCTAAGCAGGTCTCTGTATACCAAACCTTATTTAACATAATTTAATGTGGGACAGTAGCTGGGTTATATCAACACCTTTGGCCAGTTTATTCCATTGAAATTAGTACAGCAGCTCTCAAACATTTATGACTAATCCTTTTGGAAGTGTGTTATATTTTCTAGCGAAGCAAAAAAACCTCATGTTTGGAAAAAGAGAATTTGCATAAAGGCTTATATTTGCATTTTTGTTTAAGTTCAACCATACACCGTTATTTGTTGTGACCTGTAATGACGTGAGGAATCTGTTTGTAAAATATAGTAATTTTGGTTGATATTTTGAAGTTGTTCTTATGAAAAGTACTGTATTGTAGAATGCCTCTATGTCTGTTCACCACTGTTGACAAGCCTGTAAGCACACCTGTCCCTGACTAGATACAGCGAAGAGTAGTTAATCTTAATGACTGTAGTCTGACCAGTCAGTAGTATGCTAAAGTTGGTTGGACTGGGGAGAAGCCACTTCCTTCAGCTTGTCTGTATGGGGTTCAGATTTGGAGAGTGAAAAATTACCAACAGCAGGACAAAGGAACCAGGTATTGAGATACATAAACTTGAGGGACTTGGAGCCACTCAGGTAGCTTGGGTCAGGAGGGATGCAGAGACAGGAATGCTTTTGTAGCAGGGGAGGTTTGGTTTAGCTGTGGGACTAACCAAGGTCAAAGCAAGCTGACTGGGGTGTGGGGTGGGAAGAGATAGAATGATGGAAATGACAAGCCATGTGCTGCAGCTGAAGGACGGCTCCAGAAGACTCTGACCTCCAGCCCAAAGAATGCTCTGGAGTAGTGAGGAAAACAAGTCAGGGAAATATATGTAGGGTTTACTATTTTTGTATAAATCTCTGTATTTCTCATACAACTAAGTAAGAGAAATTGTGATTCAGAATCTGCTTGTGTATTGTATGTGACACCTATCACATGCCCTTGAAGAGTTAATGGGTAGTCCCAGAACACCCGCACAACTGGAGTTCTGGGGAAAGTGTATTGAATCTACAAGGGAACCTGAGGGGTCAGCACAGGTAACAGGGGCTAAACAGTGGGACTGGGAGGACCCAACTCTCAGGAAGGCGTGCTAGACAGATGATCTGCACCTTGAGTGTGTGACCAGGGGGGACCCCAAAACAGGGCCAGTACCTGGATTCAGTTCAAACTCCATGATTTTAAAACACACAGGACCCAATCTGGTGAGTAGCCAAGAGTGGGCACTTGACTAGATCTGCGACATGACATCAAACAGAGAATTTGAGCTATATAAATAGTTTCTAAAACAATCAGCTACAGTTAGACTAACAACTTCTCTAAATCAACTCCTGGTAAGAAGAGAAAAAGCCTTGTGATGCCTCCTTCAAACCATTAAAGAGCAAAGAACAGCTGAAATTTAAGCCTCTTTTCCTAGATTAAAGCTTTGAACGCAAGGAATATCTATTAAAACTCACAGCACTACATGAAATGATCCAATACTGTACTTAGGATGACTGAAACCTACAGTAACAATAAAGATGCCAAGTGAGACACAACATAAAGACATTCAGAAATACCAAATCCCTTAGGAACTTATGTTCAGCTGCCAGATGAATGGCATGATTGACATGACAAATTGTTCGTAGTGTTATATAAACATTGTGAGGTGCTTGCAGTATGATTTTGGATCCAATCGAAATAAAAATATGCATGGCCTTTTGAAACTTATAGGCTCCAGAAGGCCATGTATGTTGGTTCAGCAGTGGACAAGCCTTTCTGAGGAAAAGGTCTGTCCATTGCTAAAGAGCAGACATGGGACACTAAAGTACAAACAAAAGATAGGTCAGACTAGTGAGCTGCAGTACAGGAGAAGTGGTGCTCCGGAAGAACCTCATACTTCATTTATGGGCTTCATCTCAACTCCCTATACTGAACTTGTCCGCTTCCCTATCAACAGGGACACCACAGCCCAAGAGATCGAAAGGTCCTAGAGGGAAACAGAAGGTGGGGGGAGAGTGCCTTTTGCTTCAACGGTGGCCTGGAACAGGTCTCTTTTCCACAATCCGGGGAGGTGTTGGGCCACCTCCATCTCCATTGTTTTTGAGGGAGATGTGACGCTGACAGACCGGCTCAAGCCAAAGGCCAATTCGCTTGTGTATGAATATGAAAAAAAGTGTTAAGTGTATTATTATGTATTCAGGAAAAATCAATTGTGTCAAATAATGTTCAAAAGAGATGCTAGTTGTATTGTTTTCACTAGTCTATATCCTGTTGTTTACTATACATGACATTTACATTATGTATGCCCTAGTAATTAAATAACCCTAGATCAAAAGGTATGTTAATGTAAGAGTATATTTAATTAAAAGTAATGGAATGTTACTTGTATTGTTTTTACTTATCTATTTCTATTATAATTAAGGCTAAGTTTATGTCACAGAGGTCTCGAAAAATCACAGATGCTGTGACTTCCAAAGGCCTTCATGACATTTTCTGCTTCTGTCCCTGGGGCATCAGCCAGCGGGTCCCTGAAAGGTTTGCAGTGGCAGGTGACAGCCTCCTCAGAGTCTCCCTGCAGGGTTTCAGCAACAGCCTCCTCAGGGGGCCCTCCTCAGGGTTCCAGCAACTGGGGACAGCTGAGCGGGGGAAACTCTGCAGCTCCCAGCCACCACAGGGGCAGGGGAAACTATGGAGCCGCAGCAGCAGAAGTCACAGACAGGCCACGGCTTCTGTGAATTTTTGTTTATTGCCCGTGACTTTTACTAAAAATAGCCATGATAAAATCTTAGCCTTAGTGATAATGTAATGGCAGGCATTTATATTATGTATATCACTGTAACTCAAATACCCATCAAATGCAAATGGAGCCTTGGAAGTGTGAATGAAGAAGAGTGTTAACTTCAAAACAAAGACCATTGTGTTCAACAATGGGAATTCACAGACTCAGTTTGCATTTCCTACTCATCATCAAAGGAAAGCCCACATGGGTAAAGACATTGTTCAGATTCTTCTCCAGAAAACAATCTATAAATACTGATTCAAGGGATGGTCCTGTACCCCTGGACTGTTTGGATTCTAACAGGGTAGAATAACTGAACAAGAAGATGGAGATTCTCAGAATTACTCTGGGTACTACTGAAGAGACCTTTGGGAAACTGGCAAATTACTATCTCTCCGCTATCATTTTGGACTTACAAACTTTGACTCACCTGATATTATATTTTACCTGCTTTAGCTCTCGATGACTCTCATTCTTTTTCTTAGCTAAAATCTTTAGTTGGTTTACTAGAGAATTGGCTCCCAGCATTGTCTTTGGTGAGAGATCCAAAGTATCAATTGATTTGAGATAACTGGCTGATCCTTTGGGATTGGGAGTAACCTGAGTAGTGTGACCGTTATCACTAAAATCAGTCTGTCTGGGTGGTGGGATAGGCTGAGGTGCCTAAGGGGACTGTTTGTGGCTCCATGGTAAAACTGATAAAGTAATACAGACTGCACATTTGTTACTGGCTTGGTGAAATGTAACAAAATATAACACCAGTTTGGGATGTCTGGCCTTGTTTTCTGACAGTCTCCCCTGAAATAGATATTCACAGTTGTGAGCCATTCCAGACAGCCTAACAAGAGGGACAGAATATATGCTTGTGCTATTCTTGCATATTTCCCTAGTCTGCTAGGGAAAGCCGTTTTAGGGCCTTTAATGAACCAGAAGAGAAGCTGAGTAATAGGAAAGTGTACCAACAGTGTCTGAGGAGAGTGGAAGTTTGTGCTGGACAAAGGGGAAGGTCTGTATTGAAAGAAAAGTTATGATTCAGAAAGAAGAGGTGAAGTAACAGGGATGATAGAAGTAGTTTTAATGAGTAAGGTAAAGCAGAAAATAGAATATAGAGATACACTGATTATGAAGTGTTGGAAAAAACTGTAAATGTAAGAAGTGGTTAGTTTAATGACAGAATTAGAAACCGCCCTCTACCTGAAATCCCAACAGTGAAGAACTAATGTTCACCTGAGATCCATACAGAGATGCTTTGTCTTCCATCTTACTGACGGGCTTCAACTGACATTTACTGTCTATTGGCCAGTTGGGAGGAAGGTACTGAAGCAGCTCTGGTTGTCCAGCCTCCCCAGATTGTCACAGAGAATTTCAGGTATTTCCACCAATCCCTAGGACACATGGTGCAGAACGCAGAACTGTTGGGTGCAGCCATTTCTTCAAAGGCTTAGCTTTAGTTAATATTATTGCATTTTTATTACAAACAATCAGATATATCTGCAGATTAGAATGTTTTTGCTTTTAACGCCTCAATATTATTACCACATGTGGAGGGTGGGATTGGCATGCACCTACAACACCGCACCAACACTACCTAAGGTATAATATATTGCTCTATTTAGGTCCCCTCCAGCCTCTGCCCCCTTCCCCACAAAAAGAAGTCACACTTTAGAAAGGTTTCCGAAACTTGACTAGTAAGCCAACCTCTCTCTTCTCTTACTGAATTGTTTTGGATTTGTACAGATATTAAATCAGGGCTGTGAAGCCCCTTTAATATCCCTTGCTCAATGATAGCCACTGAAAAGGCCACCCTGTGTAGAGCATCCTCAAGTCGTGTCATTGCCACACGTTGATATACCTCATTATACTTTTAACTGTTTGGACGACATTACTAGCTATTCTCTCCCTTGACAACCCCCAATTTGTCTGTTCTACTTCCTTCCCAAAAAGTGTAATGTTAACATTTCAAAATTGTAGTGGGGGCTTTTTTGTATAGCTATACACAACCTTTGCATCACTTTCTGCTTGAAAGGAGAGACTGAGAGCACTGCCAAGATACAAAGACAACAGTTGTGTCAGAACTGATCGTGTTCCAAATGAGCCACTGGAAAACAGAAGACCTTAATATTCTTTTGTTTTCCTCTTTTCCCATTCATTTTTCATTCCAATCACCATTCCTAGTTACAATAACCCCCATTCCCTCAGCAGCTGTAAGAGCCAAACCAATGCAGAGTTCTAGCAACAGAAACTACGGACAGCTAACTATTATTACTGCAGGAAAGTGAAGGCTAACATGATGAGAAACATTAAAATGGTATTTCTGACAGTGACTTTATACTGCCAATTAGATTTTTTCAAAAAAGTCCCTCAATATCACCATGCACTGTAATACATTTTTGTATAACAAAGCTGACTCCTGGGTTATATTTGATTAGTAAGGGCTGGTACTTTAGTCAGGCATCCCATTCAGGTACAGCCTGCAGGTGCACATAACAGGGAAATGCTTGCTTACTTGCTCTTGGTGGGGAGGCTGCTTGCCAATCAGTTTGTGTAGATGGAAAAACAGCAGGTGTTAAAAGCCCTGGGTTATTTATAGAATTTCCTTTAAACTACTTGTTTGATGCATTTTCTTGCAGTGTAACAATGGAAATTCTTCCCTTCTGAAACTGTTCTATGGATTCATATGCTCAAGCAGCATTAACTATGATGTTTCCTGTCTTGAATATATATTTAGTTTTTATATAATTTCAGGCAAATTAGGGGAGTTAGAAAGTGCTCATTCTCCTTTCCAAGAAGAGGGGAAGAGATTTAGAGTTTATCAGACACCTACTAGATAGAGCAATATGATGGGACAGCTCCATGGTAGGAGGAATCCTCGTATCTTAACGTTGCTTAGTAGCAGTGGGAAGAGTGAAGAGAATTGATCTTGTGGTTAGAGCACTGGATTGGGACTCAAGAGGTCTGGATTTAGTTCCCTGTAAGTATGCGGGACTCACGCCTGCAGTGCCTCCTGCTGGTCATCTCAGGGAATTAGCTTTTTCCAGCACAGAGCGCCCTCTGCTGGCCGGTGTCTCGCTATCTGCTGGCCCCGCGTCCCTCCCGGACCCCGGTGCCCTTTTATCTGAGGTGCTGCCCCGTGGCAATACCCCCACACTCTGCCTATGGGTCTCCCCTCACTGGGGAACCCCAACCCTCTAACCCCCACCTTGCCTCAGTCTGGGCTACTGCCAGTCAGCATCAAGCCCCGGCTCTCTAAGGCAGACTACAGTGTAAAAGCCACTCATCATAGGCAAGGGGGTTCAGACCTGCTGCCTTCCTCTACCTCCCCGTACCTCTACGGGTCTTGGACCAGGCCCTGCAGCCTGGGGAGTTGCCAGCCTGGAGCTCCCCTGCTCCTCTGGCTTTCCCCAGCCCTGCTTCACTTCGAGTACCCTTTCTGCAGGCAGCCAGGCCCTGCTCTCTCCCAGCCTGGAGAGAGACTCCTGTTGGCCTCTGGCTCACAGCCTTTTTATACAGGCCTGATTGGGGCATGGCCCAGCTGTGGCTGCTCTGCCAATCAGCCCAGCTTTTCCCCTGCCCCAGCCCTCTTCCAGGGCTTTTTAAGCTCTTCAGGGCAGGAGTGGGGTAACCATCTCGCTACATTCCCATACAGCAACTCCTCACTTAAAGTTGTCCCGGTTAACATTGTTCATTATTAGGTTGCTGATCTATTAGAGAACATACTCGTTTAAAGTCGGGCAATGTTCCATTGTAAAGTTGTTTGGCTTGCCCCATTCAGCGCACCTGGTGCTCCTGCCGTGGAGCCTGGTCTGGGGCTTGCCTGCTTCCCAGCTGGAATGCCAGGCAGGTGGAGTGAGGTAAGCCTGCATCAGGAGTGCCAGATGGGAGGAGGGGGGCAAGCCCCCGGGCCCTGACCTCACTACGCCCCTGCCTCAACCAAGCTTCACAATCACCATTGGTGTGTACAGTATTTAATTGTTTAAAATTATTTAAATTTTATACTGTGTATGTATACAATGTCTTGTGTCTGGCAAAAAAATTCCCTGGAATTTAACCCTCGCCCTCCCTCCCCCTCCTTAACATTAATTCTTATGGGGAAATTGGAGTCACTTAACATCATTTCACTTAAAGTAGCATTTTTCAGGAACATAACTACAATGTAAGTGAGGAGTTACTGTATTTGTCAGTTTTCTTGTGTAACCATGGGCAAGCCACTTAATCTCTGTGCCTGGGTTCCTCATCTGTAAAATGGGGATAATATTTTCCCCCTCTTTGTCTTGTCTATTTAGATTACAAATTTTTTGGGAAAGGGACTGGTTTTTTTCTGTGTGTATATTTGGCACTTAGCACATTGAAGTCCCAATTTTAACTGGGGCCTTCAAGTATTGTTGTAATACATATAATAGCTCTCATCTGGACAGTGGCTCCCATATATTTTATATCGGTCAACATTTTCACAGCATGATCCACATCTCAATAGATGATCTTGTATATCACCTTTCTACTTTCATGATCACTAGGGCCACCTCTCCTCCCATTGGTGATCAAATAGCAGCAGTGACGTAACTACATCAATTGCTTACATAGCAAAGTAGTATTAGGCAACATTTGATGTACTAGGCTTCTTTCACTGTGAGTTATTAGTTGGAAAAAAGAGTCGGCTGTACGTGATCAGCCAGCTCTCTATAGACAGACACGTTGCTGGGCTAGTAGGTTTAGTCCTCTGGATGTTACAGTAGGTGTCCAGGGAAGAGTGTCCCTAGATATTTAAGTGTCTAAAAAAGGACTGATGAAATACGTTAGATAAATATAGTATTGAATGAATACGTTGAAGGAAGAATGGAGAGAACACAATGTAGAGATATTACATAAATATGAGGGCAAAAGAAAAGACAAGACGACAGTGAAGACTGCAGAGCTATACAGTATACTGACCTCTACAGTAAAGGAGAGAAATGGAGCCAGGAAGGGAAAGATAGTAGGACAGCAGTGGAAGAGCCAAAGTTAAACAAACATTAAATAGAAAGTTCACTGACAGAAGTAAACCCAGTACAAAAATTGGTCAAAACTGTTTCTTTACTTGGCTTGGGAGTCATGACATCTCACTTAGTTTTCATCATGGCTAATAGAGGCAAGTAAGTTTTCCAAGCCCAATTTCTCTCAGGTTACTATACTTGTTGGCCCTATTGTAGCCAACTTAGCTGCTGTAATACATATTTGGTTCATGAAAGGAAGTCAACTGATAGGACAGGAATTACTGCATATTGAATATGTGGCTGCCCAAAACAAGCACTTCCTCTTATCACATGCACTTTTTCTACATTATTTCAAGGATGAGGCAGAGCAATGCTGAGAATCTGTCAAGTCACAGCTTTTATGGTTACATCTACCAATCTGCCTTGATGGAGGCTTAATTAATGTTTGTCAAGTGCTTTAGAATGCCTAGGTAGTAGGTAATAATTCTACTACAGCAGAATCTCAGAGTGTGTCTGTGTGTAGTTTTTTATATCTATAAATAAAACTACTAAAAGAATAAAGGAAAAGTTAAAAAAAAGATTTGACAAGGTAAGGAAATGGTTTCTGTGCTGGTTTCATTTAAATTAGGATGGTTAAAAGCAGAATTTTATTTCTGCATAGTAAAGTTTCAAATTTGTATTAAGTCAATGTTCAGTTGTAAATTTTTGAAGGAACAACCATAACACTTTGTTCAGAGGTACGAACAATTTCCAAAGTATTCGTAACTCTGAGGTTCTTCAGTCATTGTTTAAAAAGTCACCATAATTGTACACCTTCTCCTGCAGCTGCCCTAAATGCAAAGTGGTTAACTAAAGCGTGATTAATTATGCAAAAGAAAACCACCTAAACTAAACTGCATAGGGTGGGTTTGGTTCCAGGGAAAAATTTTTCCCCAGACAAGAGACTCTCTCTCTCTCTCTACACACACACACACACACACACACACACACACAGTTTCAAACAAACTGTTTAATCCTGTAAACAGAAATGATGATTGTGAAGCTTGGTTAAGGTTGTGGAGTCAGAGGGTGGGATATTTCCCAGGGAATGCCTTAACTGCTAAATGATGAACTAGCACTCGGCTGAGTCCTCAAGGGTTAACATATTGTCGTTAATGTAGCCTCACACTACAAGGCAGCACAAATGGAGGGAGGAGACACAGCATGGCAGAGAGATACAGTCACACACACACACACACCCCATGTGTGAGAGAGAGAGACGCACATTGCCCCTGTAAGTACGCAGACCCCACTCTAAGTACACTGCCTTTTTAAGTAGATCAGCAAGTTGACAGCAGCGGCTGCCAGCAAGCTCCCTCCATCTTGAGCCCTGTTGTCCCCCCTGCCTCCTCCTGCTCTGTGGAGATGGGGTACAGGAGCAGGGGGACACCCTGATATTAGTACCCCTCTTCTCGCCCCCTCCCCCGCACAGCAAGCAGGAGGCTCCCGGGAGCAGCTCCAAGGCAGAGGGCGGGAGCAGCACACAGCAGTGCGGGGAGGGACAGCTGAACTGCCCAGCAATTGATAGCCTGCTGGGTGGCTGCCACACAGGGAACTTAGCGTAGCTGATGGGGAGGCGCCGGTCCATCCTGGTTCCAAGCCCCCACCAGCTAGCTCCAACGGGCTGCTCTTTCTGCAAGAAAGCATCTGGTGGCCCAGATCTGGCCCACAATCCACTTATTGACTACCTCTGGACTCAACAGAACAAGTTCTGCCAGAATCACCTTGGACTACTCACTCAAATTCTTCGTCTCAGTTTCCTCATCTGGAAAAAAAGGAAAAAATAGTTCTGCGACCCAGGAAGCCCTTCAATGCCAACTTGCAGAGGGGCCACCTTACCATAATTCTCATCAGGTCTCACTCATTGCTTCAATTTGCTGTTGTCATAATCTGGATCTAAAAGGTGTTGTGTTAGGTGTCTTATGAAAACTGGTAATACACTAGTCATTATTATTGTGTGACAGGTGGTGTATAAAGAATCAGATGTGTGCTGGAAATCTGTTTTTAAAATGTGTTTGGCAGACAGTGCCTATGCACAGCCTGTCCTAGACAAAGGAATGTTGGTTCACAGGCCTGATTGTGTCTCCAACGTAAATTAAGGAAGGGGACACCAAAGACAATGAAAAGCACATTTACAGGCAAGGTAATCAAAACCATCAGGTGAGCAAGTGGGAAAAGACAACCCCTTAAACTCAGATGGGTGATGGAGATTGCACCCACAGGATGCCTCGTGAAACAGGGACAATGCATTTTGGGAGATATAACTCAAGGCAAAGGCCATTTTGGTATCTATCACTGAAGGGACAGCACCCTTCAAGCCTATGAAAGTTGGGCCCCGTGGTCTGGAGGGCTAAGGATGCTGATAACTTCATGTAAATAAAGAAACTGCTTAGGCAAAAATCATAACTTGCTAGAATTAAGTTTTAGTCACTAGAAAACGTGGTTTGTTTTATTTGTAATTTTTCCTCTCTCTTACACTCTTACCTGAAATCACTTAAACCAGTGTTTTGTTTATTATTATTCTTACAAAGCCATCTCACTATGGTTGTATTAAGCTGAAGTGTGGATCTCCAACCAAAATAACAGGGTGGCGTATATTCTGTCTCTTTGGAGACAATGAACTTGGATAACTTCTGTGAGGGTCCAGTAAGAAGGACTGGACACTGCAGGGGAGACGATTTTGGGGAGACTTGGGATTGGAACGGCTGTTGATTTCATTCGGCAAGGAATAACTAGGCTGGTGGAAGGCACGGTAAGCCCATTGTGCTGTGAGCATGCTGTCGGTGCCAGGACTTTGAGACAAAGCTACACAGCACAGAACCACCCAGGATTACAGGGCAGGTAGTAACACAACTGGTCCAGATGTTGTGACACTTTGGGACACTTTCATCCCTTCTGCCTGCTATTGTTGAACATTGTAAATACTCTAGGACAGGAACTGCTATCTTGTACATTGCTAATTATACTGACAATCTAGAAGACAAAAATATTTTTAAAAATAAATGATAAGTCACTGAAACATCTAAAAATAGTAGTAGTTACCTTAGTCTCCAAACTTTTTACGCCCAAGATCACTTTTTGAATTTAAGAGCAACCCAGGATCTACCCCGCCACTTCTCTGAAGCCCCGCCCTGTTCACTACATCCCCACCTCTCTCCGTTGTCCGCTGTCCCCCAACCTCATTCACTTTCACCGGGCTGGGGCAGGGGATTGGGATTTGGGAGGGGGTGTGAGCTCTGAGCTGAGCCTGGGGAAGGGGCTTGGGGTGCAGGAGGGGGTGAGGGGTGCAAGCTCTGGGAGCGAGTTTGGGTGCAGGAGGGGGCTCTGGGCTGCGGCAGTGTGTTGGCGTGTAGGAGGGGGTATGGAGTGCTGGCTCCGGAAGGGGGCTCAGGGCTGGGGCATGGGGTGCAAGAGGGGGCTTGGGGTGCTGGCTCCAGAAGGCACTGGGGTGCAGGCTCCCACCAGGGGGCACTTACTCCCGAGCGACAGCGCAGCAGAGCTAAGGCAGGCTCCCTCCCTGTCCCAGCCCCACTCAGGCACATAGGCATCTCCTCCCCATCACGAGCCAGGCCACCCCACACCCTGACAGCCAGTAGTGCATCACATGGCTCTCAGAAGGGGCCAACGTGCCCCTTGGGGTGGGTGGGCAGGCACGTGGCTTCACATGCTGCCCCTCTCTGCAGACACCGCCCCCTGCAGCTCCCATTGGCAACAGTTTCCTGTTCCTGGCCAGTGGGAGCTGTTCTTGCAGGCAGGCACAGCACATGGAGACCCCTGCTCTCCCCTTCCTCTCCCGCAAGGGCATGCTGGTTGCTTCCAGGAGCAGCCTGGGGCCGGGGAAGGCAGCCCCATTGCAGCCAGAGATCGCGATCGACTGGGAGAGTCTCCAGGATCAACCAGTCAATCACGATCGACGGGTTGGTGACCACTGCCTTAAAAAAAAAAAAAAAAAAAAAAGTCTGGCAGGATAAATATATTAATATTTTTAAGCACATGGAGATTTCTGGATAGAAAATACCATATAATTTCTAAGTACTAACAACATATCAGAGCCACATGAAATACCAGTCTACAACTGCAACAGCATCCTATATAGAAGTCCATCATTCTTCAGAACAATGGCACAGTTTCATTATGGGAATATTGCTATAGAGGGGTATAGCTTTTTCAGGAAGGACAGAAGGGGAAAAATGGAGGCACTGCTGCATTATACATCAATAATCCATTCACTTATTCTAAGGCCCACAAGAAGGTGAAAGGCATACCAGATGAAAGTCTCTGGGTGAAGCCAGAAGGGGGAAAAACATCATGGTGGGAGTCTACTACAGAACTCCAAATCAGGAGGAGGAGGTGGATAAGGAATTTCTAAAACAAATATCAGAAATATCCACAACACAAGACCTGGAAGTAATGGGGGACTTCAGCTACCCAGACATCTGTTGGAAAAATAATACACAAAACATCTTCAATGAATTCTTGGAATAGATTGGGGACAATTTTTTGTTTCAAACGGGGGACGAAGTAACGAGACACTATTTTAGAATTAATTCTGACTAACAAGAAGGAATTGATTGCAGATCTGAAGATTGAAGGAAACTTGGGTGAAACTGATCATGAAATGAAAGACCTTGTGATTCTAAGGAAAGGAAGGACTGAGAGCAGAAGTGGATTTAAAAAGAAAACTAACTTTAACAACTGGTATGAAGATTCCATGGGAAAAAGGAGTTCAGGAGAGCTGGCAGTTTCTCAGAGAGACAATATAAAAGGCACAACAGTGCACTATCCCAATGAAAAGGAAGAATAGAACAAGACCAATATGGCTGCATCGGGGGGCTCTTTGATGACCTGAAAATCAAGAAGGAGCCCTACAAAAAATGGAAACATGGACAAATTGCTAAGAGTGACCATAAATGAATAGCACAAGAAAGTAAGCACAAAATCTGAAAGGCTAAGGCATAAAATGAATTACATCTATCCGGGGACATGAAAGGCAACAAGAAGTGATATGAATGCATTAGGAGCAAGAGAAAAATGAAAGAAAGTGAAGGTCCATTACTTAGCAGGAAAGGAGAGCTTATAATGGATGACACCAAGACAGCAGAGGTGTTGAATTTCTATTTTACTTCCTTCTTCACCAAAAAGATTAACACAATTAATATTAACAACAAGGGGAAAGTAACACAAGTCATGATAGGGAAAGAACAGATTAAAGACTATTTAGATTAATAGATTCCATGGCTGGAAGGGACCATCATGATCATCTAACCCAGGGGTCCCCAACGTCTAAGTGTGCCCGCGTACTGGCTGGCAGACGAGCATCTGCCGAAATGCTGCCGACAAGCTACTGCATCCAGAGATGTTGCCACCGAAATGCCGCTGATTTTCGGCGGTATTTCGGCGGTGACGCCTCTGCATGATGCAGTTTGTCAGCGGCATTTCAGCGGCGACGCCTACTGACGTTGCCGCTTATCAGCGGAATTTCGGAAGATGCTTGTCTGCTGCTATGGTCCTCAGTGGCTCGTTGTCTGGTGCCCGCCAGATGAAAAAAGTTGGGGACCACTGCTCTGAAGCATCTGCCATTGGCCACTGTTGCAAGACAGGATACTAGGCTGGATGGACCATTGGTATGGTCATTCTTATGTTAGATGAAATTACTAAGGTAGATGCACAACTGGTTAAAAAACCACACTCAAAAAGTAGTTATCAATGCTTTGCTGTCAAACTGGGAGGATGTATCTAGTGCAGTCTTGCAGGGGTCAGTCCTGGGTCTGGTATTATTCAATATTTTCATTAAGGAGTGGATGATGAGTGGAGAGAATGCTTATAAAATTTGAAGATGACAGTAAACTGGGTTTCAAGCACTTTGGAGGACAGGATCAGAATTCAAAATAGCCTAAATAAATTGGATAATTGGGCTGTAATCAACAAGATGAAATTCAACAAAGACAAGTGCAAAGTACTATAATTAGGGAGGGAAAAAATCCACTGCTGAAATACAAGAAGGGGAATAACTGGCTAGGCAGAAAAGGCTCTGGTGGTTATAGTGGATCACAAATTGAACACAAGTCAACAACATGATGCAGTTGCAAAAAAGGTCAAATATTCTGGAGGAGTGTTAATAGGAGTGCCGTACGTAAGACATGGGAGGTAATTATTCAACTCTGCTTCGTGCTAGTGAGGCCTCAGCTGGAGTACTGTGTCCAATATTGGGCACCACACTTTAAGAAACTTGTGGACAAACTGGAGAGAGTCCAGAGGAGAGCAGTAAGATTTAGATTTAGAAAACCTGACCTCTGAGGAAAGATTAAAAAAAACCTGGTCATGTTTAGTCTTGAGGGGGAAAAAAAGACTGAGGGGAGAAACTGATAGCATTCAAAGGATGGTGATCAATTGTTCTCCATGTCCACTAAAGGTCGGACAAGAAATAATTAGCTTAATCTGTAACAAGGAAGATTTGTGTTAAATATTAGGAAAATATTAAGCACTGGAATAGGCTTCCAAGGGAGGTTGTAGAATTCAAAACATTGAAGGTTTCTGAGCATTGTTTGGACAAAACACCCATTAGGGATGGTCTACCTTTGGTCATGCCTCAGCATAGAGCAGTGGTTCCCAAACTGGGGTTTGTGAACCCCTGGAGGTTTGCAAAATGTTACAGGGGGTTCTCAAGGAAAAAATTCCCTAATGGTGGACAGAGCTGTCCCTAGGAACACCGGGCAGCATGGGGCCAGCACCCCAGAACCCCCGGACTTCCAAGAGCTAAGCAGATCAAAGCAAGCCTATCTATCACACGGAGGAGATTTAAACTTCAAGACTTCTTATAAGAAATGGAAAGGGAGGCAGATTTTTTTTTGTTTTTTTAAAAATTAAATAGTACTGTTTTTTAAATTATTATGAAGAACAAATTTAAGCTTTGTTGTAAAGTGTGTTGTTTGCCTGGGCTGCTCAAGACCTGAATGCTTGTGTAGGAGGAACTCTTTGAGTTGGCTTCTTAAATACCTTCATGCTGTTTCACATCTGATACTCCTTGATGAAACATAGGAGCCAGGTTTTATAACAGGCTTAGTCAAAGAGATACAAGCTACGAAAGTGAGATCCTAGAAAAGTGTTGCCGTTTTCATAATGTAATAAAAATATGTAATGATAAATAACTAATAATAAATAGCATGTAATAAGCATGTCACAGAATATCAGGGTTGGAAGGGACCTCATGAGGTCATCTAGTCCAACCCCCTGCTCAAAGCAGGACCAATCCCCAACTAAATCATCCCAGCCAGGGCTTTGTCAAGCCTGACCTTAAAAACCTCTAAGGAAGGAGATTCCAACACCTCCGTAGGTAACCCATTCCAGTGCTTCAGCACCTCCTAGTGAAAAAGTTTTTCCTAATATCCAACCTAAACTCCCTCACTGCAACTTGAGACCATTACTCCTTGATCTGTCATAAAAACAAATTTTATATTTCCAAGATCACTGCTTTTATAATTGACAGTAAGTAAAGGAGAAAATACCTGGAAACATTCATTTTTAGGAGGGGCTTCACAAGACTTGACATTTTAGTGAAAGGAGTTCACAGGTTGTTAAAGTTTGGGAACCACCAGCATAGAGGGTTGGACTAAATGACCTCTTGAGAGCCCTTCCAGCTCTATGATTCTACAGAAGTATCAAACACCTGACCCAGAAGCCACATAATATCACTTGAGCTCTGTAGCCCATATCCAGACTCTCCAGAATCAAAGCCTTCTTTAAACCAATAAATACATTAAGTTCTCCAGTTGACATGGTTGGGAAGGAAACCTATGAAACAGAAAATGATTGTACACGGAAGAATGACTTCTTCCTACTTCGGCAAAGAGACAGCCTGAAACAAAAGCTGCAAGAGGGGTGGCCCCTTTTATCCCCCTTTATTTAACTGGGGTGTAAAGTCTGCACCCTCATCATCACTGTAGTTTACAAGTCAACATTCACTATGCAACAACCGATGCCCGAGTTTGCGGGTGGCACAGGGAAGGAGACCGGAACAAAGCCCAACAGGCAGAAATAAAGACACTCAATAACAAAGGGTGGTGGCAACTAAACACCTCGAGGTCACACGCTCCCTTGTCTCTCCGCACAAGACCCCTGGCTATGCCAGTTGGAGCCCTGCTGGGGGCCACAGACCCAAGCACCCCCGCTAGTCCCCGGGCTGTGCCAGGCTGGCACTAGGGATGCTGAGCGGGTGTGTGTGTGTGAGGGGGGTTCCCAGCCCTGCTGCCCCCAGCCCAACAAATGGCACGTTCACCGCTGCGTCGAGCTGCCCGAGGGCTACAGCCGTTAAGGGGAGGGGCTAATAAGGGACCAGCAACCCCCCCGGAAGAGACGGGCCTAGGGGCTGAACGGGGCACGCGATCCGTGCGCCCCCGGCAACGGACCCGGAAGAGCCCGAGGCAGCGACGGCCACGGAACCGGGGAGGCTGCGCGCGCAGCGCGTTCTCTAACTCACCTGCCCAGAAGGGGAGGGGACTCCGGGGGGCGCCAGGCAGCTGGAGCCGAGGGGGCCGCGCGCTGCCGCACCCAGAGCCGCTTCCCTCTCCAAGCGCGAGCGCCCCTCATTCAAAGCTAGGCGCGCGCTCCTGCGCCGCTGCCATGGCCCCTCGTGCCCGCCACCTCGGCCTCCTGTCGCCTGAGACTGTCCCGCCCCTTCCGACCACGCCCCTTCCCCAGCCTCCTCCAACCGGCGCGAGCTGAAGGCGGGGACACTGCGCGGCGAAGGGGGCGGGGCGGGAGATGGTATTGGAGGACCCCTGGCCTAAGGCCCTAACTCAGCCTGGGCAGCGCGCGAGCTGCCTGACGCGCACCGCCTGGGGACGGCAGGCGCGTGCCCCCCCCATGGGCGCCCCACGTGGGGAGGCAGAGGGGCGGGTCCTGCTCCCGCTGCGCCTCAGTGGCGGGCCGGGCTGTAGGCGGGCCGCGGAGCAGCCGCTGTATCGCCCGCTGGCCGCTACGGAACGGGGCTGGTGGGGGTCAGAGGCTGGAAGAGGCCGCGCGAGCCAGAGGAGGGACGCAGCGTTCAGCCCAGTTCGCCCTGGTGCCCCCGCGTGTGCTGGGCCCTGCGCCACCCGCCACCGCCCGCGCCGGGCTTGGCCGCCGCGGGTTCGCGGAGCGGAGCTGTCCCGTGCGAAGTGCCCGTTCGAGCAGCGCAGCCCCCTCGTGTGAGCGCAGCCGTAGTGGTGCTGGGCCCGCGGCCGCTCGTTGCCCTCTGTTTAAGGACACTGGCTGGGCCAGTATCAGGCAACTCTAGCGGTGTAGCTGCCCCCGCTCTGGGAATTGTACTTTGACTCGAGGTGTAATTTTAGAGAGAGCGAGCGGGTGTGTAAACTTACATGCAAATCGAGGCAGGTTCCCATGCTGCCGGCTAGCCGTTTCCCATTAATAGGATTACACATGAAGTCACTAAAAGTTACGCTAATCAGAAACCTAAATTTCTGCAGTAGATGCCTTTAACGGGCTCACTTGATCCAGCATTAGAGCTTGCTGCTGTCTCAGTGTCCTCACTCATAGATCTCAGATCCATCCCATACACTTGTGCAAGTCACAAATATCCCCTTCCCTGATCTAGGGTATTAAAACACAGTTCAACAAAACAGATGTTCCACAACCTGACTCTGAGTTGTGTTCAACCAAAGACACTCTCCAGGACTCCATAGTCTGTTGCAGTGGTTCTCAAACTTTTTTTTTTCCTGTGGCTCACTTGAAAATTGCTGAGGGTTTCAGCAAACCACTTAATGATCTTTCTGAATGTTTCTACTGTTAGCTAACTATTGTAAAGCACTCTGGTCTATTGCACCCCACCAGACTTAGCAGTCTAGTAGAAGGGGTGGACTATCTCCTACCTTCACTGGAAGTCCAAGCCTAGCACCCTAAATAAGCACAAGTATCAACTCCTTTCAACACCCATTTGCACTATGTTGTGCAGGCTTCTTCCACCTACAAATATCATTGCTCAAGGCTACTTCATTTGCTCTAAAGGGATTTTGCTCCTGGCAGCCTCCTACAGGTAGCTCTAGTGCAGTTGGTATAGGGCTCCTTACCTGCCCCATCACAGACAACTGTCATTTTCTTACAACTTCATCTCTCACCACAGCTAAATAGAATAGGCTACTTTTTATAGAAAGCACTACTTTCCCCCACCCACCTCAACCCTACCATCATACGATGACTGGTCACCTGACACAACCACTATCTCAACCCCTGAAGGTAAAAAACTAAGCACAAGTCTGAGCCCAATTTCCCTTAAAGGGCTACCTCACTTTGTGACAGAGAAATTTGATGCCATGAATATCTGTAGAACCTAAAATGAAATTTTGTTGAACTTTTTATTCTGTGCTTTTCATTTCTCACCTGTACTTCCTTTTTAAAGCACAGCTATCAGGTATCTTTAACAGATGTTTCCACTAGCTATAATTAATTGATATATATTATTGCTTTTTTGAGTAAGTTTTTCACTAAGCAAGCTCCACATTTGGCTAATCCAGTTGGTTGTAGGCATCTAGACTTACATTTATTATGCTGAAATTCTTAAATTTTTAGTACAGTCGAGGAATGGAACTGTGCTCTTTTTCCATTATTGCATTCCTTTGAATTCCATGACATGCTTAAATGTTTTGATTAATAGGACGAATTGACACACACACTTCAAGTTAATAAAATATTTACATGCTCTGATGAATCAGGGCTTGGATAGGAAGTTAGACACAACGTTTTAGAAACAAAAGGTAACAGATACAAGGAGAGAAATTGACTAAGAAACACAAAGTGGTTGTTGGCTTTTTGTTTATTGCTAATCCCCATCCCTTTAGTAAGAGTAGTCTCGCTTAATTTATTTTATGTATTAATACTATGTATGTCTACTCATTTCTCCCTTGAAAGGAAGTAACATAGCTCCTTCAAATTTTCCTGACTGCTCTTATAAATTAGAGCAAGAGCTTTGAATGAGAGCATAACAAAAGCTCTGAAGAGTGCTAATCTTGAAGCCTGATCTAACACCTATTGAAGTAAATGAAAAAAATTCCAGCTTCTTTGACTCTACAGCAACTATGAAGTATAACTAGAGCAAAACTACGTCAGGTGACATTTAGGGCTTTTCTAGTTGGCGAGTTAGTGCGCAGCAAGCTGTCATAAATCTACAGTGCACTGATCTACTCCTTTTTCAAATGGGAGTAGATTAAAGCACACTAGCGAACCTGAATGCAGCAGCAGGGTCCACAAGGACAGTTTGCCAGTGGCACTTACACTCTTGCTTTTAGCATACTAACTCTCTGTCTAGACAAGCTCTTAGAATAATCACCAACATCCATTGCTCCTGAGACAAGCTACCACAGCAACTTTGTGAGAAATCTAAAGAGTGCAGAGATCTATTAGAATCTGAACTCGAACAAGGGTAGAGGCGTACATGTAGAAGGTTGGTTGCTTTTAAAAAAAGGTCCCTTTAAAAACTCAATATAGAAAAGCTACATGACCTATAATCTAGTTTTCTGTCTTGGGAAACAGAAATAAGGGCGGGGGGGAGATCATTTATGTATACACACATGCTGTTATACTGATCTGTAAACTCTGAGAAATAAAGTGGGCATGCTAACTGAGTGGCAAATCAGCAAGCATGGCATATTAGGAATTACTGGCATTATGGCATAGCCAGTAACATTTGTTAGGAGTGTACAACCACTTAATGAACATTATAATCTGTGTATACACATAATGGGAAATAGTTCACTTTGAGGATAAATCAACACTTTAAATACATGCAAACACCCAAATATTTTATAAATACATAGGCTCACCTTCACATTTTAAAACATAGAACTGTCTGTGATTGTCATATTAATGATGAAAAATCCAGGAAGTTTTGACAAGTCTGTAATATGGAATAATTACCATCGTTAATTTAAAAAAAAAATCATGCAACTTCAAATGCAACATCTATATTTCGAGAAGGAAAAAAAATAGGTAAAGATGAAGAAAATCTGTTAGTATCTACAAAAAAGCATCTGTTCAAAAACACCATTAACATGCTGTTTTTAAAAGAGAGTTCCTTTGGATCATTTGGTGAACAACAGTGGTGAACTCCCAAAGTGAAGTCTTCTGATGTTTCCAAAGCCTTATATCTCCCATTGCTACAGCAACTGCACTACAATTGCAATAAGCAACTCAAGTTCATCAGGGAATGAACTGGAAAACGCCAATTAAGACACCTACACTGTCCCTTTGCAGGATTTCTAATGCTTTGTGCAGTGCCATTTTTACGTGTCTAAAGCAATAGGACTTATCACTTAATTCAGAAAATTGTCCCACAGCCACTGGCAGAAAATTGTCGGGTTTTTGTTTGTTTTGCTGACATTCAGATTCAAATTTATTTTCAGTAACTTCATTCCATTTCTCATAGCTATAAAGCCTGTATCTCCCAGATCAGGACCCGCTTGTTATCAGTCCCCACATCCCCCTGGACCAGGGACCAAGTGGCACCTATGGGGGGACATAGTACTTCTCTTTTGCCTTCTTGGAGGTAGGCGAAATGGAAGAGGGGGTCTGCCACATAGACTTGGCAATTTTATGGACCCCTGGGTGGATGGGCAATATGACACGGGCTGGGGTGGAGGAGGGTATAACATTAAAGAGGTCGTTGGACTCCTCTGCTAGCTCCTCGACCTTCAAGTTCAGTTTGGCAGCCACCCTTTTGAGGACATGGTGCTCCTTGAAGTCGTCCGGGGGTCTGCTTGTTTGTGAGGGGCTCGACACCGCTTTGTCTGGAGACGAAGATGACTGCACAGCAGGGGAGGGGTGGCTTCTCCTTGCTTGTCCAGGGACAGCTCCTTGGGCATTGGGGCCCACTGTGTCACCCGCGTCGGATTTGGCACCGTGCTCAGAGCTGGATGCTGGCTGCGCCAGGGGCAACTTGTCCAATGTTGCCTGGGAGGAACAATGGGAGTATGGGACCCGCATAATAGGTAGACCCCACAGGTTCCAGTACTGCCCAGAGGGCCATTGCCCCTGCCCCCATGCTGCTGCTATTTGCCTTTTATAGGCCAAGGGCTGAACTCCCCTTTAGGCTCAGACCATTGACCTGACAGTGACCAGGGCAGACCGTAGATGCCTGAGTCTGCCGACTGACCCTAATAGGAGACTGGTAAGGAGAGGGCGAGGACCAATGCCTGCCCAAAGAGCAGTACCAGGGAGCCATAAACTGGTGCTGCGATCGGAAAGGATCCCACACTGAGGGGAGGGATTGATGCCTGGGAGACCGCATAGGCGATGATGATCTATGCCATGGCCAACTCTGGCAAGAGGCCCGACAGTACCATGGGTACGAGGATTCATCATCACAACTTAGCTGTTGGGTGCCTTGCAAGTGGAGACCTTGGCGTCAGGGACCTGTGTCTTCTAACCGGGAACCAAGACTACGGTGCCAGGGTCCAGGACCGCAATGATGGAGACCAACGTCTGCGGTCCGAGGATCAGGGCCGGCTTTAGGAAGTGCAGGGCCCAATTCGAACAGTTTCAAAGGGGCCCCAGCAGGGATGACTTAAAAAAAAAAAAAAGCGGGGCTTGTACTCACCGGGCGGTGCTCCGAGTCTTCGGCGGCACTTCGGCGGCGGGTCCTTCACTCACTCCAGGTCTTCGGTGGCACTGAAGGACCCACCGCCAAAGTGCCGCCGAAGACCCAGAGCGAGCGAAGTACCCACCGCCAAAGTGCTGCCGAAGACCCGGAGCACCACCGGGTGAGTAAAAATGAAAAAGGCGCCTCTAGCCAGGGAAGGGATTCTCACTGGACACGGGGCCCTCTTAGGCACGGGGACCGATTTGAGGGAATTGGTGGAATAGGCCTAAAGCCAGCCCTGCCGAGGATCAGACACACTCCACTGCTTTACGGGCCAGTTCCATAACAAGCTTGCCCATAGATGCTGGGACCCTGACCAGATCTGTTGCCTGGCTTGGTATCTGCGGTGCCGGTTGGCCTGCTTGCTCTTTGGCCGCTGGGCACAGATGACCCTAATAGGGGCCGAGACCCCCTGCCACTCCCAGGAGTTGAAGGCGGGACTAGGTGGGTTGGACTAGGTGGGCTGACCGCAGTGGTACCCCTGAGCAGCTCTGGGGCAGGCATGTGGCCTGACATAGGTCCTCTGCCCGAAGCCTCCTTTTTCTGCAGTGCTGGCAGGCCTGTCGACTTTGAGTGCTTCTTAGGCACCAGGGAGGAGGAATGGTGCTAGGAGGGTTCTGGTGCCAGCGGTGCACTGCGTGCCGATGCACCAGGTGTGCAGTCTGACTGAGAGGGCAGCAATGTAGAACAAAACGCAGTCTCCATGAGGAGGGCCCTCAAGGAAATATCCTGCTCCTTCTGAGTTTGAGGGTGAAAGTTTTTGCAGATCCTGCACTTATCTTTTCTGTGGGACTTCCCCAAAGACTTCAAACAGTGCTTGTGGGGGGTCACATGGTTTAAAGCTTAGGAAATGGGGCATGCCCCGCTCCAAGGCAAAGTCCCAGCCAGAACTCTCCTAAACAACTACTCTAACACTTAACTTAAAGGTCTAACTAAGTATCTATCAACTAACAACAAAGGAGACAGAACAATGGACTGTAAGAACCGCTAATGCTCTTGTGATGCAAGACAAGGTGCTCTCACCAAATGTCACAGATGGTAAGAAGGAACTGAGAGGGCATAGGGTTGGCAGTGCCTAATACACCAGCACCTGAGCGCAGCACTCAAGAGGGCACTACAGCCAAACCTATGGGTACCGCTAAGGCAAAAATCTCTGACTGTGTACGTGGGCACGCACACACCTTGAATGGACATGAGCAAGCATTTGAAGAAGAATAAGATTACTCTGATTACTTTTTTTTCTGGACAGCACTTTTAAGTCATCACAAACTGTATATTACCAGATCATTAAAGTGCCAGTTGTGATGGAAAGGACACTAGGAACTTTACTGAGTCTACTTCTACTTAATTTCACGTACCAGCTGCTGAATATCTAAAATGGTTGCTACTCTCTGGGATCCAGATGTTTCCATAGCCCTTAACCATTCAGCCCCAAAGGCTTCCAACCCCCATGTTTTAGGATTTTTTAAAATGTATGCAGAAATCTAAAAGGAGTGGCACACCAAACATAGCAAAGTTATTTTGTGAGTAACTGAACCTAATACTATCAAGTTGCATGACAAGGAGCAAATTATAATGAATCCTGTAGTACGCTGTCAGATATTGGCTGGCTGGGGCAAAGATGAAGAAACTTTGAGATGGCAAAACAATTTTTATGAACAAAAATGACATTTAGCATTCTATTATATATCTACAATTTATACAATTGTAGGAAGTAGCTACCATTTGTTTACTTTCCCTCATTACACATTTGAAATGTGCCCATCACCAGAGTCTAGTTTGACACACATTTCTTTTAAAACAAAACCTCAATGGTATTTCATATTTAACAGCTAATCCTACTAGGACACCATTGTTGCTGGTTGCTTTAGCAGTGACTTGAATGACAATTATTCCTTTTTCCAGTTCTCAGATTCATGTGGCTCCTCTTTATAAAAAGGAATTTGATCAACTGCCTCATTCATCTCCTGATTGCTCCTCCTCCATTCACTCCTATCTGATTATCTCCTGAGTGCATTGCTAACTCAAATTGAACATGGTAAAAGCCAAACACTTCTTCCCTCCTGCAAACCCTCCACACCATCATCCTTGCTCACAGTCATTTTAGTGTTTTATTATTTTAAGTTTTCTCTGCACTGATTTCCATGCCGTATTTTGCGGAGGTTTCATCCAGTCGTTTCACAAGGTTGGAAAGCTGACATGATGGAATCAGCTCACATATCACTGTCAGTGGACAAGAGCTGGAGACAGTGAAACGGTTCAAGTATTTCACCATTGATGAAGGATCCAAGGCAGAAATTTGGGCAAAAACTGCACAAACAGCAGCAGCAGTGGCAAAGCTAAAGCCAGTTTGGAGGAATAAGAACATCTCCCTGGAATCCAAACTGAAACTGCTGCAGGCATTAGTCATCTCCATTTTTCTGTATGCATGCGAGACATGGACTCTTATGGCAGAACTTGAACGTAAAATACAGATAGTAAAGATGAGATGCTTCCATAAAATCCTGGGCATCTCTTACTTTGACCACGTCACTAATGAAGAGGTCCGCAACATCATCACCCAATATGCTGGGTCATATGAAGACCTTCTGATGATCGTGAAGAAGTGCAAGCTGAAGTGGTACAGCCATGTAACAAGATCATCTGGCCTAGCCAAGATCATCCTCCAAGGGACAGTACACGGGAAGAGAAGAGGTAGACAGAAGAAGAGATGGATTGACAACATAAAAGAGTGGACAGGAATGGACTTCACAGAGACTCAAGCACTAACATACAATCGTCGGGGTGGTGACAATTGGTTGATTGCTCATCAGTGGTGGTGCCCCAACGACCAATGCGGTTATGGGAGTGATCATGATGACTAAGTTATTTCAGCACAATTATTTATTGTTTCAATTTGTGTCTGTTCTAGTCAGAATTTTAGATTCACCAGCCTGATGAAAAAGAAAAAAATTGCCAGTATGTAGTACCTTTATCCAGAAGGGCCTCGGTATATGAAGTATACGGACGCATATCTGGATCTCATACACCACTGGAATACTGCAAGGGTGAAAGACTGCACTTGTTATGCAGCAGTAGCGGCATTTCTTTTTAACTAAAGAAAGAAGTTAAAGCATCTTTTGGTAAAGTTGGAATGTGGATCCAGGTTCAGTTATTATCCAGAACTCCTATAAATTATATACCTAAAAAAACTCCAAAGAAAGCACCTGTTGTAACTTTCTATCACCATATAGGATATTGGTTATGTACTTGGTGGGAAGAATGTCATCAACAAAGTTTTGTACGGAGTCCTTATTTTCCTTGGTGCTATCCAACTATTAACCATACTAAATAGGATTTATACAATAGAACACTGTGTCCTATTGTCCAGATATTTACTTTTTTTAGATCTGCATTTCTATTATATTTACACACATTTTTGAAAGAGTGAATGTGTTTGTACTTACCAGGTTGATGTATTCAAAAATCATAAAAAATGTATTGACTTAATATAATGACTTAGTACAAAGTAGCAAAAGATGCCTGAAAATTAACATGTCACCAGCTTAAAAATCACTCAATATAACAGAAGATAAAAGCCTTCAAAACACACACAACCACAAAAGTTTTTTTTTTTAATTAAAACAGCAAGTTTAAGAAATTAATGCAGCGTAATGAAAAACTTGTAACTAATCATACAAAAATGAACTTAAATTCTAAAACATGAAAAATGTATTCCAATTTCTGGCATGACTTACATAATACAGAAACACAAAGATACGGTACTCAGAATTAATGACAATCTTAAAGACTGGCATGCTGGGCAAGGAAGGTTCTTATTCTTTGTAGGAGTTCTTTCTTTACACTGTCCGGTACCAAGGCTGAAATACAAATAAAAAAAGCAGGTAAGAAATAGGGAAAAAAGAAAAAGATATATGCAGCGCAGTACATCATAAGTTGCCCCTGCAATTCTGTTGATGCATGATAGACTTTCCTAGAACGCCACCAAGCCAATTCAGCAGTCTCCTGTTGGGGTTGGAGAGCAGTCCAAAGAAGACGGAAGGATTTATATTTGGCAGTAGGTGGAATGCAATCAGCAGCAAAGGATCTGACTCACTTTCTACCCCATAAGCTCTGTTGTGAAACTGAAGAGCTAGGGCAGAGGTTCTCAAATTTCATTGCATCCTTCTGACAATGTGACTCCTTTCTGACAACAAAAATTACTACATGACTTCAGGAGGGAGTACCGAAAGCTGAGCATGCCCAAGCAGGCGGGGGTGGGGGGCGAGAAAGGCCGAGCCCCATTGCCCCAGGTGGGCAAGCTGGCCAAAGCTGAAGCCCAAGGGTTTCCCAGGGCAGGGGGCCTGTAACCTGAGCCCAGCCACCCAGGACAGAAGACTTTGGGCTTCAGCCCCAGAGCGGTGGGGCTCGGGCTTCGGCCTCTGGCCCAAGCAAGTCTAATGCCAGCCCTGGTAACCACATTAAAATGGGGTCCCAACCCACTTTGGGGTCCCAACCCAGTTTGAGAACTGCTGAGCTAGGGAATTCTATCATGGTGAATAGCCAGGGTCCGAGAACAGGAATTCAGAAGTTTCATTTCTGAGCATACTAAATAGGCTTTGTTTGTTTGTTTTTTAGCAGCTTTATCTTCTTTAACACTAGAGGTTTCCTAGATGGCCTGACTGGCTGTGGGGCAACTGAATGGACTGCAAAAAGGAGACTGTAACACAAAGCACTTTCTTCACGAGATGCAAATTGTCTCTCTTGCTGCTGCTCTTGTTATCTCCCCCCCGATATTCCACTGCCCTGTTAACCCAGCCTCACAGAGGTCTCCAGCCAAAACAACAGAGATATGAACTCATCTCTCCCATACACCACACACACAATTCTACTATGGTCAATGAGACCACTGGAGGCATTTAATTGTTAAGCAGATTTTTCTGTCTTTTTAAAAGGAAGTTACATATAAAAAGATTTATTTTAAATACATGAGTCAGCGCAGAAACAATAAGGCTTTCATGGCAATATGAATTTATACATGTAGCCCATTTGTGATTACTAGTTAGGCTCTTATATAGTTTCCTCTATATGCAATGTGGGCAACTTATTGGTGCTTAGACAAAGTTTCTAGAGTATTTAAATGTGTAAGCTTAGTGTGGCATTAATGGTTATTTTTTGCATTAAGTGACATTACTTTTCTTACCTCTACCTTTGGGAGTGATTTCTGCCACCAAGTCATCAACAGTAACATGCTCTAACCCCTTTTCTTTGATTACATCTAGGGAAGAGACCAAGAAAACCACTTGAATAGTTAAAATCCATTCATTAGAAAAACAGGCCTATTCAAATATTATAATACAAAACCTGCATTTGTAGGTTAATCATATATATGTAATCCTATATATAATCCTATAATTAATCATATATAGGTTATCCTACTGTGGATTAAGTCTAATTCATATTATAGAGTTCAGATTACTATATCAGTGGGCGTGGTATAAGAACCTGAAAAGACAAGTGCACAGATCAATAAGCTCACTTGACCACCATTTAGCAAATATATCCTGTATATACCAATGACAGGCACTGTCTGGGCATGTAGCAATTATTTACAAGTCTTTGAACTGCAGCCAGAAGAAGACTGTAATTTCAGTTAAATATTATATGTAACATTAACCAGAAGCACAACTGTAAAGATTGGAAGACAATTAAAGAGATAAACACACTAATACTATACTGTCAATTGCTCAGGAATATAGCAGCAATTTTGAAAGTACGCCTTTAGAAAGATCAGGTCTATCGTAAACATGTACACAGTATTCTCCCTGCTCAAGTTTCAGTGTGTTGATATGCATATTAGGATTATTTTTCAGAAAATCACTTTCCTTAAATATAGTAAATACTTTTGTGAAATGCAGAACCCAATGCTGAAAGGAATTTCAACTTTGATCAGCATAGTTCTACACTGCTAGAAAGTGCTCTGCATTTGTAAATAATGACTGTTGTAACCAATACTGTAAAATGTTTCAGTTGAGAATAGAACTGAATAATCCTAGCACTATAAGCTACTGAAAAATGTACTGTGACTGCCATCAAAAACACCATTTGGGCACAGTAAGTCTTATCAGAAGAAACTTTAAATGTCAATAGTCAAAGTTTTCTTTTTTTTTGGCTCTTAACAGGAAAACAATCATGTGCTGGTTTAGAAAGCTGTTAGCCTCCCATGGAAGCTGACCATTTTGGTAATAAGAATTTTATCTAAATTTAATACATTCACTATTTACCTTTACTACTGACACTTGAAAACAAAATTTTGGTAATTAGCAGTTAATCTGATGCTGTTTTCCTTCATCTAAATCAGTGATTTTGTTTTCATGAAAATAGAAATAATTCACAAGCACTCCTCCCTCCCATACAAACACATCTGCAGAAAATATCTTAGTTGTCCTGGGAGGTATCAATGGTTCTTAAATAAATTTTATCTAGCACAGACTATTGTTTATGGCATACCTCTCTGCTTGCTGCTTTTGCTTTTATCCTCTTGTGACATGAATTTCACTTGTCAAAATGAAAAACTGTATCCGAATCAGTTCTTTAGACGTTAGCAATCAAGCAGTCACACATTTTAGAAGCTTAAATACAACAGACCTTGGCAACTACAATGAATTCCAAATCAGAGGAAATTTCAAAAAGATGTGAAAGATGTGAAAATGCTAAAGATGTGAAAATGCATTTTGGGCTATCCAGGTTGCCTGAGAATTGGTGAACAGAGATACATCCAAGATGATTCCAAAACCACAAAACACCAATTTGAGGACAGGTTTAGTGAGAAGGAATCCCATAAGAAAGCATTCATACCCTGCCTTCCACATTTGTCCGAGATGCTCTCTTGCCCAATAGCATCATCTCTGTCTTATTCACACTGACCTTCAGGTACTCAAGCTTTCATCTGGAACTCTTATTTGGCTAAAAGTGATGCACCTATTCTCTTACCTTAGGCAATAACTAAGGGTGTTGAATGTAGTTAACCTTAATTACCTTTACAGTGTGCCTTCAACTGATCCTTCCAGCCACATTCAATTAATTTGGCTCTCAGCAGCTCTTTAAGGCTGTAAAGATGACAAAGTAAACTTACTAGAAGAAAAAGTGTTTTTAACAGCAAAGAAAGAATATTTCACTTCAAAACACCTTATAAAAATACATCACTGTAAGCCTTTGTAGGCACAGCTGCACACTAATTCATGCTGGGAAATAAAATAAGCTACTGTATTCAAAGGGATCCAAGATGGCCAGGAGTAAGTGAAAGTGACTTTCAGTGTAAGTGACGTGATTTCAAAGAAACACTTGTAACTCTGAATTTGAAGAATCGAAACTATGTTTTCATTGGAGATTTAAACTGGGCATTGAATATCCTACGATATTTTTATCATCAGAGAAGTCTGGGAAAGGGGGAATGTGCCTGGTATATAACCTCCTCTCAGCACAATCAACAAGTGCAGAACAAAATTGAAAAGGATTCAAGACAGTTTCACTCTATTTTGTTCCTAGCATAGTAGCAACCCTCCTTTACTGCCAGGGAGTACACTGGATATGGGAAAGCAGCAGACTAATACTTAAAGAGGTGAAGAAGAAACAAGTTAAAATAAGATGTGGTAAACTAGCATCATGGCTTAATAGCAGAAATTCCAGTCCTTTAACTCCATGGGCTGGGAGCGCACTTAGCCTTCGATCATCCTGCTTTGCTCAAGTCATCCCCCATTTTTGAATGAAAGAGTTGGACCAACAGTCTGAAGTGTGAACTCTGGTCCTCTTTGACCAGTAGGATATTAAGAGGCAAGATGTTTGGATGAGGAACGACAATATAGGGGATTCTGGAAGACCAAATTAAAACCAATTGTGGTTGCTTTGCTGTTTTGGATAAATTGAATTCAAGAAAAAAAATTCTACTGCTCCGCCATTGTATGTAACAGAACACAATCTTGATACTGTGCTTAGATTTTATTTGTGCAATAATATTTTAGGGAAACAATTTCTCTCCACTCCTTCTGCCAAAAAAGTTGATAAAACTTATTTTACTCTGATTTAAGAGTAAACAATACCTCATTATCCTTTTAAGCATCCTAGTCGCAAGTGTGCATTTTTACAAAGCACTATTCCAAAATATATAATCACAACTAGGAGGGGAATAAGCGAAAAGTAACATGGCAGTGATTCACAGAATATGATAATGGGAAGAAAAATGTCCATGAGAGAGGACCTCTCTCTTTCAAGGGTCTCAGAAAATGAAGGAGTTGGAGATCCACTGATGAAAGGGATCTTAAACTTAGAACATTCTGACAAAGAGGGAGAAACAGTGCATATAGTATGAAGGGTGAAAGAGAGGGAGGAGGAAGAAGAGAGTTGAGAAAGCAAAGAAAATAAATTCTTGCTTAGAAATGCTATTATCCAGTCTGTTCTGGCTACCAATTCAGTTAACTAGATAGCTGAAAGTCTAAATGAGAGATACACCTCTACCCCAATATAATGCTGCCCTCGGGAGCCAAAAAATCTTACCGCGTTATAGGTGAAACCGCGTTATGTCAAACTTGCTTTGATCCGCCAGAGTGCACAGCTCCCCCCCCCGGACCACGGCTTTACAGCATTATATCTGAATTCATGTTATATCGGGTCGCGTTATATTGCGGTAGAGGTGTATTGATATTCTTCTCCCATACAGAAGCACGGGGGAAGAAATTTGAGCACAGAAAAAGGAAACTGCAGCTCTCCCTCTTTGCCCAAAAAAAGAATAAATTGCAACCTCATTGTTTAACAGTGTAATTTTAGATACGACAAAGATGTTTTCTCCATTAACAACAACCATGGTGTTCACTTGGGATTTATAGGCCAACTTTCCCACCTCTTATTATTTTACCAGCTTTTTTGTTTTAGTTAAAAACTGACCGAGAAGGTTTATTTTTCCTTACTTTTGAATATTTTAATTAAGTCTTCTTTACTGGTATAATACACAAGATTTTCGCAACTGTTTTGCAGCATTTAGAATTATAGAAGGGATTTCACCTTTTTTACTTTTTAGGACATCCTTCATGCTACATCATTTTATGACATTTAATGAGCATAAAAACATATAAGAAAAAAAATTTACTTACCGTTCTCGCTCTCCTGTTTCTATTAGTTTTTGGTTAATAGTTGCTCTCATCTGTGCATCTTTATTCATGTTGAAAACCTAGATTTCCACAGCAAATCTATAAAATTATTAAAAAAGATTTTAATAACATTGTTTACTAGTCATTTGCAACATAAGAAAACATGTATGTAATTAAACAATTAAATTTCCCTTTCTCTACAGTCTGTTAGGCCTGGTCTACAGTAGAAAATTAGGTTGGCTTAACTACGTCAGTCAGAGGTGTGGAAAATCCACTCCCCTGAGTAGCACTGTTAAACCAACCTAGGTCCCCATGTATACAGTGCTAGATTGACAGAAGAATTCTTCCGGCAACCTGGCAACCACCTCAGGGAGGTGGATTACCAATAGAAGAACCCCTCGTGTCAGCATAGGCAGCACCTACACTGAAGCACTACACTGGCGCAGCTGCAGCATTTTGAGTGTAGCCCCCCTCCGTTTTTGGCATTTGTTTAATTTACACAGTTAGCCAAGAGAAAGATGTTAACTCATCTTACTGAAGACAGTCACACATTGTTTATATCAGAAATACTGATTAACAGAACTCAGCAAGGTGATCACATATGAATGAACCTTACTGTCCTCACATACATTCAGAAACTACTGTTCACTCCTGATGACCCAAACTGTATACAATAACCTGTGCTTCCTGATTAAGGTTTTCTGCACATTCACCTCCACTTTAGAATGCTGGTAAAAAGAGGAAAAAAAACCTGCCACAATTCTTAAAGTTGTGTGCAGTGGTGCTGTAGCCAGGATATTTGAGTCGCAAGGTGGGTGAGGTAATATCTTTTGTTGGATCAATTTCCATTGGTAAGAAAAGCTACAGCCCAGAAGAGCTCCATGTAAGCTCAAAAGCTTGTCTCCATCACCAACAGAAGTTGGTTCAATACAGTAGAATCTCAGAGTTATGAACACCTCAGGAATGGAGATAGTTCATAACTGTGAACAAAACGTTATGGTTGTTCTTTCAAACGTTTACAACTGAACAATGACTTAATACAGCTTTAAAACTTTAATATTCAGAAGAAAAATGCTGCTTTCACCCATCTTAATTTAAATAAAACAAGGGTTCTCAAACTGCGGGTCAGGACCCCTCAGGGGGTCACAAAGTCATTACATGGGGGGGGGGAGTCGCAAGCTGTCAACCTCCACCCCAAACCCAGCTTGCCTCCAGCATTTATAATGGTGTTAAATATATTTAAAAGGGTGTTAAATTTATTGGGGGGGGGGTCGTACTCAGAGGCTTGCGATATGAAAGGGGTCGCCAGTAAAAAAGTTTGAGACCCAGTGAAATAAAACAAGCATAGAAACAGTTTCTTTACCTTGTCAAAAAATTTTTTTAAACTTTCCCTTTTTCTTTTTTAGTAGTTTATATTTAATATAGTACTATACTGTATTTGCTTCTCTCCCCCCACCCCCCCCTCCGTCTCTGCTGCTGCCTGATTGCATACTTGCAGTTCCAAATGAGGAATGTGTTTGACCGGTCAGTTCGTAACTCCAGTGTTCATAACTCTGAGGTCCTATTGTAAAAGATATTCTCTCATCCACCTTGTCTCTCTACAGTTATTAAATTCATGGCTCTAATAAGAGATTGCCAGATTTTGATGAAGGTATGTAGAAAACTTTTGCTCCTAAATACCAGCGCTGCCTGTGACAATATGTACACATGATACTTTCTCCACCACTAAAGGAAAGGGAGGACAGATAAACAATTATAGTTTAATTTTCATAAAAGGACTAACAGAACTAACTTGAGCCACTTCATACCCACAACTCTACCACCTTACCTCAAGATCTGATATTTCAGCCCTGATTTGAAGAAAGGCTGCTATCTGCCCTGAACTATGGAGTGGTTCTATGGCATGGTCAAATAAGAAACTGGAGACCATCAAATTCAGCTGTGCTTGTGTCAGTCCTACTGAGCTGAGTGCTCTCACCTCCCTGTGTAATGATGCAACAGCCAGCACTGGGATTGCAGCACAGATTTAGTAAGGTGGGGGTGAGATACTATAACGTTAGAAGAGCTGAGTTTCAGATAACGTTCAACCAGAGGGCCTTTGTACTCCCCACCCACCCCCATCACCGAGCCTCCACAGGGTAGAGACTCCATAGCACACCCGATAGAGGGAAAACCAGCACCACTCCCCAATAACCTGCCGTCTCCCCACCCCCAGCCACTGGCCAGACCCCCTTCCTCCCGGCTAGTGACCTGTTTTCTCCCTCCCAACTCCCACCATCAGCCAGTGACCAGACCCCTTTCTCCCTCACTTCCCCGCCCATTGACCTATCTTCTCCCCACCCAGTGATCATCCTCCCCCTGCGGGCTATGACCAGACCCCCACTTCTCTCCAGCCAGTGACCTATCTTCTCCCCACCCCCCACCCAGTGATCATCCGCCCCCCGGGCAATGACCAGACCCCCACTTCTCTCCAGCCAGTGACCTACCTTCTCCCCACCCCCCACCCAGTGATCATCCGCCCCCGGGCAATGACCAGACCCCACTCCCGGGCAATGACCAGACCCCCACGTCTCTCCAGCCAGTGACCTACCTTCTCCCCCCCCACCCCGTGATCATCCGCCCCCCCCCCGGGCAATGACCAGACCCCCCACTTCTCTCCAGCCAGTGACCTACCTTCTCCCCGGGCAATGACCAGACCCCACTTCTCTCCAGCCAGTGACCTACCTTCCCGGGCACTGACCAGACCCCCCACTTCTCTCCAGCCAGTGACCTACCTTCTCCCCACCCCCACCAGAGAGTCACTCGACCCTCCCGACCTACCCCCCAGGCCCTGTGGGTCGGGGCTAGGGTGACAAGACAGCCACTGTGGAAAAAAACGGGACAGGGGGCGGGTGGTTTATAGGCGCCTATATAAGAAAAAGTCCCCCAAACCGGACTGCCCCTTTAAACCCAGGACATCTGGTAGCCCTAGTCCGGGCTGCGCTACACCCACTGCGGGGGAGGGGTAGCCACAGCAGCATGGCGCCAAGCCAAGGCTCGCGGCAGCCCTCCGCCCCGCGGCGTGGGGAAGCGCGGGCCTGGCCCCAGAGCCGGGAACCCAGCCGCGCGGCGCGGGTGGGGGCGGGGACTTCAGGCCGAGCCCCGCGGCTCCCCGGCCCCTCCAAGCGCGCCCCCGGCCCCTCCTGCGGAGAGTCGAACCCCGCGACCGGTTCGCTCGGGACCCCAGGACTCACCCCCGCGGCGGCGCGCCCAGCTCTGTGGGAGGAGAAGGCGACGCCGTCTCCCAGGGAGAACACAGCCCTGCCAAGCTCCTGCCCTCCCCTTCGCGCGGGGGCCCTTGGGAAATGGAGTCCGGGAAGACGTCGTCCCTTGCTCAATTTAAAAACTACAACTCCCAGTATGCCCTAAGGTCTGGGCGCTCGGACGTGCCGATTCCCTAGGAGGCTAGAACTACAACTCCCAGCATGCCCCACGTTCTGGGCGCCCCCGTGCGGCATACAACTCCCGACATGCCTGGCGACTGACAGCCGCTGTCCCTTGCGGTTAGAGCCCTAAAACTACCATTCCCATGGTGCTCCACGCTCCGCCTGCTCCTTGCGTGAGCCAGTGAGGCGGCTCGCTTCACGCGCACGGTCTCCTTCCAAACTTTCTCCCTCGTCGCAGGCGGTAACTCCGGGCCTGGCCGGGGATGGAGGCGGCGGCCAACTGCTCCCTGCGCGTGAAGCGGCTGCTCTTGGACCCCAAGTTCGAGGGCTACAAGCTCTCCCTGGAGCCGCTGGCCTGCTACCAGCTGGGGCTGGACTCGGGTGAGGGGCGCTGGGGAAACGTGGCGGGGGCGGGGCCGCGGCCGGGCAGGGTCGGGCGGGGGGGGGACTCTTGGGACTCCTCAGTGGGGAGATGCCGCTGCTGGCAGGGGCTGGGTCTCTCCGTGCAGGAGCCGGCGTTTGTTTGCCCTGACTGAAGCCTTCTCCCCGCCGCGGGTTGCTTTGCTCTGCCCTGCCCAGGTGGCTGCCCGTCCGTGCGGGGTGAAGTCATGCCCGCCCCAGGTGGCTGGCAGCTGCTGTTGTGCCCGCCTGCAGGCAGGGCAGGTGTTGGGTAAACGTTCTCCGGGGCCTCGGGACAACCCCTCGCCGCGGAAAGCCCCAGGCCGGCTGGGGCACTTTCAAGATGTTTGTTCCAGGTTTGGGGCATTCGCCTCTAGAGCCATGTGTGTACTGGAGGCAGAGGTCGCTTGCGTGGTCAGTGCCACCCTCGGCTGATAGAGCTGTGCTGGCAGAAGTCTCTAGTACTCCTGGTGTAGGCCTGTGCGTTCTCTAGCGCCTCTGTCAGTCTGCAAGTAGCTTCTGAGTTTTGTTGGCTTTGGGGGTTTTAGCATTTCAGCATTAATATTTAGGTAACACATGGTTGTGGTTGTAATAGTCCCCTCTCCCCATACGCCTTCATCAGTAGTATAGTGATGTCCTCGTGTAGTGTGGTCCTTGGGGCCTGCACTGGGCTCCATCTCTTATATCAACCTCTTCCTAATAGGTGTCCTGATGAATTTGAAGCCCTCAGATCTTCTGGTTTCTGTAAGGGAAGGAGGAGCCCAGTTTTTACCTTCCCATTCTGAGACTTCTGAGTCTGTTTGTCTCCCAGACTCCTATGGGTTGAGTTTTTTCTGTACTTTCCCCTCAGCCTGTATTTTTTGGGAGTCCTTGTTCCTGGTGAACAGTGCTAGTGTCTGTCTTTATAGCCCTTAAGATATGAACAGTCGCAGGTGAAATTTACATGTTCTTTGTTAGTTTCAAAGCTGCTCACAGAACAGTAGCTCTGAAACTGACCTTGAGGTCTTTTAATTTCACTCTCTCAGCTGCTTGGGGAAATTATGAGCAGTAGCAGAGATACAGGAGCTGCCTGTATGCTGACCCTAGTATTGCCAACCATAAGTGTTTAAAAATCATGAACTGGACCTCCTCATCATAGGATTACCTTAAAAATTCATGAGATTTAAAAACATTTTTTTTTAATTTGCCTTTTGGTTTTTGAGCCTGTGTGGTTCATGCATCTGAAGAAGTGGTTTTTTTTTTTTTAACCCATGAGAGCTTATGCCCAAATAAATTTTAGTCTTTAAGGTGCCAATGGATTCCTGGTTGTTTGTGTGGTTCATGTTTTCAAGCTTGGTCTCTTCAGCCATAAGGGCTAGAGATGTACTTTTTTTTTTTTAATGGAAGCTGAGATTTTTATAAAAAATGGCCATAACATTTAGTGTTTTTCTTAAAGTTCCATCTTATGAGATTTGGTGGAAAAATTAAAATTAGAATCACCAAAACTCTCCAAGAGAATGCTGCATAGGTTTATGCTTGGTTTGCATTTGGAAGGTTACCTGCACAATGAACAGTGCTGGGGATATTATTTTTTTTTTAACTTAAAGCTTGAATTTTACAGAATTTGATGTTTGAGGCTTGGAAAAATTGCCAGTTGTCATTGTAATACAGTTAACAAATAGTGTCTAGAGGCCCCAGTTAGGGAGTTAGGGATCAGAGTACCCTTGTGCTAAACAGCAAATAAAAATAGATCCTGCCCCAGAGAGCTCACAGTCTAGGATTATGATTGGACTCTTCCGGTGAAGAATAGAAGAAATTGAGGCATGGAATAGGAGGACAAGGTGATGGTAAAGGAACGTATTTTGCATATTTCTTTAATTTTTTTTACTATAAATGTAGCTGAGTTGCAAAGTTTGTCTGTGGAGGTTTCAGAAAACCTTTGATTTATTTTATAAATGATAGGTAAATTACTTTTCCACCCAGGTTACAATTTCTTAGTCCTGTATATAGTAGGGTCTAATTTTTATCACTGAAGCTCAATATCAGAGCCCAACATGTGGTCAGAAAGGAAAATGGCTTATTCAACTGATAGAGTTCTATTTATAATTAAAATCAATATGCATTGTTATAATGCACTGTATTGTTTCATGTTTCAGGGCATGTCTTGTAATAAAACATTAATCATATTGTAATGGGCAAGACATCTTATTGATCAGTTTTGATTCCATACTTTGTAAATCTTTTATAAATAAGATGTTTTAGGACTGTAAAGTGCTTTAACTTTAAAAGCAAGACTTTAATGTTCAGCCCATGCAAAGAGCACATTAGACATAGCTGTAGTTTTAGTTGATGGTTTTGGAGTAGCTGAAATCTAAGTCCCTGTGTAGTTTATTATTTTATATTATAGTAATAACCAAAATGTGTTTGGTGCTGTACAGTAGAAAGATGGAGACCCTGTCCTGAAGAAGTTGTAGTCTGAGCACTTGATCCTGCACTGGGAACCATGAGACTGAATCCTGTGCATGTGTGGAGTCCTATTGAAGTCCTGTGGTGTAATCACAGAGTTCAATGTGCTGTACTGGAGGGACCTAAGAGTATTGCAATAGTTAAGGCTTCCTGAAGATGCATGCAGAGATGTTTGCAGTATTCTATTCTGGCAGCACTTCTTAGATGATGGCAGTAATAAGATCAGTAAAAGAACCTCAAACCCTGATGTGTGGAACTTTATTACATTAGTACATTAGAACCTGTGTGCTGCCCAAAATAAGAGGCAGGAAAGTGGCCTAAATAGACCAGTTGTCTGATCTGGAATTCTTGCTCTTATGTATTTGTATTTATTCTATGTTTTGGTTTACTGTACAGACTGAACCTTGGGGTAGTTTATTTGGTAAAGTCTGTTCCATCGGAGTTTCTTGTCCACTTTTTGTTAAACACTTATAATGCAGTATCAGTTTACATTGCTGTGAAGTTATTGATAAACAGTTATGTTAGTACTGTTTGACTTCATCAGGGTTTTTCTTTTACAATGAGTTTGATAAGAGAAATAAATCCTATTGTATAAGCACATGAATATAAGACTTCAGATGTACCATGAGCACAAACTGTTAAGACTATTATTAAGGTTGTAAAACTAAGCACTCAAAGTTAGCAAAAGCCAGAATTAAGGTTGCCTGTGCAACTTTAATTGGCCTCCTTTTGTGTATGCATTCTGATGGTCACTGTCATAGGTCTCACCCCCACTTAGAGCTTGTGGGTTCAAAGATGGGGACCCTTGGTATTCTTCCCCACCCTAACCCTTAGGGTAGATTCCTTCTCGCTGCCACCAGTCAGATTAAAGTGAATCTGACACACTGTTCCCCTGTCTCCTTCAAAGACACTCCTGGGAACACAGATTCAAACCCCTTGAATTCACAGAGGAGAAACAGCCTTCCCCCCACCTCTCTTCCCTCTCTCCAGCCTGCTCCAAAGAGAGATACCTGGATTCAAACTCCTTGAATCTCTACACACAGGAAGCAGCCCACTTCCCCTCCCCTTCCCCTGAATTTCCCAAGAGAAGGAATTAACCAAGTCCAAAGAAAAGAAAAGAATTTATTAAGAGAACAAAAGAAAATACAGAATCTCTGTATTAGCCCAGGATGCAAACTCATAGGGTCTAAACTTATCAATCTCTGGAGAGAATTCCCCTCCCCTTTCTCAGTCAAAGCAAAGTATCAGCAAACAGGAATAAAGCATTTCCTTTAGCAAACACACAATTGCAAATATAGAAATCAAATCATAAGACTAATCCGCCTTTCTAATTAATACTCACTATTAAATAGTAGAAACTACTCCAGGAGAACTTGAAGACATGACTGTCTCTCTTAGATTCAAAAAGAGCTCTGAGCAAAACAAAGAACACAGACAAAGCTTCCCTCCACAGAGATTTGAAATTATCTCATCTCTGATTGGTCCTCTGGTCAGGTGGTCATCAGGTACTGCATGTTAACCCTTTACAGGTAAAAGAGACCTTAACCCTTAACTATCTGTTTATGACAGTCACAACAATCGGAAGTCGCTTATACACGCCCTATACGCTGGAAAATACGGTATTAACATTTGTTGTGTGTAAATTGCAAGCTAGTTAAAAAAAGTAAACTGAAAGGACAAATTCCATCACATTATGTTGACACTCACATGGTTCATCAATGGGGTTGGAACCTTCAGGTCCACTGCATAGACTTCTGCTAATGGAGTAACTAATAGCATTAGTAGGTTGTCATTCTCTGTGTGGACCAGCACTAGAGGTGGGATGGGACACTTGGCCAGTTAGTTTCACAGATATTTTTCTGTCAGCAGAGGAATGGTGAGACTCAAATCTTGGATTCCATTCCAGGCTCTGGAAGGAAGTGTATTCCAGTCGGCACAGATTGTTCTGTCCTAGTTCTGTGTCTCCCCCACCTCAGGCTCCTCATTTCAGTTCCATTCTCTTTCCCTAGCTAGTCCCAGTCTCCTCCTCTCCTTGGGTTTCTCATCCTACTCCCAATCCCTGCCCATGGCTCTTCATCTGATCTCGGTCTTCCCTCCTTCCACTTTACTGGTTCACAGTCTCCCAACTCCTCAGTCCAATCCCTCATTCCCACCTTCAGCTTCCAGTTCCAGTCTCCACACCTGGTTTCATGTCAGTGATCCAGTGCTGGTTTCCTTCTCCCCCTCCCTGCCACACCCCAGTCCTATCCACAAGTCAGGTTCCTCTCTTGTTCCCTCTGCATTCGAATCAGGCAGCTCCTTTCTCCACTTTGATTGAGCTCAGCAAGGGGGCATTAAGAATATAGAAGAGACAGGCTCCCTGCTCTCCATTCAGGTGCCCAGCCTCAGACTGGAGCATGGTCAGTGTGGATGGGATCTTTAGTGAATTGAATTGCTAAAATATAAGAAATCTTTCCTGAGCATGTGTAAACTGATTTTTACAAAGGCTTTTAACTTAACCAAATGTAGGTGGATTTTCACAGGGTCTGCAAAAAGCACTTCTATAATGCAAAAGTCCCACCCACTGCCAAATTTTAAATCCTTGCTCCAAAGCATAGGGGCACTAGAACTGTTCAGAAAAGGTCTCCAGAATGTTTTAATGTGTACAATAATGTATTTTTCCTAGTCTCCCTCTCCGACATGGCTGAATCATTTTGGCTGAAATTTAAAAAAAAAAGGGGGGGGGGGCAGCAGCCTGAGCAGATTCCCAGCATGAAAATATCAGCCTAAACAAAAGTGTCCACAAGCTGACTTAAATATGATGATCCTGTGTCCAATATGGGTGCAAAAGAAAATACATTTCATTTTGACTGTATAATTTGCACATTAAAAAATAGTTGCTAATATTTTTTTTAAGTATAAATAAATGGAGGTAAACATAATGACAGACTTTTTTTTCCTCCAGAAATGTCTGAACATGGATGAAGTGTCACCTAATTAAAAACATGCTTTTGACATTTTCTTGATGATCCAACTGGTATCATCTCTGAAAAATTACTCCTGAGGGCATTCTGTGCCAAAACCCTAAAAACTATGCACACAATATTTTAAAATTCTGCAAATTTAATTTGTCAAATAAATGTGGAGGCTCCAGCATGGCACTAGGGAGCACAGGCCACTGGCTGCACAGAGGTGGGAGACAACTCTGCAGCTCCCCGCAAGGACACAGACTTACTGGTGAGGCTGCACCCAACCCTGACATGGTGCAAGTACTGGGCCTGCCCCAGAAATATCCCAAGGGCCCTGTCCCTCTATGCCAGGTGCACTAGGTGTGGGCAGTCAGGCTCTGCCTGGCAGACTCCAAGTATGGAGGGGCTTACTGTGAGGGGATCCAGCTGAGAGGGTTCTTTGTGGGGCAATCTGGATGCAGGCAGCTCAGTGGGGGGTGCAGGGGGAATCTGGATACACAGGAGCTTATTGGGGGGGATTCTGGGTGCAATGGTAATGGGACTCTGCAGGGGGGTCCAGGTAAAGGTGATTGAGGCTCAGCAGGGGATAGGAGGGTCTGGGTGTGGCGGGGATAGAGCTCAGCAGGGGGGTCTGGGTGTGTGAGGGCCCCAGATGCTGGGGGAGTGGGGCTCAGTGGGGTGGAGATCTGGGTGCAGGTGTCTTGTCGGGGTGGTCCAGGTGCAGGGAAGTGAGGCTTGGCAGGAGGCTCTGGATGCATGTAGTTAGGTGGATGGGGGAGCAGCTCCCTATACAGTGATCCCACCCCCTGCAGCTTAGGAGTGATGGGCACAAGAAGCGGGGTGGGGGAGAGTTTGCAGAACTTCCTGCAGCCTGGGGAGAAATCTGTGGGTGGGTCTGACCTGGCCCCAGATGCCGTGCAGGAGAAGAGGCAGTCCTGTCCTCTCCAGTCCAGCCAGCAGCTGAGCCTGGCACAGGGTGGGTACAACCAGCCAGGTTTTCCCCAGTCCTGCCCCACAGTGATTTACCTCTGTCAGCTGCTCTGGGCACTCAAAACATACTGCTGGGGAGAGTTGCATGACTGCTCTTGTGGCTTCCCTGTCAAAGTCATTTTCCTGCATGGAAGCAAAGAAATCTGCAGGGGACATGAATGCTGTGCATCCATAGGGGCACAGAATTCCCCCAAGAGTAAAAAATATTTAAGGAAGTTTGTATGTTGGAGAGCCTAAGGTAATGACTGCTCTCAAATGTAAAGAAATCTTCCCATCTGCTGTTACAGCTCCAGCCTAGAAAATAAAAGGATGTCAACTCTTTAAAATAAATCAGTGAAGTTGGGAAATAATTTAAGTGTTATTAAATAATATGGTTATTCATTAAATGTATGTTTATAACTTTTTAAAAAATTCTTTTTGATTGTGAATGTTTTTGTATATTATAACCATGTATGCACATATTATAAACATTCTTTAACTTTGGTGAAAAGTGTTTCATTTGTAAAAGATTTAGAAATTAAGTTTTTTCATGACATGTTCTTTCTTTACTGTGCAAATTACTCTTTCCTTCATTCTGAATTTCAACTTTAAAAACATTTTGTTTTGAAGATGCCTCTGCCAAGTGTCATTGTGTGGTAGGCAACAACAAAACTGCACAATAACACAGTCCAGTTTAATGAAATTGGTGTTCCTGTTACAGGGTTCAGAGGCACTGACCGGTCCCCAGAAAACATCTAGCTCCAGTTCAAGTTCTTAACCTTTCATTATTGCTCTGAAGAAGAGGTATAAGAGAGAGACTGATAGGGAAACAGAGAATCAATGTCAATGAATAGGCAGGGCTCTACACCTAGACTCATAGAACTGGGTTGAACCTCAGACAGAGGCAGGGCCAGCTCCAGGCACCAGCATTCCAAGCTGGTGCTTGGGGCGGGATTCTGCAAGGGGCGGCAGTCCCTATTGTTTTGCCCCCAAGCAACATGCCGAATTGCAGCGGCGGGCGGAGTGGGGGGGCAGTCCGCGTGCCCTTAAGGCGGCACGCGCGTTTCCACGGTGGCGGCAATTCAGAAGCAGCAGCTTCTATGTTTAGCTGTCCGGGGTGGCTTCAGCTAAACATAGAAGCTGCCGCCGAATTGCCGCTGCCGCAGAAACGCACCTGCCGCCCTAAGGGCACACGGACTGCCCCCGCCGACCACGGCGGCAATTTGGTGCGCTGCTTGGGGCGGCAAAAACTGTAGAGCTGGCCCTGGGCAGAGGTGTATTTTTCTGTCTTTTGTGTCACTTAATTTCTTGTCAGTAAGTATTTTCTTCTGGAATATCTTTTGTGACAAGTTTTTTTTTCTACTTCATAATTCCATTGGTTTACATATATTTAATGTAAATTGTTCTTGCAATAGACATAAATTATTTGTGAATTAACCCTTAACATGTTTTCTTTCTCTTGTAAATTAATATCTGCTGTATTATTTAGTCTGTTTTGTGAGTGCAGTGCACAATAGATCTCGTTTAATATCTTTTTTTAGTAACTGAATCCAGTAAAAAATACTTCACCAATCAGTATGTATTTTTCAGATGACCTTTTTTTTTCACCCCAGCTGTTTTGTATGTGGTGTATGAATAAAGGAATACAAAAGCCTGCTTTCCTTAATGGCATGCTCATTGCAGTGATTTAATCCTTACTATCCATTCTTTCCATGCTGCCACAATCCAGTAGTACAGTTATTAATTTAACATTTCTGCTTAATTTCTAAAAGCAGGTTTTAAAACAAAAATAATTATCTAGGAAAATACCTATGGTCAATAAATAGGGACTTTGTAGCCTACTTGGATCTTGGGAGGGTGGTCCTAGGCCCGCCTGAAACTCTAAGGCCTCAAACTCCCTCAACTGAAGGAGGGGCCACAGAACCAGGACACAACTGATATATTTGGACAACAAATGAGAGCTACGCAGATTGACACCTGCAGAGAGTTAATGATCTTTTTTCCAGTGCAGTATTTCAATAAGTATACATGAAGTACCAGGTTTCATCCACAGGGTGGCATTGCAAAGCAAAGAATAGCAGTATATGGGAGCATGTTAAGCACTTGTCCAAATTGAAGGCAGATTTAATAAACAGTTTTTAAAATGTTTACTAGTAGTTTTCTCAACCTAGAATGTATTGAAGACAATAAAAATCTAGAAAAGCCCATGAGACAGTTACATTGCTGCTGCTGCTGGTTCATTGGACAAGGCTTATGATTACAGACCTTTATCAGATTTCATTTTTAAAAAATCACTTGTGGGACAATGTCCTATCAATAAAGAAAAATAGTATCAATTAAACAAAACAAAAACAAATACCAAAACTTTCAAAGGTGGTAAGGAGGCCTGGTTCCTTCTGAAAGTTCTTGATACTCTTCTTAAAAGGCAAACAAAAACACACTACAGTACTTAGTGCTGATGAAGAAGCTGGTTTGAGTGTCCTGGAGGAACTTTCCCATATTTAAGCCCCTTTGCTTTCAGTTTAAACCAATTTTGTTTTACTGAAAAAATCCCAGGTTTTACAAAAACTATTCATTTTTTTGTTTTGTTTTGTTTTTTTCCTGGCTGGATTTGAACCAGTGGGTCAAAGGCTGTGTTTCCTGAAGCATTCCTGTTCTTCAGAATTATTTTTCTGTAGAAACATTTCTTTTCTGACTGATCTGGTTTAAATTCTCAATCATTTTCCTTTTAGTCTAACCCTCTGTTCCAGATTTACCTCCTTTACTCTCTTGGCTCCCTTTTATTTTTTGCCTTCAGTTCTCTTGCTTTCCTGTTCATCTCTTAGGACAGCCAAGAAAACTTGAGCCTTGAGCACTGTAGAAAGAAAGGGCTAAACTTCCTCATTGTTTAGGCCCTTCTCCTATAAATACTACCTAAGCATTTGGTAAAATGACAGCAGATGGCACTTGTGCACAGGCTTCTTTTATTTGTAGAACCTGCTTCATTTTATTTACTTAGGGCTGAAGACTTTAAGCAAAACTTTTTGGTATAACCTGAAGGACACTTATTACTACGTCTGGGGGAATTCTGTACCAAAAATTAAAAATTCTGCAAAATTTTGCATATTTGTCAAAATAACACCATATAATCATGCCAGTTTCAATTATTTTGGTAATTTATTTCAAAATACCTGTCAGCAAGTATGTCTGTAACAATACAGACAACAAAAACGATACAGCAAAGGTTTTTTGACAAATAGATCCTTATTAGGCATATTAATACAGAGCTATGAGTAATAATTCATTTAAACTACAATACAGAAATGTATTTCCTGCACCGCTCAGAAGCAGTGCAAATGCTTGGGAGAGTCAGAGTTAATAGAAAAGCTGAGGGAGAGGGAAGTAATTGCTGGGAAGGAGCCTGGGAGTGAACCTGGAGTGTTGCTGAGTATGGGTGGGGAGAAGTATGGAACAAGGTTTTCTTTCTTTTTTTTTTTTCCTTTTTTTTGGGTGCGGGAGAGGGCATTGTTAGGGAGTTGACCTCCCTGATGCAGTCCCTGGCCTGACCCTTAGCCTCTCCCATTCAGTCAGGCACATCTGCCTTGTCCCCATGTGTACCTGCACTCCCACTGAGCCCCTGCCCCAGTCTGTCCCCCCCACTAGCCCTTCTGAACCCCCGTCTGTGACTCCCAGCAGCCTCATGTGCCATGCTCTGTCCATATCCCATGCCTCCTCACCTGGCCCTGCAATCAGGATGCCGTGAGGAATGCAGACTCTCCTCCTCCTTATCAGCTGCTGGTCAGTGAGTGGGCTGCCCTCAGTTCTGGTGCCACAGCAGCCCCTGGCAGGTGAAAGGCATAACTGCAGTGCTTCTTTGGCAGAAAGTATTTTCTATGGAGGAAAAAAAATCTTCAGGGGACATGAATTCTGCATGTGCGCAGTGGTGCAGTATTCCCCCAGGAGTAGTTTTCCATAATCTTATTTCAGTTATTTAATATAAACATTAATTTAGACATTTAAAAGAAAGTACAACATGAGACCTTAATTCCCACATTTGGGACCTGTTTAATAACATCTCAATTTCATACAATACCTGGATCCCATTAATTGATTTATATAAAAGTAGTTTCAGATGTTCAGTGCTTTCTGAAATTATTTCAGGAGGGAAATAAAACAAATTAGTCCATTCACTGAAGCACACATCCAAACCATCCAGTATCTTGAGTAACTGGTCATTCCAGATCAATATATTATCTTTTTGTATGCTGCAAGAGCTCTATCTCCCATTCTCATAAGGCTCACCCTCGTTGATATAACATAGCTTCACAGAAGTTGTAGTTGCATAAATGGACAATAAGGGAGAGGGAGGGGGGAGAGGTGTTCCATGGAGTGCTTTGAATGTTGAGACTAAAATCTTTAATTTAATGATGTTGTTCTAGAGGGAACCAGTGCAGAGAGCAGGATGTTCATAGCGCACACTGTTGATGAACAGGCAGATTGCTGAATTTAGAGCCAAGTGGACCTTTATCAGAATTGGTGGCTTCATTCTTAGGCATGTTGCATTGCAGTAATCAAATTGTGAATGAGTGAACTGCTGTGGCCGTATCAAAATCTTGTAGTATGAAGCACAGACTTCTGGCCAGTTGTGTCTTAGAGTTTTTAGCAGCTGTGACTATTTGTCTAATTTGACTATTGGTATGTAAAAGTAACAAGGAGTCCCAAAAGACCCATGATGACTGAATGGCAAATTACTATGATGGAGGAATTCCATATATATATATATATGGAATTCGTTGCAATTCTTTTTCATCCATCATGCAACCTCTATCTTGTAGCAGTTTAGTTTTAGTCCTCTATTGATAGGGTTGGCAGAATTAATTTTTTTGTATAGTTTTGATGGATATTTGTTTTTAAGCATTTTTTTCTATTTTGGTTGATTTTAATTTTTCAGTTGTGCAATATTATGGGTTTTAAGCATTGTTTTTCAATTTTCTGTTTAAATTTTCACAGATGCGGGATGTTATGGGGGGAGGTCAGACAACTTACTGACAGTAAATGCTGAGTTTCAAAAAGTTAAAGCACAAATTGTCAACATCATGTGAAAGTATACAAAGTAAATATCCTTCAGTCTGTTTTCAAGAATCATTTTTCTTCCAATGCATAGCTCTAAATTTTTATTATCAATGGAAATATTTTTTTGTTGGTTTGTGTGTGGTAAACTTGACATGTACTGATAATTTATCGATAAAAATCTAATCCTTCTAAGCCTCATCTGAGTGCTGATGGCTCTTAAGCATCAAGATAGTAGGAGTTAATGCTGTTAGCATTTGATGCTAGCAAAATGTAGAGCTGGGTGTTGTCTATGTACTGCTGGCATTTCTGCTTATGCTATTTCAAAATCTCCCCCTTCAGCTTCATGTAGGTGTTGAATTGAGTAGAAGGGGAGGATTGAGCCTCGTAGAACTCCACAAGTGAAGGTTCTAGATGTGAAAGAATAGCGGCCTTCAACCCTGTGGATTCAGTCTGAAAGGAAGGAATAGAGCCATCTGACTGTTTTGTTCATCCCTACTTTGTCGCTGAGACATGACAGGAGTATTGATGGCCAACATGATCAAATGCCATAGAGAGATCCAGCAGTATAAGTAGTAGCTTAATATTTGTATCACAGTAGTGCCCAGAAGGTCCAACGAGGATCAGGCCCTCACTGTGTTTAAAAAATATGGTCCCCTCCCCCAAGGAGCAGTCCTATGCAGAGACTCCCTTTTCAAGATAGACTAACAGAAGCAAAATATGAGTGGTATTTATCTTGTTGTTCATATTCCCCTATCTAGGTGCTAACATGTTGCACAATTGCTAATCCAATGTGCCTTTCTTCCATCCTGCCCATCCCTCAGAAATAAAATTGGGCTCTGTGTGTGAGTGAAGCAGCCAACCACATGTTGCTTGTAGGGTTACCTAGGGATGTGGTGGAATCTCCTTCCTTAGAGGTTTTTAAGGTCAGGCTTGACAAAGACCTGGCTGGGATGAATTAGTTGGGGATCGGTCCTGCTTTGAGAAGGAGTTGGACTAGATGACCTCCTGAGGTCCCTTCCAACCCTGATATTCTATTACAAAGGTGCTTATATTACAAAGGATGGTATTTTCCTCATATTTAATATGAAACTTCATACTTGCAATGGGTCCTCAGCAGGATAAGTGCATTTGATAAGTTTGATGAAACTTGATTTAGAATAAGTTTTAAGTGCTGGGGAACTGTGCACAAGCAGCATGTGAATTACCATGCTTTTTAAGCAATGCACTGAAGTGAATTAATAATTACATCTCTATGGGTTACTGCAGCTTTCCTACTAGTCCTTTGTGTTCTGGCAGTAAGTCTGAAGGGAAAAGCTTCACATTTTATCTTGCTTTATTGTTCAATTATACTTACAAAAATGGTATTGGTATCTAATCTATGGAAAATAAATGTAATTTGTGGAGGAGCCTATCAAATTAGCATAAACAAGCTACGTTATAGAAGTTGATTAGGACATATTTATTGTAAATCCATTCCCTGGTAAACTGTTGCAATGAATAAAGCCAAGTCCGTCAGTCTGTTCCAGTGGAGCGCCCCCAGCGGGGGTTTTCCACGTTCTTTTATTATAATGGTTACATAAATCATTCTATTATGCGCATGTACTAACTCAAGCCAACTTCTCGCCCCCTCCCCTGATTGGTGCTCTATGCACTGCGTACTCCAGTAGTAAACACCTGGTCAGCGCTTAATCTGTGTGTCTCCTGACCGGAAGTGTGGGGGGGTGGGAACCACTTCAGCCGCTCTAAATCCGGAGGCGGTTTTCCAACCCCCTTAGTGCTTGAGAAGTGTAAAGTTCCTACAGTAAACTTACACAATAGGACTGAAATATTGTTTAATTTCATATATAATTTCTTTCGTAGCTGAGTGTATGTTCAATAAAAGGGACACAGAAATAGTTTACTACTAACCAGTTAGTGCATTAATATGAATTAAAATGAATCACTGTTAAGATCTACCTCCTCATTCAATTCACATGTATTCTTCAAACTTCCCTTGCCACTTCCCTGAGTGCCCATTTTGAAGCTCTTTGTAAACAGTATTTCCCAAGAATGTAAAACTTGACCATTTAAATAGCTGGATCTTTTCTGGCATGGTTATTTTGTTTCATTTTAATACCTAAACTGTTCTTTATAAATTGATTTATATGTTTCTGGAATTTAAAGTGTTCTGGAAACACTAATATTTTATCAAGAGAATAATACACTTTTTTTCAAGGATGAAATTTCTTTTGTATTATTATTCGGTACTTTACCAACCAGAAAGCTCTATAAACCGGCATTTTTTATCTTAATTAAAAGTCTGGTTTATAGTCCGGTTCGTGTGGGGCTGGCAGGCTCCCTACCTGGCTCCACGTGGCTCCCTGGAAGCGGCAACATGTCCCTGCTGCTCCTAGGCAGAGGCAGGGCTAGGTGGCTTCGCAAGATTTGTGTGCTGCCCCGCCCTGAGCACTTGGACCCGCAGCTCCTATTGTTGTGTTTTGAAAAGCTTGTTACCAAGTATGACAATACCTATTGCTTTCTAGGTAAAAATCCTTTAAATGCTTCAGTGTGTGACTCCTACTAAGCCAAAAAATATTAGTTTTGTTAATATATCAGTACATGGAGCAGATGTTATCAACTTGGTTCCACTGAAATAATTGTCTTCGACTATCTTTTTAATTAATTACAATATATTCACCCTGTTCTCCGGTCTTCTCATTTTGGGGATCATATAGGGCTGGAAGGATCCTTGAGAGGTCATACAGTCCATCCCTCTGTGCTTAGGTAGAACCAAGTATACCTAGACCATCTCTGACAGGTGTTTGTCTAACCGATTCTTGAAAACCTCCAATGACTTGGATTCCACAACCTCCCTTGGAAGCTTATTCCAGTGCTTAACTACCACTGTAGTTAGAAAGTTTTTCCTAAACTACATTTCCCTTGCTGCTGATTATCTTTTGTCCTATCTTCAGTGCATATAGAAAACTATTGATCACTGTCCTCCTTATAACCAACCTTAACATATTTGAATACTGTTATCAGTCTTTTTTCCTCACTAAACATATCCAATTTTTTAAAACTCATTAGGTCACAATAACATCTCTTTGATAAAGCTTCATTTCACAAACACATCTAAAGTTCCATTTTGCAATAGCTGTCTTTACGTGCTAACTATTGTAAAATATTTAGTTAAAATGAACTAAAAATAAGAAAGAGGCTTACTGATTCAATCATCACTGGTACGTTTTTTTCCTCTCTTCATTTTTGATACTTTAAGGAAATCCTTTTAAAGCTTGTGGAATGGGATAGTAACTTCTTATTCACTGCAGAGAAGCTGAAATCCATTGTACAATTCTGCAAAGCCCCATGATTTGGGCTGCTGTGGGGTTGATACTTGCAACTTAACAATTTCAACAACTATGAAAAGCCATGCTTACGCAGTCATTTTATAAAGGTTTTATGTAAGAATATGACTGGATTTTTTTCCACTAACTTTCTAGGTATAGACTGTGCTGTGGTCTGAAACCCGATGTCATGTGGTGGTGTGTGCTTGCTTGTTGCTACTTTATCAATTATTTTGTAGGCGTGGGCAAATTAAAACACCTCATTCAGAGAAGTGAACCTGCTAAACTACCCGGGGGAAGGGGGGGAAATGCTGAGAGGTCTTAAGGATTGAGTTGTCGTGGCTTTTTATTTTATTTATTTTGAGGATTGGATGGATGACTGTATTTTTCAAGGCAAGTGGTGGATTTACTTACCTGAAGGAGGTGTTGGTAACTTCTATTAGCCGTGAATAGTTTGGTATTTATTAGCCAAGAAGGACGTTCTCAAGACTCCTTCAGTTTCAGTGAGTGTGTTGAGACCATATACCACCAAATAGTGGCATGGTGGCTAATGTGGCCAACTCTGGTTCAGAGTTTTCTGCCTTTTAGTGGCTGGTGATTTGACCCCGTGGCTGAATTATGAAGTCCAAATTTCCAGGCGGAATAACCCTGCTGGCTGTGGTTTTGCAATTGTGATGGAGGTAGACATTTTTTTTCTTTCATTACTGTGGTGGTGTACTTCTGTCAGAAACCTTTATGCACTTGATCAGGGGTCGGCAACCTACAGCATGCATGCCAAAGGTGGCATGCGAGCTGATTTTTGCCTGGCACTCGGCTGCCGGCCAGGGTCCTGGCCGCCAGCCCTGCTCAGCGTCCTGGTGGCCTGGGGTTCCATTCACTCAGCCGGCAGGAGGCTGATTGGGGTTCGTGGCCGGGACTCCAGACTGGCAGCAGGCGTGCCCCCCAGCTCCCCCCTCACCGCACTCGGGTTGTGCGGCTCCTGGGAGTGTGAGCCGCTGGGGCACAGGGCCCTGAGCCTGCTGCGGGAGGGGCGGCGGCTCACACTCCTGGGAGATGCAGAACCTGAGCACGGGGAGCCGGGGGGCACATGGGAACCAGCGCCCTCATGTATCCGCTCCAGGAGCCCCCTGGGGCGGGCAGCAGGCCACAGCCTGGGCAGGCGTGCCCCCCAGCTTCCCCCTCACCGTGCTCAGGTTCTGCAGCTCCTGGAAGTGTGAGCTGCTGCTGCCCCTCCCGCAGGTCCCTCCCTCCCACTGCCTCAGCACTCCACGTAGAGTTTTGCCTCAATGTGGAGCCAGCGTCTGACCAGCATGGGCATGGTAAGGGGAGTCCCGGGGGCGGTCAGGGAGCAGGGGGAGGATTGGATGGGTTGGGAGTTCTGGGGGTCTTGTCAGGGGGCGGGGAGTGTTTGGATAGGACATGGGAGGCTCGGGGGTCTGTCTGGGGGCGGGGGGGTGGATAAGGGTTGGGGCGGTCAGGGGACAAGTAGGGGGTAGGGCCCTAGGGGGGCAGTTAGGGTGGGGGAGTCTCAGGAAGGGCAGTCGGGGGCAAGGAGCAGGGAGACATAGGTAGGGGTGGGGTTCTGGGGGCAGTTAGGGGTAGGGGTCCCAGGATGGGGCAGTCAGGGGACAAGGAGCGGGGAGTGAGGTTGGGGGTTCTGACGGGGGCAGTCGGGGTGGGAAGTGGGAGGAGTGGATGGGGGCGGGGCTAGGGCAGGGCTCTCCCCTCTTTTTTGATTATGGTAATCCTAGGTGAGAGGGAGCTGGGGGGGGGTGCATGGGGGCTGGTGCCCGCATACATCCACTGCAGCCTGCAGGAGCCCCCTGGGGCGCAGGGCTGCAGCCTGGGCAGGAGGGGCAGGGGGGCACGGCTGCTCCCCACTAGCGGTGCCGCGGCCTTTGCAGGGCTGCTGCCCCCCCTGCACTGCGCTGGCACCTCCATGGCTGTGGCTCGCTGCTGCTGCAAGTGGGATGCTCTGGCTCTCTGGTGCCTCCAGAAGGCAACTCCTCCCTGCCGAGCTGCTGCAGTGGCCCAAGCCCAGCAAAGCCAGTGAGTGGACTCGGGGCGGGGGCCACCGGGGTGGGGTGGGGGGGCTGTGCACCCTCCAGGGGAGTTCAGAGGGTGGGGAGGGGGGAACCTGGTCTGGGGAGCAGCCCCTGGGCACGGCTGGCATCTGGGGTCTATAAAGGCTTGTTGGGATTTGCCCCTCAATGAACCCAAGTGCGGGGCGGGGGGACCCAAGGTGGAAGTTTCGCCTAGGGCTCAAAATATCTTTGCACTGGCCCTGCCCCAGGGGGTGCGTGCGCCCCAGGTTAAGAACCACTGCACTGAACTGATAAGATCTGCATTTTAATTTAATTTTAAATGACGCTTCTTAAACATTTAAAAAAACTTGTTTACTTTACATACAACAATAGTTTATAGACTTATAGAGAGAGAGACCTTCTAAAAATGTTAAAATGTATTACCGGCATGCAAAACTTTAAATTAGAGTAAATAAACGAAGACTTGGCACACCACTTCTGAGAGGTTGCATGTGTGGGAGAGGGACAGTGTAGAGCCCAGGCATGGATGGTAGCAGTGATCACACAAACCTAATTCCTCCCAGCCTCAGTCTCTTTAAGCCAGTCTGCATGCAAAAAACTTTAAAATCCTTAAGCTTTCAGCACAAATGTGGAAGGCACACCACCCAGCTACAGGCTCAAAAGGCTAATAATGCAATATGATTAACTGCATTTTTTAGTTGTTAAAATAGTCTTTCTGGCTTTATTTTTCAGCTGTAGCAGAAGTGAAACTTCGAGATGATCAGTATACCCTGGACCACATGCGTGCCTTTGGCATGTATAATTACCTACATCTTGATTCTTGGTACCAGGATAATATCTACTATGTTGATCAACTTGGAAGGGTTATGAATTTATCAGTGACTCTGGTAAGAATAACATTTATTTTAAAAAAATGAAAGAGGTATGGTGGGACCAATGAAAAGAAAATGAATAGTATGCAAGCACAAAAAAACTGAAGAGGGGAAAATCCTAGGAGGAGGAGTGTAGTAAGGGGTTCCAGGTTGGGGGTGGAGCTCAGGGCTGGGGCAGGGGATTGGAACATGGGTTGAGGCACAGACTTACCTCCGGCGGCTCCCAGTTAGCAGCACAGCCAGGGTGCAGAGGCAGCCTTCCCGCCTGTCCTGGCACCTCAGACAATGCTGCGCACCGGAAGCGGCCAGCAGCAGGTCAGGCTCCTACGCGGAGGCGCGCAAGCAGCTTCACGAGACTCTCGCTCGCAGGCATTGCCCGCTCACCTACTTCCCATTGGCCGGTTCCTGGCCAGTGGGAGTGCAGAGCCAGTGCTTGGGGTGGGGGCAGCGCGCAAAGCCCTGTGGCCCCCCTGCCTAGAAGCTGGACCCACTGCTGGCCACTTCCGGGACACAGTGCAGTATCAAAACAAGTAGGGACTAGCCTGCCTTAGCTGGGCAGCAACACTGATGGGACTTTTAATGTCCCAGTCAGCGACACTGACCAGTGCGACCCAGTGCCTGACATGCCATGACCCAGTACTGGGTCATGACCTGAACTTTGAAAAACGCTGAGTTAGACTAAACCATAAAAGATGGTGGTTCTGTGGTTTTATATCAGCATTCTCCAGTAGTAGAATCTGTGCTCTATTTTGAGGCTGTTTTATTTGGATTAAACAATTTCCATTACATGGTAATTCTGTATTGTGCAAAGGAAAATACTACCTGGACACAATGTTTCTGATACACGTCTAGTATTGTACTTAACAATAATTGTAATAAGCAGACATTGGGATTCATGGGGAATAGGAGAACATGTTACTGGTGATACTAAAATGGCATTTTACAAAGTTAATATTTTTAGTTTCGGACATGCCCATCCCATGTGAAGTAAGTCTATATCTCTGACAATTGAGGCTTATATTTTATCGGACAACCTTTCCAGGTAGTGTGTAAGAACATGGCTGAAAACTTGTGATTGACTCACACTTTTCACTTGTCAATATGGATTTAAACATTTTCTTTTGGTCAGATAAATGCTTTGTTCATAATTGGATCTAGTTGTTAATTTAAACAGCGGGGGTGCCTCATGCATTTTCTTGATTTAACATTTTAGGGTCAGAGGTAAAATAAAATGCTGATGGCTCATTCACATAAGATTTTCTCTGGTAGTGAATGACTCAGGGCAGCTAATTCTGTTTTCAAAACAGTGCTGAATTTATATAACGTGTCAGTGGAATTGTGGAACATTGTTACTGCTTGAGGATTATAGAGACTATACGCCTATAAAATACAAATTTGTCGTTTACTATTACTTTCCTGTTCCTTTCTCATATCTGTGTTTTGGTGGTGGCCTCCTTATTGAAATGTGGGATTTTTCCCAGGCTATGTTTGGGTTTGCAATGAAGACCGTTAAAGATTTTAGGAGATGGGAAGGGATATCTGTAATCACTTAATTATAATCTTGTAGATGTTTTGATGATTACATATACTTTCCAATTTACCTTGATTGAAAGCAAGTTGGCTGCAATGATGAGGTTGAAGAGTGGCATCGTTAGAGATAAAAATGGAGGGGAATCCTCAGGTGACTCAAAGGGGATGAGGAAGGAGATAGTCTGTCTTACCAAAAGATTATCCAACTACCCTATTTCACCTATCTTCCTTCAAATGGCCTAGACGATTTGCATATTGTTTTGTCACCTTAACTTTTAGATACACAATCTTCTGCATAGTTTCAGGACCATGCAGTCGTTTTATACTGTTATCTCTGAACTCTACAGAACTTGGTTTAACCCTGCTGTCATGTATTTAAGCCACAATTACACTTAGTGGCAGTAATGAAATATCTGACCCTTTAAGATTGAGAATGGAGTCTCCATGGCTATGCTAATCCATTTCAGTGATTGGACTGCAAAACAAATCTGTGGGATGAAGGAAACAACGACTGAGAGATCAAGTGGGTCCACGGTGGCTGTTCAAGGTTAAAAGGGAACCCAGGTTGCTCATTCCATTTAGGACTTGGAACTGGAGCATTTTAGTATGTAGATGGGTTGAGGCTCCCCTCTTTTTCTTGAGCTAAAAGTGTTTACCCAAAGCTATTGGGCATGAAATACCCCCATCGTAGGGCTTTCTGAGAAGGGTGACACTCTATAAGCTGCTTTCCCCTTATAAGGTAGGGCTATAGAAGGAGTTGACAGTCTCTCCTAGAGATACAGAAATTTTATCTATGGGTTTTGGACTTTGTCAAATCTCAGGGGACAGTCAGTATTCCTAGCAGAAATGTCAGGGAGAAAGAAACCTGTCCAACGGAAGCATTTGTGAAGAGTGGGTTTGCAACAGGGCCAATTATTTGTAGTTTTACTGTATTATAGGGCTGAGAAAGGAAGGGTTTTATGGATCCCATCACACTGAAGTCTAACTTTTTCGTTTGTTAAAAATAGTGAAATACTCTATCCAACTATAAATTTTTTGAGCATTTAATCAAGAACATAATTGCCCACTTCATAAGAGACAGTAGTTGGCATCTGTCATATGCAGTTAATTGAAATCATATGGATATTCTTTCATAGTACAATTCAGTCTACAGAAATCCCTTGGCAACGAATAGGGAAATATCACTAAGACTCATTAATATCCTCCCATGAGTTTTTTTGTTCTATTAAAGTCTGTGATTACTTGTCACATCCTCATATTCTAAGCAGAGAAATCACTTGTTTCATGACTGTTTTGTTTGAGATGGAGAGAGAACTTTTTAAAGGTATACAAATTAATTTTCATACAGAAACTTCAATAAGATCACTCACTATGAGCATGCTTCACCACTCATATCTATCAAATGTATATCTATACAAGATAGTTTCCAGCCAGTGATACTCATTTATATCATGTAGTTAAATAGTATCACCCTTGACTTAAGTGGCAATATCTATCAAAGTAAAAAGTGAAATGAAGAACAAATATATTCTAAGTCCAGATTCGTTTCCCAAGGGGATAGATCTTGTGTCCTTCTTTCATTACTTATCAGATTTTTAAAAAAGCAGGTAAATACCTTCTCTTCGGCTAGGGTCTACAAGATATCTACTTCTGTAGCAACTTTCGTCTGAGGATCAAAGTGCTTTACATACATCTGCAAATGTGATGTAAATAACTATTATAACTAGCTTATCGAAGATGCCATCCACAAATATAGAGATGAGTACAAGGAAGTCTTTGCCACTTTTTCAGATAACAAACATAAAATGGAAAAAGATGAGAGATGATCATGTGCAATTGTTCTAAACGGCAATATGGTGTTCAGAACACTATTTAAACCTAGCTGAGGAAGAAGTAACGTTATCTTAGCCAAAAGCACAGTGTGGAAATGTAAAAATTCTTCCACTCTCACATTCAGCCTCATGGTGGTTAAATGAAAGGAGGACTGATGCCTCAGTTTCTCAGTGACATTCAGTGGAACTCTTGAGAGTATTGTGCTTCTGCATTTGCATCCAAGTATCATATGTTGAAATTTGCGTTGAGGTTGAGAAGAACTTTATGTAAAATTCATATTCTATTTTGATCAACTAACTGTGTGGGGCATTGTAGGGTGCTGTGAGCCCTTTGCGGGACTTTCAGTTGGAGGCCTTCAAAGCTGCCACGGGCCAATAGCTTGAGCTGTGAGCCATGCTCAGGGCTTGTAGCTGGAGGCTGCCCCCACTGCCAGGGGTTGACAGCCAACAGGCAAAGTAAGTAATACAGTGTCTACAAAGATACTGTATCGCCCTAACTACATCGACCGAAGAGCTACGTCTGTTGTGGAGGTGGAGTTATTAGATTGGCGTAGTGAACGACTTAAATCGGCAGGAGCAACGTTGTAGTGTGTGAAGTAAGGTCGACGTAACCTGTAGTGTAGACCAGGTCTTATTCAGAAGTAAATTGATTTTAGTTCTTCTTTGAGTGGTTGCAGATGTGTATTCCACTCAGGTGTATGATTGTCTAGTGCACAGAGAGCCGGAGACGTTTTTTCTTGTAACAGGCTCTGTTGGGGCGGCATGCATGCCCTATAGGCCTTGTGGCTCCTCTCAAAGGTATACGAGGTTGGCACTGCCCTGACCGCTCTCCCTACAGTTCCTTCTTACCACCTGCAGCCTGAATCAGAACTCCCTGTGTTGGTTTTCTCCTCATGGCTTTTCTTCTGCATCATAGTTTGTGGCTCAGACCTTAGTAATGTAAATTAGCAGCAGATAGTAGTTGTAGTGGTTTTAGTGTAGTGTAATTAGTTTATTATGTTCTGTTTAGAGTTCATAGTTAGTTTGTGCTGCTCACCACTGTAGGTTAAGCAGCACTCCATGGGCTTCAAACATTGCCCATCACGTGGGCTGTGACCTCCTGCTTATTGTGCCTTGGCAAAGGCCATGTTAAAGAAAAGTGTTAGGTCCTTCTTTTCTTAAAAGAACTCAGGTTGCTGGAGATCTTCACTGAGGCTGCCTCAACACTGGGACGACTTCAGACTGTTTGGTCTATTGTCCTCAGACATTCTCTACCTCTGTCAGAATAGACCCCCGGACTCTGATTCCCCTTTCAAGAAGGGGAATGGTTGTGCATTGCCTCTGAATATCCATTGTTCAGAGGACTCCTAAAACAGTCCAGAGATGCCTGAGATTGGAGAGGGATTTGTCGTCCTCTTCATATAGAACGGGACCTCAGTATCAGCAAGACTCAGGTTTCCAGGGTAGAGCTTGGGTGCCAACCCCCTGTCTCTGCTGTACCAAGGCAGGAGGATCCTGGCACCATAGCATCATTTCTGAAACCATCTGCAGGGCGGTTGTTGACTGGGTACCTATGAATACCATTGCAGCACCATTACTTTTGGTGCAGTTGATCATACCAGTTTACATGGCAGCATCAGATTTGCTTTGTCTGTCTGTCTGTCTGAGCATTGGCACCAGGCTGGTACCAGCCTACTTCAGGCTCTTCATCCTCTTCAGCTTTGGGACAGATTGCCTTCAGCTCTGTCTGTGTCCACCAGTGTCCTCTGTACTGGTGGATCCCTCAGAGTGGGAACTGAATGTGTCTGGCCCCTTGGCATTGGTTCTGTACCCATGCTCTGTATGGGCCTTGCTGCAATGCTTGCTACCTCCCACGATGTCTTTGCAATGTCAACCATAGTTTCCTCCACAGTACCAATGTTAACTTTCCCCATTGCATAGTGGACAAGTCAGGTTATCTCATAGTCCCTCCAGGATGGGCACCTCCAGTGCCCACTGATTATTCAGACAGCACATCAAATGCTGGGTCTTCCACCTCAATGAAAGAAATTGAGAAGATCATCAAAACACCTGGTGCAACACCTAGGCTAAATATGAGTACTGAGCATGGAGCAATTCTTGTAGTAAGGATAGACCATGCTGACTCACTATGTACTGGCCTCCAATGCCATGTTGCATATCATAGTGTCCGCTCTGGGACTTCTGGGGTGCTTCTATGTTCCCACAGATGCAGATGCCCATACTGATTGGATGTAAGATTCCTTTGGTTCAAGTGATCTTGTTCTTGTCCTCTCTGAATGATACAGTGTCCCAAGTTTCAGCTTTTCCAGTCCCAGAGGATTTCGGATCCTACCAGGAATTGCGCAGGAGAATGGCTGCAGCTCTGGGAATTCACAGACAAGTGGCCAGATGACTCCAAAGAGGAGTTCAGAGCCTTCTTGATGGAGGGCCAGGTGGAGAAAACCTTGCTCCAGTCAGCCCTCTTACAGATGCTTACGCCAGGGCTATCACCTCTGCAGTCATAATGAGGAGGGCATCCTAGTTATTTAATTGCAGGATAGCAGCTGATATTCAGCAATCCACTGAGTATCTGTCTTTTGGTGGACAGTTTTTATTTTTGGACAAATCAGAGGGAGTACTGCACTCCTTTGAAGACTCTCAGGTGATGCTTTGGGAATCTATCCCCAAGCCACTCAGAAATGCTTGTATAAGCCTCCGCTGTAACAATACCTCAGGCAACACTTCTATCTTCCTAGACAATGACACTTCTAGGAGGAGACAGAGGCCTCAGAAAAGGAGGGCATCTAATACCAGCTCACCCCAATCATGCTTGCCTGCTGTAGGAAAACAACTCTTTTGAATTCTCTTCAAGGACAGCGGGGCAACCAGCAGCGATCTATCTTCCCCCTCAGTTCGTGGACAAATGGTCTCACTTTCTCAGTGCTTGGAAGGCAATAACTTTGGATAAGTGGGTCTGGGATATTTGCTATAATTCCTTTCCATCCCTCCTCCCTATGCTGTCCCTTCTGAGGGACCTGTCTTGAGCCTCATTTCAAGAGGCTTGGGCTCTCCATGTCCTGGGAGCTTATAGAGGAAACTATTCCCTTTGTTTCCTGATCCTGAAGTCCAGTGGGGACTGAGACCTTTTTTGGATCTTCATGTTCTCAACAGGTCCATCAACAAGTGAGATTCCACATGGCTTACCCTAGCATTGATCCGTCTTTCCTTAGATTGCAGTGACTGGTTTGCTGTCCTCCGTCTTTCGGATAACTATTTTCATATAGTGCTGTGCAGATAGAAGTCAACAATCATTCCCTACTCAGAAACTTGAGTTCTTTGGGGCTTTGTTAGGTTTTATGACATTGACCCCTTCTTTTTTCCCAAAAAAGATTTTAGATCTTTCAAAACTTATGTCCTTCAGGTTTCCCCAATCCACCACATCTCAGTCTTGCCTGAGATTGTTAGGCCACATGGCCTCTTGTGCCTTTGTGCTCTCTTCAGACTTGTCTAAAGTCAGTCTATTGTCCGAGCAAGCACCATTTGTACAAATTAGTCTGACTGCCACTCAGCTGTTCAAAGCTTTCTAGAATGGTGGATGAGTTGGGACAATATAAGTGCTGGTGTGCCCTTCTCCCACTCGATGTCAGATGCCTCTCTAATAGGCTGTGATGCACACTTGAAGTTGCAAATGCAAGGGTTCTGGTCAGAATGAGAATCCAATTTACATATTAGTGTCGTCGAACTCTGGAAAAATCATAGAGCTCATTAAGACATCCTCCCTTGTATCAGGTTTAGCGCTCCAAATTCTGACTAACAATACAGTGACAACGTATTATCTCAACAGGTGGGGTGGGGGAGGGTTTGTTCCAACAAGCTTTGCCAAGAGGCAATGAACTTTTGGGAGTTTTGCGTCACAGAAGACATCACTCTGATAGCTGCACAGTTACCAGCTTCCAGCACTGGCTAGCTGACTTTCTTAGCAGGAGGTTCTTTCACAACCACAAGTGGTCTCTTGGGCTGTGTGCATTTTTCGCATGGAACATCCCTAAAGTTCTTCTGTTTGTTACAGAATAAAACAAGAAATGTCACTGCTTTTGTTCTTGGTGAGTGAGCCTGAACTGTGACCCTCCCAATACCTTTATTTTGGACTGAATCCAGGTTCTAATGTACGTTATCCCCAATCCATCAGATCCCACAGGTCGTTCACAAGTTGAGGCGAGACCATATCAGATTCATCCTGATTGGCCTGGCCAAGACAGTACTGTTTTTTCAGACCTCGTCAGTCTCTGTTCAGTGTCCTCTCCCTCTGCCCCCTTCCAGAGCTGCTACTCGCAGCAACACAGTCGAATGCTACATCCAGATTTGTGCAGAGTCCACTTCATAGCATGGTTTGTGAATGGCTAGATCGGGAGCAGTGGGCTTGTTCTTTTGTGGTTCAAGAGATTGTACTCAACACCAGAAGGCAATTAACAATGGTATACTTACCTGGCCAAGTGAAAAAAGTTCTCCGTTTGGCCCACTTCTCATGGGATACAACCAGCAGAACAAAGCGCACCTTTTATGCTTGAAATCCTCTGGCCTTTTGAGTTCTCCAAGGGTGCACCTTGCTACAATCTCTGCTCTCCATTTCTCAGTACAAGAGGGCTTGGTATTCTCTAGTCCTACGATGCCTAGGTTTCTCAAGGGAGTCACACACTTCTATCCATCTATTAAAAACATTATCACCTTGGGACCTCAACACTGTATTGGTGGCACTTTATGGATCTGCTGTTTGAGCCCTTGGTTTCACCGAAGTCAAAAGATTGCTTTCCTCATGGTCATTATGTTCGACAGAAGAGTGTCTGGGCTACAAGCTTTGAGGGTAGGTCCTTCTTATAAAATATTCTTGAAAGACGAGGCAGCCCTGCATCCTCACCCTAAGTTTTTAACAAAAGCTTTTTATTTGAACGGAACAACTTATCTCACACTATTCTTTCTGAAACCAGATCCTGGTATAGAGGAGGAAAGTCTACATACCTTAGGTGTCAGGAGGGCACTAGCCTTTTATCTTGACAGGATTAAGCCCTTTAGGCCTATCATGAAATATTTCTTTACTGTGGTGATCATATGAAGGCCCAGACAGTATCAGCACAGGCTATTTCTAGATGAATTACTTCCTGTAGTATTATAACTGCTTATGGAGTAGCTAATACCCCTCCTCTGCAAAGCTTCTCAGTCCATTCCATGAGGGCTCAAACTGCTTGTGTTGTCTTCCTCAGAGGCATTCCTATACTGGACATTTTGTAGGGCAGCTATTTGGTCCTCAGTGCATACTTTCACTTGACATTATGTTGTTACTGCCACTTCCAGATCTGATGTGAACTCTGATATAGCAATATTGCAGTCCTGGTTTAGACTCTTAATCCACCTTCAAGTTGTAATGCTTGGGATTCACTTGAAAATACACATCTGCAACTGTTTGAAGAAAAAACAGTTACTTATTTGTTCTGTAACTGTTGTTCTTTGAGATATGAATGTAGATGTGTATTCCATGACCCACCCTCTGTCCCTACTTCGGAGTACTGAACATCATCTTTGGTGCGAAGGAACTGAGAAGTGCTGGGGAAGCACTGCCCTTATATAGCCTCAGGAGGTGTTACAAGGAGTTGTAGGGCATGCATGCCACCCTAATGGATACTGCTATGTGGGGGAGGAGGGGGGAAGGAAGTGTCTCTGGCTGGTGGTACACTAGATGCCGCACATCTGAGTAGAATACAAATCTGCACCTGCATCTCCAAGAACAACCCTTACAGAAGAACAGGTAAGTGTTTTTCATTAGAGCTTTATCCTCCTTCAGCTATAGTGAACTAAGGTCACACTACTTCTGAATGAGAGTTTGCCCACAGAGGTTTAGTACACTTTAACCAGAGGTGTGACATGAAAGAAAGAACATTAATTTGTCTTAGTTTTCCTGGGTGTCCCCCTTACAGAAGCAACTGAAGGAGGCTTGGGAGGCAGTTGACAGATACTACTGTTGCAGTCTCAGTGGAAATCTGGTTTAATCTAATTAATAGCAAGAATATAGAACTACATGAGGATGAGGACACAATCTAAAAATTTGAGAAGCTGTGGAATCTTTTTAATCACTTGTTTACATGGTGCATTAGTGCGCACAAGCTCGGGTGTAAATTGTAGTGCACACCAGCGTGTCATGTACTAACTATGTGGGACTACATCAACACTCACTAAGGAACTTCTAGTGTGTGCCAGCAGGGTCCACACAGACCATTAGTGTGTGACATGATGGTGTGCACTGGAATATACACCCCGGTTGGTGTTTACTAATGCACTGTAAACAAGCCCTTATCCAACAAGACAGATCCCAAATACACAGATCATAGATGGACCAGAACGGAAGAAGAGCATCATTGTCAGGTCTCATGATTTTACTGAGAATCTTGCAATATTTACTGTATTTTTTTTGAGGCCCCAGCTCCTGAAGATGGCATTACATGAGAATCTTGACTTTCTCATAAACAAACTAGGGAAATAAAACCTAGACTGGGGTGGCCTTCTTGGCCTGAGGGTCACATCTGGGTGGGGAAATTGCATGTAGGGTCATGAACATAAGGCTGGGGCAGGGGGTTGGGATGCAGGATGGAGTGTGGGAGGGGGTGCAGTGTGCAGGAAGAGGCTTAGGGCAGAGGGTTGGGGTACAGGGAGGGGTGCAGAGTGCTGGAAGGGGCTCAGGGCAGGGGGTTGGCATGCAGGAGGGGTGTGGGGTGCGGCAGGAGGCTCAGGCTAGGGGGTTGAGGTGCAGCAAGGGGGTTGGGGTGTGGGGTTCAGGAGGGGTTCAGAGTGCAGGCTTCTGCTTGGTGCTGCTTAACTTAAGTGGCTCCAGGGTGGCAGCGGTGCACAGTGGGGCTAAGGCAGGCTCCCTGGCCCCACACCGCTCCTGGAAGTGGACAGCACCACGTTCCTGCGGCCCCTGGGGAAGGGAGGGGCGGAAGGCTCCGTGCACCGCTCTCACCTGCTGGTACCTCCACTGAAGCTCCCATTGGCCGCAGTTCCCCGTTCCCAGCCAATGGGAGCCGTGGGAGGCAGTGCCTGCAGGCGAAGGCAGCGCGTGGAGCTCTTTGCCCCCCCCATCTTCCTCCAGGGGCCATAGAGGCTGCTTCTGGGAGCAGTGTGGGGCCAGGGCATGCAGGGAGCCTGCCTTAGCCCTGTGGCAACACAGGGGTGGCAATCCTGCGGGCCAGATCCAAAGCCCTGACGGGCCAGGTACGGCCTGTAGTTTGCCCACCTCTCACCTAGGTGGAGTTACTGTAAAGTTGATGCATAACTGCTTGGAAAAACATTCCTAGAGAGTAGTTACCAGTCGTTCAGTCAAGCTGGAAGGGCATATCAAGTGAGATCCTGCAGGGATCAGTTCTGGGTCTGGTTCTGTTCAATATCCTATCTTCACCAGTGATTGAGATAATGGCAGAGAGAGTACACTTACAAAGTTTGCGGATGATAGCAAGCTGGGAGGGGTTGCAAGTTCTTTGGAGGATAGGATTATAATTAAAAAAGATCTGGACAAGCTGGAGAAAGGGTCTGAACTAAATAGGAAATTCAATAAGGACAAATGCAAAGTACTCCACTGAGGAAGGAGCTATCAGTTGCACATATACAAAATGGGAAATGACTGCCTAGGAAGGAGTACTGCAGAAAGGGATTTGGGGGTCATAGTGGATCACAAGCTAAATATGAGTCAACAGTGTAAACTTTTTTAAACTTGTGTTTAAAAAAAAAAAAATCATCATTCTGGGATGACTTAGCGGGGGTGTTGTAAGCAAGACACTAGAAATAATTCTTCCGCTCTACTCTGCGCTGATTAGGCCTCACCTGGAGTATTGTGTCCAGTTCTGTGTACCACGTTTCAGGAAAGACATGGACAAATTGGAGACAGTCCAGAGAAGAGCAACAAAAATTATTAAAAGTCTAGAAAACATGAACTACAAGGGAAGATTGAAAAAAAAATGGGTTTGTTTAGTCTGGAAAAGAAGACTGGGGGGCGGGACGGGGTGGACATGAAAACTCTTTCTATCAGGGATAGCTCAGTGGTTTGAGCATTGTCCTGCTAAACCCAGGGTTGTCAGTTCAGTTCTTGAGGGGGCCATTTAGGGAATCTGGGGCAAAAATCTGTCTGGGGATCGGTCCTGCTTTGAACAGGGGTTGGACTAGATGACCTCCTGAGGTCCCTTCCAACCCTGACATTATATGATTCTAAGTGCATAAAAGGGTTTTACAAGGAGGAGGGAGAGAAATTGTTTTCTTTCTTTAACCTCAGAGGATAGGCTAAGAAGCAATGGGCTTAAATTGCAACAAGGGCAGTTTAGGTTGGACAAAAACTTCCTAACTACCAGGGTAGTAATCACTGGAATAAATTGCCTAGGGAGGTTGTGGAATCTGTCACTGGATATTTTTAAGAGCAGATTAGACAAGGATGGTCAGGGATGGTCTAGATAATACTAAGTCCTGCTATGAGTGCAGGAAATTGGACTGAAGATCTCTTGAGATCCCTTCCAGTCCTACAGTTCTATGTTTTTGTTTTTTGTTTTTTTTTTAAAGTAAGTTTCTAGTCCCCATTGATGTGGAGAAAAGCTGGAAAATGTGACCAAAGTTTAGCCTAAAGGCTCAAAAACCACAAAACAAATCCCAAATTTATCATTTTTTAGAAAGCTCATGTTTAAGTCTTGTGATTTGTGGGGAGGGGGATGATCCTAACTCATGATATTTGAACACTTGGAGTTGGCAATACTGGAAGTGGCTGAAATCTGGCTGATGGAACATAACCCTGAATTTCAATTTTCTTTTCTCTCTCCTTCCAGCAGTAACATTTGGGGTTAAAATCTGGGCCTCCAATTTTGTTTGAAAAGGAGGTTTTGTGGCAGCTCATTTTGGTTAAATGCTCCTTTTAAGATAGGTACTTCTGAGTGGGAAGATTATTTTCCAGATTTTTTGCAATCTGTTTCTTTGTTACATTAGATCTGTCAGGTACTATTTCCCTGTTCTGGGTGGAGGACCAGATTGGTGATGTCACACAGTTCTGAAACCTGAAAGAGATTATTTGGACACTTAAGAGTTAAGACTCACTATTTCCTCTCTTCTCAATTGGAGGTTGAAAGATGTATGGTCTCCTGTGACATAACCTGAGCATAGCCCTGTGTCACTGCTGTATTGTTGACGCTTTTATTTCAGTTGTAGGGTATTACAGGGGTCGGGAAAGACCTTTCTCTCACATAGTCATCAGTGCACAACTTGCTAGATATTATAGGCTACTTCACCCTAAAGAAAATCCTATATTTCAATGGAAGCTTAAAAATCAAGTCAAAATAAGGGAGCTGAAATGACTTACTTCTGCTCTTGCTTGCTCATTCACTCTGCCCTCCAAGAAGCTTTTTAAATGAGTGGCGTAGTTCAAGTGGGGTAGTGATGCACATGTAGCAACTCAGTATATCATCGTTAGGGAATTAATTTGCAACTACTCAGTTGCAGGCTTTCTAATTGCCCTGACAGCTTTGTGTAATACACTGTCATTTCTAATCTGAATTCGAGTAGGCCCAAAAGGCAATTGAGCAATATGTTCTTACATCTGCTCATCAGCCAGTCCATTTTGCTACTGCTTATTAAAATGGTACTTACCTTAAAACCAATTTGTTTTGTATACCCATGAACATATTGTGAATGCAGGCCTAATTTTTAATATCTGCAAGATATGAGGAGTTTCAAGTACCTTCAAAACTACAGTGTGTAAAATGCAGACAAAGTCTGGGCTTTCACAAAAAAAGTTTTGACCCATTTTAAAGACCACTCTGCATATTGTATATTTTGTGGGGTTTTTTGCTTCAAGTAGATCAAGGAGTAGGTGGTGTGGTTTTGTTTGTTTGTTTTTAATAGTAGGAGCTTTGGGTGTTTCCACTAACATTTTGTTTCCTTCTAGTGTGTGATATCAGAATAAATAATGGGCAAAGATGATGAGGTTCCATAAGTACATTCACATTGTTTAAATAGTGTGATTGTGACTTTAGGATCTGTAACAAGACATTTCTCATTTATCAACAGTGCACTATTTTCTTGATCTCCTGCGGAAACTTTTTTTTTATACAAAAAGGGTGAATTTGACCTTGAACATAAGTAAAATACTGGGGAAATTGTCCTTGTTTTTATAGGTACCATACTTCCCCAGGATTTTATTAAAGTGGCTGTAGCTTCCATTGTTGCACCAGAAAATATTTTGGTGACATAAGGGCTTCTCATTTTGAAATGTAGTTCCCTGCACCATTTTCATTATAAAAATATGCAGGTACTCAGTTGGCAGTACACCTCTACTGCAATATAACACTGTCCTCAGGAGCCAAAAAAATCTTACCACGTTGTAGGTGAAACTGCATTATATTGAACTTGGTTTGATCCGCTGGAGTGTGCAGCCCCCCCCCCCCCCCCCCCGGAGCACTGCTTTACCGCATTATATCTAAATTCGTGTTATATCGGGTTGTGTTATATCGGGGTAGAGGTGTACTTCTTTTTTCCTCAATTTTTTTACTTCTAGTTATCTCCTTATTACATTCGTCAGTTCTTCCTTAATTCTTGATTAATTTCTTTGATTCTATGTTGCTTACTTAGCGCTAGTCTACACTAGAAGTGCTACATCACCACAGCTGCTGAAGATGCTCTATGCCGAAAGGAGAGAGTTCTCCCATTGCCATAATTACTGCGCCTCCTTGAGAGACAGAAGCTATGTCTGCCGGCGAGCATCTCCCTCCAATTTAGTGTTTGTGTGGACAGCGCTTAGGTGGCTGTAATTTGTATTGCTCACAGGGTGGCTTCTTCACACCTCTGAGCGACATAAGTTATATCAACATAAGTGGTAGTGTAGACCTGCTCTTAGTTTGATCTCCAGAATCTTTATTTTTCTCATGTTCCTCTTTGTTTTTAGTATGTATTTTATTTCCTCCTTTTCTTTGGTCTTTTTTTCCTTTCTATCAGCAGTATAGGATGTAGCCAGAATAATGCCTCATTTGAAGTGAAGCTGCTGTGATAAAACACCAATAATTGTCTAACACTTCACAGACTGTTATATTTTTAATGACTATTGAATCAGGGCTGTCATACCATTGGGTGTTTTGGGGAGTTCATTAGTCTCACATTTATATAATGTTAATCAGTCACTGGAGTTCTATCTATTAAACTAAAAAACACAAATACTCCAAAGCAGAATTTTAAATATAAAAATCTTTTCTGTCTTGATTGTTTGATGTCTCTGAATTCTTTTGATGTCATAGTTTCACTAGTTCTACCTTCACTAGTCTTTCAAAATGTAAAAGACTTGAATTCCTGGGCTGTGTCTTTATAAGGAGAACAAAATCTTTAACTCAATCTGTTTAACTCGTGAAAACTACAAACTGCCTGGTCATTAGGATTTTTACCTCCAGTCAGTTAAAAATACACCTATTTTCCATAATCAGCACAAAACCCTACTTAAAAAAAAACAACACCCTTTAGTTAAGAGATTCTGGATGCCCTCTGTAAACCCATAAGGAAGCAAAAAAGGGCACAAGCCAAATATTCTCTTATCCTCCCTGTACATTCTCCTTTGAGAGGTTTTTAGCCCAATATAACTTTGTGTTTACTATGTATTATGTCTTGCTTATAAGATTAATTTGAAAGATTTGTTACTCTTAATGTGTTAATCGAGGTATAATGTGTTTACGCTTACCGTGAGCAGCAGTGATTGCCAACTATAAGTTGGTTTTAATTAGGGCTGTCAATCGCAGTTAACTCACACGATTAACAAAAATTAATCACGATTAATTGCACTTATAACAATAGAATACCAATTGAAATGTATTAAATATTTTTGGATGTTTTTCTATATTTTCAATATTGATTTCAATTACAGCACAGAATTCAAAGTGTATAGTGCTCACTTTATATTTTTGATTACAAATATATGCACTGTAAATGTGATAAACGAAAATAGTATTTTTCAATTCACCTCATACAAGTACTGTAGTGCAATCTCTTTATCGTGAAAATTTAACTTACAAATGTAGATTTTTTTTTTCTTTTTTTGTTATGTAACTGCACTCAAAAACAAAACAGTGAAACTTTAGAGCCTAGAGGTCAACTCAGTCCTACTTCTTATTCTACCAATCGCTAAGACAAACAAATTTGTTTACATTGACGGGAGATACTGCTGCCTGCCTCTTACTTACAATGTCACCTGAAAGTGAGAACAGGAGTTCGCATGGCACTTTTGAAGCCGGCGTTGCAAGGTATTTACATGCCAGACATGCTAAACATTTGTATGCCCCTTCACGTTCGGCCACCATTCCAGAGGACATGCTTCCATGCTGATGATGCTTGTTAAAAAATGTGTCAATTAAATTTCTGACTGTACTCCTTTGGGGGAGAATTGTATGTCTCCTGCTCTGTTTTACCCACATTCTGCATATATTTCATGTTATAGCAGTCTCGGATGATGACCCAGCACATGTTCGTTTTAAGAACACTTTCACAGCAGATTTGACAAAACACAAAGAAGGTACTGATGTGAGATTTCTAAAAATAGCTACAGCACTCGACCCAAGGTTTAAGAATCTGAAGTGCCGTCCAAAATCTGAGAGGGATGAGGTGTGGAGCATGCTTTTAGAAGTCTTAAAAGAACAACAGTCTGATGCAGAAACTACAGAACTCAAACCACCAAAAATGAAAATCAACCTTCTGCTGGTGGCATCTGACTCAGATGATGAAAATGAACATGTCAGTCTGCACTGCTTTGGATTGTTATCAAGCAGAGCTCATCATCAGCATGGAAGCATGTCCTCTGGAATGGTGGTTGAAGCATGAAGGGACATCTGAATCTTTAGGACATCTGGCACATAAATATCTTGCAATGCCAGTCACAATAGTCCCATGCGAATGCCTCTTCTCACTTTCAGGTCACGTTGTAAACAAGAAGCAGTCAGCATTATCTCCTGCAAATCATAACCAACAGTGTTAGTCTGAGTGATTGGCTGACCAAGAAGTAGGACTGAGTGGACTTGTAGGCTCTAAAGTTTTACATTTTTATTTTTGAATGCAGGTTTTTTGTATATAATTCTACATTTGTAAGTTCAGCTTTCATGATAGAGATTGTACTACAGTACTTGTATGAGGTGAATTGAAAAATACAGTGTTTTGGTTTTTATAGTGCAAATATTTGTAATAAAAAATAAAGTGAGCACTGTACACTTTGTATTCTGTGTTGTAATTGAAATATATTTGAAAATGTAGTAAACATCCAAAAATATTTAAAATAAATAAACAGAATACTAACAGTCTGATTAATCGCGATTATATTTTTTAATCACTTGACAACCAGCCCTAACTTTAATATGCATTTTTATGGGATTATATAGAGGCTGCACTGCAAATTAAAACATTTGTATGTGACATTTTTCCAGCTAGCTGTTTTTATAATTGAATTAAAATTAATGAGACAACATTAGTAAGCTGGTATGAAGCTCTGTCTGTCTAATCTGCAGTTTGTGATAGGTAGATATATGCAGTCTCACGCTATAGCTGACAACTATGTATTTAGTTATGACTTGTTGGTATCAGTTAATACAACAGTAGCACAGCTATGTTTAATTTCTGCTTGTTTTCAAACAGTTTCTAGGACTCATTTGGAGAACTTTCCTCATTGCTGGGTGAAAAAATACCTATGTTAGTGTAGTTTTAATATGAAGACTATAATGCTAATGAGAGTGAGGTTGCCCCAGTATTGCAGCTCATTCATACCAACGCTACAGATAATCCATGTCTTAAGCATCGCTGCTAATTGAGTGAGAAAATCTTCCCTTAAAGATGCATATCTCTATGCAGCTCTACCCAGACTCTATGTTCGTAAAGTCACAGATCTCCAGCTAGGGATATGAAAACATGTTGGAGGCAGCATCTGAGGTATGGATCTGAAGTTTTTCCTTGAAGCTTGTTGAACTGTATGTGAGCTGAGACTAATGAAAGGTTCCTTCTTGCTCTCTCCTACTGTCACTCTTTTTTCTTTACAGCTCTTTTGCTTCCAAATAACCCCTCCAATCACTTCCCAGAGACCCACCCTCCGTTTTTGTGAAGTAATCACATCTGTTCTCCTTGCAAATCTGTCTCAACTCCTTTGCACTCTGTTAAGGTCTTCCATGCTGTTCTAGTGTAGGGATGCAAGATTAAAATTTAAACTGAGATGTGAGCTTCCACGCCACACTGGGGTGAGGACTGAAGAGTCTGACTTGAAGTGCAGCACCACTTTTCATCTGATGGCTCACCCCACTCCATTTGTCCTACAATTTTTTTCTCCTCCTTTCCTGGGGGCTTGCTGCAATCACTACCTGTACCATACTGAAATGGTCTGTTTATTTTTATTATGGTAGCCTCTATTTATTAAGTTTATACAAAATTAAAATGTTTAAAGATCAGGGTCCTGTTGTGCTAGGCACTGTACTAACAAGAAATGAAGAAGACTGTCTGCCTGAGAGGATTTACAATCCAGTCATCTGATATGAAACAGTCATTGGGCTTAGACAGAAGTGGGGGGTAGAGTTGAGAGCATAAGGTAACAATAAAAAAGTGGAAGTCTTGGCTCACATGTTGCCTAATCAGAATTGGTGTCTTGTTAATAGTACTGTTAATCTCTATGATTGCTCTTCTCCCACAGCCCCTCCTCCCCCCAACACATACACCTTACTGCCTTTTCCTTCCAAACATAAGCATGATACTCCTTAACAAGAATATACTCTACCTTCATTGCCTGTTCCTGGATAGATCACTGCCTCTTGGACCTGTAGATTGCATATCCGTAGGGCTTCATCAGCTCTATGGTACTATTATATATTGCAAGGACTCCTAATCATCTGGACATCTTTAAGACTGTATGCTTTTGGGGGGCGGGTACTGTCTAACTGTGCATCTTTCACTGGCAAACAGTGTTGTATTTCTCATTTGTTTATTAACAGTTGACTATGCCACATTGTCCCTTTTCCGTGGCCACATTTTTTTGTGCCATTGTACTCTGGCAGTCCAAACATTTATTCACAAAAGACCACTGCAAAACTAGACCTGCTTGGATAGAGTTTTAACTGATATTAGGATGTTTTCAATGCAATTGTGTGACTATTGACAGGACTGTTTCTCAGTTGTAGTCAATGCAATCTGCAGCTTGCCCTATATCCCCAACATGCAAAGGCTGATGTTGACAGGAAGAACACAGCTGAGGACATGAAATCCAGGGCTAGGGGCTGAAGAGTGTGGGTGAGTTGCCAATGTAAACACGGGCCTATTGTTGCAGACACTACTGTAGCTCCCTTCAGAACCTAGCAGCCATCAGAAGTTGCTACTGGAGCAACAAGATCATTCTTCCCCTGAAACAGAGTGGGATATGTCAGAGTTCATAATTTCACACACTCTTGTTCTGTGTGGAAATATTGGCATTGACTGCACAAGCCTGGACATGCCCACAGACAACCTGTTTTACTGCATTCCAAACAGAGCCCTCCCTAAGAAGGACTATCATTAAGAGAAATCAAAGACCACAGTCTGGGGCCAGTGATTTTGAGTGTGTTTGGCTATTGGCCTACCCCCATGAAACAATGGGTTTTCTACCAGAGGCCCTTGAGGGCAAAGGGGAAAGCAAGTGGATCTATAACTTCCTAGGACTGAGGTGACCAACCTGAGCCTGAGAAGGAGACAGAATTTATCAATGTACATTGCCAAATAGCCACAGTAATATGTAATGATTATATATGTATACTGGCTAGGGTCAGTTACAGCGCCCCTTGCATTCAGGTCAGCGTGGCCTGGCGGCCAGAGTCAGTATAACAGCCTCCAGACATAGGGCAGTGCGGCCTTGCGACCGGGTGGGGCTGACAGTAGGTCGGGACGGTGGCCTGGGTAGGAGGGCTCAGGTCCACCCGACTCCACCGGGCCCCAACCCAGGGCCCTAACAATGGCGGAGTAGTCTGCCACTGGGTCAGCGGGGACTCCCACCGAAACACGCTGACCTCACTCGGGTGGGAGATACCACTCGTTCACCCTCCCTGGGTCATTTCCTACCATGTTTCCTGAAGCCACAGTCCGTGGGGTATCGGGGGTCTCTGGGCTCCTCAGCGTGGATGATTTCTTAGGACTCTGCTGGCCACAGACTTCCAGTCTGAATCTCAGGATCTCCAGCTCCCGCAGGCAAGGACTGGGATAGCTCTTCAAGGTTCTTCCCCTCTGGCAGCCAGCCCTTAATGAGCTGAGTTGCTTCCTTTTATACCTAGTCTCCAGCTGGAGCATGCCCAGCAGGGCCGCAGGAGCATGGCCTCCTTGGCCCAGAGAGTGGCATTAATCCTCTCAGTACCAGTTCGTGGCAAGTGTGCCCTATCACATGGACAGATTGAAATCTGTCACCTTAACAAAAATTCTGTTATTTCCATCTGGGATGTGTGACAAAACTCCAACCTTGTCTCAGTGGGTTCCGCACTTCCAGGCGGATTATGCTAGCCTCATTGTGACTCTCCACGTAACCCTTCTCTCTCTAGAGGCAAGGGTCACAGCCTACTGAGCCATTTTCATCATAAGCCAGCAAGGGAGGTGGGAAGAAGCAAACCTCCCTCACACAGTCTCTGTTGTCTCACAGTCTCTGTGATTAATCGGGGAGAGTGGAGGCAGTGGAGGGAAGCCCGGGACCACCCTCTACTCCAGGCTCCATCCCAGGGACCCTAATAGTAACAGCTGTGGCAGTGAGCTTCTGTAAAGGAAAGTTTTTCTGCAACTACAAACATTAATCCCTCCTTTAAATCTTGTCTAAAGTTCTGTCCTTTAGTGACACGATATCGAGGAGTTCTTCCCTTCCCAACATAGTCATCAGACACAGTGTGGACAAATACTGATAACTGAGGTGTATCCTATACATTGCATGACTGATCCAAAGTGATGCTCAAATACTCACACTGCTGAAGTCGTAAGTGCAGTTGCAATTTGATGTCACTTTCCAGGTCACAGATTCGGTGTTCTGTTGTGTGGTGTGAAAACTGCAGGCCAGAAATTTTCTTCTGTAGATTCTCGTTCTCTGGTGACAGAATTGAAATCACATCAGTGAGGCACGTTATTAAAAACTCGCCTTCAGAGTACGGCTTTTTCGCACGGACTGTGTGCCAGGCCACATAAAAGGAAGTTAACATTACATCCTGCGATCGGTTGGCAAATCTGATGAAGAACTGGGCTTCTACATAGTTTTCAGTTTTAAAGTGTGGTGTTCAGAACCTTGTGGGAATTCTTGATCCATATGTGCATGGCTCGAAGTGAAATGGTGCTGCAAGTTTGAAGATTTGAATTCAGAGCTACATGTCTGGCAGTGAAGACACATGGTCTTACCACTATGTTCAATGAAAAAGTACTTATTCTCCCAGTCCTGTTGGAAGCCTGGATTTTCATCTGTGTATTTTCTTTTCCATTTTCACTTGCCTTCCATTGTTAGATGGTGTAAGAGAAATTTTTGCTAAAAATTTCCATAGCAGCACGCACAATGTTTACACTCCTATTTCCGAGTCCAAACTGAGTAAGCGACTGCTCGCGGTGAGCACATTAATGTCACAGGTGTGATGTGACATAACGACTATGGAAGCTACTCACCCTGTGCTTGTGCAAAGATTGAAGGAGACAGGCGCCCACTTTCCAAAGTGCCAAGGGGTGCTCGATCCCCAGCTTTGCCCTGGCGCTGCCCCCACTCCACCCCTTCCCGCAAGTCCCCAGCCCCACCTCGCCTCTTCCTGCCCCTCCCCCACCCTCACCCCTCCATTCTGCCTTCTCCCCTGAGCGCCGCGTCCTTGCTCCTCCTCCTCCCCTCTCTCCCCAGAGTCTCCTGCATGCCACGAAACAACTGATCATGGCAGGTGGGAGGCATGGGGAAGGGGAGGGGAAAGCACTGATCGGCGGGGCCTCCGGAGGGCAGGAGCATTGTGGGAGAGAGGAGGGGGCTGTTAGGGCTGCTGGTGGGCACTGAGCATGGAGACGGGGGCGGGGAGAGGGAGGAGTGAGGATGCGGTGCTCTCAGGAAAAGGGGTGGGAAGGGGAAGGAGTGGAGTGGAGTGGAGGCAAGGCCTGGGGCAGAGCTGGGGGTTGAGCACTCCCCAGCACATTGGAAAATTGGTGCCTATAGCTCTAGCCCCGGGGTTGGCGCCTGTGCCAGGAGACGCATGTTAACTTCTGAAGAGCTGCATGCAGCTCTGGAGCCGCTGGTTGGCCACCCATGTCCCAGGAGCACAGGGAAGACAGAGGTCTGCTTAAGAGGGGGATTCTGCCTGTCTAGGAGGATTGACCATGTGTAAGCAGGACTTGCAGGAGAGAAGAGAGGCAGACTCTGCCCACCCTGACACCGAATCTCAGAAAGAGTGAGCTGAGACTGGGTGTGTGTGTTTGAGGACTTTTATAATGTTTTCAAAGATCGGTAACACTCAAGTGCTTTAACAAAGTCACTGTGGTTAAGAAATTCCTTTGCTTAGCCTTAGCTCCTTGCTCCTTTCCTGCTATGTCATCCCTGAAATCCCTGTCCTTCCTTAAACTAGAAGCCCAGCATACTGACAGCCAAGATGGAGCTATGAGAGAGCATGTAAGCAACTGAGGTGCTTGGAGGTCTCAGACATTGATTTCGAGGTCTAAGGCTGCTCAACAGTGGCTCCCTACATCCCAAGTAAGGGTGTCAAACCACAAGTCTGACCCTGAGAGTGTGCCCTCCCAGAGAGAGTCCCAGAGCTAGGAGGAATGACTGAAAAAAGCTACCCAGACCAAGTTGGCCTTGGAAGCATGTGGCATCCAGAAATTGGGTCTATGCATGACAGACTGGTTATGGGGCACCAGGCAAGGTTATTTCTTTGAGCATTTCCTGGCTTTTACTCCTAGGAATAAAAGATGCTTCCACTGAAGCCCCTTTCCTCCTTGCTCCCATGTGATAGCACATGTCACTACTGATGCATCATTGAGCCTTTTCTAAAGTGTTAATACTGATCCGTTGGTGGGTGAAAAATATTTAAAATAACGACTTGCCATATTCGTAGCCTTACAGAAGAACATCTTAAAATTGTTACAGGACCTGCCCACCGATCTTTAAAATGATACACCAGTGTGCAAATCCAAAGAAAAAATAATTGCTGATTTAATATTTGGTCTGGATGGGAGGAATGTGGGACAGTTTTGTAATTTAGCAAGGATAGAGGTTGTTGAAAAGATGTATGTCCGTGTAAACAAGTTATTGAATCATACATCGAGAGATGAGAGAAAAATTCAGTACTTCTGCTGTGGAGATTTCACGATTGGCTTATAAGACTTCTCCTTCTGTGAAACTGGCAGTACCCCAAAGAAGATGTTTCTGTTTCTAATAATTGTGCTTGGATGTGCTGCTTTAGTGTATCTCTACCTCTCTTGTTTATTAATAGCACTCATAGCTGAAAGGTTAGAGTGACATACTGATCTAACTGCAAACTGATTCAGGAACCAAGTCAGGAATGTATTCAGTGTGTTTGTTGCTTTACCCATAGTAAATGCTAACCATTCAGGCATGGTTACCTTGGAGATCTTGGTTATGAAACAGACCTTTAGATTTTAAGTAAATAGAAGCTGATTCAATGATGGAATTGATTTTTAAGGGAAGAACACCTTCTGACCCTTGCCACCTTCTAAGAGAGCTTCTTTGACATTTTATATTAGTTAGTTGATATGCAGCTCAAACTGTATTTGAAAGAAAGCCTGGCCATACAATTGAATAATTTAGAATGCCCTCCCCAATCCTATCTATTTTGTCTAATTGCTATATAGCACTCATCACCATGGTGTCTTGGTGCTCGGGTATAGGCATAATATACCGGTAATTAAAAAAAAATAAAGGCAACATATATTTCATCTTTCAAATGGGTTATGAGCAATTTTTCTATACTACTGCAGTTGCAAGGCTTTATATGTAATTTTAAGATATTAGTGTTCAGCTTTCTGTGCATAAAATGGACACCTGTTTGTGAAAATTGATGGTTATTTTCCTGTTAGTAATTGCTATATAAGAAATCCATTGTATTTGATGCTTACAATCGGTAAGAAAAAGAGGATGCATCAGATAAAATGTAGAGTATTACATATCAAGATGTAAAATCCCATTGTACTTTTTTATTATAACACAAATCTTTTGTTTGAGTGCTTGGAGTGTGTGTGTGTGCGCGCACGCGCCTTGTGCACTGCTGTTGGAGAATTTTCCGTACCAGTAGAGGCAGCCATGCCTGCGACCTTATGTCCCTTGTGCTCCAAGCTGAGGGTATAAACGGCGGTGCTGCCCTGTCCATCCTTCAGTTCCTTCTTATAGGCATGGATGCTTGATTCCTCCTGTGAAAGTGCCTTCATAGTTAGTTGTCTATCTGGTTCTAGTTAACAGCACTTGTTTTGGGGTCCCTTTGGATCATCTTTCATTTTCTCCCCCTTCCCCAATAGTTTGTGGGCTCCAGGCTGTGCCGTCTACTTGGGAAGCTTGTAACAAGGCCTTCCAACTTCAAGCCCTGCTCCAGATGTGTCACACTGATGTCCATAAGTGATCCTCACTCTTGCTGTTTCGTTAGCAGAAAATGAAAGACTTTGTCAAGATAGAGCAAAGGCTACACTGTAAAGAAAAGGATGCAAAGGATTTTTAGTAGAAAGGTTTATTAATCTGAAGGTTTATAGCTCTGCATAACTCACCATCAGGCCCTTTGAGCCGTTATAACTTGGATGCTGTGTACAGGTTCATCAGTAAACTGCCTGAAGACTTCAGAGGCGAATTCCAATTCCTCCTGTTGAAGGGTTGACGAGTTGTAAAGTTTGCTCTGCAGACTTCCCTGGATCCTGTAGACTCAACTGCCTAGAGTAACAGTGATGGCAGTACCCATGAGCTGCTTGTTGTGGCACCAGTTGGGGATTCTTGTGGAAGTACAAGTGATATTGAAGATCTCCCCTTCGAAGGCTGTGCTTTAGTGTCCTGAAAACTTATGAACATTACATATGTTAAAAGATTCCAAGGCAGTGTTGAAATTCCTGTATACACCAGCCAACAAAAAAGCAAAATGTTGACCTCAGTTTCAAATGAGGCAGTGGTATTCTGTGCCTAGACAAGTAGACCAGTGTAGGCAAAAACAGAGGCAATGAAGGAGGAGTGGTCATTGAAAACCAATTTAATCACGTATAGGGTCCTTCTAATCTGAAGAGATCAGTCACATAGCCAGGTTAATATGACTTAATATCTTAACCAATAATCACACTGCTGCTAATCATTTAGTAACTAAAATCTAAAGGTTTATTAATAAAAGAAAAAAGGAGAGTTAAAATGGTTACTAGATCATAAACATGCAATAATTACAATGTTCTTATCAGGTTTGTAGCAGTGATGTTATAGACTGCTGGCTTGTAAGGTCTCTCTGCTAACTTCAAAAGAATGGAACATCCTCAGATCATAGTTCAGTATGCTCCTTTTAGTCGTAAATCCACAGTCCAGAGAATCAGGGCAGGAAAGAGACAAAATGGAGTAATTCCAGGGGTCTTTTAGACCCTCTGCCATTTGTCTGGAAATTATCCATTTCAAACAAAGCTCACAACGCAGTTTGTGGAAAGTTACTGGCACAAGATGGAGTCCAGGGTCACATGAGCATATCATATGTCTTTACATGTCTTGATGACTCACAAGGGGGTAGCCATTGGAGGCTGAGAAGAGTCTCTTCTATGGCCCATTGTGAGAGCTAAGGGTCTTTAATGGGTCATCAAGCTTGAGTAGGCCATTCACTAGACTGGGTGTAAACTACCTTGGGTGTTACCCCAAGAACACACACACTTGAAATAGATATATATAGCCAATATTCATAACTTCAGATACAGTGATACATGGATTTAAACAGGATAATATTATTTAGCAATCCATAACTTTCCATTGACACCTTGCATGATATACTTTGCACAAAATTTGTGGCAATTGTGTAACTGTGGCAATATCAATGATATACATGGTCATGTTTCAATCATACAGCATCACACTTTGTAAAGGCAGAACGACATTTAGGCACATTGCTGGCTCCTTTTTGATGTAATTGATATAGAGCACTGAGTGTGGGGTTTGGTGTTTTTAAATTCTGTAGCTGAAGAATCATAAAGGGAAAAACAAACACAATTGCATTGATCACTGATACAGAATAGAGTTTTCACCATTAAATTTCAAATATTAAGCTATGTAATAAATACAGTTTAATAGGAACATCCAAACAGGTTACAATGACGGAATTTCTAAAATGATAGATGGCAGATTCTGAACTAAAAAATTGTTGCATCCAACATGGACAAATTCTGTATTAGATTTCATCTTGATAAAGCGGACCTGACCAGAGAACTAAAAATCTGTGGTTGCTTAGGTGCAAGTTATCATTACTTACATTTGTTGAGCGCAAACAGAATAAAGTGTAAATCAGTAATATGTATACAAGGTGTCTTAAAAAGACCAATTTCAGAAAGTGGACAACAGTTGCGCCAGATTAGGTGGAAGAGAGCATTTGAACAAAGAAATGTGAATAATTGGGAATGATTTAAGTTTTTAATAACTGCCCAAAAATCCACAGTTCTAAAATTGACAGATGACTATACTGGTTGGGGGGGGAGGGAAACTGTCTTAGAGGGGAAGTGAAAGCATCTCTCTCTAACAAACGGAATAAAGTGATGTTGATAAAAACTAATACAAGTTAGAAGCTAGAAATTGTAGAAATTTGATAAAGCAAAAAGACCAAAGAAGAAAACAATGGCCAGCAGACTTTAGGACACTAAGTTTAAATGTGAAAACCGAAAGGAATCCTAAGAATGACACTAGTTCGTTATTCATTTGAAATGGTAGAATTGTTAATAATATAGAAGAGGCAGAAGTGATCGATAGAGATGCCCATTCTGTATTTGGGAAAAAAGCCAGATGATGTAGTCATGTTATATGATGAAATACTTTTCTTTCCAATATTAACTGAGGAGGATATAGAACAGCAGCTACTAACGTTAGATATTTTTAAAACATTAGGTCTAGACAACTTGTATCTGAGAGTTTCAAAAGAGCTGGCCAAGAAATTCCGAAGTGTTGATGGGTTTTTTTTCACTGTCTTGAAACAGCGGAAAAATTCCAGAGGACTAGAAGAAAGGTAATATAGTGCCAGTGTTTAAAAAGAGTAAATGGGATGACCTGGGTATCTATAGGCTGGTCAGCTTGACATTAAAAACTATATAAAAATGCATGCACAGTCCTATCCAAATCCTTTCCCCACCATGTCATGTAAGAAAAGACTGATATCGGTTACTGTTTGCTTGCTTGTTTGCTAGCCATCATTTCTATTAAAGTTTAGCTTTCTGTATAAAACAACTTTTCTAGAAAGTTGAGAAACAGAATGCATTTCTTAATAGGCCAGTTAAAGTTGGTTTTAATTTCTAAATCAATTAAAAAAAAAATCTTTGAACATCTGACCAACTGGCTTTCCCATGGTGTTCTCAATCTTTAAAACTCTGAGATTCTTGATTTGGGTTAAAATCTGGATTGTTTATAATAGTTGATTCATTAATGAAGGAAAATAACTTGTTCTGTCCCGAGCCCACCTGGTCTCTTTTGGCCTTAAAGTATATGAGCCTTTGCCAAAGGATGTGTGTAAGCATCTGGAAGGGGTGTGTGTGTGTGTGTGTGTGTGTGTGTGTGGTTTTTTTGTTTTGTTTTTGTTTTTTAATTATTATTATTAATCCAGAGTAACCTTTCAGTATTTACTGTACCAATTTTTTTCTTTCAATAAAGACCTAGTGTCTGGATGAAGTAGAGTACCCACAATTCACTGTTGCTTTGAACAGGCAGGCTTGATAGTACTGTATAATATTTGGAACAGCTGTGTCACTCTGTTTATTATATCTGCATATAAAGGAGATTTTGAGACTCATTTGAAATCTGATCCCTTCTTGATCGTTAAGTATCAACACAGAGGACTAGACTTGATGACTTTCTATATTTCTCTGATTCTATCCCCTAGCGCTTTTTATGAGAATAGAGATGTTAACTTTCACACACTCCTGGTTAAATTCCAATTTGGGTTATTATATTCTAACTAAAATGTTTCTGCAGCTCTAGTTAAATATGGTTGTGGTCAGTTCACTCCTAAACAGTCTAATGTTGCTGAGAACTGAAACATGGAAGTGGCTTCATCTCAGTAGTGGATTCAGTATTCCTGTGTTTGTACTATGTCTATTTCAGTTTGTAAAGTGCTCTAAGATGAAAGATAATTTCTTAATATAAAATATTTAGCAAGTTGGTGGTGACAGATGAAAGAGCTAGCTATAAAATAGAATTAACTTGTTCTGTACCATGCAGTTAAATTTGAAATGTGGGTATACTTTGTCTGATTTAGCAGTGTTATTAGCAGAGAAGCTGGTGGACAGGTTTCTTAATCTAAAATTGGGTGTAATAAAACAAGTATGCATGAAGTGTTTTATTCATATCTAATTCTGCCAACATCTCATTGCTTTTTGCTTATAGGACGCTGCCCTTCGAAAGCCCAGAGAAGTATTCAGGCTACCTTCAGACTTAACAGCTTGTGATAATCGCCTTTGTGCATCAATACATTTTTCATCTCCTACCTGGGTTACCATTTCAGATGGAACAGGAAGTTTGTATCTTATTAAAACGGGCAAACGTGGAGATGCTGCATCTGAAAAGTGGGAAGTAAGTTTTGCTAAAATATTAGTTTGTGTTGTTCTCATACTATTCCTGTTTTAGGATTCAATCTTGCAAAGGGCTGCACACTTTACAGAGTAGTTCATACATTTATAAGCCCAGAAGGGACCACTGTCATCTAGTCTGACTACCTGCATAATACAGGCCACAGAAGTTCCCTGAGTTAGTTCCTGTTTGAACTAGAGCATGTATTTTAGAAAAACATCCAATTTTGCTTTATAAATTGCCAGTAATAGAGAATCCACCACAACCCTCAGTAAGTTGATGCAATAGTAAATTACACTCATTGTTAAAAATTTGGGCATTATTTCCATTCTGAATTTGCCTCGCTTCAATATCTAGCCATTGGATCGTGTTATATTTTTTTATCTGTGCAATTAAAAAGTCCATTATCAATTTTTTTTTTTGTTCCCAATGTAGGTACTTATAAATTATGAACTGTGAAAAAGTTATATCTTAACTTTCTTTCAAGGGCAGCGTGTGGACACCCATTTGGGAAGGTTTGACCCTGAGCAGATCTATAGTTGGTTGGCATCCTGTGTCCAATTGATAAAGTCCTTGAACTCCCCGATGCTACGCAGATGATCCAGCTCCTCCTGCAGTTTTCTTACCTGTTTTCTGAGGACTCCACCAACAGACATCTGTCACACTGGCTGGATCCCTTTGTGCCTGCAAAAGGGGCAGAATTCTTGTTCACCCATCCTGCCTTCCCCCACTCACTAGTAGTACAAGCAGCCATGGAAGGATCTGGGCAGCAACGTCCTAAGACCACCCATGCAAACAAGGGAGCTAAATTCCTTGATCTTCTGGGGAAGAAGGTGTTCACATCCACCAGCTTCCAGTTCAGAATCTTTAACTACCAGCCCATGTAAGCAAAATACGATTTTATGAACTATTTGAAGTTCAAAAATGGGTCCTGTCCTGCTAGGGGAATTTAATTCCCAGCCCTTGTTGAGGAAGGTAGACTTGCGGATAAAAACTCACTGCGCACTGATCTATAATGACTGCAGCAGTAATACATCGAGAGTCACTGCTTCACTCTTTGGTTTCCCAGGAAGGTTCAGAACACCACTGAGGATTTGCACTTGGGTGAAACCAATCTCTTTAACAAGAAAACAAGCTAACTAACATAAGAACATAAGAACGGCCGTACCGGGTCAGACCAAAGATCCATCTAGCCCAGTATCTGTCTACCGACAGTGGCCAATGCCAGGTGCCCCAGAGGGAGTGAACCTAACAGGCAATGATCAAGTGATCTCTCTCCTGCCATCCATCTCCATCCTCTGACGAACAGAGGCTAGGGACACCATTCTTACCCATCCTAGCTAATAGCCATTTATGGACTTAGCCACCATGAATTTATCCAGTTCCCTTTTAAACATTGTAATAGTACTAGCCTTCACAACCTCCTCAGGTAAGGAGTTCCACAAGTTGACTGTGCGCTGTGTGAAGAAGAACTTCCTTTTATTTGTTTTAAACCTGCTGCCTATTAATTTCATTTGGTGACCCCTAGTTCTTGTATTATGGGAATAAGTAAATAACTTTTCCTTATCCACTTTCTCAATATCACTCATAATTTTATATATCATATCCCCGCTTAGTCATCTCTTTTCCAAGCTTAAGAGTCCTAGCCTCTTTAATCTTTCCTCGTATGGGACCCTCTTCAAACCCCAATCATTTTAGTTGCCCTTTTCTGAACCTTTTCTAGTGCTAGAATATCTTTTTTGAGATGAGGAGACCACATCTGTACACAGTATTCGAGATGTGGGCGTACCATGGATTTATATAATGGCAATAATATATTCTTATTCTCTATCCCCTTTTTAATGATTCCTAACATCCTGTTTGCTTTTTTGACTGCCTCTGCACACTGCATGGACATCTTCAGAGAACTATCCACGATGACTCCAAGATCTTTTTCCTGACTCATTGTAGCTAAATTAGCCCCCATCATATTGTATGTATAGTTGGGGTTATTTTTTCCAATGTGCATTACTTTACGTTTATCCACATTAAATTTCATTTGCCATTTTGTTGCCCAATCACTTAGTTTTGTGAGATCTTTTTGAAGTTCTTCACAATCTGCTTTGGTCTTAACTATCTTGAGTAGTTTAGTATCATCTGCAAACTTTGCCATCTCACTGTTTACCCCTTTCTCCAGATCATTTATGAATATAATTGAATAGGATTGGTCCTAGGACTGACCCTTGGGGAACACCACTAGTTACCCCTCTCCATTCTGAGAATTTACCATTAATTCCTACCCTTTGTTCCCTGTCTTTTAACCAGTTCTCAATCCATGAAAGGACCTTCCCTTTTATCCCATGACAGCTTAATTTACGTAAGAGCCTTTGGTGAGGGACCTTGTCAAAGGCTTTCTGGAAATCTAAGTACACTATGACCACCGGATCCCCCTTGTCCACATGTTTGTTGACCCCTTCAAAGAACTCTAATAGATTAGTAAGACACGATTTCCCTTTACAGAAAACATGTTGACTATTGCTCAACAGTTTGTTTTCCTATGTGTCTGACAATTTTATTCTTAACTATTGTTTCGACTAATTTGCCTGGTACCGACATTAGACTTACCGGTCTGTAATTGCTGGGATCACCCCTAGAGCCCTTTTTAAATATAGGCGTTACATTAGCTAACTTCCAGTCATTGGGTACCGAAGCCGATTTAAAGGACAGGTTACAAACCTTAGTTAATAGTTCCGCAACTTCACATTTGAGTTCTTTCAGAACTCTTGGGTGAATGCCATCTGGTCCCGGTGACTTGTTAATGTTGAGTTTTTCAATTAATTCCAAAACCTCCTCTAGTGACACTTCAATCTGTGACAGTTCCTCAGATTTGTCACCTACAAAAGCCAGCTCAGGTTTGGGAATCTCCCTAACATCCTCAGCCGTGAAGACTGAAGCAAATAATCCATTTAGTTTCTCTGCAATGACTTTATCATCTTTAAGCGCTCCTTTTGTATTTCGATTGTCAAGGGGCCCCACTGGTTGTTTAGCAGGCTTCCTATTCTGATGTACTTAAAAAACATTTTGTTATTACCTTTGGAGTTTTTGGCTAGCCGTTCTTCAAACTCCTCTTTGGCTTTTCTTATTACACTCTTGCACTTAAGTTGGCAGTGTTTGTGCTCCTTTCTATTTGCCTCACTAGGATTTGACTTCCACATTTTAAAGGAAGTCTTTTTATCTCACTGCTTCTTTTACATGGTTGTTAAGCCACGGTGGCTCTTTTTTAGTTTTTACTGTTTCTTAATTTGGGGTATACATTGAAGTTGGGCCTCTATTATGGTGTCTTTAAAAAGGGCCCATGCAACTTTCAGGGATTTCACTTTAGTCACTGTACCTTTTAACTTTTGTTTAACTAACCCCCTCATTTTTGTATAGTTCCCCCTTTTGAAATTAAATGCCCCAGTGTTGGGCTGTTGAGGTGTTCTTCCCACCACAGGGATGTTGAATGCTATTGTATTATGGTCACTATTTCCAAGCGGTCCTGCTATAGTTACCTCTTGGACCAGCTCCTGCGCTCCACTCAGGATTAAATCTAGAGTTGCCTCTCCCCTTGTGGGTTCCCGAACCAGCTGCTCCATGAAGCAGTCATTTAACTTTTGCACTCATTAAGATTCCAGGACATCCCTCCACACCTTGGGCATTTATACTCCTGCCCCAAAGAGGAAGCATCGTGAATAGATTTATAAGCCAAGGCCTCTTCCATATCCTTTCTACCACCAACAATTATGTGAACTACCACGTAAGCATCAAATGCTGCAGAAACCAAGGTATGCAGCTGTAACGTTCCCCTCTGGTGTTTATCTGGATTGGTGATCTGCTAGATCATTCCAATCCTCAACTCTGGGAGCCAGCCTTACCCTACTCTGCTGTGAGAACTCCCACTCCTGGGCTGTTCATGCACAGCCTCTGTCAAGTAAGATGCTCCTTGGACTGTGCAACCAAATGATAGTAGCCAATATCTCCGGTCCTAGACACAACCCTAGGAACCACCGTCTTGCAGTGTCCAGTTATGCCCGCTGGATGCTACAAACTTATATGAGTTTGTCAGTTTAACAAAGAAATTGATATGTATCAGGCTTGTTATCCCAAGGGGAGTCTCTGACACGCTTCATACCAAATGCACTGCTTCAGGTAGAATAAACAAACAGATTCATTAATTACAATGATAGATTTTTAAGTGATTTATAAGTCAAAACATAACAAGTCAGATTTAGTCAAATGAAATAAAAGTAAAACTCATTCTAAGCTGATCTTAACACCTTCGGTGCCCTTACAAATGTAGATGCTTCTCACCACAGGCTGGCTGGTTGCCCTTTAGCCAGGCTCCCCTTTGATCAGCACTTCCATCATCTGTAGATGGAGGTGGAAGAGAGAGGAAAAGCATGGCAAACATCTCTCCCTTTTATCATGTTATTTCTTTCCTCTTGGCTTTGTCCCTCCCCCCTTCACAGCCAGGTGAGCATTACCTCATTGCAGTCCCCAACTGACCAAAGGAAGGCGGGTGACTCACTCTAGAGTCCAACAGATCCTTTGTTACCTAGGCCAGTGCTCTTTGTTCCTGTGAGGCTGGGCTGGGTTTGTCTGATGCATGCCCTGATGAGGTGTGAACTGCCCCTCTGCTCTCAGAGTTTTTGCCTGGTCTTGCTTTAAGCCATGAGGAACATTTTCAGCTTGATAACTATATACATGAAATTGTAACCATTACTATAACATTACCATAACAACAATGCTCAGTACATCATGAGCCTTCCAAAGACACTCGACATAGCAAACTTTGCATTAGGTATCACACAATCATATATTGTAAGGATGAACATGGGGGTGTAGGGTGTTCCCATGAGGTACGGAATGTCACAGCAGCCCCATCCTTCTTGACAATAGCTACCCAACCTCATCTATTGGCTAAAAGTTACTTTTGACAGGATGCTTGAGAGTTGCACACCATTGCAAGGATGCGATCCCCACCTGTTTCCAAAGTCAGCTTTGGTGGCCAACTAGTGTATTTTGCCTACAACTCGAGAGCTACAACAATGGACAAGTGGGTACTGGATATCTTCCACTTTGGCTAAGCTATCAAGTTTTTCTCCTCCTTAAAACCCCGTTCCTGACCTCCCTTCAGAGACTACTCTCACAAGGAAATCCTCTAACTGGAAGTGGAATCTCTTCTCAAGTGAGGAACTGTAGAGTGAGTGCCACCTCAGCAACAAGGGAAAGGGTTCTATTCCAGCTATTTCATAGTTCCCAAGAAAAAGGGAGGATGGAGGCCCCTTCTTTACCTATACCAGCTATATAAATATATATATAAATATTTTTATTTGCACATTAAAATTTTGCATGGTTACATTGGCATCAATAATTTCCTCCTTGGAAAAAGGTTTGCAGCTCTCAACACAAAAGAGGCTTACTTTTGTGCAGACATTCACCCATCCCAAAGAAGGTTTCTGATAGGATAGGAACTTTACCAGTTCAGGATACTCCCATTTGGTCTGGCAATTGCATCCAGGGCCTTTACAAAGGTCTTCTCCGTGATGGCTGTAGAGATGAGATGAATGGGCTATGCCATCTCCCCATATTTTGATGACTGGTTTTAACAGGCAGATCCTGTCTAGAGGTTTAGTCAGCAACCTTGTCCTTCTCTGCCTCCTAGCATTCTTGGGTATCTGCATGAACATGGAAAAGTCTACTCTGAATGCTCTGCAGATCATAGACTTTATAGGGGGATTGGAGTTGCATTCCTACCTCCCATACCTGATCTTCTGATAATCACAGATGCATCCCTCATGCACTGGGGAACCCATATGGGCGGTTACACAGCGCAAGGCATGTGGACACCTTGAGAAGCCAAGATTCATATCAATCTCCTGGAATGAACGGTGGTCAGAAGGGCCTGCAGTACACTCTTGCCACGCGTACAATCCCGACATGTCCAGATAATTACAGACATTACGGCTGTCTTCAGTAGAACCAAGTGGAGACAAAATCCCTTCTGCTGCGCATAGAGGCTGTCAGCTGGAACTAGAGTATCTGGAACCACATCACAGTCTCTGCAACATTCCTTTCCAGATGGTTAGCATGCGCTGGCAGACAGCCTCAGCAAGCATTTCACCACTGATCAATTACTCCTGAGGGTACTTTGTGCCATTGTGCAGGCACAGAATTCATATCATCCTCAGATTTCTTTGCTTCCCCACAGAAAAATGACTTCTGAGGGGAAGGAAAGGGAAGCCACAAGAGTGATCACTCGCTCCTCCCCGGCAGCCTAGAGCAGCTGGCAGAGATGTAAATCAGCACTGGGGGGAGGGTAGAGGGTCTGGGCGTGTGTGAGGAGATGTCAGTCACTGCCGGAGGGGGTGAGGCTGAATTGGCAAGCGGACAAAAGAGACTCTGTCCCTCTGGCTCGCTATTGCAGCACACTTGACATGGGGAGGGTCCAAGCTTTGGGATGTTTGGAGGTAGGCATGAGGCAGGCTCTGTCCCTTGAGGCAGAGCATAATGTAGCAGCCTGCCTGCTTAGTTGTTGCCATTGTTGTTAATAATTTGTTCCCATTCTTAGTGAATTCCTCCAGGAGCGTACAACACGTTTTAAACGTTTTAATTCTCCTTTTCATTACCAGAGTGGTGTAAAGGACCCTTATTGTAAATGATAACGTGGCCTTATAAATGTGTTTGGTGTTTTAGTGATTATAACTGTTCTAAATTTATGGACTTCAAAATTTTCCTATCAAAATGTGCTCCATTAACTATTTTACTACTGACCTTTCTGGAGATGGTCAATAGCCAATATAAACTGTAAATTTCATTCCCCAGCCCTCACTTGCTTTTCTGTTGCCTATGATGTAATACTGAGCATGTTGTTGCATATATATTTGACTAATAACTAGAAATAAAGGATCAAACCTAGCTCATTACTATTAGACAAAGGGGACTTGGGGATTTCTTTCAATGCTCCCTGCTCCTATTCTCAGTCCATTGTATTGTAGTTTAAATGACCAAAATAATTGAAACTGGCGTGATTATACTGGGTTATTTTTACAAATAAAATATGCAGAATTTTGAAGAATTTTAAAGTATTTGCTCAGAATTCTTAATTTTTGGCACAGAATTCCCCCAGGAGTAGATCATGAGTGGGAGTTAGACAATTCAGTGCTGAACAACATCTTCACTCAGTGGGGAAGACTATCTTGGGACCTGTTTGTCTCCCAGAGGAACAAGAAGTTCAGCATATATTCTTCCAGAGCAGCACTAGGTCAGGACTCTAGGGGCAATGCTTGCTTGCTGTTCTGAACAAGCCACTTGAAGCATGCCTTCCTTCCCATCCTGCTACTACCCCAAGTTCTATGGAAGATTTGTTTCGACAAAGCACGAGTTATTCTCATCACACCCAATTGTCTTAGACAGTTTTTCTGGACTTTCTACGAATGTCAATCCATCAGCATTCAGTCCTTCCTGAACTTGCCAATTCGGGCGAATGGTGGGATTAGACATTCCAGTCTGGACTCTCTTCACCTCATGGTTTAGTATTTGGATCAGCGTCAGATCTAGAGCGTTGATGTTTAGAAGCTGTATAAACTACACTTAATCACAGCAGGAAAGATTCTACCAGAAAATGTTATCTAGCCAAATGAGGTATTTCTCTACCTGGGCACGATAGAATCAATTATAAGGGTCAGCAGGTATTCCTGCTATTTTAAACTCTCATGATGTCAGGTCTTTCTATTAGCTCTCTGTGGATCCACCTAGTAGCAATCAGTGTATGCCATCTTCCAACACATTGTTTTTACTCACCCATTATCTACCAGATACCCATCAGTAGTGAAGCCAACACTGCAGTGAGACCTCAGTCTTGTACTTTCAAAACTTACAGGCTACCTTTCAAACCATTGGCCGTGTACTTGATGTCCTACCTGTCTATGTATCAGAGGGGTAGCCGTGTTAGTCTGGATCTGTAAAAGCAACAAAGAATCCTGTGGCACCTTATAGACTAACAGACATTCTGCAGCATGAGCTTTCGTGGGTGAATACCCACTTCTTCAGATGCCTGTCTATGAAGGTCATGTTCCTGTCACAATTATGTCTGCCAGTAGAGTAGGGGGCCCTCATGGCTGACAACATATGCTATATTTTATAAAGAGCAGGTATCCTTTTGCCTCTGCCTGAAATTTATCCTGAAGGTAATTTCTGAGTTCAACATAAACCAATTGATTCACTTACTGGGATTCTTTCCAAAGTCTCCTGCTTCCAGTGAGAAGAGGAAATTTCATTTTCTCAACATCAGAAGATCATTGGCATTCTACCTGCAAAGAGCAAAACTGTTTAGGCTGTCATATAGATGGTTGCTCTAGTTGAGTGAGCATGGGAATAAGTGATATCTGTTCAGAGTCTCTCAAAGGGGATTTCTGTCTGTATCCTCCTTTGCTATCATTTGAAGCTATCATTTGCTCCTCTGGGCAGATTGAGGGTCCATTCCACAACAGCACAGGTGAACTCAGTAGCATCTCTTTGAAAAATGCTAATGCTGGATGTTTGTAAGATGGAAACCTGGAGTTCCATCCGTGCTTTCACAATACATTATGCTTTGATTCAAGTCTTTTCTGCTGACACAGCCTTTGGATCTTCAATGTTACATCTATAACTCCTGCATCCTTGCGTCTCCCTCATATTTGAGTACTGTGTACTAGTCACCCACATGTGGAATACACATAGGGATCAGCACTTGAAGAAGGAATGGAGGTTATTTACTTGTGTGGTCCCTATTTGTATTCCATTACCCATTCTCCTTGCCCTCGGCTTTGGATCCTAACTTGATTCCTGGGAGAGAAGATTCCTGGGACAGGCAATCAGTCCACACCTCCTCTTATATCCTGGGTGCAGAGCACAAGGAGAGCCAGGATTCAGGCGCAGAGGTTGCGAGATTTTTCCCATCTCAAGTGCATGGTGTGCACACATACCCACACGTGGAATACAAATAGGCACCATACATCTTGGAAAACCTCCAGTTACACATAAGTTAACCTCCGTTTATCTGGGTCTTGCATGACACTTTGACAGTGTGGATAAACGATCCTGCAGAATATTCTTAGAAATGTGTTATAGTCTGGGGTCTCTCTCAAGAGGGTTTGTCCTCGTTTGTTGTACTCTTTTGAAACATGCCTCCCAATACTGTTCCATAATTAGTTGCTTCCTGAAATGTGAAATCTGATTTTGTTCACAACTTACTCTCTCTGACTCTGAATTTTATATAGGTAGTTAAGTTTTAATACACACAGTAGATGGGATTTGTAAACATTGTTCCAAGTAAGTAATTGCATTTAGTTTAACACTACCAATAATGTTTTTCTAACAAGTAGTTAAGCATGGGGAGGAAACTATTCAGGAATGATATGTGCACCCAAAACACTTTCCTTCCTTTACTTAAGAGGAATATTTACTTAAGAGTTTCTCAAAAAACATACATGACTACATATGTATATAGATTTTTCTGGAAAGGCAAGGTTTTGTAGCGTAGATACTGAGCTATTTTGCCTTTCATTTCATGGCAAAAGTTGTAATAGCACTTTGGCTATCTAAAATATCAATTAAGATTTCAGGCTCTTTTGAAGTGCAATTGAAACAGCTATGTTGTATATCTAATCAGAGGGTCTTGTTGCTTTTTATTGTCCTAAACAGTAGCCTGCTACCCTCCTCCATCCTTTGACGCTTATTAAAAAATGAGGTGCAGGGAATCTTTGACCCATCTCTACCCAGATGTATCTTTGCTTGGGCAACCAGGAAGATAACTACATGCTGGTATAGCAACAGTAGTTTAGTAGTACTAGCATGTAAAGGGAGTGATGGTTATATGACAAAATGTAAAAGCAAGTGGCACGAGACCATGTAGTAGGTATTATAGCCCTACTAAATCAATACCCTTCTACACCTTTGCAACTGAAACAAAGGGTTGGTGTCCTTAGAAGTAAATAACTTCTATTAAGCTCTCTGCTAGTTTTCTTTAGCACCTTTTTTTCAGGTCAAACTGACTAGTAATGAGCTCAGTTTTCCTGAGATCTAGTGCTGCGTAATCACTTGAGCACTGATGTTAAATTCTGAATTACAGAATGTATCTACATGGTACATTGCTTACTGTTTATATCTAGGGCAGCCACATGCTTTGTGCTTCCCAGAACATGAAGTTAAAAATATTGTCCTCAAATAAAAACATGAGGCTCTAGTGGAATAACAAAACTGCAAATTGCATCACTCTTAATCATTATTTATCTTCCAGAAGGTTTGGATTCTGTTCCCCACTTAAAGGAAACTTGGCCAATTTGGGTCTATACACCTATTCTGGGAATAATACCAGCTGTATATTACTTTAAACTAGATATCTCTAAGCTTCAATATAAAAGAAACATTAAAAATCTAGCCTCTGAGTGTCCCTAGTCTTCTGGGTCTTTTAGCCATCCATTTTTTTGGGGATCAAACATATGTAAGAGAATTATTTCTATTGTCCTCAAGAGTGCATGAGAAGTCTGTAAAAGGAATATAGCCTCCCCTTCCCTCCTTTCAACCTCACACTTAAGGCTAGAGGAGTGATAGCTCCTGCCTCCTCAGCTAGCTACTCTAGGCCTCTCCAACTTTTCCCTAGAGGTTGTTACCTCCAGCTTCTCCCCAATCTAACACTGCTAGTATATTAGCAAAGTAGTGTCGCTTTCAAAGAATCTGAGAAGCAGCTTGTAATTTGGAAAGGAGTTTGACTAATCTAGACTAATCTAGAGTCAGAACAAGCTCTGTGAAAGTTTGCAAGTTAAATTACCTTGCATGGATCGTTAGTGACACAAGATCATCCCTTTCTGAACTACTTCTCAGACTTCTTGCCGCTACTTTGCTAAAACACAACCATACTTGATTAGATTCTGGAAATATGCAACAGGGCTGCACTATTGCCTTTGGTTTATTTAAAAATATATATATATAGTGTATTACAACAACTGAGAATTAATCATGTAAGAAAGTTCTTCAGATATAACAGTGTTTTTAAAAAAAAATGTGCTTGTCAAATTGGGAAACCGGAGTGCCATTCAACTATGTTGCCAACCTGGAAAGGCACACTCAAAGACACCACCCAAAGGAGTATGCTTCATTTGCTTTAGAAAAAAAATTACAGAATAATAATCATAAATGATGACAACATGTATGCAATTCTGGTGAACCCACATCAAGAAGTCTACCATAACACAAGGTATTTTGGACTCCCGTGTTCACAACTAAGGCAACTGCAATAATAAAGTGGGTTGGTATGTATGAAATCACCCAAGCCATACATATACATACCAACCCACTTTAACAATCATAGATTTTTAAATATTCAGAGGTGTGTCTTTCTTTGATCTCTTTAAATGCTGGAGTCAGAAGAGCAAATTGTCCCACAATAATATATCAAATGTTAATCCCTAAAAGGGATCAGTCAAATTTATGTGACACAATCCACTTTCAGTGAAATTAGTCATCCCTTGATTTCTTCTTTGATCCCTTCCTGAAGGGTAGCCCATACACTGCAGCTTGCAGTTGAAGACTAATTGAAGGAATGTACAATCTGACCTAATTCATAAAGCTCAGTATGTCTGTATTTAAAAAACAAATAAAAAATCTGAGGAACCAGGCGATCATGCTCGTGCTTGTTGCCATAACTGCAGATTCTCCATATGTAGACTGGCGCTTTTGGAGTAACGCCTCAAGCACAGACTGGTGGGATCACATCATCATGTGGACCTGGGATGACCTGCAGTGGCTCCCAGAACTTTTGTATGAAGAAGTAGATATTCTGGTAATCAGCTTGCCATGACTCTTCAGCGTCCAAACACATGCATGAGGGGGCCATGCAAGCTCAGAAGTGGGTCTCTATAGCCACCAGAGAGAAGCCTCCCCAGCCTGTTACATGTCTGTGGCTAACCTGTTAGGTGTTGGCATGTCAACTGATAGGGTGGTGGTTGTGGAGGCTTGTGAGGCAATCATGACTGTGATTTACCTAAACAGGATGGGCGTTAATAATGTTCCTGAAATAATTGCTGGCTTTGAGAGAATGGGCTTCCCAGACTGGCCTGGAGCTATTGAGGGGACTTAAGTGCCCAGAATTTCCCCTCTGCAAGGAACACATGAGTACATAAACCACAAGTGATACTACTCCATCATTTTGCAGGCCCTGGACTACCAGAGAGGCAAGGTCATAGACACCAGCGTAGGATGTACTAGCAAGATGCATGATGCCAGTGTTTTCCAGAGATTGAGACTATACCTTCATGGACAAACTGGGACATTGTTCCTACCAAATGACATTGTTATAAATGGAGTAACTGTCCCCACTTTATTCTAGTGGACTCTGCTTACCCCCTTTTGCCATCTTTTATGAATCCGTAACCTGATTGCAGAAGGCCTGGCAAAAAGAAGATTCAGTTACCTGTTCAGTAGCTGTAAAATGGTGGTTGAATGTGGGATTAGTAGATTGAAATCAAGGTGGTGCGGCCTTCAGAACTGTTTGGATGCCAATGTTGTCCACGTTATTGTGGCCCGATGAGCACTGCTCAATGTCTGCTAGGCCAAAGCTGAGCCATTTCACCAGGAATGGATCCAAGACACTGCTGGGCCCTGTCATTATTGGGACAGTATTCACGTGCACAACAGAACTCAAGAGATGCTTTGTGTGCCCACAGAATGGGTTTATATGGTGTCATGGATGATGGGGAATGACATAGTATTTATAATTGTGCCACATTATCTCACAATTTCTAGGACTGAGGTAGTTCAAGAAGATTATACCGTGTGTGTGTGTGTGTGTGTGCCACTGTTACTGATAGACTAGGGACAATTGTTGCTTGTTAAAACTCAGTGACTGCTTATCCAATGTGAAGCACCATGGAACAATGGTTTTTCTCCATCTTGTGGGTAGGTGCTTAAGGAGGTAGTCATCCTGTTTTTCAAGTGTGATTTGGTCGTCTGTAGGAGACACCAAACAGTACACTGTCTTGTGCTTTATTTGTGTTAACATTGATCTATCAGCATGCAAGATCATTTTCTTCCGAGTTGTCAGTGACTTGGAAATCAGTAATCTCATTTTCCCCTTCTGTGAACTCCATTCGTCCTAAGCAGGTTATATCCATTGATTTTAACATTACAGTCATGCCAGTCTCCTCACCAGACTTCAGCCGTACCAACTAGGTTGGATTTTTTTTCATAAATGAGCAATTCTAATTCCAATTGTTTTATTACACAGGCTCCTGGTATAGATGTACAGGCAATTAAAACATTCCTATCTTCATGTCGTCCTTTGTCTTGATCAATTTTATCAACATTTTGATACTGTGCTAAATAAGTGCTTGTTTCACCAGAGACAGAATAAAAAAGATATGGTCTCCAGAACCAAGGTTTCTATTACTGTAGCTCCCATCTCTGGATCAGATTAAATGACTCAAACTATTGGACTTTTTTGTGCAACAATCCCACATTCTAATACAGTGGTTACCAGATGAATGTATCATTCAAGATTTAAACTAGATCAGACAGTACTGGTCAGCTTTCATCAAAATGCAGGAGCAGATTAGGCTTCTCCAAACTCCACTCACGGATTTTAGTAAGGTGCTCCCCTATCTCAGCAGTTTTAAAATCATTAATTTCCTCCTCTTCCTCCATTTAATAATAGGCATTTATCGTACACAGTTTTTTACAGTTGTCTAGTAAAGGAACCCTTCAGAGTTCAATGGTAAACAACTCGTTAACCAAAGGAGGTTATTTTAAAAATCTGATTTGTTTTCCAAAATTGATTTATTATCAAAATCATCAGATCATGTATCCGCTATCTTTCTGTGCTTACATAGCACCAAGCATAATGGGCCTTTTACCTGCTACTTTAATATACAAATTAATAATAAAAAGAATGTCAAAACTATCTGGGCAAAGGAGACAGGACAAACAAACCGGAGGCGGAAGCCACTGAGTGATCTGTGTCGGCAGTGAAATCCTTGGGGTAGCTTCAGTCAACTTTCTCATTCCTTTTCTAGTGGATAGCAAAGTAGCTACTATGGACTCTTTCCCCCTCCAACTTGTTTTTTTTTCTTCTTCTTTCTGCTTTACAGATTATGTTTAATGAAGAACTTGGGAGTCCCTTTGTTATAGCCCACAGTGTTTGCTTTGTAAAGTCAGATGTGCATTCAGTAGCTGGGCTTCTGCTTCGAGTAGAAAAAGATGAACTGGATGCAAAAGGAAGTGGCTTCCATGTGTCCTTGGAATGGGTTACAATCACAGAAGTAGACAAAGAGGGTGAGTATTTTATGTTTATATTCTTGGCAGATACTTTGAAAAGCTGAAACCTCACTATTTTAAAAAATTATTGTATATAGAATATCAGGGTTAGAAGGGACCTCAGGGACCTCAAATCAGGACCAATCGCCAACTAAATCCACAAATTGCCCCCTCAAGGATTGAACTCACAATCCTGGGTTTAGCAGGCCAATGCTCAAACCATCGAGCTATCCCTCTGATTAGTCATTTCACAATTCTAGTTATTTTAATTGTTTTTCAAAACTTTAACTCAGTTTCTATCTTCATTTTTTTTTTCCAATTTGAGTTGGGAGTGGGGAATGTGAACCTATAATTTGCTAAATATCTCTGAGGCCAAGTAATGGATAAACAATACAAATGCTCATATGATGTGGGTGACTAGAAAAACAGGTTAGTGCAGTAGCACTTTACATGTGGAGATAGACAATGCAAATTCCCAGAGAGGTCCCAAATAAAAATGTTAGGTCTTCTCACCTTAGTCTTAGCAAACCTTTGTTCCAATCTCCAAACCACTGAACAATTAGGTACTATTTTCAGCTCTGGTTAAGAGGCTTGGAATTTGAATGGTAAAGGGATTTACAAATTAGGATTAGAAAATGAATATAACGGGACATAGTATAAGAATACAAATCAATGATATATTGAGAGAATATTGAATGTTCTTTAACCTTTTCTATAATAAAAAGAACAAGGAGACATTTAATTAATCTGACAGTGATTTAGTATACAGTGGTTAAACTGTGGAACTCACTGAGTTTAGTAAAATCCAGCAAAGTATATAAGTATAGATATATATGGCGAGATAGTTAGATGACTGAGTTAATATAAACATCCATAGTTGTATTAAATAGGATAACTTTTATAAGGCCTCTAAGACCCCATGTTTCAGGATATAAGACGACCAATAATTGATTGGGGGTAGGGCGAGAGTGCATTTTTGAAGTTTTACTAATTTAATTAATCCTGGCTTATAACTAAAGTTTAAGCAGCTAATTTACTTTTTTCTGTCATCTTGGTTCCCCCCCCCCGCCCTTTCTCTGTCTTAACATGTTAACTCTTCTTTCTCCTCTCTCCGCCACCCCGTCCCCCTGCCTTTTCTCACAGATCAAATTTCTGAGGGTCCATTGCAGCCTAAATAGCGTCTCAGTGCCTTCTGGTCCATAATAGACTTTAGACCTCTTGGATGCAGAAGATATGAGTTAACAAGACTGGACTAGTTGATTCTGCTCAGCTCTGTTACCATATATATATTATCCTAGTTCTCAGGGAATTAGACTCCATTGAACATGCTTATGAGGTCTCTAAATGTTTTAACATTGGAGCAGACTCTTTTCTAGATGACTTGTCAGTTAAGAGTGAAATAAATGGCCCGAAGATGTTGTTGTTGTTGTTGTAGTTGTAGTAGTAGTAGTAGTAGTAATTAATAATAATAATAACAATAATAATAAAAAAAAAGGTCTGGGTATTGTTGAGGTGGGTTCTCCATCTCCTCCTTCCATACCACTATGCTTAAGCACTCTAAAGGATGAAGGCCCCATGCAGAAATTCAGTGGTTGCAGGAGAGGAGCTTTTTGAATTTATAAAGAAGTATCTTAGATGATTCACCCCTCCAGTAAATCTCAGCTGGGCACTGTGGGAGGATTATTCCAGCCTAGATCTGCATTAAATCCTGTTTGCATCATAGCAGTGGGGGGTGGGGATTTTAAAGGGAGTTGAGAATCTGCAATTTGGAGCATGAGATTAAGGAAATGACTATTATGACCTCCCCTCCTCCTGGATGAGTATAACCTGCATTTGGGGTGTTGACTTTTTGTTGTTGTTGCTGCTTATGCTGAAATTTCTTTTGGCTAGATAGGCCTACTTCAGGATTTAAGGCTTGTAGAGAAAGCCTGCTATTATTTTCAGCTGCATTTAGCTCTAGTGTTGTATTGTTTATCTGTTTCAGTTGATTATACTTTTGGTTTTGTTTCCTCTTCCTTGTACTATCTTTATTTCTAGTTTAACTTCAATTTTTGTTTCTAATTTTACAAAAATGCTTTGAGATCCTCTGATAAGTTGATATAGACGTGTAAAGATTTACTCATTCCATATGTTCTAGTTAAATGACTTTTAAATTTCTTTGTATTGGCTGCTGTTTTTCTTTGTACTTTTTGGGGGTAAAGATGTTTCTTGCCCCCTCTCTTTCCTGCTTATTTTAAAGTACAGCTTTAAGGAATAAAGGGAGTAATGCATAATTGTATATATCCCCTGTATTCCCATCTGTGTGACTAACTGAGCATAACTCTGCTCATCCTGGATTACATTTAGTGAAAGTATAAGAAATCATCTACTCATAAAGAGGATTTTTTCCACTATGCTGAAAATTCCACCAGTGTTAGCAGGAAAGTGCAGTGTTACCATACCATGTTACCTACCAGCATTGACATTTAAGATGGCATATCTGCTTTAAGGCAATCTATGGAAGCAGAAGGAGCCAATTCTATTGTACTGAGCTTGAGAGAGTTTTGTACTATATTCTTTATTAAAGGTTGAGAGTCTTTAGCTTTCTCCATGGTCATTTTAAAGAACTAACGTGTAGACAGTCTGCATCTTGATGCAACAAGATATATCCACACAACCCTCTCCTAACGCAAGGCCATGGACTAAGGACATGGCTACACTTGCAGATTTAGAGCGCTTTTGAGTTAAACCAGCGCTCATAGAGCGCAGTAGGGAAAGCGCTGTAGTCTGTCCACACTGACAGCGCACTGGCATGGCCACATTAGCAGCTTTTGCAATGGCCACAGAGAGCAGTGCATTGTGGTAGCTATCCCAGCATGCAAGTGGCTGCAACGTGCTTTTCAAATGGGGTGGGGTGGAATGTGACAGTGTTTGTGTGTATGTGGGGGGAGAGAGTGGGTTTTGGGGGGCTGAGAGCATTTCAGCATGCTGTCTTGTAAGTTCAGACAGCAGCAGACCTACCCCTCCCCCCCCCACCTCTCTCTCACACAGCATTCCACAGTAATGGTTGCATTGTCTCAGAGCAGATAAGCATGCCAGCTGTCAAACAGAGTTTTCAAAGGGCATATCCAAAACAATGACAAGAGTGGCCACTTGACTTAATTGTGGGATTATGGGACGTTTCCGGAGGCTGATCAGAGCGCAGTAATGCAACACCTCATTCACACTGATGCTGGGACGCTCCAGCGGGGGCACATCAAACATTATTCTACTCGCCGAGGTGGAGTACCAGGAGCGCTCTAGCCGTGAAGTCAGAGCGCTCTACATGTGAACTGGTAGTGAGCTAGTGTGCCTGGGGCTCCTTTATTGTGCTGTAACTCGCAAGTGTAGCCAAGCCCTAAGTTGAAATGCAGGTGGACTTTAATGAAGTTACAGATTCACTGTGTGTGAAATTCACACCTTCTCAGGAACAGCCAGAGTAACTGGCTTTGTGCAGGGATTGGGGGTGAGTAGTCTGCTATACAGCTTCAGGGGAGGTCGCCAACAGTGTCTTTCCATGTGCCCCTGTTTAGTATGGGACTCCCCCTAAGGGTAGATCTGCAGCCTATCTACCTTTAGCCTCAGTACCCTTAACATCAAGCTGTTTGGGGCTATCATGGATCCCAGTTGTGGAGGGAACCTGTGTGTCCACATTTCCTAAATTAGATTCTATGTAGTGCACAGAATAAGTGGTAAAGGGGGACTTGCTTGCTCTTCCACAAAGGGTGACTTCTGGATAGTACTTGTGCATATAATTTATTTATTTATTTATTTATTTTGCATGGTGGTTAGCATCACATTACTAAATTTGTGCTGAGGTGACCAAGAGTAGCATTAGTGTTAAGAATGCTGCTTCATATTTTCCCTTAATCTGTTTCCCTTCTGTCGATTATCTTCCCTTCCCTTCTGACACCTACTGTCCTCAAACTCAATTTATTTTCTGTATCCTCCCCATGTCTACCTCCAATTAATCCATGCACTGAGAACGTGAGAAGGAGGCGCTCTAGACCTTTTGAGTTCTAGCCCCTGCCCATTATGTTCCTTGACGACTTCATGTGCACTGCAACATGTGAACAAGAGTGTGGAGAATAGCTTCATCTTGTTAATCAGTGATTTTGGAGCTCAGCGTGCTGTGCTGTGTGTGCTAGCTCTCCACTGAGTTGTCTCACTACCTTGTGGCCAGATAGCTGATAGCTTAGCAGGGGAGACCTCGGAATACAGTTGATAATCTTGTAAGAAGTATTCATACAGCTATACAAAGAGACTTAAATTTAGGAGCATGGTTTAGAGCAGGGTGGGCAAACTTTTTGGCCTAAGGGCCACATCTGAGTATGGAAATTGTGTGGCGGGCCAAGAATCCTCATGAAATTGGGGGTTGGGATGCGGGAGGGGGTGAGGTCTCGGGCAGGAGGTGTGGAGACTCAGGTGAGTTTGGGGATGAGGAGTTTGGGACGCAGGAGGGTGTTCCAGGTTGGGACCGAGGGGTTCGGAGGGAGGGAGGGAGAGCCAGGGCTGGGGCAAGGGGGTTGGTGCATGGTGGGGGGGGAGGCTCGGGGGCAGGCTCCAGGAGGCGCTTATCTCAAGCATCTCTCAGAAGCAGCGGCGTGTACCCCCTCTGGCTTCTGCGCGGAGGTGCAGCGCCAGCGGTCAGTAGGAGCTGCAGAGCTGGCACTAAGGGCAGGGGCAGCATGCAGAGCCCCCTAGCTGGAGCCAGAGGGGGGACATGCCACTGCTTCCGGGAGCCACATGGAGCCATGGCACAAACGGAGCAGGGCAAGTCTCGGACCCCGTTCCCCGGCTGGAGCTCGAGGGCCACCTCTGATCTTCACCCCAGTGTTCTATGCTGCCTTCATAGGTGGATTTTCTTTTTCCATTAATAAGTTTGGTGTATGTAAAAAGAGCAAAATATTAGAGCTGAAGTCAGTTATGGAAATCCAAAATGATAATCTTACTCTAACTTTATGTACACCACTAGAAATATAGGGGGAAATAATTTTGCTTAGATAATACTTTATGGAATTGGAATAATTCATTTTACCGGGAAATAACATAGTTGTTATAATACAATCATTTGTGATTCTCTTCCTACCCTCAGTAAAGGTTACAGAGCAGATAACCTGGTAGAAAAGGTTCTGCAAGAGGGCTGTAGATTAAAGGCAGTTGAAAGTATATATTTTTTTGCTGAAAATGTTGGAGTTTCTTTAATTTTCTTCAAACTTCACCATAACATTTTCATGCATTTTTTTATGAGTAACTTGGGGGAAAAAAATCAGGTTTGGTTTTTGGAAACTCTTTGGTTTGGTCTTGTCAGAAAACCAGAATATTGTCAAATGAATTTTTTCTGTATTATTATTTTTTTTCTTTTCAAAAAGACATTTTCCACAATGTTGACCAGCTCGACTGTAGATACATGGACTATATATCTCAAATAGGTTTTGCTTCTCTTTCAAAGAGCCATTTATATTATTTACTTTAATCTAGCTGAGTAACACAAAGTATAATTGTTAATTTTCTGTGTAACAAGGTTTTTATCAATGAAAAGACAAAACAGCAAGAAGTTTATGGAGGGGATGGTATGATGGGATAGCCTAATTTTGGCAATTAATTTGGCAATTGACCTTTGATTATCAGCAGGTAAGTATGCCCAGTGGTCTGTGATGGGATGTTAGATGGGGTGAGATCTGAGTTACTACAGAGAATTCTTTCCTGGGTACTGGCTGGTGAGTCTTGCCCACATACTCAGGGTTTAACATATGATGGCCATATTTGGGGTCGGGAAGGAATTTTCCTCTAGGGCAGATTGGCAGAGGCCCTGGAGGTTTTTCGCCTTCCTCTGCAGCATTGGGCACGGGTCACTTGCTGGAGGATTCTCTGCAGCTTGAGTTCTTCAAACCGCAATTTGGGGACTTCAATAACTCAGACATAGGTGAGGGGTTTGTTATTGAAGTGGATGGGTGAGATTCTGTGGCCTGCATTGTGCAGGAGGTCAGACTAGATGATCATAATAGTAATCAGTCCTTTCGACTTTAAAGTTAGGCAATGTACACTTCTTCAGTAACTTAGAACTTGTATAATGCCTTATATCTTCAAAGTGCTTTACACACACTAATTTTAAGAAATACAAGAAATTTTAATGTTAGTCATAACATTATTTAAATGAAAAATTTTCAATGTCACTAGCTGGTTGTATAATTGAAAGTTTACATTACATAATTGAATGTTTACACACTTATGGCTGTAGCCTTTACTCAGTTCATTCCATCAATAGACATTCTGCATGGGGATATGGCGCTTATTGTTTGTACTGTACACCCCTATGAATCCAGTACCTGTCAAAATGCTCAGTACCATTGTGTGCTTCTGAGCTGTGGGAATCCATGGCCCAGTTGTTGTTCCCTCTCTTTTCTATAAAATGAAAAGCCCAGCGGCAGCTTGGACTCTGAACTCCTGGGATATTAAATGAATGCCTCATTGATTTGGTGAATATTTCTGCACGCCTTTAAGAATCTGAAGTTTACAAGACTGACAGATTGCCCTGCCACCTTAATGCACAGAGAGATTACATTTATGTGAAATCCTAGGGTTTTGATAAGGGAAAGCTTGCACTGGAAAAGGAAATCTTGATAAGTTTCCTTTGGTGAATAAATTTGAGTGATAAAGCAGCTGAAATTGAGACTGATATAGATAATTTGCAACTCACTGAAGAATATATCTTGGGATATTTGTTTCATTGCTGTATAACTTGATGCTGTTGATTGAAGATCCTGGTTACAGGAAACCCTTCCCATCCTTGAACATTAATGATAAATAGGCAACATTTTCTAACTACAATCAATACAAAAATAACTATGAAGTTTCAAAAAGCAAACTTAAATTGTAAAGAACTAACAGTATTTCTCTTTTTAAAAAAAAAATTAGAATTCAAAGTGATGGATGAGCCTGACTTGTAGATTAAAATAAATAAATACATCCATGTGAAGTTGAATTGAGGCAATACAAAAGCCCTAAGTAATTTTTTGATTGATGGGGGATCATGATACTTCATTTTTTATTGACACCTTTGAAGAAAATTCTGTATCACAGAATATATGGATGAAAATATAAGAACTTTCAAGAGCGAAAGCTGGGAAGTCCTCCTTTGGAGATGGTTTTGGTCGAACAATGTCACGCTCACTTGAAAACTGTGTGCAGACCATCTGCAGTAGAAAACTTGATTTAGTTGTGAGGTATGCCCTTCAGGACAGACATGCTGCCCTTGTGCACACTGCTCAGATGATGCATGTTCTTTTTCCAACCCTTTTCTTTTTATCTGGATGTTCCCACCTGCTGGTTGTCTCTCTTGGCCCCTTTTTCATTCTGCCTGAATTCCACTAGTTGGGATGTTTTACTTTTAGATGTGTGATCTAATGTTCTAAGATTCTGGGAAAACTAGAAATTTGTGGTCAGTGTGCTATATCCTCAAGCTACTCCCTGGCTGGCCTGTGATCCACAGGTATCTCTAGTTCCCCTGACATCCTGGGTAAGAACAATTGAGACCAATAACTGATCCCCCTTGTCCTGGTGGGAAACAGGTTGCTAGCTGCTCCTGGCAGAGGTGGATTAAGCTTTTGTGGGGTTCTGGGCCTGAACAAGTGGGGCCCCTCCCCACCCCTTCTGCATGCAGTTGTCCCTCCTCTCTCCACCCCCCGCCCTCCTGCCGGGGAGAGGGATTGGGGCGCAGGGGCTTCCCCTGCTCCCCAGCAGGATCTTCGGGCAGGTAGAACAGGTCGGAGCACAGGAAAGCCCTTTTCCAGGGTCCCTGAACATGGTCCCCATTGGCCCAGTGACTAATCCGCCACTGGCTCCTGGCTGAGTTCAGATGCACCTGTACAGGGCTTATAAATTCTGTGCTGCTCTACTGGCTCTGTTAACTATGCACTTCTTTGAGTGCTGTTGTTGCACTCAAAAATTGTGCATGCTTCATAGAGGTTAGGAAATACAGGTAGATGTTAGTTAACTTGGCCATATTACATACACTTTCCTTGTGCAAACATTGTCACACTTATGTTTTTCTTACATTTTTGCATTTCCTGAATGTGTATTGCACTAGCTTAGCATTGTTCCATCTTTAACGTTGCATTAAGAATAATTTTGATATATTGTAATTATAAAGTTCAATGATGAAAAAGGTGTGATTAATCATTTGAAAACTAAATTACAATCTTCAGCATGGAGCTAAATTTAATAAGAAAAATTATAATCTTTCAACCTAATTTTTATAGTAAACAATTAAATTCTCTAAACCTAGAATAAATATTATAGTACTGTCCTTTTTAGAGGGAAGTATAAAACTTGATGAGTGGCAAAACTTTATTTAAGGTTTTATATCAGGAGTAACTGCTATTTAATCACATTTTTGTCCATATATATTTCTTTTTCCCTTAAATATAGTAGGAAACTTTTTTCTTTTTCTTATTAATTATACTGCTCATATCTGGGGTTGTCCACATTTGAAAATGTATTTATATCATTACTTAATAGACTGGATGAAATTAAGATATAAATCTAGATCTCACACACATTGAAGTGTCTAGACATAGTTACTGTTTGGTGTGTAAATTTTTTCTTGTTTGAAAATAACTTCTATATTTGTTACCTGTCAGAGGGAAAGGTGTGTTTCTATCCTTTCATAAGGAATGTTGATTCATAATCACTAAATCTGTATAAATCAGAGGATGTGAAGCCTAATAGAAACCCAAACAAAAAGTGAGGAAATGCCAAGTTTAAACTGTGAACCCTCTGTACTTTAACTAGTTTCCAGGTATCTAATGCGTCTGGTATCTGAGTCAAAATATATCTCTAGTGCTTCTCTGTGTATCAGATGTGTCCCAGTAGAGAGAGAGAATTTGTCAGAACTCTGACCACCTTATATGCAAATGAACTATGTGTGTATGTGCGTGTGTGTGGGTTTTTTTGTTTTTTGCTTTTGTTTTTAACACTACCAAATATCACTCGTTTATGGTCCAATTGCTTGACAGGTTTTTTTATATTTTGTTAGACCTCTGAAACATCTTTTGGTAACCAGATGACAGCATGTTTAAGTAGTAAACCACAATACATGCTTCATAATCTATATAATAAAATTCCAGGATTGTCACTCAAAAGCCTAGAATGTACTTTGAGTTGGTGTGATGTGATGGAAGCATGGTTGAGAGCTTTTTTGTTTTGTTTTGTTCAGATTATCGCCGGGTTGAATCATCACTGCATTTTAAAGTCTATTACTATACAATTTTTAAATGCTCAGCCATTTTGGCTTTATGAATTACACCCATGTAGTGTACAGCTACAGTAAGGCATGTTCCTAGGCCATGCCAAGAGTTTTAACCACTGTGATGTCAGAGTTAACTCAGTCAATCCCCACTCTTACTCTACCGCAGTGGTTCTCAAACTGTGGGTCGGGACCCCTAAGTGGATCGCAACGCCATTTTAATAGGCTTGCCAGGGCTGGCCTTAGACTTGCTGGGTCCCGGAGCCAAAGCTCGAGCCCCACTTCCCCACTGAGTGGCAGGGCTCGGGTTACAGGTCCCCTGCCTGGGGCTGAAGCCCTTGGGCTTTGGCTGACCTCTGCAGGCTTTGGCTTTGTCCCCTCCCACACCCCGGCCAGGGCGGCAGGTCTCGGGCGGGCTGAGGTTTCGGTGTCGCCCCTCCTGGGGTCATGTAGTAATTTTTGTTGTCAGAAGGGGTCGCAATGCAATGAAGTTTGAGAACCCCTGCTCTACAGCTAACTTTATTGCAACAATTTCATGGGCTGTATGAGGGAGACTGCACTGATGGTAGATTTGCCTTAACTGCCGTACTCAGCACCCAACTATCACTCACACCAATCAGCACAAATCTCCTGGCACAATCTACTCCAGACACAAATCAACACACCTAGCATACACAATAACCCCAAACAGCACTCTGAAGCCTAGATTATCTGAGGCTTTGTCTACCCTTGGAACACTAGAGCCGCCGTGCAGCTGTAGGGCTTCAGTGTAGTCACTACCTATGCCAATAGGAGAGGTTCTCTTGTCAGCGAAAGTAATCCACCTCCCCGAGAGATCCTAGTTAGGTCAATGGAAGAATTCTTCCGTCAACTTAGTGCTGTCTACATTGGGGGCTAGGTCAACTTAGTTACATCACTCGGGGTATGGATTTTTCACACCACTTAGGCTGTGGCTACATTTAGCACTTCAAAGCGCTGCCGCGATAGTGCTGCCGCGGCAGCACTTTGAAGCGCTAAGTGTAGTCAAAGCGCCAGCGCTGGGAGAGAGCTCTCCCAGCGCTGTCCGTACTCCACCTCCCTGTGGGGAATAACGGACAGCGCTGGGAGCCGCGCTCCCAGTGCTGGGGCTTTGACCACACTGGCGCTTTGCAGCGCCGCAATTTGCAGCGCTGGAGAGGGTGTGTTTTCACACCCTGCTGCAGCGCTGCAAATTTGTAAGTGTAGCCAAGCCCTTAGTAATATAGTTGGGTTGTCTAGCTTTTTAGTGTAGACCCAGCCTATGTCTGTGACGCATGATAAAAACAGCTGTAAGCATGGTTGAGAACTCCTTTTGTTTAGAATATCACCAGGTTCAATCATCACTGGGATTCGTGGTCTGTTACAGTCCAGTTATTAAGTTCTCAGTCTTCTGGGGGTTTTTTACATATGGCTTTACAGATTAAACCTGTGTGACAGCATAGGCTTTCAGCTATTAGTTTAAAATTAACTAATTACACTAGAACATCTTGGAATGGAGGTTGTTCATAATGTCTGAAATGTTCCTAACTCTGAACAAAACGTTATGCTTGTTCTTTCAAAAGTTTACAACTGAACGTGGGACTTCATATAGTTCTGAAACTTTTCTATGCAGAAGAAAAATGTTGATTTTAACCCTCTTAATTTAAATGAAACAAGCACAGAAACAGTTTTCTTACCTTGTCAAATATTTCTAATCTTTTCCTTTTTTAGTAGTTGACATTTAACACAGTACTGTACTATATTTACCCCCCGCCTTTGGGGGTGGGGGGGTCCTCTGCTGCTGTCGAATTGCATACTTCTGGTTCCTAATGAGTTTGTAACTCTAGTGTTTGTAACTATGAGGGTGTGGGGGGAAGCATCATTTCTAAGATCGTGTATGCTAGACTTCTATCCAGATGGGTACACATAGCCAAAAAGTACATGTGTCATTACTGGGGCAGAATTCACATGTGCAACAGAAATCAGAGATGCTTTGTACACTCATATAATGGGTTTGCATGGTCCAGTCAATTAGGGGCAATGAAATAATTTGTGTATATATATGTGCAGTAATATGAGTGAATAGGGAATGAAATAGTATTTGTAACTGTGCCACAGTAATTCCCTGGGTATAGGCCAGATCTGGAAGGCGTTTTTTCTGAATTTGTATTATGCATTTTGTATACTCAAGTCATGTACCTCATCACACAGTTTGACTGTCATAGTATGTGTGAAAATTTTCATGCTGGTCTATAAAAATTGGCCATATACTTAAACACACAGCTTAATTGTGGGATTGAAACTTTGAAATTTGAGGGTTTTTTATGCATGTTGTTTAAACTCAAAGCACAGTTTATGGATTACTGTGTTGAAGTTCCTCCAAAGTAAATGTAATAAACCATGATAATGACATCTTGTGTGTATGTTGAACACTTTATTTGTAAGCAAGCATGTAACAGAAACTCACAATGTTAAAAAGCTGATAGGCAGACTAGCTGTCAGAAAAACTTACAACACAACTAACAGTGCAAAACCCACTGAACAGTGGATTGGTGGAAATACAGTGCGCAGTGGTGCAAAACACTTAGACACTGGCATTGAACGGAGTTTCTGTTCTCTTTGGCCCTTCTAGTGCATTTCATGTGCACAGGCTGCTACTGGACTAGAGTGAAGTGGAGGACTGTAGAGGGTATATTTGGCAATTCCAACTACAGTTAATTCCTTGTGACATAAACCACCCAAGCCCAGTGTTGTCCGAAGGGTGCATGGCATGCAGGACAGGGTAGCATGGGGCTACCGTAGGAAGAGGTATAGCTGGAGCCTGCAGTCTTATTGCCATGAGCATCATCTCTCACAGTTCTTTCTGTGTGCTCTTTCTTCCTCCCCCAACTTGCATTCCTGCTCCAAAATCTGCACTGCCAATCTCTTCATGCCAGTCAGCCTCTCTCTCTTCCCACCCGCACCACCCATGCTTTGTATTTTTGTCTCTTCGGTATTCCAGCTGCTGGTTGGCCTTCTGCAGGATTTCACCCATTACTTTGTCTCAGGCTTGCCCCCTTTGTGCCCATACAGCACAGCTCACACCCCAAGGCTCCTGGTTGATGATGTAGGTCTTGCCCAAATGCTCAGTGTCTGCTTGCCATAATTGGGGTCGGTAAAGAATTTTTCCCTGGGTCAGTTTGGCAAAGACTCCACTGCCACCAGCTAGAAATTCCAGTGTCTAGCACATTCCCTGTTCCCCCAAACTTTCCCTGGGGAACACAGATCCCAACTTCCTTGGATCTTAACACAAAGGGAAATAATCCATTCCCCCCACCATCTTTCCCCTCCCCTAGTCCTTGGGAGAGATACCTTGATTCAAACTCCTTGAATCAAAACAAAGAGGGATTCACTTTCCCCCCTCCCCTTCCCCTGAAAATCCAAACAAGGGAAGAAATCAGTCAGGTTCTAAAAAGAAAAGATTTTATTAAAAGAAAGAAAGAAAGTACACTATCTCTGTAACACCAGGATGGAAAAATATACAGGGTCTAGCTTATAAACCTGGAGAGACTTCCCCCCCACTCCTTTCTCAGAATAATCAAAGTAACAGCAAACAGAAATAAAGATATTTCTCCAGCAAACACACAATTGCAAATGCAGAAATTAATTATAAGACTAATCCGCCTTTCTAATACTCACTATACTGAATAGTAGGAAATACTTCAGGAAAACTTGGAGAACTTGGAGATATGTCTGGCCCCTCTTAAATCCAAAGAGAGAACAACAACCCAAACAAAGACACACAGACTTCCCTCCACAGAGATTTGAAATTATCTTGTCCCCTGATTGGTCCTTTGGTCAGGTGTCCATCAGGTTACTGAGCTTTTTAACCCTTTACAGGTAAAAGAGACCTTAACCCTTAACTATCTGTTTATGACAGTCAGATTGGCAAAGACTCTGAGGGGGTTTCACTTTCCTCTGCAGCATGGGGCACAGGCCACTTGCATGTTTAAATTAGTGTAAATGGTGGATTTTCTGTAACTTGAAGTCTTTAAATCATGATTTGAGGATTTCAGTAACTCAGCCAGAGGTTATGGGTCTATTTCAGGAGTTGGGTGGATGAGGTTCTGTGGCCCGCAATGTGCAGGAGGTCAGACTAGATCAGCGGTTCTCAAACTGAGTCAGGACCCCAAAGTGGGTTTCAACCCCGTTTTAATGGGGTTGCCAAGGCTGTCTTAGACTTGTTGAGGCCAAGGGCCAAAGCCCGAGCCCCGTTATCTGAGGCTGAAGCCTGAGGGCTTCAACCTTGGGCAGTGGGCCTGAGATTACAGGCCTCCTGCCTAGGGCTTAACCCCTTGGACTTTGGCTTCCACCCTCCTTCCCCCCCACCAGGCAGCAGGGCTTTGGCCCCCCACCCATGGTGGCAGGGATCAGGCAGGCTAAGGCTTTGGTCCCCCCTCCTGGGGTCGTGTAGTAATTTTTGTTGTCACAAAGGGGTTGTGGTGCAATGAAGTTTGAGAACCCCTGGACTAGATGATCATGATATTCCCTTCTGGCCTTGAAGTCCATGAGGTAGAATGGCCTGCTGAGGCAAATGAAAACATGTTATGAGGGGGGGAAAAATTACATCGCATTTGCTGCATATGGCGGGGCTCTGGCAACCTCAGGTGAAAAGATGCTAATTTTTATCATTGGGTTTTATGTTTTTCACATGCAAAACTCAAGACTTCAAACATCATGATAAGATGCACTTGACAAATTCAATGTAAATCATTTATAAATCCCTACCATTTCCCCCTGGGGTTGTGTGGGGTGGGTGCCACTCTCTGTGCCTTACTGCCTATGGTTTTACTGTCCTTTTAGGCAGAGCAACCATGGGAGAATGTTATAGTTCTGGAGATCCCTGACTGGCAGTATAATTTTTTTATCTGATGGCTGCTGGTCTTCTCTGGTAGTTCCTCTGACTTGGGGGATTAAAAGGGTGCATTGTCATACACTATTATGGGCTTAATGCTTGCTGAAGCCCCAGAAGCTGCTCAAATGCGCATAGAAGAAGCAGTTAAAAAGCAAGTTCTCAGAGATGCTGTTACTATCCCTAAACTTGCAGTAGTTGGTTTTAAGCCACATGACTCGATCTCTGTACGGATAGGTGGTCGAGAGGATATCCCAAGCTTTTTTGAGATTTGTTTGTACACATGATCATTTCTTGCACTCTTACTGAAGAAAATGTCTTGCTCGCCTTCCACTAAAGATTGATCAGAATTCATCTGTGTTCCTGTGACTGGCTAGCAGTGCACTTGTAGGACTTCTTCCTATCGGTGGTCATAGCTAACGTAGGAGACTGTTAAATGTGTTTCCAGGGGAGTGGTGAGAGTAGAAAGGCAGAGTTAAATGCCAAGCAGCTGCGTATGAACTGTATTTGAGCCAAGCGGGGATGCTTCCACTTCCTAGGAATTGAATGTAAGGGCTGAGATACACAGGCCAGGTTGATTGTAGGATAGCATTGGCCAACTTTCCAGTCATGAATTTGGGAACCCAGCCTTGAGCTGGATCCATACTGCACAATGGCAGTGCTTGGATCCAAGTCTCAGCAGAACTAAGGCCTAGACCGCACCCACACTTCTCCCCCTCCCCTCCTCCGAGGGTTTGCTAACCTGAGTCAGAAAGATTTGAGTGTAGACAATAGGGGCATTTGGGCTCAAACCTGAATCCAGTTACAACGCAATATAGACACATCTATACTGACTCTTAGTGTATTGTGCCACCTGTTGTACAGTGTTATTTCCTTTAATAGTCTCTTAATTTTCTTTGGACATAAGAATGGCCGTAGTGGGTCAGACCAAAGGTTCATTATAGTCAAGTAGCGACCACACCTGAACTTACCTAGCTTGTCTGTCATGTATATCTAATACAGTTTTCATATGTTTTCAATATAAAGGTCTGTCTAGCCTTTATATTGAAATGCTGCCTTGATGTACAAAATTTGGCAGATCTGAAATATTTGCCCATATTGGTGTATTTGCTGGTCTTAAAAACAGACAACACCACTACATTTTGAGGAATAATAATGTGTCCTTGTATAACACATCTCTACTTCCAGTGACTTCTAAGTTAGTCAGGTAATAGCCTACTTACAAGTACAATAGTTTCATATGAAAGGAAATAGAAGTTAAATATGGAGTATTGAAAACAACTAGAAATAAATGATCAAGTATAAATTTATGATTTGAAGAGAATTTGAACAAGGTCTAAAATATTTAGCTGGCTTCTCTGACATCAATGTTTGTTCAAAAGTGATTAGTTACTATTGAGCTGAGTGAATTTAGAAGTTGAGGCAGAGGAGGAAATGCTGATACCAATGTCAGCATGTTATGCTTCTGTTTGTCTCAGTGTATATTGTTGGAAGCACAGCATGGGATGGATTGATAGCTGTATATTTTGTACAAATGCTGGACAAGATGAGCATTTTGCACTAAGAAGGGCCAGTTAGCATTATCCAGGATTTGTGTGGAACCTGTAAAAGGCATCATCAGTTAAATACAGGCTATGCATATATAACTTTCTGCAAATTATTATTGAAAAGGGTATTCTGCTCTGTATTTCTCCTGGAAGACAACTGAATTGATGACCAAACACCATGAAAAATTAAAATTTCCTTAAATTTGACAAAAACAAGAAATCAGAAGCCCATTTCTAAAAGCTGAAAAACAGAACTTTCCAATTGCAAGGCCGAATTCCATGTAGTAGTGGAGAAAACAAGAATTATGCTGCATTATTAAGAATGAGTAGGCAGTGGGCATGCTGTGATTGCTGCTCATTATAGCAAATTAGATTCACTGTTACTTGTTCTCTCTCATTCCATTGTTCCTCCCCACCTTTGGTTCATCGTATGTTAAGATTGTAAATTGCATGGGGCAGGGACTGTCTTTCTTGTTGTTTGTTGTTGTAGTTGTAGTAGTACAGTGCCTAGCACACTTGGACTCTAATCCCTACTTGGAACTCTAGATGATACAGAAGAACAATGATAAATAATTACCATACTGGAAGAAACTAATGGCCCATCTAGTCCTTTATTTATCATGTCTCCAATAGTGGTTAATGTGGGAGGCTAGAAAAATAGGTGGGAAAACCTACAGTGTACCTGATTACAGGGCTTTAATTTCAATCCTGATTAATTTCAGTCTCCTATGGCTGCTGGTTTGTGTAGCAGATCTCTGGTATCAAGAATAGAGATGAACTGCTGTTTCAGGGCTGCAATATTATGAATTGACTGATGTGGCTGTAATATTATTTTTAGGTACAATCCATTTGTCATATTTATAATAGATTTTTTTCCTCCTAGAAAATATTACTTTTCTGTTTTTTTACTTTTACAGATAATCAAAGATATGAAATCTTCAAGCGCAGAATTCTCCAAGGAAAGTCGGTCCCCCATTATGCAGCTATAGAGCCAGATGGGGATGGTGTAATGATTGTCTCCTACAAACCATTCAGATTTATGCAGGATGAGGAGAATCAGCTTGAAAAAAAGGAAGATGGGAAAATAGCAGATAAAAAGAGAGGTAATATTAGTTCTGGTCCTGTTTTCATAGATTTCTGTAACAAAACCATCCTTTATTGTAACAAAATAATAACGCTAGATGATTTAATGAATTTCCATATATCACTACAATATTTTTTTCACTGTTTTAAATTTCATTATAAATGTTTACTTCCTGGACAAAGAGATTTAGATATTTATATTATTTTATGTATGTAATTTCTCTTTGTATATAGTGTTTGCCTTTCTTAATTGTAGAAGATGCCTTGCGCCTAGAGATGAGAAGAGTTTTTTGCTCTGCAGAAGACACACAAAGTTCATGCTTTCATTGTTGTTGCATGAAAAATCAGTATTACACATGTAGAAATAGAGATAGTAATTGAGCTGTAAGTATCTGTGGAGAGAGGACAGTCATTGAATTCTAACTTCATCATGCGCTGATAAGTGGTGTGAAGGGCAACCACTAGCTCAGCAGGAAGACAAAATCCTCCAAATGTTTTCATCATCAACATGCTGAGTGATTGTACCAGTTAGCACAGAAGTCTTCTCCTTGACTTCTTTTAGGGTTTGGATCAGGCCCATGATCATTAGATTGGCTCTTGTTTTTCTAAACTGTTTGCTAGTTACTTCCTCCATCCTAAATAATCTCTAAATCATTTTCAAATCCTCTCTTTAAAAAAAAAAAAAAAAAAAAAAGTTGTTCTCGCTACAGGTAGTCATATTGGTTTGCCTATTGGGTGTATCCTAATCAGGATCATTGGTGGGCTATTTTATGGAAAACACTGTTTGTGGATTATTTTCACATGAAATCATTTGCTGTGGCTCACTGATGTGTATTTCAAACCTTCCACAAAGCTGTAGCTAAAAGAAGCCAGAAATATGCACAGGCTAATTCTATTAGAAAGACGTGTGGTTTTTTGTTTTTGTAGGATCGTAGGCCTGGAAGAGACCTCAATCACTCATCTAGACCAGGCCTCTGCACTCATGGCTGGATTAAGTATTATCTATACTGATGTTTGTCTAACCTGCTCTTAAAAATATCCAAATGATGGAGATTCCGCAACCTCCCTAGGCAATGTATTCCAGTGATTAACTACCCTGACAGTTAGGAAGTTTTTCTAATGTCCAACCTAAACTGCCCTTGCTGCAGTTTAAGCCTGTTGCTTCTTGGCCTATCCTCTGAGGTTAAGGAGAACATTTTTTCTCCCTCCTCCTTATAACAAGCGTTTATATACTTGATATCAGACCTCCCCCCCTTATTCTTCTCTTCTCCAGACTAAACAAACTCAGTTTTTTCAATATTCCCTCCTAGGTCATGTCTTCTAGACCGTTAATCATTTTTGTTGCTCTTCTCTGGACTTTCTCAAATTTGTCCACAGCTTTCCTGAAATGTGGCACCCAGAACTAGCACAGTACTCCAACTGAGGCTTAATCAGTGTGGAGTAGATCAGAAAAATTACTACTTGTGTCTTGCTTACAACGGTCCTGCTAATACGTCCCAAATGATGATTGCTTTTTTTGCTACAGTGTTACACTGTTGACTCTTATTTTGCTTGTGATGCACTATGACCCCCCAGATCTCTTTCCACAGTACTCCTTCCTAGACAGCCATTTCCCATTTTGTATGTGTGCAACTGATTGATCCTTCCTCAGTGGAGTACTTTGCATTTGTCCTTATTGAATGTCATCCTATTTACTTCAGACCATTTCTTCAGTTTGTCCAGATCATTTTGAATTTTAATCCTATCCTCCAAGGTATTGGCAATCCCTCCCAGCTTGGTATCATCTGTAACCTTTTATAAGTGTACTCTCTATGCCATTATCTAAATCACTGATGAAGATATGAAGAGAACTGGACCCAAAACTGATCCCTGTGGGACACCACTTGATGTGCCCTTTCAGCTTGACTATGAACCACTGATGATTATTCTCTGGGAATGGTTTTCTAACGAGTTATTCACTGCCATAGTAGCTCCATCTAGGTTGTATTTCCCTATTTTATTTATAAGGAGGTCATGCGAGACAATATCAAACGCCTTTCTGAACTCAAGATATATACCACATCTACTGCCCCCCCACACCTCCCCCATCCACAAAGCTTGCTACCCTGTCTAAGAAAGCTATCAATTTGGTTTGACATGATTTGTTCTTGACAAATCCATGCTGACTGAAAGGTCACAAATAACCACCCAAAGGTTATTTAAATGGGTGTTGGACTGTATTAGCCTTTGCTGTACAATAGCTTGCCTGGACCCTCTGCGCAGATTGGAGTCCATTCCAACAGAGCTCAAAAAGCCTCTTCCGCTTCCCTAATGGACTTTCGAGTCTTCGAGATTTGTAAAGCAGATACCTGGAGTTCAGTTCACACATTCACCCATCACTACACCTCGGTAGAGGGTTCCAGATCTGATGCCCACTTTGGCAGAGCTGTCTTAGTCATGGGCTCACTAGACTTTCTGAGCACCCACTTTGAGGACATGAGCTCTCTTCTTATGAGTCATCTGAAATGGAATCCATATGGACAACCACTCCAAAAACAGAACTGTTATTTACAGTAGAATAACTGGTTTTTTGTGATTTGTTGTCGTCATAGAAATGTAGGGATATAAGGAACCTCAAGAGGTCAAGTTTTCAGAGTAGAAAGTGAATACACACACTTTACCAAATTCCGCCTCTCTCCCCCCCCCCCCCCCAATATACTTTGCATTTTGTAACTGACTTTGTATTTATATGTATGTTTCCATTTGTAGACCCTGTCTATTACTGGCAACAGACTGAAGATGATTTGACAATAACAATTCATCTTCCACAAGACATCACTAAAGATGACATACAAGTACAGTTTTCTCCTGATCACATCATTGTAGCATTGAAAAGTCAGCCTCCTTTGATGGAAGGAAAACTCTGTTCATCTATTGACCATGAAAGCTGCACATGGATAATTAGAGATAATAGGTATTAATAATCTATATATTGATTTTACTTTTAGTATTAATACATATTAAGTCAAAGTACGGTTTTTATTTTTTAAAAAATCCTGTTTGTTTCTCTCCAGACTAGTCCATGTAACAGGCACCATATAAAATCCATTGACGTTGATGTCAACTAGTGATGGATCAGGCCTTTATTCAAAAAGGGCCTGCTCCTGCAAACACTTCTGTAAGTTACTCACGCATGAGTAGTTCAACATGCACAAGTGTCTCATGATTTTCCAGTCGTTCTTTCTCTCTGAAATGAAAATGTTTTAAAACTTTCAAAGTGACACATATGTAGAACTTTATAAGTAATAAGGTGGTTTGGAAGAAGAAAGTTTTGAAATAAAAAGCTTATTCAGTCTTCATCCCTATTCACTATATTGGCATCAGGGTCTGCAGAATTTGCACGTGCAAAGATCAGTTGTGGGTGGAAGTTAGAGGCATAAGTACTCAGACTGCCACCCACAATTTATTTCTCCAGATTCAAATAGTGTGAGCTCCATATGCATATGCTAAAAGGGAGGCTGGATCTCCTGCCCTCTTAAAAATGTACTCCTTTAAAAATTTTTGGTTATAAAGCTTCAAAGACTGAAGCCTTAACTGGCTCAGCTTGTAAGCCAATTTCTTTGTTACAGTTAAAAGGAACCGTGAAACTGCCATGTATACACATTAATGTCAAGGTTTTAAGAGCTCCTTATGAATTTTTGTTGAACTAAATTACTGTGCTTTCACAGCAACCACTATTCAGAATGCTTAATTTGATGTATTTAGATAGGTGTACAATGGAGGGCTACTTGTGGGATGGAAAATTCTTTAACATTTTCTTTCTGGAGCAAAGGTTTGTGACATCTTAGTGGGAAATGCTCTCTGGTAGCCTCTTAGTTTGGAAAGAGGCTGTTCAATCAGACAGCTAAAGAAAGACAAATCTGGGAGCCAAATGGTTATTCCACCTGCAGCAAACTTGGCAAAAATATTCAAACATTTTTTCAACCTTCTTAATATTCATATCTTCATAGACATTAAGGCCAAAAGGGACTATTATGATTATCTAGTCTGACTTTAAATGAGGAATTGAATGAATGTATATCTTCAAAAAATAACTTGTTTTTACAGTTGACAATGGTGTGGCTGCTGCTCTTCTAAAATAATTGACCTTTGGTGATTGAATTTACCACCTTGTTCTGCCCTGTTGACTGACCCTTCCAGTATTTTGTGTCGCAGTGTTCTTTCCTTGTTTTTAACATCTGATTAAGAGCATAATATGCATGGAAATTAATTTTGTTTAAATATAAAATTATACTACATCACTGCTCTACAGCCAAAATGCTTCTGAAATAAATGTAGTCAAACTTTACTAATTCTGGGTCACTGAGAACGAAAATGATGCTTAAAATTGTTGATTGGCTCTAGTTTTCAAGTTATGCTATTGGGTCAGTATATATGACCCTTGACTTGGGAATAGCGGAGAATAAGTGAGTTATAAAGGGAAGGGATCTCAATTTAAACCAGAAATGACTAAAATACATCTTTGACTGGATCTATGAATAAATCTATGACTGGGTTTGGACAGTACTTGCTTTTTAGGCAAAACAATGAATGATGCAATCTGAAGCTGGTATTGCGTCATACATGATATGAATTGCATCATGTTATTCCTAGAAGTCATGGATGATGCAATCATAACAAAGCTTACATCACTCTGCTGAACAAATTGCCCTATATCAGCTCTAGAAATCATACAGTGTCGTGCTCTCTTATTTGTCAGTGTTTGATTTTGCAAAGGGACACATTTCTGTTTAGCCAAAGTGAGCAGAGATGCCTCGTACTTGTGTGAACAGTGCAGATAACTTCTGCTATGTTTGTGGTGAAGTGACTTTTGCATCACAAAAGCGCAGTATAACCACTATGGTTAAGAAAGCTATCACCTTGATTTTGGCTGCAAAATTGGAGATCAGGACAAGAGGTGGGCCCCACACATATGCTGCAACACTTGTGCAACAAATCTTCGCCAGTGGTTGAACAGGAAAAGGAAATCTATGCCTTTTGCAGTGCCAATGATTTGGAGAGAGCCAACAGATCATACCAGCAATTGTTACTTCTGCATGGTGCCTCTAGTTGGGAAAGGTGTGTCAAAGAAGAAAAAGTGAACTGTGCATTATCCAAACATTCCATCAGCTATACGCCCAGTACCCCACGGAGAAGGACTGCCGGTTCCTGATGCACCAGAATTATTCTCACTTGAGTCAGACGAGGAAGAGGATGAAACTTCTAGTCCTGAACCATCAATGTCACAGGACCCACATTTTCTCCCATCCTCCTCCTCTGAACCACACCTTATAACACAAGGTGAACTGAATGACCTTGTCAGGGATTTGGAACTACCCAAGAGTAAGGCAGAGCTGTTGGGCTCCAGACTACAGCAGTGGAATCTCCTGGCAGGTGATGTTAGGGTTTCCATGTTCCGTGACTGTCAAAAGGATCTTGTCCCATTCTTCTTCATGGAAGGTGATCTTGTAGCCTGCAACAACATCGATGGGGTGATGGCAGCCCTCAACATGGTTCACGATCCAGATGAGTGGAGACTGTTCATTGATTCATTGAAGACGAGTCTTAAAGCTGTTTTACTGCAGAATGGCAATGTTTTGCCATCAATTCCAGTTGGTCATGCAGTCCATATGAAGGAAACGTATGACAACATGAAACAACTTTTGAGGTGCATAAACTATGGCCAACATCAGTGGCAGCTTTGTGGCGATCTGAAGGTTGATGCTCTCTTGCTTGGTCTGCAGACTGGATACACAAAGTACTGCTGTTTTCTCTGCGAATGGGATAGTCGTGCAAGAGATTCCCACTACATCAAGAAAGATTGGCCACTCCGACAGTCATTGGAGCCTGGGAGGAAAAGTGTTCAGCATCCACCACTTGTTGAATCAAGGAAGATTTTGTTACCACCCTTACACATCAAGCTGGGTCTGATGAAGAACTTTGTCAAGGCCATTGACAAAACACAAGCAGCTTTCAAGTACCTCCGTGGAAAATTTCCAAGGTTAAGTGAAGCTAAGATAAAGGAAGGTGTCTTTGTTGGTCCTCAGATTCGTGAACTTCTTCGAGATGATGCATTTGACCATGCACTGCGTGGCAAGGAAAAGATGGCATGGAAAGCCTTCCAGTTAGTGGCAATAAAGTTTCTCGGAAACAACAAGGCAGACAACTACAGGTTGTTGGTGGGAAACCTCCTCAAGGCATACAAAAGCCTTGGTTGCAACATGTCACTAAAGATACATTTTTTGCACTCTCATCTAGATTTTTTTTCCACCGAACTGCGGAGCAGTGAGCGGCAAGCAATTTCACCAGGACATTGCAACGATGGAGAAATGCTATCAGGGCAAATGGAGCCCATCAATGCTTGCAGACTATTGCTGGGCAGTGACAAGAGATGCTTCATTTAATGAATTCAAGAAACAAGCCAAGAAGCGCCGAGTAGACTCTAAATAGGACTAAACTATGCACATAATAGTTTTTTGCCTTTTGTTTCATAATACATTTGTTATATAACCCTTTTGCTGATTTTTAAAGTGTTACATAAACAGGATAGGTGAAATATTATCATGTAAAACAACCATAAACACATGAAAAGACCTTGGTTTACAATTTATGATTAAAACTCTACTATCTACACAATATACATAGACATAAAATGTAAAAACTTACATAACTTAGAAACAGTAGCCAATCAGTTGTTTTAATTGTCATATTTGAATTCAGCACATCAAAATACATAATAAATAGCACATTTTATCTCTGAAGCAGACGACTTCTCAAAAATTGTAGACCAGTGGTATCAGACTAAGGAATTGTTGACACAAATTTTAATTTTAACACTTTTTCAAGAAGAAAGAGAAATCAAATCAATGGGGGGGGCCAAATAACTAGCGTTGTTAGCTATAGGTTTTGTTATATGAGCAAAAGTAGGAAGCCAAAAACATCTGTAGTGTTCTTCTGAAAGCCACTGAGTCATGTGCAGCTCATGCCGATTCAATGCCAAACATCAGATGAGATAAGAATCGGGTCTTCTGTATTCACAGTCTAATATTCTGACACCAGAGCTTCATTTCTTTTCAATAAGAGACCATTTATTGTTGGGGTAGGTGACTGTACTGAATGTTTTTGGCAGCCCGAGATGCAGATACAGTTATCAGCAGCCAGTTAACTGAAAAAATTGTTTATGATCTGAATCTGTTTTTGTATTGAGGCGTGGATTCTGTTCCAACTGGGTATGAAATTTATTTCCCTTGTTGTTCAAAACATGGTCCTTTTCCTTCCAAGAGCAATTTTGAAAATGAAGAGTTCTTCGAGTAGGCACAGCCATGTATTCTACTGCAAGTGCCCAGTGCACTGGAGCCGAAGAATTTTGCCTAGCAGGACCCATAGACAGCCAGCACTAATACCTAGTGGCCACAGCACCTCCCTTGGTTATGTGAGATAGCACTGCTCGACTGCTCCCCCTCCAGCCCCTCCATTTCTTCTTACTGCTTATGGCTCGAATGGGACCTCTGTGTGGTTCTAACCTCACAACTTCTCTACTTCTTAGTGACTTTTCTAGTTGTACACAGCTAATTAGAACTAGGGTTGTCAAACAATTAAAAAATTAATTGCAGTTAATCATGAGATTAAAAAAAGTTATGATTAATCACAATTTTAATCGCACTGTTAATAGAATTATTATAAATTATATTATAAATATTTTAGGATGTTTTTCTACATTTTCAAATATATTGTTTTCCATTATAACACTGCTCACTTTATATTATTTTTCATTGCAAATATTTGCACTGTAAAAAAGATAATTGAAAAATACTGTTTCTTTTAATCTCATACAAGTACTGTAGTGCAATCTCTTTATCATGTAAGTGCAGCTTACAAACGTAGAATTATCTTTTTAAAAAACAGCACTCAAAAACAAAACAATGTAAAATTTTAAAGGTTACACGTCCACTCAGTCCTACTTCTTGTTCAGCCAATCGCTGAGATAAACGTTTGTTTACTTTCATGGGAGAGAATCCTGCCCGCTTCTTATTTACAATGTCACCTGAAAGTGAGAACAGACTTTTGCATGGCACTGTTGTAGGTGACATGGCAAGTTGTTTATGTGCCAGATATGCTGAACATTCATATGCCCCTTCATGCTTCGTCTTGTAGGCTCTAAAGTAAAAATAATAATTCTACATTTGTAAATCATGCACTTTCATGATAGAGATTGCACTACGGTACTTGTATGAGATTAAAAGAATTTTCAATTATCTTTTTTACAGTGCAAATATTTGTAATAAAAAATAATATAAAGTGAGCAGTGTACACTGTTCTGTGTTATAATGGCAATCAATATATTTGAAAATGTAGAAAAACATCCAAAAATATTTATAATAAATTTAAATTAGTATTTTATTATTGTTTAACAATGCAATTAAAACTGTGATAAATGACTATTTTTTAAATCTAGTTAATTTGTTTTGAATTCATCTTTTGCATTAATTGCAATTAACAGCGCTAATTAGTACCGAAGTGTAGTGTTAGTTAGATTTAGTATTCATTAACTTTAGTTGAAGTATTTCCCTGGTGATGCCCTCATCAATGTTTAAACATGTCCATCGTGTGGAGGAGTAATACCCACACACGTGCTTGCTGTGCTTAGGTGAAGCCCAGGCAAGGGAAGGTGTTTGATTTGCAAATCATTCACAAAGTGAACTCAGATGATGATGGATCTTGGTCTAAAGCAGCACCTGCTCGAACAGGCCTTACAGTCTCTGGTTCAGCTCTGAGTCCCTTGTTGGATCAGAGGTCACCCTTGGGTTTTGAGGAAGCTTCCATTTCACATCATGGAGCTTGTGCCTCTCCGAAGGGACTGAGGAGTTGCTTCCCATCACGTGCACCGAGTAAAAGTCACATAAGACCAATCATGGCCATTCCTGGTTGTATGGAGACTCGTCTGCCTCCTCCTGAAGGAGCATGGTCCAGCACGTTGTGAATGCCGGTTTATGGATGGAGCAGTTCCTGTCTACTACTCCGCAGTACAACACTGAGAGGAAAGAGACCCCTTACTTTTGACTCCCTTTCCAGGCTCAGGGTGTCTGAGTCCTATACTGACAAGGGCCGTGCCAGTACTGGCTGGTTTTGTGCCAGCGGTGTATCAGGACCTGTTCTCCCTTTCTGTCCTGACCTTTCCACTGGTCCAAGACCTTGCCAGGGCTTCATCTTCTAGGTCATCTTTGCAGCTTGGGGCATTCTGACGATCAATCTGTTTGCCACGAGACACAGCAGGAAATATCATTTGATCTGCTCTCAAGGGGGCCTCATCCCTGGCTCCCTGTCCGAAGCTTTCCATCTCAGCTGGCAGTTGGCGCTTCTGTGATTCTCCAACCTTCTTGCACTGTCAATTCAGCTTCTCCCTTCCTCGCCATCCTGACCTACTCACACAAAACTTGCATCCAATGTTTAGCTCCCTGCATCTCACAGCATGGCTGCTTCACGGCTAAATGAGGAGGAAGAATGGTGTTCAGCAGCTGTTCAACAGGTCCTACTCAACAGTAGAAAGCCCTCTACCAGAATGGCTTATTTAGCTAAATGGAAGCTGTTTTTGATGTGGTTTTCACCCAACAGTAACTTCTGTTCAGGACATCTTGGAATACTTGCTGTATCTTCGATCCTTGGGATTTGCACTTAGCTCATTGAGAATGCATCTGGCAGTGATAGTGGCATTTCATCCTCCTTTCAGGGAATATCGGTCTTCTCCAATACCATGATAGCAAGATTCTTAAAAGGTGTTCTTCATCTTCATTGTCCAGTCTGAGAGCTGGTTACTCTGTGGGACTTTAACATATTCCTAACAGCTCTAATGGGACCTCTGTGCAAGCCCCTGCATCTTGTATGTCCCTTTCTGCTTTTGTGTCAGAAGACTGGGTTCATGATAGCGGTAACATCCACAAGAAGTGAGTGTGAGTTGCAGGCTCTACTAGTTGAGCCTTCTTATACACAGTTCTCCAAGGTCCGAGTGACTTTGACCACAAACACAATTTTTGTGTAAAGTGATCTCAGTTTTATTTGAAGCAGGGAATATATTTACCTAAGCCATGTTCATCTCCAGAGGAGCAGTGTCTCTATACGTTCGATGTGAGGCAATGTCTGGCCGCCTATTTGGACAGGACTAAATTGTTCTGTTCTTCGTCTAGCCTGTTTGTGTCATATGAAGGAGCAAGTGGTTTCTTCACAGATTATCTCTAAATGGTCTCCTTGGGAGCCTAAACAGTTCATAGAATCATAGAAAATTAGGGTTGGAAGAGACATCAGGAGGTCATCTAGTCCAACTGCCTGCTCAAAGCAGGACCAACCGCAATTAAATCATCCCAGCCAGAGTTTTGTCAAGCCGAGCCTTAAAAACCTCTAAGGATGGAGATTCCACCACATCCCTAGGTAACCCATTCCAGTGCTTCACCACCCTCCTAGTGAAATAGTTTTTCCTAATATCCAACTTAGACTCCCCCACTGCAACTTGAGACCATTCCTCCTTGTTCTGTCATCTGCCACCACCGAGAACAGCCAAGCTCCATCCTCTTTGGAACCCACCTTCAGGTAATTGAAGGCTGCTGTCAGATCCCCCCTCACTTATTTCTTCTGCAGACTAAATAAGCCCAGTTCCCTCAGCTTCTCCACATAAATCATGTGCCCCAATCCCCTAATTATTTTCGTTGCCCTCTGTTGAACTCTCTCCAATTTGTCCACATCCTTTCTGTAGTGGAGGGCCCAAAACATAACATAAGAACATAAGAGAGGCCGTACCGGGTCAGACCAAAGGTCCATCTAGCCCAGTATCTGTCTACCGACAGTGGCCAATGCCAGGTGCCCCTGAGGGAGTGAACCTAACAGGCAATGATCAAGTGATCTCTCTCCTGCCATCCATCTCCATCCTCTGACGAACAGAGGCTAGGGACACCATTCTTACCCATCCTGGCTAATAGCCATTTATGGACTTAGCCACCATGAATTTATCCAGTCCCCTTTTAAACATTGTTATAGTCCTAGCCTTCACAACCTCCTCAGGTAAGGAGTTCCACAAGTTGACTGTGCGCTGCGTGAAGAAGAACTTCCTTTTATTTGTTTTAAACCTGCTGCCTATTAATTTCATTTGGTGACCCCTAGTTCTTGTATTATGGGAATAAGTAAATAACTTTTCCTTATCCACTTTCTCAACATTACTCATGATTTTATATACCTCTATCATGTCCCCCCTTAGTCTCCTCTTTTCCAAACTGAAGAGTCCTAGCCTCTTTAATCTTTCCTCATATGGGACCCTCTCTAAACCCCTAATCATTTTAGTTGCTCTTTTCTGAACCTTTTCTAGTGCTAGAATATCTTTTTTGAGGTGAGGAGACCACATCTGTACACAGTATTCGAGATGTGGGCGTACCATGGATTTATATAAGGGCAATAATATATTCTCAGTCTTATTCTCTGTCCCCTTTTTAATGATTCCTAACATCCTGTTTGCTTTTTTGACCGCCTCTGCACACTGCGTGGACATCTTCAGAGAACTATCCACGATGACTCCAAGATCTTTTTCCTGACTCGTTGTAGCTAAATTAGCCCCCATCATGTTGTATGTATAGTTGGGGTTATTTTTTCCAATGTGCATTACTTTACATTTATCCACATTAAATTTTCATTTGCCAAAACTGGATGCAATACTCCAGATGTGGCTTCGCCAATCCCAAATAGAGGGGAATAATCACTTCCCTCGATCTGCTGGCAGTGCTCCTACTAATGCAGCCTAATATGTAATTAGCCTTGTTGACAACAAAGGCACACTAACTCGTGTCCAGCTTCTTGTCCACTGTAATCCCCCAGGTCTTTCTCTGCAGAACTGCTGCTTAGCCAGTCAGTCCACAGCCTGTAGCAGTGCATGTGATTCTTCTGTCCTAAGTGCAGGACTCTGCACTTGACCTTGTTGAACCTCATCAGATTTCTCTTGGCCCAATCCTCTGGACCGTACACTCCAGCCTATCTACCTCTCCCCCCAGCTTAGTGTCATGTGCGAACTTGCTGAGAGTTCAATCCATCCCATCATCCATATCATTAATTAAGATGTTGAACAAAACCAGCCCCAGGACCAACCCTTGGGGCACTCTGCTTGATCCCAGCTGCCAACTAGATATCGAGCCGTTGATCACTACCCATTGAGCCCGACCATCTAGCCAGCTTTCTAACCACCTTATAGTCCATTCATCGAATCCATACTACTTTAACTTGCTGGCAAGAATACTGTGGGAGACCGTATCAAAAGCTTTGCTAAAGTTGAGACTAGCTAGTATGTATTTGGGTCTTTGTCTTTTTTTTTTTTCTTTGTCTTTTTTGAAAACCCCCTGTCCTAGGGTCTCACCCCCACTTTGAGCTTGTGAGTTCAAAGATGGGGACCCGCAGGTATTCTCCCCCCACCCTAACCTTTAGGGTAGGTTTCCTTCTCGCTGCCACCAGTCAGGTTAAAGTGTCTGACACACTGCCTGTCCCCCCAACTTTCCCTGGGGAACACAGATTCAATGTCCCTGAATCTCTACACACAGGGAAGCAGCCCACTTCCCCCCTCCCTCTCCTGAATTTCCACAAGAGAAGGAATTAACCAAGTCCAAAGAAAAGAAAAGAATTTATTAAAGAATAAAAAGAAAATACAGAATCTCTATGAGTCCAAGCTGGACACTCATAGGGTGTAACCTTGCTAAGTTCTGGAGAGAATCTTCTCTCCTTCCTTTCTCAGTAAAAGCAATATCAGCAAACAGGAATAAAGAATTTCTTTCAGCAAAACACACAATTGCCAATATAGAAAACAACTCAAAAGACTAATTCACCTTTCTAATTAATACTCACTATTTAATAGTAGAAACTACTCCGGGAGACCTTGGAGCCATGACTGACCTCTCTTAGATCCAAAAAGAGCTCTCTGAGCAAAACAGGGAACACAGACAAAGGCTTCCCTCCACAGAGATTTGAAAATAATCTGTTCCTTGATTGGTCCTCTGGTCAGGTGTTTCTCAGGTACTGCATGTTAACCCTTTACAGGTAAAACAGACTTTAACCCTTAACTATCTGTTTATGACACCCCCCCTGATCAAAAACCAAGCTCAACATCTGAAATCTCCTCACAGTTCCAGAACTTTGGGAAAGTTCAGATATGGATTTAAACTTTGTGACTTTGGGGCCTTTCCCCCCGCAAGAACGCGCAACTTTATTTGATGTATTGGAGCATAAGCTTTCATAGGTCAGAAGTGGGTATTCGCTCACAAAAGCTTATGCTCCAATACATCTGTTAGTCTATAAGATGCAACAGGACTCTGTTGCTTTTTACAGATCCAGACTAACACGGCTACCCCTCTAAAACTTTATTTGAATATTTTAAGATTTTTTTCATCATATTAGGATTCAAAATTTTATTAACAAGGCAGATATTGTAAAATGCTGTCTTACCGTGAACTGGAATTGTCCAGTTTAATCTCACTGGAAAACTGTTTAGAAACTGGTATTCTCAGAATATCTGTGACTACTAGCAAGCCAATCTTTTTTCATGAGCCAAGTACAGCAAATATGATATATATCTTAACTCAAGGTAGTTTTTATTGCTACCTTCACTGTGCGAGAGCTATTGTGGTTACATGTTCAGGGTGGCAGCTGGACCCTAATGCAAATTGCATAGGAGTTTAATAGGAATGAGCCTAGACCAATGTTTTTAATTATGTTTGTCATAGTATTGAATTTCTATTTTAATACAGAGGCAGAGTTAGTAGTAGTGAATTAGACTGAAAAATAAACAATTAGGTATCAACAGCATCCTGTTTTGAGAAAAATAATATATGGCTTATTGGTTTGCACCGCCATTGTGAAGTGTAAATCTTGAGCAATTACCTATTTAGAAAAACAAAACAAGACACCTTCCCCTACAAACACATTTGCCAAACACCTGAAATTCTCTCAAAGGTTAGTCTAGGCTTACTAGATCAAACTGAGAAGTTAAATAATTGGTGATATAAATTAGATGTAGGGCTGTCAAATTATTAAAAAAAAAATCCTTATTAATCACAGTTTTAATCACACTGTTACACAATAATAGAATACCATTTATTTAAATATTTTGCATGTTTTTCTACATTTTCAAATATGTTGATTTCAGTTACAACATAGAATACAAAATAAAGTGCTCACTTTATTTTTTTATTACAAATATTTGCACTATAAAAAGATAAAAGAAACAGTATTCTTCCATTCAATTTTTCAATGTGATAAGCAGGTGTAGCTTATAATGTGAACTTTTATTACCAATCACGTTCTCTGAATCTGTGCTAGTTACATTCTCTGAATCCATGAAAAATTGTTTATAAATGGCATGTTCTTGTCATCAATAATACACTACAATCTGAAGTCTCTCTGAAGTAGAGACATTAGTGTTAATCCAAAATCCATATTAAAAATCCCGATTGAATAGAAAAGGAGTATTTGTCTTAAGTTTTGAATATTAGCTTCAGCTATTACAGTTCTTTTAATGAATTTTTGGCATTCTGTACAACAGGTAAATGCACTGCAGAACTGCAATATTTATTATTTGAACGGAAGCGTCACTGGATACAGATTTCTCCTCTTTTTCTCTTCACACTTGTTAAAAATTGTAAAATCAAAATTAAAGTATAATTACTAGAGAGATTTGAATCCAGTCTAGTGGACTTTAAGATTACCGTAATATATATTGAAGATGGAACCCTGAGTTTGTTTTATGACTGATAGAAGTGGAGTATAGTGCAGTTAGGTTCCCCCAGTTCATCAAAGTACTTAACCATGTGAATTGTGCTAATTCTCTGGGTTGTGTGGAGGACGAGTGAAAATTTACTCTGGACTCGTCCCTTTGACTGGTACAAGGAAGTGCATCTACCACTGTACTATATGGAAGGTTGCTTTCATCTGAGAGTTGGTGAGAGAAGAGTGTAAAATAATTAACCTCATGGCCTGTAGGATGCTCCAGTTGTGGGAGAAAAGGGAGAAAATTGGTACACAATGATAAAATCACTTTGATCAACCCTTTGTTTTATATAATTATTTAAATTGTAATAACAATCTTTTATTTGGTGATAGAATTGGGCAAGGAATATAACCCAGCTGAAGTGTCTGCAGATATTGAACCAGAAAATGTCAATTTAGAAGTAAGAATACCTATATGTTGAATATATGTTTGAAAAGAGATTCATTACCCTAAAATAACCTACAGGGGGAGTTTTTTGTTGATCTTCTCTGGACTTTCCCCAATTTGTCCACATCTTTACTGAAATGTGGTGCCCAGAACTGGACACAATACGCCAGCTGAGGCCTAATCAATGCCCAGTAGAGTGGAATTATTACTTTGTGTCTTGCTAACAACACTCGTGCTAATATATCCCAAAATGATCTGTGCATTTTTTGCCACAGTGTCACACTGTTGGCTCATATTTAGCATATGGTCCACTACGACCCCCCAGGTCCCTTTCTGCAGTACTCCTTCTTAGGCAGTCATTTCCCATTTTGTGAGAGTGCAACTGATTTGTTTTTTCCTAAGTGGAGTACTTTGCATTTCTCCTTATTGAATTTCAACTATTTACTTCAGTTTGTCCAGATCGTTTTGAATTTTAATCCTATCTTCCAAAGCACTTGCAACCTCTCCCAGCTTGGTATCATCTTCAGACTTTATAAGTGTACTCTGTATGCCATTATCTAAATCATTGATGAAGGTATTGAATTGACCCAGAACTGATCCCTGTGGAACCCCATGATGTGCAGTCAGCCAGTAGGTGCTTTACTTTTCATTCACCAGACAGCGTCTTAGAGCATTTTTCCATCTCAAAAACCCCTGTACAGCTTTTAGGAAATATACTAACCCATATACTATTTCAAGCCCAAAGCTGCTGCTTCAGGCCCAATTCAGCCAAGCACATACATAGTTTCATTGATGTCAATAGGACTATTCACTATCAGAGTTGGAAGGGACCTTCTGTCATCTAGTCCAACCCCCTTCTCAAAGCAGGACCAATCCCCAGACAGATTTTTGCCCCAGATCCCTAAATGGCCCCCTCAAGGATTGAACTCTCAACCCTGGGTTTAGCAGGCCAATGCTCAAACCACTGAGCTATCCCTGTCCCCATGTATATAAGTGATTGCAGGACTGAGGCCTTAAAGATGAAAGTGGGACTTTCAGAACTGAGTATTAGTTCTATTTGAATGTTTGTGAGAATGTTTGTTTTTAAATAATTACGGGTATGTACCTTAGAAAGAGGTTTGTATCAGCAGTTGCCATAAGAAAACCAAAGAATGGCATCCCATTACAGCGGTGCTTCTGATATTTCTTTCAACAGAAGTATTTTTCTTGTTTCTTAATGGTTCCTCTCACTCCAAATACTTTTATTTAATATTAACAAAAATATTCCCCTTTCCTGAAGATGTGAATCCTATGCAAATGATAGTTTTGGGGGGAGAAGAATAATGGAATGGCTAGGCGTTAAACTTTGAACTCACTTATACTAAAATGTGACATTTCAGTGATTAATTTGGTATTAAATGCTATGGTGAAAAATGACTCAGTGGCACTGAACTATCTATCATGTGGGTTATATTGCATGATCTGTTTCTCAGTCTTTCAGTGAACTGGGAAAGGTATAATTCTTAAATAGTAAATTGTACATTTCAATATATTAAACTGTACTTACTGTTCCTCATTTTACTAGTAACCACACTGATAGTTTTGCACTATGGTGTAGCAATCGGTCAATTATAAAATCATTTTCTATTGTTGGATACTAGATGCACATCAGATGTTATCTTATAAACTTATACAAAAAGGGCCTGATTCACAGTTTCTGCATTCCAGTTTTTTAGTAACTAACTGGAGTCCCACAATGGTGAATCAGGCCTAGTATCTCCAATTTCTTTATCTGATTATTTTTTGGGGAAAAGCGGTTATTCACAGGCTTTAGAATTCTTATTAGTATAGACTAGTATACATCCTAATTATGCAAAATATACTTTTTGTATTAGAAGGAACATTTCATGTCTTACCATATTTATCTTTACACAGTTAACACATCCTTTCTGAAAACTAATTTTATACACAGGACAGACAGTTGTTCAGTGTTTTGCAGCTATATGATCTCTATCAGAAACACAAGGAATAGATGTATTAACCCCAGATGACACATTATGAAAGTGTACTTTCAAATAATTACCCAATAAACAACTCTAAATAAACATTTAGGGCTGTCAAGCAGTTAAAAAAATTAATCACAATTAATCGTGCTGTTAATAATAAAATACCATTTATTTCAATATTTTTGGATGTTTTCTACATTTTTCAAATATATTGATTTTAGTTACAACACAGAATACAAAATGTACAGTGCTCACTTTATAGTTAATTTTTTACAAATATTTGCACTGTAAAAAAAAGAAATTGTATTTTTCAGTTCAACTAATACAAGTACTGTAATGCAATTTTTTTATTATGAAAGTTGAACTTACAAAGGTAGAATTACAAAAAAAAACCTGCATTCAAAAATAAAAAGGCAAAACTTCTGAGCCTGCAAGTCCACTTAGTCCTACTTCAGCCAATTGCTCAGACAAACAAGTTTGGTTACAATTTGCAGGAGATAATGTTGCCTGTTTCTTGTTTACAATGTCACCTGAAAGTGAGAATAGGCATTCACATGGCACTGTTGTAGCCAGCATCACAAGATATTTTCATGTCAGATGTGCTAAAGATTCATATGTCCCCTACAAAAGTGCCATGCAAACGCCTGTTCTCACTTTCAGGTGACATCGTAAATAAGAAGCAGGCAGCACTATCTCCCGTAAATGTAAACAAACTTGTTTCTTAGCGATTGGCTGAACAAGAAGTAGGACTGAGTGGACTTGTAGGGGCTAAAGTTTTACATTGTTTTGTTTGAGTCCACTTATGTAACAAAAAATCTACATTTTTAAAATTACATTTCCCTGATAAAGACAATGCACCATAGAATCATAGACTATTAGAGTTGGAATAGATGTCAGGAGGTCATCTAGTCCAATCCCCTGATCAAACCAGGACCAATACCCAACTAAATCATCCCAGCCAGGGGTTTGTCAAGCCAGGCCTTAAAAACCTCTGAGGATGGAGATTCCATCACCTCCCTAGGTAACCCATTCCAGTGCTTCACCAGCCTCCTAGTGAAATAGTGTTTCCTAATATCCAATCTGGACCTCCCCCACTGCAATTTGAGACCATTTCTTCTTGTTCTGTCATCTACCACCACTGAGAACAGCCGAGCTCCATCCTCTTTGAAACCCCCTTTCAGGTAGTTGAAGACTATCAACCCACCACCACCACTCTTCTCTTCTCCAGACTAAATAAGCCCAGTTCCCTCAGCCTCTCCTCGTAAGTCATGTGCTCCAGCCCCCTGATAATTTTCGTTGCCCTCTGCTGGACTCTCTCAAATTTGTCCACATCCCTTTTGTAGTGGGGGGACCAAAACTGGACCCAATATTCCAGGTGTGGCTTCACCAGTGCCGAATAGAAGGGAATAATCACTTCCCTCGATCAGCTGGCAATGCTCCTACTAATACAGCCCAATATGCCATTGGCCTTCTTGATAAACAAGGGCATGCTGCCGACTCATATCCAGATTCTCGTCCACTGTAATCCCCAGGTCCTTTTCTGCACAACAGCTGCTTAGCCAGTTGGTCCCCAGCCTATAGCGGTGCATGGGATTCTTCTTTCCTCAGTGCAGGACTCTGCACTTGTCCTTGTTGAACCTCATCAGATTTCTTTTGGCCCAATCCTCCAAATTGTCTAGGTCACACTGGGCCTTATCCCTACCCTCCAGCATATCAACCTCTTCCCCCAAGCTTAGTTTCATCTGCGACACATACACTACTTGTATGAGGTTAATTGAAAAATGGTATTTCTTTTGTTTATCACTTTTTTACAGTGCAAATATTTATAATAAAAAATTATAATGCAGAGTGAGTACTGTACACTTTGTATTCTGTGTTGTAATAGAAATCAATATATTTGAAAATATAGAAAACATCCAAAAATATTTAATAAATTTCAATTGGCATTCTATTAACAGTGCGATTAATCATGATTTTAATTTTTGAGTTAATTGTGATTGATGGACCTAGTATATGTATTTAAAGTAGGTATTTATATATAAAATATACATACATACAGTTTTAATATCTACTTTAATGACACTAATTTTAAAATGAAAACTCAGGAACAATGAGGATTCACAGAAATAAGTCTTTCTGTATTTAGACTCTTAAAGTTGATTAAGATGTTGATGTAATATACGTAGACTTCTGTAAGGCATTTGACTTGGTAGTACAAGCCAACTTGATTAAAATACTAGAAAGATATAAAATTAACATGATACACATGAAGTGCTTTAAAAGCTGGCTAACTGATAGGTCTCAATGTAATTTTAAAGGGGGAATCATCATTGAGTGGGTGTGTTTCTAGTGAAATCCTGCAGGCATCAGTTTTTGGTTCTAGCTATTTAACATTTTTATCAGTGACCTGGAAGAAAACAAAAAATGATTGTTTATTAAGTTTGCCAATGACAAAAATTTTGGGGAAGTGGCAAATAATGAAGAGGCCAGGTCACTGAGACAGAGGATTATGGGTTGTTTAAGTTGGGCAAAAATTAACTATGCATTTTAATATGACTATATATAAATATATACATCTAGGAATAAAGAACAGAGGCCATGCTTACAGGATGGGGAACTCTGTTAGGAAGAAGCGACTCTCTAAAAGAATTGGGGGAAGTGGTGGAGAATCAGCTGAGCATGAGCTCCCAGTACAACACTGGCTAAAGGGGCTAATGGAATCCTGGGAGCTATAAAGAGGGGTTTCTCAAGCAGGAGCAGAGAGGTAATTTTACATGTGTGTTTGGCACTGGTGTTGACCACTCTAGAATACTGTGTCTAGTTCTGATGTCCACAGATATTGATAAATTGAAGAGGGTTCAGAGAAGAGCCACAAGAAAAATTACAGGATTAGAAAACGTGCCTTATAGTGGTAGACTCCAGGTGCTCAATCTATTTAACTCAGCAAGAGAAAGGTCAGGGGTGACTTGATTGCAGTCTATTAGAACCTACATAGGGAACAAATATTTAATAATGAGCTCATCAGTCTGGGAGAGAAAGGTATAACATAATCCAATGCCTGCAAATTGAAGCTAGACAAATTATGACTGGAAATAAGGCATACATTTTTAACAGTGCGATTAACCAGTGGAACAACATACCAAGGGTCTTGGTCTATTCTCCTTCATTGACAATCTTTAAATCAAACTCGGATCTTTTTCTAAATGATATGATCTAGGAATTATTTTGGAGAAGTTATTCAGGAGATCAGACTAGATGATCACAATGGTCCCTTCTGGCCTTGGAATTTATGAAAAAACCTCTAGATGTCACCTGCATCTATTTTTGTTTTGACTTTCTGATGGATATCATTACTTTGGAGTAACTACAAAAGCAACTTTTTATTGCAAATTATATGAATGGCAAAAATTAAGATATAATTTTTGGATTATTAATCCTTTCCCCCCTCTAAAATCCACATTTAGAGGTGGTGATTGTCATCTTGAGAACATAGTGATATTATCTGTAATGTTGCATAAATTCTTACCTTCCAACCCCATATTTATCCTTTAGTTTGGAGATTTCTCTAATTAAGAAAGATGAAGGACCCATGTGGCCAGAGCTTATAGTAGGTGACGCACGAGGAGAATTCATCATGGACTCTTCCCAGTGTTCTGCAGTAGCTGAACGTCTGATGCATCTTACCTCCGAAGAAATGGTAAGAAATTTAAAAATAAAAATAACACTTGAAAATCCTCATAGAGATGCTCAAGTTGTACTTTCTTGGGGAGCCAGGCTCTCCCTTCCCTGACATTATGTAGTCAGTCAGGTCATTTAGGATTCTAACTACTAACATTTCTCTTCTGGTCAGTTACAATTATCAACCATAGTAGCACTAAGTAGCTTTCTAATAATTTTTCATAATCTACACATACAATATGAGGTTTAAATTGTAATGTAAACCACACACATTCTGACTTACTGTTTGCTCAACAAAGCACACAAGGATGATTGAGTGTAGTATGTTGTGTGTTTGTTTTCCTACTATAGGTAGTCATTGGCTGCATGTGCGTTCTTTCAGTATGCTGTCCCAGCTCTGCACAGATAGCAGGCACAGCAGATCTCAATCGAACTGCCCAGTAAAACCACAGACCCATTTCAATAGCCAAGGCACCTGGTCAGGTTTATTGTCGATGAAGCATGGTCCTCGTGTCCCAGAGACTTTACAGGGCGACTAACACGTGTATGGCCGTAACAGTGGACCAGCTCAGTGAATGGCGGGACTTTCCATCCCTCGCCTCTGTGACCCTTCTTTTCTACACTGGTACAATCAAGTTATTGTCCCTCTGATGTGGTTAATTACCACCGTTTACCTTGTACATGTTGATTCGATCAGAACATCTCTATTCATCACCCTTGCAATGCCAGCCTTGTTCTTGCCAGATTCTGTGAACTTGCAAGCAGGCATGTTTTGTGACAGGGCCTGACTTCTGCTCATAACCTAACTTTTACTAACTGTGCTTTATATCAGCAAGGCTTGACCACTACTTTAGTTCAGGCCTCAGGCCTCTTATACCAGACCTCATGTTTCAGGCTTTCTCTTTCTACTGCACCTACCAGTTGTGAAATGGCTGTTCCAAGATGAGTTGATTAAAGTAATTTTTTGGAGGATGTTTTTCACCTGAGATATATGTTAGTAAAACCTAATTATGAATTACAAAAAATAAATGAAAACCTAATTTTCAGTTATCTAGCCAAAACACAGAAATGTTCTGTATAGAAAGCCCAGTCTTTATAGTTGATGTGTAAGCAAAGGTAGTCATTTCCTCATATGAGCACCGAAACAAGCATATAGCTACTCAGGTACTTGTTTTGAGAGCCAAAATGCCATTTTGTGAAGCCACCATTGTAAATTGGATGCCATAATGTGAGTGCCCAAATTTAAAATGTGGGCTTCTGACTGTAAAAGACATTTTTATCTCGCTGTCAGTTGAAGCCACAGACCTTTAGGTGTCTTTTAATATCTCCATCTGCAGTGAGTGGGTCCAGTCCAGGGGTTCCCAAACTTGGTTCACGGCTTGTTCAGGGTAAGCCCCTTGTGGGCCACAAGATGCTTTGTTTACCTGAGCGACCGCAGGTACGGCCACTTGCAGCTCCCAATGGCTGCAGTTCGCTATTCACGGACAATGGGAGCTGTGGGAAGTGGTGGCCCGGCCTGCGCCGCTTCCCGCAGCTCCCATCAACCGAGAACGACGAACCGCAGCCACAGGGAGCTGCGAGCGGCCGTACCTGTGGTCGCTCAGGTAAACAAAGCATCTTGTGGCCCACAAGGGGCTTACTCTGAACAATCCATGAACCAAGTTTGGGAACCCCGGGTCCAGTCTGATGTGGTGGGTAATGTGCAGGGTTTTTGTCAAACACTTACTTCAGACCCAAAGAGACGCTCAGATTCTCAAAGTAGATGGGATGTATCTCACAGAGGTGGCCAAACTGTAACTAAGGGTATGTCTACACTACAAGACTATTTCGAATCAACTTAAGTCGAATTTGTGGAATCGACCTTATGAAGTCGAATTTGTGTATCCACACTAAATACAGTAATTCGACTGTGTGAGTCCACAGTAATGGGGCCAGCGTCGACTTTGGAAGCGGTGCACTGTGGGAAGCTATCCCACAGTTCCTGCAGTCCCCGCTGCCCATCGGAATGCTGGGTAGAGCCCCCAATGCCTGCTGGGGGAAAAAATGTGTCGAGGGTGGTTTTGGGTAACTGTCATCATTGAACCGTCAATCACGCACTCCCTCCCTCCCTGAAAGCGCCTGCGGGCAATCTGTTCATGCACTTTTCTGCTCAGTGACAGCGCGGGCGCCACAGCACTGCGAGCATGGAGCCCGCTGCAGTTATGGCCGTTGTCAACTCCTCGCACCTTATCATCCACCTCTTCCACAGTCAGCTGCTGAGAAATAGGGCTACTTTTCAATGGTGCTGCGAGCACTGGTGGACCATGGGGGACGTTTTACCAACATCAGCGTCGGGTGGCCAGGCAAAGTTCATGACGCGCGTGTTTTCAGGAACTCTGGTCTGTTTAGACGCCTGCAGGAAGGTAGTTTCTTCCCGGACCACAAAATAACTCTTGGGGATGTGCAGATGCCTATAGTGATCGTCGGGGACCCAGCCTACCCGCTAATTCCCTGGCTCGTGAAGCCCTATGCAGGCGCCTTGCACAGTGACAAGGAACTCTTCAAGTACCAGCGAGCAGCGTGACCTGTGACTGTTCAGTTTCTTTACAGAGAAGCTGAACCTGCCCCTGTTTCTTTACCAAGTTACTGTTGACTAGCATCTGCAGTTACATACCCCGTCCACCCCGCTTCCCCCACTTCCAACACACGTTTAAAAATAAAAGACATGTTCCACTGTAACTTTACAAAGGTTTCTTTATTGATGACTTTGCGTTAAAGGGTTGAAACTGGGACGCAGACTGTGCTGGGTAGGGTGTGCGGTGATGTAAAGACCACCTCTAAACTCGAGGAATGACAGGCTCCTGCTCCCAGAGCGGTCTGCAGTGCCGGACTGGTTGTTTCAACGGAGCCTGCCATCCCTCCTTTTTGGGACTCTGTGTGCGGGGGCTATGTGGCCTTGCGGCGGGGGAGGACAGATATAGATTCCTCTGCTGCGTGGCTCTGTGGTCCAGGACAGGGACCGTTGCATGAGATCTGTAACCCCCCTTCCCCGCTACAAAGTCACATACCCCCCCACCCACACAGAACCTGCAAACCACCTCCCATACCGACCAGGGTGCCTACTGACTGCACTGTGTGTGTGACCTGCTGCTGATCCTGCCCCCATCTCTGTACCCTGCTAAAGGTGACTGTCCTATGCAATACCCTGCCCCATTCCCTACCCACCCACCCACCCCTTCAAACACAGCGTTGTGTAAAAAAGCATGACGGAAACAGTAATTAACAGCAAAGTATTTTTAATAATTAACCAGACAGTCAGGGGATGAAACTGGGATTGGGGCTTGGGTGAGTCAGGAAGGGAAGGAATTCTCAAAAATTAGAGTATGAGAGCTTTTGGGTACTTGAGCACTCTGCTGGGATGCAGTGACAGTTTTCACGGCCCCTGGCGCCACTCCTTCTGGTTACTTTGGGTGACGGGAGGTATGGGACTTTGTGGCAGGGGAGGGCAGTTGCAGATACTCTGCGGGGGGGCTCTGTCCTCCTGGCTGCAGTCCTGCAGAACATCCACAAGGCGCCAGAGCGTGTCCGTTTGCTCCCTCATTAGTCCAAGCAGCGTTTGAGTCACCTGCTTGTCTTCCTCACGCCACCTCTCCTCCCGTTCGCTCTGTGAGCGCTGGTACAGAGAGAGGGTTTCCCTCCACTGGCTCTGCTGGTCCGCCTTGGCTCGGGAGCACCCCATAACTTCAGCGATCATCTCGTCCCGTGTCTTTTTCTTTCGCCGCCTAACCTTTGCCAGCCTCTGTGAGGGGGATGCTGTGGCAGGTCTGGAGACAGTCGAAGCTGTGTGATGGGAAAAAGGGAGTGAATTCCTTGCAAAGATACATTTTTGCGAACAATGAACAGTCTAGTCTGTGTCTCTGAACAACACCATGCACAGCACCTATCTTGTCCACACTCCTGCAGCAGGCAATCCTGCAAGCATAAACTCTGCCCCTTTTCTACCCCATCGCAGTGTCTCCCGACCCTTGCACTTCTGGGTTGAGATCCCAGTGCCAGATGGTGCAAATTTCAGTGTCGCGGGTGGTTCTGGGTAAAGTAGTCAGTCATTCCTTCCTCTGGGAAAGCAACGCCAGACAATCATTTCAAGCCCGTTTTCCCTGGATTGCCCTGGCATACGCCATAGCGTGGCAACCATGGAGCCTGTTTTGCCTTTTGTCACTGTCACCGTATGTGTACTAGATGCCACGGACAGAGGCGATTCAGCAGCGCTAAACAGCAGCATTCATTTGCTTTTGCATGACAGCAGAGATGGTTATCAGCCATATTGCACCATCAACCACGCCAATGTAAATTGGCAAGGTGATGATGGGTAGCAGTCCTACTGCACTACACCTTCTGCTGCTGTCATAGGTGCCCCTGGCCGAGATCAGCCAGGGGCGCAAAAGACAAAACTGGGAATGACTCCCCGAGTCAATCCCTCCTTTATGGTATCTAAAAATAGAAACAGTTCCGCCTAGAATATGGGGCAACTGTACTAGGGTTGCAGTGTATCAGAGAACCAGAGAGCACAGCCGCTCCGTGTCAGATTATGCAGGAATGATGAGCTGCATGCCATTCACAGGGGGTGCCCCTGCAACAACCCTACCTGTTGCTTCCCTCCTCCCCCAGCCTTCCTGGGCTACCATTGTAGTGTCCCCCCCCCCCCCCCATTTGTATGCTGAAGTAATAAAGAATGCAGGAATAAGAAACAGTGACTTGTTAGGGAAATGAAATGAGGGTAAGGCAACCTCCAGCTGCTATGATAGTCCAGGCAGTACAGAATCTTTTTTTACACATGAAGGGCGGGGCTGATGGAGCTCAGCCCCTGTTGCGATGATGAAGACGGTTGCAGGCCGTCTACTTATGGGCTGACGATGAGGACGGGTAGCAAACTACTGCACTACACCATCTGCCACAAGGCTGATGATGAGGACTATGATTCGTATGATTCTAGATGCCACGGACAGAGGCGATCTACCAGCAGCATTCAGTACACATAGGGTGACATTTACAAGAGTCAAGAGCATTTCTTTGCTTTTCCTTCTGGGGTGGGGGTGGCTGTACATTGACAAGCTATGCATGAACCAGCAGAGACTGTGTTATCAGCCATTTGCACCATCAGCCACGAATGTAAATGATTTTGGACACAGGTGAACTGATGGGATAGCAGTCCTACTGCACTCTCCCGTGAGCGTCCATTTGATTCTTTGGCTTTCTGTTATGCTTGTCATGCAGCAGCGTGCTGACTCTCTGCTACGCCGTCTGTCCGGAGATTTTTTTAAAATAGTTTGGACCAGGCGTAACATTACAGCAATTTTCCTAATTAGATGCAGGAGTTGCCGAGCGAGATCGCCCTGAGGAAGGTCACTGAAGGAGATAGAGAGCGCATGCTGCGTGAAAGCCAGCACAAAGCAGGGGCCTATGCTGCCAGTATTATGGAGGCAATGCTCCCAGAAAACCTCAATAAAGCCTGGCGCGTAAAATTGTGCTACCACGGAGCACCCAGTAAGGCAGCTCTCCCCAGGAACCTCCTGCGGAGGCTTTTCGATTTCCTCCTGGAGAGCTTCGTGGAGATCTCCCTGGATGATTTCTGTTCTATCCCCATATATAGAGACCTCCTTTACACATACTTCAGATTCCTATTATATTAAGAATAAAAGTTTACATGTTTAAAGCACTTACCGACTGCTCCTGCCCCTGATTCAGGGTCCGGGTTAACGGCCGGAGAGGGTTGGTAGGGGATCTCCGTGAGGGTGATGAAGAGATCCTGGCTGTCGGGGAAACCAACGTTGTAAGCGCTGTCGCCTGCCTCGTCCTCCACAAACCCTTCCTCATCTTCCCCGTCTGCGAACATCGCCGAGGAACTGGCCGTCGACACTGTCCCATCGTCAGAGTCCACGGTCACTGGTGGGGCAGTGGTGGCAGGCTCCGTAGCATCCTTTTGCCGCTTTGATTTTTTGGTAGCCTTGTCTGGGGTCCTTGATTTCACGCGGCGCTGCGTTGCATCCCGCCTGTATCCTCTGTCTGTCATGGCTTTGGAGACCTTCCCGTAGGTCTTTGCATTCCGTTTTTTGGAGCGCAGCTCCAAAAGCACAGACTCCTCGCCCCACACACCGATCAGATCCAAGACTTCCCGGTCAGTCTATGCTGGGTCCCTCTTTCTATTCAGAGATTACATGAACTCCTCTGCTGGAGAGCTCTGCATTGCTGCCGGTGCTGCTGAGCTCGCCCCGATGTCCAACCACGAAATAAGATTCAAACTGTCCAGACAGGAAAAGGAATTCATATTTTCCCGGGGCTTTTCCTGTGTGGCTGGTCAGAACATCCAAGCTTGGACTGCTGTCCAGAGCGTCAACAGAGTGGTGCACTGCGGGATAGCTCCCGGAGCTACTAAGTTCAATTTGCATCCACACCTAGCCTAATTCGACATAGCCATGTCGAATTTAGCGCTACTCCCCTCGTCGGGGAAGAGTACAGAATTCGAACTAAAGAGCCCTCCATGTCGAATTAAATGGCTTCCTGGTGTGGACGGGTGCACGGTTAATTCGAATTAACGCTGCTAAATTCGAATTAAAGTCCTAGTGTAGACCAGGCCTAAGAGGCAATCTAAATTCACGGCACAATTGAAGATGTGGAACAATTCAATTGTTCAAAATTTGCTCACATTTTTATGGTCAAGAAAAAGCATCTTTAGACTTCAGTCACCTCTGTGACATAAGTTTATGTGAATTCCTTATACTGCATGTGGTCTGATTCTCAGCTGGTCATTACCCCTTGGTGCTCTAGCCTTCTGCCCTTGTGCTTAAACTTGCTGGGTGTATCTGAGAACCATGGTGCTCTGTCCGGGTAATATGCTGTTACATGTTTGGGGCCAATGTGTCAGCTGCGAATGGTGAGAGGTCCTGATGTTTTACCAGAACTGATTTTGGAGAAGGATAGTATTCTCCAGCATGGAGTCCATGAGCTTCAAGGGTGGCGCTGTGTGGTTCTTCCAGCTTCTAGAATCAAAGATATTGGAGAGAACTTCTCTTTTAAGGAAGTGATGATCAGGCAAGGACATGGACGTGATTTTTACATTTTTGGTGTATCTTCTGCACTGGAGATCTATCCATGTCTGAGAGGGTGAGACCATTGCCTGCTTGAATGAGTCTCACTGTAGCTATCACGGAGATGAGACTGTTATCTTACAACATTATATCGCACGGTCTGACTGTTCACAATGATGATTATTGAATACAATTTCTGCCCTGGGTGAAAATTTTCTCGAAAGGCACTTTTGCCTCACTCCCATTGAGAACGAATGGAGCCTTTTTTTGAAAGAGCGAAGTTCTCAGTAATAGAACACTACTCATCAGCCCCTGCTGAAGACTTAAGTTTCAGTTTGAAAAGTGATGGCAAAAAGTTCAGTAATCATAATTAAAGAATTATAGCCTAATTATGAATTTTCAATGAGTTTTAACTATATGGGAAATTTTGAAAGGTCTTAATTATTCTATTATAAAGATTGTTCATGCCAAAAATTTGTCTGACACAGAGTGGTACATTTCTTAAAGGACTCATTTTAAAATTAACTCCTAAATTGATTAACACATTTACTTGCAAATTCTCAGAAAATTCTTTCAGTACTGAAAGTGCTGTAACTTTGGGGAGGATAAGGTGCATTTTTCATATATAACAAAGTAGTTGAATCCCTGCTTTAAGTGCCAATCTCAATGCTCTCAACTATGGAAAAGCAAGTGGCATTTTCATAATTATTCCACTGTTATATTTTATAACACAGAAAAATTAACAAGGCTGCAAAGTCAAGCACTCAAAAGGTACGAAATGCTAGACTTAACTATGCTTATACATCCTAAATTTAACCCCTTAGTGCGTATGCATTTTGATACAGACTTTAATTACACAATCAGATACTATTTTTTTCACAGGCCCCCTGCCTCATTTAGTACCTAGGATAGACAGTGTTTATCTGAATGATCAGAAGGTGAAGCATGAAGTAGAACCGATCTATCTAGGTGTGACCTTAGACCACTGAGTTACCATGTCCACCTGAAGAAGACAGCAGCTAAAGTTAAGACGCACAACAATCTTCTTAGCAAACTGGCAGGTTCATCATGGGGTACTTGTGCCCCAACTTTGTGGACGTCAGCTCTTGCCACCTCGTATTCGGTGGCGGAGTACTGCACACCAGTTTGGAGTCGATCGTCACACACCAAACTGGTGGATACAGTGTTACATGCCGCCAAGCATATCATCTCCAGCACCCTGCGTCCAACACCACTCCCGTGGCTTCCAGTTCTGAGCAATATTGCTCCTCCTCATGTCAGACGAGAGGTTGCCATTGGCAAGTTACTGGAGCAAGTATGCGCCAGCTCAAGCCTGCCGCTGCACAATGACTTTCTTTTTAAACCACCAGCTGCACGTTTGCCGTCACGTGCCCATTATGGTCTCATCCACCATGCCAGGATGTTAGAGCGTGGATATCTGTTATAATCCCCAACCAGTGCCTTGTTGCCAACCCCCCAATTTGCCGACATGCCCTGTCGTGAATGGTCCCTGTTGAACAGGTTCCGGACCAGCCAAGGTCTCTGTGCAGCCAACCAGTATCCTGGGGCCTTTATGACAACCCCTTGTGCAGCTGCAGCGCGACACAGACGATAACGCACATTGTCGATGAGTACCGGCTGACTAGGTTCAGCGATGGCCTCGAACAACTGCACCATGTCACTGAAGATGCCATCGCTTGGCTAGACAACTATGCACATGCTAAAGAAAAATAGTTACACAGCAGCTATTCAATATTGTGTGGCCCTATGCATTATTTAGTGCACACTATTCAAATCCTGGTCTGAAGACAGAATTATTGCTTTCCTTATGGTTTATCTGTGGTGCTCATCATTATAGAATCTGAATGCTTCACAAATAATGACGACTGTAATAATAATGAGGGTGGTATTATCTCCAGTTGACAAAGGGGAACACAGGCACAAAGATTAAGGTAAAAAATTTCCACTAGCTTCGTGTGTCCAAATTGAAATGCTTAGGACCTGATTTTTCAGAGAACTTTGCATGTAAAGCACTTTGTGTTCAAAGTGCAGCTCCCATTGACTTCAGCTGGAACACTAGGACTTGAGAGGCTCAAGCATGCTCGGTGGAGACGGAACCTTTGGAAATTTTAGCTGTTAAGCTCTAGCACAGCGGTCGGCAACCTGCGGCACGCGAGCTGATTTTGAGCAGTCCTGCCGCAGTCCTGGCCACTAGCCCCACTCAGCTGCCCCCCCGCCCACCGCTCTCCCCTGCGGGGGCAGGAGGCAGAAGCTTGGTTCTGCGGCAACCAAGCTTCCCCTCTCCCCCGCTTCTTCCCCCAGAGTGGTGCTTTCCTGCCCCGCCCCCTCTCCTTCCCTGCGCCAATCAGCTGATGGCCCTAGCGAGGGGGAGGGGGAAAGAGCAACAGCGTGCAGGCAGCTCCCTAGAGGGGACAGAGAGAGGTAGGGATGGAGCCTTGGGGAAGGGGTGGAACAGGGCATATCCCCTCTACCCTGAGCCGCTTAGGACAGGGGGCTGGGAGCACCCCTATGGGCCGAGCACCCCAGCCCTCTGCCCTGATTCCCCCCCCCCACTGTCTTCTGTCCTACACCCCTCACGCCCCCCAGCCCTCTGCCCTGACCCTTGAACCCTCCCTCACCCCCAGCCTTCTGCCCTGACCCCCCCACACACTCAGCTTTCTGCCCTGCAACCCCCATGCCCCCCAGCCCTCTGCCCTGACCCTTGAACCCCCCTCACACACAGCCTTCTGCCCTGCACCACCCAAACCCCTCAGCCCTCTGCCCTGAACCCTGCCCACCCCAACACATACCCAGCCTTCTGCTCTGCATTGCCACAGCCCCATCCCTCTGCCCTGCACCCCCCCACACACTCAGCCTTCTGCCATGCACCCCCCCACCCAAAGCCCTCTGCCTTGACCCCCCACAGCCTTCTACCCTGCACCCCCCACACATCCCAGCCCTCATCCCTGAACCCCCACCCCAACCTTCTGCCCTGACCCCTGAAACTTCCCCATCCAGTCCTGGCCGCAGGCCCTGCTCAGCCCGCTGCTGGCCTAGGTGAACAGAACCCCAGGCTGGCAGCGAGCTGAGCAGGCTGGTGGCGTAAGATCAGCATTTTAATTTAATTTTAAATGACGCTTCTTAAACATTTTGAAAACCTTGTTTATTTTACATTCAATAGTTTAGTTATATAATATAGACTTATAGAAAGAGACCTTATAAAAATGTTAACATGTATTACCGGCACGCGAAACCTTAAATTAGAGTGAATAAATGAAGACTTGGCACACTGCTTCTGAAAGGTTGCCGACCCCTGCTCTAGCAAGTCTCTACTGAACATGTGCCCACTGATTTTTTTCAAAAGTTTATAACTTGGCCAAATTTTTCATAGAGAGGGAAGAAGGCATCCCTGACAGGTTACCTTCCTACCAAATTTTAAGTCCCTGCTATAAAGCATGGGAAAGCTAGAGCTTTTCAAAGAGGTCACCAGAATTTTGTAACATAGGTAAAAGAACATATTTTTCCCCTTAGCCTCATTCTTGGAAACAGCTGAACCCTTTTTGCTGAACATTTCCAGAAAAATCAGTCTGAGGCAGACAACAGCATGGGTAATTTCAACCTAAGTGGTTAAAGTTTGGCAAAGCTATAAACCACTAAAAACAGGGTTTTTTTAGTGAGTGTTGGGCAACCTTAATAGGCAGTGCAACCATCCCCGCCTGTAATAATCTGCAGTATATATTGCAATATTGTTATGGGTGGGTTGAGAATTACATAGGTTTTTAAATGTGTTATGGTCATGTAAATATAACAAGTATAGTATATAGAAACTCAGGGCCAAATTCATCCTTGGCGTAACTCGACCTTATGAATGTTGCATCAAGGATTACTTTGGTCCATGAATACATTAAAATAATTAAAATTCCAACCAGTATGATTTAAATTCTTGTTTTTAATAAATTAGAGTATCTTCTACGTTTTCCTCTCTGGGGAAATTGTACATAGTTTAATATTGATTGAGTGTAAATGACATTTAAAAAGAAAACTTAAAAGATAAGCTTAACTCACATTTATATGAAGCTTTCTCTTTTTTTATCGTCCCGGAAGTCCTGTTTAAAACCAAAACAAAAAACCTGTCATTTTAACTGCCCCTTGGGCTTAATTAGAAAGTGGTATCTGATATAAAATCTGGGAAGTGTGACTCCCTGTGGATCCTGATGTATTGTAGTTTTGAATTAATCTTTTTTCCACCCCTCCAGATGGGGTTAAAGAGAAAAGTATCGGTCTTTTGGTCATTAAGTCACAATCAGCAACTTGTGATGTAATTTTTCAGTTACGCTTTTAAAAAAAAAAACCATCTCTGTGATAGGTTGGGTTTTTTTGGGTGGGGGGGGGTCCAGTGTTTAAGCTGTAGTTTGAACTTGCTAAGTAATTCACCTTATTTATCAGATTTCTTAAGCACATAGTAAAATATTTTTTTGAGCTTGGATTTTTATAGCTATAAATGCATTATATAAGACTTGATCCTGCTCAGTGCCCTCAACTGCTATTCATGGCAATGCTGATAACCTAGTAGGTGATGTAAAGTAACCAGAGGACATTTTATTAAAATCATTACTGAATTTTACAAGTCAAATTCTGTGGTGTATAGGTGATATGATTCAGTATTTGGGTGTCTTTACAGGTAATCTTAAATTATACACCTGGTATTTTATTAATGAATCAGGACTGTTAAAATTTAATATTTACAAACAATGGTTTTTAGCTATTGAGATAAACAAAAATGCTAGTTAATTTTAAGATTAAAAAGACATATAAACTGTTTTTAGTTGAAACCTGAAGTTTAGTATTATATTTTAAAACTAGTTTGTATTCAAATGATGCCGAACTACAAAGTAACAATTTATCAAAAATGCCATTGCAATTTTCAGATGTTTAAAATATTTAAAAATAGTAAACATTTTAGAAAATCCAATAAAATATATTTTTCTAACATGCACAATACCTTGATTCTAATCTTTCATTCTGAAATGAAGGCTCGTTGTTATTCATTTGCATCTGTTTGCTAAAGAATACATTTTGTGGTAGAATAAATTGAAGTGCTCCAGGAGAGAGTGTTTTCTAATAAAAAAAAAGTTTAGAAGGCAGGGTTGTGTTTTATTATGAACTTTGAAAATGGGACCTACAGCAATATTGTACTTGGTAGACTCTTCATGTTCTTAATCTGGTCTCTTAAAAAATTGTTTTAAGATTAATAGAATGCAGACCTGATTTCTGTCATTCCAAATTGTATGAAATACTTGAATGGCACTGGGCCACAGAGAGAGAGAGAGAAGATGACTCTATAGTGTTTGGTATTTAGGGCACTCACCAGGCATGTGAGACACCCAAGTTTGAGTCCCTGCTCCAATCAGTTTTTAATTATTTATACAAAGAGGAGCATCTTCAACATCAGAGATTGAGACCCCCACCCCAGAATAACCAATAGCCCAGGGATTGCGGCACTAAGAGAGGGGAGACTTGGCTTCAACTCCTTGCTCCAGAGCAGGGATTTGAACCTGAATCACCCACATCCTGGGTGAATGTCCTTAACCTCTGGACTTTTGGGTGTAAGGATGGGTGGCCGCTCCTCCTCCTTCTCTGATTGTTTAGTGAGTGGTGCATAAGTCCCCTAGTGATCTAGCTCAAAAATTTTGTCCAAAACTATTTGGCAGATTTGTGTCAAATTCGCAAATAGTTGGGCTGACCTGAAACTACAATTTTGGCAAATAATTTATTCATCTAGTTTAGGCTTTCATTTTCTCTATGAAATGAAAAAAAGAAACTTTGTTATTTATAGTAGATCATATTTCTGTCACAGGTTTTGAGCCAGCAATAGATCTGTGGTCACACTATGTACCTCTGAACTGCCTATAGACTTTAAGGCCAGAAGAGATCATCATGATCGTCTAGTCTGACCTCCTGCAGGTTGCAGGCCACAGAACCTCACCAATCCACTCATGAAATAGACCCATAATCTCTGAGCAAATATTTTCTCTTGTCTCTCAGTTTGAACAATATTATGCTGGTGGCAAGCATAATAATTTTAAGAAAGACTCTCAAGAATTAATGTCCTGGAGCAGATGCTTGAGAACTAGATATAACTGTCTTTCAGGATAAAACATCAGCTACTCTAATTCTGCACCACATCTTGGCTGTGAGCGCTTCATCTCCTAAGCAAAGCAGGTACCAATTATGAAGAGAGAAAAGGGAGAAAGGTGTTGTTTACTTGCAGTGCACCTTTCACCAAAGGAAGTAGCTTTAATAGAGATATCAAAAAACTTAACATAAATCATCCAAAAACTTGACTGGAAAAAGTTCTAACAGGCATGTGTGAAACCGAAGAACTCTAAAACAGCTCAACCAGTTAACTTGTGCTTTGGATTGTTTCCTTCCTTCATGAGGGCTGCTAAACATGACAAGATTGAAATTTCTAGCATAAACTGCTTTTCTTTTGTTCAGGATCAAAAATTTCAATCTATAGGCAAAATGCAAGAAGGAGGCAATCAATACAAAGCGTAAACAAATTCACTTTGGTCAAAATTCAAAAAACAAACATACCCACACGTGCTCACACCTTGTAATTTTGAAGGCTTCTGTTAGAAAGTGAATTTGAACTAAGTCTCTTGTCCACTAAGAAGCTCAACTTCCCTCAGAAGAAACCTTTCCTCATAACAGCCCCTCCCCCCGCCCCCCAAGTCAGGCTGCCCTCTGTTTCCTCCATCCAGATATTTGTAAAAATTGTCTGTACTATGACTAGCTGTGATTTCAGACTAATACCTTTGACCAAAGTCTCACTTTTCTTTGATTCCTAGAAATTAGAGATGGAAAATACTGTAGCTTATCAACAGTAATAAATCCCCTTTCAGTATATGACTGTTCCTCACAATTGTAGATTGAGTACTTTATAAATGCCTAGCTAGAAAGCAAGAGAGAAATTCTAGTGCTTTATGAAGTCTAGTTTATTGAAGTGATTTTTTTTTTGTTTTAAAAAAAAGAGGGCTGGTTATCTGCTTTCCTGAGTGCATCTCCCTTAGCACATATCCACTACATACTGTGCTCTCAATTTTTGCCTTGAGAAATGTCAGCCAAAGGCCAAGCGTGTATCCTTTTCCATTATCAGAAGGATAAGAGAGCTATAAATCTTATGTCAATTTTAAGTGATTACTAGAAGTGCTGAGAGGAGGTTTGTATTTGGAAGATAAACAGGAGCTACTACATAGTGAGTCATCCTATCACTTTCTGGCATTTCTGCTAGGTAAAAACACCTATCTCGCTGCGATGACACTTTACTATGCAGTCAATGTAAAAAGTATGGGAGAAGCATGGCAACTGGTAAAAGGTGTAGACAATCCAAAGGGCCACCCACAAGTGAACAAAGTCAAAATAGAAACACTCCTTTTGTGAGTATTCTTTTGTCAGTATCCTAAGCAAATGAAAAGGCTCTACAACTTCAATCCCAATGAATGCAAAATTAACGTACACATGTGAATCTAGGAGTATAGCTGTGCTATGGCAAGTAACATAAACATTAGCTGAAAGGATTACTTTAGTTTGAAATACCTAGATTGGAACCATATTTATCCCTGATGTAAATCCATTGACTTAAGTTTGGTCCTGGACAAACAGAAACCTTAGTTCTCATTCCAGCAAGGTTCCCAGCCCTTTACCGGGTACAGTAGCTAAAATGATTACCATGAAGTTTATTTTGAGGTTTTTGGAAGAGACCTTTTAAATGCAAGTTTTATTTGATATACATGGACATTAAAGATCGCATGGCACTTTCCCTAAGAGAAGGGAATTGTCCAGGTATTCCTCAACGAAAAGTTCCCCTTCCAACCCTGTTGCACATTGTGTTGCATACCAGTTATCTACTACCTTCCACTCCAAAAGTGGCTGCTTTTCTGGTAGATAAGTAAATGCATGAAATGCTTTTGGATCATTGAGTATGAAAGAAGCTGCAGAACTGTAAATTGTTATATAAATCATTGCTGTTGATCTGTAAAGCTTCATTATGAATATATAGTTTAGTATAATATTGTGTACCAGGTATTCCAGATTTTCAGTGCATTTAATTGTTTTCTGGTTTCAGAATCCAAACCCTGACAAAGAAAACCCTCCTTGTAATGCACAGGAATTGGAGGAATGTGATATTTTTCTTGAAGACAGCACAAGCTTATGCAGATTTGATGGTAACACCTTGAAAATCACTCATGTGGTAAGTGAAATATGAAATCCAATTATGCTTACCCAAGTATCTCACCTTCATACTTCTATACTGAAAAATCTTGATTTCTGTTTTCTGTGGTGAGACATCTTAAAAACCACACCAGACACTCAGCTGGTATAAATTGGTGTAGCTTCATTGAAATCTTGTAAATATTTTCTGTAATGAAAAACCTCAGTAATAGTTAGCTGCATATTTGCATAAATATATATGCTGTAGCAGTACACTTCTGCAAAAATGGAAAATCTCTCCCCAGCACAGGTTTTAATTGATGATCCTTATACAACCATGCTATTTTGGAAATCTAAGTTCTTCTGGTATATGTTCCTGTTGGTGCTCCATTATAGGATGTGTGCATGCAATTGCAACCAGAGGCTACAGTGTAGTGACCGTAGGAGAGCAATGCCTCATGCTCTGAATGAGAGGTTATGGGGAGGAATGAGCGTGCCACTGCACTGTTCTTTCTCAACTGCGTGTGGCTCAAGAAAGAGAGTTCTGCCGTATGCAGCTTCCTGCCTTCATTTTGTGAATTCTTTACCTTATTATTTATTTTAGTAGTTGTTTCTGCATTCTTTTGATACCTATTTATTTTATTTAACATTGGTGTGTTAGTAGAAGAGGGGAGGGGGGCTCCTTTCCCTCCACTTCTTGGATCTTTCAGTCCTAGCTCTGGAGAAGTCCCTATCCCCCGGAGCATTGGTCATAGGCCATCTCAGTCCTTGCTGCTGCTTCATTTGCAGTTCTGGACAATAAAACTCTAAAGAAGAGGAAACCTATCTCTTCAAAAAAGGAAATGAAGAAAAGAGAGAGACCCATTCTCAGGAGACCTCTCATCCCTCTAAGGTTATTGTAGAAGCTCTGACTGAGTGCGGTACTGAAGCCTTGGTACAAAGGCAAAACCTCATTTGGACATAGCTATCACCAGAGCAACTACTGAGGCAGCACAGTCTGACACCTTGCAGCACTGCAAGAGACACAGGTCTATCATCAGTGTGATGGTAGCAGCATCTAACCCAGGGGTAGGCAACCTATGGCACGGGTGCCGAAGGCAGCACGCGAGCGGATTTTCAGTGGCACTCATGCTACCCAGATCCTGGCCACCATTCCGGGGGGCTCTGCATTTTAATTTAATTTTAAATGAAGCTTCTTAAACATTTTAAAAACCTTCTTTACTTTACATACAACAGTAGTTTAGTTATATATTATAGACTTACATTTTAACCTTTTTAGAAGGTTTTTCTGTATTACCGTCACGCGAAACCTTATATCAGAGTAAATAAAGAATCAGAATAAATGAAGAATCGGCACACCACTTCTGAAAGGTTGCCGACCCCTGATCTAACCATACCTCTGAAAGAGGAGATGACACCACAATTACCTGGATACCTCAACAGCCTCCATCTTGCCAATCGGAACCATCCCAAACTTCATGTAAGGCTATCAGAGCCCTCTACCTCCTTCCCAGTTCCTTTCTTCAGAGGATCTCATTCTCTCTCATGAACCCAGAGTCACCAATATGAAGATCATCTACCAGTGCCATGTCCTCAGTACCTCTGAGAAAGTACCAAGTTGAGACTTGCTTAAGTCTCCAGGCTTTGGTACCAGTTAAGACATTAGAGGCCACCCTGATCTTTAGCTCAGGGAAAGATTTGTTGGACTCAGATTTTGGTTTTGGGATCCGTCCTGATATTATACTACTCTACCACCATATGTTCCTTTCATGATGAGGATCTTAGGAAACCTATCAAATGTCATACGCCCAGAGATAGATTATCATTGGGATCCCTTCCCTTTCCCCCACCGGAGTGGGATTACTGGGACACATGGGGCCACTATGGCAACCAGCTCCATCGGCTGCCTAAGAGAAAGCACTGGCACCCACTGGTATCATACCATACACCAACACATACAAGCCATCCTCCAGTACTGTGCACTTCAGTACTGCACACTCCTCCAGTATTGGGTGATATACAGGAGGAGCAAGAATCTCTGGCTGAGGAGATCTCATCTCAATCTGTAAAGTCCTATTTGTGTCCAAGGCACCACCCCCTCTCCTACGCTGATGATTTTAAGACCTTCCAGAATGGCATGGAAAGGCTAGTGAACACTCTTCAGATTCTAGTAGAGGAAGTCCAAGAGTCAAAACATTCCTTTGTGGACATCCTGAACATCTGTCCCCAGGGAGAGGTCCCATTTATGTACTTGCAGTGAAAAGGCAGTATAATAGATCCCATCCCACTCACATATCAAGATCATTCCAGTACCATCCGCACACTTTCACTAAGCCTCAGAAACCTTTCAGGAGAAAGTCCAGACCGTAGAAACGGGGGCCTCCCTCCCCTACTTCTACTCAATCAGCCACTCCCTCTAAGAGGCAATTTTGACACTTCAGTTGAGGGCATTAGGCAGCTGTTGTGCAACTACCCCTCCTTTGGAGATAATCTATCATGCTTCTTACTTGCCTGGAAGTACCTTACCTCAGATAAATGGATACTGGAGCTCATCAAAGTGGGTTACTCTATCCACTTCCATTTCATTCCTCCTCCTCAGACCCCTACCTGACCCTTTTCAGGGATACTTTTGTTACAAGGAGCTACTAAAAAAAAGTTCCTTCTCTGCTCCTCATAGGAGCAATAGAATCAGTCCCACGAGAGTTCCTCAGAAGAGGGTTCTATTCCAGTTTTTTCCTTGTTCCCAAGAAAGGTAGAGGGTGGAGACCCCAATCCTTGACCTCAAGAATTTGAACTGTGTCCTAGCACAACAGTTCGGAATGATGACATTAGCTACCATAATTCCATCATTCGATCTCAGTGCTAGTGGCTCAGTCAGGAATATCAGTGTTCCCATATTTGGATGGCTGGCTTCTCAGTGGGCAGTCCCCTCAAGATCCCAGTCCTTATGCTCAGAGTTGCGAAAGGTGTGGAACTGGGGCATCTCCCATCAGATAAAAATACCAGGTGTCCAGAATACAGTTGCAGACTCCCGTTGCAGATGCTTTGGATAAGATCACAAATGGGAGTTCAAAGACTGTTTTCTGCAACATCTGCCAGCGCTTGCGTAAACCAGGGGAAAACCTCTTTGCCACCTTGAACGACACAAAGTGTTGCCTGTTCTGCTCCAAGGGAGGTCATTCCCACAGCTTGATATCTGGTCACATCAGCGCAGTGCACCTAAGTGATGCTCAGGGCCTTGTGTGTGCACTCTGCAGTGGGGTGATTGTCCCCCTTGAGAATTAATAGCTATAAAATCTCTTAAGGATCAGTAAAATATAAAATTAGAAAATGGAAGTTACCATGTGATTGAGATTTGAAGAATAACCACTGGTTGGTTTTTACTGGTGGCTATAATTATATGAGACAAGAACAGTATTAATCTTATCTTAACCATTTAATAAATGATTTAATTTAAAAACAGATATGTTTCCACTAAAAATCTAGATTGACTGACTTTAATTTAAATTTTATAATATACTTTCATATAACTGTTTTTCCTTTGAAAGTTTTTTTTATAGGTTTTTTTTTTTCGTCAATAGAGTTTTTATTTCTGTGATCATGAGTTGTGAATAGTTATACACTTTTTGTGTTCGGTTCAATAGATGAGTTGGAATTCAGTTCTCAATTGTTTGATAAAATGTGGCATCTTTAACACAGTAAATTGTAACATTTGCTAGCAACTATATTTATCTTCATTTTCACGCAATATTTAAAGCTCTGACTACTTAGAAAAATTCACTTGCTAGGTAATTCAGCAAGTGTCACTCTCTTCCCCCTAAATTGATTAAAGAACTAATGCCCCAGGGTGTTGTTAGAGGATACTGTCTACTGAAAGTGCTACCTTTCAGATGAGAAATAAAACTGAGGTTCTCATTACTTGTTATTAAAGAACTCATGACACTTTTCCCAAGGTAAGAGCATTTGACCAAGACATCAGAGCTGAACTCTAATGGTAAGCCAATCTTTCATCTCTTGAAGTTAGCAGTCTGCAGAAAAATTACTTCTTGGTATTGTAGGCTGCGTTTAGAAGTGATGCATTTGATATAGCATATGTAGCCTGATTTGGGGTGGGTTAGTAGGGTTGGTGGAATTTATCCACTTAATTTAATTTTATTTGATAATTAATTTTCTAATTCATTAATAATATTAATAATAATTAATAGTTATTAATAATATGGGTATGGCTCGCCAATATGTGTGATCAGAAGATAAAGTTTGTCTTGAATCAGGCTTCACAGAGTTTATACAAGGAGCTTCGGGGTATATGACAGGAACTTACACTGAGACAGAAATAGTCATAAAGACCTTTTATTAAAATCAGTGAAACGATAAGTAAATGTAAAAATGTTAAAAACAGTTTGAGATTACAAAGTTACAAAATATCACAGTTCTTTAAGAGATATATTTATGATAATACACGGTTCTAAATTCACTCTGTGCAGTAGCACCTGGGTGTTGTTCACACTTATTATAAAGGAAATGATACAAAAGACTGGGTATGAGTTTAACCCTCTATAAACTAGATGCTTTTAAAAGATAAAGCAGAAATTAGATTCCTTTATTCTTACAACTTTGAAAAGAAATAATACTACAACCTGTCAATAGTTAACAGCCTTCGTAGGAGATGGGGGGGGCATCGATGCGTAGTTGAGGCGATGGAGAGACAGGAACTGAAAGATGGGTGTATCGCCTGCCTAATGGTGATTTGTTTCACCTTTTTATAGAGCATTTATTCGGAAATCCTTCCTCCTATGCCCAAATTTCGTCTTTCCCCCACGGAAATGTTAGGGTACACATGCCTCATAGGCTAACATCTGTATGCGTATGAGTGACAGATATGTACGCATTTGTGGTGTACTTGTTAGATTTGTGGGCAAAAATCCGCACTTTCCACCCTTTACTGCTACTGGCCTAGCCAAAGGTCTCCAGACTTTTGCGTAGGTAATTTGTCTATTATTACTTTTCTGAGTAAGGGTCCTCAAAGGTTGCCTTCAGCGTCACACAGGATGTCTGACCTGGGTGTCTGACTTGAATGTCTGTCTTGCATTTCAGCTATTGCAAAAATCTATAATTCTATAAAGCCTACATACTTAAATTTATCAAAAAGACATTTTATACAGACCAACAGATTAATCCTCAGGGCTACACCTAATACTAATTTTAAAAGAATATAGTAGCAGCAATTGGGAATAAATTCAAACTAAGGATTTAAGAAAGTAGAAACCAGCCATTCTGCTGAATGCATTTGGCGTTTGCCAGAATAAACAGTATGTTTTCCTTGTTTTCTTTCTAAACAGTACAATTGATATGTAAGAATTACTCCTTGTCATGCTGAGATAAACAGCTTAAGGTCTTGAGCTAACCTATTAAAATATGATTTCTTAGGAAGTGTTTATTTTTCATTGTAATAATGTGCGAGCAGTAGATTGAGTGTCATTGCAGCTTACACAGTGATCAGTATCTTTCATCTAAGCACAGCATATGTCTGGAACGTAACACCCTACCCCAAATTTGTGAGACTTGCATAGAAGAATCATTTGTTTCAAGCTTGGTTACAATAGATGGCTGAATGATTGAGAAGCCATTTACAATGCTTCATATAATCAGTGTAGGAATAATTATGTTTAAGAACATTAGAAAAAATGTATGGAGGGGAAACATTTTAATTCTTTCAAATCAATTTAATAAAGATGTTAATTTAAAAAACAAAGTTAACCCTTTTTAACAGTGATTGCTTGAGAAGTCGTGAATGCCTCCCTATGGGCTTCTTTCAGTAAAGTCCGAACTCCTTTGGATTCTCTTGTTCACAGAGCCTATACAAGCTATTGAGGCTAGACTGTCAACAAGTGCCAGTATGTTTCAGGGAAAATAATGGAGGAAAAAATCCCTGCACTTAAGGAACTTGGAGAATCATGGGGCACAGTTATGGTTCATTGTGCATCCTAATATAATTGTGGAATCTGCACAGATACTACCGTATTTTCCACACTATAAGGCGCACCTAAGAGCCTTAAATTTTCTCAAAAATTGGCCGTGCGTCTTATAATCCGGTGCGCCTTATGTGTGCACTGAGTTCCAAAATCTGTAAAAAAGTTGTTGTGCGACTTTGGTAAGCGCTTTGCTTGATTGACTGTCGGACCATTTTTCGCTGACACAGGGACATAATACGTAAACTACGTACACTGGCAGCGATAAACCAATCAGAGAACATTACGTAATACGTACAGTACGTACGTTTACCTTCTCCACTCCTCCGGTAGGTATACTACCGGTATGCTGCAAAACAACATTTGTTTGTCTAAGGACCCCCAAAAATGGCACCAGTGAAGAGACATGCTTACGAGGCACAATTCAAACTACAGACTATCAGTTACGCGGTTGTAAATGGGAATAGAGCAGCTGCAAAAGAATTCAACATCAATGAATCTATGGTTCGGAAGTGGACCGTATGTTTTAGCATGCGCCTTATAATACGGTGCGCCTTATGTATGGGTTAAGTACAGAAATAGATCCCGTAATTGAGACTGCGCCTTATAATCCGGTGCGCCTTGTAGTGCGGAAAATACGGTACTTACTGAACTGAGCATGTGCAGAGAGAATAGTTATGAGGTCTTGTGAGTTCCATCAGCCTAAATGATATCCCCTCATCTAATCTTCTATGTAAAAAGAAAGTGTACATTTTCTGTTTTTTCCTGCTTCACAAAGTTTTGCTAATAGTCACTTTTCCCCTTCCCCTGGGCTCTCCCAGTTACATCTGTTTATTTGGGTTAGTTGAGTAGATGGGATTCAGAGGAGCTTAGTTTATCTTTGCAAACTGTAGATAGAACAAATGTCAATATTCAAAACCCAAAATGAAATCTGTCCATTAGTCAGAGGCAACATATACTGCCTGTTTAGCAGTCTGTGTTATGCTCCACTTTTGTCTTGGATACTTGCTTGACTAGTAGTTATGCTGGTCTTCTGGTGTCTTTGCACTGGTATTAGGCAAGTTTAGTCATTTGCAAATAGTCTTTTATAAAAAGTGATTTTGAATTAATTTGTTCATTCTTATTAAAGTGATGTTTCAGTAGCACTTGCTATTGTTGGAAGTATTAGCTAGCAGATGTGATGCATGGTTTACAACATTGCTGTGTTTCTGACTTGCATTATATTTCCTAAATTATATGGTGCTCTAATGTGAGAAAATACGCCCCATGGATTAGATTTAAGACTACCAAACTCATTTCACTTATAAACTCTACCATATATGAAAATAGATTCTGAAAAGGAGAAGTCTTGTGTATCAAAGGAGTGGATGCTAAGTGCTATATCCCTGAAGATCAAACAGTGCATGAAAACATCTTTCATACTAGTTGAATATTTTCAGAACTAGTAGAAAATTGTTCCAGTACTTCACAAATCTTTTTATGGTTTTATAAGAATAGGTTGCTGTTTGCTGAAAAATAATCTTCCATGACTAATCAACAAAGCACTTTCTCTAAAGTACTGTATGTGAGAGTAATAATGCATCTTGTTTGTGTCCAACCCAAGAGGCTAATATATTAACTACAATCATTGTGGGGAAGATCATTATAGAGACTGTACATATAACAAGCAAAGAGATGCTTATGAGATGAGAGAACTCCTCTTTACACTCAAAGATCAAATAATTGCCAGCTAGCTCCTAGGAAAGAACAGGCTCAATGCAAATTGATTTGTTTTTAAAATACTTTATTAAGTCCCCCTCATCCCAGTGTGTGTGTATGGTGGGTGGAGGAGGGAGTTGTATCAGATCTACAGGTGACAGACAACCCTTTGGTCCTGAGAACAAGGGGAGGGATAGGCTCAGGCTACTCACAAGCCCTCCTTTCTTTCCCCCTTCCCAGAGCACATATGTAGATCCTCCCTGAGGTGGAGAAGAGAATTTTCTGCCTCTCCCTGCTGCCATTGGCTAGGCTGTGGGGAAATGGGGGAGAGTTGAATTCTTTTTCAGCCCCCGCCCCCACACCTTCCTTGTTTTATGTGAATCCCTCAAGGCAGGGAACAGCCATTCAGCAACACTTGCTGCCCCACCCTACTTGCCCTATAGTAGAGATGTAGTTTGAACAGCATTTCCAAGATGCTGTGGTCTGACTGATTGACAGGTTTTAGGGTCAGGAAGGGATTTTTCCCTTAGGGCAACAGCAGCAAAGTATCTCTGCCTTTCTTGCAGCAAATATGTTAAGGGCAATTAAAAAGAGGATGGTGATCAATTGTTCTCCATGTTCACTGAATGTAGGACAAGTAGTAATGGTCCTAATCTGCAGCAAGGGAGATTTAGGTTAGATGTCAGGAAAACTTTCTAACTATCAGAGTAGGTAAGCCCTGGAATGGGTTAGCAAGGGAGGTTATGTAATTCCTGTCATTGAAGATTTTTAAGAACAGGTTAGTTAAACACTGTCAGGGATAGTGTAGGTTTACTTGGTCCTGCCTTAGCACAGGAGTCTGGTATAGATGACCACTCAAGCTCCCTTCCAGCCCTGCGTTTCTATGAATCTGCGTAAGAGACCCAAAAGTTGGCTTGTTGACCTTGCTCGTCTGGAGGAAGGAGGAGATTCTTTAGTTCTTCAAAGACAGAGGTATCTTTTGAGTGTACCGTCATTTTGTCTTGTGAGGAGTGCAAGAGAATTCAGAGACTGGCTGAATCCTAGGGGGATAAGCTGAAGGGGGCCAACCCTGAATGCTAGATGGAAGCCCTTTAACATCACATTGGACACAAGTAAATGCCTGGAATTTTTTCGGACAAATGGAGAGTTGGTGTCTCCCTCATTAAAGTTAAAAATATAAGAAGTTGTGGCCTTCTGCTTCAAAATCTATCTGTGTTTGTTTCATTCTCGTGTGTCATGATCAATTGTAGATGAGCATCTGTGATCCTTTTCAAAAACGTTGTTAAATGACTGATCACTTCAGTGACTTATATTTTGTTTGCTGAAATTTGGACAGGACACTCATATAGTGACGGTGTTTAATTTTCTAATCCTATTACTTTTGAAAAATAGTCTTTGGGAATTGAAGGAAAGTTATGTAGGTTATTAAGTTAGCCAGAAGAAGAGGTCTGACATTTGGTTTACAGTTTTATGTTAGGAAACTTAAGACAATAAAATGGACCAAAAATGCTTGTAGAATTGGTTCATTATCAGTGTCAATATCTATTGAGACAGGTAACCTGGTAAAAGGAATTCTTGTCAGGATGAAATGGACATCCTCAGACCCACCTTGCTTGCTGTAGGCCTCTGGATTCCACTAGAAGATCCAAAAAAGCATGAGGACCTTCATAAGACCAGAGATGATTTTAAAAATCAGGTGGAACCTCTTTGTTTTCTGCTAAGGAATCAAAGCTTATCCTGTATTCTCTTGGGTATATATCCTTTCCCTTGGGCTTCTCCCACAAGGGGAAAGTTATGGCTTTCTCTGAAGGCTGACTCTGAGAGCTCATTATCCACCTCCATCTCCTCTGGCAGAATGCAAGACTACTTTCAACAAGCAAGCTGATTCTAAAGGTTTCTAGAGTGCATAGCCCACCAGCCAGTCACTTTCTATACCCTCCTAGGATCTCTTAGTCTCTAGCCTCTGATTGTCCCTGTTCACTTTGGAGATTTGGGACCTGATCATTATGTGGTGGGGCTATGAGGTTTCACTTTTAAAAAGCCCTCTGAATTTGTTGTCCAGATAGCCTTTTCTCGGGAGGGGATGCTGTAGGCAATCCAGAAGGCCATAGAGTCATTTCACCTGATGAAAAGGGGTTTTATTTCAGGTGGTAGTAGTAGTTATTGTCTTGTAATAGGGGATACCGTGTGGGGTGTCTGACTAGCTGTTAGCGAGAGAGAGAGAGAGAGAGACACGTCCCTGCCCTTTTAATCTAAATGAAGTTGACTTTCAGATTTGTGGCTAAAGAAAGACTCTGGGCAAGAACAATTAGTAAGCAGCCTCTTACTGTCTAGAAAAATTCTAAAACAAATTCTGTTCATGAACTGTGTATCTTCACTTACAGTCTTTGTAGCTTAAAGTTACACATCTACTTTTCAGTTGATTCTTTTTGTTGGTGATAAAGCTAGTATAAATTAGTTTAAATGTTATGGAATGAGCACCAATGCAAATTATTTTAGCCTACAGAGTGTATATGCATGATAGTGTCCAGTGTGAACTTCTTTGGGTTGGCTTTTGATATCAGAAACACTGAGCATTACATATATTTTTTTCATTCACTCTCTCCCTTCCCCTACTTGCAAGTTAACTTTTATCCATAACAGTTCTTGTGTCATGAGAAGATATAGCTGTTTTCCAAGTAAGGACTAGTTATGAGAATTATTATATCTGGGGCAGGAAAACGTAACCATTGATTAAGGAGGCAAACCTTTATGAAAGAAAATGACTGCAATAAAGGATACTGTAGGGGTGTATGTGTGATCTCCTTACAAGCCCCCAATAATTGATGTCCAGGCATTATCAAGATTGTTCTTCCTTTTCATTTGAGAGAAGAAGTGCATCCCTGGAATCAAGAAGCTAATAGCAGTTATTTTGACACGTTGTTTTGTTTGACTCTCTCTCTCCTTTTTAGACTAAAGAAAGGACAGCTGATCTTTTATCTCGTATAGGTGGATACTATCATGTAAGTCAAAAGAGATAACATGATTCTAATTAATGTAATTATAGTCAGAACTCTCATAATTCTTTTAATAACTGACATGGTGGCTTTATTTTAATTAGCTGTAGAATTTGATTAAATGAACTTAAAGGCATTTGGGTTTTTTCTGCTTGCTTTGCAAGAGCCGTGCGGGAAATGGTTACAGCAGTGTTATTAAATTGGCCTGAAATGTGAATTTTCATGATAATGTTCAGATTCTAGGATTACCTAAAACTAACTCCTAATCCAATTTCTCCAACACAGTCAAAATGTTCACTTGGCTGCTGGGCCATCTGTCTTGCTCTTTATTAGGTGCTGACAATAATATTTTAATGAGTAGCTTTTGGTCAGTGTTAAAATTTTAATCTTAATTACTCAAGAAGATCATTTAAAACTTCATTAAGAACCAGCCTACATGGAAAGTAACATTGTGATCTGAAGATAGCTATTTCAAGTGAGTTTTTAGCAATGGTGCAGTATGTGACAGCCCATTCGTTAACCTGCGCTTCTCAGTGGAGGCATATGTTACCGATGCTCCATGTTCTTCACTGGCTGCCCATTGGCTTCTAGGTGGAGTTAAAGGTGTTGGTTATGACCTAGAATCTCTAAATGCCTTAGGGCCTGCCTGCTTGAGTGAATAATTTTTCTCTGTGCCGCACTGCCATCATTGAGAGCAGGTGGATGAGGTAATATCTTTTATTGGATCAGCTTCTGCTGGGGAGAGAGACAAGCTTTTGAGCTACACAGAGCTCTTCTTCCGGTCTGGGAAAGGTAGTCAGAGTGTCACAGCTAAATAGAAGATTGAACAGATAGAATATCTGTTAGCTACTTATGCTAAACTAAGGGACTATTCAAGGTGAAGTGGCCTGTTAACACCCCTGTAGTCATAGGACACAGAGGAGGGTTATTGGATTACAGATGGTTGGTGAAAACATTATCTAAAGCTATACATCCGGTGTCTTTAAGACCATGATGTTTAGTGTCTAGTAAAGTTATGAATTTAAGCTCCAAGGCTAGTCTTTTGAAAGTGGTGTTCAGGTTTCCTTTAAGAGTGAGGACCAATAATTCAGATAATAGTTGCATCCAAACAAGTGGGCTGTAGCCCACGAAAGCTTATGCTCAAATAAATTTGTTAGTCTCTAAGGTGCCACAAGTACTCCCGTTCTTTTTTCAGATAATAGAGTGATCACTCTGTAACATATCTAAAAATTCAAATATATTATTAACAGAATTATTAAAATTCAAATTATTAACAGTATAGCACCAAGGAGCCCTAGTTATGGACCAGGGCCCCATTCTGCTAGGCACTGTACAAATGTAGAACAAAAGTCCCCGCACCAAAGAATTTACAATCCAAGTATTATACAAGAAACAACAGATGGAGACAGACTGAGGAAGAGTAAAAGGAAACAATTAGACACTATCAATCAGCTCATTAGGCAGTGGTCTCAGCACATCAGGAGCCTAATCATTGTCAAGTACTTTGGCAGCATCACAGAAAAAGAGTTTTAAGGAAAGTTGTGAAGGAGGATGAGTGAGCTTTGCATGTGTTTTTAGGACACATTTCCTAAGCGTGAGGTGCAGCATGGGAGAAAGCACATAGGTGTTGCTTTGAATATAGAACTGGAATCTCCAATGAATGCAAGACCCAAGATTGAAAATCTACTTTAATAGATTTGAAGCAGCAATCCTATTTCACATGTAGATGAGGAAGATGCATTAGCCTCTGAACTGATAAACAAGAAAGAGAAAACAGTCAATGAAGTGAAATATAACATTTGTGGAGAGATCAAGTTGAACAGTCTTTCAAACCACAACTGCAGATATTAAAATGAAGTACTTCCATGTCAGTAGAGAAAGTCTGCACATTAAAGATGAGAACTGAAGAACCCTGTCATATTTTGAATATGTGAATGCATGAGGAAAAGAGAAGAAAGAAGGCTTATAGTTGATTTTAATTATTTGGAAAAACTGGAATGACAAAAAATACAATAGGAGTGAGTGATAAGCCAGAGGAAACAGCTTTACTGGATTAGCTTTATCTTATTTAAAACCACTCCAAAAAATTATTGCAGATTTATGATGTGAAAATGAAAAGAGCTCTCTAGCACACTCTGCAAAATACGCATAACTTTTTAGTTAATTTTCTTTATATATGTAATGGTATATTATGTAGAGAGCAAGAGAGAAATACGCATTACTAAGGCAGCAAGTGCTGGCTGCTTTGGCTGATGGCATTGAGGAAGGATGGGAGTTAGTGGAAACCATGACAGTCTCTCAGAGAACTGAAAATAAAATACAGATTTAGCTTCTTTAATTTTATAGTTTCATAGCTCAGCAACATATTCATAAGAATAAGAAATATCTTTAAAGGAATTCGGACTTGAGATAGAGGAAATATAAAGCCTAGAGAATCTGAAATAGTGGATACTGAGACAGAGATGGGATCTGAATTCTGGCTGTTAGTAAAATGTCATTGGAGAAAGAAGGGGAAAAGCCACATTTGGAGGATAAAGACATACGAGGGGGCAGGGGGGACATTTGGCCATGTAAGTAGTTGAGAATTAGGGAGAAAGCAACTCTGCATTGATAAATTCTAAGAGATTCTGAGCTGAGACAGATGAGCGAAACTGGCTAGGGGACACCAGAAAAGTGTGCCTTGATCAATCAGGAATGAGGATTTTTTTTAAACACAATGTAATTTGGGAATAATGGATAGATAAAAGACAAAATATCTCCCATGGAAAAGACTTCTCCCAAAACCATCAAGATTAAATTATGCATTTGTTTGGCAACACAGAGGAAATATAAATTGGTAACAACGTGGCTGGACCCATTGGACTCAATGGAGTTATACAAGCAGAAAATTTGTCCCTAATTGTTCAACCTTCATACTCCTTTCTGCTCCTTTACTCAGTTTTATGGACATTCTTATGAGACAAGAAGATAATTTCAGTGCAGTTATGCCAGCAAACCAAGTAGAACACAGATTAGAAAATTCTTCTGGAACAGTTGGTAATAATGAATGCTCATAGGACACAGACTGTGAGCACAATCTGCAAAGCATCACAGGACATAGTCACACACTAATTTACTGGGTTACTTATTGGGAGCAATGGAGAGGAGAAGGTGTTTAATGTTTCATTTCAATGAAAGCAGATATTAGAACTATCACTGTCTAAGAAAGCATTAGTCCTTGAATAGGTCCACTCAGAAATATAGCTGTCGGAGGGTAAGGAGGGTCATACTACTTCATTCATAAGTTTGTTGACACATTGGTGATTGTGTTAACACAGAAATTCTGTAGTCTCACAGGGAAGCAAAATAGAAACTAACAGTGTACACTTCAGAACTTTGTGTAGATCTCTGTTATTGTGCTTCATTAAAATCAAGGTCCTGCAAATAAGATTTGGGACCTTTTTGGGTTGTGCCATGATCCTTTTCACATAATAGGATCCTGTGGACACATTTAAGCTTTCCAGTCAAGGGAGCAAATATAAATTTCTGTGCCATCAATGGTGTCAAGCTGTCCTGCAGTCGCTCAAGAGCATGAGTAACGACCTCAGGACAGACTGGTAAGAAGTAGGACATAAACCCCAAATCGGTTATGAGTTCTATACTTAGATTTCACCAACCAATGATCAAGTGTGAACTCCTCAAGTACTATAACTGCCTTAACATGGAGTCACAGAGGCCCCTTGGTTACTCTGATCTATCTTGCCATCCAGGTGAGCCTGCCTTTGTGATAGATGGTTCCTTACATCACAGATCACATCAATATTCAGGTTACTCCCAGTCCCAAAGGACCACTCACTTACCCAGATCAGTCACATCTTAGATCTCACACCAAAGACAATGCTTTAGATTTAGAGCTAACCTAGGCCAAGCACTGGGGATCGTTTGCTTATGCTTAGTAATCCTTGCCCCGCAGAGTCCAAGCAGCATAAAATATATAGTTTCTCCTTATTAGGGCTTTGGATTCCCCTCCCTTCTGTTTCAAGTTCCCAATTCAGATGTTGGGAGGAAGTCAGTTGCATGTTTCCGCTCCCCTCCCTATCCATGAAGAAATCAACAAAGTCCTTGGCCTCTGATGTTGCATAATGTTTCATCCTGTGTTGTTGGGCCTTCTTTTGTTGGGCAGGAGATAACACCTCCACTAGCAAATTAGTATTTCATACTTGTTAATACTTCTCTCCTGTCTGGTGATTTACAGTTACAGAGCAAACACTTAAATATTACCTTCTAACATGGGTTACAGATAGTACAAGTGAGATTAATACATGCAGTAACTTACAAGAATTCCATGAAGTCTAAATACTAAGCACATTTTTATAATTCTAATACTTATTTTAACAACATTAATGCACAGGTAAGCTAGCCTTATTCCAGACCTGTATTTATCAGTGTTCAGTTGATTCCTAGAGCTCTTGGCATGAGCTGGCAACTGGTGTGCCAGCATCACAAATGGTCCTATAAAGAGGGGAATTATGTAATTCATACCTTTTAGTATAGGTAGAGTTCCCATCTGGCCTCCTGTCTCTTTGCACTCACCTTGTTTAAACTGCCACCTTGGATCAGTTCTTGCCATTGCTGAACTCCCTATCTGACCAGCATCTTGTCTCCCTCAACATTGTTCACTTGTCCCTCATTCTGCTTCCCAGCATCCAATCCTTCTGTAAGTTCCAGTTGATGGGTATCCATGACCTCTCCTCTGCTCTAACTTCTGTGCTCTCCCCTGTCTGTTTATTTACCCTCCACATCTCTTTACTCCTTTGACCCTTTCTTGCATTGCAACACCTGCACAGCCAACTCCCAGCTCTCACTCTTCTCTCTGTCCTCCCCCTCCCTGTTTGTTTACTGTTTGCACTTGTTTTCTTTCACTGTATACTAAGATGCAGGATATATGGGGTGGAAACTATCTTTTGTATTACACCTATGTACTTTGCCTAGTACAATGGAGGCATGATCCCTCATTAGACAAGCTTTAATTGGAAGCGAGGGAAGGAGAGCTGTCCTGACGTGGTCAGGGTAGGAGAAGAGAGAAGGAGCCTCCGTACTCCACTATGCAGCAAGGGAAGGCCAAGATTTGAACAATCCAGAGATGTGCTCAATTCCAATGAGTGATCTGTCTGCCTTTCAATAGGACATCACAACCGTGAGTACCAAGAGCACCATGAATACCTGAATTTGGTCTCAGAGCTACCTGAAGTTAAATTTCCCACTGTCTTGCAATATTATTTTTAGTTTACATTAACCAAGACTTCAGTAATATAGTGCTGCCTTTTGTAAAAGCAGATGATTTCTGGACTTTAGCAAAGCTTTTGATACAGTCTCCCACAGTATTCTTGCCAGCAAGTTAAAGAAGTCTGGGCTGGATGAATGGACAGTAAGGTGGATAGAAAACTGTCTAGATGGTCGGGCTCAACGGGTAGTGATCAATGGCTCCATGTCTAATCGGCAGCCGGTATCAAGTGGAGTGCCCCAAGGGTCGGTGCTGGGGCCAGTTTTGTTCAATATCTTCATTAACAATCTGGAGGATGGTGTGGACTGCACCCTTAGCAAGTTTGCAGATGACACTAAACTGGGAGGAGTGGTTGATACGCTGGAGGGTAGGGATAGGATACAGAGGGACCTAGACACATTAGAGGATTGGGCCAAAAGAAACCTGATGAGGTTCAACAAGGACAAGTCCTGCACTTAGGACGGAAGAATCCCATGCACTGCTACAGACTAGGGACCGAATGGCTGGGCAGCAGTTCTGCAGAAAAGGACCTAGGGGTTACGGTGGACAAAAAGCTGAATATGAGTCAACAGTGTGCCCTTGTTGCCAAGAAGGCTAATGGCATTTTGGGTTGTATAAGTAGGGGCATTTCCAGCAGATCGAGGGATGTGATCATTCCCCTCTATTCAGCACTGGTGAGGCCTCATTTGGAGTACTGTGTCCAGTTTTGGGCCCCACACTACAAGAAGGATGTGGATAAATTGGAGAGAGTCCAGCGGAGGGCAACAAAAATGATTAGGGGGCTGGAGCACATGACTTATGAGGAGAGGCTGAGGGAACTGGGATTGTTTAGCCTGCAGAAGAGAAGAATGAGGGGGGATTTGATAGCTGCTTTCAACTACCTGAAAGGGGGTTCCAAAGAGGATGGATCTAGACTGTTCTCAGTGGTAGAAGATGACAGAACAAGGAGTAATGGTCTCAAGTTGCAGAGGGGGAGGTTTAGGTTGGACATTAGGAAAAACTTTTTCACTAGTAGGGTGGTGAAGCACTGGAATGGATTACCTAGGGAGGTGGTGGAATCTCCTTCCTTAAAGATTTTTAAGGTCAGGCTTGACAAAGCCCTGGCTGGGATGATTTAGTTGGGTTTGGTCCTGCTTTGAGCAGGGGGTTGGACTAGATGACCTCCTGAGGTCCCTTCCAACCCTGAGATTCTATGATTCTATGTCTGAATACTTCTGTTTTTCTTATGTTTTAAATGTCAGCCCTTCATTAGCAGTAACGTACTAATAACTGCTGTTTGACATTTTCAGTGTAAATGTGGTTTGTGTATGCAGTATACATACTACAAAGTGTGCTTTAGTTTATAGTACAGTTGAAATGAAAGAAAAGTTTCAAGAAGAAAAAGGGAAAGAAATTAAATAGATTTTATGGATTATGAAGCCAGTAAACATAATTACACATAACTAATGTTTTGCCATCTTGGTATGTTGAGCAAATTTCAGTGGTTTGTTTCAGTGGAGGAAAGAAATTTTGCTTCCTTAACCATTGGTTTCTACCTGTAGAGGAGTGAGAACTTTCTGTACAACATCCTTTATTTGCCAGGGTTTTCGGGATAACAACACAAAGCTTCAGTATTTTTAATAGCTGTGAACTTAGATCATTTCTGGTCCTTCAGTCTTGTAGATTTATTATTTGGATTGGACCGTATTGTGCTAAATACTGTATGGACACATCAGAAAGATAGTCCCTGGCCCAAAGAGCTTACCTTTGACAGTAGTCTCCATTTCTTTTCTTTTCCTTTGAGATCTGTGAAAGATCAAATTCCTCATCCAGATAGGATGTCTTTTCAGTCAACTTTCCTGATTGTGGAATCTTGATAAACAGGGTCTAAATGTTCTGGAGATGCAACAAAGTCTCTTAAAGTTACAAGCCTTTCACACAACAGAATTACAAAGCTAATTGTGATTCTATTACATTATGAGGGTACTCTGTGTTCTCCAGTGAATCATTTTAATGTAACATGCCACCTTTTTCTTGCTAAGCTATTCCACTGGCAGTCAGTTTTACAGCCCTATTCCTCCTTCCTCATGCAAAGGAAAGCAGACCAATATCAGGAAAAAGCACTTGAAATGTAAGGAGGGTCTTCAAATGATTCTTTATGCTCAATAATAGGAAAATTTTCAAGGAAGATTAACCCTGGCTATAGGACTAGGGATCAGGGGCATTGCGGGGGGAGGGATGCAGGGAGTTATTGCCCTCCTGGAGCCACCATCCCAGAGCTAGGCACCCGGCCAGCAGCTGCCTTTCTCTGGCCGCCCGCCTCCTGTCACTGCCATCTCTCCTTCTTTGGGAAGCAGATCCATGCCTGGGGGAGCCTGCCTGATGCAAGAGATGGCCATGGGTCTCAGCTGAGCTGAGGGGGGAGAGGGGGACAGGGAGCTGACTCTGACTCAGAAGTGGAAGCTGTGGCTGATGTTGTACTGAAAAAATGTTCCAGCTCCTGGGTGCTCTGCTTAGAGAGACAGCACGCTGACATGCTCATTTAGGCACACACACCCTCTCTCTCACACACACACCCCGGTGATGGTGGTATTTCTTAGTACTTCCCATCAAAATGTGTGATGCACATATATTCTCTATAATTTTATTCTCTCAAAGTTCATTGAGGATTACAGTATTGTTATTAGTTTTTTGACCTCTGCATTTCATAATTTTATTCTCTGATGCTTAAATGTAATTCTTTGAGTAGTGAGTTCTAAAATGCCTAACCTGTCCTGGTTGGAGTAATTATCATTATTACTTTTATTACCATATTGTGCTTTGTCACTCATTATTTAAAGGGGTACAGTCAAATAATAGTATCCTTGGAGAATGTAAATTTAGCTTTTACTCACCTTAGGCAGTGCCAGTTTTAAAAAAAAAATTATCTAAACATGACACAGTGCAGATGAAGGTCACTTATTTTCAATTTGTATTTTTTTAATTATATCTGCCAAATAATTTAAAATTCTTCTGAAAAGAAATGCAGTTCCAAGTTTAATACTAATAGTAATTATGGAGTCAAATGTTAGTGAGTCATGTACATGATTGTGATTGGTAAACATAAATCCCAAAATAATTAGAAAAATGAATTCCAGTTCTTAATAAAAGAGAAAAAAAAATCACATGTTAAAATTAAGTACATACATTTTTAGTGCAGTGAAAAACAGCTGACTAAAATAGAGTACATAATGGCAATAACACAGAGAAAGTTAGAGAAAGTAAGCATATTTTATTTACTTTTATTTATCTCTACTCAAGATAGCATATGAAGCATCAAACTTATGTTTCTGATGCCTGATTTGGGATTGGAAATATCTTACTGTATTATCTCCTGATTGTTCTAAACTTACATATACATTTAAAATGTGGCTTTAATTGGTGTTTCTGTGTGTGTGTGTGTGTGTGTGTGTGTGTGTGTGTGTGTGTGTATATATATATATATATATATATATATATATATAATTATATATATATATAATTTTTATTCTTTATATAGGAATTAGCTATTTCTAAGATGCATGCTCATCTGCAAAAAAAAATTAGAGTTTTCAGGTGCCTAAGTAGCCCCAGGAATCATGGTTAAAGTTGTCCCGTGCTGCCGCTACCACAACCACCACAATCACACACTCTGAAATGCCCCTGCTTCCTCCATTCCCAGTTCACATCCCCAACTTTGCCATGTGCAAATGGCTAATTTTAAAATATAATATAGGACTTTTATCCAATTTAAAGTAGTTAGCTATTAATATTATTTAACAGTAATTTTTTCTAGAACTTTGCATTTATTTATTGTTTGTTGTTTGGTTGGTTGTTGACTTAGCTTTTTTTTCCTATTGATTTTCTGTGAATAAATATTGCACCGGTGACCTGCCATAGATGTGGTTTAAAACTGATCTGTCTATATATATTTTTATTCTCCTTTTGAGGATAACATAGATAAAAACACATGTTTAAGTGCATATTATTTTTTTTAAAAGTGATAAAAAACACAAATTTAAGTGCGTATTTTTTAAAGTGTGCCTACAATACGCATAGTGCAGACTCCCCTCCTGCCCCCCCCCCCCAATTTTCTCTCTAGCCTACCTCGGCCCCTCTGCTCTAGGAAGAGTTAGGAGCTGTCCATGCTAGGAGATCTTGACGGTTCTAATTAGTAAAATATAGAAGAAAAATGAGACTGTTTGTTTAAAAGGCAGCTACACATATGAAAGGCCAAACACTGGGAGAACAACACCCTACTCTCTTCTGTACAGTGGGAAGGGGCATTCTTTAGGTAGGTTGCGTGCTTTGAAAGGAAATGAGTTAGTTTTGTTTGGATCTCAGCTTGTTGAGCTAGAATGACTTTAACAGCAACAAAGTGTTTTAAATCCCAGCAAACAGGTTTATTTCAGACCCATTTACCGTTCAGATTCATCAGCGACTATTCTTAATGTTTCCAGGTACTGTGTTAAGAAGAGAGCAAAATGGGAACAACACTTTGGCTTTTTTAATACCCATGTATGCTCATCTGCCCCACATGAGTCACAGAGCTCTCCTTTCTGCCAGCATAGAGGCATTGACAGAGAAGGATTTAATTTTTAAAAAATGACATCCCTCTTGGTTTAAAATCGGGGTTTCTTAAATGTATTTATGTATTTATTTGACTAACTTCCAATCTGGACACAAGATTCAAAGTAAGAATTTATTGAAATGTATGATTTTAATCTGATCAATGTTCCTTTTAAGTTTTTATATTTGTGAATCATAATTGGGTTTTTTTTGTTTGTTTTTTTTGCTGCTTCATTCTTGGAAGAAAACCTCTCTTCCTCTTCTGCCCCTCTGAGCCTGTGCATCTCCATATGCACCAGAGGATTGTGCAACTTTATGGTTAAAGCTCTCAGCACCAGTAGGATGATATTTCTTTGGGACAGAGTGCGGTATAGTAGAGCAGAAGACTAGGAGTCAGGACGCCTGAATTTTTTTCCTTGCTCAGAAGTCTGAATAAATATTAAATTTATTTCTTAATTATGTTGTAAATCTTGATTTGATCCCAGTTTGAACGCCTTTGTCTGTTTTTCCAGATCTGAAGAGATTTATACTTGATAGTGTTTTCACCAAATGTGTAGTTTTCATCAAATGGTGTAGAACATATCACTTTTACATACTATGCAGTTTCTAAAGATGAGATTTTCCTTTCCACTTTCCAGGTTTGATTACAGCAGTCACAACAAGCTCAAAATCTTAAATAAATAATTAAATAAATTCCCCTCTCTCATATTTCATGGCCACAAACCCCAGGCCATTCTAAGTGTTTTGGAAAATAGTGCAGTTTAGGCAAACTTTAATTAAACTGAATGCGAACAGCTGTAGATTTTGTATGGATACTGAATCTTTTCCTCTTAAGCAAATTTTAATGCTTTAGAAAATGCCAGATTAAAATCTGAAAAAAACAAGATAACTTGTTCATCCACAGAACTCAACAAGCGCATAGGCAGTGAAAAGTTTCCCTAAAGAGGCTCTTAATAAACATTAGCCCTTGACAGCAGGGACCAGCTATAGTAGTCCCTATAGGAGGAAATTTTGCCTCCCTGATCATCTGATAGATAATGTCTTTACTGATACCATTAACAAGTATTCATACCTATTGTGGTGATGGTTTTGTGATTTCAGCACCTGTCCATGAGGCAATTTAGTGATAGCACCATGTAGCTGACAGACAGAGATGACTTATGGTCATTACTGTCCTGACTTGAATTATGGGTGTTTTTAAATCAGTGATCCTGCAATTTAATGCGCGCGCACACACACTACAGTTTTAGAAAAGGACACATTTAATTCAATGTGTAATCTTGATCACTACCTTTTAACAGTACATTTTTTCTTAGAGTGCCTTACATAATTCATCTCCTCCTGTTGTTTTCTTCCTCTCTTTGCTCCATCTCCTTCCATTAACTAAAACAAAGTCTGAATAATTGGCCTCGGAGTAAGAGTTTCCACATCTCATTGGCTGTCCTTTGGAGCTATCCACCAAATTGTCAAGGTATATGTGACTGTTTGTATTTTAATAATGCTCAGAGGCTCATCTGGAGCCCCATAGTGTAGAAACTGTACAGACGTGGTGACAGTCACTGCCCTGAAGAGCATATACAAGACAAAAGGTGGGAGGGGAAACAGCAGAGAGACAGAGGTGAAATGATTTGCCACAGGTTACACGGCAGGTTAACGATTAAGCAGGGATTAGAACTCAGGTCTCCTGACTCCCAGTCCTGTGCCCCATCCACAACACTGTACTGCCTTGCACTTTGAAAGTCTAATCAACTGGAATGCTAATGAATTGCACCATTTCCAAACCCTTTTGATGGGAGGGGGGAAATAAATACATGTCTGTTTTTAATTCATTTTCATTTTTATCTATTATAAAAGCAATAATATCTAGTCATAGTATTCAGCCTTTTTGAAAGATGTCTTAAATGTTTTGTCTTTGCATCTAATCCATCCTACCCAAATTTAATTGTTTTATATATCTCGAAGATTACAAATAACTTGAACCATCTTTTTTAAATTTTAAAACACCAAACACTTTTTAAAATATTTTCCTTTTAATAGTTGAGTTTATACCGTAATTCCTTATTGTTAGAGTATTCCAGCATGGTAGTCCAGAAACAGATGTCTTCATGTTTTATAATGCATCTCAGTGATATAAAGAAAAATGAGGTAATTTAGTCCAATAATTTGTATGTTTAAAAATAACACTTGTCATAGACTCATAGAACTTAAGATCAGAAGGGACCATTATGATCATCTAGTCTGACCTCCCGCAAGATGCAGGCCACAAAAGCTGACCCACCCACTCCTGAAATAATTCTCTCCCTTGACTCAGCTGTTGAAGTCCCCAAATCCTGATTTAAAGACTTCAAGTAGCAGATAATCCTCCAGCAAGTGACCCCTGCCCCATGCTGCGGAGGAAGGCGAAAAACCTCCAGGGCCACTGCCAATCTACCCTGGAGGAAAATTCCTTCCCGACCCCAAATATGGCGATCAGCTGAACCCCGAGCATGCGGGCAAGACTCTCCAGCCAGACACTCAGGAAAAAGACTTTCAATATCCCAACATTGACCCTCGGTACTAATTACCAGTGGTCGCACGTTATTGACCTATTGACTAAATCACGTTATCCTATCAAACCATTCCCTCCATAAACTTATCAAGCTTAATCTTAAAGCCAGAGAGGTCCTTCGCCCCCACTGTTTCCCTCGGTAGGCTGTTCCAGAATTTCACTCCCCTGATGGTTAGAAACCTTCGTCTAATTTCAAGCCTAAATATCTAACTCAGATGGAATTATTCAACTTCCTTTTAAGGAATTATACTGATTGCTTGCTTTAAAAGTAAGGAAGTAACAGTTAACTGACTCTTCCATGCTCCTTTAGCTTTATGAACAGCAATAGCCAGGGCTAGGCCAGTGGCAATCCAGTATGTTATCACAAATCAGGGCTGGAATCTTCCGTTTGTTTTATTCCCAAATCAACAGAGATTGGTTTTGCTATGAAAGGCAGGGCTATTTGCTGTGGAGGGAGTAGCTGTGTCAGAACAGGACTGGCACTGATGGGCTTTGGACACACTATGTGACCTGGATACTTTGAAAATAGTTGATTAGTGTGGAGTGAAGGAAGAAAAAGGAATTTTTTTGGATTGATGAAGATACGAAAAGATTTCCCAGCACGGGCTCCTTACATCTAGAATCACTGTGTGGTTCCTGTCACTTCCTCTCTTTCTCCACCATGAAGGAGAGGTCACAGCTGCCAAATTTTGTGCAAATTATTTGCAAATATGTTGTATAATACTTGAATTCTATAATTTTATATTTAACAGTGTGGTTAAAAGAATGTGCTTTAAAGAAAGACCCTAACTAGCAAATAAAAGAAAGCCCTTGAACGTAACGAGTTGTAAGGCCAGAAGGAATAAAATAAGGAGGCTGTCTGGTTCACAAGAATAACACATGAAATAAAGAAAAGTTTCTAAAAAAGCGGCCTCTGACCAATAGGGGTGACTGCAGATGGTTTTAAGTAAGACAAAAAAATTGTCTTAGATTGAGTCTATATGGGCCTTCCCACCTCACATACCAGTGCTGTCTCAAAAATTAGGGTCTATATGAACCCAGTTCCAATGGAAAAACTGTTGGGCAGCAAGAAGGAGGGGAAGAGATAAAGCGAAAAGGCCTTGGAGAGAGGAGGTTGAAAATCTTATCTGATTAAGACTGGAAATAAGGATGAACGGTCTCAAATTGTTTTTTTTTAGCTGATGTCAGTAATTGGCAATGACATCACTTGTGTGTTAAAGGGTATATAAAAAAGTAATCTCTTATAGGGTTCATTGCTAATACCTGTCCGGTCAACTTTGAGCCAACCAATATGGGTCTAAACACCTCTGGTTTAGCCCATTTGTAAGTATCTTGATCAAATGCTTATAAATGTTTTGTTTCCATCTGGATGTAGAAAATTGCTTATTTATTAGGTTTGTTAGGCATGTTTAGGGAAATTGTACAAATACCATTCAGCCTTTGAATTTAATACAGAAATTTATGGTTAAATTAGTGTTGTGGTAAAACCCTGTATAAATAATAATTCCAACATATGTAATTAGCTCACTGAATAATTTGTGTATTTGCAAATGTTATAGGATCAGAGGATGATCAGGCAATATTCTACATAACTGTTACATTCCGTTTCTTCTTGTATCTCAACTTAACTTCTTACTGAAGCACAGTTCTGACTTTTCAGGACTTTTTGAAAACTATTATGCACTGTTAATCCTCAGGGCTATTGTAAGTAAATCCTTGATAAATAAGTGTTTACCTCCCAGTCAATTTCAAATAGTACTATAGACTTTTGTAGTAACACATTTAATGTACACAGAACACATTTTAATAATAATACTTTGAATACTATGACTAACTTTGAGGAAAAGCTATTGGACAATAAATCTACTGGTGTTCCTAATACAGACTGCTCCACCTTTGTTTCTGTTACATATATTCAAATATAAGGTTTCAACATAACATTTTCTATACTGTAGCACACATCTCAAAACAGACTTCCCCTCTGATCTTCTCTGAGATGATTTCTCAGTCTTCACTCTGTGACCATAGTATGTAGTGTGTGACCTGGACTCATCAGAGCTTGAGAAATGGCAGCATCTCAGGCCTTTCAAACACTTCAGAACCCTGTCTGCAAATAAGCAGTCTGCAGATTTCCATAGCTAGCAGCATTCCAGACCTTGGGTTAGCAGCTGTCTGGTCTTCTCAGGTATTGGCGAAACACAGATCTGCACCCTGAACAGGTATAGTTATTGGGACCCAGCCCTCACAGCAAACACAATTATTGGTCCTGAATCAATCTAAAGAGCTATTTTTAACCTTTTCCCCTTTGCTGTCTGGCTCAGCTTTCAGAGGGTAATTAAGGTATGACGGTAGGTTTCCCACAATGAAAATTTGCCATACCACCTCCGAAGAGCTACTGAGCATGTCTGGTAAACTACTGTTCACTTCTTGTATTTGCAGTTTCTGGTCTTTCTGAGTTGCCCTACCTTGCTCTTCGTACGTGTGCAAAGACACAATGTCCAACTAAGATTAATGTCTCTTCCCCCACTGCTTCACTTCCCCTCCCCTGGAGAAACAAAGTCAAATGTTGCATGATAACGCATCTGTGTTACCCAATTAATTTGTATCTAACCATATACTTCAGCTTAAGGTCAACACATCCTGCTCCAAGCAGTGGTGGGAATAGGACATAGAGCTACAGAAAACTTGGCAGGTGAATAGATGGTGAAGCGTGTCTGGGACATAGATGGGTACTGGATAGGGGCTCTCTGGAGTGGGAAAGCCAGGGCAGCTGGGTTTCTGGTAGTGTGGAAGTGGAAATTTGGAATGGCTAGGATTGTCCACTGGGAAAGATGAGAACAGGCTCAGCAATTGGGAGAGCAGGTTGGGCAGAGGTCTGGGGATAAGGAAAGTGAAAGTTTGAGACAGCTGGGTTTGTGGGGCTGTTCAGGGGGGAGCTGGGGAGAGATGAGCGTGGTTGGAGGTAGAGTTCATGGAGCTGGAAGGTAGCTGGGTATAGTGGCTGAGGGCTGGGTGGAAGCTGGGGATTGTGTTGTGGGGTGCTGGCTGATTTGCAGAATGGGTAAACGGTGGCAGCACTCAACCCCACCTCTCGACTTTCTGTCCCTGCTCCCACTTGGTGGCTCCTCCCAACCTCCCCCCCCCCCCGACACACACTCATATCCAGCAGGATACCATATGGCCTCTGATGTCCATGAGCCACACATGCAGGCCACTTGTTCCTAACTGAACACACAATATTCAATCTGGACTACAAAGTGTGGCCTGCATGATTGAATGTCACATGAGATGTCTTGCATAGATTTTTGTGAGGAAAGCCAGTTGAACAGGGTTGTGAGGGAAGAGGCAGAGGGCTCTGTCCTAGATTCATCTGATTCCTGCTGCTGCAAACCCATGATGGCTTCAAACTTGCATAGTTCTTCACTCTGTTTGGTTGTTTCTGCTTCTTTTGGATAATAGTGTAAGATGATACCATGGGGATGGCCACAATGTAGCCTTCCTTGCTGATCATACCCATCTTCCACTCCTTGTAGGCTTTCTGCTTTTTCTTAATCACCTCTCTGAGATGCTTGCTCGTCCAGCTTGGTCTACAACTCCTGCCTTTGGATTTTTTCCCCTTTCTTGGGATGCAGGCTTCTGATAGTTTCTGCAACTTTGTCTTGAAGTAATTCCAGGCCTCCTCCACCTTTAGATCCACAAGTTCTTCAGTCTAATCCTCTTCCCTAACTAATTTACTTAATTTTTTAAAGTTAGCCCTTATGAAATCAAAAACCCTAGTCCCAGATCTATTTTTGTTTATCCTTCCATTTAGTTTGAACTGAATTAGCTCATGATCACTCAAACCAAAGTTGTCCCCTACAACCATTTCTTCTATGATGTCCTCATACTCACCAAAACCAAATCTAAAATGGCATCCTCTCTTGTTGGTTCATCAACTACTTCTGACGAAGTGGGTATTCACCCACGAAAGCTTATGCTCCAATACTTCTGTTAGTCTATAAGGTGCCACAGTACTTTGTCGCTTTCTACAGATCCAGACTAACACAGCTACCCCTCTGATACTTAGCTGATGGATTCCTTCACCATCACATCTAGGAAAATCTGAGCCCTATGATTATTACTAGCACTTGTCCTCCAGTCTATATCTGCGAAGTTAGTGTCCCATGATCACACAATTCCCATTAGTATTTACTTCATTAAAATCATTAAAAAGGTCTCTATCCATATCGAAATCAGATCCCTGTGGTCTATAGCACACCCCAAGCACTCTCTCAGGGGAGGCTGTAGTGGCTTTCTTCCCAAATGGGATCCATTCCATCCCTTCTTATTTCTTTACAGTCTACCTCATGATTGATATACAATGCTACTCCACCACCTTTGCCTTTATTTCTGTCTTTCCTAAACAGCACATACCCTTCAATACCTGTACTCTAGATGCTTTGTAGCTGAGGCTTGACTTTGCAAAAGGATTATCTCACACTATTATAGCTGAGGCTTGATTTACAAGATTTAGGTTCAGTTCCCAGCTCTACTGCAGACTCCCTGCATAACCTTGGGCAAATAATTTAATCTCTGTGTCTGTTCTCCATCTGCTGTATCTATGTGCTTTCATATTATCCTTAGAATGTAAGCTTTTTTCCGGGGAATGGACCATCTCTATTATATTTTTGTACAGTGCCCAGCATAATGGGGCTGTGGCCTCTAGGTACTACACAATACAAATAATTAACAATCAATATAAAAATCCAAGTACTGGGGGGACTGCCCTTACCAAAGTACTGATCTACAAGATTCAATATTCTACAGAACCTACTTAGAGGAGTAATAATACTAATAAACTTGTAGCATGATCTGAAACCAGGTGTAGCAATCTCACATCTCCATCACCTGCTTCAAATTACAATAATTCAGAGTATCTTAATTTAGCAACAACTGCTTAATCTTAATTTAGCAACAACTGCTTATACTCTTGGCATGTGAGAACATTTTCAGGTGTAAAGGAGATCTCAGGTACATTTATTCCTCTAATTGTGATCTGAGCATCAAACTGGAAACTAGGAACTCCTGACTGTTAATCCTTCAGTGGCCTTGGCCTTGGCCATGCCACTTAATTACTTTCCCTTTTTCATATAATACTAACCTCCTTCTTGAGCATTTGGTAGCTACAGTGCTACATAAACGTACGGTATTGCTGTTAATTATCCAAGAAGACTGTTTCATAGTAAATTAAAGTGATATGTGACATTTAATTGTGTGTTGTGTTTAGATAGGATACTGGGGTGAATCCTTCTAGCTTTCCCATATAAGCTATCTTACAGCAGTCAGTGGGAATCACTCACATGTGGAAAGTGAATAGAATTTGTCCTGATAATTAGGGCTGTAGTCTGAAACCCAATCATTATGATCAAACTGAGTCAATAAAATTAAATGGCTAGAAACCTTTTTGTGACCCCATCCTGGGTGCCTGGGTGACCCCATCCTGGGTGCCTCAACACCCAGCTGGAGAACCCATATCCTAGAGACCATCAAGCTGTAGAGCTCTGCAAAGCTTGTAAGCTTCTTTTCCAGCAACAGAAGTTGGTCTATTAAATTATATTACTTCACCCACCTTGTCTCTCTCATGTTCTGGGCCCAACATGGCTACAACAATATTGCAAACAAATATGTTTCAGTAATACAATATTGCAAGAAAACATTCTACCAAGTCTCTTAACTGTATATATGACAGAAAATCTGCTGCTATTTATATTGTGAGTACTTTGCAATTTTTGAATTCATCTTCAAGATTTATTTAATTTCTTTTTTAGGTAAATCTTGGAAGCAACCAGTATCTCTTCTCAGCAGTGGTGGATCCCAAAGAAATGCCTTGCTTCTGTTTGCGGCATGATATTGATGCTCTTCTCTGGCAACCACGGTCTGACCAACCAGACAATATGTGGGAGCACATTGCAACTTTCAATGCTTTAGGTATGGAATGAACTGTTCAGTGGCCTGTCTCTTTCTAACAAATGTTACTCAAGGTTTTGGCATCTTATTTCCATTAGATCTATGTTTTGTTCATGAGTTACTCTAATTAAATTTTGATTGATTAGTACATTAATTCTATTGTTGAGAGAATGTTGGATTAATTTTAGAAGTACTAGAACAAAAGGTATAGGTAATGTCTGTGCCTTGACAGAAGATTAGCTTAGAAGTTAAAAAGGTTATCTAATCACAAGAACGTTGAGGTCAGTGCATCATTCTTCATAACTAAATGTTTATAAACATGTGAACAAGAGGTTTAAGAATACTTGACATAATATCAGGGAGAAGAGATGTACCTTAAATGTCAACAGACTTGGGCTATTTCAGATCATGGAGGGGAGCTCAACGGTCAGAGAAAGCTCCCTTTTATAATGAGGGGTTTCAGCTTGAGTACCACTGCTGACCTCAGCTGTGGCCATATGACCCAGGAAAAGAGTGAGTCTCTTGGGTAAGTAGGCCCCAGGCAATTTCAAGCTTTTTAGCTCACAGCAAGCATCTTAAAGTCTACCAGAAACCAGCAGTCATTTAGTGCAGGGCATAGAGTACAGGTGTAATGTGTTCATGGCAAGGTACATTTTTAATAAGCGGTCTTCAGAGTCTGGTGACTCTTTAAGTTCCAGGTGACAGGCCAAGTAGCCTCACATTCATATTTTGTATTATTTTTCAGCTTTTCACATTTAAAATGAAGGCTCATCTTAGTAACTATCCTGTAATTTTCTTTTAAATAATTAACCTTGGCAGCAAGGAGACTGATATTGTTCATCTTTTACACCTTGGCTATTTTTATCTAGCTGCTGGTCTGTAGACATCATGGTCATAGAGTTCAAAGCCAAAAGGTACCACCAGGTCATCTAGCCTGACCTGTGATTCATGGGCCATCAACACCACCCAGCAGCTGAAATTAGACCAAAGTATTACAGCCCACAGGAGACTAGACATATTATGTGCCACAGGCAGAAAATAGGAAGGAACAAGGTGCACAAGTGCACAAGACCCCACATGGCAGGAAACTGATTAAGTGAGAGATACTCCGATAATCCTGGCAAGTGACCTGCACTCCAGGCTCCAGAGGAAGGCAAAACCCCTCCCTAAGGTGACTGCCAATCTGACCTGGGGCAGAATTGCTTCCCGAACCCACATATGGCGATCAGTTAGGCTTTGATCATGTGAGCAAGAATCCCAGCGAACCAGGCACCTGCTTGGTGCCACCTTAAAGCTTTTGCCCTCCCCATCCTACGTCCCATCTCCATCCTTAGCCAATCCTGATGCATCACAGAGAGAGATTTAAAAAAAAATAATTAAAAAAAAAATCTCAGAATACACTGGGGGAGAGAAACATCCCTTCTTTACTCCTGCAGATGGCCAGCTGAAACGTGCGCTTTTAGGAACATAAGACATAAACCAGAAGTGAGCCCCAGGGCTGCAGAACGCTACCCCTGTACCATCAAAAACAATAAAATCACACAGTTGCACTAATAAATTTGTCTAGTTCTCTCTCTCAAAACTAATTACATTGTTTGCCCCCACAACTCCTATTAGAAGACTATTCTAGAACCTCACTCCTCTGATGGTTAGCAGCTTTCTTCTGTTTCCAGCTTGAATGTGTTCATGACCAGTTTATATCCATTTGCTCTTATGCCAGTATTGTCCTTTAGTTTATTAACCAGTTATTAATAAAATGTCTCTTCTTTTATTTCAGCCTTTTGAATCTGGTTTCTATTTCTGAATCTAAGGTTGTAGCTCTGAAATCTGTATCTTATTTCCATCAAAATCAGTCAAGCACAAGATTTCACATACACGATGATAACTATAAGGTCCCTCCCCGTGGTCTCTGGAACTTATTTTCTGCCTCAGTGAGTGTGCTGGAGCCACAGTAAAAATGCCTAAACTGTCATCCCAGCGCCTCCAGTTAGAGGCAGACATAACTGTTGCATGCTTGCAAGTTTATGAATCCCATAGATTTCCAGGACTTGCAGCTCGGAAATAATGAACTGCCTGACTAGGGTACTGATAAGCTAGTAGAATGCAACAGACCACAGAACACTGCTCCCGTGGTGGCCTCTTGTCTTCACATTGTTTGTCCTAGTCATCATGACTCATGAATGACTTCCAACAGATGAAATAGGAGGGCAGAAAAGACTAGATCTCAGTCCAGTAAACACTGGTCATTGGTACAAGCCCACATTAAATCAGTGAGAGAAGCTAAGAAATCCTTCACTTCCATTATAACTGTGTTCTCAGCAAAGTCTGAGAACACACTTATTCTGGATAGTGGCTTACCTAATCAAACCAGACTGTGTTTGTTGTCTACTTTGGGATTTGAACTCTCATACCTGATTTTCTTTTCCTTTTGTATTAGTTGTTTTATTTTGTACTTGAACTATCATATTATCAGCTTCTTACCTTGATCTAATGTCACTTTAGGCTTCAAGTACCTTTAAAATCTGCTATCATTTCTCAGTCTTTGTATATTTGTCATTATTTTTGTATGCAAACTGGTTTTATAATGCTTTAAAAAAAGACAAGGCAAATCTTTTTCCAAACTAGTAGTAATTAATTTTAAGCATCTTACAATTAATCATTAATACTCTTTTAAGACTTTAGGTGCACTAATATTTCTATAATTTTGGAAATAAATGCTAGAAAATTAAAATTCCTCTTCAAGCTTTCTGTGCTTGTGGGGGTAAAAACATCATTGTTCCTCCATGTTTTCCTCCTTACTGTACTATCATTTACAGTACCGTGTTGAAGTTTACACTTCTGTGCTAATCTAGTTACCTTTTATTTGCCAGAAAAGACATATGTCACCACCTTGTTTATCTACAACCAAACATTAGAAATATCATGCTAGAGCCAGTCAGTGGTAGTAAGTGAGCATCTTGTGGGGTAAAGAAGGTAGTTTTACAGAATCCACAGTGCTCATTTTATTCACTAACACAATGCCTCTAGTCCTGTTCTCTTCTTTTCCCTATTTTAATTGCTGGTCTAAAATCAGTCCCACAGTACATAGAGAGTGATTGGAGAATTGTGATCATTTGGGACCAAATCCTCCTCTTTGTGTGAAGTAGAGCCAAAAGGACAGTGCCTTCGCTCCCTTTCCTGGCAGTAGTCACCACTGTATGTGTGAGAGAGATGATGTAAAGATTTTCCATGTTGCATCCCTAATAAAGCACACATTTTTCAGTGAGGGTGATTAACTATTGGAGCAAACTACCAAGGGAAGTGGTGGATTCTCCATCTCTGGATGCCTTTCTAAAAGTTATGTTTTAACCAAACACAAGTTATTGGTCTCGATACAGGGGTAATTGGGTGAAATGTAATGGTTTGTGAGATGCAGGAGGTCAAACTAGATGATCTAATGGTCCCTTCTGGCTTTGAGCTCCATGAATCTGTAAAGGAAAAGTTGGTTTTTGAGGGTCCCCCCTTCCCCCACTTAGGCCTGGGCTACACTAGCGGGGGGGAGTTTCGAACTAAGATACGCAACTTCAGCTACGCTATTCGCGTAACTGAAGTCAAAGTATCTTAGTTCGACTTACCTGGCCATCCTCACGGCAGCAAGTTGACTGCTGCGGCGCCCCCATCAACTGCGCTTACTCCTCCTGCCGAGGTGGAGTATAGGCATCGATTAGCAGATCGATTTATTGCTTCCAGACGAGACGTGATAAATCGATCCCCGATGCATCGAACACTACCCGACTATCCAGCGGGTAGTATAGACGTACCTTTACAAATAACTTTACAAGGGTTTTATTCCCCTCTCATTACTGCAGCTGGTTGGAAGGATGGGAGTGTTGGTCTTTCCCCTTCTAAATCCCTGACTGACTTGAAATCTTCCTTGTCTTCCAGCTGCTCAGCAGTCTGTATTCTGCTACCAACCCAATGTTGCTGCCATGGCTATGTATAGACTAGGAAAATAAGACATTTAAAAATTAATTAAAACACGTTCATTTACTTTTAAGCCGCAATGTAAACAGGCCAAGACGTATTTCAACATATCATATGGTAGCGATTGGCTCTAGACTCCCTCACCCCCAGGATTGTTTTTAAACCCGACGTACCTTGTCTACACTAGGATTTAAAAATATGTGAATTAAATGTATTAGCTAGCACTCTTTATAAAAACTTTTCCTGGGCTGGGCTAGACTTCCTCTTAGAGCAACCTTGGGTCCTTATCTGTGCCATTGGCTGTCTAGCTTAGTAGTAAGTTATTTCCAGATAAAACTGTGTTAAACTGGAGTTAAGGTTGAACAAATATCAGTAACTTAAGAATACAGACATTGCAGGAATGTTGTATTTATTCCAAAAACAAGCATTTACAAACTTAGGAAGTTTAGAGTTAGGTTTAAACATAAAATAAATCTAGACATATTAAGGTATGGACAGCTAAGGTACCCAAACAACCTAAGTTCAGCCCTGTAATGACACCCTAGGGGAACAGGAAGAAATAGAATGTGTCTCTGCTACTAACAGAGATGTCTTTTTCAAAATGGCCACATAGTTTTCAATGAGAGTGAAGCCAAACTACCCTTGGAAGATGGTAGCCCATTTTACTAAGATCGGCCCTATAGCCTCACTCCCATTTGACACAATATTGGATGGCAATCAGTTTTTGAAAGAGGACAGTTATCTAATGTTATTCAGTGATGGAAAATATTTATTCTTCAGCCCCTGATGTAGCCTATGCATAATAATTCAGTGAGTTGTAACTCTATGAGGAATTTGGTGGATCTGTGTTTTACTGTTAGAATGTGTTGGGACAAAAACGATGTGTACGGGGTGCTACATTTCTTAAAGAACGGACTTAATTTAACTCCTGGTTTTGAAGAATAAAAATTCTTCAAATGTAGCCTATAGAAATTTCAGTGAGTATTCAGAGAGTATGTGCTGTATGTTTTTTGAAGAATACGGTGTGTGGTGTTTAGAGTTTTGCTAACAGCTGTTTTGTTTTCGCTTCTTTGGGAAGTGGTACCAGGCCTCATAGTTCTCACTGAAGAAATATGTTCTGAGGAAGAGACAGTGGAAGAATGTCTCTGTCAAGAAGGGGTCTTCAGGCATAGAGAGGGGCATGCATAGAGGTGTCAGAGATAAGTGTTAAGAGGACAAAGGGAGCCATTAGTACTAAATTGTCCTTTATGTGTATTATTATCTTTTTGTGACCTTTTTGTGTATTAATTTTTTAAAATATAAGCACAGGATTCTGAAATGGCAATATAAAGCACAGTTGAAATATATATTGACTTTCTTTCTTTCCTCTGTATATCTGTATGCTTTGCAGGTTATGTCCAAGCATCAAAGCAAGACAAGAAATTCACCGCTTGTCCTCCAAATTATTCCTATGCTGCTATTTGTGAGTGCCTGCGTCGAGTGTTCATCTATCGACAGCCCACTCCTCTATCCACTGTTCTCTACAACAGGAAGGAGGGAAGACAAGTAGGGCAGGTTGCTAAGCAGCTGGTAGCAACCCTGGAAGCCAGTGATCCTATCTTGGGCTTTCAAGCTACAAATGAGAGATTATTTGTTCTCACAACAAAATCCTTGTTTTTAATAAAGGTAAACACTGAAAATTAATTATCCAATATGTCTTGTTGACTTGGATGTATTCACAATTGGTCTGAGAAATGATGAGATATTAGCTAAAGTTCATTCACGTACTACTGAAGTTGAAGTGAAATATCATATGTAGTCTATTTAATTTTTAAAAGGACAACCAAAATATGTTCACTGGACCTTGTCTCTGTGCCCAGTTGGATAAAGCTTTTCAACTCCATTGTCACTGAAGTTTGTGGGAACTTCCAATTCTATGGAAAAATGCAAGAAAAGTGTCCGTGCTAGTAGCATTTTAATCAGTTACCAGAGTCATGTGTGAAATGATCCATCCATGCATTGCTTTTTTCATATAGTTTTTCCACCACACTTCTGCCATTCAAGAAGATCTTGAGTATTCACTTATTTCTATTTTGTATAATTGCCACAGTTTCTCTCTGTGGGTATTATTCAGATAAATAAAACAAAGCCTTGTTTTATTACAAGCTTATATAAACACAAGGCAAAGATCACACTTTACCCAAATAATAGATATTTTACAGAGCCATTTAAATTATTTTTGAAAATTTACTCTCAATTTATGTTTAAATGTCTTTGCTTAGTATTAGCAAATCATGGCTCACTTGCTAAATGATGGTGTGTTGGGCATCTGCTTTTCTCAGGCATATTTTTTATTCAGGTTGAATACCCCATTATATACATGCAATTGTAGTAATCTGATTGAGACACATTTGTGCTTCCCATTAAATCTTCAAACATTTTAAAAACTTAAACTAAAATGGTTTTGGTAGTTTTCTCTTGGGTGCAGAGGAAGAGAGAAGAAAACATTTGTCTGAAATTTAAAATGGTACAGGTTGAAGTACAGTTGTGAGATTCTAAGTTTGTATATCAGTTACTTCCACATGAAATCTGATCCTTTACCACTAAATCATGGGCATATTACCTGGCAGTCAAACTTAACCTGAGATACGAAACTCAAGCTGTGCTGCTTCTGCCTTATACTTCATCACCATGAATATAGATTCTGCAATTAGGGTTTAATTAACTATTATCTCATATTCCTATAACTATGCTGTACATGCTCAGCTTATAGAAGTAAGGCTTAAGAAAGAGGTGCTGCTTTTACATAGTGGCCTTGCTGACCGTAACAATGTAAGGTTCTGTTTAACAAATATATATATTTGTCAGAAGTTCGATCTACAGAATTTTTTAACATCTTTAAAGAGACATTCCCAACATGGTTAAGATGAAAAGCTGGCTGGTCTCGAACTCCTGTTTTAGATTTTTGCTTAAGATTCCTAAGTAAAGTATCTCTTTCAGCTGATACTTTTAAACTTCATGAAAGATAAAGTAAAAACATGACTTCTATAAACTGAACAGTGAATTTGTGTTATGTCGTCCTCCATGTTGTTGCATATCTTTTTCTACATTATTTCAGATTATAGCAAATATTAGAAGGAAATGTCTCAGCTTGGTAGGTAACAGACACTTCTAGGCATCAACAAAGAGTCCTGTGGCACCTTATAGACTAACAGATGTATTGGAGCATAAGCTTTCGTGGGTGAATACCCACTTCGTCAGATGCATGTAATGGAAATTTCCAGAGGCAGGTATAAATATGCAGGCAAGAATCAGTCTAGAGATAACGAGGTTAGTTCAGTCAGGGAGGATGAGGCCCTCTTCTAGCAATTGAGGTGTGACCACCAAGGGAGGAGAAACTGCTTTTGTAGTTGGCAAGCCATTAACAGTCTTTGTTTAATCCTGAGCTGATGGTGTCAAATTTGCAAAAAAAACGGAAGCTAAGCAGTTTCTCTTTGAAGTCTGGTCCTATGCCACTGACACCATCACAGGACCTAACCAGATCAACTACAACATCACCGATTCATTCACCTGCACGTCCACCAATGTTATATACGCCATCATGTGCCAGCAATGCCCCTCTACTATGTACATCAGCCAAACTGGTCAGTCTCTACGTAAAAGGATAAATGGACACAAGTCAGATATTAGGAATGGCAATATACAAAAACCTGTAGGAGAACACTTCAACCTCCCTGGACACGCAATAGCAGATTTAAAGGTAGCCATCCTACAGCAAAAAAACTTCAGGACCAGACTAAGAGAACACAATTGGGCCCAACCTCCAAGATGTCTCTTTACTTTTACTATCTATAAAACAGAAAAAAATCTTTAATATTCTGTTATCTAGATTTATGTAGTTTCATGTGTGTCCTACTTCTGAATTTTCACTGAGTAAATAAGCAATGTCAAAAACAATATAGTAGGACACTTATTATAATCTTTTAAACAGCTTTGCTTTATACTAACTCCAAGTGCATGCAGCAAAGAATAGTTAGGCTGAGAAGAAACGAATCCAAGTGAAGTTGAGATTTGTACACATCTGAGTTCAGATCCAAAACATAACCAGCTGGAATACATAATGCAGAAAGAGTCAGCTCATGTGGGGGAAAATGTATCTGTCAGATCAACTGTGAAACTGGATTTCTTCAATGGAGGGAAGCTCCAGAATAAACGAATAATAATTCAACTATTCCATATAAAATTACACTTACTAAGGCTTAAATAGCTAAAAGCTAATTTCCATTATCTTCTCGGACAGATTAAACAAAGTCAAGTACAATTGTCAACGCCTTCATAGCCTTAGTTATAACAAATAGTAAGGGAAAGGATGCTGCTAGAATGTTCTGAGCTTCAAACAAGGTCACATTTACTCAGCAGCAAAACTGACTAAAGTGGAAAAAGTGTTCCTCCTTTTTCTGAATACTCTGCTCACTTGTTAACAATGGGAATGGACCCTGAAATGTATTCTGCTAAAAAAAACTTGCATAGAATAATATGTTTCCATGTCCTTCTAAAGAGTTGAGTAGTATTTTTTATTTAAAAGATCAATTGCCTTGATGAGCCATACATGCTGATATAAATGCTGATATAAATCAACCTACTTTTCTGCTCAAAAAATCCATAATTAAATGGTTGCCAGTGCAGAGCCATATTTGGTTGGGTTTTTTGTTGTTTTTTGGGTTTTTTTACTTTTGCATTCCCATTTTACATTAATTTTATTTTGAGGCTTTTATCTGTCATATAGAATGCTACCACAGACTCAGACATAGTAGAATGTGATTATTCAAAATGTGTGGGGTGTGGTCACCTGATTTTGTGCGAGGTTTTTGTTTTGGCTGAGAATCTGCAACTACCATGGAGTGCTCTCATTTTGTAAAGTACAGCTCTTTATGAATGCCCCAGCCTGCAAGCAAATGTGGTGGATGCTATTTACAAAATGTCGGGGAACCCATTTGGCTGTTATAGGTGCAAATAATCTATTTCAAATGCTCTTTTTGTAATGTTCCCTCTGCCTGGATGTGTATAACTGTATTACTCTGCAAGTTAAAAATAATTGTAATATTAAATTCATAAATAAAACTTTTTAAAAAAAACTGTTTAAAATTACTTTTTATACCTTCAGTTTATCATTTCAAATGTGCGCCTTTTCTTTTGCTAAAACTATGATAAACCATTCTAACTTTTTTCTGAAGGTTATAATACACAAATACCAAAGGATATTCAATACCTGGGCCAAATTCTGGCTGATGTTTGCACTGCAGCAGAAGATCTTCTGCCAAAAGCAGTGGTACTGTGCTCAGAGATCCTTGTTATGATAATCCTTACATGCACTTTCCCATGGATAGCCTCTTTCTGGAAGCAATAGGAATAATTTGCAAGGGGTCATAGCTCAATTTGCATGGAGCAGTCATTGTATAGTCAGGGAATCAAATATGCATATGCCCCTAAACATGCACATTGCATCCTCTCACCCTTTGGCTGTGTCTTGTTGCATCTCTGTGCACTATAAGTCACAGAGGACCTGCAGAGCTGTTCCTCACATTTTCCCGGAGGAAGAACTAGAGTGGTCAGCATTGTTCCACTGCACAGTGCTGCTGACTGTTTTTTTATTTACTGTGCCAGCCAGAATCTGTATCTAGGTTTGTGAAATGACAAATGCAACAAGATTAGTAGTTGAGGCTAAAACTCTTCTTTGACTTCTACTTCTGTGGCTGGTTTGAATAATGGACATTATTACACCTATAACTTTGAATTTTTCTGGCTTTTGTCAGTTTGTGTCTTGCTCTTCACATTATGCAGATCTAATGTTTGTATTGGGTGGAAATAAAGGCTGCAGTCGATTGTGCGTTAGTGTGTGTTTTATATACAAATGGTTGTTTTCTGGTTCCATCATATAAGTAGATTTTGAATAGCTTTTTGAGTAAAGCTATGAATCTTTATTATCCCAAAGTCTGAGATGTAGAGAACCAGGTGCAGATTGCCTCACTTACTAGCCATATTAATGTAATTGCAATGGCATTAGTCCAACTCCTACTTAGCTCTAGACTCCGTTCTCTTATCTTACTTCTGTGAGAGATCTAATTGCTATGATAAATGTAGGTATAAACATTTACACATAGAGTAGCATTTTTATTTTTATACTGTGGCCCAACTACAGTTTGCATTCATTATTTCAGTAACACTAATGGCACTCCAACCTGTTAAATAGAGCAGACATGCACAGTTAAATTCAAATGAGCATTTTGGGGTCTGATTTTTTTCAGTGCAGCCTTATTTTGGAATTATGTGTATTGGGGAGTACAAATACCTACATATGTGCTTTTCAGACACTAATAACTGCACTTTGGACAAATGGGATTTGTGTGTGTGCAAACTGTTTAGTTTCTGCAAGGGTTAGTGTTTTAGAAGTATGCAGATGTTTGCCTTTGCAACTGGTAACTGCTTCCTGAACCCTGTTTGTATGTATTTATTTGTATATAAAAATGATATACCTTGTATGTGCGAGCAGTAGAAAAGGTCAAATTCTGAATGTATATTTAACATATGAAAAATCTTAGGTACAAAGAACTGGATATAAACAAAGATTTTTCCAGTTAAGTCATGTTTTGTTTAATATTTCAAAATCAAAGCTATTCTGATTTATTTATTTATTTATTTGATGGAGAGTCTTTTAATTAATTTAAACAATTTCAAAACAATCTGAATCTATTTGCAAATATTGAATATCTTTTATTAATGTGATCTTTCATAATGAGGTGAGAAATGTGATCAGTAAGAGTTGCAGTTGCAACCTGGAAAAGACATTTTCTAATCTTTACTGGTATAATGTTATAGGTAAAATAAAATGTATAATCTGTTTAAACAGATGGTAAAAGAATGTTGAAATGAACACTTCTGGGGAATGATCAGGAACAATACAAAATACACTCTTAATGTAACAAAATAAGTAATTGTACAGTGTGTAATCTTTGCTACACAAAGTATACATTACCATGCATAGTTTAGCATATAAAAGAAGTTCTCCATATTGTCCATATGCCATCCACTCCCGTTGGTACTCTTACATGCATTCTGGACATGTCTCCAGTTGGAGATGTATTCATAAGCAGTAAGACACACAATTTATTACATATAGAAATTTCATCTTGACGCCAATTGTGCTTGTTATGGACTGTGAAGGATGTCACAATGGATTTATACAAAGAGGTCTCTTAATTTAACATTGCTGATGGCAAAGTATCAAATCCCCATTAACTGGAAACCTCTCCAAGCAATCAGGGACTGCTGATGTATCTAAAGGACATTAAAGCACTGGAGAATACGTGTTTAAAGAGCCAACAGTCTGCCCAACTTTGAGTGAAAAACTTTCATCGAGTGCAAAATACGGGACTTGGACCTAGAAATAAGTACATGGATGTGAAAGACTTGAGATTGTTAGCTCAGTGGCCACTACGAATGTACTTTTTTTTTTTTTTACTGCTTTGATTTCCAGTTTTTTCCCTTTACCTGTTTGTACCAATATTCCTGCCCTCATGGTTGTCATTTCTAGTCCTTCATCAAAATGAAAAAATCTTTGTAACCTTTAAAATGTGTATTTACAAAATTGTAAATGTGCTTCTGTCAGGGTTCCTTCCCCACTCTGAACTTTAGGGTACAGATGTAGGGACCCGCATGAAAGACCCACTAAGCTTATTTTTACCAGCTTAGGTTAAATTTTAATACTCTACCGCCACCAAGTGCTTTAATAAGAAACAAGGAAAGAACCATTTGGAGTTCCTCTTCCCCCAAAATATCCCCCCAAGCCCTTACACCCCTTTTTCCTGGGTAGGCTTGAGAAATATTCCCCAAACCCCTACACCCCTTTCCCTGGAAAGGCTTGGTAATCCCTTCACCAATAGTCCTGGTGAACACAGATCCAAACCCTGGGATCTTAAAACAATGAAAAATCAATTGTGTTCTTAAAAGAAGAATTTTATGAAAAGAAAAGGTAAAGTTCATCTCTGTAAAATCAGGATGGAAATAACTTTACGGGGTAATCAGATTCAAAGAGCCCAGAGGAACCCCTTCTAGCCTTAGGTTCAAAGTTACAGTAAACAGAGGTAAACCCTCTAGCAAAAGGAACATTTAGAAGTTGAGAAAACAAGGTAAAACTAACACGCCTTGCCTGGCTGTTACTTACAGGTTTGAAATATGAGAGACTTGTGCAGAAAGATTTGGAGAACATGGATTAATGTCCGGTCCCTCTTAGTCCCAACAGCAAACACACCCAAAAACAAAGAGCACAAACAAAAGCCTCCCCCAAGATTTGAAAGTATCTTGTCCCCTTATTGGTCCTTTGGGTCAGGTGTCAGCCAGGTTACCTGAGCTTCTTAACCCTTTACAGGTAAAAGGATTTTGGTGCCTCTGGCCAGGAGGGATTTTATAGAATTGTATACAGGAGGGTTGTTACCCTTCCCTTTATAGTTACGACAGCTTGTGTAATTTTAGTGACATGGGAGGAGGTGCATTGTAATACTAGTCATGACACCTGACTGGATAGAAAACATCACCTATGGAGGTTTTCAGCTATACAAAACTGTCAGCACTTATTAGGTATAGTATCTTCGGGACCTATGCTGATTACAAGTAATGTAGCCTCTAAGGTTCATAGGCCCAAAAGGCCATGTATGATACGTAGACTTTGGCTCAACCATTGAGTAGACACGGTGTAAAACAAAGGCTAAGAAAGTAGTAAATGTTTATTTTTGGTAGAAAACTAAGCTGTTTTGATTGGGAAAGGGATAAGATCTGTTGAACTACCAGTTGACAGGAGAAGGGCAAACATAAAATCATAGTGTTAGAAGGGACCGCATGGGTCATCTAGTCTAACCCTCTGCCAAGATGCAGGATTTGTTGTGTCTAAACCATCCAAGAGACATGGTTATCCAGCCTCCTTTTGAAAATCTCCTGGGAAGGTGCTTCCACAATCTCTCTAGGCAGTCTGTTTCATTGTCCTACTGTTCTTACAATTAAGCTTTTCCTGAGATTTAATCTAGGGCTGTCATTTAATCACAATTAACTCACGTTTATTAATTCAAAAAAAATTAATCGTGATTAATCGCACTGTTAAACAATAGAATACCAATTGAAATTTATTAAATATTTTTGGATGTTTTCAACATTTTCAAATAGATTGATTTCAATTACAGCACAATTTTTAAACAATTGTTTAACAGGGCAATTAATCACAGTTAATTTTTTTAATCGGGCAATTAATTTTTTAAATTGCTTGATAGTCCTAATTTAATCTAAATATGCTATGCTGTAATTTGAACCCATTGCCTCTTGTCCTGCCCTCTGTGATAAGAGAACAACTTTTCTCCATCTTTTTTTATGGCAGCCTTACAAGTATTTGAAGACCATTATCATAACCCCTCCCTCAATCTCCTCTTTTCCAAACTAAACATACCCAGTTCCTTCAGACTTTGTTCATATGGCTTGCATTCCATCCCTTTGATCATCTTTTTAGAATGTAGAAAAGTGAACAAAATGATGAATTTTAAAATATATATTCATGTAGGCAAACACTGAATCTTTTGTGACATGTCACGTGATGCAATAAATATGGATACAATATAAGAGATTCTACCAGACTTACATTAATCCCATTGATTTCAATATGACTGTTTGTAAAGTTAAGATGCAACTCAGAGGAAGTGACAGACTCCCGCCTGAAATATTTATTCTTGTCTACAGATAAACACCACCTAAAGGAAAATGCAGCAAAAAGGTTTGCAGAGGATAAGATTTAACAAAGTATTAGAGAAGGGTTGCAAAAGTACTAACGGACTGTAGTTCTTAAAAAATGGCTGCCGTTTTTATAGGTGAAAAGTCTAGACCGGGGTTCTCAAACTGGGGGTGGTGACCCCTCATGGGGCGTTCTGAGGTTATTACGTGCAGATTGTGAGTACATGCACAAAACTGACAGCGAGTACTATAAAATATATAATTCTAGCATTTTTGGAAAATTACACACACCTTTCTGTCGTAATGTAGTGTATTTACTTCAAAAAGTATATGTAAATGTATAATGCAGTGATTGTTGTTCCTAAACAAAACATAGATTTGTTTTATCACCATTTTAGGGAAATTGAACTCTGGCGATTGTAGTATTACGTATGCAGGTTTGTTGTCTTTAGATTAAAAAGGCGGAACTGAGACAACCTTACAGGGCTTGATTGTTGCACAGCTGAAGGAGCATTAAATCTCAGACCAATCAGAACACAGATCAGCACACACAAAAATGATGATTTAACAGTCAGACACACAGGCACGGGCAGTGCTAGCAGGGGACTTGTGGGGGCCATAGCCACCCCTCCCTGCACAAAGGTCAAATCTTACACAAGTAAGGGTGGCATGGTATGGCATTGCCACCCTTACTCCTGCAATTCTGCACTGCTGCTGGTGGCAGTGCTGCCTTCAGAACTGGGCGCCTGGCCAGCCGACGCCGCTCTCTGAGCACCGAGCTCAGCAGCAGTGCAGACATAAAGTTGGCAATGGGGAGCTAAGTCTGCTGTGAAAATTGATGTTGACAAAGTTTCTTTGCCTTCCCCCACCTCCCTCAGTATTAAACTGTTGTAACTGTTGGAAGAAAAACCTTTTCTGCTTATAACAATTATTTAATAAAAATGTTTTAATCTTAATTTAAAAGTAGTGAGAAAATAAATTCATTGTAAACAATAGGGTTATACATTTAGCATTTAAAATAGTGTAAAATATTTTAAAAGGTGTGTTTAATTTATAACGCGGGAGGGAGTCACTCAGAGGCTTGCTGTCTGAAAGGAGTTGTCAATTCAAAAAGTCTGAGAACCACTGGTCTAGACATTCATTTTTAGGTCTAAAAAAAATCACAGGTGACAAGATAGTTTAAAACCAAAAATACTGATCTGCTTCTTGGAGCTGTACATTGTGCTGTATCTTTTTGGATTTCTGAAGTACATGAAAGCCATGGGTGGTAGGTTTTCTTTTCTCTTTTGTATGAAGGCAAAAAAACCAATGTGAAAGGTCCCAAAAACCTGTTTCATTAACGATCCATATAGTTCTTCTTTGTGTAGTGTCCCTATAGGTGCTCCACTTTAGGTGCACATGTGCCTCTTGAGCCCTTAGTCGGAAATTTCTAGCTAGCACTGTCTGACCTATGCACGTGCCCTCTGCCTCCTCATGGGATACACTGAGGCTACATAGGGGTGTGCGGATCATTTTTTTTCTCTCCAAGAGACTTGTCTTCTGGCAGGGTTTGCCAGGCTTCCAATGCTGCCTCTCTTGCCAGGAGGCTATACCAGTAAGTGACAGGCACTACAAGTGTGTCTATTGCCTCTAGGAGTCCACATTTCCCAGAAATGTTCCTTCCGTTTGGCCCTTAAGCCCAAGGGTAGGAAGAACAGGCAGATAAAGCTCAGACTTGGCTATGGAATGCTTCCTACAACTGCCCTCTGACCCATGACAGAAGACCTGTCCCCAGACAGATCCAGTGCCCTGTCAACCTCAGGGCATGCTTCCCCTAGAAAAAGAAGCCTGGAGCCTGCTGGGAAGGCTCCCAGAAAGAGGAGCGCAGAATCTCACTATAAGGAGCCAGCTCCAAAAAAGACCAAGTCCCTGTCAAGGTCCTTGTTCTCTGAGGGTACCATTGAGGCCAAGGACTCTTCCTTTCATACTGGCAGGCCTGCAAAGCCCCAGAGCTCTAAGGAGAGGAAGCTCACCTCCAATAAGGCACCTATTGGCTTCTTCAGTAAGGAGGGTAAACATAGGCTACCATGGAGTTTGGCCCTGCCATTGGCATCCCATTGAGCCATTGGTGCTGTCACATGCCTTAACCCAGTCTTCAGTATTGATGCAAGCAGCTTAGCCGGCGGTATGTGTGCAGGGAGAATCTGTGCAAATGGTTCCCTTGGTACTGAGCAATCATTGGCACCTGCCATCTACAATGCCTGCAGTACACCCATCACTATTGGTACCATCGGCTCTAGCTACAGCAATCTCTGCTATGGCAGTGGTACTGTGCAGATAGTGCACCCTGTGCAGTAACCGTAATTCTTCAAGATGCCCTTATATAGCCTTGGCGTCTGGCACAAGGAGGCATAGGGCATGCGAGTGGGCCGAATGAATGCTGCTGGAAATCTCCGATTTAGGACTCAAGAGACACATGCACATCTGAAGTGGAGCACCCATAGAGAGAGACATGTCAAAGAAATACAGTTACTGTGCAGGATGAGTAATGTTTCCTTTACACTTTCACCTTTTTTCCAGTATACTAAATTGGAGGAAAGCTGTTCAAGTGCAAAGCTATTTATGGGGGAAATATCTCTTGATGAGTTTGAAATTGATTGGTTTGGTGGCCAACAATCTCATGGAGAATGCCTTGATCCCTTCCAGATAGGTCTGAGACCTCCCTTTGTTTTGGGGATTAGAGAATAATAGAAGTAAACCCCCTGCCCTCTGTATAACTGAGGAACACCCTCTATGGCTCCCAGCAGGAGGAGACATTGCACCTCCTGAAGGAGAACCTCCTTGTGAGAGTGGTCCCTGAGGAGGGATGTGAAAGGAAGGTAGGAAGGGGGGATAGAAATAAATTGAATGGTGTATCCAAATACCACTGTGCTTAGGACCCACTAGTCTGAAGTGATGTGGGAAAAACGTCCAAGCACAGTGGATGACCTGAAACAATTTCAGGAACTCTTTTTAAAAGATAAGCTGCCAGCCAAGACATCCCCGTAGAAGAGGTGCATGAAAACTAGCACAGGCCACTGCAAATCTTAGACATCCACTACCTCCAAAATTGCTCTACCAATCAATGATGCCATAATGGAACCGACAGAGAATATCTGGCAGACCCCCGCCTCGATACCACCTACCAGCAAATGAGTGGACAGAAAGTACTTCATCCAGGCTAAGGGGATGGACTTTCTCTTCTCTCATCCACATCCCAGTTTCCTAGTTGTGGAAGCCACCAATCATCGCAGGAAACAACTTCAATTCTGGTCCACTTCACAAGACAAAGAACACAAATGTTTAGACGTTCTCGGTAGAAAGGTATACTCATCAGCTACACTCCAATTCAGGGTAGACAATTACTCCGCCCTTCTAGCCAAGTACAATTTCGATAACTATAGTAAGCCACAAGAATTTCTCAAGGCCTTTCCAGAGGAAAAACGCCCCCAACTCAACACTATTATGATGGAGGGGCAACTAATTGCCCATGCAATCCTACAGGCTTCAGTGGACATAGCGGACACTGCTGCAAGAACGCCAGCCACAGCTGCCATAATGCACAGGGCCTCGTGGCTCCAGTTGTCCAGGATCCCGAAGGAGCTCCAACTCAACATGGAGGATCTACCTTTCGATTGGGAGAAACTTTTCTCCACAAAAACTGGAAATGTTCTTCACTCAATGAAGGACTCTCAGGCCACTCTATGTATGTTAGGCATCTACACGCCACCAAACAAATGATGTTGGTATCAACCATACCAAAAGGGCAGAGACACCTCTTTCCATCACCCACAGCAACATCACTTTGTCCAGAACAGAAATAAGCAACACTCACAAAGATGTAGGGTCCCCCAAAATCAGTCCTCATCTTCACAGCCATCTACTAACAAGCCACAGTTTTGAAGTCTTGCTCAAGGGCATGAATGACTTCCCCTACAATAGAGCACTGTTAGATACTCATACCTAATCTTTTGGTCATTGCCTGTGCCCATTCAACCATGCCTGGGCAGCAATAACAACAGACCAATGGGTGCTGGCGATTATAAGATCAGGTTTTGCCATCCCTTTCCTCCCCCTACCCCCTTCACTGTCCCTCTTCAGGGACCCCTCTCATGAGCACCAGGAAGTGAACCATCTTCTACAGTTGGGTGCCATGGAACAAGTTCCAACTCAATACAAGGGGAAGGGTTTTCACTCCCATTGTTTTCTCACCAAAAAGAAATATGGTGGATGGAGACCCATCTTAGACCTTCGGAAGCTCAACAAGTTTGTGAGGAATCACAGGTTCAAAATGGTCACACTTGCCACTATCATCTCAGCGCCAGACAAGGGGGACTAGTTTTTAGCCCTCGACCTCCAAGATGCTTATTTTCATATTACCATGCATCCGGCTCACAGACGAGTTCTAAGATTCACAGTGGGCCTCAGTCACTATCCACACAGCGTACTACCTTTTGGCCTTTTCACCGCCCCTTGAGTTTTTTCCAAAACCCTCGTGGTAGTGGCAGCCCACTTATGAAGAAAAGGAGTGATGATCTTCCCGTACCTGGACAAATGTCTACTTAAAGGTACAACTCAGGAAGAAGCAACAAACATGGTGCAGACCATCATCGAGCTGTTCCAGTCACTGGGATTACAAATAAACTTACAGAAACGTACACTGATCCCAGATCAATGACTGGAATTCATCGGCGCCTACCTCAGTTCCATACAGGCCAGAGCCCTGTTGCCCGATCACAGGCCAGAACAATAATCAATCTCATCTCGACATCACCGGCAGCCCTCAAACATCTGCCAGAACCTACCTACAATTATTAGGTCATATGGCGGCTATGACATTCGCCATGAGACACACGAGACTGCATAAGCATTGTCTACAGGGCTGGCTGAGCACAGTATATGCTCCCAGCAAACAGTCTAAGGGTATGGCTACACTTACGGTTTGCAGCGCTGGTCATCCAGCTGTGTAGGAGCAGCGCTGGTGTGTGGCCACACTCACAGCTACCAGCGCTGGTGTGTGGCCACATTTGCAGCATTAGCAGCGCTGTTGGGAGTGATGCATTATGGGCAGCTATCCCAGCATTCAAGTGGCCGCAACGTGCTTTTCAAAAGAGGGGGGGTGGAGTGGGGTCTAGTGTGACAGGGAGCGGGGGGAGAGAGAGAGTGGATTTTTGGAGCCAATACTGTGTGTTTAGCTTCCTGCCTTGAAAAATCAGAATATTTTTCCGACCCCTTAGTCTTAACTCTTAATTGCAAACAGCCTGCAGCCAACACGACTCCCCGCTGTTTCATTCGCTCCCTGCCTGCCTCTCATTTGATTGTTTACAGCCAGGTACAGATGATCACAGCAAACAGGAGCTCTGTTTGTTTTTTAGATAAGCAGCAACGGCAACGGAGCTCCGCGGAGCTCGTTCACAACAAAACAAAGAGAGGCTGCATAACAAAACAAAGAGAGTAATTTATAAAAGCATTCTGGGATACATCCTTATACCCTGGAGGCCAAACACAGTGCTGGTGTGTGGCCACACTTGATGACCAGCGCTGCAGCACCAGCGCTGCAATCCTTATTCCCCATGCTGAGTGAGGGGTACGGCCAGCGCTGCAGCCAGGGAGTTGCAGCGCTGGAAGTGCCCTGCAGGTGTGGCCACTTACTAATTGCAGCGCTGGTGGAGGCTTTCCAGCGCTGCAAATCGCCAATGTAGCCATACCCTAAGCAAAATGGTGACAGTACCCCCAAAAGTTGTTTCATTCACCATTGTAGGGATACAATCAGAAAACATCTGCACAGGGATCCCCTTCCAACAGGATCCACCATCACTAATAATCACAACCAATGCATCGTTGATAGGCTGGGTTGCTCACTTGGATCAGCACACCCTACAAGGCAAGTGGTCAGTGATGGAAACTCTGCTCCACATCAATCTCCTGGAGCTCTGAGCGGTATACAATGCATGCAGGCACTTCCCCCGATCATACGAAATGAATCAATCCACATACTGACCGACAACATAGCATGCATGTTCTATATCAATTACCAAGGAGGAACTCACTCCCATTCACTCTGCACCAAGGCATGAAATTGTGCAACTAGTGCATTCACCACACCGTAACCATCTTGGCATCTTACCTCCTGGGGTGCCAGAATATGACAGCAGACATGCTAAGTAGATATTTCTCCCAGGAGCACAAATGGGAAATACATGACAGTGTCCTCCAAACGATATTCCAGGAATGGGGCTTTCCATCAGTAGACTTGTTTGTGTCAGCAACAAACCATAAGTGCCCAATTTTCTGTTCCATGGTGGGACTAGCACCCCAATCCCCAGGGGATACCTTCCTCATCACGTGGGACACAGCACTCATGTACGCATTTCCACCAATACCTCTAATCCCACACGTCATTCACAAGATACAGACCGACAGGGCCCATATCATACTGATCATTCCAATGTGGCCCAGACAGACTTAGTTCCCTTACCTGATGCGCTTAGCAGTGTGCGCTCCATGAGCTCTCCCCTTACGGGTGGATCTCCTCTCACAGAACTAAGGCCAGACTCTCCACCCAAATCCGGAGAAACTTCACCTCAATGCATGGCTCCTACATGGTTCCAACGTGATGAATTTGCCTGTTCAGAAAGAGTGGCATTCATACTAGACTACATACTGGTATGATGGGTTGCCCCCCTCCCCCAGGTGCCACCTGATGTGTTGCAGTCCCACTGAGCCCGCCTGTCCCACCAGCCTGGGTTCCCCTTACTCTGTGCTGTTATGACAGGCTCTCAAGCCCCCCTTCCAGCATACACAGAGGTAGGGACACACCCAGCTGTAGAATCACAGAGTCTGCCATCAGCTCTGTGTGGGAGGACTCAGCTCGGGGATTGCCCAGCATTCCTGTGCACACATCCTCTCTAGTGTAAATGCAAAATTATATTGTCTTGCATTGTATTGAGATCTATACAGCATAAGCTTATGAAATTCGCCTCCTCCATCAATGTGGAGGAAGATATGCAAACCTTCTCCCCCCCCCAACCATTATGAATTGCACAGACTCGGTTTATTAACTACGAAAGGTAAATTTTAAGTGATTATAAGGGATAGCAAACAGAACAAAGCAGATTACTGAGCAAATAAAACAAAACATGCAAACTAGGCTTAATATATTAAAGAAATTACTATTTGTAGCCAATTTCTCACCCTAAATGTTGTTTTATGCAGGTTGCAGAGTTTCTTGAAGGTAAACTGCACTGCTTGCAGCTTACATCTCCAGGTATCCCCTTCACAGGCTGACCTTTCTCGCCTAAGTTTAACCCCAGACTCCCCCAGTTTAGTTCCTTTGTTTCTTCAAGTGTTTTCAGCAGTTTTCCTTCTTGGGTGGGGAGGCAGTGGAGAAGAGCCAAGATTAACTCACTCCCCAGCCTTAAATAGGATTTGCATATGGCAGGAATCCTTTGTTTCCCAGTTTGAACCCCCAACCCCTTACTATGGAAAAATACCAGCGTTTCAAGATGGTATCTGTACCAGGTGACATGATCACCTGACCCGGCAGTGTCAAAGCAGCCAAGGAAACTTCTCAGGAAGGAGATTAGTATCTTCAAAGTCCTATTGTCCTTCCTAATGGCTCATCCAGGCTGTTTGCATACTGTCTGGTGGGTGTTTCCCCAGGTACACCTAGCGGCTGTTACAGCCTTTCACCACAAGGTGGAGGGAATGTCAGTCTTTGTTCACCCAACCACTAGATGCTTCCTTTTTGGTATACAGAACATGTACCCGAAAGTCCGACAACTTATACCCCCATGGGATTTGAATCTTGTATTCAAATGCCTCACCAGAGCACCTTTTTAACCATTGGCAACTTGTTCACTCCTTCATATCTCTGTGAAAGTCGAGTTTTTAGTAGCGATCACCTCAGTTAGATAAGTCAGCGAAATCAAGGCACTTATAGCCGAGCCCTCTTACACTGTGCTCACTAAAGACATGGATGGCTTTCAAGAATCCCTGGGAGATCAATGCTGATTCAGGGAGACTCCAGGCCAATCCTGGAGGGTTGGCAATCCTATATGCAGGCTGCCACATGGGCATCATGGCACACCTTTCCAAAACACTATGCCATCACTCAGTGCTCTATGTCAGATGCTATACTAGGCCTTACTGTGCTCTCAGCCGCAACACATACAACTCCGAAGTCCCTACTGTCCACATTAGGGCACTGCTCTACAGACACCTAGAGTGGAGCACCCACAGGGACACTACTCGAAGAAGCTACTCATCTTGTGCAGAAATGATGGTTCTTCGAGAGTGCACCACTACTCAACCTCCTCTCCTCTGCTTCAGAGTGCGTTCATTGAGCTCTGCGGTACAGAAGGAACTGAAGGGTCAGGTCATGTGCGCTACATGAGGTGCCAACAGCACCGCAAGATGACTACTGTGCATGCGCACCCCGACTTAGCACTGCTACTGACAATCTCTGATCTGCAGTGCAGGGACACCCCAACACCTAAAGTGTTCCCCCTGTGGCTGCTTCCCATCTTGAAGAATCGTCGTCACTGTGGAAGGTGAATAACTTCTCACCACAATCTACCCTCATCCACCATCATGAGAAATTCATCTCATGTCATCTGGCATCTGTTTTTTAAATTTTAATGTACTCTGACAGAGGCTAAAGTCAGTGCCCAGCAATGCCTGCTGGTTAGCAATCCTGAGCTGTAGGCCAGAGTCAGAGAAAGCTTTCTGCCAAATGTATAGTATGTTTTAGCGTCCTTTGATTTCAGGTTAAATGCCTGTTACTCCTGATGTTTTCTTTCATTGGCAACTGAGACCACCAGTGACGGTGTAGGGCAATGGGTGTAAAAATGCTCAACCCCTGAGAGAGTAGACAATACCTATGCTCAACCTGCTTTGATGTGGGGGGAAGGGAGGACAGTGCTTGCCACTTTATTTTGGTGTGCTCCAGGATAGCTTCATTAATTGCTGCACTACCCAAGAAGATCCTACAGCAGTTGAAATGTCAATCAGCCTGTCAGATGACTCCTGAACCTCTTCTACTGGATATCCAAGGCAGAAGCCACCCTCTTTCAAAGGTCCTGATGGGCCCTGTATTCATCAGGCTGGAGTGAGGAATCTTCTGACACCAGTGCCTCGCCAGGTGAAGAAGAGCATGAAGCCAAAATGGCTACGGTGGAGCTGTTACCTGGGATTTTCAGAACCCAAAGCAGTGGCAACTAAACTGTTTCTCTCCAGGTGGTGTCAGGAATAAATCAATGGGAACACAGTGCTTCCATTTCATAAATGATTGATACAAGCAAGCATGCTCTTATCTAAAACACACACACAGAGGCAACAAGTTTAGGACATCCCAGATATAGTTACTGTCTGAGATGATTTCGAGTGATCACCAGCCAGGCTTCCAGAGCCCTCTTTCCATCCAGCTGATGAGGAGTTAAGATGTCAGCTCCTTTGGACTGCTCCGAGGTATTTACTTTTACCTAATCTTGTATAGCTAACTCTAACAAAGCACATAACCTATAGTGACTCCTAGTGGGTCAGCATAATAACCTCTCCTGGGTCACCAATTCTTCTAATTTCAACAAACTGTTTATTATCTCAAAACATTTCTAGTATTTGTAGCCAAAACAACAACATGTCAGGGGCATCGAAAACCAAGGTTGCTATTCACTCACTCTTCCATAATTCTCTATCCCATCCTTCCATTCTGATTAGCAAACTGCAAGCATGCAGCTGTCTGACCTTGCCTCACAAAGGCCTAAGATTATTTCTAGCTCTGTGGTATTTGGTTTCCAGCTGGCAGTGGCTGAATATACAAAATTGCTGACTGCAGTACTGTCAAGTTCTGGGGTAAATACAGGAATGTCAAATTCTGGGGTAACAGAGTCACTTCCAAGGGGAGCAACCTGAGCAACATCCTTTTGTTCAATACCAATCCACCTACGGTTGGAAGCTCCAAGTCCCAGATGTCAAAAAGTGTGGGAAACAAAGTATCTGTAAGAAATTTTCCAATCACTGACCAAGAGGATCAATGAAACTGTCTCTTTTGAGATACATTTACATTTGGACTCAATAGATTTAATCAGTACAGAAGTTATTCCTTCATTACCTGTGGAGAATTATTTCCTGGTTAGATTATGGACAGTGGCTTTACAGGTCTGTTGCATTTAATATGGGTGCCAAGATTTTTGAGTCAAAACATTTATTGTTCATGCTCAGTTTTTCCTAACCAAAAATAGCTTCATCATTCTCATCCCATGAGGGGCCCTAACTCACCCTCTCGGTGGGTTGATGTGATAACTACTAAGCTACCTTAATTGATAGATACATCAGAGAACATGTTACTAAGGGTTCAAATGGGGGCCCAGTGAGGCAGTGCAGTACTAATTTCAAATCCCAAGGTTGGGTAGGTAAATGTTTCTGATACCCTTAAGGAAACATTTGGTGATTGGATGGGCAAATATCAATATCCTGTTGATCTTATGGTGAAAGTGGTAATAGCTGCAACATGTACTTTGATTGAGCTAATGGATAATTTAGATGTCTTTAGCCCCAGTATATATACCAATAGCAAGTGCAGGGGGACAGAAATAGCCCTAGATTGATTGTTTATTTTGACACCATATATTGAATCTCTTCCATTCGTGCAGGTAAGGTATTACGCATGGCTGTCCCTCTGCTGTTTAGTAACGTGTCTTTCACCTGTTCCAAGCAGGTTAGTTCATCATGATGGAACCATGTAGGAGCCATTCTCTCAGGTGAACCCTCTCCAGGTTCAAAAGAGTGTGTGGTGAACATAGTACCATCCACAACAGATATGAGTACCAATTCTGTCTGGGCCATGTTGGGGCTACCAAGATGACTTTGGCCTTCTTAGTTCGTATTTTGTGTATAACCCTCAATAGCAAGGGAATTAGGGGAAACATGAATAGGAGGAAAGCATCCCCCAAAGATTGGGGCCCCAACCCTGCTCTTGAACACAATTGAGAGCATTTGTAGTTCTGGGATGTCGCAATGAGGTCGATAGATGGGTGACCCTAGTATTTGAATATGTTCTATAGGACCATGTTTTTTAGTTCCCACTTGTGATTCTGAGAGAATTCTCTGCTCAGCATATCCACTGTAGTGTTTTGACAAACTGGGAGGTACGAGGCTGAGATGCTGACAGTGTGCTAGATCCATCAGTTCCATAGTTTCATGGCTTTGGTACATAGGGAGTGCAACCTTGCCCCTCCCTGCCCATTTATATAAAATACACAGGCAATGTGGTCTGTCATTACCCATATAGTCTCATTCCTGATCAATGGCAGGAAGTGCAAGCATGCATTGCAAATTGCACACAGTTAGGAAGATTTATATGTAACAGTGTCTCGGAGGGAGACTACCTGCCCTGAATTGTGTGGTGTTGTAGATGGGCTCCCCAGCCTATCAGGGAGGCATCAGCTGTGAGAATCATTAAAGGTGGAGTCTGTGTGAAATGGACTCCCACACACACATTGTGAGGTTTGTCCACCCATGTAGAGAGTCTTTGACTTTGAGTGGCATTGTGACGCGTCTGTTCAGTCTGTGTTTGTGTGGTATGTAGACGGTTCTTAGCCAACCCTGAAGGCAGCACATGTGAAGACGCATATGTCATACCACGAATGTGGTGGCTTCCATATGGCCTAGTAGTTGGAGGCAGGTCCACGTCGATATGTATGGATTGTTCAGTACCGAGGAGATCAGCTTGATTATAGTGATGAATCTGTTCGGTGGTAGTGAAGCTTTGGCCTCCAGAGAGTTGAGATGGGCCTCTGATGAAGTCCAATTTCTGTATGAGTGGTAGAGTTGATTTTTGTATATTTAGTTGTAATTCTAGTCGCAAAAAGAGGGTGATTGTCCTGTGAGTAACATTGAGGGCGAGAGCTTTTAGTAGACAATCGTCCAGATGGGGGATGACTCTTGTATCCCTCAGGTAGGAGATCCCCTTGCTAGCGGAGATGCACTGCCACTACAGCAAGAATTTTGGACAACACCCACAATGCTGTTAAAAGACCAAAAGGTAGAACTTTGTATTGGTAATGTTCTCTTCCCAGGATAAATCTGAGGAACCTCTTGTGAGTGGGATGTATGGTATGTGAAAATAGGCGTCTTGGATGTCAAGGGCTGAGAACTACTCCCCCTGTTCCAGTGCTGATATATTGTTGCTAGTATGGCCATCCAGAATTGTTGGATTCTTATGAATTTGTTAAGTTTCCTGATGTCTAGAATAGGCCTCCATTGTCCATTCTCTTTCTGGTTTAAGAAGTAGTGGGAGTAAAAACCCTTGTCTCTGTGTCGCGGTGGTACCTGTTCCACGGCACCCAGATGTAGAAGGTGGTTCACCTCTTGGCATACAAGGGGCAGGGAGGGAGAGTGAGTAGGGGGGATGGAGGTAAATAGTATCGAGTAGTCTGTGTTGATTATTTCTAGGACCCATTTGTCCAAGGTGATGGAGTGTCATGCTGAATAGAAAGGGCTCAAATGGTATACAAAATGGAGGATAGTTGGTGATGATGTCAGCATTGATGGATGGGGAAGGTCGCTCAGGCCCTCAACCAAAAACTCAAAATTATTGTTTCACAGAGGATGGTTGGGACACTGATAATTGAGGTGGAGGTGGTCAACACCTTGGCGGTCCCTGTCTCTGCTGTTGTGTATCATAGTGTCTCTGTTGTTGTACCTATGGGGTGGATCTTGTGCGCTGGGAGGGATAATATTTACCCTGTTTTCTTCTGGTTGCAGGTGTGTATATCCCCAAGGTGCAGAGAGTTGCCTGAGAATCCTTCAGGCTATGAAGGACTTAATCTGTTTTTGAGGCAAACAGGTTCTGGCCATCAAAGGGGAGATCCCCCACTGTGGACTGTACTTCCCTGGGGAAACTAGACAAGTGGAGCCACGCCATTAGGCGCATAACTATACTGGTGGCCGTAGAGCATGCTGCCATGTCTGATGCATTTAGGGATGCCTGTAAGGTGGCTCTAGCTAGAAAATTGCCCTTGGCTATGATGGCTTTGAATTGGTCCCTTTTGTCTTCCGGGATGTAATCAATAAAATCTGTGAGTTTGGAGTAGTTTATGTGCAGGGGTGGCTCTAGACCCCAGCGCGCCAAGCAGGCGCTTGGGGCGGCCGTTTCCCGGGGGGGCGGCATTTGGCTCCGGTTGAGCTCCCGCCGGCATGCCTGCGGCAGGTCCACCGGAGCCCGGGACGAGCGGACCTGCCGCAGGCATGACTGCGGCGGGTCCCGTCTTCCCGCGGCTCCGGTTGAGCTCCCGCAGGCATGACTGCGGCAGGTCCGCTCGTTCCGGGCTCCGGTGGACCTGCCGCAAGCATGCCTGCGGGAGCTCAACCGGAGCCGCGGGAAGAGGGGACCCGCCGCGGGACCGGGGAAGGGCGGCGCAGCGCTCCGCGCTGCTTGGGGCAGCGTCATTTCTAGAGCCGCCCCTGTTTATGTGGCCATATTTATCCATCAATGCAGCATGGTTGGCAATCTGAAATTGTAGAGTGGCTGATGAGTAGGCCTTGTGGCCAAAAAGATCTAGTCGTTTCCACTCCTTGTCATATGGGGTAGATTTAAATTGGTGTTGTCTACCATGCTGGTGTCTGTGTCAATGATTATAGAATTTGGCGTGGGGTGAGAAAATAAAAAGTCCATCCCTTTTGAGAGGACATAATACTTTTTTATCCACTCTCTTCCAAGTTGGTGGTACTTTTACTGGTGTCTGCCATATCATAGAATCACAGAATATCAGGGTTGGAAGGGACCTCAGGAGGTCATCTACTCCAACCACCTGCTCAAAGCAGGACCTAATCCCCAACTAAATCATCCCAACCAGGATTTTGTCAAGCCTAACCTCAAAAACCTCTAAGGAAGGAGATTCCACCACTTCCATAGGTAACCCATTCCAGTGCTTCACCACCCTCCTAGTGAAAGTTTTTCCCAATATCCAACCTAAACCTCCCCTACTGCAACTTGAGACCATTACTCTTTTTTCTGTCATCTGCTACCACTGAGAACAGTCTAGATCCATCCTCTTTGGAAACCCCTTTCAGGTAGTTGAAAGCAGCTATCAAATTCCCCCCTCATTCTTCTCTTCTGCACACCAAATAATCTCAGTTCCCTCAGCTTCTCCTCATAAATCATGTACTCCAGCCCCCTAATCATTTTTGTTGCCCTCCGCTGGACTTTTTCCAATTTTTCCACATCCTTCTTGTAGTGAGGGGCCCAAAACTAGACACAGTACTCCAGATGAGGCCTCACCAATGTTGAATAGAGGGGAATGATCATGTCCCTCGAATTGCTGGCAATGCTCCTACTTATATAGCCCAAAATGCCGTTAGCCTTCTTGGCAACAAGGGCACACTGTTGACTCATATCCAGCTTCTTGTCCACTGTAGCCCCTAGGTCCTTTTCTGTAGAACTGCTGACTAGCCACTCGGTCCCTAGTCTGTAGCATATCTTTTTGTCTGTCTCCAAAGTGCTTGTTTTATTGGAAATAGTATTTTTGATGCTGATGAGGTTTTCAGAAAGTCCAGTAACTTATGTTGGAACTCTGGGACCACCTCTAGAGGGATCTCCAGGGAGTCTTCAGGAGCTCTTCAAGAGAGTTGCAAATGTTTGAAGTCAGCAGCAGCTGTGAGTGGTGGAGGCATTATAGCCTCGTCTGGGGAAGAGGAGGAAATGTTGGCTGTTGGTGTCGTGTCTTGTTCCAGGGCCATTTCCTGTTCCTCAAAATTTTCCTCAGGGTGCTCTGATGGTGCAGCTGATGAGGGTGCTGGGGGAAATCTAAACCTCTCTTATAGGAATTTGGGGGCCTGCAGTATTGTCTCCTGTATACTGCCCAAGGGTCACAATAAAGCCATTGAATGGGATATAGCATAGAGGTCTGGGTATCAATCCTGTGATGAGGTTTAGGCTGTACAGGTGGTCCTAAGGTTGCAGTCATTTCTTTGGGAGAGGAGGGTGTGATGAAAAAACACCCTCTTCCTCCTCGTTATCTTGCTTCTTGCTAGAAAATAGAGGGGCCAGCAGTGAAACAGGTTGACATGGTACCATGAGTGCCAGAGATACATCAGTACCGAAGAGTGGAGATTCAGGCACAATGAGACAAGTAAGTCCTTGTGCTGCAGGAAATGTCACGGTGCCAACGCTTTCGGCGCTGAAGTGGTTGGTGCCAAAGATGTAGTGTCGGGCCTCAGTGCCAATATCTGAGTGCTGTGCACTATTGGAGAAGGTGGTGTTGCCACAGCCTGCAGGGAGCATCTCTATGTCATGTCTTTGAGCAGTTCCATTGGCACCGTAGCAGAGGAGGTGGGCTTTTGTTTTCCTCTCGACTCTGGGCCTGCCCCCTTGGGGTCATTGGCTGTCACTGTACACATGGTACCAGAGGATCCTGGTGCCTCATCTGTACTCAGCTGTGGTGCGGTCGGTACAGAGGACACAGAGTGAGCCAGAGACCATTTATTTTTCCATGTCTCTTTCAGGGAAGAAGTTGATGTTCTTTTGCTCACTGCCTTTTTGGAGGAATGAGCCTTCCACTGTGAAGAGGATGAAGTGTCTGGAGATCATTGTCCAGAGGGGGTCTGGTGGCCAGGATCAAATGCTGGGTGCAGAGACTTCTACATAAATATACTGATCTCTGTTCTTCCTGGCCCGAGCCTTTAGATTACTGCAATGAGACCACTTTTGTGGAATGTGTGGCTGATCTAAGCATTGGACGCACTGAGAGTGACCATCTGATACCGGTACAGCCTCCTGGCAGGAAAGCCAGCACTTGAAACCTGGTGAACTGGGCATGACTTGAACTATGGTGGTTCAGCCATGAGGATGAACACAAACTATTCGAAAGGGTAAGAAAATATATGATTTTTTAATGAGAAAATAAACAGGGAAGAAAAGGATAAGTAAAGCAAACTGGTATACTAAAACTACTCTAAAAAACTATTCTAAACACTAAATAAGGCAATGGGTTTTCACACTGCTGGGAGCTCCGTCTCAGGCCAAGGGTGCTTGAGAAGGAACTGAGGAAGGGTCTGGTCATGTGCACTAGATAGACACTGACAATGGTGTGAGATGGAGACAGCGTGTGCGTTACCCAGACAAGCACTGCTGCCGAAATTCTCCGATCAAGGGTGCAGGGACACACGTTCACCAGGGACGCTCCTTGGAGAAGAATCTGTAGTTTTTACTGCAATGTAGCTAGGCCAGATCAACTGGAGAGGGGCGGGATAGTATACTGTTGACCTCCCGTAGTTATGTTGTGGTAAAAACTACCTGCACCTTGTCTCCACTAGGATTTTACACCAGGATGGCTAATATGCATTAGTTATTTTGCTGTAAAAAAAAAAAATCACATTTTTTTGACAGTGAAAGACATGGTAAATTCTAGGCTCTATATTAAGAATTTTAAAAACTGCCTTTTTCCTGGGGTGGACAAGCTCTATAGTGGGTGATTTCTCCCCAAAATGCTAGTGCAGAGAGGCCTTTTAAGTGGAGTCCACTGAAATGTATTGAAGCAACTTTCAGTCCACATTAGTGTAAGCAAAATTTCACTAACAAAGTTTGCTATAAGTGGGTTCCATTAAATTGGAGAAGCCTCAGAACATTTGGGTGGTGTTAGGGAAAGCATGGCTATATGGCATTCAAAGATTATGGTATAGACAGCGTTTGACATCTATCCTGTAGCATTCTACATTACACTATCTATATTCTACAATCTCTAACTTCAGACTACACAAGAATTCAAGAATGAAATCATAGAAGATATCTTACAAAGTCCTAAAATATATACATATGCAATTTAATCTTAAATATGAGTTGTTTTATATTTTCTCTGAAAACGTATGCGAAAAATACGTATGGGAGAAATATTATTGCAAATTTTCACCAAAAGCAAAGAATGTGGTAGCAAGTTGGTTTATTTTTAATTAATCAAGTATCATATCTGTCTGATATGTCATGTCTTTCAGAACAAGAACAGAAAAAGCAAGCCATGTCTGAGAAAATCAAAGAAAATCATAACACAGAGCACTAATATATGCGAGTCTCCTGGAGTTCAGATGTGCATTTGCTCAATGTGCCTCAAGCAACTAGACATATCAAGAGCTAAGCAGATAAAACCAAAATTGCATTCACTGTCCAACATAGGGACTTGGAAAATAAATCCTTAACAACAAGCTTGAAAGAGATTCTATCACCAAAAAAAAAAAAAAAAAAAAAAAAAGACTGTATATAATAAATCCTATTGGGAGGTACAAACAGGAATCCATGCAGCTTGTTTATTTTTGAATTTCTGCTTTTTCCCTGTTCGCTAATCAGTGTTCATTGTCCAATAGTTACAGTCTTTCTCAAATGCTCTAAATGTAATGTTAACTAATACTTTTTTTTTAAATTGCCTTTCTCTTAGTATTTTATTCTTTAAGTTTTCAAGGCAGTGCCATCAAAAGATCCCTTTGGTGCTAGCACCTCCGTCACATGGATTTCAAAAGGAATATTTTCCTTTCAAAAAAGCACAAAGCATCTTAAGACAAGATTCCTCCCTTCCCTCTGCGACTTGTCATCGTGAGAGAGAGCAGCAGACTATGTCTAAGGGATCTGCGAAACATTGTCATTACCATAGAACAGTGGTTTTCAACCTATGGCTGCAGACCCCTGGGGGTCCACAGACTATGTCTAAGATTTCCAAAGGGGTCTGCACCTTCATTTGAAATTTTTTAGGAGCTCACAAATGAAAAAAAGGTTGAAAACCACTGCTTTAGTGAGATAAACTAACTGCACTGGGACCAGCAGACATCAAGATCTCTAGCAGCCATGCCCAAGCAAGTACGGTTAGCAGGTGCCTGTATAGTGCTTGCCACCTACCATCCTAAAGGCAAAGTTCTTTCTCATGTGTGATCAGTGAGAATGGATATGCCTAGCCACAAACACAGACTCTGGTACGGAGTTGATTTCAGCTGACCCTAAGCCATGTTATTAGACTGACATTGCCTCAACAGTGAGGCTACTTTGTGTTGGGCTGCAGAGTTAAAAAGCAAACACACGCAGCTGTACTGGGAGAAGCCCCAATAAGTGGGGGAGTGCTGCTGCTGGTTGGCTGGAAAGGTTCAAACACTACAGCTGGTGCTGTAATTCTGAAAGTGGAGCTACCTCTGGGAATTGCAAGCTGTGCTTTTCCTTTTTGACATCCGGATCCCTGATTAGGATTGTAAAAACCTGTGAGTAACACAAAGTAAGAATATGGTGTTCTGTGTCCACTCATTTCTTCTCCACAGAAGGGATAACACATGCAAGGGGCCCTTCCTTCCCTGGCTGCTCGGAATCCATGATAATATGTTTATTTTCAGGGTAGTCCTATTGCATTTCAGTGAAAATTACATGGATGGTAAGAGAGGATCATGCATTTAATTACTCTCTTTTTGAAGTTTTATTCTCCTTGTTATAGACATTTTGAAAAAGGTCCATCTTTTTGGCCACAAACCTTGTGCCTTGGTTATTAATTTTCTTTCTGTTTCCCACTGTCTGTGCAGTGAGACTTTTTTAGGTCCTGATCCAAGTCTCATTGAAATCAATGGGAGTCTTTACGTTGGCTTCAATGGAAAAAGTCCAGCAAAACCCATCAGAAATTTGCCCCACTGAGGGCTTATGCTTGTCTAGTGCTGGATTTCACTCAGAATGCCCTCCCAATTCTGATCCACGTCTCTCTCTTTTTTCCAATTCTCCTTAAAGCTCACTTATTTAATTCTGATGAGTCAATTAAAATAGTTTTTATAAAAAAAATTACTTGTAATTGAATCACCAAGATGCATATTATAGTGGGGCAGTAGCACTTTCTGGTTAACACTGATGTGCCATAAATTAGTAACTGTGATCTTGGTGCTCTAACTCTTGTTTTATCTTACCCCGTCCCTTCCTCCTATGCTTTAATTTTGCTCATTTCATGGCATGTAAATTTATAAGCTCTGTGGGGTAGGGATCTCTATTTACACTATAAAACATCCAACACATGTGCGGATGCTATGAAAATAAGAAAGAAAAACTGCCTCAAATGGTGAAGGCTCCCTGGAGTCTGACTCCAAAGCATAAGGATGAGTTCACACTAGAACATTGACACTGAGCGCCATTAAGAGTTGGGTATTTGCATATTGTGGTTTTTATTGCTACTTAGATCCTTACGATAAACCCTGCTCTGCGAGTGGGAAACACCACACATGCTGCTAAGAATGGAACTTCTGTGGGAGGTGGACATCCAGTTCTTCATGGTGCCCAGCAAATAAACGGCAAGTATGCTTTTGTGCAAAGTGTCCAGGACTAATCCTGAACTGGTATGAATTAAGGTATGTCTGTGCTGCTCTTTTTTTTTGCCAGCAGAGTACATACATAGGTAGCCCCTCTAGCATGGATATAAGTAGCTGTGTAGACTGTGAGGAATGGCTTAGGTGAGTAGAGTACAGACGTGGCTGAAGGGTGTGGGTATTACCAGAGTATATGCCCTACACGGCTTTTTACTTGCCCAAACTGTGCCTCCCTGTCTACACAGTTTTTACATGTGTAGCGTCCCTCTGCAGGAAAAGGCTTTAGCAGGGGGGAGAGATCTGAACACCAGAATCCACGATGAAAAATAATTTAGAGCTAAAATGTCTATTTTCTGAAAGGCCCCGGGCATTTTTAAACTCTGACTGGAATAATAATCACGTATTGATTTCCCCCCCACCCAATCCTGTTTTTTTCATGCTGTTTAATCTTTAGTCTCCTATGCAAAAATCTGTATCCCCTTTTTCCTCCCTTTGTACTGTATCAATAGATGTTGCACCAAGGAGCACTCATTCACTACCCTGTTCCTACCCTGTTGAACTTGGCAGCTACGCAATTATAAAATAATGATTTCCTTTTTCTATGATTATATAGAATTGTGAGTCAGAGTGTATTACCTTCCATTTGAGAAACCTAGTTAAGTGAAACAGGACACCTACCAATAAGATAAATAAATGGGCTTATGTCAGAGCGTGTGGGCTGAAAAATTAAAATCAAGTTAACTATGTACAGACTAGAAATTAAAGCAAAAACCACTGTAGGCAATTATTTTACATAACTAGCTAGCTGCTGCCGTTCAGGATGAAATAGCTCAAACTGCCGTATCACCTGCAGTGTGAAATAATTGCAGTGCTCCAGGCCTTCATGTGGGACCTGGACACCAGTGCGATATAGACTCCATGCCACATCAGACTAATCATACCATTATTAGAGAGAATTACGTCTGAACAAGTGGGCCTAATGGCCGTTCAGCATAGTGTATGGTGGAGGGCTTCATTGTGTTCGTGCCTCACCGTCCTCAGAATACCTGTTCCCAATTCCTTGCTCAGGTATTGCAAAAGGAGGCTTGGACAACCACCTTCTATCATACTTTTCACATTTAATAAAACCTTAACTCAATTCTTCTCTGGAAGAATTAAAAACAAAACCTTTGAAACCCTTTTTTTTCTTTTAAAACAAATATACATTCCCAACCCCACTACCATGTTTGCACCCCAAATATTGCATGATTGTCCTAATTGCATAAAAATCAACAGTTCAAAGAAAATCACTATAAACAAAAGCAAAATTGACTAGTTTGTTTTCCTTGTCCAAGTTGAGAAAAATGCAAAAGGAAAACTGGCATAAACATTTAAAAGTAAACTAGATTTTTAAATTATTCTAGTTTCAGTAAGCTAAAGTGTTACAAGTAACAGATTTTTAAAAGATTTTTTTTAAAATACATTCTTTTTCAGCTGATGTTTTCCTTTTTAAGACAGTAGAGAGAGAACAGAAATAACCCTAGTGTGAATTTGGAAAGACAGTGTATATCACAGTACAACTGGATAGGGAAAAAGGCATAAAGGAGAGAAGAGAAAAATTTAAACTTATGAGAAGACAGTAGAAAAAAATCTATAATTATATTTACCATTCTTCAGAGATTGTGACAGGGATTGAGGCAAACAATTGCTCTCTGTGTGAATGGATACTTTAGTGACTTGAATTACGTGTTGCTAGGCAAAGGGAAATCAGTTAGTCATAATGGGAAATAAACTGAGGCAACTATAGATTTAGAGTAATCCCCCCATTAAATGGATGAAAATTGTTCCCTTTACGTGCTTGGTAGGTCCTCCTAGTGCATAGATTGTAAACTCTTTGGGGCAGAGCAGGGCCGGCTCCAGACCCCAGCGCGGCAAGCACGCGCCCGGGGCGGCCCTTTCCCGGGGGGGCGGCAGATTGGGCCGGTGGACCTGCCGCAGTCATGCCTGCGGGAGGTCCACCGGAGCCCCGGGAGGACCGGACCTTCCGCAGGCATGACTGCGGAGGGGGCGCTCGTCCCGCGGCTCCAGTGGACCTCCCGCAGGCGTGACTGCGACTGCGGACGGTTCGCTGGTCCCGCAGCTCGGCTGGACCTCCCGCAAGCGGAGCCGCCGGACCTGCGAACCGTCCACAGCTGCAGGAGGTCCAGCCGAGCCGCGTGACGAGTGGACCCTCTGCAGTCATGCCCGCGGGAGGTCCGCTGCTCCCGCGGCTCCGGGGCGCCTCCCGCGCATGACTGCTTGGGGCGGCCAAAAAGGTAGAGCCGCCCCTGGGGCAGAGACTGTCCCACTTTGCACACAGCATGTAGCACAATGGGACCTGGATCCTGACGGAGGCCTCTGCGCACCAGGCTAAGGAAAAATAACGGATTGCTTGTCCACAAGCAGATAAGACTTCAAATTTGGGTGTCTGACAAGCAAATGTGTTTTGTCCCACTTTGGGGGCTGTGGTCATTCTCTCGAGTAAATAAAAATAAAATATTGCTGCTGTGATTGTTTACAGAAATTTCTCAGCTTTCTGCTTATTCTCCTCTGGACTATTGAGACAGCTTTTCTCATTTGTATTCTCTTGTCTTGGTTGTCTGGCTCGCCATCTCTCTTATATGTCTAATTTTGTCCATGTTATAATATCAATTAAAATGCCACAGGCACTGCCAGTCTGATTGTGAGTCACAACTGAGATTTCCATTTAAAAACAAAAACTCTATTGTCTCAGTGATATTGTGGGTAATCTCCACCTGGTTTGAAATCCAGTTCAGCTCATGCAGATCAGTACTGGCCTCTGCTAGTGCTGCTGGCTGTTGCTGTTGAGCACAGACTGTGAGTGCATTCATTACTGTGCATTGTTCCTGGTCCCCCTTTCAAGCCAGGATGGAATAGCCTAATGGGTTGGAGAACAGCTGAACTTGGGATAGTCATTCACTTTGCTTTACTGCACAGGTGCATGCATGGAATTCTTTTGATTGTTTTTATTATAGAAAATCCGTCTTACCACTGCAGTGCTACAGGACAGTAAGAGCAATGTTTCCACCACGAGCAATATGTCCTAAAAGGCAGATGGCTTGGTGGTTAAAAGCTTTGTCTGCTGTATTTTAATAAACCTTTAAAATTTAGACACTTGATGTGCCTTGTCATCTCCTCCCCAGAAAAGATCCTGTGGCCCAGCCTGATCAATTGTGGCCCACGCAGATCGGTAACAAAAATCTGTCACAAGAATCACCTTTTGTGGGTGAGTTCTGAACTATTAAGCTGCATCCAGACTCTGTCCTCTTTGCACCGCTCAGGGGAAACGAAGGGGACAGAACTGGGGCTAACAATCTGGCTCATTAATTTATATGCCAGCAGCATTAACTGATGTAATTAAACTCTAGAATTAATCATTGTCTCTGTATGTGGAAGAGCATAAAGAATTACTTGGCAGACTCCACAGAAAGTAAGTACTGGATTGCCTTCTGAGTGATCGATTTAAAAAGAAAAGGGTATTTAGAATTCCAAGCATTTCTCTGTCTCCTCCATGTCTGACTGTCTTCACAGTGGGGCATTTCCCATCTCTGCGGCAACTGGAGGCCCACACATCTTTTCTGTAAACCTGGGCTTAGGACTGCCCAGAATTCTCTGCTTCCTCATGGCTCCCACAGCAGAGTTCAGGTGGTCTTCTTTTGATAATGATAGCAACCTCCTTTGTGACTAGGGTTGCCAGGCATCCGGTTTTCGACCAGAACACCCAGTCAAAAAGGGATCCTGGTGGCTCTGGTCAGCACTGCTGACTGGGCCGTTAAAAGTCCGGTCGGTGGTGCAATGGGGGCCCAGGACTAAGACAGGCTCCCTGCCTACCCTGGCTCCGCGTGGCTCCCAGAAGCGGCCGCCAGGTCCTTGTGGCCCCTGGGTGCATGGGCAGCCAGGGAGGCTCCACATGCTGCCCCCACCTCGAGTGCCAGCTCCGCAGCTACCATTTGCCAGGAACCGTGACCAATGGGAGCTGTGGGGGTGGTGCCTGGTCACTCATGCATCTCGGGGATGCAGTGACCTGGCAGCTGCTTCCTGAGAGCTGCGGTAAGCGCCACCAGGACCCAGCACCCTGAACCACCTCCTGCACCCCAATCTTCTGCCTCAGCCTGGAGTCCCCTTCCACACCCAAACTCCCTCCTGGAGCCCGCACCCCCCCCAACACTCCAACTCACTGTCCCAACCATGAGCCCCCTCCTGCACCCCAAACCCCTCATCCCCAGCCACTCCCCAGAGCCCACACCCCCAGCCAGAGCCTTCATCCTCCAACCCCCTGCCCCAACCTGGTGAAAGTGAGTGAGGGTGGGGGAGAGTGAGTGACGGTGGGGGGGATGGAGTGAGCGGGGGGCAAGATCTTGGAGAAGGGGCAGGACAGATGGCGATCAACAGATGGCTCAGGCAGTGGTGCTATAAGGAGGGCTTTGGGATGTATTGTCACTGGGAAGCATTCATGGACAGAGGACTGTTCTCTTGGGATGGACTTCACCTGAGTAAGGAGGGAAATAGACTTATATGATGGAGGCTGGCACAACTGATTAAGAGAGCTTTAAACTAGGAATTTGGGGGAGATGGTTGGGAGATGTTGGGAGATGTCCAGGTAATCTCCACACCAGAATTTGAAATTGCAAGCCCATTAGCAAGAATTTTTAATGAATCAGTAAACTCAGGGGTTGTACCGTACGACTGGAGAATTGTTAACATCATTCCTATTTTTAAGAAAGGGGGAAAAAAATGATCCGAGTAACTATAGGCCTGTTAGTTTGATATCTGTAGTATGCAAGGTCTTGGAAAAAATTTTGAAGGAGAAAGTAGTTAAGGACATTAACGTCAATGGTAATTGGGACAAAATACAACATGGTGTTACAAAAGGTAGATCGTGCCAAACCAACTGGATCTCCTTCTTTGAGAAGGTAACATTTTTTTAGACAAAGGAAACGCAGTGGATCTAATTTACTTGGATTTCAGTAAGGCATTTGATACAGTTCCACATGAAGAATTATTAGTTAAATTGGAAAAGATTGGGATCAGTATGAAAATTGAAAGGTGGATAAGGAACTGGTTAAAGGGGAGACTACAATGGGTCGTACTGAAAGGTGAACTGTCAGGCTGGAAGGAGGTTACTAGTGGAGTTCCTCAGGGATCGGTTTTGGGACCAATCTTATTTAATCTTTTTATTACTGACCTTGGCACAAAAAATGGGAATGTGCTAATAAAGTTTGTGGATGACACAAAGCTGGGAGGTATTGCCAATACAGAGAAGGACCAGGATATCATACAGAAAGATCTGGATGACCTTGTAAACTGAAGTAATAGTAATAGGATGAAATTTAATAGTGAAAAGTGAAAGGTCACACATTTATGGATTAATAACAAGAATTTTGATTATAAATTGGGGACACATCAGTTGGAAGTAACAGAGGAGAAGGACCTTGGAGTATTGGTTGATCACAGGATGACTATGAGCTGCCAATGTGATATGGCCGTGAAAAAAGCTAATGCGGTCTTGAGATGCATCAGGCGAGGTATTTCCAGTAAAGATAAGGAGGTGTTAGTACTGTTATACAAGGCACTGGTGAGACCTCATCTGGAATATTCTGTGCAGTTCTGGTCTCCCATGTTTAAGAAGGATGAATTCAAACTGGAACAGGTACAGAGAAGAGCTACTAGGATGATCCGAGGAATGGAAAACCTGTCATATGAAAGGAGACTCAAAGAGCTCGGCTTGTTTAGCCTAACCAAAAGAAGGCAGAGGGGAGATATGATTGCTCTCTATAAATATATCAGAGGGATAAATATCAGGGAGGGAGAGGAATTATTTAAGCTTAGTACCAATGTGGACACAAGAACAAATAGATATAAACTGGAAGTTTAGACTTGAAATTAGATGAAGGTTTCTAACCATTAGAGGTGTGAAGTTCTGCAACAGCCTTCCAAGGGGAGCAGTGGGGGGAAAAGACATATCTGGCTTCAAGACTAAGCTTGATAAGTTTACGGAGGGGATGGAATGATGGGATAGCCTAATTTTGGCAATTAATTGATCTTTGATTATTAGCAGGTAAATATGCCCTATGTTCTGTGATGGGATGTTAGATGGGGTGGGATCTGAGTTACTACAGAGAATTATTTCCTGGGTGCTGGCTGGTGAGTCTTGCCCAGATGCTCAGGGTTTAACTGATTGCCATATTTTGGGTTGGGAAGGAATTTTCCTCCAGGGCAGATTGGCAGAGGCCCTGGAGGTTTTTCACCTTCCTCTGCAGCATGAGGCACGGGTCACTTGCTGGAGGATTCTCTGCACCTTGAGATCTTTAAACTATGATTTGAGGACTTCAATAACTCAGACATAGGATAGGGGCTTATTACAGGAGTGGGTGGGTGAGATTCTGTGGCCTGCATTGTGCAGGAGGTCAGACTAGATGACCATAATGGTCCCTTCTGACCTTAAAGTCTATGAGTCTACGACAGGGCCATGGCCTTGGGAAGGGGCGGGGTAGGGGTGTTCGGTTTTGTGCAATTAGAAAGTTGGCAACCATGTTTGTGAAGCACCTCAAGTTCTGCTGTTACAAGTGCTATGTATGAGCTAGCAGAGCTTTCACTGGTTTCTAAAAAGATTTTTAACTAAATGCCTTTAACTGTTTCTTCACTGGCTTTGAGGTTTTTCAACACTATATATATAAGCTTTCTGAGGAGGGTTTGAAGGACAGCAGCTCTCCTCCCTGTCCCCCTCAGAAATGGCACATGGGCAGCAGACCACAGGAGCTCAGCTCTCAGCCAGCATAGGGGTTGAGGTCCATGCTGTAACCATGTGCTTTATACTGCAGCATTTGACTTTGGCCCAGAGAAAGGAAGGGATGAGTGGACATGGATTTTAATCAGAATATTCTGTATCTCTAACCATGCCCAGGACAGGCAATTTAAGTAGAAGGAACCAGAACCATCCAGAATAAGGCTGTGGCAGTTACTGGACATGCTCAGTAGCTGTTTCTGAAGCTGAATAGGAAGTTTTCAGGATGGCCAATCTGCCAACTGGGTCACACCCAGTTACACTCTGAGAGGTGAGTCAAGGGTGCTGCGTGGTGGAGTGTGTTTTTATGGGAGGTTATAAATATAGGAGTTAAACAACCTGTGGACTCAGCAGCTGATCCATACAGCACCCACAGATGTCTGCCGGGAGGGCTGGGTCCCAGTTCCTGCACCACTTCGGGTAGTGATTACAGATCTCAGTTCTTGGTGAAACTGCAAAGAGAGGTCAACTATTAACCCAAGGGCTGGAATCAGACTGACTCAGTCACCCACTATGTCAAGGAGATCCCTGTTTACAAGAAAAATCTGCCAATGTAATGTTATCTCCCACAACAGCAATGATCCCTCTCCAGCTCGGCCCCTGCCACTCCAGTCTATTGCTTTGGGCTGGGAAGAGGAAGGGGGTGTGTGTCAATTTGTTGGGCATGTCAGCCTGGTGCTGCTGAAGCCAGAAGGTTGGGATGTGTGGAGCCAGGTGCTGGGTGAGAAATGGACTCTCCACACATTGTGCCTGGCTCTCCAGGGGGTCTTGGCTGCTGTCTCGGGGGGAAGGGAACCTGGTGGGGGCAGGGGAAATGAGTCTGACACCAAACTTCCAGCCCTGGGGGCAAGGAGAACACAGAGGGATCCCTGCAGAGTGGGGGTGGGGGGTGGGTAGGGGAAGTCTAGGGGTATGTGCACTAGGTGCAGGGAGAAAATCCCTGGGATAACAGGGGGGTCCCTGAGAGCCACTCAAGAGGTGGGGGGGACCAGAAAAGGGGAGCTTGGGGATACAGCTGACTGGGAGGGGCAACTCTCAGGCTGTGGGGGAGCCAGACCTGATTGGGGTGTCAGGGATAGAGTGGGTTAGGGGAGCCCAGGGTTGCACTCCTCGGGGGGACCCATCTTGACTGAGGCATCAGCAGCATCTAGGAGGAAGGGAGTACTGCTCCAAAATACTGCCCCTGTGCTAGGGGTGGGGAGGAGGAGATAGCTTTTTTTGCTCTGCTGTCGCCTTCTGGGACCCCAGAATTTAGGGTCTGGCCTGACTGGGGACGGAGTGACACCCTCTAGGGCCTGCCATTAAGCAGTGCTTGCCGGGAAGCACTGTAGCACTCCATCCCTCCCCCCACAAAACAAACGGTGATGGTGCCTCCTGTGGAATGCCCTCCTGAGTACCAGACCCTGGGGACAGGGAAATGTCCCAGCTACCCTCCATGCATTCAGATCCTGCTGCTGGAAGGCACCCTGTTCCTAAATACTGTGACCACAGCCCCCTATACTCAGGCTCAGATCCTGCAAACAGTAGGAACACCACCTGCAAACCATATAGTGTGCCCCAACCCTACAGGGGAACACCCATGCGTTCTCTGAGCCAGACCCACATGGGGAGGGAGAGGGGGGGACTGCCCCCAGTACTCAGAATTTTGACATAAACTCCGTAGGTTTTCTCTCCCCTGCTATTACAACACGGCCTCAATACACATTAATGGTGTGTGGGGGGGTCTTCAGATTATTAAAGAGGTTCCTAGCTAGTCCCCGTCCCAAATGGGAGGTCATGATGCAGCTGGGACTTTCCTTCCTTCTTGGATTTATTAGCAATCTAAGTACCACCACAATTCTCCTTCAGGTTAATTGCAAAATGCTGGTCAGTGTGGCTGGAATGCGGCTAGCTGTGGAAATTTCCAGACTCTTTGCTGACAGAGTTTCAAAATGTTTGAAAGGACTGAGATGCTGCCATTCTTCTCAAGCTCCGAAGAGCCCGCATGACACAGGCTACATATTAGGACCACGGTACAAAGACAGAGGGCTTCTCTACACAAACATCCAGTTTGCAGCAAGCGGGGGTGTGAATCTACCCCGCATTAGCCTGCTGCAAAGTGTCTGGGTAGAGCCTGCTGACATGTAGTAACGGTTCATTAATGTGCTTTGATCTAATTTAAAAAAAAACTGTTAATGCGCATCAGCAGGGTCCACATGGACAGTTAGCTTGCAGCCGGCTAGTGTGGGGTAGTTTCACACTCCATGGACATGAAAGGTGGCAGGTCCTGTGAGAGCTCTGATATCAATGAGTCACAATGAGTCTGATGGCTCCAGCTTACTCATTCTGTGCAGTGATCCCGGCTCAGCCTGGACCCAGTGGGAGGGAGCATAGAATGATAAAATCAAAAAAACTTAGGCTGGAAGGAACCTTGCTAGGTGTAACTCATTTTGTGCTTTAGCCTTTCTGATGTTGTCCCTATATGCTTGTGCTATTCTTTTGTAGTTATCCTTAGCCATTTCTCCATGTTTCCACTTTCTGTAGGATTTCTTTTTGATTTTTAGGTTATTAAAGAGCTCCTGATGGAATCATATTGGCCTCTTACTATTTTTCTTTTTCTCCTTCAAACTGGGACAGTGCACTGTTGTGCCTTTAATATTGTCTCTTGGAGAAACTGTCAACTCTCCTGAACTCCTTTTTCTCTTGGATTTTCTTCCCATAGTAGGTTTGAGTTGAATAGCACTTAGAATTTTTTATATAATTAGTGTTTTTAAGCTTTGGAAATTATTATTCTGGAGAGCTCTTCCTGTGGGGGCAGTCCTAAGTCCAGGTGCTGAAAAAAAGAACTGGCCTGTCCCCCATTGCCACAGAGATGAGGAAGAGCCCATTGTGAAGCCTGTCTGAGATGGAGGGTCCTAGAATGAAAACTCACAGGTAACACCAAATTTTGCCTTTCTCCTATTAGAGCATAACAATTTTAAGGAAGGTCAAATCTGGAGTATAAAACTTTTGTGTCCTGTTACTAGCAACAAACCAAGCTATGGAAAGTTTTTTTTTGTAAGGCTGAAGGCATCTTTTGTTATTGATCATAAATTATTTCATTTGCCTAGGAAGACTTTTTGTTCCTGGTATGGAGTGCCAAAAAACCCTAAGGGCATAGGAAGAAGGAGGAAAGGAAGCACAAAGGAGAGAGCTTTGTGAGCAAAGATCTTTCATCTCCTAGAAGCATCAGATTTGTAGTCATCCTTTTGTGGCTCTACTAAAGGTCCTTGTGGGCTGTTTTCCTTTTGTTAAAAGGAAAAGGGGAAACTGAGCCTTAGCTTTTGTGTTTTGTAGCAATGAAAGGAAAACAGAATTGATTTCTATTGCATGTGTTGTGATCCAAAGGATATAGCTGCAGTGTTGTACCTCAGCCCTTCATTTGTATGAAAGAAACCTTTCATTTTCAGGTACTAGATGGCTTTAGAGCAGAATTTATATTACTGTTCATTCAGTTCTTAGCAGATGTTTTTCAAAATGAGTAGCAGTAACATGATGACCCACTAAGCTAAAGTTAACACAGATAGATTGTGACTGAATACATTTTTTAAGGAGAGATTGAATGGTTGTTGGGATCTGAAGAAGGAAGGTATATGGTATTTCTTTGCAGCTTCAAAAGCATGAGTAAGTGGCAGAAGAAGTTTGAAAATATAAGAAAGTAGAAAGGACGCTGAGCTACTGAATAAGGACCATCAGGATTTGAGAAGAGATTTTAGAATGAGTATAATAGGAACACATAAGTATAATTAAGCTATAAATGGGATTCAGTGTCTGTGTAATGTGACACATTTTAAAATTAACAATTACTAAAAAAATTATAAAATGTAATAGATCTGTTGAACAACACTCCACAGTTGTACCAATGTGACAATGTCGGTTAGGAGTAGAATTTTTTTTAACTGATATAGTTATACCTGTACAAGCCCTCATGTGGACGCAGTTATATCGATACAAAGGTGCTTATACAGGTATAGCTTGTTTCCCTTCCAGTAAGCCCTGGTCTACATAATAGAGTTAGGTCAACATAAGCTACCTTGTGTTGACCTATGTAAGTGTCTACACTAAAATTTAACTCCACTGTTGTAACTCACCCGCTCCACCGACTTCATAATTCCACCTTCACAAAAGTTGTAGAATTAATGTTAATGCAGTTAGGTTGATGTAGTGTCAATGTGGACACTGTGGGTAAGTTTACATTACAAGTTGACATACGTTACATCAACGTACAGCAACCACACTAATTAAATTGTTTTTGCACATCCACGCTATACTTCTGACACTGGCCTACAGCTCAGGATTGCTAACCAGCAGGCATTGCTGGGCACTGTAACTTTAGCCTTTGGGACAGTATATTAAAATTTAAAGACACTGCAAGAGGATACAAGACATGAATTTCTCATGATGGTAGATGAAGGTAAATTAGTGTTAAGAACCTCTCTTCAAGTGGGTTTGGATGCTGCTAACTCTGCAGCTAGAGCCGTGGCATTGGCCATTACAATAGCACATGTTCATGCCTCCACTCATTAGGTCTCCCTTCAGAGGTCCAACAGACCATATGGGACCTGCCCTTTGGGAGGTCATCTATCGTCTTTGAGCAAACTAATGACAAATCACAGCCTGAAGGAATAGAGTGACACGTAACTCTTTGGGTATTTATACACTTGCCCCAAAGGAGAAAGCAGTTTTGTTCTCTGCAGCCACACTGCTATCCTGCTTTCATGCCTTCCCACCAGGACCTAGTGAGAAAAAAATCAGAGGTTATAGAAGAAGTCCAACTCCTCCTTTTTTCTGCTTTAGCTCCTAGTTCATCTAGACAATCTGAGAGTGCTAAGTAAACCTATTGATGTGTTCGTCAATGACAGCATGCCAGCTTCTGCAATGCCAGCCTCTCCAGTCCCTCTGTTTGCCAGCCAGCTATCCCATTTCCTAAATGCCTGGTCCCTCATCACTTCAGACCAGTGGGACCTAAGCACAGTGGTATTGGTATACACCCTTCAATTTATTTCTATCCCCCATTCCCACCTCCCTTTCCCATCCCTCCTCAGGGACCACTCTCATGAGGAGGTTCTCCTTCAGGAGGTGCAATCTCTCCTCCTGTTGGGAGCCATTGAGGGTGTTCCTCGTTATACAGAGAGAAGGGGGTTTACTTCTGTTACTCTCTAATCCTCAAAACAAAGCGAGGTCTCAGACCTATGTAGACCTGCCACAACTCAACAAACATCTGAAGAAAATAAAGTTTTAGCTGGAGATGCTATCTTCCTCTATTCCTTCTCTGGATTATAGAGACTGGCATGCTGACCTTGACTTGAAAGTTGTGTATTTCCATGTGGCAATTCATCAAAATTACAGCTCCATGGAGTTTCACAAAGTGCATGGCGATGATAGTGGCTTTCCTGAGGAAGTCAGAAGTACAAGTGTTTCCCTACCTGGACGACTGGCTGATAAGAAGCTGATCCCAGACCAAGTGCTGTCCAGCATGTCTCTCCCTACAATCCACCTTCATGCTCTAGGACTGCTTATCACCAAGTGAAGTCTAGTCTGTCTCCTGTGTCAAAGATGGAATTTATAGGAGTGGTCATGGATGCTATGGAAGCCAAGGCATCCTCAGTCAAGGATGGATGATGCTTGGCATTACTTTAGACCTCAAGAGTGTAACCCTTCTGCCTCTCTGAGTTGGCAGCAACAAGGGTATCCAGGGGTTCTGTTTCAATAACACAATGCAAAACCAGCTTGAGTCCCCACCCAGTGACCTGGGATAATTACATACCACCCCCCCACGGGCACCTCTAGGAGGCAATACTTCCCCACTCGCAAGCACGGAGTCTGAGTGTAGCAAAATCCTTTTAATAAAGGAGGGAAACAATGCGGCATCACGTTGGAGAAACACCACAAACAGGATTATAACACAAACCATAAGCAAAAAACCCACCTCCAAGTATGTTTGGCAATGTCCTTTCCCCCTTAGGATCTTAAGTCCAATCACCCCAAAAGTCTCTGTCTCTGGCCAGTGCCACCCCAGAGTTCAAAATCTGCAGAGTTTTACCACCCCCAGCCTGGGTGGAAATGGGGGGAGGGGCACACACAGGGTGTTAAGGGGCACCTTTCGTGGGCCGGGGCCAACTGCTCCACCTCTCCATGGAGTTCTGCTGCAGCCTTCACCACAACTGGCTCCATTCCACCAGCTGTGCCGCTCCTCCAGCTGACCCCGCAAACCGCTCCACTCCGCTCTGCTCACTGTTCCGTGGGCTGCTCCAACGTGCTGCAAACTGCTCAGCTCTGCCAGCCGCTTAGCAATAGATCTTCAGGCTTCCCCACACTAGTTAACACAGCACTCAGTGATCTCAGCTCAGTAAGCTTAGCTCTTTTAGTGATTTCAGCTTGTAGTAGGGGAGCCCCAGTGCTGGTGCACCATTGGCCCAACGTGAATTCAGCTCAGCAGCCTCTAGATGGACTCCTAATGGATTCAAAATTAGCTCTGCTCTTCAACAGTGGAGAGAGGAGGATGTGCAATTGGTGTTCCAGGCCCTCAAAAGGGGCCCATACCATCAGGTACACACACCAGTCCCCAACCTCTCTCAATTCACAGAGTTTTGGCACCCATGTCCCTTGTCTAGCAAGTGCTACTTAATTGATAGTGAGACATCTCTGTCCTAACGCAGTCTCATAGTTCCTCATTCACATAATCAGGGTGACAACACTTTATTCCTCCTGCCCCAATAACAAAGAAATTGGGGATCCCAGAGCTGTCAAAATAACCATCCCAGGCTGCTGTGGACTATGCTAGGTGGGGTGGGTGTGCCAATGCAAATACCTGAAATTCCTTTCCACACTCCCCATAATTCACCACCAGATGTCAGGGTAGAGCTCATCCTGACTCTGCTTACAAGAGTTATCGTATCATGATAGTGTGAAATTGCCTCCAGCTTTTGTGGCATTTGGCCTCATGCACTTGTACAGTCTGGTACGCCAGGCTCTGTCTCAGCAAGCTGTGAGGATGGCTAGCTTCAGTGTACTTTCAGATCTTAGCTTCTCTAGACTGGTGGACAAACTCTTAAAGTGTGTGTATGTGTGGGGGCATTCATTTGCTCCTCCTCAGCCATCTTTAAGCCTAGGTACAGATGCTTCTCCCCTAAATTGGGGAACTCACCTGAGTTCTCTGCAGATGAAAGGTTTATGGTATACACAGAGTTTGATAGTTAGGTGCATGTTTGCACTCTATGTATGCTGTCCCAGCGCTGTACAGATAGTTGGTTCAGCAGACCTCAATAGTACTACCCAGAAAGAAGGACCACCATCACGGTTTGGTGACAAAGGCACTTGGCCAGATTTATTACCCTCAAGACACAGTCGTAGCACCCCATAGGAGCTACAGATAGGCTAACACTGAGTGCCCTGCGGCAAGGAATGGCTCAGGCAGCAGTGGGAATTTCTGCTGTCCCCAACGCCACACAAAGAGTTAAAGTGAGGCACCCCAATATTTATAGATGGAGACAAACAATTCTCATATCATTTTATGAGTTTCATGACATCTGCTTGTTACCTCTCCTTGTTTCATGATCCAGGCTCTCTCTTTTTCCTAGAGAGTTAACTGTGCATAGAAATGGCAGTGAGATGCAGGTCATTTGACTGGCTTGTCAAGCCTTCCTTTCCCATGTCAAAGGAAGAAATCTGCTTGTGATTACAGATAATACTCAGCCACATTCTATGTGAACAGGCAAGGACAGGCTCGGTTGACTCTGTTAAGAGGCAGTCAGGCAGCAGGACTCTTGCCTTGCCAATTCAATCAACCTCAAAGCCTCTTGCCTTCCATGCATTCAGACAGGGGCAGCTCCAGACCCCAGCACGCCAAGCGCATGCTTGGGGTGGCATGCCGCGGGGGGCGCTCTGCCGGTTGCCAAGAGGGCAGCAGGCGGCTCTGGCGGACCTCCCGCAGGCATCCCTGTGGAGGGTCTGCTGGTCCCGCGGGTTCGGTGGAGCATCCGCAGGCCCGCCTGCGGGAGGTCCACCGGAACCGCGGGACCAATGGACCCTCCGCAGGCACATCTGCGGGAGGTCCTCCGGAGCCGCGGGACCAGCAACCGGCAGAGCGCCCCCCGCGGCGTGCTGCCGTGCTTGGGGCGGCGAAATGGCTAGAGCCACCCCTGCATGCAGAACAATCTGGAAGACTACGTAAGCAGATCTTTCACTGGTTATCCAAGTGGTCTCTGTGCCAGATTCATTTTCCAGTTAGGGTGACTCCCATATAGACCTGTTGGCAATAAAAGACAGCAGGATGTGTCATCAGTTTTACTCTCAAGCAGGTCACAGCCCAGGAACTCTCACAGACACTTTCCTGTTTCCTGGGTCAGACAAGCTCCTGTACTCAATTCCTCCAATTCTCCTTGTATCCAGAGTGTTGTTGAAAATCAGGCGGGACTATGTTCGAGCCATACTCATAGCCTCAGCATAGCATCAACAACATTGATTTTCCACTATGCTATCCCTCTTGAACAGAGCTCCACTGCCACCAGACCCAGAGCTAATCTCTCAGGACCATGGGTGTCTCCTCTACTGCAGCCTGCAGACCCTCTGCCTGACAGCCTGGATGCTCCGAGGCTAACAGTCAGGAAGAGTTTTTTTCAAGGGGGGTTCAAAATGTACTTTTAAACAGTAGAAAGCCATATAATAGGTCTGCTTACTCGGAGAAGTGGAAGAGATTATCCACCTGGTCCCAGGAGAAAGGGGTTGCCCCAGTCCAGTCTCCAATACAACATATTCCGTACTATCTGGTATTCTTAAAATAACAAGATCTGGCCATTAGTTCCATCAAGGTCCATTTGGCATCTCTCTCTGCTTTCCACTCTTCAACTGATAGTCATTCTATTTTTTTCCGGTTCTGTATCAATCAGGTTTTTGAAGAATCTGGAAGAGTAATATTTTCAAATAGAGTATCCTATTCCCCCATGGGACTTAAACCTGGTGTAGTCAAAACTAATGGGTCCTCCCTTTGAACCTCTAACTACTAGTTCCTTGCTACTTCCTACAATGTAGCTTTTTGGTGGCAATTACTTCAGCCAGGAGAGCAGATGAACTATGTGCTCTTATGTCTGGACCTCCGTATATGGTCTTCTTTAAGGACAAGGTTTACTTGTGTCCCCATCTGAAGTTTCTCACAAAAGTGGTGTCTCACTGTCACATCAATTAGGCAATACACATACCTTCTTTCTTCCCAAAGCCTCATGCCCATCAGGATGAGGAAAAACTCCACACTTTGAAAGTCTGGAGAGCATCAAAATTCTACATTTCACTCCTCCTCGTTTTATTCCTACTGATTTTGACCTCCTGGAGAAAACCAGTAATAAAATCAGCACAGATATTGTACTTCAAAATTCAGTCTCAATGCATTTAATAACACAAATCTTTTAAATTTTATTTAACTGGAGTATTCATCATAGGTAATGTATTGTCTTAAGTGGCAGTAGTAAAAGTACGTGGCTCTGAATGTGAAGATAACATGTTATGCTTTTACAAGTATTTCCCTAAGGGATATTTTTATTAGCAGCACTAAGAGCATAGCTTTTCAGAGGAAATCTAAGATTGGTATCAGAGACTGGGTACAGCTGCAGCAACATTACCACCAGAAGGAATAACAACTCACCATCCTCATAATTGATGGCATGGCTGATTTCATTAGGGAGAGACACAGCCATGCTACTGCAAGCTTTGATCTCCTCTGTTCTCATAAACGATGGAGGGCGTTTAGAGGGGTGACCTCTTGGGAAAAAATGGGTGCTGTAGGAAGAGGTCAAAGTAGATTGCCCTCTTCCTTCTGAATCAGTGAACTAACATCCCAGAATTGTGCTAAGAAACGTTTACCACTAGACGGGCTGTCTTTTGTAGGTAATGTAAAACCTTAGCCATGCTGACTTGTGGTCAGTATAAACATCTCACAGCACTTTTGACAAGATTAAAGATATTAATCTCATTGTTCTGGACAGATTCCAGTTTGGCTAATTGAAGTACAATTCCCCCTACCCCCTCTATTTCCACTTTAGTTTCATTTGGAAACAGAAGTCTTCACTTGCTCTACACTGTTGAATAGCATTGCTGTACACGGTTGAACGTTTTCTATTGTCCTCCCCAATGGTGGCTACATTTCACTGATGGGTGAAGTGATTCATATATCCTGTAACAAGTGCATTACCTCACTTCGGGGTCTGTCTGAGTGAAAGTACTATGTAAGTTTAAGATCAAAGAGCCATGGTGTAATGTCAGTTTTTAAGCATTTGTATGGCATAAGGCCATTAACACAGAGAACTCTCAAAAGTAGTTTTATTTTCCTGGCTTATGTTTCTACTTTTCCATTTTTTGTAATAGTGGGAGGAAAAAATAAAACATAACAAAAATGTAATAGGAGAAGACAGAGATAAGACAATTCTTGATAACAGAAATATGATCATAAAAAGGAAAGCTACAATGAAAGCAATTTCCTAAATAACGCTCATAATAACAAAATGTATTTTAATAGCATTTACTTAAAATAAATGCTTATCTCTTCTAATGTCATGGCATGATATTGCCCATCTCAGAGAATGCAAATGCAAGTTCTGCAAAGAGGGATTTATCAGGCAAAGTAACCATGTGAAAGCAGTGCTAATACATTAGAGAGGCTGAGAGAGAGAGAGAGATGGAAGTGTGCCAGTTGCCTAGTTACATAAAAATTTAACAGTAGAGCAAGCAGATCGCAAAGTATATATTTTCCAAGACGCAAATGAAAATTGTTTAGAACTATAGGTGTCTGAAATTTGAAAAGTTAGCCCATCTCTATTAAAACAAAAGAAGCAGATTCACTTTAAAGTTCAACTATTTTAAGAAAATGAATGCTCTAATTCTCTGAATACCTCAACTAATTTAAAACTATTTCTTTTCAAATAAAAAACATTAGATAGATGCTAAAACTCCAGAAAGATGTTTATTTTTTCTGTGTACCTACATTATTGCAAAGGATTTAGTGATACTGATTCAAATTCACCCCTAGTTTTGAAGTAGAGCAACTTTTGGTATCTTCCATGAAAGCTGCTTCCTCTTGTGCCTGAAATGAATTTGTGTCCATTATGTCTAGTTGCTGTCCTCTGGTGTCCGTGCCTTGTCATGGCGGGACAGCTTGCATGCTCTAATGATCCCCAGAGTCTGTGTCAGCGGAGGCTTTTTGCTCCTGGTAGGGTCAACCATGCTGGAATAGTCTGTGGGTGAGGGGCCAGACAAAACAGACACCCTGGTCCTCCAGGTTGGGGGTTAGGCACAGGGCTAACAACCCTGTCCTGTAAAAAACAAAATATGTTATGGAAACAGCAACGGAGAAATTGACCATTACTGTGTGTGATGACCTTCAGGAGTCAATGACCCGTATGCCTGCCAGTGGTGAAAGCCAAAAGGTAGCAACTGGCATGAAGACTGAAGTGCTCAACACCAAGACAAAAACTTGGTTTTTGGAATGTATGGACAATGTATGAAGCAGGGAAGCTAGCTCAGGTCACAGCAGAGATGACATGCTACAGCTTACACATCCTGGGTGTCAGCAAGAGCAGATGCACAGGATCAGAAAAATTAACAACAGCCTCAGGAAAAACTTTGCTGTTTTCTGGATGGGATGATGGACAACACCATGAGGTGTTGCCATCCTTTTGAAGAAGGGAGTGGAGCATTCCCTGCTTGAATAGAAATCCAGCAGCAGCAGACTTTTGAGAGCCAGACTGAAAGGGAAACATAATAATATCACCCTGATTCAGTGCTCTGCTCCGGCAAATGACAGTGAAGAAGAAGTAAAGGACAAATTCTACCTTACCCTACAGGCGGAGTTAGAGAGAGTACCATGCCACCACCTAACTATTGTCATGGGAGACCTGAATGCCAAGACTGGTAAGGACAACACAAACAATGACAGAGCAATGGGAAGACATGGGTGGGCACTATGAATGAAAATGGAGAAAGACTGGTTGATTTCTGTAATATGAATGGCCTAGTCATTGGTGGAACCCTATCTGAACGTCGTGAAATTCACAAGCTGACATGGTGTTCTCCAAAAGGCAGAGATAAGAACTAGATTGAACATATCATGATCAATGGCAAATGGCGACGCTCACTGACAGATGTGAAAGTGAGAAGGGGTGCAGATGTTGGCAGCGACCTCCACCTTGTGACAGCCCCCATCAAGCTAAAAATGAGAAGTGTGGGTCCACCAAACAAGGGACATAGACGTTATGATATTGACAAGCTAAAGACTCTTGAAATACAGAAAGCCTTTGTTCTGCAGTTAAAGAACAGGTTTCAAGCACTTGCAGATCTTGATGAAGAGGAGAGGAGTGCAGATGAGGAGATCAACAAGAAGTGGGACAAAGTAACAGCAATTTATAAACAGAGCAGTGAAGCCTGGCTAGGCTACAGGCAGAAGAGAAGAAAGGATTGGATTACACCCAGCACATGGAATGCTGTAGAAACCAGACGAGCCCTGAAGAAAAAAGTTTTAGACACAAAATCGCAGAAGCTAAAGGACAAATACCACGAGCAGTATAGCAAGGCACATTGGGAGGTCAAACATAATAGAACAGTGCTTAGAATGGCAATGGCAACTCTATATAAATTTCACAGACTTTGTGAAGGTTTTGATAGCATTCACAGGACCAGCCTGTGGACGTATGGAATTCCTTTCCATATAATCAACGTCATCAAAAGCTTCTATTTCAACTTTACATGCACGTTGATCACAGTGAGCTCAGCTTTGAAGTCGAAACAGGAGTACATCGGGGTGTGTCATGTATGCAATCTTCTTCAACATTGCCATCGACTGGGTAATGCAGCGTACAACAGAAAATGTGCCAAGAGGCATTAAATGGACGCTCTTCTCATCCCTTGAAGACCTGGACTTTGCAGATGATGTCACTCTCCTATCACATACCCAACACCATATACAAGAAAAAACAACTCGACTCAACACATTCAGCCAGCAAATTGGACTGAAAATCAACCACAATAAGACAGATATCATGACCTTTAATATTGCCTCACTATCACCAGTACGGATAGAGGATCGTGTTCTCACTAATGTAGAAACATTCACATACATGGGCAGCACCATCAGCCATGATGGTGGAACAAGCCAAGAGATCTGGAACAAAATCAGTAAAGCCAGGAACATCTTCAGGATCTTAAATACAGTCTGGAAATCATCAAAATACAACACCAAAACCAAACTCAAGATTTGTCAGAGGTGCGTACTTTCAACACTACTTTATAGTGCAGAATGCTGGGGAATAAGAAAGTCTGACATGTCCAAACTATCTTCATTCCATACAACCTGCCTCAGAAAAATCCTCCGTATCTTTTGGCCCTGACAATCTCAAACACAGTGCAGTCAAGAGGATCTGAGCACCATCATTGCCAGGAGGCGTTGGAGATGGATCTGTCATGTGTTTCAGATGGAAACTGATTCCATCACCAAAGTAGCAATAAGATGGACAGCTGAAGGCAAGTGAAAATGAGGCCGCCTGAAACCAACATAGCAAAGAGCTGTGGAAGCCAAGCTGAAAAACCTGGGGCATAGCAGGGGAACTCTTGAAAGACTTGCCAGAAACAGACAGGAGTGGAGGAGCTTCGTCACTGCCCTAAACGCCAGATGCGTAATAGGAACATGATGATGACGATGTCATCTAGTTGACTAGCACAGTGGCCCAACTTTCCAAAGGATGTCTTAAAGGACCTCTGGATCTCACATTCAGACATTCCCATTGGCACATGGATATGTAAATGAATAGTTACAAGCTAGTGCCAAAAAGGGTATCCAAATGGTCATACCCACGCTGAAAAATGATCTCTCTCTCTCTCTCTCTCTCTGTATACACACTCACAAACACGTATTCATATATATGTACACACTTGTAGTAAGAGGAGGCCCTAAGATATAAACCTTGGTATCAGAGGCCCGGTATGAGGCCTGAGGCCTGAACTAAAGTAATGGTCAAGACTTTGCTAACATAAAGCAAAGTGAAGCTGTGAGCCAGAGGCAGGCCCTGCTCACAGAAGCTGGCAAGAAAAGGGCTGATACGTACCTAAAAGGTACTGAACATTTACATACTTATAATGTACAAGGTGAAAGGCGGCACCTTACTACATAAAGGGGTTGTACCATGCTACGTGGAGGGGTTGTACATACATGGACAGGCATATGTTCAGCAACGGTACAGACCGAGGCTCAGAATGGTTTTATTTTGTAACATGTTAGAAGAGTAACAAATGAGATAATGTGAAAAGAGTAAATTCATTGCAGTCCACCTGATTTGAAATGCCCGTGTCTCTCTGAGAGTAGGTTTTATTAGTTCTCAAAGGTCCTCCATTTCCTCTTACGTGCAACTGTAATGAGTAGTTTATCAGCTGACATGTCAGTTCTTGTGCTCATTAAACTCAAGGGAGTTTTGGTCTTACGTGTGGCAGAGCAGATGAACAAAGGAAACCCAGGCCACACCCCAAGCAACATGGCCAAAGTGTGCTCTTGGGAGTGAGAGGTTTTGCACAGCAATTGGGGTCAGATTATGTGTGAAAGAAGAATTTGCTGAAATAAGCAAGCAAACAGGCAGTAGGATCAAGCTGGATTCCTTATTTCAGTTAACTCAGAATAGGTACTAACTTTCCACCATCTTGTCATTCTCTTTTCTCTTCCTAGTGATCTTTCCCAGGCTCCCTCTTGTATTCCTAAGTTTGTATTGCATTTATTGATGCTTCTATTCAATTCACAATAGATACAAGAACCAGTTGTTGGGGGGAGGGATAGCTCAGTGGTTTGAGCATTAGCCTACTAAACCCAGAGTTGTGAGTTCAATCCTTGAGGGGGCCACTTAGGGATCTGGGGCAAAAATTGGTCCTGCTAGTGAAGGCAGGGGGCTGGACTTGATGACCTTTCAAGGTCCCTTCCAGTTCTAGGAGATTGCTAGAACTGGAAGGGACCTTGAATTACTACCTTTTTCCTTCCTTAGAGGTTTTTAAGGTCAGGCTTGACAAAGCCCTGGCTGGGATGATTTAGTTGGGTTTGGTCCTGCTTTGAGCAGGGGGTTGGACTAGATGACCTCCTGAGGTCCCTTCCAACCCTGAGATTCTATGATTCAGTCTGGCTGGAATTGGAAGAGGTGTTTCTTGTTGGAGCGCTGAAAGTGTTACTCCTTGCTCAAAACATTAATTGGAGCTATGGGCTTAAATTATAGAGAGCTGAGCACCTACAGCTTCCACTGAGGTCACTAGGTGTATGTTAGAAAAAAACTAGGTCATACACTTTGTTGCTTCTGTAGGCCAAACAAATAGCACAACCAGGGACTCCTTGCTTTCCTCCATCACCCCACAAGCTCACTACGTGCCCCTCTCCCATCCCCTTCTATTTCAGGGACTCCTGCAGCCCAGTCTGTCCTCTTCAACCTGATACCAGGGACTCTACGTGGCTCCACATTTCCCTCCACCCATACCAGCCTCCCCCATTCTCCCACCCCATACAAGGGACTCTGTGCGCATCCCTTCTCCCATGCTAAGGACCCCATTTTACCCTTATCCACCATGTTAGGGGATGTATTTCTCTCATGTCCTCACCCACCCCATACCATTGTCCCTCATTCTTCCAACCAGGCCAGGGGCTCTGAAAACAACACTCCCCTGACAGACATAGCTGTGCTGACCTAAACCTCAATGTAGACACAGCTATGTTGACCGAAAAATGCTTCCATCAATGCAGATAACTTTGTTTGGGGAGGTAGTGTTTCTGCACCAATGGAAAACCCCCTTCCATTGGGGTAGGATGCATCTGTATTATGGGGTTATACTGGCATAGTCTCTGTAGTAGACACAGCCTATCCTTATTCAGTTATTTCTCTCCTAAGGAGAAATTAATCCACTGTTGAAGTTTACTTGTACACTCTGAAGCCAGGACAGATGCAGGAACATGAAGTTCAGGTATTCTACTAAAATACAATCCATTTTACAGGCCAAGTCTGAACAAAACTGGGGTAGTGTGTGTGGAATAGAGCTATCTGCTCAATGGATAATATTTTTGCTGTAATAGGACCAGCACTCAGTGATACTGCCTTAGCACAAACTTTATAAAGCAAAGCGTCATGATCCACAGCTGCAAGGTTCATGAGTGCAGCCATGCTCCCTCCTGCCACCTGGCAACCTGCTGACAATTGCTTACCTGGGACCACGAAGCCTAGTCCCAGTGCAGCGATTGGCCTACTGGCCCTAGTGTAGCCAGCAGCAGAAACAGGAAGTTATCTGAACAACTGGGCTCCATTCTGCTCTGGACTGTGTGCTTCCTGCTTCTGTGGCTTGCTATCCTGACATGGTGTGACTCCTAGCATCTGACTTGTGGTTCTGGTCTCCAGTCTGTCTCCTGTTTCTGACTTCCTGGTATCCTGACCAGGCCTGGCCCTGTCACATAGTTCTGATCTTCAGTTTGTCTTTTGCTTCTGACATCTGGGTATCCTGGCCCAGCTGACTGTGACTCCTGTCTCATGACTGCAGACTCTGGGTCTGACTGCTCACCACCTGGCCATCACACAAAGGAAGAAGCAATTATTTTGTGTGTGTACACACTGTTGGTGTTCTTTCTTTCTGAAGATATTGTGTGTGTGCACATACAATGCCTGCATGATCTCTGGTTGTATCTAACATAAAGTAGCAGCTGCCTCTATAGCAGGGAAGATCACTTAAAGGGGATGAACCCAGAAAACAAGTACTCATGGGTACAAGTGACTCACATGCTAGTTTTGACAAGACAGAAATTAGTTTTAATAGGGAAACTCTTATTTGGTATTTTTGCAAAGCAAAGTGGATGGACATTAACTTCTGTTTGGTGTATATATAGAACAATGGATAACGGAAGGAGCCACATGATTGTTCTGGACAAACAGCTAATATTGCTTCACTTGCCCACCTTGAATGATTCCTTAAGGGAAGAAAACAATTGCTACACGATAACGGCACTATTACATTCCCAAAGCTCAGAGCCATAGTATATTGCAATAATTGCATTTTGCGATAATACAATATGGCACTGGGTGTTGGCTGATCTGACATCCAATATCATGCAGTATTATTCCAACCTTTTGCCCCTGCAATATACTGAAATTTTAATGAAACAGCAGATAGTTGAAAACACCTACTGTTTCAACTGCAGTTTAACATCTTCTATTCAGAATCATTGGCTGTGCTTCATACAGGTTCGATCTATTCCACAGATGCTGAATTAACAGATATCCAGATGTACATTTTGCTTAGAGCATCAGACATCAGCAATTAATTGTACTGAGCATCCCAACCCAGGAAATAATAAAATCAAATGGGATTTGCCACACAGGTGTTTGCTAGTTATAGCATGAAGTTGAGATGCTCTCTGTAGACTCTAGCCAAAATTTGAAAACTTGAAGCAACTAAGTCTATGGTTAGGCATCTAAATTAGTAGCCTGATTAGTAGGTGCTGAGTAACCCAACTTTCACCAAGAACTGAGGATGCTGTCAGCACTTCTGAAAATCAAGCCATTAGGTTAGAAGCTTAGCTGTGGATTAAGGTACCTAATTTGGCACCTACATTTAAAGATTTGGCATTTTGCTTTTTTTCACCTCTCACCAGTGTAAGTAACAGGTAGAAATTGTTTGCTTCAAAATCATATATATTCACAATAAAAGCTTTCACACTAGACATATTTTCTGTCTGAGGAGCTCAAATATTTTCTTGCCACTGGCATTTTGATACTGAAGAAATAAGGAATAAAGTTCCCTCAAGGGATCACCTGCTTACCTACAGCTAGTTCAGATCTCCATTGGTAGTTCAGCTATCGTTATGATTTTTCTTCTTTGAGATTACAGCAGTTGTGTAATTAACTGAGGAGGGGGAAGAAAGCAGAGAGGATCATCCCTTGGAAAAACACAACAAAAAGGAGTTACAACCACTAGCCTTGCACCCTTAGAGAAGCCCTGGTCAAAATTTGATTTACAATAGCATAAATGTCTTAGTTTTTAAATTAATCTAGAGCAAATGTTTTTCCATAACACAAATACACCACCCGGATTGCAATATGTGATAGTTCCCAATTATATGAGGTGCAGGATTGGAATAGAAGCGGATGCTGCAAGTTAAAACTGAAGTTCAGTGGTAAATATGTCTTCCCCCCGCCTTTATTTTAAAGATTGAACTTCTTTAATGTGACTATACCACCATTGGCTATTCAGGAATCCCAGACATTGTGTGCAGTGATGGACAAATTTGCATCCATCATCATAAATTCCATTACTTCCACATTCATTTATAGAGCCCTTGAGTCCAATTCTGCACTCTGTTACCCTGTGGTGACTCTGAGAACAGAATTAACACCGTGGGTGAAATCCCAGCCCCGCTGAAGCCAATGGTAGTACTGTCGTTGACTTTAGTGCAGCTAGGATTTCATCCCTTCTGTTTCGATAAAGACACATTCAGTATCTAAATAGATCCCTGTGTTTTAAACTCCACACTTAGGTATGGTGGGACTTAGGTCCCAAATCAGCTTCGTCTGGCTTTCAAAAGCACTCATGGATTGTGCAGTCCTTCTGTCTCAGGGACGTGAATTCCAAAGGGGAAAGGCATAGTCTTGGCCTCCAGAACATTACTTGGAAACTCTCAGAATCTCAGCATGCTAGAGTTGCCACATGGGTGTAACGATTCCAGCCTGGGAAAAGTATGCAAGTCCATGTGCTAACATTCTAAGGGCCGTTTCTGTTCTGTGTTTTGTTAGTCTCTGCAACCTGCAAAGTTTGTATTATTTAATTGAAAGCCTAGAGGGCAGAGTGATGGAAGCCCTATAGTTACATAAGGTTGGCTGGTGAATAGATTAGATTACAGAAAAATGTACCTCCTGCAGAGAGCAGTGATCCATCACTATACCCCGACCCCATCCCTAACACAGGAGGGGTGGCCTGCCCAGGTCCAGAAGTCTGGCATGTCTGTGTTCTAATCATGGCTCTCAAATGGATTCCTTCCTTGGCCTTAAACAGGTCATGCAAACTCTACCTGCTTTTGAGAAACTGAAGCAGACATTTAAATGACATACATGCTGAAGCCCTAAAAGAGAGCTATTTTTAGACCTCCATCTAGAACGTGGTGATATTCCCTTCCTCATCAGAGTGTAGTGAGGACAAATTAGTTAATACTTGCCAAGTGCTTTGAAGATGAAATGCACTCCACAAGTCCTACATATTCATGCTAAAGCTGGCTTTCTTTGAGCTGCTGAAGTTCTCCTTACTCTATCTATTATGATTGAGGCAAGTGCACCTGTGCTTATGGATTTGTTTTTAATCTTTCTGGCTGAAACAGATGGACTCTCTGTGGAGCACAGCCAGTATTTAAGAGACATCTCCCTCACAACTTTGATTAATTTAAAAGGTTAAACTTCAGCAACAGGGGTGTGGGAAATTCAGAGCTCCAGAGCTTGACAGTGCCTTCAAGCTTCCAATCTTTAATGTTTTGTAAATTAGGACCTGAGTATCTCGTGTTTCACAGGAAAACATTCAATTCTAATTATTCAGCCAAACATGAAAGCGTGCCTAGCTCTAAGCAACCAGACAGTTTGCAGCACTGATTAGCCACCCAAGCATAACCATCCTGAAGCTTTGATTGTTCATCCAGTTGGGAAAACAGCTTCTAGTGCTAATAAAAACAAAAGCAATAAAACGCAAAAAACACTATATATTGCTGCAGAGTTAGGATACCGTTCTGATTTGAGAATTACAGCGACTGGGAACTGCATCTCAAGAGTAGGGGAGCTGATGCGCTATAGTCCATCAGTCACTATCACAGAGAATTAAGTGCATTAAAGTTGTGGTAAAGAAAGTTGCAACAGTTTTGCTGAGAGTAGGAAATTCACTTAAGGGCCACTTTGCCTTAAATAATCTGTGAATTGCTGATACGATGCTGGTTGCTGGTATCTAGACCAGCATTTCACCAAGTGTTGAAAGCTAAGTCCCCTTTCAGGAAAAATGAAATAAATTCCATCCCCCTTCAACCTCACCATATATTATTAATAGCCTACACAAAATGAGTCATCACATATGGTAGATTGTATAATTTTCCATAATATGATACCTTGTTGCTTTTCTTACATACTTTGATGGGCAATGAAATAGTTAACATTTACATTTCAAATATTGTCAATGGCATCTGAGTTAGCACCAGTTGCGTCAGGATCTCTGCAAACTCAGGCCATCATTGCTGCATCGGTAATTACACTCAGGTGACCATTTGAATGTTTTCTTCACAACCACAACAGCGACTGCCATTTTTTTAAAACTGAAAGTTGACATGCTGGAGAACAATTGAGGCCTATCTATGCCTCCTTGCTAGACCTTCCCAACAGCAATCAGGCACTCCCACCCTTACAGCTTGGACAATGCTGAGGTAGGTGATAACCTCACTTATAGCTAATAGCAAGTTAATAGAACTACAGCAATTCTTTACAGCCATTAATAGCCAGAGGCTTGGGAGGCACTTTGTTTGCCATTGCATTGTATCCTCAGGCCCTTGAGACACAATTATACAATGAGGTTTTCTTGGAATGAATAATAAACTCATAATCCAAGATCCATAGTTTGATTTCACCTTCTTTCTTTTTGTTTACTTACAAATCATAATTCATAGATTCTAAGGCCAGAAGGGATCATTGTGATTGTCTGGTCTGCTCTCCTGTATAGGTCAAGCCACAGAACTTCCCCAAAATAACTCCTAGAGCATATATTTTAGAAAGACATCCAATCTTGATTTAAAAATTGTCACTGATGGACAATTTGGTAAATTGTTCCAATGGTTAATTATTCTCACCATTAAATATGTATGTCTTATTTCCAGTCTGAATTTGACTAGCTTCAACTTCTAGCCATTGGATCACGTTATACCTCTCTCTGCTAAACTGAAGAGCCCGTTATTAAGTATTTGTTCTCCAGGTAGGTATTTATAAACTATAATCAAGTGACCCCTTGTCCTTCTCTTTGTTAAGATAAGTAGATTGAACTCCTTGAGTCTTACACTATAAGGCATATTTTCTAATAGTCTAATCATTCTCATGGCTCTTCTCTGAACCCCTGCTCGGGGAGATTTTGGTGGACAGTAAAAGGCCAGGGGCCACTACTAATAGTGAAATATTGATTAACATACTTGTTGCTAACAGCAGATAAATTAGTGAGCCTTTTTGCAGGCCTGTGCAGCACCTTTAGCCTTATCATGACTAAGACAGTAGGGAAGGGGGTTTGGTTGACCAGGGAAAGGGAAACTCTTGATCAACCTTTGTCTGACCCTGAGCACCTCTCTGATGAAGTCTCTGTTGGACATGCTGGGATCTGTGTTTTGGGAGAAAAACAAGAACCTTATTTATATTTGCCTCCTGGGAAGTGTTTGTTAGGGCCTCAAGACATGCAGACTCTGCAGGAACATATCTAGCTAATTAGTAATCTGAGGAGACCTTTTGTTTAGCTTTTGAAATTGCTTGCCTAACAAGTTTTTGATTGACGTGTTGTTGTTTGGGCTAGCTGGATCTCTTCGTGGACGCATCTTAGGGTTCCCATTGGCAGACAGAAGAATGGCCATCGGAAGGCTGCTGCTGTACCACTTGAGAGCCACACCAAACTTTGGTATTTATTGAGGGTTGGGGGTGTTGTACTAACCTGCTGAGGACTTGTGTAAGTGCTTGAGACTAAGAAAAGTATATCTTTAAGTGAGAGCACTCTTGTGTTCCACTGTTTGGACCAGCCATCTATCAGTTGAGTGGCCAGGTCTCCATTGATTTATTTCCTCATACCACCTCGCACAGAGAAAAGTTAGCAAGAGCTTTGGGTTGACAGAACCCCAGGTAACACCCTCCCCAATTTATGAACATCTTTCTGGAATTGTGGGCATCAGAACTGGACACAGTATTCCAACAGCAGTGGCACCAGTTCTAAATGCAGAGTAAAATAGCCTCGCGCTGTTACTCAGGATTCCCTTGTTTATGCAGACCAGCATGCATTAGCTCCTTTGGGCACAGAGTCACACTGGGAGCTCATATTCAGTTGATTCTCCACCACAATCCCCAAATCATTTTCAGAGTCACTGCTTCCTAGAATAGAGTCCCCCATCTGGTAAGTATGGTCCACGTTCTTTGTTCCCAGTAAGAACTAAACATCCAGTCCTGTGAAGTGGTGAGGCCTTCAACATTCATAAACTTCAGTGGACATTGAGAGCATCACAAAGGATCAGACTAGAAATAATTGACTCAATATGCCTGATTCTCAACCATACTGCGAGGTTTTATGAGGTACAATAATTCCTATATAAGGAAAAATGTATGGAGCATCCAGCATTCAGTGGGTTTCAGTATTACACAGTATACAATATTATCACAAAACACACTATTATTGCAAGTACTTCACGGCTTCAACTGCTGATGTAATATTATCTTTATTCTATGGCAATTGTTTCTAACCTTGGAAAGTGCAAATACTACTGAACCTAATGCTTGCTTCTAGAGTATATTCATTGATTTCTATGGGTGTGCTCACCTCAGTTACAACTGCACTTGGTGGTAAGTTGTTTGCATGATCTGGCTTTCCAGACAGTAATTATTACTGTAAAATTCCAATTTATATTGATTTCATTGAAAATTATTAAGATAAATGAAAAAGATTTATGTGAAGAAAGTCCATAGCTGCACAGACATTTTGCAAACAGCATATCTCTCCTATATGCTATATTTACATTACCATCCTTGCTGCTGTTGTGTCTCAGCTATTTTTTAGGGCCAGTGTGAACCACTCATAATGGTGAGAACTTACTCACATGCATAGTCCCATTTACTTCAATGGGACTATGCATGTGAGTTTGAGAGTCATGACATTAATATATGGCCTTAAATTAGTTTTTGTAATTCCAGAAAACCTTTTGCCATTTTTTTTCTCTGGCTATATCCATGGAACCCTGATGACAGAATTTGGCCTCTTCTAAGCAGAAGTATGTTTTGCCTTATTTTATGTTTTTTCCCCTCTGCTTAACACATTTCTCTAATTTTTGGCTAAGGGCTCTGACATAGCCTGAAGAGAGGGACTATGCAGAATTACATAGGTGGATTGTAATAAAGCTGGATTAGGTTTGCACAGTTCTCAGTCATCATGGCAGGCAATGATTCATGTGACATTTTCTCTTCTTATTACAATATTTGTCACAAAAATAGGTTTTAAATTCTTTAGTCATTCTGCAGAAGAAAGCACTTTGATTTTTACAAGGTTTTACAAATTAATTAGAGAAAATTCTCCCCAGTTTCCCCACCCCTTGTTCCTCTTTTACAGACTCACTACCTAATGAGAAGGAAGTAGAAGGGAAAACTGCACTTACATAGCTCCTTTCCAAAAGGCTTCTATAAACTTTAATTCTGAAACCTCATAAGGGCATAATTATATAGTCCCTGCTCATGCAAAACTCCTATTGATTACAGTGACTTCAAAGGGAGTTTTGCAGGAGTCAGAACAGCAAGACCTCACCCTCATCATCCTTTTTTACAGATGGCCAAAATAGAACCCAGAGTGGTGTGCAGATGGATTTTCAAAGGGGACGATGCAGGTGCGCAGCCAGGAGTCTGAGCAGTCAGCTTTGGACACTGTAGAAATCACCGTAGGAATCACAGGTGAGGGTGGACTGTACTGCAATATTGAAAATGTTAGTGCTAATGTGATCCTGGGATGCATAAACAGGGGAGTCTTGGTAGGAGTAGAGGGGTTATTTTGCCTCTGTATTTGGTGTGACTGATGCTGGAATGCCATGTCTAGTTTTGGTTCCCACAATTCAAGAAGGATGGTGATAAGTTGAAGAAAGTTCAGAGAAGAGCCATGAGAAAGATTAAAAGATTTAAAAACATGCCTTATACTGATAGACTTAAGAAGCTCAATCAATTAAGCTTAGCAACAAAAAGGTTAAGGGGTGACTTGATTACAGTCTATAAGCATTTACATGGGGAACAAATACTTAATAATGGGCTCTTCAGTTTAGCAGAGAGAGGTATACTGTGATCCAATGACTGAAAGTTGAAGCTAGTCAAATTCAGACTGGAAATAAGGCATATATTTTGAATGGTGAGACTAATTAACCATTGGAACAATTTACCAAAAGTCATAGTGGATTCTCCATCACTGACCATTTTAAGATCAAGATAGGATGTTTTTTCTAAAAGATCTGCTCTAGGGATTATTTTGGGGAAGTTCTATGGCCTGTGTTATGCAGGAGGTCAGACCAGATGCTCATAATGGTTCCTTCTATGAATTTCATAGAATCTATGAATCTATGAAAAATTCAGTTCCTGCTCTGGGCCTGAAAGTTGCATGCACAGCCATCAACATTTTCCAAAGCCAGCTGTCAGACTTTCTTCCTTCCTTCCTGCTTTACACTGCTGCCCATCACTGCAGCATCTGAGTGCCTTCCACATAAATTGATAGCACTAGCAAAGTCCCTAAGTTGACATCATGGAGTCTCTGGCACTTCTTCTTTACTGGGGTAAAAATGAGGGGGTAGGGTATGTGCTTTTGAGGTGTTACAATTTTTTAGTTTCTGTTTTGCTTGTTATGTGAGGTTATGGTACCCAGGTACTGCTAACCACATATCACTTCATCCTTCTCCTGCTCTGGGCTCCAAACCCTGTGCAAGGCGCTACACCAGATCTGTTTGGTGACCTCCAAATAATAAAGACCCTGGAACAATAGAGGAGACATAGAGATGGAAAAGGTATTTTAGAGACAAGAGTAAACTTTCATGTAGCTCATATTATGCTAGCTCAGGTCGGGCACAAGAAAAATGTTGGAGACAAGGGATAGATACCAGATACCCAGCTGCTATAGCATATTTTGACCCCAAAATGATACATTGCTATAAAAATGGAAAGCCACCTTAGGCAGTATCTTTTGCCCACTGCACCCCCGAAGACAGAACTCCACGCTGTTCCAGGGCGAACAATGATCCACTGTGTAGTAGGGTCTGCCCTATGAGCTGCAAATGGGAATCCATATGGGAAAATCTGAGCGGCACTGCAGCCCCTGTGCATCATGTTGTAATTCCTCTCCTTGTTGCCAACTCATCATGACAGCGGGCTGGCAGGGTCAAACCTACGTTGGCAGTGGGGTGGCCATTGTGGCTGCTCCTCACTGCTGCTAGAGATACGCACCGTGAGTAACATGCATAGAGCTGTAGGCACCGCTGGTTCTGTTTCCACCAGCCTCACCTCTGCTCCTCTTGCTGCTACTGTGCGTCTTCATCCCCCGTCCCTCTCCCAGGCCTGGGTTATGGACTGAGGAGGTAGCTTTTCACGCCCTCTGCTGGGTGTGGCAGGGAGAGGAAGAGGCGCAGAGGAGCCATTGAATTGCTAACAAGAGGGGAGGAGGGAGAAGGGCTGCCTTGAGCTCCTGGGCTCTTTCTGTTCCCTCCTTTCTCCAGACCTCTCCTGTGAGAGTGCTGTAAGTCCTGAGGGTAGGGGAGGATAGAGAGAGCTCTGCCTGCTTCCTGCAGCAGCTCTGATTGGCTTTTCTTCTGTAGTAGGTGGGGCAGTCAGGAAGACAGCCAATCAGATAGGGTTTTCCCATAGTCAGAGGTGTAATTTGGAAGAGCTCTGGAGTGTCGTATGTTATTTGGAGACTAGCTTCAGCCGTGGCCAAACTCAGATGACTCATGAAAAAAGTCATGTGTTGGCAACACTAAGTGAGTTAGGAGCACAAGTCCCATTGCCTTTTAAGAGAACGTGTGTTCCTAAGCTTCTTCAGCACGTTTGAAAACCCTACCTTTTATATTCTTTTTCAAAGGCACCCAGATCCCTTTTAGGCCCTAAAACTGGCTAAAAGTGTCCCAGTGTAAGCTGCAGGGTGCTGAGCCCTTGAAAAATCCAACCCTGTGCTTTTGAAAAAAATCTTGTCTTGAGTTAGATTTTCAGTCCAGCCTCAATGGGGTTATTATTTTTGAAGATGCAGAGTTGCAAGTACGAGTAAGTATGCTCACAGTTTTGTTCCTGTGATTATTTGCTCCATGACTGTACTCATGAATCAGGGACTTTAGATAGTTAGGCATAATTAATGCCTGGAAATCTGCTCCTTAGTCCTCTTACTTATAAAGCCCAAGGGAAGGAAAAGTCTTGACATTACATGAACAATAAAAGCAGGCAAAATCTCCCTCATAAGTAAGGTTGACTGTTAAGAAAAGAAAAATGAAAACTGTAGGATAGAGTCTAGCAAAATCATGATGGAATCCCAAACACTGAAGAGGATAGGAGCAGAGATGAATTATACCTCCAGAGTCCACTGCCATCTGTTCAGAATAAGCATCTCTGGAAAAGGGATAAAATATCAGTTCCCAAGATAGTTTTCAGTGTTTACACAGCCTTCCTTGGAAAATGCAAACAATGAAAGTACAAACCAGGAAAAATCCTTTGTGAAATAGAATCCGAGAACAGAAATAAGTCAGAAAACTTGTATAAAGAACACACAAAAATAAATCTTCTGAATTCAAAGAAATCCTTTGGGAAATTAAAACTTTCTTCAATATTTGAGGGATGTACAGGTCACATTGAATAACAATGGCACTGCTGCTCTTTCCCAAAGTCAAACTTTCCCAAAGTCTTGTGGGGAGCTGTAGTTTTTTGTTTCCAGTTTCTCGTGGAGACATGGGCCTTTGAGTTCAGATCTGAAATCCTGATCCAAATTTCTCAAAAGTTTACAGGTGTTGGAACTGTGGTTTTGGTTCAGGTGTATCTCTAGAAATGTAGCTTGCATCAGCTCCACTAGAAAACATGCATCCTGAATGTTTTTGTTTCCCTTGTGTCCTGCACAAGGGAAGACTTGTATAAAGTCCAGTCAAATTCTTAAAATTGCAACTTTACTAGTAGCTAGAAAAACTGCAACTGGTAGTAAACTCTGATATACTAGTTTATACAGATTCTAAGATTAACATAATTTTGTTACCAGTCAACCTATTCAACTGGGAAAGCCAATTGAATAAAAAAAAAATCCAACTTAAAATTCTTGATTTGTATTATCTACAGGTCAATGGGGAGAAGAAAATGAATTGACCATAGACAAAGAGTAACAAATCACGGAGAGAATATCACTTCCAGGTAAATATTGAAAATCACTCAACACTCACAGTTTTACCAGGAAACAGTTTGAATCCACTGCAAAACTCCACTCCCCTGTAAAAGTTACTTGACTGGCTTGAAAAAAACATGTTGGAACAAACTGTAAGAGGCAAAAGGGTAGAGAGAGTGATCAGGCTGTACTGTACGCCTTGTACATGATATGTTGCATAGCTGCTATTAGCAGGTCAGACTTCTGTATCAGATATGGACTGGCTGCAGAACTTCCATCATGAAGAGAGATACAGCAGGTGTGTTTAAAATACTTTAATGCAGTGCTAAATATGGCTGTTACCAGCTCAGGCAAAGTATGTCACACTTTGCTTCACCTAGTGGCTGAAAATTAAAATACAATTTTAGCATTCTATTACCTCTCTCCCTTTTAGTTTTATATTCCTACCATTTACAAAATTTACACTATCGTGCTGTTGTTAAAGTGTGGTATGCATCAGTCTGTTAAGCATCTCTAAATCAAACTGGTTTTCTAATTACATGACCGCAATGCGTAACAACGTGATCATCTAGCCAGAGCCGGCTCTAGGTTTTTAGCCGCCCCAAGCAAAATAAATTTTGGCTGCCCTGTCCCAGCCCTGGGCTCCTCGCTGCACCTCCCTGCTGCCCCAGCCGTGGGCTCCCCCTCTACCTGCACCCTCTTTCCGCTGCAGCCCTGGGTCACTGGTAACTTGCTCCCAGGGTAGGTCATTCAGCAGGAATTTTAGATGTGAACAGAACACAGACAGGATTGGTTCCCATATGGTTACAGAACTGCAGTAATGTGGGACAATTTTCAGCTTGTGTGATTGGAGGATATCTGGATGCATATTATAAGACTGTCCTCCATAAATGAGGAAAAGTTGAGGTGCCTTTATTATTCTTTTGTTAGAACATAAGAATGGCCGAACCGAGTCAGACCATAGGTCCATCTAGCCCAGTATCCTGTCTACCGACAGTGGCCAATGCTAGGTGCCCCCAGAGGGAGTGAACCTAACAGGCAATGATCAAGTGATCTCTCTCCTGCCATCCATCTCCATCCTCTGACAAACAGAGGTTAGGGACATAATTCCTTACCCATCCTGGCTAATAGCCATTTATAGACTTAACCACCATGAATTTATCCAGTTCTCTTTTAAATGCTCTTATAGTCCTAGCCTTCACAACCTCCTCAGGTAAGGAGTTCCACAAGTTGACTCTGCGCTGCGTGAAGAACTTCCTTGTATTTGTTTTAAACCTGCCTGCCCATTAATTTCATTTAGTGACCCCTAGTTCTTGTATTATGGGAATAAGTAAATAACTTTTCCTTATCCACTTTCTCCACATCACTCATGATTTTATATACCTCTATCATATCCCCCCTTAGTCTCCTCGTTTCCAAGCTGAAGAGTCCTAGCCTCTTTAATCTTTCCTCATGTGGGACCCGTTCCAACCTCCTAATCATTTTAGTTGTCCTTTTCTGAACCTTTTCTAGTGCCAGTATATCTTTTTTGAGATGAGGAGACGACATCTGTACGCAGTATTCGAGATGTGGGCGTACCATGGATTTATAAAAGGGCAATAATATATTCTCAGTTTTATTCTCTATCCCCTTTTTAATGACTCCTAACATCCGGTTTGCTTTTTTGACTGCTGCTGCACACTGCGTGGACATCTTCAGAGAACTATCCACAATGACTCCAAGATCTTTTTCCTGACTCGTTGTAGCTAAATTAGCCCCCATCATGTTGTATGTATAGTTGGGGTTATTTCTTCCAATGTGCATTACTTTACATTTATCCACATTAAATTTCATTTGCCATTTTGTTGCCCAATCACTTAGTTTTGTGAGATCTTTTTGAAGTTCTTCACAGTCTGCTTTGGTCTTAACTATCTTGAGCAGTTTAGTATCCACTCTTTCTTTCTATGGGGAATTTGCCAATGCAATATCACTGTCTTACTTTTAAACAAACAAGCAAACAAACAAACAGGTAATGGCTGTTGAAAATAGTGATTCCAGTCCTAAAAACCACTGGGAAGCATTTCTTTCTCAATTTTATCCTACTTTTTCTACAGCAAGTTACAGTGGATCAGTATATTTGATTTGCAAGAAATGAAGTAACAGCTGCCCAAACTGAGCTTGAGCACTCCTGAATTTTGAGGTGTTCAAATCGGGATGCACGTGCTGGGGGGGGGGGGGAGGAGGGTGGACACTGTGGCTCCACGGGGGAGCACGGCAGCATGTATGCAGCAGCGTGTCTGGCTGGGTGAGGAATTCTTTTTCTTTATGACAGCTGGAGTTCTTCATCCTTTTTCTCCATCTAGTTTGACACAAACATATGCAACAGGCTCTAGATCTGGCAGTTCGCTAACTGACTGATGTCAGTTATAAAAGTCTTTGTAAGTTCCTTTTGCCCTTTTATCTGATTTAACTACTCTCTTCATGTCTGTCCACTTCAGAAATAGATTCTTTTCCAAAGTCAGAACAATCGTTCTGAGTTGTCTTCCCATGAACAGTTTGCTGAACTATATCCAGTAACTGCTATTGGTGTTGATCTGTAGCTCAAAAGAGCAAGGAATGGATTATCTTGCTGTAGGATTTTCTTGGCTGTCTGTACAGCTCTATCAGCCTTTCCATTCACCGTGGGTAATGCAGGCTGCTAGTAATATGATCAAATGTTTGTTTGAAATGACTTAAATCTGCTGTGGTGAATTGTGGTCTGTTGTCTGTCACTAGTTGATATGGAATGCTGAAGTGAGCAAAAGTGGACTTCAGTTTCTTGATAACACTGTGACATGCATGTAGAAAAAATAGTCCACTATGGCCAGGTAATGATGTCCTCTGAATTTGCATAAAAAGTTTTGTCTGGTAGAGATGTTGTTATTAAAGATTGTTTGTGTTGTCTCTGTCTATTAGTTCTTCAATTTTCACATGCAGATACTTTATTCTTTAACTAAACTGACTGATTAGCCCATTCACAGAGCTTAGTTAGTCCTTGATGTCTTTTATAAATAAGATTTAGGATTTCTCCTCTCATTGCATTTGGAATTATGATGCAGTGTCCTTTAATCGTGAGTCCATTTGACTCGCTTTATTGTCCACCTACTGCAAAGTAGTCTCTTTTTGCGTCTCTAGTGTCCTTTAGATATGTGGGCCAGATGGCCCTGTCATAATTTAGAACTTCTTGAAGTTGTGTGTCTGCTAAGGTTGCTTTTTGTAGCTGGTGTAGTCTCTCTTCTGACACTGGTCTGTATATATCCACATATACCTTTACGTCATGTGTGAGCTCACAGGGCGTTGTGTGTGATGCTAGGCTCTATGACAGAGTGTCCGCTACCACCAGATTTCCCCTGCCCCAGTAACATATTTAACAATTGGGCTCAATCACATTGATCTTATCAAAAGACAATGGCAACTCAGAAGTACCTGATCAAAGTATTTTCTGTTGATAAGGATTACAAGCCGTTTATGGGTTGTTAGCAGGGTAAATGAACACAATCCACAAATATATCTGTAAAAGTTCTTACAAGCCCATATGTTGTTTCTGAGAGTGTGAGAGAGCAAAATGCAACTGGCTTCCACTCAGATCCATGTTATTGCAACAATATACCACCTAGGTCATAGCTGCTTGCATCCATGCTGACCATTGTGGGTTTGTTCATATCATAGTACTTGAAAACTAGAGCTTTTGAGATCATTTATTTTACCTTTTAGAAGCCATTTTCTCAATTTGGCCCACATTGCCACAATGTATTGGATTTTAAGAATTCAGTCAGTGGTTTTGTCACTGTAGAAAGGTCTTGTAGATTTTGATCAAGGTAATTCACCATCCCCAGTACACATCTTAGTTCTGGTACATTCATTGATGCATTCAATTATTGAATTCCTTTTACTTTCTCAGGGCTAGAACTGATTCCATCTTTGTTTATTGTCTGTCCCAAAACCTCAGTTTGGCAGAGGTACAAAATGCACTTTTCCTTGTTTAGCTTCAGTCCAAACTAAATGATTAAGCTTAGAACTTTGTTGAGGATTTTGTTGTGTTCTTCCATCGATGACCCTTATATCAAAATAATGTTCATGAAAACTACAGCTCCATTTGTACTTAACAGTTCTGCCATATTTCTTTGGAAAATTTCAGGTACACTGGTAATCCCAAAAGGTAATCTTTGAAAATAAAATCTCCCAAGGAGTGTGCTAAAGCACACTCTTTTCCCAAAGGAATTTGCCAGAATCTGTTTGAGGCATGCAGCTTGGAGAATACTGTAGCTCCTTTCACTATGGGAAGGAAGTCATCCAGTTTTGGGAGGATATATTTTTTTTCACAACTGCTTCATAATGTCTTTTAAGATCCACACAGATTCTTATTTTTCCATTTGTCTTTGTACAATTGGAGAAAACCATAGTGTTGACTCAGATTTTCTCAATTATGTCAACGTGTTCCATTCTGTTTCCACTTTATGAAGTAATGGGATAGTAATATTGTGAGGTGTATGTATATGATATGATTCAGCATTGTCTCTAAGGGTTATTTGTATCACATCTCCTTTCAAAAGTCCAATACCACCATATATGCCACCAGGTTCTTCCATCTTTCTCACTAGGCCCATCATGGCTGTCATACTGTGGCTGAGAAGGTTGTTCATCTTTGATCATATGCACTCTGAATGCAAAACTTTTGCCTTTGTAAATTATTTGTGTGGTGAACTGGCCACAGTTTGGAATACTTCTAGGGCTAGTCAGGGCTGTGTCTGGTGATTTCAGCTTTGGAAGGGGTAGAAGGTAATTATATGTCCCTTCTAATATGGCTGCTGACTGTTTGTAGTAGTCTGTTGCCTGAATGCCTAAGTGCAGCAAACAGCTGCAAAATATCCATATTTTGTGCATTTACTAAATCTTGCATCTTTAGCTGGACACACATCACTTGACTATGACATTTCCCACATCTTGTATGGTTAGTCTGAAAGGTTTTGTAGTACTTCTCCCTTTTTGCCTTAGGGGTTTTATGATAATTACTTGTAGCAGTCATGTAGTATCTCTTTATAGCTTCTAAATTAGTTTCTCGTTCTTCAGGTTTTGCAAGTTGCTTCTGCCTTTTGTTTTGCTGCTTCACTAGCTCAATATTCTTTGTTATTTGGATGACTGTGTTTAGGTTTATACCTGTCTTTAATTGTAGCTTCTGTGAGAGGCTTTGCTGGTATGCCAAATAACCAGTCTATTTCTGATATTTACATCTTTTACTGTCCTCAAATCACAATTTTCTTCTAAGGCATGCAAAGCTCTTATAAAAGATTCAACAGATTCCCCAGGTTCTTGAATTCTATGGTGAAAACACACCTTTTCACAAACTACATTCTCTGAGGTTTAAAGTAGGCCTCAAACATAGCCAGGACTCTTTCAAAAAGTCATCTTTGTGACTGTCATCAGTAAAGGCAAAGGATTTAAATATGTGCTCTGCTTGCTTCCCTATAGCATAAATTAAAGACAATACTTGAATATCTCCAGTTTCCTGGTAAGAGTTTAGTAGCATTGCAAAGCCTTGCAAAGACTCTCTACTTCCAATCTGTCCATTCTGAAGGTCTGTCAGGTCTGAAGTTCTCTGGGGCATTGAAGAGTAGCATGTTTATGAGATTGATCCTGCAACCTTTGTGGTTTTTCTTTCTCTTCTGTTAGCTGTTTTCCTTCTATTTCTCTTCTCCTCCGGGACTACTGGCTCCCTTTACTTCTGACACCATATCATGTTCTCCTTGTACATGCTGTGTTGCAGGGCTGTTACCAGAAGGTCAGGCTTCTGTATCTAATTTGGACTGGCTATCTTGCTTCCATCATGGAGAGAGCTACAAGAGGTGTGTTCTCTTTAAGATAGTTTAATGCACTGCCAGGTATGGCTGATACCAGCTCAGGTAAGACATGTCACACATGGTGCCACCTACTGGCTGAACATTATAATATACTTTTAAGATTCCATCACACAGGGAGTCCTGAAATATGGGAGGATAACTGTGGGAGTACTGAGAAAAAGGGAGTGTCAGATTAATTTATTGGAGTGTTGGAGAGGCCTTCAAATTTGGAAGCAAAACTGATCATGAAAATGCCTAGACCACAGACAATTTTTTGTTTATTTCTACGATATGCACTTCCATTTGCCCAGCAAAATTATTTTGCTACAAGAAATGCATAGTAGTTATCCTTCTGAGATGCCCTACATGGACATTCAGACCATGCCTTCAGTTCTTTGTCTCTGTTTGTGCATCTGCTTTTTCTATCTGCCTGGGAATGGAACCAACATCTCTGAAATCCTGAACAACCGCCTAGTCATTTAGCTGAATCAGAAGATTGGATGAATCTCCCTACTTATTGCTCCCATTAACCAGGGAGAGAAAATTAGTTCCAGTGTCTTCTCTCATTGCAATATTTGTCAGCAGAATCAGATTGTAATTTGAATCACAGAACACATCAGGCATGAAAATTCTATAATAATTCATTACTGGAATAAGAACAGAAAATAAAAGCTTTATTCAGGATTTTGATGTCAGATGTTAACACAATATTAGTTTATATTTGTAACAATTACTTTTTTCATGTATTCTTTGCTGTAGGCATCTCATTAACATTACTGTGGTTCCTAATGGTATCACAATCCCGTTGTTTATACTGTTACGTTGAAAGAGGCTATGGATGCTCCCTGCTCACCCCTTGCTGCCCAGTGTGGCACAGTGGGTGACTTGACTTAATTTCCCTGCCAGTTCATAAGGTCCTCCCTCAGGAACCTGGTTCAGAGCTCTCAGACTTAAAGTACATAACACCAACTCTCTGAGACTATTTAGTATGGTCTCCAGGAATCTGAGGCCTAGTCTACACTTAAAAATTAGATCAATCTAGCTACACCAATCAGGGCTGTGAAAAATTTTGTGCCCCGTTTATCACTTTTATCTGTCTTTGTCTTAAACATGTTCTAGTAACATTATATAGAGGGAATTCATAACTACACTTGTAAAATGCATGTCTTAATCTTATAATGATATTAATGGCCGGTGTGGTGTTAGTTTTGAAATGATACTTTGCAAGGCATATTTTGCACAAACATCATTGCAGTAGTGTTTGGGTGTGAATACACGGGTGTTCAGAGTCACACCACGTAACCACCATGGGATTTAATCAGGTTCATGAGTGAGCTCTAAGTGGATTGAGTTCTTGACCTCCAAGCGGAAAGGCAAACTAAGACTGTTGGGTTCACCACACTGCTCAGTTAGGTTTCACTTATTTTATATTTATTTTATATGAACATAGGGTGGTTGTTTTTCCAATTCTAAAAGGTTTTTCTGGTTCTATATTCCCAAGGACTCTGAAGTGCTTGTGAGTGAAAAATACCTTAAAAGCAGGGAAGTTACATTTTAGTTTCCTAGAGCCTGGATTGGGACTACTGTACAGCAGGGATCTGAAACCTTTGGCATGCGGCCTGTCAGGGAAATCTGCTGGTGGACCGGGATGGTTTCTTTACCTGCAGTGCCCGCAGATTCGGCTGATTGCAGTTCCCGCTGGCTGTGATTCGCTTTTCCAGGCCAATGGGGGCTGTGGGAAGCAGTGTAGGCCAAGGGATGTGCTGGCCACCACTTCCCGCAGTTTTATTCAAATATTGATGTGTAGTAATGGCAAGAGAATGTAGAATTCATATTATGAGAGAGTCTAAGATTTTGTCATGTTAATTTTTAGTAAAAGTCATGGACAGGTCATGGGCAAAAAAGAAAAATTCACAGAAGCCCCTGACCAGCCTGTAACTTTTACTATAAATAACCCTGATAAAATGGGGTGTGCGGGGGGGGGGAGGGGGAGGAAGGGGGTCCAGCAATTACTGCTGCTTGCCTGGTGGAGTTCCAGGTGCCTCTGGGAGTGGCTGGGAGCTGCGGACCCCACTGCCCGTGGAGAAGCCAAGCTCCAGGACTGGGTGGTGAGAGTTGCCAAGGGCCCCACCCCAGGTCAGAACTCTTGGGGGCCCTCACCATTTCTTGGGATGTCCCCTGATGCTGTGGCATGGAGCTGTGGAGGCCGCCTGCTGCCTGGTGGAGTTCCAGGTGCCCCTGCTGTCTGGTGAAGCTCTGGGGCCCCCTGCCGCAGCAGCTAGGAGCTCCGGGGCTGCCTGGTGCCCACAACATGTGGGAGCTCTGGGGGCCAGCTGTGGCTGCTCAGACCTGCGGGGCCCTTGCTGTGGCTCTGAGCTCCGATGCCTTGGAATGCTGGCCAGGCACCTGGAAGCTGGGGATCCCCCACTGCTCACAAGAATTGGGAGGTGAGTGGGGTTCCTGCCACAGCTGGGAGCTATGGCGCCCCCTCTGGCTGACAGCTCCAGCCCCTCTACCGTGGGGCTGTAGCAGAAAATGTCATGGAGGTCTCTGGAAGTCACGGATCCTGTGACATCCGTGACATAATCATAGCCTTAATTATGAGTATTTGCTCCTGTAATTCGAATCTAAGAGTTAGCTTCTACTCATCAAGAGATAGAAGCATACCACGTGTCCCAGTGTGTTCAATCAAAGCAGCCTGGATTTTGAAGGTATATAACTTGAAAGGAACTCCCTTGAAACAAGCTATAAATCACAGTCTATTTGCAGAACTTATTAATCAAGGGTGGGATTTCTGAAAGCATGCAATGCTGGTCTGACTCTGCTCCCAATGATCAATGGGAGTTCTAACATTCACCTGAGTAGGGGCAGAGTTATTTCAAAGATGAACACTTGTGACAATCTTACCCAAGTAAGTTAGAATAACTACTAAACAAACAAAAAATTACAAATTGTTCACAGAGAATTTTCAAACTAAAAAAGAATAAGAAGTCATTGAGTAAATGATTTCCTATGGATTAGTCATCTATCTCTAGCCTTCATTATCTAAATCATTATTTTTAAATCACTCTGGGATACCTAGTGTATGAAAGGCAAAGTAGTCTGTTCTAAAGAGCCTTGTATATACGTAAAACTATTTTCTTGTCCTCATTATAAATATTAATACACAGTTTCTCCAAGTATTAGCTGTCCAACTTGAAACTGCTTGTTCACTATTCACTTTAGTTTTGATTGAGTTATATTTATCATCTAAATCATAAATTCATTGCTAATGGAGCTGATTATCAGAAAAGTATGCCATGAACTTTTAAATTATTCGTGCTTCAGGAGACCTGCATCTTATTTAGATATAACTAGCTATATTTAGGTATAACTAGGTAAAATTCTGCTGAAACATAGATTGCATGATTTTATCTTGCCTTTATTCTTTTCCTGGATATTTCAATGTCTGTGTAGCATGTCCCTGGACCATAACTAAAAATGTCAGTGTTTCTTTCCTCTGACTGACCCTCTAAATCACTGGTTCATTACTCCGATAAGCAATTGTGTGTATGGGTTGTAAGCTTGCTCTCATTCCTTCTCTACAGTCTTCTGTAGAAGTGGATTTGCTTTTCCATTTGCAAATGGCTTCCCTCTGAAAAGGTGTGGGACTTTGTGACATTACCCAGAGTATAATCTGGACTGTTAAACAGCTGTATACTCTCAGTTGTCCAGTCTGGGGTGCCTTGTACAATGTTTTGCTGTAAGAGCCACCGTTCCTGGTCCTGCTCCCACACAGCCTCCAGCATGCAAAATCACTCCCAGCTGAATTATAGAAATGCTTCTAGCAAGCCACTCCTGAATTACACTGCAGAGCAACACCAGCCAACTCCCAGTCTCAGCCTTGTCCCCCAGAAATGAGCGTCTTGCATTGCCCAGATCTCTACTGGACAATGCAAGCTCATAGAAAATCTGTCATTTCATGGAAAATGATATGCACAGGCCCTGTTATCTCAAGTGAAGATTCCCAAACACTTCAATCCAAACACACTGGTTTAGGTAAAACAATAAAACAAGTTTATTAACTGCAGAAAGATACATTTTAAGTGATTACAAGTAATGAGGCATAAAAGTCAGAATTGGTTATAAAGAAAATTTAAAAATAAAATGCGAGCTAAATGCCTGAGTTAACAAGCTAAAACAACGAGGAGTCCAGTGGCACCTTAAAGACTAACAAATTTATTTGGGCATAAGCTTTCGTGGGTAAAAAACCCACTTCTTCAGATGATACTTAACAAGCTAAGTGAACTCAAAAGCAAAAAGTTTCTCTGACCATAAGCTTACAGCAGTCTTTACTGGATGAAAAGCTTCAGTCAGGACCACCCCTTCCCCAGTTCAATGATGCTTCCTTTGTCTTTCAAGTGTTGTTGATGTTGTGAGTAGAGATTGGCGGATAGGGGTGATTTGGGATCCTTTTTTTCTCCTTCTTATACCCTCCTCCCATCTTTGAGGATTATCTCCAGCTAGGGTTCAGGCAACAGCCAGTCTGTTTACATGGAAACTCCCAACAGTGTCTTTGCCAATATGTAAAGTCCTCACTCACACCCTTCTTCCTGCCAAGGCATGGCTGCTTACCCAGGTAATAGCCGTGATACTTCATCTGATTATGCTAATACCTGGCTGGGGTGCCAGTGTGTCTTTGTCGCTGAAAAACTAGTTTAGGCTGCTTTTTCTGAACTTGCAGCATGTCTCAGCAAAGTCATACAGTAAAATGTTATAACTTTACATGCAATGTTGTTACATACATTTTACCAATAATTTTCAGCAGATTGAGTTTTCAAATGATATCTCACAAAGGCATACCTTGTACAAAATTTATCATGGTCTTGTAAGAAGGATGAACATATGGATACAGTCTGTCACAGACTTATACATCCTTTTTCTGCTTTGAGGTGCTCCCAGTACAGGTGCACAGGATCTTAGGGCTGTTCAGGGAGAACTGATTTCACATGAAGTCAAGGTGTGACGGGGGAAAGTTAAGAACCTCAATGTAAAACACCTGCCTCTTGTTGATTTATTTAATCTTAGAAATTTACCTTTAGTTCTGTATTTAATTACCTTAACTTACTGTATTTTAGGATTTCATTCTGGAAACACTGGAAAAGTAGAAATTGCTTTTCCAATGTCAGAGACATCAGTATCCTGTGTCTGACAGTGCCAACACCAAATGTTTCAGAGGAAGGTGCAGGTCATAGTAGGAGGTAGTATTGTAATACTTGTGCCTATACATTTACCCTGACTGTGAACTCAACTGTGGGAATGTGGATAAAAGTTTACTAAATGTTCCAATCACACATCATGATAAATGTTGATGGGAAAATGTGTGAAAGGGAAACAGACTGAATTAGTCCATACATAAAGGCCTACTGCTATAACTCAAGGAGTGTATTGAGATCATGTCTGCCATAAGAAAAGTGTGGGCCTGGAAATCAATGAACAAAAATTAGTCTGTGAAAAATTAGACCTAAAATAATGGGAGGACGGGCTATTCCACCCACAACTCGCTTTTTGGGGGTCCTTAAAAGAAAAGACTTTTTGAGGAAAATAGGACACAAAGAAGCGCAACAATTGTTGAGTGAAAGAAGGAGAAAGTTTCACCTTTATGGCTACCACCCGCACCCTGGGATCCACTCTAACACAATAGGGTCTTTGTCGTTTTGATCCTGTGAGATATCCTGACCAGACTGGGTCAGAGAGAGAAGAGACTGGGCCAGAGACTCAGATGACATCACCACCTCCACTGGCTTTGGCTAATGCCGAACACCATCTGGGAAGTGATACTTGATCACACACACACACCACCCTCCTGTGTGTCCGTTTCCTTCCCCACCTTATTTCTCCTCATTCCTATCCCTTTTCTTTTTCCTTCCAGTTGGCTGAGACTGTAAATTTTCCAACACTGCTCTGACCCTGTGACTGGAGAGCCAGTTAAAAACAATGCTCCAGACTGTACTGTACCAGTACAAATCTGTCAGATCTTGGAGTGGCTAATAAGACTTTGCTTCTCCAGCAGTGACACTGCAAGTGAGAGTCAATAACAGACACAGAAGCGGCATTCTCTCCATTTGCTTCTTTTCTCTCCCCGTGCATGTAAGTGCGCACTCGCGCGCGTGTTGGGGTGACCAGATGTCCTGATATTATCAGGACCATCCCGCTATTAGGAGCTTTGTCTTATATACACAACTATACTCCCTGGGCAGCGGGTATCAAAGGCTGGGGAAGGCTGAGCCTCCTCAAACAACCCTACGTGGCCCTGCCCATGCTCCACCCCCAGCCCAAGCCCCCTCCTGCTTCCTGCATGCTCTGCTGCACCTCTTCCCCCTTGGCTGGGGGTTGGGCTGGGGCTGGAGCTAGTGGGGGATGGCCTGTGGCCAGGGACTCCGGGCAGCTGGAGCCAGTGCTTGGGCTGAGGGCGCTGGGGTCTGCCCGGTGCTCAGAGGGTGTGGTGGAAGGGCCAGAGGTGCTCAGGTGGCCCTGAGCTAGGGTGGAGGCCTCTGGGCTCTGGTGAGGAAAGGGGACTGGGGGGCAGGGCCCTGGGCAGAAGGGGTGGGCCAGGCCGGGGGCTAGCTTCCCCGAGCCTGTGATTCATCTGTCACCCATGACTGTACCCTCATTCCCCCCCGCCCCCTCCCCAAAAAAGTTACCCAATTTTTCATACTTGCTATCTGGTCAGCCTAATGTGTGTGTGTTTCTTGTTTTGTTATCTAGGAAATGGGACTGAACTTTAACAACAGCTACAATAACAACAGCTCCAGCCCATTTCAACTAATGCCTTCTCTTTTCCCCAAAAAGGACAGTTCTTACCATCTACAAGATTGTGAGTTAGGGTTTTTTTTTTCCCTTCTAAAACCCCACTACAGCTGAAGTGAAAGGGAGCAAGGGATGTTGTTAAAATGAAAGCCTTACTTAATACTTTACATTTCAAATGGTTTGCCTGCTGTATCTTTAATAAAAGGTTAAAAAGATTCTTAATATTGTGTTAGCCATGGTACTAAGCAGGTTGAGGTCTCTGCATAGTACCTTCATGAACCTTGTTTAAAACTGTTTAATTACATGATCATGTTAGCATCTTCAATTCTTTGGGTCCTTATATTCCATCAAAATTAATACGACAGAAATTATGGGACAATCTGGAGCACATTAGGCTTCAGGTTTTGTTTTTGTCTTGCAGGATTTCACATGTTGAATCAACATAATCAAGGTTTGTCTATTTTTAAAAACACATACCTAGCTCTTCTAATTGTACTTCACACCTTTTAAAACAGGTGTTTCTTTATACATAATATGCCTTTCTCTACTTATACGGCTCTGCACATTTCTATGCTAGAGCTGTAAAGATGTGTTATTTTGTGGTTCACATGTATGAGGGTAATGATCTCATGAGGATGAGACGATCATTTAGATATTTTGATCAAATCTTACTTTCTAAAAGCTAGTAACTATTGGTGCTTGTATTTGCCCCTAAATTATATGGCATTGGAAGGACAATTTATTAGATAGTTATAAATAATGGAAAGGATTTCATACTTTTTTTTGCAAGCTTCTTGGCTACAGGAAAATAATAATTTCAGGTTAAAATTGTGCTCATTAGAGCTGATAACAATTTGACTGCAAATATACTAAGATGGAGGATTTCTTACATTGCCTGTGTCTGATTTGGAAAGGACTTGGGAAGTTCACATCACTAGAGATGGTTTCTGACCCAAAGAGCTTGCAAGACAGATGAATGGGAGGGCAGGGGGGAGAAAGCTTTATTCTTAGAGCTGATTGGAAAAGGGATTTTCCATCCTATGAAATATTCCCAAGATTTAAAAAAAAATCATCTTTACTTGGGTCAAAAAGTCAAAATGTTCATGAAACAACATTTAAAAAAATCACTGTGTCAATTGAAATATTCCTTTTAGATAAGTTTGATTTTTTTTTATTTTGACTAGTGTTTTTAATATCAAATCAGCTTCAAAACAGAAAGTCCCTTTGAAACAAAATATCACAACTTTTTTCTGAATATGTTGAAATGGGCTGTCTTGACATTTTCAAAATATTTTTTTAAATAAAATGTTGTTGAAATTGATATGATTTTGTGAAGAAATATCAATTTTACTTAAACCTCATTTCCAAACCAAAAACGGTTTTGATGGAAAATTTCTGACCAGCTCTGTGTATTATCTCATGCTGCACGTGGTGAACTTAGACATGGAGATCTCAAGTAAGTGAGTCAAGGTCACACAGTAAGTCTGTGGTAGACCTGGAAATTCAACCCAGTTGTCCTGAGTTCCAATTCAAATCTTAACCATAAGACCACTATTCCTCTGCTGTGACTCATTGCCTGGGCCTCAGCCAGGTGTAATATTGAGAGAGAAATTCTGCATTTGGGGAAAGAAGTAGTAAACTCTGGCAGGTTGATTTTTTTTAAATGGAGGTTGTTTGAATCCGTTTAAGGGCTAGAATGTTAGAAGAAGTTGTGTAGAGGTAAATGAGTGGGCAGAAAGAAATGATGTGGTCAAAATGCTCAAAAAATTCACTTATCACATAGTTCTGAGTTTATCATATGAATATTGCTACTACAAATATACACAAAATATGCCAATATAAAATGAATTTTTCATCAGAGGGATTCAAAAACAAGAAAGAAAATCATTATATGCATGACAAAGTTAACCAATTTTGCAGTTTCCTGCAGTGTTAATTTTCTTTGCGACATTCTCCAATCACCTTATTCAGCAACTATGAATTATTGCCCTGCAGCTTTTTCTCTGTTTTTAAAGTGGATTCCTTGTAAGAGAACAAGATTATGTTCATTATGAGAGCTGTAGCAAGCTGTTTGCAAGAGATTCAAACTCTGGCAAGCAAGCCCCTCCAAGCTCACTCCCGTTTGCCTCTGAAAACATAAGAGAAACATAGGAAAAGACACAAATGACAACAATAACAATTCTTTCTTCTCAGTTCCTCAGTAAATTGATCCAGTAGAATATGCCCACTGGACCCTGTCCCCACAGATGTTTAAGCCTATAGTGATTTATAACACTGGATGGTGAGCTAGTTCCAAATGTGATTTTTACTTCCCTTGCGTGGGCAAGAGAAGGCTGAAGTGTCAGAAAACAAGGCAGGGAAAACTGCTGATTGAGCCACTGACTGAATTATAGTCATACTTTACACTTCTTCAGAGTCTTTCATCTGAGCATCTGAAAGAACTTTATAAACATCAATTAATCCTCACAGGTGTGTTGTGACACAGGCAAGTATTAAGGGTGGAGACAGAGAGAGGTAAAGTGATTTGCCCAAAGCCACAGAGGTAGGAAAAGAACACAAATTATTTTATTTTATTATTACTTAACACTTATCTGCAGACCAGAAAGCAATTCACAGCTTATCAACCCCATTTTGTAGTGGTAGAGATTGTTACGTAGGCGCTCAGCAGTTCTGAAGATCAGTCACTTTTATTTAGCAATTTTAAGACTGGGAGATTCAAAGTAGAGCTGGTGAGAAAACAATTTAGCTTCATGAAAAAATTGAGATTTTGAAATCTGGTTCCAATGCAGAACAAAACGGAGATCTTTCAAAAAATGTTGTGATACTCAGAAGACCTGGATTCGAGCCCCTTCTCTGCCTGATTGGGGACTTAAACCCAGGCCTTCTGTGTCCCAAGCCAGTGCCCTAATTATCAGGCTATAGAATCAGTCTCGTGCTTCCTGGCCCAATGAATATTTAATGAGTTAACCAAAGTGGAACAGCTAAAACAGGAGATAAAGCAAGTCTGAGACTAACTCTTTGCTTGGTGGTTAAGCCGTCTAGGAGAACCAGGTTCAAGTCCCTAATCATGAATCTCTCATGTCCCAAACCAATGTCCTAGCCTTGTGGGGTTGTTGTGGGTATGGCTCTCCCAATTTCACGCTGGAGCTGAGAAGCCTTCCCAATGGACTTTTTGTCAAAACCTATGTTTCCATGTTACATTTATGTTTCAACAAAATGGCATTTTCCAGGAGAAAAATGTTTCCTCTCAATTGTTGTAACCAGCTGTAGTTCAAGGGAACCTAAGAATATAATAAATGGCTATTCAGCATCAGTATGGGTGGCAGAATCTGGTCCAGTGCTAGCAATAGTGATTGTCTTAGGGTATGTCTACACTACAAGACTATTTCGAATCAACTTAATTCGAATTTGTGGAATCGACCTTATGAAGTCGAAGTTGTGTATCCACACTAAATACACTAGTTCGACTGTGTGAGTCCACAGTAACGGGGCCAGTGTCGACTTTGGAAGCGGTGCACTGTGGGAAGCTATCCCACAGTTCCCGCACTCCCCGCTGCCCATTGGAATTCTGGGATTTCCCCCCAATGCATGCTGGGGAGAAAAATGTGTCGAGGGTGGTTTTGGGTAACTGTCATCATTGAACCGTCAATCACGCCCTCCCTCCCTCCCTGAAAGCGCCTGCGGGCAATCTGTTCATGCACTTTTCTGCTCAGTGACAGCGCGGGCGCCACAGCACTTTGAGCACGGATCCCGCTGCAGTTTTGGCCGTTGTCAACTCCTCGCACCTTATCGTCCACCTCTTCCACAGTCAGCTGCTGAGAAATAGGGCTACTTTTCAATGGTGCTGCGAGCACTGGTGGACCATGGGGGATGTTTTACCAACATCAACGTCGGGTGGCCAGGCAAAGTTCATGATGTGCGTGTTTTCAGGAACTGTGGTCTGTTTAGACGCCTGCAGGAAGGTAGTTTCTTCCCGGACCACAAAATAAGTCTTGGGGATGTGCAGATGCCTATAGTGATCGTCGGGGACCCAGCCTACCCGCTAATGCCCTGGCTCGTGAAGCTCTGTGCAGGCGCCTTGCACAGTGACAAGGAACTCTTCAAGTACCAGCGAGCAGTGAGCAGCGTGACCTGTGACTGTTTAGTTTCTTTACAGAGAAGCTGAACCTGCCCCTGTTTCTTTACCAAGTGACTGTTGACTAGCATCTGCAGTTACATACCCCGCCCACCCCGCTTCCCCAACTTCCAACACACGTTTAAAAATAAAAGACATGTTCCACTGTAACTTTACAAAGGTTTCTTTATTGATGACTTTGCGTTACAGGGTTGAAACTGGGACACGGACTGTGCTGGGTAGGGTGTGCAGTGATGTAAAGACCGCCTGTAAACTCGAGGAACGACAGGCTCCTGCTCCCAGAGCGGTCTGCATTGCCGGACTGGATGTTTCAACGGAGCCTGCCATCCCTCCTTTTGGGACTCTGTGTGCGGGGCTATGTGGCCTTTTGGCGGGGAGGACGGATACAGATTCCTCTGCTGCGTGGCTCTGTGGTCCAGGACAGGGACCGTTGCATGAGATCTGTAACCCCCTCCCCGCTACAAAGTCACGCACCCCACCCACACAGAACCTGCAAACCACCTCCCATACCGACCAGGGTGCCTACTGACTGCAGTGTGTGTGTGACCTGCTGCTGATCCTGCCCCCATGTCTGTACCCTGGTAAAGGTGATTGTCCTGTCCAATTACCAACCCCCTTCCCCCCCTTCAAACACAGTCTCCTCTAAAAGAACATGACGGAAACAGTAATTAACAGAAAGGTATTTTTTATTATCAACTAGACAGTTAGGGGATGAAACTGGGATGGGGGCTTGGGTGCGGCGGGAAGGAAAGGACTTCTCAAAATTTAGGCTATGAAAGCTTTTTGGTACTTGAGCACTCTGCTGGGGTGCAGTGACAGTTTACACGGCCTCTGGCGCCCCTCCTTCTGGTTATTTTGGGTGAGGGGGCTATGGGACTTTGTGGCGGGGGAGGGCGGGTGCAGATACACGGCAGGGGGGCTCTGTCCTCCTGCCTGAGGTCCTGCAGAACATGCACAAGGCGCAGGAGCATGTCCGTTTGCTCCCTCATTAGTCCAAGCAGCGTTTGAGTCGCCTGCTTGTCTTCCTCACGCCACCTCTCCTCCCGTTCGCTGTGTGAGCGCTGATACAGAGAGAGGGTCTCCCTCCACTGGCTCTGCTGGTCCGCGTCGTCTCGGGAGCACCCCATAAGTTCAGTGAACATCTCGTCCCGTGTCTTTTTCTTTCGCCGCCTAATCTTTGCCAGCCTCTGTGAGGGGGATGCTGTGGCAGGTCTGGAGACAGTCGAAGCTGTGTGATGGGAAAAAGGGAGTGAATTCCTTGCAAAGATAAATTTTTGCGAACAATGAACACAGTCTAGTCTGTCTCTGTGAATTCTGGGTTGAGATCCCAGTGCCTGATGGGGCAAAAACCATTTTCGCGGGTGGTTCTGGGTAAATGTCGTCAGTCATCCCTTCCTCCGGGAAAGCTACAGCAGACAATCATTTCAAGCCCGTTTTCCCTGGATTGCCCTGGCAGACGCCACAGCGTGGAAACCATGGAGCCTATTTTGCCTTTTGTGCCTGTCACCGTATGTGTACTAGATGCCGCTGACAGAAGCATGCTTTTGCCTTTGCATGACAGCAGAGATGGTTACCAGCCATACTGTACCATCTACCATACCATAAATTGGTAATAAGATGGGCATGGTTACCAGTCCTTTTGCACTGCACCATTTGCTGCTGTCATAAGTGCCCCTGGCTGCTCTTAGCCAGGGGCTAAAACAAAATTGGGAATGACTCCCTGAGTCAATCCCTCCTTTTTGGTATCTAAAAATAGAATCAGTCCTGCCTAGACTATGGGCAAGTGTACTAGAGAACCACTGTATCAGAGAACCAGAGAGCACAGCTGCTCTGTGTCAGATCCTGCAGAAATTATGAGCTGTATGCTATTCACAGGGGGTGCTCCTGCAACAACCCCACCTGTTGATTCCGTTCTTACCCCAGCCTTCCTGGGCTACCATACCATTGTCCCCCCACTTGTGTGATGAAGTAATAAAGAATGCAGGAATAAGACACAGTGACTTGTTAGTGAGAAATGAGTGGAAGGCAGCCTCCAGTTGCTATTATAGTCCAGATAGGACATTAAGGAGTGTGGAGGAGAGGAGCCCAGCATCCTGCTGCTAGTCCAGGGGCAATTGAAGGGTGGGGGCTGATGAAGCTCAGCCCCCTGTTGCTATGATGAGGACGGTTACCAGCCATACTGCACCATCTACCAGGAAAAATTAGGGCCAGGCACCCTTGATTGACCTCACTGATGCTAGTACGCATGGTTACCAGTCCTTTTGCACTGCCCCATGTGCCAATAGGCTGATGATGATGATGATGGATATCAGTCATATTGTACCGTCAGCCACCCATGGCGGGGGGGGAGTGAGGATGTCGGTGTTCAGTGCTGCAGCATCGCATCTATCTGCAGCATTCAGTAAAGATACAGTGACATGTAAAAGAGTCAACAGAGGATTGTTTTCCCTTTCACTTCTGGGGGTGGGGGGGGGGTGCGTAAATTGCCGAGCTATGCCCTGACCCACCGCGGACACTGTGTTTGACCCTAGAAGCATTTGGAGCTCAGCCAAGAATGCAAATGCTTTTCGGAGACAGCAGGAACTGTGGGATACCTTGCGTCCTCAGTCCCCCCTCCCTCCATGAGCGTCCATTTGATTCTTTGGCTTTCCGTTACGCTCATCACGGAGCAGCGTGTTGAGTCTCTGCTATGCCGTCTGTCCGGAGATTTTTGAAAAATACTTTGGACCAGGCGTAACATTACAGTAATTCCCCTAATTAGATGCAGGAGTCTCCGAGCGAGATCACCCTGAGGACGGTCACTGAAGGAGATAGAGAGCGCATGCTGCGTGAAAGCCAGCACAAACCAGGGCCCTATGCAACCGTGCTCGGGGAGGCAATGCTCCCAGAGTACCTCATGAAAGCCTCGCGTGGAAAAGTGTGCTGCCACGGAGCACCCAATAAGGCAGCTCTCCCCAGGAACCTCCTGCGGAGGCTTTTCGATTACCTCCAGGAGAGCTTCGTGGAGATCTCCCAGGAGGATTTCTGTTCTATCCCCATATATAGAGAGACCTCCTTTTCACATACTTCAGATTCCTGTTATATTAAGAATAAAAGTTTACATGGTTAAAGCACTTACCGACTGCTCCTTCCCCTGATTCAGGATCCGGGTTAATGGCCGGGGACGGTTGGTAGGGGATCTCCGTGACGGTGATGAAGAGATCCTGGCTGTCGGGGAAACCAGCGTTGTAAGCGCTGTCGCCCGCCTCGTCCTCCACAAACCCTTCCTCATCTTCCCCGTCCGCGAACATCGCCGAGGAACTGGCCGTCGACACTGTCCCATCGTCAGAGTCCATGGTCACTGGTGGGGCAGTGGTGGCAGGCTCCGTAGTGTCCGTTTGCCGCTTTGATTTTTTGGTAGCCTTGTCTGGGGTCCTTGATTTTCACGCGGCGCTGCGTTGCATCCCGGCTGTATCCTCTGTCTCTCATGGCTTTTGAGACCGTCTCGTAGGTCTTCGCATTCCGTTTTTTGGAGCGCAGCTCCGAAAGCACAGACTCCTCGCCCCACACACCGATCAGATCCAAGACTTCCCGGTCAGTCTATGCTGGGTCCCTCTTTCTATTCAGAGATTACATGAACTCCTCTGCTGGAGAGCTCTGCATTGCTGCCGGTGCTGCTGAGCTCGCCCCGATGTCCAACCACGAAATGAGATTCTAACTGTCCAGACAGGAAAAGGAATTCAAATTTTCCTGGGACTTTTCCTGTGTGGCTGGTCAGAGCATCCAAGCTCGGACTGCTGTCCAGAGCGTCAACAGAGTGGTGCAGTGTGGGATAGCTCCCGGAGCTAGTAAGTTCGATTTGCATCCACACCTAGCCTAATTCGACATAGCCATGTTGAATTTAGCGCTACTCCCCTCGTCAGGGTGGAGTACCGAATTCGAACTAAAGAGCCCTCTAGGTCGAATTAAATGGCTTCCTGGTGTGGACGGGTGCGCGGTTAATTCGAATTAACGCTGCTAAATTCGAATTAAAGTCCTAGTGTGGACCAGGCCTTAGTTTATGCTTCTTGTGGTTTGCAGTTGCTGTTCCACTATAATCAAACTTCAGACAGAGTCAAAGATAATCCCTTTAGGAAACCAGAGATTTAGTGAATATTTCTTGATCCATATCTAACCATCAGATTAAAAGAACCTTCATATTCTTCAAGAAGAAAATGTATTAACCTTCTATTTGACATATACAAGCCTGAGGACCCCAAGAGGCCTTTGAACTTAATACCAGAGGGATGTGATTTGACAACACCTTATCTTCTTACCTGTGCCTGCATCTAAACTTCAACAATGATGATTCACAGCTTTGATCTCAGCTGTATAAATTGTACAGTTTATTTTTGTGTAATAGCTAGCTCTAAATGTGCTTGGAGTTCTGTTTCTCTGTCTTGTGACTCATTTTAAAAGATCATAATAAGCTATTTGTATTTGAAAAGAGTGAATTAATGAAACATATCCAAAATTAAAATACTTCACCCATGAAAAGGAAGGTGCAAAGAAAACAGCCAGTTCTATTATGATAATAAGTTAGCATTTAATGTTTCACATTTTCAAAGTACTGCCCAAATATTAACCTATGGAATTAATCTGCAGCTTTTGATGGATTCTTTCTTTTGGGTGACAGTGGATTCTACAAGTGTGAGTAAAACAAACTACTGCTGACATTCTTAGCCTGTTTTCATTTTGTCTGTGTATTATCACAGATGTACCTAAAGGATTTTTCAAATTCAGATCTAGCAGTGCACTACAAACAAACAAATAAAAGAAAACAAAAAATCCCTTTATATTTCCTCCTCCGAAAAGCCCAGTATACAAAGAGGATGATGTCCTTCAATAAAAAGTTGAAAACCTATAGACGCAATGTCTGACATACTGAATGTTATGCTATGTACTTTTAAAACTGTACTACTAGCACTGCAAGGTGAATATGTATTGTGACAGACCCAAACCAGTGGGATACAGGAGTCTGGTAGAGGGCAAATATACTGGTCACTGGATGAGTAGTTTTCTGTTCCCTGAGTGACCAGAGCAGGGGCTGCACTAGAGTAATCAGGAACCTGCTAGAACCAATTAAGGCAGACAGGCTGATTAGAACACCTGCAGCCAATCAAGGCAGGCTAATCAGGGCACCTGGGTTTAAAAAGGAGCTCACTCCAGTCAGGTGGGAGGGAGCCAGAAGAGAGGAAGTGCATGTGAGGAGCTGGGCGCAAGAGGTACAAGATGCTGAGAGTGAGCGGGTGTGCTGCTGGAGGACTAAGGAGTACAAGCATTATCAGACACCAGGAGGAAGGTCCTGTGGTGAGGATAAAGAAGGTGTTTGGAGGAGGCCATGGGGAAGTAGCCCAGGGAGTTGTAGCTGTCATGCAGCTGTTACAGGAGACACTATAGACAGCTGCAATCCACAGGGCCCTGGGCTGGAACCCGGAGTAGAGGGTGGGCCCTGGGTTCCCCCCAAACCTCCCAACTCCTGATCAGACACAGAAGGAGTTGACCCAGACTGTGGGGAAGATCACTGAGGGGAGCAAATCTGCCAATAAGCGCAGGACCCACCAAGGTAGAGGAGGAACTTTGTCACAGTATTTAACCCCCTTTTAAACCTGGGGAATCTGAGGCAGTCAGTTTAAGGGTTTTGACTAAGACAACAGAATGAATCTGTGTCAAAACTGGAGTTAGAGATTGGGAAAGCCAGGTTGCAGTCTTGTGATCATACCATTAGACATTTCCTTTGCAGCATGAGTACTGCTTCTTGCAACATACTCAGTTAGTGATACCATAATCCACTATGTGTGACATAAAACTCCCATGCTAATGAATTCACTACTACTTCTATTCCCAATGGAAATCTGTAACATACCAGAGCTGTAGTCAGTAGTTAGTAAGGCAGAGGGAAACCCACCTATTTCCGCTTCAGATTTTGCTTTCATGGTAGTAAATGAGATTGTCTTCAAAGCGGTGGGGGGAAAACCCAGACCCTTTTATAAGCAATGGTGGAGAAATGCCGTTATTGATAGCAGTAAAGGAGAAGCTTAACCTTGTAAGGTTATATTTGGAGCAGTAAGGAGGTGCTCTGAAATGCAAATAACAATTTAATCTTAGTTAAAAATAAATGATTTAATATGACATACGCTGGGGTTTGTTTTTTTTTAAAAGCCCCCCACAGCAGCTTGTGCTGTGATGGAAAAGGGGACATTTCTGCTGAATTATCTGGGGTTCATTAGTATGAATGTCTTTCTCTGTTGGGTTTAATGAGCCCAGCATGGAGAAACTCAAAGAGCTCACATCTTGAGCAGAACCAAGGCAATGCTCAGATATTTCTCCGATCCGTGTGGCTGTGCTCAGCTCCACAGCTGGACCACAGAACTACATTAAGTCAATGGGACATTAACACAAACACTAGCTAAAATGAAATGCTGGAGCTTTACCAAAATAGAGCTGCACAGAGGGCAAATGTACAGACTTTTTTGTCCTTTAAGGATCACCATTAAAATCTAGACAGGTTGCAAATTTGGTGCTCTCCATTTGAGCCCAGTTTGGGACAATCACAGCACAGGAGAGAGGCCTAGTATAGAACAGCAGAAGGAAAAGAACTGGAAGCACCTGGGTGAGTTCTAAATTGTTTCAGGGCTTTTGAAAAAATAGATCTGCATATTACGTAAAATACTACAGGAGTTTCAGGCCTTTTATAAAATGTTTATAAGACTAGTTACACAGTAAGAAAAATAAAATCCTTTTAGAGGGGAAAAAAGCTTTCTTTATAAATATTTTAATTCATAAAGTTATTAGGTGTGCATGGTAGTGTACCAAAAGTCAGAAGTACCATGGGACCACAATCTGACTTCATAGTTTCTAATTTTCACATAGATATAACGAAGTGAAAATATACCCACCTAGCTTGTGGGTCTGCCACAGAGCAGACTTGATAAACTGCCAATAAAGACTTTTCAATTTCTCTTTCTGAGTGTATCTGACCCGGACTTAACAGTCTCCAAGGCAACTTGGAAGACAAGAAGGCAAGAATAATTTTACTTTTATTGAGAAGGAAAAATAACCAAGGTAATCAGCTAATCAGCTGGAGACAAATACCAAAGGTGAAAAATACAAGGCAGACCTATTCTCAGAATCCACAGCCAATATGTGGGCTTCCCAGTGGGAGAATTCTCCACTGTGACCCTTAGAAAACAGGATGAATCAAAAGGATTCCTTCTCAGGTTTCCAGATTAGGCTAGTATCCTCCACCACAACATAATGTCAATCTCAAGTATTTTAAAAGCACAAGGAGCAGGAATTAAGGACAGTATATTTTGAAGCCATGATCATAAACACAAATTGCCAGACTATCCTTTGCACCATTTTCTGTTCCAGCAAACTGAACCAAATCAAAATTGGTGTTTAGGTACATACTAATACATCACTTATTAATCTAACAGGAAACGGTATTTCAGACAGGGTTATGCATGCAGACAGCTTTTTAAACTTGTTATTCAAATCCTCCCTGTTGTAATATCATATTTCCTCGTTCTTTTTCTTAAATGGGAAGGTACACATTTCTGCTGCCCAATCCATTCATTACAACAGTGGGTGGGTGGACTTCTCAATACCAATTTTAAAATGTGCTAGTAATGATAGTTGTTGTTTGTTTTCTGTTGTTCTCTGACACTGTGCTCAGAGCTTCACTAAGCACAACGCCCCTTTTCTTGGGAGCTCACAGTCTAAACAGATGGGTAAATAACTTAGAGACAAATACTTGGGATGATCCAGGACGGTTTATTTCAGGGCACTGCATTGAATAACAGTGTTTCTTTCCACACTGTGTAAGGAGAGATGCGAATGAAGTAAATGGTTACTTTGTTGAACAGATGAGAGAGGTGTTTGAAGTATAAAAGGCCACATGGAAGAAGTCGTGAGCAGCAGTGGATTAACGCACAAGCCCATGGGGCCTGTGCCCAGGAGCCCTGGCCAATTTGAGGGCCCTGCAGGAGTGCCAGAACCTGGGTAGAAGTGGGAGGGGGGAACCGGTGCCAGAACTGTGGCCCCACCCTGCTCCTCCTCTTCCCCCTGGAGCCACACACCTTGCCAGGCCAGAAGCTGGAGCTGGAGTCGGACCAGGGTAAGAGCTGCCCAGGATGCTATGGGGAGCCCTGGACCCTCCACCTTCTCTCAGGGGACCTGAGAGCAGCCCCTGGCCCTTGTCCCCACCCCCCCAGGGCAGGTGGAGGACCCAGGGCTCCCCACAGCGGCCCTGGCTGATGGCTGTTACCACAGCCTAGCTCCTGCTTCTTACCTTACCAGAGGGTGGAGCCTTGGGGCAGGGGAGGAGCAGGGGGAGGGGCCCTGTGGCAAGGGAGTATGAGGGGGGCTCAAAAGTTCTTTGTGCCAAGTGCTCCAATAAATCTTAATCTGCCTCTGTGTCAGGCCGAGAGTGGGAGAAAGATACAAATGGAGCAGTGAGGTTATAGGGTTGGGTGGACTGAATGGGTGGTAGAGGGGGAGCAGGAAGAAATGAGAGCAGAGATGCAGAGAGGAACTGGCTTGAGCAGATCTTTTCTTGAAGACCAAGGGAGAAATTGAAACTTGACATGGCGACCAACTAAAGTTTTATCTTAGTGCTAAATCCATCCAACAGGAAACTCAAAGCACAGACGTCCGGGGTCAGCTGAGACAGAGACATCAGTGTTTTGCAGTCTTTTTAGGCTCCAGTGTGTCAGAATCAGAAAATCTTATCATATTTCGCCAATCTCCGTAAAATTATTGTGCCACATTTTACCCTCATTTGCACCCAGTGCAACTCCACTGAAGTTGGTATAGAATCTGACGTGTTGTTTATTGCTGGTTAATTTGTAATCACGGTCTGTAACATAGTGATCACCATCTCAAAATGGTCCATCTTTCTATGGGGGGCATATTGCTAATGCTAGGGGAAGAGGGTACATACCTTACAATAAAAATAAGCATAAATATCTAGTGTCTTGGTTGCTTTTGTGGGTGTGTGCTATTAATATTTTAACAACAGGAGCCAAACTGCGGCTAATTCACTAGGCTCAACTCTCTTGCCATCTGCAAGCAACCCCAAGGTGAGGGAGCTTTCAGATTTTAATTTCTCGAGAGCAGGGACTAGCTTCATTGTGAGTTGTTTAGAGTGCTGAGCATGTTGTCGGTGCTTAACAAATAATAATTAATGAGAAATAATTGTCTAACCCAAACGCATCACAGTCACGCACTGTTTTTCTTTGAGACTTGCCTCTGTATTTTCTCACTTATGGGGTAGAGAGCCCTGGTGACACTGACTGGAGAGCAGATCCTCACTGGGACCAAATGAATGCCCTGTCATAGCATCAGAGTTTGGAGTCAAGGCAATAAATGGACAATGTGGTCCCAACTGGCCCAATTTATCCATATAGTTGCGAGCATAGAGACCATGGGTGACATTCTCATCCCAGCTCCATGCCCCATCATACTTGATAGCATGGCAGGAGTGGTGTAAAGGGGCTTTAAAAGCTCTGGATCTGGCTGGTGGAGAATTCCCCTGATGCAGGAAATAAAGATGCTGGTGCTGTCCTCTCAGGACCCCTTTGCAAGCTATGTTGAGGGCAGGGCTTGGGGGAAGGGGGGCACGGGAGTGTGTCACGTGCAGCAGTGTCGCACATAGCCCCTTGGAGGTTGTGGGCTGTGCTGCCACCCATAGGCAGGCAGGGGACAGGCTACTGTAACAGTCTTGAAAGGGGAGAAGAGGTTTGCACTCCCTGTTCTGACTGGTCAGCATAGTGTCATGGCAGGGTTTTTCCCAAAGCCAGTCCTTTTCAGCTTGGACATTTCATTTTTCAAAATGACAACTTTCAAACATGAAAACAAAAAGTTCCATAATCTTTCCACAGAAATGTTCAAACCCTGAATCCCAGATCTGTCTCTACATCGTGAAATAAACACGTGGGGAATTTTTCCACCAGGCATTGGGCATTTGTGCATCTATGCACTGGGGCTTTCTTTTCTGGAGACATCAATTCCTGTCTCATACACCTTCAAACACAAAAGCAAAAAGAAGCAGACCATTGGAGGGAGGGGGCTCCTAGGCCTTGAACCTAAGCACTGCCTGATGGATCCGAGGAGTCATTTCCTACCATATCAGTTTCCAAAGTGCATTCAGCTGCTGTCTCTATTGGAACAGCTTTAAACTGACCCATGATATCATCAGGAATTATTCTTTTGAATGGCTCCAGGGTAAGTCTCACAGCTGAGGTAACAAATGTTCTATATAGGTTTTCCTTGGGGGGACTCTGAGACATTCAGAGTCTGGTTTGTTTATGAGGTTTCCTGTTGCTCACCAGGATAGGTCTCCGCCTTAGGCTGTCTCAGCTTTGCAGACCAGCCTCTTTGTGCATCCCTTACCCCCTTACAAAGATTCAGCCATAGAGAAACAGATAACAATTTGCTCTGGTTTTTGGAGTTGGCTGTCAGGTGTGTGGGTTACACTGGCACCCTGCAGTCTTGGATGTGTCTGAGGTTTGTAGGTTTCTTTTATTTCAGATGCATCCATCTGGTGTCTGCATATATCCAAACTGCCTCGTTTCTGTATCACAGTCCTTTTTTGCAACACTTGAGCACAGACTGCAAAAAGCTGCTTTCATATCCCTTCTAAAAAGCAGTGAACAGCTGCCTCTACCCTTTGTGGGCGTTCTTACAATCTGTGATGCTGGTACAGGTGTATTATCACAGAAAGTCCCAGGTGCCACATGGGAGGAGTGATGTACTGTCTGCAGTGACCTTGGATGGGAAGGTGGGCTTAAGAGACGCAAGGCATTTTGAAATGGGGAGCTTGGCAGTGCCTGGAAACAACAGCTTACAATAGAAAGGAGTTTTTAATTGTATCAGACTTGGGGATATTTATCAAATAAACTATTTTATTATTATTTTAACCCATCTTATTTTCAAACACTGTTATTATCTCTTAAAAGCTCATGGTAATTGATCAGACTGTTCATAATGTAAGGAAGTAATATGTAAATATGTATAGATTTATTAAGAGATTTTAAGGCTATGTGGACCATTAGATTATCTAGTCTAACCTCAGTATATATTATATTAGATATTTTAATTAATCCTCTTTTATTATCTATTAAGAATTTGTGAAGTGCTTTGAAATCCTTAGTGAAGAAAGTAGCTCTCCCATGTAAATGTGTTAGTATTTATCATATCAAATGTACATAGATAATAGTATAGATCAACAAAGGCACAGGCTATGATTACATAGCCCATTAATAAAAGCCTGGATTCTTCATGTATGCAAATACTTCTATTTCAGTTTAAATTTTAAGTACTTTAAATGTTATCACTTATTTTGTTAGATACAAAATATTTTTACTTTTCTTCTTAGGTGTCAGCAGGTCAGAGGTAGCTCTGAGAATATAAGAAATAAAATTAACACATTTTCTTTTCTTTCCTTTTCTGTTTTATTCTTGACTTCTGTAACCCTTCTGCCAGCTGGAGCCAGCAGCAGCCAGGGCCAGGTTCAATATCTAGAGGTTCCTTTTCAACAATATAACACAGAACCAGCTCGAGTCCCCATCCAGTAACCTGGGAAATTTTCATACCACCCCTGGGCTCCTCTGAGAGGCAATACTTCCTCATTCACAAGCACAGAGTCTGAGTGTAGGAAAGAAACTTTTAATTAAAGGAGGGAAGTAACTTGGTGTTAATTTGGGAAAACACTGCAAACAGGGTTCATAAACATAAACCGTGAGTAAAAGACCCACCCCAAGTAGGGCGGGTAGTGTTCTTTCCCCCTCAGGTTCTAAGTCCAGCAACCCAAAAGTCCCTTTCACGTATCCGACCCTTCTCTGCACCCCACTCACAGTTGCTGTTCTTGGTCAGTGTAGACCCAGAGTTCAGAGGTGCATCTGCAGAGTTCACCTCCCCTCTCGGGGTGGGGTTAAAAGGTACCTTACTTGCTCCGTTGCTTGGGCACTCACTCACTGACCCTCTCTGCCGGCCCCCTGCTGGCTGCCCACTGTCCACTCCTGCTGGCTGCCTGCTCACTGCTCTTGTCATGCCTCTTCACTGCTGCCCTGCTGGCGGCTCATCGTGCCTCTCCGCTGCACCAGCCACTCATTCACCAACTGACTGTCTGTTGCCTTCTGCTGCCACCTGCCTCTCTGCTGTGATCTCTGCACATCTGTCTCTTAGTCATTTTCAGCTCTTTGCAGACTGGGCAGAAACACTGCCCCATCTCAAGTGACTTCAGCTCTCAGTGATTTTTAGCTCTTAGCAGGCAGGGCAGAAACACAATCCTACCACAACTGATTTTACCTCTGATTGGACATTTAACATAACAAAAAGGCTCTTAATGAAGCCTATATAGCTCTATTCTTTGAACAGTGGGGAGGAACAGCTTAAACCAGTCTAGGAAGAACCCTTGAGGGGTGCAGTCTTCTAGTTACAGATACCTATCCCCAACCCTCTTACTTTCACAGGGCTCTGACAGTCGAGCCCCTCCTTAACAAGGTTCTTTCAACTGAGGATGGCCCTCCTCATTTGGGACAGGATAAGCACAGTCCTGCTTTCCTTTATTCCTACAATAATTACAGCACTGGTAACCATATTTCACTACCCCTGCATTCAGTATTATGGTCATTTGTACCCAATACCAGCCAGAGTTGATCCTTTGACACAGCTGTAAATGATGAATATGTAAACAAAACAGGCACAAGCTGTATTTACATAAACACACCCATAGTTTCTTCCCCTCCCAGCTAGCTGTCAGAGAAGCATTCATTCAGACCCTGCTTACACTTCTATTCTTATTTTCACTTGAAACATAGATGCTTGGTAGGTGCTATGGAAAGACACAGACTCTGATTTTGCACAATGGGACTACTCCCATGTATAAGTGTTTGCAGGTTTGGGGCTGAAGTTATGTATTCAGAAATGAATCTAATTCTTCAAATTCTCTCTTCATGCCCAGAACCTGAGAAAACAGGTGGTGCATGGTGGGAAATAAAAACAGATTGGGAAGAATGGAAGCAGTTTCCTAGGCCACTGACTGAGGCATCGCCCTTTTGCAGCTGTTATTCTAGCCCACAGAATTGGCAGCCCTTCTGCCCTCTTTATATAGGCCTGTGGACCCTGAGCCATCCCCACCAATTTTCTCTGCGCTAGTCTGCTGGGTTCTGGCATGGCTCACACAGAGGTGCACTCGTTTGTGCATCCACAAGCCCATTCCTTTCACAGCTGCACTGTGGGATACAAACAGCATGCAGAGCTGCCTTGTGTTATTGAATAAATTTCTACCTCCATTCTGACTAAAATCTGTAATGACATCTTGGCACAATATTATGGTTCAGTGCTACTTTCCACTCACAGATTCATTAATAGATATGATCAGTCTGACTGATGAATGGAAACTATTTCTATTGTCAGTGGTAGGAGGAAAGCGATTAGCATTTTTCTTCCAGGATCACTTGCAGTTCTTTCCATTACGTGAAATAATACTTTGTCATTTAATGGTATACATCTGAGGCTCTCAAAACACTTTTCATACATTAATTAAGCTCCACATTATCCCTAGGAGGTAGTTAAAAATTATACTCATTTTACAGATAATAAAATGAAGTACAGAGAAGTGAAGTCACTTGTCCAAGGTCACACAATGAGTTAGTGACAAAGCCTGCAGTAGAACCCAGGACTCCTACTGTGAAGCCCCTTGTTCCATCACTAGACAATATTTCCCATTAACGTGGGAACTTTCATTATTTTAAATAGCAGGCTTTAAAATCCAATGGAACCATAAACCCTCAGAGTGATCTTTCCATTTGAAGCAGACCTTTTTCAAAGATGCTGAATAAATGAGTCAATTTCTTTCATATTATTTCATCTTGTTACGGTAATAGCTTATGTCTTTTTAGTTGAGTAAAAAGAAATCCAAGGTCTAACTTCAGGCCAACACAATGAATATTTGTTCCTTATTGGTTAGTGATCACTGGGGTCCTAGTAATAACACTCAGTAATGACACCCTGGTGAGATTTTTTTTCCAGACAGTATGTTGGGTTTTTTTTCTATATGGTTCCCCAGTAATTTTGGACATAACAGCAGATGAAATACCATCAGCAATGTCCTACCTCTCTAACTTACATGGCTGTAGCTATTAGTCCTCTCTTGTGATTTTTCCAATGGATGATTTATGTTCCCAAATGGGCTAATGTTGCCTTACCTGGGATTATTAATTCCCTTTTGTGATTTGTTTCCAATGTCCATTATGGTGTAATAGTTGAGAGGAGAGTCAACTATTGTAGCAGTGAGATGTATAGAAAGCACTTGCCAGAGAAACAGAATACAAAAAGCCAGAGTGAAAAATTTGATTAACTGCGTTGTATTATTAGCTACTGATATCAGTTCTCCATACGACCAGACATTATTGCTGCTTGTGTTATTTTGATAATGCTTGTATTTACTATATATATTCTTGCAGAAGTATTTCTACAACAAATCTACACATTGCATATGTTTTTCCAAGGCAATATGGCATTTGTACATATCCATTGTTTCCATAAGTGAAATGTAACATAATTATTTAACATATTGCCTGTAATAATTAGTGAACATATATGTAGCTTGGTTAATTACAGTTCAGTAGTTACTTTAAAAAGCTTTTTACAGATCCACACTAACACAGCTAACCCTCTGATATTAGTTACTTTGTGTTTGTAACATAACCTGTAATAAATCAAATGCACATTTCAAATGACACCAGGCAGATATTCTCCATGATTTTAAAATGCCTGCAACCCTACAATCTTGACCTGTGCTTTTTTCATAAATTCATTGATTTTAAGGCCAGAAGGGACCATTAGATCATCTGGACTGGGTCTGGTAAATGAAATTACTCTAGCATAAAACCAGGGTAATGGAGTGGTGAATCAAGTCCAGTCACATTTTGGTGACTTTGTTTAACCTCCCTAAATCCCCTTGGCAGTTTCAGTCAGATACAGCCTTTTTTGGACCCAGCTGTCAAGAGATCTGGGTATAAACCTGGTTCTGACAATGGCTTGCAGTGTGACCTGGAACCAACACATTAAGCTTATCAGAGTTTTGCTATTGACTTCAGCGAGAGAAAGAGAGAGAGAGCAGGGTGAGACCTTTAACCTCACTGAACCTTATTTTGCACAGCTGTGAAACAGGCAAATGACTGGGGGTGTGAGGTCTAATTAAATAATTGTTTGTAAAGTGCTAGATAAATGAAATATTAACGCCAGTCAGTGGTAGGATGGGATTAGGATTTTCTAGCTTCCTGGTTTCTGGCCCTATCTTTATAGGTCTGTAGGTTTTTTAGAGCTATGGGTTCTTGGGTACTTTATGTTCTTATACATTGTTTGTGGCTGTACTATATGAGCACATCCTACAGTTATAAAGTGTACAGATAAAGATACATTGCTCTGTTTTTTCTCTCCAGTCCGCCAAAACTGGACTTTGTCCACCGTCCATTTAACTTCTTCCGCCCTTAAATTTCAGCAATCCTACTTGAAAATTCCCCTTCCCCTTCCTGGTTGAAATTTTGCACTGAAGATGCTTCTTTGAATTTTTTACATGTCCTGTGAAAAACTTCAATCTCCTTAATTGTCAAATGAAAAATCTGAATTTTGTGAGTGCTGCAAATATGCACAGTGAACAAGACAAAAAATTGGCCTGGATATATCAACATATTTTCACCAGTTTCACTTGGCCCCAGCAAGAATCCCTCATAAATCTGAAACAGGACTGAGAGTTGAAAGAGGAAACCCCAAAGGACATTCCAGTTTGAAATTCCTCTCCTGAAGTCCAGCAGTGGCTGGAACAGCTTGATGCTGAGTTATCATGTCTTGACACAACATGTCTTGAAACCGCCTGTGATCCCGGGGGAGACATAAAAACACACAAGTGAGGGTGTTAGCTTGTTAAATTACAGGCTATCCCACTCAGTGTGAGAGGCTTGAAAGGAATAGGAGAAGTGAAATCTTTATCCTTTCCCTCTAGCACATATGGCCACTAGTTTGTGATCGCGTGGTTGCTGCTGATATTTTAAAAAATAACAGTATTTGAATAAATAAATAAAAAATATAGGATTTAAAGATGTAGTGCAGTCTTGTTGTCATAAGACCATAAGAACCTAAGAATGTTCATATTGGGTCAGACTAATGGTCTATCTAGCTCAGTATCCTGTCTTCCAAGAGTGGCCAGTGCCACATGCTTCAAAGGGAATGAACACAGCAGGGCAATCCTTCTGTCATCCAGTCCCAGCATCTGTCAGGCAGATCTTTATCATAAGCCCCCTTAGTTGTCTCTTTTCTAGGCTGAACAGTCCCAGTCTTTTTAATCTCTCCTCATATGGAAGCTGTTCCATACCCATAGTCATTTTTGTTGCCCTTCTCTGTATATTTTCCATTTCTAATATAGCTTTTTTGAGATGGAGAGACCTGAACTGCACGCAGTATTCAATGTGTGAGCATGCCATGGCATTATAAAGTGGAAATGTGATATTTACTGTCTTATTATCTATCCCTTTCCTAATGGTTCCTAACATTCTGTTTGCTCTTTTGACTGATGCTGCACATTGAGCAGATGTTTTCAGAGAACTATCCACAATGACTCCAAGATCTCTTTCTTGAGTGACAATAGCTAGTTTAGATCCTCTTTTTTTATATTTGGAATTATGCTTATGGGCATTACTTTGCATTTATCAACATTGAATTTTAGCTGCCAATGCACTATATCCACTTGATTGGCCTTGTCCACCTGTTTGTTGACTCCCTCAAAGAATTCTACTAGATTTGTGAAGCATGATTTCCTTTTACAAAAGCCATTTTGACTCTTCCCCAACAAATCATGTTCATCTGTCTGATAATTCTATTCTTTACTATAGTTTCAACCATATATATAGTTAGGACTATAGTTTAGTCCTAAGCTTCACTTAGGACTAAATCAAGAATTGTCTCTCCCCTTGTGGGTTCCAGGCCAGCTGTTGTTCCAGAGTCAGTCATTATAGTGTGTCTCTATCTCTTCTCTCTAACCTGAGTGACATGTGTCCAGTCAATATGGGGATAGGGGAAATCCCTATTTATTATTTATTTTAGTTTTATATATTATATAGCCTCTCTCTCCTGAGAGTCATTTCACAGTCACCATCACCATGGTCAGGTGGTCAGTAGTATATATATTATTACTTATATATATTATTTTCTTTCATGAAATTAATTTTCATAGATAGAGATTGATTTTGATTCATTTTTTTTTTTTTTTACTTTTACTACTCTGGGCTTTGGTCCACTCCTGAAGTTAGGCCTACTGTCCTGTAACGGCCAGGATAACCTCTGGATCCTTTTTTTAAAAATTGCGTCCCATTAGCTATCCTCTAATCATCTGGTACAGAGGGTGATTTAAGTGATAGGTTACATACCACAGTTAGTAGTTTTGCAATTTCACATATGAGTTCTGTGAGAACTCTTGGGTGAATGCCACCTGGCCCTGGTGACTTATTACGTATAACTAACCAAGGTGTTCCAAAACCTCCTCTATTGAGACCTAAATCTGGGACAGTTCCTCTGATTTGCCACCTAAAAAGAATGGCTCAGGTGTGTGAAATCTCCTCACATTCTTTGCAGTGAAGAGCGAAGCAAAGAATTCATTTAGCTTTTCCACAATGGCGTTGTCTTCCTTGAGTGCTCCTTTAGTGCCTTGATCTTCCAGTGGCCCCACTGATAGTTTGGCAGGATTTTTGTTTCTGATGTACTTTAAAAAAAATTGCTGTTTGTTTTTGAGTCTTTTGCTAGTTGCTCTTCAAATTCTTTTTGGCCTGTCTAATTATACTTATATACTTAAGTTGCTAGAGTTCATGCTTCTTTCTATTTTCCTTGGTAGGATTTGACTTCCAATTTTTAAAGGATGCCTTATTGCCTCTAACCATCTCTTTTACTCTGTTGTTTGGCCACAGTAGCCTTTTTTGGTCACCTTACTATTTTCTTTTCTATTTGGGGGTATATGTTTAATATGAGCCACGAGTATGATGTTTTTAAAAAGTTTCCATGCAGCTTGCATACATTTCACTCTTGTGAATTTTTCCTTTTAATTTCCATATAACTAGCTTCCTCATTTTATTTAGTTCCCCTTTCTGAAGTTAAATGCTACTGGGCTGGGCTTCTTTGGTATTTTTCCCCCCACAAGGATGTTAAATTTAGTTACATTACCGTTGCTATTACCGAGTTGTTCAGATATATTCACTTCTTGGACCAGATCCTGCGCTTCACTTAGGACTAAATCAAGAATTGTCTCTCCCCTTGTGGGTTCCAGGCCAGCTGTTCCACGAAGCAGTCATTATAGGTGTCTAGAATCTTTATCTCTAAATCCCACCCTGAGTGACATGTGTCCAGTCAATATGGGGATAGTTGAAATCCCTATTATTGTTGAGTTATCCATTTATATAGCCTCTCTAATCTCCCTGAGCATTTCACAGTCACCATCACCATTCTGGTCAGGTGGTCAGTAGTATATTCCTACTGCTATATTCTTATTATTCATGAATGGAATTTCTATCCATAGAGATTCTATGATACGGTTTGATTCATTTAAAATTTTTTACTATACTTGACTCTGGGCTTTCTTTCACATATAGGTACACTCCTCCACCAGTCAACCTACTGTCATTCCTAAATATGTTGTACCCTGGTATTACCATGTCCCATTGATTGTCATCATTCCACCAAGATTCAATGACATGTGCTGTGATGCCTATTATATCAATAGCCTCATTTAATACGAGGCACTCAGGTTCACTCATCTTAGTATTTAGACTTCTAACTTTTGTCTGACCACAGAACTGCAATGTTGCCAACCCTGATGACTCTTATGATGTTTCATGTTTTTTCTTAAAGTCCCAGATCCTAGAGTCATGTGATAACATGAGAATCTAAGCTTTCCTGGGGGTGGGGAGAAGAGAATTTCTACCTCTCACTGTTGTGAGAGAAAAGAGAAAGGAGAAAAGAGTGAAATTTTGACCCACATGTGACCTAAAGGCTCAGATACCCAAAGGCAAAGAAAGATACCCCCACATATATTATTACTATTTAAAATAACAGAATTGTTAAAACAATCTCATGATTTTTTGTAGGGGGCCTGAATCTTGATTCTTGCATGCTTGGGACTGTTGGTACTAGGACTGGGATCCAGGAACTTATGCATCCCTAACCTAGTTCTGACATTAACTCACTGTGTGACCTTGAGCTTCTGATTTAACCCCTCTGTATCAGTGATGCGCTGTCAGTATTTTAACAAGAGACATGCACAGCAATACTCTGTGATCAATCTATCTCTGTGGAAATGCTCACAGAGAGGTGAGGAGGAACTGAGGGAATGTACTCTTTTATTTTTCCATTGAACTTACCTATAGCCACAGCCAAGGCAGAAGGCACCATCATTTGGCAAACAAACTTCTCAATAGCTGCAATGTGTTGGAAATGTTGATACTTGGATCTCAAAATAAAATACAATAAAATAAATACATAGTATATTGCTGGCACGGTGTAGTGTTTGGCCAAGAAGGGGATAAGATGAAGATCTTGTAGAAGGATTGTCCTTTTATGGGACTTTTTTTTTGTAAATATCTGAGATTAAAAGCAACCCGGCCTATTCCAAAAGTAAAATAAGCTGCACTTTAGATATATTTTGGTGAGCCCCTGGGATGTGTCACTGTAACCAGAATTGGGCTGAGATCCATGGGAGGTGCTGGAATCATTCCACTCATTCTTTTAGTTTAGTGATAGGATTTTCACAAGGCCTGCTGGGAGCCCTGGCTAGCTTCCCTCAACACATCAGTGCTCTGTTTCTCAGCTGCCACATTTGAAACGACATGACTAAGTCCTTTTGGACACCCCACAAGAGTGTTGAGAGGATTCATTTGATGGCATATGTAAAACACTGTATAAATGCTTAATGACCTTCTATAATAGGAGGAAGAAAAAGTAATGACAAGGTAAATTCTGGACCTCCAGCCTTGAAATATCAATCTTATGAGGTCCTAAGTGACCTCAGTGCCCACCGAAGCCAATGAGCTTTCAGGGTGCTCAAAGCCTTGAAGGATTGCGTCCTGCCAGTATTTCTTTGAATTTCTGCCAATTCTATTTATCGCTAGAAGGCTTTTAGGAAAGAAATACAATATACTTTTCTGCTAAACAAACTTGATGATATTGAGCAGTGGGTGAATAGAATCAAATACTATTCCACTGTGCTTTAGAGTTAAAACCTAGGGTATTTGTAGTATAAAAATAAATCTCTCAGCATAAAGGAATGGAGCTTATATATTTTATACTTATGGCATTGTAAGAGTTGTCTTTCCAGAGGCTCTCTAGCTAGTTAATTGATACTCTTTGGCTACTTTACAGGAAATAATCTGAGGGAGCAGAGGCAATCAAAAGGGAAATGTGCCCCGGGTCAGAATCTATTTCAACATAGTCACGTGTGCTATGACAGATATATTCCAAACATGTTGAATGCTTCACTATCTCAAAACATTTTAAAATGCTTTTTGCTCTTGCAATAAGGGGAAATGAGACATCAGATACTAGTCAGGAATGGAGTGGAGTATGAATGAAGCCAAAATGACCCTTCACCAAAAACAAAACCCCCATATCTGAATGGAAACACTTTGGAGGTTTTGAAGGGTTTAATTAATGGGATCTGGACCTGGTGTAGAAAACTCTAACCCATTTTCTCTCAAATGTTCTTTCGCAAAGGCCACTCTAGTGTAATTTGTGCAACAACAACAAAAGTTTTACCACCTTGCAACAGAAAGGTAAGTGCAGCGCCACCATGCATCTGTCCAACAGGGTCACCTGGTGCTTTTTTCTGTTTGATTGTGTAACCCACACACCTCCTGGGTGTGGTGTTCTGTTCCATGTAGTGGCACTGAGACCACTTAGAGAAAAAGAGATTAATGAGTCTGCTCTACAGCCTTAGCTAACAGCCATATGGCTTTTAACTCATGCAGTAGAGGCTCATGCATTTAGCTCCAGAGGACCCAGGTTTGATCCCGCCCACTGACAACTGGGGTCTGTCGGTGTTACAACTGTAAGCATCCTGAGGCAGAAACTGTGTCTTGCTTTATGTCCTGCTTAGCACAAGCCCAACCTCACCATCAGTGCTCAACACATAAAGAATAATATTCTTTCTAATTTAGGGTCTGACCCAGAAAACACTCATGAACAAGAGTAACTTTACTCTAGTGAGTTTAGTGGGACTACTCATATGAGTGTTTGTAACATTGGCACCAATAGGCCCCAGTCATGTGAAGATTTAGTGTGTGTGCTTAACTTTCTGTGCCGTTAGTTGTCCTAACTTCTTTTGGCAGGCAACCGGCTTTTCTATACATCTGTACAGTCCCATGCACCCCAGCTATGTTACATAATTCATAAAGCTGGTTGAAAGCTATTCATTGACCATATTACTGGACACATTTAGCATTTTATGTAATCGTATATTCAACTGATCCATTTTTCTGGTATTTGACCAGGTGTAATGAATTAACCTAAAACCACAACATTTATATAAGCATCTCAACTTGTGGCTGGTTTTCTGCACTGAAGCACTGAACTTTTTTAGGGTTTCCTGTCACAGATATCAGTGCTTCTAAGTCTTGCTTCTGTTTAAAATCATCTGGTATGCCTGTAGCAAGCTGGGAACACCTTACTTTTCTTCACAATTCTCATACATAACGGGGCTGGGTGAACTACCTTTCCATGCTATTAGGGAGTAAAGCAAGCAAAATATGAGATTTAATTTATAAGAACATAAGAACATAAGAAAGGCCGTACCGGGTCAGACCAAAGGTCCATCTAGCCCAGTATCTGTCTACCGACAGTGGCCAATGCCAGGTACCCCTGAGGGAGTGAACCTAACAGGCAATGATCAAGTGATCTCTCTCCTGCCATCCATCTCCATCCTCTGACGAACAGAGGCTAGGGACACCATTCTTACCCATCCTGGCTAATAGCCATTTATGGACTTAGCCACCATGAATTTATCCAGTCCCCTTTTAAACATTGTTATAGTCCTAAAATTTATATTTTACAAATAAAGCTGCAGAGTAATTAGTTAGTTTGACACTTTATTAGAGATGCGACAAAAAATCCCTGTCACAAAGAATCTTTACAATGGCACATATCGAAGAATAAAAGATGGGTTTTTTTTTAACAAATTCATTAGAATGACTACACATGTCAGCAGCACATTTTTCTACATCGTCACTGACGGATTTCTGGATTTTATTCATAACTTCCTTATGAGCCACATGCAGTAACAGAATGAGATCAATACTAAGCTGGGTGGGAGACAAAATTGGAGTCTTTCAGTAGCTTCAGTCTTTGAACCATCCAAATAAATATGTAGGTTTCCTAAAATCCACTCCCATACCAGGTGAATCTGGCATCCTGACGATTTGGACTGGTCCAATTCAGCTTAGTTTGATGCATTAGGATTACCCAGAGCTAGCTGAAGGCCCCTTAGAAAACAGTAAGTTATGGAAAAAGAGTGTAACACAACAATTTTGGTTTTTGAGGCTGTGACAAAACAGTCAATGATCATTTTGCAATTTCACCATAATTTGTAACAAATAATACAAATACATAATAGAATTCATACACTATTCAGAAAACAAAGAAGCACATACAATATTGTTAAAATTCACAGCAACTTTTACTTCAAATATTTATGCACTGTTGAAATAATTAGTTTGTTCCATAGTGGTAAAGTTCAGGCCTGTTTTTTGTATGTGTGTTTTTAAAAAACAATCAGGACCTCTTTTATGCTTGTAAAGGCGAAAGGATTGATCCTAGTAGGCGCTGTGCAATAGGAGTTACTGGTGCTTAGTGCCCCTCAGAACCAGTCCTTCAGTCAGCTGTTGTATTAGGCTTTGAACCTTCATGGCTGAAGTCAGTGGGAGTTATGCCATTGATTTTAATGGGAGCTTGATCAGAGCCTTTTAGAATAAATTGGAACTGCTTTGCGCTAACCTTAACTCTGACCTGAAAGAGCTACACTAATTCTTTTTTTAATTCTGAGAGTACTTGTGTGTAAAGAAAATTGTACTAAAGTGCAGGGTATTGTATTTGCTCTCCAGTAAAATCTGTATAAGAACTTCAGTTTGCATACAGACTGTACTTCCAGAGAGTAGATGCTAGAGCTGTATCTAACCAATCATCATGTTTAAAATTATGTCTAAATATCAATGCACTAATCCAGTCTTCTTTTTATACGAATTTCATTCACTGAGAATTCACTGAGACAGATATTGCAACATTACTCTCATTCAAGACATCACTTCCAAACTGAATGTCGTAAACATAAGCTAAGTAACTTTCTAAGCAATAATATTTGAACATAAATAGTTAACTACTCCATTTGGTTATGACATATAGTCTCTTCCAGTTCAAGCTGACATGTTTTTCTGTAGTACTATTATTGAGATTACACTCAAACAACTGTGTAAATGAAACATGGTATCATATCTAATCTGTTCCATGTAATCTGTACAAGGATGAAAAAAGCAGATCAGTGTTACAAACAAAACTGCAAAGAAAGAAATTGATGTCACAATATTTAGAATGAGATGGGGCACAATTTCTAAATTGTTAATTGTAATGCATATAAAATTAAAATACAGGTTATGAATAATGCGGACATATCTATATTTAATCACAACAAATTAATCGAAAACAAAGGGCCATATTTTCAAAAACAGCATCTAAAGTGCACACATAATGTGTGAAAAATCACTTGTGCCCACAATTTTACATGTGTAATGATTTCTGTCTGCAAAAGAGATTTTAGGCATGCAAATGATTTGTTGTTGTTGTTGTTGTTTATTGCAGGCCCAAATGATTGTGCCTGCAAAATTGTGGGTACAAATTTAGAGGCTTTGTTGATACACCATTAAGATGCGGGCCTAATTTGAACTCACAGAACCTGGAAATATGTGCTAAAACCAATGATATTCAATTTTTGGCAAAAGTATAAATTAAGGGCCAAATTTGTGCTGGTGTACATTCAGAGTAATTCTAGTGAAATCAAAGTCCTGAAAGCAGTAAAAATAAGAGCATAGTTTGGCTCAGAGTGACTCAAGAATGTTTAGCTCAGCTCTCAATACTCTTACTATTCATACAAGAACATAACTTTAATGTAGGTGTATGTGGTTTGTTTTTCTTATGTTTGTTGACTTTTATAACAGATTTTAAAATGTGGACATGTGCCCAGTTCCAGCTCTCATTGCAACCTCTGGCAAGGAGAACTAAAGGAATAGGATATATTTCAGACCAACAACAATATTTTCAAGTATACATGTTGCAGTACGGAGAAATAAAATATTCTGCTTCAGGAGAACATAAGCTTGTCATTGCGTGGGTCACAAAGGAAGATTTCTCCCAACAGAAAGCACTGCACAAGTATCTAGCTGTACTGTGGGGCTCCCCCCCCCCAGCCTCTTCTAAAGTAAGGTATTGGTCAAGGCTACTGGTAGGATATTGAAGTTGATGCACTCATTGCCTAATGCAGTATGGCAAATACTACCAGTCAAATTCATCCCAGGTGTAACATTGGTTTCACTGGTGTTATCCCAGGGATAGATCTAGCTCATTGTTCCTATCTTTCCTATCTCCCCAAATGCTGCATGTTCTACAGTTAGCAGATTTCTAATATATTTACTTTGACCCCTCCCCCCTTAACACCATGCTGAAAAAGTTCACATCTTCCTCTCTGTTCCTTATCTGACTTATCCAGTCACTCAATTTCTCTGTCCCTGTGACTCCTGCACCATCATTTTCCAGCACAATCATAGACCCATTGAAATGTAGAGAGCTTGAGAGAGCTTCAAGTACAGCCTCCTGCTCTGAGGGAGCTCATCCCTGACAGGAGTTTGTCTAACTTGTTCTTAAAATCCTCCAATGAGGAAGGATTCCGCAACCTCCCTTAGAAGCCTGTTCCAGAGCTTAACTATTCTTAGTTAGAAAGTTTTTCCTAATAGCTAACCTAAATCTCCCTTACTGCAGATTAAGCCCTTTACTTCTTGTCTTACCTTTAGTGGACATGTACAACAATTGATCACAGTCCTCTTTATAACAGCCCTTAACATATTTGAAGACAATTAGCAGGTCCCTACTCAGTCTTCTTTTCCCAAGACTAAACATGTCTAGTTTTGTTTTAACCTTTCCTCATAGGTCAGGTTTTCTAAACTTTTATCATTTTTGTTGCTCTCATCTGGACTCTTTCCAATTTATCCAGATCTTTCCTAAAGAATTGTGCCCAGAATTTGACACACTATTCCAGCTGAGGCCTCACCAGTGCTGAATGGAGTAGGATAATTACCACCTGAGTGTTACAAATGATAGTCCTGTTAATACACCCCGGAATATTATTAGCCTTTTTAGCAACTGCATCACATTGTTGGCTCATATTCAATTTGCGATCCACTATAACCCTCAGATCTAGCCAGTTAGGTGATAGTACTGGTGAAAAGGATCTGGGGGTTATATATATTTTTCAGCTGTGCCTTTGATTTAACTTCCTAATTCTTGTTGATTTCAGACCAGTTCTTTAATATGTCAAAGTCATTCTGAATTCTAATCCTGCCCTCTAAAGTGCTTGCAACCCCTCCTAACTTGAGTCATCCACTAAATTGATAAGCATCCTCTCCACTCCATTATCCATTACCCAAGACTGACTCCTGCAGGATTCCACTAGAAATGCTCTCTCAGTTTGACAGTGAACTGTTGATAATTACTCTTTGAGTATGGTCTTTCAACTGGTTGTACATCTACCTTCTAATAATTCCATCTACACCACATTTCCGTAGTTTTCTTATGAGACTGTCATGTGGGACTTTGTCCAAAGCCTTACTAAAATCAAGATATATAGTCAAAGAAAGAAATTAGGTTGGTTTGGCATGATTTGCACTTGGCAAACAAATCCATGCTAGCTATTCCTTATAACCCTATTATCCTCTATGTGCTTATAAATTGATTGTTTAGTAATTTGTTTGTGTCTTTCCAGATATCGAAGTTAGGCAGACTGGTCTATAAGTCCACTGATTTATAATGTCAATGCTTGTTTCATTATGCACTGTAATATCATTTCTTATCTAATAGAGAAGGCATGATATAAAAAAGTCTATTTAAGATCTTGTTTAAAGTACAATAAGACTAATGAGGCTTGAAGTCAACATGAATTGTTGGAGCTTTATATAACCACTTAAATGTCCACTAACAGGTGGGAACTCATGTTTATTATTAAGTTAAAAATCATATAAAATTAATTATATTTTTTAAATAGTTCAGTACATTAATACATGTTTCTAGCAAGGACAGCAAGCTTTTAGGGCTGATCCTGCACATATTTTCTCTATGCAGAGAAGCTACTATTGTGAGCATTCTTATTGACTTCAGGGATTTCCATAACCACTGGGGATGAGGGGAGAAGATCTGCCCCTAAACACTTATAATTACCATAAGCAATCTAAAATTGTACTTTTAGAAAGAGAGGCTAGCAGCTGGAAGACAAGATACTGGCCTAGATGGACCATTGGTCTGAACCAGTAGGGGCATTCTTATGTTGTTGTTTTCACATTTGCAGCCATGTAATACAGGGTTACGTGTTACAGACACACAGGATTGGCTTAATAGAAATCACATAAAGGTAGTTCAGCATATTCTCAGGAATCTGGAAAAATATTTAGGCTACAATTCTGCAAACATGTACGTGCTTAACCTGATGCACTTAAACTCAATGGGTCACAGTGCATAGGATTAAGCATCTGCATAATTATTTTGCAGATTATAGGTCTTCATTTGTAATTTGCTAGCCAATGGTAGCTAGGTTGTGGGGCAACTTAGAGATAGCTGACTTTGTTTTCAAAATCTTTCAGATCACAACTTGTGAGAATAGCTAGCGATGAACTTATTATTATGCTCATCCTCCCTCTAATCTTCTGTCCTACTGATTATCACACTCACTTATGGCCTCTTTGTTTCAAATTTTTTCATCTTCCTGTGCATTTGTACAGTGTTTAGCACAATGGGCTTTCAGTCTAATATAGTAGTAATAATCTGGACACTAAGAAGACTAGTTTCTGATTCAGCAGATTCACCGGTTCTATCATGTCCACTCAGTTTCTCTTTTATTTTATTTATTGGACCTGGATAGAGGGGTGTGTGAAAAAGATCCTGACATTACATATAATAAAAGGACGTTATCCACTACTTTACCTTGTCCTATCCCCCATACCTCCAACACACATATTCAGATTATTATGGTTCAGGAATAACCTATGAATCCAGTTTTGCAGTTTTAACTTTACCATACATTTGGTTTTGCTTACTTGGAATTTTTTTGATAGCATTGCACTATAAAATTGCTTTTATATTTTTTCATCTCTGCTGAATAAACATAAATGCCTATGTAAGATTGCCCAGAAAATCTTATTTTATTTATGTCATTTGTGAAACTCACTCAGGTAACTGTTCCTTTTAATTTCTCTTGTGATCAGATATCCATAGTTAAGGCCATCACTTATGTTGAAAAATGAAATAGTACAGAGCTGAAATTGTATTCTCAGACCTAGAGGGAAAAAATTGTTCATATTGTACATCTTCACCATACAGTATTAAATCTTAAAAGGCTTTTGTCATGAGATATAATCACCTAGTGCTCTGTACAGAGGAAAACGTGTTTTCTCCTGTTCTGACAGCTGAACTTCTGCTGAGCTTTCTTGTTTGATTGTTGTGTGGCCTATGTTGAATTTTTTTCCATGTTATTTCCAAAGTACCCTAACGATGCTGAACACTCCCTTTCTCTTGATTCCCTGTGTGCTGAGATATCAAAGTGGAGGGGGCATTTCAATAAAGAGAATATTAAATATGCAGGGCGGCATGTGTTGATTAGTAAGATGGGCAGAATTCAACTTTTATTTTTGTACAGTGTTGATGGACAATATCAATGTTTATTTTTAAGGATTTTTTTCTATTTTTTTCAATTGAAATTTTCACACTTGTGGCAAATTGGAGTGTGTGTCACACAATGGCGGGGTCAGCCAATAGTTATTTCATGGCAGTAGATGCTGGGATTCAAAAACGTAAAGTTTTATAACACAAATTGTCAATATCACACATCATAATTTACAAAGTAAATATCCTGAAATCAAACTCTAATAAGTTCTCAAGCAGCATTTTTCTGCTTGTGCCTATCTGTAAATTTTGATGATTAGTGATGGAAATATTTTTTCGTTGGTTTGTGTGTGTGTGCGGTGAAATCAATGTTTACCAACTGTGACAGGGCACCTGCCCTGCACTGGCCGTGAGTGGGTTAAAACCAGCCTAGGGAGGCTGAGCGGCAGGTAGCCAAAGGAGGGGCTGCAGGGGAAACAGCCAAATTAGGGCCGCAGCTGCAGGCAATTAGGGTGGTGGCTGGACCAGCCAATCAAGGCTACAGACCAGATTGAGGGAGCCTGCTGTAGGGAGCCCTAGGGAGAAGACTGGCTTCCTAGAGGGTTCCTGACATGCTGCCAGGATTTACAGGCTCAAAGCCCTGGAAAGAGGGCAAAGGAGCTGGAGCCAGAGGCAGGAACAGAAGGAACTGAGGCTGCGGGGAAGTGGCCCAGGGGATAGAGACAGTAAGCTGGAAGGAAGAGGCAGCAGGAAGCTGCTTTTTGCAGGGTACCTGGGCTGGGGCCCTGAGTAGTGGGTGGGTCTGGGCCCACCCTCCCACCAGCTGCTGAAGGAGCAGCCTGGCTGTGGACTGTGGCTAGACTCTTGTTCGAGGAGTCCCCTGGAAGGGGGAGAATCCATATGGTGACGCGGCCAGAGGGCTGTGCCACGAAGCAGATGCCGAGAGGAAGGAGCCGTAACAGGTCTGCAGGAGGAGGCGAGGATGGGAGAGCAACCGCCACCTGAGGGTGCCCCCGCTGGGACTGAGCTAATTCTCGAAACGCCCAGCAGGAGGCGCCAGTGTGGTGAATGACCCCGTGACACCAACATTTACCCATTAAAAAATCTAATTCTTCCAAGCCCGCTGATAAGGTAAGTTAGACTGAAAAGACTCATCATGCTCCATTTAAAAAAAAAATGATTTCACATAAGGGAGAGTTTTAAGAAGAACCTACAATATTGCAGATTTTTTAAAATTAAATTTTAGGGGAAATCTTGAAATATTTTGAAATTTCAAACTTTAAATGTTGAGAGCGAATAGGAAAAAGTTTTAATTTTTTCACCAAATTTTTAAACTTCAATCCACTTGTAGCTGTCTGAGAGAGACTTGCTGTTGACCCAATATAAAATTAACTAGCAGAACATCTAAGTCTGCTCCACTACTTTTCAGCACATAACAAGTATACACAGGATTGAGTATGAGTAGACAGACACTTGTATGTCAAGTAGTGTGTCTGTTTACCAACTTGTTAAAATGTAAGACTTTGAAAGGCTTTATACAGATTTTGTTTTCTTGTTTATTCCCAGCTGTGAATTTATTGAATGTTCTTCCTATTTCATGCTATGAAAAGTAAGAAAATGGATTTCATGTTCTTTACCATCAGAAATCTATTCATTAAAGTGCATCATGATCTTACAATTAGATTCACTCTAATCTGAAAATAGGGAGTCTATGCTAGACAATAACTGTAACCAGCAATGGTTCTGGCTGTTCTCTAACCTTTGACCCAAGATTGTTCCTTTAAAAAAATAGTTACATTTCTTTTCAATGTTGGTCAAATAGCCTGTGAGATTCTGACTGAGCACTCTAAGAAATGTGATGAGTGCTCTCAGTTCAGCACCTTTCAGGAGGCGTTCATTGCCTTGCAGGTTTGAGCATGGAGACATTGCACTTTTAGAATTGTCACAGTCAGATCAGCCTACTTTTGTCATATGGACACCAGGTTTAGTTTGATTTCACTGGCAGAGAAAATACATTTGCAAACTTCTTGCTGTATTTGATAGATCAGCATAAACAGAGCCTGATCCTCAAGTCTCTGCTTAGGCAAAACTTCCACTGAACTCTGAATCGATGATTAATGACATCAGATGGGAGTTTTGCCTGAGTGAAGACTGCAGGATCAGTGCTAAAGTGTGCCTGGCCTTTTAAAAGAGAGTGTGAGAACTTATACCACAATTCAGCATACATGTAACACTAAGCAAGTGTGTCATCCCACTGAAGTCATGGTAAAGTTACACACACACTTAGGTATTTTGATGAACCATGCTCTTAGCATGTTTTCTCCCGCCCCATGAGTCTGCTTTTGCTTAAAGCAAGAAGACAGGTGTGTAGAGATGTACAGTAGCTCCTGGAGTCTGTGAGCAGAAACAACTCTTGGTTTAACACAGGCTGTCGTAAATATTGCATCAAAATATTAATAAAGACCAGAGTGATCCAGAATGACATAAGCCTTAGGCCTGAAATTAAGAGAGATGAAGCAGCATGGAAAGAGAAACATCTTTCTTCATTCTCACATCACCTGTAAAAGGACATGGAAAAAATAGTTACTCTGTCGATCATCTGTTGTGAGATCAGAGGAGTAAATGGGAACATGACACTATATCAGTCATCGTGCATGAAAAGCCATCACAAAGCCAGTAACATTATTCACCATTAGAGCCAGGTAAATGTTTTGGCCAAAACTTCTTGTTGGCAAACAATGTAGCTTAAGTGACACCAAAATGTTTCACCACTTCATGTTGGTTATCCCCAAATTGTTCATGTTGGAAAAAGGCAAACAAGCAAAACAAAAATCCAAAGAAATCAAAATGTTTCATTTTTGACATTTTTGAAATAAAATGTTCTGATTTTTTTTATTCAAGATTACTTTTAATTTTGAAATTCCCTTCTGTTTTATTTTTTTAAAGTAAAAAGCAACTTGAGATCAAAATGAAATGTTTAATTTGGGTTAACATTTCATTTGACCCAAAACAATTGTTCTTTAACTTTGATTCACTGAGAATTTTGAAAAAAAAAATTGGTTTTGAGTTGTGCCAAAAGGATACTTTTTTATTTTTCAGAATTGTCCGTGAACCAAATCAATTATTCACAGAGCTCTATTTTATGTGGCTGTTTGGGAAATTAGCACCTCTTGAGTTGTGCCAGCTATGTTGGTGCGGTAGATGAGGAAAGCATAGTTTACCTCTAAATTGTGGTATTTAGCCACAGATGTGTGTTGGGGTGGTGTGTGCAAAGTGGGCACACAAGAAAATGCCACACCTCTTTCATTCAGAGGAGCTGGATCCATGCTAGCTGTGCATAAGTCTCCATGAATGGTCTTTTGGGGCAGGACAGAGGCGGAACCACTGGGGTCACAGTAAAATGCTCATGATATCTCCAGTGTATTCATATGAAGTACGTAAGGCTTGCAGCCCTATTCCAGTCTAATGGTTGGAATAACAGCCATGCATGGGCTGCACCATTGCCCCATTTCCTGACCACAGATGGAGTGAATTGCACAGCCTTCCACCAACACATGAAGCTGATCTATGGCTTGATCCTGCAAGATGGTGAGCACCTCTTGTGAGGTGTTGAGTGCCTTGAACTCCCATAGCTGCATTCCATCAATGAGAACTGAGGGAGCTCAGTACCTTGCATGACTGGGCTTTTTGGCCTAGGGTGGAGGGGAAGAATTTCACTCCAATTCATTTGGTAGGGGGAAGATGATTTGATTCCCACTCAACCAATGCAGTGTTGACTGTCATTCTGGTAAGTCCAGTGCTTTAAAAGCATAGCACTGTACACTTCTGGAATAAAACTAATGCTTCTCTTTTTCTTTTATTTGCACAAAAGTTTGATTTCCAATATTTTTTAAAAACTTGAAGCTGCCAAAGGTGTAAAGGCAGCATCTGTTCACTAGCAAATACTTTGTAGATAATTGGCAATTGCAGAACTGTCCAAAAGAATTTGCATATAAAATGTGTTGTGACAACTTTGACAGTTTTTGTGGAAAACAGCAACAAAAAAATCCCTCTTAGCAAGGGCAATTTTTATCAAATTTTTTTTTGCTTAACAAAATTAGGAAGGTTCATGATATCTGAGAAAAAAATTGTGAAATGTATCAAACAACTGCAAAAATTCAGGAAAAATACCTCAAAAATGAGAAAGTAGTTGAGGAAGCCATCAATGGTAAATTCACAAAATGGAACAATAGGTGAAATTTTGGACTGCAAAATATTTGCATATTTCATAACTTTTAATGTGAATTTTAGTTTTAAATCTGCAAAAAGAACATTCAGAATAGTTCTTAAAGGTAAAGAATACTTTCTGCTAATGGACTAGGGTAAAGTATTCTATCTTTCTGCTGTCTGCAGGTGCAAATGTGTTTTCAATTCTCCTTGTATATCTTCACAGAAATTTTTTGGGCCTAGATACTCAGCTGGTATAAATTAGTGTAGCTCCAGTGAAATAAATGGAGTTTTGCTGATTTACACCAGATGAGGGTTTTTGTGATCTAGTTCCTTATATTCTAAATATACACAATGTATTAATTTATGTTAAATGTTACCTCAGAGGATAAACAGGTATCATCAAAGGACACTTTTGTAGAGGACAGATAGGTATTGGTGACAGTAATGTCTTCTAGTTCAGTGCTGAAGTGATCAGACTCCTTGATGACACTGTAGTTTAGTGCCACACCGTAACTGGCAGGTTTCTCTGACTGTTTCTGCTGGCAATTGCAGAGTTTCTTGAAGGATGCTCTGAATTTCTGGGACATGAGATTGTAAATCACAGGGTTGATGGCACTATTTAGATAAATGCAGATTCTACAAAATAATAGGAACCAATTTTCTTGGAAAGGGTTGGAGAGAAAGGAGTTTACAACAACCAGTGTCCTATAGGGCATCCATAAAAATGCAAACAGGATCACAACCACAGCCAGCATCTTTGTAACCTATGGAAAACACAAAGATATACAGTAAAAAAGCAGAAAATTAGTACTCAGTGCTTTGTAGGAATGTGCATGTAAAATCTGTATTATACGTTAGTGATGGGCCCAACCTAAAACTCTATATGTGAAAAACCCTGAATTTGGTGATGTTCTGATCAATGTCTGGCTTTTGGTTAGAATTTTGCAACTTGTTCCCATCTCCTTACCACTATAATGGGCTGACCCAAATTCATGGATCCAAACTCCCCTAAACTTTCATAAAATATGGATGATTCCTTATGGCTAACATCCATATTATTCAATTAATATTGAACCAATCCCCATTAAACATATTATTTCAGTTCTGAGTCTTTGCAACTACCATAGTTAGAAACAAGTGTCTAGTCCTTTGGAAAGAAAGGCACTCCCATCCTCCCCTCAATGCTATGGAGCACCTACTTCTAGCACTGATCGTTTGTGACGTATTGTAACTGAAACCAACCTATCTACTTTAATGACTACTTTCGCATAATAGCAGACCACCAAATTTCATACAAAGAAATCTGATTTAGATTTATTTCTAATAAAAACAATTAATTCAGACATAAATTCTGACCAAATGATTGATACATAATGTTCTGAAACTCTTAATGATTGCCTAAAAATTGCCAGGGAAATTGTGGGTTACCCTTAGAACCTAATAATCTTAGAAAAACTCACTTATTTCACTTAAACAGACAAGATGGGTGAGGTAATATCTTTTATTGGACCAACTTCTATTGGTGAAAGAGAAAAACTTCCAAGCTTACATAGAGCTCTTCCTTGGGTCTGGAAAATGTACTCAGAGGGTATGTCTATACTGCAATAAAACATCCATGGGACCCTGGATGGCTCAGCATGAGCCCAAATGTCTACACGGCAATTTTATAGCTCCACAACCAGAGTCAGCTGATGTGGGCCAACAGCGGGTGTTTTATTGAAGTGCAGACATATCCAGGCTGTCACAGTTAAATATAAGGTGGAACAGATTGTTAAGCAAATGAGTTAACACATGTTGCAAAAGACCTTTTAAGGTGAAGTGGGCAGTTAACACCTCACAGTTGTAGGACAAAAAATGGTTAGAAGGTTACTGATTGTAATAAGCCATAAATCCAGTGCCTGTATTGAGTCCATGATTTGTAGTCTCTAGCAAAGTTATGACTATAAATTCACAGGCTCACCTTTTGAAGGTGTTGAGCAGATTTCCTTTGAGGATGAGGACTGAGAGGTAAGATGTGGAGTGATTGTTTTCTGAAAAGTGTTCGCTCACAGATAATATGGTGTCTGTCATTTAAGATTTTATTACTTAAGTAAGTTTGCTTAAAAAGAAAGGCAATGAAAAACTCTCCTTTGAGGGAGCCCAAAAAATTGAAGTAAAGCCAATAAAAAATAAAAGTGAAAAATGAGGGCAGTAAAAACAAAACAATGAGTTCTTAATGAAATGAGTCTCACTATTCCAAATGTAGCTAATATACTAACACTTTTTATATTTACAGTATTTAGTGCCTTGCACCCCATAATCTCCAAGTTATGCATTTAAAAAAGTCTGAGAAACTTATTAATAGTCAAAGTGAATCTTTTGGTGATGATGAGTATACTGGAAACATAGAGGCGCTACCCCATTGACTTCAGTGTAAATCAGTATAGAATTATGGCCACTGTGTATGCGGGAAGTGGGTAGGGTGGGGACTCTTTCTACTGAACTAGGAATGTCTTCTTTTAAAGTGCTTCTTTGTATGTTGCCGTCTCTTGTTGAAATAATGCAGTTGAATCTTCCTGACAAATTAATGAATTTTCCCATTCCCTGCTCATTGATGCTGTTACACTTTACACCCTTTCTCAGCCCTGGTCTACACTACGAATTTAGATTGAATTTAGCAGCTTTAGGTTGATTTAACCCTGCACCTGTCCACATGCCATTTTTGTCGACATAAAGGGCTCTTAAAATTTATTTCTGTACTCTTTCCCGACAAGGGGATTAGTGCTGAAATTGACATCGCTGGGTCAAATTTGGGGTAGTGTGGACGCAATTTGACAGTATTGGCCTCCGACAGCTATCCCAGAGTACTCCATTGTGTCCGCTCTGGACAGCACTTTCAACTCAGATGCACTAGCCAGGTACACAGCAAAAGCATGGCGAGCTCATCAACACAGGTGACCATGCAGTTCCAGAATCACAAAAGAGCTCCAGCATGGACTGAACGGCAGGCACAGCATGGACCGAACGGGAGGTACTGGATCTGATAGATGTTTGGGGAGATGAATCCGTGCTATCAGAACTCTGTTCCACATGACAAAATGCCAAAATTTTTGAAAAAATCTCCAAGGACATGATGGACAGAGGCTACAACAGATTTTCATTATGTAGAAAATATGCAGTGTCATTGCCTGAGGTATGTTTTCTTCTATCTGGCTAGAAACCCATATATTCCAGATGTAAATATTTATATATACTTATAAGTGTTGGTTTTTTACTTATGGGTGTTGGTGATAACGTATCCAATTGAGAATCTTATAATTTAACATTTACAGTTTAGGGGACAGCTTTATTTGCCCCTCTCTGGTCACAGGCTTATGGCAGTGTTGCAAAATAATCTTGGTTGGCTAAGACAGATTCTTGTTAGACAGAAGGAAAAAGAAGAGTGATAGGAAAAAGAAGAAATAAGGAAGGAAAGGAAACAGACACATCAAAGGGGAGGGAGGCAAAGTCTCCATTCCAGATGGTGTTTGGGAATCAGATAGAGCTGGTAGAGGCAGTGATGTCATCTGGTTCCCCCTCTCTGGCCTGGTCTGGTCAGGACATCTCCCAGGATTCGGAAGAAGAAGAGTCAAGGTCTCAAGCGATGTTGGGGGTGGAAGCCTTGATGGTGAAGCTTGCTCCAGTAGCCAGTTTGTCTCTTTAAGGACCCAAAGAGTGAGTGATGGGCAGAATAGCCCATCCCTCATTATTTTATCCACCATTCAGGCCTAATATCCAACATACCAATTTTGGTTCACTGATTTTCAGTCTCACACTGTTCTTGTTTACCAGGCATGAACTTAACGCAGTCCTTGAATTTTATCAGTTGGCCTTTTTGTTTAGACTATTCACTCTGTCTCCCTTTTGTACATTTTTCTATCAATATTTAAAAGTTAATAAGATGTCACTAACTTATAATATCAATTATCATAGGGGTAGCCGTGTTAGTCTGGATCTGTAAAAGCAGCAAAGAATCCTGTGGCACCTTATAGACTAACTGACGTTTTGCAGCTTTGGATGCATCCGAAGAAGTGGGTATTCACCCACGAAAGCTCATGCTGCAAAACGTCAGTTAGTCTATAAGGTGCCACAGGATTCTTTGCTGCTTATAATAATGTGTGTTGTTATGAATTATTGTGACATCTTATGAACTTATACTCACTTTTTATAGCTGAACTCACAATTATGGTAAATTTATAGGCCTAATTATGACAGTTGGCCACAGAATTTCCCAAATTAATTCCAATTTCAGGTCCAATAGTTGTGGTTGAACTAGAGCATGTCTTTTAGAAAAAAATTCTAGTACTGATTTAAAAATATATGATGATGGAGACTATACCACAGCCATTGGTAAATTGTTCCAGTGGTTAATTACCCTGACTATTACAAATTTGTACCTTATTTCTAGTCTGAATATGCCATCTGATTTTACCTTTGTTTGTTTACCTTTGTTTACCTTCTTTTTCCTTCTGTCTAACAAGAATCTGTCTCTATTATCAAATTTCCATTCCCTGCACTTTTAGACTCTGATCAAGTGTTCCTTAATCATCTCTTTATTAAGCATCTTGACTCTCTACCTTTAATCATAGACTATCAGGGTTGGAAGAGACCTCAGGAGTTCATCTAGTCCAACCTCCTGCTCAAAGCAGGACCAATCCCCACATAGATTTTTTTTGATCTAGATCCCTAAATGGCCCTCTCAAGGATTGAGCTTACAATGCTGGGTTTAGCAGGCCAATGCTCAAACCACTGAGCTATCCCTCTGCCCTTTGTCTCAACTCTTCTCTGAAATCTCTCCAATTTATCAAAATCCTTCTTGAACTGTGGACACCAAACTGGACACACTATTCCAGCAGTGGTTGTACCAATGCCAAATACTGAGGTAATATAATCTCTCTTCTCTTACTCAATAGTCCCCTCTTTATCTGGAAGATGCAGATGTCTTTCTTCTAATTTGTTTCTTTTTGTGTTGTTTGTGAGACTGAAGCCTCATTCTCAGTTTGCGCCGGAAGCTTGAAAAGCTGCATATTTATCCACAACCTGTGACATCACATTGGATTGCATAGTACTTTGAAGAGTCATAGGGGTGAAATCCTGGTCCCACTGAAGTTAGTAGCTAAACTCCCATTAACTTCAGTGGCAAAAGGATTTCACTCCATATATCAAAATATCTTCAAAGACCCATCTTTGATTGGGCTATCACACATTTGTAGTCATTATATTCATCACAGGGGAACAATATAGTCCCTAAAATACTCCAGGAGGACTGACTTTTTTTATATTTGCTATTAATGGTTCAGCCTCAAATTCGTGGTTACTATGCTGCACAGCAATAGAAAAAGAAGTCAAAAGCTGATGTCTATTTCAGTTCCTTTTCTTGAATGCTTGTGTCTGGATGATCACGCAATAATGAAATAAATCTCAACACTGAATTTGCATTATACTTCTCTCCTTTTGTTCTCAGTAAAGCAAATGAGACTTTGAACTGTCTGGCTTCAAAAGGCAGATTTGCCAAGACACTCACAGTCTTTTAATCTTCTTGATCTTACTCCATGTCAGCTATACAGCTTTAACTGGATCATCTGGAGTGATTTGGACACTTCTCTTTTCTGACTCATAGCGCCATTTAGTATGGTAATGAGAACTGATTGGTTTCCTGAAGCAGTAGTGTGCAACAGGATCATTCTGTTTCATTTTCTCCTGCTCAGATTGTGCTTGAGTGCACTTACAATCTGCATGGCCATCTGACTTCCAGAGTGATATGACTTCTCTCTTGGTGACTTGTGCAATTTCTCCGAAATTAGTGTATTTAACAGAACTGCAGAGCACTATATAAACAATTGTCATTAAAGTCACAGTTTCCATTATCACTTGGAACCTTTCTCCAGGCACTAGCTGTGCCCAAATCTTCTCACACCTTATTGCTCACCTAAATGTGGAACGCATTGGTTCAGCTGATTAGCTACACCATTTTCTTTTGCCAAGTATTGCTGAAACCCCATCTGATATCAACATCACCACCTTCATTAGATACCAGATGAATCTTACAAAATCGATGTAAGCAGAGTCAGGATGAGCTCTACCCTGACATCTGGTGGTGAATTGTGGCAAGTTGTAGAAAAGAACTTCAGGGGCTGATCTTGTTTGCATAGGCACACTCACCCCGCCTAGCATGAGCCCACAGCAGTCCAAATCGTCACTTTGGCTGCTGTGGGATCCCCAGTTTCTCTGTTATTGGGGCAGGAAGAATAAAGTGTTGTTACCCTGATTATGTGAATCAAGGACCATGAAACAGTTTTATGACAGAGGGACTTGCCACCAACTAAGTAGCACTCGCTAGACAAGGGACATGGGTTCCAAAACCCAGTGAATTGAGAGAGGCTGGGAACAGGTATTTGTACCTGATGGCATAGTCCCCTTTGGAGGGCCTGAAATACCAATTGCACCTCCTTTTTTCTCTATTGTAGAATAGCAGAGATAATTTTAATTCCATTAGGAGTCTAGTTACAGGCTGCTGAGCTGAATTCACTTTGGGCCAGTAGTGCACCAGCACTGAGGCTCTCCTAGTACAAACTGAAATGGCTAAAGAGCTAAAATTACTAAGAGCTGAAATCACTGAGTGCTGGGGGTGGGGGCCTGAAGATATGTTGCTGAGCAGCTGGTGGAGCAGAGCAGTTTGTGGGACAACTGGAGAGGCTTGCAGGACAGCTGGTAGAGCGGAGCGGCTGGCGGAGCAGAGCAGTTCACGGAACGGCTGGAGCAGCTCGTGGGATGATTGGTGGAGTGGAGCGGCTGGTGGAGTGGCTTGCATTGAAGGCTGCAGCAGAACCCCATGGAGAGATGGGGCAGTTGGCCTCAGACCATGTAAGGTGCCCCTTAACACCACTGCATCCCCCCTCTCCCTTCAGGCTGCAAGGTAAAACTCTGCAGATAAACATTTGAACTCTGGGGCTGCACAGACCAGGGACAAAGACTTTTGGGTTGTTGGACTTTTGGGTGATTTTGGGGTTGCTGGACTCAAGAGACTTTTGGGATGTTGGACTTTTGGGACTTCGGGTGATTTTTTGGGTTGCTGGACTTAAGACCCTGAGGGAAAAAGGATACTGCCAAACTTACTTGGGGGATGGGTCTTTTGCTCATGGTTTGTTATGAATCCTGTTTGTGGTGTTTCCCCAACATAATGCCACATTATTTCTCTCCTTTATTAAAATAATTTTGCTACACTCAGACTCTGTGCTTGCAAGAGTGGAAGTATTGCCTCTTAGAGGCACCCGAGGGGTGGTATGTAATTGTCCCAGGTCACTGGGTGGGGGCTTGAGCCAGTTTTACATTGCGTTATTGAAACGGAACCCCTAGATACTGAACCCGGCCCTTGTTGCTGCCAACTCAGATGGGCAGAAGGGTTACATCTATAAAAATCATTGTGGCTAAGCCTATGTTTAAAGTTGAGCACATGCTTAAATTCTTTGCTGGATCAGAGTTAGAGTGCTCAGAACCTTGCAGGATTGAGGCCAAACTGTGATTCCGCTCTGAAAAGGAAAAGTGTCAAATTTGCACCTCAGGTCTCCTCCCTATATTGAGTGGCATTCCTATGTATGCCCCTTCATGCTTTGACCACCATTCCAGAGGACATGCTTCCATGCTGATGACGGGTTCTGCTCGATAATGATCCAAAGCAGTGTGGACTGACGCACATTCATTTTCATCATCTGACACCAACAGAAAGTTGATTTTCCTTCTTTGTGGTTCAGGTTTTATAGTTTTTGCACCGGAGTGTTGCTCTTTTAAGGCTTCTGACAGTATGTTCCACACCTCGTCCCTCTCAGATTTTGGAAGGCATTTCAGATTCTTAAACTTTGGGTTGAGTGCTGTAGCTATCTTTAAAAATCTCACATTGGTACCTTCTTTGCATTTTGTCAAATCTGCTGTGAAAGTATTCTTAAAACAAACAGGTGCTGGGTCATCATCCGTGACTGCCATCACACGAAATATATGGCAGAATGTGGGTAAAACTACAAAGCAGGAGACATACAAATCTCCTCCAAGGAGTTCAGTCGCAAATTTTATTAACATATTTTTCTTAACAAGAGTCATCAGCATGGAAGCATGTTTTCTGGAATGGTAGTCAAAGCCTGAAGGGGCATACGAATGTTCAGCATATCTAACACATAAATGCCTTGAAACACCAGCTACAACAGTGCCATGCGAATGCCTGTTCTTACTTTCAGGTGACATTGTAAATAAGAAGTGGACAGGATTATCTCCCATAAATGTAAACAAACTTGTTTCTCTTAGCGATTGGCTGAACAAGAAGTAGGACTGAGTGGACTCGTAGGCTCTAAAGCAGGAGTTCTTAAACTGGGGGTCGGGACCCTCAGGGGGTCATGAGGTTATTACATGGGGGGTTGTGAGCTGTCGGCCTCCACCCCAAACCCCACTTTGCATTCAGTATTTATAATGGTGTTAAATATATAAAAAAGTGTTTTTTAATTTATAAGGGGGGGACACACTCATAGGCTTGCTATTTGAAAGGGGACACCAGTACAAAAGTTTGAGAACCACTGCTCTAAAGTTTTACATTGTTTTGTTTTTGAGTGCAGTTATGTAAAAAGAATAATTCTATGTTTGTAACTTGCACTTTCACAGTTAAGAGATTGCACTACAGTACTTGTATGAGATGAATTGAAAAAAACTATTTCTTTTCTTTATCCTTTTTATAGTGCAAATCTTTGTAATCAAAAATAATAAGATAAAGTGAACCCTGTACACTTTATATTCTGTGTTGTAATTGAAATCAATATATTTGAAAATGTAGAAAACAGCCCAAAATATTTAAATAAATAGTATTCTACTATTGTTTAACAGTGCGATTAAAACTGATTAATCACAATTTATTTTTTAAATCAAGTTAATTTGTTTTGAGTTAATTACTTGAGTTAACTGCAATTAATTGACATCCCTCCTGAAAATGTGAAAGTAATGTGGATTAGTTGAAATGTGTTAAATCCCCATATGAATGTTCTCATTCAGGAGTAAAGTGGCCTTAGTTTGTGATATCTTAATCCTCTTTGGATGTGTCCTAAGAGAAGAATTTGTCAAACCATATTAATATAGGAAGATATTTAATAGTTCTATTAAACTTTATTCATAATTGCACTGAAAATTTATCTTAAGCAACTACACAAGAGCAGGAAAAAATGAATGTCTACCAGAGATGGGCTTTACCTAATAGTCAAATGAAAATGCTCTTCAAATGGAGATACTTTAAAGACGGCCCAAAGAGGAAAAAAGCTGGTTTTGTGCCTTTTTCCCTCCTTTGGAATGTATAAAGAAGGCCTGAAATTTTTTCAAAAATAAGAGAGTTTTTGGCTTCTCTTTACCTTAGAATTATCAGGAATATCAAATCTGGTCTTCTCTAGTTTTGCTGGAGAACTCCTTGGAGGATGCAGAGATGTGACTTGGAGGCTTTCTCCACACTTTTAATTATATGTATTGGAGTGTTAGATCTTTAACAAATATTTTTTCTCCCTCCTGTCTGTGAGGCATTTTAGATAAATAGGTGTTAACTAAAATTAAAACAATTCAATGCGTTTTAAGCCATCAGGGAGAAAAAACAATAGCTCCCCATCTCATATAATTCAGTTTTGCTTGCTTGATATATTTGGTTCTCCAGTCATTCATAGAGTGTTCCTGAAAAAATATGGTAGATTTTCTAATGTAAAAACATTTCAGGCCTTCTTTTTATTTTATAAAAAGGGTAAAAAAAACCCGATAACCACGCATGCCAAATAGTCTCCATTCCTGGTTTGTCCTCTCCATTAGTGTTGCATTTTACCGCTGGTTCCAGGCATGAAAGAGCATCCAGGACCATCTGGACCAGAATGCAAACTAAGTGCATGCAATCCAGGCTGCCTTGTAAATTGTTCCATTGCGTTTTCTATCAGCCAGTTTCTATCTTGGGCTAACTCTCATACTCAGGGCCAAAGCAGAGAGCAGGCTGCCTAACTTCACATACTTTTAGTCATTTTTCCTGCTGCTTGCACCCTGGGGATCAGTTTCTATTCTGTTGCATCAGTGCAACACCAATAAAGAGAATGAGGCTATACGGATATAAACGAGGACAGAATCTGACCCTTAGAGCTCAATTCTGCCCTCAGTTATGTAGGTGTAACACCCATTGATGTCAGTGGGAGTTTTCCCTTGGTGTGTCTTGGACTTTACTTAGACTGTAAACTCTTTGGGATAGGGACTGTTTTCCCATATGATTTTGCAGCACTAAGCACATTGTGGATGCTACCATAATATAAATAATATTACAAATAATAATAATAATAATGCCACCCTATCATGTGTCCTCTCTACATACAGCACTACTTGCAAACACTAGATTTGCTAAAAAAGCAGCTACAATAACCCAAGAAGTTGATGGTCTCCAAGAAAAGCCCTTTCCCTCTTTATAAAACACAAAATATATGTTGTATATGCTGTAAATTGTCATTTTAATTTTATAACATGGCAAGAGCCATTGTCTGCAACACTAAATAAAAAGACGATTCAATGTTTTTTGAAAGGATGCTAAGCAATACAAAGCACACATTTACAAGCACATGGATCTATCCTTCATGCTGATAACTTGAAAATTAGTCAAGAAGAGAAAAATAATATTAACTAATGGTTGAAACAAACTGCACCACTTCTCACCCAAATAACCAACCACAAGCAGATGTGTGAACAATTACAAACTACAAAATAAAAGGTAGAAAATGTAGAAAACAAGATAGAAGGAACAATTTGTATTTTTCTTTACCTGGGATGTCTAGATCTGTATGTGTTTAGTTCTTTGCTAACTAGCTCAATTAACTTGTGGGGTGAATGTCAGTCCCACAGCAGGAAAAACAACTAGCCTCATTAAATAGCAACAGTCTACACAAAGAACTATGAAAATCTGACTCAAAATTCACATGTTTACTTGCCTTATCCCTCACCATAAGGATGCAGATGAACTGAGCATTTCAAAAAAGATGACCGCTTCAGGTATAATACCTACAGAAATCATGCTACCTGTTGGTTGCTGAAACATCTCTTTTAGACAGTACTGAGACTCAGAAGGATGAGGCTTCTGAAAACAATTTTTATCAAAGCCGGTCAGTGTGGAGAAATTGGGTACCCGTATTAATATGAAAATATAAAGCATGATGTGGGCCTAATCCTGAAAGATCAATGGGCGTTTAAGGTGCCCTGCCCTTTCAGTATTGGGACCTAAAAGTGCTAAATGGTACATGAGAGCTGAGTATTTATATAATTATGAAGATAGTTGGTATAGACACATACCTCTGTGCTATTTTATCATATATATCAATTTATAATGAATATGATCAAATCTATTAATCAAATGTAAAGCATCAAATTCATTCAAAATATTTACCTATTGTTAATTATCTGACAGATGGAAATAATAATAGTTGTTAGCATTTGTATAGCATTTTCCATCTACAGATCTTTACAAAAGCAAGTGTATATTTATCTCTATGTCATAGAAGGGGAAACTGAGTAGTAACTTCTCTAGTCACATAGTGACTCATTAACAGAGCAGGGATTAAAACAGGACTCACGACTTCCAGTTTAGTATCCTATCTGCAGATCACAAAAAAACCTCTGGAATCATAGTGTATTTGTCTGACTTTTTAGCAGGCTGTAATATGGTGAAAAATAGTTTTTTAACGTTTCATTTTGACAGTTTCTAGTTGGTTTCTTGACATGTTGTAATAAGAGACTTGACTATCTTTCAATACATGCTTTCTGTAGGAATAGGCAGTCATTTGTAGAGCCTGGAATAAATTCAGTTTATTTAATGAAATGCTCTAATCACATGCCCTGAACTGGTAGATTTTTAGGGGTTTTTTTTTGTATGCCTTAATTTAAATAAAAGAGATAAAGCACATTTTTAACATTTTTCATGTATTGTAACCCAACCTCTCTACTTTTTCATTTGTTTTAAAATCTAAAGAGATTACATGTGTGTGAATATCACATTTAAATACATTTCCTACCTGCCTTCTAGAAGCAATAGTGCTACTGAAACCCCTGTTAGCCATCTTGGAATTCATAGTCTTGTTTTGGTGAGTTGAGTTGTTTTTCTGTGTCTTAGGGTTTTCTTTTGGATCCGAAGGGATGGGATTCAGGAACAATATTCTGGCAATCAGTCCATAGAGGACAGTAGCCAATATCATTGGCACAACATAAAATATACCAAAGTCCATCATATATATAGGGGAGTAGTAGCTCCTGGACACCTTGTAGCCGCAAGAAACAATGATGGTATCTTTGTAGACTACTGTGTTGAGATCTAGCAGGAAAAACCAGAGGGTACAGTATATGGAGGTGAAAGCCCAGACAAAAATAATGATCTTTTTGGCTCTTGAAAAAGTACATAGGAATTGGGCTTTGATTGGGTGGCAGATGGCAATATATCTCTCAACAGTGAAGGCGGTGATGGAACAAGAAGAAGCATTGATGCCTAGGTATTGGAGATACGTAATGCAGAGACATCCCACGTAGCCATAGACCCAGGATCCATACAGGCTCTCGGTGATGTTGGGAAGTCCTGCAGCCACCAGCACCATGAGATCAGCCACAGCCAGACTCACCAGGTAGCAGTTAGTGGGAGTCCTCATGTGTTTGGTCCTGAGGACCACCAGCACCACCATGATATTGCCCACTATGCCCAGTCCACAGATGAGGAGGACCAAGAGAATGGTAGCTACTTGGTAGTCAATACTGATCACCTCTTGGCTTGGCAGCAGTCCTGTTTGGTTCTGTTCATCCCCTGTGGTGTTCTCCATCTTCACCAGCTTGAAGCTGCTTCTGCTGGGCAATTGCTGTCAGCACATTTTCTCTTTCTCCCCCTGTAAAAAAGTTAAGCACAGTGGAGAGTGGATGGTGAACAGCCCCATCGCACAGTCTCCATAAGGTTACAGTCCCCACACAAGCCACCTTCACCTCAAGACACCTGGGCTTTTTTCTTCATAAGTTCAATTACCAGACAGGTAGATCCCTCTCGGATCCTGTTTCATTAGCACAGGATGAAAAGCTGGTTCTTTGTAGCTGGTCTGAGACACTCGTGAGAATGAATGCAACTAGAGATCAGAGCTTTCTCTCTCTGCAGAGCACAGTGAGAGAGGGGGGGAAAGGGAGGGGGAAGAGAGAGATTCCTTCCCCTGCACTGACAGAGATCTCCAGCTAGCTAGCACAATGCATGGGACTGTACCAATCCAATACCACCAGCTTTCAGCATCACTGCTTTTCAGGGAGCAATCTCAGTGTGAGGGCAGGTGATACAAGAATGGGGAGGCAAAGGGAGGAAGTTAAGTCATGCCCATCAGAATTCTTATGCCTTTACACTGTTTTGCCATTCTGCTATCTGGTAGCTGTTGTCATTTTGTCCTCAGCACTATACAAATTATTTGCAACAAAACACACATTATTCATTCTGATTTCCTGTGTGTCCCTGAGGCAGGTTACACTTACCTTGTGCTCTGCAGGATTCTCAGAGTACTTGTCTCGTCAGAATGGATGCAATGAAAACTGTCCCAACTTTTGAAACCTGCAGAAACCCTGTCTTATACTTTACTCCACAAACATTTTTCTTCACAATGGTTTGGTCACTAGGGCTCTGCAATCCCTCCACCCCCTAAACACTCCCAGTGCTCATCTAGATCATATCACAGCAATAAGCTGTCATCACAAATTGTTCCACAGGAGAAAACACACACACACACACACTCTCTCTCTCTCTCTTACTTACTTACTTCACTGACTCATAGTCTTCTTTCCCTTGAAGAATCTCCTCGGGTACCACAATCCTTAGGAAGAGTAAAACCCTGCACAAACAAGGCAATCAGCACAAACCATCTCTCTCGGATCCACTAATGACAAATCTAGCTCCCTTGCGCTCTCTCTTAGGACTTTTATCACTAAAAGTAAACAGATATGACTGGAGCATAGTCAGAGACCAGCTCTTAGGGGTAAGAACTTGTCATTTTTCAGAGGAGAACAACAATTTAAAGGCCAGCTGGAGAAGTGATCTGCTAGTAATAGCATTTCCTAAACAAACTGCACCTGGAAAATCTGTGCAGTGCTCCTTACTCTGTAACATGCTATGAGTCTCCACGTTTTGCAGAGAGTGGGTAGCAAATCCTTCACCAGTACTCACTTAAAAGGACGCTGCCACCTTGATATTAGATATTTTAAACTCATTATTTTACTTCTGTTTTTATTAGCACATTAGAATTCTGAAGCTGTTTTGAAATCCATTTTCTCTTTCTCCATTTATGGCACTGTGTGGGTTTTGTCTGAAATTGCAAGGATTCCAAGAAATAACAAATTGCGTGAATGGCAAAAGATGACTTGGATTTCAAAACAGATTTTGGTTTTAAAAGGCAATCATTAACACAGGCACACAGAACAATGATTTTTTTTTTAAATGGGATTTTAAAGTAGGCCTGGGCAAAAATGGTGACAAAATAAGAAACACTTAAACCTTAGCTGAAAATTTGAATCAAACCATTTTTGAGGTTTGGTTAACTTAGTCCATTATTTTTCAATCTGTTATCTATAGTGATAATACTTACATATCATTTTTATCTATAGAGCTGCAAGCACTTTACAAAATAGGGTAAGTACCATTATCCCCATGCAACAAATGGGGAAACTGAGGCATGGAGAAGTGCATTGATTGCCCATAGTCTCACTGATGGTCAATAGCAAAACCAGGATTTGAATTCAGGTGCCCGGGCTGCCAGACCACTCTTTTATCAACTGGGTCACCCTGGAAATCTCATAAGAAATTCTGTTCCATACAATTTTCAGGCAGCACAGCACAGCACAGATGTTACCAAGGACATAAATTGAAGGCAATGGTGTTACAGAGGTGTAAGTGAGGTATTGCCTACACATCAGCTTTTGACTTTTGTAGCTAGCTATTGGCATGGTTGGCTATACGTATGCGTGGTGTCCACACACAACATGGTTCAAACACTTACTAACTGTGGTCAGCTAATAGTGTTTCATTTCTGCCTGCGGCCTGGGCTGGCACACATTTTTCTCACTGTAAATGGTTCAGTGCAGATAGGAGTCATTAACCCCGTTTGTGTCACTGGCTGCTACTCCTTTCTACCAGCATTCTTTTCAGCAGGACATCTGAGCACACATGGGTTAAAGTACTGCAGGCATCACTCTGTGTACATACCATCTAGGCAACCTGGATAGATTGCCAAAAGTGCCGGAGTGACTTAGGAACACAAGTTCTCCTTTGAACTCTGTCCTTTGCTATGGCATTATCGGACAGTTCACCAGATTTTTCCCTGTATGCACTAATACAAAGATGTGGCTTGGCAGGGCATTAGATGTAGAAGAACAAACTTGGAAAACCTGCTGTGTGAAAATATTTCTGCAAACATTTCCTATACCAGGGATAATTTAATGTGAACATTTTCTTTATTTTGTTATGATACGTAAAGAAGGCCTGAAAGTTTTGTTTGGCTTTATTGTTTTTACATTAGAAGGATCACGGCTTGTCTTACAGAAATCAATCAGGTCCTTTGCCCTTGGAAGACAGAAATCTTTCTGTTGAGTAGAGGTTTTCCATCTGAAGAAGTTTATTTAAGGCTTTAATATAGAGATAATGAGCCATGTTAAGAATCTTGGCCTCAGTTATGATGCATACAAAGCACATGTATCAGGTGTGGACTAAAATTTGTAGCCCTGATTTTTTAAGCGCAGATATTTCACCCCTGTTGGTTCCCCACCAGAACCCAGCCTCTCTGGCATGATGTCCCCCCACCCCCACATTGTTTTTCTGCATAAAATGGTGTCCTCCATGTGAAGTGAACCCACACATACCGTGTGTGTGAGGTCAAAAGTGCACAAAAGAGCAGGAACAATGCTCCTGTAGGTTCCTCCCCCACTGCCTTCCTTTGGGCTATCATTTATTCTATGACAACCCAGATGGGGCTAGCAGCCACAAATGCAAATTTAAGGTAAATAAATCATATACTCAGAGTCAGAGCATTTTAAATTGTTGGCTATCTGCTTCTTTTCCTTATTTTGATAATTCTTCTAGAAGTCAGTAAATGTCATGATTTTGTTTTGTGTAATATTTCCTTCATTTCAACAATTCAATTCCATATTTTTCTTGTCTACTGACAAATTGATTGAGAACCAAGATTCAAAGCAGTTATATTGATAGAAGCTGTCAGTACTGATACAAAAAAAATAGATTAAAGCATGGAAAAATGGAAAAACATTTAAAAGATATGTTTCAAAGAAGAGGAAAAATGAGACAAAAAATTGGAGACAATCAAAAATAGCATTAAAAGAACCAAAGGAAAGCACATAATAAAAAAAACCCAAATGGGCTCAGAAAAAATTACAGAAAAAAGTAAAAGTGATGTAAAAGTGTATTTTAGTCTGTGTAGCAGGAAGAAGGTCAGCAGAAATAAAAACCACCCGAAGCAAAAACAAACAAACAAAAAATGCCAGAAGGAAGTGGGTGAGAGGAAAGAATACAGTGATAAAAATGGTTGTGGAGGAGAGAAGAATGCACAGTGCCAACATGGGGAAAGGCAAGACTGCAAAGCTGAATTTTAAAAAAAGTGGCAGGAAGAAAAAAGGAGAAGCAAGCAAGCAAGCAAGGAAATGCCTGACTAGAAAGGTATGACAGAAAGGAGAATGTAGAAGCAGCAACAAAGAAATGCAGTTATCTGGCTGGGTATTGACTACCTTATGCAAACAAAAGCACTTGGATATGAAGTCTCACATCCACTTGCTTGTCAGGAAGCATTTTTGTAGCACATATAAGTATGCCAGAGATTCTTGGGATAGATCACTCCACCAAAAAATAAGGGGCACAGTTCTTGGGTCCACTCCAGCTGCTTTGTGCCACTCAGAAGGCACAAAGAAGCTAGAAAACTGGCTTAACTTGCTTCTTCAATAGAGTAGAGGAGGCTACTCCCTCATTCTGAACCCTGGCATCAGAGTGTTTCTAGACAGAGGAAAAGAGGGGTAACTAAGGTCTCCTTGCGGCTTGCTGGAAATCCAAAGCTGGCTCAAGGATTGGGGAACACACAAGGTGCTTACAGCATCTTTCGCCTCCCAGATCATCAGCTGTGCAGGTATATCACAGCTGCAGCTGAAGATATAGTCCATTGATTTCATTCAAAGCAATGGTTTGTGACCAGTTTTCATATTGACATTCCCAACACAGATGGTTCAGTATTCCTGTCACAGGAGCCTCAGGTGGAAATTAAATTCTGCGATCACTCTATCTGTGGAAAGTGGTCAATAAAATATTGTGTGTACAAAAAGGGGTGTGTGTACATGAGAGGGGGAGAGAGGAATAAAGACTGGAGAAATAACAATGTGGCTTCATTCAGTGGCTCACAAAGACTGAAGGGAAAAGAAAGAAACCTTCTTATTGGAAATCTAAAATAACAGAGAAGGAAAACTTGAATGGAAACTAACCTGGAAACTAATAGTGAAAACTTTAGTAGAAGAACTTAAAGAAGCAAAAGGAAAAAAAGATCAACAGAAAGCATATTGTTAAATACATAGATGCGAAGAATTACAAGACCCTTTCTGTGATGGGACTGGAGAGAAATTAGTAAGAAACAAGAAATTGCTGAGAATCTGAAAGTAACAGGTTTTCTCTTAGCATTCACAAAGGGTATTGCTGAAGGTCACATCTCAGATACATTTTTCTGAAGTGAAACAAAATATTTTTTTAAAACTTATGCTAGAGAAGACACTGTAGTTCAATGGTAATTAGACCTCAGTGGTTCAGGAGCCAAATTAGTGATCAACATTACCCAAAAGAGCCACAATAGTGTGAATTCATGGTTTCATTTACCAGTTATTCTCACAGCAAAATAACTGACCAAGTATTCTCCAATTGTTTAATGACATAGTAAAAGCATCCTGGTTGGTTAATAACTTAGATTGGTTAATAATTAAATCACACAGTGTTTTAATACCATGTGCTGCAAAGAGCCACAAGAGACATATTAAAGAGCCACATGCAGCTCCCAAGCCTCAGTCAGTATCACTGCTGTGTTACACAATTGAATTAGAATGATTAAAACTTGACCAGGCATCAGAAATTATGAATCAAACAACAAAGGAGACAAAATATTAGAGATTTCTGATGGTCAGCTAAGCAAAATGTGTACATGCTACAAGAGGATCAGATGGCTGTTATAGTTCATGAACAGCCAATGAGGAACTGCATATTCTCCTGAATGGATCTGAAGAAAAGCCATCTTTTGGAGGCTGTCTTATATGAGAATACATGAGAACAACTGGATGACCATCTTTTGTGAAACAAAACTTAACCCCCCTCAAGGTGAAATGAATTGCGGTGGCCAGAGTCTTGAAAAACAGGTTTGTATCAGAGGAGAGAGAGGTCTGTGTAATGCTGAGGAGAAGCCAGGTGGGTGGGACATAGTAAGGTATTTAGTGCACTGTAGAAACATCTAAGGAGAACTTTGCACAAGTTTTCAAAAAAGCTGTGATATGTAAAGAGATTCTTTTGTTTTATCGAAATTTTTCGTATTTTTCTTAATAAATCTTGGTTTTAGTAAATCCATATGAGACATTGGACGGAAGGGGCAGGCCTGGGTATTCCTCATGGGCTATCTTGCCTGAAGCGGGGAAAGTAACTCCTAGAATGGAGAGGTTCTGAAGCTGCTCTCCACGTGGAAATTTTTGTCAAAAGAACATGAACCAAGAGGTCTCCCGCAGACAGTCTCTCAGTAGAGCCCTGATCCAAGGCATGAACTAAGTCGGGCCTGTACAACTTGTAAAGCGGCGAGGGCCATATTACTCCAAAGAAAACAGCTGAGGGCCGAATCTCCCCAACCCCTCCGAAACACAACACCCCCACCCAGCGCTGCCTGCACTGCAGAAACAAACCCTCCTTCCCCAGCGCCGCCCCGCCGAAACAGCTGAGGGCCGAAAAGGAAGGGGGGGGTGATACTTTATTAAGAATTTTTCAATTAAAGCAAATAATTTTTTTAATTATTTACATTTTTTTATGAATCATGGAAAAATGAACACCTGTTCCGTTGAAAGAAAACATTTCTACTTTTCATAATTACCTTGCAAATTTAATGAGAGGTATTACATCTCTTTTCGGCAACAAGCTTGTCGTATTCGGGGGTCATATTTGAAGTGGATATTTTCATAATGTCTTCCAAATGGTCGTCAGTCAGAGAAGAACATTTTTTGTTTTTATTCATGTTCATGATGGAAAATGTTTGTTCACATATGTAAATGCTTCCAAAAATGCTGAACGTTTTCAGTGCAACTTCGATAAGATTCTTGTATTTTTCATCATCCAGACTTTTGTAGACCTCCCACAGGCTGCTTTCTCTGTGCTTATTTTGGTAAATTGCCGAACATTGAAGTTCAATAACCTCCATCTGCAAATCTAGTGGCACTTCCTCTGGATCCACAGAAAAGGGATCTTCAATCAGCTTCAACTGGATGTCTTCTTTTTTAGACAAAGTAAGTCTTCTGTCAAATTCTTCAATCAAAATATTGATGTGCTTTGCGTATTTTTCTCCTAACTCGGTGTGTTCGTGCTGAGGGATATGCTGTGCACAAGTGGGAAAGTGACACATTTCACCTTTTGACAGTTGACTTCTGAAAAGTTTCAATTTCATTTTGATAGCTTTCACTGCTGCACACATTTGAAATATAAGTTGATTTTTACCCTGAAGTTGAATGTTGAGATCATTCAGGTGTGCTGTAATATCACACAAGAAAAAGAGATCTTGATTCCAGGACTCATTTTCAAGCTCTGGGAATTTTATTGGCCCATTTTCTAGGAATTTTGCTACCTCCTCTTTCAAAGCAACGAAACGCTGGAGCACTCTTCCTCGACTCAACCACCTCACTTCTGTATGGTAGATTAAATCGCTGCACTCAGCGTCTACCCCTTCAAGAAAGGCTCGAAATGTCCTATGTTTTAGTCCTCTAGAACAGACGTAGTTTACAGTGGAAACTACCACTGACATTACATGCTCAAATTTTAAGACTTTGCTACACAAAACCTGCTGATGTATAATGCAGTGATATTTGGTTATTTGTCTCCCGATAAATTTTTCAAGAAGAGTAACTGCTCCAACATTTTTTCTGCACATAGCTGGAGCACCATCAGTACAAATGGCCACTAAGTTTGTGAAATCTAACCTCGACTTATCATACATGCACGTTATCACTTCACTGGAGATTTCTTTTCCGGTTGTGCAACCCGTCATGGAGCACATGCCAACAAGTTCTTCAGTAATTTCAAAGTTTTTATCAATACTGCTAATAAAAATAAGAAGTTGGGTGGTGTCTTTTAAATCAGTGCTTTCATCCATAGCTAGGGAGTAAAAGCAGAATTCACTGACTCTCTGCTTTAACTGATCACTTAGATTGGTAGAAATGTCAGCTATTCTTCTCTGTACAGCTATGCGTGATAGACTGACATTCTCAAATATTCCTCTCTTTTCTGGACATAACTCAGATACAGCAATCAACATACACTTTTTTAAAAACTCACCTTCTGTGAAGCATTTCCCAGCAGCAGCAATTTCCTTAGAAATTTGAAAGCCTATATTAGTAACAGTATCGTTCTCAGTGCTCACTTTCTTGAAAATTTGCTGTTCTCCGCTAAGGTTTGTTGCTAAACTGTCTGCTTTAATTATTTTTTCATGTGGGTTCAATTTGGCGAGATTGGTATATTTAGTTTCAAAGTTCTGCTGAAGGTTGTATTCTTTCGGTACGGCTAACGTTTTGCGACACAGGAGACACAGTATTTTGTCTTTGGTACATAAGTATTTATTTGTCCATTCAGAGTTGAAAACTCTGTGCTCTGATTCTATTTTTCTCTTTTTCTTTTCATTCATGGTAGCCATTTTGAAGCTCAAGATTTGGTTGAACAAATTCACACCCAAGGGAAACACTCACAATCACACACAAAGAGAAGAGATATCTCATGGCGCGTGGCACACTAGCAAGGCACTGATGGTATGTGGAAGCCTTTAGAGGGGGAAAGAAACGGCGTGCATAGGGTGACCAGATCACGGCAGTAAAATAGGACCCTCCTTCTCCCTGATCGGCCCCACCATCACACCTCTCTTCAACCCCCCAGGGGTCACTATATTACTGCACACAGCAGTACCAAAAATTAAAATACTAAAAATGGATGCCTCCCTCCAGCCACCAACTCACCGCTCACCTCCTCATCCCCCCAAATATAAAGCCCCGCTGCCACTGCCCGCCTGCCCACTCGGTTTGTCATCCCCCCATGAAATAAGGGGAGGGAAAAAGGGGGACAGTTTGAAGGGATTTTCTGGGGCTATGAACTAAGCTGGGGAGAGGAAAGGGGGGCAGTGTGAAGGGACTGGATGTGACTGTCCGACACACAAACACAGGGGCCGCAGGGAGCCCTGGCCATTAGGTCTATTGGAGCGTGGCACACGTGCGGGGCTGTGAGGTGCCCCCTCCAGGCAGAGAGAGAACCCAGGGCTGGTGCAAGGATATTTTGTGCCCTAGGCAAAACTTCCACCTTGCGCCCACCCGCCCCCCGCACGTCAGTTCATTGAGGGGCAAATCCCAATGAGCCTTTATAGACCCCAGGGGCCAGCCATGCCCAGGGGCTGCTCCCCAGACCAGGTTCCCCCCTTCTTGCCCCCTGAACTCCCCTGGAGGGTGCACAGCCCCCCCACGAGCCCTCCCACCCCATCCCGGCGGCCCCCGCCCCGAGTCCACTCACTGGCTTTGCCGGGCTTGGGCCGCTGCAGCAGCTCGGCAGGGAGGAGCCGCCTTCCGGAGGCACCAGAGAGCCAGAGCATCCCGCTTGCGGTGGCGGTGAGCCCCACCCATGGAAGAACCGGCACGGTGAAGGGGGGCAGCAGCCCTGCAAAGGCGGTGGCATCGCTAGCGGGGAGTGTTCCCCTCCCCCCAGGGGCTCCTGCAAGCTGCAGCAGATGCATTTGGGCGCCAGCCCCCCGTTCTCCCCCCCTCCCCCGGCTGCCCTCTCGCAGCGCTTGGGGTCTGTGGCTCCCAGGAGTGTGAGCCACCACCGCCACTGCCCCTCCCGGAGCAGGCTCAGGGCCCCACGCCCCAGTGGCTTACATGCTTGGGAGCCACAAAGCCCAAGCATGGTGGGGGGATGGGGGGTGCATGGGGGCCACTGACCGCATGCATCTGCTGCAGCCTGCAGAAGCCCCCAGTGGGGGGGTGGCTGCTCCCCGCTAGCGGTGCTGCCACCTTTGCAGGGCTGCTGCCCCCCTGTGCTGCGCTGGCTCCTCCATGGCTGGGGCTCACCGCCCCTGCAAGCCGATGCTTTGACTCTCTGGTGGCTCTGGAAGGCGGCTCCTCCCTGCCGAGCCAAGGCACTACTTTTAAGGGTTACCATATTTCAACAATCAAAAAAGAGGACGGGGGGAGAGCCCCACCCGAGACCTGCTCCCTCCCACTTCCCACCCCCCTCAGAACCCCCAACCCCCTCCTGCTCCTTGTCCCCTGACTACCCCCTCCTGAGACCCCCCCACCTTAACTGCCCCCTAGGACCCTACCCCTGGCTGCCCCAACCCTTATCCGCACCCGCACCCCCAGACAAATCCCCAGGAATCCCATGCCCAATCCAACCTCCCCTGCTCCCTTTACCCTGACTGCTCCAATCCCTCTCCACACCCCTGCCCCTGACAGCCCCCAGAACTCCCAACCCATCCAACCCTTCCTCCCCTGACAGCCCCCAAACTCCCAACCCATCCAACCCTCCCCACGCCCCGACAGCTACCCCCCGAGAACTCCTGACCCATCCAACCCTCCCCACACCCCCGACAGCCCCCTCAGAAGTCCCAACCCATCCAACCCTCCCTGCGCCCCTGACAGCCCCCCCCCCCCAGAACTCCTGACCCATCCAACCCTCCTGGATGATTGCACCAGCCCTGGGCAAACCTGACAGCCCCACCCCGCTGCACAGTGAGCCCACGCGGGCCGCATGTTGTGCAGGCCTGAACTAAGTGATCTTGTGCCACACGGTGGGTCTCTAGGGGCTTGCTCCAAACCCCCTGAAAATACTGCTGTGGACTTCAATGGGCATTAGCTCAGGCTCTCCTGGTACTGAGTTTGTGACAAACACAAAAGACAATCATGTAAGGGCCACAAAAGGGACATGAGTAAAAAATGGTGAGGGAACAGTCACCTGTGTCAAGTCATGTGTTATTGTGTCACAATAACAATCTTTATACAGTTACTCATAGCCCAAACCATTTTGTCATAACAAAAATCACATATATTTTTCTATCATTTGCAACAGACAATTCTGTATTATGGCAATCTCAGAACAAAAATCTAGCCTACAGGATTTCATGATTACAGTGGTAAATAAATGCCACAATGAAAATTGCAATATAAATAAACTTTCATCTCCCTTCAGTTATCAAGAAGTCAGGAATCATAAGCAATTTTAAAATCAAGATGTTTTCTTCGTGGTGTAAATGCAATCAGTGTTTGAGGAATTGTAAGATGGCATTAGGGGGCTTATTATAATAATAATAAGTAAAGATGGCAAAGTCTGATGAACTCTGCCACAAAGTGGAATGAGTGTGAAAAGCTAAACCAAAGAGGATCCCAGTGATCATTGGAGCATTTGAAGCAATCACTAAGGGTATGAACGAGCAGCTCAAGAACAGGTTAGGAGTGATCAGTGACCTCCAGACGACAGCACTCTGAGGCACTGAGAGAATTTTAAGGAAAATCAGAAGAGACTGAATATATTTGAGCAACTAAAATGCAGGAATTCTGCAGAGGGTTTAACAAAACTCCCAACTAGCCAAGCTTATGGAGTCAGTTCATGGGTAGGACTTATTGGTGACTCATGGGGGTAAATTTTAGACAGTAACTTTCTCTCTTTTATGCTTAAAGAACTTCTATGTTGTGAAGACTAAAACATGCTGTAATGACGAGGGATTAGAAATAAATTATTTAGTGTTTATATAGCATTGTTCACCTTCAATCTTCTTTCCAAACATTAATTAACCTTCACACCAAACCTGGGACTAGATCCTTTAAAATGATGGATGTCACCTCATTAACATCAGTGGAATATAACAAGGACCAAACAGAGGAGTAGGGGTAGACCTGATCAGGCCCCTTGAGGGTAGGCAAGTTATTATTATTATGCTCATTTTATAGATTGGTGAACAGGAGCAGAGAAATTGTGACTTGTCCAAGGCTACAGAATGAATCATTGTCAAAGATCTCATGACTCCCACATGTATGCGTGGACTACCAGATTACATCTCTCTCTAAGGGTTTTCCATGATATAACAAGAAGGAAATGTTTTTGACTCCACGGAATGGGTTTTGTTAGCGTGGGTATTTCCTGTAAATAGCAGAGCTACAACGAAGACATTTCAATCAGAGAGATTTGGACAGCGAACAAACTTTACTTGTGCCACGCGCAGCATCTAAAGGGAGCCGTACCGCGACTAGAGGAATAGTATTTCTCTGTACTCTTGGTCTGGTTGAAACACTAAAGATGAAACCATTGCTAATCTTGCTCTTACATAGGTGACTATATCTCCTAAAACGTCATCTGTGTGGCATTTTGGTTGCTCAAACCCCTCCCCCCCAGGTATCCTTTGCATTTGCATAGTTTTGATAATGATTTATTTTCTTGACATTTGTCTCATATCTGTCCTTTTTCTGGCTATTCATTGATTCATGCAGCAAAATATTATAAGAGGCACTGAAGGTTTAACTAATGCAACAATCGGATTGATAGAATAGTCCATAGATTCACAGATTATAAAGGACAGAAGGAAACAATGTGCTCCTCTAATTTCACCTCCTATATAATACAGGTTCTCCTCTGTAACCTACCATTTTCTATGCATCAGACATTTTTTGTTTTTGTGATCTCTTCAAAGCATGTGCTGATTTTGCTACTCCATGCATTCACTCCTCTTTAGACAAAGATTGTAGCTGGGCTTCTGTTATTTTGTACGTTCCGGCAATGTCTCAATTGGTATCCAAGTGGCAAAGAGTAATCAGTGTTTTGCCTAAATCAGACCTCCACTATGAGGAGCTGATACTAAGAAGTTAGTGCTAGTGAGAGAGAGTGGATGAGAAGCGTTCTCGTATTGTCTGGGGGGCCACGTTAAGAGTTTTCTCTGATTAAATAAAATAATCCTTATGTTGGTTAAACCTGAGATTGCATCTCTTGTCTCATTTAAACTGAGTCTGATGGACAAGTCTAGACTGGTAGAGTTTGTTGTGATCATCATCAGCTGGTACTTTGGGTCTGAGCCAAACTGTTCTTATGATGACATTTTTCTAGGAAAAGTGACATTACTAGGCACATAAATTAATATTTATTCGATGGGGACTGGAGGTTTAATTTTTTTAATTCTTATTATTTTGTTTGTGAAACTTGACACCCTAGAGACTGAAGTCCTCTATTTAAGCAACAATGAGTCCTGTGGCACCTTAAAGACTAACAGATGTATTGGAGCATAAGCTTTCGTGGGTGAATACCCACTTCGTCAGACCCACGAAAGCTTATGCTCCAATACATCTTTAAGTTAGTCTTTAAGGTGCCACAGGACTCACTGTTGCTTTTTACAGATCCAGACTAACAGGGCTACCCCTCTGATACTTGGTCCTCTATTTAGACATCTTCTCAAGATCTGAGGGACTAAAGAAGCTCCATTTGGTCTGGTTATTACTTAGTCCTGCCTTGACTGCAGAGGACTGGACTAGATAGCCACCTGTTAAGGTCCCTTCCAGTCCTACCCTTCTATGATTTATTTAATTGAAGAGGCGGCTAAGAGGTAATGTGGTCATTGTCTACATAGGGGAGAGATTTCTGGTAGTAGACAGCTCTTTAATCTAGTAGAAAAAGGCATAATGAGATCCAGGGGTTGGAAGATGAAGTTAGACAAGTCCAGACGAGAAATAAAGTGCACATTTTTAACAGTGATGGTAATTAATTAAACTTTGGAAGAATGTGTTTTGGGACATGGTGGTCCATTCTCCATCACTTAAAATCTTTGAACTTGATAGAGAAATTATTGGGTTAGGTTCTTTGGTTTATGTTGTGCCGGAGGTCAGACTCGATGATTATAGTGTTCCCTACTGACCATAAAATCAACCAGTCTCTGAGAATTCAGTTGTACTTTCATTTAACCAAAATGGAGTAATTGTTAGAACTGTGTTAAATCTTCATAACAGAACCAGAATAGAAAGAAAATTGTAGTGTGGATTTTGCTACAACTCAAAATTCAGCAAAGATACTTCAGAAGTTTCACTAAGGTTTGCAAACCAGAGCCTAATTTTAAGTGACGTTTACTCACTTGTATTAGAAGTGTGATAAACTTCGTAGTTTCAGCTGAGTTTTGATTTTGAAGTTTCAGCATTTGTTTATATCTAGCAATAACCAGTAACCTGTACCCCGCCAGTCAATGATTTAGAATAAAATATTACTTGTGCAGATATACATTTTTATTAATTTAGATACACTCACTCCTACTAGCAGCAGCATAGGAATCCTCTCTGATACTGTGTGTTATCAGGTAACATACATCAATATTGTATATCTAGGGCAAGATCTTTTGGTCATGTAAATCAGTAAAGCTCGATTGAAGTCAGTGAAGCTAAACCAATTTATACCAAATATCCCTAGCTTTATTTTGAAGTGTTTTTTTTTGATATACCAGTCTCAAGTACAATAATATTATTTCTTGTGGGGTAATGGATGCATAGTCTAATTTGCTTATTTGCCCATGCAGCCCTTAGTAATCCAGAGAAAATATCTTTATTATCTAAGCATTAACATAGCTTAGATTCCTTTAGTTGTAATGAGGAAAAGCAAAGATCCCCAGTGCACCTTTTTGTTTAATCAAATAGAATTTCAGAAACATTATTTGCATAGCTGCAGTTTATTTGACTGTTGGAATTTTCTTTATTATTTCAAGCATGAAGTATATGATTCTGAGAGTGTATAATGGCCGTACTGCAGACATACAAATATTCTGCCAGCCATTTTCCCCTGAACAGGACATAGAACACTTCCAGTTTTTAAAGCAAAAAGTATTTGCCCTTTTTAAAATTTGGGCCAATGTCTGAATGGCAGTATTGGAAAAAAGCTTTGGGATCTTTAGGAATCAAAGATGCTGAACCAGAAGCATCTCTGCAGCCCTAGGTGAGTGGAGATGGAAGAAAGTAATGTGTGCTCCCACTATTATTAGTTTTTATGAGCCTTTGTACTCAAACAATGCAAAGTTAGCTTGACAGTCCTTTGTTTCATATTTTTATTGTATCATCTTATAAGCAGCATTTTCTTCTGCCACTGCATAATCAATCATTTCAATGAAGAAAATGTATTGAACGTCAAAGAAAAAGTAGGTATTTTGCCTTTATGAGGAAAAAACTGCTGTAGTTACTTACAATGACATGCAGTCCTGGTTTTTTCACTCCCTTCTGAAAGAATAGCCTTATTCTCTGGCTTATGCTGTGCTTTATCTACTGAATATATTGGATTAAACATACTCAGTAGAAACTGCAGAGGCACATATATAGGTCAAAGCCTACCTTATTTTAAGTAAATTAGATTAATAGCAGTGCCCACATATTGAAAAATATTTTAGATATTGGGAATTAACTGGGCCATTCTTGCTTTTATATATATATATATTTAATCAAGTTATATATTTAATTACAAAGAAACCTGTTTCTGCTAAGGTTAAGGGTTTAGATTCTGTGATCACATATATATCCTTTATTATCTAAAAACAAATGCCTACCTAGCAATGCAGCACTTCAAACTAGAAAGTTAATAGCTGCCAGGTAGGCTCAAATAGGTATCTCAAATCCAAACTTCTGGAACTTTTGCTGATGGAGGGTTTGGATTTGAGATCCCTGAACCAAACTAATCCCTTTGGGTCTTGTTCCAGGTCAGGGGAGTCCCCAGAGAACTGGTCAGAACAGCTTTCCATCTACCCTGTATTTCTGGAGTGGCATAAACTAGGGGTCTAGTGTCTAGTCTTACCTTGCAATGTTTCAATGATTTTTTGTCACAAGGGAATTATTACTACCTAGCTTTTAGTCGTAAAGATAAAATGGCTGATGATCAGACAGTATTTAGTGATATTCATTTAATTATGTTCATAGTAGCAAGCTATCTTGTGATTCAGTTTGCTACTAGCTCTCATGCTAAAATGAAATGAAGTGCAGGGAGACTAAGGGCTTGTCTACATTGTGTGTTAGTCCCCATTATAGCGGTGTAAGTTCTAGGGTGCATTATCTGTCACATGTGAACCCTGTTGGTGCACACTAAAAGTCCCCTAGTGCACATTCATGCTGTCTTAATTTCAAATGTTACTATATTAATGCTCACTAGGGAACTTTTAGTGTGCACGAGCAGGGTCCTCACAGCCAATTAGTGTGCAACATGTTTCTGCACATTAGAATGTACACCCCTCTGGTGCAGACTAACGTACCATGTAGACAAGCCGTTAATCACTGCTTAAAATACTACGTTTTAATATTTTTATGCAATCCCCAGTTGCTATGACCTTATCTGTCATTCATTTTAGCTGGTCACATCCTATTTTCCAAAGAAGACAAATCACTATAATAAAAAAACAGTGGGCCAGATTCAAAGGTTTGGTTGAGTTGCATTTGCACTCTTCTGCTCCCCTCGCCCGAGGCAGGGGTGGTTCTAGCAATTTCGCAGCCCCAAGCACGGCAGCACGCCACGGGGAGCACTCTGCCGGTCGCCGGTCCCGTGGCTCTGGTGGACCTCCTGCAGATGTGCCTGCGGAGGGTCCGCTGGTCCCGCGGCTCTGGTGGACCTCCCGCAGGCACACCTGCGGATGCTCCACCGAAGCCGCGGGACCAGCAGACCCTCCACAGGCACACCTGCGGATGCTCCACCGGAGCTGCGAGACCGGCGGACCCTCCTCAGGCACGCCTGCGGGAGGTCCACCGGAGCCGCCTGCCGCCCTCCCGGCGACCGTCAGAGCGCCCCCCGCAGCATGCCGCCCCAAGCAGTCCTGATGCTGCTATAACTAATGCCAAAAGCAATAGCCGCCAAGGGGCTGTTCTGTTGGCCCAACCTCTTTGGCACACAAGATGTCCTGGCCACTCCACTTTCCTCCACCAGTGTCCCCAGAACAGCCACTGTGCCAGAGGAAGGAGTTAGCAGTATAATAGAGCTTTCTGCCCACTCTGTACCATACAGCAGTACAGAGGGGACAAAGTGGTACCAAAGATCTAAGCGAGTGTATTATTTTTGCTCATTTATCAGGAACATCCAGTCATGCACAATTGATGTCATTGCATCCATTATTGCTGTGCTTCAGTAGAGACAACACTATGTGTCAGTAAAATTGCTTATGTATGGGTCTCTTGTGGTGTGTTTAAGAGGATCAGTTACTTTTAACTGAGCCAATCTATTTCAGTAAAAGACCAAGAGCTAAATCATCATTGGTGTAAATCAGCACTGTAATGGTGTGGCTACTATTTGCACCAGCTGAGGATCTGGCCCCACAGACTTGGAGCAGGGCTCATGACCCTCCCAAACTTCCAGAACAGTGGCCATCCAACTCCAGCCCATCTCAGGATGGGTGGATGACACACAAGTTGAGAACTATTGTTTCAGACACACTTCTTTTTCTCATGCCTTTTCACTGGATTCTTGGGAAGACATTTATCCAGCAATGGATAAAACACTTGGCTGTCAATCAGTTTGCAACACCAAATGAAACACTTCCTTCCAAACTATTAGATTAGCATTTTGAACTGAAAACTCTGCTGAACATTCAATTACACATGTGCCTTGGGGCTGCGAAATTGCTAGAACCACCCCTGCCTCGGGCGAGGGGAGCAGAAGAGTGCAAATGCAACTCAACCAAACCTTTGAATCTGGCCCACTGTTTTTTTATTATAGTGATTTGTCTTCTTTGGAAAATAGGATGTGACCAGCTAAAATTGAATGAGCCTTTTTTTATTTCAGAAGTGACTGAAAAACAAAATTAGACATGCAACCTAAAGGGCAATACAGAGACATATCCATGTGAAACAGCTAAATAGGAATAACTGATGGGCTACACCAGGGGTGGCCAACCTGAGCCTGAGAAGGAGCCAGAATCTGCTAATGTGCATTGCCAAAGAGCCACAGTAATACGTCAGCCGCCCCCCATTAGCTCCCTCCCTCCCCACTCCCAGTGCCTCCTGCCCACCGGCAGCCCTGCTGATCAGACCCTCCCCCTCCCTGCACCTCCTGATCAGCTGTTTTGTGGCGTGCGGGAGGCTCTGGAGGGAGGGGGAAGGAGCGAGGGCATGGCAGGCTCAGGGGAGGGGGCGGGAAGGGGTGGAGTGGGGACAGGGCCTGTGGCAGAGCCAGGGGTTGAGCAGTGAGCATCCCTGGGCACACTGGAAAGTTGGCGCCGGTAGTTCCAGCCCCAGAGTCGGTGCCTAAACAAGGAGCCACATATTAACTTCTGAAGAGCCGCATGTGGCTCTGGAGCCACAGGTTGCCCACCCCTGGGTTATACTAACCCCAAACTAGCTAGGAAAGTGTTAACCTCCTGCTGTGGGCTCAATCAGTTCCACCCCACCACACATACAGTAGTGTCTGGTTTGGCAGGAGCGGCTGAAAGGGGAAAACCCAGCCCAGTTGGGAGCTGCCTAGGAAGGAGAACAGATCTCCAGCTCTCACTGTGTGGAAGAGGTTTGCCTGGGGCTAGGAACTGCTTGAGAGATACTTCTTGCTGGACTCTCCCTGAGAGGAGAGGCCTGATGTGGGATTGCTGTTGGGTCTTGCTGTGGAAGCCTGCTTCCCGACAGAGCCTCTCTGAAGGAAGATAGGCCTGGTACTAGACTAAAATTTGATACAAGTGCATGGCTTGCAGCTGTGGCGTAACAGTGTGGAAACTGGTGCCCTGCCTGAATGGAGTGATGGCCAAAAAAGCCCTCTTTGTTTTGTCACTTCTCAAGGTTTTGGTGGTCTGTCCTGAGCCCAGGGGCATACCTGCTTACAGAATAATACTGATCACAGTTATCCGAGGAATAAGTCATTTACATTATTAGAAATAAGCAAACTTTTGGATAAAATAAATTTTACTTGGACTTTCATCCAAAACTCTCAAATGAATCTGAACTAAGCATTTTTATTTGAGGAAAAGCTAGTTTTCCTGTATTCTTTCATTGCTTGTCATTTTTGTGCATCTCTGCATTCAAAGTGTGTTCTTTGCAGGGGCGGCTCTAGAAATTGGGCTGCCCCAAGCAGCGCGGAGCGCTGCGCCGCCCTTCCCTGGTCCCGCGGCGGGTCCCCTCTTCCCGCGGCTCCGGTTGAGCTCCTGCCGGCATGCCTGCGGCAGGTCCACCGGAGCCCGGGACGAGCGGACCTGCCGCAGTCATGCCTGCGGGAGCTCAACCGGAGCCGCGGGAAGACGGGACCCGCCGCAGTCATGCCTGCGGCAGGTCCGCTCGTCCCGGGCTCCGGTGGACCTGCCGCAGGCATGCCGGCGGGAGCTCCACCGGAGCCAAATGCCGCCCCCCCGGGAAACGGCCGCCCCAAGCGCCTGCTTGGCGTGCTGGTGCCTAGAGCCGCCCCTGGTTCTTTGCAAGGGTTGTTCATCACTATTATTTATTTGTCAGGTGGGAGAAACCCTGGGATTGGTTCCCAGTTCCTAACTCCCACACCTGAGTATATCCCTCTTATCCCACCCGGCATAAGTCCCCATTGGGACACTGAAATAAACACTGCTCTCAACAAGAATGCAATACTCTTAGCTAAGCCAAGCAAGCCCTCAGGGGTAATACCAGGAGGAAACCCCTGTGGGAAATCACATATATACATTCTCCAGCAATAATTCCCACATATATACATTCCCCAGTTCCCCAACACCTAATTATAGAGATTAATGTTCTCTGACCCAATTAATAGTTCCAATAGCCCCTGCCCAACCTGTGTATACTTTGTTGCAGTCACTGATGTTAGTGTGCACTGCAAGCTTGTTGAGTGCTGGGTTATAATTCCTGTTGCCTGGACAATCCAAGTCTGTTGCTGCCGGGTGGTCTGGACCTCCCAGCTAAGTCCAGATGTTCTTTGGATCAAACCCTTTGCTGCAGCTTCCAGATGAGTCTAACTGCTCTCTCTCTCAGTACCTAAACTCTGCATAACTGCAGTGTCTTTTCTAGCCTCTGCCCACAGTGCTGCTGGCTGGCCTAGCATCATCCAGGTCCCCAGCAAATCTCCACACTTGGTTTTGGAATAACACCCCACCCCTGCCACGTCCAATGAAACTCAAGTCAATTGCAATTGTCTTTGTTTGGGAGTGACACTGCTTCCCCCAAAGAAAGTCTATTGGTCTGTCAGCCAATCTCTTTTGGCCATTCTGTTCCCAAAATAGAGAGGACTGTCCAGGTAGGCAGGGTGTGGGTGGTGCTCCCTGGTGCTAGCCAATCAGAGCTTTTGGGAGTGGGACTGTGGCTCCTTACACACTGGGTTGCAAATGAACTATGGCACATGTAGCTAGGACTAGAAAATAGCTTTAAATTATTGTAAAATATTATAGTTTGTGTCGTGACCACTTCTACAACCAAAGACAGTCTGTTAGCAGAGGTGAGAGACCACAGTCTTTACATCAGAGAACATCGTGTGTTAGCACCTACATGGCAAAAGGTTTTAAGCTAATTAATAGGTATGCCATTATTTTGCAAGACTAAAAATACACTCTGCTAATTGTTAGCATGGTTTAAAGGACAATGTTTGTTATCTGTGCATATACATTTGTTCTGACCACTGTGGAGATTAGATATGGACTGAACAAGGTCAGAAAAAATGTGGTATATGATGAGCAATAGACTGTATTTGAATGGAACTTATATGAAAAATTGCATTCTTGGGCTGTTTCCTTACCCAGAAATTGTTTTCTCATGAAATTCCTATGAAGCAGCAATGTTTCACAAATGAAATATGTGAAATTAGAACTTATTTTCACCTGACAGTAATTTAGGATTTCAAAGATTATGTCATTTTTTTGCTCAAACATGCAAATATGCATGGTTTTAGACTTGTCCATTCATTCTTGGGTACATACAATCAAGTATAAACTATGAACAACAATTAGAATCCAAATACTGAAATTCTCCCAAATCCACCAGATCCTTAAAGTTAGAACTCCCCCACTTCCTTGAGCTCCCATTCAACTACTCACGCATCTCCCTGTTCCAAACACCTGCCTAGGAAAACAGGATAAAATAGTCATCTGAAACTGCCATGGGACCATAGGGAACAATTTCTGACAGCAGTCAGCACCAGATGCTTCACAGGAAGGGGCAAGACACCCCCGAGTAAGCAGATGTGGTATAGTTTGCCCCCCATGAAAGTCCCATCTTAACTTAACCCAGAACCATGAGATTTGTTAGTCCTTCCAAAACTTTTTCATTAGCACCAACTATTATAATTCTGCATGTTCTTATTTATACAAATGTCCAATCTCTTTCACCTATTTTTGAGTGTGTGAAACTTCCACAATACAGCACTGGTAGCTTGGGATAATTGAGTTGCATTCAATTCTCTGCTATAATAATAACTACTTTGTACTTCCATAGCACTTTAACAAACATTTTTCGTTATGCCTTACAGCAGTACTTTGAGATAGATGAATATCAGAATCCTCATTGTAGAGCCACTGAAGGGCTTTTGGCATAATGCTGATTTTTCACAATGAAGCATGCCAACAAACTGAAACAACAATTATTCTTAAAAAAAATTCACTCATGAGTTTTCAACTTGAAATGAAAGCACGTATGTACCCTTGGCCTTTATATTTTTCACTTTTCTGGCTTTTTGAAAATATTATTTTAGCTATATCAAGAGTAAATCCAGTAGACTCTACCCATTCTTGTTAACAAACACAATCTTGATCTTGGTAAACTAACTGGCTCTGTCTTCTACGAAGTATCAGATCCATTAATTCCTTCAGCAGCTAGAGTGCTTTTAAAGTTGAATCTCTTGAATGCGGAAGGAATGGCAGCTAGTTTGCAAGATGTACAGAACAGTATTTGCAACATGTTAATTTCTTGCTGCTTCCCCTCTTCCTTACTCTGAAAGATCTGGCTGGTTTTGTGGCACTTTCTCTGACCATATTAAAAGGCAAGGATCATGGTCTCAATTGTAACTTTATAATATGCCTTGAGAAAAGGGCAGTGCACAGCTGTACTCAGGACCGTCCCTAGGGGGCCCAGGACATAGGCGCCAAGTTTCTAATCTGCCGGGAGGTGCCCCCCCCAGCTCCGCCCAGGCTTTCCCCACCCCTTCCCCCAAGGCCCCCGCCCTGCTTCTTCCCATACCTGCTCCGCCCCACCTCTTCCCTGTCTCTTCCCACCCCCTCCCCGCTTCTTCTCCACCCAGTTCTTCCTCTCCCCTGAATGTGCTGCAGCCTCGCTCCTCTCCCCTTCCCCCCAGCACCTCCTGAGGCCGTGAAATATCTGATCCGTGGCAGGCGGTAGGTGCTGGGAGGGAGGGGGAGGCGCTGATCATCGGGGCCTGCCAGCAAGTAGGAGGTGCTGGAGGGGAGGGGAAGGTTCTGGTAGAGGGGCTCCTCCTTGCCCCCACTGCCTTCCTGCCCTCCTGTCGCTCGCCTCCCCCTTTGCCTCCTCACCCTGCTGGCCCACGTGCCTCACCTCCCTGCACGTCTCCTTGCAATTAGCGAGGGGACCGCCAAACTGCAGGGCCCAGGGCGGTCGCTCTGATTTGCTGTACCCAAGGGTTGGCTCTGGCTGTACTGCCCTAGGAGCAGATCAGAGAACCAGAACAAAATAACCCCTGCTTTCCCCAGGGCAGCCAGGCACAATCTGAGCAGGGCTGAATGGGGGAGAAAGTTGTCCCCTCTGTGGTTGAGTAAAGGCTGTGACCCAGGTGATTAAGCTACTTATTCCATTTTAAATTGGGTTACTGAAAACAGGAGGCAAATATAACCTGTTGCGTTGATTTCAGAGTAGTATCTTCTCCTGTGGAGATCTAGCCTGTTACAGGTTTTTCTCCTTTTTCAAAAAACTGATCAGAAGCACAGTGGGCTGAGAGTGGCTCAGCTGTAGCTTCCTTGAAACACATTGATAGAGAAGACAAGTAAAATTCAACAGAATATACTGTAGATTAGAGACGAGGTGAAATACCCTTGGGTAATCCAGTTCTCAGTCAGGGTTTAGTCAATGAACCTAATGAGAGACTCTCCAAAGCCACTCACAATTATTCCAGTCCATCTGCAATAACTATCAGTTTAATATTCAAGGTGAATAGCAAGCCTTGGCTCTGTGGTATGACTAGGTGTTACCAAAAAAGTATATGTGATTCCTGTAGGGTAGAATCATCCCTTGTTATACCTGTCACATCAATGGTGTCATTACCAAGGAAAGAATTTGGCCCTAACTGTACATATCTTGTTTGCATAATGTACATCACCATATATTAGGGCCAAATTCTGAGAGGATGTAAATGGTGGGGAAGTTATATGCCAATTAACTGGTGAATTTCTACACCAAAGGGACAGAAAGGTGTTTTGTATCAGAAAAAGTAAGCAGCAAGAAGGGCATAACAACTTGCCACATGATGTAGCTGGGCTTATTTTATACTGCACATTCTTACATTTATAGAATATGCAGGTTTACAATAGGGTTAATGTGAAAATATTTTGGAGACGGTAGTGGAAAAAAAAGTTAGGAGACAGAGAAGGTTGAAAAAACCCCCATTAAAATAGGAACTAGGAAAATATGAATGCAGAGACATGGGCAACAAGAAGATTACTGGGCTTTCGCAGGAAAGAGTTTGAATCTGAATCAGAACATGATGCTAGGTAACCAGCAAAGTGATCTGAGAAGTCACATGGTACACGTAGTGGGAAAGGAAAATTATTGTGGCCGGTGTATTTTGGGCAGGTGGGGAAGGGTGGGGCAGGTGAGAGGCGGGCAGACCAGAGAGGAGGACAATGCAAAAGTTAAGGCCCGAGATAACTAAGGCTTGGGTGAGGGTTTCAGCAACAGGGCTGGAAAGAGAGGAGTGGCTCATGTAGGAGCTGGAGAAGAAATAGGTTTTAGTGAGGGTTTGTATGTGGAGAGCTGGAGAGAAAGGAGTAAAGGCTGCCAGGAGCAAAAGCCTAGGTGATGGGGAGGATAGTGTACGTGCTCCACATCCTCCCTCCCACTATGGACCTGTGTAAGTCAGGCAGAACCTAGTTCACACTCGCCATTCAGAAAGCCAAGGAATAGTACACATCAAGAAAACCCATTCACATTCCTGTATGTTTATAGATATTCAGTAATAGGAGTGGCAAAACTCCCATTGACTTCTGTGGTATAGAATACTGCTTTGACAGGTCAAGACAGTAGCTTCTCTTTTTGGGGGTGATGTGGTGGTTAAGCAAAAGATTCTCTCCCTCCCCCTCCCCCCAATCTGCAGTACATGTAACAGAAAACACGCACAGAAGACACCCACACAAGCAGAGCATTTCTGTGAAACGACACACGGGATGTTTTGAGCTGAGTAATAGCTGCATGAATGAATCAGTTTGGCAGCTGCCAGACCTCCCCCACTCAGCTGTGACTCTGCTCTGCTTGAAAAGCTGAAGTCACAAGAAACGTGCCCTTGCCACTGGTCATTTAAAAACAATCCAACATTTCTACTGTGGCCACTCCGTGGTCCTACTCTAGGCTGCAGCAGCCAAACCCACACCAATGCCAAGTTAATACCTACATCAGCACTACAGTGTTTCCCTGACATTCATAGGTGCTGGAAATAGGGGTGCTGGGGCTGCTGCAGCACCCCCTGGCTTGAAATGGTTTCCATTATATACAGGGTATACAGTTTGGTTCAATGGCTCTCAGCACCCCCACTGTACAAATTGTTCCAGCACCCCTGCTGACATTATCATTATTTGTATTTCTTCTTCTCCTTCAGATGGGTTTTTCATCTTTGTTTTAACAGCCCCTCCTCTCCTTCACTCCAGCTGACATTTCCGCTGTTGTACGCACCCAGTTTGACCATCTGCAGACTTGTCTAGCACCTTTGAAATGTATAGATGAATTAGGGACTCCAAGGACAATGCCAGGCTTTCAGGGCCAAATTCTCTGCTGCTACCATTCCACTGAATTTGTTATGCTAGCAGAGAACTTGGCACTCAGTGTGAACATACAATTACCATTGACAACAGTGCTAGGAATTGCCATTTGGGCCTTAACTGTCTTTGTAACTATAATCTTCCCAGGGCAGCCTCTTGGAAAATGGGCATTAGAGACTGCTACCTGAAATGAAACCTAAGAATCTTGGCTGATACATTCAAGAAGCCATAATCAGAAGTCTGAGAACTATTATTGTGAGATTATTGTACGTCTGCCATTTATTGTACGTCTGCCAGTATTGTGGAGCGTGCGGCAGCAAGCCGCCCAGGACAGGGCAACTGATTATAGATAACTCTTTGATGCTGCAGCATGGGCTGGAGCTCAGAGTCTGAAGCCTAGGGAAAGGGGTGAGTTTCAGGGCCCAATCTCCAGCTTGAGCCACAACTTCAAAGCACTGCCTACACAGCTTTTTTTAGAGTGCTAGCGTGAATCCCACTAGCCAGAGTTTGTCAAACCAGGCTGGGAGGCTCGCTCCTGTAGGCTCCAAAATGCCCGTAGACATACACACCCTTAGACTTTACTGGCTATCTCCTGCAGTCATATCACATCAGAGTGACCTTACTGGATCCGAAACTACCTAGCATTGAGGCTGATCAGTAGTTGGATGCGAGACTTCCAAACTGAGCTGTACTCTAGGTACAATTTTACTAAAAAAGGACCTGTGTGTACTTTGCTGGTATGTGTTATCAGTATGAAGAGCAGGCCTGAAACCTTCTCTGCCTGGGCTCACCCAAAGTTGAACTTTTTTGGAAAGCTTAAGCCAGATCCCTTCCACTGGTTTTGAGTTACATGCAAGTGACTAAATATGTCCTTCCGACTGTGAATTTTTTTTTTAGCCACATTTAAAAAAAATAATGGTACATGGCGGAGGAGTGGGGGACATGCAGGCTTGAAACATGGCATGGACACAGTCCTCATTGTAGATTTTATAAAGTCTAATGAAACACTTCCTCCCTCGTGATTTCTTCCACTCATTCTCTTTGACCAAAATGACAGACCCAAGGGCTGCTTACCTCAAACTGATGCAGATATAATTTGTGTTTCCTATCTATGTGGCCAGAGGTGATACAGCAGGTGGAGGAGGATGTGGAAGCAGAGCAGCAGACGGAGGAGGAATATGTGGGGGCAGAACCCCCAGAAAGAATATCACAGCCACAGAAGTAGCCTAGAACTATGGAAATTATAGAAATGAAGGGCTGGTAGGGAACATGATCAAGTCCAGCCCCACTGTGTTGAGTCAGGACCAAGTAAACCTCCTAGACCATCCCTGAAATGTTTGTCCAATCTGTTCTTAAACGCCTCCAGCAATGGGGATTCCACAACCTCCCTGGAAGCCTGTTCCAGAGCTTAACTACCCTTGGTGTTAGAAAGATTTTCCTAATCTCTAACCTAAATCTCCCTTGTTGCAGGTTAAGCCCACTACTTCTTGTCCTACCTTCTCCAGTAGACATGGAATGGAAGAATATCATGGAAAAATATTTCAGATTCCAAAGACAGGGACATTCCTTTTGTATATGGTGGGGAGGTACAGCCTCTCCAGTGGTAAATTTTGTCTGAACGGATGGGGAAAATTCCTGCTCCCGCTTTACTCATTGTTTCATCTACTTGCTGCCACAATACATTAGCATTCCCTGACATATGTCCCTCCTCCTATAGGACCAAACGGAACTGTCCCTCCAATTTAACGATTGGTTTCCTCCACTTCTACAATGACTGAAGCAAGACAAATATTACTAGATCTGGTAGAATTATTCATAACTTTTTCCTGAGAATTCTGGAATTGTAAAAAAAAAAAATTATGAACATATTTTGTAGTATTTGACTATCTCTAGTCTATCAAAATATTATGTGAATAATTCAATAAAACAATCAAATTGATTATCTAATTTATATGGTCCCCATCATATAGTAGCAGTTAGAATATCTCTCCTCACAATATCCCTACGATACAGGGCAGTTGCTACTATCCCCCTTTGTAAAAAGGGATTGAGGCACAGAAACTAAGCAACATGCCCAAGGGCACACTGGAAGTTTGTGGAGGTGCGGGGAATTGAACACAGATCACCTGAGTCCCAAAGTAGTATCCTAACCACTGGCTCACCCTTCCGCTCTTGATTACTCAACTAACTATAGTTTCTATTTCTTTTTATAATATGCCAATGAAGGCTCATTCCCTACTGGATATTCTAATGTGTCTCTTCCCCATCATGTTCTCAGCAAATCAAGCGAAGGTGTTTCCTAGCAATGAGACTCAGATTATCCCTTATGAGACTATTACTGTGCAGAGTGGGAGAGCTCACTGTCAAAGGCTGCAATCCGGCGAACACTTATGTACATGCTTAATGTTAAGGATGTGAGCATTCCATAAGTCCATGGGGTCAACCTGTGCAGAGTAGCTTGCACATTTTGGATTTTGACACGTGTGGTCTTTAGATGTGCTTGTAATTATTAGAACTGGGAGCACTGGCTGTTGGGAGTCTGAAAGGACAGGTAACAGGAAGGAGGGGGGAGGAGTTGAGGAGGCTGAGTGAGAGTTACAGAGTGTGCAGCAGCAGCTTGGTAAAGAGGTTTCCACTGTAAAAATAAAGTCCTGTTGAAGCTTGTCAGTACCTTGCCTGCTTGATACAACAACATGGTGTGTTCAAGGCACTTTAAGTCATTGTACACCATATCAGGGTTCTTTGGTAGAAGTCCTTTAACTTACGCTGTATGTTTGCCTTTTTTTATGTACATGTATATGCTTTTGACCAGTATGCTGAGAGCCAGAAACTCACAAGGAATCCGTCATTGTGAACGTTTCAGAAAAACAATGCAGTTTCCTGAGCAACAGAAACTACATGAATTGTCTCAATACAGGTAATCTATCCAGCCAAGATGTAAGTCTCAAGTGGTTTGGGGAAATCTGGAAAACTCTGAAAAAGAGGGGGTGTATTTCCCCAAAATCACTATTTTGTACTCCCCAAATCAAACCCTGCGCTGTCAGCCTGAACTGAGGTTTAACAGTGATGCTCTAATATGTGTTTATATTTTTTAAAACAAACTTATTGGACTTGATTGTCCGCTGCTTTATTCCTGGTGTGGTTATTTAAATCTGTGAAAAGTAGATGTAAAATATGCTAGGAGATTAAAATGGTAGCATTTCACACACACTTTTCCCATGTCTGTCACATGAATAAATGATTACACCAGGTGCAAGGTAGGGGCAAACAGGTTCACTGTATATATGAAGCTTTTCAGTGAGAATTTGTTTTCATATGTCTCTCGGGCAGGAGAACCAGGCTTGCCTATGCTGGTGTGGTCAAATGTTCCCTCTAATTTTCCCATGCATGTGTGGAATTAATTTTGTTATGTGCACCATATGGAGGTGATATGTGATGGGGTGGGACCGAGGGGTTTGGAGTGTAGGAGGGGGCAGAGGGTTGGGGTGCAGGGCCGCCCAGAGGGGGGGGGCAAAGGGGGCAATTTGCCCCGGGCTCCGCAGGGGCCCCCAAGAGAAGAGCGGAGGCTCCTGCCTCCGCCCCTCTCCTGGAGCCTCAGCGCATCAAGTGCCGAGTCTCCGCCGGAGCCCCTGAGCCCCGCCCTGCTCAGAGCGGCGTGGGGAGGGGGCGGGGCTGGGAGCTCCAACGGGGCCTGAGCCCCGCCCCGCTCAGAGCGGCGTGGGGAGGGGGCGGGGCAGCTGCCTCCGCTCGGCATGGAGCTCACAGCCCCGCCCCCTCACCACGCGGCTCTGAGTGGGACGGAGCTCAGGCCCCGCCGGAGACGCGCTCGGGTAAGAGGCTGAGGCTGAGGCTGGGGCCGGGGCGGGGGAAGCGGGACCCGCCGCCGCCGAAGCGCAGCCCGGTCTTCGGCGGCGGGGGCCCCTTCCGTTCCGGGACCCGCCGCCGAAGTGCCCCGAAGGCCCGCGGCGGGAACCCCCCCCCCGCACCACCGAATTACCGCCGAAGACCGGGCTGCGCTTCAGCGGCGGGTCCCGCTTCGGCGGTAATTCGGCGGCGGGGGGCTCCCGCCGCGGGTCTTCGGGGCACTTCGGCGGCGGGTCCCGGAACGGAAGGGGCCCCCCACCGCCGAAGACCCCGGGCTCCCGGAATCCTCTGGGCGGCCCTGGCCTGAGCATGTCCGTTTGCTCCCCAATTAGCCTCGGCATCGCCTCCTGCCTCTTCTCATTGCACTCACTTAATGCATTCCTGGCCTCTGTCACTGAATGCCTCCATTCATTCAGTTCTGCCCTATCAGTGCGGGAGGACTGCATGAACTCAGAAAACATGTCATCACGAGTGTGTTTTTTTCACCTTCTAATCTGGGATAACCTCTGGGACGGAGATGATAGAGGGAGCATAGAAACATTTGCACCTGCAGGGGGATAAAAAGGGAGAGTAGAATTTAAGGAGTTACATTTCTGAGAACAAAAGAGAGACTCTTTCACAGTGAATCTAGCAATTCACAGCAGACAGCACGTGTTTTAGGTACAAGGTCACATTTTGCCTTTTATATTGAGCATCTGCCGGTATGGTAACACATCACACATGGCTGGGCAACAGAATTTGGTTTCTAGGCAGCCATGGTAAGCCAAAGTCTGAGCTCCTTAACTTTCACGCGGCACTGCTGTGTGTCCCTGTTGTAGCCTCTGTCCACCACGCCCTGTGCGATTTTGGTATATATATTAGCGTTTCTTCTTTTTGATCGGAGTTTGGCCTGCAGAGATTCTTCTCCCCGTACAGCAATCAGATCCAGTGTCTCCGTTCGGTCCATGCTGGAGCTCGTTTGCGATTCTGGGACTGCATGGTCACCTGTGCTGCTGAGCTCGCCACACTGACCAAACAGGAAATGAAATTCAAAATTTCCCAGGGCTTTTCCTATATATCTGGTTAGTGCATTGGAGTTGAAAGTGCTGTCCAGAGCAGTCACATTGGAACATTCTGGGATAGCTCCCGGAGGCCAATACCGTCAAATTGTGTCTGCACTACCCCAAATTCGACCCAACAAGGTTGATTTTAGCACTACTCCCCTCACCGAGGAGGAGTACAGCAGTCGATTTTAAGAGCCCTTTAGGTTGACAGAACGGGGTTGGTTGTGTAGACACATTGCTTATAAAATCTCATTTTTTATAGTATTATTTGCTTACTTTTTCTTCTTCTTGTTCAAGCAGAGGCAGCACTGGGCACTCGTGGAAGAGAAATCCTTCATTGTCAAATGTTATAAGAGACCCCGCCAAGAAGGAGATACAGTCACAGGAGCTCATTTTAGCACAGCTAGCTACTGTGGAAACTTTTATTGATCTGGCAGCCAAATTGAAACCAACACAAAACTAAGACTTTTCACTTGGAAGGAGGAGAGTGCTCAAATATTTAAAGGGACAGAACATCATAATCTGCTCCTCGGACGGACACAGAGGGTTCCATTACTAACTTGATCCTCTGCTAAACTGCTAAGTGGACTGTTCCTCCAACACTCTTTCCCATCCTCTCACAAGGAACACCGCTTTTACCAGAAATCAAATTTTTCAAAAGTTTGGTCCCTTTGTAAAAAAAAGTAGCCCCCCAAACATTTGACAAAGTTTTACATTTTCTTCCAGGCTGCCCTCCCGAGGGGATATTACAGTGAAAAAACTATGCTGAAAACGTGCTCTGTATTATACAGGAAGGGTGGAAAAAGTTCCTTTTTGGATTCCCACATAAAGCTGATGTGTCATGTGGAACAGTAACGAATGTAGCCCAAAATAATATATACTTCTTCACTTTCTTTTTATGATCCTTTCTTCACAAGATATTTTGTTTAAGTATGTTAGGTTTTTCCATTCACAAAGAACAACCACACACTGTTGTGCTTTTAGCCAGAAGGACCTTTATTCTATGTAATGAGAACAACAAGCCAAAAATAGTTGGTAATGAGGTTTCCACATGAGAGCAGGATCTTTGGATGTTATCTTTGTAGCTTGTTGTAGCTTAGCATCAATGGCTAAATCCTTAGGTGGCATAAATCAATATAGCTACACTGACATAAAAATCTGAACGGAGAACAGACGTCAAAAATGGCAGCTGCGCTGCAGCAAGGAAGAGGATATTTTACTTCATTTAAAAGGTGCAAAACATGGTAGGGCTGGCTGGAAAAGCAACAATTCTGTTGAATCAAGTCAAAACTTGTTTTGTTCTAATGTGGAACAAGAACAAGACCTTTCAAATGTTTTCTTGCCTTCCTCCCCCTCCTGCTCCCACACACAAGGGAGACCCTGGTAGTCATGGCACTCACTTGAGATGTGAGAGACCCAGGTTCAGAGAAGGGACTTGCACCTTGGTCTCAAACATGCCAGGCAAGTGCCCCAACCACCAGGCCATCAAGTCAGTCTGTCTGTGACCTACTGAATATTTAATTATTTATACAAAGTGAAACAGCTCCAACAGGAGAGATTGAGAGAGAGGCTACATCTATAGTGCACACTCCTTACAGCTGTATGTAGAGTACATACACTGCAGTGCACACCCCGCTAGCATGGGTATAAATAGCAGTGTAGACGGTGAGGCGCTGCTTAGGCAAGTAAAGCAATGGCTGAACCCTCTGGGTATTTACCCTACATGGCTCTCTGCATGCTCAAGCTCTGCCTCCCCCATCTACACTGCTAAAAACAGCAGTATAGTCTCCTGCTGCCTTCCTGCTGCCAGAGCATCTCTCTGCTGCAGGGAAAGGCTCCAGCAGTGGAGGAAAGCTCTGGCAGTGGGAGGCAGAGCTCCAGCAGCTTCCCCCTGCCAGATCCTTTCACTGGTCCTGCAATGTGGACACAGCCTACTCATCACTGCTGCATGTAGCTACACATACTACAAACACTGCCCTGGTGGTGTGTAGTGTAGCTGTAACCAGAGAGAGATAAACTGCCTGATTTACTCTAGCTTAATGGCTATATAGAAAAAACATCTCTTCCCCCTCTCCCTCTTCCTGAAATCAGTTTCTGAGAAACATGTTGTTTTTGACAAAATGGCATTTTTAATGGAAAAAATGTTAGTGAAAAATCTTCAACCAGTTTTAGTACAAGGCAAGCACCACAACAGATACCAGTTACGTATACCCGTCCTTCCTAGTTTTCTGCATTTATGCTATGACAGAAGGCACATGTTCGGGGAGCTTTTGGCACTTGTTGCTCTTACATTTCCCCATTTACATTCTGAGACTCATGTTCTGCAGTAACATTTTCATTTACTTTGGGTCAGTAAAAGCATACTTGTTTTCCTTTCCAGTAATTACAGTGCAATTAATTTTTATTCCAGTGCCTTCTTTCCTTTCAGAATCCTAACCTTCCATAATACCTGGTCACTATATTTATTTTGCCTTGACCGTGGTATGTCACTGTTCCTAATACCTAGCTAACAGCACCATCTCTTCTCCACTTCCTTCCACTCTTGTTATTTCAGACCAAATCCCTTTGCTCTGAGCATAAAAGCCTGGGAAGCATATGTTGTAGATGCTTCACTCTGTGCTGTTTTTCATCCAATTCCTTTGCTGAACCTGTTTTAAGGTATATCAAAGCTAACTGGGGATTTCCAGAGAACAGAAAATTCGCAAAATAATGCTTCATTTTATTCTGGCATCCTTTTTGATATCCGCAAAAAGCATTCTGTTAATCCACTGATTGATTGTTGGATGATAAGAAGCACTGAATATGCTTTACTGATGGGTTATTTTTATCCCCATTTCATAGTCCTCAGAAACAAATTGAGGGACCATTATCTGAAGTGATCATTTTAATGTAACTTAAGTGCAGCACCAGTATTCTGCATAATGTTTCAATAATAGTAGTAGTAGTAGTGACCAGCTAGAATAATAAGCATCAGCCACCACTGAATAAGTGTGCTTTTGCTGATAAGAATAAGCAATGTGTAGTCTTTGCCAGGTTTTAGCAGCCCACTTCCATGGATGCAGTGGAGCAATTTCTGGAATATTCTGGTGGCTCCTTTTCTGCACCCACAGACAATTGCAGGAGCAGTGAGTGTTATGTGGGTGCAGATAATTAGACATGAAATTCCACCTACAGATAATAACAAGCATAAAAATGGAGGCCAGGTGTGAGAACTCTAGCCTTAAAAGCTCACTGTGGTGTCATCATGAGATGTGAGGCCAACTATTGGGATTGAAGCCTAATACTGTTGGTCAAAGAGGCAAAATTGTAACCAACTGAGTCTTGCTGATGTTTAGAATACAATATACTCTGAATTATCCAAATAGTATGGGGGCACATGGATTTTATTGGGATAATCCAGAGTTTGGATAATCAAGAGGGCAGGAGCCATTCAGCGGCTGGGGGCTTATCCCCCTCCTCACATTCCTGGCTGGAGGCCTCTGCTTTGCCCCACCAAGACTAGAGCCTCTTCCCTGTACCTTGTATCTGAAGGGATTGGGTGTCACTGGCCCTGCAAGGAGCCCTCTGCAGCTTCACCTTCATTGCTGCTCACTCGCTCATGACAGCAAGGCTGCAGAGAGCTCCCTGCGCTGCCACAAGAACCATTCAGCAGCAGGATGGTCTCTCCCACAGCCGGCCTCATAATCCTCCTCCTCCTCCTCGCAGTCCTGGCCAGGGGTTTTTGCTCTGTTATCCGAACCCTTCCCTGTCTCCCAGCATGAAGTACATGCTGCAGAGGGCATGTATCTCATGCTGGCAGGCAAGGAAAGAATTCAGATAATGTGGAGGTTTGGATAATAGGGTTTCAGATAAATGGGAGTCAGCTCACCCACATTCTGCATGGAAGCAGGGTGCTTCATCCACTCAATCCTGGCTGTCCATCACCCTCCCACAATGTGGTTCTGACCCCTTTCACCTTCCAAATTCCCATGTTTCTGCTTCCTGCTCAAAGTCCTGACCCTGAAGAATTTCACCTTCTGCCAAGAACTGTCTCAGGTATAGTTAGGGGTGTCCTAAGCAAGTGTTCTGCTCCTCCTCACATGTGAGGATTTTCTCTCTTCTTGGGCTCTTGAGGCAGGAAAGTGGAGATGCTCCTGCAGCTCCCCTCACCAAACCTTGATGGAGAAAAGTGAAGATACCCTCATTCTTTGCTGGCTCACCATGTCCTGGAGGAATTGAAGGCCTAAATCCCAGTCTGGACAGAATGAACAGCACCACTTCTCTCTCTCTCTCTCTGGCCTCCTTCCTTGGATCAGATTCTGTGTTTGGCTCTGTCTCATTTATCCTGACCCTGATCTGTGTGCCTGGCAGAATTGGCTCCTGGGGAATACCACCATATAAGGGAGTTTTCTGAGGGCAGAATAGCCCTTCACCAGCCTCCACACACACACTCATATCAGTCTCCTCACTGTTGTAGTAAGTGTATTTTAGAGCAGCCTCAAGGCCACTCTAACCTATTCTGGTGGCAGGTAACAATTCAGAGAGACATAATAGTGGATTAAAGCCGCCTTGGCTATTCCATTCCTGTGTCAAGCAGAACTAGAGAGGATTGGCGACTGAGAGGCAGGAAGAAGATTCCCTGCCCAGGACTAGCCCCAATCACCTTTTCAAAGGACTAGCAGCAGATGGGCATGAGAGCATTTTTCCAAATCAAATAGTCCACATGGGGACAAGTGGAGCTGCATTCTTGTGTATCTCTTTTCTTTTAAACAGCAGTGCTGGGCTTTTGCATTATGTTAACATATAATACAAATTTTTATGTGTGCTTGTTTGTTTCTTTGTTAAAATATGTATGTTCTCAGTTTTTGCTACATGTTACAACCATAATGAAAAGAACAACGAGGAATGGACAGTTTAAGAGTTGGGAATACAGGAAATTTTCCCAGACCACAACTCCCCTGGACACAACTGACCTGATTCTGAAGTCATTTACTCTGTTTTTGCACCAGTGTAACTCCACAGAGTTAAATTGAATTATTCTTGATTTACACTGTTAGTAGGAAGAGAATCAGGTCCTATATGTGTCACCTTTATTTTTATGTATTTATTTTTAAGTTGACAGATATAATCCCCATAATACTTGACAGTATTATAGAACATATAAATCATATCCAAGTGCTCATTCGTGTCCCAATCCTGGAAGTTATGCCATGCAAGCAGCCCTGCTTCAAGCCCCACTGATATCAATGGGTCTGCTTGCATGGAACTTATTGCAGGATCAGAGCCTAAGTATTTTGAAGACACATTCAGATTCATACACATTGCATAGAATGAAACAGTAAATGAAAATGTTTTGAAAGCTTTTCTGTAGGATCACAATACCTAGAAAAGCCATAAAGCCCTTATGGCATTATTTTTTCAAATGATACACTAATTTTAGATAAAAGAATCTGACCTTTTGCTTTGTCGTCAAGGAGATTGCTTAGCTTTTTTCTGAGAAAAATTCGCTATGTGAAAGGCAAAAAGCCAGGAATAAAAAGTCATTTTAGAACTCCTACAAATAATTTTGTACAGTGTACAAAGACACATGCATGCACATTCGCAAACACATTTGTAGTGTTCTGGATTCCTTTTCATCGGCTGTCATGAAAAATGTTAACCTAATGGAGCTATCTGAGGTTTCATACCTCTGATACTATGAGGTCCAACTGAAGAAAAAGATGGGGCTGTGTTTCTTGACTTGACAGCAGCATGTGATAGCATCTGGCAAACTTACCTGCTGGTCAAGATGTCAAAGATGTTACCTTGATGGCTTGTTATGGCCATATAAGTGATTCTGTGAAACAGACAATTTCAAGCAGTGCTAGGAAATAATCTCAGCACATGGAGGGTCCAGAAGAATGGACTTGCTCAGGGATCTGTTTTTGCCCCAACTTTTTTCATATATTTACAAATGATCTGCCTCCAACAATCTCACAGCCATTTTAAATCGGCAGGTGCCAACTGCCTAGCCTCAAGAGACACACTTCAAAAGGATTGAGGACAACTTGAACCAAGGTATGGCCAGCTATCAGTGGCTGTTGCAAGAAATGGAGACTTAAGACCAATGTGTCAAATATGGTGTCATCATGCTTCCATTTCTATCACAATAACACTTCACAAGAACTCAACATCTTGAATGGAGCATGACTGGCACATGATTCAAAGCTGTTATATCTAGGAATAAGTCTAGCTTGTGCACACATCTGTAAGGACCACTTCATCAAGAAAAAGATCAGAAATTGCTTCTTAAATAAGGTTATAGGCTTAACTTGGGACACTAATGTGCAAACCATGCACACCTCAGTGCTAGTTCTCTGCTACTCAGTGGGAGAATACTGTTCTCCTGTGTGGTTAAATTCTCCCCACACAAACCTAACTGATGTGCAGTTGAATTAAATAATACAATAATAACAGGGACTACGATACAAACACACACCAAGTGGCTACCAGTCTTTTCTAATATCCCACTTCCTAACATTAAGCATTATATTGCAGTAAAGAACCTCCTTGACAAAATCCAGACTATACTAATGGGACAGATATTGCAATCCCATGCAATGTCTTTGGGAACCCTACTGTATAAAGTTTATGAGTGGTTTAGTGAGCCAGGCATTGTATGCAATTCCATGGAGGAACTAAAAATCACTGGTGCAAATTCAACAGTTTCACATGTGCAGCCTATGATCACACTTGTGGAATCAGGAAATGCCCTCTGTGTAGCTGTGGTGTGACTGAGGATGCTGCACACTGTCCATCTCATCCTGGTCTATCAGGAGGACTTTCCAGACTCCACAGCACTGACCCAAAGCTATTGAATAGCTAAAACATATCTGATGTCTACCTACAGCCTTCCGACACTTTTGACTTTTACATTTGTTTTTATCTCCTTACTTTAATATTTTAAACCTTTTCCCATCTTTACTGTCACTTGTGCATTTGCTAATAATAATATGAGGTATTATATAGGATTGTCATAAACATACAGCTAAGGATAGCATAAAATCCCTCTTTACCCTGTAAAGGGCTAATTCCTCTTTTACCTGTAAAGGGTTAAGAAGCTCAGATAACCTGGTTGACATCTGACCTAAAGGACCAATAAGGGGAGAAGATACTTCAAAATCTGTGGGGGAAGGTTTTTGTGTGTGTCTTTGTTTTGTTCTCTTCGAGTCAGCAAGGAACCAGGGCAGGGAAAATACATCTCCCTAAGCCATATCTGAACTAAGCATCTAATACTGCACAAATAGTAAGTAATAATAAGGAAATGCGTTAGATTATCTTTTGTTGTAGCTTGTGAATTTTCCCAGTGCTAAGAGGGAGGTTTATCCCTGTTTTTGTAACTTTAAAGTTTTGCCTGGAGGGGAAATCCTCTGTGTTTCGAATCTTTTTGTTACCCTGGGAAGTTATCTTCCATCCTGATTTTACAGAGGTGATTCTCTTCTCTTTTTTTAAATAAATTCTTCTTTTAGGAGCCGGATTGGTTTTTCATTGTTCTTAAGATCCAAGGGTTTGGGTGTGTGTTCACCTGTAGCAATTGGTGAGGATATTATTCTCAAGCCTTCCCCAGGAAAGTGGGTGTAGGGCTTGGGGGAATATTTTGGGGGAACAGGACTCCAAGTGGTCCTTTCCCTGATTCTTTGTCTAAATCACTTGGTAGTGGCATCATACTGTTCAAGGACAAGGTGGAGTTTGTACCTTGGGAAAGTTTTTAACCTAAGCTGGTAAAAATAAGCTTAGGGGGTCTTTCATGTGGGTCCCCACATCTGTACCCCAGAGTTCAGAGTGGGAAAGGAACCCTGACAAGGATCCTAAACATAATGCTTTAGATAATACCATAGAAAGGATGTTATAGATCAAAAGATGAGGGAGAAAATTATGACTGTATCTATAGCAGAGCAGATTGCATTTGGCAATAGGAAGGACTTTGATTTATAAGAATGACTCATTATAAGATAGAGAGAAGACACCAATGATAGCTGTAAGTTACAACCGTCTTCCTTACCAAGTGTTTTGGGTATCTCTCTACATATTCTTTTAGAGGCTGATCCAAAGCCCTTTGAAACTCTCACTGATTTCAATGGGCTTTGGGTCAGGCCCATATAGGCGTGCTGGTGAATAACTGTGGACTTTTCCCATCTAAGGACAGCAAGGGAGACAGACTAGCCCAAATGGCCTACAGCCTACACAAAACCGGCTGACAGCTCTGAAACAAAGATGTCCACCCCGAAGAAAAGTTCCACTGTAGCCAATGATTCTCCCTGCAAGAGGGGACAGCACAACCCCTGAATCTCTCTACCATGTTATCCCACAATTTGCTCTCATCTCTCTTCTCCCATGGCTGGTCCAGGTAGATACTGCACTCTCATTGCTGTGTTAGTCTCTGTAGGAGATAAAATAGCCACAGGAGATGGCATGAGGAGATGGAGTGTATTAGTGCTTTACTCCCGAGTATGGGTTTGTACACTGGTGTGAGCCAGTGAATGACCAGGCCAGCATGGAAGTGGTTGCTGTGTACTCTACAGGAGTTCTGTGTTCATGATCTGCTGAACTGTTGAGTGCCCCTCCCCATCAACCTGCCCTCTATGAATACTGCTTCTCTCTGTCCCCACAGGACTTTCACACCAAGCACAGAGGCATTCTGTGAGGCCCTGAGCACCCTTCACTTGCTTGCTTTAACCAGATACACATGTGGAGAATATCAGCTGTATATGGATCACCTCCCTCCTATGTAGAAAAGGGGCTCGGTCATCTTGGCTGCATCACCCATTCCCTCATGTCACCAGCAAGGCTATCGGGATGGGTAGTGCCTAGGCCAGAGGAGGGTGTGTGGCCTGTGCTGTGTTATCTCACTGGGCCCCGCAGCCTTCTGATTTCTTCTTTAATGGGATCACCAGCGCAGCCACCAGCTGCAGAAGACCTGACAAGGCTACACGGGAACCATGTTGCCACTGGATGGAAGTAGGGGCACCATGGGCAGATAGTTGGCCCTGGTCTCCCACTGATTCCCTGAAGCAATATGGCTCTGGTGGAATCTGTCAGGTATGAGGTCAGGGCCCATGGGGAGATAAATCCCCTAGATTGATCAGGGACCAGTCTCTGAGGGAAATGTAACTATTTCCTCCCCCTTAATTCTACCACCTCACCGATGGGGCCAGCTAGGCCTGGAATTACAGGCCTCTTTGACCTATGTAACTAAGTGGCTGAAAAATAGAGGATATGGATCAAGGTAAAAATGGGATGGGAAAAGCTGCTTTCCAGGAATTCTATACACTTTTTCAGAAAGTTGGTTTGCCAAAGAAACCTGTTAGCTGCTGAAATACACATTTTGCGGTACAGTACTGGGAAGTAATCGTTTCTAGTAAGAGTTTTTGTCATTTAAAAAATGCAACAAACCTTGTTCATATCACAAATGAAGTGAATACAAATAAAAAACAGATTTCCAGCAGTGCCTGATGGCCACATCCATTATCTCCCCTGGTGTAACTCTTTTGTTCAAATTGTACCTGTATGTTCCCAGAGCCTTGTCAATCAGTTCCCCCTATTTCCCAGCTCCCTTTCTCTCCTCTTCCAATTTCTAATTGCTTAGTATTAAGACTCCACTTTCTAAGCTTTCAGGAGTCTACCTCAGCTTTCAGATATCTTCATTGTCTGAAAGGAAAATAAGCCTTTTGAACACCATTTAAAAAAGTAAAGGAAATGAAGAAATGAAATTTGGAATTAATGCCTGGAGCAACAGACTTTTTTACCCCAATTACCATTTGGATCCTTGACACCATTTATTCATAACCATTTACATTTAATCACAACCTCTTGTTTTGCTTGGGAGGGGGTTTCTTATTCCTCAAAGGGACACAGCTGGAAGTGGGGGAGGGATTATGTGAATAAATCTCTAGTTCTCCATGTGGTCACTGAAGGAGATTATGTTGTAAATACATGCAAAATAGGGCCCCAAAGCCCACGACAAAAGAAATAAATACAAATTTGAAAGCCATGAAGTCTTTAAGCCCTGTGATAAAGAACCGATTATGAATGTCTGAGTGCAGTTAGCAATTTACTGCTGATTTATTTGTAAATACCCAATCAATTTGATATGTGACCCACTCTAAATACACAGGCCTCAATCATGACCATTTAGGAACAACCCTGCATTCAAGCAGCAGAGCCACATGGCAGAATTCCTACCAGGACTGCTTGGAATGGAGAGCAGCACACTTGCTGCTATGTTGCATCAGGAGAGAAGTATACTCCCACCCTCTTCCCCTGTGTGCCAGCTCACTCCACTGTACTCCTGAAGCTCCTTGCAGGCTTCCCCCAACCACTGTGCACCCACTGTTAGAATCTGTCCCTATTATAGGATCAAACAGTCCTCACTCATTATAAAGCTATGGAAGAGGGTTTCTATGAGCAAAAACTGCACAGGGAATCTGTTGCAGAGATTCAATCAATAAATAGTTAGTCATTAGGCCAGAGACAGGGTGAAAGTGAGAATACTTATAGTCCAGTGGTTCTGGGTGCTCACCTGAGAGATGGGTGATGCAGATCCAGTTCCAAATCACTATTCATCCATAGAATCATAGAAAAAAATCTTGAGGGACCTCATGGCAGGAGTAAGTATTATCTAGACCATTCCTGACAGGTGTTCGTCTAACCTGCTCTTAAAAATCTCCAGTGACAGATTGCACAACCTACCTAGGCAATTTATTCCAGTGCTTAACCGCCCTGACAATTAGGAATTTTTTCCTAATGTCCAACCTAAACCTCCTTTGGTCCTATCTTCAGAGGTTAAGAAGAACAATTCTTCTCCTGTCTCCTTGTAACAACCTTTTGTAGTGTTCATAGTGGAACAGCATCAACAGGAGAGACTGAGGGAGCCCCACCTCAGAATATCCTGTAGACAGAGCACTCTGAGGTGGGAGCCCCTCTTCAAATCTTCTTTCCTGCCATCTGCCTGAGATGGGAATTGAACCTGAGTCTTCCATATCTCTAGCTAAGTGCTGTAACCTCTTGACTTAAAGTTATATGGTGTCAGCACCTCCTCTCCTCCCCCGATATGTTGTGAGAATGAGTGAGAGACCTGCCTTTCTCCACACAAGTAGCAACAGAGGTGCCTAAGCCACTTGAATGCAGCAGTTGTGAATCAATAGCAGAGATAAGTGCCTATCTCTGTAAAACTGAGAAACTGGGTACCTGCCATAAAAGATTTCGTGCCATTTGTTGCAGGATTTGGCGTATTAATTGTGCTTTCTTGTCCCAGTTCTAACTCAGGAAATACATTCTGCCCACCTCAGTTTCTCATGTGTTTTCAGTTGGATGAAAGTCTTTTACTTTCTGTTCTGAGCCACTGCATATTCTTGCTGTGCTGATTAGACATTTTCTATGGTCTAGGTCAGTGGTGGCTGCTGCTTAGTTGTTAGGAGTGTTAGTGATGACAGTGTAGGAGTCAGGCTTGAATATTTGCCTGAGATAGAAGTTTGGGTTTTGTTTGCCCATTTGATTTGATACACCTATATCCTTACTAATATATGTAAACAAAGAACAAAGACATGGTGTGTTACTTGTGCCTACCCAGATGGGTTTGTTACTATAATGGGAACAGATAAGAGCAGTATAATTTGAAATGTATTTCCCAGTTTAATCAGACTGGGTGAAATTTACCAATCCTGCCAAAAGCCTGAATAACTATAACTATAATTGGTTCAAAGAACTAAAGAAGGATGATGGTCACTGGCTTTATCTATATTGGCGCTGCTGCAGCTGGGGAGAGGGTTCTCCCCCAGCCCTGGAGCTGTTGTGGTGGGGCCAGGAAGAGTCCTCTCTCCCCACTGTGGCCCCAGGGCAGCCTGCATCCCAAACCCCTCAACCCTGGCCCCATCCCAGAACCCGCACCCCCAACCAGAGCCCTCATTCCCCCACACCCCAACAGGGCCGCCCAGAGGATTCCGGGGGCCCGGGGTCTTCGGCGGTGGGGGGCCCCTTCCGTTCCGGGACCCGCCGCCGAAGTGCCCCGAAGACCCGCGGCGGGAGCCCCCCGCCGCCGAATTACCGCCGAAGCGGGACCCGCCGCCGAAGCGCAGCCCGGTCTTCGGCGGTAATTCGGTGGCGGGGGGGGGTCCCGGAACGGAAGGGGCCCCCGCCGCCGAAGACCGGGCTGCACTTCAGCGGCGGCGGGTCCCGCTTCCCCCGCCCCGGCCCCAGCCTCAGCCTCAGCCTCTTACCCGAGCGCGTCTCCGGCGGGGCCTGAGCTCCGTCCCACTCAGAGCCGCGGGGTGAGGGGGCGGGGCTGTGAGCTCCAATCCCAGCCGAGGCCGCAGCCCCCCCCCCACCCCCCGCCGCTCTGAGCGGGGCGGGGCTCAGGCCCCGTTGGAGCTCCCAGCCCCGCCCCCTCCCCACGCCGCTCTGAGCAGGGCGGGGCTCAGGGGCTCCGGCGGAGACTCGGCGCTTGATGCGCTGAGGCTCCAGGAGAGGGGCGGAGGCGGGAGCCTCCGCTTTTCTCTTGGGGGCCCCTGCGGAGCCCGGGGCCCGGGGCAAATTGCCCCCTTTGCCCCCCCCTCTGGGCGGCCCTGGCTCAGGCATCTGGTGGAGCTGCAAGAAAAGCAACAAGAGCACAGACCCCCTGCTGCATCCACTGTATAACCACCTCCCTTCATATCCTCCTCACCCAGATGCCCAAGAACGGGGGGTGGGGAGGCTCTGAGCACCCAGCCACTTCACTCCAGAGGATGGCCCAAACAACAGAAGGCTGTCATTCAAACAGTTTTGATTTGTGTTGTGGCTACAATAAGCAATGTGGCCTTGTCCTTCCCTCCTCCCCTTCTCCCCCACCCCACCTGGGCTACCTTGTCAGTTATCTCATTTTTTAAAAAATTAATAAAGAAAGAATGCATGGTTTCAAAACAATAGTGACTTTATTTCCTTTGCCAGCTGTGTTTGAAAGGGGGAGGGTGATTGGCTTACAGGGAATTAAAATCAACAAAGGAGGCATGTCAGGGTTCCCTCCCCACTCTGAACTTAGGGTACAGATGTGGGAACCCGCATGAAGACTCTCTAAACTTATTTCTACCAGCTTAGGTTAAAAACTCCCCAAGGCACAAATTCTCTCTTATACCTTGGATTAAGTAACGCTGCCACCACCAAGTGATTTAACAAACATTTAGGGAGGGCCACTTGGAGCCCAACCTTTCCACAAATATTCCCCCAAGCCCCTTTTCCTGGGCAGGCTTGAGAATAATCCCCCCAAACTCCTACCCCCCCTCTCCTGGAGAGGCTTGAGAATAATATCCTCACGAATTGGTACAGGTGAACAACAGACCCAAACCCTTGGATCTTAAAACAATGAAAAATCAATCAGGTTCTTAAAAGAAGAATTTTAATGAAAGAAAAGGTAAAAGAATTACCTCTGTAAAATCGGGATGGTAAGTACTTTACAGAAGAACAAAAGATCTCCCCTCTTGGCAAAACCTCCCTCTAGACAAGGAAAATCAGAAGCCAAAATAAAAGTAAGCTAACGCATTTCCTTATTACTTACTAATTGTAATTGAGTTGGATTGCTTGCCTTCTTGATCTGTCTCCAGCAAGCACACAGAACAGACAGACAAAACAAAGCCTTTTCCTGCTCCCCAGATTTGAAAGTATTTTGTCCCCTTATTGGTCCTTTTGGTCAGGTGCCAGCTAGGTTACCTGAGCTTCTTAACCCTTTACAGGTAAAAGGATTTTGTGCCTCTGGCCAGGAGGGATTTTATAGTACTGTATAGAGAAAGTTGGTTACCCTTCCCTTTAGATTTATGACGGCGGGTTTGCATCAAGGAGAAACACACACATCTGTCACACTAGCCTGGCAAGTCATGAAACTGGTTTTCAAAGCCTCTCTGATGCACAGTGCGCCTAGCTGTACTCTTCTAATCACCCTGGTGTCTGGCTGCTCAAAATTGTCCACCAGGCAATTTGCCTCAACCTCCCACCCCACCATAAACGTCTCCCCCTTACTCACAGGTAATATGGAGCACACAGTAAGCAGCAATAACAATGGGAATATTTGTTGTGCTGAAGTCTAACCTAGTCAGAAAACTGCACCAGTGAGCTTTTAAATGTCCAAAGGCACATTCTACCACCATTCTGCACTTGCTCAGCCTATAGTTGAACTGCTCCTTACTATTGTTCAGGCTGCCGGTGTACGGCTTCATGAGCCATGGAAGCAAGGGGTAGGCTGGGTCTCCAAGAATAACTATTGGCATTTCAACATCCTCAACAGTAATTATCTGGGCTGGGAAGTAAGTCCCTTCTTGCGGCTGTTCAAACAGCCCAGAGTTCCTAAGCATCGTGCACCTTTCCCAGCCATCCCACACTGATGTTGGTGAAATGTCCCTTGTGATCTACCAGTGCTTGCAGCACCATTGAGAAGTACCCCTTGCAGTTTACATACAGGTTGGCAAGGTGGTCTGGTGCCAAGATAGGGATATGCATTCTGTCTATCATTCCACCACAGGTAGGGAATCCCATTGCAGCAATGCCATCCACTATGACCTGCACATTTCCCAGAGTCACTACCCTTGCTAGCAGAAGCGCAGTGATTGCTTTGGCTACTTGGATCACAGCAGCCCCCACAGTAGATTTGCCCACTCCAAATTGATAACCGACTGACTGGTAGTAGTCAGGTGTTGTAAGCTTCCACAGGGCTATCGCCACTCGCTTCTCAACTGTCTCAGGGCAGCTATCATCTTGGTATTCCTGCGCTTCAGGGTGGGGGAAAGCAACTCACAATGTTCCAGGAAGGTGGCCTTAGGCATGCTAAAGTTTCACAGCCACTGGGAATCATCCCAGACCTGCAACACTACGAGGTCCCACCAGTCTGTGCTTGTTTGCCGGGCCCAGAATCGGCGTTGCACTGTATCAATCTGCCCCACTGCCGCCATGATGTCCTAATTGCCATATCCCATGCTTTCAGGAATGTCTGTGTCCATGTCCTCCTCACAATCGTCCTCGTCTGGTGGCTCCTAGCCAGGTTCTGCACATACTGCAGGATAATGTGCGAGGTGTTTACTATGCTCACAAGAGCAGCGGTGAGCTGAGTGGGCTCCATGCTTGCTGTGCTATGGCGTCTGCACAGGTAACCCAGGGAAAAAGGCACAAAATGATTGTCTGCCGTTGCTTTCACAGAGAGAGAGGGAGGGAGGGGAGACTGTCAACATGTACCCTAAACCATCCGGGACAATGTTTTTGCCCCATCAGGCATTGGGAGCTTGAGCACTCTCCCCTTCCCCAGTGAAAACCTCAGTTTTGTGTTGGTTTCCGTTTTGCTGCCAGAACAATAGAATTTTCCATGGCAGCTAGCTGTGCTTAAATAAGCTCCTCTGTGTTTGTATATCCTTCTCTGCTGGGTCCAGCTATAACAGTTAAAGAAAGAGATGCAGGTTTTGTGGCAATGAGGGTTTCAGGAAGTGGAATAGGCCAGTAATAATAATGTATGGAGATACACCTATCTCATAGAACTGGAAGGGACCCTGGAAGGTCATTGAGTCCAGCCCCCTGCCTTCACTAGCAGGACCCAGTACTGATTTTTGCCCCAGTTCTCTAAGTGGCCCCTTCAATGATTGGGGTCACAACCTTGGGTTTAGCAGGCCAATGCAAAAAACCACTGAGCTATCCCTCTCCTCCAGTAAATTTCAACTTCATCCCAGTAACACTATACTGTTACAATAACAGGTGTAAAAAGGTCAGTACATTTCAGGAACATAAAAATTACTATTTTTTTCACTTTGTTCACAATATATTTTTTTCATTTGGGAGAGGGGTTTGGTGGATGCCCTCCCCTATCCCCAATTTCTCTCTCTTTTTTAGCCAGTAGAGTAGTGCCAATTTACACCAGCTGAGGATCTTACCTCAGACGTGTTAACTACAGAAGTGGTCAAATTATGGACCAAAAAAAATATTAAATCTGTTTCAATGAAATCAAAATGTACCATGGAATCATTCCAATTAAAAAATTCCTATTTTGGACCAAAGATCCCAAATGACAAGTGTGTATAATTTGTATGAGTTACAAAGCAATGTCTTCTGGCTAGTTCATCTCTGGATTGTGGGATATACGGTATAGAGCACCTGACTGGCAATCAGAAGACCTGGATTCCATTTCCAGCTCCACCAGTGACTTGCTGTGTGACTTTAGCAACTTCACTGTTCCGTGACTCTGTTTCTTCCTCCCCCCGCCCCGTCTGTCTTATCTGTTTATACTGTAAACTTCTTGGGATGGGGACTGTGTGTTAGGCCCACTCCTGCAAACACTTATACATGTACTTAAATTTACCATTGTAAGCAGTCCCACTGATTTCAGTGGGATTACTCATGGTAGTAAAGTATTACTGTGTTTCTGTATTGGAGCCTCAGTATGGATAGTGCTACTGTCATACAAATAATACATTATTATAATAATAATTGGTAACCATAAAACAATTCCCATCACTCGCAGAGCTTAGGGAACTATTAATTGCAAATTACCTATTCAGTAAGCGCTGTTTTTTTCTGTGCTCATGTTCTCCAAGAACTGACTTTGATTTTTATACATTTATTCATTATTTAAAATTCTTCCAATAGTTTGACCTCAGTATTGTAAACATTTGCACATGTGCTTAAATTTACTACCCTAAGTAGTCCCGTTACAATCAATGAATTGCACATGGGAGTAAAGTTAACTACATGCACAAGCATTTGCAGGATCAAGGGCCTTTATAGTGTAACCCTTCTGCCAGATGGTGTTGGTAGCAACAAGGGACAAGTTCAATATCTAGGGCAGGGGTTGGCAACCTTTCAGAAGTGGTGTGTGGAGTCTTCATTTATTCACTCTAATTTAAGGTTTTGCGTGCCAGTAATACATTTTAACATTTTTAGAAGGTCTCTTTCTATAAGTCTATAATATATAACTAAACTATTGTTGTATGTAAAGTAAATAAGGTTTTTAAAATGTTTAAGAAGCTTCATTTAAAATTAAATTAAAATGCAGAGCCCCCCGGACCAGTGGCCAGGACCCGGGCAGTGTGAGTGCCACTGAAAATCAGCTCACACCTGTGCCATAGGTTGCCTACCCCTGATCTAGGGGTTCCTCCTAACATTACAAAACAGAACCAGCTTGAGCCACCACCCAGAAATTTGGGAAAATGAAACACCACCCCAGGGCATCTATAAGAGGCAATACTGCCCCATCTGAAGGGAGGATTGAGCAATGCTTCTGCTGCTGTTTGCCACTCACTGCCTCCAGCTGCCATGCTGTGCTCTAAGGTTCTACCACTTTAGAGACTTCAGCTGTTAGTGATTTCATTGGGTAAAATCCTCTGCTGTGTTTTTCACTGGATGCTATCCCCATATCAGGTCTAAGGTTCAGTACCTTAGACTTACTCATCAGTGATTTCAGTTATAGTAATCACTGAGCAGAAACAAGGACCATAAATTGAGTCTGATCAGCTCTGTCTTTAAACACTGGAGGAGGAAGATCAAATAGTATCAAGTTATCCTTAAAAAGACTCACTCCACCATGTAGAACATCTGTCCCCACCCTCTCTGACTTTCATTTAGGTTTCATATCACTACCCTCTGCTTAGTGAGTGAGGTTAATTTAGGGTGAGTGGGTGAGCCCTTCACTCAGGGCATGTTAAGTAGAGTTCAGCTGCCCTTCAGTCATACAATAAGGTTATGACATTTTATTACCCCTGTGTTCAAGACTAAAGTGAATTTCCACCCAAAAGACAAAGCAAGCAAGTCTGTCTGATGATCACCTAGATCAATGGTTCTCAAAGCCAGTCCGCCGCTTGTTCAGGGAAAGCCCTTGGCGGGCCAGGCTGGTTTGTTTACCTGCTGCATCTGCAGGTTTGGCCAATCGCAGCTCCCACTGGCCGCGGTTTGCTGCTCCAGGCCAATGGGGGCGGCAGGAAGCGGCGGCCAGCATATCCCTCTGCCTGCGCCGCTTCCCACAGCCCCCATTGGCCTGGAGCGGCGAACTGTGGCCAGTGGGAGTCACAATCGGCTGAACCTTCGGACGCGGCAGGTAAACAAACTGGCCTGGCCTACCAGGGGCTTTTTCTGAACAAGCGGCGGCCCAAGTTTGAGAACCACTGACCTAGATGGAGTAGGTGTGTCTGCTCCTGAGATCTTATGGGAAGGTAGAATTCATTTAGACCTAGGCTTACAACTGAAAACACATTTCAGCCTCTAGTTGCTCTTGCTTTGACAATGACTATTTGCTATTCATTATTCTTGGTTTGTGATCTGTTACCCAAGTCACACGGAATTGTTTCTGTGCTCTGACTACATGACAAACTTTGGAAACAAAAATAGGGCAACGAGAGCTGTTTAAAATGGCTTCACACACACTTCCTATGGGAACCTTCACATGAACATATTTCCATGAGTATTCATGAGTCTTTTGTCTTCCACAAAATTTCTTGTGAACCAGAAGAATCATGTGTATGAATATTCATGGTAATAAATATAAGGGTCATGAATACAGTTGGAGCAGATACACAATTTTTATTTGAATTAAATGTTTGCAGAACTCAGCTCCACTCGCTAGGGGCTAGACCTACAAAGGGCCATAGGCATCTAACTGCCACTTTAAGTGCCTCAATCTAACATTGAGGCACCACTGCCACTTGAGGTATCACTGAGATCATCAAAACTTCTGCTCATCCACTGCCTAAAAGTCTGCCACTCTAGACCCCCTAAGGGCCTTAATAACCGCCAGTGAGCATGTGCACAGCTGCCTCAGTCTAGTTACCCATCTCAGGCCAGTGGGATTCTCCAACTAGGTGTTTCTCTGCCTGTCTTGCCAGTGGGGCCTGATTTCCTAGGTGAGCCAGAGGCTGCCTAAACCCATGAAAATGGAAAAGGCACTCTTAGAACTTTCAGCCGGTGGTTAAAGCATTCATCCAGGACATGGGAGACCCCTCTACCTGCTGTGGAAAAATGATTTGAAGTTGGGTGTTTCCCCTGCTATGACAAGGCTCTAACCCCTGTGCTGTGGGGTAACCAGCTGCATGTGTTTCTCCATATCTCCTGTTGAAGCTGTTTCCACTATGTATAAATACTTAAATAGGTATCAGAAAAGAGAACAAATGTGACTCTATAGCCCAGTGATTGGGGCACTCACTGGGGAGGTAGGAAACCCAGGTTCTAATCTCCCTGCTCTAATCCATATTTAATTATTTATATGTAATTCAAAGGGAGTTAGGTGCCTATCTCCACTTAGGATTCGCCGATGTGAACTCTCTCATGGAGTTAGGTACCTAAGCCACATCAGCCCTTTCTCACGAAAAACAGTGGTGTGTAGTGCCCTGATTCAGGGCAGGGACCTGAACCCCGGTCTTCTAGCTTACGGGTAAGTGCACTAATCACTGGTCTATAGGGGTAGTACTCTGACCAACAATGATTGTGTTTTGTGTGGGCGCCTGATCTGGTAGGCTTGTATTCATTCTCTGAGAACACCTACCAGAGTGGGGCCCCAGAGGTGAAATAGGCAGGGGAATGCCTAGTTTGAGGATCCTGGCAGGGTTTTTGTGTCAAGCAGCTCAATGATATCAGGATGTAGGCAGCTTTGTGCATGTTTACTGGCACAAATATAGGCACTGAAAGGACTGTCCCAAAGGAAGTTAGGTACCTACAAGGTAATGGAGCAGCTGAGCAGGGGTTTTGCAGGTACGTCTACACTACAGCATCACAGCTATGATGATGCAACAGCTATGCCTCTGTAGCACAGACTCCTTCTACATTAACAGAAAGGGTTTTTACCATTGATGTAAGTAATCTACCTCTTCAAGAGGCGGTAGCTAGCTGGAGAGAAGAATTCTTCCATTGACCTAGCCGTGTCTACAGTGGGATTAGGCTGACCTAACTACATTGCACAGGGTATGGAATTTTCCATAGCCCTAAGGGATGTAGTTCGGTTGACTTCTAGGCTCTGTAGACCAGAGCCTAGAAGTACAAGTGAATAGTTAAAGCTTGAAAGAAGGAGAAAGGTCTAAAATAAAGAGTGGTGTTTTTTAATGTATATCTGATTCTTTAGAATCTCTAGTTTTCTGGAATCACTTAGGAGTGAGTTAATCAGATTTTTTTTATGCAGCCCCTTTTCGATTTAGAGAGCATGGCCCCTGAAAGACCTCATTCTGAGGCAGAGGAAGGGCTGGTTGTACCAGAGGAGGAGAGTGGCAGCTGCATGTATGTGTCTGGTTCTTCAGACAAGAGAGGCTATAGCAAGCAGGCCCTCACATAGTGAAGCAGCTGAGAACCAGCCTGAAGCCGAGGAGGGACAGAGTCAGGAGGAGCACTGTGCCAGGGAGAAATCACCTGAGAAGGCCAAACCAGAGCTAGACCCAGTATCAATGTCACCCTGAGCTGCATGGGGCTGGGAGTTCTGGGGCTTGTGGCTTTATGTTGGGAATAAAGAGGGAGGCTGTAGCTAATTAAGTGAGGAGGTTGCTGCTCTGTGTGGGTTTGCAGCGAGCTGCAGAAGAGGCCACAGGAGAGCTTTGTTGGGGAAAGTTGGTGTTGAACATGACTGGGAGCACCCAAGACTCACTGCTGGCATAGGTGCTGGAACTAGGAGTGCTAGAGGTGCTGGTGCACCCCCTGGCTTGAAGTGGATTCCATTATATACAAGGTTTACAGTTTGGTACAATGGCTCTCAGCACCCCAAGCATAAACATTGTTCCAGCGCCCTGATTGCTGGACAGGAACTCTGCCCAGGATTCCTGACCTGTGAGTCTAGACACATTGCTCAGTGTCTATCCTTTTATATTATGGTACCACTGGGCCCGTGGGTCCTCGTGTTGGATGTGACCCTGTTTTACCACTCCCCCTACCTTCTCCCCCTGTTTTCTCCATTCATCCCTCTGTAAATAAATATGTCCCATTGCTATATACATTGTTCTAGTCTGGTGTGTGTTTACTCTGGGAGAGGGGGTTGGAACAGGTACTCCGGGGGTGTAAGAGGGTTTCCCTTCTGTGCTCATATGCCTGCCTTTTCTTGGCTGGAGCCATTTCCATCTTTGGGCCACGAGGATACTATAGTTACATTTACTGGTAATTGAAATTAGAAATCCTTACAAAGAGTCCTAATTTCTTGTGTTTGGGGACTGGGAATATAAATGGGTCAGGGCAGGATGTATTTGTTGTTTTTTATTATATTCTCTGTAAACATCTAGCACTTGCAAGTATTTTGAATGATTCACTAAGCCCCTTAGGGCATAATATTTACATGAGTTTTAAGCAGAGATTTCTATGACTGTTGAGATAGTGAGAAAAAAATTAATTATAGGAAAAAATTACTCCAAAGAGTCCCTAAACATAGAGGCCAGCCTGAAAGCCATTATCATACTTCAATGGAATAATTTACAATACAAAGCTTCAGTTGATATAAATCAATGTAACTACACTGAAGTCCATAGTGCTATGTCAGCTTACACCAGCTCAGGATCTAACCCACAAGATTTAAAGTCTCCTAATTGTAATTTTCCTCCAGGCAGACAGGATTGTGATTGCAATCCTCATGTCTCCTGATGAGAGAGTGGTCTTCCTGGTGTTTGGAACCAGTAGTAATGAGTTCCTCGCTACTAACCATTTAATTATTTCAGTAGCTAATTATTTTGTCAACTGTTCTCAGAATATCAGAAAACAAATTCATGAATTGTGTGATGAGATAAATTACCTTTCTGATGAAACCAGACTTCCGATACAAAAGCACGTATCTCTCTAGTAATCCAGTTCTTGTTAACAAATATCCTGTGACTATATAGAAGCCATTGTATTTACATTTTCACCTTATAACATCCAATAATCTGTAACAGTGATTTGGGACTTTAATCTAATCCTGAAATTGGATCTCTGATAATAGACCTTTGCACCTTCATGGAGCATCATGGACTCCCTTATGCTTGTGCAGATCTAATTACAAGACTGGGTCCTTAGCCATTAGATTGCTTTGGTATATGGGGATGTTAAATCTCCTGTAGGTATAATGAGCAAATCCAACTGGGTTGTCTAAAGCAAAAAGCAATTGTTGCACCAGATTTCATGTGTTTATGTTTTTTATGAATATATTTTTGGTAGCTTTGCAAAAAACAGAAGTTACTTGAGGTGTGCTTGGAAAAATATTTTATTTTATGGTTAGTAACATTGTAACTGGAGCAAAAATATATGCTTTAAAGATATGAATTAATGCTATTTTGCTGAGACAGCAGGAAAAACAGGCAAGATGATGTGATTTCATCGTAGTAGAATAGGATTTATCATCAACAAGCTCAGATTTCATGCTCCGTAATTTGATTAGAAGGATTTGAGAATACCCATGAAGCCCACTTAGCTTTTTCTCTTTACTTTCACAAAATTATACTTCTCGCACAATGCTTAGTTATATAATGAACCATGCATAATCTCAGAACAAGAAGTGCATGTCTGCACCCACAGATGCCTTGTTATTTCATTGTTTAATTAAACTCATTTATTTTTCAGAATAAATGTGAAGATGGACCTGACTTCTTTGACTCTTTCATGGCTTATTGCTCAGACGCCTCAAGGCTAATTAGTCTCTTGTTGCTCAGGTCTCTTCCAGCTTCTTCTTAAAGCAATTAAAACACTTTTTTTTCTTTCTTCATATAGGAGTGGGCACTAGATGATTTCTAATTAGCTAACAGGCTGTGTTCTCTAAATTCTGAAATTTAGAAGTAGGAGAAAACAACAACAAAATTTCAAGAGACAACTTGAAATCTAGTCAATTAGTTAAAACTAGTTTTAGGTGTCAAACCAGCTCCTGGGTCCCTCTGCCAATTTTTTTGATTTTGCAATTACATTGTCCTGTACTTTTAAATGATTTATTTTCCTCTGTAGCTGTGTGAAAGACTGACAAAAACAAAGAAGAAATTAACTAAGGGCTAGTCTTGACTGGATCTTAAGGCTTCCTTCCAAGGCTTCCTGTGATTGGAAAGACAATTTTTCATAAACCAAACCCTTACATGCTTAGTTGAGGTCTGACTTTCCATATTGTTACACGACTTTTATACCATGCGACTCTGTTGAGCAGAGAATCAGGTTCTTTGTTTTTATTCCGGCAAACTCACACAAGAGCCATGTGAGTCTCCTTTAGAAAAAACTTCAGGATTTGGTCCAGTGTATGAATTTCATTTGTATTTGGCTCAATTGTCCACATTCCAAAAATCAAGCATAAAACATTTCTGGGGAGGGGGGAACAGACAAAGCACAGATCTACTAGTTAAAAAATATAGTGAATCATAGCACATTTGAATGTCCTTTCAGCTATATTTTCCATAGTATAGTGTCCACAGAGAACCCTGTGACTGTCATTCTTTAAAGTCTATGCTCCTTGTGAGGTCCCTTGCCTCAACAAATCAAACTGCTCTTCAAATTTCTCTCCTTTTTAATCCGAGGGAGAAGTGATAGCACCAAAAAGTTGAGAAGATTGATTTCCCTTCCCCAAATCTTTAAAGACACAGAACGATCATGCTAAATTTCTTGCCTAACCCCTTTGCTCTAGACAGGGGCGGCTCCAGACCCCAGCACGCCAAGCACATGCTTGGGGCGGCATGCCGCGGGGGGCGCTCTGCAGGTCGCCGGGAGGGCGGCAAGCGGCTCCGGTGGACCTTCCGCAGGTGTCCCTGCGAAGGGTCCGCTGGACCCGTGGCTCTGGTGGACCTCCCGCAGACGTGCCTGTGGAGGGTCCGCTGGTCCCGCGCGGCTTCGATGGTGCAGCCCAGTCAGAGCAGAATGGCAGCATTCTTTGAAGCACTGATGTTCTTTAGAATGTTAAAAATAACATATCAATTACATGGGAAGCATTCAAGGTAAGTTTTACTCTTTCTGAGGTACTTTCTCTGGTAAAAGAGGAGATTAAGAACATTTCCTTAAATTCTAATCCCCTTTTCCCATGATAAGCAATATACAAAGTAATTTGAAGTTTAAACTCCATCTGCAGGCAAAACAGTTTAATAAAGGTCTTTGATCTTCTCTCTTGCATTTAGATAGTTTCATTAGATACAATTCAAATGGCCCATTTCAATGGAAAAGGGTTTATTCTCTCTTCTCTTTCAAGTTAATCATTTTTGCTAATGCTGGAGAGTGTTAATATTGTATTAGGTTGATATGCTTGTGGTGAGGAATTAATGTTCAAAAGAACCATAACATATTAGCCATTAGTGAAGTTAAATCTTAATAAGCACTTCTACTTCTGAAAATCAGTTTTAGAACTGGGTGGGAACTTTTTTGATCAAACTTTTTTTTTTCCTCCAGAAAAACATCAATTAGTTGAAATCAAAACTTTTGTGGAAAAATGCTGGTTTTAATGAAACTTTCATCTGAAAAGTTTCTCGGATCCAGGATGGAATTCATTGTCAGAGAGGAAGATAATCCTCCCCCCCCCCACACACACCCAGAGTAACCACTAGCACCTCTGGGTGGCACACTCATCAGGGATATAGGACACCCAGGCCCAACTCCCTGCTCTTCCCACCTGGGCCTACCATAACCACTCAGCTATAGAGACAGTCTCTTGCTCATTTTTGCTGACCCAGTGAATATTTAATTACTTGTACCTATTGGAACAGCTCCAACATGAGAAAATGACTGTGAGGGAGGTAGTCTGTCTCTTAAGGGTAGAGAGACCTAATGATCAGCCCACCCCTCATGTGGCATGGTCTTTTAAGAGGTTGAAAGGTCTGGGTTTATACATATACAAAGACCTGGGAGACACTGGGAGTAAGAAGTGTTTGGGAGGAAATCCTGTTACTGTTACTTTTTCCCAGGAGCCTTGCAGAGGGAGCAGGGCAAGACTACCTCCTCATCCAGCCAACAGGGGATAAGCTAGGAGAAGGGGAACAGACATGCATGGAGGATGCTTCCTCTCACACAGCAGAATAGACACCAGCAGGGAAAGGGTAGTTTGCTGAGCAGCCTGAAATCTAATTAAGGAAAACAGGCCAGCTGTGGGAGAAATTGGTAAAGGCCTCACAGCTGGCTAATCCTCCTGAGAGAGCTAACTAACAGCACAGAGGAGAGCTGGGAATTTCTGCTTGAGGAAGGATTGAAAAGCAGTAACTTCAAGAAGGAATCAGGAAGAGCTCTCAGACCAGAGACTGTATTCAGGCATAGAAAAAAAAGAGTCTCCTGAAGGAAGGAGCCAGAGACTGCTAGTTGGGGTGACAGTAGGAAGGGTGGGGTGCTCTTTGATTAGAAAAGTCTGTGGGGATTTGTTTATGACCCAGGTGAAAGGAAGTGAGGCAGGGCTTGCCTGCGGTGCTATACTCAGATGACCTCTGCAGCATCACACGGACTGATTCTATAATGCAGTGGTTAGAGCATTCACCTTGGTATGCAGGAGAGCAGGTTTAACTCACTGCTCCACAGCAGCAGAGCAGGAAGTTCCCCTGTGTCAGGTGAATGCCCTACCCACCAGGGTGGTTGCATGTGTCTGTCTCTCTGTCTTCCCTGGTCAACCCCAATTTTGAAAGGTCTTGGTATTGTTCTGCATCATAGTGGAAACAAATGGCAAAACCTCAGCATTTTTGCAAACTAGACAGAGGTGAAAGTAAGCTGGTACGTGCCGGTACGGAGGACCAGTAAGAAAAGGAGACTGACTGAGGGAGGGAGAGAGAAACCTGCTCCCTGCATAAGAATAGTTTAAACTCAGCTGTTCCCTGATGGTTCAGCTCCCAGGGCTAGGTTTCTGGCATCCTTGTTAATTTCACTCACAGTAGCTGGGGGGAGGGGGTCGAGGGTAGGGTGTGTTTGACCATGGCCGGGGCAGTCCTTGTCTGCCCCCGGGGATGAGCGGATCTCTCCTACTAATATACACAACAAATACAAGCATTTGGCTGTACAGCTTAAATCCAGAGCTAATAAAAGCAACTGGAAGGGGAAAACTCACTGTCACATTGGTTTCTCGTCTCCTTCCTCCCCCCACCCTCCCGCCAGCAGGGGTTTTCCTCTAGGCTCTAGCTTGCAGTAGACTGGCTGAGATGCCTGCTGCTGCTGCCTGCAAAAGAACAGTTTAAACTCAGCTGCTCCCTGTGCAGTTCAGTGCCCAGAGTTAGGAGCCATTTCTGGCATCCTTGTTAATTTCACTCCCAGTTGTTGTTGGGTGTGTGCGATCATGGCAGGGGCAGTTCTTTTCTGCCTCTGGGATGAGGGGATCTCCTAAACACAATCAAAATCAGGAACCATTTCCAAGTTCAAATCTATCCCATTCCATCCCCAGCAGAGGATCATGGTTGTGATGTCCAAACTGCTTGCAGATCCTCTTTGAAATGTTACTGTTTAAAAAAAAAACAACACAAAAAACATGGAGAACATGGTGGAAAGATGTGTCATGATGATTAGAGTTTATTTTGGGCAAAGCAATTTTGCTAAAGCAACTAAAGATTCACAGGGAAAGCAAATAGCCCCCATAGACAAAACCACAAAGGGATTGGAGGGGAAAACTGAATATTCAGGGAAATTATTGTGCCTCCTTTGAAAGAAATAGTAGTTTTCATTCCAATCCACCCTCTTTATATATTGATTTAAACACCTGAAATGTCCTTAGGACATCGGGTGCAATCTCAGATCTCTTTGTTTTGTCCTGCCTGCAGAGTGCAGAGGCTGAAATTGACAAAACTTTCTCTAAATATCCTGTATATTTCATGAAGGCTATTCCAGTTGTCCTTCATTCACCCCTGACTTCCTCTCCCGGTCCAGCTCCCTCCTTGGCTGGCTGGCTGTGGTTTTTGCCTTGGTTACTTACTCCTTGGCAGACCCAGCCCAGTGGCACCTGCTGGCAGCAACCCACAGGGGCCAGTTGCTGGGGTCGCTGCTGGTCGGTGGCAGGCTGCAGCTGCATTGTTTGTGACACATTCATACACATACACATACATACAGTCAGAGGTGAAAGTAAGCTGGTCCGGTCCAGTACGGCATACCGGCAAGAGCCAGTACACTGGACCGGACCGCATCGACTTCCACTGCGGGGATTGAAAGGGCTCTGGGCTGCCCGTGGCTGCAGGCAGCCCTGAGGCCTTTAAATCCTGGCTGCGGCTGAGATTTAAAGGGCTCAGAGCTCCCCGCCACTGCAGGCAGCCCAGAGCCCTTTGAATCCCTGCTGCAGCTGGGATTTAAAGGTCTCAGAGCTCCCCACAGCCCAGAGCCCTTTGAATCCCGGCCACGGCTCTGGCGGCCGGGCTGGGGCCAGGATTTAAAGGGCTCCGGGCTTCCCTCAGTGGCAGGAGCTCTGGGCCCTTTAAATCCCTGCCCCAGCCCCACAAAGCTCAGGGTTCCCCCTGGCGGCCAGAACCCCGGGTCATTTAATTTGCCCCTGAGCCCCAGGGGGCTCCCAGCCACCTCTGCAGCTGGGAGCCCCTGGTTGATTTAAAGGCTCTGGGTCTCCCAGCCACAGCTGGTTCCCCAGGGCCTTTAAATCTTGAAAGGCCACGCCTCTGCCGGATGAGGCCACACCCCCTCCAGATGAGGCCACGCCCCTTCAGGACTCCGGCAGTACTGGTAAGTCCTGTAAGTTACTTTCACCCCTGAAATTAGAATTCTTGTTCACCAACTAGCCTTAACTAGTTTATTCTACTTTTCTGCTTTCCTCATTATATTCACTGGGGCCTGGTCTACGCTACAGGCTTAGGTCGAATTTAGCCGCATAAGGTCGATTTAAAAATTAATGTGTCCACACAACCAACCCTGTTCCGTTGACCTAAAGGGCTCTTAAAATCAACTTTTGTACTCCTCCCCGGTGAGGGGAGTGGTGCTAAAATCGACTTTGCTGGGTTGAATTTGGGGTAGTGCGGACGCAAATCGAAGGTATTGGCCTCTGGGAGCTATCCCAGAGTGCTCTATTGTGACCACTCTGGACAGCACTTTGAACTCTGATGCACTAGCCAGGTACACAGGAAAAGCCCCGGGAACTTTTGAATTTCATTTCCTGTTTGGTCAGTGTGGTGAACTCAGCAACACAAGCGACTATGCAGTCCCCCCAGAATTGTACAGCATAGAATGTTTCTATGCTCCCCCTACCATCTCCGTCCCTGAGGTTATCGCAGACTAGAAGGCAAAAAAAATGCACTCGAGATGACATGTTTTCGAGCTCATGCAGTTCTCCCACATTGATAGGGCACATCTTAATGCATGGAGGCATTCAGTGGCAGAGGCCAGGAAAGAATTAAGTGAGTGCAAAGAGCAGAGGCAGGACGCGATGCTGAGGCTAATGGGGGAGCAAATGGACATGATGAAGCATCTGTTGGAGCTGCAGGAAAGCCAACAAGAGCACAGACTCCCGCTGCATCCACTGTATAACCACCTACCCTCCTCTCCATGTTCCATAGCCTCCTCACCCAGATGCCTAAGAACACAGGGAGATGAGAGGGGAAGGCTCCGTTCACCCAGCCACTCCACTCCAGAGGATGGCCCAAGCAACAGAAGGCTGTCATTCAAACAGTTTGATTTTTAGTGTGGTTACAATAAGCAATGTGGCCTTGCCCTTCCCTCCTCCCCGCACCCCACCTGGGCTACCTTGTCCATTATCTCATTTTTTTTTAATTAATAAAGAATGAATGCATGGTTTCAAAACAATAGCTACTTTATTTCAAAGTGGGGAGAGTGGTTGGCTCACAGGGAATTAAAATCAATAAAGAAGGCGGGTTTGCATCAAGAAGAAACACACACAACTGTCACACTGAAGCCTGGACAGTCAGGAAATTGGTTTTCAAAGCCTCTCTGATGCGCAGCGTGCTCTGCTGTGCACTTCTTATCGCCCTGGTGTCTGGCGCGAAACGATTGTCTGCCGTTGCTTTCACAGAGGGACGGGCGACTGACGGCATGTACCCAAAACCACCTGCAACAATGTTTTTGCCCCATCAGGCACTGGGAGTTCAACACAGAATTCCAAGGGGCGGCAGAGACTGCAGGAACTGTGGGATAGCTACTCACAGTGCACGACTCTGTAAGTTGATGCTAGCCATGGCAGTGAGGACACACCCCGCCAACTTAATGCACTTAGTGTGGACATATGCAATCAACTGTATAAAATCTATTTCTAAAAATCGACTTCTATAAAATCGACCTAATTTCATACTGTAGACATACTCTGGAAGGATTCCCTTTAATTGCAGTGATCCTTTTCATATATACTGTTAAATGTTTTCAGCACGATGTGTTCTGGAAATAGTGTGAAAAGGTAACTTTTCCTTTTCAGTGGTTTGGAATTCTCAGTGCAGTCAGCCACAATTCTTTTCATGCTATTGTCAAAGGAGACTACTAATCCCAGAGGGATAGTAATTCCACTATAAACAGTTTTAGAAAGGAGCCAGAGATAGCTTGCTTTGTTGTGACAGGTACTTCTTTCTCTGGGGGAATTTATAGAATATATTTTGCTGCTTAAAGCTATAAGTTGTATGTGTTGATCATATAAGTAAAAATAGCACCAAAATGGATTCAGAGCCATTACCTGCCGATAACAGAGTAATTATTCTGTCTTGTGGTTCTTATGACCGGTTCCCTGCCTGTTTTACCATTGCCTTATTTCAGGCCAAATCCTTACACTTACTTGATGTCAATGGGAGATTTGCATAATTGCATATTTTGGGCCATAGAAAGTGCATAACCTCAAAGGTGCAAAGATTATTGCCTGATATAAGAAAAAATTGAAAGAAGGAAGTCATAAACACAATAAATACAGGTGTATAAGACCAAATTCTGTTCTCAGATATTTGTACACAACTCGCCTTCATTACAACGGGAGTTGCTTGCTAGCATCTGAGACAAGATTTTGGTCTGCTGTACATAGATAATCTGAATCCTTCGTGTGCCATCAAATGTGCTTTAGGACATGAACAAGGTTCACCCGTCCCTGTCTGTCTTGGGCTACTCTTTGTACACTCTCTGTTATTAAAACCCATATATTTTTGCTCTCTAAGACAGTACTGTTTGACGGAGGGATTCTTTTGGCACCTTTTATATATTCCTCCAGCAGCCCAATAGCATGCCTGCTATGGCAGATCCTCTGGCATTTTTAACATGTCCCAGTTATTTCCATCTTTTCTGGATAATTTTGGAGATAAGGTGTTGAACTCTTTGGTGAATCTCAGAATTTGATATAAATCAATTCTATTGCATACATAGTATTTTTCAAAGCAAATGCCTTAGGAAGTCATTTAGATGTTACTTAGAAGAGCGCTGTCATCAGTAAAACAGAAAACTTCTAATATATTGTTAATGCAATGCCTGCGTATAATCTGTCTATGCTTTCTGATGATGACTTCAATGGCAATACCAAATGGGTGAGTTGAGAGAATGCATCCTTGTTTAATGCCCGTGTCTGTTTAAACCTTTACTCAAGTCTGCATTTACTTTAATTGTGCAAGCTGCATCTTGATATAAAACCTTGATGTTAATTGTTTTATTGGCATGCCATAACACTTCATGATGTTCCAGAGTGAATTGCGATTGAGGCTGTCAAATGCTTTCTTAAAATCTATGAAGTTTATGATGAGGAGCTTTTCCCATCTGATACTCTCTATGATTATTCTTAGTGTAAAAATATGGCAGATACATTATCTTCTCTGTTAAAATCCAGCCTGCTCTTCCCGTAGTTTTTCCTCAACCGCTTCCTTAATTCTGTTTAAAACGTTTCTACAGAAGACTGCCAATCACTGAAATGAGTATAACACCTCACCAGTCACTGCGATCACTCTTTTGGTCACCGTTCTTTGGTATTTTGACTACTGCAATTTTCCCTTGATTTGAAGGCTTATCCTGGTTCCGTACTTTGCTGAAAAATTCAGTGATTTTTATCAATGGTCTCATCACAAGCTTTCAACATTTCCCCAATGACTTTGTCTTTATCTGTATCTTCCAAGGTTTTATTTTTTTTTATTGCATCTTCCGTTTCTTTGTTTGTGTTGTGGGGTGTTACAATGTCTAGTTCTGAGGGCTTAAATTCCTTTCCAAAGTCAATACTTTCCTATTGGTGTTGGTCTATTTGGCACTTCTTGCAAGTCAGACTAGATGATCATGATGGTCCCTTCTGACCTTAAAGTCTAAGTGCAGTGCCCATTGCTCTCTTTAGTCTTTATCTGTTGTTAAGATCTTTCCTTGTTTATCCTTAACAGGCCCTCCAGGTAGTATGAACTTGCTAGTTAGAATCTTGTGGAACACTTTATCTACACAACTATCACCACTTTCAGCAGCCACTTCAGCTTCTTTGGTGATGTTATCCATGTATTTCCTCTTGTCTCTTCTTGTACAGGTTTTTAATGTTTTGTCCTTTGGCTTCTAAGAGCCAGGTTATTTTTCTTTCAGATTGAAGGCTTCAATTAATTTATTCAATGACTTTCATAAAGCTAGAAATTATGCTGGAGGTTGTGTCACCCCCAAGGAGTGTGTCTTTGATCTATGGGAAGTCACAAACCTAGTGAAAGTTAGTGGGCCTGATAGCTGCCTTCTTTTGAGACTAAATGAGGGAGAAGTTAAATGCCATTTTGTTTAGTGATAGCTGAAAAAATAAACCCCACCAAATCACAGACAGTAAGGGTGAAGTAGGAGCTGAGCTATGCAGTCTGAGGGTTTTTCCTCTGGGGACTGATTGCAAAGTGTGTGTGTGTGTGTGTGTGTGTGTGTGTGTGTGTGTGTGTGTGTGTGTGTGTGTGTGTGTGTGTGTGTGTGTGTGTGTGTGTGTGTCAAAGGCATCTAGAGGGAGACAGAAAAGCAAGCAGGAATCCAGGAGAAAGCAAGAGGAGTGTTGTGATGATGGCCCTAACAGAGAGAGCTTCTGGGGCAGTGCTGGCTGGAAAAAGGTTTGGATTGTGAACAAAGAAAATGCCTCCTCTTTGATTCCTACTGCATTTGCAGAAATAGGACTTGATATACATTCTTTGTAAATATACAGGATTGCATCAGAGAAATAGCTGACTCTAATCAGTTTATCATCCTAATGGAAAAAACCCACATGACCCCAAATACATATTGACTAGCTGTTTGGGCAAAAGAAAGAGGTAAGTATCATAGCCAATGAAGTTAATCTGAGGTGTGATTATTGCTGGTTGTACTTATTAAAGTCTCTGGTACCATAAATTGAATACCTTGGGCTTTATAATTTGTTGTAGTTGCTGCTTCAACAGTTACAAACTCTGCCAGAAAGAAAGTAATATGATACTACTGATTAGGATTTTATTTCCTTTTTTGCTGTAGATGCCTTGTGCACATCGGCAGCGAGTATAATAGGCAAGGGGAGGCTTTGCCTCCCCTAGTGAAGCAGCCCCTGCCACCTGAGCTGTTGTGCTCCCTCTCTCCCTGCCTCTTCTCCTACCTGCTCTGTCCCTTGACAGCCAGTTGCTGCTGCCTGGTGAGTCTCCCTCCTTGCCTCTCCTCCACTCCACTCCACTCCACCCTCCGCCCCCTTTGGAGGTCCCCGCAGCTGCCGGTAGTGCCCCTCCTCCTCGCCCCCCATCTCTGCGGGGTTTGGTGTGTATGTGTGTGAGGATGCGAGCAGCAGGTGGGTGAGTGAGGGGGCCAGGGGAGAGGATCCTTCATCTCCGAGTAACTTTACACAAGTGAAAAAGCCTTCCAGAGACCTTGTAGCAGAGATCATTGAAACTGTTAAAGGGCCATTAAAGAGGTAATGAAGCCATTTAACAGGCATTTGCCAATGCCCAGGAAGCCTTTGGTCACATTCAACTGGCTTTTATATTGTAGGAAAATGTGTCATTGGGGTTAAAAACAGTTTCCAAATGACCCATCAGTTGTTCTCTGTATCCAGCAGAAGCATTTCTGACTAACCTCACTAAAGGAGGAGCTGACATAGCCAGTGAGTTTATTTCTTGATTTATTTCAGAGTACCAGCCGTGTTAGTCTGTATCCGCAAAAAGAACAGGAGTCCTTGTGGCACCTTAGAGACTAACAAATTTATTTGAGCATAAGCTTTCGTGGGCTACAGCCCACTTCTTCGGATGCATGGAATGGAACATATATTGAGGAGATATATATATACACATACAGAGAGCATGAAAAGGTGGGAGTTGTTTTCTCTTACTTAATTGGCCTCTCAGAGTTGGTAAGACAACTCCCACCTTTTCAGGGCCTGGGGCAGAGCAGGGGTGGAGTGTGGGTGGGAGCTGTGGGCAGAAGAGGTGGAACAAGGAGCTAGCCTTCCCCCACGGGAAGTTTCACCCACCGCCCATGCTTGTGCATCACTTGTTTATCTTCAGTCCCAAAGTGCCTTGAGGCTTTTTTTCCTCTGAAAAAGCCTAAATTCTAATTTTTGTGTTTTGTCTTGTTTTTTGCTCTAACCATAGTGGCTCACTTTTGGTGTTCTACTTCAATAGTTACTATTGAGTTAGGTATTGTGCGAATTATTTAATAAAAATACAGAAAGAGAGGCCCAGGTTTGCTGTAAGGGTTGCTAACCTGGGTTTGTAATGAAACTCAAAATCAGCCAAATTTCATCTAGTTATTGCAGGTTCACATACTCTACTCTCACTACCTTTTAAAATAAATTGCATTATCCTCTGAAAAATGCCATGTTTTCATTTAGTTTCTCCAGTAAGATTGAACAAATCAGTGCATCTGTGACTATCAATAGCACTTCCTCTCAGCCTGTTTAGAGCCAGACACACTAGAGATAAGAGCCAGTGAAACTGTTCACAAAATATGCAACGAATCAGTAGCACTGTTACCTACTTGTGTCTGCTCCATATGAATTGATTATTTCCTTTTGATCAATGATCTTGGATTGGCTTATCTATTCCTCAAGGAATCAATTCTGAACCACTTAAAGGAGGGGAAAGTGATCAGGAACAGTCAGCATGGATTCACCAAGGGCAAGTCATGCCTGACTAACCTAATTGCCTTCTATGATGAGATAACCGGCTCTGTGGATGAGGGGAAAGCAGTGGATGTGCTATTTCTGGACTTTAGCAAAGCTTTTGATACAGTCTCCCACAGTATTCTTGCCAGCAAGTTAAAGAAGTCTGGGCTGGATGAATGGACGGTAAGGTGGATAGAAAACTGGCTAGATGGTCGGGCTCAACGGGTATTGATCAATGGTTCCATGTCTATTTGGCAGCCGGTATCAAGTGGAGTGCCCCAAGGGTCGGTGCTGGGGCCGGTTTTGTTCAATATCTTCATTAACGATCTGGAGGTGTGTTAATGGTGTGGACTGCACCCTTAGCAAGTTTGCAGATGACACTAAACTGGGAGGAGTGGTTGATATGCTGGAGGGTAGGGATAGGATACAGAGGGACCTAGACAAATTAGAGGATTGGGCCAAAAGAAATATGATGAGGTTCAACAAGGACAAGTGCAGAGTCCTGCACTTAGGACGGAAGAATCCCATGCACTGCTACAGACTAGGGACCGAATGACTGGGCAGCAGTTCTGCAGAAAAGGACCTAGGGGTTACGGTGGATGAAAAGTTGAATATGAGTCAACAGTGTGCCCTTGTTGCCAAGAAGGCTAATGGTATTTTGGGTTGTATAAGTAGGGGCATTTCCAGCAGATTGAGGGATGTGATCATTCCCCTCTATTCAGCACTGGTGAGGCCTCATTTGGAGTACTGTGTCCAGTTTTGGGCCCCACACTACAAGAAGGATGTGGATAAATTGGAGAGAGTCCAGCGGAGGGCAACAAAAATGATTAGGGGGCTGGAGCACATGACTTACGAGGAGAGGCTGAGGGAACTGGGATTGTTTAGTCTGCAGAAGAGAAGAATGAGGGGGCATTTGATAACTGCTTTCAACTACCTGAAAGGGGGTTCCAAAGAGGATGGATCTAGACTGTTCTCAGTGGTAGAAGATGACAGAACAAGGAGTAATGGTCTCAAGTTGCAGAGCGGGAGGTTTAGGTTGGACATTAGGAAAAACTTTTTCACTAGTAGGGTGGTGAAGAACTGGAATGGGTTACCTAGGGAGGTGATGGAATCGCCTTCCTTAGAGGTTTTTAAGGTCAGGCTTGACAAAGCCCTGGCTGGGATGATTTAGTTGGGTTTGGTCCTGCTTTGAGCAGGGGGTTGGACTAGATGACCTCCTGAGGTCCCTTCCAACCCTGAGATTCTATGATTCTATGATTTGGTTAAACAGAGAGTTTTAGTGATATTTCCAGCCTGACTTTCCAGTATGGACTCCAAATAGCTTCTTGTAAATAATCAATGGTAATCTCGGAAAGGAACAATCCAGCTTTATTCCTACTTGACCTAAGCGATGTTTTTCACACCAGTGATTATCCTTCAACTTTATAAGATCAATGGGAAATTAAAAACATCTTAAGAGAAGAAAATAAGTGGAAAGGAGTGGGGAAGGTATATTGTGAGATGTGTCACTCAGATGTATCATCTTTAAATGCAGCACATAAATGTCGAGTGTGAATGCTCACTGTCTGCTTGCTTTTACTGTCAACACTGCTGAATTCATTAACCCTCCTGTCCTTGGTGATATTTATCACCCGCCCATGCCTATTCACTCCTCTCCCTAGTCAAGCCTTATTAAAATTGGTTTCATCCAGCGAAATTTAACTTAATGAGGAAAAAGCAGCTCCTGCATCTCTGCTTCATTTTAATAATTCATCAGTAAATGCCTGGTCTTGCTTACCCTTTCACCTCCCAGTCAGGAAACTTGGAGCTCTCCTTTGGTACCAAATTTCAAATCCCTCAGTGTGCTCTCATATGGTTGCATCAAATATTGCCTCATCAGCATTCAGCACCACAGAAGCAGCATCAGGGAGTGGGGAAAAATGGGATTAGGAAGAAAGACAAGAAAACAGTGAAAAGGGAAGGGGAATAGTTCTTTAGTTATGAGGTTGCCTCTCTCTTTCTTATGGGTCCTCTGCCTGGCCCACCCAAAGGAAGCTGTGAATATGGAGTGTTCTGTAGCAGGAATTTCTTGATTCCCCTCCCTGCCCTCCCCCCAGTAATTTTGAGTGCTCAGCTCAGTTTAGTGGTTTCTTTCTTTTCTAACAAGATTCTGCCATTTGGGCAATAGGGTAGTTCTCTCTAACCACCTAGAAATACCGTCATCAATGTGTGCATATCGAATAATAGAAATGTAGGGCTGGAAAGGACTTCAAGAGTTCATGTAGTCTAGCCCCTTCTGCTGAGGTAGGATCAAATATGCCTAGACAATCCCTGACAGGATTCCACAACCTCCCTTGGAAGCCTATTTCAGAGCTTAACTACCCTTATAGTTACACATTTTTTCCTAATACCTAACCTAAATCTCCCTTGCTACAGATGAAGCCTATTACTTCTTGTCCTACTTTTAGTGAACATGGAGAACAATTGATCACCATCCTCGTTATAACAGCCCTTAACCTGAAAAGTCTTCAAATATGTTATCTTTTCTCATGACTAAACATGTCCAGATTTTGGAACCTTTCTCCATAGGTCAGGTTTTCTAAACCTTTTATCATTGTTGTTGCTCTTCTTTGGACTCTCTCCAATTTGTCAACAACTTTCTTAAAGTGTCCAGAACTGGACACAATACTCCAGGAGAGGCCTCACCAGTGCCGAGTAGAGTGGCACAATTAGCTCTTGTTTCTTACATACAGCTCTCTTGTCAAGCTACCCCAGAATATTAGTCTTTTTTGTAACACCATCACATTGTTGAATCATATTGAATTTATCTATTACAACACCCAGATCTTTTTTAGAAGTGCTAACACTAGCCAGTTAGTCCCTGTTGTGTAGGTATGCATTTGATTTTTCCATTCCTAAGCACAGTGCTTTGCTCTTGTCTTCACTTAATTTCATTTTTTTTAAATTTCAGACCAATTTTTCAGTTTGTCAAGAGCCTTTTGAATCCTAATCCTATCCTCCAAAGCACTAGCAACCCCTCCCAGCATGGTTATTATTTGTCTTCACTGCCCCACAACTCTGCACGTGAAAGAACCTCTGGAAGACAAAGGACTTGGAATGGGGCAGGGGAACCCAAGCTGCACAGCAAATGCAGCCTGTGCCTCAATAATCTGCAAACCTGCTGTATCATCAGTCAGGGTGAGATATTGCTAATTCAAATCCTACTTAGTATATTAGGCTGAGTTTGTGTTTTTATTTGCTGGCTTTGATCTGTTTGCTATCACTTATAATCACTTAAAATCTATCTTTCTGTAGTTAATAAACTTGTTTTATGTTTTATATTAACCAGTGTGTTTTTGAGTGAAGTGTTTGGGAAAATTTCAGCTTGGTTAACACAGGCTTGTTGCATATCTTCCCCACATTGAGGGGGAAGTGAACTAATTTAAGAAGTTTGCACCGTACATACTCCTGTGCACTGCAAAATGATCTAATTCTGGGTTTATACTCCAGTAAGGGTGCCAGGCTCAGGAGCTGGGAAATTTGCTGGTGCCTCCTGTTTGTCCATGAGTGGCTTAGGTAAAGCACTCAGGTAACTCAGTTGGGTGTGTGGTTCCACCTACTGTTGTGTTGGGTGATAACAGGGCCTGGAAAAGCTGGCTGGTATCATCAACAGAGCAGTGTGAGAGAGGCCAACCCACCTGAATTGTTAGGGGGCACAGCAGTTCCAATGGCTCCAAGAGTCCACCCTTGGGGTATAACCCATCACAGGGTGGTCTTACTGTTATTATTTGTATTACCATAGCACCTGGTAGCCGTAGGACCCCATTGTGCTAGGCACTGTACAAGCTAAATGTACAATCTTTTACGTAAGGCACTGGCCTAGGACTCAATGTGTATTCAATTCACAAACCTGCATGACCTTGGGCAAGTCACTTAATTTCTCTGTGCCTCAGTTTCCCAACTGTAAGTGGGGATAATGCATCTTTTTTCCTACTCTTTGCCTGTGTAGTCTATATGCTCTTTGTGGCAGGGACTGCCTCTTACTATGTGTTTGTACATAGCACTGTAGGACCTCTAAGTACTAACATAACAATAACATTGTGACAAAAGAAAGGCTTTTATTACATTAAAATTAAGCACTCTCATCCTTTTGAGGCTTTGTCTGAACAGTGTAGACATGCCAACAAATCCTTTCAACACAAATGGAGCATAGAGTCTTAGACATTTTCCAGGTCAGTCTGGGAGATGTGAGGCTGCTACTCAAATAAATTAAATCAATAAATATCAGAGATGGATAGGTGGGGGGGTGCATTTGGAAGGGTCTTCCTTTTGAGCCAAGCAATATACTCCTTTCTCTTTCATCACCTCCAGTTTATCAGGGCATGTCTACACTACAGCCCTAAGTCAACTTACGTTAGGTCGACTTACAGCCACCACTGTAATTACTGTGGTGGCTGATGTTCACACTACCCTCCTGTTGGTGGTTCATGTCCTCACCAGGAGCACTTCCACTGACTGAAGAGGGGCAATGTGATGGCTGAGAGCCAGGAACCCCTGCTGGGAGCCCAGCTGTCCCCCGGGCTTCTCACCTCCCATCCAGGAGCTGGGGGGCGTCTTGGTTCCCTGAGTCGGGAGTTTCTGGGCAGCAGCCTAGTTGGGAAGGAGTGCTGGGGGCATGGAGCCATGAAATTGACAAGACAGCCAACAGCCAATGTAAGTAATACAGTGCCTACACCAGGGGTCGGCAAACTACAGCACGCATGTCAAACATGGCACGCAATCCGATTTTGAGTGGCACACTGCTGCCTGCCGTGGTCCCGCCCCCCAACCCCACTCAGCCCCCCCACCCACTGCTCTCCCCTGCGGGGGCAAGAGGCAGAAGCTTCATCCTGTGGCAGCCAAGCTTCCCCCTCCCCCGCTTCTTCCCCCAGCGTGGTGCTTTCCTGCCCCTCCTCCTCTCCTTCCCTGCACCCATCAGCTGATGGCCCTTGCGATGGGGAGGGGGAAGACTGGCAGCGTGCTCGCTGCTCTGTAGAGGAGGCAGAGAGAGGTAGGGACGGAGCCTTGGCGAAGGGGGTGGAACAGGGCATATCCCTTCCGGCCCCCTGCCACGAGCTGCTCAGGGCAGGGGTCTGGGAGCACCCCCCAAGATCCAAGCACCCCAGCCCTCTGCCCTGACCCCTGAACCTCCCCACACACCCCCAGCCCTCTGCCCTGCACCCCTGACCCCCCCAGGTCTGGGGTCCTGGCCGCAGGCACCACTCAGCCCGCTGCTGGCCTAGGTGAACAGAACCCCAGGCTGGCAGTGAGCTGAGCAGGCTGGCGGCGTAAGATCAGCATTTTAATTTAATTTTAAATGATGCTTCTTAAACATTTTGAAAACCTTGTTTACTTTACATACAAAATAGTTTAGTTATATAATATAGACTTATAGAAAGAGACCTTCTAAAAATGTTAAAATGTATTACCGGCATGCGAAACCTTAAATTAGAGTGAATAAATGAAGACTCGGCACACCGCTTCTGAAAGGTTGCGGACCCCTGGTCCACACAGACACTGCATCGCCCTAATGACACCGACGTAAGTGCTACACCTCTCGTGGAAGTGGAGTTATTATGTCAGTGTAGTGGGGCACTTACATTGGCAGGACAAGGCTGTAATGTAGACAGTGACGTAATTAGGGAGACGTAAGCTGCATTGACCTAACTGTGTAGAGTAGACCAGGCCTCAGTCTCCAATTCTGACTACTCCTGTTAAGGTTCTGGATGTTCAGGGAACTCAAACTCATCACCATTACTCACAATACAAGGCTTTGCTTTATAGGATGATTTAGCCCTATTGGAGAGCTGGCCCCTGCTGCAAAACTTGGACCTAGATCTAGACCTGGCCCTGCTATTTCCGAATTCCTTGTAGACAGCACCATGTTTATATTATCTGGAGGAGGGCCCTAGAGTGAAGATGCCAGTATCAGTCATGAACTCTGATGTAATCCCCTTCAGCTACCAGTTTGGCTCTCTGAGCTGAGGGGTGAAAACATTATCTAAAGTTTTACCTGGAAAAGTGATCCACTCTCACCCAAGTGGACAGGACATATGGGTTTAATGTACATGGAAAACAAGGAAAGCCTTACAAAAATCAAAGCTGTTCAATGAGATGCAGGAGAGCTTAAAACTGTGTACCATAAATGATTTACCAAGTTAATGGGACAAATTTAAATCAGTGTAACTGCCGGGGTGTAGCTGAAAGCCTCATTTGGCCAAATATTTAAAATTATATAAAATTGACAAACACTGTAAAATTCTCCTACACACAATACTTCAAACACAGCACATAATGAGATCTAAATCCCCACAACTTGTGCGGCGGGCTGGGAGGGAGAGACACTAACCTAGCATTTTCATCCTTATGTTGGACCACTTTCCCAACAAGTCTTACATCCTGCATTCAGCGATGGTCAGAACCTTATGCTTCAGAGGAAGGGGAACAATCACTAATCCAGTGGTCAGTTTTGTAGCTAGGTGAAAGAAATTGCTTCCTGACCCCTAATACTCCTAATCTTATATCCTGAAGCATGGCATTTGATTACTCTTATTTTAGCATACTTAACTACAAATGCTGTTGGCTATTAAAATGATCCTGCCCTTTTGAAAATATAAGTACCGTGTTTGGCAATGACTTCCCCCACTAGTGATAGAACACTAGGCTAAACACATGCTGGCTGACTGAGGTTATATTGCCTTTTATTTCTTCTAACTGTACAGGCCATTAATTTAAATTGATTTTGTGGCAGGTAGGGGAAGATAAGTAGGAGGACAGAAATAAATCCATAATATAAATATTTAGCAGCAGTCTTAAAATTGTATTTGTGTGAACATTTCTATAATGTGGTGCCTTGATTCACAATTTCCGATGGAAATAATTGGAAACTAGAAGTGAGGATAACAGGTGTGAGTGGGATGGATGCATGGTCCCTTAGAGGGACAATGGAGAGATGCATATGTTCCCGAATTATGCTAGATGGTATCATTACACTGGACATTGAGCTGTCACACAGGAAGAATATAGTTTTCCATTTGTCTGGGATGGCCAACTACAGAAGAAAGCCTCTGTCTAACGTGCAACTAGGAGAATGCTGAAAATGGCAGTGGAATGACAGAGAGAGCGGATAAATAGTTGCTGGCATTTGATCAGTTTGTCAGCTGCCTTCTCCACATACATAATGGTGAAAAGTGTAATGCTGTTTTTAAAGGGAATACTCCATTTTATTTGAAGGACTTTGGTTTCCCACAAAAATCTCAAAAAAAGTCTCCACATTTTATTCTTGTCATGTTTGTTTGTTTGTTTGTGTAACCTGCAAGGAGCTTACCAAGTTTTCTGGAGGTCTGTGTGCTGGTAACTCAGGGAGGGGCACGCTGTCCCTAGTAGGGAGGCGCAGTCAGGGGCAGACTCAGAGTCTGCTCAACAACCAATAGGGAGTGAGATGCCTTTCCCAGGTCCCTCAGGAGAGGGGAGATGTCATCTTGAAGCAGTTTGGAGTGAGCCAGGGAAAGAGCAGGACTGGCTGTGGGGGAGGAGAGGACTGGTGAGTCCTAGGCCTGCATGCAGGGTTCCCTGTGGGAACTGGCCTCTGGGGACCTGAAAGCAAGATCCCTCAGCTTGGCCCTTTCCATCTCCAAGAAGACAGTTTGTAGAGTTTTGCTGGGAAAACTTTCCCCAGCCAGGCTGAGTTAGCCCTTCAGCTCCCTAGGTGAGATCAGTCACCCCATGGCTAGCTCTGGTCTGACTGCTAGTCCAGGGCTGCTGCCTGCTCTGAGTGTGTCTGAGCGCTGCGGTGGGAGACTAAAGTTTGAATTTTTAGTATAGTTTTGTAACCTGCACCTTGAGCCCTGAACCACTTTGTGGTGAGGGGAAATCCTGGGACTAGCAGCAGCCTGACTCCTGCCAGCTGTGATCACTGCAGTCGCTCTGCAGTGGCTGACGAGTCGAGCCATCTCTGAACCCAAGGATCATTCACGGAATTGTGAGTTCACCATCTTTTAGTTAGAGAGGGAAATTTATTTGGGGGACCCATTACTCCCTAAACTGTGTCCTTCAGCCAAGGGGCAAGGGTTTGGGAATTTTATTACCTGCCTCACATTAAATCTGAGTAGGGATTTACCACCTTAACCCACTTGAGAGTCCTTTGGGCTTCTGAACCCAGTTAGCCACATTGCTAACCACTGCACAGAAAATCACAGGTCATCAAGTACCCCAACAAAGTACGTGTACTAACGGGACACTAATTTTACATTTGCTATGTCAGATCACGTGACTGGGGGAATTCATGGGTATTATTAGCATGGGCACCAGTGACCCACAAGCGTTTTACACTATGATGTTATATTTATCACCTATTTAATATAATTACTGTGTTAAATATACTATATGTTTGTTATTTCTTGAGAGTCTCCAACTATCTGGCAAGTAAGTGGGGGTTATCCTGTGGTTAGAATTTTCCTCCCAAGCTGCCCTGGTGACTCTGCCAGGAAGGAGCATGGGGGATGGAGGCCCCACCAATAAATTCGTATGGGAAAAAAATAAAGCAGTTACACCCTGCTGAGTGGGTGGCAGGATTCAGAAGAGCCCAGGTCTGTCCATCAAAACCTGTAAGCAGATTGGCATTAAGGGAAGTAACCAGGTGGAGAGGGGATGCTACATTTGTTTTTCTTTTGACTCTGCAAATTCACAAAACCTCAGCTTAATTTCAATACATTCTGATTTGAATACTACATGTATTGCCAAAAATATTAGATGAATGTATGCCTAAATCAGTGGAGGATTGCCTTTGAATTACCTGCAGGTGCTGTAGCTCTAATTCTGGCATGTTTCAAAATTAAGAATCAATTTAGATTTCAGCACCTAGGATGATTGTCTTGCTCTTTTATGAAGTGATGTGTACACCCTCCGCATGGGGCTATAATAATTATAATGCAGCAAAACATGGTGAGATGAAAAGTGGCTACAGCAAAAATTGTGTTGCTTATCAGAGGGAGAGAGAGGGAGGATTGCACCTGCCTGAAGGTTCATTGAAGTGCTAAAATATTCAGTGGATAATTGAACATGGCAAGTGGGAGATGTCAATACAGCGAGAGGCCATGGTAGTATCTGTTGCTTTTTTTCCCCTTTCATATTATGTGCAATTCCATTTGGGATTCTGAGCTCTATAGACTGTAGGAAATTTGTAACTAACTCACCCTTCATCATTTGATGTAGTATTTGCAGCACATTAGTGCTGGCAGGCCCTAAACAGCTCACAGTTCCATTGTGCAAGCGGAACAACACCCGTGGGTGGGTTATTATCAGCAGGAATTGAGCCCAGGCCATCTGGATTTAAAGGTGTGAGACTCTACTTTTTGAGCTACAAGTTAACTTGAAGGTAGTAGCAGACTCAAACCTTTAGCAGAGAGACTCAAAAAGCCATGCTGTGCAAAGTACGGGCCAGATCCTCAAAAGTATTTAGGTACCTAAGTCCACTTCTTAGGCAACACTATCATTTTCAACATTGCTGTTCAGCTGACACCTAACCCCACAGGTTTCTAAATTCTCTAGGAACTTAAATTTCTACTGGTCAGCACTTACAAAGCCAATTAAGCCGTGATGCCACTCCGCAGCTTGGGGCCCTAGTTCATGCCAAAGCCCTGGAGGCCCTGAAGCTGGACTCTCCATGCCTATCTTACCAGCAGGGCCCAATCCTGTAGGCTTGCTCTGAGCATGCCTAAAACTTGACACCTTGATAGAAGGAGGGCTAGAGGCAGGCCACTGCTTTTTTGGGGAGGGTGGCAGCATAGTACCTGCACAAAAGGCAGCTGGGGAGCCAGGGAAATGTAGGGAATGTGTGAGCGGTATTGAGCATGAGCAGGAAACTAAAAGAAAAAGATTGTTTGTTTCAGCTGTTAGGGCATGCACTACCTAAGCAGCTGACCTAGCTTAGGTAGCTAATTCCATCACAGGGTTCATGGCTGAAAATCCTGAGCAGAAGTAGATACTTGTCTCTGGCCTGTCTGCCAGGTAACCAGGTCAGCCACTTAAGCTCCTTTGCTTGGTATTTCACTCTGCCTAGTGTAGGTGGCTCCCCACTCAGCTTTCTGGCTTTTGAGGATCTTGCCTTTAGGCACCTAACTCTCCTTAAGCAGAGTACGGGGAGCCCGGCTGTGATGTTACCTGATTAAAATAAGACCATGTAGATCATTGTTGCAACCACTGTTATATTTGCAACAAATCTTGCACAAAGGTTGTCAAGTGAGGTGTCTATGAAAAGGTTATGATTTGCTGGTTATGATTATGCTATCTGTATGCATGTATCATTTTATAGTCAGGAGCAGAGGAATGAGAAATATAATAAGGGGGCTGATCAGAGATGATGAACAGTCACAAAAAAGAATCTGGCACATCAAAAAGGCAGGCTAAAAACAGGGACAAGTTTTTTTAAAGCTTGTACACAAATGCCAGAAGTCTAAATAAATAGATGGGTGAACTAGAGTGCTGCAGAGGAAGATAGGATATTAATAGCAAACAAAGAATAAAAGACCTATAGAGAGTATAGAAGATACAACAGTTTTGCATGAGAATACTTCTTCAGAATCAAGAACTCTTCAGATGCAAAGAAGAGAAGAAGTGGAAACCCACGAAAGCACTGCAATCAAAACTGTTGTTAGTGCATATAAAATAGGACATTGCAGGATTCTTTTGCTCCAGACTTTCCAGCTACCTCCTAATGATCTGATAATTGATATAAAATACAGAAACCTGATATAACAGGCATCACAGCAATCAATCATTCCAGGACAATCCGATATATCGAATATATCGAACAGACAGAGCAGGGAGGCAGGGGAGGAGAGTGTAAATTCATAGAAAAAAGAAAAATTAAAAAATTCATGAAATGAAAAGCGAATTACCATAGGATAGAGTCTTCCTGCTCTAGTAAAAATGCTCTAGTAAAATATTATAGTAATGATGACCAGGATACCAGACATTAGGATGATGAAAATAGTGATGATGATAATAAGGAAAATTAAAAAAGAGAGGAAATAAAAAAATGGGGAACCAATTATCCCATCAATTACTGGAATATTTCACTTCAGGACATTCACTTCAGGACGAAATGCAGAGATAAAATTTCTCGACTGTTTCATGGAAAGCTTGAACCCATGGAGAGGGGAAAGTGGAACACAAGGGGGCGAGGAGGAGTGTGATTTAATCCTGAGTGAGGTAGGTATAGCAGGACGGAAACTATAGCAGGACCGAATGGAAATAGAATACATAATACAATAGCAAAGAACATCCCAACTGCCCAACACTGTGGCCCAACTGCCCAACACTGTGGCCTTTAATTCAAAAAAAGGGGGAAAAGTTAAAAGTTAGAAGGTACATTGACTAAAGTGAAAAAAGTTAAAGTGACTGTGGCAAAACTGGAGACCCTGCAAGCAATTAAAAGAGGCCCAACTTCAATGTATACCCCAAATTAAGAAAAAAAAGAAAAAAAAAAAAAAGAAGAAAAAAAAAGAACACCAAAAGAAGTGAACCAAGAAAAAGAGTGAAAGAAAAAAGTAGAAGTTAAAAAAAGTGATAGAAAAAATAAGTGTGGCAACAAGGAAAAGAAGCAAGGCAAGCAAAGAATAAGAGAAGCCAAAGAGGAAAGTAAGAGAGAGCTGTAAAAGACAAAAGTAATAAAAACTCCAAAGGTAATAAAAAAAACCAGAAGCTCATAAAAAAGTGAGGAAGCCTGCTGAATGAAAAAAAATGAGAAACGGAAAAATACAAAAATGCATTGAAAAGATGAGAATGAGAAATTTGATGGATTAACTCGGTTGAGGATGTTGAGGATGTTAGGATTTGGAACCAGAGCTGGAGATTTGTAGGTGACAAGGTTTCAAACCTGAGAGAGAGTGAAGGAAAGAGAAATCTGAGGAACTGTCACAGATTGAAAATTAACTGATAAACTCAAACCAGACAAGTCATTGCCTGGACCACTGAAGAGAACAAGAACAAAATGGAAACTTTATGAACTATTAACAACTAAAAACCGTTTACTGTGCTTTAACCTGTTGATTAAAATAAATCTACAATTATGAAACGCTAATCTGAACGCCAATATTTTAAAAGGGGCTAAGAGTGACTAACGTCCGTACAGACCCAAATTAGTTGAAACAAGCAAAAGAATAAAATTGTCAATTACATAAAAAAACATAAACTGAAACATAAAAAACATAAAAACATAAAAGGGTCAAAATCTTCTGTTCTTGTCTGGAAATATCTCTTGAAGGGAGACAAAGGATTACAACATGTGGACAAGGGAAACATGTGGACAAGGGGGATCCGTGAGCATAGACAAGGTCCTTTACAGAAAGCCTTTGACAAAGTCCCTCAAATCAGGGGTACTTAAATTGAAGGTCCATGGAATTAAGGAAAAGGTCCTTTCAGGGAGGGGGAAAGGTTAAAGGAAATGGAAATAAACAGGGAGGAGGAGTAAAGGGTAGTAATTCCCCAAAGGTGGTCCAAAGGTATGTCAGTCCTAGGACCAACAGTTTTCATCTATTCATGTCTAGAGAAAGGGGTAAAAAGGAGGTGGCAATGCAGAGTATGCAATACTAAACTAAGAAAAAAAGAGATGAACTAGAAAAGAGAAGAAAGACAAAAACAAGAGTGATAAAACCAAAATTGGGCAACAAATGGCAAATGAAATTTAATGTGGATAAATGTAAAATTTAATGAATTAAAAAAAAATAAAAAAAAAAATACAATAAACATGATGGGGGCTAACATGGTGGGGGCTAATAAAAGAGAAAGGAGTTAAAAAAAGATCTTGGAGTTATAGTGGATAGTTCTCTGAAGATGTCAAAGTGTGAAAAGAAGGAAACAAAAAAGCAACAATTATTTTTGTATTTGAAGTTATGAGTATTGGCTCTATACCTGTATTTCAAATGTTTGCTCCTGAGGTAACACCCACTAGGTAGTTAGCCTGCACATCTTGAAGGGACTAGCCAAATTAAGTGGCTCATCAAGGAACACTTAACTGACAATGGACTATGGGAGACGCCTATCTATACTGATAGATAGATACTGATATACTGATCACTTGCATCCGACAAAGTGGGCATTCACCCACGAAAGCTCATGCTGCAAAACATCTGTTAGTTTATAAGGTGCCACAGGATTCTTTGCTGCTTTTATCTATACTGAATAGACTGTCCTGCAAATGTACTGTCTGGGGTATAGGTAATGGCTTCCTGCAATGGCTAGGCAAAATGTATGGACATGTTACGTGTCCATGTGACTCCAACCACTATCTTGTTGTTATAATTTTCCACAATAAGACCAATGGGATTCCCTCCACATGGCAGAAGATAGAAAAGGCCCTGGAAACTCCTCCATTTTGCTTCTTTCCTGCTCAAACCTCCGGAATATGGATTTATACTAATGGGAGCATTCTAACCAATGGACTGAGAACCTTCTAATGATTTGGAAGCAGCCAGAGACTTGACTTAAGCCAGCAGTTTATTCCATCACTGCTACAAGCCTGAACTAAGAACTTTTCAATTAGTGTATGTATTTGATTCATTTAATCAATTTTAACTCTCACCTTTCTTTCTTTTTATAAATAAACCTTTAGATTTTAGATACTAAAGGATTGGCATCAGCATGATTTTGGGGCAAAATCTAAGTTTTATATATTGACTTGGTGAAGTGGCTGGTCCTTTGGGATCAGAAGAGCCTTGTATTTGAAGAGATTGGTTTTAAAGAACTACTCATCTCTAAGTCTAGTGTTTTCGGTGGTGATACAAGGACTGGAATGTCTAAGGAAACTACTTTAGTGACTTCTTGTTAGCTAGTGTGGTGAAACAGAAGTTTACTTTTGTTGCTGGTTTGGTATATCCCATGGGGGATTAGCCACCAGTCTTGGGGTGTATCTGTCCTATTTCTCAGCAGTTTGTCCTGAATTTGGCATTCTCAGCTGTGACCCACAGAGGCACGGTTACACTGGCCATCTGGTTTGGGGCTGAGTATTCCATGGGGCCGCTGTGCGCCTAGGAATTAGGAGCTGCAGTGCTGAGCAGAGGAACACCTAAATATCTTTTAGGATCCAGGCCTGTGTACTGTACAGAAGGTAGATCTGACCCAAAAATCGTCAAATCTTAGTTAAAGTCCAGACACTACAGCTGGGTGAAACAAATGAGAAGGAGTAAGGAATGCAGCAATGCAAGTATGTTTTTTCATATATTATGTGCACACATCATAGGTGTAATAATAGATCTGTAACAGTTGTCTCAGCCAAAGGAAAATCTTTGCATAATGACAGGTGAGATCACTTAACTGATCCTCAATTCTGCTACAGCATGTGTTGTTCTGGGAGGGAGGGAGAGAGAAAAGAATGTCAGGTTTGTTGGTGCATGATGCAGTATGTCTAAAAGGAAAGCTGCTCACACGGTTGGATCTGCTTTCTCCCAACATGTTGACTATTTAGCTGATTTGATTGCTTGAGTTGTTTACAGCTGTCACGGTCCTTTGTTTGTGTGTTTTTGTGGGGACATCTGTCTTTAGTGTGCATCTTGTTTCAGGTTTCAAGAGTGTTTTTGTGCTGGTTACCCATGAGATTATGGTAAAGAGAGCATTGATAGCAGCAGTAAGAGCTCCATCTCTTGGCCAATGGAAGACAGTGTAAACCAAGTGGTTTTTGAAGTCATGAGGATATCCAGTTTGCTGATTAAAATTATAAAGGAAATGGCCAGAAAAGGATGTTAATTCAAGTGGTGACAATGGATACTAATGGGGGGAGAAAATATGCCATTATTTTTGTTGAGAAAGAAAAGAAAACAATTGATAGCAAACAATGAGGGACAGTAAACTAGTGACCTTACAGGATGAATAGAAGTGAAAATTGAGGAAATTTTATTTTGTATGGAGCAAAGAAGGTGGAGAGAGAAAATACACAAGCAATGTGCAAATAGCTGCCAAAGGTTATCTACTCAGAAATATATTGATATGGGATTTCATCAGCCAGTGGCTTAGACTGTTCAGTTACAGGGAGTTATGGACCAAAACTAAGAATGCCTGATGCATTTCTCTTGCAGGAAAGGGGCAGAGCTTTGCTTGGAGTTACAGGCTTGGAGTGAAATCCTGGCCCTAGTGAAGTCAATGGGAATTTTGCCATGGATTTCAGTAAGGCTGGGATTTTACCCTTGAAGATTAGTTGTTCTATCTGTAACTTGTCATTATTGATAGGGCTGTGTAGATGCTTGGTTGAAAGGACACTGTTATTCAGCCACTGTGCTCTTTCAATTGTCTGATTAAAAGGTCCAGGTTCTGCACGGTGACTAAATGGTCCATTGCATTCTGAGACCATCTGCTTCAGATTGCTAAAGGGCCAGTGAAGTGGCAGCTGCTAGAGATGTCAAATTACTTCTGGGTTCTGAAGCCTTTGACCTCAAGCCTCTCATCAGACTAAGGGATTGTACTAATAGCCTACTTATGTGCTTCCTGTGCAGTCTTTTGCTGTCATTTAGATTGTAAACTCCTCAGGATGGGGCTGTCTATTATACATTTATGTAGCCCCTGGCACAATGGAGTCCTGATAGTGATGATGGCCCTTGGGCACCATGGTGATCATAATAATTTTTTACTGAGTCATCCTGCTTCTCTTCTGGTGACTTTAGTTGCCTTTAAAGGTTTGGAAAAGACCAAGGACCAGATTCTGATCTCATTTGCACTAGGGTAAATCTGATTTCAATGGGAATGAGAATGCACAATCGGTACTCAGAACCTCACATGATCACAGCCTAGATCCAGAGTATCTCCATTTACCTCAGTGACACCACTCTGAATTTACTCCAGTGAGTGAGATGATAATCTGCACCCTGGTACTGGAAAAGAACTGTATCCGTGGCATTATGCAGCTCAGGATTTCACTTCCTAAAAAATATAATTACTTTAATTTTTCACTTTTTTAATTCCATGTGGTTTGCTAATAGCAGTAAGGACCTGCAGCCCACATCACACATTTCCTGATAATCAATGACAAGCTGGAAGTACTTATGACTAAGGGCATGTCTTCACTAGCTACATGTTAGCGCTGCTGTGGCAGCGCTTTAACATGCTGTTGTATACTAGCGACGCCAGCACTGGGAAAGAGTTCTAAAAAACCCACCCCCATGAGGGGAGTATCTACCAGCGCTGGTGCACTGTCTACACTGCCACTTTACAGCACTGAAACTTGCATCGCTCGGAGGGAGGAGTGTTTTTCACACCTCTGAGCAAGAAATTTTTGGTGTTGTAAAGTGCCATTGTAAACAAGGCCTAAGTCATCTCCTCTAACTGATCATTAATTGGCTAGAATGTCTGACCTAGAGGACATTAATGCTTAAACCAAAGAATGTAAAAAGTTATTTTTTTAATTGAGAGAAACAATTCTATTGCTTCAGTACAGTAACTAGCAAGCACCTCTATTTTCATGCATCGTAACTGTGTATTCAAAGAAACTAAGACCAAGAATAAAAATGAAGAGTAAAATATTCAGAAGAAAAATCTTTATTTAGAATTGGCTATGTATATTTAAGGTTCTTTCTACAGTTATATGCAGTCTGGGTTTTTTAAATAGCTTCAATTTAATTTCATTGAGTAAATTCTGATTGAAACAGATTATTTCATTCTAGGTTTTTATACCATCCGCATCACCATAGTATGAATGTCTTCCAGCAGTGCATTAAGCAACATGATTAACATCTGTCACATGTAGATCAGTCTCTCCCATCCTTATGGTCCTTAGTTTCTGTGGGAGCTCATTCCACAGTCTTGGACCAGCCCCTGGGAAAGTTCTGTCTCCTGCACAGATGAGCTGTATCCTTATGGGAGAAAGTTCTTTTGTGCTTGAGGAGCATGTTTATTGATCACAGTTGTCTTCCTAGAGCTTTAATCAATCTTTTAGATACCCTGGACCCAGGCCATTGTGTGCTTTGAGGGTAAGGACTGAGACTTTGAACTTGATTTGAAATTCAGTGTAGAATGTGGAGGACAGGTGTGATCTGCTCCTGGTAGCTTATGGTGCAAAATTCTGCACTAGTTGGAGTTTCCAAAAGCTCATGGCTTCCTGCCCAGTATGTAATAATGAGGTGACAGTTTAACATAAGAAAAACTAGCCCCACTGCAGCCTTAGCTCTTTGTGAAATATCACTTGGTATTAAAGCAGCTGAAGGTGCCTTTCCCGGAATGAAAAGGCATCTTTCTTCTGCTTGGAATGAAATGAAAGTTTTTCAACCCCATGCCCCGGCCTTTGTCCTGAAGCACATCTTGTTCACTGTGGATTGGGTCATGCTATTATCATAACCCCAGCCCAAATGTACTACTCATGTCCGTCCCTCTCTCTCTCTGTGTATACACACACATAAGCTGCTTTAGTGCTGTGAGAGGTGCTGAGTGCAGGAGTGTGAAAGCCCACATACCCATTTAAAGTGTTTGCTAAAAGTGGAAACATTTGCTTTTGCAGCCTGTTGCTCCTCATCTTCTTTGAGTGAAAACAATTTGCATGAGGGCAGTGGTGGGGTGATTGCGTGAGACTGAACAAACAAATGGAGGCATACGGCAGAATAAATTCTGGAAAGAGGAAGGGAGCTGAGCTCTCTGCAACTCATTGTTCCATCCTCCTGGGCCAGCACTCTTTCCCGGGGGCAGGGAGAACAGAAGAGACATGACGTATGGATAGTGTTACAGTCCAGAGGGCATGCTGTGCTGTGTTTCTCCTGCTCTGGCCTGGTCTACATTACAAAGTAAAATTGACGTACCAGTAAGTTGCCTTTTTGTGTATATGTCTATACACAAATCTGTCTCCGGTTGACATGAGCGCCCCATTACAGTGATGTTGTAAAACCACCTTCCTGAGCAGTGTGGAGCCATGGTCAAGCTACTGAGGTTGACACAGTACAAGTGTAGACACTGTAACCTATGTCAAATTTTACAGTCCTCCAGCAGCTGTCCCACAAGGCCTCCATTCCCTGCCTGGGTGTCACAGAGACATGCAGCCATCTCACCACCACCACCCTTAAAGTGCCCTGTTTCTGAAATGTCCAACACTGTGCCAGCTCCACACACTAGATGTGCTGCTCCCTGGAGTAGATATGAAAGTATGGGATCTGCTGGGCTTGTGGGGAGAAGAGGCTGTGCAGGCACAGTTACAGAGCGGCCACAGACACATGGCCATCTATGAACAGATTGCACAGGGATGCAGGCAAAGGTGTATACCAGGTAGCAGCAGCAGTGCTGCATGAAAACGAAAGAACATCACCAGGGATACCACAAGGCCAGGGAGGCCAACAGTAGAACTGGTGGTGCCCTACAGAAATGCCATTTTTAACAAGCTAGATAGGCCAGGGATGTCCCTTTTATCCTCCTGAGAAATCTTGATCAAAGGATTCTAATGATGGCTAGCTTATTTCTTCCTCTGTGGTAGGAGATTTTCCCACGCCACTTCCCGATGAGTTTGATTGGCATCATTGCAGTAAAAAGGCTAGCAGCATGCAGGCCCGGGTGGCTTTGGGACGCTGTAGCAGTTGTTCTCTCTGCCTTTGTAATCCTCTACATGAGAAATCTGCTAAAATCACCACTGCCTGTGGAAGATAGTGACAATATTCAGTGCCATTGCCCTATACCCCTACTCATGGAACAGAGACCAAAATGTTATCGCTTCATGCAACAGAAAATCCTTCCCCTTGGCCCAGTGGGTCATACTCACTGTGCCTGGTGCTGGAGAGTGGACCTGTGCCATGGCACTCCGCACCTGAAGTGTTAGGTGTTTATGGGAGTAAGGGAAGGCAGCTTTGAAACTTATCACTTCTTTTCCCTTGTGCCTGTAAACGAACCTGTACATCTGTCTTTTTATCAACAGCTTCTGGAGTGGCAGCCATGCAGGGTGCCCCCTCCACACACATAGAACATCTGACCCTGATGAGGAGGAGAAGGAAGGACTATATGGAGGACATGTACTGCAAGATCCTGCAAGCCAGCGCTGCATCAGACCATGAAGAAAGGGCTTGCAGGACCAATATGATTCACAGCATGGAAAAGGAAAGAGAAGACAGGAGCAAGACCTAGGCATCCGCCCTCACTCCTCTCTTCTGCAGATTAAATAAGCCCAGTTCTCTCAGCCTCTCCTCATAAGTCATGTACCCCAGCCCCCTAATCATTTTCATTGCCCTCTGCTGGACCCTGTCCAATTTGTCCACATCCTTTCTGTAGTGGGGGGGCCCAAAACTAGACGCAATACTCCAAATATGGCCTCACCAGTGCTGAATAGAGGGGAATCATCCCGTCCCTCGATCTGCTGGCAATGCTCCTATTAATGCAGCCCAATATACCGTTAGCCTTCTTGGCAACAAGTGCACACTGCTGACTCATATTCAGCTTCTCATACACTGTAATCCCCAGGTCCTTTTCTGCAGAATTGCTGCTTAGCCAGTCGATCCCCAGTATTGTGTCTAGTTTTGGGCCCCCCCACTACAGAAAGGATGTGGACAAATTGTGGGGAGGGATAGCTCAGTGTTTGAGCATTGGCCTGCTTAACCCAGGGTTGTGAGTTCAGCCCTTAAGGGGGCCACCTAGGGCAAAATCAGTGCTTTGTCCTGCCAGTGAAGGCAGGGGGCTAGACTCAATGTCCCTTCCAGTTCTAGGAGATAGGTGTATCTCCATTATTAAAAAAAAAAAAAAAACCTAAATGAACCCAAAGTTATGGAGACAGATATGAGTCAAGGAAGCCAGCAGAGTATCAGAAACCTGGAAAAATCTCTGACTGGATGGGCTCAGGTGTTTGGTCACAAGCTGAGGTGGCTCAAAAGTTTTGGATTTTTTTTTAAGCATAATTTTTTATTGTTTCTTTAAACAATCAAACACAGCAAGCAACAAATATTTGGCCACACACTTCTGAAGCCTCAAACCATATTCAGGTTTTGGCAGACTAATTTCAGCTTTTCAACTAAAAAAACCACAACAAATTTTGAAGGAAAGCAGATGTTGTCCCTGATTTTTTTCTGCTTTTTAAAAAGCCCTAGTTTTCAATCAAAAAAAAAGTTTTGATGGAAAATATTTGTCCAATCCTTTTAATGAGCTTTAGTGCCTTTTAGCACTAGCTGATTCTGAGAACCAGTGATACCTTGTAAAGAAGTTTTCTCAAAACTGGGTTTGTGCCGAGATGCGGAAGGTTATTTTTCCCAGGGCTGCCTGTGGGGGGAAGCAAGTGGGGCAGTTTGCCCGGGCCCCAGAGGGACCCCCACGAGAATATAGTATTCTATAGTACTGCATTTTTTTTATGGAAGGGGCCCCTGAAATTGCTTTGCCCCAGGCCCCCTGAATCCTTTGGGTGGCCCTGGTGCGTGGGATTCTTCCATCCTAAGTGCAGGACTCTGCATTAGTCCTTGTTGAACCTCATCAGTTTTTTAGCCCAATCCTCCAATTTGTTTAGGTCACTCTGGACCCTATCCCTACCCTCTGGAGTATCTATCTCTCCCCACATTTTAGTGCCATCTGCAAACTTGCTGAGGGTGCAATTAATCCCATCATCCAGATCATTAATAAAGATGTTGAACAAAATTGGCACCAGGACAGACCCCTGAGGCACTCTGCTTGATACCGGCTGTCATCCTTGAGCACCTGCTCTGTAATTTTTCTAGGGACTGAGTTGAAACTGACCAATCTGTAGTTCTCCAGATTCTCCTTCTTCCCCTTTTGAAAGATGGGCACTATATTTGCCTGTTTTGTTCCATCAGAAAGAAACCAATTTTGAAATATTTAAATCCTCAGGGAATTGGAGTTACCTTTCTCTTCCCAGTTCTACTGCAAGCCTTGTGAAAGCACAAACTATTCACAGCCAAGTGTAAGTCATGCCTAGATGAGATTAGTGCAGTTCAATCTATTTCCTATTTCTAACAGTCAGAAGGTCTGCAATTACTAGGTTATTAACTGGTGGGAAGTAGGATTTCAAGTAATTACATTAAACTACTGGAGTACTGTGAAAATTGAAGTTTATCTCCAATGAGCTAGATTCACCCCTGCAGCTGCCCATCTGCACCAGTGGAAAGAGGCTGTAACTCTCAAGAGTTTCACTGCTGAGGAAAGCAGGCAATGTTTACGCAGTTGCTTGCCCTAGGGATTCTGCTAAATTTACAGCTAGGACTCCAAAGGAAGTGACAAATCAGTGCATTTCCCAACCAACCCCCTCCTTGGCAAGCACCTAGGACTGATTCAACACCTATACCTAGAAGTAATTAAATCCATATTTACAATGTATATTTTAAACCTAGTTTAAAAAGGGCTTTAAACTAGGTTCACCGGGGGAAGGAGACCAAAGCCCCGAGGTAAGTGGGATATCGGGAGAAAGCACAAGTAGGTGAGTGCAAGAGGGGAGGGCTCCACCCCCATACTGGGACACCAGGACGATCAGTGAGTTATCTTACATGCCTATACACAAATGCAAGAAGCCTGGGGAACAAGCAGGGAGAACTAGAAGTCCTGGCACAGTCAAGGAATTATGATGTAATTGGAATAACAGAGACTTGGTGGGATAACTCACATTATTGGAGTACTGTCATAGATGGATATAAACTGTTCAGGAAGGATAGGCAGGGCAGAAAAGGTGGGGGAGTTGCGTTGTATGTAAGAGAGCAGTATGACTGCTCAGAGCTCCAGTATGAAACTGCAGACAAACCTGAGAGTCTCTGGATTAAATTTAGAAGTATGAACAACAAGGGTGATGTCGTGGTGGGAGTCTGCTACAGACCACAAGACCAGGAGGATGAGGTGGACGAGGCTTTCTTCCAGCAACTAACAGAAGTTGCTAGATCACAGGCCCTGGTTCTCATGGGTAACTTTAATCACCCTGATATCTGCTGAGAGAGCAATACAGCAGTGCACAGACAATCCAGAAAGTTTCTGGAAAGTGTAGGGGACAATTTCCTGGTGCAAGTGCTGGAGGAACCAACTAGGGGAAAAGCTCCTTTTGACCTGCTGCTCACAAACAGGGAAGAAATAGTAGAGGAAGCAATAGTGGATGGGAACCTGGGAGGCAGTGACCATGAGATGGTTGAGTTCAGGATCCTGATACAAGGAAGAAAGGAGAGCAGTAGAACAGAGACCCTGGACTTCAGAAAAGCAGACTTCGACTCCCTCAGGGAACTGATGGGCAAGGTCCCCTTGGAGAATAACATTACGGGGAAAGGAGTTGATGAAAGCTGGCTGTATTTTAAAGAATCCTTATTGAGGTTGCAGGAACAAACCATCCCGATGTGTAGGAAGAAAAGTAAATATGGCAGGCGACCAGCTTGGCTTAACAGTGAAATCCTTGCTCGTCTTAAACACAAAAAAACAGCTTACAAGAAGTGGAAGATTGGACAAATAACCAGGGAGGAGTATAAAAGTATTGCTCAGGCATGCAGGAGTGAAATTAGGAAGGCCAAATCACACTTGGAGTTGCAGCTAGCCGGAGATGTTAGGAGTAACAAGAAGGGTTTCTTCAGGTATGTTAGCAACAAGAAGAAAGTCAAGGAAAGTGTGGGCCCCTTGCTGAATGAGGGAGGGAACCTAGTGACAGAGAGGTTGTGGAGAAAGCTAGTGTACTCAATGCTTTTTTTTTGCCTCTGTCTTCACAGACAAGGTCAGCTCCCAGACAGCTGCACTCTGCAGCACGGTATGGGGAGGAGGTGACCAGCTCTCTGTGGAGAAAGAAGTAGTTCGGGACTATTTAGAAAAGCTGGATGAGCACAAGTCCATGGGGCCGGATGCGCTGCATCCGAGGGTGCTAAAGGAGTTGGCCGATGAGATTGCAGAGCCATTGGCCATTATCTTTGAAAAATCATGGCGATCGGGGGAGGTCCCGGATGACTGGAAAAAAGCTAATGTAGTGCCCATCTTTAAAAAAGGGAAGAAGGAAGATCCAGGGAACTACAGGCCAGTCAGTCTCACCTCAGTCCCTGGAAAAATCATGGAACAGGTCCTCAAGGAATCAATTCTGAACCACTTAAAGGAGGGGAAAGTGATCAGGAACAGTCAGCATGGATTCACCAAGGGCAAGTCATGCCTGACTAACCTAATTGCCTTCTATGATGAGATAACCGGCTCTGTGGATGAGGGGAAAGCAGTGGATGTGCTATTTCTGGACTTTAGCAAAGCTATGGATACAGTCTCCCACAGTATTCTTGCCAGCAAGTTAAAAAAGTCTGGGCTGGATGAATGGACAGTAAGGTGGATAGAAAACTGGCTAGATGGTCGGGCTCAACGGGTAGTGATCAATGGTTCCATGTCTAGTTGGCAGCCGGTATCAAGTGGAGTGCACCAAGGGTCGGTGCTGGGGCCGGTTTTGTTCACTATCTTCATTAACGATCTGGAGGATGGTCTGGACTGCGCCCTTAGCAAGTTTGCAGATGACACTAAACTGGGAGGAGTGGTTGATACGCTGGAGGGTAGGGATAGGATACAGAGGGACCTAGACAAATTAGAGGATTGGGCCAAAAGAAATATGATGAGGTTCAACAAGGACAAGGGCAGAGTCCTGCATTTAGGACGGAAGAATCCCATGCACTGCTATAGACTAGGGACCGAATGGCTGGGCAGCAGTTCTGCTGAAAGGGACCTAGAGGTTACAGTGGACGAAAAGTTAAATATGAGTCAACAGTGTGCCCTTGTTGCCAAAAAGGCTAATGGCATTTTGGGTTGTATAAGTAGGGGCATTTCCAGCAGATCGAGGGATGTGATCATTCCCCTCTATTCAGCACTGGTGAGGCCTCATTTGGAGTACTGTGTCCAGTTTTGGGCCCCACACTACAAGAAGGATGTGGATAAATTGGAGAGAGTCCAGCGGAGGGTGACAAAAATGATTAGGGGGCTGGAGCACATGACTTACGAGGAGAGGCTGAGGGAACTGGGCTTGTTTAGCCTGCAGAAGAGAAGAATGAGGGCGGATTTGATAGCTGCTTTCAACTACCTGAAAGGGGGTTCCAAAGAGGATGGATCTAGACTGTTCTCAGTGGTAGAAGATGACAGAACAAGGAGTAATGGTCTCAAGTTGCAGAGGGGGAGGTTTAGGTTGGACATTAGGGAAAACTTTTTCGCTAGTAGGGTGGTGAAGCACTGGAATGGGTTACCTAGGGAGGTGGTGGAATCTCCTTCCTTAGAGGTTTTTAAGGTCAGGCTTGACAAAGCCCTGGCTGGGATGATATAGTTGGGTTTGATCCTGCTTTGAGCAGGGGGTTGGACTAGATGACCTCCTGAGGTCCCTTCCAACCCTGAGATTCTATGATTCTATGTATGTAGCATATATATATATACATATGCACACACACATATACAGTTTCTCTCCGGTGAGTCTAATGCAGTGTTAACAGGGTCTAAGGAGAATGTACTAGCAACTTAAATAGTATTTTAGAGTAATATTTGTCCAGTTCTTCTGTATGTCAGACCACACTAGTCCAACTAATCCCCTCCACACAAAAAAATCTGTATTTTTAAAAATCTAAAGACTTCTCCAAAGAGTTTTACTATCCAGCACCTTTGTATGCATCCATCCTATGTGTGCTCTGCCTACTCCAGCTGTTCAGTTACACACCCAAGAGGGACCCATTGTTCATATTTATTTTTAAGTTATTTTCAAAGGTATCTTGTGAAAATTCTGTTTAGGAAGAAGATGTACTGTTGGAAATATAGGCTAATCAGATGTAAGTAGAGTCAGGATGAGCTCTACCCTGACATCTGGTGGTGAATTATGGCGAGTGTGGAAAAGAATTTCAGGGGCTGATCTTGTTTGCATAGGCACACCCACCCTGCCTAGCATAGCCCATGGCAGCATAAAATGGTCATTTTGACAGCTGTGGGATCCTCAATTTCTCTGTTATTGGGGCAGGAGGAATAAAGTGTTGTTACCCTGATTATGTGAATGAGGGACTATGAACCTGTTTTATGACAGAGGACCTCACCATCAACTAAGTAGCACTCGCTAGACAAGGGACATGGGTTCCAAAACCCAGTGAATTAAGAGAGGTTGGGGACTGGGGTGTGTACCTGATAGTATGGGCCCCTTTTTGAGGGTCTGGAACACCAAATGCTCCTCCTCTTCTTTTCTCTCCACTGTTGAAGAGCAGAGCTAATTTTGATTCTTTTAGGAGTCCACCTAGAGGCTGCTGAGCTGAATTCACTTTGGGTCAACGATGCACCAGCACTGGGGCTCCCCTACTACAAGCTGAAATCACTAAGAGCTGAAATCACTAAAAGGGCTAAACTTACTGAGCTGAGTGCTGTGTTAACTAGTGGGGGAGCTTGAACATCTATTGCTAAGCGGCTGGCAAAGCGGGGAAGTTTGCAGCACGGTTGGACCAGCCCATGGAACAGTGAGCCGAGCTGAGCAGTTTGCAGGATGATTGGAGCGGCTCACGGAACAGTGAGTGGAGCAGAGCAGAGCGGAGCGGTTTGTGGGATGGTTGGAGTGGCCCACGGAGCAGTGAGCGAACGAGTGGAGCTGAGCGGTTTGCGGGGACGGCTGGAGCGGCTCATAGGTTGGCTGGAGGAGCGGCACAGCTGGTGGAGTGGAGCCGGTCATGGTGAAGGCTGCAGCAGAATTCCACGGAGAGGCGGGGCAGTCAGCCCTGGCCCACGTAAGGTGCCCCTTAACACCCTGTGTGCCTCCCCCACATTTCCACCCAGGCTGGGGGAGTAAAACTCTGCAGATAAACTTTTTGAACTCTGGGGCAGCACTGCCCAGGGACATAGACTTTTGAGTTTTTGGACTTTGGGGTGATTCGACTTAAGACCCTAAGGGGAAAAGGACACTGCCAAACTTACTTAGTGGGTCTTTTGCTCATGGTTTATGTTATGAATCCTGTTTGTGGTGTTTCCCCAATATGATGCCACATTGTTTCCCTACTTTATTAAAAGGATTTTGCTACACTCAGACTCCGTGCTTGTGAGAGGCACCCGGGGGGTGGTGGTATGTAATTGTCCCAGGTCACTGGATGGGGGCTCAAGCCAGTTTTGCATTGTGTTATTGAAACGGAACCCCTGGATACTGACCCAGCCCTTGTTGCTGCCAACTCAGAGGGGCAGAAGGGTTACACAGATATAGATTAGATAACTAAATTTAAAATCAGCAAAGAGTCCTGTGGCACCTTATAGACTAACAGACATATTGGAGCATGAGCTTTCGTGGGTGAATACCCACTTCGTCGGATGCATGCATGAAAGCACATGCTCCAATACGTCTGTTAGTCTATAAGGTGCCACAGGACTCTTTGCTGCTTTTACAGATCCAGACTAACATGGCTACCCCTCTGTTACTAGATTTAAATAGCATCCAGGGGGCACAGTAGGGGACCAAATCTTCCATTGCCAACTGCAGAATTGTTCTTGAAGGGCCAGGTGGTGAATGTCATGGAATGGCTGCAAAGCTGAAAGATCAGGGGTGGGCAAACTTTTTGGCCCAAGGGCCACATCTGGGTGTGGAAATTGCATGCAGGGCCATGAATGTAGGGCTGGGGAAGGGGGTTGGAGTGCAGGGTGTGGGAGCGGGTGTGGTGTGCAGGAAGGGGCTCAGGGCAAGGGGTTGGGGCAGAGAAGAGGGATTGGGTGTACGAGGGGACTCAGGGAAGGGGGTTGGGATGCAAGAGGGGTGTGGGTGCGGCAGGGGGTTGGGGTGCAGGCAGGGGGCTGAGGGCAGATGGTTGGGGTGCAGGAGGGGTTCAGGATGCTGGCTTTGGCCCGGTGCCCCTTACCTGGAGTGGCTCCGGGGTGATAGCAGTGCGCACTGGGGCCAGGGCAGACTCCCTGCCTGCCCTGTCCCCGACCTTGTGAAGCAGCCAGCACCATGTCCATGTGGGCCCTGGGGGAGGGGGGGCACAGGGTTGAGTGTGTTGCCCTTGCCTGTGGGTACCTCCCCCGAAGCTCCCATTGGCCGTGGTTCCCTGTTCCCGGCCAATGGGAACTTCGGGGGAGGTATTCACAGACAAGAGCAGCACGTAGAGCCCTCTGCTCCCCCTCCCGCAGGGGCCGTAGGGATATGGTGCTGGCCGCTTCCCAGAGTGGAACAGGGCTTGCAATGCCATGGGGCTGGCAATCCTGTGGGCCAGATCCAAAGCCTTGATGGGCCAGATCTGGCCCACGTGCCATAGTTTGCCCACCCTTTGAAACATCATGTGACCCTTGTGTTCCCCTGTCTCAGGACTCAGGTCTGGAGATTCTGTGTAGTGAGGGATCCACATCCAAAATGCCAGAGAGGGAGTCCCCATAAAGCAGGGCTTAATGCTGAGTAAAGGATACACAGTGGTTCTGCTTATAGGAGACCCTGGGAAAGTCATGTAAGGTCTGTGAATGAGAGCCACCGAATCAGCATCTCCTACCTCCCAGCCTTGTGCTTTAGTTGTAAGACAATCCTTCCCCTATTACAGCTTCATTTAGCCATAGGGACACCAAAAGCTATTGAGAGGTGTTAGAAATGAAACCTGGAGAAGAAGCCAAGTAGCTAAGATGTGCTTATTAAGGCTTCAGTAGATAGTACCAGTGACTAAAAGGTGTATACAAGCACCTGTTCCAGGTACTCCATGTACATTTCCAGGGGGAGGCACACCTTAGAAGTCATCAGACAGTTGGGATCAGAACCTACATGAATCAAACAGGACTTGTGGAGTGGGAGGGAACACAATTAAAATCCCCACCAGAATACAATTTTTTTTTCCAGACCAAAACTATGAAACTCTAACTTTTATTATAATTTGGCCTCAGGACAACCATTTCCTACATGGAGGAAAGCCAGTTGGGAGCAGCCTCAGCAACACAGTTGTATGCAGAGCAGGGATTCCTGCATTATGGAATTCTAGGATCTTCCAAGGCAGTGTGGGGTACTATAGCAACAGAGCGTTAGGTGAAGTAATGGTCAATGGGTATTCAGAAGAATTTGTGTAAAGCATTTTCTCCACAGGCTGGTTTTAAATATATATGAAAACAATGCTGTGGCCCACTAGTTTCCATGAAATTTATGGCAGCTGTTTTCACTGGAAGGTTTCTTTTTATTTGGGGGAAAAACAATTCTTGCCAATAGACTGGCCTTATGACATCAGGTGACACAAATTGATGCATTGTTCAGTGTTCGGAACAGTAAAGGAATAATTCTGAAGGCAGCACTGAAAAAAATGAAATAGAACTACACTCTCCAAAGACATTTTGATTCATTGACCATCTGAATTACTTTAGTTAAGTGCTTCTCCACTGTAGCTGTGATGTTTCTTATGCAATTCTGCCCTTAACATAAGTCATTGAAAAAATCCTGTTGTTTTTAGCCACAAGAGATGTTTCTATTAAACCATTAAAAATAAATATTACATATATTTTTTTTCAGATTAAGTATGTAGTTTCTGTCCATCTTAAAGCTGAACCCCTCACAATTAATTGTTAGTATCCATTAGTCCCTTAAACTGAAGCAAATGCTCTTCCGGGCTAGAATGTATTAAATATCTGTTTGTTTAGATGGGCAATGTCTAACAAAGGAGACACATAATATACATAATGAAAAACATTAGCAGAAAATGAGTTCCATAGACATTCTAGAACATTGTACCCTTGCTCTGCTTTCTTCCAATAACAGAATTGAGAGACTCCATTAAGACCTTTATTACAACCCCGTAAGGGTCTCATTTCTATAGGGCATTACAATTCCATTAGTCTTGTTATCTGACAATCTAACCTCAAGTACAGATATGAAGGGCAAGTATCAAATTAGATGCTCTCAACTTAGATAAAAAAAATAGTTGATTTCAACAATGGAGAAGCTGTATACAGCTGCAGTACCAACAAAAGTAACTCATTTGTGAGGTTCAAAAAGAGCTCAGAATGGGCTTACTGCATGTTTCAGGCTAATTTGAAACACACTGCATAGGATGTCTCAAACTAATATCTCATCTGAACATGGATGTATCATTGCTTAAAGGTAATTTGTCCAAATAGCTTACAGCCTCATAGTCAGTGTAAGGAAGCTGTGAATACCTAAAATATAAGGGGGAGAGATTAATGTTATTTTCCTATACAAAGAATTAAAATGATTCTATCCCAGTCTTTTGGATAAATAAAAACAATAATAATTGGTCCAGTGACCACTTATCAAAATAAAAGACCAGCACAACTGTCAGAGAGGCAAAAGATTGAGGTCGTTATCCAGAAGAGCACGTAATTACATGCTTAAACTTAAACGTGTGAGTAGTCCCATTTAAGTTTTTCTCATTGTATAATTAGACTGTAGAAACTCACTGCCACTGGCTGTCCCCAAGTACTTAGCGGGATTCAAAAAGGGATTTGAAATATATATGCATAACATGAATAGAAGGAGTTGTAATAGTTAATGCTAAATTTTTTTAGAACAGCTGTAAAATATCATGCTTCAGGACTGAGCCAATCCCTTACTATTAGGGTAAGGATGAGATCTTTGGAGGTGGGAGGCAGATTACCCTACATCTGCTATTATGGGGTCTAGCACCTGGTACTGGCACTGTCAGACAGGATACTAGATTAAATGGTCCACAATATGATCCAGTCAGACAATTCCTATGTCCCTAAGCGTGTGCTTAAATGTTGTGCTGGATGGGGCTCTGAATGGGCTTGCACACTGAATGACGCTCACTCCCTATAGAGAGCTACCTGGGGGAGAGCAAAATAGAGTAGGTGGAAAGGACAGGTCAGCCTGTCATGTGTCACTGGGAGGTGAAATGAGCTCCATGTATGTAATATTAAAGAGGATAATGCAGGCAGATCGATGACAAATTCCATACACTGATTAACGCTTTTGAAGAAAACCAATCATTTTTATTCAGCACCAGGAATGAAAAGGTTTTGCAATTACAAGGCTTTATGAACAAATCAAAACCATTTAAAATCCTATATTAATGCAGTAAGGTAGCTATAACCAACCGGTAAATATGTGTTTCTATTTTTACCCTATGGAACTAAAATACAAATATTACTTTGCTGTCTGCAGTGACATTTTATAGTTGTGGTCAAATGTAAGTGCTGACACCATCTGAGATATTATGTTACAACTATATCTAATAGTGCACCAGTTATTGGAAGAAACTTTAAAAAAAGTAGACACAAGGAGGAGTGCTGTATTCATTTCAAGATGTTTCAAATGGTTTAGAAACACAACATGTACCTCTTGACATCTTGTGGTTTTTCTATGTAACTGCAGGGCTGATTTTTTTTAAAATGTGCTTGGAATTCTATATATATTTAACACCAATTTTAAAGAACAAAAGTTTTACTAGAAACTGTAACATGGCAAGAATAAAATGTGAAGGAGAACTACACGTATAGGTAGATTTCATTATGGTGCAGAGCTCTTTATGCAAGTCCCTCTACATCATTTAAGAGCTGCTGTAAAATATACATCATATTTACTACGTTGTCATAAGTTATCACACTTAGTTTTCAGATTTCCTAAATCTGTAACCAAGAGTTTGATAACAGAGAGTCCAACCTGTACCCAGGATTCAATATTATCTTTTCCTATATCATGTTCAGGGTGGTTAAAGAGCATTGTATTTTATTCATCCATATTTCCTGAATGCAAACATCATGTTGCATTCTGATCGCATGGGTTTACAGAGCCTTTCCTGTCTTTGTCCATAGTTACTAAGGCCCTGATTCAGGACAGGACATAGGCATGTGCTCAACTTGAAGCCTGTGATTAAGTACTATCCTGAATTGGGGCGGATAGAATACAATCTGCCAATACTGAAAATCATCATTAATAGAACCATAAGTTGTTATTACTCTTAGCACTTCTAAACATATTTGTTCACAATGCCTTTAATTTCTAAGAGGTTTTCAGCTTTCATCATCAATCTTTTCATCTTTATTAGGAATCTATAATTCAGTGAATTATCACAGCTACTTTATGAAATCAACAAATTGTTTCCTCTGTGTTAGTAACAGCTCCTCGGAAATTCACACCTTTGATCTGTTTGATTCGCTCTTATTTTCCCCCTAATTATTCTTCCAGAAAGTCATTTTTTTCTATAGATGTTTGTGGATATTTTGGTAAGAACCATAATTTTACTTCATGTTGTATTTCTGGTTCCAATTAGATTATCTGTTCATAAAAATGCATTAGCATAAGGTAGTTTATTCATTATTTTTACACTGCACTTTTTGTCAGTGATGGATTTACCCTCTCAATTGCTTTGAGCAGAGATTAAGAAAGTTTGTCCTCTGGTCTGCCCTAAGGAAGGGCAAGATGTATTTTTTAAAAAACCCATGTCCATGCTCGTCTTGACTTCCTGGCTTAATGGAGTCAAATTTGGAAAACAGGCAAAACTTCAAGTATACATGAGAATGCATTGGACACTGTGTCCAAGTGATCAGAGAGGCTCCATTGGGTCATTAATTCATGATGGAGACAAATCAAATCAGGGACACCGCCCCCACCCCCCACCCCACCCCCAACCCCCACACACACACTTTGTTAATGCCAGAATGTTGCCCTTCACTGCCCCAGACTTTGGTGCATCCAGTCCATAGGTAGTTTTTGGTGGCCAGTTATCTCCCCTGTAATATTGCCTGTAATATTTTAACATTTCTCCTTGTGATAGGGTGTTCTCCTGAAAGGGTTAAGGCTGACCAGAGGGACCAGTTAGGCTATTAGGTGGCAGGCTGGGGGGAATTAAAACTGTGAGGGAAGCCTTAGTTAGAGGAAGCTCACCTGTGCAGGAACAGGTGGGGCCTATATAAGCCAAGAATCTGGCACCAGAAGGGGCTGCTGGGAAAGACTGCAGTCACAACCTGGGAAGAGGGAGGAGTGTTTGGAGGCGGCAGTTGCTCTCTGGGAGGAGGGAGCAGTGAAGCTGGCAGACCCAGAGAAGGAAGGGAGAGCTGGAAGGTTAGGAAAGGGCTCAGGGAAATGCAGCAAGGTATGGGATGGAACCGACTTTGACTACTGACTAGAGAGTTCCCTAAGCTGGAACCTGGAGTAGGAGGCGGGCCCGGGTTCCCCAACCAGTCACTGAAGTGGCAACAGTGGAGAAGAGTGTAGGAAGACTGCCTGAGCCTGTTTGGGAGAAGACACCTTCCCTCCCCAGCAGTGACCTAGCCGGAGGGCTGAGTCACAAAGAGGCCACAGCAGCTCCTGGAGCGAGGGAGGGGCTGCAGACAAAAGACTGAGGTGGAGGGACAGCTTGCAACTGTGGGGAGAACTGCTGACCTGATGAGCTATTCCCCACAACCTCCAGGAGGAGGCACCATACCCTGTGGTGAGTAGAGTGCACAGTCACACTCCTGCTTTATGCCCAACAGCTATTAGGGCTAACATGGAGCTCTAGTCCATCCTGATGCATCACTGCATACCACTGATCTCTACTAACAGTATTGCCTTGCATGTTGATAGTTCCATAACTTGAAATTAATTTACCTAATACATATGTTTCTGACCATACCATTTCACTGGGGATGGAATTGGTTTTTATTGGCTGTAAAATCTGGAAACACAAACATTTCTCAGTGTAATTTTCCATTTCTTCTCTTATTTTGTATGTCTAAGGGAAGTGGAATCTTTCTTTGGGGTCTGTGAGTATGTGACTCACCAGCTAGTGCACTCCCTAGTGGCTGGGCATGGCATGGCAGACCCTATTCCTGTAGCTCCTGCTACTAACAGCCAGTCCAGCCCTGTGGTGGTTGGGTGCAACTTGGCCCTCCGATTGGGGCACACATAGTCCAACAACTAATAGTCCTTCAACTTCATCTTGGACCCTCAGTCCCAGCCCGGACTCACTAGCCCATACCCTTGGTATCAGGGAGGTTTCAGCCGTGCTTGTCCCTGGCTGCGGGGAGGCAAGAGGAGGTTTGTGCCACAATCTCAGTGGGCTGATAGAGGAATTTAGACCCCTCCACTTGGTTCCACTCCAGGAACCGCTGAATAGGTACTCAGGACCTGACTACACAAAGCCTCCCTGGAATGGTGTATCAACTCTGCTCTCTTTAAGCATCTTCCTCAGCCTCATTGCAGAGCTTCTTAGCTATGCAGTAGGTTCTGCTGCAGGAGATTTTTTTTTCTATTCCTCAATAGCAAGGCAGTCCCTGGTTCAGATGGACACTTCCTGCTTACTGCAGACTCCTCCACTGTTCAGACTCCTGAGCAGACTCACTTCCTTCCATTTTCTTTCCCACCTGTCTTGGGCTCCCTGTTGCAGGCAGGCTCTATCTGCCAGCAGTCCCAGTCAGCTCCCTGACTCCAGCTAGGCTTCTCTCACAGAGTGAGAATCAGAGATCTGCTTTCTTTCCAGGTCAGGCCCTCACTGAACCAGGTTCTGCCCTATTAACTCCTTCCTCTAGATTTGACATTTACTGCAAATGTAGCAGGGTGAGGCTAATTGCAACCATAGGCTCTGATTAACCCCTCCAGGCCTAGCATGGGGTTGGTGCACCCCACCACAGTGACACATAGTGGCTGGCAGTTTTAGGGTTATAACAAAATAGAGAGGATATGATTGAGGAGCCTTCCCCAGATGTGCCTCATTCCCACCGTCATAAAGAAGCTAGACACAGTTGCAGTCCCTGCACTTTCTCTGGTGCAGGATTGCTCCTTCCTACTGTCCCTGGGGGTGCTAATGAATTGAAAGAAGTTGAAGGGCAAAAAGGATGAAAAGGCAGGATCCTGCCCAGTCCTGAACCTCACTCCCTTGCTGAGCTGGCCAGCCATGGAAAGGGCTGCACGGAGGGGTGCTGCAGTGGACACACTGCCCCTACACACAGAATAGTCCCAAGAGGAAAGATGCCCCCAAGATTGTCCCTGTGGTGGTGCAAGTTTACATTATCTCCAATATAAGTTTGGGCCTTAATAGTACAATGTGGATATAAAGACTTTTCCTGCTCACCTCTGAAATTGTAACCCTCCATTTGTGAATCATCATCTCCAGTGCAACCAGTTAGGTGTTCCCAAGCTTTTTTCCCTGAGGCCTGCCCATGCAGCTGCAATAGGGACTGTGGCCCGCTATTAACATGCATCTATCAGAGAGAGGGATCCCACAGGGCATGCACAGCCCCCTGCCTGAGCAGGGCCAGTGAGAGGGCTAAGGGGCCAGGCAAGTGCCACAGCCAGCCCCTGCCGACACCTTCAGCAGCCCGCTGAGTACCTTGAGCTGGTCACATGGCAGCCCTGCTCCAGTCACCCACCCAGCACACTGGTGTGCCCAGGAATGAGAGAAGCGCTTGGGGGAACCAGTGCTGGGCTGAGGCAAACGCTTGAGTCAGGCGAGGCCTGGCCAATACCTTGATGGTCCCAATCACCCACCCACTGAGCCCCAATCCCTGGGGTGGTCACAAGGCTGATACTATAGGGGGCCTGACAGCCATGGATCATGGGCTGTGGCAACTTGGAGCGGGATTGGCTGTGAACCCTCCAGCCTCCTCCATCTACCCTTGGAGTCAATGACTCTTGGGGGCCAGACCCTTCTACTCACTCACTACCCAGTGGCTCTTCTTTGCCCTCTGCTGCCCACCAGGGATGCTGGGCTCCTCTGGCCCTGGGTGGCAGCCATTGCTGAACACCACTCTGCTGATATATACAGTTTTGGGGAGAAACTGTGCCCTATGCCGCCCATGGTGGACCACCCTAGACTGTGTTGCAGCCCACCTTTGGGAACCCCTGAGTTAGGAGACTAATTCAGGCATCAAAACAATTAGGTCAGTGCAGGTGGCTTCCACCAAAAGCCTGGGTCCAATGCAGAAACACCAGGCCAGCTTTCAGGAAGAGTTCACTTTATTGATACAGGCAAAGAAATGCTGTAGACAATGATATGGGAGAATTCCTGATGAAGATGGAAATGTAATATGTTGGGGACTTTTTTATATATGTAAGTAACAGATAAACTGACAAGGTGAGCAAAATTTCTAAAGCTGTGATCAAACTCAGCTATAGGTAGTGTTTTTAATTGTCCAGATACTAAAGGCTGGGAAGTAAAAACAGTTACAAATAAGGACTTTTGCAGAATTTTAAGAAAATACAGTTATACCAGAGTATCATTAGAAGGAGAGAGTTGTATGTGACAGATGAAATGGAGCGAGTCTGATATTGGAATAGCAACAAAGAATCCTGTGGCACCTTATAGACTAACAGACGTTTTGCAGCATGAGCTTTCGTGGGTGAATACCCACTTCTTCGGATGCAAGTCTTGCATCCGAAGAAGGACTTGCATCCGAAGAAGTGGGTATTCACCCACAAAAGCTCATGCTGCAAAACGTCTGTTAGTCTATAAGGTGCCACAGGATTCTTTGTTGCTTTTACAGATCCAGACTAACACGGCTACCCCTCTGATACTTGATATTGGAATGTGTTTGTGTGTCAGTACTTTGCTGCTTCTGTAAAGATACAACTGTTTTAGGCTTCATATAATTTCCATCTGTGAACATGCATTTAAAAGACAGCCCCTGCCCTGAAGATTTACAGTCTGATGAAGTGTAGGAGACAAAGATTCAGAATGTAAGCAGAATATTTGGAGTTGAGCCACAGAAATGCCCAAGATCCACAAAGTAGGTCTGGGGCTTTTTGGACTTCATTACACAGGGTGTGGGGGGGATTAGGAACTTTAGGGCTGTCTAAATTATTGAAGGGTTCACACCTGCTCCTCTAGCAGCCCAGAAATGGGAAGGTGCAAGAGTGGTTAAAAACCAATTAGCCCCCCCATCCCTTGGATTGAGAGCATATCTCACCCAGTAAGCATTGTAGAATGACAAAAGCAGCAGTACCCCTGTTAGGGTAACCCATGGGCACTGGTGATATTATCATCCTACACTGCTTGCGTTAGCTTGAAAACAGTAACAGACTTGTGCTTTTTAGATTCAGAGGTGGCAGGTTCAATTCCTCTGATGACCTATCAGCGCCATTATTACAAGATAATTGCCACTTTTTTGATGTTGAAAATGTTAACTTTGTGCTTAAATACACTACCCCTTATTAGTGTGTCTGGGCATGACACATCCTCCCAGTGACCCCTGGTACTGTGTGAAATTGGCAAATTGCATTATATGAAGTAGTGGACACGTCTGTCTAAGCTCTACACGTCATCCTCCTAATGGAGAGCTGGAATGCACAGCTGCAACAGAAAACACATTTTATCTCTACTAACTCATTTAAAAATTATGCCATTCATGTAATTTATGTCCTTTCCTCTGATTTTTCCATGAAGCAGTCTCAGTAATTTTTAAAAAAGTAATTTGCTCATTCATATGTAAATACAGGTAAATATGACAAACTACTTCAGCTGGCTATGGTCATAACTAACCAGGAGGTTACCATCTGCCACACAGATTTTTTCACACACAGTATGGTAAAGCAGTGAGCTAATTCCCCCTTTGGATTGAGAGCATATTCACCCAGTAAGCATTGTAGAATGACAAAAGCAGCAGTACCCTGTTAGGTAACCCATGGGCACTGGTGATATTATCATCCTACACTGCTTGCGTAGCTTGAAAACAGTAACAGACTTGTGCTTTTAGATTCAGAGGTGGCAGGTTCAATTCCTCTGATGACCTATCAGCGCCATTATTACAAGATAATTGCCACTTTTTTGATGTTGAAAATGTTAACTTTGTGCTTAAATACACTACCCTTATTAGTGTGTCTGGGCATGACACATCCTCCCAGTGACCCCTGGTACTGTGTGAAATTGGCAAATTGCATTATATGAAGTAGTGGACACGTCTGTCTAAGCTCTACACGTCATCCTCCTAATGGAGAGCTGGAATGCACAGCTGCAACAGAAAACACATTTTATCTCTACTAACTCATTTAAAAATTATGCCATTCATGTAATTTATGTCCTTTCCTCTGATTTTTCCATGAAGCAGTCTCAGTAATTTTTAAAAAAGTAATTTGCTCATTCATATGTAAATACAGGTAAATATGACAAACTACTTCAGCTGGCTATGGTCATAACTAACCAGGAGGTTACCATCTGCCACACAGATTTTTTTCACACACAGTATGGTAAAGCAGTGAGCTAATGTAACCCACAAGTATCTTTTGATTCTTATTAGTGTATTGTACTTTTTTAAAAAGTCATTTTTAATTAGGGGAATTTTAAAGCATGCAATAATCATTTTAATTTTGTCCACAATGGTATCTGCACACAAGTGCTAGCAGATGGAGAAGAGTGAGATATATTTTTGAGATGGCCCTAATTATGAGAAAAATTAAAAAGTTAATGACAACACTTTATTTGTAACCTTTTCACTCAATTATAAATTTGAATGCCCATCCCTCCCTTAAACAATGTAAAATGCCAGATTCTTCTAGACTTTAAGGTCAGAAGGGACCATCATGATCATCTAGTCTGATCTCCTGCACACTGCAGGCCACAGATGTTCCCTCTTTCCCCTCCCCACCAAAAAAACCCACCCCAAAACAAAAAAAACCTTGCAGTTTCCTGTTTTTACACAAGTTGTGTCAGTAGAGGGGTTTGTCCACCTCTTCACCTTCTTCTTTGCTCTCTCCTTCCTGCCTCAAGGCTGTTCTGCTCTCTAAATCCATGTTCCTCCTAAGAGCTGCAGAGATCTTGAGACCAGTGGAAAACAAGTTCCCAGGTCATCCCATGGCATCATTCCTCTGGAGTTGTGCTTCCCAGTTGTCACTGTTGGTCACAGCCCCAACCCCTTCCCTGAATGGAGGGACAACCAGCATACGCAGGTGGAATGGGTCAGAATTATTTTATGCTTTACAGTCCTCATGAAACGCTGAGGAGACAATACTCTGGAGAGAAGTCCCAATCTCTCCTAATCTCAGTGCACTCTAAGGGTGTGGTCTGTAAATCAGGAGAAGTAGGGATCTTGCCACATAGGTACTATAGCTCCCCCATTCACTTCAGATCCACCCTGTCCGGGTCTCTTCCATAAGCAACAATGTAGAAGATGATCAGGCCCCTAAAGTTCTAAAGACATTTTTTTTCATCAGATTGTAATGAGGCTAAACTTTGGGGCCTAAACAAGTCATTCTTCACCAAAGCTTTTAAACTATTTGAATGTCTCCTATTTCAACAGAAGTAGACTTCATGGTGGCCTGTTACCTGAGCTACTCAAAAGTAAGGATATCTTCTGGTTCCCCCCCACCACCACCAAATTCTCTGTTCCATTTGGATTATTTTTAATTTATTTTACACTCCTTTTCATTTTGGTGCTCAGTTAACAAAAATATAATATTTTGCCATATACTAAGATCTTACTGCAGAGACTTAATACTCCATTAAAGGTGAACATCAAATATGGGCTGAAAGAGAAGTCTTTCATCTCCTTAGACTGTAAATCTTCAGAGCAGAGATTGTCTCTTAGGGTGTGTCAACACAGCAGCTGGAAGCTTGTCTCCCAGCCCAGATAGGTGTGTGCTAGCTCTGCTTGAGCTAGCATGCTAAGAATAGCAATGTGGATATTGCGGTACAGGCTATCCATCTGAGTATAAGCCCATCCAACCCTCTCAGTCCATACTCAGGTGGCTAGCACATGTTGCCATCAATTTCTCAACATCCATGACAGGTGAAGCAGAGCTAGCATGTTTGTGTACCTGGGCTGGGAGCCTCGCTTCCAGCTGCAGTGTAGACATATCCTAAAACTCACTTTAACAGATGGAATTTATATGAAGACTCACTCTCCTTCCTTTCAATACATTGTCTCCTATTTACAAGCCTTCTGATTAGTCTAACTCTCTCTAGGTGTTTGTCTTCACTGCAACTGTTAGCTTAAGTTACTAGCTCAAAGGAAAGCAGCGATATCATGAAACAAACCTTGAGCTGCATAAAATGATTTGTTTAGTGGCACAGAGTGACTGGAGTAGCAGCTGGGGGAGCTGTGCTAGCTCAAACTGTAACTTGCGGCTACATTCCCACTGCAATGCTACCTTGTCAGCGGCACTCGTGCTTCCACCCACACTCCCTATAGGGCACCAAGTTTAAAGTGCCACTTAACACAAGCTAGAGATTTTTGTGTTGGGGTGGAAGTCAGGTTAGGGAAAACACTTGAGTTATTCCTTGAGCTAACACTGCAGTGAAAACAAGCCCTAGGTAGTCAACTGGCCCTTAGAAATAACAGGTACCTTCAGCAGGCTCAAAGCTCTGTCATATATATAAAAGGATGACTTCTGTAATTGAAAAAAAAACACCTGTATTAGTTTACAATAAGGACCTATGATCACCACAGACCCTAGCAAGAGGGAAAGTTTGAAATGTCAAAGCATCCTCCAATTTGTGCCTACCTTGTGCCATTTCCTGTGAAGCAATTGTACTCGGGTCATTGTGTAAATAATGCCCCAAACTGAGAAAGATGCTGTCTGAGATGGATGGGTGTCCATGCCTGTGGTACAGCTGATGATTGAGGGTTTATACTACGAAATTAGGTCAATTTAATAGAAGTCGATCATTAGAAAGCGATTTTATACAGTCGATTGTGTATGTCCCCACTAAGCGGAGTGCATCCTCAATACCGTGGCTAGCATCGACTCATGAAGTTATCCCACAGTCCCCGCAGTCTCTGCTGCCCATTGGAATTCTGGGTAAAGCTCCCAATGCCTGATAGGGCAAAAACATTGATGCGGGTGGTTTGGGGTACATGTTGTCAGTCTTCCCTCCCTCCATGAAAGCAACGGCAGACAATCGTTTCACACCTTTTTTTTTTCCTGGGTTACCCGTGCAGACACCATAGCATGATGAGCATGGAGCCTGTTGTGAGCATTGTAAACACCTCACACATTATCCTGCAGTATGTGCAGAACCTGGCTAGGAGCCGCCAGCACAAGGATGATTGTGAGGAGGACATGGACACAGACATTCCTGAAAGCACGGGATGTGGCAATTGGGACATCATGGTGGCAGTGGGGCAGGTTGATACAGTGGGATGCTGATTCTGGGCTGGCAAACAAGCACAGACTGGTGGGACCGCATAGTGTTGCAGGTCTGGGATGATTCCCAGTGGCTGCAAAACTTTCGCATGTGTGAGGCCACTTTCCTGGAACTTTGTGAGTTGCTTTCCCCTGCCCTGAAGTGCAGGAATACCAAGATGAGACAGTTGAGAAGCGAGTGGCAATAGCCCTGTGGAAGCTTGCAATGCCTGACCGCTACTGGTCAGTCAGGAATCAATTTGGAGTGGGCAAATCTACTGTGGGGGCTGCTGTGATCCAAGTAGCCAAGGCAATCACTGCGCTTCTGCTAACAAGGGTAGTGACTCTGGGAAATGTGCAGGTCATAGTGGATGGCTTTGCTGCAATAGGGTTCCCTAACTGTGGTGGGGCAATAGATGGAACCCATATCCCTATCTTGGCACCGGAGCACCTTGCCAACCAGTACGTAAACTACAAGGGGTACTTCTCAATGGTGCTGCAAGCACTGGTGGATCACAAAGGATGTTTCACTGACATCAACGTGGGATGGCCAGGAAAGGGGCATGACACTTGCATCTTTAGGCACACTGGGCTGTTCAAGCAGCTGCAAGAAGAAACTTGCTTCCCAGACTAGATAATTACCATTGGGGATGTTGAAATGCCATTAGTTATCCTTGGGGACCCAGCCTACCCTCGGTCCCATGGCTCATGAAGCTATACGCAGGCAGCCTGGACAGTAGTTAGGAGCAGTTCAACTATAGGCTGAGCAAATGCAGAATGGTGGTAGAATGTGCCTTTGGTCATTTAAAAGCTCGCAGGTGCTGTTTGCTGACTAGGTTAGACCTCAGCGCAGCCAATATTCCCATTGTTATTGCTGCTTGCTGTGTGCTTCACAATATCTGTGAGAGTAAGGGGGAGATGTTTATGGTGGGGTGGGAGGTTGAGGCAAATCACCTGGCGGCCGATTTTGAGCAGCCAGACACCAGGGTGATTAGAAGAGCACAGCTAGACATGCTACGCATCAGAGAGGCTTTGAAAACCAGTTTCATGACTAGCCAGGCTACGGTGTGACAGTTGTGTGTGTTTCTCCTTGATGCAAACCCGCCCCCCTTGTTGATTTTAATTCCCTGTAAGCCAACCACCCTCCCCCACTTCGATCACAGCTGGCAAAGAAAATAAAGTCACTATTGTTTTTAAACCATGCAGTCTTTCTTTATTAATTTTTTTTTAAAAGTGAGAACTGACAAGGTAGCCGGGGTGCGATGGGGGAGGACAAGGCCACATTGCTTATTGTAGCCACACTACAAATCAAAACTGTTTGAATGACAGCCTTCTGTTGCTTGGGCCATCCTCTGGAGTGGAGTGACTGGGTGCCCAGAGCCTCCCCACAGCTACATTCTTGGGTGTCTGGGTGAGGAGGAAATGGAACTTGGGGAGGAGGGTAGGTGGTTATACAGTGGATGCAGCAGGGGGTCTGTGCTCTTGTTGCCTTTCCTGCAGCTCCACCAGACACCTGAGCATGTCCATTTGCTCGCTCATTAGCCTTGGCATCACCTCCTGCCTCTTCTCATTGTGCTCACTTAATGCATTCCTGGCCTCTGACACTGAATGCCTCCATGCATTAAGCTCTGCCCTATCCATGCGGGAGGACTGCATGAGCTCAGAAAACATGTCATTGTGAGTGCAGTTTTTTTTGCCTTATAATCTGTGATAACCTCCAGGATGGAGATGATAGGGGGAGTGTAGAAACATTTACACCTGCAGGGGGATAAAAAGGGAGAGTAGAATTTAAGAAGATAAATTTCTGAGAATGGAAGGGAGACTCTTTCACAGTGAATCAAGCAATTCACAGCAGACAGCACATGTGCTTTAGGTACAAGGTTGCATTTTGCCTTTTATATTGAGTGTCTGCCGGTATGGTGACACATCGCACAGGGCTGGGTGACAGAATTCGGTTTCCAGGCAGCCATGGTAAGCCAAAGGGTATGCGGGGTTGGCTTCTTCCGCCTTCATAACGTGGGAATGGTTTCAAACTGCAGCGCCCTCCTTTCCCACAGCAAGCAATGCTGGTTGGGTTTGCCATTTAAAAGGAGGGGCTGCGGTTTTCGGGTGGATGTGCAGCACACCCCTCCCTCCCACCCCACCGCGTGGCTATTCTCTGGGATGATCCCTTTACCCTTCCCCCCCACCATGTGGCTATTCTCAGGGATGAGCCCTTTTAGCCAAGCTCAAACAGCTCAGCGTGAACGGGGTCCATTTCCTGTTCCCTTACAAAAATTTCCCTATTTCAACCAGGTGATCATGAATGATGTCACTCTACTAAGGCTAACACAGAAAGATATAGACCGAATGTTGCTTGAATGTGACCAAAACCCAGGACCATTCGCTGCCATGCCTTGTACTGCGATGATTCCAGACTACTTGCTTGGTGTGGTAAAGAGTCCTACCGTGGAGGACTAAATAAGGCAGCCCTCCCCAGAAACCTTCTGCAAAGGCTTTCAGAGTATCTCCAGGAGAGCTTCATGGAGATGTCCCTGGAGGATTCCCACTCCATCCCCAGACACGTTAACAGACTTTTCCAGTAGCTGTACTGGCCACAAATGCATCCCAATTCTTCAGGGCAAATCAAATATTAAACACAATTGCTTTTAACCACTGTAGTGTAGTTACAAATGTGCACTCACCAGAGGTGCCTTCTCCAGCTTCAGGGTCCAGGAGGGTTGGCTCCAGGGTGATGAAAAGGTCCTGGCTGGTGGGGAGAATGGATTCTCTGCTTGCCTGCTGCGCATTCTCCTCCTCCTCCTCCTCTTCCTCATCCACAAAATCCTCCTCCCTGTTGTGTGAGACTCCTCCCTTGCAGATGTCCATGGACAGTGGTGGGGTCCGTCCCTCCCCAGATTGCCATGCAGCTGATTATAGAAGTGGCACGTATGGGACTCTGATCCAGAGTGACTGTTTGCCTCCTTTGTCTTTTGGTAAGCTTGTCTGAGCTCCTTAACTTTCACACAGCACTGCTGTGTGTCCCTGTTGTAGCCTCTTTCCATCATGCCCTGTGTGATTTGTGGCATATATATTAGCATTTCTTCTTTTAGATCGGAGTTCTGCCAGCAGAGATTCTTCTCCCCATACAGCAATCAGATCCAGTGTCTCCCACTCAGCCCATGCTGGAGCTCGCTTGCGATTCTGGGACTGCATGGTCACCTGTGCTGCTGAGCTCGCCACACTGACCAAACAGGAAATTAAATTCAAAATTTCCCAGGGTTTTTCCTGTGTACCTGGCTAGTGCATTGGAGTTGAAACCGCTATCCAGAGCGGTCACATTGGAGCACTCTGGGATAGCTCCCAGAGGCCAATACCGTTGGAATTGCATCTGCACTACCCCAAATTCAACCCAGCAAGGCCGATTTTAGCGCTACTCTCCTTGCTGGGGAGGAGTACAGCAGTCTATTTAAAGAGCCCTTTAGGTCGACGGAATGGGGTTCGTTGTGTAGACGCATTGCTTATAAAATCGACCTAATGTGGCTAAATTCAACTTCAGAGAACATCTTGGAGTTTAAAAAAGAAAATTGAGTATTTGGAATAGCAGGAAAATAGGACACTCCTTCTCCCCTTTCCGTGCTAGACAAATTCTCCCATAGTTGCAGCCTTCTTGAAATATATAGTTCTTCAGTCAATATATGTTGACACTGCTGGTCATGGAGCTCTGCAAAGGGCCTTTCAGAAAATGAAGCTGTACTTTTAGACAATGGGTGAAATCCTGACCATGCTGAAGTCAATAATGACATTCAAATTGACTTCAGTGGAACCAGGATTACTGAGTATTTCAGTGCAATAAATACCTCAGAACCTCCCCCCCACTCCTTGTTAGCACAATCCTACCTGGTTCTCAGATGCACTGGTTAAAAATTATTTTAAAGTCTTATTTTTTGTGTCCTTTTCAGGTTAAACTTTTTATGCTGAAGTGTTTGTGGATGTCCAATGTGAGTTCAGTTATTTGTTATTTCTGACTGGTGTTACCACATCACCTTGAGGGCCAGAGCCCCATTGTGCTATGGGCTGTACAAACAAGTCCTATGAGACAATCTCTACTTTGAAGATATAGAGTGAAATCCTGACCCTATTGAAGTCCATGGGAGTTTTGTCATTGACTTCAGTGTGGCAAAGATTCCACCCATACAGTCTCAGCACATGAACATGCAAGCAAGGTTTGAGCTGAAGCACACAGCAATTGAACGACTTGCCAAAGAACACATAGGAAGTCTGGGGTGTTGCTGTTAATTGAATCTCGATCTCCTGAGTTCTAATCTAGAGCCAAAAATACAGGGCCGTTGTTTCTCCCTGGACTTTTGCATTTCCCCTTGGTCAGTGATGCAACCTAGACTCTAGGATGTGGCAGTTTGGGTCTCCCAATCCATTCCTGATGCATTCCCATGACTTACTCTCTCAGTCACGTGCTTTTTCACCTATATGGAACTGGCTGGCAGAGTTTCCTTTCTCCTTTTCTAAGGTGTCAGCTCCTGATACAGACATCATCATTGCTCTAGTTGCAGAGCATGGCTTCACCATTTCTACTATGGTAAGAAATGGTTTCTCCCAAATAGTTTGTCTTCAGTGTCTTTCAGTTTTCCCCAAATGACCTTACATGAACTGCTTCAGTGTGGTTTTTCTCCCACAGAAGTAGACTTCATGGTGGGATGTTACCTGAGCTACTCAAAAGTAAGGATATCTTCTTGTTTCCTTCCTCTGCCCCCCTCCTCGCCCCAATCATTCCATTTGGATTATTTTTATTTTATTTTACACTCATTTTCATTGTTTGTGTGAAATTTCAGGACTATGGGGAGTTTGGTTTTTGCACTGGATTATACACAACTCAATAACTCAAATGTTTGTGAAATTGTGAGCAGAAACAGAAGGCAGGGAGTTGGCCATGTGTGAAACATATTTTATTGGGAAGAGGAGAAAGAGGGAAGAAAACTGTACTATTAATGTACATTCCTTTTGTGATGGAGAACTAGAAGGAGCAGGAAATGGGCAGAAGTGGGCGGTAACCTACAGATGTAGCTGATGGTGAAGGACAGAGAAGGCAATGTTCAAAGTTCAGGCATATTTTATTTTGTATTAAGAATGGCATAGAGAATGTGGACATATCTGCATACACATGGTTTGGCCTTGTGTCAAAAATGGCATCAAAGTCGAAAAAGAAACACCTAATGTCTAGAAAAATCATCTTGTATCTTGGTCACCTTGCATGATTCTTTTAGTTTTGCATGGCAAAGGAATGAGACATTGTGAAGTTGTTGTTTTCCGTTCTCTGAGAGCATGAATATATAGATGTCAGTGTTCCACATTAAGCATGTACATATGAAGCATCTGCCAGGTAACATGCAAAATGTCAGTCATTGTGGTGTATTGGCTAAGACAGTTCAGAGTGAAGGCATTCATTATTGATTTGATGCCAATGGCTTACAGATCTGGTCCTTTCCAGGAAGCACGTGGCTAAAATTTGGAATTGCTTGTCAACAGGAGGGTCTTCTTGAAGCAAAGATGCCATGTGCCTTTTATATACTCCCCTGCAGAACATCTATTGAGCTGAACTTGGCACTCATTCACAATTTACACATCAATTTATGATGTGAACAGGCACAATGCCACTCTAACAGATGGGCATGAGTATAGGCATGCCAGAAAACCAGCATGTGCATTGAGTTTGGAAAATGTGTGTAATTTAAAGGAATTTGCCATCCTCACTCTGACTCTGTGCTGGATTAATTTTGAACACAACCATCTGCAATGATGGTCCTTAAAACATGCCATTTCCTTAGATATATCTAATGCAGTTAGATAATTTCAGTGTTTACAAGATTTCCTGTGGTACTAGAGAATTTTATAGCTAGACTCTGATCCTGCACCATTATAGTCAATGGAGACTTTGCCATTGATGTCAATGGTCATTGGATCAAGCCTGTAGTCAGGTAACATCTATTTGTCTTAGGTAAAATTGGCAAGTTTTTAAGAGCTGGCACCTCGGGTGCTGCATTCTTTCAAAAATCTGGCCCCACATGTCACAGCAGGTACTGCTGGGTACTGAATGCTCTTAGAAATTTGAGGTTTATTTAGGTGCGTAAAAAGCAGCTGAAATTTTTGAAGAAGCTAGCCCCAACTTTGGTGGCTCAATACATGAAAATCTGGCCCCATGTGGTGTATGTAACTTCTGCAACCATAGAACATTATGTTCACTTCTGGTAAATTGGGCTTGCTGTTCTGTGAGAGAAAAAGGGAAGTGCTTTAAACAGTTTTCTACAACAGAAATCCATGCATCTCCACCGAAATGAATTGTCGTCTGAAAAGAAGCCAGATGTAGTAACCACAGCTAACAGTTGTGCATAATTTCTGCTAAATACATTAGAACTTAATTTCAAGTGGAACAGGAATTTTAAATTAATCTGCATATTAATTCCTTTAGCTGTGAAATTTATTACTGCTGGTACAAGTACTTTATAGTTTTCTCGGAGCCAATATATTTTCACTTTTGGGAATAGCCTCCCACTCCCTACGGGAACTGTTACAAAATCCATTTTGAAATAAAAATAAAACCTGATCTTGGACACAATATCACCAACTCCAAGGTTTGCAGGAAGATGTTAAATATATTTGCTTGGCACCAATGACAATTCATGTAAACCACCAATTACATTTGACTTTGCTAGAGGAATTTCAGTACCGATGAATTTTTGGTCAGTGCATCACCTGTTATTAACTTGAAGTTATTGGAATATCTATTTATAAATGTACATAAAGCAAGCTTATTGAAACATAATGAAATACATGACAGTTACTTAAATAGATGAGATACTTTTTTTCATAGATTAAAAATAAAATAGGTGAATCATATCCTCCTGTATCTTTCCCAAACAGTTGCATATGGTATCCCTGGCATTCAGCAGCACTGAAACTGAGTTGCCCTTTGTCAAAGTAATATTTCACTCCAGCACAGGCAATGGGAGCACATTACAGTGAATACGGTAGTATTGCTGGGATGAAGTATTGCCTACAGCCTGGGTCTTCAAACTAGTTACCATACCAAAAAACCCAATGAGTAAGGTACTGATCCTGCAAAAGAAACTCAGTGCAGGAAGAAACCTGCGGTTGCATGGAGCTCTGCAGTCCATGAAGCCCCAAGTATGTACTCACACACACAGCTCACTGCCTCTCCGCCTCTTCTGCCTGCAGTCCCTCCTTTCCTCCCTCCCAGTGCTCCTGCTAGGGAAATGCAGTCAGGGAGCAGGGGAAGCCCCTGCTCCCCGGAAGGAGCACTGAGTGGGAAGAACAGGTGGGAGTGCGAGGATGGCCATTTTTCCAAGGTGCCCCCCCATTGGCTGGGGCCCCTGGGCCCGGGCCATGGTGGTCCAGTGGCTAATCAGCCACTGGCTGCAAAATCTGAGCCTGAAATTTCAAAAACCAACCCACACTGAGATTTCCTTCTAGTTAGCCCCCTTATATGGGATCTAGCTACAAGAAGAAGCGATTGGGCCCCATGTTTAAAAGCTCCTTAGGACTGGAACTTGGTCTTCAAGGTGTCTTGTACAGTGCTGAGCATTCTGTCCCTAGTTGCTTAATTGCTTTGTTGGATCAGGGCTACTATTAATAATAGGTGGTTCAGCAGATTTTCCTAACTTACCATTCACTCCAGTATTCTGAATAACTAAAAATATACATATTGAACACCACATTGAAATAAACAGGCTTGTCTAATGACTAAGGCCAATGTTTTCAGAGCAGCGTGCCTACAGTTAGGCACCTAAATCCATTTTTAGGCCCTTGAACAAGTGGCCTGACATTCCAAAGTGCTGGACACCAATAGCATCCACTGACTTCAGACCCAAATTTGGCAACATTCTCTTAAATGCTGTGTAATTTCTTCAGGGGGGGAACCTTCCCATACTGACATATTGACACTGTAGATAAAGCAACTTGTTCTACAACTGTGAATACAGTGGCAGCACATTCTGTGCCTATAAACTGAAGTCTCTGATTGAACTGGCTGTGATGTGCTCCAACTGTAATGCCATGCCATTGCAAAGTATTTGTTTGGAAGTACAGGGTCACTATGCAGTATCTAAAATGTGACATGATCATAATGTCACTTGACTGTGCTGTAAGTGCAGTTTCAATACAGTTCAATTTCTGCTCTTTCTCGCTCTCTCTTATCTATCTATCTAATATATGCAAAGATGCAGATAATTGATCTTGAATATTAATCATAGTATCAGAGGGGTAGCCGTGTTAGTCTGGTTCTGTAGAAGCAGCAAAGAATCCTGTGGCACCTTATAGACTAACAGACTTTTTGCAGCATGAGCTTTCATGGGTGAATACCCACTTCTTCAGATGCAAGCATCTGAAGAAGTGGGTATTCACCCACGAAAGCTCATGCTGCAAAAAGTCTGTTAGTCTATAAGGTGCCACAGGATTCTTTGCTGCTTCTAATATTAATCATAGAATCGTAGGGCTGGGAGGGACCTTGAGAAGTCATCTAGTCCAGTCCCCTGCACCCATGGCAGGACTCAGTATTATTTAGACCATTCCTGACAGGTATTTGTCTAACCTGCTCTTAAAATTCTCCAATGACAGAAATTCCACAACCTCCCTAGGCAACTTATTCCAGTGCTTAAGTACCCTGACAGTTAGGAAGTTTTTTCCTAATATCCAATCTAAACCACTCTTGCTGCAATTTAAGCCCATTGCTTCTTGTCCTATCCTCAGAGGTTAAGGAGAACAATTTTTCTCCCTCCTCCTTGTAACAACCTTTTATGTACTTTAAAATTGTTATCATGTCCCCTCTCAGTCTTCTCTTTTCCAGACTAAACAAACACATTTTCTTTCCAATCTTCCCTCATGGGTCGTGGTTTCTAGACCTTTAATCATTTTTGTTGCTCTTCTCTGGACTTTCTCCAATTTGTCCTCATCTTTCCTGAAATGTGGCCCTCATACCTGGACACAATACTCTAGTTGTGGTCTAATCAGCACAGAGTAGAGCAGAAGAATTACTTCACATGTCTTGCTTCTAACACTCCTGCTAATGATGTTTGCTTTTTTTGCAACAGTGTTACACTGTTGACACTGTGATACACTATGACACCAGATCCCTTTCTGCATTACTCCTTCCTAGACAGTAATTTCCCATTTGGTATGTGTGCAACTGATTGTTCCTTCCTAAATGGAGTACTTTGCATTTGTCCTTATTGAATTTAATCCTATTTATTTCAGACCATTTCTCCAATTTATTCTGATCATTTTGAGTTTTAATCCGATTCTCCAAAGCACTTGCAACCCCTCCCAGCTTCATATCATCTGCAAACTTTTAGTGTACTCTCTATGCAATTATCTAAAACATTGATGAAGATATTGAACAAACTAGACCCATAACCAATCCCTTGATATACCACTTGATATACCTTTACAGCTTGACTGTGAATCACTCTGTGGGAAGGGTTTTCCAACCAGTTATTCACCCATCCTACAGTAGTTTCATCTAGGTTGTATTTCCCTAGTTTGTTTATGAGACGGTCAAACAAGACAGTATCAAAAGCCTTACTAACGTCAAGATATACCACATCTACCACTTTTCCCTCCTCCTCCAAAATCTACGAGGCTTGTTAGCTTTCTTTGACAAGGCATCAGGCTTGTTTGACATGATTTGTTCTTGAGAAATCCATACTGACTGTTACATATCACCTTATTATCTTCTAGGTGTTTGCAAATTTATTGCTTAATTATTTGCTCCATTATCTTTCCAGGTACTGAAGTTAAGCTGACTGTTATGTAATTCCCTGGGTTGTCCTTATTTCCCTTTTTATAGATTGGCACTATATTTGCCCTTTTCCAATCCTCTGGAATCTCTCCTGTCATCTATAACTTTGCAAAGATAATCACTAATGGCTCAGATATCTCCTCAGTCATTTTCTTGAGCATTCTAGGATGTATTTCATCAGGCCCTGATGACTTGAAGACATCAAACTTGTGTAAGTCATTTGAACTTGTTCTTTCCCTATTTTAGCCTCTGATCCTACCCCAGTTTCACTGGCATTCACTATGTTAGATGACTAATTGCTACCAACCTTTTTGGTAAACACTGAAATAAAAAAGTCATTTAGCACTTCTGCCACTTCCACATTGTCTGTTATTGTCCGTCCCGTCCCCCCGTCCCCCCGCCCTCATTGAGTAACAGCCCTACCCTGTCCTTTGGTCTTCCTCTCGCTTCTAATGTATTTGTAGAATACATTGTTTTCTTGTTACTCTATCTCTAGCTAGTTTTTGTGATTTGTTTATATTCATCCTTTGTAATTTGACCTAGTTTCCACTTTTAGGATTCTTTTTTTGAGTTTCAGATAATTGAAAATCTCCTCGTTATGCCAGGGTGGTCTCTTGCCAAACTTCCTATCTTTCCTATGCAGTGGAATAGTTTGCTCTCGTGCCCTTAATCATGTCTCTTTGAAAAACTGCTAACTCTTTTGGACTGTTTTTCCTCTTAGATTTGCTTCCAACTGCCTGAGCTTGCTAAAGTCCACTTTCTTGAAATCCATGATCTTTATTGTGCTGTTTTCCCTCCTACCATTCTTTAGAATCATGAACTCTATCATTTCATTATCACTTTCACCCAAGCTGCTTTCCACTTTCAAATTCTACCAGTTCTTCCCTATTTGTCAAAATCAAATCTAGAACAGCCTCTCCCCCAGAAGCTTTCTCCACCTTCTGAGATAGTCTCCAGGACATTCCAAGAACTTGTTGGATAATCTGTCCTGATGTTATTTTCCCAACAGGTGTCTGGGTAGTTGAAGTCCTCCATCACCACCAAGTCCTGGGCTTTGGATGATTTTGTTAGTTGTGTTTTTATTTTTTTAAAAAAGCCTCATCCCATCCACTTCTTCCTGGTTACATGGTCTGTGGTAGCCCCCTACCATAATATCACTTTTGTGTCACCATTTTTATCCTTACCCAGAGACTTTCAACAAGTCTGTCTCCTATTTCCATCTCCACCTCAGTCCAAATGTATACATCTTTGATATATAAGGCAACACCTCCTCCTTTTTTCCCCTGCTTGTCCTTCCTGTCATGCTTATTGTCCCACCAACTCTCTGTGATGCCACCTTTGTCATAGTTGTGTTTATTCATTAGCATTTCTAGTTTTTCCTGCTTCTTCACCATACTTCTCACATCAATATACGGACATCTAAGATATTGATTTGATTTCCCTACTATGTTCTCTCTTCTCTCTCCCTTATCCCTGCTATAATGGCCCATTCTCTCCCCAGATCCCTATCCTTCTCCCAGGTCTCCATGTTTTTGACTTACCTGTGGGCTTTTGTATCCTGCCCCCATCAATTATATATTATGCATCTGTTTCATTATTATGTGCTCTATATAAAATTAGGCTGAACATTCCTGTTTCCTTCCAACTTGTCAATTTTTTATTTAATTATTCCATTAAATGCCCCAAATTTATATTCAGATAGTGCTGTGGTCCTTTAACCCCAAATGCTTTTACATATCCTGGGGATATCCTCATATATGGCTAGATTCTGCTTAGCCCTTACATATGTGTGTAGCACGAGATAGGAAGCATAGAGACTTTCTGCTCTTTCACAGCCTAGAGTCAGATGGCAAAGTGTCTCCTCCTCACAGATGAGTAGACAGAGCCAGGGCTGTCTTTCCAATGTGCTGAGGGAAGCATGTTGCACCCCTCTAAAGGAGTATAGATTTTTGTGCAGTCCAGACAGCAATCTGCTTCTCAGAAGTTGAATGAGTACAGTAACTCCTCACTTAATGTTGTAGTTATGTTCCTGAAAAATGCAACTTTAAGTGAAACAATGTTAAGTGAATCCAATTTCCCCATAAGAATTAATGTAAATGCGGGGGTTAGGTTCCAGGGAATTTTTTTTCACCAGAAAACCCACCCCCCAAAACACACAGTATAAGTTTTAAACAAACTGGTACACAGTTATGATGATTGAGAAGCTTGATTGAAGTGGAGGAGTCAGAGGGTGGGATATTTTTCAGGGAATGCCTTACTGCTAAATAACGAACCCCTCAAGGGTTAACTCTCAGGATATGTCTACACTACGAAATTAGGTTGAATTTATAGAAGTCATTTTTTTAGAAATGGTTTTTATACAGTCGATCGTGTGTGTCCCCACACAAAATGCTCTAAGTGCATTAAGTCGGCGGACTGCGTCCACAGTACCAAGGCTAGCGTCAACTTCTAGAGCGTTGCACTGTGGGTAGCTGTAGGTAGCTATCCCACAGAGGCCCCCCTCTCCCTCCCTCCCTCTGTGAAAGTAATGGCAGACAATCGTTTTGCACCTATTTTCCTGGTTACCTGAGCAAACGCCTTACCGTGGCAAGCATGGAGCCTGCTCAGCGCACTGTCGCCGTACGTCTCCTGGGTGCTGGCAGACGTGGGACTGCATTGCTACACAGCAGCAGCTCATTGCCTTTTGGCAGCAGATAGTGCATTACGATTGGTAGTCATCGTCGTCGTACTCCTGGGTGCTCTTTTAGCTGACCTCGGTGAGGTCAGTCAAAGCGCCTGGGCATACATGGGAGTGACTCAATCAGGTCATTCCCATCTTTTGCCGAGCACCCAGGAGATGACGATGGCTAGCAATCATACTGCACCATCTGCTGCCAGCCTAAGATGTAAAAGACAGATGGAGTGGATCAAAACAAGAAATTGACCCGGCAATGTGCACATCCTGTGCTGATCAGCTTTCCATGCTGTCCAAACAGGAAATGAAATTCAAAAGTTCGCGGGCCTTTTCCTGTCTACCTGGCCAGTGCATCTAAGTTGAGAGTGCCGTTCATAGTGGTCACAATGGAGCACTTTGGGATAGCTCCTGGAGGCCAATACCGTCGAATTGCGTTGACACTACCCCATATTCGACCCAGCAAGGCCGATTTCAGCGCTAATCCCTCGTTGGAGGTGGAGTAAGGAAATCGATTTAAAGAGCCCTTTAAGTCAAAAACGGGCTTCATTGTGTGGATGGGTCCAGGCTTAAATCAAGGTAACACTGCTAAATTTGACCTAAAATTGTAGTGTAGACCAGACCTCAGTCTACAAGGCAACAGGAATGGAGGGAGGGGAGAGAGCATCGCAGACAGAGATATACACTGTGTATGTGAGAGAGATGCGTATTTCCCTTTTAAGTACACTGCCTTGTTAATTAGATCAGCTTGCTGAGACTGCAGCTGCTGCTGCCAGCAAGTTCCCTCTGTCCTTAGCCCTGTCGTGTGTCCCCCCTGCTCTATGGAAGATGGGGTAAGCAGGGTGCAAGAGCAAGGGGGAGGGGGACACCCTGACATTGAACCTCCTATTCCTCCAGACACCCCCAACCGCCTGCACAGCAAGCAGGAGTCTCAGCAATTGTTAGCCTGCTGGGTAGCTGCTGCACAGAGAACTTAGGGGAGTGGGGAACTGATTGGGGGGGAGGGGCTGCCAGTCCACCCCGGTTCTAAGCCCCCACCAGCTAGCTGCAATGGACTGCTCTTCCTGCAAGCAGTGGACAAAGCAGGCGGCTGCCAAATGATGTTAGAAGGGAGCATTGCACAACTTTAAACGAGCATGTTCCCTAATTGATCAGCAACATAACAAAGAAACAGTGTTAACCTGGACGACTTTAAGTGAGGAGTTACTGTACAGTGCTCCTCTTGGAGTGATGTGACCTAGATCCACCCCAATCCCTACAAGGCACAATCTAATCTTGAGCAATGTAGCAGAAACTACACATACTCAGAGTTCTTATCTAAGGTTAAGATTTTGTCATTTTTTCTAAGTCACGGACAATAAACAAAAATTCACAGAATCTCCAACGCCCACCACTGCTGCGCCTCCAGGGTCCCGCTGTACCTGTGCTGGTTCAGAGATCCAGGGTCCCCCTTGCTGCCTGTGTTGGCTGAGATCTCTGGGGTCTACCCAGTGCCTGAGGCACCTTGGAGATGTGGGGCTCCCCCTGCCGCCTGAGGCAGCTTGGCGTTCCAAGACCCACTGCTGAGAGCTGCAGGGGGGTCCTGCCACCTGACAGCCCCACCACCCCAGGCTGAATCTCTGTGACCTCCATGACATAATCTTAGCCTTATTCTTAACCCATTTGAGAAAAATACATATATTTCTCTTGTTATGGTGCATGAGCCAGAGCTGAGAGACTTTAGGTTACAGGAACCAAGGAGATTCAAAGCAGTTTCTTGATTCTCAAATACAATATACTGGAATAGTGCATCTGGCTGTTTGGGTCCCATTACCTAAAGTGACTATACATCCTGGTTTTGTCAAGACGGTTGCTGTTTTTTGTATACTGGGCAGCATCTTCTTTCAGAACACTGGACACATCCCATTTCTTTCTTTCTTTCTTTTTTTTCCATTTAATGTTGGGGGCGGATGGTGGTAATACCTACAACATCCAAGATGCACTGGTATAGTGAGATGCATTGCCATACTGAGCAGAATTTGCTCTGTGTTTTCTGGGAGCAAATGGGCCAGTGGAATAAGTGTTAAAATGTGATGAATGATTTTGGGAGTTAAGAGAAAAACAAACACATGTAGACACTATCTGACCTGTTCTCTTGCTCAATGGAAATTTATTAAGAACACTTGTCCGGTATTTCATGCTAAACTCATTCAGAATGCTGCTACTGGGGGAAAAAAAATCCTCCACTGTGAGAAATATGCATGTGTTGCTGTTGAGTCAGAAGCTGATACAGTACACGTTTTTGTACTAAACAGCAGTGCTGACATCTCCTGTGAAATGTAAGAAAACTCTTTTTCCGGAGCCATACTGCTGAAATGTCAGTGTAAGACTTATTTAAGGTAATGAAGACAAACCAATTACAACAGTGTAACAGCAGAAAATGGAGATAGTTGGGTTACTTGCAAGTAGGAAATATGCAGATTTATGTAAATAGTTTTATGCTGGTAGAACTCATTGATTTCAGTGGAAATTCTTCCTGACTTGCACTAGTGTAAGAGGAATTACGCACAGAAAGTTCTGGAAATTAAACTATTGTGATTTACATTTGCTTTGTTAAATCCTTGATTTTGTTTTTTCTAATTTGTCTTCATTATTTTAAATGAATCCTAAATACAAATCCAAGCCTTTGGCAATAACCTGCACAAATCACAGCAGTGTAGCTTTCAAAGTATCCTAGTCCAAATTATCACCTACATGGGAAAAACCAAGCAGCGGACAGGTACACATATATTTAATCTCATAATCTTCTCTTCTTGGGAGCAAGGGGGATGCAAGGTGATCCTGTGTGGAATGGACAGAGAGCTAAGCCCTCTAATCATTAGATACTCAAATGGCTGCTGGGGTAGGGGAGGTCACATGCTTCAGAATCCCATTCACCCCAAGTCCTTGGGATCAGGACTGTTGTTCTAGGGACAGAAAGGGTTGGGGTGTCCCCTCTCTCTGCAGCATTTTTGCCCTCTAAATCCATAAAATTATGCTATCATAAGTCAACGGTGGTCCTGTCAGCATTAATGTACACTGCTGCCTGTTCCTTGCCAGGACCCTGGCCCCAGATCTGCCCTCTTTAGATTCCTTCTGTTAGCAAAACAGTCAGTTCTCTTTGGGTGAATTTCCACTCCACCCACTTAAAGCCTGAGCAATTGAGCTTTATGGGAGAGGAGTGTGGAGGGGTTGGGGAGAGCAGGGCAACTGTTCTTTGCCATTTGTATACAGTAGTGGATCTTCATTAGCATAGAGCCTGTGGCCCCTTCCCTGACCTGCGCTGCTCATAGCTTTTCCATGATGATCTATATGAGGCTGGTAAGAACAGGTTTCCATGGTGTGTAGAGGGTGCTTGGGCACTCCGAATAGACTCTCCATTTGCAGGTGTGTTGGCCCTCTGCAGTGTGGGTGAATTTCATGTTTTATATGTAAATCTACAACTCTATCTGGCCTTTATCACCTGTTGTGCTATGCAGCTGTTTTTCATTCCATATGAAAACTGTGGGCTTTTTTCTGTTTTGTCATTATTTAAGATAAGATACTGATATTTAAGTTAAATATTTTGTAGAAATCTTTGTTTAACATGAGACCAGTATGCCTGTTTCACAGACGATTTATGCTGCCAGTTCTCTTCCGCTGAAAAACTAATTTGCTTCACTGAACAAAGCTGTATTTATTTGGAATTTAAAACTGCATTCCAAAGAACACTCATGTCACATACCTTGGACATAAAGCACAATGAAGAAAAACTGCACCACAGTCATTTTTCTCATATGGGTTTATAACCCATCAACTACATAGCTCCCCTCTACAGGTAAAACAGCTTGAGATGGTTACTACAGCAAACTAGGCAGGTATGTAAACATCAGTAATTTCCAGGTGGGTTCCATGAGCTAGACCTTCTCCCTATCTGATAGAAGAAATAATTCAGGTCTCATCAAAGAAACAAGAAAGATCTTTGCTCTGTGATGAGGATATGAATTCATCCGTGCACCCATTCACTATGGCAGAGAATGCTTTCTAGACCTCAGGCAATGCTCAGTCTCATGCATCACTGGTTAAAAGAACCTGTTGGTTTTACCGCTTCCAGATTCCCCCCCAGCCATTCAGAGAAGGATAATTATTTTAACATTTGATTACAAGAATTTGTTTGGGGAGCATATATTAGTTAGGCAAAATAGATCTCTGACATGGAAAGATCTCTTGGCTACAGAATTCTGTTCTCTGGCCAGCACCAGAATGCCTTTAGCTAATCAAGGTTGCCTACCACTGGCCTTTCCCTCAACATAGTTTTTTCAAAATCATCTGTGTCCCTACAGCAGAAGTCTAAAGTAATTCTAACTGTGACCACCTGCCTTCCATTTAACTTCTATTGCCACTATTATTACATAATAGTATCTCTATTCATTAGGAGACGGAAGACAGAACCTCTCTTCAACAGCTGAAGAAGTAGTTTCTCAGACCACTGAGTGCGTACTCATTAGAACTGGCTAGGTAGGGATGTTTCCAATTCCTTAGACCAGGAGTCAGTAACCTACAGCACACGTGCCAAAGGTAGCACGCAAGCCGATTTTTGATAGCACATGGGGCGGGCTGAGCCGCTCAGCACGCTGCCGCTCTGGGGTTCCGGCTACTGGCCCCTTGCCAGCCGGGGTCCCCTCAGCCCCACTCACCTTGCTTCCAGTTGGAGTTCCAGCACAGGCCCCCTGCCAGACAGGGTCCAGGCTTCCGGTCCCGCTCAGCCCTACCAGCCGCCAGCTCCACTCACCTCAGCTGCCGATCTGGGGTTCCAGCTGCTGACCACCTGCCAGCTGGTTATCAACTGATAACTCAGAAGCCTGTGTGCAGCTTAAAGTATCTAAATAGGTGCCACTGGACATTGGAAAACTCAGCAAGGAAAAGCAAGGGCAAGGATCACACTAAACTAATAAGATCTGCATTTTAATTTAATTTTAAATATAATATTATAGACTTAGAGAGACCTTCTAAAAAGCGTTAAAATGTATTACTGGCACGCAAAGCCTTAAATTAGAGTGTATGCATGAAGACTCAGCATGACCCCTGCCTTAGACAATTTTCTTCCTTAAGCCATGTCAAATCTTAGCTTCCCACTGCGTGACCATCTCAAAAGAAGAAAAAATCCCTTTCTTAAATATCATGGAAGTCTACTTCTAAACTTCTTGGATATTTAAAAAGTAATTTTAAGATTCAAATTCATCTTGGATCTAAAGTATCTACATAAACACATTACCACTTCTGCATGCTGTTGTAGCAAGTTATCCAATTTATAGAAATGGGTTGACTGTTCCATAGGGATAGTAGATTTTTTCCCCTTCAATATTCTTGTCTTCCCATGTCACTGAAAACACCTCATATGCATGGCCCACAATCAAGAATTTCAGTATAGTGTTTTACCCTCTGGTATTTAGTACCTATATGACTGGGGTAGTCAATAGTTGGACTGCGGACCAAATCCAGACTGCCAGATGCTCTGAATGGACACTGAAATCTTCTTTTTATTTACTTATTATTCTCATTATTGTTGGTTTTTATTATTTTCTCTGGAGTCTGGCCCTTGACTATACCTGGGGGGGCGGGAGAACTACTCTTGCCCTAGGGTTTTTGTCACATGTCTAGTTCCACAAATCATGTAGCCTATAAATGACGGATGGCAATAGTTGCATCTATTCACACAACACCCCACCTCCAGGCTTAAAATCTTCTGTATTTGGCAGCACCAAGTCTCAGCTCCTGTCTCTAAAGGTGATCTGTTAACTTTGCTTTTGACTTTAAACCCTGTTGTGCCAAATTATTGTTAACCACCCATAACTAATTTACAACCCTTTAGCAGCCCTTGCTGAAGCAGCACCAAACTTGGGGTACGTCCAGACTACCCGCCATATCAGCGGGTAGCGATCGATCCCTGAACGTGCTCCCCATCGACTCCGGAACTCCACCGGAGCGAGTGGCGGTAGCGGAGTCGACGGGGGAGCCGCGGCTGTCGATCCAGCACCGTGAGGACGCGAGGTAAGTCGGAATAAGATACGTCAACTTCAGCTACGGTATTCCCGTGTATTCCCCCCCCCCCCAGTGTAGACCAGGCCTTGAAAGATTACTGGCAGCTTCCCATAATGCTGCCCTTACTTAAAACCTCTTACAAGTGGACTGAAGTGCCTTTCCCTGAAAGGCATTTAGTTTCAATGGGCAGGGACCTTTTTTTACTACCCATATACCAAAGGAGGGTGGGCTCCTCAGACACCCCCCATCCCTCTGGGTTCCCTAACATTTTCTCCATTTCCTTTTTAATCTTATCCCAGGTTGACCCCTGCACCTGGTATGGGCCCTGTTTTTTGTTTTTTTTAATTCATTTATTTAAAACAGGGTAAAAAACTTTACCCTGGCTTGCCAGAACCTGCAACTACCATTATGAGAGTTTGCTATACCCCCTCCAAGAAGTTGCATGGACTGTTGGGGAGGGGGACTTACAGGCTGCGACTTACCTATTTGATATGATGCATCTGAGTCATGGCACCAAGATGTTAGTGGGCTTATTCCATTACCCTCTCACTTCCCTGGTCCTTCTCGCATAAACAAAAACAATACCCAAAGTCCAAAGGTGCAAACAATTCAGTGTTTATTGGGGTAAACTTCCAGCAGCATAATTCCTGTTTCTTTCCTCACTGCCCCCCCTTCCCAGCTCTTGCCGGTGTCCCTGTTCCCATTCCCACTCCCCCCCCCGCTTAGCAAAACATAATTCTAATTCCTCCACCCCTGTTCCCATTCCCCACCACACTTCCTAATTAACTGCAAACTATATAGTAAAACTTAAGTTTTGCTTAGCTATACTGTAACCAATTATTTTACTAAAATTTAACTAACCAATCCTAAAATTTTGTTGTTTATAATTATTTAACAATTATATTCCACCACCTTAATTGGTTTACACCCAACAAAATTAATTATACAGCAGACAAAAACAATCACAAAACCAAACAAAAATTATACAAACAACAAAAAAGTAAAGACTACAGTAATAAAACAATACAAAAATAAAAATTAATAAGCTATTAATAAGTAAGTTCTTGCCATCCAAAATGCTATCAAACTAAGTTTCCTTTTACATCTTCTATGCACTTCCCTTTCTCTGAATGTAATAAAAATATCAAAACAAAATTGTATTTCTAACAGCCCAATTGCACCTTATATCAATGTAACTAGTTTAAAATGTAAAAATGTAACCATACATTTCCCAGCTTATGGCTGGCCCCTGCTGTTTAGCCTAAAAACAGGGCCTTAAACTGTCACAGTAAAAAAAAAAAAAAAAAAAAGGCCCTTACACAAACAAACAGTAACTTTTTAATTCTTTCTTTTCATAGACTCATAGAATATCAGGGTTGGAAGGGACTTCAGGAGGTCATCTAGTCCAACCACCTGCTCAAATCAGGACCAATTCCCAACTAAATCATCCCAGCCAGCGTTTTGTCAAGCCTGACCTTAAAAACCTCTAAGGAAGGAGATTCCACCACCTCCCTAGGTAACCCATTCCAGTGCTTCACCACCATCCTAGTGAAAAAGTTTTTCCCAATATCCAACCTAAATCTCCCCCCACTGCAACTTGAGACCATTACTCCTTGTTCTGTCATCTGCTACCACTGAGACCAGCCTAGATCCATCCTCTTTGGAACCCTCTTTCAGGTAGTTGAAAGCAGCTATCAAATCCCCCCTCATTCTTCTCTTCTGCAGACTAAACAATCCCAGTTCCCTCAGCCTCTCCTCATAAATCATGTGCTCCAGCCCCCTAATCATTTTTGTTGCCCTCCACTGGACTCTTTCAAATTTTTCCACATCCTCCTTGTAGTGTGGGGCCCAAAACTGGACACAGTACTCCAGATGAGGCCTCACTAATATCGAATAGAGGGGAATGATCACATCCCTCGATCTGCTGGCAATGCTCCTACTTATACAGCCCAAAATGCCATTAGCCTTCTTGGCAACAAGGGCATGCTGTTAACTCATATCCAGCTTCTTGTCCACTGTAACCCCTAGGTCCTTTTCTGTAGAACTGCTGCCTAGCCATTTGGAAGACAGGGAGGGCATGACCCTTACCTATGGTGAGCAGTTAGACTGGAAAAGGGGACTCCACATGACGGAAAACAAGATTAAATCAAGGGACCCTGCATTTGGGCGAATGTCAGGAATGAGTTGCACAGGACGGGAGTTCTTAGGTGCTCAGCAGCATCTTGGAGGGAGAGGTGGAACCCCTGGGCCTTGGCCAGTTAGAAGGAGCCGGAATTAAATTCTGTAACACAGAGAGTATGGAACAAACCTGCCTCATGGTAGTGGTGAGTCTTTTCCATCCCTGAGTGATTTCCAGCCGTGCAAACAGCAACCTGAGTTGCCAGGTTGGGCTGGAATAGCAGACACTCAACCCTCAGGGCTGGCAGCATCAGGGCTTTTATACCTCTATAATTAGCTAAGTAATAAAAATGCACCTAAATTCTTAAAGTATAGGCCTTTGCAAACAGGCACACAGTTTAAGTAGGTGATCGCTCCCCAGAACTAACTGATGGCATAACTTTTTTTTCAGTTCCATGGAGTTAATTATCTATGTACCAGCTACAACAACATTTGTTATGAAGACCCCAGCAACAATCACTGTTTGAAAAGGTATTTAGGCTCCTAAGGATGCAGATGAGCACCTAGTGGGATTTTTAGAAATATGTGGGTACCTAACTCCCATTGATTTCAATTTGAAAATCCCACTAACTACCTATCTGCATCCTTATACACCTAAATACTTTAAAAAATCCTCTTCCTAGAAATAATGCAGAAGCTGGCAATTGCAGCAACACTGCTTTTTTTTTTAAAGTACTGTGTTCTGATTATTTCACAACCCCAAATATGTTGCCCAAAAAAGTTCCAGTTGAACTTATCTTGAAGTGGTATAAGAAAGGGCCCCAGATTCACAAAATAAGGGAATTCAGTTGAATTGCCACAGCTGAGGCTAAAAAGTTAGACTCAGTAGCTATCTAGCTGTACTTGTAGTCACATTTCTAGACATCTATAAATTGCACTTGAAATACACATGTAACTCTCATGTCTGTTGAAAGTGAACAGCAATATTTATGTTGTAATATTACCAACTACAAAGTGGGTTCATAATTCCCAAGAATATGAATTTCAACATTTTATTACATCCTCTTGTCAGAAACAAGCTGCAGGAAGCTTGCACTTTGAAAATATTTCTTAGTTATATTGTCTCCTGTCCATATTAGAGTAGGCTACAGTGCATGTTTCAATATAACCTTGGAACTAGTAAGAAGTGAGTCAATTTCAGTATGATACTGTGCCCAAGCACATAGAATCATAATTAAAAGGAAAAACTATACATTTGGGTTACAGAGAAAAATGAACACCTAAAGAAAAGCTATCATGATACAGCAATGTAATTTGGAATAAGGGCAATGTATTTCCTGTAGAGTTTAATTCTGCATTCCTAGGCTGTGATCCTGCAAACACTTTAAACAGTCCCATGAAATTCATTGCGATTACTCACATGCTTAAAATCATACATATCCCCAAGTACCTAAGCGAGAGAGACTGACTGACTCCCAGCTAAGAGCCAGTTAGCTTTTACCTCATGTGGTAGAGGCTCAGCAGGGATACTGGGTCTGCACCCCTTGCAAGCACATCTTGAGTGATTCACTAAGTTGAGAAACAATTGTGTTTATATTTTGAGAAAATCACTGTTTATATAACGGCTAATATGTCAAGTTTGTTGGGCCCTGGCTCAGCAGCCCCTAGCTCAGGGGCTGCAGCCTCAGACGATGATTGGGCAAAAGCACTGGGGCAAGCATTGGAAAAGGTGGTTGTCCCATGCTATGTCAAGCTCCTATCGTAAGTTAAGGTTTTTTGCTGGGGGTCCCATCCCAACACCTGGGGAAGAGGAGTTTGAACCATGGTTAGAGCATACCACTGAAATGCTGCAGGAGTGGGCTGTACCAGATACAGAAAAGCGAAGTTGTGTAGTAGAGAGCCTCAGGGGTCCAGTATTAGACGTGATTTGCACCCTGAAGCTCACTAACTCTGGGGACAGTGTGAAGGACTGCCTAGCCCTCGAGTACACCTTTGGAAGTATAGAGGGCTCTGAGGACAATTATTGTAAGTTCCTTAACTCCCGACAGTGAAGGGGAAAGAAGGTTTCAGTCTATATACAGAGGGGAGCAGTGACTGCTGAGCAGATGGATCAGACCAGACTAACTCAAATTGTAAGAGGAACTCAATATCAGAACCTGATTCTACTTCATCTCCAGTTAAGAGAGTGACAGGAATGTTCCCCACATTACTCCCAGCTGATAAGAGGTCAGAGTGGTTAGGGAGAGAGTGATATGCTTAGCTCATTGGCTTGTGGCAGCCATAGTGGGTTTCCTCAGACCCTTTGAGGAGAATTCATGTAGTTGGTATAATCTGGAGTGTGATTTGCTGGGATGACAAATTCTCATCTGGAGGGAGAATGTAAGCAGGGTCTGAATGAATGCTTCCCTGACAGCTAGCTGGGAGAGGAAGAGACTATGGATGTGTTTATGTAAATACAATTGGCTCCTGCTCTGTTTACCTAGCCATCATTTACAGCTGTATCAAAGGATTAACTCTGGCTGGTGTTGGGTACAAATGGCCATTGTACTGAATACAGGGGTAGTGAAATATGGTTACCAGTGTTGTTGTTGTAGCAATGCAGGAAAGTAGGACTGTGCTTAACCTGTCCCAAATGAGGGGTGGCGCCCTCACTTTAAAGAATGTCATTAAGCAGGGGCTCAAATGTCAGAGCCCTGTGAAAGTAACAGGGGGATAACAGGAGTCCCAGTGTTCTAATCAGGATGCTACCCTTCTCTCTAGACTAAATTAACCTCTTCTTCCCCACTGTTTGAAGAATAGAGCTAAATACATTTCATTAGGAAGCTCTTTTGTTATTCTAATTGCTCAATCAGAACTGAAACCACATGTAATAGGATTGTTTATGCCCTGCCTGTTAACAGCTAAAATCACTGAGAGCTGATATCTCTTGAGATGGGGGCAGTGTTTCTGCCCAGCCTGCAAAAGAGCTGAAAATCACTGAGACTGATGTGCAGAGGACATAGCACAGAGGCAGAAGGTGACTGACAGCCAGCAGGGTGGCAGCAGAGAGGTTTGATGAGAGGCCATCAGAGCAGCGGCAAAGAGGCACGATGAGCGGCTAGCAGGGTGGCTAGTGGAGGGGCGTGGTGAGCAGTTAGCCAGTGAGCAGCCAGAGGAGCAAGTAAGATGCACTGTGATGCTGCGTCTAAGCCCCCTTTGTGGAACTAATCCTTAGACATTACAGTACTACTAATAATAATTCAGGTACTGGATCAAGACTGAATTGAATTTGGGTAAGTATGAGGTATACTGAGGTAGGAACCTGAAAGAATTAAGACTACACAAGAATAAGGATGCAATTCAAGGCTTAAGAGGCAGCACGGAAGAAGGAAGGTGGGAGTGAGAGAAGAATACAAAGAAAGAAGTTAGGCATGAGGTATAGAGGGAATGAAGAGAAAACAGTAGGAAGTGATGAGAGAGAGAGCGAGAGGAGCACAGGAAATGGAATACTGCAGGGGTCGGCAACCTTTCAGAAGTGGTGTGCCCAGGGCTGGCTCCAGGGGTTTGGCCGCCCCAAGCAGCAAAAAAAAAAAAAAAAAAAAGCCAGGATCGCAATCTGCGGCAATTCAGCGGGAGTGAGGGACCCTCCGCCGAATTGTCGCCAAATACATGAAAGTACCGCCCCTCTCCGGAGTTGCCGCCCCCAAGCATCTGCTTGATAAGCTGGTGCCTGGAGCCGGCCCTGGGTGTGCCGAGTCTTCATTTATTCACTCTAATTTAAGGTTTCGTGTGCCAGTAATACATTTTAATGTTTTTAGATGGTCTCTTTCTATAAGTCTATATTATATAACTAAACTATTGTTATATGTAAAGTAAACATGGTTTTCAAAATGTTTAGGAAGATTCATTTAAAATTAAATTAAAATGCTGATCTTACGCCGCCAGCCTGCTCAGCTCGCTGCCAGCCTGGGGTTCTGTTCACCTAGGCCGTCAGCGGGCTGAGCGGGGCCTGCAGCCGGGACCCCAGACCTGGGGGGGTCAGGGCAGAGGTCTGGGGGTGTGTGGGGGGTGCAGGGCAGAAGGCTGGGTGTGGGGGGGGTTCAGGGGTCAGGGAAGAGGGCTGGAGGGTGTGGGGGTGCAGGGCAGAAGGCTGGGTGTGTGGGAAGGTTCAGAGGTCATGGCAGAGGGCAGTGGGTATGTAGGGGGTGCAAGGCAGAAGGCTGGGTGTGTGTGTGGAGTCAGGGCAGAGGGCAGTGGGGGTGTGGGGGTGTTCAGGTCAGAGGTCTGGGGGTGTGTGGGGGGTGCAGAGCAGAAGGCTGGGTGTGGGGGGGTTCAGGGGTCAGGGAAGAGGGCTGGAGGGTGTGGGGTGCAGGGCAGAAGGCTGGGTGAGGGGGGGCTTCAAGGGTCAGGGGAGAGGGCTGGGGTGCTTGGCTCATGGAGGTGCTCCCAGTCCCCTGCCCTGAGTGGCTCATGACAGGGGGCTGGAAGGGATATGCCCCGTCCCACCCCCTTCCCCAAAGCCCCATCCCTGCCTCTTCTGTCTCCTCTATGGAGCTGTTTGCACGCTGCCGCTCTTCCCCCTCCCCTCCCCCAGGCCATCAGCTGATTGGTGTGGGGAAGGATGGGGGAGGGGCAGGAAAGCACCATGCTGGGGGAAGAAGCAGGGGAGGGGGGAAGCATGGCTGCCGCAGGAACAAGCTTCTGCCTCCTGCTCCTGCAGGGGAGAGCGGTGGGCGAGGGGGGGGGACTGAGGGCCTGGACCGCGGCAGCATGCCACTCAAAATCGGCTTGCGTGCCGTAGGTTGCCGACCCCTGGAATACTGTATCAAAACGTAGGCCATATTGGTTCGATACAGGCTGTTCAGAGCCCTTAATAGCAAGGATAAGGGTTGAAATTTATAAAGGAGTTAATGTCCTAATTCTATTGAATTTCATGGGAATCATGAAGGCCCAAAGAGCAGGGTGCATTAATCAGTGGAATACAGCTGATGGCCTTTCATATATGAAACAAAAGCAGAATCATTAAAAAACATTCCAGTAAAACTTGAAGAAAATTAGATTCTCTGCTGAGCACCCATTGTCTAGATACCCCACATGTATTCCTAAATTTAGACTTTGTCATAGATATGCTGTTTAGCTAATGAGGCTTCCAGGCAGGGTGAACTATAGAAGCAGTTTCATAATAACTTGAATATTAAGGCTGTTTTTTGTGTCTGCTTTCAGCCCTTTTCTGAATGATTCGCTATAGGCACAGATGTTGACTCATGTAGTAATGATAGCATCTTTTACGCACTCTGTATTATTCAGCACCTGTTGGTACCAGAAGCATATGTTCCATAAATCTTTTGTTTCATGCTCACTCATCTACAGTTTCTCTTTTATCCTCCAGAATAACACATGCATTGCTGCTGTTGAACAATGACTTATAGCATTTTTTCATTCAAAGATCTCGAAGTGCTTGGCAAACCATAATTAATTAAGATCTCACAACATCAATATAAGGCAGAGAAAGGACGAGACAGACATTTAACAGTGCACAGAAACAATACAGAGATATTTATCTCAGCAAGTAAAGAAGCATACTGTATCAAATTGAAGCAAATGGTACAACTGACAGGAGGTAGTAGGCAGAATAGACTGACATTTCGCCAGGATACTAATATAAACAAAATATGCCATAGGATCTCTTATGGTCACAGGTGCCCCTTGGTCTTACACATCCAAAATATGGGTGTTTAAATTCTGCTGATGTTAAGCATTACAAGAAAAACACACGAAGAGATCAAGACAGTATATCCATGACAATAATTTCTCAAAGATTCCAAAATAATAAACGTAGAATAAACCATCTACACTTCTCAGCCCAGCTATAAGCAAGAGGAAAAGTTCATTCTTTGGAGTAATCCATATGTTGTTATATTGGTGGTACTCAGAGACCAAAGGGATGATTATGTTATAAATAGATTGGCAGATAAATCCCTTACATTAAGGATTTTGACATCAAAACATGTCAAAATTGAAGGGAACTCAGCTCATGATTCCTTCATCAAACACAATCTTAAATATTTGACTAGATAAAAAAGTCCATCATTGAAAATACATACAAGATTGTTCTTCATTTGTGCCACAGATAGCCTAGTCCTGCTGACCCTACTTAGGCAAAACAATCCTATCTGAATTAATAAAATATTGTGTCCTTAGAATATTTTAGAATATTCCTTTCCCATTGATTGTTTATAAATCTATGGCGCACACCATGTGTCAAGTCTGTAGTTTTGGACTTATATGCATGTTTTGTCCTTTTAGAATTATGCCTTTGTATGTGCTAAATTGTCCCATTCTTGCCTTTTTAATTTTCTATACTAATTGAAAATTTGTTCAGATGGCTCTGTACAAATATCTTTCAGGGGATTATTGGCTTTGTATTACTTCTGCCCAACTCAAACTCCAGTATTTGCATCCCCTTGAGACAATATCCCTACTTGGTTTACTGTGTGTGTGTGTGTGTGTGTGGTGGTTGGGGGGGTGGGAAGGGGTGATCTGCCAACTACTCCTTGTCCCTTTGAAAATCTCCCCCATAGAGGTTATATATCGTGCACATAAATGTACACACACATATGCTTCAAAAGTTAGATTTAATGCCTATTAGTTTAATGTTTCATCTCTATGTAACCCTTTTGCCAAAGGCTTAACAGCAGCAAAAAGGGCTGGGTACAATATATCTAGGGTCCCTCTTGACAAATAATTAAACCAGTTTGAACCCCAACCCAGAAGCCTGGGGAAACTAATCATTCTCCCTGTGCCCTTAATAGGCAGAACTCGCCCGAGCACTGTAAGCGCTCTGAGACTGTGTACATCAAGAAAATCTTTATTAGGGGAAAGGGAACACAGTCATAAATCTGGGGAAACATAGCAAGAGAATGTATATGCAAATAAAGAATTAAATATCCCCCCATGCTTCAGGTAACATTGGCAGTAGTCCATCTAACTCCCTTCTCACCCACTGGTGAAAATGTCCCACTGGTAATAGTTCCTTGGTTGTATCACTTCACTCATCCATCAAATCCCACTCATGGTTGCTATCAGCAGGTAGCAGTAGTGCAAGTGCTCCTGCAGGTGTGCCTCTAGCCCCAAGAGGCTGCTTACCTGATCCTATCAGCAGGTGCCACCTAACCCCACTTTGTGATTCAGTGTTATTACGGTGTTGAGTAGGTGGGGCCCTGTTAAACCCATGCAGCTTTACTACTGCTGTAACTTTTACAGGCTCTTACAAATAACTCACCATGGAAGGAGAGCCAAGAGAATTTGAAACCCTTGAGTAGAGTCCTACCTGCTTAGAAATTAACTCTTTATCACAAAATAAAAACTTTCTACCTTCTCTAGAAGCCCAAGCTCCCCTTTCCCCCCTGTCCCCAGGTTTATGTACAATTATGATGACTCCCCAAGTGTCACTATAAGCATTGTGGGTAGGTAACCTATGCAAATGATGCTGCCTATGGCAGCAATTTTCCCTGTTCACCAACAGAGGGAATAGAGAGCTCTTTTCTCTCTGCAGCCTCTGGCCATGGGACTTGCATATACAATATAAACAATTATACAAACAAGTATCCATTTTAATAAATAATGTACTGTGAGCTTTTCAGCTGCCTGAGTAATCAATTGCTCTTTTCATATAATTCCTCCTGATCCGAATACATACAGTAGGTTTTATCACAATTGCAGTTTTGCTGCACACTCAACACAGCAACCAGCTAAAAGCAACATTGATGTATTGGAGAAGAATTTTTTGTACAATATTTTTCTTTAGCAACATGTGAATCTGCAAGGCTCTAGCTGTTTGCACAAAAAAGAGGGGGTGGGGTGAGAAAATGTACAGTGCTGAATAGGTCTGTTTTTTCAAGTACATTGATTCAAATCAAAACAACCTCTCCTCCCCCCAAAAAACCCACCACCACCACCATCATAAAGTTTAAAAGTTTAATTAAAGGACTATTGCATATTTCCTCTCATTTTCATCCACATTCTACATGCAAACCCTATACCCCTCCCCAAAAAAATACCCACCAAACCCCATAAGTTCAATTCTTATATTTTTCTCTACGTTCTGATTTCAGACATCCTCTCATGAAATCCAGTGTTGTTAAGAGGGGATGCTTTCACCTACTTTCATCAGAATGCCAGAGGGAAAGAGCAAAAAGTTGCCTGCAATAAAGACACATGAGAACATCAACTGCATTTATTTCTTAAAACGATAACTGAGTGAACAGAAACATGTCTGATAAGAAGAGAGAACACTGATATTAAAGATAATTTATAAGCCTTAACAGTGGAAGTGTTAAATACTCAGAAGCTCTGTGGGGCTCTGGTCTGCATGACTGCCACTGATTTTAATGGGAGTCATATTTAAAAACCTCATGTTCCATTTTCAAAATTTAGCGGACAAGTGGGACTTTTAAAGGTTTGAAAGCTCAGAAATATGGAAATAACAGATTCATTCTGATCAAACCCCATTTGAGAAACAGGCAAGCAGAGTGAAGTCATAAACTTAGACATCATAGAAAAATCCTGCTGGATAATCTAGCTCATCCGCCTTGGCCAGTTCAGCATTGTCCTTTATAGTATATTTTCTACTAATTGGCTCAATCTAGTTTTAAATATTTCAACAAGTATGGATTTATCCAGCTCCCTTGAAAGACTCTTTAACAGAGCTCACTGTTAGGACCTGTTTTCCTGATAAACTTTCCTTAACTTAAACTTCCCTTTTCTTTAGTTAGAGGCTTTTTTTTGCTAAAGAATTCCTTTCCCTTGCTAGTTACAGCCTTCACATATTTGTAAAGATAACATACTATTGTGGAACCATGCTGCTATCAGGATTTAGTGAATAGGCCAATTGAGTGGCAATGAGGAGAACTGGGGTGAAATCCTGGTCCCATTGAAGTCAATGGCAAAACTCTCAATATAATAAGGCCAGGATTTCATCCATGGGATGAGATTTTGTGCTGCATCTCTAAGGCACAGCACAGAACTCTTAGTTCAAGGGGGTAGGGGAGCGGTGCTTTGTGCCCTCCTGTTTCTAGACTGCTCTGGGAGCTGGAGAGGGCCCTGGCATAATTTAGCCGTCAGGCCCTGTTCAAGTTACAGCAGCTGCTCTCCCCTGACCTGTGGACCACAATGCTACTTGGAATCTCCCCAATCCATGCTGCAGCCCTATGCCAGGACTTACAAAAGGATCTCAGAAGTCTACCTTGTGGCTCTCCATTACAGTGCCAGTCCAGAAAAGCCTCCCTTTGAGGGAGACGAGGCTTTTAGGTCCTTTTTATGCTGCCCCAGCCCTTCTACCTGGCATAAGAGGCTGGAGTTGGGGGTGAGGAATTCACCGTAGTCTTTAATCTCAGTGCGGTGCTGATTTACTGTTTGACCTTGGACAAATCATCTGAACTCTCTCTCTGTATCTGTTTCCCCATCTGTAGAATGGAAATAATGGTGCTTTCCCATCTTCTTAAGACGCTTTGAAAGCTATAGAAAAATATTACATAAAAAAAAGTCTGATTATTTTATTATTTAGTTCTTTTAATACAGACACAGAATATATTTTTCAGCATTATTTTCTATAATGTGAATGCAGCTTCAGTAGTTAACAGTAGTCCTCAAACACTTTGCTGAAAGTATACAAATCTTTGTCTAATATCTGTGATAACTCTTATAAAACCTCATTCTGTCACCAGCAATATATATTTTACTAAAAGCTGTGTGTCCTTGGCTTGTCAGAACTGCTGCCTTCATTTTCTTCTTTCACCCATAGTTTTATGTGTACTAAGCGTAAGAAGTATTACAGGAGCCATAAGTAATTAATTTTTTCCAGATTCAATGTATAGAAAAATCACTGCAACCAGCTATTATTTCATAATATGTCCTGTTGTTTTGTTTACTAAGCTGTCTTCCTCCTTTAAATTCCTTACAGCCTACTTTAATGTTGCTTGTTAGTTGGTTTATTACTATCCTTTCCCTTTCTTTTGATGCCACTTGTTTTCAGGTGTGTTTCCTTGTCATGTAGCTTAACATCTCCTTTTCTTTGTTTACCACCCTTATATTGCTCTAGTCTGTAATATGCATTCTGTATCCTCTGCTGGACATGCAGTTGACTAAACTGTTTGCAGATTTGATAAGCAAGTATTGGACGTGCATCCATAGTAGAAGTGAATGTGTGGTGTGAACCACCTATTTTTGTGTGAGTGAACATCATGGTGATGGGAATATCCATCCCTGAGTGTGTCTGGAAAATGTAGTTACTCATGTAGTGTCATGTCATGTACTACTCATGCCATGTAGTGAATCATGACACATATGAATGTGCATGATGTGTAGCAACCGGAGCTGGACTGATGCAGTCCAGGTCCCTAGGCAAACCCCTTCATTCACGCCCATGTCAGGGACCTCTTTTAATAGATTTATAGATTCTCGGACTGGAAGGGATCTTGAGAGGTCATCGAGTCCAGTACCCTGCCCTCATGGCAGGACCAAATACTGTCTAGACCATCCCTGATAGACATTTATCTAATCTACTCTTAAATATCTCCAGAGATGGAGATTCCACAACCTCCCTAGGCAGTTTATTCCAATGTTTAACCACCCTGACAGTTAGGAACTTTTTAGCACACCTCAGCTATTTTAGGCCTGGCCTAATCTACAAAGTTAGGTCTACCTACTACATCACCCATGGTTCATGCCATGTCCAGTGTAGTTGAGCCAACCTAAGCCCCAGTGTAGATACCTCTAGGTCAACAGGAGAATTCTTCAGTTGAGCTAGCTGCCACCTTCTGAACTTACTAGAGTGATGGAAGGATCTTTTCCATCACTGTATTATGTGTCTACACTACAGCAGCACAGCTACATCCCTGCAGCTGCACCTCTGTAGCGTTTCTAGTGTAGACATATCCTGGCTTAAATACACACAGTATGAATTCTATTGTGTACTTGTAGCCCAAGGTCAAGTGTGTTTCAACAGCAGCCATGGGACCTACAAGTTGTGGACTATAAACTGCACCATGTTGGGAGAACTTCCTGGTTCCTGCCAGGATGTATCTTCTGCCTTCCCAGCAGGAAGTTTTGGCACTGACTGAAGCTGGGAGCATATAGCGGGCAAGCAGAGAGGAGGCTGCTGGACTGTAATCCTGTTCTATGCTGCTTTACGGAATAAAAGCTTGTTCCTGGTGGTTTGTCTGAGTGAGTCTGGTCTGACGTGAATACACACTGACACACAATGCATAGCACACAGAGGAGCCTCAGGCCCAGTTTCCCAAAGTTGTGTAAAAAAGTCACAAGGCAGACTTTCCCTATCTTGAACAACCTCATACTGGGCCAATGAATAGGAGTGGGGGCGACACGCTCAGAGCTGGGATGTTTGCAACTTTGGGGAAAGGATCCCATAAGGAGTTGAAATGACTAGACCTAAATGTGGTGTAAATTTCCATGTTCTCCCATGTGGGTCCAAAATGCAGTGGCTCTTGGCGGTACCAAATGCTGTATCAATCAGAGAGCAAATCCTGAATCTGATCAGAGGGTTGCTTCCTCAGAATCCTTTTGTTGCCACATCTAACCTTCTTGGCAGCAAAAATGCCTTATCTTGCAAATTTCAGGACAAATCCTGCTCCTGTCAATAGTGATAGTAAGCACCCTGGTGGGCCGGTTTGTTTACCTGCTGCATCTGCAGGTTCAGCCGATCGTGGCTCCCACTGGCCGCGGTTCGCTGCTCCACGCCAATGGGGGCTGCAGGAAGCAGCGCAGGCCGAGGGATGTGGTGGCCGCTGCTTCCCGCCATGTGCCAAAGGTTGCTGATCCCTGACCTATGGAGAGTTAGATCAGAGCCTGCTTCCACAAATGTGGCCTCTCTCTAGCTCTCTTTGTTTAGCCCTTCCCTCTTCCTGATAACTAGTAGCTCTCTGGGCCAGATTTTTAGAGCTATTTAGGTGCCGAGAGATGCATATAGGCATCTAGTGGGATTTTCAAAAGCACCTATGTGCCTACGGTCCATTAGATGTCCGCCTGCATTTCTCAGGTACCTAAATACCTTCCAAAATCTGGCCCTTAGTTCACACTGAAGTTAATGAGAGTTAGGCACCTAACATGCTTAGGCTCTTTTAAAAATCCCACTAGATGCCTATATGCATCTTTATGTGCTTACATACCTTTAAAAATCTGTCTCTCCATCTTGATAGTGCTTCCTGATTTTAAGCCATTTATTCCATTCTGATCTATTTCCCTCCATCAGGAACCCTAATTATGCACTTTCTCAGGCATGGGAAGCAGAAGCATTTAGCAAGGATTCAACTCCCTGTTTGACAGTTCTGGTGCAGCATTTTTTCCCCAGAAATATTTGCTCGTTGTGGGTTTTATTAATGCACGATGGATATACATTAGAGAGTACAACCGAAGAACTAAATAGCATTTTTATCTGTTTTTGCTTTATGAACCAATAACTCTATCACAGTTCTATGTTTTAAACACCTAGCAATGCCTGACACTTCTTTGAGTAGGGAGATGCCCAAATATTTGCTTGGTACCATAAATATTGACGTCCTCTAAGCACAAAAATTGCATCACTTTATTCTCTCTCAGTGTATGCAATAGTCTTATTTTCCATCTTCAGAATTTTTTGTTATCTTCAAAATAGTCTTGACAACCCTATACATAAATCTTGACATTTCTTTTCTAGTTGTTAAATGTTTCTCACTAACCCTAGTTATTGCTTCCCTGGCCAATTTAACATACCTAATAATATGAGGAGTTCGATGCAAAAGGAACAAACAAAAAGACCAGGAGATGGCTTCTATATTATGCTCCAGTCTCTTTATGCTGCACCAATCTGTGGGAACTCCCTATGGGGGAAATACCTCTGGCATGTTTCCTGGTGATACAGAGCAGGTGGAATACTCATACACCAGCTCCTCTCAAAGTCAGGGCACATGCAGCATGCTGGGCAGGAGGTGCATGTGATCAGAGTGTGCTTCACTCTGGCTATTCTTGGCTGTGGACTGGCTCTTCGGAAGCTGCTACAGCTTATGTTCATGGTATACACCAATGTCCCCTCTAAATTTCTTTTGAACTGAGTGAGCTACTAATGCCCCTGAGCTCTACATTTTTGTTCTTGACAAGCTTGGTTCCTGGGTGGGGGAAAGATTGTTTGAACATAAGAATAGCCATACTGGGTGAGACTAGTGGTCCATCTAGCCCTGTATTCTGTCTTCTGACAGTGGCCAATGCCGAGTGCTTCAGAGGGAAAGAACAGAACAGATAATCATCCCCTGTTGCCCATTCCCAGCTTCTGGCAAACAGAGGCTAGGGACACTTCAGTGCATGGTTTTGCATCCCTGAACTTATTTAGTTCTTTTTTGAACCCTGTTACAGTTTTGGCCTTCACAACATCCTCTGGCAATGAGTTCCACAGGTTGACTGTGCATTGTGTGCAGAAATACTTTATTTTGTTTGTTTTAAACCTGCTGCCTACTAATTTAATTTGGTAACCCCTAATTCTTGTGTTATGAGAAGGAGTAATTAATACTTCCTTATTTACTTTCTATACACCAGTCATGATTTCATAGACCTCTATCATATCCCACCCTTAGTCATCTATTTTCCAAGCTGGACAGTCTCAGTCTTAATAATCTCTCCTCATATGGAAGCTGTTCCATACCCCTAATAATTTTTGTTGCCCTTTCCTGTATCTTTTCCAATTCCAATATATCTTTTTTGAGATGGGGCAACCAGATCTGCACACAGTATTCAAGATGTGGGCATACCAGGGATTTATATAGAGGCAATATGATATTTTCTATCTTTTTATCTATCCCTTTCCTAATGATTCCCAGCATTGTTTGCTTTTTTGACTGCCGCTGCACATTGAGTGGATGTTTTCAGAGAACTATCCACAATGTTTCCAAGATCTCTGTCTTGAGTGGTAACAGCCAATAAAAAAGTGTATTGCATTTTTAGTGACATTTCAGTAGTACATGTTTGCACTGTTGTAGCCATGTTGGTCCCAGGATATGAGAGAGATAAGGTAGGTGAGGATACAAGATTTCTAGTTACCCAGCGCTCTTCTTCAGTTCTAGGGAAGGAAGCAGAGTGTCTGAGCTAAATACAAGTTGGGACGGATTGTTAAGCATACAGGGTAACATGTGGGACACGGTCACTTGAAATGAAATGGGCACTTGAGGGTTAGATTGTTATGCATAAATGGTTTGAAGTGGGAAATTAAGAGTAGCAGGCAGTGATTTTATATATTCATACAGAGGGACAAAACTTCCAACACTGCAGGCACCCAGTGGTGGGACCATGTGCTGTGGGAAGGGATTTTAGGGTTTTCCCCTCTCTGCTCTACATACAGACCTTCTCCCCTCCCCCCAGGGTCCCTAGGAGGGAGTTGCCATTGCAGGCCAGAGCAGGCAGGTGCGCAGGGACCAGGCACCCCCTGCCTAGCATCAACAGCAGCACAGGTTCCCTCTTCCCCCATCCCTCCCCCTGTGGTGTTGGGCTGCTAGGGGTTCATTTCAGTACTACCAGCCCTCGGATGCTACTGCACAGCCGGATCCCTGCGCCCCAGGATAGCAACTGCCTCCCCCATTCTGCATTCACCAGGGGCACTGCTGTTAGTAACCATGAGTTGTTATCTAGAGAGGAAGGGAATCGATCAGGGTTCAGTTCAGCTTCCTCCTTGCTAGGGGGCAGTTCCTGTTAGTGACAAAAACAAAATAAGAGAGTTCATTGTTACCACTGACTGTGAGCGATTCACATGTGTTCCTCACACACAAATACAACAGTAGCACTACTTTATTTTTTTTATAATTCAGACTGATAACACACAAGAGCCCGTAAACAGAGGATGACACAGCTGACTGCTCCCTCAAGCATAGAGGCAAAATTCACCAGCCTGACTGCTGAAAGACTCAGCTCATGGAGCTCCCTAGCCTGCAAGCTGGACCAGGAAACCCCTTACAAATCTAAATTTTCAATACACCACACAGCGGAGCATAGGTTGTTCTGATTTGCACCAGGGATGGTCAGGCAATGACCACTGCTGAGACTATGAGAGCCGCACAGGAGGCTTTAAATCATGTATACATTCCATCTCTACTGAGCACTGTTTGGCCAGAATGGAGAATCCAGTCCTCTCTGTTGTCAGTCTATTGCATTCGGATGCAGTAGTAGATTCCTACAGCCAGGCCTAGTTATCTCTTTAAAGCAGATTTTTTTTTTATCCAGGCTATTATTGTGCTACCATCATAAGTCTCATTATATGTCCAGTCCATTGGTCCCATCTCTTACTCCATGTTGTCCTTTCTGTGTGACAAATGTTACTTAATTCCCATCCTTGCTTGATTAATCTTTTAACCAGCTGTATTTGTGTGTGCAGACTATGTGTTGCTATGCATTCTGCTTTCCACCTCCACACCTCAGATCTTTCACAACAATAATTTATATTCTTTTTTTAAAATTCTGTTAACTCTTTACTAGCCACAGCCACCAAAGTGGGAACCAGAAACAACATAAAGGTTGGACTGCAGCTTTGCCATATAACCTGTGCATAGAGTGGTGGTGATGCACTGAATCAGAAGTGACTCAGAGAAGGAATTGTGCCTCAGAAAGGCATGATTCCCTCCCGGTTTCCCCTCTTGCTCCAGGGAATAATAATATATTATTTGTCCATACCAGCAACACAGGTTGGAGCATGATGGGGCAGTCATGATGGGTGGGACTGTCTTTTACCCTGATACATGGAGTGTGTAACCAAGAGGTGACCATGTCTGTCAGAGCGTCACTAACTCTTGCGATTTTATCATGAGTCCTATGATATTTGCTATTTTTCTTAATGTCTCAGCTCCGGGAGTTCTTTCTAGCCCTCTTGGCTGTGGAGAAAAGCTTGAAACATGAACCCCAAGGGCTCAAAACCCAAAAGGAACCCAACATTTATTATTTTTAATCTCATGATTTTTCAGTCTCATACAATTTGGTGGCCTGACTCACGATTGTTGAGTGCTTGGGTTTGGTAATACTGCTACCCACAGGGATATTATTGGATAAGCAGGAGACCCCCCAGCCCACACTGAAACCTAGAGGAACATTTTGGAGCGGAAAAGTGGAAAAAGTGACTCATTGCTGTTGTTACTTAAACAGGGAGGACTGAGTAAATGGCTACTGCGTGGTTTAAATTGAACAGAACCCATTCCCTCGCCCTCTTTCTTGCCTCACTGCAGGCAGACAGAATAGTCCCTTTTTATTAAGACTACATCTCCCAGAAGGCAGCTTGGGTGCCCCTCCCAGCCGGCTCGCTCTCGCCTCTTCTCCCACCCCCCTCCCCAGCCTCCGGCAGAGGCAGCAGGACGATGGAGCGTGGCTGGCTACAAGTGCTTCTCTATTAGACTTTCATAGAGCAGCCTAGGAAATGCAACAATCATCTGCCAAATGGATGCAAACGTAAGAGAGAGGTATGTGCGCCGGGAATATGGGCATTCTGCAGGGAAGATGAGCTGCTGCCTGTGCAATGGGGCTGGGTTATCATGTCTGCACTTGGCAGTTAAAACCCTAAAGGACAGTACATCTAAAAAGATGCGTTTTAGCCCTTGATCAGTTGTGTCACCAAATATACTTAAATCCAAATACTCTGTGTGATTATGTAGCTTGCGTTTTATAACTCAGCAGATTCCTGCTTGGACAGTGCAAAGTCCCATGATTGAGCACTGTCCAGTAGAGATTTTTTTAAAAAAACCTACATGTATTTAGTCTGTAGCAGAAATTTCTTTAACAAACAGGGCATCTGGCTTCAAGTTTTTCTTTCTTTTTATAATTAATTAATTGTAGATGGAGAAGTAACATCCGTCTCTGAGTCATCAGTCTTTGAAGCATAATCTCATTCCAAATGCTCTTAATCAAACTGGAGATCTGCTATAGGAAAGCACTGCTTTCCCCCTGAGATTATCAGATTTCCACCAGAGAATATAGATCGTGGATTACTGAGCTACATGGGATTTGCCTGTATCTTTCTAATTACTCTGTGAATGCAAATTTAGGCTTCCTTTAAAAAGAAAAGAAAATAAGTTGTTTGCTTTTTATAAATAAAATAACTCTGTGCTCTTACATTTTTATAGGTGGTAACTATGATTATCCTTTTTATTTTAGATGGCTTATTGCCTTAATTGGATATTGGTGTCAAAGGTTGATTAGAGTCCCTAATAGATTTTGGATCTGCAAGAGGATTGCAGTTTTAAATGCTTGATTAAAACAATCGCATTTGCTATTTTCCCTGGAACAGTTGTGAGAGGAAGAATAATGTATGATGTTTGTTACTTTCCTATAGGTTTCTTAATGCATCATGAGATGTGTTTATTTTTCCCCTTGCAGACTGAAAAGAAATACATGTCAGAGGGAATTTGTTTAATCATTTAGCAGCTGAAACAAGCCATATCCCTAGCAAAATACTGGTTAGAGGATAGAAGATTGCTTTGAGGCAACAGCTCATGTACCGTGATAACGCTTGATTGTATTATTGACAGAGGTTCCTGAAGCATGGCTTAGGTTAGAAGCTGTGGCTTGCTAGAGAGGAGTTCTGATGGCTTGTATGGAGCTTCTGTACCTCGCCAAGAAGGGTAGGCGATCAGATCTGTGCAACAATGTGGACTGGAGTTTGCAAGCCCCTCCCTATGAACAGCAGAGTGATGGGGACGATATGGGGGCAAGAACAGCAGCTGCGGTGGCAGCTCTCTGCTGTGATAGGCACTGCAAGTCTATACAAAGGGCAGCCACAGCAGGTTCCACCCAGGCACCCCTTTCCTCCACTCCTACCCCCTCCTTCTCCTGGCAGCGTGCGGCAGCATCAAGCAGCATCCAGCCAGCTCACTTGGATGGAGAAGAGGAAGCCGAAAAGAAGAGAGCCTGCTGCTGTGCTCAGGAACTGGAGACATCATTTACTTATAGGGATGAAAATGTCAATCTGGAGCATATGAGAAATGCCCCTTCTCCTGTGAAGAGTTGCTGCCAGGTTCCCCCTGCCCAGCATAGCTCCTGTACAGAGATCCCACACGATTGGGCTCATGATCCTACCTCCCTGATCTCTGAGGAAGATGATACTGGATCAGAAGCTGCTTCAGGGACATCTATAGACTATGGGTTCATTAGTGCCATCTTGTTCCTGGTTAGTGGGATTTTGCTAGTTATTATTTCCTATGTGGTGCCCAGAGATGTGACTGTGGATCCTAACACTGTAGCAGCCAGGGAGATGGAGCGACTGGAGAATGAGAGCGCTAGAATCGGGGCTCACTTGGATAGGTGTGTGATCGCTGGGCTGTGTCTCTTAACTCTGGGGGGTGTGGTGCTGTCCAGTTTATTAATGATGTCTATGTGGAAAGGGGAGCTGTACAGGAGGAATAGATTTGCATCCTCCCAGGAATCTGCAAAGCTGTATGGTTCTTTCAATTTTAGAATGAAATCCAGCACAAATGATAATACACTAGAGTTATCATTAGTAGAAGAAGATGCATTTGCCATAGATAATTAGCACGGTCGTGATTTTTAAGGCACTATTTCTACAGGAAAATATGTTCTAGTAAATAAAACAAATACAGCTAAAGATAGGTAGTAATGCAGTTTAATTGCCTGGCAATAAATGTCTTTCCTTAAATTCTGTAACTGAATGTTTGCATTATATGGAGGTTTGTTTTTTAGGGGAAACCTGCTAGGGATAATGTAATCAATATCAATGACACTTTCTTATTTAAACCACTGAATAAAAATAAATTTGTGATAACCAGGGTCCCCAAATCTCCTTTATCCTGTTTTTAAAACATTTTCCCCTATTTAATTTCTTAGTACCCCAATACAAAACACTACCATCCTGCCACATTTGAAAGCTGTTAATTATTACAGCCTACATGAGGATTATTAACAGTCTGATTGGTAATATATTAAGGGAGAGACCAAGTCTGGCATTTAATCCCAGCAATTAAGGGTGACAGTCTCTTATACTTTCTTTTTTAAACTGACCCCTTTTTTTCCTGACATGAAAGCCTAGAAAATACCAGTAGTTTATCATGTATTCATTGAAAATACAGATGTCTAATTTAGAATTCTCCACCTTCCAATTCACAAACATTCAATTATCTCCAAGTGAATCAGCGTTGATTATTAAAAAGGTGAAGTATGGGTGTGGCGCAGGGGAGTGAATAGCTCGGGGCATGCGTAATAGGATAAAAAGGGCCTTTCACTTCTACGTCAGCAGTTCAGTTTCACTCTAGATCAGCAGTGACTGAAAATAGATAACTTGTGATGGCTTTTTGTGGCCTTTGTGAAATAAGTCTAGTTCCCAATGGACAGATGTCGGGATAGAAAAACTGCCATAAATTGACACCAATTGACCTCCTTGTTGGGAATCTCAAAGAAGCCAAAGATCGAAAGAGGATCAAGATGGAAACCTCTCTTGCAACAGCGGTTTGAGGCAAGTTGCAGGGCTGTGCTTGTGCTGAGGCTGCCTGTGTCCCCTTGAAAAATAGATTTTAATCTACTAAGGCTGCCAACTCTGCACCTTTCACAACCAGTGAAAAAAAGAAAAAGGGGCTGCGTTCTCCATGGGTCACAACAGTAGCATTCTGTGCTCCACCAATCAGCAAACTACTTGCTTTTTTAAAAATATAGACTTCTATAAATAATTGTCAGAAAATAAAGATTAGATACCTAGCAGTCAGACTGCCTGGCACTGACTTCATGCAGTGTAGTAGCTGGGCAAAGAAAGGTGATGTTATCAGCGAAGTCTGTGTAGCACAATGACCAATGATTAAATGCTGAGGGAATTTACTTGGCTGTCTGACATCTTCAATGGAATGCTAAAACAGATGTGTTTTTGTAACTTTTGTTTTGAGGGGGGGAAATGAAAAATGTTGTTGGTCAGTAATATGATTTCTTAATATACATTGGTTAGGTATGAGCTGATCCACTGGCAAGACCAAAGAGCGGCTAAGGGATCTGTTCGCACTGTCCCTGACATTTTGGCCATGGAATTTTAATAGACATTCATAGCTTGACTGCCACAGTATTGTCTGCCCCAAGCATTAAAAAATCATGAATCAACCCCCCCTCCCCCAAATCATGAAATTAATTTAAAAATTGAGCATCTTATTTGCCTTCTAGGATTTGAGCCTTTAGGGTGCCTTCAAGTCACATTTTCAAGCTTCTCTCCGCAGCCATGAGGAACAGAAACTTACTTTCTTTTTTGAGTGAAAGTGGAGATTCTCATGAAAACACTTGACTCCAGGAGCTAGGGCAGGAAGAAAAACACCAAATAGCATGAGACTCCTGACAAAATAATCAGAGAGCTGGCAACACTCTGAATGCTAGTTCTTGGGCCTGATTCTCCACTGCCTTGCACTTTGTGATTTTGCACTGGTGTAAGTGACTGTAATAATACCTAGCTCTTATAGAGCTCTTCCTCCCTAGATCTTAGTGTGCTTTACAGAGGAGGGCAATATCATTGTCCCTATTTTACCGATGGGGAAACTGAGGCACAGGGCATTGACTTGATTTGCTCAAGGTCACCCAGAAAACCAGGGACAGGGCTGGAAATTGAATGCTGGTCTCCTAAGTCCCATTCCACATGCTGTTCACTAAACTACTCAGTCTGCCCTCCACCGGTTCAGGGTAACAGAGAATCAGCCCCTCCTTTTCTGATTCTGGAGTCTAAGATTTTACTTTGTCACCTCAGTCTGGCCAACAGGCTGTCAATTCTCAGCCTTGCATGACTAGTGACGATCATGAATGCAACCCTTTGCTCTCACATGGAGAGTAACCCACACTGTCTTTGCAGAGCATGTTCAGAGTAAATATCTGCTTTGAAACACAAGGTGCTCTTATAAGCAGATTGACAACAGTTTGTGATGCAAAGCAGGAAAGGGGGAAAATACACTTGAACTGGGCTCTGTTAATGGGCCTTCCCAGGCTCTGAATAAGTATGTCTGTGGATCAGCTTGTCTTCTATGGTCTTTCTTTTAATGCTGTTCCATGTGACTGGAAGGAGGTTTTAATTCAATACGAAAGGTATGCAAATCCGTTCCTTCGCACCTCTGTTTTGGTGGGCATCAGGAGGGCATAATGAGGGGAAAACACTGAATGGCCTATTATGCCTTTCCCTCTGGCTGATCACTTCATAAGATAAATGCCAGACTTGTGTTGGGCATTCACTCCTTTGTGGTTCAGAGAGTCATATGTGCTTGCTCTGGGATTCCCCTCATACAAATGGGTCAGCATTTATGCAGCTAATAGATTTGGACAGCCTAAGGAATCTATTTGAATTTCCAAGGTGTCCACTGATGTAGCACCCAGAAGGAGTAGAATACATTCCTGTCTTCCGCTGTTTGCATACTGCGTATCTGTAAGGAATGTCGTGTTGTGCCGGTGCTTTAATGTTGGCCCTGTAGAGAGGTGGCATTTCAAGTCTCAAGCCATGCAGACTGCCCTTCTAAGGTGTGTCTACACTTGATCTTAGCTCGTACACTAACCCCGACTCCGACTCAAGCCCCCAAATCTGTCTGGCTTTGATCAGCAAATATCAGGATGCCAGTCCTAGGACCCTTGTAGGAGGTAGGTAAGTGCCTGAGTCCCACTGTGACTCAGATCCAAGTCCTGTCATTTTGCAGTGTGGACACATGTCAAGCCTGAGTCAGAAGTTCTGCGTAGTGCTGTCTGAATGCACTAGCACAGCTATGAGACCCAGTCTAACTGTAAATCCAGGTTTACAATGCAGCTTGGATGCTCAAATATGGGCTTGGACGCACTGAGTCAACAAGCCTATGTCCCACAGACCCATACTTAGCATGCAGTGTAGACTTATTCCTAGTTCATTGCTTGGCACTTATGGGAGCAGATATAACGCAATTGTAATGAATGCACAAAGGGAGGAGTGTGTGTATTTGAGGAGCTTGCACTCCTACAGCCACGTGGATGTGCCATCATTAATCCAGTTCTTATCAGGATTAATTTTCTAAAATAAAAAATAACTCTCCTTACATGAAGCTGTTTTGGCCCATTGGAATCGGGCAGAATGGTAAATGGAGTCACTGAGAATTATAAGACATAGAAGGAGGATTCTTCCCCTGCTCACCCCTTGCTCCAATCTGCTACTAACCCATACCAGTAGCAGATAACTACCCAAACAGTGCTGACTCACAGTGATAGTTGGAGGTGCAGCATTCTGTCTGCCCCTGCCCTGCTGCTTTGGGATGGCCATGGGAGTAGTGTGGGCTCACTTACCCCTATGTGCCCAGACCTGAGGGCCAGTGAAGCCTCACAGGGGTGATGGGTGGAGGATTACTACTCCCCCTTATGTGCTGAGTGAGCTTCTGGGGACATGATGTGGCCCTTACCAAGAAGCCTGAGCAAGTAGAGCCTATCCAGCTTTCTTCTACTGTTATTTGTCCATAGATGTTGATAGGGTGAAGAAACCTGTTTTGCCCACTGATGCTAGCCAATGTAGTATGTCACACTGAGTCTGATGAGAGCCCTTAGACTGGAGAGGAGTCCAACTGGAAGTGCTGCACTCTGACTTTTCAGTCTTACAGTTAAAAAGTCTAAAACAGAAGCTGTAAATTTTGAGCTTGGATGGATATTTTAAAATTTATATTATAACGGCAGGAGGATCTGAAAAAGATCAGCAATTTTTGAGGCTGTAAAGATCACACATTTTTGTAAGACCGTGGCAGGCCTTACTGCAGATTATTAGCACTAGAAAAGAAAACACTCCCTTCATTGTCAGCATGTTATTAAGTGAGACGTTTTCTGACACTTTGTAAAAGCGTTTCACAGATCATGAGTGAATTATTTTAAAATGAACCCACGGGTTTTCCATGAATGTTTTAGGCAAAGAGAAGCCAACAAAACGGTCTCGGTATGCACGCAATTGGGAGAAATAATATAACCCATGTGTTTTTGGTTTTTTTTTGCTTTGGTGTTACTGTATAAAGAGGAGGGGAGGCTTCCCGAGAAGGAAATGCAGGGGGAGGTAGGAAACAAAACTATCCAGACTTTCCTATGACCCCATATTGAGATACTTTGAGAGTAGATAGGCTGGCGGGGGTTGGTGATGATATAAATGAAGTCTGTCATTTCTAGATCTCTAGTTCTAGTACAGTACAGTATGGTAGTGACCCAACAGTTCCCAGTAGACAAATGTTCACATCACAAAAATAGCCACCACAATTGGCACCCATACAGGCAGATTCAGCAGAGGGTCCAAGGATTGGCTGGGAGAGGAGATTGAATTACCACCTCATTACAGACAGAAGGGATTTCTCCTGGTCTGATTTGAAGCACACTGATGACGCAGCATGGGGGAAGCTTGCTCTCTTGTTGCCCATGCTGTACCTAATGTAGGGATTGACAGAAAACTTTGTTCTTCAGGAATGTAAATCTGGCACTTTTCCTGAGGGCCAAATTGGTTAGGGCTGGATCAAAGGGTATTGGTAAATTTGGGAAGGACTGGACTCAGACAATACCCTCCTTGCTGCCTCCTCATTCTAAGGGTATGTCGACCCTGCAGTTAGAGGTGTGACTGCAGCGCACGTAGCCATACTTGAGCTAGCTTTAATTTAGCAACAAAAGTGAAGCACGGACTTCATTGTGGGCTCGCCGCCTAAATATGTGTCCAGGGTGAGCTTGTATAGTATGTCCAGCAATCACCACCCAGCTATAGTATGGGTAATAATTTACTCTTGGCCTATACCAGCAAGAAATTATGATGCCTGCTCCCCTGCTTCACCTCGTGACACCTCAGCTGTCCTGGCCAGCTACAGAGTGGAGCCAAGACTCTGCCTAGTCCAAGTTACTCCCCACCTACCTGCTTACTCCTGCATGCCCAGATCCAAGTAGCCTGTTTAAGGCATTAAGAAATTCTTTCTTTCCCCTAGTTCCCTGCGTGGGTGTGTGGTCCAGACCACGATCTAACCTTGAAAGTCTAAAAGGCAATTAACACAGAACTCATTAAAACATTAAATGGCCATTAAAACAGTCTCTTGCTGGTTTTTTAGCCCATCAATTACAGACTTGTAACAAATTGGAAACATTTGGAAACTGAATAACCCCTCTTCCCTCCACCCCTTAGACTATCACCAAAGAAAGGACTAACACAAAATGATCCTTAGTTCCATTGTAAGTTTTGGTAACCTACCTGTTTTTCCACAGACAACCAGCTTTACCGTCTCACTGCCATCCTCTACAGACAGAAGAACTAATTTTAAAATCTCTCCTAGGAATCTCTGTTGGGTTGTTGCTGTTTTTAATATGTTTACAGTTTTTAATCTTGATGATCTTTTCAAAAACTGTCTGTAATAACCAGTGTTTACCAAACAGGAAAGTAACTGATTTAATTTTGTCAATCTGCATTTTGAACTGCTAAAGACAATGTTACAGTTATTGTGAGCTTTTCAATAGTGCATCTGATGCCTTATTATAACAGTAATAGTGTTCTGTACAGCTGTAAAATAAAAAAAATTGTAACATTAATCTTTTGTCTTTGCTGTTGTTTCTTCCCTTTGCTGAAACTGCATATAATAGTGTTTATTTTCTCTCTATGCTGCCAAACACATCTGGTTAAAAGGATTATGTTCAGTAACATTATTCCTTCACACCTCTATTTAAGGCATGATCCCACACTACTCAAGTCAATGGGAGTTATGTCTGTGATTTCACTGGAAGCGAAAGACACTTAAGCCCAGCACAAACAGAAGCACACTGACATGTAACGTGGGTCATGCCTTGTAACATTGCTTCCAATAATTTGTATGGCTTGCCCAGGCATGATTGTAGGGCCCTATCCTGCAGCTTTTACTCTACCAAAAAAAACAAATAGGAGTGCCACTTCTTGATTTAGATTCAAATTGGAGCAGGGACTGTCTTTGTTACTTGTTTGTATTGTTTCCCCTTTTTCACGCAAGTGGTTAGTCAAAGTTTGGAGCCCTGAGGAATTTCCAGTTGGGAGTAGAAATTGGTGATAAATAATTCTTTGGTGTAGTTTTATTTACTGACAAAGAATGCAAAGTCCTGTTTCTCTGAATGAAGAAGGTATCAAATAGCAGCAAACAGCTTCTTTTGCTCATAGCCCCAAGAACACTCTTATCAGCCTGCACCCTTGACCCAAAAACCTTTCCCCAGGTTTCTTCTAGACCGCGCTTTCAGCTGCTCCTTCCAGCTGTCACTCTCCCAGTTTTTGTATATTCTGCACCCCCATCCCTTCCCCCCCCGCCCCCGACCTACCCAAAACAATACTCTGCAAAAGCTTCTGGGTGGGTTCACATACTCCTTTTGTCTTGGGTAGGTGTTTATCCTTACAGGTACATTAGTTGAAGGCTGAGTTCACACCTATCAATCTCAATTAGGTTTTAACTCAACCCACAACTAGGTTCCAACTCAACCCATAAAATGATGGGACCGTGGTCCTTGACTGGGGTTCCTGGCTACTACTGCAATAGACACCATAACATTAATCCCTGGTGTAACTCTGACCTCAGGAGAATGGCACTATAGGGTTACATTTAGCCCATTTTGTACATCCTGTGGCAATTAAGCATTAAGGAAGTCGGTGTATTTACAGATATGACAATCCATCAGCTTAAAGACCTAGAAAGCTTTTTAGCGAGAAACAAATACTAAGTTCACTTCTACTGCTCTTAAAGGGCTGTTCATCTAACTCTGGTCTCCTTTTTATATTTGAAGGACTTCTCATAATGTATGCTAATAAATGGAACTCTTTATTTTCTGGGCATAAGTGCTCCAAGGTCGGAAACACTGCAGACTGCAGTGATGTGAGCCATCTCTTATTCCTGTCTGAAACAGTGGATGTTATTAATTTGCATCCTTTTAATAAAAAAAGGCAAGACAGAAGTCTTGTCTTTGAAAAGAATCTGGTTAATATTATTATTTTTTTTACAAATATATAAATGTGATACTTTTTTTCTGGACACAGTCAAATAATGCACATTTTTATTAGATTTTTCAATGTGAAGATTGGAAAAATACAATTAAAATTTTTAATACCGTGAATCTGCAAAGGTGCATATAATTTTCTGCTCACTTCTGGGAAGATTCTTCCACCTTTAAAGATGCTACTTAGCATAACTATTCTGAGCAGTTCCACTGAACTGAACTGAAGTTGGCTGGGCTACACATCTGAGAAATTGCTCACCAAACTGAGTGAGGGAATTGCAGTCTGACCCAAAGTATTTTCCAAAGTCTATGGTCCAGTTTCTGCCACCGTTACAATGAGTAGTACTTTACTCTGTGAGTACTCCCATTGGAATGTAGGGGACTACTCAGGAAGCGGCATAAATATCAGGGTAGCATAAATAGTAACTCCTAGCTCTTATAGAGCCCTTTTCACCAGTAGATCTCAAAATGCTTTACAAAGGAAGCAAATATCATTATTCCTATTTTATAGATGGGGAAAATGAGGCACAGAAAGGTGAAGGGATTTGCCCATGGTCACCAAGTAGGCCAGTGGCTCAGTCAGGAATAGAATCCAGGCCTCCCAAGTACTACTCCAGTAGTCTATGAAAGAGTATCGTAAGATGCCCCTAAAATACCTGAATTGAAGAAGAACTGCAAGTAGTTGCAATTTGTATTCAAGTCTTCAGTTTTCAGAGCATGTGCAGCAGCAAACACTTCCTAGCATCAGCCCAAATCATTAGAGCCCTGCGCGGATACAAAATTTGTATCCGCATCCGATCCACGATCTGCGAACATAGTCCACAGCTATCTGCAGATTTGCAGGACTCTACAAATCATGTCTAGCTAAAGCTTGCAGTGAACTCATGATTAAGTTTTCTGTTTGTATTATGATAAACTCTTAATATTTCAAAAAATCAGTCAGCTTCCATTTCACTAGTAAAACCTGCATTTTTACATAAGCACATAAAACTTCTCTGTACTAATAAGTCTCTGCTTTGATGGTTTTGTACACAAGGAAACTCAGCTATTGTTGAATAAAACATTTCCAGAAGCAAAATTGATTAAGTCCCTTTTGTAAAGAGAAAAATCAATTCTTCCCATTAAAGGTATCTAAAATATGTTGTTCAGCTAGAAATGTAAATAAAGTCTCTTACAAGTCCCATACTGCAGTCTATCCATTAAGAAAACAAGACTGAGCTGGTTTCTTTATAGTGAAAAAATATGAGTTCAGTTGAAATCGAACATAAAGCAACATTTGCCAAACTAATCAGAGCAACTGCATTGGAATATTAATAATGCCAACTAACTTTTTTGGTGTTTGGGTATTGCCTTCTTCAAGGATTAGCTGTGCACTCAGAAAGAATTGGTAAGGTTGGCGTTGTGTCCTAACTGATTAGGAGCTTCTGGAATGAATCGTGCAGATGCTGTATGTAGTTTTACAGTAAGATTCCACAGATCACTGGTTTAAGTCTGTAGAAACACAGCATACAGCATAAATGTCTAAATGACAACGGGAACATCCCCATGCTACAGCAAGAACTTCTCTTTCTACAGTTAGAGAGTACTGTTGTTCAAAGAGTGAAAGAGCCATGCTGGCATTAGCAATGGTGTAAATTTAACTACATTGGTCAACCTGTGTGAGGACTGCTCCTAATTCAACAGATCTGGCATCTACTAAAAGTTCAGTTATTTTTGTGGAATAAAAATATGACATGACTATATCACACATAAGGGATTTCGCTAATTTCTCAAATGCATTTTGATGTTCATCTGATCAAACCCATATTTGATCTTTCCTGGTTAAATCTCTCAGAAGCTGCATGATAGTTGCTAAGCTTGGAATAAATCTGCCACAGTAATTTGCAAGCCCTAGTAGGCTATGAACTTCAGTGGGGTTTCTGGCAGTGTGGCATGAGAAATGTCCACTTTCTTAGGATACACTGAGATGCCATCTTTGGAGATTGTATATCCAAACATTCGAATGTGGGTTTATTGTACTCACATTTGTTTGGGTTTAACATGAAATTCTGCTCCTGCAGTCATTCAAAAACAGCTGCTAGTTGAGTGTCGTGCTCTTCAGATGCAGTGCCAAATACTAATGTCATCACTCACGTTAAGAACTCCAGAGATTCCAGCTAGTACCTCACATACGGTGTTTTGAAATATTTCTGCAGCTGAAGAAATGCCAAAACTGAGTCATTTATAGTGGTGTAGACCCACGTGTGTCATGAAGGTTGTTATGTACCTTGACTCAGGGTGGAGCTCGAGTTGCTCCCTTCAGATCTGCAATAGTGTCACCTATAGTGTGGCTGATGTGTCACTCATGCTTGATAGCTCAATTGAGTAAACATATCCACACAAATTCAGATTTTACCTGGTCGCTTTGTTTTCTGGGCCACTACTGTAGGGGAGACCCCTGCTGTGGGGGCCTTCCACTTGCTCACGGATGTCAAGATCTTCCAGGTGTGCTAATTCTTCTTCCATTAGTTTTATGACATGGAAAATAATACATCTGTATGGTAGAGATGCGAGCTGAACCATGTCATCAAAGTGTAATTTTTATTTGCTTCCCTTCAAATTTCCTATTTGTTTGAGCATGTCCTTATAAGACTGGAGGAGTTAATTTAGCTGTTAGGCTGCACCATTTGGATCATCTGAATCAGTCCTCATGCACTTGCTATGGCATAACTAATCAGTGTATCTGTGACATTAGTCACCAGGTACACTGAACTGGTAACAGACCTATCTTAAATCAAAATAAACTGAGAATACACCACAAGTTATCAGTGCATCTGGATTTCCATAGGCACATACTTTTACTGCTGTCAGTTGTAAAAACGGTTTATGTGATATGTGATTTATGTGGTTTATGTGATATGGCTTTAGACACACTTTGTCCATCATATTCATGGATGCACCAGGATCAGTTAAAACTTCAGTCTTGTATCTTTATCTGATGATGTGGCATCATGGCTGAACAATCATAGAATTGGAAGGGACCTCGAGAGGTCATCTAGTCCAATCCCCTGCACTCATGGCAGGACTAATTATCTAGACCATTCCTGACAAGTGTTTGTCTAACCTGCTCTTAAAATCATTGATGAAGATATTGAACAAACTGGACCCATAACTGATCCCTGTGGGACCCCACTTGATACACCTTTCCAGCATGACTGTGAACCACTGATAACTATTCTCTGGGAATAGTTTCCCAACCAGTTTTGCACCCACCTTATAGTAGCTCCATCTAGGTTGCATTTCCCTAGTTTATTTGTGAGAAGATCATGCAAGACAGTATCAAAAGCTTTACTAACGTCAAGATATACCACATCTACTGCTTCCACACCCTATCCACAAGGCTTGTTAGCCTGTCAAAGAAAGCTATCAGGTGGGTTTGACACAATTTGTTTTTGACAAATCCATGCTTACAGTTACTTATTACCTTATTATCTTCTAAGTGTTTGTAAATTGATTGCTTAATTATTTGCTCCATTATCTTTCTGGGTACAGAAGTTAAGCTGACTGGTCTGTAATTCCATGAGTTGTCCTTATTTCCCTTTTTATAGATTGGCACTATATTTGCCCTTTTCCGGTCTCCTGGAATCTCTCTTGTCTTCCATGACTTCTCAAAGATATTCACTAATTCATCAGATATCTCCCCAGTCAGCTCCTTGAGTATTCTAGGATGCATTTCATCAGGCCCTGGTGACTTGAAGACATCTAATTTGTCCAAGTAATTTTTAACTTGTTCTTTCCCTATTTTAGCCTCTTCTGATCCTACCTCATTTTCACTGGCATTCACTACATTAGATGTCCAATCACCACCAACTTTCTTGGTGAAAACCGAAACAAAGAAGTCATTAAGCACTCTGCCATTTCCACATTTTCTGTTATTATTTTTCTCCCCTCATTGAGTAAGAGGCCTACCCCGTCCTTGGTCTTCCTCTTGCTTCTAATGTATTTGTAGAATGTTTTTTCTTGTTATCCTTTTGTTTCTAGCTAGTTTGATCTCATTTTGTGCCTCGGCCTTTCTAATTTTGTCTCAACATACTTGTGTTATTTGTTTATATTCATCCTTTGTAATTTAACCTAGTTTCCATTTTTTGTAGAACTCTTTTTTTATTTTTAGATCATCGCAGATCTCCTGGTGAAGCCAGGGTGATCTCTTGCCATACTTCCTATCTTTCCTACGCAGATGGATAGTTTCTTCTTGTGCCCTAAATAATGTCTCTTTGAAAAACTGCTAACTGTCTTCTATTGTTTTTCCCCTTAGACTTGCTTCCGATGGGCTCTTACGTACCAGCTCCCTGAGTTTGCTAAAGTCTGCCTTCTTGAAATCCATTGTCTTTATTTTGCTCTTCTACCTCCTACCATTCCTTAGAATCATGAACTCTGTCATTTCATGATCACTTTCACCCAATGTGCTTGGAAGACTTTGTTTTTTGGGGGAATACTGTGAAGACATAAAAGCCAACATCTTCTGAGGTGTCAGCTTCAAGCATGTTCACTCAATCTTGATGTCTTTGTTGGATATTTAGCTTGACCTTTGGGGGAATACTATATCTCCAAACTTTTGCTTAGCGGTTTTGTTTTCCACTGCTATGACAGGAATCTCTTTTGCTGGGCAATCACCTTGGCGTGGGTATAGAGCTTCCACATTTGTAGCATTTTACATTTGTCATCTTTGTGGCTGGAACCTGAGTTTTCCGTGGTTGGTTACTGTCTTGAGAATGCCACACTCGATTCCTGATTGAGTTCTTAGTGTGGAGTGCATGTGCTGTCTCTGTATTTGTTGCCAGGTTTTTTGCTCTATTTGTTGAGCATGTATTTATGATATCTCATTCGCAGTCTCTCTAATCCATGCCATGTACAAGATCCCCAAAAATAAATAAAGCCAAATCACTGCATGTCATCATATGGCACTGTGGTGTTTGACCTTTTTAGACACAACACTAGTGTAGAGGCTATGTTGAGAAAATGTCACTTTAGCTTGCCTAGTGTATCAAAAGAGAAAACAGTGCTTTGGAGATTTAAAACATCTTTTCACTTAAACTTCAAGTTCCCCGCAGCACAGGATATTGAAGATAGTCTCAGCAACAAAGGGGGTTACAGACAAAATCAATATTTGACTAGGCTGAAATGCTTCTCATTCTGGCTGCTGTTTAAGTGGCTTATACAAACCTTTCAAACCATATTGCCAACAGACTGAGGAATTATATTTGTAAAATGTTGGAAGATAATTAATAGAGAGTTTAACCCCAAGAGCTGTGCAACCTGCCAAATCGACTTCATTCATCGTATGGCCTTTTCTTAAAGACTCATTCTGCAGCCCTTACGTTGAGTTGCGCGCTCTCATGTAAGTAGTCCCATTGGATACAATGGGAGTAAGGGTTGTAGAATTAGGTCCTTGCTGAGCCATTGCGCGAGTGGAGAGAGTGCAGTGATTGTGTCCAGCCCTGGAGCAAAGATGCAAGGATAAAAGAAACCGTTTCCTTTACACCCTCACACAGAAACCAGGCAGTTCCAGTCCTGGGGCTCAGAGAAGCACAAGGACAGTACAGGACTAGTGCTATGAGCTACCCAAAAGGGCCAGGGACGGGTGGCAAGGAGTGATTGCTGGATATCTGCATTTGGGAATGTATACTGTACATTCTTAAGGCGTACAGCAGCAGAGGCACTGATTCCCAGCATGCTGGGGAGCTCTCTGAGGCACACTCATCCCAGAGCTGAGCTCCTGTTATACATGCTGTTGTACACCGAGGTGAGATGTGGGGAGAGTGCTCGGGGGGCTCATGCCCCCGATTTTTGTGATGCCCCTACCCCCACCTCTTCCCCTCCCTACGTTCCACCAGGAGTTTTTGTTCTTATTTATTATGCTCCATGCAGGTTCCGGGGCGGCCGAGGAGGCTGTATCTGCTATTCAGCTTCCTGGGTTCCTTGGACTCCTCAGAGTGATTACTAAGGAACCTGGGAAGCTGAGTAGCAAATACAGCCTCCTCAGCTGCCCTGGAACCTGCATAGAGCATATAAAAACTGAAGCTCAGTGTTCTTCCCAGCTGCTGCTGCTCAAGGCTCCAGCGCTTCATCTCCAACCCCCTCTCTGGAGGTCCCCACTGCCAGCTTGCCAAACTCCAACCCCCTCTCCAGAGGTCCCCGCTGCCAGCTTGCCATTGCAGGTTCCTCCTCTCCTCCCCACTCAGCCCCCTCCCTGCTGGGCACCCCCTGCTCGCTGTGTGGTTTTCCTCCTCACCCCACTCATGTCAGTCTCCCCTCCCCACTAAACCCCCACCCCTGGTTCACTGCAGATGGGTTTTGCACACAGCGACCGGGGACGGGCAAGCATTGAGATCGGGGGAGGAGAGGAGGGAGTCATGTGGCCAGCAGAAAAAGGGAGGGATGTGGTGAGTAGCAGTGTGGGGAGGAGAGGAGGGAGACAGATAGCGAGCAGGCTGAGCAGCGCCTGGGGCGGAGAGGCGGTGGAGTGTGAGTGGGGCCATGGGCAGAAGAGGTGGGATGAGGAGCTAGCGTTCCCAAACAAAAGCTTCACCCATGCTCCTTTCCCTGGCAGCCAGTTGTGCACCATCTTCAACATAGGAAAGTGGCCTGAAACTTTAATTAATGTTCTCTGGGTATCTGAATGTAACAATCAATAGGCTTCGGATGTTGCCATATCATCTCTGAGAAGAGGAGATGTACTACAGAATGCAAGTTACAGGTAAAACTACTGTGTCTCAAATGGGAAAATATATGTATCACTAGTGTAATCCTTGTATTGATTTCTGGAACAAGAAGTTCCTGCAGACATGTCCTAAAGTCCTAAATATTTACAGCATTGATTTAAAGAGGTGTAAAGTGTAATGTATCCAAATGGCTCTCTTTTGGCTTCACATCTGAGGTGACTCAAGATCATAAATTATTTCTACTTGTACTGCTGCTACTTTACATTTTTATCTCAAAGAAAGCCAGAGTGCTTCATAAACAATCTATATATAGGACCACTTAAATTCAACCATCTCTGGGACAGTGGGCAGCATCTAACAAATTCAGGTGCAAGTGGGAGAATTATGAGCTCAGACACCAGATTAAACCCGTATCCTTAAGAAAGTCAAAGGTTCGTTAATTTCAACATGGAACTCATTTTACAAACTATCTTCTGAGAGCACAGGCACTGGCTTCCTTCTTTCCCCAGATGTGCTCCCCTCTGCTTAGCCTCAGGCTGTGCCCCCACTCCACCCCTTCCCCCAAGGCTCCACCCTCACCCCACCTCTTCCCACCCCAGTTCTGCCTCCGCTCTGCCTCTTTCTGCCCAGTTCCACCCCCTCCCCCAAGCATGCCCCATTCCCTCCCCCGAAGTGCCTCCTGCACACCACAGAACAGCTGATCGTGGCAGGTGAGAGGTGCTGGGAGGGAGAGGGAGTAGGTGATCAGTGGGGCCACCCGCAGGCAGGAGGCACTGGGGGAGGGGGAGCTGGCTGCCGATGGGTGCTAAGCACCCACTAATTATTTTCCATGGGTGCTCCAGCCCTGGGAGCACCCACAGAGTAGGCACCTATGTCTGATAGACCTACACTTGAGGCATGATTGTAACTTAGACTACATGTTCCCACAAGGGAGTAAGAACTCCCCTTTTATTCCCACCCCTTGTTCAGGGCTCTGGCTTGAGTCACAATAAACAGCTCACCATAAACAGCATAATTCTCAGCTAAATTTCCTTGCAAAGACATAATATTAAATTCAGGAAGTGGAGGACCAAGGTGGAAAGTGAATATTGGAGTCAAGGGCCTTTATGGAAAATGCTCTATTAGCAGCTATATTCTGGTTAAAAATACTACTGAATTATAACAGGTTACGGTCAAGACAGCTATAGTAACCCAATTGTAAACTACACTCCCTTTGGTACCGATATTGTAGATATATGTCGTGATTCATATGCATGTATGTAACCCACTGGTCAGTATGTACTATTAGTCTCAGTCTGTGCTCAATCCACAGAGGATGTAAGTCTGTTATAGCCCTCAGCTAGGAGCCTGGCTCTTTAGCTCAAGCTATAGAGGGTCATGCTTTTTGGAGGTACCAACATAATCTCTGGTGTTGGCCAAGATGGTAGCCACCACATGTATATAAAAGAGAGATTTGGACCAGTTCCTATTTTAATCAAGCCATTTTGGCCAGTCACAATTTTATATACATCTTTCCATTTGCAGCTTGGTGAAAAGAAAAAAATATTTTGAAATAATAGAAAAAAACCCTCATTTTTATTTTGTCTAAAGACTATGAATGAGCCTACTGAAAACAAACTAGTGGGTCGAGGAGCTAGTCAGCACACTATCAGGTAAGTAAAGGAATTACATAGTATAAATAGCTACCACAAATAGTTTACCGGGCTGTTAGATTGAAATTTTTTGTGCTGAACTGAATTTAGTTAGTTTGCCTTTGACTGAGGTGGCTGTTGCAGTACTGGCGATGGAGTTAGAATATATGTCAAAAATTAGGAAAAATTAATTTAGCAGTACCAAAGCAATTGTTTATGGGAGTTTTGCAGCTGTTTATTTCTTTTCTACCATAATAAGAAGACAAGTTATTAAAATAATGAATTAGTCATTCCTTATGCCAGTAAACCAAATTATAGTCAATAGCAAAGGGGATTTCTCATCTTGAAAACAGTGGGATCTAGTCTAAAGATATGTTCTCTCAACATGTGCTGCCCTCACCAGGCTCCCACCCCCTTTTTATTGTGACTGTTGGGACAATAATTCACTCGACACCAATGCTTTCCTGAGCTAGAAACTATGGCGCCAATCCTGTGTTCATTGAAGTCATTGACAAAGATTTCATTGACACTAGTGGCAAGAGATTGGCCTTCAGATCTCACACACATCATTTGTGTCACACTAGAATAAAAGATCAATTAGTAGTTAACTTGAGGATACTCTCTGGGCATAAGGTAATCACTTTATACCAGTCTCTCCCACGGACTCAGAGCATCCCCAAGAGCCTCACCTTTCTGTAACCCACAGTCACCTCACTGACAGGGCACAGACTAGGAAGCATGCTACTTCATCATATGCTGTAAGGTTTGCCGACAAGGGAGGATTTGAAGGGACTGAGCCTTTGAAGCACTCTCTCAATCGCTGCAGATCCACAGCAATCTCGCTTCTCTCATTGCCACTGAGTAATTTATACTATCTAAACCACTGACAGGAGACAATTACAAGAAAATATTTTCCTAGTGATTTACCATAGAAGATTGTGTTTTCTATAGAGGTGCTGTATAGAAAGGACATTTCTTCAGAGAGGTAAGAATGTATCTACATTTTTCTTTTAAGCATGGGCAGAACTTGCCAGAAAATGCCTACGCCTTCTGAAACAACAGTTTAGCTCTCTATCAAACTGACACCTGACTTTTTAAATAAGGTTTGGATTAGTTGGACTAAGTCAAATGGATATAAGATCAAGTGGCACAGACCTATGATTTTAGTACCAAGGGTCTGTTCAGTGAACCTTCAACACCGCACTGTGTGGGGAAAGTGGTAGCTTATATCAGGAATTTGAATTGCTGTGGACTTCAGATGCTTGGAATAAGAAATCCTCACCATGGAACGAGTGTGTAACGTGGTGGCTAAGTGTTCTTTGTCCCCCCTCCAGGGGCTCATCCACACAGGGGATAAGAGCCTACTGCTGCCAACAGCTAACATAGTTACTCCTTTAGTTCAAGTTTTGGAGACCTGTGTATTTGAGGATGAAGGGTTCAGCTCCTATCCCCATTGTTGACTCGTGATATCCTGAAATGAAACTCCTTGTGGGGTGCAGGGTGTTTATTGTTCAGCATCCTGCATGTCTGTAAAGGGAGAGAGAAGATTTAGCCCAGGCCCCTGGAGCAAGACACCACTCATGGCAAAGTGCTGTGGGATGTTTAGCAGTCATGATGAGCAGAAAGGATTTCAGCTTTTACAGTCTCTTCTGAATGATCTGCACACAGTAAACTGCATATTACTCAGTTTAATGACCTCAGAAAGGTGACGAATGCTAAACCTCATTACCAGTGCCTTCCCTTTCTCCATTATCCACAGATTTTAGCTTTTCTTCTCCATACCCCAGGCCCTTTGCCCCGCTTGATTAGTTTTTCCTTATTTACTTTCTCCTTTAATCTTGCATCCTAACCTTCGTTTCTCCTTCAGCCTCTCTTCTCTTGCTAATTCTATATTATTACATTACTTACTCATCCTTCTCCATCTCTTTGCTAGCACGCATTGCATGCAGATCCTGCACTTATTGTATTACATCATACACATCTGCTATCTTGATTAAATAAGTTTGTTCCTTTTGGTTCATTAGCTAATTAAACTAATCACCAGTAAGCCTTAAAATGGCTATTAGCTTCCATTCTTTTGCAGCACCATTCATTTACCTTTTGTAGCAGTGGTAGAACAGAGAGGACCATACACACCGCAGAGGAGGTGATTTTCAGATGATTTTGCAAGCACTGAACAGTCTCACAATAATAACACAGAAGTCAGACTCAAATATTTTATATTTGGGACCTTTATGATGAGATAAGTGTGAACCCCACTTGGCGTTTGCCAGCTACTGGAGCTACAGACTGAGCCACTAGGGGTTGAAGCCTACCCAAGGGACTACAACAGTAATGACTATGAACGCCCTCTGACCCTATTTCCCAGCATGCTGGAGTCAGAAACTCCTGCTGAGATCAATAGAGAGATGTCTGCCTCAGTGATGACCCCAGGCTGCTCAGCCCCTGCCCCCTCTGTGGGAGGGGACAGTCTGACTTAGAGACAAACTAGGTTCAGTTTCAAGCTTTGAATTTGGGAGCTGAGAGCAGGGCCAGCTCCAGGCACCAGCGCAGCAAGCAGGTGCTTGGGGCGGCCAACGGAAAGGGGCAGCACATCCGGCTCTTCGGCGGCAATTCAGCGACGGGTCCCTCAGTCCCTCTCGGAGGGAAGGACCTGCTGCCGAAGAATGAAGCGGCAGCAGTAGAGTTGCTGCTGAAGTGCCGCAGACAGGGGTGGCTCCAGGCCCCAGCACGCCAAGCGCGTGCTTGGGGCGGCATGCCGCAGGGGGCGCTCTGCCGGTCGCCAGGAGGGCAGCAGGCGGCTCTGGTGGACCTTCCGCAGGCGTGCCTGTGGAGGGTCCCCTGGTCCCGCGCGGCTTCAGTGGAGCCGCGGGACCAGCAGACCCTCCGCAGGCACACCTGCGGGAGGTCCCCCGGAACCGTGGGACCAGCGACCGGCAGAGCACGCCCCCACGGCCTGCCGCCCTGCTTGGGGTGGCGAAATGTCTAGAGCCGCCCCTGGCCGCAGATTGCGGCTTCTCTCCCCGCCACCGCTTGGGGTGGCAAAAACGCTGGAGCCAGCCCTGGTTGACAGAGAAGCAGAACAGCTCAGGGAGCCTCTGATTATTTCCCTCTTCCCAAAAAGGGAATCTTGGAAGTGCTGTGTGATCTAGTGCCTGGGGCAGGCAGTTCACCCCTGTAGAGACCAATGTACAGATTGTCAGCAATTGGGCACCAGCTACTGAGAACCAACCAAGACCTCCCCAAGGTCCCAGACCAGGATAGGACCCTGCCTCATCCAGGGCTGGAGACACTGTAAAGGGACTCTTTTTTTTGTTTAGGCCAGTCAATGTGCTTGTAGACGTGCGCCTCCTTGCTCGCTGCACAAATTAGCTGGAGACCTCTTATTTTGTAACCCCGTATCAATTTATTTCCCTGTATTCATTCCCACCACCACCTATATACAACTCTATGTACAAGTCAATTGCAGTTAGGTAGCCAGCCAGGGGACAGCTAGTGCCTGTTGCTAGCTAGGAGCAGCAGTTCCTTACTCCTCCTGTTTCTCTCCCACTGCACTTCCTTCCTGTCAGCTTTATAGTCTGGCCTTCCTCTCAGCAGGCTCACAGGTGATTGCTCTTAGGCTCCTTTAATGAGCCACACCCTGCCAGTTCCAGTCAGTTCCCCTGTATGGGAGCTATGCTAGCAGGTTCTGAGCTAACAGGGGCTGGTTCAGTGCCTCTTAGGCCAGCACCCTGTTACAGTGCTCCACACTCATCCTCAGTGTACCACCTGCCTGGAAAGGTGCCAGGGAAAGAACTGTGCAGAGTTGTGAGTGTTGGAAGATGGGAAATTTGTTGATGTGATATTAGTGTTTATTATTTAACCTTCACTCTTTCCATCCTGCTCCCAATAAAGCCCGCCTTTGGTATACTATTTGTGGGAATGTCATTTCTTTGTGGGATTTGTGCTGTACTTTATAGCTTCTTGTATCCTGGGTTTTATACCCTTGCTAACAGTAGCAGCATTATTCCGTTTTCTCAGGAGACAGCACCCCTTCTGTCTCAGGCACAGTGAGGAGTCACCGTGGGTGGAGGTCCCAGGTGTCACTAACCCATGCCAGGAGAGAAAAGAAGACACTCCAAGTAGAAGAGAGGGGCCTTGAGCCATACCTTGGGGGAGAGGCTCTAAGTGCATGGAAAGTGTTGATTTTGTAATGTCAGCCTCTAAAATTGACAGAGAAATGGTGCACTAAGGAATAGAAATTCCCACAAAAGAAGTTGTATTCCACACTTAAAAGTGTATCCTGCAAACCCTCCATTTCTATTGAATTCAGTCTCTCAGCACCTCTTTGGATAAAGCTCTTTTCCTGCTAGGCTGCCTTTAAATCTTTTTTAGAACTTGCTTAAGGCATTGAGGGTGGTACTGGGCAATGGTGAAGCCAGAGCACAATGTGCTTCAGTAATCCTCTGACAGTGGAACAGTCCCCAGGGGACTCTAGCTGATGTAACTTGGAGCTGCCGTTGGCTGCAACTGGGGTTCTGTGCATATGAATGCAATGTAATTTCATAAGCAGCTACTTCTTCTATAAGAGCCACTCGCTTTCCCATGAAAAAGTCTTACATTTCCATTGATCACACAGATCATACCATTTCACTAATCATACCATTTCACTAATCAAAATAATTAGCTTTTAGAACCATAATATTTTTACAGATCAATATCACAGTCCATTCCAAAACATTTTACAGCTACACACACATACACACAAACACATATGCAGAGAGAGAGAACCCCACTGTAATGTAGAATGGTAGCCAAGCAGTGAGCAGCACCTTGCATAACAGTAGGAGAAAGGAGAAATTTTGTCCCAGAGCAAATTCCTCTTATTACAAAAGTGCCACAGATCGTAAATGTCCAAGCACAGCACTTGGATTTTAATGTATGATACAAGAGACACATGGAACTCAATTTATCTACATCAGAAGTGTACATCAGTGAGTATTTTGAACTTGTCTTTCAACAAATGTCAAGACAGGTACATGTCATATTTATTTTCCTCAGAGATTTTGTTCTGAATTGCATAGATACAGATGTAGCAGCCAACATTTTAAAACTCATATGTAGAGCCAAGGGAAAAATTGATGTTTTGGTTTGCTGGCCGAACCCAAAAAATTCCCTACATTCGTTTACTTTCAAACCAAAATACATTTCCGCCCCCCCCCTCAAAACAACAACAAAAAAGCAAAATTCTTTTCAGGTCAAATGTAACATTTTCCTTTTGTTTCTAAATGAAATGGTTCATTCTGAAATGAAATAGTTTGACTTTTTAAAAAAAATGTTTTTGTATTTTTTCCAGCTGAAACTATTTGCCAAATTTGACTCAATTTCATGAGTAGTTTGTCACTCCCAAACTGCATTTTGGGGGGCAGATTTGCTATTTGACTGAAAAATGTCACACAGCTTTATTCATGTAGTAAACACAAGCCAACCCAAATCATTTGGAGACATGAACTAGAGAGTTCTTTTATTGTGAAGGATAACAAAGGTCCCAAGAATCCACTTGCACATATCTGTCTCCTAACTTTTTGTTTATTTATGACCATCATAAATAAAGTACAAACACTGGGCACTTTACCACATTGTGATTTGTTTATCATTCTTTTTAGCAGAGGAAACCAGCTTCTGCATGAAGAGAGTCAGCTACAACAAGCATAGATCACTTCATGCCTCCCATCAGTAGTGGCATTTCACTATTTTGCTGCTTCCTTAGCTTATAAATGTTGTCATGCACTTTCTTATTTACCCTTCAAAGTGCATGAAGTGACTACATGATGAAATCTCGCTCTTTCCTGGAAGTTTATAGTGGCATCCCCTTACTTTCTGCTGCAGAAGCCTCTGTGGCTCTTTTGAAATTGATAAGATGCCCCAACTTTAAAATAAAAAAGTCTACGTTTGCAAATAGTAAACAATAAAATCAATAGTCTTCACCTGGATTTTTAGAGCGCATGAAAAAATATGAACTAATAATGAATTACTGTGTATAACGCGGCTTGGGGTTCTTTTAGCCCACCAAAAAAATAATGGGAGTTTTGCCAATGGCTCTGGCCCATATTCTGAAAAATTTAACCATTCAAGAGGAAGGAATATGTCCTTTATTGCTGTGAAACTAGTCATAACTCACACAAAACTTTAGGGCTACCCTGATATTGCTCTGCTAAAACTCAGACTTTCCAATCTACAGTTGTTTAAAATGAAAATGCTACAAATTATTTCAAATGAATCCTGATCTTCACCCCTCGCCCCCTCTAGCAAACCACTCTTTCCTTTCTGGATCATTCACTGGGAACTAATGCTAGACTGACAGTCGGGGGCTACAGCAAAAAAACTAAAACTAAAGTGAAAACAGCCTCAACTAGAAGTGCCCTGGTAGCTGGCAAAATGCCACAAAAGCAAGAGATCCAGCTCACCTGAGTCTGGATTACCCAGGTTCTGAGCAAGGGATTAGAATCCAATCAGAATTAAAACTTGGTAATGGTTAGGTAGCTGTTGTGCTGAGACCACTGCCTATTATGCTAACCATTATGGTTGTTTTGTGTCCTTGCCTCCCACCAGTCTGTCTTTCTGTATCCACCTGTTAACTCTTGTATCAGAGGGGTAGCCGTGTTAGTCTGGATCTGTAAAAGCAACAAAGAATCCTGTGGCACCTTATAGACTAACAGACGTTCTGCAGCATAAGCTTTCGTGGGTGAATACCCACTTCTTCAGATGCAAGACTTGCATCTGAAGAAGTGGGTATTCACCCACGAAAGCTTATGCTGCAGAACGTCTGTTAGTCTATAAGGTGCCACAGGATTCTTTGTTGCTGTTAACTCTTGTCGTCTACTTAGAATGTAAGCTCTTTGGGGCAAGGACTCTGTGTTCTGTTTGCAGAGCACCTAGCGCAGTTGGGGTCCTGGTCTCTGACTGGGACTCCTATGCACTGCTGCAATACTAGTAAAAGATACTAATAATAGAATCTGGCCCTTCTCTTTCCTGGAAATTTTGTCTTGGGGGTTAATGGCATCTGTCCCTACTGCTGGGCTAGATTCTGCTACAGATTGAATAGTACCTTACTCCACAAGTATTCCCATGCATTTCGGTGGGACTTTTCATGGGGGAAGGTACTACACTGCATGAGTAAGAGTGGCAGAATCTCACCTTCTGATAGTATTTTCAGGCATAGACACAGTGGTCTAATTCTGCTATCCTTACTTATACTGACTTCAATGGGCCAACAGAGTAAGATACTATCCAGCACAAATAAGGGTGGCAAAATGAGCCCCAATCAATATTGACTGAGCAGAGTAAATTATTTTTTGCTGAAAAATACTGTATTTTTGCTTCTGTATTTTGCTCGTATGTAGTGAAGAGGGTTTCTGTACTCATTTTTCTGGGTTTTGTATGTCTTCATGTTTGTGTCTATGCTTGTAGTATTTTCATGGTATTCCTAAGTCCTGGATGTCAAGAATTTTTAATGTATATTTTTGGTTGTATAATGTGAGTGTAATACATATGAATTTATCCTTTATGTGCACGTTGTCAGCATTTCCCACCTCTGGCAGGTTACTTGACTTGTTAATTAATGATATTCGGAGATGAGGGCATACATTGCCTACAGTAATTACACATTAAAAATTATATCAGTGCTGACAGGAGGAAAGTACAAATTAAAAAACAAACAAACTAGTTCTAAGCCAAAGGTGCTTTGAGTTTCTGACATTATTCTCTCCCCTGAATGTTAGCGTTAGTTAGTGGCTCTTGGTAAGGCTGCACTTACAGCAGCATGTAGAGTGCAGACATTGCACGCTCACCTAGCACGAGTGCAAATAGCAGTGTAGATAGTGAGGCACGGCTTGGGTGAGGAGAATACAGATATGCCAGCACTCTATGGTATATACCCAAGCAGTGCCTCCCACCTCTACACTGCTGTTTTTAGCAATGCAGTGTCCTGCTGCCTCTCTAGTGCTGGAGCCTTTTCCCCACCTCTGTGAAAGGTTTTGGCTGCATGGAAAGACTCTGGCAGCAGGCAGCCAGAGACTTCCTCTGCCCCTGCCAGAGCCTTTCACAGCCGCTTGTAGCCACCCAATGCAGTGTGGACATAGCCAGTCTTTCCCTGTGGCATGTATCTACACATACCCTACATGCTGCCACAAGGGTAGACAAAGCCTATATTTTGGGGTATTCCTACAGTATAGGCTCTATTAGCAAAAAAATAATTAAAATACCCATCCTGGTCAGGATACATTCAATGTTCTGGTGTCCATGATTCAAGAAGGCTGTTGATAAATTGGAGAGGACTCAGGGAAGAGCCAGGAGAATGATTCAAGGATTGGAAAACATGCCGTATAGTGATAGACTCAGAGAACTGAATCTGTTTAGTTTAACAAAGAGAAGGCTAAGGGGTCACTTGATCACAGTGTATAAGAACCTATGTAGAGAACAGAAATTTAATAATCTTCAATCTAGCCAACAGATGTATAACAAGCTCCAATAGGTGCAAGTTAAATTGGGACAGGTTTAGTATAGAAATAAAGCACAATTTTTTAACAGTGAGGGTAATTAACCATTGGGGCAACTTACCAAGGGTTGTGGTGGATTCACCATCATTGGCAATTTTTAAAACAAGACTGGATGTTTTTCTAAAACCTATGTTGTAGTTCAAAGCGGAATTAATTCAGGGAAGTCTTGTAGCCTGGGTTATATAGAAGATCAGACTGGATGATAACAGTGGTCCTTTCTGCCAGGCCAGAAATCTGTTTCTCTCTGTAGCCTTAATGGTAGCAGCTCTAGTGAACTCAGCAAGGAGCTGGGAACCATTGTGTTACCCTGAGCAAGTCATGTAACCTCGTTGCCCCCATTCCCCACATGTAAAAGTGAGCTAATATACTTGTCTCACAGGAGCATGCTGAGGAATTCTTACGGAAGATCAGGTTGTGGCTGACCTCTTCATGGGTTCATTGAGAGAGGAGGAGAATACAAGAAGCCTCTTCATTGTAGTCTCTGTGCAAGAACCAGCCACAATTGTTACCCCTGTGCTCACAAGCTACTATTGACCCCTAACCAGGCATGGTGGAGGTGAGGCCATGCCCCATCTTCTCCTCCACACCGGGCAAAAACAGCTCACCAGTTGTGCAGACGAGCAAATGCTCCATCCCCTGAAGGACTGTAGCAACAAGTAGACCAGAGAGCCCCAGGAGCACTGTCCCTCGCATTGCTCCCATGGGGTTAACGCAGCACAACCCCGCTCCCAATACAGTGCTGCCATTAAAAACCACAAGAGAGCCCATCATGTGGAAACTGACTGTGCTAAATAAATTCATGAACTATGTGAAATGAGCTATGGATCCCAGTCTAAAATACATAATCACAGTTGGCATTAATTAGCACCCTTGTTGGCAGTCTCATCAGACAGGTGAGGGACTGAATGGGCATAAAGACTGAATTCGTCCCCAGAGGTAGAACCTCCAGCTCACAGATGTGGTACATTGGTGGGTACTGATGGGGAGTTTGCAATGCCACTGGTCCTGCAGCTATCTGTACATGGATCAGCCTGCAGGGCCATCAGTCTTGAAAAATTCATACAAAATTTTAAGTTGTAAGAAATAAGGGTATCTAGTGTAATTAGGCTGGGGGGGGGAACATTTGTTTTTTATCATCGGTAGAAGTGGGGGAGCCATAGGACCCTGTCCCTCTCTGTGGCCCTGCCCCCTCCTTCTCCTCTTCCTCCTGAGGCCCCACCTCCTGGCAAGGCCAGAAGCTGGAGCTGGGCAGTGGTAAGAGCCACCCAGGTAGTCCGGGCCACTGTGGGGAGCCCCGGACCCTCCACCTGCCCTGGGCAGGGCACCAGGGTGTCCGAAAGCAGCCCCTGGCCCATGGCCCCACCCACCAGGACATGCTGCCTGGGGAAGGTGGAGAGTCTGGGGCTCCCCAGAGCAGTCTGGGCTCCTTGGATGGCTCTTACCATGGCCCGGCTCCAGCTTCAAGCCTGAGCAGCAGGCAGGGCTGGGGAGGGGGGAGCAGGGATGGGGCCCTGGTGAAAGACTCAAGGCAGAAGATCCCTGGCTTCGATCTTCGTCAAAGTTCATGGGCAACCTAAACCACATCCGCACAAATCATGGCAGATGCAGATACTTGGTGCACAAATGGAAAGTTAAAAACTCTCCAGTGTGCAACTGTGGTCACCCAGATCAGACCATGGAACATATAGCGACTCAATGCCCAATTCACAGATATAAAGGAGGCATCACAGCAATATGCTCTGTTACTCCTGACACAATTCTCTGACTTAACCACCTGAATGTAAAATTATAGCTGTTCCTCTATATCTACATGAGCCATACGAAGAAGAAGGGGACAGGGCCTGGGGTGAGCCGTGACTCCTCCCTGCTACTCACCAGCCAAAGTAGCTGGCCAGGCACACATAGGAAATAAGCTGTCCCGAAACAAGAGGGGAACAGGGAGGGAATGATGACTTAGAGAGGTGGCTTTGTGTCACAGTGTGTCCTGGGGCCTCTCCAGGTTCGTGGCGCTTATGCACCAAACTTACTCGAGGCTGTGGCTAACCTCAAAAACTAGCCCCAAAAGAATAAAATAAACAAGTGATATAGAGTTGTGCACTTTCCTGCTGAAATGTTTGCAGCCACATGTGCCAAGACAGGCCATGTATTGGTACAGTAAGTGCATAGTGTGGTTACAAAAGATCAATTCTTTGTGCTACTGGTGAGGAAGGGTGCCAGCTCCCATAAAACAAATTGTGTCTGTTCAAACTCACGCACAGAGGCAGCAGAACTGCAATTGAGTGCTCCAACTGTCTGTACGCTCTCTAGGGATAACTGACTGCCATGAAAAAGACTCTCTGCAATGCAGCACATCTGGTGAGTGGGACAGGTAAATGAACCTTATTTTACTTACACCAGAAAAAAAATCCTTAGGTCTTAGTCTGATTTTCCCCTTGTGGCCCTAAGAGGACTTCAGTGCCCACTGGCAGAGGAACCACCATATGTAACTTATATCAAGCCTGATATACACCCCCTACACACTGCTGTCATAATATGTATCCAAAAGCTATCAAATGTAAACTGGTGATGCGCTGGTCAGGAATATCATTGTGTGGTGTAGGTATGGTAAGCATGTAAAGAATTGTATATGCGTGCTGGAAATATGTTCTTACAATGTGTTTCGGTGGCAGTGCATAAATCAAGCCTGTCTTGGACAAAGGAATGTGACTTTATCTCTTTGATCAGTTTGATTACAGGCAGAGGACAATGAAAGTACATTTACATATAACCTAAACAAAGCAATCAAGCTAACAAGCAGCAGAGGAAAGAGTTTATTAAGGAAACAGTTCACTGGAGAGACAGAAGTCCACACCCCCAGGAGGTCTTCCTGGCTCTTGAGACAAAGACAATGGACGTTGGAAAATATAAGGAGAGCAAAAACATTCTGGTCATCCATCATGTAGGGGACGTAGGGACCAGCATCCTCCAAGCCTGCAAACCGTAGATCCTCTTGTCCTGAAGGGCAGGAGTTGCTAATGATTTGTTGCAAGTGAGAACTTATTCTAGGCAAAGGCATAGCGTGCTAGAATTAAGTTTTAGGCTCTAGAACAGGCCTGCACAACATATGGCCCGCGGGCTGCGTGGGCTCACTGTGTGGCCCGCGGGGGGGGGGGGTGAGTAGGCAACCGGTGGGTGAGGGAGGAGGGCAGAGGAGGCGAGCGGGCGGCAGTGGCGGGGGGGCAGATGAGCTGGCAGCAGGGGAGGGGGCCTGAGGAAGCGAGCGGGCGGGCAGTGGCGGGGGGGCAGGTGAGCTGGTGGCTGGCCCCAGCTCACCACCGCTCCGCCTCCTCCCCTGAACACTCCGCCCAGCTTCTCCCCCTCCGCGCCCCGCTTCCCGCGAATCAGCTGTTCACGCGGGAAGCCTGGGAGGGCAGAGAAGCAGTGCAGCGGCTTCGCGCTCAGGCCTAGCGAGCCAGAGACGGAGCCGAGGTAAGCTGGGGCGAGGGGGCTGCCCGCGCTGCAGCAGGTAACCTGGGGGGCAGGGGCACGCAGGGGAACCGCTCCCCACCCCAGCTCACCTCCGCTGTGCCTCCTTGGGCCTGAGCGCGAAGCCGCCGCTTGCTTCTCAGCCCTCCCACGCTTCCCGCGCGAACAGCTGGTTCGTGAGAAGCAGGGGGGCTGCGAGATCAGCCTGACCCGGTGCTCCAGGCGCTGTTCGGCGGCAGCGTGGCCCGGCTCCAGCCGAGCGGCACGGCTGTAGCACCGCGAGCCATCTCCAGGCAGTGTGGTAAGGAGGCAGGGAGCGGGGGGTTGGATAGGAGGCAGGGGAGTTCGGGGGGTGGGGGGGTTGGATAGGGGACAGGGGAGTTCGGGGGGGTGGTCGGGGTGGGGGGGTGGATTGGGGTTGGGGTGGTCAGAGAGCGGGGAACAGGGGATTTGAATGGATGCAGGGTTTCGGCCCTCAGCTGTTTTCTTTGGAGTAATATGGCCCTCATCACTTTATGAGTTGTGCAGACCTGCTCTAGAAAGCTTGTTATTTGTCTTTTGTTTGTCAACCCTTTTCTATATCCTTTATTCTTGTCTGATATCAATTAAGTCTGTGTTCTGTATTAATAAACTTACTGTTGTTTTATTATAAAACCATCTCCGTGCTGTTATACTGAAGTAAAGTGACAGTCTTCCACTAAAGTAACAGGCTGGCATGTGCACTGTCTCTTTGGAGGCAGCAACCATTATAATATATGTGAGTGTCCAGTGAGAGGAACTGGACACTGCAGGGAGATGTCCCTGGGGAACTTGGTTTCACTGAGTGTTACCTGCAGGGCAAGGTTCAGACTGGCAGAGTCTCAAGGAGTTTGCTGGCAAGGCAGACAGTCCAGAGTGTCAGGGACCTGACACACAGGTTAGCAGCAGCAAAGCTCTCACTTGCTGAGGTGAGGGGTAATACAGTGTGTCACAGGACACTCTACTCACCACTAGGGGTGCCTCCTTGTGGCCATATCTGGGATTAGCTCCACTCGGGCCTGATGTCTCCTTCTGCTGGTTGGGGCATGTCCTGCCAGCTCTCTCTCACTCCCTGTGACTCAGGGTACTCTGGCTTTGTGGCTTGGCTCTCCAGCCAAGTAACTATTGTCTTCCCCTTCTGGGACATCAAAGTCTTTCCGTACCAATGGTGTCAGGCAGTCTCCTTATGGACTGTCCTGATGGTACCACTTCCCCAGTGGCTGGTAAGGGAACGTGGGCCCACCCACTACTCTGGGTTCAAGTCCAGGGACCTTAAACCTGGCAATGGTGGTCTGGTTTCCCTCAGACCCTGTTGCTCTTTCTCTGAACTCCTTCCTACAGCTTCTGGTTTCCCACTCCTCTGGGTGTACCAGCTCTAACTCCCTCCTCCCAGGAAGCAACTGCAGACTACTGAACTTGGCTGCCTCAAACACCCCCTCCCAGGGAGTGACTGCAGCTTCTTCCCTGTAGCCCCTTTTCATTGCCAGCTTCCGGTCTTTAAAACCCAGCCCCGCTCCTCCCCCAGCTGGATTTTATGAGCACATTAGGTAGGTTGCCAAGTGTCCACTTTTCGACCAGAAAGGCCAGTTGAATAGAGGACGTGGCAGTGACTGGACTCTAAAAGTCCGTTTCCCAGAGTAACCGTGATCAGCCTCCCTGTCAAGAGGGCGGGAAGAGCAGCAGCTGATCAACTGCTGATGAAGAGAACTGGCTGGATCCCAGACCTGGTTCCAGCTTCTCCAGTGGAAAGGTGGGTATCGGTGCTGGTACCGCCTGGTAAGACATTTAATGAATGCACCTAAGACTGAAGGGTTTTTTCTACGTGATTTTTCTGTGGAGAATTTTGTTGTAGGAAGGAATTAAGTATGAGAAAAAAGTTTTCCAAAAAGCAAAGAACAAACACTTCTTTTAAATTCTCATGCTCAATGACACCAGCTTCCTGGGAGCAGGAGAACGAACAACGGAGGAGAGAGCACAAACCATAGGAAGAGGTGGGAGCGGAGCAAGCTCGGGGAGGGGCCTCAGAAGAAGAGGTGGGGTAGGGATGTCTGGTTTTCAGCAGTTAGAAAGTTGGCAACTCTAACATTAGGACTTAGCACTTCCTGGCTTTCCTCCAGGTGCAGCCTACAGGTTAATTGGCCTAATTTACCTCTTCAAGCCTTATGTGAGGTGGATACCCCGTCACACAGTATCTGATGGTTCTGGGTTCCTTGAGGAGAGCATTACACCCCTCCATCAAGTTGATTACATTTTTCAAATCAACACTCAACTACAAGTGCTATTTGACGCCATGAATTCAACTTCCGGGAATGAACAGAAATGACAGACTAATGCAAGCTCATGAAAAAATGCTCTCATTACAAGTTGCTCTGCAGTACAGAAAAAGTATTGCCTCTACTGTAGCTCACTACAGAGTATTACTTTGGCCCTCGGGGAGCAAAGCACTGAATTGACAGATGTGTCTTATTTTATTAAACGCATTTTATTACTTAACTTACTTTTTGATTACTGTTCCTTAGCTCACTTCTGTGATTATCATTTCCTGCACTGCATAGAGCTATGCAGTAGAAACAGACAGTGAAGCCAAATGCAGTATAGCACCCTTCCCAGCTCCTTTCCTGCTACTACTTTCTACTAGACCTGTGATTAAGTCCATGTGGTTGGACTTCTGGGATTAAACAAGACCAGGGATTCAGTTTCAAGGTACCTAAGATCAACAGAAGGGTCCCTCAAGTTCAGTTCGGGTATTTTAGTTTAACAGGAGAGCCTGCCTCAGATAGGCCTTCTTTCTGGTTCAAACAACTGGTTCCGTCTCATTAACCCTTTCCTAACAGGGAGGAGGGGCTTAAACTGAATATTGTTTATTTATGACTATACAAAGGCATAAGCCCTTCAGAGAGTTAATGGCACCAAGCCTGTTCCCCTGAAGAAAGGAACATGGTGTTTCAGGAATCTGGTAAAATGATACAGAGCCAGCTGGTGGAGCCAGTGGGTCACATGCACTGGGCTCCTTGCCCCTGGCACCCAATGGAAATTCTGCATTAAGTTGCATTACTTCTTCTGTAGTCATTCTCTGAATAGTAGAACTCTCTTTCATGGGTGTCTCAGGAGCAGGCACTAATGGAATAAGCCCCACTCTGTCAGCCAGTTTGACAGAGCCACAGTGGACCCGAGAGTCCGTGCAGAGACACAGGGTCTGCAAGGGTATGTCTACATTGCATAGTAAACCCACTCTCAATAAACCCCTCTAGCTTCCACATGCAAAGCCTTCTGACTCACACCAGAAACCTCTTAGTACGCAGACCTGCAGACTTGCCCAGCAGTATGGCTTCAAGCCCAAGTCTTACTATGGTATGATTCCATGGCTGCTTATTTTGTAGTGTGAATGTAGCTGAAGCCCAGGTCTCTAGGCCAGTGCTGGCAGCCCCTTCCTGCAGCTCCCATTGGCTGGGAACGGCAAACCACAGCCACTGGGCGCTACAGGGGGCCATGTCTGCAGACAGTCAACATCAGCAAAATGTCTCGCAGCCTGCAATCAGATTACCCTGATGGGCCGCAAGTTGCCTACCACTGCTCTAGGCTCATGCCTGGAGAGTCTGCCAACACTACTCACAATCTCCCAGACCTTCTATCCCCACTCGGCAGGGGTGGCTCCAGACCCCAGCACGCCAAGCACGTGCTTGGGGCGGCATGCCGCGGGGGCGCTCTGCTGGTCGCCGGGAGGGTGGCAGGCAGCTCCGGTGGACCTCCCGCAGGCATGCCTGCAGAGGGTCCGCTGGTCCCGCGGTTCCAGTCGACCTCCCGCAGGCGTGCCTGCAGAGGGTCTGCTGGTCCCACGCGGCTTCGGTGGCCGCCTGCAGGAGGTCCACCGGAGCCGCGGGACCAGCAACCGGCAGGAGCGCCTCCCGCGGCGTGCCGCCCTGCTTGGGGCGGCAAAAATGTCTAGAGCTGCCCCTGCCACTCAGTTCCTAGGAACTGAAAGACACCTGGTTCAAATACAGCTGCTTGGCATTTAACTCTTTCTTTCCACGCTGACTGCTCACCTGTAAACACAGTTAATCTTATTGCATATTAGCTGCAGCCAGCACTACGGAGAAGCCCTCCACCAACCACACTGCTAACTGGCCAGAGGAACACAACTGAATTGTGATGTGAAGCATCAAGTGAGCAAGACATTTGACTTCAGCAAGAGTGCAAGAACTTAGCATGTGTACACAGAGATATTAAAGTGGTTGCTGGCATTGAGGAGCCACCAAATCACCAGTCAATGCAAAGAGTGAATCAAGCACCTCAAGGCCAACTACCACAAAACCAGGGATGATAATCACACCTAAGGAAACTTCCCATCTACTGCTTCTTCTATGAGGAATTCAGTTAGAGGACAAAGGGACAGAAACAGTGAAACTGCGATGGTGTCAATGTATGTAGTTTGACTGTTTTGCACTTTTGTTTGTTTTATTTTTTTAATATGCAATGTTTTTATGTCTTTAGGCAGCTGGTCTGTCAGGTTTTACTTTGTTATTTACATGCATGTTTAAAATAAAGTGTTCAGTTTGCATACAAGGTTACAAAAATGGGATTTATTAAAAAGGAACTTTATCACAGCAATCCACAAACTGTGTGTTGAGGTACATGAAGAGTTTTTTTTAAAATGCATAATAAAATAATCTTCTTGAACTGCCTCAGCCCCAGAAATTGTAGGATGAATGTGGCACAATTATAAATACTATGTCATTCCCCATCATCCATGGCACTATGCAAAATCATTCTGTGGACACACAAAGTATCCCTGAGTTCTATTGTGCATGTGAATACCGTTCCAGTAATGACAGGGCCCAGCAATGTCTTGGATCCATTCCTAGTGAAATGGCTCTGCTTTGGCCTAGCAGACATTGGGCAGTGCTCAGCAGGCCACAATAACATTGAAAACATCAGAATCAAACAGTTCTGAAGGCCGTGCCATCTTGATTTTAATCTGCTAATCCCACATTCCATCACCATTTTACAGCTGCTGAACAGGTAATTGAACTTTCTTTTTGCCAGGCCTTCTGCAATCAGGTTACAGATTCATAAACTATGGCAAAAGGAGGTAAGCAGAGTCCACTAGACTATAGTGTCAAATATCAGAGGAGTAGCCGTGTTAGTCTGGATCTGTAAAAGCGGCAAAGAGTTCTGTGGCACCTTATAGACTAACAAACGTTAGCCTGTAAGGTGCCTAAGGCCTGGTCTACACTGGGGGGGGGGTCGATCTAAGGTACGCAACTTCAGCTACATGAATAGCATAGCTGAAGTCGAAGTACCTTAGCTCGAATTACTTACCCGTCCTCACGGCGTGGGATCGACGTCCGCGGCTCCCCCGTCGACTCCGCTACCGCCACTCGCTCCGGTGGCATTCCGGAGTCGACGGGAGCGCGTTCGGGGTTCGATATATTGCGTCTAGATGAGACGCAATATATCGAACTCCGAGAAATCGATTGCTACCCGCCGATCCGGCGGGTAGTGAAGATGTACCCTAGAATAAAGTGGGGACAGTTACTCCTTTTATAACAATGTCATTTGGTAGGAACAATGTCCCAGCTTGTCCATGAAGGTACAGTCTCAATCTCCGGAAAACACTGGCACCATGCACCTTGCTAGTACATCCGATGCTGGAGTCTATGACCTTGCCTCTCTGGTTGTCCAGGGCCTGCAAAATGATGGAGTAGTATCACTTGTGGTTTATGTACTCGTGTTCCTTGCAGAGGGGAAATTCTGGGCACATAAGTCCCTTCAATACCCCCGGGTCAGTCTGGGAAGCCCATTGTCTCAAAGCCAGCAATTATTTCAGGAACATTGTTTCCGCCCACCCTGTTTGACTGACTCTCAAGCCTCTACAACCACCACCCTATCAGTTGACTTGCCAACACCTAACGGGTTAGCCACAGACATGTAACAGGCTGGGGAGGCGTCTCTCTGGTGGCTATAGAGACCCACTTCTGAGCTTGCATGGCCTCCTCATGCATGTGTTTGGACACTGAAGGGTCATGGCAAGCTGATTACACAGCTCCAGAATGCCTCCTTCTTCATACAAAAGTTCTGGAAGCCACTGCAGGTCATTCCAGTCCACATGACGATGTGATCCCACCTGTCTGTGCTTGAGGCCCTACTCCAGAAGCGCCAGTCTACATATGGAGAATCTGCAGTTATGGCAACCGGCATGAGCATCATCACCTGGGTTGTGGCTGCCACGGCTGTACCACTCCTCTGAAATGTGCTTTCAACGGGGCAAATACTGCTGCTGAAATGTCCACCAATATCTCACAGATGCTCGGCCTGCTTCCCAAAATAAGAGTGAAAGTACAAGCAGGAGCAGTTCTTCCACTGGGTCTGGCTTTGGATGCAGGGAACATGCCCTAGAGCAGCTACAGCTAGCAAAAGAACTAAGCACCCTAGGATACAGCCCCAGAACCAGCCATGTCTGAGTCCTGTTTATGTAGTTCAGTGCAGATACATCTGTCAGCCTGGGTCTGAGGCTCACATAGCAATTTAGTGTGGACACTCAAGCACAAGCTTGGAAAAAATGTTCTGCAGGCACAGGTATCACAGACCTGGGTTTACTATGCAGTGTAGCCATACTCCAAATGGCTGGCTCTCCCCTCTGTCTGATCTCCAGAGATTCCTGTGGATCTCATATTGATAGCAAGCGGCCATTTCTTTAAACATGCATGAGGCTGGTTAAGATGTTGTTTGAAATGATTGACTGAAAAGTATTGATTAGGGTGGCCTGAGAGGCATAACAAGAGCGAGGGGAGGAAATTACACAAAGGCAGTCTAAGTTGAATGTCAGGAAGTGACCTAATGGAGGTGCCTCTTAGACTGGGGAATAGTCTCCCAAGGCAAGTACTGGGAGCTTCTAGTGCAACATGACACTAGAGAAAGCATTCAAGAGAACAATCCTATGCTGGCAGAGAGGAGTAAGATGACCTAATAAATCTTTCCCGCTCAGGCTGTTCTGATTGTACAGACTATCCATAGATCATGGGTACAGATTGCTGGCACTTAAAATTTAAAAGGTCATAGAGCAGTTTTTAAACTACAACTGTCAAATGAAAAAAAGTCCCGTTCAATTATATCATGTAATGTCAGACAGCTAAAAAGTGACAAGATTTTAAAGTGCTTTTTTACCAGTGCTAGAAGTCTAAATAATAAGATGGGTAACCTAGAGTGCCTCGTATTAAATAAGGATATTGATATAATGGGCATCACAGAAACTTGGTGGAATGAGGATAATCAATGGGACACAGTAATACCAGGGTACAAAATATATCGGAAGGGGAGTGGCGCTATATGTGAAAGAAAGCGTAGAATCAAATGAAGTAAAAATCTTAAATGAACCAAACTGTACCATAGAATCTCTATGGACAGTAATTCCATGCTCTAATAATAAGAATATAGCAGTAGGGATATATTACCAACCACCTGACCAGGATGGTGATAGTGACTGTGAAATGCTCAGGGAGATTAGAGAGGCTATTAAAATAAAAAACTCAGTAATAATGGGGGATTTCAACTATCGCCATATTGACTGGCTGCATGTCACCTCAGGAAAGGATGCAGAAATAAAGTTTCTTGACACTTTAAATGACTGCTTCTTGGAGCAGCTAGTCCTGGAACCCACAAGAGGAGACACAATTCTTGATTTAGTCCTAAGTGGAGCACAGGATGAGGTTTAAGAGGTGAATATAGCTGGACCGCTTGGTAATAGTGACCGTAATATAATTTAATTTAACATCCCTGTGGCTGGGGAAACACCACACTGCCCAACACTGTAGCATTTAATTTCAGAAAGGGAAACTACACAAAAATGAGGAGGTTAGTTAAACAGACGCTAGAAGGTACAGTGCCAAAAGTAAAATTCCTGCAAGCTGCATGGAAACTTTATAGCGACACCATAATAGAGGCTCAACTTAAATATATATCCCAAATTAAAAAACATAATAAGAGAAACAAAAAAGAGCCACCGTGGCTAACCAACAAAGTAAGAGAAGCAGTGAGAGGCAAAAAGGCATCCTTTAAAAAGTGGACGTTAAATCCTAGTGAGGAAAATTAGAAAGGAGCATAAACTCCGGGAAATTAAATATAAAAATATAATTAGGAAAGCCAAAAAAGAATTTGAAGAACAGCTAGCCAAAGACTCAAAAAGTAATAGCCATTTTTTAAAAGTACATTAGAAGCAGGAAGCCTGCTAAACAACCAGTGGGGCCACTGGATGATCAAGATGCTAAAGGATCACTAAAGGACAATAAGGCCCTTGGAGAAAAACTAAATGAATTCTTTGCATTGGTCTTCACGGCTCAGGATGTGAGGGAGATTCCCAAACCTGAGCCATTTTTTTTAGGTGACAAATCTGAGGAACTGTCCCAGGTTGAGGTGTCATTAGAAGAGGTTTTGGAACAAATTGATAAACTAAACAGTAATAAGTCACCAGGACCAGATGGTATTCACCCAAGAGTTCTGAAAGAACTCAAATGTGAAATTGCAGAACTACTAACTGTAGTCTGTAACCTATCATTTAAATCAGCTTCTGTACCAGATAACTGGAGGATAGCTAATGTGATGTCAATTTTTAAAAAGGGCTCCAGAAGTGATCCTGGCAATTACAGGCTGGTAAGCTTGACTTCAGTACTGGGCAAACTGGTTGAAGCTATAGTAAAGAACAAAATTGTCAGACACATAGATGAACATAATTTGTTGGGGAACAGTCAACATGATTTTTGTAAAGGGAAATCATGCGTCACCAATTACTAGGATTCTTTGAGGGGGTCAACAAGCATGTGGACAAGGGGGATCCAGTCGATATAGTGCACTTAGATTTTCAGAAGGCCTTTGACAAGGTCCCTCACCAAAGGCTCTTAAGCAAAGTAAGCTGTTATGGGATAACAGGGAAGGTCCTCTCATGGATTTATAACTGGTTAAAAGATAGGAAACAAAGGGTAGGAATAAATGGTCAGTTTTCAGAATGGAGAGAGGCAAATAGCAGTGGCCCCCAAGGGTCTGTACCGGGACCAGTTCTATTCAACATATTCATAAATGATCTGGAAAAAGGAGTAAACAGTGAGGTGTCAAAATTTACAAATGATACAAAACTACTCAAGATAGTTAAGTCCCAGGAAGACTGTGAAGAGCTACAAAAGGATCTCTCAAAACTGGGTGACTGGGCAACAAAATGGCAGATGAAATTCAATTTTGATAAATGCAAAGTAATGCACATTGGAAAACATAATCCCAACTATACATATAAAAGGATGGAGTCTAAACTAGCTATTGTCACTCAAGAAAGAGATCTTGGAGTCATTGTGGATAGTTCTCTGAAAATATCCACTCAATGTGCAGAAGAGGTCAAAAAAGCGAAGAGAATGTTGGGAATCATTAAGAAAGGGATAGATAATAAGATATAAAATATGATATTGCCTCTATATAAATCCATGGTACACGTACACCCACTTTTTGAATACTGTGTGCAGATTTGGTCGCCCCATCTCAAAAAAAGATATATTGGAATTGGAAAAGGTTCAGAAAAGGGCAACAAAAATGATTAGGGGTATGGAATGGCTGCCATATGAGGAGAGAGTAATAAGACTGGGGCTGTTCAGCTTGGAAAAAAGATGATGGGGGGGGGATATGATAGAGGTCTATAAAATCATGACTGGTGTGGAGAAAGTAAATAAGGAAGTTGACCTCTCAAAGAATTCTAGTAGATTGGTGACGCATGATTTCCCTTTACAAAAATCATGTTGACTATTCTCCAACCAATTATGTTCATCTATGTGCCTGACAATTTTGTTCTTTACTATAGTTTCAACCAGTTTGCCCAGTACTGAAGTCAGGTTTACTGGCTTGTAATTCCAACTCAGGTAGACGTATGCGCACTAGCTTTGCTCAAGATAGTGTGCTAAAAATAGCAGTGTAGCTATGGCAGTGGGATGGGCTAGTCACCTGAACAGGTAGCTAGGGTTTGAGACAGGATTGTGCTAGCCTGTGCCATTACTCATATTGCCATGGCTACTCTGCTGTGTTTGTACCCAAGCTGGAAAGCACACCTCTAGCTGCAGTGTAGACATATCCATAGTTATCAGTGTAATTCCCTTCTCCCCGTAAACTCCCACTCCAGTATAAGAGTGCCTTTTTTCGATTTAGTTTGTCAATTGGGAAGGGATTTAAACTCAACCTAAAAACACTCTTGCAAGAGTGTCGTATGAGTGGGAGAGGGTGTTGCTTTCCTCTGTAGACAAGGCATTAAGAGGGAAGTATCACCTATTGAATTGTCAACCCCATGTTCAGCTCACACTGAGTTCTCCATGGAAGTCTCCCATCCAATGACACACCAGGCCAACCATACTTAGTTGAAAAGGTCTGAGAACTTAGTGACTGGAGGTAGCATGACCACAGGGAGCTAATCTCCATGGAAAATTATGACTCAGCATGATCAGTTTTTTGCAGTATCATGTAGGCAGAAGTCAAACGCCTAATGAATTACAGTCTAACACTGAATGCTGAGAATGAATCAAAATCATGTTTTGAAGTTTTTATAAAGGAAGTCATCTTATCAGATATTCAGAAAGCAGTTATCACAGGGCTGGTCTACAGTACCACAGTAAATCATCTCTAACTTACACAACTTCAGTCACGTGAATAATGTAACTGAAGTCGACATAGTTAGAACCACTTACCATGATGGCAACACTGTGCTGTGTCAACGGGACTTCCCTTATGCTTCTCAGGGAGGTGGAGTACACGAATCGATGGGAGAATGCTCTCTCATTGGTTTAGCGTATCTTCACCAGACCCACTAAATCGGCAGCCGCTGCATAGATTGCAGCAGTACCGATCTAGTAATTGTAGACATGCCCTCAGAGTGAGAGAAAAGCAACAGGGAAAGCAGAAAAATATACAAAGTAACTTAGCAAAAAATCCTCCGTGAACAGTATAATGTTCACAGCTTTGTGATGTTCCCTACAACTTTAATTAATTCACAGGATGCAAGTTATAATTTATTGTTGTGTGATGCACAAATGTGCTCATATATTTCTCAAACTTGTCATTTATTTTATCTAGAGCAAAAACAAAATTATAGAAGCTAGTACTGGAGCAAACATACTAAATCATCCAGTGCATTTCCTTGAAAATACAGAATGGTTCCCTTTGATATTTCTTCTTGTGCTGTGTCCAGTTTAGTTTTAAAGGACTCGAACAATGATGCTTCCCAATAGCTATTATATCTTACTTCCCAGAAGTTTTTTTCCTAATACCCAGCCTACATTTTCTCTATCTTAACTACATCGCATTATTCCTAGTCCGATACCCATGAATTACACTGAATAATTCCTCTCCTTCCTTCTTGTCTACATCCTTCAGACATTTGTAGAGGCCCCTCTGTTCCCCCAGCCTTTGCTTTTCTCAGAATTGAGTCCCTCCAGTCTACTAATTATTTTTGTTGTTTCCTCTCAGATCTCCTTCAGTGTATCCATATTTTCCCAGTAATGACTTAGAGCTAGCTGGCAGGTTTAGGCCCAGTTCTGAGGCTACTCATAATTAACATAGCTGTAAAGGTATCATTCTGACTGTACTCACAGCCTTTACCTCTTACTGAAGCCCAAATACAGCAGCCTTCACTCAATGAAAATTATTATTCTGAAGCTGCAGAAACAATCACAAAGATTTGTTCTTACCGAAGAGCAAATCTATAATGACAGATTCTTGTGGCATTTTGTTTCTTGACATTTTCGTAGATAGTGAAACCTATCAGCAATTTCTTTTCTTGTTAGGCGTCTGGCCCCAATTATACTGAGCTCAGTTCTGTTCCACCTTTATCACCTTTAATAAGCAGTGATTTAAGACAGGTTTCACTGCAGACACAGAATCGAAGTGTGATGGACAGCAGTACAAAACCCTAAGGTAGGTGATATAAAAACCCAGAATAAGGAGAGAGAAGAGAAAAAAAATGTAGACTGTTTTTCAGAAGCAAAAATCCTATGTATTCCAGAGACAATGCGCCCCCTAGAGGAAATTTCAGAGTTAAAGTCACATGCATCCTCCTGTTAATATAAGCCATAAAACATTACTGAGGTGTTAGTAGCATGCAGGTGTTGGTTGTTTCTGATGGAAACAAACCAATGGAGTTTGGCTGTCATGTTTACTACAATAGCCACAGAATCTCTTGATCTCCCTATCGGCTTAGACTGGAACTCACATCCACATGCCCATCATTCATTCTCTTTCTCTTCCTAAGAGCCAAGCCCATGGAATGTGAAAGAAAAAGGGCTTAATTAATGCCAGATTTGAACTATTAAACCCATTAACACAGGACAATTTAGAGTTTTGCTCTCTGGGAAAATGGTCTGACTCCCCCATTTGTGTGGGGGGGACTTGCATGTGTTTTTTTTTACTCTGATAGTAGGAGCCAAGGACAAAGCAGAGCAAGGAATTAAAAGGGGAATGGGAATCAGGAGGCCAGCAGATAGATGCTTCCCAGCATGTGGTAAGAGCTTGCTCAAGTTAAGTTCAATGGAAGAGGAGCAATAGTGTGCAGGAGACTAGGGTTGGAAGTGGCAGGAGTGGGAGGGTGAACAAACACCCCCAGTGTCCCCATATAGGGGAAAGTGTGAGCAACAAAGAGGCCACTGTAGGGATGGATGCCCACAAATGTTGCTGCACAGTGAACCAAATTTCAGGGAGAACAAGAAGATGGAGGGTGAGAGAGAGAAAGGGCTCACGATCAGTGTGTGCACTGTCATGACAATGCACTAACTTTCATTTGTTTTCTGCTGTGTTACAGATCTAATGGGAGCCTGGCCTGTTGAACTTCAGGCCTTGGTGTTTCTTGGATTTCATCAAGGAACACTGGTCAGGCCTGGATTTGGTTTTGCTTGCTCCTCTAACTCTGTGTCCACTGGAAGAGAACTTAAGGTAACAATTATCAGAGGGGTAGCCGTGTTAGTCTGGATCTGTAAAAGCAGCAAAGAGTCCTGTGGCACCTTATAGACTAACAGACATGCTCCAAAACGCCTGTTAGTCTATAAGGTGCCACAGGACTCTTTGCTGCTTTTAATGTAACAATGGAACCTCACCTCCAAGCAAGCCTTTCCAAACTGACCTCAGATGAACCAATCATAGAAAAGAGCCACAACTCTGGTCTGGAGTGGACAACAATCACCATCCACTTACCACCAAAATGGAAAGAGCAGCTAGACTAGACTTCCTTCCATTTCCCACTTGCTGTCTTCTCTTTAATCTGGTTTTACTTGTCTGTGTTAGTTGAGGAAACTGACTGGACAAAATGTGCAGCTGGGATCATACTGGAATGGTAACGTTAACATTCCATCACTTAATAAAAGGGTTATGAAACAAAGCTGCTTTTGTAACTCACCATTTTTCCTGTACCCAGAGAGTCGGGTCCAAAAACCATTGAAGGTCATGGAAAGACTCCGACCAACATCAGTGGGCATTGGACTGGGGCCTTAGTAAATAAAGCAGAAATAAAGAAAACATTGTATGTGGTGGGGTCCAAAAGAGACTGCTAAATAATCCATAAACCACAACTTCAGGAGAAGGGGAGGAAGAAAGAGGGGAAGTAAGGAATGGGACAGAGCTTGCTAGAGGTGAAGCCAAACAGATGCAGATGTGAGAGCAGAGAGGTGTGTGGAAGGAAAGGTGGAGGGCATGATTGCTAGGCTAAGGCTGCTGGGGCAGATGTCACCCAAGGCAAGAAAATGGTGGCAAGTTGTTAGACAGATACCTTTATTGTAGACCTTGGCAAAGTTTGCCAGGATGGAGTGGTATTGGGGGGACAGGTTCTAGATGTAGCTCATCCCTAATTCCTATGGGACTTTTTCTATCAGTATGTACAAGCAGATCTGACTTATTGGCCTTCAAAGAACTATCTTCTAAATGGTTGCATCACTTTAAGGACTCAAGTTTGAAAATTATGGCAGTGTTCATAAGTCTTGCAGAAATACCTGCCCTTTGTTTCCATGTATGTATATGCATGCCCCTGTGACATACTCAGCCAGACCACAGTTGGCATGCATTTATTTGGCCACTGTAAAATGTTGTTCTGAAAGTACAAGCAATAGTTGATAGTGATAATATTTGGTACAGCAAAACTAGCAAACATAAATCCCATTGTAGAAATTTATATTGATCCTACTATCATATAATAAAACTGTAATAATTCTGTTCCAATGTTGATTCCAGCCGTTAGAGGAATAGGTTGGTGATTATTTTAACACATATTTATATTTTCTCTCACTTCCTTTTAGCAAGCAAAACAACCAGCCATCTCCACAGATCATGTTTTATCTGCAAATGTTCCAGCAGGGGGCAGCATTTATTCATTTGTGGAGCAAGAATAAGAAAATGCCTTTTTAATTTTATTCAGTTTCTCCATCTCAACACAGCTTTTCAGCTGGGGAAAAACATCAGACATCAGACTTCTAAAGTTGAAATAAAATATAAAAAATACCTTATTCCAAAATGTTTACAGCTGGGTAGACAGGTAGCAAATGTGAGAGACAGAGGTGGGGATGACCTTCCTTGTCCTGTTCATGAATATGATGCTGCATTGAGCATGGCTTGATATTCAGACCGAAGTGGCTGGGTGTTCAGATTCAGTGTCAGCAGATGACCTGGATCACGATGTTCCCAGTTAGGGAACCATTTTCATTGCAGTGCTCACAGTGTTCTCTTTGGTTCAAGATATATTACATCAGGGATCAAATATGCTAGTGGAAATCCAAAATAAGCTCTAAATAATAAAGAAACATTTGTATTATTATCCCAGACCCCAATAATATTGCCTGGTGCTGCTACAAGAATAATAAAGTTCTTCATTCATTTAGGTCACTGTTATACTGTGTTTTTAAAACTTTCTGTGGAAAGCAAATTTTTAAAATTGAATTGTTTCATATAATGAATTAATTTAAATCCATGGTTGTCCACAGTTTAACACCTTAAAATGTCTCAACATTGAGATCAAAACCTCTACAATCATCATTATTTAAACCTTGAGATAATCAAGTTATAATCCAGTTTGAGGAATAATTCTTTAGCTGTTGTAAAGTACAGGAAAATTATTTTTATAAACAAATTTCTCCTTTTAAAATGCATTTTTTTAAAATTAGGGTATCCTAGCCAAATTTGAATGTGGGTTATTCATGCCTACCTATTTAGATTCCCTATACAATTTCAACTAGATCCATTATATTTCTTTACTTCTAAACTGTTGTGTAGCGTTGCTGAATCTCACCTCACAGGTGGCTGCATTTCAGTGCAGCTTGGACTCACCTACCTCAGAGTTTGAGAAGCTTAGTTAGAACTATCTTGTACCTTCACTCTGCCCTATACTGGTATTTTAATATGTGTGGTCACAAATTAGACTACATTGATTTTCAAAGACCTTAGGGAGTTCTTTTTTCTTTGTAGCTTTATTACAGGGCGGAGTCAAAGTTATTTAGGTGCCTGAATTGTGTATATCCATACTGCGTCATGCCTGGATTTCCTTTAACTATAATCTCAACTCTGACATTCTTGGGTTTGTAATACACGGTTCTGATATAAATACAGTGTCCCTGTAATGTTTTTTTATCCTTTAAGTTCCTGATAAGTACTCTCAACTATTAGAGGGCTTATTCCTTCACCCTCCCATTTCCCTGGTCCTTCTCACGTGAACAGAGAGCAACAATACCCGAAGTCCAAAGGTGCAAACAATTCTATGTTTATTGGGGTGAACTTCCAGCAAGCTGAAATCCAAGTTCCTTTTTCCTTATTTTTGATTCCCAACTTACTTCCTGTTTTCCCCTAATTTATATAGTAATATTCTCAGTTATACCTTAACCAATCATTCTACTGAAATTTACCTAACCAATCCTAACATATTGTAACATGATTAGCTAACCAATTGTATCCCACCACTTTAATTAGTTTACACCCAGCAAAATGAATTATACAGCAGACAGAAGCAATCACACAACCAGACAGAGACCATGCAAATAAACAATAGCAAAGCGGGAACTATAATGACAAAACAATACAGAAGTGAGGATTTCACAACTACATCTATAAAGACATAAGGGTTTCCCAACTATGATAACTATACCTCTACCCCAATATAATGCTGTCCTCGGGAGCCAAAAAATCTTACCGCGTTATAGGTGAAACTGTGTTATATTGAACTTGCTTTGATCCGCTGGAGTGCGCAGTCCCACTCCCCCGGAGCGCTGCTTTGCCGCGTTATATCCAAATTCATTTTATACTGGGTCGCGTTATGTCAGGGTAGAGGTGTATTGATAAGTGAGTTCTTACCAAACAGAAAACTATCAAACTAAATTTCCTTTTACATCTTCTAGGCTCTTCCCTGTGTCTGGAGGTGATAGATTGGATCACCTTTCTAACAGCCCCAGATTGCTTTATTTCAATATGACTGGTTTGAAATGTGTGAGGACGTGATCGTACACATTCCCGCTTATGGCTGCTCCCACTGTTTAGCCAAAGGCCTTCGCTCAGACTGTCACAGTGGGAGAAGGCCCTTACACAGGCAGACAGTGATTTTGATTCTTACTTTTATACCTCTATAACTAGCTAAATGATAATCATATACCTAAATTCTTAAAGTATAGGCCTTTACAGACAGGCCTGAATATCTATATCCTAACACTCCACCACCCCCACCACCTTTTTTTTCTTTTGGGATCCTCCTGCCCAGGTATCCCTGGAAAAGCATAGCACATATAGTGGCACACTTCCTGACAGGGCCAGGCATCAAGGTGGAAGGTGTCAATATTCCATCTGTCCCACTGCCCCTTGTGTAGTACAATGCCCTGCACCTTCTCTCGTACGGGCATACCACACCTATTCCAATTAGTGTTCCAGAGTTCCCATTATAGTGGGGCCAAGAAGGCAGGGTCATATACAGCATCCCTGTAATGTTTTTTTACCCTTAAGTTTCTGATAAGTACTCTCAGCCTTAACTCCATTTTAATGCATTTTGGGGTCTTGGAAGTTTTGTTTTTATTTATTTGTTTGTTTTAATAATTTTAAAATGGATATATAAACACTAGATAAGAAACCCAAAGATGGTGCAATATTTCTGCTGATATGAAGATATTTAGCATCAACCTTAAATCAGTTTTTAAAATTTCAGCTTTTAAGGTCATATTCACCAGTACACTAGGGCACGCGCAAGGTGGGGGAACAGAATCCCTCTGGCTCTGGAGCCGGGGTGTGGAGAGCAAGTTCCTTCAGCCCCACAGCCATGGTGGGGGCAGAGAGCTGCTTCACCTCTGGGCTGCAGCAGGGAGAGTGAGCTTCTCTGGCCCCGGGGCCACAGTGGGCCACAGAATGTGCCCCTCCAAAAAGCAGTCAAATTTAAATTCCTGTGCACGCCCCGGAGTACACTAAAGCAGTGCAAAGCATCCAGAGAGCACCAATCAATAAAACTAGATTTGCAGCTGCTTTGCATCACCAGAACAGTGCAGCAGCCAAAGGGTTCTGTTGAGTATAACCCTTAACTTGCAACTGACTTGCTGGGTTAGAGGACTGTGTTAGTGATATTGGTATAGTGGTATTAGATGAAGGAGGTGGAGGTAGTCCAATCCCGAAGTTCCAATGTCTCTGTTCTTTAAAGGCTTCCCGTGCAATCTTCCCACAGTTTCTCCAACCATGTAGCCTGAGGGAGCAAATCTTCAGCTGCTGTAATTTGTCATAGCTCCATTGACTTCAATGGAGCTATGACAACATACCACAGCTGACAATCTGCCTCTGTCAGTGCACAATGGAGTCAGCAATGCTAAGAGGAGCTTTCCAAGCACCGATTCCTGAGCAAATTGCAGTCACAGAATCTGATGGACCAAATAATCTATCAATGAAAACACTTGTCACATGTACAGCCCCCATCATACCACTAACAGCAAAAGGGGAAGGTAAAAAGAGGGAAGATACAAGCATTCAGTTAGCACAAATTGAGATATTGAGAACAAAATTAATCAAGAAACCAAATAACATGAAGAGAAGAAATTTCTTGAATTACCTATACACCAACATTCCAGAAAACACCATCCTGGCCACTATGGATGTGGAAGCCCTCTACACCAACATTCCACACAAAGATGGACTACAAGCCATAAGGAATAGTAACCCCGATAATATCATGGCTAACCTGCTGGCTGAACTTTGTCCTCACCCACAACTATTTCACATTTGGGGACAATATATACCTTCAAGTCAGCGGCACTGCTATGGGTACCCGCATGGCCCCTCAACCTGAAGCAAATACTCACCAGCAACCGCATACCATACAACATAAATACTAAACCAGGACCCTATCCTTGCAACAAAGCCCGATGCCAGCTCTGTCCACATATCTATTCAAGTGACACCATCGTAGGACCTAATCACATCAGCCACGCCATCAGGGGCTCGTACACCTGCACATCTACCAATGTGATATATGCCATCATGTGCCAGCAATGCCCCTCTTCCATGTACATTGGCCAAACTGGACAGTCTCTACGCAAAAGAATAAATGGACACAAATCTGACAACAGGAATCATAACATTAAAAAACCAGTGGGAGAACACTTCAACCTCTCTAACCACTCAGTGACAGGCTTGAAGGTGGCAGTTTTGCAACAAAAAAACTTCAAAAACAGACTCCAAAGAGAGACTGTTGAACTCGAATTAATATGCAAATTAGATACAATTAACTCAGGCCTAAACAGAGACTGGGAATGGTTGGGTCATTACACTAATTGAATCTATTTCCCTATGTTAAGTTCTCCTCACACCTTCTATGGGTCATCTTAATTATCACTTCAAAAGTTTTTTTTCTCCTCCTGATGATAGCTCATCTCAATTGATTAGACTCTTCCTGTTGGTATGCATACTTCCACCTTTTCATGTTCTCTGTATGTATAAATATCTCATGTCTGTGTGTTCCATTCTATGCATCCGAAGAAGTGAGATGTAGCTCACGAAAGCTCATGCTGAAATAAATTTGTTAGTCTCTAAGGTGCCACAAGTACTCCTGTTCTTTTTGCCTATACACCAGTGTAAGAGCCTGTATAACAAACAGGAGGAATTGGAATTACTCATTTATGAGCATAAACTCTATCTAGTTGGTATTACTGAAACTGGGGTGGGAGGGGGATGATTTGGACTATGGGAATGTTAAAATCATTATAATCTAAAATCATTATAACCTATTTAGAAAGGATCAAGTGGGCAAAAGAAGAAGGGGAGTGGCACTCTACATCAAAAATGGCATTATCTATTTCTGACTCACTGATAACTCAGAAGAAAATGTTCTTGAATGCTTATGGATCCATGTCTTAACAGAGAAAACACAAAATGGGGTATTAAATGGTGTCTGCTTTTAGACCACCAAATCACGCTAGGGAACAGGATGACCACCTCCTTATGCACTTGTCTATAATGTATAGGGAAAAACCCTATGTGATCAGGGGGGACTTCAGTTTGAATGACATATGCTAGAGATTTCCTAAAGCCAGTACTAAAACATCTTTAGAATTTCCAAACATTACAGGTGACAATTTCCTAATTCAATAAGTGTTGCAGTGAACAGGGGGATTTCTATATTAGGCCATGTCCTAACAGATCAAGAGGAACTGATCAGAGAACTAAAAGTTAACAGTAGCTTAGGTACAAGTGATCATGACTTGATCACATTTATAATGTGCAAGCAGAATAAAAGTCCAGATGAGTAATATCTGGTGCTTTAATAGGGCCAATTTAATAGGTACAAAGCTGCAAACAATTATGAGCCAAATCAGCTGAGAGGAAGAATTTAATCAGAAAAAATTGAATGATAAATTGGAATAATTTAAGGACACCTTTCTAGGTACCCAAAAACATCCACAATCCCACAACTGTGGAAGTAGGCCATGCCAGTTAAAAAAAACAAGCTGGTTTAGAGGGGAAATGAAGGGAGCTGTATATAATATATATTATATTTTACAGCTGCCTTCATTTATACACACACACCCCCCAAATGGAAGAAAGGGGAAATTAATAGTAATGAATATAAATCGCAAGTTAGAAATTGTGTAAATTTGATAAGGGAAGCCAGAGGACCAAAATCTATGGCCAGTCCAATTAACAACAATAAGAAGGAGGTTTTTAAATATAATGGGAACAAAAAGAATCTTGAGAATGGTATTGACCCACTATTACATGGAAATGGTAGAACTGGCAATAATAATGCAGAAAAGGCAGAAGTGTTCAATAAATATTTCTGCTCTGTATTTGGGGAAAAACAAATGATATAGTCTCATCATATGGTGATGATAATACTCTTTCCAGTCCACTAGTATTTCTGGAGGATATTAAACAGAAGGTACTAAAGTTAGACATTTTTAAATCAGCAGGTGCGTGCAGATAACTTGCATCCAGAGATTTAAAAGGGCTGGCTGAAAAGCTTGAAGGACCATTAACACTGATTTTCAATAACTCTTATAAGTGGGAAAGTTCCAGAAGAAAGCTAATGTGCCATTTAAAAAAAAAAGGTAAACAGGATGACCCAGGTAATTATAAGTCTATCAGCCAGACATCGATCGCAGGCAAGATAATGGAGCAGCTGATATGGGACTTGATTAATAAAGACTTAAAGGGGAGTAATGTAATTAATGCAAATCAACATGGGTTTATGGAAATTAGATCCTGTCAAACTAACTTGATATATTTTTGATGAGATTACAATTTTGGATGATAGAAGTAATAATTACATAATATACTTAAACTTCTATAAGGCATTAATTAAAAGATTGATTAAAAGACTAGAAAAATATAAAATTAACATGGCACACATTAAGTGCATTAAAAACTGGCTGACTGATAGATCTCACAATGTAACTGTAAATGGAGAACCATCATCAAGTGGGTCTGTTTCCAGTGGGGTGCCGCATGGATCAGTTCTTGGCCTTATACTATTTATTGTTTTTATCAATGACCTGGAAGTAAACATAAAATCATCACTGATAAATTCTGCAGATGACACAAAAATTGGAGGAATTGTAAATAATAGTCACGGATTCAGAGCAATCTAGATTGTTTGGTAAACTAGGTGCAAGCAAACAATATGTGTTTTTATGTGGTTAAATATAAATATATACATCTGAAACCATACCTACAGGATGGGGGACTCTATCCTGGGAAGCAGTGATTATGAAAAAAGATTTGGGGGTCACGGTGGATAATCAACAGAACACGAGTTCCCAGTGTGAAGCTGTGGTCAAAAGAGCTAATGTAATCCTGGGATGCATAAAAAAGGGAATCTTGAGTAGGAGTAGAGAGGTCATTTTACCTCTGTATCTGACACTGGTGTGACCCCTCTAGAACACTGTGTCCAGTTCTGGTGCCCACAGTTCAGGAAAGATGTTGATAGATTGGAAAGGGTACAGAGAAGAGCCATGAGAATGATTAAAGGATTTGAAAACATTCCTTATAGTGATATACTGAAGGAGCTCAATTTATATAGATGAACAAAGACAAGACTAAAGGCTGACTTGATTACAGTCTATAAGTATCTACATGGGGAGCAAATACTTAATAATGGGTTCTTCAATCTAGCAGAGAAAGGTATCACACGATCCAAAGGCTGGAAGTTGAAACTAGACAAATTCAGCTGAAAATAAGGTGTACATTTTTAATGATGAGAGTAATTAACCATTGGAACCGATGGTGGATTCTCCATCACTGACAATTTTAAATTAAGATTGAATGTTTTTTTCTAAAATATCTGCTCTCAGAATTATTTTGAGGAAGTTCTATGACTTATGCTATATGCGAGGTCAGACGAGATGATCACACTGGTCCCTTCTTGCCTTAGAATTTATGACTCCATGAATCACATAATCATTACCATCAATAGATTTTAAACATGCAAATTAGCTGTACAGTAAAGGTGGTGATTGGTTGAGTTAGCTCTGATGCCACAATTGCCCCATGTAAGAGTTACTTGAGGTAACTCTTAATTGATATGACCCTGTTGTAGTTTCTCTTATCTAAACAATTAGATAGAACAATCCATTAATAACAGCTTAATTGAAATCTAATTTATTTCAAATATAGCTTAAGCACAAGATTTCAATGAATTTTAACTACATGGAAAGTTTGAAGAATCTGTGGTATTCTGTTACTAAGATTATTTGGGACAAAAATAAAGACATCTAGATGCTAAATTTCTTAGAGGACCCTATTTTTATTTATTTTACAAACTAGTTAATTTACAAACTATTGAACAGATTTACTTGTAAAATCTTAGTAAATTAATTTTGTACTCAAGGAGTACATTCCGTACTTGTGGGGCAGACATGCTGTATTTTCCCTACAAAACAAGGAGGCTGAATTCCTGCTTTATATGCCAAACAGAATTCAACATTAACTATGGGGTTGTGACTACAGCCTTCAATAATAAGCTGGATGCAGTACTAGTTTGGATCTCAGATCCTTAGCCAACTGCTTCATGTTGCCTCCTATGGCATCTAGTTGTGAGGCGGTTATGAACTTTCTAATGCCAGATTCCCAAAGCACATCTTAATTTATCTAAAGTTCTTTCAAAATGTTCCATAATTTATCACTGTTGCCAGTCTGTCATATTTAGCTATACCTCCTGAAACCTTGAGTAAGCTTGGCAGTTCAGGAGCTGCCAGTGCATTAGAGCCATACTGGTCATGTGAAGAAGTGTTGTCTTCTGGAAGGTTTTTCCCAGAATTTCTTTTTAAAAAACAGCCTCTTAGAGCTGTTTGTAGCCCTTACAGCTAGATAAGAAACTCAAAGGCTCGTAATGGATCTGATTTGTTTACATTAGCAATATGTAGGCCAAGTATATACTGACTTCCATAGTAACTGCAATATGCCCAGCACCGTAGAAAAATGAAGGTATTTAAATATGGATTTAGGAGCCTAAAAGATTACATCTATTTAGGATAATCTTGGTGACAGTGTTCAACAGAAATCACTTTGACGATCTTATGTCTCCCCGCTTACATCTGTAAATACCTGTTCATATTTTCAGCTCCAGTTCACAGAAACAATCAAAGAGATACATTCAGCACAATGCACGTCTATCTGGGCATAGCAAAGAGGTCTGGCCTCCCTCGGAGATTGACAGCAAGGGAGAGCCAGACCAGGAAACCAGGAAAGCCACGCCCACTAGGCTGGAAGCAGGGGGGCAGGACAGGAACAGGAAGTATAAAAGGTGGGCCCTGTAGCTCATTTGGGCTGAAGCTGCTGAGGGAGGCAGATGCTTCCACCCTGGTACTGGAGCCAGAGCCCGCTGAGGACTTCTGCTGTCCCAAGGACTCATTTGAACTGCCTGAGCTACCAGACATGCCCAATGCTGACAAGCAGCTGGGATTACTGCTTGAGGTGTACCCAGGGGAGATGGAGGACACCCCTGAGATCCAGGTACACGCACCCTGAGGGGAGGGATAGCTGACTATGGTCTGGCTGGGTTGCTGCCTGAATCCGGTCCAGTGTGTTGTGGCTGGATCCCAGCTGACCCAGTGGTGGAACATTCTGCCATTGTTAGGTCCCTGGGCTGGGGATGCAGTGGAGTTGGGTGGGCCTGTGTCCCCCTACCCTCTGTCACCCCACCTCTGGGGCCTGTGTGAGTCTATTGTCTGCTGAGGTAGGACATGAGCCTGTGCTGGGCGCTCACCCCTTGCTGCAGCCCTGTGGACTGTGCTGGGTGCTCACCCCTGCCTGAGGGCCTTGGTTCCCAGATTATACCTGGCTTTACCCTGCCTGAGGGTTGGGCTTTAGACAGCTTGGTGCCCTGCCTGCCTGAGGGCTTTGGCCTTGAACCACTCACTGCTGTACCCTGCTGGAGGGATTGAGCCCTGAGACTGCTGACTTCCCCCAGTGTCTTAGGGTACGTCCATACTACCCGCCCGGATCGATGGGTAGCAATCGACTTCTCGGAGTTCGATATATTGCGTCTCATCTAGACACGATATATCGAACTCCGAACGCGCTCCCGTCGACTCCGGAACTCCACCACCGCAAACAGCGGTGGCGGAGTCGACGGGGGAGCCGCGGACTTCGATCCCGCGCTGTGAGGACGGATAAGTAGTTCGAACTAAGGTAGCTAAGGTAACTATTTGTGTAGCTGAAGTTGCGTACCTTAGTTCGACCCCCCCCCCCCCCAGTGTAGACCAGGCCTTAGATTGTGCTTACAGGGGTGTGACAGCAAAGAGGCGTGGCCTCTCTCTGAGACTCTCAGTGAGGGAGGGACACACATTCCTACACTGGGGTATGTCTACACTTCAATTAAACACCCATGGCTGGCTAATGTCCGCTGAGTTGGGCTCACAGAGCTGTAAAATTGTGATGTATTGCTTGGGCTCAGGCTAGAGCCTGAGCTCTGGGACCCTTCCTCCCAATTGGGTCCCATAAGTTGAACCTCACACACTTGACAAACCTGACATGGGTCAGCTGACACAGGCCAGTCACAGGTATATAATTGGAATAGACACACCCCAAGTAAACATGCTTTTCTGCATTGGGCTAAATGTATCCAATTGATTCCATTTTTGTTTGGCAACGTATCAGTCAAGAGCCAGCTGGAAGAAGCCAGCTGGAAAGGAAGAAGAAACCAAAAACCAAACAAAATTGAAGAGAAGAATTCTGCATATTAGCTCTAGCTTAGATAGTGCATAAATAATTGTTATAGTGCAGGCTATCACCTTTTCTTGACTTTTTTTTCCTTATAATTTTAATTCTGTCATTTGTTGATTGAAAAGGGGGAGTTTCTTTCTTTTCAATCCTTGGTTCTGGACCTTACATTAATGTGGTGCTCAGGTCTCTGCTAGTTATAATGAATAATAAATTGTTTATTTTAACAGACTCAGTTCCTTGAAAATAGGAATATTTTGTGTGTGAGAGAACATCAGTTTTTATTACTTACTTGACCTCCAAGGTTGTCTTATATGAGATAAGAGGTTACCAGGATCCTTGTTTATGAAATGGGCCCTATTCTGTATGGGGAATATTGCAATAGTCTGTTCCTGTCTTGATTTGTGACTTTTGGCAAGTTGCTCAAGCTCTGTGGCTCAGTGATTTTTATCTGTAAAATGAGAGGATAATGCTGCTTAACCAGGTTTGTAAGATGCTTTGAAGTGTACAGAATTGGCTTAGAATAGTTTTCTGCTGTGGTCTCCTACTATTGATGATGCTAAACATATAGAGGCGATGCAGCACTCTGCCTCTACCCCAATGCAGTTTAGGGAGTATCTAGGTCTTTGAGGATCTAAATGCTTCTTATAATGTGCTGCATGCCCTTGTTACAGATGAACTAAGTAGGAGCTAGTGCAAGCTCTGTACTTCAGAGGCAACAGTTGCCAGCTGGCAGGATCTGGCCCTTACTTCCTTACTGAGCATTTCTAGCCAGGCTAATTGGTCCTGGTGTGTGACTGGGGCTCCTAGGCTGGTGCTATGATAATACATATAATGATGATGATACTGCCCATTTTGCCATTTTCTTTCCATAACTGGGTAGTATGACACATGTAAACTACACTGCTCATTTTTCATATTCAGATTTTGTAGATTTACAGCTTGGTTCTCCACTGTGTCACTTCATTTTCCAGCAGTATGACTCCACTATCATCAATGGAGCTATGCCAGCCTGAAACTGGAAGAAAGCATTGAAAATTCAGGTCCATCCAATTTTTATGCATCAAGTTACTATAAGGGAGAGCACCTGTTGAACACAATAGATGAACATAGAGAGCACATAGGTGAACCCAATATGGTGGGAAACAGTCAACACGCCTTTTGTAAAGGGAAATCATGTCTCACCAATTTATTGATATTCTTTGAGGGTATCAACAAACAAATCTTTTGAGGGTATCCAGGGTACTTGGACTTTCAAAAAGCCCTGGACAAAGTCCCTCCAAAAGCTTTTAAGCAAAGTAGGCAGTCATGGGATAAGAGAGAAGATTCTCTCATAGACCAGTAACTTGTTAAAAGATAGGAAACCGAGTTAGGAATAAATGGTCTGTTTTCACAGTGGAGAGACTTAAATAGTAAGGGTCCCCTAAGGATCTGTACTGGGACCCCAAAATGCCAAACGAAATTCAATTTTGATAAATGCTAAGTAATGCATATTGGAAAAATAATCCCAACTATACATACAAAATGATGGGGTCTAAATTAGCTGTTACTACTCAAGAAAGAGATCTTGGAGTCATTGTGGATAGTTCTCTGAAAACATCCACTCAATGTACAGCAGCAGTCGAAAAAGCTAGCAGAATGTTAGGAACCATTAGGAAAAGGACAGATAGTAAAACAGAAAATATCATAATGCCACCATATAAATCCACGATATGCCCACACTTTAAATACTGCCTGCAGTTCTAGTCACCCCATCTCAAAGAAGATATATTAGAATTGGAAAAAGTACAGAGAAGGGCAACAAAAATTATTAGGGGTTTGGAACAGCTTCCATATGAGGAGAGATTAAAAAAGACTGGGACTGTTCAGCTTAGAAAAGAAACTACCAAGGGGGATATGATAGAGGTCTAAAATCATGAATGGTGTGGAGGAAAGTGAATAGGGAAGAGTTATTTACCCCTTAACATAGCACAAGAACTAGGTCACCCAATGAAATTAATAAGCAGGAGGTTTAAAACAAACATAAGTACCTTGTGACAGGGCTGGAGGGACCCCGTCTAGTGCAGGGTGAGTGCACTCTGTCTGCTTTAGGGTGATACCTGCATCTACGTCACCTGCGTCTATGTCTCCATAACCAGAGTCAATATACTCGCCTCTGTTAGCGGAGCAATGAGGTCTAATGGCCAGAGTCAATGTATTAGCCTTGCTCAGTGGGGGAGTATGGCCCAATGGCCAGAGTCAATAGATCCTTCCTCTTGGCAGGGCAGTAAGAGTGACTTGCCGTGGAGTTGGGGTAGACAAGGCCCTGCACCCCGGGCTTCCTGCGATTCACCATGACTCTCAGCCAGGCAGTAAAACAGAAGGTTTATTTAGACGACAGGAACACAGTTCAAGACAGGTTTTGCAGGTACAGACAACAGGACCCCCTCAGTCAGGTCCATCTTGGGGAGGCCAGGAGGTCTGTCTGGCCTCCCGTCCATTTTTCCAGCCAGCTCCAAACTGAAACTCTCCAGCCCCTCCTCTGCCCTTGTCCCTTTCCCGGGCCAGGGAGTCACCTGATCTCTTTGTTCTTCAACATCTTCAGTTGGCAACTTTGTAGAGGAGGGGCTCAGGCCATTAGTTGCCAGGAGATAGAGTGTCAGCCATTCTCTGTGCAGACAGTATCACAGGGGCCCTCTTGGGCTCTGCAACAATCACACACCCTGTTTCCCCCACCTAGATACCTAAGAAATGCATAGGGGAAACTGAGGCACCCACACAGTATTCAGAGAAAACATTAAGAACATTTCCACGGCCAGGGTCAATGGGTTCACCCCAGTTTGCTGGGCTTCAAGGCCTGGGTATGAAAGTCACTGTATCCACCCATTAGCAGGGCAGAGTGACACAAGGACCAGAGTCAACAGGTTTGCCCCACTTAGCAGGGCAGTAGGGCCTTATGGCTGAAGTCAGTTAGAACCGCCCCAGTTTTTAGGGTAGTAAGAGCTAGTTTTCAAAGTCCATGGATTCATCCCCATCTGCAGGGAAATAAAGCCTAGTGGCCCCAGTCAATGGATTTGTCCCTGTTTGCAGGGCAGTATGGCCCAGTGGCCACAGTCAGTGGCTTCACCCTCATTCACAAGGCAATAATGCCTAATGGCCACGTGGCCTCAGTCAGGGTAGGGGGCTGCCATTCTCAGAAAGGGGAATAGTGGTGGCCTGAGTAGGGGGGCCTGGGCCCTCCCTCTCTACTGGGCCCTAGCCCAGGGCCCTGATACTGGCAGGAGCACGTGCCACTGAGTTAGTGGGAGGTGGAGGAGGGGTCCAACTGAAACACACCGACTCAATTCTCCAATTCCCCAACCAGGCCACTATTTGTTTCCCCATGGCTGCTCCCTACCATGTTTCTCGCCACTGCGGTCTGGACAGCTTGGCTGTCTCTGGGTTCCCTGAGCTGCACTGTCCCTGCAGTGTGTCCTTCCTTTCTGGTGGTCTGCCCCAACTGAGCTGAGCTGCTCCCTCTTATACTGATGCATTTGGAGGATGCCCAGTAGAGTTGAGGGGGTGTGGTTTCCTCAGCCTACAATGAGGGTTAACCTCTCCCAGTGCAGGACATGTACTCTCCGTCACACACCTCTTCACACAATGCACAGTCAACCTGTGGAACCTGTTGCCTTGGGATATGAAGACCAAAAATATAACTGGATTAAAAAAAGTTAGGATAGATCCATCAGTGGCTATTAGCCAAGATGGTCAGAGGAATGCAACCCCATGCTCTGCGTGTTCCTAAACCTCTAACTGCTAGAAGCTAGGAGTGTACAATAGGGGACAGATCACTTGATAAATTGCCCTGATCTGTTTGTTCTTGCTGAAGCATCTGTCCCTGGCCACTATCAGATTACAGGATACTGGGCTATATGGACCATTGGTCTGATCCAAGTATGGCCATTCTTATGTTCCTATATTGCTTAGTCATTTACTATCTATGTTCCACAATCAAATGCTAACAACATTCAATAATGACACCACACATAAAACCCCTTCAGGACAGAAGCAATATAATGCAGCTTCCCAAAACAATGGACCTGTATTGATGGTTGTCTGCAAAGAGATTATATTAAATTATATTTACAGTTGCTACTCTAGGGCTCCATTCCTCTCGCATTGAAGTCAGTGTGAGTTTTGCCATAGCTCTGGCTGCAAGCCATATCAGGCCCTTAGTTACCACTACAGATTTAACATGTGCATAGTTGTTTTAGTGTAAGTGTATCTGTCTGCAAGTAAGACTATGTATAGTGCACTTCAGAAGGCTTGTTTGGAATTTATGGGCCTGTTGATGCTACGCTGTTGAAAGAACAGATGTTCCAGTGATTGAACTAGACATCCAGAGTGATTAAAATAAAAAACTTCACTTGCTTGACTAGAACTTGACTCACATATCTTAGTCTGCTAAAATATTATACTGCTAACCTGCCCTTCCCTGGCCTGTAGTTTCCATTCTCATAAAATAGATGAGAAAAATCAATTAGTGTCCAGTGTCCCCTAATCATTCTTTTAAAGTGGTTGCTTCTTTACCATTTGTCCTATTTAATGTGCATGCTGTCGTAACCATTGGTCCTGTTAATGTGCTTTGCTTTCCACACCAGCTACCCTGAACATACTAAACATCAGGAGAAGAAACTTAGTAATGCTTTACAATATGCAGATGCTGGTTAACACTAATAGATTATACCATTTGTCATAATATTGGACTTGACCCTGCCAACAGGTGCCTGAGTAACAATGTAACTACTTGCATAAATAAGCTTACTCTCCTGAGTAACTATTCTCAGGATCAGGACAGTAGATATTAAGGAATATTAATTTGATGAAAAGTGAAGTGATTTTTATTAGCACCTCCAAGGTCTGTAACTGCAGATTGCAAGAGGGGAGGGTAACAGAGCCTGAACATCTATACTGCAATTTTTAGCCCTGTAGCCCAAGTCCTGTGAGCCAAAGACAACTGACCCAGGCCAGCTGTGGCCATGCTGTGGGTCTTTTATTCCAATGTAGATTAACCCACAGTGAACAAAGACCCAGTCCCTACCTCTAAAGAATTTACAGTCCAGACTGATCATGACAGGATACTGACAAAGAGAGGATGGAATACACAGAATAAAGTACTGGCATCGTTTGAGCAGTACACAGCACACCTATGCTATTTCCTAGAGTTGTTCTTGTTTTGTTTAAATTCACTTTAAATGATAAAATTAGACAGAATAAGGTTGGTTGTGTGATTATGGGACACACTGATCCTCCTACCAAGTATTTACACTGGTATTTTTCTGAATACAACCCAGAACCCCTATGCTGCAATCTGATCTGTGCCTGAGGTAAGTGGCTGCCCATGCAGAGTCCAGCTGACATCACTGGGAGCTAGTCTATACAAGAATCTTTATAGAGGCGCAGCTCTCCCATCAGTGTAATTACTCCACTTCCCTGAATGGCAGCAGCTGTGTTGATGGAAGAGCTTCTCCCACTGACAGAGTGCTGCCCACACCAGTGCTTAGGGGAATGTAACTCACGCTGTTCAGGGAGGTGGCTTTTCCACTCCCCTGAGTAACTTCAGTTACACTGAAGTAAGTGGTGGTGTGTACAAGCCCTGGGACACTGCCCAGGTGCAGGAGCCTGCCTGCATAGAACCAATTCCAGGATCAGGCACAGCAGAGTATTTGCTTTTTTTAAAATTTTGTTTTGCAGCAATGTTTCACTGTGTGACTCCTATTCAGTTTATCTCCCATTCTAACCCCCACATTCTTCTGTGTGTTAAACTACACCTAGCCAATATTTCCGCCCGATTTGATATTTGTGCTTTTGTATTTTTCCTTCGCATGTGAGCCACTTTATATTGGCCTTCACTGAATCTCATCGCATTGATTTCAACTCATAGGTCCAGTTTGCCAGCCTGATACTGTCCACAGTATTTCAGTCCCAACATCTTTCACAATGATGGCATAGATGCCTGCCTCAAATATTTACAAGACAATGGACAACCCTCCGATAATCACCCCAAACACATTGCCAAACTCCTCCATTTCATCCTCACCCATAACAATTTTACATTCACCGACCAAAGCATGCAAACAGCCATGGGTACTAGGATGGCTCCCCAATATGCCAACCTTTTCCTGGGCCACCTTGAAGAAGAATTTCTGGATAAATGCACCATGATACCAATGATATACCTGAGATATACATTGATGATATTTTCATCCTCTGGACAAACGACTTAAACTCCTTATGACTGAAGGGGTATTAATGGGCCACTTCACCTTGAATTGTCCTTTGAAATATGTGTTAGCTACTTATGCTAAACAATCTGTTCCACCTTTATTTAGCTGTGATATTGAGTACATTTCCCAACCCTGCAAAAGAGCTCTGTGTAAACTTGAAAGCTTGTCTCTCTCTCCAACAGATCCAATAAAAGATATTTCCTCACCCACCTTCTCTCGCTACTGTCCTGGGACTGACACAGCTACAACACTGCATACAACAATGTCTTCATGTTAAATTTCATTAGTTAAAAGGGACAAGCACAACCGATGTAGTTGGTAGTTTAAAGCTCCCTAAGAGAGCAACACAGGCAAAATTAACACAGAGAAAATCTCACATTTGTCACTCACAAAAACAACTCTCCACTCCTTCCCTGAACACTCAAAGGAGTTAACTAGCTTGCTCTGAATTTGAGAGATCTTATCCTCGAGGTAGAATGAACATTTTTCCATAGCAAAAAAAATATTCAGTTCCATTTCCAAGTATAAAGAGCCATTAATATCACAATGGATTTTATTTGTTTCCTTGATTTATTTACCTAGGATTTCAAGGATAAATATTAAGACGACATTGAAAAAAAACCAATTTAATGACAAAGTCACTCTGATTGTAATCAGGCACTGAGTAATCTGATTTGACTTCATTATCTGATATCAGGCAACCCAAAGCAACCATCAATCTGGAGGACTGCCATATGTGTTGGTCACACAAATGGACATTGATTTTTCAATAAGCTGAAAGCCAAAGCTAACATCAGTCCTGTGATGGCTTTTCTCGAGAGGGATGTTTTCTCGCTCATGCTTGGCACCAGCCCTTCGTTCTTACATTACAAGAATTACATGGGTGAACTAGAGTGGAAAACATCAGATCATTGGGTCGTGTGATGAATAAGGCAATTAAAGCAATTAGATGCAAAGTTACTGAGTTTTACTTAGGGTTCATCTTTCTCACCTGACAACCCTGGATTTCAGATGTACAAATACACTTGTGTCATTACACAGTATGAAGTCTTCTTATATGCTCAGGATAGTAAAGTTATTTAGGATAGTCAAGATTAGAGAAGACAGCAAAGAACTTCACAGGGATCTAACAAAGCTAGGTGAATGAGGAGCACAATGGCATTTTAAAGTCACTGTTGAGAAATGCAAGGTAATACACATTGGAAGAAATAATTCAAACAATTTGTACACAGTGAGTTGTAAATTAACTGCAACAACTTCAAAGAAAAACCTGAGATGACTTTGCTCATGTACAAGAATGGTCCAAAAACTAAGACAAAATATTAGGATATATATAAAGAATGGTATAGAAAATAATACTGAAGAAAATAATTATCTTATATAAATCAATGGTATAGCCTTACCTGGAATACTGTGTTCAGATCTGGTCCCCCCTATGTCAAAGACAGAAATGGAAAGGTGTTCAAAGAAATTCAGAAATCGGTGACACAAATTATTACTGGCACAATCTGACTTCCAACTATATGAGAAGAGATAGAAAAGATGGACTGCTTATAGCTTATTGAAATGACAAACAGGAGGAGATGTGCTAGAGATATACAAAATGATGAATGGGAAAGGTGAATCTCACATAATACAAGAATAAATGGACATTCAATTAAATTGAAAGGCCACAGGTTTAAAAGGGGTGAAAAGAAATTAGGGCTGTCGATTAATCACAGTTAACTCATGCGATTAACTCAAAAAATGTAATCTCGATTAATCGCAGTTTTAATTGCACTGTTAAACAATAGACTACCAATTGAAATTTATTAAATATTTTGGATTTTTCTACATTTTCATATATATTGTATTCTGTGTTGTAACTGAAACCAAAGTGTATTTTTATTACAAATATTTGCACTGTAAAAATGATAAACAAAAGAAATAGTATTTTTCAATTCACCTCATACAAGTACTGCAGTGCAATCTTTATTGTGAAAGTGCAACTTACAAATGTAGATTTGTGGAGGGGGGTGTTACCTAACTGCACTCAAAAACAAAACAATGTAAAACTTTAGAGCCTACAAGTCCATTCAGTCCTACTTCCTGTTCAGCCAATCGCTAAGACAAACATGTTTGGGTACATTTACAGGAGATAATGCTGCCCTCTTCTTATTTACTATATCACCAGAAAGTCAGAACAAGCATTTGCATGGCACTTTTGTAGCTGGCATTGCAAGGTATTTATGTGCCAGATATGCTAAACATGCATATGCCCATTCATGCTTTGGCCACCGATCCAGAGGACATGCTTCCATGCTGATGAGGCTTGGTTTTTTTTTTGTTTTTTGTTTTTAATAATGCATTAGTTAAATTTGTGACTGAACTCCTTGGGGGAGGATTGTATGCCCCCCTGCTCTGTTTTACGTGCGTTCTGCCATATATTTCATGTTCATAGCAGTCTTGGATGATGACCCAGCACATGTTCTTCCTTTTAAGAACACTTGCACTGCAGATTTCACAAAACGTAAAGAAGGTACCAATCTGAGATTTCTAAAGATAGCTATAGCACTCAACCCAAGGTTTAAGAATCTGAAGTGCCTTCCAAAATCTGAGAGGGATGAGGTGTGAAGAATGCTTTCAGAAGTCTTAAAATCAACCTTCTGCTGGTGGCATCTGACTCAGATAATGAAAATGAACATGCATCGGTCCATACTGCTTTGGACTGTTATCGAGCAGAACCAGTCATCATCATGGACACATGTACCCTGGCATGGTGGTTGAAGCATGCAAGGACATATGAATCTTTAGTGCATCTGGCACGTAAATATCTTGTGATGCCAGCTACAACGGTGCCATGAGAATGCCTGTTCTCACTTTCAGGTGACCTTGTAAATGAGAAGCAGGCAGTATTATCTCCTGCAAATGTAAACAAACTTGTTTGTCTGAGCAACTGGCTGAACAAGAAGTAGGTCTGAGTGGACTTGTAGGCTTTAAAGTTTTACATTGTTTTATTTTTTAAATGCAGTTTTTTGTACATTATTCTACATCTGTAAGTTCAACTTTCATGATAAAGACATTGCACTACAGTACTTGTATTAGGGGAATTAAGAAATAGTATTTCTTTTGTTTTATTACAATGAAAATACTTATAATAAAAAATAAATATAAAGTGGATACTGTACACTTTGTATTCTCTGTTATAACTGAAATCAATAGATTTGAAAATGTAAAAAACATCAAAAATATTTAAATAAATGGTGTTCTATTATTGTTTAACACGTGATTAATCACAATTAATTTTTTTAATTGCTTGACAACCCTAAAAGAAATACTTTTTAACACTATGTATTATAAACCTGTGGAACTCATTGCCAAAAGGTACAACTGAGCCAGAGAGGATATTAGGGCAAAAAACAGGATTAGCTTTAATACAATTTATTTAGATTTAACATTTTTAAATGCCCATACAGACTAACACGGCTGCTACTCTGAAACCATACAAAAGCTGTGAACTCCCTGCCAGTAACTAGATTAACAACAACAATAACCACTCAGCCACATAAATATTAATATACAAATAACTTTCCTCTGCCACCCAACAGCATAAAATAAACAAATTAAATTAACAATTTACCTCAGCCAGATAACAAATAAAACTTAAAAATTCCAGAATAACCCATCGCCCTCCCCCCCCAAAAAAAACCCAGTCCCAAGATCATACCCTCGTCCTTCCCCAAAAACCTTATCAAACAAATGGCAAATCCACAGATACATGAAATTTAAAACCCCAAAACCCTTACAGGCATGAGTTAGGAAGAAATTCACCTTAAGAACAGATTATTCCATAACTGTCTACTAGGATTTCTTGCACCTTCCCCTCTGAAGCATCTGATACTGGCTACTTCATTGTCAAAAGCATGATACTAGACTAGACGGATGAGTGGTCTGATCCAATATGACAATTCATATGTTCTTATTTCTGTGTCTTGTTACTAAACAAACAAAAAGTCACTTAACTCAGTCACAGGAATCTTGTCTTTTTAATTGAAAACGTCCATTTCAAACATGTCTTCCTAAACTTTTCTGTTCTAATTAACATAACCCTAATCTCCCCTTCTTTATTTTTGCAGTATACTTCATGGATTTCAGGTCCAATGTGACCATTATGATCAACTAGTCTGATCTATGTAACAAAAGCCATAGAATTTCACACTGTGATTCCTGCATCTTGACAACAGCTTGAGGTTGATCTTTACAGAAGACATTCAGTCTTGATTTAGCACATCCCTTGGTAATCTATTCCAATGGCTAATTACCCTCACTGTTTAAAAAATATCACTTTATTGCCATCTTGAACTTTGAGAACTCCAGCTTCTAGCCACTGGATCTTGTAATGCCCTTGTCTGCTAGATGCGTATCAGGTTTCTCCCTGTGTAGGCCCTGCAGACCATGATTTAATTGCCTCTTAACCGTCTCCTTGATAAGCTAAATAAATTGAGCTCCTTTAGTCTCTCATTGTAGAGATGTGTTTTCCAGAATGCAGTCATAGCTCGTCTCGGAACACTTTCCAGTTTTTCAACATCCTTTTTAAAGTGGGGACATCAGACCTGAACATAGTATCCAAGTAGTGGTCTCACTAATACCATATACAAAATAATATCACCTCCTCCATCCTGTCTGTTATTCCCGTACTAATATATCTACAGCATCACACTGGAGTGTATGTGTAGTTGGATATTTACAATGACCTTTTCAGAATTCCTTTCGGAGTTGCTGGGGAAGAGAGGGGGGTAGAGCCCACAACCATCCTAAGGGCTCCTTTGCCACAATAGTGAAAGAGAGGGAGCACTAGTAGCTCTGAGAAGCATGTGGCCAGCAGGAAGCCCCTGGCTCAGAGGCTTCACAGTGAGCTATGTGTGTCTTTGCAAAGATATCCCACACCACCTGCTACAGAGGGGGAATAATTGCTCCAGCCAAATAGTGGAGCTGAGTACTGCTGCTGTGAGAGGCCAACCTGCTGTTTGCTCTCTGAGTCACCCCAGGCTTCCAGAGCAACTTATCTCACAAGGCCCAGAGACTATCCAATTGTCAGCCCTGGTGTTCCCTCACTGTCTACGTGGCTAACATGGCCTGTGGTAGGACTTGCCATCTCACTGGGGTTCCTGCAGCAGCTCCAGCACCAATTGGTGGGCTCAGCCTCATCCTGGCAGCTCTTTCAGTGACAGGCTCAGGGAGTGTGATAGGCAAATGTACCAATTGGAGCCCAGAGGTGAGCCGTCTCCTGCCGTGACCTAGGGAAGGCTGAATGGCCAGGACATGGTCACTGACAGTGCAGCAGAGACCAGCGAGGCTGTAATGACAAGCTGGTAGCAATCAGTGCACCAATGGGAGCTGACCGGATTTTGACTTTGATGTGCTTGGTACATAACCAGTGCCCAAGCATCTGAGAAATGCCAGCACTGGCAGGGGAGTGGGGAGCTTAGGGCATTGTGCAGGTTCTCCCATAGAAGTCAGGATCCGGGGATGGCAGTCAGTAGTTAATCTTGGTTTGACCAATATGGTGGATAATTTTCCCAGCCAGTCAGGTACAGATATAGGGTAAATAGGCCAGCCCTCTTGCCTGCATATCTCTGCTCCCAGGAGCGGGAGGGCACGAACATTCAGAGGCAATAAGCACACGTTACCCCTTTTTCGCCACCTGACCTGTATAGCACAGCTATTGTTCCTGTAGTCTGTCTTAATTAGCTGTAGCATCCAGTCTGTTGAATACTGAATCTCAGGCCTTGTCTATATTCAAGAACAACCTTGATTCAGCAATTGGTGTAGCTGCCCTGGTGCTGCTGACCCCCAAGTGTAGACAAAGACATGTGGGCATAAGCATTTGCACAGGTTGAACTAATCCATATTTACCCATTTCATATAGAGTTGCTGAATTTTTTTAAATTCAAAAAATAAACTGAAAAAAAATTGACAAAATTCTTATGAATTTTCCCCACCATTTTTCATCCAAAAGACTGTTGGTTAAAATGTTTCTAATTTCTGACATTGCAAGATTTGGAAAAATGGTGGGCATTATTTAAAAAATAAGCTTTCAAGTAGTGAAAACCATGAGTAGCTCAAATACTGCCCATTTAGGGAATGCCACTGGTATAGGATATGTCTGGTGCTGGCCACTGGCTGCTGAAATGTGGTATTCCTGAGCACAGAAAGGCCTTAGCGAGTTGTAGATTAATATGAAATTGTTTGGCACATGGGGAGACTGCATTGTTTGCACAAGTATGAGAAATCATTGGATACATTTTCAATTACTTTTTCACTTTTAGAAATAGGAGACAAATTGTATTATAAGAAAAAAACATAGAACTGTCATGCACATCTCTGTGGCATCAAAATCCATCCCTAACAAAGCAGTTCCAGCAAGGATTAATGTAATCAATTGTGCTGCTCATCATAAAGCAGAGACACAGTGAATCTCCTGCTTATAGCTTTGGACTGGGACTTTCCTTCCCAACACAAGTTCCTTTATGTCCAGGGGCAAAATGTGCCCTTAGTTAAAATGAGAGTCTTGTTAATTTTAATGTTTGCCCTAGTGCAGCAGAGAGCAGAATTAAGTTTAATTACAGCTCTATGCAATAGTTACCCTAAGGTATTAGCATCATTTAGTGGGACATCTAAATTACTGCTTGCTAATAATTCTTACCAATGAATGGAGAGAAATTAGTATTCTACATTTTTGGCAATCTGTTTGTTTGTGCAACATGCACAAATTTTTCCATTCCAACAAATGCTGTGGAAAATTCCTGACACTATCTTCATAATGTAAAACATGTATGATGTGGTGATTGGGAAATTCACACAGCTCTTCTCTAGAGAGAGGCCAGTGCTCCAGATATGTGTTGATGGGTAGAGTGCTCAAGCACCATTAAAAGCCTTATACTTGCTGGGCTGGAATTCCTTGTCACTCCTAATAATGATGTTAACACTGAAGTATTTTGGGATCTTTCTAGGATTGCCTTAAGGGGATGTCTGATTGCCATTACTGCTTGGTACAGAGAGTAAAGGCTTTCAGAATACGTGACTCAAGGGTTAAGATTGCAGACATACAGGAGAAAAAAGCAGACTGCTAAAAATTGCTAGTGGAACTTGGAAATCTGAGAGGTGAGTTACGAGAAACAAATTAGGTTTCAAAGAATTTTTATGAGTACAAGACAAAACCAGCAAGCTCAGGAAATGGGTGCACAAACAATTGGTGTACGCACTATAATATGACTTGACAGAGAACCACTTCTATGTTTCTTGCCTGTCTGATCTAATTTCAGACATTTAGGGCCAAAATCTGGGCTCCATTGTGGATATGCTTATGTGCACACCAAAATGGATTCAATGGGCAGGAGCAAGCGAAAGCCGAGAATCTTACTAGGTGAAGTAAAGGTGGACAAGTTTAGATACATGCTGGGAGCAATCCCCTGGAGAGGTGACTATGACATAGGCCAGTGAGCCTGCCAAGAGGAACAGTGTTAAAAAAAAAAAAGAGAGAAGAATAAGCATGTCCCCCCCCCATATACAAACAAGAGAATCAGTTATGAAAAGATGGTGCATATGGACCAGGTAGCTGAAAAAGAGCAATGTTAAGCAGACTAAGTATTAATGAACATGTCTCTTGTCCACTTTTATTGCTGGCACTCATTTGTTTTATATCTTGTGCACTGTTGAAACATTAACCCTCATATTTCCCATTCCTTTACTCCATGGGAAATGCGCTTGGAAACAGAGGGACACATATGTGCACACGTCTGTGCAATGTGCATTTTTTGACAGTACCTCCTTTTTATGCATCTATAGACATGTCTTTTGGCATATGTGAACTTTAGGATCTTCACAAGTTTATTGTACTAGGTTGTGGGTTACCTTTACTTCTTTCCAAAGGAATAGGATGTGCTGCAGTTTCACTGAAATGTGTATGAACTATTTTTGTCCTGTTATCCTAGTTAACCAAAATTTTAAAATAATCACATACATCTTTGGCTAGTGCTCTTTGAATTTTAATGGAAGACATTATAATCTATACCTGAAAGGCCAAGGACAAAGGTGATAAGGGCTATGAAGAAAGCTCCACACTAACCCACTTCTTACATTTTGTCACTATTTAGGCCCTCTGACAATATTATTAGTTTCAGTTTTTAAAGAAATGCAATTCTGTCGAAACTTAAGAAAAATTAGTGGCCAGATTTTCAACAGTGGGAGCTACTGTTTACTTTCCAGTCTTTCGGGCATGTGGCCATAAATCACTTACCCTCACAGGACAAGAGTCTGATCTAATTGCACCAGTGACAATCCAAAATAACTCCAGTGACTTCAAGAACAGGGTTCAAAAATCTTTATATTAGGAAAAACGGATCTCTTCCTCCTTTAGTATTTGTATAAAAGTATTGTTTAAGTCTCTGTGGATATAGGCTTCAACTAAGTGGTCATTTTACCTTGTGTGTGTGTGTGTGTGTGTGTGTATAAATAAAAAAAACCTCCTTTGTTGCTTCTGCACTTTTCTTTTTTGGTTTTGCGTTTGTTATTTCACCATTGCCAACTGGTTGCTGTTGTTGTTTTGTTTTTGTTTTTTAATACAACGTTCTCCATAGACAAAGAACAAAACCTGCATTTCTGATCTAGATTACTTTTATTTCCAGCTAAGAAAAACAAATAAAGAACAAATAACATCTGAAGAGAGGAGGGAGCATAGTGACTCGCTTTCTAATAGTCTGCAAATAAAGCAAGACGAATTGACAGCTGTTTCTGCATTAGAAAATGGGGACTTCTCTACATTTAAAAAGACAGGAGTGTGTGTGTGTGTGAGAGAGAGATCGGAGCCCATGTCCCCATTCCACATGAGCTTCTTGCCCCCACGTGAAGCAACAGCTTGGCTGAACTTGTGCTGCTAAGTGCTGAGTACAGTCGCTAGATACAAAACTAAATTTTCTTTTTAGTATAGCAGTGAATAATGCAAATCATACAAACTTGGCCCTTGACCCTACTGGACTGGAATCAATGGGAGCACTGTGATTGACTTCACTAAGCATAGGAGCAATCCTATATTGCTCCAGTACACTTCAGATCTTCACCTCATCTTATCTTAATATCCTAAAGAATGTAGGCCAGATTCTATAAACCAAATCCTCCAAGTCCCTATTCAGGCAAAACTCCCACTTGTGTCTATGCCTAGCTACCTCAAAATGAGACATTCACGTAATAGGAACTCAATCCCTATTTCTAATGAATGAATGATTGTTTTTAAACTGATGCATTGTATATTATGGGAAAGAATTTATGATTTACCAAAAAATTTCCTGCTGAACTGAAGCCAAATGGAGGCAACTCTAGGCCAAATTGCTCAATGTCCATGACCAAGAACATGTTTTTCTTTTTTCTTTTCCCCCTCCTCCCCCCCCGTTTTATGTATATTTCTGGACTCATTTCATCAGCTGTCAGTAGTGAAATACAATAATAAACCTTTACTGAAATGGTAATTTCCTCAATTATTCTGTTTGTTTCAGCTATGGTTTCTTTAACCAGAATCAGCTAATATAGCAATAAAATATATTTTGCCTTTTGCGCCTTGTTAAGGGCCCAGGCCTGCAAGGTGCTGCGTTCCCTCAGATGTTCAGGACCTCACAGGACCAGGCCCAAAATATACAGCTTTCTTTTGTGTGCTGCATTCCCTTATTCAAGGGACATCACTGATTTTTAGACTCAAAAGTTAACAGTGAGTCCCTGCCCTTCCTCAGGCCAAACTCGGCAACCTGCCAGCACATGAGAACCAGAAAGTGAAACTTACTAGAAACAAAAGTGAAATTGATTAGTCCATTGTCATGTGCCAATTGAGCAAAATGCAAAGAGGTAAACCAACACCGTAAATGGGGGAAATAAACTAGATTAAAAAATTATTTCAGCCTTAATATTCTTAGGAGGTTTTAATGCCATATGTAAGGCCATTTGTATTTTTTAAATGTTATTTTAAAATTGCCATATTTCCTTTAAGACAGAAATAAGAATTCTACACTGTAAGGACTAAGCAGAATCAAATCCAGTCACCACACCGTTGGAAATGAACGATACGCATACAATACACAGGGCTTGATCCAAAGCCCATTGAAATCAATGGGAGCTTTTTCCAGTGATTTCAGTGAACTTTTAATCAGAACCTTAATGATAAACAATGATAGAACAGGACAAAATACATTATAATCACCTCTCTCAACGTGCAAAGGTCCAAAGGTGGGACACAATGTATGACAAAGATCTAAACTGAGGAAGCCAAAAAAAAAATATTTGGTTCCCAAGTGCTCAGGCCATTACTTCTCTTCTTGGCTCAGACACGCTTTATGTCAGAGTTCCAATTCCCAACAGCAGGTAACCACAACGTAACAGTCACCACATCCAGTTCCATTTATCTGACACAAAAGCAGAGTTTATTGGGCACAGGATGGCAAGTAGAATACTCAAAAACAAAAGCTAAGCAAAATATATATATATATATTTTTACAGCTCTGTAATCTGACTGAGAATAGGTAGGCTAATACTTCTAACCCCAGGCTTTCTAAAAGCATGAGAGAGGTCCCAAGAATCATGAGACAGGCTTAAAAATCACTTTTTTTTTCAAATAAAAGGTTGGGTTCTTTATTATTTGCTTTCTGGGTTTTGAGCATTTAGGGTTCACATTTTCCAGTTTTCCTCTGCATCCATGAGGGCTGGAAATTTACTTTTTTAAAAACATGAACACTAAGATTTTCATTTAATTGTGATTTGAGGAGGTGGAGATTTAAGAGAAAAAACAAATATTGTGAGACTTGCAATAAAATCATGAGAGTTGGCAACATTGCTAGGCCTTAAACTTGGTTATGCTACACAGCCAGTTTAAGTAAGACAAAAAAGTTACTCGCCTGTATTAGAAAAATCCTGTCCTAACTCTGCTCTGTGTTTTAGCATCTCAACTCTATGTTTGCACCTGTTAAGTCCCAGCAAACTATGCATCTTCCCTCTTCTGAGTATACAGAGTATGCAACACCCACTGAAGTTAATGAGAGTCCTTCCATTGATTTCAATGGGTTTTGGATTATTCAGATAACCTGCTTAGTATTGGTATTTAAAAAAAAATTAAATATGAAAACCTAAATTTTGAAGTCACTGGAGAAACAAAGAAAAAAACTGGAGCTGACATGACATTTGCAAACTATCATATTGTTCATGCTGCTTGCATGGTAGATTCCCCCTCCCCTTGCTCTTTGTTTGTCTTGCTTAGTTAGATTGTAAACTCTGTGGGGGCAGGGACTATCTATTATGCTGTGTCTGCACAGTGCCTAGCACAACAAGGCCCTGATCTCAGCTGGAGTCTCTAGGTGATACTGTAATAATACAAATCAATAATAATTATTGGAAGTTTTGCCTGAAGGACTGAATAAAGACTTTAGGATTTGGCAGCAAGTCATGGATTAGCCCTTTCTATTGCCCTGGGACAAGACCAAAAATGCTGCCTCCTCTAATGCCCATGTCTGCTTCATCTAAAAGAAAGGAAACGAAAATGCTTGTCCTCACCTACCCTTGAAAGGTTGTCTAGGGAGCTGGTAGTGAATTTGGCAAATGAGCCAAACATGAAATAGAAGTTAGAGATGATCGTTCTCCTGTGATCAGAAAGCTATCCAATAAGCCAGAGCAAAACACATGATCAAGACAAATCAAAATTAAATCAGGTTCAAAGAAATCTAGAAGGTAAATATTCTTACCTACGTTTTACAGATAGGAAACTGAGTCAGAGAGCTGTTAAGACTTTTTCAGGATTATGCTGGAAGTCTGTGGTAGATTCAGAAATAGATCTCATAGATGATTTCCAGGGCTTCACACCTATTTAGAAGACAATCCTTTTTCTACATATTTAATAGAACACATACATGATATATCTACTTGGTTTATAAAAAAAATCATGTCTGTATTTCTCAACACATGCATATTGTCCCACATTTACTTGTCATTGTCAATATGTCAGTGTATGTACTACAGTAATTATTTCAGTAAAATTAAAGTAGCAATTCTAAGTGTGAATTGGTTTGGATAAACCATGAACCCCCATGAACCTTCACTCAGACCTTGATTTCAACCTGGACCAGACATTTTTTGAGGTGCAAGAACACACTTGGCTAAGTTTGCTTAATTACTTTTCATTTTCTCTTGCCCCTGCTCTTCATCATTGCAGCAGATCCTGAAAGCAGAAGCCAAAATACTGCAAGAATGACCATTCTCATTTCATTTCTAGCTTACCTGGAAGCAGAAGGTACCAGGAAATTTGTAAATTATTGTGCCATTTCCAGCAGACATATGTAGTTCAGACTAGATAAACTGCAGATAAACTTCCAAACATTGGGGCACTTATCTAAATTGAACCAAAGCCTTTAGAAGTTCATCTATTACTAATCTTAACTACCATTACCTGTTGCTTTGAGATCTGGTGTCCACTCCTATAAGAGTTATATAAGCTTCTGCGATGCTCAGAACCACAGCCTTTCTTTCCTTTTGCAAAGATTTATTCACCAAGTTAAATGCATTTGTGGCTTCGACACTTTGGTGCATGTAGTATTTTATTGGCTTTTTGCTCGGTAGTACACATTTATTTTATCATCTGATACTTAAAATAAGTATAGTAAATAAATAAAGGAAAAATGTGTGTACCATGCAAGACCTTTAGCTATGCCAAGATTGCTTAATTCTGATTAGGAATGACCATTAAGCAATCATTTATGGATTTACTGTGAGTGTTCATAGATACTAATGGGTTTTAGAATTCCTTGGGAATCCTCAAAGGTCAAAGGAAGAAAATGAAGTATGAAGTGATAAAAAATGTATTAGGTGACTAATGGACAGGTTGTATATAGAATGGTTCCAGCACAAAACATTGCATTTTTACCGCTCAGATTTAAGCAAAAGTAAATCTTGAGAGCAGTGGTCCTTCCCCTGTCACTCCTGAACCAAACCAGTAAAGAGAAAATAATAGCATTCTACTTTACAGAGGGGTAGGCATTTAAAGAGCTTATTTTATCCTGTCTTCAAAATATATAGAGACATGGTGCAGGCAAGGTCACAGCTACTATGTTTGCATTTATTGGACATTTTAAAAAAGAACTTGTGTTATTATTTTAGCATGGTTGTTTTTAACAATACAATTATATTTATTAGGAGATTTTAAAAAATATTATATGCTATAATACTTATCTCTCACACAGCCCCTGGCAGGACACTTACCCAGCTGCTGTGTTTGGACCTCACACAGTCAGCCCATATGCTCTTGAGCTTCCATTGGTCTCAGTAGGATTTTGCACAGTCTCTCCCTTTGTCCTCTCTGGCACACTTCCTGGGCACAGGATCTCTATCTGTTACACCTTTGTGGAAATGGGGCCCCATGGCCCAGCTGTTCTAGGCCCCTAGGACCCGTGCTCACCATCCTAGATTTGCCAGTAGCCTAAGCAAACCCTTTCCTAGTGCTCCAACCTTGTGGGCACTCTGGGCTTACAGTTCCCTCTACAAGGATACGTGATAGTGAAAACAAATAGAAACACATGCTTTGCAAAGGTTTCTAAACACAATTACTCTTTACTTTAGATAGCACAAAAGAAACATGAACTTAAGTGAGGGGGGAAATAATAGAATAAAATAAAATAACCTACATGTGTTTTCCGGACTCAGTTTCCTCACCAATCAGGATCATTCTTCAAACTTGGGTCAGAGTCCTGTGAGGTGTCTAGGGTCCTTCTCCTAGTCCTCATGCCTTCCTCCTATAAATCATGCAGTGTTTCCCTCTCTCCTCCAGGTCAGCTTCCTTTGCCGGTCCCACAATCCTGTATGGTACAGGTGCATGCCCCTTTTGTTCCTCTCCCCTGCCCTAATCTTCCTCTCCCTTGCTCTGTAAGTCCCTTGAGTTTCCACTAACACCTGATTATTTTGTTCTATTGCTCCAAACTCCAGCCCCCTGCATAGAACTTGGAGAAAACTGGCTTATCCAGGCATTCAGCCATCCTTTTGTGCTGTACTGGACAGGTCTGTTCACTAGTTGATAGTCCTTAACAACTGTCTCTTTCAAAGACTCACTCATAGGTGCTACTCCCCAGCTCCTTAGCACAAAGAGCATGAAGCAGTACACAGTAAAAGACAATCATAAGAAATAAGGCTGCTGTCAGTTCATAGAATCAAACTGGAATTTGTAAGTTGAATATTAATAGCTCCCCCAAATTGTTACAACTTATCAGACTGGTTTACCATTTTCTGTGTGATGATCTCAAAGCACTTGACAAACATTTAATGAATTTAGCCTGACACCAGATCCTTAGATAGGTAAATAATATGATCCCCATTTCACAGATATGGAAATGGAGACTTTTAGACAGGAATAGAATGCCGATCACCTGTTGTTAGGATTCCCTCCCCACTCTGGGGTACAGATGTGGGGACCTGCATGAAAGACCCCCTAAGCTTATATTTCACCAGCTTAGATTAAAAACTTCCCCAAGGCAAAAATTTCTTTCCTTGTCTTTGGACGGTATTGCTGCCACCACCAAGTGATTTAAACAAACATTCATGATGGGGCCACTTGAAGCCCTATCCCCCCAAAAATATCCCCTCAAGCCCCTTCACCCCTTTTCCTGGTGGGGGGGCTTGAGAATAATATACCAACCAGAAGGTTAACAAAGTGAGCACAGACCAAATTCCTGGTTTTCAGGGCACTGAAAACCAATCAGGTTCTTAAAAGAAGAATTTTATTTAAAAAAAAAAAGTAAAAGAATCACACCTGCAAAATCAGGATGGAAGATAACTTTACAGGGTAAATAAAAAGATTTAAAACACAGAGGATTCCCCTCTGACTCTGCTTCCCAGTTACAAAACAGGAATAAAATTACCTCTTAGCACGGGGAAAATTCACAAGCTAAAACAAAAGATAAATTTAACTAATTTCCTTGCTAATATTTCTGTAATTTTAGATGTATCATTTCAGGATCTTGTTAGGAGCTGGTTTACCTGCTTGGTCTTTCTCTTTGTCCCGAGAGGTAACCAACAAAAAGAGCACCAACAAAACCTTTCCCCCCCCCCCCCTCCCTGTGCCCCAGATTTGAAAGTATCTTCTTTCCACATTGGTCCTTCTGGTCAGGTGCCAGCTAGATTAATTGAACTGATTAATCCCTTACAAGTAAGTGGTTCTGTACCTCTGGGGAGGAGGGATTTTATGTTACTGCATACATAAATATAAAGGGAAGGGTAACCACCTTTATGACATGCCCCCCAAATCACAGATGGTGCTGGAAAGCCTGTTTCACACTGGCTGTGATTTCTTCCTGGAGCTCTAGGAGAAATGTGTTGTATTTTAAAATCAAAATTTTGGAGAGCTAAACTTCACCAAAGAAGAAGGTTTTTTTATTATTTTTCTTGACTGTATGAAGCCACTTTAGCACAGCATGGTCGGTTTACAGGTGGAAACGCGGTCCCCAAAAATATGGGTGTAGCTTTTCCAGAGCGTACACAATGGTGTAACATTCCTTTTTGGTGACTGACCAGTGGCTTTCCCTTTTAGACAGTTTTTTGCTGAGAAACATGACAGGATGGAATTTTTGATCCGGTAGGTCCTGCATTAAAACTGCTCCCACCCCACACTCGGATGCATCTGTGGTTACTAGGAAAGGTTTGTTAAGGTCTGGGGCCCTTAACACAGGGTTAGACATGAGTGTTGCTTTAAGCTGATTAAAGGCCTTTTCACACTTTTTAGTCCACTGAACTGCATTTGGCTGGTTCTTTTTGGTCAGGTATGTTAGTGAGGCAGCGATTTAGCTGTAGTGCCATACAAATTGCCTGAAATATCTGGCCAAGGCTAAGAAGGATTGGACCTTTTCTTTGACTTTGGGACAAGCCAATTTTGGATAGCATTCACTTTGGCCTGTAGTGGGTTGATAGTTCCTTGACCCAGCTGGTGTTCAAGGTAAGTCACTCTATTTAGGCCTATTTGACACTTTTTAGCCTTAACAGTTAGTCCTGCCTCCCTTATGCGCTTGAAGACTTTCCGGAGATACCCCAGGTGTTCTGCCCATGAATCAGAAAATGTGGACACATTGTCAAGATAGGCGACTGCAGATTTTTTTTCAATTCTGCTAGAAGACTATTTACAATTTTCTGGAAGGTGGTGGGTGCATTTTGCAGCCTGAAAGGGAGCACATTAAATCCATACAGCCCTACATGGGTGATGAAGGCTGATCTTTCCTTGGCGGATTCATCTAGCGGTACTTGCCAGTACCCTTTGGTTAAGTCTAAGGTAGAGATGAACTGGGCACATTCCAGTTTCTCCAATAGCTCATCGGTGCGTGGCATTGGATACTTGTCTGGGCGAGTTACAGCATTTAGCTTACGGTAGTCCATGCAAAAGCATATTTCCCAATTTGGTTTGTGAACTAGAACCACTGGAGATGCCCATGCACTGTTAGAGGGGCAGATTACACCCATTTGTAGCATGTCCTGGATCTCCTGTTTTATAGCAGTTTTGGTTTGAGGAGCCACCCGGTAAGGTTGGGCTCTAATTGGGCGAGCATCACCTGTGTGATGGAGTGTATGCCTGTTGGGTCCATCCTGTGGTGGCTGAGAACATCGGCGCGAAGCTATTGCACAGCTTCTTGATCTGCTGTCACTGCATATGTCTGAGGGTTATTGAGAGGATTACCTCTTCCAAGCCACTGTCACTTTTTTTTATAGTAGACACCTTTAGGCCACTTAGTGTCATCTTCTTCTGGGCTGTAAACTGACAAACCTTTAATTCTCTGGAATAAAAGGGCTTTAGAGAATTAACATGGTACACTTGAGGCTTTAGGTTTGAGGTGGGGGATGCTATGCAATAGTTAACTGCTCCCAGGTGCTCTTGGATCGTAAATGGCCCTTCCCATGATGCTTCCATTTTATGGGCCTGGAGCATCTTCAAGACCATGACTTGGTCCCCTAATTGAAGGAACGCTGTCTGGCATGTTAATTATACCAGGTCTTTTGCTCTTTTTGAGCATCTTTTAGGTTTTCTCTAGCAAGGCCTAAAGAGTTTCTGAGGGTGTTTTGTAGGCTGTTTACGAAGTCTAGAATGTTAGTTCCTGGAGAAGGCGCAATCCCCTCCCATTGCTGCTTCACCAACTGTAATGGCCCCTTAATCTTGCGGCCATACACAAGTTCAAATGATGAAAATCCTAAAATGGGATGTGGTACCAATCGTTGGAGTGCTTATGTATGAATTTATGTATTATGGCCCCCAAAGTTTCATTAAACTTCTCCACCAGGCCATTTGTTTGATGGTGGTAAGGGGTGGCAACCAAGTGGTTCACCCCATGAGCTTCCCAAAGGCTTTTCATGGTTCCTGACAGGAAATTAGTTTCCGAATCCATAAGGATGTCAGAGGGCCAACCTACCCTGGCAAAAATGTCTGTTAATGCCTGACACACACTCTTTGCCCTGGTGTTGCTTAGAGCTACTGCTTCCAGCCATTGGGTGGCAAAATTCATGCAAGTCAGTATATACTGCTTTCCTCTGGGTGTTTTTTTGTTTTTGTTTTTGGAAAAGGACCCAGAATATCCACAGCTACTCACTGAAATGGAACCTTAATTATGGGGAGTGGCTGGAGAGGGGCTTTGACCTGGTTTTGGGGTTTTCCTACTCTTTGGCACACCTCACAAGACCGGACATACGTGGAAACGTCCTTGCCCATACCCTCCCAGCAGAAGGATCTTCCCAAACAGTCTTTGGTCCTGTTTACCCCTGCATGGCCATTAGGATGATCATGGGCTAAGCTCAAGAGCTTTACCAGGTATTTAGTTGGAACTACCAACTGTCTTTGAGCATGCCAGTTTTTTCTGGTGCCCACCAGAAAGTTTTCTTGTATAAAAGTCCTTTCTTTACCACAAACCAGGATCGATTAGAAGAGTTGAGAGGTGGTGGGTTGCTTTGTGCTTTCGTCCAAGCTCCCTGGAGGTTTTTATTTGCTTCCTGCTCAGCCTGGAACTGTTCCCTTGATGCTGGAGACATCAGTTCCTCACTGGATTGTGGACTTGGGCTTGGTCCCTCTGGAAGCGATGTAGGTGATGGGGCTGTTTGTTGACTGTGAACTGCTCTCCACTGGTGCACTATGTTGTATTTTAGGCTCTGGCTGAGCCTCTTGCATAGATTTATCTTCTGATGCCAGTGTAGGCTCAGTGATGCCCTCTGGTGTTGGAGTTGTAGACAGGGTTGCAAGCACTGGATTCAGTGCTGGCAATGGTTTTGGTGTTGGTTGCTTCTCCAGTTCCAGTTCCAGGACTGGTTCTGGCTGGGTGTTTGTGACTGGATTCACTACTGCTGTTGCAGATGTTGGCATAGGGTTCGGTTCCACCACCTTAGTCTGAGCGTCTGGTAGAAAGCTCAGAAACAGAGATAGGCATGAAGGCTTGCTTAGACTGGCTGCGGGTGACCATTCCCACCCTCTTGGCTAGCTTCACATGGTTGGCCAAGTATTCCCCCAGGAACATCGGAATGGGATAATTATCATAGACTGCAAAAGTCCACATTCCTGACCAGCCCTTGTACTGGACAGGCAACTTGGCTGTAGGCAAGTCAAAAGAGTTTGACTTGAAGGGTTGACCTGTCACTTGGGCCTCTGGGTTGATGAATTTGGGGTCCACTAAGGATTGGTGGATAGCATACATCTGTGCTCCAGTGTCCCTCCACGCTATAACCTTCTTCCCACCCACAGTTACAGTTTCCCTTTGCTCTGAGGGTATCTGGGAGGCATCTGGGCCTGAGGATCTTTGGTGTGACCCTGGTGCAATGAACTGTAATCTGTTGGGGTTCTTGGGACAGTTGGCCTTTACATGCCCCAGCTCATTACATTTAAAACATCGCCCAGCTGACTGATCACTGGGGCTAGGTGGGTTATTGGAAAATGGTGTGGTGGGATGATAAGGTGTCTGGGGTTTTCCATGGGGTGTAGGTGGGGCCTTGGGCTGCCCCTGGTGGTAGGGTGTGGTCTTGGGGTGTCCCTTCTGGTATCCACCCAAACTGCGACCAGGGTTCTTCCTCTCTGCTACCTCCACCCGCTTTGTTCTGATTTGCCCCACCTCTCTGATGGTCTGGGACTGCTCGTATTGATCAGCAAAACAATCAAGACTTTCTGCTGAGTCCATTTTCTTATCACATAAACATTGTTTTACATCATCATTGGTCATAGTCAGGAACTGCTCCTGTACAACCAAATTATACATTCCTTTAAAGCTAGTCACACCCCTTCCTTTGACCCATTTATCTAACAGATCCTTTATCTGGTTTACATAGTCCAGCCCCTCTCTTAAGGGCTCTAAATTTTACTCTCTAAGTTTCAGGTGTCATTGAAATTGTTTAAAAACCAAATCCTTAAATATACCATAGTCAGAAGTATCCTCAATAGCCATCTTGTTGAATATGTTCAGAGCTCTTCCAGTCAATTTTGCTAATAATGTGGTCATCTTGTGATCTTCAGGAATTGCATGGAGGGTGCACAGTCTGTTAAAGGTGATGAAATACTCAGCAATATCACTGGATTCATCATACTGTGGACATAGTTGCTCCCATTTGTGGATTTTTGGGGAAGTGGAGCCACCTGCTGAAGGGTTCCATCTTTTCAACTCCATAACAGCCAGTTCATGCTTCTGGACCTCAATCTGGGCCTGTATTTCTCTGTCTTTTAACTCCAGAGCTCTTTTATGGGCAGCCTCCTCCCTGGCTGCCTCCGCCTCCAAGCATTTTGCCTCCTTCTTCTCCTCCACGTCCAACTCCAAGCGCTTTAAGGCCATTTGTCTTTCATGTTCGTTCTGTCTTGCTTCCAATTTGACCAATTTTCTTTTCTTTTGGGCCTCACTTTATGTCATCCTCACCTTCCTCCACTTAGCCTAGCCTAACCTGAGAGCTAGAAAGAAATTAAAAAACCCGGCTTCTGAATTCTTTTGCAGGAACCTAACTACTCTGCCCTCAGGCAGAGAAAAAACCTCGAGCTGCTCTCAGCTAAACAGTGTCCTTTAAAAATCCTTAGGTCTGTGCTTTTGGTTCACAATGATCCCACCACTGCCACCATGTCAGGGTTCCCTCCCCACTCTGAACTCCGGGGTACAGCTGTGGGGACCCGCATGAAAGACCCCGTAAGCTTATATTTCACCAGCTTAGGTTAAAAACTTCCCCAAGGCAAAAAATTTATTTCCTTGTCTTTGGATGGTATTGCTGCCACCACCAAGTGATTTAAACAAACATTCATGGTGGGGCCACTTGGAGCCCTATCCTCCCCCAAAATATCCCCCCAAACTCCTTCACCTCCTTTTCTGGAGGGGCTTGAGAATAATATACCAACCAATAGGTTAACAAAGTGAGCACAGACCAAATTCCTGGATTTTAGGGCACTGAAAATCAATCAGGTTCTTAAAAGAAGAATTTTATTTAAAAAAAAAAGTAAAAGAATCACACCTGCAAAATTAGGATGGAAGGTAACTTTACAGGATAAATAAAAAGATTTAAAATGCAGAGGATTCCCCTCTGACTCTGCTTCCCAGTTACAAAACAGGAATAAAATTCCTCTTAACATAGGGAAAATTCACAAGCTAAAACAAAAGATAATTTAATGCATTTCCTTGCTATTACTTACAATTTCTGTAATTTTAGATGTATCATTTCAGGATCTTGTTAGGAGCTGGTTTACCTGCTTGGTCTCTCTCTTTGTCCCGAGAGGGAACCAACAAAAAACACCAACAAAACCTTCCCCACCCCCAGATTTGAAAGTATCTTCTTTCCGCATTGGTCCTTCTGGTCAGGTGCCAGCTAGATTAATTGAACTGATTAACCCCTTACAGGTAAGTGATTCTGTACCTCTGGTGAGGAGGGATTTTATGTTACTGCATACATAAAGGTTGTTACCCTTCCCTTTATATTTATGACACCTGTGCTTTTAATGCAATGCATACCTGGACTTGTGACTTAAAGGATAAAGTATAGTCTTGTGGTTAAGTCAGAAATTCTCAAACCTTTTTTTCAGGGACTCCCTTGGAAAATATTTCAAGCTGTGATGATCCATTCCAAACAATGACAGCAAATTACTATACATACTCATAGGAGAATACTTATGGTATTGTCACCCTTACTTCTGTGCCCCTGCTGGCGGCAGAGCTGCCTTCAGAACTGGGCGGCTGAGAAGAGCCGCTCTTCCCCAAGCAGCATAGAGTCAAGGTCGATGTAGTTAGGTCAATGCAGTGTCAGTGTAGACACTGCATTACGTACATCAACTGTTATTGGCTTCCAGGAGCTGTCCTACAATGCCTGTTGTGAACTCCGCTGCCCAGGAGCCAGGTGGACAGGAAACCACCCCTACCCTTTAAAACCCTGTGAATTTTTGACATCTCTTTTCCTGGTTGCCCAGCTTGGTGAGCACACACAGCAGCTGTCCATGGTTGTGTGCAGTTGCCCAGCTGACCATGCCAGCTACATGCTGCAGACATGCTCCTGCCTGGAGTAAACAGGAGGTGTTGGATCTCCTAGATGTGTGGGGCGAAGAGGCTGTGCAGGCACAGCTCTGATCAGGCCATAGAAACATGGACACCTATGAGCTGATTGCTCGAGGCATGGAGGAGAAGGGCTACAAGAGGGACCAGCAGCAATGCCACGTGAATTCCAAGGAGCCACGGCACATATACCAGAAGGCCAGGGAGGCCAACAGTAGATCTGGTGAAAAGCCGCAGACCAGCCACTTTTACAAAAAGCTGCATGCCATCTTCAGTGGAAACACCACCACACCCCCCAAGTGCCATGTGAATATTTCAGAGGAGCCTGAGTCACAGGCCTCCACCATGAAAAGCGAGGAGGAGGAGGTGGGTGAGTATGGGGGACAGGTGACTGGGGGCTCCAGCTGCACAGTGAGCCAGGACATGTTTTTGATTCTACCACAGTCCAGCCGGTCCCAACAGTCCAGCCTGGGTGAATCTGATGCAGGGAAAGGAACCTCTGGTAAGTATGCAGCTTGCTTGGAAATTGCAGGGAGGGAGCCCCCAAAGTAGCAGGACACATCTGTTGATTTACTCTTTTTCACTTGTGCTAGAAGAGGTAGTGAAATAACCAGTAGAGGTAGAGTTGCTCTCTGCTTCTCATCCACCTCTAGAGTTAGGCAGAGGAGGTCACCCGGAGCAGTTTATGTGCACCGGGATGTCCCATGAATCCTCCATAGAGATTTTAATGAAACTTTCATGGAGGTAGTCTGCAATCCTCTGCTGAAGGTTTCTAGGGAGGGCTGCCTTATTTCTCCCACTGCAGTAGAACATTTTCCCACACCACTCATCAATTACTTCAGCAGGCACCAGGGCAGTACACAGGCTAGCAGCATACAACCCTGGGTGGCATCGGGACACCACCAGCAGCTGTGCTTTCTCTGCCTGTTACCCTCAGGAGTGAGCGATCAGCTAAAATCACCACCACCTGTGGGAAATGGTGCCAGTATTGAGTTCCATTGCCCTATACACATACTCATGTCTGTCTATCCTGTCCTCATTTCTCCAACCCTCCCCATCCCGAGGGCCATATTCCCCATGGATGATGCTGTGACTGGTACCGTGCTGTATCAATCCATAGGAGAAGTGAGAAAGTAGTGCTTACAAATTTCAGGGATCAAGGGGAGTGAGTTCTGTATCCTAAGTTTCGATTTCTGTCATGAATACACTGACATTGGTACCTCTGTGTGGTGTATCTTCAGCTGCTGGTATTGTGGCCTTGAGGGTCTCCCCCCTCCACACCCATGGAACGCCTGAGCCAGATAAGGAGGAGAAAGAGGACGACTCAGGATGATGTGTTCCAGGAGATGCTGCAAGCCTGTGCTGCATCAGAGAACGATCCTAGGGCCTGGAGGATGACCCTTGCAGAGAACAAGGATAAGAGCAAGGATAAGAAAAGAGTGGAGAGGAGAGAGGCCCAGTCTAAGCAGGAAAAGGAGAGTGGGATGCACCAGGACATAATGGGGATTCTCAGGCAGCAAACAGAAATGCTGTGGCCTCTGGTACAACCCGTAGGTCCAAGAATCCTATGCTCGCTTCCCTCTGCAGCACATACACAACTCAATGTCAGAGCCTCCCTACACCCCCTCAACATTCCACATAGCTTCAGGGGCCACTGCACTACTCCTACCACTCCACCCCAGGGGACACTAAAGACGGTCACAGCTGCACATATACTGACCTGTGAAAGACACGGTTGGTGTATGTGTACCTGAAAGGGAAACGGCTGTTCTTTCCCCTTCATATGTTCTGTTCCCTTAATTTACTAAATTATAATGAAGTTCTATATGTTTTTTATTTGCCTGGGTCATGTTACAGAATAAAAATCTATTTTTCAAACATAATTAATCTTTATTAGTTCACAACATATGTTGGCTGGTGGTGAGCAGGTCTGACACCCATTGACTTCCTGTTACTTCATTTTTGTCACAGAACCTATAACATCATTCACAGACAATACTAATAGGTGCATGAGCAATGTTATATTCCTGCACAAACAGCACTCACTACAAAGTTTATACTGGGCTGCAAAAGAGCAAGGCCAGATAGAGCACACTACAGCAATACACACCTAGCTGGCTCACTATTGAAATGGTCTTTCAAAGCCTCCCTAAGGGCTTGTCTCCACTTACCGGTGGATTGACGCTGCGGTGATTGATTCACCAGGGGTCGATTTAATGAAGACACGCTAAATCAACCGCAGATTGCTCTCCCATCAACTTCTATACGCCACCAGAATGAGAAGAGTAAGGGGAGTCAACGTGAGAGCGTCTCCCATCAACATAGCATAGTATGGACCCTTCAGTAAGTAGATCTAAGCTATGTTGACTGAGCCAGATAAGGAGGAGAAAGAGGAGGACTCAGGATGATGTGTTCCAGGAGATGCTGCAAGCCTGTACTGCATCAGAGAATGATCCTAGGGCCTGGAGGATAACCCTTGCAGAGAACAAGGATAAGAGCAAGGGGATTTAGCACGCTAAATCAACCGCAGATTGCTCTCCCGTAGCTATGCTACTAACATAACTCAAATTGCGTAGTTTAGATCGACTTTCCTCTGTAGTGTAGACCTGCCCTAAGCCATATAGCTTCTCAATGAGCTCTTCTTATAGCTGTTGTATCTGCCAGTTCAAATTCAGCAGACAGCTGCTCCACCTCCACCCTGCACCCCAGTGGAAACTTCCCCCCTTTGCTTCACAGTTATTATGCAGGACACTGTAGACAGCTATAACCATTGTTTGTTTGGGGTTTTTTTTGCTGAGGTCCAATCTCATAAGTAGACAACACCAGGGACCTGTCAAATAACTAAATGCACAGTCAACTGCCATTCTGTACCTGCTCAGCCTGTAGTTGAAATGTTCCTTGGTGCTATTGAGGTGGCCGGTATACAGCTTCATGAGCTATGGGAGCAAGGGGTAGGTTGGGTCTCTCGGGATCACTATTGGCATTTCAACATTCCCCTATGGTAATCTCCCTGTTGGGGAAAAAAATTCTCTGCTTGCAGCTTTCTGAACAGTCCTGTGTTCTTAAAGATGCATGTGTCATGCACCTTCCCAACACTAATATTGGTCAAGCATCCCTGATCCACTAGCACTTGCATTGCCATAGAAAAGAAGACCTTTCTGTTGATGTACTCTGTGGAAGGATGTCTGGAGCTAAAATAGGGATATACATGCCATCTATTGCCCCACTGCAGTGTGGGAACCCCATTGCAGAGAAATCATCCACTATGTCCTGCACATTGCCCAGAGTCAGTCCTGCATAGCAGGAGGTAATTAATGGCTCTGCACACTTGTATGACAACTGCCCCTGCAGTGGATTTCCTGACTCTAAATTGATTCCTGAATGACTAGTACCAATCTGGCGTTGCAAGTTTCCACAGTGCAATTGCCACTTACTTCTCAACTGTCAGCATGGCTGTCATTTTGGTGTCCCTGCGCTGGAAGGTTGGGGCAAGCTCAGTGCTCAGATCCAGGAATGTGGCCTTGGGCATCAGAAAGTTCTGCAGCCACTGCTTGTCATCCCAACTCTGAATGACAATGCAATCGCACCAGTCAGTGCTTATTTCTTGGACCCAGAATCGGCATTCTACCATCTGCAGCTGCGCCAAGAACACCACCAACAACCTTAAATTGTTTCTTTCTATGTCCCACAGCAATCTAGCCTCCAAGGAATCATCATGTTCCCCACAGCTCCTCTTGCGGCTCTGCAAATACTGAGAGATTAGGCACCCTGTGCTTGCAATGCTCATGATGATAGTGCAGAGTTGTCCACCATGCTTCTTTCAGAGATGGTGGACAGAGAGAAGGGCCGTGTGGGTTTGTGGGGGATTTTGAAAAGAGGAGAAAATTATTGTGGGAAGTAGATGAAATTATGGGATGAAGAACACTACATTATGGGAAGTTGAACCCATGTTCCCAGTCACCCATTTACAACTCATTTCAGTGTTACAAAGCATTGCAAGAACTTTCCAAAACACCCTGCACTGGATGGTGGTAAATTGCACAGAGGGAAAGCTACCCATGGTGCACTGCACTCTGCATCGAAACAAGAAGCATAGTGTGCACACACACAAGCGATATAATAACCTGGGTGGCTGTAAGCTGACATAATTAGGTCAACATAATTTTGTAGTGTAGACATGGCTTTACTCCATGAAGTAACAGAATAAGCATATGTCTATACTATGGAGACTATCCGGGCATACCTAGGACGTCGTAGTTATTCCAGTATAACTATGGCAGTTATGCCAGTAGTGTAGTCGCAGCTTAGGCTGACAGAAGGGTTTTTCCATCAATGTAGGAACAGCACCTCCCTGAGCAACAGTTGCATTCTTCCATCAACACAGCTGTGTCTATGCTGGGGGTTAGGCCAGCATAGCTATAACGCTCAGAGTGAGCTATTTTAGCTATGTCGACATAACTTTTAAGTATAGACTAGGCCTTAGATACTATTTGACCTAAGAGTGGCTGTCAGTGGTTAATCAGCCCTTTCTCTATCTCAGGGTTGAGACTTGCTCACAGTCCGTAAGTACCTACATAGCAGAGTTGCCAACTTTCACCCGGTAAATAAGCACCCGGACTTTCACAATAGGCCAAAAATCAAACAAGGCCAAACTAAGCCAAACCCTAAGAACCCCAACACTCTATGTGACTAGATCCCCCCAGCATGCAGTCTGAGACTGTGGTGGGCCCGCTGTGCATCCCTGACTCTCCCCTCTCCCTTGCCCTCAACAAGCTACAAGCCCAATAAGCTACAAGCCAAAAACTAGCCAACAAACAACTCACAAGCCAATTAAGCCAAAAACAAGCCCAATTTCTGTGGGGGTTTTTAGCAGGTTTGGCATGTCTGCTACATAAGGAATGAAAATGTGATAACAGGCTCTTCAATCTAGCAGAGAAAGGTATAAGACGATCTCAATGGCTGGAAGTTGAAATTTAACAAATTCAGACTGGAAAGAAGGCGTACATTTTTAACAGTGAGGGCAATTATCCACTGGAGCAATTTACCATGGGTTGTGGTGGATTCTGAGCATTTTAAAATAAAGCTTGGATGTTTTTCTGAAAGATACACTCTAGTTCAAGCAGGAATTAATTCAGGGAAGTTCTACAGCCTGAATTATACAGGAAGTTTAGACTGGATGATCACAGTGTTCCCTTCTGGCTTTATAATCTAATAAATCATTTCAAGCATGAAGTGTTCTTCCCAGTATCATCAATGCAAAGAATAACATGATTTGAGAGTCCAAGCCATTTTAGACAAGTTTAGTATGTTTTATAATAACTTTTACAAAGTGGAATGTAATAAATGGACAACAGATATGGATAAGCTTCTAAATGTTTTTGAGATACTTCTATTTTCAGTTGAAGACAGTAAATGATGAGAAGAATATAATACCTGTAATAAGATAGAACAGTGGTTTTCAACCTGTGGTCCACGTACCCCAGGGGTTTCGCAGACTGGGTCTAAGATCTCCAAAGGGATCTGCACCTCCATTCAAACTTTTTTAGAGGTCTGCAAATGAAAAAAGGATGAAAACCACTCAGATAGAAGATGCCACTAACTGTGAGAGTTCTGGGGAAGCTCATAGAATAGATGGTTTACTAAAGGCTTTTTAAAGTTATTTAATTAATATCAGTTAATTCCTAGTTTAATCTTCAAATCCAGATTCAGCTAGTTACATAAGAACATGCCAATGGGATTACTCACATGCTCAAAATTAGGCACATACTTAAGTTCCTTGCTGAATTGGGACCTCAGAGGCACAAGCTGAGGAAAGTTTTGTTATACATCTCTATGGAACAATAATATGTCTAATTTCACTTAAAAATTGCAATTTCCTGCTTTATGTTATACAATCATAGAATCATAGACTTTAAGGTCAGAAGGGACCATTATGATCATCTAGTCTGACCACCTGCACAATGCAGGCCACAGAAGCTCACCCACCCACTCCTGTATCAAACCTGTGTCTGAGTCATTGTAGTCCTCAAATCATGGGTTAAAGACTTCAAAGTGCAGAGAACCTTCCAGCAAGTGACCCGTGCTCCCCGCTGCAGAGGAAGGCGAAAAAACCCAGAGCTTCTGCCAATCTGCCCTGGAGGAAAATTCCTTCCCGACCCCAAATATGGCAATCAGCTAAACCCTGAGCATGTGGGCAAGACTCACCAGCCAGACACCCAAGAAAGAATGATCTATATTAACTCAGATCCCACCCCATCTAACATCTCATCACAAGCCATTAGGCATATTTACCGCTAGTAGTCAAAGACGAATTAATTGCCAAAATTAGGCTATCCCATTATACCATCCTCTCCATAAACTTATAAAGCTTAGTCTTGAAGCCAGATATGTCTTTTGCCCCCACTACTCCCCTTGGAAGGCTTTTCCAGAACTTTACTCCTCTGATGGTTAGAAACCTTCATCTAATTTCAAGTCCAAACTTCCTGATAGCCAGTTTATATCCATTTGTTCTTGTGTCCACATTGGTACTGAGCTTAAATAATTCCTCTCCGTCCCGGGTATTTATTCCTCTGATATATATGAGAGAGAGAGAGAGAGCAATCATATCTCCCCTCAGCCATCTTTTGGTTAGGCTAAACAAGCCAAGCTCTTTGAGTCTCCTTTCATATGACAGGTTTTCCATTCATTGGATCATCCTAGTAGCCCTTCTCTGTACCTGTTCCAGTTTGAATTCATCCTTCTTAAACATGGGAGACCAGAACTGCACACAGTATTCCAGATGAGGTCTCACCAGTGCCTTGTATAATGGTAATAACACCTCCTTATCTCTACTGGAAATACCTCGCCTGATGCATCCCAAGACCACATTAGCTTTTTTAACGGCCATATCACATTGGTGGCTCATAGTCATCCTGTGATCAACCAATACTCCGAGGTCCTTCTCCTCCTCTGTTACTTCCAACTGATGCCTCCCCAGCTTATAACAATAGTTCTTGTTATTAATCCCTAAATGCATGACCTTGCACTTTTCACTATTAAATTTCATCCTATTACTATTACTCCAGTTTACAAGGTCAACTGGATCTTCCTGTATGATATCCCAGTCCTTCTCTATATTGGCAACACCTCCCAGCTTTGTGTCATCTGCAAACTTTATTAGCACATTCCCACTTTTTGTGCCAAGGTCAGTAATAAAAAGATTAAATAAGATTGGTCCCAAAACCGATCCCCAAGGAACTCCACTAGTAACCTCCCTCCAGCCTGACAGTTCACCTTTCAGTATGACTCATTATAGTCTCCCCTTTAACCAATTCCTTATCCACCTTTCAATTTTCATATTGATCTCCATCTTTTCCAATTTAACTAATAATTCCCTATGTGGAACTGTATCAAATGCCTTACTGAAATCAAGGTAAATTAGATCCACTGCATTTCCTTTGTCTAAAAAATCTGTTACCTTCTCAAAGAAGGAGATCATTTTGGTTTGGCACGATCTACCTTTTGTAAAACCATGTTGTATTTTGTCCCAATTACCATTGACCTCAATGTCCTTGACTACTTTTTCCTTCAAAATTTTTTCCAAGACCTTGCATACTACAGATGTCAAACTGACAGGCCTGTAGTTGCTCAGATCACTTTTTCCCTCTTTCTTAAAGATAGGAACTATGTTAGCAATTCTCCAGTCATACGGTACCCCTGAGTTAAAAATTCTTGCTAATGGGCTTGCAATTTCATGTGCTAGTTCCTTTAATATTCTTGGATGAAGATTCTCTGGGCCCCCTGATTTCGTCCCATTAAGCTGTTCGAGTTTGGGTTCTACCTCGGATGTGGTAATATCTACCTCCATATCCTCATTCCTATTTGTCTTCCTAGCATTATCCCTAAGCTCCTCATTAGCCTCATTAAAGACTGAGGCAAAGTATTTGTTTAGATATTGGGCCATGCCTAGATTATCCTTAACTCCACTCCATCCTCAGTGTTTAGTGGTCCCACTTCTTCTTTCTTTGTTTTCTTCTTATTTATATGGCTATAGAACCTTTTACTATTGGTTTTAATTCCCTTTGCAAGGTCCAACTCTACATGGCTCTTGGCCTTTCTAACTTTATCCTTACATGTTCTGACCTCAATAAGGTAGCTTTCCTTGCTGATCACTCCCATATTCCATTCCTTGTAGGCTTTCTGCTTTTTCTTAATCGCCTCTCTGAGATGCTTACTCATCCAGCTGGGTCTACAATTCCTGCCTATGAATTTTTTCTCCTTTCTTGGGATGCAGGCTTCTGATACTTTCTGCAACTTTGACTTGAAATAATTCCAGACTTCTTCCACCTTTAGATCTCCAAGTTGTTCAGTCCAATCCACTTCCCTAACTAATTTCCTTAATTCTTTAAAGTTAGCCCTTTTGAAATCAAAAACCCTAGTCATAGATCTATTTTTGTTTATCCTTCCATTTAGTTTAAACTGAATTAGTTCATGATCGCTCGAACCAAGGTTGTCCCCTACAACCATTTCTTCTATGAGGTCCTCACTACTCACCAAAACCAAATCTAAAATGGCATCCCCTCTTGTTGGTTCAGCAACTACTTGGTGAAGGAATCCATCAGCTATCGCATCTAGGAAAATCTGAGCCGTATGATTATTACTAGCACTTGTCCTCCAGTCTATATCTGGGAAGTTAAAGTCTCCCATGATCACACAATTCCCATTAGTATTTACTTCATTAAAAACATTTAAAAGGTCTTGTAGCAGGGTGGACCCTGCTCCGGCCCTGAGGGCTTGGAAAACAGCCTGGCAGGGCTTGAGAGCTGCAGCTGGAGGCTGGGCTGATTGGGAAAGTGGCTGCAGCTGGAGGCCACGCCCCAAACTGAAGCCCTGGGGCTTATAAGAAGCAGAGAGGGATGGGCCTGGCTGCTTAGCTGGAGGCTAGATACCTGAGGGAGGAAAGCTGGGAATAGGCTGGGAGCCAGGGCAGGCCAGGCTCAGACAGCCCAGGCCGCGGCCCGCAGGGGCGGGCCATAGGGGATGGGTGGGTGGCAGGCAGCAGGAGGCAGGGGGGGGGCAGGTCCAAAGCCCTTGCCTTGAGCCTGATGATGATGATGGCCTGCCCTGCCCCAGGCCCCCCCAGGGTGTGGCAGTGACAGCTGCTGAGAGGGCAGGGTGGGGGGAGGGGGTGGGGGGGGGAGGGGGGGGAGGAGACAGGAGAGGAGATAGCGAGAGGGTCCAGGGGGCGAGGGCCGGGGAGGGGGGCCCAGAGGTCAGAGGCGGCCCAGGGCCGGGACCCAGGACACAGGACGACCACGGGGGAGCAGGCCCAGGGCAGCAGGAGGCGGCAGCGGGCCAGGTCTCTATCTATATCCAAATCAGATCCCGGCGGTCTATAGCACACCCCAAGCACTATCTCAGGGGAGGCTCTAGTAGCTTTCTTCCTCAATGTGGTTTTTGCCCAGACAGACTCTGTCTTATCGATTCCATCCCTTCTTATTTCTTTACAGTCTACCTCATCATTGATATACAATGCTACTCCACCACCTTTGCCTTTATTTCTATCTTTCCTAAACAACACATACCCTTCAATACCTGTACTCCAGTTATGACTACTATTCCGCCATGTTTCTGTTATCCCTATAATATCCGGTTTCACTTCCTGCACCAGTAACTCTAGTTCCTCCATTTTGTTACCTAGGCTCCTTGCACTGGTGTACAAACATCTTAATTCTTGCTGTTTGGCTTCACTCACATTCTTTACCCGATTAGGCCCAGACGTTTTACCACCATTATCACCTATTAGAATTGTATCTACACTACCTTTCCTCCGTATGTCCATTCTCCTACCCACAACAGTATCCTTTCTTGCTTCGTTTTCTTCCCTCCCAATGTTAAAATCTGGCGTGGAGATTACCTGGACATCTCCCAACCATCTCCCCGTAGTTCCTAGTTTAAAAGGTCTCTTAATCAGTTGTGCCAGCCTCCATCCTAGAAGTCCATTTTCCTCCCAACTCAGGTGAAGTCCATCCCGAGAGAACAGTCCTCTGTCCATGAATGCCTCCCAGTGGCCATACGTCCCAAAGCCTTCCTTGTAGCACCACTGCCTGAGCCATCTGTTGATCATCATAATCTTGTCACACCTTTGTCGCCCTTCTCGAGGAACAGGCAGAATCCCACTGAAGATCACGTGAGCCTCGATTTCCTTAAGTGTCTTCCCCAGCCTGGCATAGTCTTCCTTAATATGTTCCATCGAGAATCTAGCCGTATCATTCATTCCCACATGAAGGACAATCAGTGGATTCTTTCCCGCTCCCGTTAGGATCCTCTTCAGCCTCAGGTCCACATCCCGTATCTTAGCACCGGGCAGACAGCACACCCTTCTGTTCTCTGGGTCAGTTCTGGTTACAGGCCTATCTATTCTTCTTAGTAAGGAGTCCCCAATCACATAGACCTGCCTTTTCCTGGTGACAGTGCGATTCTCCGGTCTATCTCCTGTTCCCTCTGGCTGCAAGTCCTCTCGATTCTTATTCATCCTTGCAATCCTCCGCCACCCATCCCTTATCCTCCTGGGGCTCATGTTTGGTGTCATCTCCATTGACTCGTCCCCTTTCCTTATAGGACTAGCTGCTCTTCTCTTCTTCTTTGCCCTCTCACCTTCAGCGACCACCTGCTGTGCCCCTTCTTCATTTTCCAACTCTGCAAGCCTGTTCCTGAGCTTTATTTCTCCTTCACTAGCTTGTCTTTTCCTCTGCCTGGTTCACTTAGTCACATGTTTCCACCGTCCACTTTCCTCACTCAGCATTCTCCCCTCAGAGTTCTTTGGTCCTACTTCCATCTGCAAGTCTGAGCTTTTCCCTTCAGCCTTATCATGTCTTTGCTCCACCATCTGCTCGAAACCCCTTCTAAATTCAACCAGAGTTTCCACCCGCATCTCCAGTCCTCAGATCTTTTCTTCCATCAGCTCTATCAGGCAGCACTTCATGCAGACAAAACCCTTTTCAGGTACCCCCTCCAGGATCATGTACATGCCACAGCTTCCACATCCAGTCATCTTCATTGTGTCTTCCACTGCTTGGATCACTACCACTGCTGCCTCTGTAGCTGTCACAGGTTTCCCACCTAAATCCTATAAATCTGGGAAACACAAACCAACACAAAACACCACCACCCACAGCAAAACAAACCTCCAACAAGCACCAAGACACTGCTAGAAGACTGCACACTCCCTCCAGTAGCCTGTGTGTTCCTCTGCCTGCCTCTCAGTCTTCCCCCAAACTCCCCCTATAAACTCCCACTCAAACTCCCCTATTTACAGCTCTGTTTGCTGGTTCCTGTGCTGCTGCAGCTGTCTAGGCCGCTGCCTGACTGGCTGGCTACCTTTATAGGACCCCTAGTAAGAGAAGCCTGCACCATACTTATGCCTACAGTTCACGACTGGTAAATAGAATGGGCAGAAGTTGTTTCCTATGCATCATTAATTAATAACATGTAAAGAGAGCTATGGGAACTCAGTTTGGTTTGGAAACATTTCTTAGATCATATCAAAGAATGCTAATATTGCTCTCATATTTACAGGACAAGTTCCTTTCTGATCTTACTATAGCATTGTTGAGGATAATGTATTTTATGTTTATACCTTAAATTAATTTTGTAAGAATGGTTGGAATTCTGGTCATCACTGCATATTGTCTGAATACCAACTATTTCCTTATCTGTGTTTTTTTGTCTTTCATATGTGTGGAGGTTGTTTACAAAAATGTCAGTGAAAAGATATTTTTAAAGTATTGTTTTTAAATTACTAGTGTGAATTATTTTTATTGGGTTTTGGGCTGAGATTTGGTGAATCTAGATACTGATGATGAGACTGGATTTGTATATCAACTAAATCCAACTGGAGATTTATCACAACCCTAATGTCTACTAAACCGCTGTAGGAGAAATGTTAACCCACTTGCAAAGCAGGGCAAATCTTTAACCATTTCACTTCTGTTAGTTAAAAAAAGGTCTTTATTTATTTTATTTACCTCAGTTTTAATCAATAATGATATTATATTATCAGAGAGAATTTAAGTGCTCAGTGCTCCACCATATGGTCATTTTCTGAAAGTGCAGAGTTCAACTGATCAATTATCTTTATATCGAGATGCACTTGGTTGTTTCCCTTCCCCTCCCCCAAAATTATAGTGCCTGGAACCAGTAAAAGTTGAAAGGAGGGTATCTGAAATGATAATCTTTAAGGTGTGTGCAATGTTTTCACAGCTTTATAGATCAAAGCCCTTTACTGAAGTATGTTATTATCAGGCTTATAAATCAGGCTCAATTCATTTTATGAACATTAGTGCTGCCATCAATTACATGCATTTAGGGCTAATGGTTTTACAGGAATGTTAATAGTTCTACATTATTTCCTGAAAACCAGTACGGTAGGCAATTAAAAGGCTGTATGTAACCTGCAATATTGTTTGTTTCTGGTTTTTAAGGCCTTGTTGGGAGTGTGCGTTTCAGTAGATTTCAAACCAGTTAAAATCCACGGATTTGAAATTTACTCACAGAATAGAATCATTTGCAAACCATTCTCTCCTTCATTACACTAGGGCACAACCAGTGGTGCTGGAACAATTTTTATAGTGAGGGTACTGAAGGCAGAAACCATGTAGCTGGATTGCTATTACCACATCAAACCAGAGCACCCTTAGCTCGAGCACCTATGGGCACAAGCACAGTTTAATCAAATCATGTTTGCTAACCCTGGTGCCACTGAAAGCCCCCAGAACAGCTTAGATTAGCATGATTCCAGCAGTGATCCTATCACTGCTCAGACAATTACTTTCAGCTGAGTCTAGATGTGTGCATGCTTTGGGGTGGGCAGCGTCAGTGAATCATGGAAACATCATATCACATGGGGCTTATCATCATCCCCTTCAGCCTAGGGGGTCAGATACCACAGTGATGGGTGCAATACAACAAGCAGGAGAACAGAACATCTGGAACAAGTGCATGAAGGGGTTGCAGAAGGAGAATCCTCCTCTTCAGCATGAGGTGCTACTTCAAATACTACTTCAGCCCAGATCCTTGGGTCTCGCTCACTCTTCCCCTAACAAACTGCAGAGCATCTGCTAAGTGGCCTCACCTCCTTGCACCTCTGTGTCCAGCCCCCACATGGTGCAGCACAGCTCCACTGCCAAGGGGCCCTTGGCAGACGCAAAGCAAGGCGCTGGATTTTCTCCCTTGGCTCCACAATGCAAATTATTATGCTGGCTGCCCCTCATTTTACATTGAAATCAGCTTCCATCTCAAACTCTTGGACCACGTTTAAGCATTATAGTTTGGCTTCAAACACGCTGAATCATGAAACTGACTTGTTGGGAAATTACTTCAGTTCAAGAGTGGAGCCGCATGAATAACTGATTTTTCAATTCATGGGCAGTTCCAAAAAATCAAAAATGAAACTCAGTTTGGGTCAATCCAAATCTGAAAATTCTGAAAAATCTCAGGGAATCGGAAAAGTTGACCAAAATTTTGTTTTAGGTTGAACTAATTTTTTATGGGGGGTGGAGAAGAGGGACTTAGGAAATATTTGCAAAATGGATGGATGGAAGGAAGAGTTTCCATTATAACCTTAGCCCAGTAAGTAGGGTATTCCCTGGGGAGAAAGGAAGAACAGGTTTAATTCACCCTTCTGCTTGGTGTGGAGCAGGGATTTAAAGTTAAGTCTCCCACCTCCCAGGTGAGGGCCACAACTGCCAGGCGACAGAGTCATTCTCACACTCTTGCTCTGGCCCTGTGAATATTCAAATATTTTTGATACAAAATGGAACATGCTTCAACAGGAGAGCTTGAGAATACCCTACAGCCCAGTGGCTAGCATACTTTCCAGCAATATGTGAAATGAAACTGACATTCAAAGCTCTACTCTCCATCAGCAGCCAAAGGCAAGAATTAACTCTGGATCTCCTAGCTACTGGGCTAAAGGTTACAAGAAGGCACCTTCTCCTCTGGCCATTTCTGCGAATAAGACTGAAGTAAAAAAATAAATTGGCCGTACTTATTTGGCAAATTTATGTCAAATTTGCGAATAGTTTTGAGTCAACCAAAACTGCCTCCTCTACTGCTTTTGCTGAGTCCCTAGTCTGGGATCTTTGCTCTGTATTTCAAAGGTTATGCTCATAGGCACTGATTCCGTGGGTGCTCTGGGGCTAGAGCAGCCATGGAAAAAAATTGAGGGGTGCTCAGCACCCACCAGCAGCTCCCCGTGGCTCTGCCCCCGCTCCAGCTTACCTTCACCTCCACCTTCTCTGTGAGCCCGACGCCACTTTCTGCTTCTCCTCCCTCCCAGCACTTGCGTCGCAACACAGCTGATTTGCAGGGCAGGGAGGGAGCGGGGAGGAGGAGGAACACAGAGTGCTGGGGGAAGAGGCGGGGCCAGGACAGGGATTTGGGGAAGGGATCCAATAGGGGCAGGGAGGGGTGGAGTTAGGGCGGGGACTTTGGGGATGGGGTTGGAATGAGGGGTGGAACCAGGGATGGGGATGGGGTGGAGTCAGGTCGGGGCCAGGGGCGGGAAAAGGGGCGGGTGGGCACGCGCACCCACCGGCACTGAGAAAGTTGGCGCCTATGGTTATGTTGCACATTCAGGGTCAGATCTTCAGTTGGAAGTAGGTTCAGCACATTTGAAGTCAATGGAGCTTCATCAGTTTACACCAGCTGAGAATCTGCTCCAACAGTTTCAATTTTTGAGGCATCAGATAATCCTTATGTTCTATTAAGCAAAGTGAAAGTCAAATGACAAATTTTCAGAGATTCATTTCAGTGGATCCTCCATTAGTTCAGATGCTTATGATTACCGCTTAGGTCTGCAAAACTGGGATAGAAAACTTCCAAGAAAAATAGGAATTGCTCTTCATATTCCATCCCTCATATCCTCTCTCTAACTCTGCCAAACAACTTGTGTAAACTATTTAGCAAGTTTCTTTGGAAAAACAAGTTGCGTGAATGAACTCCAATAGGATATTTATAGAATATGAAGAAGCAGCAGTAAACTCCCTCGCTGCACAGAAATACCACCATGCTTTTATACGAAGAAACAGCATTTTATGGCTAAACCCTCCATCCCAACCCTTATCTCCAGAATGGTTAAACATTGTAATGACCTTGGCATCCCCCTTCAAACTGAATCTGTTTCCCTGAGTGATTATAAAGGCTATAAAGGAGCACCTGATCATAAAATCCACTTGGAATGTTTTTTTAAACCAGCACCAATTATCCATAAAGAAAATATCTCAAAAGAAATCTGCTTCTATAAGGCTTATTCTCTTAATGAAAAGTGAATAACAGTTAAAAACAAAAATCTTGTAGCCTGGAGAAAAGTCATGACAAATTGGACCAGCAGGCTGTGGGAGCCGGATAGTCATAGGTCCAGTATCTACAACATAAGATGGGAAGAGCGGTAAAGTTGTTCTTTTCCTGCCTCAGTGAGGACTGGGCTGTGATGGTTCAGAAGTCTGCAGCATAAGAGCATTTTAGTTGGAGGTACAGCAGCAAGAAAAGGCACAGAAAAAACACCATATGTAATAGGGCACCACAAAGACTTTCCCGTGAGCCACTTAAAGGCCAGAAGGTTAGACTAACCCAAAGCAGAGAGCTGCATCATACGAATTGGTGCAATGAAAAGCTGTAAAGTTGAGGGCGCGGGTTTCAATTTTAAATGGTAGCATCTAATTTTAGAAAACAGATAAGGTGACTCTGAAAAAATCTGTTTGAGCCTATGCTGTTAAATCACGCAGGATGTCTGCACTCCAGTTTTACAAGCCCTGTTCATAACTAATCCAAAACTAATTCGCAGTGCAAGGGCTGAGACTGTTTGGAGTGTGGTTCTGCTTTGTACAGTGACTCTGTGTAAATGGCACTGTGGGGCTCCGTGGCTGTTGTCTTCCCCTGGCACTCTCAGAAACCAGGTGCTCATCCCCCAGCATTGGCGCAGACCACTGTGCCTTGAAACGAGTGCCAGAGCTAAAACTGGATGAAAAACTGGGACCTTTTTTGTTAAAATATTTTGTTCCTTTTTTGGTTGAAAAATCTTGAACTTTGAAATTTTCTTCTTAGTCTGGAGCTCTCTGCTCACCCTGGCTCTATGGTAATATGACTCCAGCAGAGCTGCAATGCCCTGAATATCCTGGCGCATAACTACCCCTGGAGCCGCCAGGCCTCGATCTGTATTAATACCAGTATTTTGTCCCAGCAGTTTGGGCCCAGCTAGAAGCCCAGTCCATGCCCTCCTCCAGCTCCCTAGAACTGGAATCCCGCAGAGCCCACAAAAAGGGGCTCTGTAATGTTGGGCAGAAAAGGCAAACATGTCATGATGGAGGGGTCTCCTCCCATGCAAAGGCACATGCTCCCCTTCACGTATGTGGAAGAGAGCATAGGGCTGACTCTCCATGCCGTGATACGAAGTCTTTTAGCCCACCCATTTTGGAGCTGTATTACCTTATCTAATAATCGAGTTCATCATGTTTAAACATTTCTATACATGCTTTAAACATCTGAAAGCTTGTTAGAGTAATTGGGCCAAATGGGTCACTTCACTGGACCAGTAAGCTTTGTGTATCTTCATAAACAAAATGATTTGTGTAGTTCAGGAAATAGCTGAATGTACTGGTAAGATGCATATTTACAAGGAGGACAATATTTTGGCTGGAACTGAAGATCTCTTGTAAAACTTGTCCAGAGTCCCCATGCTACAGACTCTGAGCGCACTGCTTTTTTATTACACTCATTTAATTCTAATGGTTATAGAATGATATGCTTAAATGGGCACATCTGAAGTACTTAGAATAATCCTACATTGCAGCTGGTCATAAGTGTTAGGAGACACTAGCTTGCTCAAGGATTATTAATGGGCTATAAAACCTTTCACTGCTAGGTCACTGGTTCAAATCCAGCCTAAGTCAACAATGACTGAAAGCAGTTTAGTGGCCTTTGCAAAATAAGGTAATCATGGCAAAATAGGATTGAAGCATATCTGCAAGTGGTGGCATATAGGAAGCTTGCCCTGTTGTTCTGTCTATAAATGGAGACCTTTCATCCCTAAAGCTGTCAATATGTAGATTAGGTATTAATATGGCCACAATTACTGTACAAGTAATAACAGAGTGCCTCACAATTGTTTTAGTGCATTTGTCCTCACAATACCCCTCTGAGGTAGGGAAGTGCTATTATTCCCATTTTACAGATGGGAAACTGAGGCACAGAGATACTCACTGACTTGACCAAGGATACACAGGAAGTCTGTGGTGTAGAAGGGACTTGAGCTCAGCTCTCCCATGTTCCTAGAACCCTCATCACTGGCCCATCCTTCCTCTTTATATATATATATAAGCAACTTTCACAAGCACTGAATTTACATATTAAAAGTTAAAATAAATCAATGACTCTCAGATCAAGATTTTATTATTTTATACTATTTTATATAGTAAAAAGATTTTTAACAATCTTTTACAGTAACAATAATAATGGTGTGGCTCACTTTGCTTCTTCTGGTCTTTTTGGGTGAAAGTTGTCCTTCTTTCTTCCCTGCCTACCCCTCAGGCAACATAAGGCCCAGGTACCACTCTAATCCTATTTAAACCTTCACAATAGAGTTTAAGTGGGATTTAGTGGTGGAAGGACCTTGTGCTTGCTTTTTTTCCCATGGGGGTGATTTTCATCCCTAGTCCTTTAAAATGTATCATGGGTAAAATCCCTTGTGCATACAGGAATTTTACTTTTTTGTCTGTGAGTGCACGACTAAAAGTTATCAGATTGTTATTGTAGAGGTGCGGACTCACCCCTGCGGCACCTCCTGCTGGTCTCTTAGGGAATTAGCTCTTTTCCCAGCCAGGAATGCCAGCTGCAGGGCGGTGATCCGCCTGTCCTCTGGCCCCTGTATCGCTCCCTGGACCCTGGTGTCCTTTTACCTGGGGTGCTGCCCCCTGGCAGTAACCCCTCAGTCTTAGGGTCTCCCCTCCCTGGGGAACCCCCACCCTCTATCCCCACCTCACCTCAGTAATGGCTACTGCCTATTATTGTCTAGCCCCCACACCCTGGGGCAGACTGCAGCATCAGCCACTCATCATAGACAAAAGTTTGGACCTGCTGCCTTGGCCTACCCCTGGGCTGCCCTCTGCAACCCCCAGTACCTGTTAGCCCAATGCTAGGCCACAGCCTGGGGCTTTCCAGGCTGGAGCTCCCCAGCCTGTTCCCAGCCCTGCTCCACTCAGGTACTTTGTGTCCAGCTCCCTGCAGCCAGGCCCTTCTCCCTCTACAAACAGAGAGAGACTCCTGAGTGCCTGGCTCCCAGTCTCTTTATACAGGCCAGCTGTGGCCTGATTGGGGCGTGGCCCAGCTGCAGCCACTTCCCAATCAGCCCATCTTAGTAGCTCCCAGCCACAACCTTTCCCCAGGGCTGTTTTAAGCCCTTCAGAGCGGGAGCAGGGTAAGCACCCTGCTAGTTATCTTAACTAAAAAAGTGGTATATTTCCAGTTTCAGCATTCTTCTGTACTCTTATGTTATTTTGATATATAGTATCAGTTTTGATCTTTGTTCAAGACTTTCTGCAGAGATGTTGTGGAGAACTGGGAAGTAAGCTGTTATAAATTTTATCTACCCAGATTCAATTTAATATAAATATAATTATACAGAGATTTATTTACAAAAGCAGGTAAGAATTAGGCGGAAAGGGCCAGTTGGTATAAACTGACATAGATTGAAGTCAACGGAGTTATGCTGATTTACCTCCATTCAGCATTTGGTCCAAAATCTTCCTAGAATAGTACGATGAATTACTTCCTGACCTCATGGGGATGTTGTAAGGGTAAATCTACTAATGTCTGTGTTGTGCCTAAATATGAGAGTCATACCAACACCCAGATAGAAAACATTTCTTGGATTTGCTGCACACATGTAAGCTCTCTCTGGCAATGACTTATGGCTGTATCAGACTCACCCGGGTATGACTATACTCCAAACTGGAAGTGTAAAGTCCAACACAGGGAGACACATCTGCACTAGCTCTGATGAAACTAGTGCAGTAAAAGTAGAGTGTAGCCGTGGCAACCGGCAGGAGGAGTGGTCCCGAGGACGTATCCATCCAAGACACTAGGCATGTAGTTGGGGCAGCCCCTCCCACTGCTTGTACGGCTGCAGCAACACCCTATTTTAAGCATGCTCATGCTAGCTCAATCAGAGCTAGCACAGGTATGTCTCTTCACACTGGAATATACACATCCTGCTCAAGGTATAGACATATCTTCAGTCATTGCATACAACTTCCATTGGTATTTGCAGGGGTCCTGCTGAGGACATGTGGAATTTGTATGCAAACAACATTTCTTGAAATTTGCTCATCAGCGGTGAGCCTTTGCAGAAGAGACTGCTCAGCAATGGCCTTTGTTAGGCTGTGCTCTTCAGCAGAAAGCGGGTGAATGTTAAGATGTGCAAGACCAAAAAGGAGGAAAAAAGAAGGAAAAAAACAGAAGTTATAACTGGCACAAACAGCCATGCCACTTTGTTAAAATCATACAAAAAGGAGATAGATTAAATAGTAATAGGAGAGCAGCCATACTGGGTCAGATCATCGTCCATCTTGCCCAGTATCCTGTCTCTGACAGTGGCCCGTACCAGAGCATCCGGGGGAGTGTACAGAACAGGGTAATAATGGAGTGATCCACCCCTCTCTTCCTGCTTCCGGTAGGCAGAGGCTTGGGATCTCCCTGAGCATAGGGTTGAATCGCTGATAGCTAATAGCCATTCATGGACCTATCCTCCATGAACTTATCCAGTTATTTTTTGAACTGTTATAGTTTTGGCCTTCACAACATCCCCTGGCAGTGAGTCCACAGGTTAGGTGTGCGTTGTGTGAAAAAGTTCTTCCTCTTATTTGTATTAAATCTGCTGTCTTAATTTCATCGGGCAACCCGTGGTTTTTGTATCATGTGAAAGGGTAAATAACACTTCTCTATGCACCTTTTCCACACCATTCATGATTGTATAGACTTCTACCATATCCCTTCTGAGTTGTCTCTTTTCTAAGGTGAACAGCCCAAACCTATTTAGTCTCTCCTTGGCTCTAAACTGTTCCATACACTTGATCATCTTCGTTGCCCTTCTCTGAACCTTTTCCAGTTGCATGATATCCTTTCTGAGATGGCATGACCGGAACTGGACACAAGGTTTATAGGGCACAATGGGTTTATATAGTGGCATTATGATATTTTCTGTTTTATTTTCTATCCCTTTCCTAAGACTCTCACACGCTGTTAGCCTTTTTGACCGCTGCTGGTGAGATCCCTCTAACTCCTTGTAATTAGTTTTGGACTTAACTATCTTGAATAATTTTGTATCAGCTGCAGCTTCACTGTTCATCCCCTTTTCCAGATCATTTATGAATATGTTGACCAGCACAGGTCCCAGTACACATCCTTGGAGGGACCCCCTTCTTCATCTCTTTGCATTGTGAAAACTGACTCTTTATTCCTACCTTTGTTTCTTAGCTTTCAACCAGTTACTGATCCATTAGAAGACCTTTCTTCTTATCCCATAGCTACTTAGTTTCCATAAGAACATTTGGTTAGGGACCTTATCAAAGGCTTTCTGAAAATCCAAGTACTATGTTGATTGGATTGATGATGCATGATTTCCCAGTACAAAAGCCATGTTGACTCTTCAGCACATTGTGTTTGTCTATGTGGCTGTTTTTTACTATAGTTTCTACCAATCTGCGCCAGCTTGTCATTGTCAGGATCACACCTGGAGCCCTTTTTAAAAATTGGTACTATGGTACTTATATGACCCCCATTACCATAATATCTGAGCACATCACAATCTGTAATGTACTTGTCCTCCCAGATCCCCTTTGAGGAAGTGCGATTATCTCTCTTTTACAGAGAGGGAACAAGAGACTATGGGGAAAAATTCCAAAAGTGTCTAGATACAATTTTTAATAATGACTTAGGCACTTAGACCCATTTTTTTAAAGGCATTGGCATTGCTCTGTTCAGTACTGCAAGGCCTAAATGACTTAGGCAGCTAAGTTCCATTTTCATAAGTGATTTTAGGCACTTAGATTCAGATCCCAAAAGTACCTTTGAGGCTCTAGGCTTTAGAAGCCTGAGTCTTATTGACTTTCAATGACACTTAGGATATGTTTACACTACAGCAGCACATGGTGCTGCAGTTGCCTTGCTGTAGTGTGGACGCTTCCTACATCGATGGAAGGGGTTTGGCTGTCAATGTATTAATCCACTTCTTTGAGAGGTAGTAGCTACGTCAATGGCTGCATCTCTGGTGGGGGTTAAGTCAACCTAACTATTTTGCACAGGGTCTGAAATTTTTCACAGCCCTAAGTACTGTAGGTAGGTCAACTTACGTTTTAGGTGTGGCCAGGTCTAAGATTCATAAGTGCCTAACTCACTTTTTAAAATGGGACCTAGACTCCTACGTCATTTTGGGTGCTTTTGAAAATAACACCCTAACGTTACTAACATAAGGTTACAGAACAGAGAACTGAACACAGGTCTCCAAAGCTAGTTGCCCTAACGAGTAAGCCGTCCTCTTTCCTTTATGGAGGAAAGGTTCTCAAAATGATTCTGGTTTCCAATGTATACAGGTACCTTAAGTGCAGTTCTACCCAACAAGGTGTCTATGTAAAATGATCCCTTCTTAATCTTAGACATTTTCTTGTGTATAGCCATATGCGTCTGCATTCTTTACTGACTAAAATAACTTTTGGGGTGTTTTTTGTACTACATCCTCCTACTGCTAGGAATGAAGAGCCTATGACACAGTTACAGGAAAAAGAGGTGGATTTTATTCACTCTCTTCATTGTAACCCAAATTGTTAATTAAATTCCAATTGCAGGCTCTTTATGATTGATATTGTGCGAGTCAATAAGAAACTAGCTTGATTTTCAGGTCCCAGATTTAGTTTGTAGAGCTGTCTGGGAAGAAAACCATTTTACTTGTAAACTAAATGTATTTGGACTAGAAATTTTTGAGACAAAATAAATGTGAAACCTCATTATGCCATTTTTACAAAGTCATCTTTTCAGGAAACTGCAAGTTAATTGGGAAATCAACCAAGTTATTCCTATACCTGCATTAGGAATCCAATATAAATGACCATCTCTGATCTCCTATTCCCACTGTAATACTGTGGCCAAGAATGTATCTCAGGTATCTGTTGATTTTAGGGGGACCTGGCCATGTAACAGGTCTCTTATGCCCACAACAATACATCATGTTTGTAAAGATTTTTTAAAGAAAGCTTTTGCATATTCTTCTATGCTAAAATCCATCCTATTCATGGAGGGACAAACCCCAGGTCCTGATTACATGATAGTAAGGGATACATGAGAAAATCAGTCACAGTACAAAAGCCACTTCTCATGTAATATGGCTGTGCAGACCTACCCAGAGCTAGAGATTATGCCTGTTTGTAGATGTGCGGACTCACCCCTGCAGCACCTCCTGCTGGTGACTTCTGGGAATTAGCTCAATTCAGCTCCAGAGCGCCCTCCGCAGGGCGGTGATCCACCTGTCCTCTGGCCCCCATGTCCCTCCCTGGACCCCAGTGCCCTGTTACCTGGGGTGCTTCCCCCTGGTAGTAACACCTCAGTCTTAGGGTCTCCCCTCCCTAGGGAACCCCCACCCACTATCCCCACCTTGCCTCAGTATATGGCTACTGCCAGTCATCGTCTAGCCCCCTGCACCCTGGGGCAGACTGCAGTATCAACCTACTCATCCATCATTGGAAGGTTGGGTTTGGACCTGCTGCCTTGGCCTACCCCTGGGCTGCCCTCTGCAACCCCCAGTACCTGTTAGCCCAATGCTAGGCCACAGCCTGGGGCTTTCCAGGCTGGAGCGCCCTGCTCCCCTCAGGTACTTTGTCTCTAGCTCCCTACAGGCAGAGGAAGACTCCTCAGCTCCTGGCTTCTCTGCCTTTATAGGGCCAACTGAGTCTGTTTGGGGAATGGCCCCAGCTGCAGCCACTTCCCCCAATCATCCCAGCCTAAAAGCTGCTTTCTCCAGCTAGGGCTGTTTTTAACCCTTTAGGGCAGGAGCAGGGGTCCACCCTGCTACACTGCTGCACAGTAAAAAGGCATGGTGCTGGGAAATCATGCAGATGAACTATCAGTCCCCACAAACAATTAGTCCTTCATCTAACTGCCCCTCTCTCTTTCCCTCATGAAGGTCTTGGTGGAGAAAGTGCTATGCCTGGGCCTAGCATAACATTTGTAATGCTGCCATGGGAAGAAAATGTGTCTGGAGTGGATCTCTGAAACTGTGTTTGTTTGCACACTCTAGAAGAGAGAGAAACTGCGAGGAAGTTGCCTAGGCTGGAATCATTCCCGTTGCTCTTCCTCCTGCTCAGTTCCCATAGGGTGCTGGAGGGCAGATGGATCTGTTGTCTTTTCTTGCTTATATCTGAGTTGTGGAGCTCTCTTTGTCAAACTCTCTTCTTTCAAGTATGCTTAAAACGGTAACAAAACCACTTGGAACTAACTAAATATAGATGCAACTTACAATACAAATTACATGATCTGTTTTGTTGTACCCTTTCCACTGCTCTCCCCATTATTTTTTCACCTCACAACGTGCATTATATTTTATTTCCTCTAGTCTGTAAGATCTGCAGGACAAGAACCTGCAGCCTTACATTTTTTCAGACCTTGAGAAATAAAATTCTGACTTGTTAAGCAGCACATTTTCCTCAGAATCTTATTGCATGATAGAAGATCTGAATCAGAAGACAGAAAATGCAATCGACTGTTGTAATTGACGAATAAGAGGATAAACTCCTGGCATTTTATTCCTCCATGTACCTTAAAATAAAGTACATTCAGTCAGAAATTCCTGATCATATTTCTGCAGCCCAGTCAAATAAAAAACTCCAGGCAAAGTTGGAACATCTGATAATGAAGTCTGTCTGGGAGGACCATACCTAGGGCCCCATGCCAGAAGCCATTATGTGTGTCATCCGGAAATTGGGGATAGATGTATAAGAACACTGAGCCTATCTCATTTCCTAATAATGTACATATTTGTCAAAGTCATTGCTATGATGAGGTCTAAATCTGCCCCACCCAAACTTCTGGGTGTGTTTTTGGAAACGGAAAGTTGAATGTAAAAAAGATATTGCTTTGGAGCGCAACCCTGTCAATGTTAACCAAAAAGGGTCATATTATATAAATTGTTTCTGTTACTGCATGAATAATTTTGTGTCAACAGCCAATTACAAAATACTGTAGCTGATTGCGTCTGCAAATCAGGCAGTTCAACATATACACGCTATAATTTTCACCGAGAATTAATTGCATCTCCAGTTTTGTGCATTCAGTTAACTGCAGATGCAAAAAGAGTATCTTTTTTACATTCTACTTTCTTTTTCCAAAAACACACCCAGAAGTTTGGGTGGGGCAGATTTAGACTTCATTTCCTAATAATGTACATACTTGTCAAATTCAGCTGCTTCCAAGAGTGATGAAAAAATAGTTATGACCACTAGAAGTCAAATTCCTACTGTACTCATAAACATTCAGACACTGTTGTGCAATGTATGTGCACTTCCTCAAGTTTGGTATTTTTGCAGTCTAGCAGATTCAGTGGGGAGGCCAATGACTGAGAGAACAAAGGGTATGTGTATATGGCAATCAGAATACCACATGTAGGCATACCCAAGCTAGCTTTGAGCAAGTTAACTTCCTAAAAATAGCAGGGTAGCTGCGGCAGAACAGGTGGAAGCATGGGCTAGCCACCCAAGCACATATGTAGAGGCTCAGGTATAGGGTGAACATATTTCCCTATGTTCTGAATATGGGACACCTGGTAGAATTACTTGTATTCAAGTGAGTTCAAAGGCAATCAATCAGAACTATGCAGTACAAATGTTCAAAATAACATTAAGTTAACTGAGCTCTTGTTAAAAAGAAATACTGCGTAGTTGGATTATTTTTATTTATCTTCTTATCTTTAAGGCTTTAGGGTTCACACTAGGAGGGATGACACACACACACCCCTTCCCCCTCCCCATACACACGGGAGATGTGACATATACACACTCCCGTACACCTCTCTCACACGGGGTGGTAACTGACCCTCCCAGCTCAGCACTCTCTGCCCTTCGTGCCTGGCTGGGCCCTCGGGATGGACCCGCCTCTTCTGGTACCTGGCTGGGCATTTTCCTGAGGCAATTCGGAGCAGGGGGGAGGCACACAGGGTCAAATCCCTCCCCCCAGATTTCTGCCAGGATTCACACCAGAATGTGGCCAGCAACAACCTTTTGGCACTGTGCGAGAGGGAAAGGACGGGAGCTGCTTCCAGCCACAGGAGAGGAGGAGGGGGGAAAGGGATGACCTGGCCCATGTCTTTGCTGAGCTCATCTCTGTTCTGCTGCTCCCTCCCCCCCGCTGCCCCTCCGCTGGAAGCAGCTTGTCCCTTCCTGCCAGCACAGTGTCAAAAGGCAGTTAACATGGCCAGGCTGCTGCTGGTCACTCACATAACCCAGCTGCAGTGCCTCAGGCTACAGCACAGGCAGGAAGGGGTTAAGCCCTAAGGACACATTGTGCACCAGGGCCCAGGGCACCTTGCTGCAGGGGCTTCAGTGACCATGGAGTCTGGCCAGAGAGGGGCTCAGCAGGAGAGGGTGCCTAGGGGACGGAGAAGCTCTGCGCCGTTTGGGGACAGGACCAAGTGTGGAAGGGGACAGACGAAGGAGGTTCTAAGCAGTGTTTCCTCTAATTTTTTATGTGCATGTGTGGAATGAATTTTGTTATGCACCAATATGGAGGTGATGTGTTGCGAGGATGGGGCTAATGTTATGTGCCTGAAAAAACAACCAGAGGCCAGAATAGATCAGTTATGTACGTCAACAATAAATGGGCGTGAAACTGGTAATGTTGTATCTTACTAACAAGTGTTGCTTATTTCTCGTGATTAGCTAGATCAAGAAATAACCCAGTACTGGGCCACATCCATGGTGTAAAACAGGTATGTAAGTTTATGGCCTTAAATCATTAATTTAATATTACCTAAATAACAGTCATGTTTTAACGTAAATGCTATGTACTAATTAAGCTTGTTATATCCGCAGTGAGATCAAGCAGTAATATTACTAGTGATATGCTAGGGGTTCAGAGTGTGGGAGGGGGCTCAGATCTGGGGCAGAGGATGGGGATGTAGGGCTCTGCTAGGAGTGCAGGCTCTGGAGTGGGGCTGGGGATGTGGGGTTTGGGATGCAGGCTGCCCCAGGGAGAGAGGACTCCTCCCAGCCCTCTCTCGTGGCAGCTCCAGTGGGGCCGGGCACCTCACCACAGCTGCGGCAGCTCTGGCGAAGTCGGGCCGGGGAGGGGTGCCTCTTCACAGCCGCGGCAGCTCGGGTGGGTCGGGGCTGGGCCGGGCCGCAGGAGGCGTGCCTCTCCCTACCTGCGTGGCCCTTGATAGCCTGCTGCACAGCCGGGCAACTTGCCAGCAACTCAGGTGCTAAGTCCCTGCCGGGAGGGGGCCTCCTGTGGAGCCTGTTGATTCGGGGCAGGAAGAGGCTGGAAATCGCTTTCATTTTCTTTTATTACCCTTTTTGACTATTTTGCTGCCAGCTCTAGCATCCTATAACAAATAAAACCTGAACTTAGCATAACATATCTGTCAAGACAATAAATATGCCTGTTGGGTCCTTGTAGTGAAAATGAGCATGTGAGAAAGGGTGGGGGAGAGCAAGCGATAGAGTGAGCAGAGGCAGGGCCTCAGGGAAGGGGCGGGACAGTGGGCGGGGCAAGGGTCTTCAGCTTTCCGGCATTAGAAAGTTGGCAACCTTAAGTAGGGGCTGTGCTGATGGAGGGAGTGGCCTGACCCTGCGCACTGCAGCTTCACCCTGCACCAGCCTTTCTCACTCACCCCCATCACTGGCCACTTGGCCCTCCCACTCACCCCGGGCGGGCGGGCGGCTGGCGCGCAGGGATCCAACCAGCAGCAGGACCCACCAGTACTGAGGGGGGGGAGGAGGCAGAAAATATAGGACGATTGCCCATTTTAAAGAAAAAAGTTGGGACCCCTGCAGGAGGCCTTAAATACGGGACTGTCCTGTTAAAAACAGAATGTCCGGTCACCTTACCCGGGTGGGATTGTAATTGTGCAGGTAGCCCATGCTGCAGTCTGTGCTGCAGCAGCCACACTTTTATTTTTAGCAAGCTAGCTCAATCAGCGCTAGCTGAGGTATGCCTACACATGCTGCAGTTGTGCCTCCTGTCTGCTGTGTATACATATCAAAAGAAACTAGCAGGCCTTTGGTATCAGCCTCAGATTTTTGTGGGGTAGGAAGGCCTCCTGGGACTACCTGAGAAATCTCAGGACTCTTTGCAATGCCACAGCCTTGGGCCACAGTATCCATAACAATGATATTAAATAACATAGCAGGAAATTAGAGAGATGAGGCCTTCACAGGCAAGTCACAAAGTAAGCAGTTATGGAAGCCCAGAGCCAGTAAATTCACTTAAAAAGCAGGTGACAATATTTTCCTGATTTTGTTTTTTATATTAATGTTCATATTTGTTTCCCAAGTGTCAAAGAAACCCAGCCATGGTGCAAAGTGATCAACTGATTCAGTAAATATGGATAGAAAAGAAGAGACAACTGGATCAGTTTTCACTCTCATATTAAACCAACTTCCTACGCCTTTGCCAAAGAGCCTCCATTCATAACATATTTATTGTCAGATATAGGGCCTGAAAAAGAACACCACACTGTACTGTGCAACTGTATTTATGGCTGCCATGACAGACAGATTGCCAATAGGTGTGCCAATAGGCCCGTTATCTGCATGCCGAGATAACGAGATGGCCTCTAATAGGGAGATGACAGGACAGTGTCAAAACTGGTGTTCCCAACCCTCAACTTCAGTGCCCACAGCTTCAACAGCAACCAGCTGGAAGGCCAGGATTCCACTCTCAATGGCAATAGACAATAGGGGTACCAGAAAACACCATGGTAGCCCCCTCCCCATCCTGACAGATCTCATCCTTTGCATCCTGGCTTGTCTGTAGCACACACCTGACTATATTATTATAATTAGATTTGTGCTGTTCTGCTGGGTGATGACAACTCAGGTAGATAAATACAAGATCTGCTATATCTCAGACCTTCAAACGCCCATGTGTTGAGTGGAACAAACTAGTTCAGCATCTCCAAACTGTGGAATACAGATAATGTTAAGTTTGGAACTGAATTAAATCCTACTGTGACTAGTACAAACACTTCCAGAACTTGGTCTGGTGAAGTTAATTAATAACCGAACAGTTGGTGCTTTGCAATGGATTTCACGATTACCTGAAGGAGGGTTAATTACACTGGTCTACAATTTTTGAGAAGTCGTCTGCTTCAGAGATAAAATGTTCTATTTATTATGTATTTTGATGTGCTGAATTCAAATATGACAATTAAAACAACTGATTGGCTACTGTTTCTAAGATATTTAAGTTTTTACATTTTATGTCTATGTATATTGTGTAGATAGTAGAGTTTTAATCATAAATTGTAAACCTAGGTCTTTTCATGTGTTTATGGTTGCTTTACATGATAATATTTCACCTGTCCTGTTTATGTAACACTTTAAAAATCAGCAAAAGGGTTATATAAATACAATTTATTATGAAACAAAAGGCAAAAAACTATTATGTACATAGTTTAGTCCTATTCAGTGTCTACTCTGCGCTTCTTGGCTTGTCTCTTGTATTCATTAAATGGAGCATCTCTTGTCACTGTCCAGCAATAGTCTGCAAGCATTGATGGGCTCCATTTGCCCTGATAGCGTTTCTCCATTGTTGCAATATCCTGGTGAAATCGCTCATTGCAGCTCGCTCACTGCTCCGCAGTTCGGTGGAAAAAAAATCTAGATGAGAGTGCAAAAAATGTATCTTTAGTGACATGTTGCAACCAAGGCTTTTGTATGCCTTGAGGAGGTTTTCCACCAACAACCTGTAGTTGTCTGCCTTGTTGTTTCCGAGAAAATTTATTGCCACTAACTGGAAGGCTTTCAATGCCGTCTTTTCCTTGCCATGCAGTGCATGTTCAAATGCATCATCTCGAAGAAGTTCACGAATCTGAGGACCAACAAAGACACCTTCCTTTATCTTAGCTTCACTTAACCTTGGAAATTTTCCACAGAGGTACTTGAAAGCTGCTTGTGTTTAATCAATGGCCTTGACAAAGTTCTTCATCAGACCCAGCTTGATGTGTAAGGGTGGTAACAAAATCTTCCTTGATTCAACAAGTGGTGGATGCTGAACACTTTTCCTCCCAGGCTCCAATGACTGTCGGAGTGGCCAATCTTTCTTGATGTAGTGGGAATCTCTTGCACGACTATCCCATTCACAGAGAAAACAGCAGTACTTTGTGTATTCAGGCTGCAGACCAAGCAAGAGAGCAACAACCTTCAAATCGCCACAAAGCTGCCACTGATGTTGGTCATAGTTTATGCACCTCAAAAGTTGTTTCATGTTGTCATAGGTTTCCTTTATATGGACTGCATGACCAACTGGAATTGATGGCAAAACATTGCCATTCTGCAGTAAAACAGCTTTAAGACTTGTCTTCAATGAATCAATGAACAGTCTCCACTCATCTGGATCGTGAACGATGTTGAGGGCTGCCATCACACCATCGATGTTGTTGCAGGCTACAAGATCACCTTCCATGATCCTTTTGATGGTCACGGAACATGGAAACCCTAACATCACCTGCCAGGAGATTCCACTGCTGTAGTCTGGAGCCCAACAGCTCTGCTTTACTCTTGGGTAGTTCCAAATCCCTGACAAGGTCATTCAGTTCACCTTGTGTCATGAGGTGTGGTTCAGAGGAGGAGGATGGGAGAAAATGTGGGTCCTGTGACATTGATGGTTCAGGACCAGAAGTTTCATCCTCTTCCTCGTCTGACTCAAGTGAGAATGATTCTGGTGCATCAGGAACCAGCAGTCCTTCTCCGTGGGGTACTGGGCGTATAGCTGATGGAATGTTTGGATAATGCACAGTCCACTTTGTCTTCTTTGACACATCTTTCCCAACTGGAGGCACCATGCAGAAGTAACAATTGCTGGTATGATCTGTTGGCTCTCTCCAAATCATTGGCACAGCAAAAGGCATAGATTTCCTTTTTCCTGTTCAACCACTGGCGAAGATTTGTTGCACAAGTGTTGCAGCATATGTGTGGGGCCTACCTCTTGTCCTGATCTCCAATTTTGCAGCCAAAATAAAGGTGATAGGCTTTCTTAACCATAGTGGTTATACTGCGCTTTTGTGATGCAAAAGTCACTTCACCACAAACGTAGCAGAAGTTATCTGCACTGTTCACACAAGTACGAGGCATCTCTGCTCACTTTGGCTAAACAGAAACGTGTCCCTTTGCAAAATCAAACACTGACAAATAAGAGAGCACGACACTGTATGATTTCTAGAGCTGATATAGGGCAATTTGTTCAGCAGAGTGATGTAAGCTTCGTTATGATTGCATCATCCATGACTTCTAGGAATAACATGATGCAATTCATATCATGTATGACGCAATACCAGCTTCAGATTGCATCATTCATTGTTTTGCCTAAAAAGCAAGTAGTGTCCAAACCCAGTCATAGATTTATTCATAGATCCAGTCAAAGATGTATTTTAGTCATTTCTGGTTTAAACTGAGATCCCTTCCCTTTATAACTCACTTATCCTCCGCTATTCCCAAGTCAAGGGTCGTATATACTGACCCAATAGCATATCTTGAAAACTACAGCCAATCAACAATTTTAAGCATCATTTTCATTCTCAGTGACCCAGAATTAGTAAAGTTAGGCTACATTTATTTCAGAAGCATTTCTGCAGCATGCTGGCATAAATCATTTGGCTTCTCTTGGATCCCTCACCAAGTTATTTTAATGATGCTGGTTTTCTGCCTTCTGTGTGAGTTTTCTATCCCAGCACCCGATTTAATTCATTCTGGGAATTATTCAGAACAACAGTCTCCAACTTAACCAGCACTGTTGTAATAAAGGGACTTGTATATTCCATGATTTCAATATATAACTGATCTACTGCTTTAGATTACCTTCACTTCGACCTTAATTTTTTTTTAAATGTGTTTCAAATGCACTATGTCAGACTAGATTCATTTATTTTGAAAGCTGTACTTATTTATTAATATAGAGGGTCTGAGAAAAACACATTGAAAGTTTGTGTGTTATTTTGGCTTATATTGGCCATATGCTCAGCAGGTTTGAACTGGCGTAGCTCTATACTAGTTGAGGATCTGACCCTTAATAGTACTTGAATGTTGTACAGGGACTGAGCAGCTACGTGGTTCTATACTGCACTGACATATCTTTTGTGCCCCCATTAGAATCTGAAGAATCCAATTTTTGGGGTGAGGAGGGAGTTTCTAATGATTGTGACTGTAAAGACGGCCTTCAAAATAAGAAGTGATGCAGAGCTGTCTTCCCAAGTCTGAAGATGGAAACAGTAGAATTGGTTCTTATCTCACATTTATTTTACACTAAAAACTGGATTATTTTTTTTTCATTGTATTGAATTATTCCTGTTTTACACATGTGAGAAATAGGAATCAAGCCTAGCAGCTTTAAAGTGTGTGTGAACAACTTCATCTTAAAGAAATGTTGATTCTGGAGCCTAGTGAAGACAATTTAAAAGCCCCAAAGTGTTGATCAATTCATTGCTCTACGTGTTAGCAGAAAGTTTACTGTTAGTTATTATTTGCATGGAGGTAGCACCTGAAGACTTCACTCTATATTGAGGCCCCATACTGCTATGTGATATACAACCTCACAGGAAGATGTAGTCCCTTGTCATAAAGGAAACATGCAGCTCCTCTAGGATTCAGGGCAGAGAATGATTATAGTACCACCACAGTAAAGAAGCATAAATCCCTCCCCCCAGCACTTCTGCATGGGCTACCCCTATTGTGGGTCAGCAGGGAGTGGGCAGAAAGGGGTGAGGAGTGGGTGAAGCCTTGGCTGAGCCTGCCCAGTGCAGCAGCTAGTGCAGCAGAGCTGCTGTGGAAGGGGAAGTGAACAGTACCAGGCTGGTGCAATTGTGAAGCAGAGACCAATTAATTGTGACTCTGCTTCACAATTCGATCCTTGCTGTGCTCCTGGGGCAGTGCAGCTATGCACTGCCCCTTACTCAGGGTGCATTGCTAGGTGCTAATCCAGCCCCCAGGGAGATAACCAGTTGTAGATCTTCCAAAGAGCCTGAATGTAATGACCCCTGGTGACAACTGTCAGTTATAGCTTTGGAATAGAAAAAGGTTTCTACTCTGCATAAAGCCTTGATTGGTAAACACCCAACGTCAGTGAGAATCCCAAAGCCAAATGGAGAATGCATTTGGACGTAAACGATGAATGGGCAGACATCTATGACCAGATCAGAACTCCATGACTAAACTCAACACCTAGACTGGTTACGGGTAGCAAATTTTATTCACAGAGAATAATGCTTGAATTAAATAAGAATATTTATGACAAATGTTTAAAATGTAAGACAGATGCCTGTGAATTTTGGGACTCCCAGAACGTTTGGGAATAATACACTGGGGTCACAGAAAATTCCTGAAGATCCAAAATATTCCCCAGCTGCTGATCCCCTCAGAGATGTCTTACAATTGGGCCTGGAGAAACATAAAATCAGTACATAAGTGTTTCCTTATACGTAGGCTGAGATTGTAGACTGTACCATTGATAAAGGAAATGTTTGCCTTTGTAGGAGAATGCAGCCAAGGAATTGTTGATTATCTGTCTCTGAACTTACATACTCAAGGGATCCTTTGATTCCTTTAAAAGCATGGGGCTGACCTAAGTTATCTGGAGCTGATTCAGTGGTGCTGGAACCAGGGATGCAGCAGCACCTCCTGGTTTGAAATACAACCAAATACTTGGTTTCCATTTTCAGCAAGCCCACTATAAAAACTGTTTCAACGCCCTGCTGAACTGATCTTTTTCACTCATGCAACCTGCAGGTGACTGCTTGGAGTTCAGTTGCCTTACTGTTCCCCTGTTTGGCATATATTTTCCTCTTTCTACTGATGCCACTTGCCTCTCCATTCTGTATTATTTAGCTCACCTTCCTCAAAACCACCCCACGCTGGCACTTGCAGCTCTCGTCATGTTGTTTTAAGACAATTAATAAAATCAACACAAAATACGAAGGATTAAACGTTAGCTCTTATCTGGCATTATCTTAAACCCACAGATGACTAGCCTATGATAGACAAAAATGTGGCTAGATCCCCCAAGATATAAATAATGGGCCTGAGCCAATGCCCATGCAAGTCTGTGGGAAAACTCTCAAATTACATCTGTGGGCTTCACACAGGCTCATTACCCCTATTTTACAAATGAGGATACTGAAAGACAGAGAAGTTAAGAGAATTTTTGCTGAGGACACACACAAAGGCAAGACCAGAGGTGGGATTAGAACCCATATTTCCTAACCTCCAGCCTCTACTTCTAACCACTCGGCAATAATATAATACAGTCACAACGCTAAGCCCTGTAGAGCTCTTTCAGCTATGGATTTGATACAACTCCAACTTTTCCGTAACCAAGCCGGGCTACCATCTGGTGTGGCCTTCACTCACAATGCAACATGTACCATTGGTTGCCTAAGTGACCTGGGAAAATCTTACTTCAATTTATAAAGCTATGTGATCTAATACAGACAGATCTGGGAATTCTAGAATAAGGCTGGGATGTTTGGTGTCTCACTTTCCTACCAACAGTCAGAACAATTTCTCCACTCATAATGATTTCAAAGTTGGTCAGATATCTGGGAACAAAAAAGGTGTGTATTTACTTAGTGTGTTTCCTTCAGTTGGATGAATGGATGCCAGATTTCCAGAAAAGAGCCCTGAATTTCATTTTCAAAAGCAAAATATTAGGAAGTTTGGTTTTCCACAGAGGCCACTGACAGCTTTCTCAGCAATCCATTTTAACAGGACACACTTTCTGGCAATAAAAAGAAGATTGTAACTAATATAATTAAGTCTGCAAAACAACCCCTAAGCTGAAATGTGTCTCCCAACAGAACAAGCATAAGATTGTTCATTACAGTGCTCTCCAGGAATAACAAAAACAATTCCCAAAAATGCATTATAAATGGACATTCCCAGAATTAATGATAAAACAAACCAGATGTTCTCTTCCATTTGGCTCATAAATGGAAAGCCAATATGCCAAACCAAAAAACCATCTTTGGAAAGCTACAAGCTGTTTATGAAGGAGCTTATACTGTGTTTCCTTTTACTATAACAGAAAGAATTACTTATCAATATTCTTAAGACAATCTATTGATAAATGAAGGCTCCTTTCCAAGGGGAAAGTAAAGGTGAATTTTATATTTTACATAAAAATGACTTTGAATGTAAAGTCATTTGGAATTAAACAGATACATTTTTGTCCAACCTAAAAATATTGTATACTCAGGACTGGCTGTAGGCACCAGCGCTCCAAGCATGTGCTTGGGGCGGCACTTTCCAAGGGGCGGCACTCAGGCTCTTTCTTTTTTTTTTGCTTGGGGCGCAAAAAGCCGGGAGCCGGCCCTGAGCGGAGGTGAGCTGCGGCGGTGGGGGGCACAGAGAGGGCTGCAGGAAGTAACCCTCGGGGGGGCGCAGAGGACCCACTCCCCCCCAGCTCACCTCCGCTCCACTGCCACCTGCTCCCCCGAGTGCGCTGCTGCTCCACTTCTCCCCCCTACCTCCCAGGCTTGCCACGTGAATCAGCTGTTTTGCGGCAAGCCTGGGAGGGAAGGGGGAGAAGTGGAGTGGCGGCGGTGGCGCGTTCAGGGGAGCAGGGGGAGTGGAGGTGAGCTGTGGCGGTGGGGGGTGTGGGGAGGGCCACAGGGAGTAACCCGGGGGGGGGTAGAGGAACTGCTCCCCCCCAGCTCACCCAGGCAAGCCTGGGAGAGAGGGGTAGGAGGGGAAATGTGGCACACCTGGAGGAGGAGGCGGGGCCGGGGATTTGGGGAAGGGGTTGGAATGGGGTGGGGAAGGGGCAAAGTTGGGGTGGGGCCGGGGGGGCACAGAAAATTTTTTTTGCTTGGGGTAGCAAAAAACTTGGAGCTGGCCCTGTGTGTACTCATCTCAAAATTATCCCAGATGCAGTCAAAACTCCCCAAAATATCAAAATAGTACAAAATGTGGGCTTGAGCTTAGCTACCTTTACTCACATGAATAAATCCCATATGCCAAAAGCCAATAGAACACTTCAATCTCCCTGGGCGCTGAATAACAGATTTAAAAGTAGCCATGGAGGGGAGGGCTAGTTCAGTGGTTTGAGTATTAGCCTGCTTAAACCCAAGGTTATGAGCTCAATCTTTGAGGGGGCCATTTGGGGATTGGTCCTGCTTTGAGCAGGGGGTTGGACTAGATGACCTCCTGAGGTCCCTTCTAACCCTAATAATCTATGATACTTCAAAGAGGAAACCATTAAGCTACAATTCATTTGCAAACTTAACACCATGAGTTTGGGCTTGAATAGGGACTCAGAGTGGCTGGCTCACTACAAAAGCAATTTCCCCTCTCTGGGTATTGACACCTCTCATCAATTATTGGGAGTGGACTACATCCACCCTGACTAAATTGGCCTTCAACATTGGTTCTCTGCTTGTAAGGTAACTCCCTTCTCTTCATGTGCCAATATATATTTATGCCTGTATCTGTAATTTTCACTACATGCATCTGAAGAAGTGGGTTTTTTACCGACAAAAGCTTATGCCCAAATAAATCTGTTAGTCTTTAAAGTGCCACTGGACTCCTCATTGTTCTTGTAGACACAGCTACCCCTCTGATACTTCTTACCCACATGAGTAAGAAGTAATCCAGTATTTATTTTCTACTGAATCGGGTAAGGTTCTATTCCCATGAGTAATGGTTATAAGATGGACCCTACGTCTATTAATGCTGTAGAAAACAGACATTACCATGTATGAGGGTATATAAATATCATAATATAATGATAGCTAACGTGGTGGCTAGATCTCAGCTGATGGAAATCTGTGTAGTTCCACCTAAAATCAGTGGAATTAAGCTTATTTACACAAGCTGAGGATTTGAACCAATGTGTTTCCTAAGAAAAATAATTTCCTTACAGCAAGTAAGTGGGGTACGGGCAGATGAGTTGGGAAGAGAACAGCAGTCAATCACGTATGCTGATAGCAGACTAGAAACATTTAAAAAAATGTACCAGCTGTAGGTAATGTTGTTAGAACAGGAAGATTTCCCATCAAGGCGACAGGTTCCTCTTGCTACATAAATGCCAAAGTTGAGATGCCTATTTTCAAGTCAGGTCATTTCTATTTTTAATTATTGAACTATATTTGTTTTTAATGATCATTAATAATAATTTGAATTAATTTCTATTATACCAACTCATGTAGCAAAGGCAAAAACTAGCATTCATGCTGGAGGATCTTGTAATAACAAACCCTACCATAATGCAGTGTATAGAGGGGAATAGAGTTCAAGCTGATGAGGAAATTGTAAAGCTAATTTCCTAACTCTATGCAACTAAATTTGACAGTGTTTTCACATCATAATTCTGTATATAATCAATCAAAGCATTAGGTTCAGCTGCAGGTACCTCCAGACCTTGTCCACAGCATAAGAAGTCTTCTAGACCTTTCACTGATGCTGAGCTCTCACATAGCAGCATCAGTGAGTAACACATTCTCCCACCATCTCCATTTGGTTAGGAGACTGTGTTTCATCCTTGCTGCTGATGACCCGTCGTGGCAATACCATTTGGATTACAGAAACACAATTTACTTGGTCCTAAAATCATCAGTCCTGAGAAAGCTGAAATGGATGCAGAATGTAGTGGCCTACCTCTTCAGCTGCCAGGGTTACCACAAGAACACCACCCTGTACACCCTCCGGAATACCAAACAAAGCTTAAGGTCTCTGTCCTCATTCTCAAGATGCTAAGTGGTCTGGAGCTAGGATACCTGAAGGATAGCCTCACTCTCAGATCTTGACTGCCCTTGACTACTCTGCCCTCAGCCACAACAGATTTGTCCAATGAAAGAGTAATGTTCATTTGTGCAGGAGACAGGGCCTTCTTGCATCCTAAAAGACCCTAAAGTGTCTAGAGCCTACAGCAGTGGTGAGCAGCCTGCGGCCCATGAGGGCAATCCGCTGGCAGGCCGCCAGACAACTTCCCACAGCTCCCATTGACCAGGAATGGCGAACAACGGCCACTGGGAGCTGCAGGTGGCTGTGCAAATGTAAACAAACTGTCTGATGGCCTGCCAGCAGATTGCCCTGATGGGCCACGTGCAGCCCACAGGCCGCAGGTTGCTCACCACTGGCCTAGAGCCCCAAGACTCTGACATTAATTTCTGCATGAGCAACTCACAACTTTCCTGACCAAATGCAAAGTGAACCTGTCAGCTTAACTTCAGTACTCAGAAAGATAATGGAGCAAATAATTAAGCAATCAATTTGCAAACACCTAGAAGATAAAAAAAGGTGGTAAGTAACATTAAGCATGCATTTGTCAAGAACAAATTGTGTCAAACCAACCTGATTGCTTTCTTTGACAGGGTAATAAGCCTTGTAGATAGGCGGGAAGCAGTAGATGTGGTGTAGCTTGACTTTAGTAAGGCTTTTGATACTGTCTCATGTGACCTTCTCATAAACAAACTAGGGAAATACAACCAAGATGGAGCTAGTAGGTGCATAACTGGTTGTAAATCCCTTCCCAGAGATTAGTTATCAGTCGTTCACAGTCAAGCTGGAAGGGCATATCAAGTGGGGATCTGCAGGGATCAGTTCTGGGTCCGGTTCTGTTCAATAACTTCATCAATGATTTAGATAATGGCATAGAGAGTACACTTATAAAGTTTGTGGATGATACCAAGCAGGGAGGGGACTGCCTTGGAGGATAGGATTAAAATTCAAAATGATCTGGACAAACTAGAGAAATGGTCTGAAGTAAATAGGATGAAATTCAATAAGGACAAATGCAAAGTACTCCACTTAGAAAGGAATAATTTATTTGCATCTCTGGAAGGCGCTCAGATACTGAGGTGATGAGTGTGGTAGAAGAACCTAAATAGAATATATGGGTTACAGGAAGGGCCATTGTGTGGTTGTATGTTCTGAATTGTAAAGAAGTGCCCACCAAAGGGCAGGCACACCTTTCACTGGATAAGAACATAAGAACGGCCATACTGAGTCAGACCAAAGGTCCATCATCTAGTCCAGTATCTTTCTTCCGACAGTGGCCAATGCCAGGTGCCCCTGAGGAAATTAACAGAAGAGGTAATCATCGAGTGATCCATCCCCTGTTGCCCATTCCCAGCTTCTGGCAAACAGAGGCTAGGGACACCATCCCTGCACGTGTACATTAAATTAAAATTAAACAATTTAAAAAAAAGAAATAGTAAAATCTTGTAATTCCATTTTACTTTCATTGACTAATTTGAAGAGAATTGGCTCTCAAACAGCAATCTATTTAGGGAGAGTGTTGTTTTTAGTGGTGTACCCAGTGTATATGCCTGTGGCTCGACCTAAAGAAATAATAATAGGAAATTGTATTCTATTGAGAAATATTGGATCCCGTGGCTAAAGCATCAAGACTGAAGGCAGGCAAATCAGGAGAAATTGAACCCTGAACTTTCAATATTTATGCTGTTTGGTAACTTTTGAAATATGTTTTAGTTTATGCAATGGAATTAGGTTAGTCAATTTAACTTTACTTTCCAGTTTTCCAGTCAATTTCACCTTCTGGTATTCCTGTATTAGTAGCTGAGTTGGGCAAATCAGATTTTGTGTTATCAGGGACTATTCATATGAAATCACTTCTGCCACATATGTGCCCCTTTTGTATTCGCTTTCTGAAAACATCAAAGCAATCAATTTAGATTGGTCAAAACATCTGTAGACATCACATTTCAAACTCAAATGGAAGAGTATTGATGGAAAATTAACTTTTATGCATGAGCACTGATACTGCTAGTACTTCTGTGGTCTCCCAATTGGAGAACAGAAACAACATCATGAAATTAATCAAATATTCACAATCAATCTACAGAGTAAAAATCTCAAAAAGATTAAATAATGAACAAATTGAAGAAAGCCATGATGTATCCTCAGATGTTCCATGAGCAGCAAGGCCCTTATCCAAAGGACATTGAAGCCAATGGGATCAGGCGCTTAAACAGGCCTCATTTGTCTAGTACAGTGGTCCCCAACCTTTTTCGTCTGGCAGGTGCCAGACATGAGCCACGGAGGACCGTGGCGGCGGACGAGCATCCACCGAAATTCGGCGGCGACACCTCTGGATGACGCTGTTTGTCGGAAGCATTCAGCGGCATTTTGGCGGATGCTCGTCTGCCGGCCAGTACACGGGCGTACTTAGACACCCCGGAGGGTGCCATGGTGCCAGTGGGCACTGCGTTGGGGACCCCTGGTCTAGTACATTATTTGTGCAAATTAATAATAAGCTCTAACTTGCAAGATTGTTCATACTTTGGGTTGCAAACACTACAGGGGAATGTTTATTTGATTAACAAAAACCTGTTTCTATTGGAATTCTCTGTGTCTCTTTCCAAATTCAGAAGTGACTTTGAAAAGCCTGCTCTTTACGCTGAAAGCATTATGAGGATGACATTATCTCTTGGCAGACACACAGCATATTTCACAACTTTTAAAATATGTCTGAGCAAAGAGACTACTGGTGGAAAGTCCACACTAGCATATATTTAGTGTCCCTGTTGTTGTAATTTATCAACACAACATCCCCACTCTCAATATGTTTATAAATCAAGCACATATACAAAAAGCCATTTTCATCACTGCATTTGTATCAACAGATTTTTCACTGATTCACATTACATTATTAGATGTTTAGATCACTTTATGTTACTTTTATCTGCACATTTCATACATTTATTTCAGTAAGTCTTATGGGTGAGAACTTAAATCAGTCCTCTGTGCTCTCTAGGGACAGAAAAGATTCCATGGTGCCTTTAGAAAGAGCAGTAGTTTATCCTGATGTCCTCAGCCAAAATTTGTTTTGTCCTAGTCCTGGGTAATAACTGGCAGCATTTCAGTGGTTCTGCATATATACAAGATCTGATTCTAGAAACGGTTATTCCCTTGAGTTACATCAACATAAACATGGAGTAACCCAGTGGCAAAGCAAGCCCTATGCCCAAATCCTCTTGGACACTTGACTCCTCTGGTAATCAATGGGAGTTAGGTGCCTAAATACCTTAAGGATCTGGGCCTAAACACCTATTCCTATCAATGAAGGCTGAAGGATTGAGCCCATAATTGGCAGAACTCATTGAGATCTTTCAGGCTGAAAGGTGCTATATGAATATAAACTATTTAAAACATATTCTGTATTTTTAATATTGTAATTCACCTAGGTCTTCTTATCCTGTTCACCCTTACATTTCCCATACAAAGAAAGCAACTTTCTCCTACACGTTACCATTATTTTAGTGTTTTTAAATTAATTCCCCAGGCCAACAGTTAATTAAGAACAAATTATTTGCCAGACTTCTGAGGTGTGTAATTAGACCTGTAAAAAAACTTGAATATTTAGATTATTCTTCATTACAGGACTCAATGTCAAAAAAGTTTTCAGGCAAAACAGTTTATTGTTCTCTGCTAAAACCCTAGTTCAATATTTACACTAATGAAAAATCAACAATAGGCAAGTTGAAACCTTTCCCTAAGGTAATAGAAAAACATAAATGTTGCTAGTCTGCAGCAAGGGAGATTTAGGTTGGATAGTAGGAAAAACTTTCTGTCTATAATGGTAGTTAAGTTCTGGAATAGGCTTCCAAGAGAGGTTGTGGTTGGGATGATCTAGGTTTATTTGGTCCTGCCTCAGTGCAGGAGGGTGGACTTGGTGACTTCTCAAGTCCTCGTCCCGCACTTGATTTCTATGATAATCAAGATATAAATTCCGTTGTAGAGAAAAGGAGACTCGGGAGATGAATTCCAGTCAAGCCGAAAATATTATCACGGTAGTGAGAGCCAGATTCTGCCTTCATCTACTCCCTGCATAAGCCCATGCATTTCAGTGGAAATAAACATGACGAAATGCAGCCCATCTGATCTATAAACTTCTCTGTACTGTTGTTTGGCTGTTTTCAGTTCACTATTTTCTTATTTCTATCCAGTGAATATTAAATCTTAAAATAAGCTAACACATTTTTATTTGTTCTTAACATGTCTGTTCTATCAGTAATTTGCAGTAGCGAGGAACTGCAGAATTGACTAAATACAGAATTATTATTTGTATTACAATATCTTATTATGCAGGGTCCTTTACGAACATATTAAAAGACAGGCCTTGCCCTTCTGCCCTGAAGAATTTACAATCAAAAGTCCTGATCCTGCACTGAGGATCTAGCAGGCACACTGCTGTTCAGCAAGACGACCCATTGGGAGTTCTGTGCATAAAACATGCCAGGAGACTGCTTGTGTAAGTAAAGTTGCTCACACGCAAACGTTGGCAGGATCCATGCTTGAATATTAATCCAAATCAAAGAAAATGAAGGCACAGTTTCAAATCTAAAATGTTGTTCTCATTTCATCATGATAGATTTTGATTACGAGGCCTCTCCTCAAGTATTTCCTTTGTTGTCTGACTATTAGATTAGGGAATGAATTATTCTTAGTGCTTGTAGTTCTGATTGTTGTGTAACTATGAGAACAATTCCATGCATCAGTTTGCTTCTCTGTGTCTTTAGGAAGAAACCTTTATTAATATACTTACCGTTTTTGGAATCCATTTTTCTGGATTGTTTATTTGTAAATATTCCAACATCCAATTTAAAACTATTTTAGATTGTGAGAATAAACGATTAATTGTGGCTATTATTTGTACAGTGCCATAAGTATGGCCTGGTGCTTTACAAACACATAAGGGTGGGATTTGCAAAAGTTGCCCACCATTAGCCTAACTGCCCCCACTGAAGTCTATGACCGTTACCATTGATTGCAATGGTAGCAGATTTAGGACATCCTGAGTGCATCTGAAACCCCTCCTCTCAACCTCTTAAAAGATGAGGTCCCTCCCTGGAGTGTTTACAATATGGGGGCCTAATCCTGCAAACATTTACTACTGAGCCTAGTACTTACTCAGCATTTCTTCCCACACAGTCCATGCATAAGGCAGAAGTCAAACAGCACCAGTCATTTCTATCCTGGGCCCTTTTTTCTAGGTCTTTTATATCCAGATGCAATCATGCACACTCCGTAGCACAACAGATGAAGTGGTGTCTAGATTCACCCCTCTCTCTCTTGCCCTGGGATTTCAAAAGAAATGCTTGTTTAAGTAGAATATGATCATCAGGCATTCTTAAATGATGTCCCAAATACCTCCATCTCTTCTTCCATGCTACTTGCACTGTTGTGAATAGTTGTGCCCATTCTAGAACCACTTCATGACTTTTTCTATCCGTCTATTTTACTCTGTGTGTGCTACACAGACACCTGTGTTGAAAGCTGATCAATTTGCATTGGATAGACTTAGTATTTTTCCAGAACTCTACTCCATATAGGAGGATGTGTAGGATGTTGCTTCTAAAGATTTTAAGCTTGGTGTTTTTGCTAATCACATTGGACTTCAATACTGTCTTGAGACTTTAAAATACAGCACTGGCTTTACCTATTCTGGACTTTATATCACACATGAAATCACTAGTATCGTGAATTTGCTACCCAGGTAAATCCTAGTAGATGAAATCATTGGTAGGTAATATAATTTTCATAACTTCTGTCTTTGATTTATTGATAAGACCACCTACTTGCTTGGCAGAATTTTCAAGATCATCTGTCTTTTACTGCAAACCTTCTATTTATTCATAAGACAGAGATCTGCAAAGTCTGTCTCCAAGTTCGTCATCTATCCATGAAATGCCTATTTTGAGAAGTGTGCTGCACAACAAAGTCACTTCGAACAAGATGCAACTTTGCCTGACATCCATGTTAACTTTAAACCAGTCTGCTAACTCCAGGTTTATCTTTACTGCATGAACATTGAGAGTTCTGATACATTTTTAATAATTTTGTTGGGGATTCCATAGGTCTTGCTGCCAGTCAGAATACCACTGAAATCAATAAACTATGCATGTGCCTGCAAAATCAGATCCTAGATTAAGACAAGACCTACAGATGATGTAGTAGACTAACACTAAGAAAAGGAATAGACATGGTGACAGGAGTACAAGGGCCACAGTGATATGATCATTTGGCTGCTGGAGATGATGCTCACACCTTTTTGGAGTTAAGATATTTTATCTTTTGCTTTAGCATATGCTTTAGGAGTTTTAATGTATCTGAGTAGTTTATCTTAGAATGATGTTATGTTAGAAAGTAATTACATGTAATTTGCTAATCTGTCATACAAGGCATCTCCTTTTAAATGTAATCAAGGGGAATGACAGTCTCATAAATATGAGCTCTCTGAACACTTCTGAAGAAAGATGACTTCTGAAAGCCGTGTGACTGCAGTAGCCATCTACCTCCTACACAGAGTGTTAAAATAATAATAATAAAAAATGTTTTTAACATCTCCAGATCCTTGTTCTGATCTGACACCACAAATATGGCTCTATGCAGTGCGCCCTGAGCTAAAAAAAAAAATCCCATTTGTCAATTCTTTGGTGTGGGAATTAACACTCTGATGACCAGAAGGAAAACATCTGAGATATTTTAAAAGTTAAACTCAGGTGCATGAGACAATGGAGCCATGTCTGTTTTCATCAAGTGAGGAGCTGGCCCAATGGATTTTGAGGTGTTCTTTTTAAAACATTGCTCTACGGACATACACCGAGTACAGTACAGCCATAGCAGAGAGAAAAAGTGTGTAAAATGTATTGGGCCAAGGCATTTCACAACTACACTACACATTGCGTCATGACTCCATTGCATTGTACAAATAGCCGTAGTCAGGCATGAGCGAGGAAGAAAATAAAGGGAATTAAGAAACATATCAGAAAAAACAAGTGATAAAAGGAAAGAACAAAAAGGATGGGCCTTTCATAAGACTAAATCTGTTCCCATTGAGGTCAATGGGAGTTTTACCATTGACCAGTGGCTACAGAGTTAGGCCAGAACTGAGCACTTTTGAAAACCTAACCCAAAATGTTTAAGGATTGGTGAGAACAGAGGAATTCTCTGGGGAGATTTGCCCTGACTACTTTTGGACTCATATTCAGCCAAAGGAACCTCAATGATGTTTCAGCTAAAATAGTTCCATAGCATGATTTGATCAGTTTCAGTTGACAGAATCAATTTGTGTTAAAGCAGTATTTAAAAATTTGTTCTAGATCAGAGTTTTGAAATTGAAGCCAATTAGTATAGTATGATTAAGGGACTTTAAACACAGTTTCTAAGTGTGAGTTTAAGAAAGTGCTAAGACATCCAGCAAGAAACAGCAAGGAGATAGAGAAACCTGATTGGTGATGGAAGAAGCAAATGGGAAAGAACAGAAAATCTGAGTAACTCTGGTACATGAATGATAATGGAAATCAAACTAGAGAGATGAGATGACCAAGAGCGTGTGTAGAATTAAAAAAAAGGAAACCAAGAACAGAGATGTGAAAAGATGAAAGTTTTACCGGATCAGGTCACCTGGAAGAAACTATTAGATAGGCTCAAACAACATGAGACACCTAAATGTCATATGCTTCAGGAAATACTAGTGAAATATATTAAATATCAATAATTTGAACCACTGTGAGACTAGAATCAGGCAAGGATTTCAAAATTGACTACAGTATATTGCAACCACCATGTGTTTATTAGGGTATGAACTGTTGCATTCTAAATAATCTGGTTGTAGAGATGATATGATGTATGACTTAAGAAAACTTCATTCTTAAGTTTGCAAAATACTTTGTACATAGCAATAACTTTTATGACTAATTAGGAATGAAAATGACAGAACTCCTTTTTCTCCTATAATCACAGATACATAAAATGGGAGAGTTTTAAAATTGACATTCCATTTTCATCATTGTTTAGGCCCAAAATGTGAAAGACATCATAGATTTATGCAGTAGCCACCAATGAAATTCTATTCAATATAAATCAATGAAATTGGATATATTCATATTGATCGGAGCAGAGATTAGGGAAAGATGCTCATTCCTCAGCAGTCAAAGTGACAAATTGAATAGGTCTTCCACAAATCTGACATGGTTTCTTAATTAGAAACATAAAATAAATGTATATACAAATCCCACTGGCATCCGGTGGAAATGAGGGGAGAGTCCCAAAAGGATAAACCAGTATTTATAGGGAATTATTTCCAAGAATTTATAACTTTTGTTTAATTATAGTAAACAAGTTGTATAGAAATATTACGAGTAATATAAACAAGTCCGTCATTGAACAAAATAGCAATTCCTGTTTAAAATAAGCTAATTAGTTTTACCAACTTAATATAGTTGAGAGCTTATGTGAAGTCCCAAGGCTTAGCCAGCTTATATAACAACCACCTTACCTGATGGGGTCTCAGTGGAAAAGTCAAACCTTTATGGGGCAAGAGAAATATGATCCTATATATTATTCCAATATTAACAAATTTCTAATGCAGCTGAGTCCATTGAGATTGTTCAAATAAAATCTTATATATGGCATGAATCAAAGTTGTAATTAAAAAAACATTTTTCCAGAAATAGAAAACTCCTTTGCCATAAAAAGGACAACAACGAGAAACTTTTTCTTTTCACATGATCTTCTCTAAAATAAGCTTTTAGCTGGGAATGGAAAGGCTTTGGAATTTAATAGTATGATTGTTTCAAAACTAAGTAGACACGGACACATTTCCTCATAAACGTGTCCTCCTTTTTCCTCCCAACTGAATCATAGCCTATTTTGATCTTTTTAACTTATACACATTTGCCCTAGGAATATGCAGGAGCCAACACTTACTTTATAACCATAAATAACAGTCCTGGACAACTCAAATAGGTTAGCATTTTTAAAAAAAAGCAACTTAAGCCTATAAATGTGGAAAATAAATGAATGCCATGTCGAACAAGTGCACAATGAGAGTATAGATCAGGGTAGGCAACCTAATGGCATGCGTGCCAAAGGCGGCACGCAAGCTGATTTTCAGTGACACTCACACTGCCCAGGTCCTGTCCACTGGTCCGGGGGGGAAAGGGGGCTCTGCATTTTAATTTAATTTTAAATAAAGCTTCTTAAACATTTTAAAAACCTTATTTACTTTACATACAACAATAGTTTAGTTATATGTTATAGACTTATAGAAAGAGATTTTCTAAAAACGTTAAAATGTATTACCGGCACACAAAACCTTAAATTAGAGTGAATAAATGAAGACTTGGCACACCTTCTGAAAGGTTGCCGACCCCTGCTTTAATTTAAGGTTTCGTGTGCCAGTAATACATTTTAACGTTTTTAGAAGGTCTCTTCCTATAAGTCTATAACATATAACTAAACTATTGTTGTATGTAAAGTAAATAAGGTTTTTAAAATGTTTAAGAAGCTTCATTTAAAATTAAATTAAAATGCAGAGCCCTCCGGACCAGTGGCCAGGACCCGGGCAGTGTGAGTGCCACTGAAAATCAGCTCGCGTGCCGCCTTCGGCATGCGTGCCAAAGGTTGCCTATCCCTGGTCTAGGCGCTCCTGTCATGGACCAAGACCTCATTGTGTTAGGCACTTCATGGAAAAAAAAAAACCAACCCAGAATGAGAAGATGTTCCCTTCCCCAAAGAGCTTACAGTGATCTGGCTGCCTGGTACTGTTGGAAAGTTTTGTTGATGAAATAATAAGTGCAAATGAAAAGATAAGGGCTATGGAGTATGCTCAAATGTTTTTTTAATGTCTCCATACTGACCCAACTGATAACAGTGTAGCATCTTGTCACTTTGAGAAATGCTGATATGCAGGTCTTGTCTCCTATAATACAGCGTCCTATGCCAGTCTGATACACTTTTAAAGCATTGGCCCTATAAGGGCTTGTCTACAGTGCTGCACTCCATCTCCCCAAGAGCTGGTAGCTATGTCGGGGATGAGGTCGGTAGAACTCCGTCACTTAAGGATGTGGATTTCTACACTACGAAATTAGGTTGATTTTATAGCAGTCAATTTTTAGAAATCGATTTTATACAGTCTATTCTGTATGTCCCCACTAAGCGCATTAAGTCAGCAGAGTGCGTCCTCACTACCGTAGCTACAATCGACTCATGGAGCGGTGCACTGTGAGTAGCTATCCCACAGTTCCTGCAGTCTTCGCAGCCCATTGGAATTCTGAGTTAAGCTCCCAATGCCTGATGGGGCAAAAACATTGTTGCAGGTAGTTTTGGATATATATCGTCAGTCGCCCCTCCCTCCGTGAAAGCAATGGCAGACAATTGTTTTGCATCTTTTTTCTGTGCAGACGCCATACCACGGCAAGCATGGAACCTGCTCAGCTCATCGTCACCGCTGCTGTTGTGTCCTGGGTGCTGCTGTCAGCACACGGTGCAGTAGGACTGTTAACCGTCGTCATCCGCCGCTTCCACTGCAACTCTGCTCTCCTGCAGACACCATACCACGGCAAGCATGGAGCCTGCTCAGCTCACCACTGCTGTTGTGAGCATTGTAAACACCTCATGCATTATCCTGCAGTGCGTGCAGAACATGCAAAAGCAGGCGAGGGGGCGACAACAGTACGATCAGGATAGTGATGAGGACATGGACACAGACTTCTCTCAAAGCACGGGCCCTGGCAATTTGGACATCATGGTGGTAATGGGGCAGGTTCCTGCCATAGAACACCGATTCTGGGCCCGGGAAACAGGCACAGACTGGTGGGACTGCATAGTGTTGCAGATCTGAGATGATTCCCAGTGGCTGTGAAACTTTCGCATGCGTAAGGGCACTTTCATGGAACTTTGTGACTTGCTTGCCCCTGCCCTGAAGTGCAAGAATACCAAGATGAGAGCAGTTGAGAAGCAAATGGGGATAGCCCTCTGGAAACTTGCAACGCCAGACAGCTACTGGTCAGTTGGGAATCAATTTGGAGTCGGTAAGTCTACTGTGGGGGCTGCTGTGATCAAAGTAGCCAACGCAATCACTGAGCTGCTGCTATCAAGGGTAGTGACTCTGGGAAATGTGCAGGTCATAGTGGATGGCTTTGCTGCAATGGGGTTCCCTAACTGTGGTGAGGTGATAGACAGAATGCATACTCCTATCTTGGCACCGGACCACCTTGGCAGCCAGTATGTAAACCGCAAGGGGTACTTTTCAATGGTGCTGCAAGCACTGGTGGATCACAAGGGACATTTCACTGAAATCAACATGGGATGGCCAGGAAAGGTGCATGATGCTCGCATCTTCAGGAACTCTGGTCTGTTTGAACAGCTGCAACAAGGAACTTACTTCCCAGACCAGAAAATTACCATTGGGGATGTTGAAATGCCTATGGTTATCCTTGGGGACCCAGCCTACCCCTTAATGCCATGGCTCATGAAGCCATACACAGGCAGCCTGGACAGTAGTAAGGAGCTGTTCAACTATAGGCTGAGCAAGTGCAGAATGGTGGTAGAATGTGCATGTGGAGGTTTAAAAGCACGCTGGCACAGTTTACTGACTAGGTTAGATCTCAGCAAAACCAATATTCCCATTATTATTGCTGCTTGCTGTGTGTTCCACAATATCTGTGAGAGTAAGCGGGGGGAGATGTTCATGGCGGGGTGGGAGGTTGAGGCAAATTGCCTGGCGGCCGATTACGCACAGCCAGACCCCAGGGCAATTAGAAGAGCACAGCTGGGTGCCCTGCACATCAGAGAAGCTTTGAAAACCAGTTTCATGACTGGCCAGGCTACAGTGTGACAGTTCTGTTCGTTCCTCCTTGATGAAAACCCGGGGTGATCGGTTGGCTTACTTCCCTGTAAGCCAACCGATCTCCCCCCTTCGATCAGCACTTTCAGAAGCAATAAAGTCATTATTGTTTCAAAATCATGCATTCTTTATTAATTCATCACACAAATAGGGGGAAAACTCGCAAGGTAGCCTGGGAGGGGAGGGGAGGGTGAGGAGGGAAGCACTGGATGGGGTGGCGGTGGAGAGAAGGACAAGGCCACACTACAGTTCAAAATTTATTGAATGCCAGCCTTCTGTTGCTTGGCAATCCTCTGGGGTGGAGTGGCTGGGTGCCCGGAGCCTCCCTCTCTCCCCCCACCCGCGCATTCTTGGGAATCTGGGTGAGGAGGATATAGAACTTGGGGAAGAGGGCAGGTGGTTATACAGGGGCTGCAGCGACGGTCTGTGCACCTGCTGCCTTTCCTGCAGCTCCACCAGATGCCTGAGCATGTCAGTTTGCACCCCCATTAAGCTCAGCATTTCATCCTGCCTCCTCTCAGCGTGTTCATTTAACACTTTCCTGGACTCTGCCATTGTTTGCCTCCATGCATTCTGCTGAGCTCTTTCAGTGCTGGAGGACTGCATGAGCTCTGAGAACATGTCATCGCGAGTGCGTTTTTTCGCCGTCTAATCTGCACTAGCCTTTGGGACGAAGATGATAGGGGGAGCGTAGAAACATTTGCAGCTGTGGGAGGAAAAAAAGGGAGAGTAGTATTTAAAAAGATACATTTTAGAGAACAAAGGGAAGACTATTTCACACTGAATCAAGCGATTCACATTACATAGCACATGTGCTTTGGGTACAAGGTCGCATTTTGCCTCTTATATCAAGTGCCTGCCGGTTTGGTATGTGACGTCACACCCGCTCGGCTGGGCAACAGAATTCGGCTTGCAGGCAGCCATGGAAAGGCAAAAGGTTTCGGCTTCTTCAACCTTCATAACATGTGGGAATGGTTTCATACAGCAGCGCCCTCCTTTCCCATACAAAGCAAAAAGCCCGTTGGGTTGGCCATTTAAAAGGAGGGGCTGCAGTTTTAGGGTGAATGTGCAGCACAACTAAAACCCCAAAGCCCGCACCCAATTCTCTGGGATGATCACTTCACCCCCCACCACTACCACCACCACGTGGCTAGTATCAGGGAAGATCCCGGATAGCCAAATGCGAACAGCTCAGCATGAACGGGCCTCCCTGCACCACGTGGCTAACAGCAGGGATTTCTTTTCAGCCAAAGGCAAACAGCCTAGCAGGAATGGGCACCTCTGAATGTCCCCTTAAACAAATTTCCTGTATTTCAACCACGTGACCATGAATGATATCATTTTCCTGAGGCTAACACAGAGAGATAAAGAATGGATGTTACTTGAATACCACCAAAGCCTGGGCCCATTCGCTGCAATGCTTTGTTCTGCAATGATTCCAGACTACTTGCTACATGCATGGTGTGGTAAAGTGTCCTATCATGGAGGACGGAATAAGGCTGCCCTGCCCAGAAACCTTCTGCAAAGGCTTTTAGAGTACTTCCAGGAGAGCTTCCTGTCCCTGGAGGATTTCCACTCCATCCCCAGACACGTTAACAGACTTTTCCAGTAGTTATACTGGCCACGAATGCATCCCAAGTCTTCAGGGCAAACTAACCATTAAACACGCTTGCTTTTAAACCCTGTATTATATTTACAAAGGTACACTCACCCGAGGTGCCTCCTCCAGCTTCATTGTCCAGAAGCCCCTCTTGGGAGGGTATTGGCTCCAGGGTGATGAACAGTTCCTGCCTACCGGGGAGAAGGGATTCTCCGCTTGCCTGCTGTGTGCTATCCTCAGCCACCTCCTCCTCCTCCTCATCTTCCTCATCCCTGTTGCGTGAGACTACCTCCTTGCAGATGTCCACAGACAGTGGTGGGGTAGTGGTAGGGGCCCCCCCTAGAATTGCATGCAGCTCATCATAGAAGCAGCATATATGGGGCTCTGACCCAGAGCAACTATTTGCCTCCTTTGTGTTTTGATAGGCTTGCCTATGCTCCTTAATTTTCACACGACACTGCTGTGTGTCCCTGTTGTAGCCTCTGTCCATCATGCCCTTGGACATTTTGGCATATATATTGGCATTTTGTCTTTTGGAACGGAGTTCTGCCTGCACGGATTCTTCTCCCCATACAGTGATCAGATCCAGTACCTCCCATTCGGTCCATGCTGGAGCTCTTTTGCAATTCTGGGACTCCATGGTCACCTGTACTGATCAGCTCGCTACACTGGCCAAACAGGAAATGAAATTCAAAAGTTCCCAGGGCTTTTCCTGTCTACCTGGCCAGTGCATCTGAGTTGAGAGTGCTGTCCAGAGCAGTCACAATGGAGCACTCTGGGATAGCTTCCAGAGGCCAATACCATCGAATTGCATCCACACTACCCCAAATTCGACCCAGCGAGGTCAATTTTAGCGCTAAACCCCTCACCAAGGAGTACAGAAATCAATTTTAAGAGCCATTTATGTAGATAAAAATGGCTTTGTCATGTGGACGGGTGCAGGGTTAAATTGACCTAACGCTGCTAAATTCGATCTAAACTCGTAATGTAGACCAGGGCCCTAAGTGCCATAGTTATACAGACAAAAGTTTATAGTGCAGACCAGAGCTGTATAAAAGAAACTCGAGAACAGTCCTTTGCACCTACATTGCTGAAAAAATAGAAAACATTGGAAGGGAATAAAAATACTGTAATGTAACTTGTGCATGTATATTATGTCTCTCTCATTTAGGCCACTCTGTTTCTGAACGAATGCCTCCTCTCCACATAAATGAACCATTGCTGCATATATTTGTGAATCACAGGATACCAATTTTGCTCACCTTACTCATGCGAGCATGCCTCACATTGAAGCCAACAGGGCTGCTTGCATGAGTATAGATAGCAGGATTTGGTCGATTAGGTGGCTATCAAATTTAAATTACACCAATAACTGAGATGCATGGGTATCAGCAACAGGACGACCGGACCCAGAGCACACAATTACTCAAATTCTTCAGTATCTGTTGGAATGCTTAAAGGCTAAAACAATCTTGGGCTCCTTCCAGCCAGTGCATATCACTGTCAGCTCTTCAGATAGTTTACCTTTCCCAAGAAGCTTTTTCTTACCTTATCACCTTTCCAGATCTACTCCCTGAGCTCTCCAATTACTGCATTTAACTACAAGCCACATTACATATACTTTACACCTCATCTTTATCTATTCCATTTTGGTGATGTGATCTGATGCAAACTTCTTAAACAGAGCATTGAGATGTAAGTGACTGACATCTTTAGGCTTACTTCCTAAAAAGCTTTCAGTTTGAGCAGGAGCTCATATGGAACTTTGAGAAACTGGCACAGTGAGCTTTCAAATGTAAATGATCTTGTCCATAGGCTTGAACACAATATTAGTCAAATAGAAGTATTCTAGAAATGCAAGGTAAAAAGGTCTACAGATGGAAAATCTGTAGTACTCTTTGCTCTTCTGATCGGTTTCTTAAAGGAGACTCTAGAAATTGAGAAGATACCACAGGAGATGACCAAAATGAAAAGGGCACTTGAGAAACTAGAGATCAAATTCACCAACTAGTTTAAAGGAAACCTGCAAAGAAAAAAAGTGGCTCTTTTTTGTTTCTTTATTAGGTAGAAAGAGCCTAAAAGGGTTATTTTTGCCTACTTTTTAATAAAGTGAATTTAAAAAGTTTATAATTTTTCATAAGAAGTTTCCTCTATTTCAAATTTGTAAAAAGATTGACTAACTTCCCCCCCACTAACACACTTTTTATTATTTGACATTTATTGTATCATTCTGGAAAATCTTTTTATTGATCTACAGATTAATATAAGCAGCAAATTTCTCATGAACAAACATCCAGAATCAGAGCTGTGTCCGTTGCCTTTGATTTGACACATAGGTCACAATCTTGTTTCTGTTCCCTGACTGAATGAGAAAAATACTGCATGATTTCTAATCCCAGTGCTCACATTTATAATGTCAGAGTTCACGCTGACTATCATCTAATATTTTGTTAAATTTGATGTTTCTTTGAGCATTCCTGCTGTAAAACTAAAGGAATATTAACTGAGAGCAAACAAGAAACAAATGAATGCAAGCACAGCAAATCTGAGGCGATATTTGTGGAAAAAAAGATATTGATGTAGGTATAATAATGACAATGGAGATGAAATCAACAATTATTGTAAAATAGCTGAGTTATTGAACTGGTTTCTGAATATCAGCATTAATAAGAAAAGATATTAGGAGACAATGGAGACATTTATGATAATCATCCACAAACATCAGAGTTGTGTAAATACCAAGTAGGAGACAATTGTCAAGGCTGTTCTTGTACAGCGTATCTGGGGTAATGACATGAAATTGAATGGAAGAAAATCTAGGCTAAATAAAAACTTTCTGAAATTGAAGTGTGACTAAACAGTATCAAGATAGACAAGCCACACAAGCTACTGTTGGGCACAAGGGCCCCAATCCTGCAAACACATAGGCACATGCTTAACTTTACACAATTGGCACTATGCACATGGTTTTAGGAGAGGTGCCAACATTTGTACAGTGGAGTTGTATCATAGGCACATTTAACTTACACGATTTTAACTACACGTGCTCGGCAAAACAAAACAAATTTAAATACTTTAATTTAACACAATTTAAATACTGTACCTGTAGTGAGGGCGATTCCACTCACCATTCCACTCAATGAGTGTTTGATTACATGCGATTTTCGCCTTACATGCTGACTTCAGAACCTAAGCCCTGCGTAAAATGCAACTCCCCTCTATTTAGGCACCTATCCAAGTGGCCTGATTTTCAGAGATACGGAGGACACACAGCTTCCATTGAAGTCCATCCCTGAACTCTGTGACCACACTTCAGGAAAACACCCCCCCCCCCCTTCAGGAAAGCACTTACGTGTGTGCTTAAAGTTAAGTCCCACTGATTGAAGTCACCTGCATAAGTGCTTTACTGAATAGGGCGCAGAGGGAGTTGTGGGTTGCTCAGTGGCTCTGAAAACCCCCCACCCCTCCTTCAGGATGAAGCTTTAGGCAAGCAAGCCTTGGACCCAAGTCTCACACTCCTCCGCCACTTTACTAAATATACAGAGACATAAACTGGTACAGATTTATGGAAGAGTCGTGTTCCGAGAGTTACAAAGCCCATGACATTTTATATGAAGAAAAATCCCTCTAAACAGCATGGCTTTGGTCCCATAAATCACAGCCGGACAAACATACACCTTTAGTCATGATTCTTTCTTCTTTTTTTTTTTTTTTTTTAAACGCAGCTTTTTAGATTGTTACATTAATCACTGAGGGCAGTTTACATAACTTAGAACTAGTAATCTAAAACTTGTCTCAAATTAGAAAAATGTGATGTGGAAGTAGTTAATGTTAAATTGGAATTCTTCTGATTGCACTATTTATCAGGTAGTATTTCAGTTAATTAAACTGAGCTATGAGTAATATGAAAGGGCATAGTTATGGTCAGTTTTGATCTTTGCTGTGCAGGGTTGTTGGGACTTGAAAATTATATGCAGGCAGTATTGGAAAAGATCCAGTGTAGACCACACCAGTCTTAGTAACATCTGGTGAGTTTACTTTAGAAAAAAAAAAAAGTGTTTCTTGACAGCAGTAAAATAAAAGTGACATGCATCTCTGACTAAAGGTTATAAGAAAAGTTAGCAGTGACTTAATTATATGTTAATAGGAAAGACAGTATCCCAATCTCAAATCTTCCAAGACCCAATCTGGAATCTATTCAAGACTGTTTTAACTACATTCTAACGAGTTTCCTTTACATAAGTTGTCCTTTAAAAAGCAGTGAGAAATAAATAAAACTCTAATCTTTAACTACAATTTCCTGTGGTTGTCAATCATTTCAACACATTAAAAAACTTTGGTTGGGCTTCAGGAAGGAATTGGCAGAGATTATATCTTGGCATGATATAGAATATAGCTATCAATATAATGTACTAATGCAGTTTGTAATGTTAAATATACCAGTCCAAGCCAGTGCTAATGCATGGAATTGCCTTCCCCAAATTAATCCTTCAAATCCCTCCTGGAGACTCACCTCCTATCATGATGCCTACAGGAAACCACCACCTGTTAACAGGAGCGGCGCCAGGGTTTTTGGTGCCCTAGGCGCAGGGCCATTTCGCCACCGGTCCCGCGGCTCCGGTGGACCTCCCGCAGGCGTCCCTGCAGATGGTCCGCTGGTCCCGCGGCTCCGGTGGACCTGCCGCAGGTGTGCCTGTGGATGCTCCACCGGAGCCGCGGGACCAGCGGACCCTCCGCAGGCACTCCTGTGGGAGGTCCACCAGAGCCGCCTGCTGCCTTCCCGGCAAAATGCTGCCCCCCCCCAAAATCCTGGCGCCCTAGGCGACTGCCTAGGTCGCCTAAATGGAAGCGCCGACCCTGTCTGTTAATGGGTAAGGAGAGAGCCAGTGGAGAGTGCTGATCTTTATTTAGATTTTAAAATAAACAAAAGCAAAACAACTTCGAAAAGATTAGGAACAATCAGTTTATGCATTTAAATTATGGCCTAAGTAACCCTGTGTTCCTATCGTTATTCTTGTTCTCCCTTCCCTTTTTCCTGATTGATTGTTTAGTCCACATGCTTGTAGCATGTTGCCTTAAATTGACCTGTAAAGTCTTTGGGGGCAGGAACCAAATAATCTTGTGTGTTTGTACAGCACGTAGTACAGTGGGGCTCCAATCCAGTTTGAGGCCTGTGCGTGACACTGCAATGTGGCTTCTGGTCTCTGTGACATCTGGGCAGAGGAGTTTACAATTATGACCAGAGTGGTCACTGTTGTAGGGAATGGGGCATTGTGGGAGAACTGCTGGAGTACTGTTAGGGTTGATGCAGATCATGCAGTGTCTACACTCACACTGAGTCAACCTGACTAGGCTTTATGCCATTCAGGGAGGTGGTTTTACTGCGTCATGGTAAGGGAGCGCTTACGTGGCCAGAGACACATCTGAGCATAGATACCTGCACACACAGGTCAACACAATGGGACTTATGTCAACATAACTTTGTAGTGTAGACCAGGCATTAGTTTCCCCTGCTATTGATGTGAATATTTCACACAGCAACAGCAAGGTACTTACATATTCAAATACAGGTAAATATAATTATCAAACCACAAAGACTGGCATGGGGCTGCGAGGGACTTTCAAAGGCCATGTCTACACTAAGAGAAATGGTGTGTTTTTTACAAGCTCGCTAACACAAAAATTAACAGGTTGTAAAGACGTGCAAGTTGTAGTTTTGCCTTGATAATGCTGGTTGACATGATTGGTAAAGTCACTTTGTCTACAGTAGCAGTGAAATCAATGGCAAAACTCTCATTGGCTTCAGTGGGGTCAGGATTTGACACTAGGATATTACACTGTGTTAGCCATCTCACTGTATAAACACATCTTTGTTCCTATTGAAGATATGGCATCTGGTTACCAGAAAGTAAAGGGTTAATTGTAGTTTTCATTTTAAAAAAAAGTTCCTCATGCTTTGAGACAAAAGCTTGAAAACATAACCTGAGTGTACCCTAAATGCTCAAAACCCAGAAGGCAAATAAAAAAGAACCTCCAAACTATTAGTTTTTTTTAAATCTCATGATCTTTAAGCATCTGTCTCATGATTTCATAATGCTTGAGGTTGACAGTACTCCTCTCCTGGTTTGTTTTATTTAAAATTACTTCACCTATCATTAGAGAGACAAGGTGGGTAGCTCTGTGTAGCTTGAAAGCTTGTCTCTTTCACCAACAAAAATGGGTCCAATATAAGGTATTACCTCACACACCTTGTCTCTCTAATATCCCGGGACCAATACAGCTACAACAACACTTCACCTATCATAGTCGAGAGGGAAAAGCAATTGTGTTAAGGAATGTTGTCACTTACTATGTCTTACAGGCCTTCAAACTCCTGCTGATAGCTAAGAATACACCCTCTTTGTGCTAAATTTCTGGTTCTGTTGCACCATAAATTCCAGTTCAGGGTAGTGAGTCCAGTTATCATCTCACTTGAGTTCAGGTGGCACAAATGCTGAGTCATTAGCCCTTGAGTCAATAAAAGCTGAACTCATTTTCTACCACTTCACAAGAAATGCAACCCCACAAATAAATTTTAAAAATTATATGCCGCCACCTCGTATAACACCAGTGGGCAAGACAAAATGCTGACTTGGGCAGATTGGGTTTCAGCCAGAGGGCAGCTGCATGCAGACACACTAGCAAACCCATCTGCTCCTCTAGGTGCCAGGCTTGGCTCCCTAAGAGCCACTTTATACAGGCTTAGGCATTGCTTCTTTCTAAAGTAGTTTCACTACAAAATGTTGAGAGGCACCGAAGGACCAAGCACCTGCAAAATACACTTATTCCAAAGAATAATCTTTCATTAAACAGCATCTAAAACCACTAACTCAGCAAATAAATATCTACAGTGTTCCTGAAAGCGGAAAAAAACAGGCCAAGCAGTTTTTCTTCCAAGTCTGAAAATTAATTCCCAGGCTGTGAACATAGCCAAATTTTATCCCACAAATACATTTTTGGCTGCTTTTAAATCCCTAACTATATTGGAACCAGTGACTGAGTTTTTACTGAGTATCTGCTCAGTAGTTAAAACTCAATCACTACTTCCAATATGGAGGAACATTTACAATGAGTAAACTGGATCTTATACAATAGCAGTCATCTATAAAAGGACTAATATGGATCCCTTCTAGACATAGGTGCTGGGGGTGCTGCTGCACCTCCTGGCTTAAAGTGGTTTCCATCATGCACAGCGTTTACAGTTTGGTTCAATGGCTCTGAGCACCCCTACAGTACAAAATGTTCCAGCACCCCAGCTTCTATACTGTTTAATTAAGGAGAGATTAAACCAAGAGAAGCAGAAACATGGAATGTCTTTTTACACCACATAGTTGCTTCTAGGAGTAGTAAGTGACTTGAAGAAATTTTGGAAGCACAGAGACAGAGGATAACTGATACCTTCGCTGTCAAGAGGTGAGACTTTCTGAAGGGCCCAACCAGTTCTGCAGAGGGTGAGCTGTGCAGCGTCATTCCATAGCTGCTATCTATCAGTGAGAAAGACTTGACAAGAGAGGATTAAAAAGGAGGATGAGAGAAAGGTGAGTGGAGAGACCGAAGGGCTGGGCACATAAAGCTTTACTGGAGCAAAATTCTAATTCTTTAGAGCAAGGTGATAATTAGGTTTGTGGGATTTTCTCTTCAGAATTCCTGCATCATTAAGCCTTGGTGAAATTGCTACAGGTCTTTTAAAGGAGATGACATTAATCTCAGGGTCAAACACCAGCTGGCAGAGCCGTGATCCCTTTGGTATCAAAATGCTCCTGCTTATTTGTCTTTCAGCACAGGCTCCTTCCAGCAGGATACTGCAAACTCCCCTCACTCCACCAGGATTGCGTTTACAGATGAAAATCTTCCTTGCCTTTCACTCAAGGCTGCCATTTAGCAGCATAATGGTTCAGAGCTTCCTTTAAGGCCCATTTCTGCTCCACTAATACTGCAGAGCTGCTCCCTCCCCATACTGCCGCTGGGAACCAAAATCCCTTCTTCAGCTCCCCAGTGTACACCATCTTTTAGATACTGTAATTTTAAAGCAATGTCACAGGCTGGTCCCAGGAGAGTCTTTCAGGCCTTAATCACAGACCACAACCACTCCAGGTCTCCTTCACCACCACGTTTTATTGTATTCTGTAGACCTCAGCCTGCAGCACTCTTTACATATACACCTCTACCCCAATAGAAGGTGACCCGATATAACATGAATTTGGATATAACGTGGTAAAGCAGTGGTGAGCCCCGGGCCCTTTAAAGCACCACCTGAGCCCCGCTGCTTTACCGCGTTATATCCAAATTTGCGTGGAGCCCCGGGCCCTTTAAATCACCACCCGAGCCCCGCTGCCAGAGCTCCGGCGGTGATTTAAAGGGACCAGGGCTCCGCACAGCAGCTGAAGCACTGGGCCCTTTAAATCCTCGCCGGGGCTCTGGCAGCCAGGCTCAGGCTGTGATTTAAAGGCCCCGGGGCTCTGGCAGCTGCGGGGAGCCCCAGACCCTTTAAATCACCACCCGAGCCCCGCTGCCAGAGCTCCGGCAGTGATTTAAAGGGACCTGGGCTCCCCACAGCGGCTGGAGCACTGGGCCCTTTAAATCACCACCGGGGAAGCTGGTCCAGTCCGGCACGGCGTACTGGCTCTTGCCGGCACGCCGTACCGGACCAAACCCAATATAATGCGGTCTCACGTATAAGGTGGTGAGATTTTTGGCTCCCAAGGATCGCGTTATATCGGGGTAGAGCCCATAGCCAGCTTTCTCACCTACTTCTAGGGAAGGGAGCAGTACTAGCAGCATCCAGTCCTACCTACTTCATTCAGGCTCCCTGCTCCCTTCCTCTCTATTTATAGAATGGCATTGCTTCCCCTTCAATTAGCCTTTCAGCTGTAGCTCTGTGCAGTTAATTGGCACCCACTGTCAACTACCTGTCTTCCAGTTAGGTCCCAGTTAGTATGTACTGGTGGGTATTAGAGTGACAGGGTGCTGAGTGAGCTCCTGGCTCAGCATACCCTGTTACAAGCACCCATAACTTAATAATCTCTTCAAATTCTCCAAAAAACTCTACTACTCTGAAAGCTTTCATAGTTCTACGCCCCCCCCCACCCCCTTTCCTGCCACCTTGCCAGTGCAGCATAGATTCATAGATTCACAGATTCATAGACTCTAGGACTCGAAGGGACCTTGAGTCCAGTCCCCTGCCCTAATGGCAGGACCAAATACTGTCTTAGACCATCCCTGATAGACATTCATCTAACCTACTCTTAAATATCTCCAGAGACGGAGATTCCACAACCTCCCTAGGCAATTTATTCCAATGTTTAAGCACCCTGACAGTTAGGAACTTTTTCCTAATGTCCAACCTAAAGCCCATTGCTTCTTGTTCTATCCTTAGAGGCTAAGATGAACAAGTTTTCTCCCTCCTCCTGATGATACCCTTTTAGATACCTGAAAACTGCTATCATGTCCCCTCTCAGTCTTCTCTTTTCCAAACTAAACAAACCCAAATCTTTCAGCCTTCCTTCATAGGTCATGTTCTCTAGACCTTTAATCATTCTTGTTGCTCTTCTCTGGACCCTCTCCAATTTCTCCACATCTTTCTTGAAATGCGGTGCCCAGAACTGGACACAATACTCCAGTTGAGGCCTGACCAGCGCAGAGTAGAGCGGAAGAATGACTTCTCGTGTCTTGCTCACCACACACCTGTTAATGCATCCCAGAATCATGATTGCTTTTTTTGCAACAGCATCACACTGTTGACTCATACAGCATCATAAGGGGCATGACAAATGAAACTCTGGTTACAATCTGAACTATGGAGCTGCTCGTAAGCAGAGCACATCCAGGGGAAATTTTAATGAGCTGTAATTCAAAGAGTCAGACCAATGCACCATACAAAATAAGGCCCTGACACTGCAGTGGGACTCTGCTTGGATGCAAGCACAGAGGTCAACCTGTGTGGATCTCATTGTGGGACACTTAGGTACTTTCTATGATGAATCCATTGCTACAAAGGAATAAAAACACAATGACTCAAAACCCACACACTCAGGTTAGCCTGCAAGTGGAACCCTGGTTCTACAGCTGCAGAATATGGATCTGTAGCCTTGAACTAAAGGAAACTATCTTCAGTATTGCCTATAGAAAACCTTTCTGTTCTCTCTAAGCGGCAACAGGCTAGTAGAGGGGAACACGCTCACTCTTAATCAGGTACAATCCTCATGCCATTTCACACTATAAACACTCACAATAAGGTTCAAAACTCATGATGCTTCTTGCAGCTTATCTTTATTATGCAGCTTCAGGAATGTAATGCAATAACAAAGCCCTGAGGCAGTTCTCCACAGACTCACAATTCTCACCCAAGCTTCCTCTCAGGGGAGTTTATTTCCAGGACTTCTCCTTGCAGAACTTATGCTTGGTCTACACGTAAAGTTGCAGTGGTCTAACAAAAGGTGTGATTTTTAAACCCATGTACTTTTGTTTATGGACATTGTTACACCAATTTAAGCGTCATATTGGCTTGCAGTGGTGAATTTACTGGTACAAGCTAAACTGGCATAACAGATTTAAACTGATATAAGTGTTTCCACAGAGAGGTTTGCACTGGTTTAACTACAACTTTTTTAAACAAATTTCAAACTTGTGTGTGTAGACAAGCTCTTAGGTCTTGTTTACATGGGAAAGTTGCACCAGTTTAACTCAAATCCTTTTAAAAACTGACATAACTAAGGCTATGTCTACACTGGAGACCTTACAGCGGCACAGCTGTACTGATGCAGCTGCGCCACTGTATGGTCTCCCGTGTAGCCACTCTGTGCTGACAGGAGAGCTCTGCTATTGGTTTAATTAAACCGCCCCCAATGAGGGTGGTAGCTGTGTCAGTGGGAGAATGTTTCCCACCAACATAGAAGCACCTGGGTGAACAGTGCTGTCGGTGTAACTTATGTCGGTCGGGGGTGTTTTTTCATACCCCGGAGCAACAATGCTAGTGCTAGTGTAGACATAGCCTAACTCAGTGCAAACCTGGTGTGAACATACTTTGATTCAACTTAAAACTGTTCCCAACTGACTTAAACTGAATTGAAAAAAAATTGTTCAAATACCGAAATAAGAGCATCCACACAGTTTAGGCGGGTATTGCTATACAGTAACTCCTCGCTTAACGTTGTAGTTATGTTCCTGAAAAATGTGACTTTAAGTGAAACGCTGTTAAGTGAATCCAATTTCCCCATAAGAATTAATGGTTAGATTAGGTTAGGTTCCAGGGAAATTTTTTTCACCAGACAAAAAATTATATATATTATATATACACAGTATATGTTTTAAACAAACAATTTAATACTGTTCACAGCTATGATGATTGTGAAGCTTGGTTGAGGTGGTGAAGTCAGAGAGTGGAAGAGGGAGGGATATTTCCCAGGGAATGCCTTGCTGCTAACAGCACTCGGCTGAGCCCTCCAGGGTTAACACATTGTTGTTAATGTCGCCTCTCACACAAGTCAGCACGAACACAGGGAGGGGAAACAGCATAGCAGACACAAAGCAGACCCACTCTTAAGTGCATTGTCTTTTTAAGTGGATCAGGAAGTTGACACGGCAGCTGCTGCCCCAGGCTCTCTCAGTCTCTCTGTCCATGTCCCTTCCCTGCTCTTTATGGAGAAGGGGTAAGCGGGATGCAGGAGCAGGGGGGAGGGGGCACCCTGCACAGCAAGCAGGAGTCTCTGGGAGCAGCTCCAAGGCAGAGGGCAGGAGCAGTACATGGCAGTGGGGGGAGGGACAGCTGAACTGCCCGGCAATTGATAGCCTGCTGGGCGGCTGCTGCACAGGGAACTTAGGGGAGTGGGGAGCTGATAGGGGGCTGCCAGTCCACCCTGGTTACAAGCCCCCACCAGTTAGCTCCAATGGGCTGCTCTTCCTGCAAGCAGTGGACAAAGCAGACGGCTGCCAAACAACATTAGAAGGGAGCATTGCACAACTTTAAATGAGCATGTTCCCTAATTGATCAGCAATGTAACAATGAAACAACGTTAACCGGGATGACTTTAAGTGAGGAGTTACTGTATTGGTTTACTTTCACACGTAGGTGATAGCAATGCAACTTTGTGTAGACAAGACCTTATTGTCTTCCCTCTGGCTCTCTTATTTCAGACGACACAGTTTTTCCTTTTGCTGAGTCAATTCTAAGGAGACCCATTTCATCTGGTTACCAGGATGAGTTAGGGTATGTCAACACTGCAAAGAAAAACTAGTGGCACAGTCATACAGCCCAGGTAAATTGATTTGGCCTTGCAGAGCTCAGGCTGCAGGGCTAAAAATAGCAGTGTAGATGTTCCGGCTTGTACTGAAGCCCAGGCTCTGAGACCCTCCCCCTCACTGACTCCTTAGTCCAGTGACCTTTTGGCAACTTTCATGCCAAGCCAATTTTCAAAGCCAAATAGGTTTTTATTGAAAAACCTGGTTGCAGTCCTAGCTATTCTGTCATAATAATAATAACTGGAGATATACCTATCTCCTAGAACTGGAAGGTCATTGAGGCCAGCCCCCTGCCTTCACTAGCAGGACCAAGTACTGATTTTTGCCCCAGATCCCTAAGTGGCCCACTCAAAGATTGAACTCATAACCCTGGGTTTAGCAGGCCAATGCTCAAACCACTGAGTGATCTACAGTGGTCTATTACACCACAGTAATCGTGTAGTAATGTCAGGTGTTCATTATATATCCTTTTTGATGAGATTACAAGCTTGGTTGATCAAGGTAATAGTGTTAACAGAATGTCCTTAACTTCTGTAAGTCGTTTTACTTGATGCCACATGACATTTTGATTAAAAGCTAGAATATATGAACATGGCACACAATAAATAGATTAAAAATTGGCTAACTAATAGGTCTCAAAGTGTAATTGTAAATGGGGGTCTCTCAGGGACCAGTTCTTGGCACTATGCTGTTTAACTTTTTATCAATGTCCAGGAGAAAACAAAATCACTACTGATCAAGTTTGCAGAGGACACAAATATTGGGGGAGTGGTAAATAATGAAGAGGACACGTCACTGATACAGAATGATCTGCATCTCTTGGCAAACTGGGTGCAAGAAAACAACATGTGTTTTAACTTAGATATATTCCTGTTAGCTAAAAACAAGGCAGCTTGGTTCCGACACTGAAGAAGAGCTCTGTGTAAGCTCGAAAGCTTGTCTTTCTCACCAAGAGATGTTGGTCCAATAAAAGATATTACCTCACCCATCTTGTGTTCTTAATATCCTGGGACCAACATGGCTAAAACAACATTGAATACAAAAAAATCAAATTTGGGCTGACTCTTTAGAGGCCTATAATTAACATAGATTCTGAAAGATAGATATGTAACTGTCCCTCCCCACTCTGTGTATTATGAGGAATCTGGTATTTTGGTGTATTTGGAAAAATCAAATTAAAAGGTGTTTTAATGTGGCTAAATGTAAATGTATATATCTGGGAACAAAGGAAGTGGGCCATACTTACAGCTTGGGGGACTCTATCCTGGGAAGCAATGATTCTGAAAAAGATTTGGAGGTTGTGGAGGATAATCAGCTGAACATGAGCTCCCAGTGTGATGCTGTGGCCAAAAGAGCTAATGCATCCTGGAAGGCATAAACAGGAGAAATCTTGAGTAGGAGCAGAGAGGTTATTTTTACCTCTGTACTTGGCTGGAATACTGTGTCCAGTTGCAGTGCCCACAATTCAAGAAGGATGTTGATAAATTGGAGAGAGTTCAGAGAAGAGCCATGAGAATGATTAAAGGACATGTCTTATAGTGATAGACTCAAAGAGCTCAATCTACTTAACTTAAGGAGAAGGTTAATGGGTGACTTGATTATAGCTTATAAGTACTTAAATGGGGAACAAATATTTAATAACGGGCTCTTCAAGCTAGTAGAGAAAGGTATAACACAATCCAGTGGCTGGAAGTTGAAGCTAGACAGATTCAGGCTGGCTATAAAGCATACATTTTTGACACTGAGGATAATTAACCACTGGAACAATTTACCAAGGGTCTTGGAGGATTCATTGTATTTGTTCAAAAAGATCTGCTCTAGGGATTACTTTGGGGAAGTTCTATGGCTTGTGTTATACAGGAGGTCAGACTAGATGATCACAATGGGCCCTTCTGGCCTTGGAATCTATAAATACTCACAGCTGTACCAGGCCATTCAGGATTTGGCCCTAATAGAGACAATTCCCCTACACAGACAATACTTCTACAGGACTAAACTAACTCATGCCACGGTGAAAGAAACTCAAACAGTGAGCTCGAATATGATGTACCTTATGAGGCACATGGTTTAACAGGGCTTAAACCTCATATACCTCAAACATATCCTTTAAAGGGGGCACTCAAACTGGAAACAACACATGCTGCATGGCACACAGTTAACTTATTTATTTCTGTTTAACATACTACAGACCTTCTGATTTTACAGCATTACATGTTTTGAACCTTTTAGTAAAGTGGAGGTTTCTCATTTCAGCTTAACTGCTGTTAATCTGTTCCAAATGTTAACATTGCAAATAAGGTCTGGTTACTGTCTCGGCCCTGAGTCGATAATAGGAACAGAGCTGATCAGCATCTGGTTTAGTTCAGAGTACAACTTGCTGCCTAATACTGCAGAATTTGGGTTGGAAGATCCCTGCATTTCACGAACACCACAAAAAAAAATTTTTTTTCAACTAATAGCACTTGCATACAGTCATGTGTCATTATTTATTGCGCTATAGGTTTGCTAAAGATGGAATATCACATTACTAATTTTGGCAAATTCCAGCACACGTAAACAGGCCAAAACCTCTTAACATAAATTATACCAGAGCTGCCTAATGATAATTAAAAAAATTCATGGTGCGTGCTTTCCAGAGTTTTGATGGAAAAACATTTTTAAAATAAGAGACAAAATTTTAAATCAGTTTCTTATTTCATCTTTTCCTGCTGAACACAGATACATGATCATGTAGTTGACAATGCCATATTCTCAATATATAGCAAAATATGGTTACATTTCGACACAATGGTGACCTAAAATAATTTTTATGTGCAAAATGGAGCATTTTAAGGGAATACAAAAGCTGTTCTAAAGCCCTCATGCAGCTCCAATTAAAGTAAAAATAAAAACTCCCAATTACTTGAATCAGAGCTGGATGAGGGCCAAAATTTAAACAACCACCAATACCACAATGACCCCTGTAATATTTACAAATGTTTTATCTACTGTGCCCATCCCTCCAACCTCCCCAGGTAACTTTAATACTTTCTCAAATTCCTTTACTCTGTGTTCCACTGATCCATGGTTGAGCTGACCAAAATTTCACATACCACTGACTCAACCAAATTTTGCTTTGCAATCTAAACAGTAGAGGATAAACAGATACTTCATTATAAACCTTGACAGGGCCTGCAGGTTGGGGGGCGGGGGCACGGCCTTAATTAGTATCACACTATTTGCATGCAGAAAATCAATCTTGAATAATTAATGGAAGTTCTAGGTCATGAGCATATCTTTTACAGCGTCCACCAAAGTAACAAGGATAATAATAAAAAACAAACAAACTTGTATTGGTTGCTCAGCAGTACTTACAAAACAGTTTTATATGTAAGGTGAGTTGAGTATTATTACCCCATTTTACCAATGGGGAAAGTGGCTAAATGAGTATAATTTGCCCTTAGTTACATAGGAAAGCCAAGAATACAACCAAAGAAGTGACTGACTTCAAATTCTCTATGCTGATCACAAGACTATACTGCCTCTTACATATTTGCCATATTTCTTCCCTAATATAGGATTCAATATACCTATGAAAAGGGAAAAAAAATCAAACATCATTCTCCCTTGCTGTTATTCCTCTATTTCTGAATACCAGTATCAGAGAAATATCACTTAGTGCATAATCTGTAGGGGATTTCATGACCTCAAATGCTATACTGACTCAGCAGGCAGGAAAATAGCCCAGTAACATGGAAGGAAATGTTCACATAGGTCTTTTCAAAAACATCAGCATAATGGGAAAACAATGCTTCCCTCAGCCTACTCCCTACCCCCCATGACCAGGACTGCAGCCAAGTAGGAAAAACGTGAACCGATTGGGAAATTGGCACCGATTGGGAAATTTAAAAACTTAGCATTTTCTGAAGTGCTGGCATTGCTGAAATGACACGTGTCTCCCTCAGCAATGCCAGATTCTAACAGCCTCCCTGCTAAGCAAAGAAGGCTCATGTTAAGCAGCTGATTCTGTTAAAGTCACAACTGGTTCTGTGGCTCCTAGCAAAGCATAAAGCCTGGAGCCTGTATGTATGTTCAATTCATATTAACCAAAGAGAAATTACATGCCAAAGATGCCCCATAATAACCAAAAGGAATATAACTCTGTCAGCTCCATGTGTAACCTCGACAGACCCTGGTCATCGGCGGGTGGGATCGAACCAGGGACCTCTGGAGCTTAGTGCATGAGCCTCTACAGCATGAGATAAAAGCTCTTAGCTAAGGCTGTAGACCAGACTCATGTTCTCTCTCTCTCGCAGTGGTCTTGGTGCCCCTGGATGGGACAGAACACCACAGCCAGGCGGTGTGTGCGTTACATATGCCAAACAATATTACCAGGCGTAGGCCCCGATCCTGCAAAGGGATCTGTAAGGACAGAACCACACCCCCATGCCAGGTGCCACTGGTGTCAACTTGTCTCAGTCAGCACATAAGCAGAGCTGGTTGGGAAGCAAAAGCACACTTTCACACACCAATTTTTGAAAATTACCCTATCTACTCCAGGCTGAAGAAAGACTCCATAGGATCTTTTTTATATACTCCACAAGAGACTGCTGCTGGAAAACACATGGATGTTAAGCCAAAGGAGTTAAAGAGAGAGAGTATTCTATCATATTGCTGTTTGTACTAAACACATTAGGCCAGACCCTCCTCTGCTAGAGTGAAGTGACACTGTCCCACTGATGTTAAGTTTCAGCTATGCCGATTTACACTGGCTGGACACCTGGCCCAACACATGAACAACAGAGCTGGTTGAAAAAAAAATTAAAGTGTGAGTGAAATTTTGCAATGAAATCCCAAATTGCAATGAGAAAAACAATGGAAGTTTCACAAAAAAATGGTGCATAAAAATGTGGGTCGGTTTCCCAATCGGCCCCAGTAAACAAACTTTTGCTCTAATAACAAATGGCCCCACCTTCACGATATACCAGGGATCGGCAACCTTTGGGACGCGGTCCGCCAGGGTAAGCCCCCTGGCGGGCTGGGCTGGTTTGTTTACCTGCCACATCTGCAGGTTCAGACGATCGAGGTTCCCACTGGCCGCGGTTCGCCGCTCCGGGCCAATGGGGACTGCAGGAAGTGGCCCGTCTGAGGGATGTGCTGGCCGCTGTTTCCCACCGCCCCCATTGGCCTGGAGTGGCGAACTGTGGCTAATGGGAGCCATGACTGGCTGAACCTGTGGACACGGCGGGTAAACAAACCGGCCCGGCCTGCCAGGGGGCTTACCTTGGGGAGCCGCATGCCAAAGGTTGCCGATCTCTGCGATATACCATGAGTGATCTTGCAGAAGTGGGTATTTACCCACGAAAGCTCATGCTCCAATACGTCTGTTAGTCTATAAGGTGCCACAGGACTCTTTGCTGCTTTTACAGATCCAGACTAACACGGCAACCCCTCTGATACCAGGTTCCCATAGGTTCACAGTCACTTATGTTACAAGATGTTACTCAGTGTGGGCAACATCAGGCCCAAAACATTTGTTTTTATTTACTTATACATAAAGTAGAGAAAGATATTTTTGAAGACACTATACTGAATCATGCCTTCGCAGTTAGTGAGGGGCAGAATTACTGGCGGCTAGCCCTGTGTTTTGTTTGTTGATGATTCAGATGAGTTGTCTCTTCCTTTTATATCCTGCAAAGAGACCTTAGATTAGCTAGGCTGGCCTTCCTCTAGCACCCAGGATTCCCTCTTGACTGAACAGGGCTCTCTCTGTTCAAGTTTCATAGAAGTCATAGAATCATTGCAGCGTAGGACTGGAAGGGACCTCAAGAGGTCTTCTAGTATTCCACTCCCCTGCACTATATTCCTTTGCTGAGTTGATCCAATGAAGGTCTGCTGTGGCTGTATTAAAGGTTCATTGAAAGGCCTTCCTATTCAATTTTTGATCATTTTAGCCTCCCTCTTCATTAACATTTCCTGGAGGTTGTTTGTCTTATTGCCCATGGTGGATGATATCTACCTACATGCCAATCATCAAAAATTTCAAAGTAGTTTTTTCCAACTATTTATTTTCCTACTTTATCCTTTTAAACCTTCTGCTGGTCCAATGTAGTTCTAGTCCTCTCCTTCTGTAACATCTTGTATCTAACCTAGCCTCTGACCCTGCATACACTTGTGTGGGAAAGACATGGAAAATAACGAAAGAATAAGATCATGTGGTTGGCTTGGGTGAGCAGAGCATATGACTTGTTGCTTACACTGTCCTTTCTTTAAATAGATCTCTTACGTCACTGACTTCTAGGATTTTCATGGCTTTGAAGCACTTTCTGCATTGATCTGGCTCAAAATGTGTATCTTATGGTCTCAGATACAAGTCCCACCTGCTGTTTGTTCGTTAAGGCTCAATGCAGAGGTGGTGGTGGTACCCAGAAAGGTAGCTTCCAACTATAGCTATGAGAGATTTGGAAAATATATCCTGTCCCCATTTTCATTAAAGAGGGTAGCACATTAAGGACAACATTCTCAAAAGTGGGTGCCTAAAGTTAGGCACCTAAGCCCATATATAGACATCTAAATATGTAACCTGATTTTCATAAGAGCTGAGCAACTGAAAACTGCCACTGAAGTCAATGGGAGCTGTTTGAACAGTGATACTGAAAAATCAGACAACGTATTCCGCTGCCTAAATATGGACCTAGGAGCCTAAGTTTGGAGCTTACTTTTTAAAACCTTTGCATGCATATTGACTAGAGTGAGGAATAATACACCAGACCATTGACCCCATTCCACATGGCAAGTCCTCTGCATTTTAAAAAGCATTAACGTTATTTGTGTTACAGTAACTTTAGAGGCCAGAACCGCAGCGAGATAGGCACTGTACAAATACTTGATGAAAAGAACAGTCCCTGCTCTGCAGAACTATACATGTGGGACCAGGTTAGAGTAGGTCAGGGGTCGGCAACTTTTCAGAAGTGCTGTGCCGAGTCTTCATTTATTCACTCTAATTTAAGGATTCGTGTGCCAGTAATACATTTTAACATTTTTAAGTCTCTTTCTATAAGTCTAGAATATATAACTAAACTATTGTTGTATGTAAAATAAATAAGGTTTTTAAAATGTTTAAGAAGCTTCATTTAAAATTAAATTAAAATGCAGAGCCCCCGGACTGGTGGCCAGGTCCCGGGCAGTGTGAGTGCCACTGAAAATCAGCTCGTGTGCCGCCTTCGGCACCCGGGCCATAGGTTGCCTACCCCTGGAGTAGGTCCAGAAAGTATCCTTCTCATACTAAGGAGTTTAGCTATTATTTATTGAACATTTTCATTCTCCTTTAGAACTTTTAAAATATATTTCTAGCTGAAAATAAAGCTAAGTAAATAATGCTCTAAGGTCCTTTGTAGTAGCTTGTTAGTGAAATAAAATGACAATGTTGACTTTAGAGAAAAGAGGATACAGCAGCTATGACTTTCAATAGCACTATTAGCAATTTTTCATGGTTTGCGTTTTTCATTCTGACTTAAACAGAAAAAGCTACAACAGCTTTCCAGGGAAAGGAGATAGTGCTCTGTATAGAGTGGTTTTCTCATACTGCTGCCCCACATAGTGATCTATCCACACTTAACATGATTTTCAAAGCTTAAAATGAAACAAACATTCCCAGACTGCCAGTAACAGCTTCAAGGGTCATGCTTTTATTTCTCCCTCCCTCTCTCTCTATATATAGACACAGAGAGCGAGACAGAGCTAATTAAGTATAGTGTATATGTGTGTGTATGTATATATATATATGGAACAAAAATGCAAAACAACTTGTCAGACACACCACTGTGTTAGGCTCAATTACCTAAAGAAGCAGAAACAATGGTTAATTTTAGTTGCTCACTTTTTGAAACTGCCTCAGTGCTGATCTTTGCAGTCATTTTCCCAGCGAACCGCATCAGCATAGTATAAAATATCACTTCCAAATGCTATGTCCAAAAGCTAAAAGCTTGTTACAGAACATTATGATACATTCGGGGCACGAACCTTCATTCTTTTGGTAGAACTCACCTGAATATTAAGAGGAGATCTGCTTGGGTAAGCACCGCCCCAGGAGTAAATAGCGTTCCCAGTGCCTGCTCTAGGTATTTCATTTTAAAGAAGGCATCAGCTTAGGTCCTGCTCCTGCATTGGCAGAAGCTCAGCCTAGAATAGCTCTTTATTTGTTCTTAACACTAAGGCTGCTGGGCTAGTACTAACAGGGGCTGAATGAAAACAATTGCACTACAGACAAACAAGGGGACAGAAGTAAGTTTGCACTTACAACCTTAGGACTTGATTCTCCACAGCATTGCACCTAGTGTGGTCATTAACACCTGTGCAAAATCAGAACACAAAAGGGACATAAAAAATTTAGCTAGCTGCATAGAATTGAGCCACTGGAGCTATGCTGATTTACACCAGCTGAGGCCCTTAATTCCTATAAGTAGAACTGGCAACTTGTGCTAGTGTAAAGCTCACCCTGGTTAGAAATGTTTTCCCTCCTAGTTAGCTCTATGCCATTTTAGATGATAAATTTTTAAAAGAAATGTAATTAGAAAAACTAAAAATGATAATAGAAGTTGAGCACAATTCAAGAGGTTGTCAGAGACTTGCAAAGATGTTCTTAAATTTACGCATGCAAATAGACACATGAACTGAGTAGTTCTACTTGTGTGCTTGATGCTAAGAATGTGCATAAATCTTTGCAGAATGAAGGTCTAAGGCATCAATCTGATCTGTCTGGATAGACCCTTACATCTGCAGAGTCCCACTGAAATCAGTAAGGCTTTATGTGGCCACAGTTCACCCACATCGATCAGACTGCAGAATTCAGGCCTAAGTAGAAAAAATACAAAGCACAGGGAAAAGGGTCACACAATACAGGTGAACTCCTGGCCTCATGGAAGTCAATGGGATTTTAGCTTCTGGGGCGAGGATTTAAAAAAAAAAATTAAATAGCTGGCTGGGATGCTGCTTCTAAGTCCCATGATTATTGCTGTTGTTTAGCAAAGTGTTTCCTTTTGCTTTGGTTAATATACTCTTTTCTCCATCCTCTGTTATTTCTGCATAGACTGCCCTCACTGTTAGACCCATAAATTATAGTATGTAGCATGCACCCATACAAAAGACCTTTTTCCTGCTTTCCTTTTCCTAGCTACATTTATATTTGTAATATAAATGCTACCATCTCCTGCTCTTAAACCCCCTCAAACAACCAGTGTGCTCTAATTTGGCTTGTGCTCTCTAATTCAGCTAGATCTCACACAGAGGATACTCAGGCTTTCTACTCTGGGTGCATTGGGGAGGGCTGGAACTAACAATCCCAGTCCAGGATAGCCAGTCTGTTGCTGGCATACAGCTACACTCCTCTTGGTACCTAACCATGGGACCCCAAATGCAGAACCAATGGGCACATATTTTAGCTTGTCGCATTAGCCCTCTTTGCATTGGCCAACTCAGAGCCCCATCCCCCCAAGCATGTGTGTTGTAAAGGCCTTTGCACAGCTTCCCTGCCCTGAGCCCCTTCCTCAAATAAAAGCCTTGCCAAATAGGCTGGAGAGCACGGAGGGGCTTGCGCTGTCATTTGCAATTGGAGGATTTCCTGAGAGAACGAATAAATGTACCTGTGTGAGAAAAGTCTTTACTACTTCACATTCAGCACCTAGAGCACACTCCTCCACCCACCCCCACCCCCTTCCCATTTTCCCTTAAGAAGCAAGCAGATTAATGAACTTGTATTTCTGAAAACTACACTCTCTGGTTTAAATCCAACTTCCTGCTGGTGCCTATCAAAAGGCTACAGATCTTTGAGGGTGCAGAATCATTTCAGAGAAGACTAATGACTAATCCAAAGTACTTTACCCTCCATGTAGATCCAAATATCTACAGCTCCAATCAAATAACTGATCCTAGAATTCTCTTCTTTCAAGCACTGAGTAAAGCAAGTAATATAAGCATATAAAGTGAAACCATTTATCTGGACCAAAAAAAAAAAAAAACTGTTAAAGCAGCATTGTAATACTGCTAAATTCTGATCTTAATTTGAGTAAGGTTGGGAGAATAGTCCTTGCCTTGCATTCCAGGATAGCCTCATCAAGTCACATAAATTATTTTAACTGTGTTGCATATGTTTTAGATTTTAATGGATTTTTAGTCGTACAGCTAAATATATAGGAGCTCTTCAGTTACAACATGGAGAGCAATTATGGCAAACCTGAGTGCTTGGTCTTCTTGGCATATGTGGGTGCAAGTAACAAGAAGCTAATGAATTCATGCCAGTAAATCAAGTTTAATTTGCCTTCCTTTTCTCCTCCCTTCTAAAGCTGGCTGAAACACAAGTTCCACTGCAAATGCACTGACTAGCAAACATGGGTGCCATCACAAATAGAACACTGCCAAGAGGAAACCCTCCGTTGACTAATAACAGAACTTCCCAAAGCAACTGCAAGATATTCCGGACACTAAACTGCAAGAGGCTTGAGGATCTATTCTACACAAAATATACACATTCTTGCATCTGGAGAACATGTATTCTGCTGTATACGTCTATGCATTTTGTTCCAATTCAAAACACAAATACCTACCTCCCATCATGCATGCTGTCAAACTGCAGGTGCACAAAACCACATAAGAAATAACAGCGTCACTGTTCAATATCTCAAAGCAGAATGCTGTAACTCAATATGTGATGCTTCCATATGATGCCTAATCTGTGGTGCCAGTTGAAACAATATGGAATGACAGCCTATTACTTCAGAGAGAGGAGACTGCACACTGATGACAACACTTAGCACTTACATAGTGCTTGTTATTGTCAGAGCACCTAAGTTAGTGACATTTATTTTTCAGTTAAATAAACTCCCTTGTTTGAAATTCTATTCACTAGACCAAGGCAACATCAACAGTATTTTACGAAAATGTTTACTATTCTTGGAACAGTCAACCTAGATGAATGAGGTTATCATAGATCTTAGACTCAAAATTGTGTAAGGTGGGAATAATGCAATAAAGGATTTACAATTCTTTATCTAAATAGAAAACTCAATTATATTTGATGGTATTTGCAACCCCTTTCAATCACTTTCCATAACCATTCTGGCCAACTGTTTGCAAGTGTTAGTGGAAAGAAAATTTCACAAATATTCATGCTAGTGGATTTGCATAAATATTCGCTAGGCCATTTTCTAAGCTCTGAAGCTTGGGGAAGCATCCAAGCCATGAGACTAGTCACATAACACAAAGAGGGAATACTTGATGCAACAGTTATAGTAGATAGCCTGAGAGCAGTCAATAAAATGACACGTCACTGAATAATTTCAAAGGAGGAACAAAACTGATATCTATTTGTATTTAGTAAAAGGGCCTAGATTTGACAAATAAGTTGTCAATGTGCTAGTTATGCTGAAAGCGGTCTCACACAGAACATCTTATATGTTCATTTTCAAGGACCACCAGCTGTCTGATGCATGGGACCAGTACACTGGGAGGTAAACACTGCACAAAAGTTTATTACAATTGGCAGAAATAAATTTGGGGGGAATGATTCCTAATTACAAAATGACAAATTACACACAGTAAAATGTTTAAACTCTTTGGATGTTACTATACTTAGTACCTTTGTGGTTTTATTTTAGTGATGATCCTAAACTCAATACTAGGAGATGAAACTTCACAGCATGAATCTTGTACTTCACTCACTGAAGTCAGAGATGAATGTGTACATTATAAAATAGTTGTTTCAATGGGTTTCACATTTTAATGCTATAGTGATAGTAACTAAACTACATTAGATATAAAACGTACAGCAAATTGAACCCATTTAGAAAATCTAAACCTCTGAGGCAAAGAAGAGACTTTATTTTTGTACAGATGTGTTTTGCTAGAGCTTCCCATTCTTTTTGATCTGCAGGATGCAAACACATTTTTGGAGAATGTGCTGTAGAAATTAATGGAGTTTTTTAAAACTCTAGATGGCGCACTCCTACAGTATAAGGCTGTAAATTCATGAAGAAATCTCTAGGTTTACTTTTGAGAGTTTCACACTTAATATTCTCTATTGACATATTATTGCCATCTTAAAAGTACACAATAAAAAGGCCCTGTGAATCAGTTATTGTAATAAAGTATCTCCTTGATTTACTCACGAACTGGTTGAATACATACATTTGTTTTAGCTATTAGTATAAAAGTGAAATTTTAAATATTTAAAGTATATCCCATAAGACAGGGCAACTTTTTATATAGAAGTAATCTGGAGGTGGAAATCCTTTGACTGTGGAACTGATGAGGAATAAGATCATAATTAAGGACAGAAAATGTTTGTGAGAACTGCCACTTTCTAATCTTGGTACAATTAATACTGAAAACATTCCTAATGTGGAAAAGAAATCCTAGCTTTTATTCCTACACTTGATAGTAAATATTATAAATAATATAGCTAATTCTGAATTGACTAATCAAAGGCAATTCATGTAAAACCAAAATACATACATCACTGGCTTCACGTTTAACAAGTACCTATGGGAAAACGTACCTGCTATTTTTCAATAATTTTACCAAATTTTCAACCCATTGTTTGGAAAAACTTCATGCTTTGTTTCAATGATTCACTGTAAAACTAAATTAATGAATTTTGTTTTAAATCTTTGTGAGGTGAAGTGACCCAAATGAAGTAAACCATGTTTCTGAAATGTGAACTAGTCCATTATAATACATGCCTTTTGACATTTAGCAAGATTGAATTAAGGCAATCTAGGGCAAAACCCACATCTCAAGGCCCCACTGCCCATACCCCACTCCTGCTTGGGGTGGAAGCATGTTTCAGAGTTAAGATGAATAAGTCAGTTCACATTTTGAAGCTATTGTAGGCAGACTCTGGCAGATATCAGTTATCCTTGGGTCATGTTTTCAAGCTATTTTGTGAATCCATGAGGGACAGAAACTTTTATTTATTTCAGTGAAAGCTGAAAGTCTCTGATCTCATCACATGACCACATGAATTGGGGCCTTAAGAAGGCTTATAGTGCCTTTGACTTAACCTCGCTCTGGGTATAGAAGAATATGAAGTTTCAAATATGAGCTGTACTATTAATTATGTTGATATCCATCATAAAATCAAGGGTTGAAGTATTTCCGACTGGAATTTTTTAGTTGATATAATTTCCACTCTGCAGTCCTACTGCTGAAACTGCAGTACAAGAAACATCTGCATGATTAAATTGCCATAGTTTATGAATTAACAGCAGCTTAATTCTGACTGAACCAAAGATTCATAAACCACGAGTTGCACTGTTTTGCTCAGTAAATATCACAACTAGTACACAATACTGTATTCACATAGCTCTTGAAGCATGAGGTGGTTTCCTACTGTCCTTAACTGCACAAATAAAAAATGTGCAGGCAGATGCCCCAATCACATAGCTGCATAGACAAGCAGATACTTGCTCATGCATTTATACACAAAGGCTCCAGCAAAGCATTAAGCATATGCTTATCTTTAAGCATGTGAGTTATTTTCACTGAAACCAAGGGCATGATTATATTGCTTTCATTTCTATACACAAGAAAATATCTTAAAAACTTTAATATCAAATGTATTCTTGAATAAACTGTGCACAGGAACAGTAATGATTCATGTTTGTATAATGAATACTGCTCAGTAATTGTTTACCTTTTACCACATTTTAACTCAAGTATTCAATTAAGATAATTTCATCTATATGTACAAGTCTGCAGGCCCAATACATAATTGTACTTGATCATTTAACAAGTTTATTTCTACATCAGGTTATGGCTTAAAAAGCAGTCACTGTACATATAAGATCTAAAGAGACTGATGTGCAATACATTTAATTTCTTTGTTATCTTCCTGGGATAAGTTATACATTTCAGTGAGTTTTCATGTGTCTTCTTCACAGCAGCAATAAATAGACATTTTAAATTTTCATAAAAACATCCTTTAAGATAGCACATTAACTAACAATGGAATTAGGCATTTAAAGTAACATAACTCATAGATCATTAAAGGTTGAACATGGAGTTGTAAAATCTAACATTAGATCTCTTTGTGACAGCCTAAGATTGAGTGATTTGCAGGGCTTCCAACATGTCTTCCACTGCCTTCAAAGAGTACTTAGTCTCTTTCTTACTGCGACCTGCAACCTAAGGAAAAGAATAAACTCACTTTTACCAATCATGTGACAGAAAATGCACTAACAATGCTGTGCAATAGTCTTGTACAAGTTATGGTTCTAAACGTTAATCAAAAATAACTTAAAACACACCGTGTACCAATTTACTGCAAAAACAAACAAATGTTTCAATAAGATTGTACCACTTAAGTTAGCATTTACCTTAACAAGAGCAAAGAATGTATCCATTGTCTGCTTTGTGATGTTACAAACATTTAAAAAAACTGGTCTATTATTTGATTTAACTTAGATCATGTTCATATTTTGACAGAGGAAGGATCTGCACATGATAAAAAAAACTAATAAGACTCCATATTATTTACAGCACAGGAATGGAATAGTTTACTTAGAAAAACATACTGTAAAGCAAGGCAGTGATCCCATAAATGTATTTCTCGGTTCAACTGTGATTGTGAGTCAGAACCTTTTTATTTAATTATAATCTACCATTACAATTGTAATTCCAGATTGAATTTGAAATAAAGCCTATATTGGTAATGAAGGAATATGAAGCCATGCAAATACTACCTTTGTACATTTTAGCATTTAAAATTCTATACTATACTAGTAGCCTAGCATGGGGGGTGGGGGTGGGGGAAAGAGTTGTTGACTACCCCATGCTGATCTCAAAATGAGTTTTCTAACTGTACTGACAATTCCCATCACTCATCAGCCTGATATAAACACAACAGATTTATTGGCTATGTTGGTGCTTCAGTCAAGTGGGAAAAAAAGCCACCACCAATTTTTTTTTTTTAAACATACCCACATTAAATATTTTGGTGATAAAGAAGTACTGACTATAATTTGCTGTTAGTAAAATACCCTATTCTCTGACTAAATGTTAACATCTAAACACTCAATAAATTTACAATTTAATGATTTTTTCCTTCAAATACCACTGCTGTCCTGCATGCTTAATCCTTGATTTATGATGTGTCCCATCTCTCTTGTAATTAACTTAATTTAGCAAACTTCTCATGACCTGTTGAGAAAGATTAAGTGATCAAGCTCAGGTAATATCACAGCAGCAGCAAGCTGCAGGAGCTGTTAACCTGCTTTTGACCCCTTAGGCTACAGTCTAACATTAGGTTTCCCTTAATTCCTAGCTGTTAGCTTTGTGTTGTTAAAAAACTAGATTTGGTATGGTAAATAAAAGGGCATTACAAATTAAATATCTAGAAGCATAAAATGTAGCTATGACGACAAACTGTTTACTGTATCCCTTAACTAAAATATACCTTGCTTTTTTCTGGAAGTGGAATGCTATTTAATTTTGCCTGTGCTAGTAGATGTAAATCCACCTTTTAAATTGTCAGATTCCCATAAATGCCCATAATGATAACACTTTAGAGGAACAGCAGAGATTGCTTTTTGCCTTCCCAGCTGATAAAGTATCTTTTGCCTGGATTTGAACAGAACAGGAAAAAAACCCTCTCTTCTATGCTCTTCTTTTCCCACACAAAACAAGAACAGTCCCAATCAAATACTTGGGGAGGTCCAATTCTTTGAGAAACAGCTTTGATTTAAAAAAATTAAAAAAAAAAAAAAAGCATGTGTTATGATTCCTGTGATTCTTTCAGTAATACACAGAAGCCTGTGCAAGGTGTGGTCAAAAAGTAATGCTGCATGGTAGAAACAGTTGGGGGATGGGGTGGGGGTGATTGGAGAAGGGAGGCTGGGGATTTCAAAATTAGCAGAATTTTACTTCTGTTTCTGCTTTAAGGACATTGAGAAGAAAATTAATATTTTATGTCAATTTAAGAAACATTACTTGTTAGTTTCATGAGTGGCTGCCTTAATGATACTGACATGCACTTTAAATTAGAACAAATAAAGCTAAACTCCACATCATAACAAATAGAAGCTTGAAATCTAATCACTTCAAATTTTCCTTGACGACCAATTATTTTGTCTATTCCGGCATTATACTGCAATTCAGTTGATTGAGCCGGAATCCTTTTTTTTTTTTAATCATGATTTAATTTTCTGTTTCCCAAATGGTTTGTAACGGAATCACCTCTCCAATCATAAATAACATGTGACTCACTAACACTGAAGAATTTAGCAGTGTGCCTAAGAAACATTTATCTGGAAAGTTACCACGAGTGGGATCACATTAAAAATTTTCATGAGCATTAATCAAACTTGCTTGCCTCTGCTGAAATGCTTCTACCACAGGACATGCTAAACCAATTATCTAATTGGAGAGCATTAGGTAGCCATATTTTGTTTTGATGTTAAGCGACACAAAGAAAGAAATAGTTCTTCACTTTTTGTGTGATTCATGTCGATAGTTAAATAAATTTTTATTTATTTGTAATGGATTTTATATACAACTGTAGGGAGCTTGCTTTGATACCACAGGTCAGAATTTCCCTAAAAAGATGTTCTGTGACCTCCACACAATGTAAAACCTAATCTTGATAACAAGCCACCAGTCTCAAGTGTTTAATATAATAGAAATGCACTTATTCTTCAATAGTTGGTACTTTTATAAAGGCTTTCATATGATGGGTTAACAGTGTTTTTACAAACAATTAAACCCAATGCCCTGAGAAGTAATCCTGTTTTTATTGTCAGGGTTAAGATCCAGGAGTTCCAGATACCAGACGATTCTCCCTTCCTAAATGGACATTTCTCTACTAGACCAAGCACAGTTAGAGAAGCACTAGTTAGCAGGGATGGACAAATATTGAACACCTAAATAAATATGGATTGCCAAAAAATATGTAAGTGGAAATATTTGTACTCCTAAAAAAATTCCTAACTCCATTTTCCTTGGGAGCCTATTCTAGTCTGACAGATCTTGGATAATTTTGTTTTCCTAAATTGTTGCGTACATTTTGTTTTCTTTAATTTCATCTGAGTGTTCACAAACAAAATAAACCACTTAATACAAGAAACAAAAGCAATTCAATAGTTTGAATAGAGACTCAAGCTTACAGGAGAAAAACAAAGCAAAAGACTAAAATTAGGTTCCAGAAGCCAGATGAAGAGAAGTAGGCCACTAAAGAAACATTTTTAATGATCAAAAATAGAGATCCACTGAAAAACAAAATAAGTGACTATTTATCAAATAAACCTGTAAACCTAAACTTGACAAAACAGAGGAAGTTATCCAAAATTAATGGTATTGGGCATGACAGTGGTGGGAATCTAAGTTTAAAATCCACATGGAAAAGCCATCTCAAGAGCATATATTTTGCAATAGAATTCCCAACACCTCTATACTTCTTCCGTTAAAACATCCATATTCAGAGCCACAAATCCACATTACTTTGCTAGGCAGCCAAACCAGGATGAAGAATGCATCTAACCTCTCTGGAGTAAGAGAACAGACATGACGGAAGGACAAACTGAGTTGCTGACAATGCCAGCAAGTCGACATAGCAGAACTCATAAACCCCTGGCAAACTCACTAAGATTTTATGTCTCCTATCTCACTTTGCACCGAACTTTGGGGAATGTGGGAGAAAGGTGGAGTTTCATAGACTATTTAATTATCCAAAATGGAATCTCCTCTCATGAAAGAGGCCATAGGGACGTTAATTGGCACAAGTGACCAAAGTTTCATCTTTACATCCAAAAATGGCAATCTTCAACACCACAATATTATGCCAGGGGTCTGATTCCAGATCGACTCAGAAGGGAGATGGCCACCTACTGCAACACCACCATTTCCTGTACCACCTGGATTTTCTCTGTCTTTAATATGGTGTCACCAAACCCTATCACGGTTTTGTCAGACTCACATTTTAAGCAGTGTGGGATTGGGAAATGGTCCTGTCCAGCTGTATTTTTTTTTTTGGCAAGAAGAATGTTGTTCACGCCAATTGCTGTCCAAAATCTAATTTGAGTAGATACATGCTACAAATCGAAATCCCCCCCTGCAGTTTTAGTCAGATACGGTATTTGTCACTTTTTATCCCAAACTGCTATAAAATACATCTGAAGTATGCAATGTGTCACAAAGGAATGAAGGCACAAAGAAGTTCTGACATTTGTTTTAAATATATATTTTCGTTGTGTTAATGTGATCTGTTCTGGTAAGCATCAACTGAGAAAGGGGAGCCAATCATTTTAACCTGGCTCCAACATAACTTCACAAAAACTGTATAACTGCACCATAGAGTAAAACAAAAACAAACACTAACCACACAAATCACATTTCCTGAGTGATAGTGAGCTGTTAGACAGCCACATGAGAAGAACAAGAATAAGTGGCTGTGAACCAAATAACTACAAGCTTTCATTTTTATTAATAAACCACTAGTTTTAAAGTTCCAACCTGAGACTCAAGATTCCATAGTACTAATCCATCTATGCCACAAATTCACTAAGGCCAGCACTGTCAAAAGGGGCTTGTGACTTTGGGTATTCAACTTGAGACACCTTAAAAGAGGCTGTTTTCCAGAAAGTGCTGAGCACCTGTCCCCCAAAATCCAGTGTTTTAAACTGGGCACGCAAGTCACTTTTAAAAAAAAATCTTGCCTTGAGTCCTTTAATCTCTGTGGTTTGTTTTATTCCCGCTATACTTAGCTACAAGAAACCAAATGCAACTCACATTCTGCTCACCAGGTTTCTTTGGTGGATCCTGCAATCCGTGGGATTCCTATCAACATTTTACTTCAGATACATAAGGCCCAATTCAATGCGTATTGAAGTCAATGGGAGTCTTTCATATTTTTGTGCAAATCATATATAAAAAGATAGGATGGCATTCCACACACACCGCTTATTGTCATGAAGAAATATGCTGATGATTTATTGACATAAGGAATGATGTGCAATTAACCATATAAATATGGGGACATAAGCCATCCTTTTGATTATCAAGTAACTGTGCATTTCTTTATGGGTATACTGTGGTTCACACCACATTGTTTCAAAGGAGAAATCATCAGTGTGCTGAGTCAGGAACCACTTGACTAACAGTGCAAAGTGGAAACAGTCTCACAGTTGACACCTGCCATTGACACTTTCCAGAGAAGCTATTCCCTACGTGTGCTCTTGCTTTAGTAAAGCTGTATGTGGTCAGGACCTGATGTCATGAAGAGAAAGCCCAATTAAATTACACAAGCGTCAGCTGCAGAACATTAGTTATACCATTAAATAGCTTAAGCTAGAAAGCAGAAGGCAACATGAAGAAAACATCCTAATAAGGCATTGTGGGGGAATGAGATAACACACTCCACCAAGACACTGAAATAACAATGTACACCAGAAAGGATACCAACGCAAAGAGAAAAGTGGACTTTTCTTCACATTTAATAAAATCAATTTTGTTCGATAAAAAAGGGTGAGAGAGACCAGAAAGGCTTGTGTTGCAATACCACAACCTTATACATACAACTGCAGGGAAAGTGTTACTAGGGAGGCCAGGCTCGTAACAGGCTTTCTTCATTGTGTGTGCCATCTTCAGTGAATTTGGTATTATCTGCCTTGAATGATAGGCCTGAGTGAGTGAGCTGGTTCAATTTGTACTACCCAGATAAAAATAGTCTCAGAGGAAAGACTTGTCACTATAAATGTCGTCTTCTCCACCCCATTACCCTCTGTTTGTTACATCCATATTGTGTGATTTGTCTTAAACTAGACTGTAAACTCGGGGAAAGGACCATTCCTTCCTGTGTGTTTGTACAACACTTAGCACAAGGGGTGCTATTCCTTATTGTGGTCATCAGTTCCTACCAAGTACAAACAATAAACAAGCTGAGTAGTTACCAAGTTCTGGACATGATTTCAGAAAGCAGAGTGATAGCAGAAATCAACATGCTAATAACTGTTTCCTATTCAAGAATTATTTTAAACCTACATACAGCCCGATGCGTAACCCTTTAAATCAGGGACTGGCAACCTTTGGCATGCGGCCCGCCAGGGTAAACCCCCTGGTGGGCCGGGCTACTTTGTTTACCTGCCGCGTCCGCAGGTTCAGCCGATCACGGCTCCCACTGGCCGCGGTTTGCCATCCCAGGCCAATGGGGGCTGCGGGAAGCGGCAGCCAGCACATCCCTTGGCCCGCGCCACTTCCCACAGCCCCCATTGGCCTGGGACAGTGAACCGCGGCCAGTGGGAGCCATGATTAGCTGAACCTGCAGTCGTGGCAGGTAAACAAACCAGCCCGACCAGCCAGGGTGCTTACTCTGGCGGGCCGCGTGCCAAAGGTTGCCGATCCCTGCTTTAAATCATTGGAAAGACTCCCATTATCTTGAATGCGTTTTGAATCTGGTCCACATAGTTTAATTTTGTGCAATATATCATGTCCACTTCCTACATAAACTATGGAAAACCAGCACCAACAGTGATTTGGCACATTTTAGGATACTTACCTGGTACATTGTTAAATAATTTATTTTGATCTTTATAAACCTGAAGGGAAGGGCAAATACTAAGAACCTTTAATTAGTTTTCTTTTAGTAAATAACACAACTAAAAGAGAAACTCAAAACTATTTTAAATGTCTACTGATATATCACATATGATGAAACAATTCAAAATATATAGTCCCAAGTCTTGGAGATTCATATAATGCTACCCTGTGCATTCAATGCTAATACTAGAAAGGATTAATCAATAGAGACAAAAACAATATCAGTAGGTAATACAGATTAATACAGCGTGTAAAACATCAGAGTCCTTTACACAGAAATAGAACGCATATATTTGAATCAGATCATCAGCTGGTGTGACCTGAAATCGACCAAGTTATGCTGATTTACGGAAGCTGCAAACCTGTCCTATTTAACTTTAAAAGAAGCAGAAAAGCTATTAAGATATGCAGACGACTTGCCTTTTAGTAACCCATTTTATCATAACATGGAGATACGCAATATGTCCAGGAGAAGACTTTAAAATGTAGACAACATACTGACCTGGTAAGCTCTATTGATTTGGTTAGCTGCCCAACTGGCATACTTCATATTGTCCTTTTTCATTTTTGCACTTGCTTTAGGATTGGAAGCAATATGGCTGGCAGACTAGGATTACAAAACAAAAAACAGTAAGACTGCAAAATAGATACATATACAAAAGAGGGGACCATAGGAACTGGTGGTGTGCGCCACACACAGTCCAACAGAAAGGAACGAAGAAAGAAAGTAAAATGAACTCTTGGCTCATAAACAGTCTCCAGCCTAAAACTAGACTGTTCAAAGAATTGAGAACTGATCTCACTAAAATTAAAGACTTTGGGGTTCAGCTGTCCACAAGAAGGTCTCTCTCTCCTATCCCTGTGTGGGAGACAGAAAAAGAACTGGGCATATTCAATCAGTCCATTCCCATTTATGGGGTGAAAGTGTCACAAAAATAGCTTTCGGTCTCCATCTGCTGGCAAGGAGGCTATAAAACCCAATGTCTTGGGATATGTCTACACTGCAGTAAAACACCCGTTGCTGGCAGTGCCAGCTGACTCAGGCTTATGCGGCTCAGGTTAAGGGCTGTTTAACCGAAGTGCAGATGTTCAGGCTTGGTCTGAATTCTAGGATCTGCAAGGTGGGAGGGTCCCAGAGCTCTGGTTGGATCCTGAGCCCAAATGTCTACATTGCAGTTAAACAGCCCCTTGGCCTAAGCCTTGAGAGCCTGAATCAGCTGGCATGGGCCAGTCGCTGGTGTCTAACTGCAGTGTAGACATATCCTTAGTATCCAGACTGACATATTAGAGATCAACAGTTTTAAGATAGTTGTGCATGTCTGCCCTTAAAATAAATATAAAATGTTGAACATAGCTTCATTAGAGAAGTTTCCATTAACGTAAAACACATAAGGGATAATTGCTTGCTTGCAGAAAATTCTCAAAACTAATTATACAACTTGTGATTGCAGAAACACTGGGACTCTACATACTCTGGCAGCAGCAAATCCCATCACCTCTCATTAATGAATAAGCCACAGATTTAGGAAAAAGTTTTTATTTTATTATCAATTTGGTCTCATTAATGCTTAACAATTCAGTGCTTGAATGCACCCTAAATAGAAAGGGAAGATATTACATATAGTATGTTTGATTCATTACCAAACGTCTAATTGACAGTTAGTGTCCACTAATTTTTTTTTTAATTCCCAAGTAAAAACACATTGTTAACTTAAGGTTAAGACAGTCCTACAATAACAAATATACTGTAATTGTTAAAAAGCACATACTGTTACCATTAATAACCCAATCCCCCAAAATGCATGTAAATGGTAAGTTAAGGTTAAATAAATAATAATTCTAGTACCCTCACAGTTCACTTCATCCAGTTGATTTTCAAAGATGAATTACTTAAAATGTTGACCACTCATTTACACTAGGCTTCCTCTGTTGCTACCCCCCGGTGGAGCTGAACTGGTGTAGGAAACGGGGGAAATTTTTGCAAAGTTTCTGTAGTACAGACAAGGTTATAGAATAATCCCACTTTCTGCAATTAAATTCCCAAACAAAACCAAAACCCCATTACTAGGAAGATCACTGAATTTTAAATGACAACACACAATCAATGAGTATTCATTCAAACTCACCATGTATAGTCCAAACAAAGCCCTCATGTTTCTGTTGTTCAGTTTCAATGCTTGTGCAAAATATTTTCTTGATAGTTCCAGGTTTTCAAGCCCGCCTTGGGTATATTTAACCTGTTAAAATTATAGACTGATTAAACCTGTTTTATTTTACTACTTTGAAAACTTGCATGTTTCATCATGCCTCAGGCACCAGAAACTACAATAGGTAGATATTTTCTATCTATCTATCTGAATCAAAGAGATTATAGAAACTACTCTTAAGACCATTAAAACTCATCTAAATCTTGAATGTCAGGTGAAACACAAAAGGAAAAGCACTAGCCTGTGAGGTACGTAATACTTTTAATAATCAAATTTTAAAAAAAACTTGCTCTCACTATAAAAAAAGTCACTGCTATTTTAAAAATGTCACTCACTGACAGAATAAAGGAGAAATTAAATGAATTAATTCCCATTATTACATTAGCTAGGAATACATATTAGATAATGTATTCTAGAAATCTGGATTTCTAGGAACCACAAAGTGATATAAGTAGACTCTTAAATTTGAACAATTATCTAATATTTAATCCATGTAAACAGAATGAATTGTATTTACTCCCACTAATAATAATAATGCCTTTTTTTAAAATTTAAAAACTGGAATCTAGTGCAAACTGTTAAATATCTTGGGCCAAATCCCGTAATTTTTTCCCAATTCTCTGTCAGGCAAGATTTCCTACAAAGGAGAACTGTAAGATCTGGCCCCTGGATTGTACCAAAAGCAAAACATACTTCACAAGAAAAGCATTCATATTATGTAAAGGTTTAATTTCTCATGCATTTAGTTTTGAAACTTCACTGAAGAGCATAAACATTTCAACAAGCTTAGTTTATTTCAATAAGAATTTGTACATTCAACAAATGATGGTTTAATTCTTATTTATAATTTAGTAATAGTAGTAATCCTAGGATTTAAAAAAAAATCATTACTGAACTTGCAAAGTTCTATCAGGTGTTTTAAACTGATGCCTTCTATTTGTACTTACTTAAAATCCCAAAGGTGAAACATACTAAAAAAATATTTTTTATTCTATTTGTATTATTCCCATTAGTAGCAAAACCAGATCAGCTATTCAAACACAACTGATTCTTTTGAAAATACTTACTTCAGCAAATTGCTGACAATATAAGTGGTTGTGTGGATTAGTCATCATAAGCTCCTCCAAACAGAAGGCCGCCTTTGCATAACTGAGGAACATCAAAACCAGAAAGTGACATAAAACAAACTGCTGATTTGATGTGTGTATCGGTCTTTGCTATTGTATTCTTTACAGTTCAGTATTTTTAGCCCTCCTTATTATAACTGTATATTGTATCATTATTTCATGAAATTTATGATAATAAAACAGAATTCCCTAAAGAACTGAGGATTTATTGATTTTATATAATACCTGGTGAACTGAAATAGGCTCAATGGAAATGATCTGATATCATTGTCAACTCATGTTTCTTTCAGAGGACTATGCATTGAAGTTATTTAAGGATTCCACACCCAACAGTGTAATGACCAGTATTGAGTATATATTATGTGTCATTTTAATGGACTTGGCATACAGAAACAATTAATATAAGGTGTGAACACTTAAGACACTTACTAAGCAGTGATGGAACCACTGTAATATACAAGACATCTTCTTTAAAGACTTTAAAAAACCCAAACTGCTACAAAGCATTTGATTAATTTTAAAGACAAGCTACCATCATTTTGTTCCACAGCTGAAGAAAAAATTCTAAGTTATTTGATGCTTCATAAGCCATTGAAAATTATGGAGTAAGGCTCTGATTCTGGAATCAACCCCCTGCTAGGTCTACCCTTTAGGTCTCAGTCTTGCAATTAATTCCTAACACCTTAGCGTGAACACCTCTAAATCAAGTATACTAGATTTGCATACAGATACAAAATACTATACAAATTTAAATGGCAATATTTATACCATTCCAAAAGAGGAAGTTACCACTCTTTTCTTTAATGAAGTCTTTAAAAAAATAATAGAGAAAAAGCTCACAAAACCATTTTGGGGGCCTTTTTGTATACTAAATATATAAACCATAAAATTTCAATGTGGTTCAAATGATTTACACGGTTACCTGTAGAACATTCAGAATTTGGATTTAAACCAGATATAAGACATCTTAGTTCAATGTGGTTTGAAATAGTAAGATGCCCAAACCCAGAAAACTGGGGTTTATAAAGTAAATATTGACAGATATTTACTCTAGCCATAATAGCAAATGAACCATGTTCTGAAACTTTATAGCTGTACACTTTATATTTGTAATAGGGACTGTATTTTTTAAAATAAAAATTAGCAGTTTTGGTCCACAATTTACTCATAATATCTTGGTACATACATTTATCATTTATCAGAGGGGTAGCCGTGTTAGTCTGGATCTGTAAAAGCAGCAAAGAGTCTTGTGGCACCTTATAGATTAACTCTCATGCATCCGACGAAGTGGGTATTCACCCACGAAAGCTCATGCTCCCAAACGTCTGTTAGTCTATAAGGTGCCACAAGACTCTTTGCTGCTTTTACATTTATCATTATATATTATCACGGCCCTGATTTCAGCTTACACACATATGGATGACGACTCGAAGACCCCTCACTGAGGCTATGGAGAGGGACATCATTCCTCACTAATGGATCAGATTGCAGGACTGAGTACTATTTACAGTTATTAAAGATAAGCATGTGCATAAATCTTTGTAGGATCAGGGCCGAAATCTGTAACTTTAACCAGCTTCAAAGTCAAAACAGAATTTATAACATAGCTGAGAAGGGTAGGCCGACCACAATAATTTCCTAAAAAATTGCTTTCAGCTGTTTCTCGGCCAAGAATATGCATTATTTCATAACCAATACTCTTGAAAACTATTTATTTGATAATGCTCATGGGCATACATTCAATGTGGTTCAATTTTTCAATGAACTCAGATAAATTCCATACACTATTGCTCAAGAAAATTTTTGAAAAAAAAAGCAGAACGTCAGCAAAAAGCAGGAAACTGGAGAAAGAAATAATCATGTAGCTATAGCCTTCACTATGTAACATATATTTTTATACATTGCAATAAAAAAAGTTTTCTTAGTTATTTGTTTTTTTACACAGTTGTTGGCACATTTCCCAAAAGAAATGGAAAATCTGTGCACTAAAACTGTAGATCTAGAGAGAGAGTCAGAAGATCTGAGTATTTATTTTATTTCTTTTCTATGGGAACTGGGACTGGTTTTTCTGGCACAATGAGAATGGCCACCTTTTCCCTGAGAATCTGATTCTTTTACCACTTTCTGGAAAGGAAGGAAGGAAACAATATGATATAATTCAGGCTGGGTGATGAACTAAAGAGAAAAAAAAGAACATGCCTCTGGATGGAGGTTAGAATTAATGCTGCAATATTAGAAAACTAGCACTAAGGCTTTGGGCTAATCCTCTCACACTGGGATTTCCTCCTGTCACTACAGCAATAAAAAAAAGCTAACAAAAACATTAAATATCCAATAAGTAAGTTCCTACAACATTCAACATTCTTGACTGCACTGAGTTTTGTTCCCAGGCAACCAAATACCCCTACTTTGGACCAATATTGGGTTTTGGGGTTTTTTGCCCTTTTTTTTTTTTTAAAAGAACAATGGTAAATGAATAGGATTTGTATTATGTCTTTCTACAGAAGTCTCCTAGGAATCCACTCATAGCATTATATTATCCACAGATAATTTTTGTAGACTCCAAGCATTTAAAATTTAGATGTAATGAAGAACATGATCCGAACAGGATATTCTGAAAATTATTGTTCAATTCTTCTTACATAAGCAGGATTCATTTTAAACAAAATGTGGTCAACATTCTCCCTCCACCCTCCCCCCCTTTGTTAAATCCTTCATATTTTTAAATAAAATACCTTGTTAAAGAATTTGCTAGCCACATCAGGTTCCTAATTGCTGTACGATTTTTTTTTGTCATATTGGACACCAAACTGTATACCTTCATATAAATTTATACATGCCTTTAGAAACCGTCACTATGGATTTTGATTTACACAGAGAAGATTTCAACCTAGCAATTCTTATGTAGACTCAGCAAACAACTTACTCATGCTCATTGATGTAAAGTTCTGCAAGTTCATGCCAAGCTTCTTGGTCCCCAACAAATCTGGATGGGGAGAAATTAAAAAAAAAAAAAAAAAAAAAGCTTGTGTAGAGATTCTGTAAATGAACAGAATGGAAGCAAAGGCGTAAATCAAATGCAAATTCCATTTTAATTAAAAAGATTTATCAGAATAGCAAAACACAATCCTTTTTCTTGTAAAACACTCACTGTTCCAGATACTCATTCAGCTCTCGGATGGCCTCAACATTTTTCCCCTGGGCTTTTCGAATGGCAATCTTACGCTTTCTTGTTGCCTATGGGTTGACATTAATAAAGGATTAGACTCTCATAATTCCCTGGGTTTTTGTAAAGAAGGCAATTTGACTGTGCAAATTATTATCTCAATGCCAGTGGAATTCCAATGCAGAACAACTGCTTAGCTGGAGTTTATAAATATACTTTATGACATCCCACTGGGAGATTTGAAAACTCCTCTTACAATCACATTACATATGCTTTACTTTGGATGCAGAAATTGTATGCATCATTTCATCCAAATAAGTGACTGTCCAGATTCTGATAATTACAAAGCAGCAGGATAATGCTAATCTTTATCCAACCCAAAGTTTCCTACCCTGTCATTCATAAGATCCGTTTTTTAGGGACAGTCAGTCGCTAGAGATTAGAGAATCCCACAGTGGCATCGTGATTGCCACTGTATTAAGAATGGCTCTCTGCAACTTTTAAGATTGTTGACATGAAGAGCTAAATGTCATTTCTAATAGTGTTGTATAAAATTGCAGTATCTTCTTAATCAAGCTTTCATCATTCTTAATGCATAAAATATAATTTAGAGTATGAGGTTCATTAAAAAATAGCTACAGCATTTGTGCCCTTCATCTTAAATGATTCAAGTGACAAATGTGCAAAACTTTTCCAAAACTAACTTGCTTTTCATATTTGTGTGGAAAATGCATTTTAATAGAAATAACATAAATCCAAAAGACGGAGGTATTGCATTGTAGTAACAGTTTACACTCCCCCCACCCCACCAGGAGAGAGACTACACAGCATTTTAGTAATTCATTATTCTGAGCAGCATATATGCACGAATGGGTTTCTAGTGTGCTGACACCGTTCTTGAAGGTAGACTTTCCATTGACTTCATTGGGTTTGGATCAGCATGTAAAGGTATGTATAAATTCTAAGAGGTAAAAAAAATTGATAGAAAAAAACCCCACAGTGGTGTAATACTATGACTCTCCCCAGCCATTTGCTCCAAAACTCTATACCATACCACAAAACACCCCAGCATGCCTTGAAAGTCATCAGATCTGGGCTCTGACAGATCAAGAGACCAAGCAGGGAAGCAAGTTCCAGAGTATAGTCACCTCACAAAGAATGTACTACCAGTAACACTCCACCCCATTCACTTAAACGATTGTCCCTTGAATGATCACAAGTATTGCAGATAGACACACACAAGCATTCTTCTCTATACCTTGAATGCACTCATATACCCCTACCCCATGTGGTGGCAGTATCCACACTAAACTTTGGTATCCCTTATTTTCTCTCTCCACCCTCTTACTGTTGCTCATGACCCTCCCTCCCCCAATCATACCTAAAATTTAGATTGCACACTTTGGGTAGGGGCCGTGTCATCTGTACCACATCTCACATGTTCCTTTGTGTGCCATAAAGCTATTAATTGTAACTTTATAGGTCATTTGATAAATGCATTTCTCATGCACTTTTGACAGTCTCACCTGCCCTTTCTGCCCCAGTCCATCTCCTTTGAAAGAGATCCTAACATTCTAAATAGCTGCTTTTTGCCTGCCCTCCTGTCTCTCCTTAAAATAAACAAACAAACGTGTACCATTTTTCTTTCTCCTTTTCCCACAAGTGTGGAATTCCTCCCCCAAGTTACACTAGGGCTGAGCCCCAGGATGGGCTTTATTAAATCTCGGACCTGTAGAAGCTTTACAGCAAAGGCCCCCAAACTGTGGGGTGCACCCCTTAGAGGGGTGCAGAGGAACATTCGGGGGTGGGGGGACACTGGGAGGGCACACCATCCAGTCCCGCTCTGCTCTGGTCTCACCCCTAGCCTCACCCCCCGCCCCTGCCCTCGATCCCCAACCTGGCAGTGGCTCCACACCTGGCCCCGCCCCCAGCCTAGGCCACTGGCTGTGGCTCCATTCCCAGCCACAGCTCACAGCTTCCGCCCCGCCTTACCTCTGTCCATGTCTGCTCTCCCAGGAGCTGGGACCCTGTTCCCGGTGAGGCGATGCACAGACGGGGTGGAGGGGACACGACCATGAAAAGTTTGGGGACCACTGCTTTACAGGCTGATCTCTCAAACAGAGCTATGATTTTCTCACACTTTTTTTTTTTAAAGTAAATTTCATGGTATAGGCGAGGGGCAAAAAATGCTAAATTATGAAAAGGTCACCAAAGGGCCACCCTCCTCCAGAGTCCTCAAGAAAGTCACCCCCCCATTAGCACTAGGCTCATATATTTTTCTATATGAACACACAAAATTTGAGAAAAATGAGTAACAAAAGTAAACCATGTAAAGAAAATATCTAGATGCTTGGGTTGCTTGGAAATGAACAATTGTTCAATAAATATTGCCTCATTTTTTATTAAAGAGCTGTTCATTTCACAGTTTGAAATCATATTTCTAAAATTCACTTCTTTATGTCATGCCATCCCAGCCACATAGTCAAGCATGGTCTTCTGTAGTCTCTACATTTTTGGCTACCCTTAATTCTTTATTAATCTCTAATTACATACTCATCCTTTCAGGATTTGCCTAATTTAATTTCTTCTAGGTTGGAAGCAAGCATGTAACATTCACTGTAACAGAATTCAAGAATATAAAAAAAAAATGAGAATGGCATAGTTAGAAAGAAACTTGACACTTACTGAAGTTTATTCTTTCTGTTAACAACTTTGGCCCTCTAAGATTAAATGAAAACTTGAGCAAGTCTGGAAAGAAGCAACACAAGTTCTGTAATTATGCTCTAGAAGAAGTGATAACTCAAGTAATCAAATCCCAAACTCAACAGCATTGGATTAGACTAGTATTTAGAAGATAAACCTCTAATTTTCCACAATTTTTCCTCTACTGTTGGTAATATAGTAGGTATAATTCTTTCCTCTGAGTCAGTACTGTATCAAAATACAGTGTAGATCTCAGTATTAAACTTCAGGTGTGATGCAGAACTGAGGTCTTAGCATCACTAGTCATGAAAATTCTTGCTGTAGTTGGTATATGGTGCCATGGTACTTAATGGAAAAATTAAAGATGAAATCCTTGCCCAGAAGAGAAGAGATTAAAATTAACTTTCATACAATCAGTAAGAGTAAGGGTAATAAGTACATGGACTAAACGGATAAGGGAGGATGAATGCTTACTGCCTAAGGCCATGTGGTTACTCCTATCAGTAATGCATACATCTTGGAGGTTCCACAAGATTTTTTTAAAATGCTACTCCTCTCATTTTTTTAACCAAGAGGACGAAGGTCCGTGGCATCATGATAGGAGTTTTGAAGAGCGACTGGGAAGACAGAAAGCACTGCTAACAAGGTCTGGGTGAAGGTTAGGTCAGGTGGAAACTCACCAACATCGCTGCTAGGACAGAACAAAGGGGAAATGAAATGACAAAAGCCAAACTATGTGGGATCCTGAAAACAAGGACATCATGCTTTGGGACTTAAATTTAATTCAGAGGTAGAGAGGAAGCCACCAAAGGGATGTGAAGAGGGATCAGACTAACTCACAAGAGCAGTCATGTTAATCCATGTTTCCTGGCCAAACTACAGTTTGGGTAATAATGTTGATACTTCTACTTTTAATGAGAGTTGCGCAGCTAAATCCCCAATTGGCGTTGACAATTTCTAGCATTAGTTATACACAGCAGCAACATACTGTACATCACTTTCCTACGTTTTTAAAATTTGTATAATGAGGTGATTTAAAAATATCTGTGATGAAATATAACCAAAAGGTAACAGACAAAAACAATGTATTTAATATGCTCAACTGTCAACAGTTTGCAGAAATTTGTCTTTATTTTGGCTGCCTCTCTAATAAAATAAAATAATAATACCTGTACTGTTTTTCATCAGTAGATCTCAAAGCACTTTACAAAAGGAGGTCAGCATCATTATCCCCATTTTACAGATCTGGAAACTCAGGCACAGGGAGGGAAAGTGACTAGCCCAATGTCACTGAGCAGGCCAGTGGCAGAGCTGGGACTACAACCTAGGTCTGCTGTGTTTTAGTCTAGTAGTCTATCGACTAGGATATGTTGCCACCATTTGAAAGGAATACTGTCTCTATATTTTCAACAAAAGGAATAATTTGTGTAATATTGTATCACAAGATGCAACACTTAATCTAAACCATTTGGAGATGGAAACCAGTGCAGAACACAATAACTTGCTTCTTGAGCAGGGTATCCGCAAGCATCATAATACCAGTGCTTTTGATCTGCACTGGTTGCCAAAGGGCCTCTGAGGGGAGTTTAATGTGTTGGTTATGACATGAAGACCTACAGAGAAAGAAGCTATTTTTTGTAGGTGACAGGCTGACAGAGTTCATTTCTGAATAATTATTTTAATGATGGTAGGGTTTTGCTGTAGTATTAATTAGGTGTCAGAGATCCTACATCCTTGCATAGGTGTATTTGCTATTTAAAGCAAAATAAATAATTACGCAGTAACAGAACTTAGTTCTGTAGCCACAAGAAGAAGAAGAAACATACTCTTATATTCCCCCATTTGAAAAGGTAGCTTTTGGATAATGTTCTCCAATAGGTATTAATTTTATGCCCTAAAAAACAAACAAACAAATAAATCAGGACACTGAACAGAAACAAAACTGTTTGGGAACTTAAATTAGCTGTTTAATACAACAAGCCAACCAACGCATCCAACAACTTCATTGGCAACAACATACAGAGCAGACAGCTCACTCTCCTTGAAAAGAGTGTTTCTTTTCGTCTGAATGAAGCTCCTTCAGTTAAGTAGGCCCTTCCAAAATAGTTTGGAAATAGACTCTCAGCTGTTGCAGTTCTAGTCGCAGACCACAGTATTCTTCTAGACAGCACAGACCTTTCAGACCCCAAGCCACCTATTTCAGGAAACCTTACATCTTTTTTAGGACACAAGTATAAACTGATCATCTGCAACTAGCACCTACTGGATACATGGTCACATCAGAAGATCACAATCTGGAATGATTAGCAGGCTCGGATCAGCAGTGCATAGCATTCAGGTCTGAGATGAATTATGTGCACAGTTTGAAGACATTCGTTCCCTGCAAGCCCTGCTCCTACCTGCACCAAGCCTCACTAAGTCTCTTGAGCACTACACTTAATTTTCTGTTTCTAATATTTTCCCCATCACTGAACCCCAACCGCAAAACCAAAACAGAACAATTCAGATTTTTAAACCAACAACCCATCACCTCCCAAAAAGTGCCTTTTTGGGGAAATGTTGAATAAAATGTCCTATGTCTTACTTACAAAAGGCAACTCTCAGCTGAAGTGAGAGTTCTGGACATTTAAGAGCTGTGCGGCATTTCACAGAGAAAGCACAGAACCTGGAAGAACAAAGTGCTTTTAAAATGGCATGGAGTAAAAGAAATTGGTGAGTTAATGTATTTTACTGAAGCTATTTTGTTGAAACTATTTAAAATTGTTGGGAAGGATTTGAAAGGAAGGTGTGACTTTAATAGGTTTTCTATTAATAGGTCTAAAGATTTTCAATCTTATCAGCAAAATAAAAGGGAAATTTTCTGAATACTGGACTAGGAGTTCACATACTCTATGTATTCAGCACTGCCAACCTGAAGTATTAAAAAAAAAATCATGAACCAAGCCTATAACATCATGAGATTTGATTTTTTTAGAAAACCAAAGATTCAAAATAATACATTTTCATTTTTATTTGTCCTCCAGTTGAAGACCATTTAGAATGCACTCAGGTCAAGTTTTCAAGCTTTGCTGCAACCATGAGGGCTAGGAAGTTTATCAAGAAAAATTTTAAATCCTCATGTAAATCAACAAGACTAACAGCTTGGGCCTTAAGAAAAAAACCCACCACTATCACAAAGACTTACATGAAAATCGTGATTTGGGGCAATACTGTGTTCTAATCCTCATTCTGATTTATACTCCAGCTGCAACCTTGAGCAGCAAGTCATTCTGTGCCTCAGTCTGGACATCTGTGAAATGGGAATTATACAGTAACTCCTCACTTAATGTCATCCCGGTTAACGTTGTTTTGTTGTTATGTCACTGATCAATTAGAGAACATGCTTGTTTAAAGTTGTGCAATGCTCCCTTATAATGTTGTTTGGCAGCCGCCTGCTTTGTCCACTGCTTGCAGGAAGAACAACCCATTGGAGCTAACTGGTGGGAGGAGCTTGGAACCAGGATGGACCGGCAGCCCCCTTATCAGCTACCCTAAGTTCCCTGTGTGGCAGCCGCCCAGCAGGCTATCAATTGCTGGGCAGTTCAGGTGTTCCTCCCCCCACTGCTGTGTGCTGCTCCTGCCCTCTGCCTTGGAGCTGCTCCTGGGAGCCTCCTGCTTGCTGTGAGGGGGGTGGGGGGAAGAGGAGTGCTGATGTCAGGGTGTCCCCCTCCCCACACTCCTGTACCCCATCTCCATGGGGGGGTGGGGTGGGAGAGGAACAGGACAGGGCTCAGGATGGAGGGAGCTTGCTGGCAGCAGCTGTTGTCTCAACTTGCTGATCTACTTAAAAAGGCAGTGTACTTGGAGTGGGGTCAGCGTAAAGGGGCAATGCGCATCTCACACACACACGCACACACATGGTCTCTCACTCACACACACATGCACACCTCCCCCTCCCCCCGGCACTTTGGAAAGTGGAGGGAGTGGTGCACTCCAGTGGGATAACATGGGTTCATCATGTTCAGTTTCCACAGGGAATGTTTGCAGCCACTGCCATGCATCTATTGTGTCTCCTCCCTCCATTCATGCTGCCTTGTAGAGTGTGAGGCTACATTAACAACAATAAAAACAACAAGGAGTATTTGTGGCGCCTTAGAGACTAACAAATTTATTTGGGCATAAGCTTTTGTGGGCTAAAACCCACTTCATCAGATGCATGGAATGGAAAATACAGTAGGCAGCTATATAGTCACAGTACATGAAAAGATGGGAGTTGCCTTACCAAGTGGGGGGTCAGTTCTAATAAGACAATTAAAGTGGAAGTGGGCTATTATCAACAGGAGGAAAAATCACTTTTGTAGTGGTAATAGGGTGGCCCATTTCAAGAAGGCGTGAGTAACAGTAGGGGGAAATTAGTTTTTAGTTTTTGTAGTGACCCTCTACTCCCAGTCTTTATTCAGGTCTAAATTGATGGTGTCCAGTTTGCAAATTAATTCCAGTCCTGCAGTTTCTCATTGGAGTCTGTTTTTGAAATTTTTTTGTTGAAGAATTGCCACTTTTAAGTCTGTTATTGAGTGTCCAAGGAGACTGAAGTGTTCTCCAACTGGTTTTTGAATGTTATAATTTTTGAAGCAACTCCCATCTTTTCATGTACTGTGTATATATATCTGCCTACTGTATTTTCTACTCCATGCATTTGATGAAGTGGGTTTTAGCACATGAAAGCTTATGCCCAAATCAATTTGTTAGTCTCTAAGGTGCCACAAGTACTCCTCGTTTTTGCTGATACAGACTAACACGGCTACCACTCTGAAACCTATTAACAATGTGTTAACCCTTGAGGGCTCAGCCAACTGTTAGTTCGTCATTTAGCAGCAAGACATTCCCTGGGAAATATCCCACCCTCCGACTCCACCACCTCAACCAAGCTTCACAATCATCACTGCTGTGTACAGTAGTAAATTGTTTGTTTAAAACTTATACTGTGTATACGTATAATATTGTATAGTCTTTTATCTGGTGAAAAACATTTCCCTGGAATCTAACCCTCCCACATTTTCATTATATCTTATTGGGGAATTCGATTCACTTAACATCATTTCACTTAAAGTACCATTTTTCAGTAACATAACTACAACATTAAACGAGGAGTTACTGTACTCCCTTATCTCCCAGGATATTGTGAGGATGTTTAGTAAGGGGTTGAAGACAGATAAGTAAATAATTATTATTTACACAACTGGCAAAATTCTCTGTTTCTGCATGTATGACTTTGAAAGATTTTATAATTTAGATGCAGCTTGGCAGACAAAAGCTATTCATTGTACTTTTGCATACAAGGGGAAAATAGCAGTTATATTCTAAAAGACTTGACATTTATTTGTTCCACACACCCAACTGAATACCATCCTCAATGGCAGTGGTTATACAGACAGTTTATAATTATCATGCATTTTAGCATGCTTCAGGCAGTATTTTAGCTAGGGAAAGTAAAACCCAATAAATTTAAGAAAGGTAAACATTGCTGAAAAACTAATGAATTTAGTTAATTCAGATTTGGGTTTTCAGTATTTCACAATACATGTTCACCCAAAACTTCCCAAGAGAAACTACATTTTAATTAAAATGCAATCTCAAAAACATACTATGATAAGTGTTCTAAAAAGGAGAGCAGCTGTGGAAGTAGAAAAATAAAAGCTGACACCCCTATAGCTAAGTTTGAATTGACCTGAAGAAGTACTTCACATTCTTTATATCTCAGCAAAAAAGATTTTAAGAACAAGTTTGAGATACAAATGGCTATTTTTTCCTTTCCAGCTCAAGAAGAATTTCAGGAACAAGACAAAAATGTCTGTTATTGCAACGATATCTATGTTGCTTGACCATGCAGAACTTATGACACGGAATTCCCCCCTGTCAATTTCTCAGTGTTTAAAACAAAACACTGGAGCAGCTATTGGCTAACTCTGTGAAGCCAACATTCTTAATGGAAAGAAATGTCATCTTAAAGAACACATACTATAATCAGTATCATATGGGCTAAGGTGCTTTAGAATGCCATATATTTCTTTATTAAACAATGAACCTTTCCAAGCTATTTCTTTTAAAAACTAATAATCCCCACTCTGGCTCAAGAACTAATCCTCCATTTGTCATGATTCTTTTTAATTAGCATTAAACAGACTAAAAGTGAAGGGAGGATCTGAGCATTTATCAACTTCTGCATTTGATTAGTAAAAACATACCAACAGAGAGTCTGAGATCATTCTAAATTTCATGGTTGGAAGGAGAGTATTATCAGGAGATGGTTTTGCAGTTACTGACTCTCTTGCATGAAAGAACAGTTCCACATTTTGTGGAACTTGTTTCAGTGTTACAGAAATTTAATTTTGTGAATTATAAAATGAATGAAATTCTTCAAAGCAAAAAATCAAGAATATTTTTTGTTTTTATCCATGGTCAATTCATATTTTATAAAAGGGTCAGTAACCTTCTGAAACTAAAGACCAGATCATTTTCTTCAAACTGCAAAAAAACAAGGCAGAAGTAAGAGAGAACAAGAATTTTACAGCGGTTACTAAATGCCATCCCCTCCCATACAGCTGGTTGGAATGGCTCTTCTGTAGATTTGTTCCTTTCCCTCAGAGCATACTGTTGGACAACTGCTGCTCCTCCACAAAGGCACTGGAATGTGCAGGTCCCTCAGGATCCCACCTGACCTCCTTCTGTTGAAAAGTATGTAAAGCCACTAAGGGAGGCAGAGAGCATTTTGGGCTGCAGCGTTGTCAACATGCTGACCACCTTTAAATCTACGGTTGCCAACCCGCCAGGATTGTCCTGGAATCTCCAGGAATTAAAGGTTAATCTTTAATTAAAGACTATGTGGTGTGATGAAACCTCCAGGAATATGGCCAACCAAAATTGGCAACCCTAATTAGACCTATGACACCCAGATTCTACTGTCTCATTACTCTCCCTGTCTTTGACAGAAGTAAGGATCTGGATGAAAGTGAAGCAGGTTTGATCCAAACAATCAAGACAGTAGTTGTGCTTGTTGGGAGTGGGAGACAATACGAGGAAAGAGCAGAGGCTGTGTTTGCACTAGCTATTGAGGACAATATACCTGATTTTTGTTGAAGTTATCCATAGCCTTGAGATCCTAATGATTGCCAGCCCCGTGGCACAGCAGGACTAAGGCAGGCTCCCTTCCTGCCCTAGCCCTAGCCCTGCGCCGCTCTCGGAAGCGGCCAGCACCACATCCCTGCAGCCCCTGGGGGAGGTGGGGGAGAAGAGACAGAGGGCTCCATGCGCTGCCCTTCACTGCAGGACCACACCCTGCAGCTCCAATTGGCTGGGAACGGGAAACTGTGGCCAATGGGAGCTTCGGGATGGTACCCGCAGGAGAGAGCACCATGCAGCAGAACCGCCTTCCCCACCCCACCCCCAGGAGCCACTGCCAGACATGCTGGCCACTTCTGGGAGCGGCACAGGGCCAGAGCAGGCAGGGAGCCTGCCTTAGCCTCGCTGCATGCCGCTGCTACCCAGGAACTGCTTGAGGTAAGCAGGGCCGGGTCGGTGCCCGTACCCCGCACCCCTCCTGCACCTCAACCCCATGCCCTGAGCCCCCTCCTGCACCCCAAACCCTTGCCCTGAGCCCTTCCTCCACACCGCACCCCCTCTCAGATCCCACACCCCAACCCCCTGTCCCAGCCCTACATTCATGGCCTTGCATACAATTTCCCCACCCAGATGTGGCTCTCAGGCCAAAAAGTTTGCCTAGCCCTTAGTCTCTCTGTGTCTCTGTTCCCGATCTGTAAAATGGGGTAACACTGCCCTATCTCAGAGGGGTGTTATCAGGATCAACACATTCAAGATTGTGATATGCTCACATACTATGGCAATTAGGGGTATATAAAGCACTGAAGGGAGACAGACTGATAGATACTCTACTTACTCTGAACAGGTTTATTACTAAATCCTCTACAAGAATACCATTCAAAACATAGTGATAGTATTCTCAAACCTGTTAGTGGGGATACTAAGAACTACATTATAAAAAATACTCCATAAAATAAAAAGGTCAAAAGTTGAATCTGGCCTCAAATGTTTTTGTAAAATCAAATTTTTAACATTTTATAAAGGTGTTCCATTATTTATTTATTTTTAATTCCAATAGAAGCAGTTAAAGACCAATAATTTACAACTCCTCTCTAGCAAACCAAAAGACTGGATCATAATGCATACTCACAAGGGGCTGGATTTAAGGTTGCTCAGGTAACCTTAATTCTGGCATTTCCTAACTTTTGAGTATTTTAACTTTGCACAGTTTTTTTAAAAAAATGCAAATTCCTAATATTTTTTTAAACTGAAAAAAGAGAAATTCTATTTGGAACCATACTGACTCCTAACTTGGGTCATCAGCAGGGTTCAGATATTACTATCCACCAAACAGACCTTTAACACTAGAGCTAACACAATAACGGATAGCAGCAGCAAGCTATTATACTCAGTGTGCACCACACCCTAGAGAAGAATGACGCACAGTCTTTGCCACTGGGTTTTATAGCTATATGCTGACAGCAGATGATTGCAGAGACTGAACTCCGAAGTTCAGTTTTGGGTTCTAGAAGTGATTCCGCATTATGGGGTTTTAGCCCTTTCAGCCCCTTCTAAGAATCAAAAAAGAGCTCCAGCACGGACCGTATGGGAGATACTGAAGCTGATCTCTGTATGGGGAGATGAATCTGTTCTATCAGAACTCCATTCCAAAAGACGGTACAATATGACTGGTAACCGTCTCTGCTAACTTGCAAAAGCAAGGGATGCTGCTGTGTAGCACTGCAGTACCGCGTCTGTCAGCAGCATTCAGTAGACATATGGTGACAGTGAAAAAAGGCTAAACGGGCTCCATGGTTGCCATGCTATGGCATCTGCCAGGGCAATCCAGGGAAAAGGGCGTGAAATGATTGTCTGCCGTTGCTTTCACGGAGGGAAAATTGACTGACAACAACATTTACCCAGAATCACCTGCAACACTGTTTTTGCCCCATCATGCACTGTGATCTCAACCCAGAATTCCAATGGGCGGGGGAGACTGCGGGAACTATGGGATAGCTACCCACAGTGCAACGCTCCGGAAATCAACGCTAGCCTCAGTACATGGACGCACACCGCCGAATTAATGTGCTTAGTGTGGCCGCGTGCAATCGACTTTATACAATCTGTTTCCAAAAAACAGTTTCTGTAAAATCGGAATAATCCCGTAGCGTAGACATACCCTTACTTTGTGTTTGTTCAGTGCCTAGTACAGTGGAACCCCGATCTCACTACTGTAATATAAATAAAACAATTTTAACATGGCTCCTATATCGAATGGCTTATTTTTCTTCCAGCTAGAGATCTGAAAGGGAGAATGAAATGTTCTTAAGTGAGCTTTTACATTTATACAAAATTAAACACCTACTTCAACCTCCATCCTTAAATAGCTCAATAAAATAGTTGTTTGCAGTGTTGTTGTAGCCATGTTGGTCCCAGGATATTAGAGACAAACCAGGTGAGGTAATATCTTTTATTGGACCAGTTTCTGCTGGTTTCCAATGAGACTAGCTTTCGAGCTTACAAAGAGTTCTTCTTCTGGTCATTCTCTTAATTCAGTAGTTTTAAATCTAACAAAAACTGACAGGAAGATGTACTTTTGCATTTCATGAACTTAAGTTCATAATTCCATTTACCACAATTAAAAAAATCTGCTGAATCTCAAAAACAAATGATTTCTTAATCTTTGTACAATTCCCAAGCAGCTTTTTGTCTGAAACTATCAATCCATACAGTATGAGATTTTTACATGACTTGTGTGAACAAATGTCTGTTTCACTTACAGCACTTGCCAAACAAGAAAAAATATTTAATATATCTAAGCAAGTCCATGTGTCAGCACACCAGAAAAAACTGCTACATGGCAAAGTGAGTGCCAAGACAAACTCAGCAATGGTTACTTTTTTAAAACCCTGAAACATTTATTTTCCTACAGCAGCCACATGCGTGCATGGAAATAATTAACAGGTAGATGACAATTCCAATACCTGACAATTTATCAAAAGTTTTTATTTGACTTTCACTCTTCAAATGCAAGACTGACACAATCTGTTCTACAGTTATCTTTAAAACACCACCACCATGCTTTATATTGAACAGAGCCTCCTCGATTTTCAGAATCTGAGAAAGTCAAGATGTCACACACCTGTAAAATATTTCATTTTACATTATTTTATACCTTTCACTATTAATGTCTTTATGTATTTAGGATTTTTAATGGAGAAAAACAATCAGGTAATTTCGTCAAGCATGATGGTTCCTTATTAAAACAAAATTATACTTTTAAATAAAAATATCCAACAAACCACAGATTCGGATGATGTTAGCCATTTGGAAACACCTGAAAAGTGCACCTGCCAAAAATAAATACTTCAAAAGCTTATGGTCTACCCAAATCTTAAATATGGAGCTCCATTTTCTAGTGGTTTCAGCAGAAGATGTGGTTATACTTTAGAAGCATCTTTGCTTGGTTTCAGCATGACTTCTAGAGAAAGCTAAAAGGGTGGTGAGTTTTGTCCTTTTCACCACTGGACAGACTTCTGCCCAGTTCTCATGAGACAGAAATTGTTGCAAAAAGACAATTTAATCTGACTCCAAAATGGGGTCATCATCAATTTAGAAGTATGCTATTTGAACATCCTTTATTTACATTTGTTATAACATGCAAGATCCATTTCTTTCAAAAATGATTTACATATATTTTTTCCAACTTTGTGCATTTGATAGTGGTTGGTGTAGAGTTATTTTCAATCAGATTATCCCTGTATAGTCAGTTTCCCCATGTTTGCGTGTGTCCTTCAAACACGAATAAGAAACCAAGGAAAATAAGCAGATTGCAGAAAAGCTAGAGGAGTTTGAAATCCATTGCTGAAGGTGAACATGTGACTTGCAAATCCTCTGGCCTGTCTAGAATACCAGAAAGTATCATACTTGTGTAAGTACCTATCAAAAACTGAAAGAACAAAAATCTTCAGAAAGAGTACACAAGACTCTGTGGCACAAGCCTCCTGAGAGATGAAGACAAAATGATTATGAGTTAAAAGGACATTGTCTGACTTAGCTGCGATTCAAGAGGAGAACGAATATATAACAATTATGCAAAATGGCTTTCCATCAAGTTTTTTCTCTTGCCTGTTCATCAGTAAAGAACAGCTTTTTTTTACCACTGAGAACAGTTTCATTTGATACCTATGGAGGAAAAAATAAATTGGAATGAGAGGAAGTGAAGGAAATCAGATGCATCACAATACTGAAGTGGATGCAAGTCAGGCTATGTAAACACAGTGATGTACAATGCTAAGCCAAGTCTCGCTGCATGCAAGATCCAGTTACTACTATATCAGCCCTACAAACACTAATACACTTGAGCAGGGGTTCTCAAACTGGGGGTTGGGACCCCTCAGGGGGTCGCGAGGTTATTACATGGGGGGTCTTGAGCTGTAAGCCTCCACTCCAAACCCTGCTTTGCCGCCAGCATTTATAATGGTGTTAAATATATTTAAAAGTGTTTTTAATTTAGAAGGGGGGGGGTCAGACTCGGAGGCTTGCTGGGTGAAAGGGGTCACCAGTACAATAGTTTGAGAACCACTGCACTTGAGTATCTATATACACACAAACAGTCACAATGACTTCAATGAGACTTATGTGTAAAATTACTTATGTGTAAAAGCATTTGCCTGATCGGTGACTAAATATACACTAACAATGGGAGCCAAGACTGTGTGACAACATATAATTTAGCATTGCCCTTTTGGGTTATCTTACTAGCTATACATTTTGAATATGAATTAGCCATCATCCTTTCATACTAAAGAAGTCCCCAGTGTAAGAGCATAAGCTGTTCAGGTCAAGGGCTGTACCTTCTTTTGTTTTTGTACTTTGCCTATGGCAGGACATTGTGGGTACTATTGGGGGCGGGGAAAGAGGGGGGAAGGGGTGCATTAAGCATTAGAAAAATATGAAGATGAAATAATGACCTGTAGCTTAGAAAGCCCCTATATACATTCAGTAGTATTCGTGAAATGTTCAACTGTATTGTGGGGAAAGAGGGGAGAAAAGCACTCAAATGCTGAAATGTCCCAAATATCTTAAATGACATGGCAGGAAATAGTTATTGTTCAAATACTCTCTTTTTGTCAAGTTCATAAAATTCAAATCCTGTGCAACTGCAGTTCCCATTCCACATGATGTTAAAGCACGCACCATACTGCTATCAAATCCTTAGAGAGCCCTATCACTCGAGGTGAAAGCCCACCTACAAAGATGTTGCGAGCCAGGTTCTCCTCAAGCCCTAAAATGTTGGCATTTTTTAAAAAATAAAATCTTATTTTATAGTCCACATAAATGTTGAAAGATACAATATTCAGTGGTGTGGAGAAGGACATCACATATATTATTTCTAATATACAGGCTCTGCTTTCCAGACTATCTATTAAGGAATGAAATATCAACAGACTGTGCTAGGGCATCCCATTGAGTAGATGCCACCAGTTGCAGGGCATCTGGATTTAGTGGATCCACAAAAGAAAAGAAAGAGTGATTTCATTTTAGAAATATCCTGTAAGTGCCTTTAACCTATTTATTAGGAGAATTTCAGTTCTTGATTCAACTTTGCAAAACTCCTGTGAAAGCCTCCAAGATGACTGAGGACTGACTTACTAGTAAGACAGGACTAGCGATATTTTGTCTGTCCAAAAAAAGAACACACACATTACTTAGTCCAAGAAATGGGTTAATTTTGCAAAGACTAGTTTAATTTAGTTGATGCTTGAAGCTAGTAACTGCAATTTTATAAATCTAAAAAATAAAATTTTGCTAAGTGCTCACAAGATACGCAGGCGCTATTACTAATGCTCAAACAACTGTCATGCACCAATGCTGATTTAAAAAAACCAACAAAACCATAGGACAAAATTAAGTCCTAAGAATACATAGACAAGTTTACTAATACAAAAATAATAAGAAACAAGAAATCATTACCAAATTAAAAAGGCATATTGACTACCTTTGTTATTGCATTGTAACAGAATCTGGAATCGGTCAACTGCCACACAAAAGATCCAAGCCTACCTTTACCATATCATGGTAATTTCCAACTTTATCCAACAGCTGTGACACAGATGAGCTGCAGCCAGCATGGTGGCTCTGGAAAAAGTTAATCATTTGCACCTTCAAACTATTTTGCATATCAGATAGCAAGATAAAGTCTCAAAACAAGAAAGTCCTGCAAAGTAATTCCACAACCAACACTGAAGTAACACTTAAGAACACATAGCATTGCAGGACTGCAAGTCCGTCTGCCTGGCCAATGCCCATAATCTCTGCACAGTGATTTTTTTTTTTAAAATGGGCACACTGTTCAATGAATTGCAGTTTGACTCAAGAGCAAGATTATAGCCTTCCAGCTATTACACTGAGATAAGTATTGCACAATTCAAACATTCCCAGAACATATTTGAATTATATTTTCAAAATCAGACTAACAGAAGGTAGGGATAGGAGAGACATAATAGGCTAGTTTTAGTCCGTCTACCATCTAGTACAGGACTGCTTGACAGCCCAAGCTCAGCCCAATCCACAATGTCCACACTGCTAGCTTTGGCACTCTAGCTCAAGGCCCACTAGTGTGAGTCTGTCTACCTAGGCAGGGAGGCTGACTCCTAGCCGCAGTGTAGACATACCCATTGAGGTCATTGTACAGGACTACCATTTACAGTGATAGGCTCTCAAAATTCAACATACATAAAAGAAAATGCAACCATGAATCCTTTTGACGAAAGGAAATTAAATAATTCTGAAGACAATTAAATGCTAGAATATTATACTAGGAAGTTTTAGAAAATGATTTATCAATTACCCAGTGATGTCACTACACTTATACTAGCAAAGGTTTAGTACAAATTAAAACAATTTAATATTATTTCCAGGGAAACCATCTAACTTACTGTATTGGTTGAATCTTCTTGTAAAATTCTGTCATATAGCTGGATGGCATCATCGTACCTATTTAAAGAAATAGAGGTGAATGCTAGGAAATGCTGACTCAGCTCAATTATTTGGTTAAAAAGTTTTTGATTGGTTCTGTGATAGGTTCCTTCCCCACTCTGAACTTTAGGGTACAGATGTGGAGACCTGCATGAGAAACTCTAAGCTGAATTACCAGCTTAGATCTGGTTTTGTTGCCACCAATCCCAAGTACTAACTCCTTTCCCTGGGTAGTCTTGAGAGACTTCTTCACCAATTTCCTGGTGAACACCAATCCAACCCCTTGGATCTTAACACAAGGAGAATTTAACCATTCCCCTCATTTCCCCCACCAGTTCCTGGTGAGTCCAGATCCAATCCCCTTGGATCTAAAAACAAGGAAAAATCAATCAGGTTCTTAAAAAAAGGCTTTTAATTAAAGAAAAGAAAGGTAAAAGAAAGCCCTCTGGGAGAGATTAGCATACCAGCTACTCTCACAGACAACAGATTCAAAACACAGAGGATGTTCCCTTGGGCAAAAATTTAGTACACAAAAGAATCCCCAATTTGATTATTCCTCTAATTGCACAAAGACAAAGTCACAAAAGAAAATAAACATAAACCTATTTATTCTTTTCTAAAACTTACTACTCTGATAAGAGGCTGGTTCATTGATCTTTTCCAGTCCGGCCAAAACTGAAACTGACCAAGACAAAGGGAACTTCCCTCCTTCCTTTTGAAACATCCTGTCCCCACCATTGGTTCCTCTGGTCAGGTGTCAGCTAGGCTAGGTGAACTTAACCCTTTACAGGTAAAAGAGGCATTAACCCTTAACTATCTGTTTATGACAGGTTCCGTAATTAGGTAACGGCATTATAGCATTCTCTATACTTGGTACAGTGTTAACCTTATATAGCTGCAAAGGAAAATGTGTACCAGTCGCTGAATTTTACTGTCCTTACATAAATGTTTGCTCAAGCAAAACTCCTGTCAAGGAAGTCTTGAGTAAGGACTGCAGCATTGGGTTTCACCAAAAAAATGGAAAAATAAATTGCAGTTCTTAATGGGATATTATATAGATTGCATCAGAAACAGGGCAGGTATTTTATACACCCATTGTTTCTTCATTCTTCCTTTTAAGTTTCCTAGAAGGCCCTTCTCATAACAGATAGTTAAGGGTTAACAAGCTCAGTAACCTGATGAACACCTGACCAGAGGACCAATCAGGGGACAAGATAATTTCAAATCTCTGTGTTCCCTGTTGGGTCTTTGTTCTCTTTTTGGATCTAAGAGAGGCCAGACATATTCTTCAAGATCTCCAAGTTTCCTGAAGTATTTTCTTCTATTCAGTCTAGTGAGTATTAGAAAGGCGGACCAGTCTTATAATTTGATTTCTACATTTGCAATTGTGTGTTTGCTGAAGAAATATCTTTATTTCTGTTTGCTGTTACTTTGATTATTCTGAGAAAGGGGGAGCGGGGGAGAGCCTCTCCAGGTTTATAAGTTAGACCCTGTATTTTTCCATCCTGGTATTACAGAGATAGTGTACTTTCTTTCTTTCTTTTTTAATAAAATCTTTTCTTTTTAGAACTTGATTGATTTCTTCCTTGTTTGGATTTTCAGGGGAAAGGGAGGGGGGAAAAGTGAATCCCTCTTTGTTTTGATTCAAGGAATTTGAATCCAGGTATCTCTCCTAAGCACTAGGAGAGGGGAGGGGGGAAATGGGTTGTTTCCCTTTGTGTTGAGATTCAAGTTTGAATCTGTGTTCCCCAGGGAGAGTTTTGGGGGAACAGGGAGTGTGTCAGACACTTAAAACTTGACTGGTGGCAGCAAGAACCAGATCTAAACTAGGATTTTAGTTTAGAGGAGTCCATGCAGGTCCCCATCTTGTGAACGCTAAAGTTCAAAGTGGGGAATAAACCTATGACAGCCCTTTATTTTCTCTCTGGCAGTATGCGCACACACACCAACACAACCATTTTAAAGTATCAGAGGGGTAGCCGTGTTAGTCTGGTTCTGTAAAAGCAACAAAGAATCCTGTGGCACCTTATAGACTAACAGACGTTTTGCAGCATGAGCTTTCGTGGGTGAATACCCACTTCTTCGGATGCATCGGTATTCACCCACGAAAGCTCATGCTGCAAAACGTCTATTAGTCTATAAGGTGCCACAGGAACCATTTTAAAGGCTACCCAAGACAAGAGACTTGCCATTCTATTACAGCAGTGGTATTTCAAAGCTCCAGAGTGTCTCATTTTGGATTTAAAGTTTCTCTTATGATGGTGTAAAGTATAAACAGCAGAATATAATGGATTGTGAGGCTATCCCAGGTACCCCACATACTCCTAGTCTATTGCAAAAATGAGATTAAGCCCTTCCAATCACAAGAACACAGATTTACTCCATTATAATTCTGCTACTAGAAATATACACAAAATAAGTTAACCTATGTTGCTACAATGAATAGCTCTTGTTTTAAACCCTCTCTGAGAAACAGTCATCATTTCATCCAGCCCATTTCATAGCCTGAGCTGGTTCTATACCAAGGATCGGCAACCGGTGGCACACGAGCCGATTTTTACTGGCACGCTGCTGCCAGCTGGGGTCCCAGCCACTGGCCCTGCTCAGCCCACTGCCGGTCTGGGTGAACTGAACCCCCAGCAGGCAGCAGGCTGAGCGGGACCGGCAGCCAAGACCCCGGCTGGCAGGAGCTGGCGGACAGAACCCCAGACCGGCAGCAGGATGAGCCGCTCAGCCCGCTGCTGGTCTGAGGTCCTGGCTGCCGGCCCCTTGCCAGCTGGGGTCCCGCTGCCGGCCTGAGTGAACGGAACCCCCGGCCAAGGTAATACCAGGTACAAAATATATGGAAATGACAGAATAGGTCGCACTGGTGGAGGAGTGGCACCATGTGTGAAAGAAAGCATAGAGTCAAAGTAAAAATCTTAACTGAATCAAAATTGTACCATATAATCTCTAAGGATAGAAATTCCATGCTTGATCAATAAGAGTATAGCAGTAGGAATACACTACCGACCACCTGACTAGGAGGGTGACAAGGACTGTGAAATGCTCAGGGAGATTTGAGAGGCTGATTTAAACTATCCTCACTGTGCAACAAAATGGCAGATGAAATTCAATGCTGATAAGTAATGCACACTGGAAAAAATAATCCCAATTATACATACAAAATGATTGGATCTAAATTAGCTATTGCCACTTAAGAAAGATCTTGAGTCACTGAAAGTCCAAATAATTCTCTCAAAACATCTGCTCAATGTACAACGACAGTTAAAAAAGCTAACAGAGTGCTAGGAACCATTAGGAAAGGAATAGATGGGGCATGCAACAGCTTCCATACAAGGAGAGTTTAAAAAAACTGGGACTGTTCATCTTAGAAAAAAAATGATTAAGGGGACACATGATAGAGGTCTATGAAATCATGAGTGGATGGAGAAAGTGAATAGGGAAGTGTTGTTTAGCCCTTCACATAACACAAGAACTAGGGATATCGCCCGATGAAATTAACAGACAGCAGGTTAAAAAAACACACATAGAAGGAAGTACCTCTTCACACAACACACAGTCAACCTGTGGAATTTGTTCCCAGGGGATGCTGAGAAGGTCAAAAGTATAACCGGGTTTAAAAAAATAAAATTAAAAAAATAAATAAATAAAGATAAGTTCCTAAAGGATAGGTCCATCAATGGCTATTAGCCAAGATGGTCAGGGACACAACCCCACATGCCATGTGTCCCTAAACCTCCAACTGCCAGAAAGATCTGGCACTGGCCACTGTTAAGACAGAATCCTGAGCTAGATGGACCAATGTCTGACCAAGTATGGCCATTCTTGTGTACATATGCCTGCCTCTGGTTAGAATCCATTTGTCAAAGGCATGGCCAACATCTTTAGTTTGGACAGAGCTGACCTTCACATTTTTGAGCAGGCTTGAGAAACAATTTTTGCTACCTATTCCCCAACCAAAACCAGATTCCTGTTCACCATGCTACACCAATATGCATGCCTGAGCTAAGAATTATGGGGAAGGATTAGCAAGACATCTCAAATCAACTCATTTTACATAAGAGTGGGTGTGAAAGGAGGATTGCTTAGGTACCTTAGCCTCATGCTGCAGCAGAAGAGCCCAACATTCCATTCATTTCAACCCAAACAATAGGCTTCATAGATTCATATCAATTTACAGTTTCAAAACATTCCTTGCAACAAAAAGAAAGGATGAAAAACATCTGTTAAATGAAAATGGGCTTTTCCCCCTGTATGTGTCCAATGTCCTGGAATCGGGATGGCCCACGGGCATTAGGCCTCAAAAGCCAACACTGTAAACAGTATGTTACAGGAAATAGTTCATGCTAGGTACCAATGTTCCATATCAACAGTTACTAGAAGTCCTTTGCAAAATTGCTAGTTGCCACACCACAAGTAGATAGATGGCTTTGAAATAGGTTATTGGAACTTGATATACAACATGTCCAAAGGGTCAAGTCAAAGACTAGAGGTGCCCTACCCTACTCCTGGGGTCACCTTTGTGGGAAAAGTCATATATTATGGACAGTGAACCCATCTGTAAGTTGTCTGAACCACCCTATATAAAACATAAAGAGTTATAGTCCTTCAGTAGGATAGAGCAAAAGCACCCAGAAGAGTTATCGTTTTCTCTTTTATATTCTACAAGGTTTTTGGAGTCATTTCTATAAAACCCTATTAGGGTTTTATCCACAAGGACAAAGACTGGGAGAAGAGCTATATTCATCAGTTATTTGGGGCAGGGCAATGGTTTCGAATGCTACTTGGAATTCTGGACCATTTGGATTGAATATGTTGGTTTATAGCTGTGGCATACAGACTTTGTTTTGCCAAAAACTGTGTAGTGTTTTCCTGTCTATAGTTTGATGATGGCAACTAAAAGACCTTTTAAATCTATCAAGTCCAAATAGAAGATTACAAGTACTGTAATGTTGTGCTAGCCAAAATACAACAGAAGTGCTTAAGCACAATAAGTTCATCATACACGGTACTATTTTATACAGGAAAGAGCATTGCATTCATTCCCTCTGTTCTAAATTTTACTGTGGGAAGAATTCCTTTTTAAAGAGATATCAAATACCTTTTCCAGACAAGAATTAGATTTTTTAATTCAGCCATTACCTTTCCATGTATTCAAATTTCATGCCAGTTAATCGCTTAACTCTGTGGCTCCCAGGGAATTGTCGCCTTAGCTCCTGAAGACAAAACTACATAAATAAAATAAATTCCTCAGAGTTAGTGATTCGGCTTTGAGTGACAAATACTACTTACTACATTTAAAAAAAATCAGAATCAGAAGGCATATTTGTCACCAGCACTTCCTACCACAACCAGAGAAAAAGCACATCAATGCCTAGAAAAAGTCTACTTCCTGTCCAGTGATGTCACAAGGATTCCAGAATATGTAGACAGACCATAGATTCCAAGCTAAGAAAGACTCATGGCCAGCCATTTAAAATTTTTTTATTAATTATTGTCAGAGTTTAAACTATTTAATTCTGCCAATACCCTGTGAATATAATTATTCAACACATGGAAATGAAAAGAAAAAAAAACAGTCCTTGATTGACTAAGTCAACAACCTGGAATGTGACTTTTGATTAAAACAAACCAGCAACTTCTGGGATAAGCCATAAAATGTATTAATAAAGACAAGCTCAGAAACTGAAACCTTGTCAGCTGGAAGACTTAATTACAAGATGAATTTTCCACGCAAGTAGCTAGACCATCAGAGCTCCTTGGAAACAGTTATTCAGCTTGAAAATTAAGTTTGTTTTAAAAAACTCTTTGGTGCTTTTCAGTTTTGAGGCCTTCCTAAATCAGTACACAAAAAAACCCCACCTCACCTATAAAGACAATAAGAGTTCAGGTGGCACTTTTTTGTTTAATGAATGTATTTATTATAATGGAAAAAATTGCCTTTGAAAGAAGCTGTTTATAATGGTTTGCAATACAAAGTAAACATTTATATAAAATAATGTTTGTGTCACTGCGTTCAATCAATCTTACAGGCACAGGAGATGCAGTCTGCATACTCCTGCAAACAATGGGACAGCTGGGCAGGAGAAGGGGTGGGTTTTTTTTTTCTTTTTTTGGTCTCTGCTGCTACCTGATTGTGTACTTCTGGTTCCAAATGAGGTGTGTGGTTGACTGGTCAGTTCGTAACTCTGGTGTTCGTGACTCTGAAGTTCTACTGTACTTCAACAGGTAGGTTTCTTAATCTTAAGTGTCTGGTTTAATCCTACAAAGGCAAAGAAAATGTAACTCTAGCATGTTAGACACAGGTTTTGCAGGTGTCTGTCAATAGTAGGTGATCTCACTAATGCCAGGTGTTACAAAGATGGAATTGGCTACGTGTAGTATATGCATGGGTTGTGAACAGCTGTTTGGTGCAAGGGAATGAAGAAAATAAGAGGACAAAAAAGAAAGAAATGAGGTGAAAACCATCTCAGACGTCTCATTTGGAACAGACAACACCAGTCCCTTAGGAAAGATGCATCACAGCTGTCAAGTGCTCCACTGCTTGGAATTCAAAGACTATTCACATACTCAGGGGCTGCAGCTGTAGCAAAAAGCCACTATGATGTTAGCCAGTTTGAATTAAATGTGTGGACCTATAACAAAACTAAACTAAAATAACCCGAACCCAGATGTAAGGCTTACACTAAGCTTTTAGCTTATACTCAGTGTTGTGGATAAGCAGCTATACTCTCAGATCATGCTGTGTTCCTCATAGGACACTAAGAAGCCAGTAGTTCAAACTGAAAGCTGCTACTTGGGTTATTAGTAAACACAATATTTGGCAACTTTTGATTTTTTTTTCCATGTTGGTCCATTTAAGCATTTCACAAAAGCATTATTAAAAAAAACCCCAGAGATCAAAAATACTTCAAAAAATAAGTGGAAAAAATAGTATAAAAAGAGGCTTCTCTCTCATCCTATTCATTTATTTCCTTAGTGGAAGAGAAGACTTATCTATGTGAGGAATTCAGGAGGCTTGTAGAAAGTGCAATATGGTATATTACATTACTGCATATATTGAAGTTAACCCTAAACATGGAACTCAAGATAATTACACTTTTCTAATCCTGGCTATTTGAGAGACTGACTCTCTCCCAGTTCTATACTGCCATAGCTGTGGTCGGTGAAGGCACTTGAACTGAACCCTTGGCATTTAAGTGTGCACAAGGCACTGTAACAGCAGTATCCATGCAGGACTCTGAACTGTGGAATTCTCTCCCTCCTTGGTTTGAAGAAGCCCAGGCCTGTTGACCTTCTGGGCACGACAAAACACAGTTTCTTCTTCCAGGTCAGGCAGGAGAATGCACAGAGGGTTGAAATGTATGCACAGAGGTCCTTTTGTCATTTTTCTTTCCTGATTTTGGGAAAGTTGTTGAGTTTGCTTTTGTTTGCATTTTTAATCCATTGCAATGCTGCTTAGAACCCTGGATAGACTCTTTGTCTTCAGTCCGTTGACATAATATGCTGGAGAAAGAGTTAGTTCACTAACCGCACAACAATGTTAAGAATTATTAGCTAAAAATCTTACTTTCTCCCCCTGCATCTAAGTAATAATGTTAAAAACAAATGGCTGAATGAGATGGATGAGCAAGCATCTCAGAGAGGTGATTAAGAAACAGCAGAAAGCCTACAAGGAGCGGAAGATGGGAGGGATTAGCAAGGAAAGCTACTTTATTGAGGTCAGAACATGTAGGGATAAAGTGAGAAAGGCCAAAAGTAACTATAGGCCTGTTAGTTTGACATTTGAAATGCAAGGTCTCGGAAAAAATGTTGAAGGAGAAAGTAGTTAAGGATATTAAGGTCAATGGCAATTGGGACAAAATACAACATGGTTTTACAAAAGGTAGATCGTGCCAAACCAACCTGATCTTCTTCTTTGAGAAGGTAACAGATTTTTTAGACAAAGGAAATGCAGTGGATCTAATTTACCTCGATTTCAATAAGGCATTTGATATGGTTCCACATGGGGAATTATTAGTTAAATTGGAAAAGATGGAGATCAATATGAAAACTGAAAGGTGGATAAGGAACTGGTTAAAGGGGAGACTACAACGGGTCATACTGAAAGGTGAACTGTCAGGCTGGAAGGAGGTTACTAGTGGAGTTCCTCTAGTGGTTTTGGGACCAATCTTATTTAAATCTTTTTATTACTGACCTTGGCACAAAAAGTAGGATTGTGCTAATAAACTTTGCTGATGACACAAAGCTGAGAGGTATTGCTAACACAGAGAAGGACCAGGATATCATACAGGAAGCTCTGGATGACCTAATAAACTGGAGTAATAGTAATAGGATGAAATTTAATAGTGAAAAGTGCAAGGTCATGCATTTAGGGATTAATAACAAGAGTTTTGGTTATAAATTGGGGACACATCAGTTGGAAGTAACAGAGAAGGAAAAGGACCTTGGAGTATTGGTTGATCACAGGATGACTATGAGCGGCCAATATGATATGGCCGTTAAAAAAGCTAATTCAGTTTTAGGATGCATCAGGTGACGTATTTCCAGTAAAGATAAGGAGGTGTTAGCACCGTTATACAAAGCACTGGTGAGACCTCATCTGGAATAGTGTGTGCAGTTCTGGTGTCCCATGTTTAAGAAGGATGAATTCAAACTGGAACAGGTACGGAGAAGGGCTACTAGGATGATCCAAGGAATGGAAAACCTGTCTTATGAAAGGAGACTCAAAGAGCTTGGCTTGTTTAGCCTAACCAAAAGAAGGCTGAGGGGAGATATGATTGCTCTTTATAAATATATCAGAGGGATAGGAATTATTTAAGCTTAGTATCAATGTGGACACAAGAACAAATGGATATAAACTGGACACTAGGAAGTTTAGACTTGAAATTAGATGAAGGTTTCTAACCATAAAAGGTGTGAAGTTCTGGAACAGCCTTCCAAGGGGAGTAGTGGGGGCAAAAGACATATCTGGCTTCAAAACTAAACTTGATAAGTTTATGGAGGGGATGGTATAATGGGATAGCCTAATTTTGGCAATTATTTGATCTTTGATTATTAGCAGGTAAATATGCCCAGTGGTCTGTGATGGGATTTTAGATGGGGTGGGATCTGAGTTACTACAGAGAATTCTTTCTTGGGTGCTGGCTGCTGAGTCTTGCTCACATGCTCAGGGTTTAACTGAGCACCATATTTGGGGTCGGGAAGGAATTTTCCTCCAGGGCAGATTGGCAGAGGCCCTGGAGGTTTTTCGCCTTCCTCTGCAGCATGGGGCACGGGTCACTTGCTGGAGGATTCTCTGCACCTTGAGGTCTTTAAACCACGATTTGAGGACTTCAATAACTCAGACATAGGTTAGGGCAAGGGTCGGCAACCTTTCAGAAGTGGTGTGCCGAGTCTTCATTTATTCACTCTAATTTAAGGTTTCGCGTGCCAGGTCTCTTTCTATAAGTCTATAATATATAAACTAAACTATTATTTATTATATTTATATTTATATTATTATATTATATTATATTTATTATATTTATATTTATATATTGTAGTCTATAAGTCTATAATATATAAACTAAACTATTATTGTATGTAAAGTAAATAAGGTTTTTAAAATGTTTAAGAAACTTCATTTAAAATTAAATTAAAATGTAGAGCCCCCCGGACCGGTGGTCAGGACCCGGGCAGTGTGAGTGCCACTGAAAATCAGCTCGCATGCCATAGGTTGCCTACCCCTGGGTTAGGGGGTTGTTACAGGAGTGGGTGGGTGAGATTCTGTGGCATGCATTGTGCAGGTCGTCAGACTAGTTGACCATAATGGTCCCTTCTGACCTTAAGTCTATGAGATATCCAAAAGGCTTTTTAAGCTTTAGAGACCGATTGTGGCCTGTAACAAACAAATTAAAATATAAGAAGTCTCCCTTAATTTACTTAACTGGCTATTTCTAACAACAAAGCTATTCACACGAATGCTGATCTATTAAGAAAGCATACTGAAGTATTCTGCAAAAAAAGTTTTTCTACTGCTGACCAACTTCTATGGCTGAAATGCAGTAACTTTAAAAAATGATTAATGGCAAGGGCACTTGTTTTTTGGCTTTGATACATCAAACATTTGTTAAACCACTTCTCCCCCTCATTCCCAGTTGTTTTACATGGGCGTAATCCTGTTCTCATTCAAGCCAATGGAAAAAAAAAAAAAAGCCCACTGATTTTAAAGGTGTAGGACCAAGCCTCATGTGACTATCAGGTCCTCCTTTTTGTCTTTGCAGGAGGACTCTGGTGTGCTTTCAGGGGGTGAAAAGTGATGCCACGTAAGGCTGTAATTTCAGCTCCAGATCTTCCTTCTCAGGATGCATGGGGAGGAGGGAAGGAAAGACAACAACTCAATATATTTGTAGTATAAAGAAACAAAGCATGTTTAAGTTTATGACTCTTTATATATCATGAAGGAGTAATAAAGGGTACAGCCAAAATTTTTGCTTTAATATTCACCTTTAAAAATGCTGCAAGAAGCTGAATCATACATATTGGCCTTCTTAATGCACTATGCAAGCGTTTAGCTACATGACTCCTGTTAATGTTAACATTTACCATGCATCTAAATTCACATACACAGCACTGAAACTTTATCTCAAAGTGTTTGAAAACGTGATACAATCTGAGAGGTTTCCAACAAATATTCTCTGGATAATATGGCAGTTTTAATATTATTCCTGACTTTCCGCCCATATCAGAGTAGCTATAAGTATTTTCACAGCTAGAAGAAACACGATCTGCCCAAATAAGAGTTACACATTAAGGTGGGTGGAGGAGGTTTCTCCCAGCAGTATATTTCTTGAGATTCTACAAGTCCGAGCTACATAGTTCCTAGCATCCTATAAAACTATCCAAAGAACTAATCTGGAATAGGTTCATGTGAAAAGAAAAAAAACCAAAACCTTAAGGTTTGAGTGAAAAATCAGCTTGACAACTTACCGATGCCAAGTCATCCCGACTGCAGTCCAGGGCAGCAATCATCACCTGTTCATATATTATCCATACTAGACACAAGAGAGACAGATTAAAAGTGGAGAATTGATTTTTCAAAATGGTGGGAAACACCTAAAATGTAAATAAGATTAATGAATTCCGTCTCTGTATATTTTTCCCTACAACTTCTGTACATCATTACTGAAACAGGGACATTTCAACGCACTGCTGGAATTAATTAAAAGTACACTTATGCGATTTTATTGCTTCAGTAACAAAGTATCTTTTGACATCTTGAAAGGCAAAAAACTCTTTCTTTGCTTTTCTTAATATTGTATCTACAGTTTTCTGTTCAAACAGACCCATTATGAAATGCTCTGTGACCAGATCTGGAGAGCAGCCATACATGCTAGAAAGAAAACAATTTTTCCCTTAACTGTTTCACCACCTTACTGTAAGTACAATACTGCCTTCTTCCCTTTTCTGCAGGAATTAGCTTATTCCACTGAAACATGTTATTTGTATTAGGATAGTGTGTAGGGAGCAACTGAACATGAGGCCCCACTGTGCTAGGCACTGTACAGAGTGAGAGACAGTCCCTGTCGGGGATAGCTTACAGTCCTGTTAAACAAGACAGAGAACCCAGGGGGAAGGGGAGGGGAGTATGTAACATACTCCCTAGAGTGAGCTCAGTATTAAGTTAATGGGAAGCAAGGGTGCTCAGCTCCTTGCAGGATCAGGCCTGAAGCAAAGATCTTCCACAAAGAGGACAAATAGCCAACACCACTGGTGCCCAGAGAACCTGAGGGAAAACAAATTAACCTTTTTTATAGGAATTTTAAAAGAAAGAAAGCACAAATCTAAACAATAAAGTTAACCTTTTCCCCTAGGAGAATAAAGGCTATTGCTCATTATACAGGTATTTCTAATTTCATTCAAGGAAAAGTTACATTAAAAAAAAATTCTAAGTTACTACAAAGAAAATCAGATTTAATTGGAGCACATCATGCCATAGTCCACTAGTCTGGTATCCTGTCTCTAGTAGTAGCTAACTCCAGATGCTTAGCACAAGAACCCCTGCAGCTGACAGTTATACAATAAGCTTCCCCTGGGGGAAGCCAAGGGCTTTTATATATTTTTAAATCCAATAGGACTTGGATTTTCTGACCATCCATATAAAAGTTCAGTCCTTCTTTGACCACAATTAAACACTCAACAGCTTTTGCCAAGTTCCACAGGATTAATAAGGTGTTTTTTTAAATGAGGTTTCTTTTTATCAATTTGAAAATGGTTTCCTTTCAGTTTTATTGGATATCCTCTGTATGATGGGACAGTGTAAACAGAAATACCCAATTTATCCTCTCTGTGGCATTCATTAATTGCTATTCTATATAGGTTCATAGTGCCTTCCAGTAGTGCATTAAGCGATGTGGCTAACACATGTCACACATGGTTCATTCTCTCTTATGTCTCCCCAGGGGAGTTGGTAGGGAAATTGTGTGTATAGCATCATCTTTGAGGGCTGGGTATTTGTTGTTTTATTTTATAGTTTTGCATTCTTCTATTGTGCTCCTCTTATCTGTCTCTTCTCCAAACCAAAAAGGCCCAATCTTTCAGTCGTTCATAAAGAAGTATTTCCATGCCTCTAGTCATTTTTACTGCCCATCTATAAACCCATTATGTTTCTACTATATCTTTCTTGAACCAGCAAAAAGAACCCAACAAGAATACAATCAGAAGTGCAAATAATTTTTGATCCTCTTACACATTTGCTTGGAAGTCTAACAATTCAAATGACAATTGCAACTAATTTAGCTAGTAAAATCTGATTACAGTCAAATTATGGGACACAGATATATGGGACACAGTCCAGTCTAGATAGTAATTGGAGATATACCAATCTCCTAGAACTGGAAGGGACCATTGAGTCAAGCCCCCTGCCTTCACTAGCAGGACCAATTTTTGCCCCAGATTCCTAAGTGGCCCCCTCAAGGATTGAACTCACAACCCTAGGTTTAGCAGGCCAATACTCAAACCACTGAGCTATCCCTCCACACAAAGTCTACACTCTTACTCTGAAAATGATGACGATTGGACTAGACAACATGGGGCACGATGAGGAATGACTCAGCCTGTGATGCAAGGCAATGGAGTGGCCTACTGTGCAAGGGCTCTCGTAAAGAAGGGGGGGAGGCACCCCACAAAGCCAAAGCACCCCACAAAGCCAGCACCATAATAAAATGTAGTTTTCCTCATAAGTGATTAATAAGATCCTAATAAAATAAGCTAATCCATGGCAAGCTTCTGTTTATTTAAAGAGACAAAAATGGCAATAGCCTCTTTGTTACGCCCTGCGTTAATTTCACCACCAACTTCCTGCTGGAGCCACTATCAAATCCACCCATGGAGTCAGGGGTGCTGAGAACCATTGAACCAAACTGTAAAACCTGTATACAATGGAAACTACTCCAAGCCAGGGGGTGCGGCAGCACTCCAGCACCCGTAGTTCCAACACCTATGCATGCAGTCCTGCAATGCATTTATAATAGTTGCAGAAGGGCGGCAGCACATGCAAGACTCTTATCAGGTACTTAAATACTCTTCGTCCCAAGAAGATTGTGCTATAATACACATAGGGAAGTCTGTTTGCATAGATTATCCATATAACGATCTAAAGAGGATGTACTATTAGTAATGGTTAGGATTTTAAGATCCCTCTCATTGCAAGAAATCTGGAAGAAATACCATGGTACAGGGAGCCACCTTTATAGTTTCCAGGAACATTGCAAGTTGAAAGATTTCTGGTCAAATATTAAGAAAATGAGTGCAAGAGTTAGTCCAGGATATATTTTGCCATATTTTTAATCACTGGTATGTTAAAGAAATAATAATTTATTAAAATTAAACAGGGACTTGTTTAAAGCTCTTCAGATTGCAACTAATAAGGGAAAGCTCAGTGGTTTGAGCATTGGCCTGCTAAACCCAGGGTTGTGAATTCAATCCTTGAGGGGGCCACTTAGGGATCTGGGGCAAAAATCAGTACTTGGTCCTGCTAATGAAGGCAGGGGGCTGGACTCGATGACCTTTCAAGGTCCCTTCCAGTTCTAGGAGATTGGTATATCTCCAATTTTTTTTTATTTCATCACTATGGTTGCAAAACTTCAATAGCAACTGTAAAAGAAAGGCTGGCAAATGAAAAAAACTAAAAAGGAAAATATACTACTTGTATTAGGTTAACCAAATTATAAAAAGGAAAGCCAAAGAAAGAGGAATGAACATTTTAAAAAAATCATGGCTATTTATCCCTTCCTGCCTGTATGGGATTCATATGCAAACCCATTAAGCATTCTTGCCATGAAGTATTTTGTTTTTTTCTACTGCTCTTACATAAATGTGATATTGCATTGTTATTTCTGAATAATTCCCTTCTGGTCTGAAGCACTGTATGCCAAGTTTCTGTCCACAGAGACATAGTGTCAAGTAATTAAAATCCTCTGAAAACAGCCATTTTATGTATTCCAGAAACCCAGACGTGCCCTAAACTACAGCATCACAAATGCAATTCTATCAAAAGAACAGCTTTCATATTAATTTCTACAATATAGTATCACTTATGGCTTAATTTAAGAAATAACATTCCCTTCTCCTTATTAAAAGACTCCTCTCATATTTTTTGACATTCCTCTGAAGTGTAGATGACCTGTTGAGTGACAGCTAGATAACAGATCTCTGCCAAATGTTCACAGTATATTCTTATAACTGGTACCTGTGTGCCAACTTAAAAGCCCAATCATAGGTGCTGGAACTGGGGGTGCAGCAGCACCCCCTGGCTTGAAGTGGTTACCATTATATACAGGGTTTACAGTTTGGTTCAATGGCTCTCAACACTTTCATTATAAAAATTATTCCAGCATCCCTACGCTCAATTAGGTTTGTTTGTTTTTACCTACTTCCTCTACACACCATCTTTGAGATGCAAACTAAGGGCTTGGAATACTGGCAAATTAGAAAATAATGTATATACTCAACATTAGTAGATGCAGAATCACAACAAAAGAGTAAAAATAATATGGAGAGTATAACAGGAGAATAGCAGAGTAACAAAACTAACATATACTAACAGTTATAGACAGTGAAAGCTTTTCAAATAATTTCAACCTACTGTCATCCCCAAGCTTAGATGCATATTCATTAATTAACTCTTCTCCAACTTCCACTATCTGCTCGCTGTTCCGATAGTTTTCTTCCCTCCACTTCCTCATTTTATCACGCATCTCTGAAAAACAAAATATAAGATTTCCATGCAATAAGGTAATATGAAGTCTATTTCTGGACCTGACTTTGAGGGGTATAATCTATTCTCAGACATATACAGGAGATCCACAGAAGTAATTTCCACCAATACCAAAATCGTTTGTGGACAGATTGATCCCTGGAACTTTGAAATTGTCATCTTGCAACTCTTGTGAAGACTGTCCAAAAGCAAGGGTGGGTGGGAGTGGGGAGAGAAGTAATCCACTGAATTTGTGAGTTCAGAGGATATTGGGCTAACAATCTAAACATCAGATGTGAAAAAGACTCCCTGAGAATACAGATTCAGCTTCGAGCATGGTCAATTCAAGCCCTATGATCCAGTGTAGATCAATTTAGTACCAAACTGTTAATATGTATAGGGCTTCAAACCAACAAAAAAAATAAACCAAACAAACAAACAAAAACCTTAAAAACTGAGGTCCTCCCCTACTGGGGATGGCAAAAGGTAGCAAGATTTAATAAGATCTTCAAAGGGCTTATCCTGGCATTCTTAGTCATAATTACCCTCTCTCAACCATGACTGCCATTTGTCCATCTGGATGTCACCCTCTCCAACCCTGAGTGCGTTATATTTGAGTGATGCTGCAAGGATATACTTTGGGGGGCACTCAGATTCTCCTGCATGGAAAGCACTATTATACAAGATATTACTGTTCATCATTACTGGGAAGGAAGGATGGAGAGTGGACAAGGAAAAAAAACAAAAACAAGAAGCAGAGTTCCACTGTAGAAATGTTCTAAGCTACCAATACAAAACTTCACCATACAAACAAGAAAAACAGAACTCCTATTTTCAAACTTGTGATTGGTATATTCAACATAACCTTATCTAGTAACTTTCAAAGTAAGTTTCAGCATCCCCATGAATTATAACTTTCCTATAGCTAATAGATCTTGCTATTTGTTTTTCGATTTGACATTTCAGTTGCAATGGTAAAATATAATATAAACTAGTATTTTATGTTACTGTACCAACTATTATATACAATGATTTAACAAAACTAGACTCAAATGCTGAATTCCAGATCGACACAATTCAGTTGTATTACTAAAATTAAATCCGACAAAAGCATTGCATGCATGTACATATTTTATAGACTTTTTACTGGACAGATTTTCTGGACATCCCAATAAGTAATTTAATTTTATTAACATGACATCATCCTCTGTTATGGAAAACAGGCTCAGAGAGCTTTTAAAGTAAAATTCTTATTGATGTTATACTTATCATATTTGCAAGCCACCACCAAAACTGCTTTTTATTTATTCATAGCAGCTCTATAATAAATTTGATTTTGGAAGAGATCAGCAATAATATGAAAACAACTGATAAATATGAGAAGCATATTTTTACAGTAAAAATAAATAACTGCTGTAAAATTCCATTCTAGGAATGTTCTGTATGTTCCTATGATGATATGCAGCATGAAAAAGGAGGCATGAGAATAAAGACTCTCTTTCTGCAAAAGTAAATGGGATCCAAATGTGAAAACTATCAAAGCAAACCACTTCAGATCCAAGATAGAAAGGAGACCAGATTTTCAATTTTAAAAGTGCATTTACTATGGACTCAATCTTAAAAGGTGCAAGTCCTGATTTTAAGGTCAATGGGAGTAGAGGGTACTCACCATCTTACTGACGTGGCTTTGTTTATCCTCAAAAACACCAAACAAACACTAAGAATATAATTTGATGATACTCCCAAAGATAAGGAAAGGGAAAAAAAAAAGGGAAAAAGGTGGAGGGAGCAAAAAGTTTTTACTTCTTACTATGAAAACACACCATGCAAAATTATTGCCAATGTTATTTTTAAATTTACATCATTTGGGGGGGAAATATGACAAAGGGGAATTTTGACAGTTTTCTTTGCATTTCAAAATGCACAAATTAACAAAATTTGACAGTTTAAGAGTAAACATGGACCCTTTTCCATCTACCAAAAGTGATCTCAGATCTCTCATAAAACTGTTACTGTGTCACATTTTGTATTCTGAAAGTCAACCAAAACCACCACAGGGTTACATTTCATGTGCATGAGTAAAATTAAATGGTTCTTGACATGACGATCCTTGGCAATTTAAAAGTTCGACAGCAAGAATGTGACTGAACACAAATGTATCACACAAACTGACAGTCTAAACATACACAAAATAAATAAGTCATCCAATTTTCACCAATTCATTTACTTGACAACTATTAAAGCCTCCATACCAGTATAACTTTCAAATGTAATACTATCTAAGCTACTAATAACATTCATGTCAACTATTAATCACCAAAGTAGGCTTTGCAGTGATGGAAAAAAGCAAAACACAGAGCATGCTGTATCCCTTGATCATTGAAAGTGAGAACGCAAGTAAAAATAAATGTCCTAGTATACATAAATATAATGAAAGATGTTAGCTAGATTATAAAGTGCTGCACTCTTAACAGAAGGCAAAAAAATGAAAAATGTTAACAACCTAAGCAGACTCATTTTGGGGGGTGGGGGGTGTTAAGAAACTTATCGGTTGTGTCAGCCAATCATACTTTAAATATTCAAGGCAAGTACACCTGTACTTGGTAACACAGGGCTGGGCAGTAGCAGTATTGGACTCTGGTAGTGGTGCGGGGAGGCTGATTAATTTCAGTTATATTTATGTCACTATGTATATAAGTGGACTTAGAAGAACTGATGGGTCTGTTTATTTTAATGTAGTTCAAAACAAAAATGGTCAAGGTCATCCAGAGTTATGGATATATAAATGGAATGTAAAAAACCCACTGCAACAGATACTTTGTCACAATGGTGGTGCATTATAATAGAACTGAGCACACTGGGGCCATTCTATGCAAGAAGTGAAATGCAATCTCTGCTATGGAGAGTTTACAATCTGGAAGGATGACACAGGGCACATGGAAAACAAAAAGGTATAGTTTGTAGTTACTCAACTTTTACTAGATTTTCAGTTCACATTTTCTGGGTATCATAAAGTCGCTAGACTTCATTCTTAATTTTTCCAAGTATTTTAAGATTTTTATTCTCTTTGTTCAGTGTACATTTTGGAATATAGTTTTCAAGTCTTTACCATTAAAAACACAATTGAAGAAAATAAAACCAATGGTAGGGGCATTATTACCGAATAGCAGATATTCACATTTTCTGCACTTTTACTTTGATCTAACTAACTGTGATCAATCATTAGGCAAAAAGAACAGGAGTATTTGTGGCACCTTAGAGACGAACAAATTTATTTGCACATAAGCTTAAGGTGCCACAAGTACTCCTGTTCTTTTTGTGGATACAGACTAACACGGCTGCTACTCTGAAACCAATCATTAGGCAGTTGGGCCCACAACAAGGAGGACTGTATACTTAATGATTTATACCACCAATTTTTATACTGCTTTCTTAAAGTCTTTTACAATGGTATATATAAGTTCTTCACCCTTATCTGTAAAAAAGCAACAGATTAAACAACTTGCCCAATGTCACACACTAGGAAGTAGCAGAGAAACTGTGTTGTATTCAGGTTCTTATCTCCTTGCCCTGTACCAAGGTATCCAAGCATCTGAATGGCAGTCTTGCCAAGAAAGAAAATCCTCACCTACTAACAAAGGCCAGTGCTTTATCCATTGGCCCATGAGGCCTCTAACTGTGACAGCTCAATATCTGCAGTTAGCTAAGTTAATGTTTAAGAACTTCACTTTTCTCTGTGGCAATCCCAGTTTTAGAGTTATTTCATTTGGCACATAAAATAAATGTAAACCAAACACTGTCTTACGACAGTAACAAATGAAGGATGCTTAGAAGCAAGTTCAAACAATTTACAGGGCATAACAAAAATATCCACAATCTTTTAATGTGTACATGGAGAATATAAAGGTAAAATCAGAATATAAAGGTAAACAGAAAGTTAAAGAATTCTTTTAATAGACAGTTCAAACTGACATCAGTTCAAACTGACATCTTTTACACTGTCCAATTGCTGCTGCACAATACCAGTTCAATATGGCTTTTATATAAAATCGTTTTTATTTTTTCTTTCATGCGTCAAATTCATCCCTGCAGTAACTTTAACTAAATCAATGGAGTCACACCAGGGATGTATCTAACCTATACTTAGTTTGCATGAAAAATTTAGAAGAATTCAAGTAAAATGCAATAAAGTGATATCCTTGATAAGCACTGATTACTGACCAGAGCAATAAAAATATCTGTACAGTTTATGGGCAAACTGAGAAATTTATTAATAAAGGAGTATTGCCTTTGGAGAGCACTATTCTAGACATCAGCAATGACCACCTACTAGGCTGTGCTTGTAATACCTTCACTTTAGAATATCAAATTTTTTCTATTTTGTATTCAATTTTCTCCAATTCAAATTCTTGAATGTGTCACACTCCACACTGACATTAACATAGGAATGCTGCTATTGATTTGCTTCAAAAGATGGTACTCAAAGAGAACTAAAAAAGCCCACCTAAATTAACTACAGAACTGAATGTCCTAAATAGCATTACCGTAGTGTTCAGGATTGGAGATCCTTTGAGGCACTGAAAACTCAAAGTACAAGTCATTGCCTTACCCAAGAACTTACAGAATCCAATTTAAAAAAAGAAAGATGCAACAAGTGAATGTAACAAACAAAAGTAAGTAGAAGGAAGGATGAGGGTAACAGCGGCAGGAATTACACTGTCACTTCCATGCCTTGTTTCATGCAGCCTCCTATGCACGATTAAATGTAAGCTCATCAAAATGCCCCTACCCTACCCCCCATGGGTGGGAGGGATAGCTCAGTGGTTTGAGCATTGGCCTGCTAAACCCAGGGTTGTGAGTTCAATCCTTGAGGGGGCCACTTAGGGATCTGGGGCAAAAATTGGTCCTGCTAGTGAAGGCAGGGGGCTGGACTCGATGACCTTTCAAGGTCCCTTCCAGTTCTAGGAGATTGGTATATCTCCAATTATTACATGGAGGTCCCTGAAACACCCACTTCCACTATGTTGCCTACAGTGAATCACATTGAACTGTATATAAACTGTGTATTAGTGGTTCCCAAACTTGTTCCGCCGCTTGTTCAGGGAAAGCCCCTGGTGAGACGGGACGGTTTCTGCCGCGTCCACAGGTTCGCCCGATCGCAGCTCCCAGTGGCCTGGGGCGACGAACTGCGGCCACTGGGAGCCGCAATCGGCCAAACCTGCAGACGCGGCAGGTACACAAACTGTCCCATCCCGCCAGGGGCTTTCCCTGCATAAGCGGCGGAACAAGTTTGGGAACCACTGCTGTATATCAATTGCCTATTATTATTCTCTTTTCCCTGATCTCCAACTCTTTGTTTGTCAATGAACAGTAAGGTCCTTGGAGCAGGGTCTCTCTTTTTTAAGTGTTTAGAAAGCACCTAGCACAGTGGGTACTACTGACAGCAGCAACAAAGATACAGCATTTAGTATACAGTTCACTTAACCCAAATTTTCTACAACTTCCTTGGACTCTTTTCGCTATGTCCTCCAGCATTCACTCTGCTGGTATCATTACATCAGCATCAGAGCCTCATTGGAGCATGGAGCTTGACTAATGGAGGAGGCGGCCTGGATGAAGCCTTTTTACAGCAGACTGCAGGAATTTGCTTAGTTTTTACTACCTTTAGTTTGCAGTCTGGGCATGAAACAAGATTTAAATATTTAATGTACATCCATCCTAAAGAGAGAGAGAGGGAGAGAAACCCAACAACCTCACCCCTTCCACATCAGCTCCTCTACATGTGTGTCCTGTTCTTGTCCAGGGTTCTCCTCCAGCTGCCAGCCAGAGGAGACAACACTCACTGCTGCAGGTTGTCAGCCTGACTTGCAGGGAAGACCAGGATATATCTTAAAAAAATCAATTAATGATATACTTCCCCTCAAATTTCATGCTCATTAATGCCTGATAATTACCACCAGGCTATGAAGGTCAATTATTATGTCTCTGTTGAACAAACTGTGAAAGCAAATCCCAGAGTTGAGACACCTCTGTTGAGAATACCTCACCTTGGTAAACAAATCTAGGTACTATCAACTTGAGCATCCTACTCCTGCTTGACCTCAGATATCATGTTAAAGTACAGAGAAGCTGCAAGTCCAGACCCAAACTATGAAGAGCCTACTAATTAATCCTCAGAACATATTCATGAGGTAGGCAAGTATTTAACCCTATTTACAGTTGGGAAAACAAGATGAGAGGCTAAATGGCTTGCTAAAGACCACATAGCAAGTCCATGTTAGAATTCAGATGTTCCTAGCTACTGGTCCTGGGCAAAGCCCATGCTTCCCCTCCTAGGGTATCTTACTGACAGTTTAATAATAGGAGAAAAGTAATTTCTCTGTTTCATTTCACTTAAAATATAAGCTGTTAGCACTTGATAAGGGAATTGAAGAGTGATTGCAGCTTCTTTAAGAACGGAGGCCCATCTTCTCTGATAAAAGATCCCTGTGGATTTTGAGATTTTTTTGTTTGTTTTTTTTTTAAAGTGTCCATCAGCAGTGTATCTCAAACTGGACAGTTATAAACTTCTGCCAGGACAGATGCAAGAATGTTTCAGTTTTCTTCTGTTTTAAGGAATCCCTTTTCCTGTATTCACATTCATGAATACACTGTACTCACTTAAAGGGACACTAGCAACTTGCTTCTTTTGAAAAACTGATTAATTTCAAATAATTCAGTTTTGTGATAAAGCACTAACCCTCTAAATAGTGGGAGTTTTTTTAATTTTATAAGCGACTTCTGCTCACCTAATGATGCTGAGAAGGGTCTTTTGGGCAGGTCCAAGAGTAAAACTATCAGTGCATCCCTCCACTTCCCTTTCTCTGTGTGCAAGTGTCTGTCTATCTCCTGTTCTGTTTCAGCTTTGCTCCTGCTGCTGCAATAACCTTCTTGCAGGGTCCCCATAAAAGCATACAGATGAGCTTCCCCTCCCAAGCAGTAAATGAGCATGACGACATTATCTTCGTGCAAGAGACAGGAAGCACAAATGACTATCAATAAAATAGCAAAACTGACAAAGGACTGTAAAAGGCATGAAATAAACAAAATTGGTAAAAAAAAAGCCCACTTCCCTCTCCTCTAATCTTTCAGTTATAGTGATCTTGTGTTATTTGTAATACAATTGTAAAGGCAATGTTTTCTGAAGGAAATGTGATTTCAGGTTGACAGTGTTCCTTTAAGATTCAGTCAAAGTACTTCTGCTTGTGAGTCATTGAAAATGAAGCAGCAGAGATGAAATAAAAGCAGGCACCATTTTCAAATGTGTAGGTTATCGCCAGACTATTTCCTTTTCCAATATCCCCCCCATCCTCAAACTTAAACAAACAGAACCACCATCTATGTGCAGGGAATGCCTCCCTTAAGTCTCCTTTTATAATTGCTTACATCAAGAAGTTCAACCCTTTCTTCTTTAAAAAAAAATAAAAAATTACCAGTCATGTAGTCACTGTCTGGCAATATATGATTGCTCTCTATTATACATTACCTAGTTTTAGGCCTCATCTATAGAGCCAAAACAACAGACATTAATAATAAGTTAACTCGATTATGGACCCAACAGGTCATAATGCTATACAGGGTCGCTTATAAAATTAAAAAAACTCCCACTATTTAGAGGGTTAGATAAAATTTAGAGGGTGGATAAAAATCAATGATTTAAAAAAAAAATCAGATTTTTTTTTATATAAATCGGATTTTTTTGATAAAATGCTTTTGGAGGAAAAAAACCTAAGATATTTTTAATTAAGATACATTATAGCTCAAAGATATCTCATCATGGAATAGGATTACAAATTCTAATTCTATAGTCTGAGACAATGTATTCATGTAACGTTTAAGAAAAGTTTTGTAAATGAGTTCCAATAGTTCATGGATTAGGGACCCAATCTTATGGGGTTCCATGGGCTTCTGTATAGATTACTGGTATTTAGGTTAATCTTTCTATCTACCCATGGGACTCGGTATCTTCTAGACTGAGCACTATCAGATATGCTTAGTTTTGCAGTTCTCAAACTGTGGATTTGTGTCTCCAGAGATAACATGCTTGTTAACAGCAAAAATGCTTTAAATAAATATATAATATATAAAGGTGAGAAATAACAGACCTCATTCTATTGTCCCTCTGCAAATTTGTGTACACAGAGTCAATCCCCCCTAAAATTGCTAAGTTTCAAAAAGTTCAATGAAGAGAAGATTGTTGGGGGTGGAATAGATCTGGACAAGGAGAAGTCTGGAGATAAATGTGAGAAGGGAGAGACAGGCAGTAGAAAAAAAAGTGAAACTATCTGAGCAACATATTCCAGAAGTCTTGAGGTCTATCTGAGTGTAGCCTTCACTGATGTGAGTTCTACCATACCATTCTCTCACTAGAAGGGAAAACCTATAATTGCAGTAGGCTGTAAAAGAATATTTTACAGTTTGGGAATATTTTAATGAAGTTCCTCTATCCATGGGTAAGACAGGCATGCATGCAAAAAGCAAACAGTGCAACAAAGAAATGCAATGCCTGGTTGCCCGAATGAAATAACATCTTGAGAAGTTTTCCTTTTCAGGAGGATGCTGCATTGAAGATGATGAAAGGAACATGTCTGAACATGCAGGATCTTCAGGTTGGTAAACCTTTTTTATTTCATACTTCTTTTTTAAAGACTGCCTGTCTTCCTTCTGGACTATTCTTGAATTCTCATGTTTGAGCAAAAAATATAGTTGTTACTCTACGGTACTATCATTTTAGATGCAGTTGTGATAAAAAATAAATAGCTGAAATAGGCAGATCTTCCTTTTACAATTTCATCTTTAAAGTAGTAGTGAGGGTCAGTGAATGCAATGAGTAATACTAAATGAGCAGTATGGTAATAATCATTAAATAACTGTATTGACTTATTTTGTTTAGGAGAATCCATCCTTAACATACAGGATTCTGAAGACTATCCACCTTCAAGATCACCATCATTTTCTATAGTTTCAGAGTCATCTGCCAATGACAGTGCTTTAGTCACATCATATGTGTCACATAGCCACAGTATATCACCTGTAGCAAAAAGAAAAAAAAATCTCCATCATCCAGAAACAACCATAAGTTTGTGATAAGAACCAGCAGATTACAACAAGAGGTAATTGATGACAAAATTGCCTAGTTTGTTTATGCAACAAACTCTTCTTTCCGTATGATTGAGAATCTCACTTCATTAACATGGTTCAGTTGTTAAGACCAGGATACAGTCCATCCAAAAGAGCAAATGTCACAGGCAAATTGCTGGATAAAGTGTATAAATGAGAAATTGAGCAGTGTGCAAAAGTTCTAGAGGGTAAAAATTGTTAACCTGAGTCTTGATGGGTGGAGCAATGTCCACAATGATCCTATTGTATGTGCTTGTGTGACAACAGAAGAAGGGAATGTCATCCTTAAAGAAACAATTGATACATCAGGAAATGCACACACAGCAAAATACTTACAAGAAGTAGCAGTAAAAAAAATTTTCAAATGTCTAGTACGCAGCTTGGTCACAGAAAATACTGAAAATGTATCCAAGATGAGAAGAAATCTTTAGAAGAGAGAGTCCCAAGCTAATAACGTACAGTTGCAGTGCTCATTTGATGCACCTCCTAGCCAAAGTTTTCAAAATAAATCATTTTTAAAAAGTATAGTGTGTACCTTCTAAAAATGAAACCTACATCTATCTCTGAGTTGTGAAGAATATGTATTAAGGTTATAACAACCAACAAGAATGCACTTTTATGTAGCAATCCATGATTAAATCGAGTCTTCCTGACTAGTGATTTAAATCTTTCTGACAAGTGATTTAAATCAAATCCACCCTGATGCTAAATGATATGGCATTTGTGGATGCAAGATTAAATTAGTTGTTTGTTGCAAAGTACTTTGAGGACTTTAGACAAAAGTCCAAAAGTAAAATAATTTTCTGTAATATGAAATGCACCTAGAAAGGGTAAGGATGAAACTTTCAGAAGCCACTATGTGACTTCAAAGCACCAGTTCCATTGCAGCTTGTACTCATAAGTCCCTTAGGAGCTTTTGAAAAAACAACACATAATTCTCACGGACACTGTAGGGAATTATCTGTCATTCTTGATAACATTCACAGGTGTCAGTTTCCTACAACTTTCTGTAAAGTTTTCTTCGGGGCTTGAAATTTTCCATCTATTTTCTTTTATTTGAAAATCTGAGTTAAATATGTTCAGCCGTTTTTGAGGCCATATCTACACTAAAAAGGGTTTGCCAGTGTAGACAAAAGCTTATACAAGAGTTCTTTTGCTGGTATAGGTTATACCAATTCCCCCAAACGAAATAAACTATAACAGCTAGTGTAACTGTGTCTAAACCAGGGCTTTTTCAAGTATAGAAATGTCAAGTTACACCCCTCTACTGGAAAAGTTTCTAGTATAGACCTGCCCTGAGTTACTGGACAATTTCAAGTGTAAGAGTGTAGTTTCTCATTAAGGCTTTTTTCTCTCAACAATGAAAGGACAGTTGCTAGTGGGCTGTATGCCAACAGGTCTAGATACCCTGCAGGTTTAATAACAATGTGAGCTAAACGTATTAACAGAAATTTTGTAACAGAGCACATGTGCAAGGTGGTTTGGGAAGATGTTTGGAACAAGAGTCCTGTTCCACACATGTGATGTTATAGTCAGGGAGAGAGAAAAAAGTTTTCCCTGCCAATCTTCATTTGGGAGATGCTGGCAAGCAAAGTAGCATAAATACTGAGAAGAGGGCCAGGAAGGGGGCTGGGGCAGGGAACAGTGGGGAAAGGGATAGGACAGGCAGCAGTGGGGAGGGGAAGGGAAGAGCAGTGGGGGGGGGGGGGAAGCAGGAACTTTGCATGTGGTATCCCCTTAGCAAAAGCAGCTGAGGATCTGCTGTTAAGCAGGCCCATCGAATCCCCACTCCAATGAGCCCACACACCTGGACCTCCCCAAGCCCCCCACACCACACTTGGGACCTCATCCCACTAAGCCACAACCAGACCCCACCCCTCCTTGCAGGGCCCCATTTTCTCACACCCAGATCCCCTCTGCTCAGCCCTAACCACCTTCACCTGGACTCTCCCCCAGAGTCCCTGTCCCAGGAAGGGGGCACTTGGGGGGCTGCAGGGTGATCTCCCACATCCATGCAGCCAGTGGCCTGTGCTCCCCACTGTCATGCTGGAGCCTCCACATTTATTTGACAAATAAAAGTTGCAGAATTTTAAAATACTATGTGCAGAATCTTTGCTTTTTTGGCACAGAATCCCCCCCTCCCCCCGGCAGGTCCCAGAACCTCCCCTGCCCCACAGCTCGGCGTTCCAGCCAGCGGCCCAGTCAGAAGCCCCGCCTGGGACAGGCGGCTGCTCCACCCCAGAGCCAGGAGCACAGGCCGGAGAGCCCGGCTCCCCCCGGGGTACGAGGCGGGGAAGGGCTGAGACTCCCCCTCGCCCGCCCCGCGGGACTCCCAGGCCCACTGCCAGCTGGGAAGGCGGCGGCCGCTCGCGGGGAGCTCAGCGCACTCCGCGGGCCCCAGCCAGGCGAGAACCCCCTCCCCCATCCGGGCAGCCCGTGCTAGTGACCCGAGGGAGGCAGGTCATCCCCCCTCCGCCCGGGAGCTGCTACCTTCCCAGGTCACATCGTACAGCTCCGAGACCTTCGCCATCTTGCCGGCGTCACGTCCTCCCCGGCGCCCCGGCGCGGTCACTCGCTGAGCATGCGCCTGTGAGCTGCGCACGCGCGATGATGTCTGCTGAAGCCTCTGCCCTGCCTCGGGCTGTGACGGGGCTGCACGCTGTCAGGCTGACGGGCGGCGGGATCGGGGGACGGTGGCTGCGCAGGAGGCGTGGGGAGGCCGGGGCGGAATCCGGGGTGGGGTGAAGCGCTGCCAGGCAGGGGCAGAGGGGGGAGCCCCGGGCAAAGTTCCCGCCAAGGGGGTGAGCCCTCAGCCGTGGCGGCAGAACTAGCGGGCGGGTGGCGGAGGGGCTGTTTTCCCCACCGGGGCAGGCAGGACGGTGCCCGCTCCCCAGGGCTGAGCGCTCACGGGCTCAGCGCAGCCCAGTGCGGATTGAGCTGCTGAAGGAAGGAGACTGGATTTACATACACGCACACCCCTAACGTCTCTGATGCCCATACAGATTTGTAGTGGTTGAAAGAATTGGTTATTAGATAATACGGCTGCATAAAGCCTCAGAGTAGCTTGTCTCCGCTGCTGTTCTGACTGCCTGCATTGGACTGGCTTTTTCTTGTAGTCCGCCGTAAATGTAGTTTCATGCCTTTAAATGCTTTATTTTTTAAAATGTTATTTTTATTACTCTTCTTATTCTTAGCACTCCATCGCTTACCTTCATTAATACTGTGCGGATGGATGGCATTGTGCTATTTAACTTATATTTTAATACTAGATCATCCTTGAACATATTAATAGTTGCTAGTAGCTTCAGCAGTCACATCTGACAATATTTCTAGAATAACTCTTCCCGTGTTTTTACTGCAGATTGTCATCTACAATTTTTAATTCTTTTTTTATAACAGATTTATTCTTTGCGATCACATGACTTCAAGGCTGACTAATTTCCTGGGTTAGTGTCAAAACTTTAGCTTCCTTTGATCTGCCAATGAGGATTGCCTCTGTTAACTGTTGTTTTGCCTCCGTATCCATCACCCTAGTGCTTTTTCACGTCACCATTGTGTGTAGAACTGCATTCCCAGATATTAACTAAAGGCCAGATTTTTAAAGATTGAAAGCATCTAGATCTGTGGTCCCCAACCTTTTCGTGGCCAGTAGCACATTCATGTTTTCAGAAGAGTGTGGCGGGCACCAACAATTTTTCAAGGCTTATTTTGTATTTGTACATTAAATAATATGAAAAACATCATATTTAATATTACATAATATATGAATCCATAAGATAAAAAGGGTAATTTTACATGTAAAAGGTATTAATTAAATTATTCGGCAATTACTCTTTCACCTTACCATGTGAATTTGCTCTTTTTTATCTACCTGTAAGAAAAATTAAGGAGTTTTTACAAAATAAATATCATAAATAGTTTTCATCTTATTTATTTTTAAAAAGTAAAACATTGTTGAACTGCTGGTCCAAATATATTTATTATTTTTACTTTAACATAGAATGAAGCCTGCAGCCCCGGAGTTCTCTGTCCCCGGCAGGTGCAGGGCCGCGGTTGCTCTACGGCTTAAGCCATGGCCCGGCGCCTGCTGGGACAGAGAACACCGGCACCTGCAGCCCCAGAGTACTCTGTCCCCAGCAGGCGTGGGGCCCCGGCCATAGGCGGCAGGTTTGTATAATTTTTGGTGGGGCCCAAAATGGTGGTGCCCCCCGGCTCCCGCCCTGTAAGCCGATATAAAATGAAGCTACAACGCGTCAGTGCCACAAGATTACAAAGGTCAATTAAAAGTGGAAAGTCAGAAGCAGCACTTGCCTGCTTCAATATACAGTATTATATTTTGTTGCACCTGTTGCGATGAAGTGGGAATGTCCTTAATATTTTCTCTGAATACTGTATGGGTGCCTCAGTTTCCCCTGCAAGATGCCAACTGAAGATGTTGGGGACAAAGATCAGGTGGCCTCCTTGTCCGGAAGAGACACAGAGGCCAGAGGAGGGAGTGTCAGTTTGGAGCTGGCTGGGGAAATGGGGAGAGACCCAGAACTTGGTTCTGGGCGCCCCACCCCTCAAGATGGACCTGACAGAGGGGTTCTGTTTTCTGTACCTACAAGCTCTGTTTAAACTGTGTTCCTGTCATCTAATAAACCTTCTGTTTTACTGTCTGGCTGAGAGTCACATCTGACTGCGGAGTTGGGGTGCAGGGACCTCTGGTTTCCCCAGGACCAGCCTGGGCAGACTCGCTGTGGAAAGTGCATGATGTAGAAGGGCATGCTGAATGCTCCGAGGTCAGACCCGGGAAGGTGTAAGCTTCTTGCTCTGGAGACAGTCTGCTCCGAGAGAGGAGGCTCCCCCAGAGTCCTGACTGGCTTTGTATGGAGTTGTTCCAAAGCATCACAGCATCCCCTTCCACACCGTGCACTTCCCAGAAGTCCGCACAGGCACTGACACTCCCTCCTCCGGCCTTTGTCTCTTTTCCAGGCATTAGGAGGCCACCCAATCTCTCTGTTCTCCAACACCTTTAGTTGGCACCTTGCAGGGGAAACTGATTTGGGAGAAATGAAGTAAAAGCTGCCCAAACCGAGCTTGAGCACTCCTGAATTTTGAGGTGTTCAAATCTGGAAGGCAGGTGCTGGGGGTGGGAGAGGGCTGTGGGGTCCATGGGGGAGCATGGCAGCAACTGTCTGGAGCTGCAGGAGCCAGACACGCTGGTCTGAGTGGCACAGTAAGCGGTTTGGGGGTTGGAGAAGGGGTAGGGAGTTCCGGGGGGCAGTCACGGGACACGGAGCCGGGGGGGTTGGATGGGGCAGAGGTTCGAAGGGGCAGTCAGGGGACAGGCAGCAATTGGATAGGCATGGGAGTCCAGGAGGTTTATCAGGGGACAGGTAGAGGGGTTCTGTGGGGAAGTTGGGTGGGGTCTCAGGAGGGGGCAGATGGGGACAAGGAGAAGGGAGGCTTAGATAGGGGCTGGGGTCCCAAGGGGCAGTTAGGGGCAGGGGTCTCGGGAGGGGGTAATCGGGGGACAAGGACCAGTGGTGCTTAGATAGGGGGTGGGGATCCTGGGGGGCAGTTGGGGCAAGGGTCTGGGGAGGGGGCAATCAGCGGCCAGGGGCTGGGATTCAAAGGGCTCTGGGCTCCCTGCCCCTGGGGCAGTGCAGAGCCCTCTGACTCCCGGCCGCGGCTGAGATTTAAAGGGTGCTGGGCTCCCCGCGCTTGCAGGCAGCCCAGAGCCTTCTGACTCCCGGCCGCAGCTGGGATTTAAAAGGCTCTGGGCTCCCCGTGCTTGCAGGCAGCCCAGAGCCTCTGACTCCCGGCTGCGGCTGGGATTTAAAAGGCTCTGGGCTCCCCGCGGCTGCAGGCAGCCCAGAGCCCTCTGACTCCCGGTCGCGGCTGGGATTTAAAAGGCTCTGGGCTCCCCCCGCTTGCAGGCAGCCCAGAGCCCTCTGACTCCCGGCCGGTGGCTGGGATTTAAAAGGCGCTGGGCTCCCCGCAGCTGCGGGCAGCGCAGAGCCCTCTGACTCCCGGCCGCGGCTGGGATTTAAAAGGGGCGAAACCTAGCTCCAACTATTGGTGGAGCAGAGCCCCTGACTGTAAATATTCCTGGGGCTAAAGCCCCAGGAGCCCATATAAGTCGGCGCCCATGGCCCCGGCTTCTCTCCTCTGCTGGGCACTAGGTGGGCCCCGCGCCTGCCACGGACAGAGAACGCTGCGGGCTTCTCTCCCCTGCTGGGCACTAGGCAGGTGCACATAAATGCCCGAGCGGGTGCCATGGCGCCCACAGGCACCGCGTTGGGGACCACTGATCTAGATGCTTTTAAAAATCCCACCAGTGACATAAATGCCTTTAGAAATGTGGCCATAAGGGCACTGCACTATCTTGTATGAAACCCTTCTGAAAGCCAAATTTCTACTTGTTTTTTACTAAACATAGTAAAGGCAGATTGAACCACAAGAATTCTAAAATTAACCTCAAAATCATGAAATTTTTTTAAAATGGTTAGTTTGTTGTTTTGTTTCTGAGTCTTTAGGGTGCACTAACATACTTTTGCTGTTACCTCTCCCAAACGGGGGCGGCTCCAGGCACCAGCACTCCAAGCGCGTGCCTGGAGCGGCAAGCCGTGGGGGGCGCTCTGCCGGTTGCCGCGAGGGCGGCAGGCAGGTTGCCTTCGGTGGCATGCCTGTGGAGGGTCTGCTGGTCCCACGGCTTCGGCGGACCTCCCGCAGGCGTGCTGCCGAATCCGCGGGACCGGGGACCTCTCGCAGGCAAGCCGCCGAAGGCAGCCTGCCTGCCGTGCTTGGGGCAGCAAAATACCTAGAGCCGCCCCTGCTCCCAAAGAATCCATATACCTAAAATGGTTGTACATATCTATAACATTCAATGCTGCTTTGGACTTCCAGAAATATGTGATTTATCACCCCCTTTTTAATTGAAATTGTATTAAAAAATCCTTATTTATGAAAGTAATCACCCATCCTGCAAACACTGCAGAGGCAGATTAAGATTTATTGGGCCCTGCGCACAAAGAACATTTTGGCTCCCCATATCTTGGGGGTCCATGGACGTCGGAACTCGGGGGGAAAGGAGCCAGGGTCCCCTCACTTTTAAAAGTGGGGAGAGCCATGCCCACCCATTTTTTAACATTGGCTTAGTAGCCTCGGGCAGGAATGGCAGCAGCAGGGGCTGCGCTTCATGGCAGGGGAACTGATAAGATGATCAGCTCCCATGCCACGAAGTACAGTCCATACTTGTGCCGCTAGCTGATAATAGTGTGTTAAGCTCAGTTTGCAGTTTTGTTTATTTCCTAAGGTAATCTGCTTTGATCTGTTTGCTATCACTTATAATCACTTACAAATCTATCTTTTGTAGTTAATAAACTTATTTTTGTTTTGTCTAAAACCAGTGTGTGGAAATTATAACTCGGGGTGGAAAGCTGTTGCATATCTTGCTCCACATTGAGGGAGGGGCGAATTTTATGAGCTTACACTGTACAGTTCCCTGTGCGGTGCAAGATGATATCATGTTGGGTTTACAGTCCAGAGGGGGGTGCGTGCCTTAGCAACTAGGAGTTGCCTTAGCTGAGCCTTCCCATGCAGAGATGGTCTCAGCATCCGTGTGTAAAGCTGCAGCTGGGTGTGTCCCTATCTGTGTGCATGTTGGTGAAAGAGAGAGCTTGGAGAGCTTGGCAACTTATCACAGCACCACAGTGTGAAAGGGAGCCCAGGCTGGTGGGTGAGGTGGGCTCAGTGGTACCCCAGTTCCAGGTGGCACCGGGGGGAACCCATCACAACCATGCATTAGTCTGCCACTGAAACACTGGAGCACATACTTTTCTATTATTTCAATTGTTGCATACATAGATGCTGTTATTTTACCAAATTGTTTATATTTCTAATTGCATATCTTTTATAGCTTTTTATGTATGCTACATATTTTGTTAGGATATATTCTCATTCTGAAAAATTCACAGTTTTCGACTACCAAAAATCAACAATTTTTAAAAGTGAATTATTCTGTCACTCCTTTGCATTGGTCTGGGGGAGTGCATAATGGCAAAACTTAAGTGCCTTGTCTCCATTATGATTTTATAGAGGGATAGCTAATGCATGTTGGCTACACAGCAGTAAAAAAAAATACACATTTTCTTAACAGTGAGGACACACACTATAATGCTGACTCAGAGATGTTTAATGAACCATTATTGTTTGTGGCTTGACAGTTCTGATTATGTCGATAACCATTCTTTTGCCATCAGAGGTATTTGCATCTGAATGTCTGCAGCCCCCCACTGGAGTGGTTGTCATGGAAAACTAGTCAAAACATCTGTAAACTAAAGGGATTAATAAAGGCTTTCCCCCCTCCATTTCCTTTATTCCTTTCCCCATTACTAAGGGCTTATCTATATGGTTACCCTGAAGGTGTGAAGTTAATAACCATAAGTTACAATGCCTTATCCCCTGTGTGGACACTATCGTTCAGAAGTAAAGTGTCTTTCCTTTAGACAACAGCAGTCAGGGTAACCATAAAAGATAGCAGCAGTTCTTCCCCAAAACACTATTAATCATCAGACCCTTAACCTATCTTGAACATTTTAGAAATTTTGTATAGTCCAGGTGTAGCCCACATTTGATTGTTCTCTAAGTCCAAAAAGGAGGGAAGCAGTGGAGCACTCATCTTAACTTTCCTGAGAGCTACCCTCTGTAGAAACACCTTTACAGTATTTCACAGGTGTCAGTTTTGGCCTGGCAAACTTTCAACACATGGTTTAAGGTTCAAATTTAAGGTGATTTCACGGCTTCTCTCTACCCTGTGCTGGTCAGGACATCTTTCATGATCAGGAGAATGAAGGTCTGACAGTGTTGTGGTATATCCTGATGTGTTTATAGAGGATGTTGGCCTACCTGTACAGTGATCCCACTATAAGTAATGTATAGAATTGGTGGCACTTTTTTCCATTCAAATTAACCAATTGATCCACATTTTTGGTGATGTAAACTATAAAGTGTCTTCTTTGATCTTAGCCTCTACCTATACACTAACCACACATGATGTAAACCTTATCTTTTACTAACTATGTGCCTCCAAGAAAATTTAATTTGCAAACACCACATTGTCTCATACTTTTCTTACATTTTGATGGTAATATTAATGAGTTCATCACTGCGATATTCACAAAGGTGTGAGGACACAGTCCTGTAGGCTGCAACAGAAACATTTTCAGGTCTCTTAGAACATTGTGATGTTGTGTCTCAGCACATGTGCTGAGTGCAGGGCTGATCACCTGGCCCAGAAACATCCAGAAATAGGATGTAGGATCACCTGACCCAGAAATAGGGTGTGGCAGCTATTAGACATATTCTATATATTTCACTCAGAAGCAGTATGGGATGTTTTCATTGTAGGTAAGCTGCCTGGCAGACCACTCCATGTTTATTCACCTGATAGCTGAGCCAATCAGTCCTCAACGGGGAAAATGTTATAAATACAACTTTAAAGCAGCCATGTGGCATCAGTGGCTGATCAATGCAAGAGCAAGCACATCTGCTCTGAGGGATGGTTTGGTGACAACACTGAAAAGTGTTTTGAAAAGAAGGAGGATGCTGACATCCTTATCAAGATCTGGAGAAGCCAGGTGCATCCACTACATCTTATAGCACATTATAAAGTATGTCGATACTACAAGTGGAAGCAAGCCTCTGAGCCTGGGTCCAGAGACTGGTGGTAGCAGGGCTTGCACTAGCACACCAAAAATAGCTGTGTAGACATTGTTTTGAGGTTGCAGATTAGGCTGGAGCTCGGGTTCTCAAGCCTGGTGGTGACTTGAGAACTCTGCACCTAATTGTCAAAGGGATGGGCTTAGGACACACCCTCTCATCAGCATCTCCCACCATTGTCTAGCGTAAGTGGCTCCCGCTAGAGTGCTGACTTTTGTGAATCTAATCTTAGGCACCTAGGTCTCTCCATTCAGTGTATAGGGATCATAGATGCCTAACTCAGGATTTGTGAATTGCAAGTGTTGTTGCCGTGCTTTCTAGACACCTAAAAGTTAGGTGTTGCAACACTCGACATCTCAATGCTTAAGTGCCTTTGTGAATCTAGCCCTTGGGCATTTTGCTTACTGCTAAAAAAGGTTGAGGGGAAGGTTTTTTTTTTTACCACCTCAGGATAACTCAGGTGCATGAGCTATTGCCTATTATAAGGTAAAATCACAGTGAGAACAAGGCGCTTTAGTGGAACCGTGAGGGAAAGGCCAGAGAAAATGTCTCTGAAATAAGATCAGAGAACGATGCACTCACATGTGTGCCAAAGTACAGAAGTGCAAATTTTGTATTGAAAACTTGTTTAGTATGTACAACAGTGACCATGGGGGAAGACTGTATAAGGAACAGTGGTAGATTTTCTGCATACTAGCTTATGTTTAATAAGTATTCCAAATACTCTTTACAATGCTTTACACTATTTTCTGTGTTTTAAATGTTTGTTTCGTATAGAAACTGTATGGCCTAATCTATACTAGAAAGAGACGAATAAAAAAATAACACCTTTGTGATGGATTTTACACACCATAGCCCTGAGGTTTAACACTGTAGAATTCTTATTCCAAATTACAAAAGAACTTTTATTTGTGTCCAAATTTAAAATAGAGTTTTCACAATGGTAGCCAGTTGTGATGGTAGTTCCCCCCATTCATCACAAATAGCTGCCCCCGGGCCCAGAGGATGTGGAAAGGTAAAGACAGTGAGCACTTAGGACAGAGTGGAGAGTAAAGATAACCTAGGTCTGAACCAATACCTAAATTAATACTTTGCCTCAGTTTTTAATAAAGGTAATGAGGAACTTGGGGGCAGTGGCAGGGTTTGGGAACAATGATATGGAAATAGAAATTACCACAACCAAGGTGGAAGCCAAGCTCAAACAGCTTAATGGGACCAAATTGAAGGGTCCGGATAATCTCTGTCCAGGAATATTAAAGGAAATGGCACATGAAATTGCAGGCACAATAGCAATGATTTTTAATCTGTAAATTTCGGGGTCATACCCGATGACTGGAGAACTGCAAATATAGTATCCATTTTTAAGAAAGAGAAAAAAAAGTGATCTAGGAAACTACAGGCCCATTGGTTTGACCTCAGTTGTATGCAAGGTTTAGAACAAATTTAGAAAGAAGGAGTAATGAATGACATAGCGGTAACAGCAATTGAAATAAAATACAACATGTTTTTACAAAAGGTAAATCATGCCAGACCAACCTGATCTCTTTCTTTGAGACGATAACTGATTTTCTAGACAAAGGAAATGTAGTAGATCTAATCTACCTGGATTTCAGTAAAGTTTTGATACAGTTCCACATGGGAAATTATTAGTTACATTGAAGAAGATGGGAATTAATATGAGAATTGAAAGGTGAGTAAGGAACTGATTAAAGGGCAGACTACAATAGGTCATGCTGAAAGGTGTCAGGCTGGAAGGAAGTTACTAGTGAAGTTCATCAAGGATCAGTCTTGGGACCAGTCTTATTTAACATTTTCATTAATGACCTTGGCACAAAAAGGTGGGAGTGTGCTAATAAAATTTGCAGATGACACAAAGTTGGGGGATGTTGCCAGGAGGAGGGCCAGAATATCATACAAGAGATTTTGGATGACCTGAAAAACTGCAGTAATAGAAATGGGATGAATTTAATAGCACAAAGTGCAAGGTCATGCACTAAGGGACTAAACAAAATTTTTGCTATTAGCTGTTGATGTATCAGTTCTAAGCAACAGAGGAATAGAAAGACCTGGGCGTCTTGGTCAATCACAGGATGATTATGAGCCACCATGTAATGTGGCTGTGAAAAACCTAACACAATCCTAAAATGCATCAAGTGAGGTATTTCCAGATGCCTCGCTTGATGCATACTAGGATTGAAGATAGGAAGTGTTATTACCATTATACAAGACACTGGTGAGACCTCATCTGGAATCTGTGTGCAGTTCTGGCCTCCCATGTTTAAGAAAGTTGACTTCAAACTAGAACAGGGGCAAAGAAAGACAACTGGGATGATCAGAGGAATAGAGAAACTACATTACCAGAGGAGACTTAAGGAAGCTTGGCTTGTTTAGCTTAACAAAATGATGGATATGGGGAGATATTGCACTCTATCAATACATCAGAGGGATAAATACCAGGAAGGAAGAGGAGTTATTTAAGTTAAGGGCCAATGTTGGCCCAAGACCAACTAGATATAAACTGGCCATTAATAGGTTTAGGCTTGAAATTAGGCACAGGTTTCTAACCATCAGAGGAATGAAGTTCTGGAACAGCCTTCCAAGTAGAGTAGTAGGGGAAAAATACCTAACTTGTTTTAAGACTGAGCTTGATAAGTTCATGGAGGGAATGGTATGATGAGATTGCCTACAATGGCATATGGACCATCCACAACTACTATTAGCAAATATCTCCAGCGGCTGGAGATGGGACACTAAATGGGGAGGGCTCTGAGTTACTACACAGAATTCTCTCCCAAGTGTCTGGCTGGTGGGTCCTGCCAACATGCTCAGGGGCTAAATGATCACCATATCTGGGATCTGGAAAGAATTTTCCCCCAGGTCAGACTGACAAAGATCCTGGGATTTTTAACCTTCCTCTGCAGTAGGGGGCACTGGTCACTTGCTGGTTTGACCTAGAGTAAATGATGGATTCTCTGTAACTTGAAGTCTTTAAATTGTGATTTGAAGATTTCATTAACTCAGACAGAGGTTATGGGTGTATTACATGAGTGGATGGGAGAGGTTCTGTGGCCTATGACATGCAAGAGATCAGACTAGATGATCATGATAGTCCCTTCTGACCTTGAAGTCTATGAGCAAATTATGAGTAAGCCGCAAAAGGGAATTCCTAGGTGTCAGTAACTGCTACCAGCAGCAAATTGTGCCAGCTTATAACAGTCCGGCTCATGTTATTCCTGGTCCTGCGGAGAAAGGGACTCGGATAGCTCTCATTGGAGATAGTGCCAGGCAGGGTCTGTGGACCAACAGGTGGGCTGTCCAGTCATGGCACTGGGCTTAGGGTTCAGAGCTGCTCTAGGAAATGGGAAGGAAGAGGTGGGGATTATTGAAAATGAGAAAATGAGATGTGACACAGTCACAAATCCACACCCAGCAGCACTCTGCCCCCCTGTACAACCACACCCCCACACCCAGCTCCCTGCACAACCACACAGCCAGCTCCCTGTACAATTATACACACAACACAGTCACACCCACAGTCCCCTCTGCACAGTCAGACCTCATGTAAAATGTTCCCCAGCCACCTTGCACCATCATATATACCTCACCTCTTCACAATCACACACACACAAAGCCCTACAATATCATCCCAACTTCCCTGAAAAATCACACATACACCTCAGGTCAAATCATCCCACAACACATACACTGCAACTGCTTTGCATAATTACACTGCAAAAAAACACACTGAAAAAAAACACACACACAACCGTAGAGTGCACTTCTAGTTTGCACACATATGCAAAATCTCTCACAGACACAAATTTGATTTGCGGGTGAAGTCTTTAAAATTGCTTTAAAATGAATCCACAACTAAATGAGACTGGTCAGGTCTGGATAATTGAAAAGAAAAAAGTGAAAGTCTGAGAAGTTCCTATCAGATGTCTCTGCTTTGCTTCAAGAATGAAATAGCTATGGTGAGAGGGGAGAAATCATTGACTTTTCCAGTTTGGCCTACTTGACCTAAACTCAGTTAGAAAAATCTGGTTTTACTCATTAAATGTGTACAGATTATGAGGTACCTACTAATCTAGTTTCCTCATTTAGTATTAGGCATTCTGCTTTAGCCCATCACCAGTGTGACTCTGTCGTCCAAGCATCCTTACATATGAACTGCCTGTGACTAAGATAAAAGCAGAGAGATCAGAGAGAGGAGATTGTGGTAGGATCTGCAACTTCTCAAAGGTCAGGCCTACAAAAGCATTTGTCTTAAAATCTTCCACTATTGCAGTAGGACATTGCAACTCCACTGGCAGTAGCAAAGGTGAAAGCTCTACTGCAGAGCAATCCCCGCTGTTTTAACCCTTGGATTATCTAACTCTGCTTGTCATAGGGATCCTGAAAAAACTGCCCCACATGGTGACATTCACATTCATATCACAAATATTGACAGCCCTGTTGGTTAAACTTCACATAAACACTTCAAGCACAACATTCTAATCCTGTTGATGTTATTGGGAGTTTTGCCATTGACTTCAATGGGCCAGGATTTCATCCTTTTTTTTCAGTTTCAGGTTGATTTGGCCTATGTTAGTTGAACTGAGCTACAGTAGCATTGGTAGGGTACTGGACCGTCACTCAGGAGAGCTGGGTTCTATTTCCTGGTCTACTATGTGATCTTGGGAAAGTCACTTTGCCTCTTTGTGCTTCTCTTTCCTGTCTCACCTTTCTTCTATCTTAACTCTTTAGATTGGAAGCTCTTCAAGGCACAGACTGCCTCTCACCATGTGTAAGTGCAGCACCGAGCACAATGGGGTCCCAATTTTGGTTAGGGCCTCCAGGCACTATTGTAATGCAAATAAGAAATAATAACAACAGTAGAGCTTAAAGAGGCACTATCATCTTAAAAGTCCATGATTAAGATTTTCAGAAATGACTAGTGATTTTTGGTGCCCAACTTGAGACACCTTCAAGGAGCCTGATTTGTTGAAAATGCCACACAGAAGTATAAGCTTCCTAACACTGTGTCACAAATATTCCTCAACTCTGATCTGAAGAGATCTCCAGGAATTAGTAGATATTTCAGGCTCTATCCTCCAAATCAAGCCTCAGTCTCTGTCAATACATTTACCAGTTATTGTCAAATTATGTTTTACTCGGTACAAATTATGTTGTCCATTCTGAACTGGACTGAGACCACCAATTGTTTTTACACAGTCTCTCAAACAGAAATTAGATGGTCAGGATTTTGGCCACTAATGGACCTGAACTAGAATTGAAACTGATGTCCTGAAGGTGAGAGCATCTACATACCAGATCTGCACTTCCCCCATAGGGTTATATACTTTCCTCTGAAGCCACTGACAGGAGATAGGATACTGAATTAGAAGGGCCATTGGTCTGATCTGGTACAGCAGATCCATCTTTCCAGGTATTTTTATGTCCCCAATATCCATAGTATCTGAGCACTGCAACAACATTCATGGATTTATCCTCAAAGAACTCCTGTGAGGTAGAGAAGTATTGTCCATTTTTACAGAGAGGGAACTGAAGCACAGAATGTTTAAATAACTTGCCCAAAGTCACATGAAAATTCTGTGGTAACACTGGAACTTGAACCAATCTTTCCTCTGTTTTCCTTACTGTGGAGGAGAGAAACTGTGTCACAGAAGCACACTCATATAGAGCAGGGAATTCCAAATCTTTATTGATACAATATCCAGGTGTAGGAGATAACCATTGTTATAGCTGGAAACACAGACATATGTTTTATGTCCTTTTTCTTCTTGGAAAGTAAAACCGTTAAGGAATTGCTCACTAAGGCTGAGCAGTTCTGTCAGCTACCTTTTCCTTTTTAGATTTAAACTGGATTATTGACAACAGTTTAAAATATTGTTCTAGAAATGCTACTGCCATTGTAAAATTTGGTTTCTGGGTTTTGCTGATGTATGTTCTTAAAACATTAATCTTACTAGCACTTACCCATGACCCTAGCTGCAAGTTGTTTGCTGTTATGAATGACTCTTAAAAACTGAATGAAGCTTGCTTTAAGCTTTTTGTAGTCACCACAATTAATTCTAACAGTTACCAAATGAAAATAAATGAAAAACCATGCACAAAAATCTCATTACAAATGATTCTGTTTTTCATTATAAATGCTTTTTGTCAGCAGAATCTGACTTAGCAGCCTCTGGATAATAATTCAGTCAGAATTAGAGATCAGAGAAATGACGCATACCAAGGAGGGAGAGTTCAAGTACTGCTGCCTTAATTACAACCTACCAATAAACCCAAGCAAGCGACCATGCTGCCTGATGCTGAGTGTTCCATTGAGAGCTGTGCATGTTCATCCCCTATCAGGATTAAGCACCTGCTTTAGTATCTTAATGTGACCATTTTTGTATTAGTGATGGTGACTGTATCATTGACAAGGGTGATGAGAGAGATAGGGTACAGGAAACAGCTCTGATATAGCTGTAGAGTAAGGAGGAATGTGGCAGTGGCATTGTACACTGTGCACAAATTAAATTTTAATGTGGCCTTGACTTGTGCGCTAACTAAAAATATTAATTCCTTTGTAAGGGGAAGCCTTTTTTTTTTTTTTGGCTTCCCTTGTAAAGGGGGAAGAAGTCTGCTCTAATTATGGAGTATGTACAGATACAGCTAAATCAGATAGTCAGGGCCAGATTAACGCAGGGACTTTAGGGGCTGCAGTCCAGGGTCCTGGCCTAAGGGGGCCCTGGCACAGCAAGGCTCAGGTAGGCTGCCTGCATGCATGGCCCCACGCCACTCACGGAAGCGGCCAGCTGCTGTTATGTCTTTGCAGCCCCTGGCAGGTGGAAACTGGCAAGTTGGCTCCACATGCTGCCCCCAGCCCCAGAGCTCCCATTGGCCGGTTCCCAGCCAATGGGAGCTGTGGGGGCGGCACTTGCGGGCAGCACATGGCGACATGCTGTCCCCCTCCCCTCAGGGATGCGCAAAGACATGCCAGCAGCCGTCCGCTTCCGGGAGTGGTGTGGCATTATGGCAGGCAGGCAGGCAGCCTGCCTGAGCCCTGCTGCACCGCCAGCCAGGAGCTGCCTGTGGTAAGTGCCTCCTGGTCGGAACTGATACCTTACACCCCCTCCTGCACCCCAACCCCCTGCCCCAGGTCAGAATTCTCTCCTGCACCCAAACTCCCTCCCAAAACCTGCACCCCTCACCCTCTCCTGCATCCTAATGCTCTGCAGCCCCCCTCCTGCACCCAAACGCCCTCCCAGAAATAAGCTAATATAACAGCTGTTCTAAGGTAAGAAGTAGACTATTTTGAATTAACTATATTCTACATGTTTTAAGACTGAAATGTAACCACAGAATGGCTTTGTGTTAATTAAAACACAAGTTTAGTACAGCGTTAATAGCCTCGATGCCATAATTGTGATCATTTTGTTTTAAATTAGGAAAAATACTTGTATACAGGGGCCCCACAAAATCTAATAGCCATGGGCCCAGAGGAGAGTTAATCCAGCCTGCAGGTGTTGTTACGATGGTAGATATGAACACAAATGTTGAGTAGGGGGACAGTTAGCTAGTGGTCAACACTGAAGATTTCCCATTCGTGAAGAATTTTGGTCACATGGCTGATGTGCACCATGCTAAAATGCAACTTCTCATAGAGCTGATACTAAGAGTCATTGAGCAGTTCTCACAGTTGGGTCCTTAAACATTAAGCAGTACGTAGAGACATTATTCCATTCACACTTTCCCTGCATGGTAGAGATGTATTTTAAAAACAAGCAAATAAGGAAAAAGAATTATAAGGAAGGGCAAATAAGGTCAAAGGAACACATTAAAAATCATGCTTTTTAGGTTTTGACAAAGCATTCCACAGTTATCGGACTAAAGATGGTTAAACAATGGCAAATAAAATTGTGTAAAACATTTTGAAAAATTCTTTGTTTTTTGTTGAATTTTTGAAAAATTTTGACAAGCAGTAACTGGAAGTGATAACAGAGGGGTGGATCATGCCTCATAGCAATAGAGCCTGTGGTAGGAGCTAAGGGGAAAAACATCTCCTTTTATGGAGATTGCTCCAGTGGAATCAGCCACTAGGCCTAACCCCAAACTTAGAAGATCCCCAGGGATCTGTACAGATCCCATGGCAACAGTGGGGTGCCAGGGCATTCTTCGCAGAGACCCTATTCAGTGAGGATGTGGGAAGTCACTATTACTGCCTATGCTTCCCTACCAGCTGTATGACTTTTAACACACCCTGGCAATATAATTCCAGCACAGTGCTGTATCTTAGATCCTGAGACTCCTGGTGACAGAATCATTTACCTTGGTCAGAGCTAAGGTGTTGTGAAGTAATATGCATTTCTTTATACCTGATAAGAAAAATGGACAAGATCATCAGCTGGTGTAAGCTGGCATATTCCACTGAAGTCAACAGAATTACATTGATTGACACCAGCCCAGGGTCCTGCCTAGTGTGAGCCATAATTACAATGCTGCCACATAGAAACCTTAACTGCTTTTTTAAATATTTTTTTGGCTGTTGTAATTTAAATATTGCATACACCAACATGTTGTAAATTCAGGGCCAGATTCTACCATCCTTCCTTACAGCGAGTAGTACCTTACTCTGTGAATAGTCCTTTTGATTTTAATTGGGGTAATCACAGAGTAAGGCACTACTCAAGGTGAGTAAAGGTGGGAGAAGGTGGTCCTCAGTGGATGAAATCTTACAGTCCACTCAGAACTCCCAGTGAAATCAAGGGGAGTTTGTACTGAAAAAGGCAGGCAGGATCTGGCCCCTTTACATGAGTAACAGAATCTTTAGCCATCAGCACCACAAGATGGCTGCTCAGATTAATAGCTGTTACATCTTTCCCTCATTTGCAGAGTAGTTGTACAATGAGAAGCAGCAAAGCATTATTACAGCAAATTAAAGTTTCAACCACAACATTATTTTTTAAGGTATCACTGTAAAAAAAAGTCATTAAATGGAAAAAGAACAAGAGCTTATTTCACTACATGTACCGCAAACAATTTCCGGAGTAAAAATCTGCATAAGCTGTCAAAAAAAGTAGCTACTCTTACCTCACCAGACAAAGTATGTGGTAACTGAATCATTTATTCTGTGCTGAGCAACTCAGCCGGTGGTTCACAAGGAAAATTTTTGATCTCTAGAAATAAGAATGAAAGAAAGTGTTTCTGCTGGTGAAGGGAATTTATCATCAACTTTACTATTATCTTTCATTTTACTCTTTGATGTGTTTATTTTGGTTTAAGGCTTACTGACAGTTGAGGTTAAAATGTTTTACAATCTGATGACAAATCTCATAAAGATGATCTCATGAAATAGTTGATATTCACTGATGTATTGAAAAGATCCACAGATAACACATGTGGGGTTTGGCTTGTTTTGAATTTAGTCAATTTGATCCTGGTGTTAATAATGCTCAGTTTCTATTTTCTGCTAGTATGCACAATGTTTAATTGCAAGCAGGGTAAAATATATATTTTGTCAGTAAATTAAAAGCAGGAGTTATCTTTTTGAAACTTTTAACATTCAGTCATTTGGAGTGACAGCACATCCTTTCTATGTCACAGAACATTTATATTGCACATTTTTGGTATGAACAGAGAGCTTGGTGTACACTAGCATGATTGATTTGTTAGAATTGTTTCAAAGGATCATTCAGAGGATTTTCACATTTTGCTCAGAGATGAGTCTGACATATCAAAAACATTTCACGCACCAGTAAAAGAAGGGAATGGTGCATTCAGCTATTTGCAAGCAGTGCACACAGCATCAAATGGCCCAACATGCAGTAAAGTGGACATGTGCTTTATTACATCAGTGTCATGGCACATTGCTTGATGTCAGTAAAAAAGAAAATCAACACATGAAACTGTGAGTGCCTTGTCTGAGTAAGAATTGTTTGTGTAGCCCTTCCTTTGCAATTTCCATAGCTTTTAATGTTTGCATTTTTATGGATGCATTCAATGATATATCGTCTCTTGAACTGCTATTAGCAAACTTAACTGAAACTGAACTGAGTTTTTGCTTTGGAATAAATACTTAAGATCCTATGTCACTATGTCACTATTGTCTATTTTACTTTCCGATGTCCCTATTTTGCATCTTTATTCCTTATATGAATTACATTCATTTGTGTTGCAAGGCCTGCCCAAAAGTCTGTGTACCACTAGAGTAGTACAAAAGTCCAATTGATGTCTAATAGAAGTTGTGTCGAAGTGTCTATTAAATTTCTGAGTAAAGACTTCAGGATTTGGACCATAGTTACAGCTGAAATTTTTTTCCATTATAAGTCCCTGTTTTCAGCAGAATGTAACTTTCTCATTCCCCCTCTATACCCATTGGGGTTGAACTTTTCATTGCTTGGGTCTAGCTCAAAAGTGATTGATTTCCATTTCTTCTCCTTTGTCTTCTTTATTTGAGGAAATTCTAATCAAGTAATTTTCAGCTAAGAAGAACATGCTTCCCCTTTTATTAAATTCTAATCATGCTTTTTTTAGTCACAACTATAGCAAACCAGGCTGAAGTTTGAAAGTTGAGATGCCCTTGCTAAGTGTGAGCGGGCAGGGGATTAAAAATAAGTTACATGTGACTGAACATCCTTTCTGGGCATGCTTACTGGGCAACTGTGAGGACTTCTATGCAGAGTCCAGTGAAGCCCTCCCCTCACTGATGGCCACACGTTTTCTTTCTGCTCAGCCCGACAGGTCCAGGACTGCTGCTCTTAGGCTGCTGTGGGGAAATGTCTGCGTGAAGAAGATTGTAAATGTCTCATTAAAACCACACAACAAAATCCTCAAAAAAAGTAACCTAGCCTTATCAGGGAGAGGAGAAAAAATCACAGGAGCTAAATACAATATTAATAAAACACTGAGGGTACAGTCAACATTTTAAAAGGTCAGTAAATGCAAGCGATAATATTCCTACACCTCTGTTTTAACTCAGCCTCATTGCAAATGCTGTATATTTTATTATATAAATGTAACAACATCAATAAACAAATATATCAGGTTACTCATTTTACAAGGAAAACTGAAACAAAATGCATGACAACGTTAATAGCGTGGTAGGAACATTCACTTTTCCATTTCCTTTTTCAATTTCAACTGTTGCATCTTAATGTTGCATTGCTGTAGTTTTTTGCAGTTATTTATTCACTTCAGTTATAGGTTTTATGAAATATTTACTGGATATTTGTACTTTGTAGCAGTTCCCTATCATAGCAATATTGTTTTTTTCCTACACTTTCACTCTCTCCTAGACTATTTGTATCTTTCTTCCCACCACCTGATTTCCAGATTCCCCAGCTGTCCTTTCAGCAGCATTTTGTGGCCCAGCAGACAATTCCAGCTTTCACAGAAGCTTAATTTGATGCTCGTAGCCATCAGCCCTATTGAAGACAATGGGTCTCATTATGTTCATAGACATAAGCACCTCCATACGAATTTGCAGGACTGGGACCTAAATTTGGAATATTGTACAGCTCCTCATTTTGTGTGCACACAAGAAGGCAAGTTTAACATGTCTGAAAGGACCAGAAACTTATGAAAAGGAAGGTGGTGTTCTGAGGAGAGGAGATAATTAAAACCTGTCATGTATTCACTGTTAATACCTTATGGGGACTATGCAAATCTTTCAGCTGTGATTAGCTATTCTATTCTCTCTGCTAGGATTGGCTCCAGTAATCAGAATGTTGAGGTTTTCATTCCATTTGGCTGAATAAAAGGGAAACAAAATGAAAGAAATAAGGCTGTCAAACTACTGAAAGGGAAAATGCTTTAAAGATACTTTTAAACCCGTTTGGCTTATTTCCATGCTTCAGACCTGATGCAACTTCTGTTGAAGTCAATGGAGTTTTGTCACTGACTTCAGTGACAGTATAATTGTGCCCTTTCTCATATACCTCTGCCCCACCATCTCATCATTCTTCATTCATTATAGGCCCGGAAGGCTTTTGTTCAAAATATATATTTGGTTTTCCATTGGGAGAATCCTAGCTACTCCATTCCAGTTTAGTTTTGAAACAAACTTTAACCAGATGAATAGAAATATAGGGCTAGAATGACCTTGAGAGGTTATCTAGTTCACCTCCCTCACTGAGGCCAGATTAAGTATATTGTGGACCATTTCTGACTGGTGTTTGTCTCACCTGCTTTTTAAAACCTCCAGTGATGGGCATTCCACAACCTCTCCAAGTAACCTGTTCTAGTGCCTAACTATCATTATAGTTAGAACGTTTTCCCTACTGTCTAAATATATTACCATTTGTCTGGGTAGAAGAACCTTGCAGAGCAGTAGAGAAGGAAAAGAAGTGTGAAAAGGAGACCAGAGAGAGAGAGAGAGAGGAAGGAAAGTTAGGAGGAATAGGAAGAGAGATGAAAGGGAGAAGGGCTAAAATAAACAATCTGTCATCCCTTTCAAAGCTCAGTTTTTTATTGCAAGATTTTTCCTTCTTTTTAATTTATAATATTAATATTGGATCTGATGAAAATGCAAGAAATTTTCTTGAAAAAATGTTATTTCAAATGTCAAAGTTTCAAAATTTTGGGGCCATACTAAAAGCTGCCCACAAAACAACAACAAAAAGTGGGAAAGATTTTTGAAAAAAAAATCAGAAGTTTTGCACTTAACTTTAAATGTGTTCTTTAGTCCCATTGAAGTCAAATTGTAGTCAATGAGACTTAAAAGTGTGCTTGAAATTAAGTGCTTTGCTGAACTGGGGTCTACATCAGGTCAAGAATTCAACACAAGAATAACATTAGACCATGTGAATAGAGGGAGGAAGCACTTTAAGTTATTTACCTATTTGCATTTAGTGATAACTTCACAATTAACTTAATAAAGAGCACTGGAAAGGGGTGGTTCAATTATGGAACAGGTGGCTGGTTGCTGCAAGTCATTATAATCTAATCACTGTTGAGTGGCCTCTGTTAAATGAATTGATAGGCCATGTGATTTAGGAGGCTACGTTCCCTAAGTTATAGTTTCATAAGCTATTCAGGCATTTAGGACCCTATGTCCCATTAGCTTTAAATGATAGTTAGGCCCCAAAGCAATTTAAACGAAGAGTAAAATTTTCTAAATTGCCTATTTCGGGCAGGTGTTCATGGCACAGAACCCACCACCACAGTAGGTACAGAGCAGTACTCTTTTTGACAATTTCAGCAAGGAGAACAAGAACTGAATGAACATGGAGACTGACTTACTCTCCCATTCCTAGAATCACCATTCCAGGTCAGGGTTAAGGCACATTTAATTTGATTAAGTGCCGAGCACCCAGAAATTCCATTGAAGTCAGTGGCAGCTGCGAGTGGTCAGCATCTTTGAAAGTCAAACCAATTGGTGGTCCAAGTGAGGTGGAATCTTGCACTGCTGATGCCAGTGGTATATCTTTTCTGTGGACAAATACAGGACTTTAGTCTCCTAGGGTGGCAATTAAGCACTTTTCATTAACAATATATAAATCAAAACCAAAACCACTGGTAATTTTCAAGGAAAGACCATGGCCAAAATTTTCAAAAATAGGATCCTAAAGTTAAGCACCCAATAAGTGCATGATTTTCCAATGGGCTGAACACCTAATAGCTCCCATCGAGGTCCCATTCAGTTGCTGGGTGAGTGTTCAGCTCTTTTGAAAATAAGACCACTCGTACTGAGCACAAATCATGCGACTACTCATTTGCTTAAGTGCTTTGCTAAACTGGGCTGGCATGCTCATCACCTTGCAGGCGTGAGTCCATATTTAGTTGCCAATTAAGTATTATTTGTATAGCAACAATATCTAGAAGCCTCAGTCATGAACCAGGACCCCATTGTGCAAGGCATTGAACAAACACAGAACAAAAAGGTGTCCCTGTATTTGGGCTCCTCTTTCCAAAAATCATGGCTAGTATTACCAACGAGATTTGTAATGAATACAAATTGAGTTTCCCAAATATTCTGCTCATGAAAAATTGAGGTTGCAGACACATTTTTTTCTCACTGGAAATGATCACAGATTTGTAAGTGAACAATGCTTCGTGTGTGTTAGTCTGGCTAGCCGGCACCACTTGCCTTGAAAGATCTTATGTGTCCTATCACAGAAGTAGGTTGGGTTCTGCTGTGGGCAAATCCTGCAAATAATCCTCCCTGCCTTCCACAGCTGCTGTTTTCAGGGAAATGAAAACATTTTGTGGATTCCATGAATTACAACGATATAATCAAACAACCACAAAAGCATTAAAAATTAAATGCAGCTCTACCTTGAGTTTCATTTTCTTTTCAGAAGGTCCCCATAGTATTGTCTGCACTGGTATTAACCAACAGCAAATAACCTTATCGAGCTATTACAAGCTGCATTTCTCTCTGTCTGACAATGATGACCCAGCTGCATCATCTAAAGATGTCAGTTAAAAAGTAAAAACTGGCTATTACAAACGACCCAGTGAATACTATTTTCCTGTTACAAATTCTGCATCAAAACTAGGGGCTAGTCTACACTTACCAGCCGGGTCGACGCGGTGAGTTCGACTTCTCGGAGTTCGAACTATCGCGTCTAATCTGGACGTGATAGTTCGAACTCTGGAAGCGCCGGGGTCGACTTCGGTACTCCACCACTGCAAAAGGCGGTGGCGGAGTCGACCTTGGAGCCGCGGACTTCGATTCCGCGGCGTGTGGACGGGTGAGTAGTTCGAACTAGGGTACTTCGAATTCAGCTACGCTATTCACGTAGCTGAACTTGCGTACCCTAGTTCGACCCCCGCTCTTAGTGTAGACCTGCCCTAAGTAATTACTTGGCTGCAGTGATACTTTGTCCCTGGAACAATAAGCTTGCAGACATTTAGCAACAGCAGATTACAATAATGTTTTCATATGGGTTTGATATTGGATGTTGTTAAAATAAATCACTGAGTCTAGACTGTAATTTAATGACAATTACTATAAACTGTTTCATGTGTTTTGCTTCAAATAAAGGTGAATGCATTTGATTGTCCTCAAAGGGAAGGAGGTTAATTCTGATTCCTCTCATTGTAACTGTAAGAACTGATTTGAAAGAAAAGTATAAACAGGATAATTTTTAGAACCGTACAAAACCTCCCTTAATATACTAGTACTTTACACTCATCAGGATGTCAAAGTGCTTTGTAAACTGTTAATTAATTACCCCATCACTGCTGTGACTTGGTCAATATTATTATATCCATTTCACAAATGGGTAAACTGAGGAGAAAGCATTTACCCAACATCACACAGCAAGTCAGTTGCACAGCGGGAAATGGAACCCAATGGGCAGATGCTCAGCTACTGTAAATTGTCACTGATGTCAATGGAGCTATGGCAATTTATACCAACTGATGTTCTGACTGTCCCCAGCAATCCTGAGTCCCAGTCCCCTGTTTGAATAATTAGGCAAAATAAATTCTTTGAGTTCTGTGTAAACCTTCACTTTATGACTGACTTGCCAAGATTTTTTTCCACAGAAGAACAGAAAGTTGCCATTTTAAAGTTAATATTTCCAGATTTGACAAGTATTTTCCTTGTTTATTAGTAGTTAGAATACTTCAGAATCTATGAAACCCTTCACCATAGGCTCATTCAAAAAGGACTAAGCTAATTATGTGTAGGAAACATATGATTGCACCTACAAAGAATTCAACATAGTATTATGCTAAGTAAACAAAGACCAAGCTCTCAAAAGTGAAAGAATACATTTCAATTCTCAATAAAGTTCTGATTTCCTTTCATTCCTCAGCGAGTGCAAAAATCTTCCCAACCCCCATGTGTCTGGCTCTCCCATTGTGGCTTATCTCTCACTGCAGAGCCCTCCAAGGTGGATGAACCTGTTTCAAAATAAAAAACCTAGACAGCTTCTGAGATTTTATCACACACCGTCATGAACACTGAATTCCCATTCTTATGCCCCCCCAAACCCGCTCTCTTAAGCCTCCTTGTAAATTCAGGCCCCTCCTGGTTGTAGCTTTCTGATGGGCAATGAATGACATGGCAACATCATAACATAAAATGGATTTATAGAAACCACCAGGCATTAACAAACTACCAGTTCTGAAAAGCTTATCTTTCTTTTCAAAGATATCATCTATTGCTCATTCCCTCAGGAAGGTCAATGTACATCAGAGATGAAAATGAATGTCCACATATGAATTACCAATCAGAAGAAAGAAAAAGCAGGATGCCAATTTCTAACTGTTTTTTATAATAAATCACAGTAAAAATAGTAACATCGCTGGCAGGGACCATGAGATTTGCAAATAAACCTAATATACATTCCATAATAGTGAGTGACTGCTCAGAATCAGCATCTACATCAGCATGGGAACTTTCTGCCTCTCCCTGGAAAATCTCTTCTTCCCACCCCTCACTGATCAAACAGAGCAAAACATTGGACCAAACCTTTTAACCTGTACAACATTACCTGTACAACATTATCATCCATCTATCTACATTAGGGTTTTGTACTGCTGCCCAGTCACCATAGAATCTGAGCACCTTCCATGTAAAATGTATAGCAATAGTGAAGTTCCTAGTAGACTTCACATAGTCTCTCGCACTTCTCTCTTTTTGGGATCAAAACTCTGCTGGGGGAGGGTTTGGGATTTTGACGTTTTGTATTTTATTAATTTACTTTAGTGCATGTATGCTTAGGGTGGTTGATTTGTTTCTGGATACCTTTTTATGGGGTTGGTTGCATAGGCGCCATCTTTGAGAGTTGCTGGGGGGTGCTCAATCCCCCACTCTGCATGAGGCCCTGCCCACTCTCCACTCCTTCCTCCAAGCCCCCACCCCCACCCTCCTCTTCCCACCCCCATTCTGTCCCCGCCCTCCCCACTCCCCCAAGTACACCCTTCCCTGGCTTCTCCCTCTCACTCCCAGCACCTCCTGAATGCTGCTGAACAGCTGATTGCAGTGGGAGGGAGGTGCTGGAGGCTAGGGGGAGGAGCTGGCTGCTGGTGGGTGCTGAGCACCCACTAGTTTTTTTCATGGGTGCTCCCGCCCCCAAGCACCCATGATGTCAGCGTCTATGGTTCGTTGAGGTTTTTTGGATAGAAGGGGGTATCCATGTTGAGAGTGTCATTCTTATGATATGCAGTGTAGTTGTGGCCATGTCGGTCCCAGGATATTAGAAAGACAAGGTGAGTGAGGTAATATCTTTTACTGGACAAGAAGAGCTCTGTGTGGCATGTCTCTCTCACCAACAGAAGTTGTTCAATAAAAGATACTACAGTAACTCCTCACTTTAAGTCGTCCCGTTAACGTTGTTTCGTTGTTACGTTGCTGATCAATTAGGGAACATGCTCATTTAAAGTTGTGCAATGCTCCACTCTTACGTTGTTTGGTTACACCAGAACTCCTGGATTCTATTCCTAGCTCTGCCATTGACTTACTCTGTTTTTCATGATTGAAGCTATCTGATACCAATGTATCACTGTAATTAAAAAGTGGAATAATATACTTTGCTCAATGTCTTTGATGGGAGTATCCCAAAGCACTTTATGAGCAATAGCTAATTATGCCTCACAAGACCCATTTGAGCCAAGGAGGAAGAATGTTGGCTAACCCACATAATTTCAAGCTATTGCTATTCCGATATCACTGTGCTTGCCTATTTATTTATTTATAAAATTTACTTTATACCTTCCTTTTGGCCTGCCCCTTGGGGCCTAATATAGAACTGTTCTTTACCTTTGTCTGTAATTGCTAAACTCTAAGGCAGGAGTTCTTAGACTTTTGTACTGGTGACCCCTTTCACACAGCAAGCCTCTGAGTGTGACCCCCCCTTATACATTAAAACACTTTTTCATATATTTAACACCATTATAAATACTGAAGGCAAAGCAGGGTTTGGGGTAGAGGCTGACAGCTCACGACCCCCCATGTAATAACCTCGTGACCCCCTGAGGGGTCCAGACCCTCAGTTTGAGAACCCCTGCTCTAAGGTTTGTAGGTAGGGTATTTGCACCCTTTCATTCCTGTCGGCCTTAAGGAAGAATTCTCCTTTGTTTATCAGAGGTGTGTGAGTGTATAACAGAACTCCAAGAACAAGGGCTAGAGCTTGTAAAGTCTTGTGCTTGGAGTAGCAATGCATGCCTCCAAACTGCTATCCAGAACATGCTGCCATACATCTAAAAGATCTGGTGTATTACAACAGTCACTGACTGCACTGAGGTCAGTTACAATATAATAATTGCATACACATCCCTAAGTGTTCACAAGAACTTAGGGATGTGTATGCAATTATTATATTGTAAATGACCTCAGTGCAGTCAATGACTACTTAATACACTAAATTAACACTCATAACTGGAAAAAATACTCTAGATTTCATTTTGGAGTTTGTTAAAAGCTTCTGCCCATATAAGACTATTTTAGAATCACAACAAGACATTCCAGGATGTGTGTCATTTCCACTTCTGAGAAGGATGAAGTCACTTGGCCTTTGCTCTTGTGCTTTCCAGCACACCCGAGGAAAGTAATATCTCATCACGAGCCAGATCCTGTAACGTCTTCTTTCTTAATTACCACTTTAGCTTTGCCAAACCATATTAACCCCTATTTAGCGAGCATACTGTTCTGGTCCCTGAGGTGCCTGGAATAAGATAACCTTTAAACATTCTTATTGTTAAGATATACTTACCTGATATATTAGACAATCCCAGAATGAATGATTTCAATCTATCCAGTAAATAATATATGTTTAGTATCTGAATGCTATTTCCCTTTAAATTTCCTTTATATAAGACCAAAACAGTAAGTTTAAAAAACGTTGAAGTTGTGATAAAAATTAACAAAAGGCAGGAAACTCCAAGACCATCAGAATATTCTCAGGCACAATCAGTGCTGTCCCCCAATCCTTTTCATTCTGAATACTTCGCTGAATGTGGGATGGTGACATCAGAATGGGTGGGAGCCCAGGATGAGGGAGCAGAACCAATAGCAGTAAAGGGAGGCTGTTTGAACAGTTACTGAACTTGATAGCCAACAGGCTGCAGACCCCAGTGCTAGTACCTGCATCTGCAACAGTGCTAGTGGACTCTCCTCCACGCTATCACTTCCTGCAGACAATGGAACCTCTGAAAACAATCATGGGGTGCGCCATGAGTCCAGAGGTAGTGCTAGCACACTGGCAGCCCTGAGCAGAAATATCCCCACCCCACCCCCAGCACATAAGAAAAAGCAAATGGGGTGGAGGCTTGAGCTGCTCAGGATCCTAAGCAATTGCTTAGTCTGCTTCTGCCTAGTGCCGGCCCTGAATGAGTCTGTCCCTGCACTTCTGAAATAGAAGTGTGCATGGGCAGATATACCCTGTGTGACGTTGCAGTCTATATGATTTTATAAAAATATGCTAATGAGTGAATATAATGTAACTGGAATATGCTTCATGCAAAACGTCTCTTGTAAGGTATCATTACAAAGCTTATAATCTACGGAGTGTGTTCATCTTATTTCTATAAATGTATCACTCTTGTATCTAAAACTAGAAATATGAACTATAACTTTGAGAGCCATCATGAGGAATCCCCTAGCTACCACCTGAGCTGGAACAAGGGCTGTACCAGGGGAAAGGATTGTGCCAGACTAGGAAGGCATCCAGTCTGTGAAAGAAACGTACTGAAACATCTTTCAGGGTGAGATATTATCTGTACTCAATTGTATTATTGTATTAGGCTTAGATTTGAGTGTTTTATTTTATTTTGCTTGGTAACTCACTTTGTTCTGTCTGTCACTACTTGGAACCACTTAAATCCTACTTTCTGTATTTAATAAAATCACTTTTTACTTATTAATTAATCCAGCGTATGTATTAATACCTGGAGGGATGGCAAACAGCTGTGCATATTTCTCTATCAGTGTTATAGAGGGTGAACAATTTATGAGTTTACTCTGTACAAGCTTTATACAGGGTAAAACGGATTTATTTGGGTTTAGACCCCACTAGGAGTTGGGCATCTGAGTGTTAAAGAGAAGAACACTTCTGTAAGCTGCTTTCAACTAATTCTGCAGCTTTGGGCCGAGTAATTCAGACCCTGGGTCTATGTTGGAGCAGACGGGCATATCTGGCTCAGCAAGACCCGGGGTCCCGTGCTGGCAGGGAAAGCAGGGGCAGAAGTAATCTTGGCACATCAGTTGGCAGCTTCCAAAGGGGGTTCTGTGGTCTAACCCATCACACCTTGTTCACTCTACCCCTGTGCAATTGTGTGGTAGGGAGAACAGGTATGCTGGCAATGTGCAATTCCATTACCAGGGAGATTGCACTGATTGGTGTCACTGTTAGTAACAAGTGCAACATGCAATGAAAACTGTTTGCACACTTTACTTATTGGCAATTGGGATGCCTATATTGCTTTTTAATAAATGATCTTTTAATAAAGATTTTTTTTTTACTCTAGGTTGGGGTGGGAGTGCTTGGAAAATGAAGAAACAATAAGTTTTATCCAAAGCTCTTAAGAGAGTCTCTCAAACTCTTAAAAATCACATAAAATCAACAGCAAACAGAAAAATTGGTACATATACTATCATAATACACAGCATCACATCTCCCTATGCAACACAAAGATATGGGTACACATGGCATCCCTTACTTTCCTTGCTCTTCTGGACCCAGCTCCAGTGATCAGAGATGCACTTTTTGTTTGCCTGAACCAAGCCTGTAAACCAACACTGTCTTGAACCACTCTTGGTGAAACCCTCTCCCTTATCCTCACATATGTTGTACAGTGCGCAGCATACCCCAATAACAGGAATGTCATTGGAACACTGGTATCCAAACAGATTTGTGGACAGCACCATCTTGCCTTAAGTTGGCCAAATGCATATTCCACCACTGTCCTGCAACTGTTCAGTGTGTGATTAAACTTTCTCCTGCCAGGTGCTCGTATATCAGGGTACAACTTCATGAGCCAGGGCAGCAGAGGGTAGGTTAAGACCCTAAAATAACAGTGGGAACAGACATCCCATCAGTATCCATATTATCTGGAGGGAATAAAGACCTTTCTTTTCCAAACACGTAAATGCCATATTACCTGAGAACCCTAGCATCATGCACTCTGACAGCACATCCCACATTGCTAGGGCCCTACCAATTTCACGTGTCACAGACCATGAGATAAGCCCTTCTCCATGTAATCCAATCTCCCTGTGCTCCTGGCAGCAGCCCAGCTGAGGGTGCCTACCTGGAGCCGCTCTCAATGGGGAGATCAGATCCAGCTCCAAAGGTGGGATTTTCCCAGGGAATGCCTTGCTGCTAAATCAGTGGTTCTCAAACTTTTGTACTGGTGACCCCTTTCACATAGCAAGCCTCTGAGTGCGACCGCCCCATATAAATTAAAAATACTTTTTTATATATTTAACACCATTATAAATGATGGAGGCAAAGCAGGATTTGGGGTGGAGGCTGACAGCTCGCACGCCCCCCCCATGTAATAACCTTGTGACCCCTGAGGTGTCCCGACCCCAAGTTTGAGAACCCCTGTGCTAAATGATGAACTAGCAATGGGCTGATCCCTCAAGGGTTAACACATTGTTGTTAATGTAGCCTCTCACTCTACAAGGCAGCAGGAATGGAGGGGACGGGAGATAGCATAGTAGACAGAGACAAACACACACCTTGTGTGTCTGAGAGAGAAAAATGCACGCTGCCCCTTTAAGTAAGCTGACCCACTCTTAAGTGCATTGTCTTTTTAAGTGGATCAGGAAGTTGAGACAGCAGCTGCTGCCCCAGGCCCTCTGTCTCTCTCCATCCCCCCACTCTGCTCTATATGGAGAAGAAGGGGTAAGCAGGGTGTAGGAGCAGGGGGGAGGAGGACACCCTGACATTAGCCCCACCCTTTCCCCCCCCCCTGCACAGCAAGCAGGAGGCTTGGGGAGCAGCTCTAAGGCAGAGGGCAGGAGCAGCACATGGCAGTGGGGGGAGGGATAGCTGCAATTGCTAGCCTGCTGGCAGCTGCTGCACAGGGAATTTAGGGGAGCAGGGAGCTGGTTCCAAGCCCCTACCAGCTAGCTGCAATGGGCTGCTCTTCCTGCAAGCAGTGGACAAAGCAGACGGCTGCCAAACGACGTTATAAGGGAGCTTTGCACAACTTTAAACAAGCATGTTCCCTAATTGATCAGCAACGTAACAATGAAACAATGTTAACCAGGATGACTTTAAGTGAGGAGTTACTGTACAGGCTTTAGTTTTCTATTTTGACACCCTAAGAAAACTTGTTCAGAGGGGACGGACAAGTTCTCCCAGAATACACAGAGGAAAAATTCCTAGAGCAGCTCGAATTAGTAGGATGTTGAGAACCATAGTCCCAGAAATCCTAGTGCCTAAATAAGGTTACTGCAGCATGAGGGTGAATAAAGCTACATGAGCATAACTTCAGAGCAGCTTTGCAGGATGGATGCTTGCAGGTGGGCTTAGTGCCTGGTGCCCATATCTGTGAGCCCAGACCTACGTAAATTCTATAGTGAAGATGTGGAGCTACATTTGGCACAGAAACCTGGCTGACTGGCTAGATTATTTCAATGGCAACATTTTGAACAGACTAATGGAGATGAGGCAGGTGTCTCAGACGCTACAGTGAAAGTGGCTGCAGTAATTGAAACAAGAAAGACATGTTTTGGGAATGCATTTATGAAACAGGAGAGTGAGGAATGGGCATAATCTGGAGATGCTGAGGAGAGAAATACAGTAAGATATAGTGAGAGCATCGGTGTCGGGGGAGGGAAAGAGAAGGAGGAGGCAGGGAGGAATAAACTTATACTGAGGACGTGAGCATGTGGGACATAACTGTGCCAAAGGTAATGGAGAAGAGAGAAGGCAGCCAAAGTGGGATGGGAGGAGGGAAGGTGAGGAGCTCAGATATAGCTATAGTAAGTCTGAGTTGGTAGCAAGACAGCTAGGAAATGATGTCAGAGAGAAAGTGATGTTAGTCTGAACAGGGATGGAAGGCAGATCTGGGAGTCAGTGATAGCTAACAGGAGAATGGAATGGATGAGGTCAGTGAGGGATAAGGTGTGCAGGGAAGTGGAAAGTGCCAAGAAGAATCCCTGTGAGACCTCAATAGATAATATTAGGCAATTTAAGAAGAGAATCAGAAGAGGACAGAATCTCTGCAGGGGAAATTTCGACCAAGAGAATGATCAGCTATGTTGAAGCCAGATGGTAGTTCAAGAAGGATGAGTGCAAGAGTAAGGCCATGCAATGTGGCCAGGAAGAAGTCGCTGATAACTTTGGCGCGTGCTGGGGTAGAAGCAGATTGTAGGGAATGAGGACAGAGTAAATAATGCAGGGGAAATAAATACAGCATTGCAGACAATACAGTCAAACATGTCACTCAATTATATTTCTTCAATATAAAATGGACAGTCATCCAAAATAAGGTGCATTGTGGCTGACTCCATATGAAATTAAATGGGACTTGATTGTTTCTGGAAAGCAAGTCCATTCTTTGTAACTAGCAAAAATGACAGGGAACCTAAAATGGTGGGGTCGGGTAGGATGGGGAGGGGTGGGAGAGAAAGAGGCATGCTTAAATGTGTTAATAAATGAGCTAACAATCATTTCATTAACTTCTGACACAGATGTGACTATACCAGGCAAGACATCATGTTTACTGAAACATAATGGTTTCTGATACCTATTACTCAATGGCAGAAACAGCAGCTGGACCCCCTGGAAGCTACAATGAATTATCAAGGTTTTGTTGTTGTTGTTGTTTTATTTTGTTTTTTGCTTCACTTTGAAGACAGCAATTCATTAAATCATGGAGTACAAAAGAGTGAGAGAACCCATAACTTTACTTTTAGAAAGTTTGGGATATAGTAGCCAGATGTAAAGTATTATTCCCTTTGGCTCCAGATCCGAGGATTCTTCATGTTCCCGCCGTTTATTTTGTTTCCTGTGTTGGGTCTGTGTACTAATCTATTATCTCCCAAGACCTGGGAAAGATAACTGGCTGCCTTTCAGTGGGTAAAGTTATCACTGGGTAAAACAAAATGGATTAATAGCAATTGGAGAGAATTGAAATGAAGTCTACTGAAAGCTCTCAGTTACTATTTTTATGGTGAATGAAGTGTTAGGTCATGAAATCTACACTGGAATCAGACACAATGAGGACACCCTAGGTCTCTTAGTTGACAGAGTCATAATTCACGTTTAAGAGTTCAAACATATGTGGGTACTCAGCACTTCTGAAAATCAGGTCTTCAGCACTGAAGGACATTTTAATGGAGAGCTTAGAAAATTATTACCTCATTGTGTCACTTGTTAGTTCAGAGGCAGATGTTCCTTTCAAACGTAGGTTAAAATGGTAGGCTTTTCTTTGGATAAGTCACCCCAGTTTGAATTGATTCTAATAGCCATTTGGCTGGTATCTGGAGTGAAAAAGCTTCACACAAAGGATTCATGGATTTTCTTTAAATTGTGCTTATCTTTTTTGCTTTGTTATGACGGAGCAGGTCTAAAAATGGTATTAGTTCTACATGAAAACATTCAAACAGAATAAAAACTGAAACATTTTTGGTTTTTGGTTCCCCGCCCCTTTTCTCTCCCTATTTTTGACAGAAGGGAGGGTGGGGAGAGGCAAAACAGGTGACTGCACCCTCTATAGAAATAAGCATAGGTTTGGGATACAGGAATTCCCAAGTTCTAAGCAGGGACCTGACAGTGACTTGTGAGTAGCATTGGGCAAACCATTGCACCTCTCTGGCTCAGTTTCCCCTGCTCTAAAAAGGGAATAATACTACTAACCCACTTACCTCATAGACTTGTTATAAGCGTTACTTAATGTTTGCACTGTGCTTTAAACACTGAGGCACTCACCCAGAGCCTAACTTTGCTCCCACTAAATTCAAGGCTAGAACACCTTTTGATGTCAGTGGAATCAGACCTAGAACATTCTTGAGGGCTTTTGAAAACCCGACTCTTAAAATTCAGTGCAAGTGTTAAGTATTATTACTGTTAGCCAAGATTTTCAAAAGTAACTGTGGTTTTGAGTTTCAGTTTGAGACCTAAAAGGGGCTTGATTATCAGACAGTGTGGATCACCCACCCTCTGATAATCAGGCACCTAAGGTGTCTTAAGATAGGCTTCCCAAAATTCAGGTACCAAAAAATCAAGATTTTGAAAATCTTGGCTATGATCTTTCACATCATTTACAGGGAATTATGTTCAGGGTGGGATTTCCAAAGACACTTAAGCACAAATACCATTGAAAGTCAGCAGAAGTAGTACTGCTGGGTAGAGCTGAGTAAAATTTGTTGCCCAAAACTCCTTTTCCTTGAAAACATGCAGATTTGCTGATTTCTTTCGGTCAAAAAAAATATTGTTTTGGGTCAAATGCATTTTTTTGTACTTTTCAGTTGGCCAAAATTTAAAAATGTCACACATGGAGTTAATCAGGAACAACTCCAGGTGTACACAAGTACTTCGGTACTTTTGAGAATCCTAAATCCTTAAAATAGTGTTAGATGTTACAGATTACTTCCTTTCTCAGCCCCTCAAGTGCACTGGGAACTGCACATTTGCAATTTAATTAAACTGGCAGTTTAGTTCTGAAAATGTATAAAGATAAAATTTTAATTTCCTGTCTGCTTTTTATCATTTTAAATACCATATAATTTAGATAACTTTGTGTGTTGTCTAAATTTAAGATGTATCACAAATGCAGCTGGAAAGAAAGAGTTAAAAAAAACAACACCACAACAGAGCATAAAAAATAATAAAAGTGTGCATTGGAGATAAATTGTAAAGGACAAGGGATTGACCTATTTTTCTGTGGAGAAGTGGGAGGTTAATGTGTAAATTCATGATGAATAACTAATGGTTATGAAATCTTCTGATTATCACAAATAAGTGTATATTCATAGCGGTGTAATATGTAAATATTTTTTTAATGTACACAGTGTCATTTTAAATGTCAAAATCTTTAAAATTATAATTGAGGCTTGTATTTTATTAATTATATTATCCTGAGGCTTATAGGGTTGCAATTACCCCCTGAGCAATATGTAATAATGGTTTACTGTTCAGAATCACAAATGAAATATCCACAATTAAACCATATAACATATAACTGGAAAGCATATAACATCTGGGTGTCCAGTAAACTCCATATCACTCAACCAACAGTTGGCTGATGCTTCTACAAGTTAAACCTCACTAGCTTCTGCAAGTAGGAAGTACTATTTAATATTTTAAAGCTATGTTGAATATGGCAGAGAATATAAACAGAGGCCATAAGGGTATAAGTAGCAAATTCAGATTCTTTTTTGCCATTTATATAACATATGAAGCAGGGTAGTGGTTGTTATTTAAAAACAAAAGAAAACAAACAAAAAAACCTGCTACCAGTAGACAAGAGTCTAATGTAGTAAACAATGTCCTATTTGTAATGAGTTTCACTTCAAATTACAATACAAAGTACGCAAAGTGGATGAAGCTAGCTGACTAGTTCCAAGTTTTCTTAGGTCAAATGTTTTTCCTCTTACCAATGGCTTTCACTTAATGCAAACTAAACCTGTGGCAGATGCCCAACCTAATGCTTAAATTATGTAATTTTCCAAAAGTAATGTCAAGTCCTGTTGCTGTTTCTCTAATATGGATTGATTAGACTGAGTGTCAGAACTCTATTAAAAACATCTGAAGATGGAGAATGCCTGGGGAAAGTGGGTACATCAGCAGAAACATTAATATTTTCTTTCAAATGGAGAGACTAATTTTGTTGATACTGCACATTTCTCTGTGCTAGAATGGATTGGATAGAATTTCAGACTCTGAGAAAATATGAACACGTATGTTTTGCTGCCTAGTCACTTTATAGGTCTTTATTGCCCTATCTGGAGTGTGTGTGTGTATATATATCTCAGTATTGATGTATGTGAATGTTGACTGTAGTTGCTGTGTTCGAGGTAAATATATAAAATACATTTACTGGAAGGCTGCAATGTAACATTGCTTTATTACTTAGGATTTACACTAGTAACACACAAGAAAGCAAGAACAGAGAAAGACAAAGCAGGCTGCTCCCTAAAACAGAGAGACACAACTCACCCTACCTTACTCTAGGCTGGCTCTCTGCAGACTTACTCTGATCACAAGTTTCCTTGCAGAGCCCCCTGCTTGCAAGCAGAACCAGGAAATCTCCCCGCGCCCTCTTTCTCCCCAACTCTTCAAGTACTGACTTGCAATTCCAAACATAGTCCTTAACACATCACAGAGTGGAAGTTTATCTGGATGGCCAGTTTACCAACTCATGTAAGTTAGTATTCTGATTTCAACAGAACTATGCCAATATACATCCAATGAGGACATGGCCTAGATACTAAGCAAGAGACCAAAAGTAGGACACTATGCCTGAATCCACAGAATGAAGTGCTCACTAGAGTTTACTTTTTCAAGCACAGAGACAAAGTTAACAAGCAGCCATCTTAAGGTTTTCTATAGCAATTATCACCATAGCACTTAAGTGTGTCCCAAGTCCCTACTGGACTTCTCTGTTCCTAGTTATAGGAAGTTTTATTTAGTCCTATGATGTGATGTCTTCTTAGATCTGAATTCTCCTAAGTAAGCATTTTAGAGTATTTTATTTAATAATGTGAGATAAAAAATGAGATGATTCTGAAATGTACAATCACCTCACACCAGTATTTGACAGAATTATTGCTAACTGACACTTAATGCCAGCTTTCATATTGCCATCCACTAATGTTCTCTTCTGTGGAATTCTCAGCCAGCCTGCTGCCAGGAAGCCTGACAATAAAACTTAAGTTTACACGAAAATAAACGATGACCAGCAAGTCTTCCTCTGAACTTTGGTACTCATCTTCTGGCCACAATCTCTAATGTTAATACCTAGAAAAGGCACATTCCACTCTCTGCACATGGAGCTATTAGCAGCACATATTAACCAATGGAGCTATCAGACCAACCTTTCTGCAGATGGAGTGATGGAGAGATGGCCCTGAGTTTTGGATTCTGCTTCAGATCCAGTGTTCAAGGGATTCACAATGAAGGCTTTGTTCAGGTCTGAGATGGAGCAATCCATCGGTGATGGCAAGAACCACGAAAACATGCACGTAGCCCCAGAGAAAGAGAGAGAGATGGAGAAACCAATTGCATAATGCACATGGCAGAGTTGAGTTCTTTCCTTTTTCTTCCCATATATTATAAAAGATACTGGGTACTCTTACTTCAGGGCAGTACTTTTACCATTCTGTATTTCTTCAGCAACAAGAAGAAGCCACGGTACTTCGTGGATGACTATTTACATACCTAAAGTTAAGTACTAGTGTAACAGCATTGGGGGCTACAATTTTAATCCACACTATTTTAACCCTTCTGCCAGGTGGAGTTAGCAGCAACAAGGGCCGGGGTCAATATCTAAGGGCTCCACTTAACAATACAAAACAGAACTGGCTCAAGCCCCCGCCCAGTTATCTGGGCAAGCTGACCACCTCTGGGTGTCTCTAAGGGAAAATATCTCCCCATGCACAAGCCCCAAATCTTTGTATAATAAAAGAAAACTTTTAATAAAAGGGAAAGGGAACCCAGCATTAATTTGAGAAAACACCACAACCACAATTCAAAAGCATGTGACCATGAGTAAACATTCACCCTGCAGTACATTGGGCAGGGATCTTTGATCCAGTTTCCCATGTTGCGGTGTGAAAGTCCAACAAACAAATGTCCCTTTAACACACCACTCCCCTTTCCCTCTGTGACACCCCACTGATAGGTGGTTGTCCTTGGTCAGTGAAGACCTGGGGTTCAGAGGTGCATTCACATGCGTCTGCCTCGCTCCCCTGAAAAGAATGGGGGATAAGCAATGGCTCTGCTGCTGCTATCTCTGCTGCCACTTGTGCTGTACTCTGCCACCACTCATCACTGCTGCTGCCGCTGTTATCTCTGCCATGTCCGCCACTTCCTGACGCTGTTATCTCTGCCACTGTGGCAGGGGTGGCTCTAGGATTTGTGCTGCCCCAAGCACAGCGGCACGCCGCGGGGGGCGCTCTGGCGGTCGCCGGTCCCGCGGCTCCGGTGGACCTCCTGCAGACGTGCCTGCAGAGGGTCCACTGGTCCCGCAGCTCCACTGGACCTCCAACAGGCACACCTGCGGATGCTCCACTGGAGCCACGGGACCAGCGGACCCTCTGCAGGCATGCCTGCGGGAGGTCCACTGGAGCTGCCTGCCGCCCTCCCGTGGAACGCTGCCCCAAGCGTGCACTTGGCACGCTGGGGTCTGGAGCCGGCCCTGCACTGCGGTCCGCTCACTGCTACCTCTGCTGCTGTTATTTATGCTGCCACTCAGCTCTTTCAGTATTATCACTACTGCTGCTTGCTGCTCACTGCCACTTCTGCAAAGCCAAATTCTGAGATTTGGCCACCTACCCCAGTTCTTAGTGATTTCATTGTCTTTCACTGCAATGCTGTCTCCATACCACATCTAAGACTTAGCCCCTAGACCTGTTCAGCAGTGATTTCAGCTCTAGTAATCATTGAACAGAAACAAGGACACTCAATGGACGTTAATCAGCTTTGTCTTTAAACACTGGAGAGGGGTCTAGGATTCTTGAGGCAGCATCCACACCATCAAGTAGGCATACCTGTCTCCACTCCCTTCTCATTTTAACTGGGGTTTGGCACCTCTATCCTCTGCTTAGCAAATGAGGTACAGTTTAGGGTGACCCCTTCAATCAGGGCATGCTAAGCACAGTACTGCTGCCCTTTACTCATACAGTAAGGAAAATATTTAATTACCCTGCATTCAGTGAATTGGGACCAAAAACCAGCCAAAATTGATCACTTTGACAAAGCAGCTCTGTCCGCTGAATAGCGAGGCAGAGTAGGTGAGTCCATACAAATACAGTCTTCTCCTGAAGTTTTTCCCCCAGGTTCATCACTAGATGTTAGGGGAGAGCTCATTCAGAACATAAGAATGGCCATACTAGTCAGACCAAAGGTCCATCTAGCCCAGTATCCTGTTTTTCGACAGTGGCCAGTGCCAGGTGCCCTAGAGGGAATGAACAGAACAGGTAATCATCAAGTGATCCATTCCCTGTCTCCCATTCCCTGCTTCTAGCAAACAAAGGCTATGGACACCATCCCTGCCTATACTGGCTAATAGCCATGGATGGACCTATCCTTCATGAATTTATCTAGTTCAGAGCCTGCTTATGCTATTGTTCAAATACAATATACAACTTCAATCAGCAACTTCACTGTTTTTGTATATATTGCTCAGACTATAAACAAATATGAGTGCATTTCTGCTCTACTTTGTTAGAAGACAATCTCCATTAAAAAGTGGGCTGGGGGGGATTATTTGTGCCCTTTCTTGCTGGAAGACTGGAGATTTCTTTCTTCTTGCAAATATTAGGGATGTGAAGGTTTGTTTTTCTTCTGCTTTCTGGAAGACTTTTTGGATGACTCAGACATATGGACTGGACATTTGAGGGGTTAAGGTATAGAATTCTTACCAAAGGGAACTTTTCCCCAAAAAAAGACAAAGAGTTTTCAACAGTCTGAATTAAAAGACCTCAGATACTATCCTTCCCAATTATTCAGGTTTCACTTTATTGGAGTCAGTAATTTTAGAATTCTACCAGTTCTCCAATCATACATACAGTCCGCCAGGGCACTCAAGGATTTTCTAATATCAACAGCAAGCAGAGAAAACATATTTTTTAAAAAATATCATATTAAAAAGCACAGGGCACAAGCCTAACTTTTTTTCTTTGCCAATCAACTTTAAACAAACAATTTTATCAGTCCCTTCAGTGGTCATTTGTCACATAATATGCCATTATCACATTCTGGGGTGCAGTCCAGACCAGTGAGGGACTATATCACTTCCTGCCCTGTAACCTTGAGTGACTCACAATGCTTCATTGATATAGTGATCCTCACAACTCACAACCAGCCTATCAGCATGCAGGTCATACCCAAGTGTCTGCAAGCTAGACAGCCTTGGTTCAGTAGCTCTGAACCCAGCAGCTTGTCTACAACCCCACGGCCCCACTTTGGTTTCTGCCAGGCTTGGTTACTAGTTGCAAGGTGACCCCAACACACTCTCAATCCTGATTTTTCCCTAAACTGTATTCTCTGCAATGCCCATCCCTTTCCTGGACAGTTCAGAGAAACAATATGGTTCATTTGCTCCTTTAAGGAGACAAAACACCAGTGTGCCGCATTTACCAGAGTTGACATTTGCTTTAGTATGAACACAGCACTGTTGGTTTAGATTAATAGTAAAGCAAGGTTATTAACAAGAGAAGATAGGATTTTAAGTGAGTTCAAAGTTAGAAATGGTTACAAGCAAATAAAAGTGAAAGCATGCCTCTAGAAGTCTTAAAATTTAATCTAGCAAGTTTTGGTTCAAGGCTTTGTTCAAGATGGGCCTTTCTCATGCACAACCTTCTGGCAAGATGATGACTGACACTCTCCTCGATAAGGATCTCTTCTAAAGGAACAAAGGCGCTGGTGCCTTTGTCTTCTTAGGTGAAAGAGATAAAGGGGCAGAAAACCCCAAATTCTTTTATCGTCCATTGAATCTTTGAAGTGGATTATTCTGAAGGTTATCCCTCAAAGTAAAGATTATTCAAGCAGTGAGGATGGCAACATGGACTCTGATGGCGAAGGAGGCTTCATGCTGTTTTTTCTCTCACTTGTGTTTGCTGAAATGCAAATTGTTCCATTTCCTGCCATCTCCTCCTCCTCCTGCTGTCTTGATGCCCTGGTTTATTACTTATATGCAAACAGAGGTAAACACACATTCCTTTGTTTAAGATAGACCTGTTTAGCAACTTTTGCCTAAGCAGGGCTGTCTCATTTTGAACAAGTAACATCATACAGGGGGAATTCATAACTTTACATATAACATTACCACATTTCACCATGATATCAACGAGTGAGTTATTAGTTTTCAAATGATACCTCACAAGGCACATTTTACACAAAGATTATTACAATAGTGTGTAGGGTATGAATACAGGGGTGCTTTGGGTCTTTGGGTCTGATTTTGCAAAATGATCTGCATGGGTGGGTGCTAATGGAGTCTCTTTTCAGAATAGGAGGCTTAGATACTGTAAATCCTTCCAAGGAGTCCCTAAAGAGAAATTGGACTTTTCCACTGTCTCCTCTCCAATATCAGCATCTCCAGATGTAGCACACTTCATATTCTTAACTTCAAAACAGCTGTCAAAAGTATGTGCCAGACACTCAACCATCATGGCATTCAGACAGTATTCCACATAACACAAGTGGCTAAGTAAAATTAATGGAATAACGACACACAATACTAAAAGAAAAATGTAATGGATTCACAGAATGGTGGCACACCCACTGACGTTACGGAATTTAGATCTTCTGTGGTTGTAATGTATTTAACAACAGAAAGCTCTGAAAATGAGAATGCCATATATTCAGATGTTGCAGTCTTTATCAGAGAAACAAAATCTTGATCTTCTACGTAATTTAAAGACAGAGCTTTTGACCATAAATTACCCTCAGCATTGAAGGATAAAATTCCACCCTAAAAGTCACTTCAGTTTACTTTAGTTATTTCTGAGGGTGCACAAATCATGAGTGATGAGGCATAGTGTGTAACTTGCAATTTTCACATAATGGTGTAAAAGATCCTCAAAAACCCTGGCTTCATTCAGAATTTGGAAGGATTTTACCAGTTACTAAATGCAAGGAGTGTTTATATTAAACTGTACTGGACCAGGTAGATTAAGGTGATACTTTTTATTAAACAAATATATAGATGCCAATATAAAATCTTTCATGTTAAAAGTGTCCCTTTTTAAGAAACTAGACAATGATTTCCATCTTGGCATATTTAAAAATGCCTTTTCAACTCTGTACTAGGGTACAGCTGTACCATTGTAAGTGACTCACACAGCAATGTATCGTAATATGTAATATGCTTGGTTCTGGCTAACAATCACAGAACAAAAACCTAGATTGCTCTAATCATGTGGTTTCCTTGTGGATATTTGTATATTTGCCAGATGCCATGACAGGACAGGCAAAGAGCATGAAGTGAAAGTCAGGTAAATATTGGGGACTAAGATTTGCATTGGACTGAGAAATAAACATCATCATGCCAAAGACTCTGCTCAGCAAATTAACTATGCAAATTGTGAAACCAAGGATGAACGTGACAAAACATTTCATTTCATAGACTTGCATTGTAATTCATTGGTTACACTGTATCAGAGACAACGAAGAAGAAAACTTATTGCCGGAGGTTCTCTGAATATTTTAAAATCTGGTTTGAAAAGATTTTGGTAGAAAAACAACAATGCATAAGCAGACAGAGGGAGGCCAGACTAAATGAATAATTGCCCTCTCTGGCCTTAAAATTCTATGAAAAATATGTCAGAAGTGGTCATATATTTCCAAGTACTTTGAGCTTTAACCTTTTTTTCTTTTGCCTCTACTGTGAGTAGTTGAAGTTTTCCTTCAGATTTTGCTGTGTATTTAAGTACATTGTTTTTGCTTTCTTTGTGACTTTTAAATCTCCATTTGTCCGTTACTATCCCTGAATTCATTCATCTAATTGTCTCTATTCCTATTATGTCACTCTCTCACTACTCATACATTATCTTACGAATTTTGTAAAACTTTCTTAATAAAAGATTTGAGTATAGAAAAACAATGTGTTTAATCACACGTGCTAATTAAAATAATATTGTAAGCTACTGTTCTACATGATTTTTTTTCTAACTCTGCTTTTTTTAAGTTGCTGGTTACCAGTTATTATCATTAAAACTTGTCCATTGCCCAACAAGACTACACAAACGCAGAGATTATAATAAAGTTTGGATAAACTTCCAAATCTGGGACAGTGGACACTTTGAGAGCTGACCTGCACTATCAGGAATCAGGGCCTCTAGCAGAGCCCGTTTCCAGGCAACCTACTGAGTACAGCTGGTCTGTAATGGGCTGTCTGATTGGCTACACTGCCTGATTGGTGGAAAGAGTCCGCAGACCAGCTTTTGATGCCTCAGCAGCAGCAGCAGTTTGGTAGCTTCTTAAAGAATTTGCCCATAGATGTGATAGTGTCTACCATGCCCTGCTTTACTCCAGGTGACTCAGCTCTGATTCCTGACTTTGGCTTTGACCGTTGGCTCTGTCATCTGACCTCTGACCCTAGACTCCTATTTCTGGCTACTCATTCCTGCTCTAACTATGAGGCTCCACTGTCCACATCCTGATCTCTGCCAAGCACTAGCACATCTGCTGTCAGTGACTTTTCATCCATCTTCCTGCTGAACATTCATAAAGGATACAAGTTGGGAATTCCTTATAGCTTATAGACCATCCTGATGCTCACCTTAATTCCTATCTGGTCTTACTAACTTCATCAGTTATTGAAATCCCTGAATTTCTCATGTTAAAGGCATCTTCCATGCCTAAGCGGACATCATCTCAGGTTTACTCAGGGTCACATGACCTCCACTGTAGCCATGGACCCATCCCAATTGGCTTCCAACGGAATTCATACCAGTGAATATGGTCTGGATCTGATTTTGGGGCTAGAGATGGAAATAGGGATTGTTAGAAACACACTATTATCATATAGTATGGTGGCTGCTCTATCAACATTATTCAATACAGATGTTTTGTTTAAACCCTAGGTTTATATAGGTACACATTTTTTCATTTATACTGATTATAACCACAATCTACTCCCTCCCAGAAATTAACTGCTAAAACTTGTCAAATGTTGTCATTTAATATGTGGGTCACTTCTAGAACTGTGTTTTGCAGTGGAATGCTCCAGTTCCATAGAGACACATGTTTTAAGTTAGCAGCAAAAGAGCTAAACAAGTGCATGTGAAAGCATGGTGCAAATAATGTGTTTCATTTTAGTTATTTATAGCTGTCTTCAGCTATATCATTTTTTATTTGAAAATTATTAAAGCAATTACAGGAGGTTTATTTATGTATACAGCCAAGAATGATTCACGCTAGGCAACACATGTATATAAGCAACAGCTTCTGGTGACAGTATCTTCTTTTGGCCATTTTTGGCTTTTGAAATTAATCCATATTTTTTGAAAGATTGCAGTGTGACAGGATCTATACACCCATTCTCATGATAGATGGGAAACAGTTAGCCTTCTTAGAGCTCCCCGCTCTAAATGTAAGGATGTGCCAAGTAGCCGGGCTGGCCCAGCTGTTAACTAGTTCCCCAGCATATTTTAAAAGGGCAAATCTGGCTGGGAGGATGGGGAGAAAGGAACTCTAGGGAGAGGGCTGCAGCTGCAAAGAGACTGGGCCAAGGGTATGGCTTTGTTCCTTCTTCCTGTTGGACTTGGCTGAAGTGAGCCATACTCAATTTGGGGGCTACGGCTGAAAAAGTCTAATACTGTTCTACCTAGACCTTAAAAGAGAGATTTGAAACAAACCCACCAACCACTTTTAACAATAACATCAATCACATCAGTGGGAATCTTTACTTACACTGGATTAGCTTTCAGCCATTGTAAAAGAGCCATTTGTTTGATAACAAAAAAGTGTATTGGGAAATATACAGTATGTCTACATTCAGGTACAGACAATAATTATTAATATACGCATGCACCAATGTAGTTATGAGAGAGTAGGGGGTGCAAATAGCAATGCTTACCGTTAAGGATGCCTGATATTTCTCATTATAAGACCCTACTTTAATTTGCTTATAACTTTGCCAAACTAGCCATTTGGCTGAAATTTTTCATGCTGAATGTTTCAGCCAAAATGGTTTAGCCATTTTTGAGAATGAGATTATGGACAAATATGTTTCTGACACTGAGCCAGAAAGGATTAAGCAAGTTGCAGGCTAATTGACCCAAATTCAGGGCTTGGCTACACTTGAGAATTACAGCGCTGGTGGTGGCTTTACAGCGCTGTAACTTACTCCTCGTCCACACTGGCAAGGCACATACAGAGCTGTATCTCCCTGGCTGCAGCGCTGGCTGTACTCCACCTTGGCCTGGGGAATAACGACTATAGCGCTGCTCTTGCAGCGCTGGGGTGCCAGTGTAAACAGTGATTAATCTTACTATGCTGTAACTGACCTCCGGAACCTTCCCATAATGCTTTTTAAGTAAAGATAACACTCTTTGTTTTGTTGTGATGTCTCTCTTTGTTTTGTTGTGAACTTGGGGCTCCCGGAGCTGCTTATCTAAAAAACAAACACAGCTACTGTTTGCTCCAGCAGAGGCAGGCAAGGGAATGAATGTCCACAGCTAGTGTTTGCTTGAGGAGAGAAGCAGCCTGGAGTCGGGGAGGGAGGATCCGTTTTGGAGCAGCTGCTTATCTGGTCTGAAGGCTATTTGCATTTAGTGAATGAGAGAGGGGTGGGGGAAGGGGTCAAAACTTTTAAAATGATTGAAGGTTGGTGCTGTGTATCTTCAAGTCCTTAGAACTTGCAAGGCAGGGAGCTGACACAGTGTCAGCGCCAAAAATCCTCTCTCTCTGTCTCCCCCACGCTCTCTGTCACACTCCACCCCACCCCCCTCTTTTGAAAAGCATGTTGCAGCCACTTGAATGCTGGGATAGCTGCCCATAATGCACCACTCCCAACACCGCTGCAAATGCTGTACGAAGACAGCTTTAACTCCCAGTGCTGTACAGCTGCAAGTATAGCCAAACCTTCAATCTTTAGCCCTGGTCTACACTACGAGTTTAGGTCGAATTTAGCAGCGTTAGATCGATTCAACCCTGCACCCATCCACATGACAAAGCCATTTTTGTTGACTTAAAGGGCTCTTAAAATCGATTTCTGTACTCCTCCCCGACAAGGGGATTAGTGCTAAAATCTATCCTGCTGGGTTGAATTTGGGGTAGTGTGGACGCAATTCAGCGGTATTGGCCTCTGGGAGCTATCCCAGAGTGCTCCATTGTGATCGCTCTGGACAGCACTTTCAACTACGATGCACTGGCCAGATAGACAGGAAAAGCCCTGGGAACTTTTGAATTTCATTTCCTGTTTGGCCAGCATGGAGAGCTGATCAGCACAGGTGACCATGCATAGCTCATCAGCACAGGTGACCATGGAGTCCCAGAATCACAAAAGAGCTCCAGCATGGACCAAATGGGAGGTATTGGATCTGATTGCTGTATGGGGAGACGAATCCAGAACTCCGTTCCAAAAGACAAAATGCCGGAATATTTGAAAAAATCTGCAAGGGCATGAAGGACAGAAGCTATAACAGGGACACGCAGCAGTGCTGTGTGAAACTTAAGGAGCTCAGGCAAAAGAGGCAAACGGCTGCTCTGGGTCAGAGCCCCAGACATGCTGCTTCTATGATGAGCTGCATGCCATTCTAGGGAGTGCCCCTGCAACTACCCCACCCCTGTATGTGGACTCCATCAATGGATTCTCACGCAACAGAGAGGCAGATTTTGGGGATGAGGAAGATGAGGAGGAGGAGGAGGTTGAAGATAGTGCACAGCAAACAAGCAGAGAAACTGTTTTCCTTGACAGCCAGGAACTGTTTTTCACTCCAGTTCTATTACCCTCCCAACCCACCCAAGGTGGGCTCCCAGACCTTGAAGGCAGAGAAGGGACCTCTGGTGAGTGTACCTTTGTAAATATAATACATGGTTTAAAAGCAAGCGTGTTTAATGATTAATTTGCTCTGAAGACTTGGGATGCATTGGCAGCCAGTACAGTTACTGGAAAAGTCTGTTAACGTGTATGGGGATGGAGTGGAAATCCTCCAGGGACATCTCAGTGAAGCTCTCCTGGATGTACTCCCAGGGTCACGTGGTTGAAATAGGGGAGTTTTATTAAGGGGACATTCAGAGGTGGCCGTTCCTACTGTGTTGTTTGCCTGTGGCTGAACAGATAGGCGTAAAGAGCTCAGCTACCAGATCAGAATGGTAGCAGACACACATACAAAGGGCTCAATTTATCTACCTTTAAAGGATGAAGAGCTCAACCCACCTTTCTGGGACCTGAAGTGTTGGTTCCAGAGATATTTCAAACCTGAATCTCAGACCACTTAAACCATCCCACAAGTATTCCCAGTTCCTCGCCATGAATAAGCAAATGATTTCTTCAACCTGGGAATGACTGGAGTAATTACCCTATGCAGCTGCAGGTAGAGGACAATTCTCAGCTAGCCAGGTTACAACTTCATCAAGACTTTCTTTTTCTTTCCTGTTGCCTGGTCTTCAGCTATGAGGGAGTTTCTCCAATCTATTGATGGGCTCCATTGTTTTTCCTTGTTTTGGCATACTTGCCGTATGTAGAGCTTTGTGAAATTTCTTGGTAGCTTGTAGACCTCAGCTATGAGCTCAGCAAGGGAAAGTCTTATTTACTGTTAGTAAAAGCATTGCCTGCAATGGGTTGTAATTTCATGGACTTTTATGAAATTCAGTGGCTGCCTCAAGAGAGTTAAGAAGAAAAATATGAAGATCTGATTTTAGGAGAATCATCTATGAAACTCTTGCAGGAGTTAGGGATGTACAAATCTAACCATGAGCATCTCCTGCACAACTTTTGACAGACTATATAACTTCCTGCTTAAATCCATCCCTAATCAGCAAAGCACTTAAGCATTTATTTAAGTGCTTTGCTAAATCAAGGCCTGCACATTCCTAATAGACCAGGAGGGGTGGTCAGAGTGAAATATTTTATGCAGCATTTGCATCCATCTAAATCTTGTATATGGTCCTCCAGGGTTGTCCTGGAGTCTCCAGGAATTAAAGATTAATCTTTAATTAGAGATTATGTTATGTGATGAAATGTCCAGGAACATGTCCAACCAAAATTGGCAACCCTAGGTGCAAGTCTGATTCCCTGTATATGTGCATTCTTGGTTTGTCTCATAATTGAATAGATAGAGGCACCAGGATTTAGATTAACTCTTGCAATTTAACTGTGGGTACAAATTTTATCAGCGTAAACTGTGGCTACTAGAGGCCACCTTTTTGAAAATTCAGATCACAAAACCTTATCCAGAACAGGCAACAGTGTTCTCAATAGGATATTGTATTCCATCAGCTCTTTTTGTGGTCTAAGCACAAAGCGTAGTTTCCTTTGAGGCTTAAAGGTTATAATATTCCGCAGGTCCAGTCTTGTGGAGTGAACCACTTTCTTTAGACTTGCCATGAAGAGCAAGCCACCCAGGCTAAAGCTTGCTAGATCACAAGACCCTTACAAACCCTGAGCTTGCTGCCGATGGGTAGCAGTTTGCAGCAGCTCTACTGTATAGTTGATCCATGTCATTTTTGAGTATGGCATATAATATTCTTTTTAGGAAAATTATTAACTATAAAAACTGAGTGACATGTAAGTGAGAGAAGAAATGTTCAAAATCCCACTGTAATTCATGAACATATGTGGAACAGATGTTACACTGAGATTTTTTCCTCTGCTTTTAAAAATTTGGATCACATTTTCTCTCCCTCTCTCTTACGTTCATACAATGTACTTGACACTTTATTAAAAGTCTCTGAAGGGTAAATGGATGATTAATAATTGTTGATGACAGAAATTTGGCTTCTGTAAGCAGAGTGAAAGGTAAATACAATGGGAACATTTTTACCTACATATATTATGCTCATGACAGTTAAGCATCTCTATGACTGTCTGTGTTAAGGTTACTCATGATTTATGGAGATGTCACACCGACCCCCAGCTCTGGAAAATCTCTTACAATTCCTCTTATTGTAATCATCACTCCTACTTCAGGTATACCTGGGGGGAAATTCCTTCCAAAAAATCAGGAGGAAGGTCAGAAAATATTCTAAACAAAATCAAATTTTGAAGCTATTAGAGCCGTTAGAACTTTCTTCATAACAATGCCCAAAATGTGTTGTTTCCTTTCAATTAAACTGGGATACATGGTGGACAAAACTAGACCCAAGTTTTAGTGAATCGGGATTCAGGATTGAGCCACCACTTCTTTCCTCTATAGAATACTTCCTCCCTACAACAGATGCCAGTCTCCACGCCATTACTTTTGGCTGTCTTTTTGTGAGGAAGCCCTCCCAAGATCCCTCTGAACCTCTCCTGACTATAGATAGCTCTTGAAATTCTGATTTTGGACCCCTGAGGTTCAGGACAGAGTTTTGGTTCAAGCTCATCACTATCCCTGGTATTTTTCAGAAGCAGTGGCTGGCAATAGTAGGTCTTCAGAAAGACCAGCAAGGTAAACCCACAAATCCAGAGAAAAGATCTGCAAAGGAACAGGCAGCTTGCTTGTCCAGTCCATAGATCAGCAATGGTTTTGAATGACTTCTATTGCTGTCAGTTAATTTTACATGCATCCGACGAAGTGGGTATTCACCCACGAAAGCTCATGCTCCAATACGTTTGTTAGTTTATAAGGTGCCACAGGACTCTTCGCTGCTTTTACAGATCCAGACTAACAGAGCTACCCCTCTGACAGTTAATTTTACCTCATTCTGGAGTCTAATAAATCCCACAATGCACTGTGCCCATAAGAAATCCTTGTTCTGGGACATAAACCACTTGTGCCTATGTATCTTCATATTGTCTTTCTTATGTAAAGAAAGAAAAACATAATAATACCATTAATTTGTTCCTAATCTTGTTCTATTAGTAATTATGAAGTTTGAAGCCCCACATTTGAGAAACTGGCTCAGCGGTGCATAGAGGAGAAGAGAAGACCTTTCTAAATATAACCAAGAAAAAAACCCTACAAGTGAAAAACAATCAGCTGGGCTCATGTAATGACCAAAAATCATCTTGGCAATATTGTAACATTTATACGGATACAAAAGAAGAACTGGAAAGTACATGTAACTGCTGTTTCCTATCAGGGACTGCAGAATACATAGAAGCCTGGGATTTACTGTGTAAAACAGAGTAAAAATCCTTTACAGGAGACCAATAGGCCACAACCCCCTAAGTGTAGTTATCAGCCTCTCTCTGTGGATTTTTAGCAGCTCCCATTCCTGGATCGGGAAGCACTCCAGGAAGCCCCAGAGGAACTGGTTGGAAAGATTCTGAGGCTGAGTATTGGGGCTATCGGATAAAAGGTTGAGAACCAATGCCTATAATCCAATATATGTTCAAAAGACATTTTCTCCAGCCCTCAAATCACCTTTTTGAATTTTTTATTCACCCCCTCCAATTTTTCAACATCCTTTTTAAACTGTGAACACCAGAACTTCATACAGTATTCCAGTATTGTCTCACCAATGCTGTATACAGAGATAAAATCGCCTCCTTGCTCCTTCTTGCTCCCCTGATTATACATACAAAGATTACATTAGTTCTTTCTGCCACAGCATCACACTGGAGGCTCAGGTTCAGTTGCTAGTCTACTCTGACACCTACACCTTTTTCAGAGTCACTGCTTTTCAGGATACAGACTTCCATTCTGTAGGTATGGCTTGCATTCTTTGTTCCTAGATGTATAATTTTACATTTGGCCATATTAAAATGCATATTATTTGCATCCACCCAGCTCACCAAGCAATCCAGATTGCTCTGTATCAGTGACTTGTCCATTTCCCCCAATCTTTGTGTCATCTGTAAACTTTATCAGTGATAATTTTATATTATCTTCCAGGTCATTGATAAAATTGTTAAATTTCATAGGGTCAAGAACCAGTTTCTGCAGGATCCTACTGGAAACACACCTTCTTGATGATTCCCTGTTTACAATTATAGTCTGAGAGCTATCAGTTAGCCAATTTGTAACCTGTGCCATGTTAATTCTGTATATGCTAGTGTTTAATCAAAATACCATGTGCTACCAAGTCAAAGCCTTATAGAAGTCCAAGTATATTGCATCACCTTCATCTACAAGGCTTGTAATCTCATCACAAAAAGATATTCAAAAAGTGAGTTTGACAGGATCTATTGTCCAAACCTATGTTGATTGGCATTAATTATATTAGCTTCTTTTCATTCTTTATTGAGTCCCATATCAGCTGTTCCATTATTTTGTCCTGGATTGATATCAGGGTGAATGGCCTAAAGTTACCTAGGTTGTCCCTTTTACCCTTTTTAATATTGGCACAACACTTTAACTCAAAATTGTATTGATTATTATCTATTTTCCCTTTTCTCCATTTGTTATATATTGCTTTTTTATTTCTAATTGCTGCCTTCACTTCACCAGTGAAACTGGAAGATGGCTTTTAACCAAAGTTATCCTCTTTCTTGACTGGGGAACTGTGGTTTTTTAGCGATTTAATAAACTCTTTTTAAAGAACCTCCATTTTTATTCACACTTTTCCCATCTAAATTTTTCCTCTCGGACAATGTCACTCCTAATTTCCCTTAGCTTTAGGAAATTAGCCCTTTTGAAACACTGTGACCCTAAGAGCATCCCATTGCCAGAGGTCAAGGGGCTCAATGGTATCAGGTAGTAAGTTTCAACTGGCCTGACCAGTTCAGTGTATCCCAATTCACTGATGTCCTAATCTTTATCTAATGTGAGGTATCATTGGAAAACCAATAACACACTGATCATTAATATTGTGGTGTGATGTACATACAGTAAACACCCAAAGGATTGTACAAATGTGAAGGAAATATGGGTCTAAAATGTGTTTGAACCAGACTACTCTGAGGAGTGGGTAAACGGACTTTTTTCCCGACATAGGGAAGGTCAACATCACCATCCAGGTGCAATGAGACAACTGGCAATGACAATCAAGTGTCCATTCATTGGCATATCAGAGGCTGTAGGGAGAGATCAATTTGCATGGTAGAAAGCACCAGTGAGGAAGAAACCAGCATGAAATTTTCTCCATCAGACCCCATGGCACCTTTCTTCACAGCAGGGGCACTGGACTTTGAGATGTATATGTTTCAAAAGTTCACTAGCCTATAAAAGAGAGGGGCAAGGAACCCCAAGATATCTTTCACCTAAAAAGACAAAGGAACCGAGCACTTTGGACTATGTGGGAGAGCCTGACCACAGGGGTGATCAGCCATCTTGCTGAAAGTTAGCATGGTAAGAATCTTAACTTAAAGAAAGATTGTAGTTTTGTCACTAGAAAGTGTTTTTCACTTTTATTTGCTTGTAACCATTTCTGACTTTATCCATTACATTGGAACTCACTTAAAATCCTATATTTTTAATACACTTGTTTTACTTTGAATCTAAACAAATCCACTGCTGTGTTTGAATTGCAGTGATTGTTAACTCCAGCTAAAGCAACAAACTGTTGTGGTTTTGTCTTTACAGGAGCAATTGACCCTATTACTTCCCTAAATGTTCCAGGAGAGGGCTGAATGTTTTAGGGCAGAAAGTTTTGGGGAAATTTGGGACTGGGGATGTGCAGGGCTCACTTGGCTAGTAGTAACCAAGGCTGGTGAAGATCAGAGTGTGGCTGTGGTGTAACAAGCAGTCTGCTGGTGTCAGAGTTGCTGAACTAGGGCTGCTTATCACACAGGCACTCAGGGCATGCTTATATGCTGGCTGAGAGCATCCAGACAGAGAGCTACAGCAGCAAAGCATTTGAAGGCACCCAGAGTTACAGGACAAGTGGAGACAACTTCTCACAAGTCTGAGTTGCACCCCAAAACATGACAAACACCAAACTTATATATTACTGGTTGGAACTCTCCTCTGTTTGCCCATATTGAATGCAATCACTAGTCATTAGGCAACCACCAATGTCCAGTCTAGTGATTAATTCATCTTTATTAGTCATAATGAGGCCTCTGAGATGCAGGCCATCACATTCATACAGACCCCTCTTCCACTGGAATATGTCCCAATGCTCCACAAAACTTTCACCTTCACACTCAACATGCAGCCAGTGGTTCACCTCCAGTGTCTTCTGCATTCTCTTGCTCATGGGATTGGAAGGATTTACGAGATCACTTGGACTTCCTCTTCTTCATCTCTATTCCAAGATCACTTAGTGTTCTGTAATCTGTGTACTTCCACATGATGCCATGTCATTGGTTCCAGTAGGTATCATCACAAGTGAAGACTTGCCAGACAACCTCATAATCTTGCAGTTACATCTTGTATTTTTGCTCTATGGAGACAGCATACCATCCTATTGTCTTTGTGTCCCTTAGGGCTGATCTATACTGTGGGGAGGAGGTGAGGAAATCGATCTAAGATACACAACTTCAGCTATGCTATTCATGTAGCTGAAATCGAAGTATCTTAGTTCGACTTACCTGTCCGTCCTCACAGCAGCAAGTCGATCACCGCGGCTCCCCCGTTGACTCTGCTTACTCCTCCTGCTGAGGTGGAGTACGGGCGTCGATTCGGCGATCGATTTATTGCATCTAGACAAGACACAATAAATCAATCCCAGATAGATCGATTACTACCCGCCGATTCAGCGGGTAGTATAGACCTAGCCTTAGTGAATTCTCTGTTCACTTTTCTTAATGTGGAGTCACTGATGATGATTGCTTGCCTTCTTAGGATGGTTGAAGAAACTCCCTTGGTAGCTGCTTGCTTCATACTGCAATGTCCCCTGTAGCTTTCAGTTCCATTCTGCCAGAGACAGGTTCCTCGGTAGTTGACTATTTGATAGCAATTGGATACTTACAGATAGGCTGAATGCCTCCTGGTTTCCTTTCTCTCTTGGTCATAAATCATTAATCCAAATATGCTGGAATACTTATGTAATAACAGCGTTTCTACTGATAGTCACAAACATAAGGCTTTATAATGGAAACTAGATGCAATGCTGAAAAACTGCCACATTTATGCTGAAGGCAAAGGAGAATGTTTCTGCAGTCAAGTAATACTACAAGGTCCAGTCCTTGTATACATCTGTGAGAAAGTTAAATTTAACCCTAATAAAGTCCATATGTATTATTTATGGTCAAAATTACACCCTTCCAGAGATTTGGCTGTATTGGTTACAGAGATAATACCAAAACATAAACTTCAGCCCTGCTTGGGGCGGCGCAATTGCTAGAGCCGCCCCTGGGAGGAAGCGAGTGTTATGGGCCCCCTTCTGAGCTTGGGCCCTGTCAAGGTGTCACCCCCATTCTGAACTTTAGGGTTCAGATGTGGGGACCTGCATGAGATAACCCCTAAGCTTATTTACCAGCTTAGATTTAGTAGCTGCCACCACCAAATAATTTAAACAAACGTTCATGGGAGAGTCATTTGGAAACTCTGTCTTCCCCACAAATATTTCCCCAGTCTTTATCCCCCTTTTCCTGGCAGGATTGAGATTCATTCACCTCCCACCAACTCCTGGTGAGCCCAGATTCAAAAAACCCTTGGATCTTAAAACAAAGAAAAATCAATCAAGTTCTTTAAAAGAAGACTTTTAATTAAAGAAAAGAGGGTGAAAGGAATACCTCTGTGAGATTAGCATGCAAGATACTCTCACAGACAACAGATTCAAAACACAGAGGATGTCCCTCTGGGCAAAAACCTTAGTTACACAAAGACACCCAATTTGATTCTCCCACTATGCAAAAACGAAGTCACAAAAGAAAATAAACATAATCTAATACATTCCTTCTCTAAACACTTACTACTTTTAAGAAATGTTAGATGGCTGATTCCTGGATCCTTTACTCCGGCACAAACTTTCCTGAACAGACAAAGACTGATTTCCCTCCTCCCTCTTTGAAAACATCTTGTACCCCCATTGGTTCCTCTGGTCAAGTGTTAGCTAGGCTATGTGAACTTCTTAACCCTTTACAGGTAAAAGAGGAATTAACCCTTAACTGTCTGTTTATGACAGGCCCACATGGTAAATCCGGTACTGTGAAGGGACAGTAGTAGGAAGTAGCCTATGGCAGTGGATTTTGACTCCCTGCTGAGAGGGTCCCCTGTTCATGAGTTGATTTACTCAGGGCCCTGGGCTGGGCCCCAGTGGAGAAGGAGGTCTGGGTTCCCCTACCCCACCACCTAAAAGACTGAACCACCTCAACCAGGGAAACAAGAAGCCAAAGGTCAGGCGTGACAACCACGAGTCCGCCCAGCTCTCCAAGCATCCTCTTACAAAGCCATATGTGATGCCAGAGGGTAGTTAGGATCTTGGCAATTCATGAGGCGGCAATACAAATGACAGTTTAAGAGCACCTCGCTTCATCACTGCTCTTGGACATTAAGAATGCAATTGTTTCGGCCACAACAAATATCTGTTTAAAAGTGTGTGGTGGGAGGGGGAACTTGGGAAAAGGAGACATGAAAGAAGTCATGGTGTGGAAGGAGAGCCTGCTTGTGTCTAACACACTGAAGACATTGTTCAAGAGTAAATCACTTTGTGTAAAAATTGCCCCATAATCTTGCAAGGGTCAGTGTCATCAGCCTGAACTATCTGCCATGTTAGCATTAGTTATGCAACTAAATTGACATATAATAGTTTAAAAAATATGTATCTGATGCATTTAATACTTGTTTGCTTATGCCAGCTATGCCTTTTCCACCCAAACCCCTTTTACCTCCTCCCATCCAATATCTCCATCAATGATCTGGAAGAAAGGAGGAAATTAGTGGAATTGGCAGGTAATACTAACTTGGAAGATGTTCAAAGTGCTCTAATTATGACCTCTTATAACAGCAGACCTCATTCAAATCCAGGAATTCAAAGAACAACACTAACAATCATTCTTAATTGCAGCAATGCCCAGGGGACCCGTCCGTGGAGCCTCACTGTGCTAGGAGCCATATAAACATGGAGTAAGATAGCCCTTGCTCACAAAATTCCACAGTCCAGTCAAAGACAAGACTTGGCAAACAATCAGGAGGAAAAGGAGAGATCAGTCAAGGACAACAATTGTAAGAAAAATACATGTGCAGAGACTAGATGTTGAGTCAATTAATTTAAGATATATGCGATATAAATTAAGTCCTTACTGGCCATCTATCCAAAATTATTAAAGGCCTATATGATTTGATGGATGTTGAGATTTTAAAGGATCTGAAAATGTATAACACAGCTAAATGACAAGTAATTGAAGGATCCAGTTCAAGGAGAAGAATTCTATAGAGTGATCTATAGAAATAGTCTGTTAAGCAAAGAAAATATCACAAAATATATATGTGATTGTGGAATAATCTCCCAAGCAAAGTACACAGAGTCCCATTTCTCATGTTATTTAAAACTGGACTGGGCAAATAATGCAGTGAATAAGCTTGTATTAGTAGCAAGGAGGATTAAGTGACCCAACAGGTCTTTTCTGTCATTGTACATTTCTTTTATTCCTTTTGAATTTTTTTTTCATTCCCACTACATCAAGCCTTTCTGTGGCACAGAAAAGCCTAACAGTTTGCAAGAATGGTCCCAGATAGGGTGACCAGACGCTCCGCTTTTAAGGGACAGTCCTGTATTTAAGCCTTCGTTCACGTGTCCCGACGTTTTGTTAAATACAGGCAAATTGTCCCGTATTTTCTGGGATCACAGCACAGAACAGGCAGCGGGGGGCAGCAAGCAGCTGTGCCCCTCCTTTGCTCACCCCAGTGTGCGCCCGCCTCTGAGTCTCCCTTGCCGCCTCCCCTAGCGGCGGCAGCAGCAGCAGCAAGCCCAGGAGAAGCCCGGGCTCCGCTGCTCCCACCCCGCACCCCGGGACTCACCCCCACCGCGCCGCTGCCAGCGCCCGCCTTGCAAGGCTGAGTAGCCGGAGCAGGGCAGGGCAGGGCGTGCCCTCCTTCCTCCATGCACCTGCTGTGCCCCCTGCCCGGCGCTTGGGGCAGCCGGAGGGGCTGGGGGGGTCCCTGCTCAGCCCTGGCGAAAGGATCCCTGCTACCCCCCCGCCCCCGCCCCGGGCGGAGGGGCTGCGCTGGCCCCCTGGCGGGGAGAGCAGGCTGCGATCCGCCTTTCACCTCGCTGCAGACCCCCGCACGTGGGACGCCTGGGGGGCACCGAGGACCAGGGGAGGGACACACCAGCCCTGCGCTGGAGGGAGGGCTAGGGAGAGCGGTGCGGGGACGAGACCACCTGCCCTGCGGGCAGGGGCGGGCTTGGTGCGCCAGCCCTGCGGGTGGGAAGCTTGGAAGACCCGCCACGCGTGCGGAGGAGAAGGGGGCGGAGAGCTCGGCCCAGCCCTGCACCCGGGTGGGAAGGGGGCCGCGGGGGGCTCAGAGGACCAGCCGCGCACACGGGCGGTAGCGGGGTGGCTCGGGCCAGTCCCGGGAGCCAGTGGGGTGGAGGGCCGCAGGCTGGTCCCGCGTGGCCGGAGGCAGGAAGGGCTCCGGTCGGCACAAGCGCAGCGGGGCGTGGGTGGCCTCGGCAGCCCGGCGCATGGAGCAGCTGGGGGAGCTCAGGGAGGGCTTGGGCTGGCCCGCATGGGCGGGGCGGAGCGGGGGTGCGGGCCAGCCCGGGGCTGTCCTGTTTTCCCTTTGGGAAAATATGGTCACCCTAGCGCAGGGGTCAGCGCCTTTCAGAAGTGGTGTGCCAAGGCTTCATTTAGTCACTGTAACCAGGGGTGGCTCTAGGTATTTTGCCGCCCCAAGCACTGCAGGCAGGCTGCGCTCGGCAGCTTGCCTGCGGGAAGTCCCTGGTCCTGTGGATCCGGCGGCACGCCTGCGGGAGGTCCGCTGAAGCCGTGGGACTAGCCGCCGAAGGTAGCCTGCCTGCCGCCCTCGCAGCAACTGGCAGAGCGCCCCCCGCGGCTTGCCGCCCCAGGCACGCTGGTGCCTGGAGCCGCCCCTGACTGTAACTTAAGGTTTCTCTGCCAGTAAGATATTTTAACATTTTTAGAAGGTCTCGCTCTATAAGTCTATATTATATAACTAAACTATTGTATGTAAAGTAAATAAGGTTTTTAAAATGTTTAAGAAGCTTCATTTAAAATTAAATGAAAATGCAGATCTTATCAGTTTAGCGTAAGCCTTGCCCTTGCTTTTCCTTGCTGAGTTTTCCCATCTTGCCCCTGTCTGCATGGTGCACCCTTCACTGCCCCAGGCTGGGGCCAGTGGGCCACAGCTGGAGGAAGCTGCAAAGTGCTGGGCCGAGGCCAGGAGCAGAGCCCCAGGCTGGCTGCTGGTACCCCAGGCCGGCAGCGAGCTGAATGGGGCCGGAGGCCCGGACCCCAGCTGGCAGGGGGCCGGTGGCCGAAACCCCAGACCGGCAGTAAAGTGAGCGGGACCAGCAGCTGGTATCCCAGGCCGGCAGCAGGCTGAGCAAGGCCAGTGGCCAGAACCCCAGACCGGCAGTGGGTGGGGTTCCAGGCACCGGCCCCTTTCCAGGCGGGGTCTCAGCTGCCGGCCCTGCTCTGCCCACTGCCTGCCTGGATGAACGGAACCCCAGGCCGGAAGTGGGCTGAGCGGGGCCGGCGCCTGGCACCCCAGCTGGCAGCAGAGTGCCACTAAAAATCAGCTTGCGTGCCGCCTTTGGCACACGTGCCACAGGTTGCCGACCCCTGCCCTAGCTGTAGAAAAATGAGCCAATGGGGAAGCCTTTGTGAGATGCATTTCACAAGATACTTCAAGGCAAATATCAAATACTTGATAAGAATTGTTATTGACAATTGGGTTACTGACCAAAAAAAACCATGCATTTTTGGGTTTCCATGGTATTTTGCCTTCAATTCCCAACCCTGTGTAAAGATATTATTATACATTGTATTATATGGTTGAAATGAAAGCCAGTGACAGGAAAAAATGAAGAAAGGTAATCATTTCCATAATTCCTTACTATTTTTAAAGAAGTCCATTGAGTGAAATATCAGACATTCCTATAATGAAAAAAACCACCATTTTTAGAAAGTTAAAAAATGGTTTGTGGTTCTCTTAATACCAAATTTTATTAATTTAACAGACAGGGATTATTTAAACATTAAAAAGTACATTTTTGTAAAATCTCTTCACTTAACTATGGCAACAATTTAAAATGTATTAGATGTGTATATAACAGTGACTAAACTGTAAGCTCTTTGACAGCCTTTTGAGTATTTATGTACAATATTTCATTTTTAAAAATACACAAATGAATCAATACACCTTGGATTATGTCCAGCTGCATGTAGGTCTGGCAGTAGTGGCCAATCTGGTGCTTCTTAGTATTGCTTGGTACCTTGTCTCACTTTGTCCTACTTTCCTCAAAATTGGCCTGAATTGTTTGTTTGCTCATTTGTTTGTTTACTTAAAGCTAAGAAGGAAAAAGGAATATAATTAACAGGAAATCTTAACAGACACTCTTCTCATTTGCACATAGTTTCTTTTTTCTAAAAATATTCCCTGTGAGTCCAGTTTTAGAGCTGGGCATAGGACAAAAACTATACTGGCAGCATTGGTTAATGACCATAAACTGATTCTTTTAGATCTATTAGCTGCCTGTGATTCTCCAGCCTATAAAGTGTTGCTAAAGCTCATTCAGCCCTCAAACCTGGTACACTGAAGTCAATAGGAGTTTTGCAATAGATTTCAGTGAGAGCAGGATCAAACCATCAGTTTCTATAAGTAGATGGAATTACTATGGAGTGTTCCATTTTGGCTTGGCTATGCTAACTGTGAGGTGAGGCAGAGGATAACCAAGACAAAAGGGATTTAAATAAATAATTGGAGATATACCTATCTCTTAGAACTAGAAGGGACCTTGAAAGGTCATTGAGGCCAGCCCCCTGCCTTCACTAGCATGACCAAGTACTGATTTTTGCCCCAGATCCCTAAGTGGCCCTCTCAAGGATTGAGCTCACAGCCCTGGGTTTAGCGGGCTAATGTGCAAACCACTGAGCTATCCTTCCCCCACTTATTAGAACTTAATAAGGGAAAACTCCAAAATTGAACTAAGAGTATAAATGATATAGAACATTACGAAAGACTTACTACTTATAACAATAATCTCTAGGTTACCAACTCATTAACCTTTGTCAGGTTGTACGTGCTGTGCAGTTAAGATCAAACACATTGTTATTAACAAGAACAAAAGAGATTACTTAACAATATACTGTGTCATTTTAGAGAAGAATCAACTTTTCCTCTCCTTGGCTGTAAGTCCAGCTCCACTCTTGCTGTCCTGTTCTTTGTTTCTGTTTGGCTTGAAGTGCTCGTTAGATCTGATGTTCCTGTGGCTGTACCTCTTTTCACTGAGTTTATCCACAAGTGGGGTTTCTTCACCTAGTGGGCCCTCACTTGTTCACAAGGCACCTTTGAACTGTTATTCTGTTCATAGTCATTCTCTCTGTTCATGTACTTTAGGTCCCTGGTGGGTAGGCTTCCTGTTTTCAGGATCTGATTTCATCTAACACAGCTTTTTGATCAATTACCTTCTTCACCAGAACCGTCCCTTGGGTATGGTGAATCGGGGCGACCACCCTGGGCCCCGTACTTTGGGGGACCCTGTGCTTCAGTGTGCGTGTGTTGTGCGGGGGGGCACTAGGCTGGCCGGGGGCGGGGGGGTTATGGTGCAGGTGGGGTGGCTAGACCAGCCGGGGGGGGTTAGGGGTGCCTGGGGGGCCAGGCCAACCTGGGAGGTGAAGTTAAGGGTTCAGGGGCCAGGCCAGCCTGGGGGGTTAGTGCACCTGGGAAGTGAAGTCTTTATCTTTTTATAGTGATATTCAATTGTAGAATTGCAATGCTGATGTCAAATGCGGGGATGGAACCAGAAGCCAGGGTGGGGACTTTTGAATCGGTGCAACCTTTTGTATCCAGTTTAGTTCAAAGGCATCAGTTTAATTAATGCAAAGGACCAATCCTGTTGTTATATACAGTAGCATACAATGGCTAGTACTAGCAGGGACAGAGACAAATGGAGAAAATATAGTTTGGTGTGGAAAAAAGGCAGAAAAAAAAGGAGAGAGAAGAAATGGATAAGACTGAAAGGTTCGCTGGAAAAGTTTATGGTTTTGAAAAGTGTTCTGGCTAGTGAGGAAAATGCTGAATTAATGGACTCTAGTGATTGTACCAAGGCTGAGGAAGAGGACAATCGTGCAAAATGTGCACAGGCTGTTGAAATAGAAAAATCTGCTGATGCTATTTTTGCTGAAGAAGATATGTATGATCCAGCAAATTGGCCAGATTTACTTGACAACAAGACAATAGACATTTTAGTGGAGAGAGGGCCTGTGAAAATAACTGGTAATGACTATGTTTTTCCAAAGAATGATGACAATTGATGCTTTTCAGAAGACTTATACACACGGAATTTACCAAATGGAGAAAGGGTTGAAAGAAATTGGCTGGTATACTCAAAGAAAGCTGATGAAGCTTTTTTACTTCTGCTGCAAATTGTACGGCTCAAAAATAGCACACAAATTAGTAAAGGAAGGCTGCAATGACTAGAAACATGTCGATGATAGATTGCCATCTCACAAATTATCCAATGAGCATATTGTAAACTCAACAAAATGGATTGAAATTCAGAGAAAATTGTCTGCAATGAAAGCAATAGAGTACACACTGCAAGAAATAAACAAGGAGAACAAACATTGGCAATCAGTGTTGTGCAGTACCTAGCTGAGCATAACTGAGCATTTTGTGGAACAAATGCAAGGCTTTATGAACATAATAATAGTAACTTTCTGGAATTAATTGAAATGATAGCTAAATTCAATCCTACAATGCAAGAACATGTCTGATGCATCAAAAACGAAGAAATCCGTGACCATTATCTTGGGCCTCGTATTCAAAATGAACTAATCTCGATGATGGCAATGCAGGTGAAGAAAAAAAGTCTTGAAAAGGTGAAGACTGCAAAATACTTTGCAGTTATTCTTAACTGTACCCCTGATCTGAGTCACCAAGAGCAGATGTCCCTTGTGCTTTGTTATGCTGACATGTCTTTTGAAGAAGTGACAGTAAGGGAGGATTTTATTGACTTTCTTCCAGTTCAAGACAAAAGCGGACAATGACTGTTAGATTTTCTCATAGCTGCGCTGGATGGACTTGACCTCCATATTAGTGATTGTAGGGGTCAGTGATACAACAATGGGACTAGATCGCTGGCTAGATCGTCGGGCTCAACGGGTAGTGATCAACCGCTCCATGTCTAGTTGGCAGCCGGTTTCAAGTGGAATGCCCCAAGGGTCAGTCCTGGGGCCGGTTTTGTTCAATATCTTCATTAATGATCTGGAGGATGGCATGGACTGCACTCTCAGCAAGTTTGCAGATGACACTAAATTTGGAGGAGTAGTAGATACGCTGGAGGGTAGGGATAGGATACAGAGGGACATAGACAAATTAGAGGACTGGGCCAAAAGAAACCTGATGAGGTTCAACAAGGACAAGTGCAGAGTCCTGCACTTAGGAAGGAAGAATCCCATGCACTGTTACAGACTAGGGACCGAATGGCTAGGAAGCAGTTCTGCAGAAAAGGACCTAGGGGTTACAGTGGACGAGAAGCTGGATATGAGTCAACAGTGTGCCCTTGTTGCCAAGAAGGCTAATGGCATTTTGGGCTGTATAAGTAGGGGCATTGCCAGAAGATCGAGGGATGTGATCATTCCCCTCTATTCGACATTGGTGAGGCCTCATCTGGAGTACTGTGTCCAGTTTTGGGCCCCACACTACAAGAAGGATGTGAAAAAATTGGAAAGAGTCCAGCGGAAGGCAACAAAAATGATTAGGGGGCTGGAGGACATGACTTATGAGGAGAGGCTGAGGGAACTGGGATTGTTTAGTCTGCAGAAGAGAAGGATGAGAGGGGATTTGATAGCTGCTTTCAACTACCTGAAAGGGGGTTCCAAAGAGGATGGATCTAGACTGTTCTCAGTGGTACCCGATGACAGAACAAGGAGTAATGGTCTCAAGTTGCAGTGGGGGAGGTTTAGGTTGGATATTAGGAGAAACTTTTTCACTAGGAGGGTGGTGAAGCACTGGAATGGGTTACTTAGGGAGGCGGTGGAATCTCCTTCCTTAGAGGTTTTTAAAGTCAGGCTTGACAAAGCCCTGACTGGGATGATTTGGTTGGGAATTGGTCCTGCTTTTAGCAGGGAGTTGGACTAGATGACCTTCTGAGGTCCCTTCCAACCCTGATATTCTATGATTCTATGACAAATATGAAGGGTCAGAAACAAGGTGTACAGGCACGCATCCTTCAACTCAACTGCCAAGCCTTTTTCACTCCATGTGGTTGCCACAACTTAACTCTGGTATTGGAAGATATAGCGAAATGTAGTTCAAAAGCCATGACATTTTTTGGAGTTGTACATCGAATTTACAATATATTTGCAGCTTCAACTAACAGATGGCAAATACTGAGACTGCATGCTCCCTAATGCCAAAGCCATTGTCAGGTGGGAGTGTCAAGTAGAGAGCGTAAAAGCAATTCGCTACCAGACAAATGATACCAGTTGCTTCAAGTTGCTGAAGAATGTAACGACTCAAAAGCTAAAAGTGAGGCTGAGTCTTTGGTCAACTACAAACTTGAAAATTTTGAATTTCTGTTTGCAATGGTTGTGCGGTATGACATCATATTCGCCATAAACACTGTGAGCAAGACACTTCAATCCAGTGAAATGCAGCTTGATGTGGCTATCACACACATCAAAGGACTAATTGTCTTTCTGCAGAAATACAGGAATACTGGATTTACCTCAGTTAAGAACACAGCAACAGAAATAGCATCTGAAATGAACATTGAACCTAAATTCAAAGAATGACGTGTGAAATGAAAGAGAGGTGAGGAGGAGCTGGAGAATTTGCTCAAGAAAGTATTTGAAACCAATTACTTTCTGGTCATCATGGATCAGGCTCTCGTGTCACTGATCACATGATTCGAACAAATGCAAGGGTACCCTGACAATTTCGTTTTCCTGTATGATATGAAGAAACTCAAAGAAATGACAGAAGATGACATGAGAAAGTGGTGCATGGATTTGGGCACTGCATTGTCTGATGGAGAATCTCACAATATCAACTGTGCGGACCTTTTCTTAGAGCTTCGGGTCCTACAAGAATTCATCCCTGAAGGAATGAGTACTGCACTTCAAACCCTTCAGTTTCTTAAATCACTTGACAGTGCCTTCCCAAACACAGCAATAGCATACAGGATTTTGCTGACAATCTCAATCACAGTGGCTTCAGGGGAGCAAAGTTTTTCCAAATTAAAATGATTAAGAACTACACAAGGACAACTATGTCTCAAGAGAGGCTGGGTGGACTTGCAATTCTGCCCATTGAGAAGAAAGTAGCATCAAACCTGGATTACCACGATCTGATAGCAGAGTTTGCTGCAAGGAAGTCCAGGAAGGTGGATTTCAGAATGTAAGCAGCACGACACTGATCATGATCAGTGAGGGTTTTTTTAATTATATGAACTTCATTATAATTATACATAAGAGCTACAATATAATATAATTACATTATAATTATACAGCTAGGCGCTATCAATATTTAACCTGCAGCCTGCAGCTGCCCTTGAAGTTCACTGTAACCAGATTTCACCTCTATAAAACATGTTAAGTGGGGCCCATACAGGCTGATTTGTCCCAGGCCTTGAACCCCCCTAGGGACAGCCCTGCCAACTATATTTCCTTTGTTTTTTTTCCCCTTGATACTCTCTCTCTGGTAAGTCTGTACATTTTATTTCCCTCTATTTCCCTTCTCCAATAGAGCCTGCTCACATACCCTCATCTATATTTTTCTGCTTCTCCTGATCTGAAACCTTTCCTGTTTTCCTTCTTTCCTCCTTCTTACTTCCTAGTCCTCTACTTTTATTCTCCTGTACTTTTATTTTACCACATTACCTCCTACTCAGGCTCCAGTTCATCCGCTAGCTCAGCATCTCAATTCTTCTCCTTCTCTAATAGCTTTTTCCAGCTGCCCCTGTAGGTGGATTCCAAGCTCGAGCTGCTCTTTCATTGGCTGTCTCTCTCTCCAGGCCAGCATTCTGTGCTGCTGCATCACAGCTGCAGAAGGTGCTAGTGCCAGGGTAAGGGTTACTATGCCAGTATTATTTGTTTGAAGGACCACAGATAATTATGGATGATTGTTCATTGTCCTGGGGGGGTCTATCCTGCATGGTGCCACTCGGTTCCATTCTGTCTCAATATGTATATTAAACCATTAGAAGTGTTATTAAGGAGATATTGGTGGCTTTGCCATCATAATGCTGATAATTCCCACTTCCGTTTTATTGGACAATGTTGTTGGGTTTAGGGTGTGGGTGCTGTTGGTGGCCTGCGATATACAGGAGATCAGACGAGAAATCTGGTGGTCCCTTCTGGCATTAAACTCTATGATAGTGTGATGGACTAGCACACCCAGTGCCTTCTGGACAAACTGCAATATTTAACTCTTTTTACAGGCATTTAGGGAGGAAGGTATCTGAAGGGATGAGAGGTAAGATTAAACAGAAGTATGACCCAAGGCTTTGGACACAGTGGGATCAGATACAGTATTACTATAGAAAAAAGAATGAGGAATACTTGTGGCACCTTAGAGACTAACAAATTAGGTGCCACAAGTACTCCTCGTTCTTTTTGCTGATACAGAATAAAAGGGCTACCACTCTGAAACCAGTATTACTATAGGTTATGGCCTGCTCGGACAGTCCTTTTTGTGAATGCACAGAGGAGAGGGATTGTGCAATAAGTTGGTGCGTCCACAGCAAAGATTTGTCATAATCACAGTCCCTTCATGTACTCCGAAGAGGACAGGACTGATGAGCATGCCTAGCACGCTTCCTGAAGGAGTGTAACAATAGCATCCTCTCCTTGTTTGCCACAAAAATCCTCTCCCAGAGCTCCACCCAAGGCAGCATTCCTCCCACAATTTCCCATCACCCGTAGCATAGGGCTGGGCCTCAATGGCAGGCCTTTAACCATTGTACAGAAAATTGAATATAGACCTGTGGTTAACTCTGGAAGTATCTTGTGTTTCAGGTGTTGGTCCAGAAATCTTTGGCAGACAGTTTTGTGTTCTGTGATCAATGGTTAACAGTGGGATCAAAGAGAGCAATAGCAGAACCAAGAAACGAGACAATAGAAAGGTGAGGAGTTGACAGAGGAAAAGGTCTCACATTTTTACAATAAGTTGCTTGCATTCATAAGATTTCCTGTACTCAAACGCTATGCTTCCCCTTTAAATAGGTTCATTATCACCATCTCTTAATATTTACAATGAGGTAGCATCCAAAGGCCTCAGTCAGGATCAGACCCCCACTGGCACAGGTGCTATGTGAAGATATAGGAAGGCACAATCCCTGCCCTGAAAATCTTGGAAATAATATCCTTTTGTAACTTCAAACAGAAAAGTGTTAATTTGCACTGCTGTAAGTGCTCAACTAGCAGTACCCAATCCAAAACTACTATTTTTAAAGGATTTGTACTGACATTTTAATATTCATAATGTTTATTGATCCAAACAAACAGGAACTTTTAACCAGTAATGATACTTCCAATTACATTCTTGTTTGTAAAATCCACATACTGGTGTCATGATACAATCATATAACAAAGAAAATGGCTGTTGGACGGAAGTTATTCCACTGCTGAGGTTTGGCTTAGAGCACTGTAAACAAACCAACATTCTCTTCAGGGGCAGCATGATGGGGTGTACCAGGCCTTCATAGTCCCTGTTGGATGTCTCACTGCTCTGCTACACCCCAACCCAGGAAGCAGCCAAGTGGGTTCTTCAGGCCTGCCTAGAGAGGCCTCACTGGAGCAGCCATCTTGGCAGCCAGTTAGATAGACGTGGTCCTCCAAGGGCTAGCGACAGCCAATCAGAGACCAGCAGGCTTAGCTAAAAGGAGCTGCAGGACTTTAGCACCTCAGTTCTTGGCTGGGGCGAGAAGTGAAGAACTGTGCTTTCTCTTGTCAGGAGACAGATGAACCTGAGCCTGCTGGCCCTGAGATAGGGCTGGAGATAGAGGGGCTGGTAGGAAGAAGCCCCAGGAAATAGGAGTGAAGAATGGAAGGTGAGCAGATCCCTGGGCTGGAACCTGGAATAGTGGGTGAGCCTGGGTTCCACAGGTAAAATGGTGTAAAGCCTAAGAAGGGGACAGGTGTTATTTGGGAGCCTGAACAAAGGGCTGAATTTAAAGCCCTTCAAGCCACTGATGACCCACCAAGGTTGGCCTGCAGGGGGCAACGGGGGTGCCAAAGGGATTGTTGTACCACACTCCTCTGCTTGGACACACTCAAGACATGAGTGCCCCTTTAAAGGCAGTTTACACCTATAGGCATTCATAATCATATATTGCTAAGGCACTTTGAGGAGTCTTATTGTGCCAAGTCAGAATATACAGAAATCACTTATAAAATCAGCAAAGTAATTGAATCCACATAAAAATATATATGGTACATTTTATATATCTATAAAAGTTGAGCACAACAGAGTACCAATGTAAGAAAGTATTTGCTGCATACCAAGAAATAAAACATAAAATACTGGGGTTGCACATATACTTTTTATATGGTTTGCAAAGGTGAATGCTGAGAAGCATCATCGGACAAATCCAATCTTCATCATTGTTCAACTTAATCTGAGTTTTAGAAAATATTGTCACACTGCATTCACAGGCCAGCTCAGGGATCTGAGTTAATGATATGTTAACATTTCAACAGAATAAAATGTACTGTTGTTCTAAACTGGAGAGAATGTGACATGGCTGTGAAAGGAGTGTCCAGGAAGAGAGTCAGTAGAATTGCACATACATGAAAAAAATAATAAAAAGGTACTGTAATATATTGCTCATCATTTGTAAGGGACATAAGTCCAGAAATTCAAGTTATGATTTTCATATCAGGCATTTTTCAGCATGTACTGTATGTTTAGTACATGGTGTATGTGTTAATACAGTACTCCCCAGACTGAGCAGGGAGCTTTAGTGTGGGGAAGTTATGAGGCAGAGCAGAGGATTTATTGAGGGTTCAGGACAACTGCAAGACCCCAGCTCCATCTTCCACACACATGCTGTAAACTATGCTGCATCTCCTTGGAAGCCACCCACCTGTGCTCTCTGCTCCTGCTGTGGCGCCCCAAAGTAGCCTGTGACAGGAGTAGCTCACACTGACAGGGCTGCAGGCTCAGGTAGCATCCTGCTAGTCCAAGCTTCTCTGCTTTGATCCTGGGGCACTCACCTGTGCCTTTCATGGCATCAAAGGGAATCCTCACCTCAGTGGCATAAAACTTTCTGGTGAGTAGGGAGGGACAGAGGAGGAGAAGAGTCGGCCAGATGGGTGTAAAAGAGCAAAAAGAAAATGGGAAAAATGCATAGAAGAGAAAAAAAGAACAGAAAGAAAAGGAGGGAATCACTGCTTTAATGTCTATCACAGTAACAATGTGGCTGAGCTACAGGTCCTAGGGAACCATAATTTTCAATGTCTTGACTTTTGTGTGTTTAAAATCTCAACCAGAGCATTATGATAAGTCTTTTTGCATTTCATTTCATTTTTTTCTCCAGGGAAAAAGTGTGTTTGAGCACATGTTCAAACAGAATGCATGAGGGACAATCAAACTAACACAGTCTGTACATTTATTTAAGTGATTGAACCATTGCACATTCAAATAAATGAACGGAGTGTATTTATTTGAATGTTCTCACAGGTATTTGAGACCACAAACTGTGGGGGCACCAATTCTCCTCTCACTTGCACTGGTGTAAATCAGAAATAACTCCCCTAAAGTTAGTGTTAAAACCAGTGTAAGTGGAGCAGAATCAGGACTAACTGGATTTAATTGAATGTGTAATCAGAGGGCAAAATGCAGTTGCTTTTAGTTCTCTTTGGGAAGTTCCAGACCCATGAATGCTTGTCATATCTAGAGTTCAGTGTCTTAGATTGTTAAATATTTAGTAGAGAACTGGATACTGCCCATAGTTTCAAGCTTCAGGCATAGTGAGACCAGGAAGCTGACTAGCAATTTCCTGGAGAAGCAGGGTGGGTGAATGGAGTTTGGTTGTTATGGATAAATAATACTGTGACAGTCTGCATACCATATGATTATGGTATGATTATGGTATAATTATGTTGCATCTTGTACAAGATGTCATGTGAGGTGTCAATGGAAAACTTATGATTTGCTGAATATGATTTTCCTATTTGTGTGCATGAATCATTTTTGTATCTGAAGTTATGAATATTGACTATGCATCTGTATTTCAAATATGCTTGTCCTGGGTAACACGCACAACTAGCCTTTCAGGTACAACAGTGAAAAAGCTAGACTGTGCTAATGGCCTATCAGTGAAAACAATGGGCCATGGAAAAGGCTTGTCCTATGGATAATGGCTGCCATGACTCATCAAACATGCAGGGGCATATGACTAGACCAGGTGATACTGAACTCCATTCTGGTACCTGTATTTTTCCAGAAACTGGGCTGGGAACTTGGCTTGGAATAAAGGGATTCCTGCCATATGGAAGAAACTATAAAAGGGGGAAGTGACATCATCAAAGGCCTCACTCTCTCTACAACTCAACACCTGGAAACACCTTACGACAAAGACTTTGAACTGGGGAAGTGCTGGTCCCAGGCAGGAAAGAGAAAAACCCTGTCTGTGTATAAAACTTCTACAAACTGCTTATACAGTCTAGCAGGGTAAGACTCTGATTCAAATCCTGTGTAGTATATTAGGCTTAGATTCTGTTTTTGTTTATTTGCTAGGTAATCTACTTTGTTCCATTTGCTGTCACCTATAATCACTTAAAATCTATCTTTCTGTAGTTAATAAATCAGTACCTAAACCAGTATGGTTTGAGTGAAGTGTTTGGGAAAAATCTCAGCTCAGTTAACAAAAGTGTTGTGCATATTTCTCTCCACATCGAGGGAGGGGCAGACTGTGTGTTAAATTCATACTGCTCCAGCTTTTGACCAGGGCAGGATGGTACAGCTCTGGGGATCCTAGGCTGGGGAGCTGGGGGTATTTTGACTGGCGCCTCTCTATTGTTGGTTCATGGAGTAGTTGGCAGAGCATTCATGAACACAGCTGGTTGTGGCCCCTGCCTGTGGATGTTTGTGTGAGGGCAAGTTTGGAGGGCTTTGCAACTTGTCACAAAATCACAATGTGAGAGGGAGCCCAGTTTGGTGAGACAGAGGGCTCAGTGATACCCCAGTTCCAGGTGACACCCCATGGGGAGTGGGGGGGCATCACAAAAACTTTCTACTTCAAAGGTCTATAAGACCATAGAAAACCCTCCTCTTGTGAAACCCATAGGGAGGAGAAAGATGATACTGCAGTTTTGACTTATCCCATGACTAGGTGTACTGGCTCTTCAGGGTATAAGAGAATAACTCTCTCAGACAAAAGCAACCCACTCCCATCTCACTACCAGCGGACGAAACATTTAACCAGTAAATACTACAAGGAGGCTGTTGCTGGGGTACTGCTCCCAAGGAGGGTATACCCCAATCCAGATCTGAGCTAAGTCTTGTAGGTTCCTAGGAATTAAACTCCTATAGAGTGGTTAGGCACGAGTCCTCCCCTCCAGAGAGCGGCTGAGGGAAAATGTCTGAGCTTCTAATTTATAAATCAATCGCATCATCACCCTATCATTTCTACCATCTGGGTCTGTAAACAGTTGTTCTTCTTTGAGTTTTGCTCATGTCGATTCCAAGTAGGTGTATGCATGCTGTGTGCACAGTCGTCAGAAGGTTTTTCCCCCAGTGGTACTCCTCAGGTCACCTGTAGAGCCCCCGGGAATCATGCCTTCATGACAGTGTATATAGGTACCTGCTGACCTGCCGCCTCTTCACTTCCTTCTTACCGCCCATGACGGTCATTGCAGCTGCTTTTTCTCTCTTGCTATGGCAAGCAATCCCCTAGTACCTTTTCTCTTTGTACTTGTAAATAGTTTACTTAGTATTAGTTAGTGTTTCAAGTAGTTTATGGAGTTAGTCAGATAAATTTCTGTTGGGGTTCCACTGCATTATCCTCTCCCAGGAACCAAGGCATGCCTCAGTCTCAAGGGTTCAAACCGTGCGGGTCCTGCCAGAAGCCTATGCCCAGGGGCCACTCCCACAACTCTTGCTTAAAGTGCTCGGGGGAGGCCCACCAGACTGACAGGTTCAAGATCCGCAAAAGCTTCTGCCCAAGAACCAGAAAGGAGAGAGACTTTAGGTTAAAACTTCTCCTCATGGTGTCAGCAATCTGTCCCCAGCCGGCACAGCCCACATTGGCCCTGAAGCCCATCACTTTGGGGCAGAGCACACCGGCCTTGGTGAGAGAGACTGCAGTGCCAAAAAAGGACTCTGGGTCCAGAGACCCCTGGCACCGCCACTCCTCGGCATTGAAGACCTCCACTGTGGCTACCCGGCACCGCTCACACTCACCAGTGGCACGCAAGAAGCAGAAGAGAGTCAAGAGGGGGCATTCACCCACAAGTAGAGCAGGAGAGCGTGAAAGCGCTAGCAGAGTGCATTCTGCGCTGGAACACTCAGCCCCTGCTCTGGCTAAACCGGTACCGTTGACTCCGGCCTCAGAGAGAGCTCTGTCAAGTCCGGTATTGGTGGACTTCTCTGTGCGGGAAAGTCCACTAGAGGACCTGAATATTCCATCCACCCTGGACACATTTGAGGCGGCCAGGCACTTCAAAGCTATCACAACTCTGCAGGAACCAACACCGTAGAAAAGCACTGTACCTTCCAAAGGCAAACGCCATGATGCAATATCCATTGCTCTTCCTTTGACACCGCTCCCGTTCGGCGCTACCATGGTCTCCGAGATCGGAGTCATCTTTGGACTCAGAGCCAGCGTCGTGTCTTGAAAAGGAGATGGCACCGTTTGAGACAGGAGACAGCAGTTCCTCATGATGCCTTGGCCACGACAATGGCAGGTGTTGGCACAGTGGCCCTTCTGGACTCCAAGGGTGTACCACCAAGCCTAGGGGCTGGGCTCCAGATCTCTGTTGGTCGCCTCAGAAAGGCAGGCTCCTCTGACATCCTCTATGGCCCGGGAACCACTGTGAGGCTCCAAGACTGGCACCAAGGCTGTTACTGAGGCTCATGCCAAAGCTGGCACCTAGACCAGGCCTGGTATCACCCCTAGTACCGCGAAAGAGACATCAGCACAGGGGGACCCCCCGGTGGAGGAGGGGTCAGAGGGCCTGGTGGCTGCTGAGGGGTGCATCCCTCCCCCTTCCGGGGGGGGCGGGCTCGTCTTCCATGTCCATGTGTGTAGCTGTGAACGCCGGGAGCCCATGCTCAGGGGTGGGGTGGGTGGCAACTTTGGCCTAGTGGATATTGGACTAGGATAATGGATATTCTGACACCCACGAGTCCTTCAAGGGTGGCCTTTTCCCTGATTAAAACCATCCCAAACATCACCTGTGGCAGACTCCCGCCTCTCCCCTGCACAGCTAAGGAGGTGAAAAGAAAGTACTTTGTACCCTCAAAAGGGTACCAGTATCTGTTTACCCACCATCAGCCAGGCATATTAGTCATGGTGGCTGCAAATGAGAGAGAGAGAGAGGGGCCAGGGCAGCCCGGACCAATGCCCAAATCTAAGGAGGCAAAGAAGCTGGACCTCTTCGGCCGAAAAGTCTACTCTACCGGAGGTCTTCAGCTTCAGGCTGACAACCAGCAAGTGGTCCTCAGCCACTACAATTTCAATTCTTGGAAAACTCTGAATAAGTTTAAGGAGTTGCTTCCTACTGAGTCCTGGTCAGAGTCTGGGGCCATCATCAAAGAGGGCAAGGTTATAGCAAGGACCTCCTTGCAAGACACTCTTGCCTCGACTGCTATAGCCATGTGAAGGAGCTCATGGCTGCAGGCTTCGGGCCTCCTGCACAAGGTCCAAAAAACAACTCAGGACTTGCCCTTCAATGGATCAGGGCTGTTCTCAGAGCAAATGGACTTCAAGCTCCACAATCTCTAAGACTCACGAGTGACATTAAAATCTCTGGGGCTCCATACACCAGCTGCACAAAGGAAGCATTGCAAACCTCAGCCTCCCCCACACTTCTACCCTACTTATCCTAGATAGGATTACAACAGGAAGCAGGGCAGGAATACTAGAAGGAGGCCATCTCAGTCCTCTTCCAACTAGAGCCAGGGCTTGGCGAGGCAGTCTTTGGGCCCCAAGAAAAGCTTTTGAAGGTGCGCCCGGGGCAATGCACCAGGCATAATCCCAGATCCCTTCCCCCATTTTGTGAACTGTATATCCCATTTCTACCATGTCTGGGCCCAGATCACCTCAGACCAACAGGTTTTATGCATGGTAGAATTGGGATATTCTCTGCAATTCTGTTCCCTCCTTTCCTCCCACTCCCCTTCCCCACCCCTCTTCAGGGAACTTTCTCATGAGCAACTTCATACAGGAGGTGCAAATGCTCCTAGAAGCCAGAGCGATAGAGGAGGTCCCTCAGGAGTTAAGGGGCAAGGGGTTTTATTCACAATATTTCCTAATCCCAAAGGCAAAGGGTGGGCTCAGGCCTATTCTAGACCTGCAAAACCTGAACAGATTTATGAAAAAGCTGAAGTTCTGCATAGTCTCCCTGGCTCCGGGGGACTGGTACACCACCCTGGATTTGAACGACACATACTTTCACGTGTCGATAGTCCCATCCCACAGGCAGTTCCTCCGCTTCGTGGTCAACACCCATTTTCAGTTTATAGTTTTCCCCTTCAGGCTATCGGTGGCCACTCAAGTGTTCACCAAGTGTATGTTGGTGGTAGCGACCTTCCTGAGGAGGCAACAGGTACAAGTATTCCCGTACCTAGATGACTAGCTAATCAAGGGTCGCTCCAGAGCTCAGGTGGAGGAGCATGTGAACCTGGTAAGATCGACTTTTGACAGGCTCAGACTGATACTGAGTGTGGTAAAATCAACTCTAACCCCCACTCAGAGGATAGAGTTTATCGGACCTCTCCTAGACTCAGGTCAAGCCAAAGCATTCCTTCCAGAATTGCATTTTCTGACCAGGGGCGCCACCATAGAGGGCTTACAACGAAACCCCTCTACTACAGCGCAAAATTGCCTGAAGCTGCTCGGTGATATGGCCACTTATACAAATGTAGTTCAACTACGGCTGCGGCTCCGACCTCTTCAGGCCTGGCTGGCCTCAGTATAGAGGCTAAACCAAGACTACCTAGACAAAATAGTCACTCTTCCTCCTCCAGTTATTGAATTCCTTCTGTGGTAGCTCAACAAGGTGTGTGCAGGAGTACCCTTCTCCAGGCCCCAATCCTCACTGTCTCTAGTCACGGATGCATGTGCAAATGGATGGGGCGGGGGTGCACATTGGTAGATCAGGACTCAAGATCTCTGGTCCCAGGCAGAACTTTCACTGCACATCAACATCAGGGAGCTGTGTGTGTTTCGTCTTGCTTGCCAGGCATTCCAAACCCATGTGGAGGCAGATGTGTATCAGTATTGACCAACAATACAACAGCAATGTTCTATATAAACAGACAGGGTGGTGCTCACTTCTCTCCCCTTTGCCAGGAAGCCCTCAAACTGTGGGACTTCTGCATTGTGCACTCGATACACCTAGCGGCATTGTACCTTCTGGGCTATCAACACGAGCTGGCTGATCATCTCAGCAGGTCTTTTCACAATCACGAATGGTCCCTCCGCCCAGATGTTATGATCAACATCTTCCAACAGTGGGGATTTCCCCATATAGACTTGCTTGCAATGAGGCACAACAGGAAGCATCAGTAGTTCTGTTTCTTCCTGAATCACAGACCTTCCTGTGCTTGCTTGTGGACGGCCTTACTCCTCCCTTGGAAGGATCACCTGCTGTATGCATTCCCACCCTTCCTGCTTATACACAAGGTCCTGCTAAAGGTCAGAAGAGAGGGAGTATCAATGATCTTAATAGCACCAGCGTGGCCACATCAACACTGGTTCACCATGCTCCTGGACCTGTTGGTGGACACACCCATAACCCTGTTCCTGGTCCAAGACTTGATCATGCAGGACCACGGCCACCTCCAGCATCCCAATCTGCAGTCTCTCCATCTCACGGCATGGAAACTCCATAGCTGAACCCCTTGGAGCTCACATGGTCAGACCCTGTTAGGAAGGTTCTCCTTGGCAGCAGGAAGCCATCCACTAGGGCCCTTATTTGGCTAAATGGAATAGATTCTCTATTTGGTCATTACAAAAGGACACTCCACCTTTACAGTCATCGATTCCCTTGATCCTGGACTATTTACTACACCTGAAAAGCAGGGTCTGTCAGTGTTGTCAATAAAAGGTGCACCTGACTGCTATCTTGGCTTTCCATCCTGGTTCGGCTGGCCGGTTGGTTTTTGCTAACCCCATGGTTGGCCGCTTCCTCAAAGGCTTAGACAGGCTGTACCCTCAAGTAAGAGAGCCAATCCCCCCATGGGATCTCAACCTGGTGCTTTCAAGACTGATTGGTCTTTCCTTTGAGCCCCTATCAACATGCTCTCTTTTCTACCTTTCCTGGAAGGTTGCATTCTTGGTGGCTATAACTTCAGCCAGGATGGTGTCTGAGCTTAAGGCCTTAACTTCTGAGCCCCCATATATTGTCTTCTATAAGGACAAGGTGCAGTTGCAGCCACACCCAGCTTTTCTCCCTGAGATAGTTTCATAATTCCACATGAACCAGGACATATTTCTTCCAGTGTTCTTTCCTAAGCCACACGCTAGCAACCAGGAGTGACTGCTCCCTGGATGTCAGGTGAGCATTAGCCTTTTACATTGAAAGAATGAAGCTGTTTCAGAAATCAACACAACTCTTCATTGTGATTGCAGAGCAGATGATGGGGCTCCCAGTGTCATCCCAAAGAATCTCTTCATGGATCACGGCCTGCATCAGGGCATGCTACGACCTGGCAAAGATTCCTGCCCCTGCACTGACGGCACACTCCACAAGGGCATAGGCATCCTTGGTGGCATTCCTGGTGCAAGTCCCCATTCAGGACATCTTCAGGGCAGCCAAATGGTCATCAATCTACACCTTTACTTCGCACTACACCATTATGCAGCAGGCCAGAGACGATGCCACATTTTCAGAGCGGTGCTACAGTTTGTGACCCACTGAGCTCTGATCCCTCCTCCTAGGAAATGCTTGGGAGTCACCTACTTGGAATGGACATGAACAAGCACTCAAAGAAGAAAAAATGGTTACCTATCTTATCGTAATTGTTGTTCTTTGAGATGTGTTGCTCATGTCCATTCCAAGACCCACTCGCCTACCCCTCTGTCAGAGTGCTCCGGCAAGAAGGAACGGAAGAGGCAGCAGGTGGTGTATATAGGCCCCTTCCAACCATGAAGGCGCAACCGCAGGGGGCACCCAGGCCAACCCGATGGTACCACTAGGGGAAAAATATTCCGACAACTGTGCATGCATCGCACGCACACCTACTTGGAATGAACATGAGCAACACATTACAAAGAAGAAATTACGAGAAGGTAGGTACCAGTTTTTTTCCATTCCGCAAGGGAGAGAGTAAAGGCAGATGTACCTTCAGTGAAAGGTGCCTGACCAGTAGTGAAGGTAAGTCTGTCAGTAGCAAAGGAATAGCAGCAGTGTGAAAGAGAGCCTGGATTGGTGACTATGGATAAAGAGGTTTTTTTAAAGAAAATAAATACCTGTGTCAAACTGGGCAAACGTTTCTTTAAAATATGGGTGTGGGACACATACCCCTTCTGCTGTGCTCTGCTGGGCCTTCTACAGCTTCCATCTGGGTAGGAAGCTGTTCAGGACTGAGAACGTGGAGATGTCAGCAGATATAACTTCCAAATTTCATAAAACCTGGTGATTCACAGAGAACGGAAGAAAAGGAAGCATTAATGCCCCAGAGAGGCTGCCTGAAGAACTGACTGTTCTGCCCATGACATGCAGTTCCATACATCCTCAAAAAGGTGGTGATGGGGAAAATATACAAGGAATAGGACTTAATGCTATTAAGCCCATTAGTAATTTCTGCACAGGAAAAGAAAGCCTTCTGGGTAGCTTACTGAGGAAAATGTATGACAGGAAGCAGCTGCTGCTTAGATCCCCAATCCCACAGAATGAGGGTGGAAGAGCGTCTATGAACCACAGACAGGAGGTAAAGAAAGTGTACAAAGACCACTGCTTTTGTTCCCCCCAAAGCACCTTTGGTTCTCACTGCTCCATCTCCTCCTGTTTTGCCTTCTCTAACAACAGCGGTGGAGGGGAGCTTCAGACCTCACAGATGTTAATATATCAACTGTAACTATGGTGTCATTCTAAATACTAGTTAGCAAACCTACAATGTAGGGCTGTGATTCTGGTGCCAGGTAGCTATAAATAATTTTCTCTGGCATCAGAATACCAGGTTAAAAGCCAGTGACCGCAGTATTATGAATGCTGCTTTCCTGGCACCAGGTGGGAAATGTGTATAAATCAATTTCACTGGCACCATTTTTTATGTCACTGCTAGATTTTTAACTCTGAGAGAACAAATGATTCCATTAAAGCATTTATTCAAATATTTACCCCTGCTTTCCCCCTGATGTTCAATAAACTATTATTAATTAGAAAGGCCTGATCCTGAAATTAATGGGAATTTTGCCTGTGTAGAGACTGAAGGATTTGGTTCCAATGTACTCTCTCTCTCATGCATATGCAGAAAAAACAGCAGCTGCGGTAAAAATAAGAGTGATTTTTGGCAAGAAACAAAATTAAACCAGGATGAAAATATTTAAAGCAACACAAATTATATTAATAAAAATCCTTAATTATTCTATCACATTACCCAGAGGGATTTCAGTAACTCTCGCTGAAACAAAACATTTTGCTGACCTAATAAAAGTTTTAATGAGCAATTTGAAATAGAGATGATCCACGTCCTTCTGCAGACTTCTCAGAAATAGCCACAGAATGTGATCTGCTAGTTACCTTTGAAACGTAAATTTAATGTATGTGTTTAGCAATCTTATTCAAAGTAGCAATCAGAGATCACTTATTATAGGGGTTGCAGCTTTAAAACCCCCAAAGTTTGGGGTCAGATACCAAAAAGAAAAAGTTGAAGGCCGGCCAAAAGCAATGAGAAAAAGAGAAATTTGTCTGCAGTAACTTCAACAGAAAGGGACATTCTTGTTCATTACAAACTTAGGCCCTTATTCTGAAAGCAAACATTTACATGAGTTTAACTTTACTCATGTGAACTTACAAATTCTTACACATGTGCATGATGGTGGAGACTATCCTTGGCTATAAGTCTGTACGGGGGCCTAACACAATGGAGTTGGGGCCCCCAGGCACTGCTGTAATGCAATGTGCTTAGAGGATTGGTCCCCCCACCATAAAATTAGGGTGGGTATTTGGGAAAACTTCCTAGTGGTGAGATGTATTAAACTATGAACAATCATCTAAGGGAAGTGGTGGAAATCTCATCATTTGAGCTATTTAAAATTAGACCGGAGAAAGCACTTGAGATATACGGTATTAAGCCATCCTGTACTGTATTCAGCACTGGCAGAGGATTGTTTAGAACACAGGTCACCAATCTTTTTTTTTGCTGAGCCCCCTTCAGAGATTCATGTCCCATGCACACTCCCCTCCCTGGCCCTGCCCTCAAGCCCTCTTGCTCTCACTCTCTGTAATATGCTGCTGGAACCGTAAGCCACTATGTTACCTTTCTGTCTCAGCAAGAGTGAACTTTGGTGGAGATTAGACTGTGTCAACTCCCTGCCACAGCAGTCTGTCGTCTTCACCAGCAAACTCCTCAAGAATCTACTAGTCTTAACTTCCATAGCAGGTAGCAACTGGTGAATTTGAACTCCTAATCTCCTCATGGTGCAGTGGACAGCCCCTACTCCTGTACATTCACAGAGGGTATAAAGTTTGCTCATTTAAAGAGAGTCAATACACTGCATTTGATTAAGTTAACTGGTGTTTGACAAACACCCTTATTTCAATCACAGCACTGATTTGGGTTATAGTAAAATCAACAAGTTTATTAATACGTCATAGGTTTAAGTGATACCAGGTATAAGGAGTAATGATAGAAAGGGTTACAAACCAGCAAAAGTAAAAGTAGGCTTTCTAATGGCTAAGACCTAACGTAACAAACTACAGTCTTTGTTAAAAGTAGTTTCCTTACCAATCTTCCTTTTCCAGCAATGGCTGACTAGCTCTTAGCCAGGATCTCCATAGCATCCAAGACACTGGCTTTCCTTGTCTCCTCAGGTGAAGGAATAACTTAGTCTTTCTGCATGTCCTTATCTCAAAATCTGACTTTCTTTCAAGGATCAAATTGATCCCCTGGGGTTCAATCTTCTTCCTCCTCTGGAGGAGGGGGGCAACTCCATCTTGATTAAGGTGTTCCCTGGCGTGTTCCAATGTGATGCCACCTGCTGCAATTTTACAATATAAATGTCACTGTAGCAATTCCCAATCCCAACTGACTAGGAGTTGTCCTTCCTCTGTGATCCATACCCGCTGACTCCCCAACCTCCTTGTGGGTGTTGATGGTTCTGTTCCCAGCATGTGTAAATTGCAATCCCATTGTTGCTGGTCAACACTGTTTCACTTGTATTCAAGACATGGGCAGACCTATTTTCTATTTTGTTCAAATACAGACTTGAAAACATAATATCAGAGAACATCCATAACTCCACATACAGGGTTCTCATATACACTTCACAATGATATTATTGACCAGCATGTTATTAGTTTTCAACTGATACCTCACAAGGCATATTTTGTACAAATATCTTTGTAACAGTGTGTAGGATTTGAATACAGAGGTATCCTACTCTCCCAGCCTGTCGCCCGAACCAGCTGTTTTCTCCCCATGATTGGGCTGCAATCCCTACCAGGCTGTGCCTGCTGGCTCCAGCCACTTCCCCCATGTTGCTGTTGCCCAGACCCTGCTCTCCATGCTGCTACCACCAGCCCAGCATCTGGGGCACCGTGTGGGGTAGGGTGTGAGATGGAGGGAACCAGCACTAAAGAGGCAGCTTGCTTTCCAACCGCTCCCACTAGGGCTTCCCCTCCGCACCAGGCCAGTAACAAGCATTGCAGGGCTGGGCTCACTCGCCATCTCCTCCCCCAAAGCAACCCCTTGTGAAGCAGCTATTGCTGTGCCTGCCTGCTAAGAGGTGCTGCCTTCACCAGCTCCTGCTCCCCAGAAAGTAGCAAGCATGCAGAAATGATCTACTTAATGTCAGGTCCTCATGTCCTTTAGTAACCTTATGGCAGTGCCCCACAGTTGGAAAGCCTGTGGTTTCGATGAAGTGTAGGTATTCACCATATAATCCTAGACTTTGGAGATAGAAGTCTCCTTGTCATCTCTTTTACTACTTGGCTACATATCACTTATGTGTGTGTACTGTAATACTAGTGTGACACTATGCCCCATATTCTTCATAGAAATATTGTTATAATATTAATATAGCATATCTAAGATATATTTTATGCAAGATGGGTCATGTGAGGTATCATTGGAAAGGTTATGATTTACTAAATATGATTATCCTATTTGTATGCATGTATCATTTTTGTATCTAAAGTTAGAAATATTGACTAGACATCTGTACTACAAAAGTGTGTGCACCTGGGGAATGCCCACCAGACAAAATGCAATCAGTCTGGCTGGTTACCTGGGAACAAGTCAATAAACCATTAGGGAGAACAATAGATCTTTGAAGATGCTAATCTCCCACCTTCCTGGGATGTTACAAATCTTTGACTCATGGCTGCTTTGACACTGCATGATCATGTGATCATGTCACCTGGTACTGGACTCCATGATAGAATACCAGTATTTTTCTGCGTAGGGAGGGAGGAACCACACTGGAAAACAAAGGATTCCCATCCATATTTAAAACCTATTTAAAACGGGTGAGAGAGTTGATTGGGGTTCATTCTTCTCTGAATCCCCACCCAGGATGACTGCTGGAAACAACTAAGAAACAAAGACAAAGTGGGGAGAATGACTGAGCCCAGAATAGAAAGGTGACTGGCCTGTGAAATAAATACCTGGAGTTTTAAGCTGCAAGCAAGAGCAGCTTGCCTTCAAGAACCTCTGCAATCTGCCTAAAACAACATTTAGGGTGAGAAATTACTGTTTGTAACCATTTAGCATTACGTTTAGCTTACATGTTTGTTTCATTTGCTGGGTAAATTGCTTTGATCTGTTTGCTAACCCTTATCACTTAAAATCTATCTTTTGTAGTTAATAAACTTGTTTTTGTTTTCTCTGTTTTGTCGGGGGGGGCAAAAAGCGGTGCATATCTTCCTCCACATTGAGGGAGGGAGTGGTTTTTACGCGCTTACTCTGTACAGTTCTCTGTGCAGCGCAAGACAATACAATTTTGGGTTTACACTCCAGAGGGGATGTGCACTTAACTGCTGGGCAGTTCCCTAGCTGAGTCGTCCGATGCAGAGCTGATTTCAGTGTCAGTGTCTTTCTGCAGCTGGTTGTGTCCCTACCTGTGTGTGTGCTGGAGGAGGCTTAAGGGCTTGGCCCAGCAGGACAGTTGACAGGAGCCCAGGTTGGTGGAACAGGAGGGCTCAGTGGTACCTCAGTACATCAGGTGGCACCTGGGGGCGGGGGTAACCTGTCACAAGTAGCTTATAGTACTCCAAGGAATTATTGGAACACTTCAGTTAACTCCAGTACATACAGGCAAGTCTTAACTTCCTCATAGTCCCTCTTCCCCACCCAAGATAACGATAGAACACCACCTACTGGTAAAGGTGCTATCTGTGCTGAGCATTACAATAGACATGTTCATAGATTTATAAAGCAGTGGAACAGATAAAGAAAAATGTCCAGCAATGGACCTTCTTAAGGCACAAAGAAAACTGATCAGTATGTCAGAAGGCTTCAACAAAGGGCTCATTAAGACAGGAGTCTACTGTTTATAAAGGGAAGTAACGTGGGTGCGTTTAGTTTTCAAATCTGTACATGACTGTGGAAATGTACATCAAACTGAAATTTTAAAGATGTAAAATTAGAACAGCTGATCTTGACTAAAATATTTTCAAAATAGATCTTATGAAAAATCTGCTTGAATTTTTATATGGCCTCTGTTATTAATTCAGAGGAAAGTCAATCTTTGCTACATATGTTTTCTGAGCTCGTATGAATAGCTTTACTAAATAGGCTAGTTTGCTACTCCATTAACAAATCTTACTGCTGGCACAATTATTGGCTGCCAATAGAACACCAACAATGAATATTTAACAAGGAGAATACCCCTTACCCTCTCCCTCTAGCCATGTCTATTAAACTAATTTATTTCAATAAGAGGAATTCAGTTCCCATTAGTTCCTTTTCAGTGCAATCCCTGGTTACGAGACATCTTGTTTTCTTTAAGTAAGTTTTTGAGTGGGTTTTTTGGTTCACTAGCACTTTGTACTTGGTTTCCTTGTGTTTCTGTGTGTGCACGTGAGTGCACATACGTATTGTGGTTAGGATTGCTAATGTAATGCAACAGCTCTTGGTGGGTTGTCAGCAGTCAGGAATGAACATTGGATCTCTGGATCTAAAAGCATGAACCTGTGGCACCTGTGGTAAAAGACTGCAATCTCTGTGATCCAGCCACTAGAGAGGGCCAGAGAGTGACACTGTAAGTGTGGGTCACACTAAGGGCTACTCTATACTTAAAATGCTACAATGGCACAGTTGCACTGCTGCAGCCTAGACACTACCTATGCTGAAGGAAGGGGTTCTCCTATCAGTGTAGGTAATCCACCTCCCTGAGAGCTGGTAGCTAGGTCAACAGAAGAATTCTTCCGTTGACCTAGCCCTGTCTACGTGGGACTTAGGTTGGCTTAACTATGCTGCTCAGGGGTGCGCATTTTTCACACCCATGACTGACACAGTAAAACCAGCTTAATTTTCTAGTGTAGACCAGGCCAAAGAGCATCTTATGGCTCCTTTTTTTAGCTTTTGAATGCTGTGTATGTACATGAAACCTTCCTATCACTAGACTTTAATTTTATGTCCATCTTTCATCTAAAGCAATGGCTCTCAACCAAGAGTATGTGTACCCCTGGGGGTATTCAGAAGTCTTCCAGGGGGTACATCAACTCATCTAGATATTTGCCTAGTTTTACAAGAGTCTACATAAAAAGCACTAGCAAAGTCAGTACAAACTAAAATTTCATGCAGACAATTACTTGTTTGTACTGCTCTATATACTATACACTGACTTGTAAGTACAAGATTTATATTCTACTTGATTTATTTTATAATTATATGGTAAAAATGGGAAATTAAGCAATTTCTCAGTAATAGTGAGCTGTGACACTTTTGTATTTTTATGTCCGATTTCGAAAGTAAGTAGTTTTTAAGTGAGGTGAAACTTTGGGATACACCAGACAAATCAGACTCCTGAAAGGGGTACAATAGTCTGGAAAGGTTGAGAGCCACTCATCTAAAGGTATCAGGCAGCCAGAGGAGAAGGCAGTGAGCATAGGGAACCACCACAAGATAAACACAACTGACTAGCTCAATGACATCACTAGCAAAAGTTTGCATTTATATTCTTATAACGTTTTCCCAGAGTTTTTGGTGGAAATTAACAACTGACAAAGCGCCTTAGGCTGAATTAAACTTAATAGTTAATAACTGTACTTTGTTTGGACAGTGACTGGAAGATGTAATCTCACTATCTGTCTATCTTCAGTATTTAGAATATTAGAGTACTGTTTAGAGTATTTAGAGCCCCCCTATCTAACAGCCATAAGAAAGGGTTTTATGAAGATCTCAGAAGGGTGCCACACCAGGACATATTCATTGTCTTGAGACTTTAATGCTAATGTGGGAGCTGACTCTGACACATGGAGCAAGGTTCTAAGCCATCACATCATTGGAAGGTGAAACTCCAACTGCCAAGTACTTTTCTCCAAGTGTGCCAAGTTCAATCTCAATGTTACCAACAGTCTTCCAACAAGCCAACAAATGTAAGATAACGTGGATGCATCCCAGGTCAAAACAGTGGCACATGCTGGACTATGTCATTGTGTGGTCTAAAGACATCAAAAATGTGTACATTACCCGCTCTTTGAGAGGTGCCAAATGCTGGTCAGATATTCGGTTTGTGAGAAGCTCATGTCACTACACTTCTCGCCAAAGCACCCCAGAAGATGCCTCAACCCCCCAAAGAAAGTCAGTGTGACTGCCATGAGAGACCCCAGCAAACAAGCAAAGTCGGAACAGACACTGGAGTCTGCATTAGCTGAGGTCCCAGAGAATTCCACAGACACTAAGGCAACCTGGCAGAAGCTCAGAGATGTCACATATAATACAGCATCCAAGGTTCTTGGCTTTGTAAGGTGGAAACACCAAGACTGGTTCCACTAAAGTCAAGACGCACTGTATGTGTTCCGCACCTTTGAAAACATCAGGCCACTTTTATTTATGAGCCTAACTCCAGGCACTCAGGGTGACATTGACTCCATTGCCTTCAGAATTCCCATTGACTTCAGTAGGACCAAGATTTAACTCATAGGTTTTAAAACTTTGTCCTAAGGATACATCCACACTTCAGATAAAAACCGAGAACCTTCCCCGTCACCCGGTCTCAAAGCCCGGGCTCCAGCTCGTGCAGGAACATCTACACTTCTATTCCTAGCCCTGAAGCCTGAGACCCGTGAGCCCAGGTTAATTGATATAGGCTCTGAGGATTGGGATCATGGGCTTTTCTTTGCAGTGTAGATCTACCCAGGGTGACTTATCTAGGACACATAGCAAATCACTAGTTTAGCTGGGTTTGAGTGCTCAGGAGAACCAAGAGTAGTTTTGATTCTACTGCTCTGTTGGTTAGACCACCCCAACCCTCAAGAGGCCTCTCAAAACTTCTATTCAGAAGACAACTGAGGAGCTCTCTCCCAAACAATTATTTCACTCCTCTACTTTAAAAACCTTCTTCCTCACCTGGGCCAGGCAAGTCAGATGCTAACATGCATTTGTACAGACAAGCAGTAATTCCCTTTTGTCCCTGTAAGACCTCAAAAGAGTTGGTAGTTGATAGGTAGATGACAGAAAAGTCTTGCTTATTAACCCAACCTGGCTTCTTGTGATAATGTTTAACTACCTACATAAAGGAAAGAAAAAAAAGTATGGACAGTTAGTAGTGCTATCAATTAATCACAGTTAACACTTGTGATTAACTGAAAACAAAATGAACTCATTAATTTTTTAATGTGTTAATTGCATACCTTTGGGTGGGGAGGGAGGCATTGGCGGTGGGTGGGGAGGAGGCTGAAGCCCCAGTCCAGAGCTGTGGAGGCAGCTGCGTCTGGAGCTGGGCTAGAGCCCCACACCCCATACCCTGAGGGGGGCTGAAGACCAGAGACCCCAGCCTATATTTGAAAATATAGAAAACCCACAAAAATATTTAAATAAATGGTATTCTAATATTGTTTAACAGTGCAATTAAAACTGTGGTTAGCCATGATTAATTTTTTTTAATCTTGTGATTAATTGCAATTAATTTTTTTAATTGCTTGACAATCCTAATAGTTAGGAAACTAAGAGTTAGTTGCAATATATTGTCATGAATTTGCCATTCCATAATGCTTATAGGGCCTTTAAAATAAAACCCTTGAGACTGTCTCACTTCAGCTTTTGAAATTTCACTCAAGTTTTCAGGTGTCATAATACTACACAGACTTTGGCAAACTGTTTTATGGAGCACACAGGAAGCTGCCATTTCAGATTGCCACACTAATATTTTATTGACCTAAACTGTTACGGAATGGTTAAAACTACTGCTTCACCTGAGGTAACTGCATTTCAGTGGTGCATGAAGTAATTTCTATATATTTTGTAAAGTAATTAGGATATTTCATCCCAGAGAATCCTATCTAAATGTAAGATATTGTAGTCTAGATTCTTTAGTCTTATTCAGGCAAAACTCCCAGTGACTTCAAGGCAGATTTAAAGGTCTAATGAATAAGGATAGCTGGATTGGGCCACATATTATATTGTTATTTATTATTATCCATCACGTTGGAGCCCATTTGTGGTCATAAGAGTAACATGAGAAGTTGCTTTAAATGATAAGAAAAGTAAAATGGCAGCTGTGGCTAATTTTGACAAATATTGCTGTTAAATATGTGAATTTGCCCACCATACAGTTTCTTCTTAGCACATCTCACATGCAGCTGGAGACAGTGGGTGAAACTCTATTTTCACTGATGTTGGTGTCAATTGGAATAATTCCTCTGTAGCTAGTCTGGAGTTAATGGTCTTACTCAAAATATTCATTGGGATAAGTGGGCTATAATGATCCACTGGGCAAACTATCTCTGTCCCAGAAATGTGGAGCATCCCCCTTTAACCAGAATTAAATTTCAGGGGGAAATGCCTAATTCTACGTGCCAATGCTAACATAAGGATCTGACACTTGATAATTAGCTTGGGTAACAAATATTTGTGTGTAATTAGATAAATAACCCACCAAAGGCAAATAATTCCTACCCATCCCCCATGTTGGTATAAGCAGGTAGAGGAAATTTTCATTCATGTATCTAATTGAAACTTTATTACACAGGAAGGATTTCTGCTAAAATAAATATTAAAATATAGAGCCCTAAGATACACTCTTAGGTGTAGCCTGATTTGGGGTGTGTTAGTAGTGTTGATTTAATTTATCCACTTAATTTAATTTTACTTAATTAATTTTAATTATTTAATAATATTAATAATAATTATTGGATATTAATTAGTATGGGTTTGGCTCACCAATATGTTTGATCAGAAGATAAAGTTCGTCCTGAATCAGGCTTCACAGAGTTTATAAAAGGAACTTTGGGGTCATGACAGGGGCTTACACTGAGACAGATATAGTCATAAAGACCTTTTTATTAAAATCAATGAAATGGTAAGCAAATGCTAAAACAGTTAGGATTACAGAGTTACAAGTATCACAGTTATTTAAGAGATATATCTATGGTAATACAATATTGTAAGCTGCAAACGTGCTTAATACTCACACACTGTTTTAATAACCTGGTGCTGGAAGATACGGGCCACGCCTGTGGCAATTTCCGTTTTCACACCTCTGGCAGAGGAAACTATTGCAGAGCTATTTGCTCTCTATTTTCACTATGTATGCTTTATATAAAATGAAATAGAGACAGTTTGAAAAGAAATAATAATACGGCCTATGAATAGTTAATAGCCGTCATAGATGGGTAGCATCGATACGTAGTTGAAGGTGGAGGCAATGAAGGGTAGACGGGAGCAGATAGATGGGTAGATTGCCTGCCTAATGGTGAGCTGCCTCACCTTTTTATAGGGCATTAGTCGGAAATCCTTCCTTCTATGCCCAAATTTCATCCTTTCCCCACAGAAATGTTAGGGTACACTTGCCCCATAGGCTAGTATGTATGTGCGTATGAATGACAGGTATGTACGCATTTGTGGTGTACTTATTAGATTTGTGGGCAAAAGTCCCCTTTTTCCACCCTCTACTGTTATTGGTTCAGTTAAAGGTCTCTAGACATCTGCGTAGGTATTTTGTCTATTATTACTTTTTTGAGTAAGGGTCCCAAAATGTGCTAAAGTTGCCTTAGCGTTACATACAGGATGTTTGACCTGTAGGTTTTTATATTTTTAATATAAATCTATAAGCCTATAACATTAAATACTTAAATTTATAAGAAAGATTTATATACAAACCAGCAGATTAATCCTCAGGGCTACATAGGGAAGAACCTGCAGGAGGGAGATAAAGGGCCAAGGATACTCTCCCTTTGAGTCTCCAAAAAATGAACTTCACAGAAAGGGCTGGAGGAGGACACAGAAGGTGCCGTCTCCATGTTCAGTGGATCCCAAGGAGCTGCAGGGAGTGGAAGCAATAACTCAGCTGAGAGTATCCCTCAACAAAGCTGCCTGCCCCATCCCCATGTCAATGTAGCCCCGTTAGAAGCATGTTCACATTGGCTTGCCCAACTGCAAAAACTCACTTTTCTGTTCAATGGGAGTGCATATGCAGAGTAAGAGATAATGCCTTTTGGAGCAGTATTAACCTCTGCCAGGATATATGCTTGGAGTCTGTAATATGAGGAGGGAAACATGCCACCTCTAGACCTGTGGAGGTTGATAGAGGAGGGGCATCCAGGATTAGAGAGAAGTAAAATGTGCAAGACATTTCCTCCTACCACCCCACTTTGGATGGATTTTGCACTAGTGGGTAGAAAAATATAGGGTTGATATTTTCTTGGAAGTGAAATGCTCATCACTTTATCACTGTAATGCTTTACTGATTACTAGAGCTATCCAAAATGCTTCTGAAGCAAACTGCTATATGCTGCATGAATTATTCAGAAGTATTTAATATGCAAATATTTATTTTTTCTATTAAAAATCCTTGGGTTTCTCAGAATGATTGTTTAAATCAAATCTCTTGCCTTCATGTTTCCATACACTGCTTTGACATTTAGATCAAATTTAATAAATATAGAAAACCAAGTTAAAGGTCAAAAAAGCCTCAGAGAGTTTGAGAGACAAGGTGGGTGAGGTAATATATTTTACTGGACTAGCTTCTGTTAGTGAAAGTGTTAGGATATATATCAATATACATTGTGATTCATATATCCATGTAATATGTTATAGGTCATTGAGGCCTGGTATGAATGATGTGTGCTTGACATGAATATGTGCGTTGCAAGTTATCATCCAAGCAAGAACTTAAGGTAAAGGACTATTAGAACTATTTGTGCAAAAACAATCTTATGTTCCAAGAAAAATATGGAAAATCAGCAGAAAAGGCTGGACTGATATAAAATTGTATAAGAATTGGAGGAAATGGCACGCCTTGGATCATGGCGGCTCTCCCAGGATTGTCTCTTTGTAATTGTGTGGGTAGAAGGCTTAGTAAACAAAGGCAAAGAACCGATGACGCGATGGAATGGACTATAAATGGTTGCCTATGATTTCTGCAAATTGGAGTCATTTATTGATCCAGAGTCCCGGGTGGATATAGATGTAGTTTTCGCTGGCTCCCTGAATCTTATGATCGGAAGGAATCTTGACTGGCCATCGGGACCATTCTGACCTTTGGACTCTGGTATAGTATGTTTGGGGTGTGAATGTGGAGTGAGTAAGGTTTGTTTTGTAATCAATAAAGAGCATTTAGAGTATTATATATCAACATTGTGTCCGATATCTGCCTGCTCCCCATCTTGTAGAGAGACTTCTATTGTGGGTCTAACATAAGAAGCTTTTGAGCTACACAGAGCTCTTCTTCGGGTCTTTCACCAACAGAAGTTGGTCCAATAAAAGATATTATCTCAACCACCTTGTGTTCTGCTATCTTGGGACCAACACAGCTACACAACAGTGAGAGAGTCTGGTCATACAGGGGTTGTAGAATTTGACCACAAAGGAGTTACTTAAATATATGTGCAGAAGCCACAAGAAAATGATACTATTATTTATGAGGTATATTTTATTGCTAGTTCAGACTAGTCTAGATTTTCCTGACCACCTGCACATGAAGGGGAAGATCTTCAAAAGCATGTATGGCACGCTTGGATGACCAGCTCCCATTGACTTTCAGAGGGCATAGGACTTCCCTCAATTAATTCCTATTTGAATAGATTGTATCTTTCAGAAAAACATCCAACCGTGATTTAAAGATTGCCAAAGATGGGGAATCCTCCATGACTCATTGACCAAACCGGACAGTCTCTACGCAAAAGAATAAATGGACACAAATCTGACATCAGGAATCATAACATTCAAAAACCAGTGGGAGAACACTTCAACCTCTCTAACCACTCAGTGACAGACTTGAAGGTGGCAATTTTGCAACAAAAAAAACTTCAAAAACAGACTCCAAAGAGAAACTGCTGAACTCGAATTAATATGCAAATTAGATACAATTAACTCTGGCCTAAACAGAGACTGGGAATGGTTGGGTCATTACACTAATTGAATCTATTTCCCTATGTTAAGTTCTCCTCACACCTTCTATGGGCCATCTTAATTATCACTTCAAAAAGTTTTTTTTCCTCCTGCTGATGATAGCTCATCTCAATTGATTAGACTTTTCCTGTTGCTATGCATACTTCCACCTTTTCATGTTCTCTGTATGTATAAATATCTCCTGTCTGTGTGTTCCATTCTATGCATCCGAAGAAGTGAGCTGTAGCCCACGAAAGCTCATGCTAAAATAAATTTGTTAGTCTTTAAGGTGCCACAAGTACTCCTGTTCTTTTTCCAATACTTAATTACCCTCATAGTTAAGATGCACCTTATTTCCTGTCTGAATTTGTCTGGCTTCAAATTCCAGCCATTGGATCTTGCTATGATTTTGTCTGCTAGATTGAAGAACCATTTCATAGGGCACTGCCCTCCAGCATGCCCTCATGCAGCCCCTTATGGCCCAGCAGGTGCATTATATTCAGCATCACCTTTGGTTCTTTCAATCAATTATCCACACTGAGGTCAGTTCAAAACAAGTACCCACTTCCTGGGGTCTGATTTGTTAAGTCTTTCCACAAAGTAACTTACTTCATTAGGCCACCCTCCCACTGAGGCTCATATATGAGTCCTGGTCATCTCTCTTCCCCATTTAGGAGACCCCCACAGCTCCATTCCTGGAGCTGGGGTTGTACTTCAGATGGTCACTTTCTCAAATGGGAGTCCTCAGCTCTCTTCCTTGGAGCTGGGTTATAATTTAGGCCAGCCATAGGGCCTTCACCAGCTTTCCCCTCAGCTGGCCCCCTTTTCTTCCTATTAATTATCAGACTGAAAGGGTTCAACAGGCCAAGCCAGCCTTCTCCTTCCACTGTCTTCCCTGCTCTGACGGAGTAGGCAGCATCTCCCCTTCTCCCAGCTCATCCCCAATTGGTTGGGCGAGAGGGGAGCTTTGGTTCCCCACCACTCTGCAAGGTCTTGGCCCCAATCCCTTAAATACACAGTGATGGGATTGTCTCCCAAGCACCACTTATTCCTGGGACTGTTTCCTCTCTATCATTAGCTCCTAGGTCCTTGTGTGTATGTGTGTATATATGTGTGTATATATGTGTGTGTATATATATATGTATATATACATATATATATACATATATATATACATACATACACATATATACACACACACACAAATAAATAAGATTGTGACCAGGTAGTCTGCTTTCTTAAGGGTAGTAATGTCTAGTGGACAGGCCACCCCATCATGTGGCATGGCCCAAAATATTAAAGGGCCAGGCCACATGATGCGGTGGCCTGTCCACTAGACATTACTACTCTTAAGGAAGCAGACTACCGACTCACAATCCTGCCCCTCTTCCCCCTCCCCAGAATGAACTTATACCCCAAAAGATGGGTTTGACCAAAGCTAACACCCGGTCATGACCTCCAGCCGGGGGGGGGGGTACTCCCTCCCTGGCTGCTGCAAGAAGTCCATTTGCTCCTTAGCAATGCCCTTGTCTTCATTCCAAAGTAAGAAAACCAGGCCCGGCTTCCTCTTTGCTGCAGGTACCTCATCTGGTGAACATAGTTCCCTCTAGTCCTTGGCATATAATAATTTACAATATGCAGGTCCTCCAGAGTGTCTAATCCTACAACCATTTCTAATGTCCTCAAAACTGGCACTTCATGCTGCTTAATCTGTGTTAAGACTACCTCCGGATCTTTTTTAGAGGACTCCCCCTGGTATGCCTACACACATGCACCTCTGAACTGAGGACATTTTTATCTATGTTCAAACTCCTTTTGGGGTCCCAAAGACTAATCACTGTGGTGTAGTGCCTACAGCTCTTCATAGCTCACTCAGTAACACTCTTTTTGTTCCTTGTATTCATAGTAGTTGGTGAATGATGTTCAGTACAGTGGGGATACTCTTATCTTCCTTTTTCTTTGTGGTAGATTCTATCATCTCCATTGTGCCCAATTAGGTCTTTGCACAGTATCTTACAGCCCTCTGGTCATTAAGGGCTTTTCTGTTTCTTGGTCACCTGATGTTTCTGCACCCACTGATTTTTCTGGATGTGATAGCTGATGGATTTCTTCACCAAGTAGTTGAAGAACCAACAAGAGGGGATGCCATTTTAGATTTGGTTTTGGTGAGTAGTGAGGACCTCATAGAAAAAATGGTAGTAGGGGACAACCTTGGTTCGAGTGATCATGAGCTAATTCAGTTCAAAGTAGATGGAAGGATAAAGAAAAATAGATCTGGGACTAGGGTGTTTGATTTCAAAAGGGCTAATTTTAAAGAATTAAGAAAATTAGTTAGGGAAGTGGATTGGACTGAAGAACTTGTGGATCTAAAGGTGGAGGAAGCCTGGAATTACTTCAAGTCAAAGTTGCAGAAACTATCAGAAGCCTGCATTGCAAGAAAGGGGGAAAAAATCATAGGCAGGAGTTGTAGACCAAGCTGGATGAGCAAGCATCTCAGAGAGGTGATTAAGAAAAAGCAGAACGCCTACAAGGAGTGGAAGATGGGAGGGATTAGCAAGGAAAGCTACCTTATTGAGGTCAGAACATGTAGGGATAAAGTGAGAAAGGCCAAAAGCCATGTAGAGTTGGACCTTGCAAAGGGAATTAAAACCAATAGTAAAAGGTTCTATAGCCATATAAATAAGAAGAAAACAAAGAAAGAAGAAGTGGGACCTCTGAACACTGAGGATGGAATGGAGGTTAAGAATAACCTAGGCATGGCCCAATATCTAAATAAATACTTTGCCTCAGTCTTTAATAAGGCTAATGAGGAGCTCAGGGATAATGGAAGGATGACAAATGGGAATGAGGATATGGAGGTAGATATTACCACATCCGAGGTAGAAGCCAAACTCGAACAGCTTAATGGGACAAAATTGGAGGGCCCAGATAATCTTCATCCAAGAATATTAAAGGAACTGGCACATGAAATTGCAAACCCATTAGCAAGAATTTTTAATGAAATCGGTAAACTCAGGGGTTGTACCGTACGACTGGAGAATTGCTAACATAGTTCCTATTTTTAAGAAAGGGAAAAAAAGCGATCCGAGTAACTATAGGCCTGTTAGTTTGACATCTGTAGTATGTAAGGTCTTGGAAAAAATTTTGAAGGAGAAAATAATTAAGGACATTGAGGTCAATGGTAATTGGGATAAATTACAACATGGTTTTACAAGAGGTAGATCGTGCCAAACCAACCTGATCTCCTTCTTTGAGAAGGTAACAGATTATTTAGACAAAGGAAATGCAGTGGATCTAATTTACCTCGATTTCAGTAAGGCATTTGACACGGTTCCGCATGGGGAATTATTAGTTAAATTGGAAAAGATGGGGATCAATATGAAAATTGAAAGGTGGATAAGGAACTGGTTAAAGGGAGACTACAACGGGTCATACTGAAGGGTGAACTGTCAGGCTGGAAGGAGGTGTGGCAAAGTTCCTCCTCTCCTCTAGTAGGTCCTGCGCTTATTGGCGGATTTCTTCCCCTTGGATGAAACCCATAGTCTGGATCAACTACTCCTATGTCTGATTAGGAGTAGCGGGGCTAAGGGGGAACCCAGGCCCGCCCTCTACTCCGGGTTCCAGCCCAGGGCCCTGTGAATTGCAGCAGTCTCTATAGTGCTACGTGTAACCGCTGCTTGACTGCTACAGCTCCCTGGGTTACTTCCCCATAGCCTCCTTCAAACACCTTCTTTATCCTCACCACCGGATCCTCCTGGTGTCTGATGCTGCTTGATTGTATGGTGTTTTCCTCAATCCTCCAGTAGTACCCCCTCTCAGTTCTTAGTTCCTTGTGTCTCTTGCTCCCAGCTCCTCATGCGCATTTCTTTCCTCTGGCTCCTCCTCCCTAGACTGGAGTGAGCTCCCCTTTTTATACCAGGTGCCTTGATTAGCCTGTCCTGATTGGCTGCAGGTGCTCCAATCAATGTAGCTCTCTCCGGTGCCTTCTAGAAAGTTCTTAATTGGCCCCAGGTGCCTGCAGGTGCTCCAATCAATGTAGCTCTCTCCGGTGCCTTCTAGAAAGTTCTTAATTGGCCCCAGGTGCCTTGATTAGCCTGGAGCAACTGCCATTTTGGTTCCCATGGTACTAGGGATTTGCTTAGCCTGGAGCTAACATACCTGCTCCTCAGTACTTTCCTGTAGCCATCCGGCCTTGCTCCATCACAGAGGTTACTAGTGGAGTTCCTCAGGGATCAGTTTTGGGACCAATCTTATTTAACCTTTTTATTACTGACCTTGGCACAAAAAGCGGGAATGTGCTAATAAAGTTTGCGGATGACACAAAGCTGGGAGGTATCGCTAACACAGAGAAGGACTGGGATATCATACAGGAAGATCTGGATGACCTTGTAAACTAGAGTAATAGTAATAGGATGAAATTTAATAGTGAAAAGTGCAAGGTCATGTATTTAGGGATTAATAATAAGAATTTTAGTTATAAATTGGGGACGCATCAGTTGGAAGTAACAGAGGAGGAGAAGGACCTCAGAGTATTGGTTGATCACAGGATGACTATGGGCTTGGCTACACTTGAGAGTTGCAGCACTGGTGGAGGTTTTCCAGCACTGCAACTTAGTAACTGTCCACACCTGCAAGGCACATCCAGCGCTGCAACTCCTTGGCTGCAGCGCTGGCTGTACACCTGGTCTGCTTGGGGTATAACGAGTGCAGCGCTGGTGATGCAGCGCTGCTCGTCAGGTGTGGCCACACACCAGTGCTGTTATTGGCCTACAGGGTATTAGGAGATTCCCAGAATGCTTTTAACTAAATTACTCTTTGTTTTGTTATGCTGCCTCTCTTTGTTTTGTTGTGAACTCGGGGCTCCGGGAGCTGCTTATCTAAAAAACAAACACAGCTCCTGTTTGCTGTGATCAATCTGTAACTGACTGTGAACAATCAAATGAGATAACCCACTACCTTGCTGTGAATGAGGCAGGCAGGGGGATGAGTGTTTGCTTGAGGATAGAAACAGCGGGGGCAAGAGGGAGAAAGGGAGTCCGTTGGAGCAGCTGCTTATCTGGTCTGCAGGCTGTTTGCAGTTAAGAGTAAGGGGTCGGGAAAATTTTCTGATTTTGCAAGGCAGGGAGCTGATACACAGTGTCGGCTCCAAAAAGCCACTCTTTCTCTCTCCCCTGGTCCCTGTCACACTCCACCCCACCCCCCTCTTTTGAAAAGCACTGCAGCACAATCTGCCTCCTTTTACTCCATCATCTCACACTGAAGATTCAGTTTACCCTATGCCAGGAGTCATCTTTAGAATGTTTGACTACACAGATGATCCTGAGGGTCTTGTTATGCCTGGCAGTCATTCAGTTGAGAGATTTGTAACCGGAAGATAGCTAATGTAATGTCAATATTTAAAAAGGGCTCTAGAGGTGATCCTGGCAATTACAGACAGGTAAGTCTAACGTCAGTACTGGGCAAATTAGTTGAAACAACAGTAAAGAATAAAATTCTCAGACACATAGAAGAACATAAATTGTTGGGCAAAAGTCAACATGGTTTCTGTAAAGGGAAATTGTGTATTACTAATCTATTAGAGTTCTTTGAAGGGGTCAAACAAACATGTGGACAAGGGGGATCCAGTGGACATAGTGTACTTAGATTTCCAGAAAGCCTTTGACAAGGTCCCTCACCAAAGGCTCTTACGTAAATTAAGTTGTCATGGGATAAGAGGGAAGGTCCTTTCATGGACTGAGAACTGGTTAAAAGACAGGGAACAAAAGGTAGGAATAAATGGTAAATTCTCAGAATGGAGAGGGGTAACAAGTGGTGTCCCCCAAGGGTCAGACCTAGGACTAATCCTATTAAACTTATTCATAAATGATCTGGAGAAAGGGGTAAACAGTGAGGTGGCAAAGTTTGCAGATGATACTAAACTGCTCAAGATAGTTAAGACCAAAGCAGACTGTGGAGAACTTCAAAAAGATCTCACAAAACTAAGTGATTGGGCAACAAAATGGCAAATGAAATTTAATGTGGATAAATGTAAAGCAATGCACATTGGAAGAAATAACCCCAACTATACATACAATATGATTGGGGCTAATTTAGCTAAAACGAATCAGGAAAAAGATCTTGGAGTCATCATGGATAGTTCGCTGAAGACGTCCACGCAGTGTGCAGCGGCGGTCAAAAAAGCAAACAGGATGTTAGGAATCATTAAAAAGAGGATAGAGAATAAGATGGAGAGTATCTTACTGCCCTTATATAAATCCATGGTACATCCACATCTTGAATACGGCGTACAGATGTGGTCTCTTCATTTCAAAAAAGATATACTGGCATTAGAAAAGGTTCAGAGAAGGGCAACTAAAATGATTGGGGGTTTGGAACGGGTCACATATGAGGAGAGATTAAAGAAGGTAGGATTTTTCAGCTTGGAAAAGAGGAGACTAAGGGGGGATATGACAGAGGTATAAAAAGTCATGAGTGATGTAGAGAAAGTAAATAAGGAAAAGTTTTTTACTTGTTCCCATAATATAAGAACTAGGGGCCACCAAATGAAATTAATGGGCAGCAGGTTTAAAACAAATAAAAGGACGTTCTTCTTCACCCAGTGCACAGACAACTTGTGGAACTCCTTGCCTGAGGAGGTTGTGAAGGCTAGGACTATAACAGCATTTAAAAGAGAACTGGATAAATTCATGGAGGTTAAGTCCGTTAATGGCTATTAGCTAGGATGGGTAAGGAATGGTGTCCCTAGCCTCTGTCAGAGGGTGGAGATGGGTGGTAGAAGAGAGATCACTTGATCATTACCTGTTGGGTTCACTCCCTCTGGGGCACCTGGCATTGGCCACTGTCAGTAGACAGGATACTGGGCTAGGTGGACCTTTGGTCTGACCCAGTATAACCATTTTTATGTTCTTATGGTGCGGGGGCTAAGACGCTACCCCTTACCTCTGCTCTTGAGGCACCGAGGTCCCCACTAGTGGCCCAGGAAGGTGGTAGAGGAGGGAAGCAGGGGAAGGGTCTGGATTTGCTCCTCACTCTGAGCCCCAGCCCCTTTCAACCCCTGTGGGTTCTTACCTTCTTCCCCCTTGGGTGCAGTACCATCAGTCCTTAGACACTAGGGGAGGGAATCTCCCTTCCCTGCTGGGGTAGGGTCTCCCTTACTTTGGTCCTCTGGTCTTTCAAATCTCACAGCACACCTCCAAGCTCCAGTCCTTCCTCCTCCCCTGACTGCCTGAAGCAAGGGGGTTTTATTAGGTTCCTGACAGGGCCTGAGTTGACTAAAAGTGCTTCAATTAACCTGTAGCAACCCTCCCTAGTCTACAGGGAACCACGCCTTAATTAGCCTAAGGCTTATATATTTCCTCTCTACCACTCTCCCACTGCTCCCTGGCCCTCCTGTATCACATTACTTCTATTTATGTAAATCAGTTTGCATAAAATTTGTATTAAAGATTATCATCAAACTTTGTGTCTATATGTAGAAGTTTGCATGGGATTCAAACTTTACATACCACTATCTCAAGGTAGTGTGAAGCATTGTGTACACTGTAGTTTATATTAAATTCTGTAATAGCACAAGGTGGGTTAAGTCAGCCTGATTTTATTTCTGCTCAGGAGATGTAATTACAGATTTTTTTCCCAGTTTTTATAGCAACAGCTGTAAAATGGACACATTTTGCCAATGGGATGACAAGCAGTTTTCTCTGAGACTGTAACTATCCCCCAGAGAGGTGTGAAAGCAAGAGGCATGCATTCTCCTCCCTAAGAAAGTGAAGAGTCACATTTTTGCTATGCTCTCAACTCCAGCTCAAGGGATCAGGATCTCAAGGTGTCACTCTCAGATAGCACTGTGCACATACCTCTCCACTGAGCCATACGGCTGATCCAATATAACAGTTAACTGAGTGGATTTCAACACTATGGAAAAACCTAAATGAACTGGTCCACTTCCATCCTTATGATTTCCCATGTTGTTCATAGTTCAGTAATTCCTGAAGTCAGACATGGATTAGCAAAAATTTACTTCAAAGAGTGATAGTAGGGTAGCTGCTAGTAAGAGCAAGGTATTTATTAATCACATGGAGAGTGACTTTTTCTTGTTAATAGAAGTGCTTTCACTTTATTATTTTTCACTACAAAAACCTGTTAAGTTAAATAAGCATTTACAATAATTCCAGACAAAATAGCAAGTATTTGGAATTTCAGCACAGAGGTTCATGTAAACAGTAGCAAGATACAGAAAGATTTCCAAGTGCACATATATCAAATATTTGTAGCCTATGGAAAGAGATTAGATTTTAGGGAGTCTAAGTATCAGCTGTCAGCACCCATAGCATATGTTTAGGAATACAGTTTGTACATTTCACTAGCTACTTCAACTATTACTCTCTAGAGCCAGAAAATATACTGCAATACTGTGATGGAGATCTTAAAAAACTGTGTGCTCAGGACCCACTCCAGAGCCTTTGACTCTCTGTATATGTCCATGTTCACGTGAAGAGGAAGAAATGTCCATTTTTGTTAAAGAGCTCTATTGGGGATCTTGAACACACTGTATGGGGTGACCTGGTCTTCTTGTAAGGGTCTCCCTTCCTGAGACATACTATTTTAGGGCCCAATATTGCGAAGATTTAAGCATACAAGTAACTTTACTCATGTGAGTAATCTCATTGACATAAGTGGAACCACTCATATGAGTAAAGTTACCTGTATGCCTACGTTTTTGCAAGATCAAACTCTTTGGAGGTAACACTGTCAACAATAGTGGTTCTATTTTTTGATAACTTACTTAGGCTTTGTCCAATCCCACAGTTCTACACCCTCATGGAATAATGAGACTGCACAGGGGTCCACATGTGCAATCAAATTATAGGATTGGGGCCTGAGTAGTGGGTAACAACCATGCATTTGAGAATCTATCTACAATTGCTAACAGTCCATGTCTGTAGGATGGAAAGGGATAAATACATTTTTTAAAAAAACCCTGTGAGGAGTTATTGAAATCCCTATATTAGAACATTTCCCATAAAGGGCCCCAATCATTTAAAAACAATTCTTTGCTTTAAATGAAAGACATCTGCCTGAAATGGCCTCTGAGTGTAATGGTGGGAAAAGACAAATTTAAAAATACAATCCCACCCAACAGGAAATGGTAAGCATTAAAAAAACTCCAGCGAAAGGAGGCTCTGTGTGTTTTGGGTTTGTTTAAAGAATATGACATCAACCAGATTTCATACTGCAAGTTCTGTGGGTTTGTGAATGTCAAAAAGTGGGAATGGAAAAATTCAGAACTTGAGAATCTCTAATATAATCTCTCTAGCAGCACTGGGAAGTGCAACTTCTTGTGAAATCTAGCCTGTGCTACTGTATGTATGCCATGTAAGAAAAGGGTATGATAATCACCTACAACTAAAAAGTTAGGAAATCTAAAACTGCAGTGTTATATCTCTTCAGCAGGAGCTTTAGCTATGCAAGCAGTGCAGGATGGATCCCATTTATTTTATGCTATTTAGTAATGTCAAAAGCAATTCACAACATTTTCAAAGGAACTGTGGAGCCAGTCCAGCTCCATTTCAGTCATTGAAAAGATTCCTGTTGCCTTCAGTGGGTGTTGGATAAGAACCTATATGAATGCAGCTATAATATATCTTCTGTAGACTCGGATTTTGTGCCAGAGTTAAACAGTACCAAAATCCCTAACCACTACAAAATTTACTAGAGTCTTTCTCTTCATTTTATACCTTGATATTAATCTTAAATAAAGGCATCCAGTTATTATTAACATTTTATTGGCATTTTTTGCCTTTTAACTATTTAACATGCTTTTCCAACTTTTCAAAAAAGAATACTAAACACTTGTCTATCATTTCTCAATGAAAAATTAAACTTGAGAAAATAGCTGATAATACAAATATAAAAAAGTAAAGAACATTTTCTTCACAAAAAGGTCTACTATAAAACCAACAAAACACATCCATATCAACTGGCAGGGATCATAGACACCAAAACTGTATATTAGTTTCAATATTTAGTTGATAGGCCAAAACAGATCTTGTAACATAAAAGGAATTCCATTCTGATTAATTGCAAAGTATTCACTTTTCTCAGAAGTGCAAATGGTGAATTTCACCAAGCAGTCTATATACCATAGAAGGCCCCAAAAGCAGAGGCTCTATGATTCATACAAGAGGGGGTGGCTGTGGAACAGACTCATGATGGACTCTACATCCCCTGTGCATAGCAGAGCTAGACTTTGCAGCAGCACCCAAGAACTAATGCATAGGCAGGGAGTATTTTAAGGTAAACCACAGGAGGGGAAAATCTGTACTTTTAGCCCCATGAGTACATGGGAAGCAAACCCATGGACATAGTTGGAAAGGGGCGTTGCCCCCTGCCCTAACTGCTTGCTCAGACAGGCATGTCATTTGTCCCCCTACACATGGTCCCGTGGCCTGACTGGAGCTGCCACCCCCCAGAAATATAGAAGTCAAACTATGCCTATGAGCAAACCCCTGCACTTTGGGTGCACATTGGTTGTATCCTACATACCAACCCAGGGACAACAAATGTCTCTGCATCCTCCCCTTGGGTTGAGTAGATTACAGAAAATGCTGAATTTAATCCAAGGCAATAAACTTGTGTCACTCTTAACAGATAAAGAGCTTAGTAACTTACGTTAAGATTATAACGATAAATAATTACCATGAAGTGTTAGTTAAGAATCTAAATATTTAAAGGTATGGAAATGAGCAACTAAGAAAAAGTTGATAACCATTCCAACATTTCATGCATTTCTGAAATAAGTATACATGTGTGAAATATCACATTGCACATTACAAAGAAACATCCTTAGCTAAGCATCAGATCAGAAATCTCCTTATACCCACCCCACCCTACATCATATGCATTTCCAATATGAGCTACAAACCCTGACAAATCCCCACCCACCATGTGGCCCACAGACTGTTATCCAGTTCACCAACCACCAATTATTAGCACATAAATATGACAGACAGAGAATCAATGTAAGTATGAACAGTCCTTTACACTGTATTTTAGTGTATGGGATGAACATCCAGACCATAGCATCAGTGCATACAGAGATTTATAAAATATACAGAACAGAACATCAACCTTCTCCCGTCGCACACATTCATTGTGGTCAAATGGTCACAAAACAGCAGATCTGATTCTGCACAATTCAGTACACACACAATTCAGAAACAAAATCTATTCATTGTACATCAGAGTCTACTCTCTGTATATGGACCAGATATTCCACCTTCCCTAACAACCCTATACCAGTGTGTCAGAGACTTCCTCCTCCTCCTCTTCCTCCAGATATAAACCATGAGCCTGATTCTCCACTGCCTCTGCACCTTGTGTAATTGTTTATTATTACTCCCCCAGGCCCAGTGCATTGCACAGCTCATGAACTCCACAACGTCCGTAGCTTGCCCACCATTCTAGATAAACAAATAATATAATAAAGACATGATGGGGTGCCAGAATGGTTTAATGGGTTTAATTACAAAGCAGTGCAATTTCTTTGCTAAAATAAATGACCAAGTACAACAGCACTTCTTTGTTGGTGGATTAACACTTGTAGGCATCAAGGAACAAGCTTCTCCTCAATCATATTAAACTGAGGACCAAGAGTATGAACTTTTTTCTCCAAGAATGAATTGTTTCAATATCTCAAGATGTCTTCTTTTACTGAAAAAACAACTTCCGTAGACTCAGTCACTATGACATGCCAATCTCTCCAGAGAATTAAGTGCTGAAAGAGAGGAGAGAAGTATGGAGCTTCAAATCCTAATAATTCGAGCTCTTTGAGGAATCACATCAGCTGAGTTTTACAGTCTTGCATGACTTGAAAGGAGGATATATGGATATAGATCTATACTGGGGCCTGAATATGGAACTATATTAAATGTCACTCTCATTGCAATCATATTTCCCTGCTCCTGCTCTTTGAATCAAATTTTCTTCCATCCCATGTAGAATGTTTTTCACCACTTTTCACCACTGGAAAGATGCCCCATAGACAAGTACATTGGCCAGCATTTTGAAAAGATGTCTTTGACTCGTAAACATTTTTGTTTTCTTTGAAACATCAAGGGATTTTTTAGAAGTTGTATTAAATTAAAACCATGTAATCATTGTGTTGGGCTTGACAAAGTAAAATGCACAAGTAAATATAGAACTATTATAACATAAAAGCAGCAATAATACAGAATCATTTGTTTAAACAACATCTATTGCACTTGCAAGCATTCTCTGCTTAGTAATACTTTAAATTGCTACCAAAACTTTCATCTCAAAAGACCCCAAGGCATTTTCAAACTCCATCTCTGAAATACAGTTGAACTACCTCTGGGGTGATAGTCAGGTAACCAGCTGCCTCCACAGTTCTTCAGTGTACTGTGTCAATGGGAAAATTTTAGCCAAAGACCCGGGGGTACACCCTCTCTTTATGAAAAGTGACATAGCATCTTTAGGTCAATGCAGAGCAAACAGTCCTTCATCCAGTAGACCCTGTTCACATTAAGAATGCATGGAGCTCAATTTATCTCCTTCAGAGAGTAAGATGAGTCAACCCTGCCAGCACTTGAACCACTAGCTCTAATGATCTTAGATATTCCATAATGATACTTAGACCACAATGTTGGGATTCCCTCCGAGACATTTTCCACTTGGTTTATTCAGAACACCTTGTCCAGTTCTGGGCGAACACTCCATCCAGTTCTCTGGGATCCAAAAAACTCAGTTTGATTCCAGATTTCATTACTCATGTGCCTTTATTTGACATACAGCAGAGTTGATCAGATTCAAGAATAAAGGGTGGGTATAGAGCATCCCACAAACCTCTTCCTTTATATACATTTACACATTCCATTCCATTTACTACACATTGCAGCACATGTTTTTGGATTGGTTTGATTATTTTGCAGGAACCAGTCCCTGTGCAGCATGCTTTATCCATGCTTGTCCATGCTCAATCTACAGTTCACCTCATCTCTACATTACTAACTTATATTGTCCATTGTCAGTACAGTACATGGTTCCCTGGGTGTTCTCCTTCTTATCTTAGCTGGCTCAGACATTCTGTCTTTTTAGCCTACGTATCTATTTACTTATCTGATTTAGCACAAAAGTTCTGTTTTCAGCCCCATGATCTGTTTACCTCACTAATTCTATCCTCCAAGAGATAAGGCCTCCCTCCGTGTTTTAATTACTCAGGTCAGGTGAGGCCTCAGCTACATACAAATCCATCTTTACCTAGCAATAGACACATCAAGGATACACTAGACTTAATATTTGATATATAATAAATATTACAAATTATTGTAAATTCCTATTATTATTTTGCATGTGTTCAGTTATAAATTAATTCCTTCTAAGAAAGCTATATTTTTTACATATGCTTTCATTTCACTGCTTATGGTGGAAGAAGCAGATAAAATGTTAATAAATAAACGCATCTCTTCAAATTGTTTTGCAAATGAATACTGAATAGAATACTGCCACCTTTTGGTTATTATCTGGTCATAAAAATATGATTTCCTTAGAACAAATGGTTAGCAATCTTGTAAAAACATTTAGTACTTAAAACCTTATTCTAAGCTTTTCATATGTAACATGCTAATACTATGTTTATTGTACTATTAACTTATGTTTATACATGTATGGATAGGTTTAGTCTCAACTGCATAGTATTACATTATTAACTCATTAATAAGCAAGCTGCTTCACAAGGACTTTTGCTTCCAACAGAAAGGAAGCAGGATATAGTTTTGACATCTGTAATTGACTGGATTCTTGCTTTAGGTACAGGACAGGTTTCAGTATGGCTTATAGAAATAAATAATAATACTTCTACTATGCCTTCCATGGGAGGCACTCCAATGCACTCTACTAATTTCAATTCACTAATTAATCTCAGAACACCCTTCTTAGGGAATATAATTAATACTACACAGTTGATGAGGTAATGAATTAATAGATCACTTCAGAGGAGTGAACCTACACCCCTTCTACATCATGAACTAGTGGTATCCTGAAGGCAGGCTACTCTGAAGCAGGCAGGTCTGGTGGGTTTTACATTTTTTTTTTTTTTTACATTTGGGGGGTGGGTTAATCTCCAGCAAAGGTTCAGAGTCAGCACACAGAGTTCTCCCAGCTGTGAGATAATTAGATTTCAGATGAATTTAGTTATGCTCTGGACTTTAAAGAGGAGATTGATTCCAGCTTGTGGATGCATTTTTTTTCTGATCAATAGTCAGGAAGCTTTGGGAAGACATAACTATTCTATTGCTTGTATATTTGTTTTGAGTGTTGTCAGTTACTGACTATAAAGCTGCATGGAAGGATTTTTGCCATCTGAGTGTTACTTTGGTTAAACCAAAACTCATGAATCTGCAAAAAACTTCTTATGAACTCAGCCTCTGGCTGGCTGCCTAGCTAGACCTTCTCCCTTTCCCTGTCAGAGACTCTTAAAAAAACACATTGTTGATTTTTTGGGGGGTGAAGGGAATGAAGGGAGCCCGAGTTCATATAATTTAAATGAAGGAAGGACTTTGCACAACTCTCTGCAAAATCCTAAATTCTGATATTGCAGTTAAGTGAAAAAAGTTTTGCATCATGAAATATTTTTATAAACAATTACTTTTTAAAGAGATTATAACAGAACTACCTGTTTAAAAAGCAAAAACCCCAACACTTTTTGTTAATGCAAAGGCAGAACAGAGCATTCTCATGTAAAGTTCCCACATTAGCCTTATGTCCCAATCTTGTAAACAAACTGTGCGTGGAAGATCTATTAAATTGAACAAGAGTTCCAGGCAGGGCCAACTTGCTAGACTGGGCCCTTGGCTTTCACCTATATGTATGACAATTTGAAATGGGCAAACCTATGTTTGTGTGTATAACAACAAGCAGTTAATTTCATTTCAAAGAAGAACAAATTAAAAGAGTGGGATACACATATTTACCACTAATGGAGTGATGCCCATGTTAAGCTGAGTATCATTAAGGTTTCTGCAGTGTTTTTTATATTAGACCTTTGTTCAATGTGTTTTTTAAGAGGCCACACTAATTCTCTTGACTGAAACTTTGCATAAGTTCAGCATAAATTAGACAAATTTATAAACAATTTCAGACTGTTTAGGCACTCTTCTCCATCTGTTCAATTCAAAACTTCTTTTTACTTTAAAAAATGGAACACAGAGCTCTGAATATGATCTAATTATTCATATCTTGGAAATAAAAGTTTAAACAGCTGATATATTTAACTTTGATAAATAGTTTTCACTGACCTTTACAAATTTGCCAGTAGAGTTAGAATGACAAATTACTCTCACAATGGGACTTATTTGACTCCTAGAATATTATTATAGAATCACCCTTCAGGAAACACTAGTTCAGATTATGTCAGCACTTCTATTTTTCAGAGTTTTATAATTCAGCTGTAAAAAAAATTCACTGCAGGCTAAAACTTGACATGCAACATCTCAGACCAAGGGTGATTTCAGTGATTTTATAAAATAGAAGCATGCTAGTTTACAATGGTTTGATGCCTCTGTGTAACTCTCACAACTTCTATTTCATGGATGCATCATTTAAATGATTAATTTCATGTTGTTTTTCATATTTTTAATATTAATTAATATTAATTAATTAAATTTTAAAATATTTTGACTGGGGGAGAAAGAAAATGGGAGAGTGATTTTTGATGAAAAATGCATAACGACTTTTAGCGTGAGGATTTAGTTCTCTTTTGCAGGAACTGCATTGATACCACAGACCATAATGCCATCAGTTGAGTTAATGGTCAGGCCCAAATCCTCATTCTGGATGTGATCCAAAAGCTACTGAAATCAGTGGGAGTCTTTCCATGCCTATGAGCAAACCTTGAATAAAGAGTTTTACCTACAAGAATAAGAAGCAGCCATTCTGCTATGACAGGGCTATCTGGGTTTGAAGGACAAAATTGGTGTCCTACTTCGTCTCATTGAAATTGGAGTTCTATTTTATTCAAGTGGATGAAAAAGCAAACAAGAAGCATCTATCAGTGTCCCATCTAGTGTTGACCTTGTATTTAGCTGTGACACTTTGAGTACGTTTCCCAGATCTGAGGAGGAGCTCTGTGTAACTCAAAAGCTTGTCTCTCTAACCATCAGAAGTTGGTGCAAAAAAAAAATATTACCTCACCCACCTTGTCTCACTAATTGAGAAGGGACATTCAGTTTTCCATTTTCCTTTCTAACAGTCCCTTTATAACGTGATTTATGTTTATTAACAACTTGACCCCAACAATCTATGTGCTCCTCATTAAAACTATATATGACTCTCCATGCTACTTTTCCTTTTAATTATTTACTTCTACATTTGAGTAGACTGCTAGGTTTTTTGCTCTGGCTTCTTAGGGACTATTATGACAAAGAAGCATGGACCTGAGGATGGAAAGAGCAGGACTCTTCCTGTTGTTGTTTGGGAGGATATTCAGATCCTTGTACCTACTGTTGAGAAGAGCATACCTCTAGTTCATATATATGGGCTCTATTAGTCATAGCAAGATGAATGATCATAACTGCCTTGCAACCTTTGGAATAGGGTTTAGTATATCAAGGGCCTTATAGGTCAATACCACAAACATGAAGTTGATGCAGCAGGGATGGGGGAGCCATTGCATGTTGCAGAGCACCAACTAATTCAAGCTGGAGGTGCTGAATGCACAGTACTGTTGCCAAGTCATTGTCCATCAGAAATAGAGTAAGTCATCATGCAAATTAAAGCAATAACAACTCCATTCTTATATAACTTTTTGTCTGTAGATCTCAAATGACTTGCCTAAGGATGGTATCATTAGTCCCATTTTATGGAGGTGGAAACTGAGGCAGAAAGTTGACGTAACTTGCTCAGAATAACACAGCAGGAATAGAAACCAATGTCTCCTGACTCCAATCTAGTGCCCTGGATTTAGTGACTTCTATTTATTTCAGGGAACAGGGTCAAAACTGCCCATGATTTTAACAACTGGAAGGCAGAGTTGAATGGTAGAGTTTGTCAGTTTCTTGAAGCATTTCTCTCTTTTAACTAGCATCATTTCATTTGTTTCAGCGTTCATTTTGAAGCAGCTGTTCTTTATCTTAGCTGCATTTTCCTATGTGCACTGAGATAGCTGGGAGACAGTTTACGCTGGAAGGAAATACATAGAGCTGAATGTTGTCAGCGTATTCCTGGAATCACAGGCAGCATTGTCTCACAATATTGCCTAATGATCATACACAAATGTGAAATTAGTCTTATGAAGATGACTAAGAGGGAAGAGGTGAGGAGAATCTGAGTGAGAAACAATATGAGGGATAGGCACAAGAGACCAAAAGAGGTAAGAAAGAAAAAGAGGGAGAATGTAGATAAGAGAGGACCAAGAAGTAAGGTAGGACTTGGAACTAACCAAGGTGAAGGCAGATAAGTAAAGGAGTCCCCTACAGGAAATAGGATCCAGAATTACACAAAACATGAGAGAAATAATGTGGGAGGGAGGGGGGAAATTAGCAGTGGGCAGAGACAGTGACCCACTTGAAAGTTTGAAAATATGGTCAAGATGCATGTGAACAAAATGGGGGCTATGAAGGGGAAGAGAACTCATAACCCACCATGCCCCAGGACTATTGCTGCAACTTGGGAGTACAAGTTGATGCTATGCACCTCACCCCACTCCACCTCCATTAGAGCTGCAGATCTTTGTGGCTTAACCTAGTCATCCACATGCCTCATCCAAAGAAATCTGAGTTTGAAATCCCAAAGTGGAAAATATTAGACAAGAGTTAGTTGTAGGAAATGTGCATTATATTAGTCTTTTCCTGTTTTAATAAGGGGATGTGGGAAGAAAGAAGTTAATAGGTTCTACTTGTGCTTCAGCGTAACAAGCAGGAACAATATTTTACTATGAGTTGGAGATGATAGTCCCTAATTTGATTGTGTGATGATGATAATAACAGGATGCTGCTTAATCACAAAAGGTTTAATTTTAACACTGGTAGCAGTAAGATAAATAATAAACAGATCATGTCAGTGGAAACCAATATTTAAAACAGAAAAAACTGGTCCCCAACTTCTTGAGAGGAATTGGGAGGAAAGCAACAAATCAAAAATAACCACCCAGGGCAAGATGTATATTAGTTGGTATTCTTCAGTTTGAAGATTTTTTTTTCTTATGACAGGTTCTAATTAAATGACAGAGTTGGTGGATGAAACTAACCGGTGCTAAATATGCAACTACTGAAAAACTTCACTCCAGAAGTGAGGAGGGACATGGGTAAAAATGCACTGGCTTTTTCTCTTTGGATAACTGGATTCAAATCTTATCTGATGACAGAAAGGACAATAAATTTGATCTTTAACAGGTGAGGTGCCTCACAATAGGGTAGGATCCATTCATTGATCTACAAGTCCTAATGCCTAACAAAATTCGCTAGTCAGGTGTTTACACTAAGAGTTCAAAATGGCTTCAGTGAGTCTGGTTTCTAAATGAATTTATCTGAAAAACATGGTTGTGTAACCAACATTTAAATCTGTTGCAAAAGAGGATTTTTCCAACTAACATTTTCTGCAAAGGAGGAGCTAGCAGCTAATGTCAGCCAGGCCTTTGCCTCCTCAAAGCACAGGCATCTTATGTGCTTGGGGACTACTTAATTCACCAAAGCTGGCCAAACCCTGATGCCCCCACAATTTCTGCACTTAGGGTATGCTGCTGTGATCTTTCTATGTTTAAGTCAAATTCAAATGGTTTTCAAACATGTTTTAAAGCCCAGCATAGAATGTTGTAAGAGTCTGTTACCCTCTCTCTGCCAGCATGCCCACACCCAGCCAGATTCTTTATATTTCTTCATATGGGCTAGTCCCCCAAGAAACATTAATCCACATCATAAAAGCCACCATGCAGTTCCAGACAATGGGCAATTTCTTCACTAAACGGCACCAGGAATGGTAAGAGCAAAAGTTATATGGATCAGGATTTAAGTTCTTTGGCAGAGCTGTGTCTGGATCCTTGATTCGGTGATATTATATTGAAATTGTAACTGCTGATAAAATTATAGAATTCTTCTGTGAACATGATTTCAGTCTATTGTGTGCTTTTAGACAAAGTGTCTTTGCTTTGAAAAGCTTTTTGGAAATGTCAAATTGTCACAGGCATTAAAAGAAATTAAATTCAATGGCTAAAGGTCCCATTCTATATTTTTCTTCACAAATCAAATTATGAAAAATTTTAAAAAACCTACTGCGATCCAAAAATAGTATGGTCACTGTGCAAAATTTAGGGTACTCTTGTAGATACAGACAGATTCGTTTTCACTGTTTATTACTGTCTGAAAATTATACCTATGGAATATATATATATAGTAAACATGCTACTTCCTGTATATAGAAGAGAGAAACTGCAGTCATGTGAAAAGTTATATCATGCGCCTTTCTCTCCTCACACAAACTCTTCCCATTAATTCATCTGTGGCAGAACTAGTTCTGTCATTCAAACCTCAGAGCAGCTTCAAACAATTGTCTTTTTTTTTAAAATGAAATAAACCCATAGCATCCTGAATTCTAGAGTGGTGTTTATGTTAACCTGCTAAGGCGCAGGGTTCCAAACTGTGCTCCATGAAATAAGTGCTGGTGGTCTGGTTCCAGTGTGCTAGCTCCCCTTCTATTTCTAGCTGCTAAATTTCATTTAAAGAAGCTAAAACAATATGAAGGCCCAAATCCATACAAAGACTTACATGCCTAAGTCCAAAATCTAGGCATTACTGAAATTCTCAACCTCCCAGCTCAGTTGCCACCTAACTCTGGAGGTGCTTAAAATCCTCAATGCCTAAATTTTCACCAAAAAAAGTCCCCAAGGTGCCTAATTTTCTGATCCTGAGGCATGTGCACAGCACTTTGGTGTGTAGGCACTTGGGCATCTATCTCATGCCTAATCGCCAGCATGAGCCTCAAATCTGTGGGTCTCAAAATGGTAAGTGTTCTCAAAGCACATCTAACCCCACCCAAAATGGCTGAGGAGAAGACAGCAGCAGCCACACCCTTCAAAATAACCTCTAGCCCAGAGGTTAAAGCACTCCCTTATTGTTTGGGAAACCCTGGTTCAATTCTTCCCAGTGCCTGATTTAAATGTGAGTTATTCTCACCTCTCAAAAGAGTGCCCTAACCATGGGGCTCTGAGATATTCTGATGAGGGCCCCTCTCAGTCTTTCCTGTTGAAGCTGTTCCACTGCCTATAAATAAATATGGACTGGGGGAGAGAGATTTTATGTAATTATGAATAAGGCTATGTTCTAGTCATGGGTATCCTAAGTCACTTTCTATGGGAGCATTTACTCTGCTTAATAATGGGTGCTGTCCTTCCTTCTGAAAAATCCATGTTAACGTTGGTCACTGACCAAAGTTCAGAATCTGCAAGCTGCAGATATCAGAATATTCTCCTTAATTCATTCACACCCTTTCTCCAGGGCTTTGGAGCAGAGCCTGGAGTGCGGAGCAGCTCTGGAGCAGTGGAGCTGCAGGTTTTTGCCTGGAGCTGGAGCGGAGCCGGAGCACAGCTCCAAAGCCCTGCTTTCTCCAAGTAAATATAAATCTAAAGGCTGAATTGTGAATGGCTTAGTTAACTGTCTTTCAATCAGAATTTTGCTGCCATGCAAAAAAGAGAGACTAGGATCTTTGTCTCATGGAAATTAAAGACTTTATTGGCAATCTGTGTAATGAAAACAGTCTGTAATATTACACAGGAAGGGCCTTATTCAGACACTGTATGCTGGCTTCTGTTCTGTGGAAGCCAATTAAAGTCATGGATTTGGCATCTAAACACATCCAGTCCATTCAGAAAAAAGTTTGGGTGAGCCTTGGAAAAGTTATGAGATCTATCCCCTAGGGAATGTTGCTCTAGGATGGAGAATTTATTTTAATTATTTTCCCACAAAAATGTTAATCTTGATACACCAGAACCAAATATTATTTTTGGAGTGTCATAAAAGTACAATACATTGCCCTTTTCAATTACACAAAGACGTGGTCCCTGCCTTGAAGCTCTTTCAGTAATTCACACAGGCAGGTAACATACACACTATAACAGTTCACAGAAGGTATGGTGTGGACACTGGCAAGGAGATTTTACAACAGATATGTGTGTTTTTAAGAAGTTGTTCCAAGCATAGGGAACAGCATGAAAAAAGGTATAAAACTGAGAAGGGGAAGAGAAGAGAACAGAGGGAGAAACTAGGAGGGAATGAGTAGACATGCATGGGAGGAAAAAAATGTGTACACGATCATTTCTCCAAATGTTTTATTCTGTGGACTGATTCGCAAAGGAAGAATGGACAGTTGCCCCACTACATCTAAACCAAGTAGCTAGGGGTGAAGTGTGCTTTTTATGAGGAGATTGGCACTTTCATGCTCACTATAATTTATTAAATTTCTTCCTTTGTGTCCAAGATCCTGCAAGACCATGGCTACAAAAATAATTTTTGCTGCTCTTCTCTGACCTTCCTTCAAAATGGTGTCCATGTGCAGCTGTATCAAAGATTTAGTGAGAGGGACTGTTACCTCACTACTCAGTGACATGATGCCTTGACTCATAGACTTTAAGGACAGAAGAGATCATCATGATCATCTAGCCTGACTCCTGCATGTTGCAAGCCAGAGAACCTCAGCCACTCACTCTGTACCAAAAGATTTTGCTTTACTGTTTTGAAATACTTTACAGCATCTTTAATGAAGGCTTGCAGAAAAATCTCAGAAGCGGTTTAAATATTGTAACATTACATTTCTCTGAATTGGACATAATTAAGGTGGTGACAGTGTCAGGACACTTTAGTTTGCATAAAACAGTAATTAGTTTTAAGATAAAGGCTCTAATTAAGTAAAAATTAATGTTTGTTTAAATTTAGAAAGTCCAACATGGCTGACCAAAATGGCAGAGATGGGGATGATGTAGGTAGTGGAAGATTCTAGCAAACAAAGTTGTCAGAATATCTATGACATGCTACAGTCTCCTAAATTCATTTTGTATCTCACTTTCCTGAATTGGGTTTTGCAACTACTTGCAGCAATGAATTTGACACTGCAGAAAGAGAACTCTGATCTGTACAATGCATACTGCTCTCTGGAGCAGCCTTTAAACGAGGATTCTACGCTGGAATCTTTCATATCTCCAAGCAACCTGTCAATCACTAGTGCCAAGGTCACAGAGATGCCCAGGGAGTGTGAAGAGCAGCACTACTAGCCAGAAATGGAGATTGCTCAGATAAAAGCAATGTTCATCGAATATGCAAAGAAAGTTGAACAGGCATTCAAGGCCAGGTTTCCTGAAAAAGACTTGGTGAAGTTCATGCTTTACTTGGACCCCTGCAACCAAAAGCCATTACTCTCAGAAATTCGAAAGCTTTCAGCAAAATTTACAAAGCACATTGACTCCAGCCAGGTTGAAATGCAGTATACATTGTACTGTGAGGATGACACAGTCAAGACACTTTTCAACTCAGACCACTGTGGCAGTAATGTTATCAAATTATGGTGTCTTTTGTTTAAGTCAAGTGAGAGTGAATACAGTGACCTGGCAAGGCTTTCACTTCTTTTACTGACACTGAGCCCTGACACATGTTGCTGTGAACGAGGCTTCAGCTGTATGAACTCAATCAAAACATCCACAAGGAATCGCCTTGAGAACTGTCAGGTTGATGGCTTTCTAGGTATTTCAACTTCAACAACGAGCACAAAGGACTTCAGTGTAGCTGTGGCGGCAAGGTACATTCAAAAACACTAAAGTGAGTTGAATTTATTAATGATAGTAATTTTTATTATTACCAGCTAGCTAGCTAAGATATTGTTTTTTTTCAGTGTGGAAAATTGTGCACTATTTTACGGGTTGATTGACTGAATGACATAACCCCCCCAGTGTCCATCACTAAGTACGGTAATTTTGTCAAGTGTCCATCGTGCAACATGGTGGTGCTGAACCCTGAGGATTGTGCTAAGGGATTTATGTTTTGACTTATGTTTAGACTTATTGTATCAGGGGATACTGGTGACTGCTACAGACTACAGACTAGGGACCGAATGGCTAGGCAGCAGTTCTGCAGAAAAGGACCTAGGGGTTACAGTGGATGAGAAGCTGGATATGAGTCAACAGTGTGCCCTTGTTGCCAAGAAGGCTAATGGCATTTTGGGCTGTATAAGTAGGGGCATTGCCAGAAGATCGAGGGACGTAATCATTCCCCGTTATTCAACATTGGTGCGGCCTCATCTGGAGTACTGTGTCCAGTTTTGGGCCCCACACTACAAGAAGGATGTGGAAAAATTGGAAAGAGTCCAGGGGAGGGCAACAAAAATGATTAGGGGGCTGGAGCACATGACTTATGAGGAGAGGCTGAGGGAACTGGGATTGTTTGGTCTGCAGAAGAGAAGAATGAGGGGGGATTTGATAGCTGCTTTCAACTACCTGAAAGGGGGTTCCAAAGAGGATGGATCTAGATTGTTCTGAGTTGTACCAGATGACAGAACAAGGAATAATGGTATCAAATTGCAGTGGGGAAGGTTTAGGTTGGATATTAGGAGAAACTTTTTCACTAGGAGGGCGGTGAAGCACTGGAATGGGTTACCTAGGGAGGTTGTGGAATCTCCTTCCTGAGAGGTTTTTAAGGTCAGGCTTGACAAAGCCATGGTTGAAATGATTTAGTTGGGGATTGGTCCTGCTTTGAGCAGGGAGTTGGACTAGATGACCTCCTGAGGTCCCTTCCAACCCTGATATTCTATGATTCTATGACACTTAATAAAGAAAATACTTTGTTTTGGAAGAAGAATGCCTGGGTTTTCATCAATTTTATTGGAAAGCCATATCCATGTCCTTCCAAGGGTAGCAGGTCTAAGCTGTACTGGGAAGTTTTTCCCAAAAGTCTTTTCCTGAAAAACCCTGGCAATTTATCTAGGGCAGGCCCCTTTTCACCTTGTAAAAACAGATAAATGAGTCAACTAAAGGAAACTTATGATAAACACAGGTAGGGCAATAGGAATCTGTTTTGGGGCGGTCAGTGTGTACCAATACTGCAACATGGTATTTTTCATGCAGTCTGTGTAGTCTCTTGGCCATTTGAATGTATGAAATTTAAGTTCAAAACAATTGTGCCTTGCTACCTATTATATACTGTAATGCTTTTTCTTGCTTTATTGAAATTTACTTCAAATTACCTAATTTTCTCTCAATAAATAAGATTTGGGGTATGTCTACACTATGAAATTAGGTTGATTTTATAGAAGTCAATCTTTAGAAAGTGATTTTATACAGTCGATTATGTATGTCCCCACTAAGTGCATTAAGTTGGTGGAGTGCGTCCTCAGTACCATGGCTAGCATCGACTTATGTAGCAGTGCACTGTGGGTAGCTATCCCACAGTCCCCGAACTCTCCACTTCCCATTGGAATTCTGGGTTAAGCTCCCAATGCCTGATAGGGCAAAAACATTGTCATGGGTGGTTTTGGATACATGTCGTCAGTCTCCCCTCCCTCCCTCCATGAAAGCAACGGCAGACAATCGTTTTGCAATTTTTTCCTGGGTTACCCATGCAGACGCAATAGCCAGGGCCGGCTCCAGACCCCAGCGCGGCAAGCACGCGCGTGGGGCGGCATTTGCTGGCAGGGGCGGCAGGCTGGGCCAGTGGACCTACCGCAGTCATGCCTGCGGGAGGTCCACCGGAGCCCCGGGACGACCGGACCTGCCGCAGGCATGTCTGCGGAGGGGGCGCTCCTCCCGCGGCTCCAGTGGACCTCCCGCAGGCATGACTGCGGAAGCTCCACTGGGAGCCACCGGACCAGCCAACCGTCCGCAGCTGCGGGAGGTCCAGCCGAGCCGCGCGACCAGCGGACCCTCCGCAGTCATGCCCGCGGGAGGTCCGCTGCTCCCGGGGCTCCGGGGCGTCTCCCGCGCCTGACTGCTTGGGGCAGCCAAATATGTAGAGCCGCCCCTGGCCATAGCATGGCAAGCATGGAGCCCACTCAGCTCACTGCTGCTCTTGTGAGCATTGTAAACACCTCACACATTATTCTGCAGTATATGCAGAACCTGGCTAGGAGCCACCAGTACGAGGACGATTGTGAGGGCGACATGCCCACAGACATTCCTGAAAGCATGGGATATGGCAATTGGGACATTATGGTGGCAGTGGGGCAGGTTGATACAGTGGAATGCCGATTCTGGGCCCTGCAAACAAGCACAGACTGGTGGGACTGCATAGTGTTGCAGGTATGGGATGATTCCCAGTAGCTGCGAAACTTTCGCATGTGTAAGTCCACTTTCCTGGAACCTTGTGAGTTGCTTTCTCCCATCCTGGCTCTTAATGGTGATGGAATAATAGGAATCGATGTATTGAAGAATCTTAGGTTAATAATAGATTTGGTAAATAAGGTATTATGGGAAATGCCATCTAATAAAATAAATGTTTTAGATCAACCAATTGTTATTGAAGCAGGATATAGATTAGCTGCTATAAAAGCCAATGAGGAAATAAAATGGCCTGATTGGCCAGCAGAAGCACTGGAAATTGCACAAAAGTATAAAGAGGTCTGTACTACTACCAAGGCAGAATGTGGAAAAATTGAGGGGGAAGTATTAATTACTGGAACTGATCCCCCACCTCAAAGACAATATAAATATCCTAAGGAAGCAGAACCTAGTTTAATGAAAACTATTCAAGGTCTTTTAGAGCAAGAAGTTACAGTTGAACAACAGAGTACAAATAATGCAGCTATTTGGCCAGTTTTAAAGGCAGATGGTAAAACTTGGAGATTAACCATCGATCTTAGGCCACTAAATAAAATAACTCCAATGACTACTCCAGTGGGAGCAAAATATCCAGAAGTGATTGCTTCCATTATGGGAGGAGCATGGTGGTTTACGGTCCTAGATTTAGCAAATGCATTCTTTGCTATACCTTTACAACCAGATTCTTGGTATAAATTTGCCTTTAAATTCCAAGGACGACAGTTCAGTTTCACTCAACCCCCCCAAGGATTTCATAACAGCCCTGCTATATGCCATATGGATGTAAATAAGATGTGGGATAAAATGCCTAATAAGGATAGCATCATATTGTACGTAGATTATATCCTTATTAGTACAAAAACTAGGGAAGAAAACTTAGAAATATTAGATCAGGTTTTACAAAAGATAAAGGAAACAGGGTTTAAGGTTAGTCCAGAGAAGGGTCAAATATGCCAACAGTAAAGCAGGCTACCTAGGAGTAACATTAGGACAAGAAGGACGATCAACAGATAAAGAAAGGTTAGAATTATTGCAAAAATTACCAACCCCAACAGATATATCTACTGTAAGGTCATTTTTAGGAATGACAAATTTCTCTAGCGATTTTATAGAAAGTTATGCACAAAAAAGCCAGCTCGCTGTATAAGCTATTAAAGAAGGGTAATAACTGGGAATGGGGATTAGAACAGCAGGAAGCTTTCACTCAACTTAAGAAAGCATTAGCGCAAGCCCCAGCTTTAGCATACCCAAAGGTAGGACAACCTTTTGTGCTCCAGTTGGCTACTGCTAGCACTGGAGTGAGTGCTGTATTAACCATGATACAGGCCCTCGACCAGTGGCATACACTTCTAAGAGCTGGTCCACACTAGCTCTTTAAATCGAATTTAGCAGCGTTAAATCGAATTACGCACCACCACACACCAGGAAGCCATTTTTTTTGACATAGAGGGCTCTAGTTTCGACTCCGTACTCCACTGACAGGGGGAGAGTAGCTAAAATTCATGGCTATGTCGAATTTAGCTAAGCTGTGGATGTTGATCTTAATAGAGTAGGAGCTCATCCCACAGTGCAACACTCTGACTCTGCTCTGGATGCCATGCAGTGGGGATGCTCTGACCAGCCACACAGAAATGCCCCGAAAATGGAAAATTTGAATTTGTTTTTCTGTCTGGACATGTCCTGTCCCCATGTCCTGGTTGCTCAGCAGCAGCAAGCAGCACAGCCATGCAGCTCTCAGCAGAGAGAGGCAGCACAGATCTCAGACAGACTAGAAGACCCACACATGACTGACAGGGAAGTCTCAGTGATGATTGTGTGTGTGTTTGTGTGTGTGTGTTTTGGCTGCGCTCCAGCAAAAGCGGAATGCAGAGACAAAGCCATGACAGACAGAGGCAGACACCAGAGGAGAGAGCCGGATGCAATGCAGTGCGCTGATGAGGCTGCAAGAGCTTCAGAGAGGCTAAGAGAAAGCAAGGGCAGCAGCCGGGAGCCCAGGACCCCCCCCCCCCCATGCATGCCTCGGTGGGTGGGCCATTGCCGGTCACCATTCTCGTGGTGCACCACATGTGTGGTGTGTGTGTGATGTGATGATGGGAGATGTTGACTGTTCGGAGATGGATGAGAGGGAGAAAGGAGAGGGGAGGGAGGGAGGAGGCGCGCGGGCTCTTCCCGCTTTCCCTCCCCACCCACCCTCTCTCCCCCTACAGCTCCCCTCCCTACCCCCCCCTCCATCCCCTCCCTGAAGGATCAGTCCGAACAGGTTAATATTAAAATATTTAAAAATTATTAAAGTTAAGCTTTAAAGATTAAGTTAAACATTTTTTTAAGTAATTACACGAGAAGAGACATTAGGAGACAAAGGACAGACACAGGGGGGAGAACACAATCTTCTTCTTAAGATATCTATCTAAAAATCTGCTCTGCAGGAGGTTCCTAATCTAAGCTAGCTTATCGTCTGGGCCCTAGCTTGCTAGCAGGTAGCTAGGCTGCTAGCACGCTTTGCCTTTGCCTCGACTTTCTGCCCCAAGCTCCCCCCGCAGTGGTGGTGGGCCCCTGGGCGGTGGTGGCTGGCCCAGCCTCTGGTGGTCTCTCTCTCCTCTCTCGCCTCCTCTCTCTCTTCTCTCTTCTCTCTGGGTGATCTCTCTGTAACTGGTATTGGGGTATATTTAATCATTTTAACTGTTCTATGCCTTAACAACAAGACGCCTTAACAGCCAGCCACTGAGTGCTACAGAGCAGCAGCAAGCAGCAGTCAGAGTGCAGGCATAGGAGCAGCAGGCAGAGGGAGGGCGCGCAGCAGGGCAGCAGGGCCGAACAGTCCTGGATGGAGATTCTGCACATCATCCATGCAGAGCTTCTCATCCCTTTCTGCTTTTCTTCTTCTTTTCTGCTGAATTCCTCTTCTTTGCACTTATTCTTCTTGCAAATGCAAGGTTCTCTGATCTGACAGGAAATATGAAAGCGCATGAGGCGGCATCAGAGAAATCGTGAGACACATGCAGTGCGCGTGACTTTGTACATGCTGTATGCTTGTTTTCTTCAATTGTTGTAAAAACATTGTTTGTTTGTTTAAAATCACACACATTGCAACCAACACACTACCTTTTGATCACACAGGTGCAAGATGCAAGAAATGAGATGATGATGCCCCTCACGAGATGAAAAAAGAACCAAGGAAGAGCGAAGAAGAAAAGAACAGATGTTTGTTGAGAACCAGAAGAGCGAGCAAGAGCAGGCGGACCGAGAGAGCCAGTGGACGAGGAGGACCAGCAGAGCCAGGAGAGGGACCAGCAGAGGACAGGAGGAGGGACATGCTCAACCAGCAGGCAATGAGGAGGCAGGACCGACATGCCAGGAAGAGAGCCCATGCTCAGGAGTTGTCCAGCAGCCCCAGGAGCCAGAGAACAGCCCCCCCCCCCTGCACTCCCTGCCCCCCCCCACCCCAAACAAAAGACTCAATCCCCCCCCACAAAAAAAACAACAAAGGGGAACCAACAACAAAAACTGTCACTGCACCACAGTTCAGTGTTAAAACTTATAACCTGTCAAATTAGTTTTTACTAATTCTTTTTCCTTCCTTTTACTTTTTGTTTGAATTATTTTTTTTTTGTTACTTTTACTTACTTTTTGTTTTTTTGTTTTTACATGTTTTTAGGTGGGTGGTTTGGTCAGGGGGGTGGGTGGGGGAGGGTAGTGTCATGAGACAGTCACCTACAGCAGGTACAGAGGATAGGCAGGGGATCACAGGCACAGCACACACAGTGTAGTCAGTAGGGGAGTTTGTGGGTGGGGTTGGGGGTTGTGGGGGTTTTGTCGTTGGGGGGGTGGGTTGGTTCATGCGTGCGGGGAGTAGAGGAAATGTCATCCAATGGTTCCCAGCAGGGGCCATGCACAGAGCAGAGCCACACAGATCGCAGATCCGCCCCCCCCGCAACAAGGGATCCCCCCAAGTCTGGGGTCCGGAAAAATCTCAAAGCAGCGACTGCCGAAACTGAAACTTGCGGGAGCACGTCGCAGGGCGACGGGAGCGGAGCACCTTCAACCTCGACTTTCCTTTAACCAGCACACAGTGCGTCCACCCACTCCAGCTTTAACGTTGTCCATCACCAGCACAAACGAATCAATAAAGACAGACAGTAAAGCTTGTAGGGCTTTAAAAGTGTGTGCAGGATGGTTTTTTGTGTGGGTGAGGAAAGGTACGGTGGGGGCTAGTCGAGGCTGAGCTGGCTGAACTGCAGAAGCTTTCCTTGCTCGCAGAAGTCAAGCTTGCTCAGTTGTTCTGCTGCAGTTAAGAGTGCGCGCTGCGCTGGAGTTCCTTGCTGCTGCTTGAGGCTTGCAAGGTGCGGCTTGCGTATGGCTGGTGTGCTTAGATAGGCTTGCGCATCTGCATCAGCAGGCATGTCATCCTGCACAGGGCTACCCATTTGTTTAGGGACTGGTCCCAGCGTTGGTCCTGAAAAGAAAGAGGTCCTGGACTGCCTTGAAAAATGAGCCCAGTCCCATGGAAAAATTGGCCATGTTGGACAATGCTTGGTGGGGCCATGTGAGTGTGACCACTGCTCATGCACCCACCAAATTTGGGGCCTGCTGCGCCAGCACTGTGTGCCATGCTGGAAGCAGCAAGAAGCTGCGGCCACAGCTGGCGCGATCGATTGCTTGAGGCTGGCGCGAGCAGCCTGCAGCTGAGATGAGTGTGCTGTCAGCTGTGCAGCGGGCGCTGCTCAGGGAGGACTGGGCGCCAGATTGTGGATGGCTGACAGTGATAGGAGGTTCCAAACTCCACACCACACAATTCACCTGCAGGCAGTGGAAACCATTGGCAACAAACCACCACAGTCGGGCTGGGTGGCGGGGGTGCAACCCCATGGCTCACAGTGAACTGCCTAAACGCTTCCAATTGACATGAACACACTTGGAACTCGGTTGTAGTTTATTGTGACACAACATTTCGCTTCGAGATTTTTTATTGTTTTGGAACAAAATTTATTGAATCTTGTAGTGTAGACATACCCTAAGATTCTGAATGAAGTAGAACAGGGATTCAATCCTTGTGAGAAAGAGGTATTAGCCTTGGTTTGGGCTTTGCAACATTGGGAGTATTTAGTAAGATTATCCCCCATGCTTCTGAAAACTTCCCACTCACCAATATGTAAAATATGTATTAACAGGAAAAATCAATGATGGACATGTTTCTAGTCCTAGATTAGCAAACTGGACATTAGCCTTGCTAAATAAAAATGTAACAATGGAAAATGTCCCAAGTTTATCACTAGTTCCTTATGATTTTATAATTGAAGTGGAACAGCATGAATGTCCCTTACCAGAAATTCCTCCTAAAGGACATATATTATTCAAAGGTGGAGCAATGTGAGCGAGATTATAGATACAATAGACGTAATTTGGTTTGTGGATGGTTCTAGCTTTTATGAGGAAGGCACGGCAAATACAGGATATGCAGCAGTAATATCTGATGAAAAGGTTTAAGGGACAGTGCTTACCTCATTCAGCACAAGCTGCTGAAATTGTAGCTGCAGCAGTAGCACTGGAAAATACACCAACAGATAAAACTGTGGCTGTTTTCATAGACTCTGAATGGGTACTGAGAGCTATAGTAGATTGGATGCCTCAGTGGCAAAAGAGGGGTATAAAATTAGCAGATGGTAAACCCATCACTCATTCTAAAAAGCTAGCTTATTTATGGGATTTAGCACAACAAAGAACACAGCGTGTACTAATGGGCAGGTAAAAGTCCATAGGAAGAATGTTGAAGAAGCTCAATGGAATGAGAAGGCAGATGAACAGGCTAAAGAAGGAGTCAAGGAGGGGATAGTATGGCAGCCACAATTCCAATTGGCCCCAATAGCTAAAATAGAAGAAAAATAGAGCAGATCGATTTAGTAGCTTTACAAAGAAAATATCCTGAAATAAAAAAGTTGGTGTTGAAAGAAAAATACCAGGGATGGAAAATGTGACAGCACGAAACAGGATTGGTATTAGCTACTAAAAACAGATAATATGTCTGTGTGGGTGGTTCCAATGGAAATTAGATCTGAAATGATCTCTCTAGTTCATGATAATTGGCATTTAGGAATAGATAAGACTCTCAGTATGCTTCAAATGGCAGGATGGTGGCCAAATATGAGGACAGATATAGAGCAAAATTTGTGAACAATTGTTTACCCTGTGCAGCAAATAATGCAGATAATATAATAATAAAAGGACTGTTAGGACACCAGAGAATAGAGGATTCATTGGCTAGGTTGCAAATTGATTTTATTGGCCCACTGGCAAAAACTGCAAAGGGAAATCAATATTGTTTGGTGATAGTGGATCCTTTTACTAAGTGGGTAGAGGCAATTCCTATAAGAAATAATACTGCATTAACCACAGCTAAGGTTTTGGTGGATCATGTTATTACAAGATGGGGTATCCCTAAAGAAATGGATTTAGATCAGGGACCACATTTTATAGGAGAAATTACAAAGGGATTATGCCAAACTTTTGGCATTTAGCAGAGACTGCATATAGCTGGACATCCCCAAAGTTCAGGGCAAGCAGAAAGAACTAATAGGACATTAAAAACAGCCCTAAGAAAGGTAGTAAATCAACAGGGTAAAGATTGGGATCAGAAACTGCCTCTAATATTAATGGCTATCAGGGGAACAAAATAGCATCACGTAGTGTAACTCTGTTTAAAGCTATGACTGGGAGAGATATGAGACTACCTGAGCAATGGTGGGTAATTGGAACACTCTCAGATGAACTAAAACCTAAGATATTAACAGGCCAATGGTAATGCAACAATTCCTAAAATCCATTGCTGAAACGCATAAACAGGTAGCAATTGCACTTAAGGTTAATGTTCAACAAATGGATGAGAAGATGGGACCAATCCTGCACCCACGGGAATGGCAGATAGGCGATATGGTCATGTAGAGACAAATAAAAGAAAAAGACCGTGTGCTTAGCCCTATATGGAGAGGACCAGTTAGAATAGTTAATAAAGCAACTCCCACAGTGTATCAATTAGACAACCGACAAGGGAAAAGTGTGAAAATGGTTTAATTCATCACAGTTGAAAAGAAGGCAGGAGGAACTAAAATAGAAATAATTATATTTCTCTTATCATAGGGACAGGAAAAGGATAAAATAGGGGAAAATACAGAGAGATGCAGAGGGAAGAAATGCAGAATGAAATATGGAATGAGGAGACTTGGTATTCACCTCCAAATTGGACAGAGCAAGATTTAGATGAATTCTTGGAAAGTTTACCTATAGTGGAACCAATTAATCAAAATTTGAGGGTAGACCAAGCATCCCAAACCATAGCACCAGTTTACCAATTGAAGGAACAACCACCGCAAGTTATAGTTTCTTTATTAAAAGATCACAATGGAAGACCAATAGTTCAGATTAACATAAATGGTGGAAAAATCTATCAATTATGCTCCATAGCTACAGGATCATCATACTCCCAATGGGAGCTGTGGGAAGTGGTGCGGGCCACAGGGACGTGCTGGCTGCCGCTTCCCGCAGCTCTGATTGGCTGGGAAGAGTGAAACGCAGCCAGTGAGAGCTGCAGGGGGCCATGCCTGTGGATGTCAAAGTCAGCAAAATGTCTCGTGGACCACAGTCAGATTACCCTGATGGGCTGCATGCAGCCCATGAGCCATAGGTTGCCCACCACTGTATTAAATGGATAGATAATGTAAGATTCGGTTTGGCAAACATGGGAGTCAACTGTAGAGGACTCACTGTAATAGATCTTATAAAAAATTGGAATTGTATGATTGATATAAATACAGAGGTATTGTGGAATGTGATTCGAGTAGGAAAAATTAATAAAGTTTAATTAGGTAGTAAATAAGTGTTAAGTTTAGTAATAATAGTAACTATAGTTATAGAGTAAGTTTAATGATCACAGTAATTATAGAAATAAGTAAAGATGATGTAGCCAATAAGATAGATAAATTCAACAACAGTACTAAAAGTGAAAGTAAGAGATAGTATAATTACATAAGTTAAAAATAAGAATAATCACATTTTGTTTTAAATAGGGAAAAAGGAAAGTAGCAATTAAGAGAAAGAGAGAGAGAGGTAGAAAAAAAAGGAAAAAGAAAGTGAGAAAGATAAAATGGCAGAGAGTGGTTCAACAACCTTCCCAACCTGGACGAAGAAAAAATGATGGACTTGCTAGAGATGCCTGAGGAGGAGTTAGAAAACCTGAAAATGATATAGAAGAAGAGGAAGAGAGTGAGGATAGATGAGGGATCAGAGGAAGAAGAAGAGGCCATCCCAATGATCTTGTCACTATTGTTCCTGGATCTTAACAGGAGACCGTTGGTCCAAATCATACTAAATAACCAGGACATAAGAGTGGGATTGTTATGCCACCTAGATACTGGATCCACTCTGTCTATACTAAATGTGGATATAAATATAAATAATGATTTCGTGTCATATCAATCAGGGGATATGTGTATGGCTAATGGGGTGGGAGGACAGTTCCCCATCCCTATAAGCAGACCAATGTCCATCAGTATAGGCCAATGATCCATAATCTCTTGATTCAGCCTTATGCACCGGGGAATTGAGGGATATGGAATCATAGGAGTGGATGTACTTGGGGCATTAAATTGTTTTATTGATTTAAATTGGGCATTACTGAATACAGAATAATGTTTTTATTGTTTGTTATTATAGTTAGAAAAAAGACTGTCAATGTTAAGGAAAATATTTAATATAATAATTAGTAATAATAAGGGTAAGTGTTAATTAGAATTATAAAAGTATAAGGATAGTAGTAATTAAAGAAGCTTTTTCATGTGTATTAAATTTTAATTTGGGAAAATGGACAGTTAATATTAAGATAATGATTAACTGTTAGAATAAGGATATTATAGATTAGAGGCATAAGTTAGAAATAAAAATTGTTAGGACATTCAGATAAGTATAATAGTAGAAATATGCTGAATAATATACAGTTTGTGGAAAAGAAAGCTTTATGTTTTAATTACAATTAAAAGGTTTTTACAGTTTGTTAAAATCAAACTATGAATTTGTGTTATAAAAGAGAAAGGGTCTTTTGTTATTTCTATTTTCAGATAAAGCAAAGCCAGATGTAAAAGAGGCAGTTCCATTCCTCTTGGGTCTTCTGGGTATTTGTGTCTACAGGATTCTGCTATGGTGGTGCGAATTTGGAGAAAACACCGACATTATGATGGGCCAAGTCCTATACTAATAATGAAGCTGTTGTCAATAATATTAAGGAATGTGTCTTGACAATTCCAAAAATAGAGAATAAACTAAGGGTGGTAAAAGTAATAATGGGACCTGTCCAAATTATAGAATTCATTGCGCAATATTATATGGGTAGAACGCTTATTACTGATGATGCCCATAAATATGATATTTTATTTGATGCTCAAGGAAAAATCACAACCCTCAGAATGTACATGGAAATCTCAGGAAGGGAAAGGCTCAATACTTGGTAAAGTAGTCAGGGTTGGACGATGGTGGTGTGCATTAATGGAAGGATTAAAAATAATTGCATGCTCATCTAATCTTTTAATAAGTCCAGAGAGAATAGTAAATCACCAAGCGCTTTTCGTGGATATAGAAACAATGGTACAATGGATCAGACCCAATACAATGACTACTGTCAATAGTATTCAAGGGTGTGCTTTTACAATTAAAAAACTTAAGAAGTCTAGAGCAACAACAATCATCATGGGGCTCATAAAAGCTACAGGGCAAAATAAAAAAGATAGAAAACTTCTACATATTAAGATGCTCATAAATGCTCTATTACGTATGCTTCTCAAGGGCAAAGACATTCAGGGCCGGCTTTAGGAAGTGCGGGGCCCAATTCGAACATTTTCGGCGGGGCCCTGGCAGGGATGACTAAAAAAAAGTGTAAAAAAAAGCCTTTCATTTCTTCCATGTATTATTTACTTTCCATAACTATATAAATAATAAAATTATATATTATGTACATTGCATCATATATGCTGTTGATTGGTTATTAATGACCGCTGTTTCATGTGCACACCTCCAGGGAGTGATGGGGACATGTGTGGGTCCCCATCACTCCCTGGAGGTGTGCACATGTGTGAGTCCCAGCTGCTCCCTGCCCCCCTCATTGAAGCAGGTGTGCAGGGTTACTGCCCTGGGAACTGCAGGGCAGCAGTGGACATGGGGCTGGTTGGAGGCAGGGCAGGGACTGACTGGAGGTAGGGTCTGGCTGCAGGCAGGGCAAGGGGTGCGGGGCTGGCTGGAGACAGGAGAGCGTGGGGCGGGCTGGCTTCAGGCAGGGCCACAGGGAGGTGCAGCAAGGGTTGGCAGGGCTGGAGACAGAGGAGTGCAGCACTGGCTGGCTTCAGGCAGGGGGGTGCAGCAGGGGTTGGCTGGAGACAGGGCAGGGGGTGCGGGGCTGGGTGCGGGCAGGGCAGGGGGTGCAGGGCTGGTGTGGGCAGGGGTGTATGTGGGGCTGGCTGGCTTTGGGCAGGGCTGCAGGGGTGTGTGGCAGGGGTTGGCTGGAGACAGGGCAGGGGGTTTGGCAGGGGCTGGCTGTGGGCACAGGGTACAGAACTGGCTGCAGGCAGGAGGGGCGGGGCTGGTGTGGGCAGGGCAGGGGGTGCAGCAAAGGCAGCTGGAGCCCTGGCCCTTTAAATAGCTCCCAAGCCCCCTGCTATCCCAGGGCTCTGGGAGCTATTTAAAGGGCCCAGGGCTCCCCTGCTTCTACCCCACCCTGGACCTTTTAAATAGCTGCGGGAGCCCTGGGGAATGCATGGGGGCGACAGGGCTCCAACGGCTATTTAAAGGACCGGGGTGGCAGAGGCAGCTGGAGCCCCGGCCCTTTAAATAGCCCCCGGAGCCCCCCGCTACCCCAGGGCTCTGGGGGCTATTTAAAGGGCCTGGGGCTCCAGCCGGGAGAGCGGAGCTGCAGGGTAGGGGTTGCCACGCTCCGGCCGGAGCTCCAGCTGGGAGAGCGGGGCTGTGGGGCAGCTGCGCTCCCGCCAGCGCTTTGGGCCATGGAAGACCCCGGAACAGACCGCAGCCAGGGTAAGTAAAAAAAATTAAAAAGGCTCCTAAGGCGCGGGGTCCTCTTAGGCACGGGGCCCAATTCCCGGGAATCGAGCGAATCGGCCTAAAGCCGGCCCTGAAGACATTTAACGACCAATCCTGATTACCATATGTAGCAGGGCAGTTACCCTCCTTGGGTGGAGGAAGGCTGGGCTGATTGGGGAAGCAGCCACAGCTGGGGCCATGCCCAATCAGGCCACAGATGGCCCTATAAAAGGGCTGTGAGCCAGGAGTTGGAAGAGTTTCTCTCCAGCCTTAGAGGGAGAAGGACCTAGCTGCCCAGGAGAAAAGGGTACCTGAAACAGGGCAGGGCAGGGCAGGGCTGGGCTGGGGAAAGGCAAGAGGAGCTGGGGAGCTCTAGCCTGGTAATTCCCCAGGCTTAGGCCTTGTTAAAGGCCCAAGAAGGTACTGGGGTTGTGGAGGTGCAGCCCAGTGATAGGCAGAGGCAGCTGGTCCAACCCCCTTACCAATGATGAGTGGCCATTACAGACTGCAGTTTGCCCCAGTGAAAGGGGGCTGGATGATGACTGGCAGTGGCCACGGAGGCAAGGTGGGCTTAGAGCATTGATTCCCAAATTTTTTGACATCACACCCCCTTTTTAATTTTTGAGAAACTCTCATGCCCCCCACCTCTCCTTTACCATCATCCAACCCCCTTTTAACAAATTCAATTTGTAATTTAAAATAAAAAACAAACAAAAACTTGGTATAACATTTAAAATTAATATTTTAATGTAATGGTAAATTCCACTTCCAGTGGGAAATGGCTCAGCAAAAGCTCATAGAGATACATTATAGCCCATTATAACCCCCCAATATGTAGTATTCAGTCTGTTTATATGGATTATGGAAGTTGGGTGAGGTGCCATTAAGTAGAACTGTATCCTAAGCTGCTTTTTGGTATTGTACCCAAACATTTGCATTTAAATGGGGGTGTCATAAACAGATAGTTAAGGGTTAATGTCTCTTTTACCTGTAAAGGGTTAAGAAGCTCAGTAAACCTGGCTGACACCTGACCAGAGGACCAATAAGGGGACAAAATACTTTCAAATCTTGGTGGAGGGAAGTCTTTTGTTTGTGCTCTTCTTTGGTGGGGGGTTGGTTGTTCTTGGGACTGAGAGGGACCAGACATCAATCCAGGCTCTCCAAATCTTTCTGAATCAGTCTTATGTTTCAAACTTGTAAGTAGCACAGGCAAGGCGTGTTAGTCTTATGTTTGTTTTCTCAACCTGTAAATGTTCCTTTTGCTGGAAGGATTTTTACCTCTGTTTGCTGTAACTTTGAACCTGAGGCTAGAGGAGGTTTTCTCTGGGCTATATAAATCTAAGTACCCTGTAAAGTATTTTCCATCCTGATTTTACAGAGATGATTTTTACCTTTTTTTTTTTAATTAAAAGCTTTCTTTAAGAACCTGATTGATTGTTCTTTGTTTTAAGATCCAGGGAATTGGGTCTGAACTCACCAGGAGTTGCTGGGGGAAAGGAGGGGGGATGGTTAATTTCTCCTTGTTTTAAGATCCATGGGGTTTGGATCTGTGTTCCCCAGGGAAGGTTTTGGGGGGACAGAAAGTGTGCCAGACACTGATTTCTGGCTGGTGGCAGCGTTATCAGATCTAAGCTAGGAATTAAGCTTAGAAGTGTTTATGCAGGTCCCCACATCTGTACCCTAAAGTTCAGCATGGGGGAGGAAACCTTGACAGTCTGTGTACACTGGGGACAATACCTGATTCCCATCAGGCTGCAGATCTAGGCTGACATCAGAATCCAAACATCCTCTGGCCAGTCCAAGCAGAGGTATCCCTCTAATGATTTGGACTTGATGTGATGGAGTATGGATGTCATGAATAATTGAGACCAATGAGGAGAAACAGAATAAAAAACACTGTTTAAACACCTTCCATTCCTTCACCCCTTCCCCTCTTGAGGACTCCTGACCAACATAACACCACAATACCTACCTTAACAAACTTAGAGCCTATGTTTAAATTTGTTAGCATATATATTGCGCTGTTAAAGCCATATAAAGACTGAATGTCCTCCCTAGCCATGTTCTGCTCCGCCCCATCCGCCCCCTCCAGGGAGGGGGGCTAGCTCCAAGGCTTTGCGGTACCCCGTACTGGCTAAACATTTCTTGCCGGTACTGTGTCCTGAGCGGGGGCGGTACCACCCTACTTGCCCTCCTGGTGTAGGCAGAGCTGTTTGTGTTTAGTAAGTTGCAGGCAGGGCTGGGAAATGGTTTGCACAAGGCAAGACGCAATTAACAAGTGAAGCTCTTTAACTCCCCGCTTTGGCAGCAGCGCGAACCGACCACCGCGGCCCCGTGTGCTCGGACCCAGCGTTCAGCGCGGGCCCGCCACGCGCAGCGGCAGCGCACGTGCGCACGGAAGGACTCGCGGCGCTGTAAACGCGCGGCCAGCCTCCCTCCGCTAGCCCGACCGGCAGCAAGCCCTCAGCGCGCGGCCCAGGCCATCCCCGCACGCATGCGCGCAGACCATCTCCCTCCGGCTGCCAGGTTACATGGGCGCGCGCACCACCTTCACTCCGACCACGCCCCTCCCCCAAGACGGCGTCGCGTCCACGTCTCTGTGCGTGTCCGTGCGCGTTGGTGAAGCGGCGCGGGTGCGGCGCCGCCCCCTTTTCCCAAGATGGCGGAGTACGACCTGACCACCCGCATCGCGCACTTCTTGGACCGGCACCTGGTCTTCCCGCTGCTCGAGTTCCTGTCCGTCAAGGAGGTACGTGGAGACCGGGCCGCTCCCCCGCCCCGCGCCGGCCCGCAGCCGACACGTGAGAGGCGGAAACCAGCCCTTGGGCCTGCTCCCTCTCGCGGGAGGGCGGCAATGAGGCCCGGCCCAGCGCCGCCGGGCTGCCATCGGCCTCCCCACAGGCCCCGGCGATGCGGAGGGAGGTCGGGAAGAGCTGCCTGGAGTCCAGTTGCCTGTCCCGTGGGGGCCGGTCTGCGCGCTCCGGAGCCACTGCGGAGAACGGGGGGCGGCTGGAGGGCAGGCTCGGTGCTACCTGCTCCTCTTCCCGATCTCTCCCGGCGCGGGGGGCAGGGCATCCTTCTCCAGCTGCCCTCGGGCCTGCGCCCTACGTCCCCTCACAAGGTGGGGTCTGGGGAATCCTCCTCCCCCAACCCCCGCAGGCTTGGGTCCCGTTCCCTGCCAAGGTGGGGTGTGGGGCTCCTTCCCCAACTGTCCGCGATCATGGACCCCGGCTCCTCACGTGGTGGGGTGGAGGAACTTCCTCCCCATCTCTCCACGGGTTTGGGGCCGGTTCCCTCCCAAGGGGCGGTGGGGGAATCCTTCTCTAACTGCTGGTGGGCATCCTCCCCCCCCCCCCCCAGATGGGGCAGGGGAACCTTCCCCAGATCCTCCTGGACCTGCACCTGTGCGGGCATGACTCCTCCTTCCCATCACGCCCTGGGTTGGGGAGACCATGCGTCTTATCATGCCTTGTGTCTCCTAAACCTTCTAGTACTATTGAGGAACCGTGTAGCTCCAAGGCCTTGTCTGCATTAGGATTCTCCTATACTGATGTATCTACACATAGGTGAACATAATTTGTTGGGAAGCATTCACATGGTTTCTGTAAAGGGAAATCATGCCTTACAGCCTACTAAAATTCTTTGAGGGGGTCAGCAAGCATGTGGACAAGGGTGTTCAAGTGGATATAATGTATTTTGATTTTCAGAAAGCCTGTGACAGGTCCCTCATCAAAGGCACTTAAACAGAGTAAGATGTCATGGGATAAGAGGGAAAGTGCTTTTATGGATCAGTAACTGGCTAAAAGATTGGAAACAAACTAGGAATAAATGTTCAGTTTTCAGAATGGAGAGAGGTATATAGTGCTGTCTCCCAGGGGTCTGTACTTGGACCAGTACAATGCAACATATTCATAATGATTTGGACAAAGGGGTAAACAGTGAGGTAGCAAAATTTGCAATTATGTATCTTGACTTTAGCAAAGCTTTTGCTACGGTCTCCCACAGTATTCTTGCCAGCAAGTTAAAAAAGTATGGATTGGGTGAGTGGACTATAAGGTTGATAGACAGCTGGCTAGATCATCGGGCTCAACGGGTAGTGATCAATGGCTTGATGTCTGTTTGGCAGCGTGGTATCAAGCGGACTGCCCCAGGGGTCTGTCCTGGGGCCTGTTTAGTTCAACATCTTCATTAATTATCTGGATGATGGGATAAATTTCACCCTCAGCAAGTTTGCAGATGACACAAAGTTGGAGGGAGAGGTAGATACACTGGAGGGTAGGGATAGGGTCCAGAGTGACCTAGACAAATTGGAGGATTGAGCTAAAAGAAATCTAATGAGGATCAACAAGGACAAGTGCAGAGTCCTGCACTTAGGATGGAAAAATCCCATGCACTGCTACAGGCTGGGGACCGACTGGCTAAGCAGCAGTTCTGCAGAGAAGGACCTGGGGATTACAGTGGATGAGAAGCTGGATATGAGTCAACAGTGTGCCCTTGTTACCAAGAAGGCTAACAGCATATTGGGCTGCATTAGTAGGAACATTGCCGGCAGATCGAGGGAAGTGAATATTCCCCTCTATTCAGCACTGATGAGGCCACATCTGGAGTATTGCATCTAGTTTTTGGCCCCCCACTACAGAAAGGATGTGGACAAATTGGAGAGAGTCCAGCGGAGAGCAAAGAAAATGGTTAAGGGGCTGGGGCATGACTTAGGAGATGCTGAGGGAACTGGGGTTATTTAGTCCGCAGAAGAGAAGAGTGAGGGGGGATTTGATAGCAGCCTTCAACTGGAGTTCCAAAGAGGGTGGAGCTAGGCTGTTCTCAGTGGTGGCAGATGACAGGACAAGAAGCAATGAGGGAGGTCTAGGTTGGATATTAGGAAAAACTATTTCACTAGGAGGGTGGTGAAGCACTGGAATGGGTTACCTAGGGAAGTAGTGGAATCTTCATTCTTAGAGATTTTTAAGGCCTGGCTTGACAAATCCCTGGCTGGGATGATTTAGTTGCGGTTGGTCCTGCTCTGAGCAGGAGGTTGGAGTAGATGTGCTCCTGAGATATCTTCCAACGCTGATTTTCTGTGATTCTGTTAACTACTCAAGGTAGTTAAGTCCAAAGCAGACTGCGAAGAGCTACAAAGGGATCTCTCAAAATTGCGTGACCGGGCAACAAAATGACAGATGAAATTCAGTGTTGATAAATGCAAAGTAATGCACAATGTAAAACATAATCCCAACTACAGTAACTCCTCACTTAACATTGAAATTATGTTCCTGAAAAATGCGACTTTAAGCGGGGAGTTTTGAAAAACTACTTAATGTCAAATTTAAGGTCCTGTTATTGCCACCATTGTGATCTTTAAAAAGTAATCAGATACTTTATTTAAAGAGTGTTTCAATATGTTATATGAAATCTTTTTAACTTATTGTTTCAGATATACAATGAAAAAGAATTACTTCAAGGAAAATTGGAGCTTCTTAGTGATACCAACATGGTGGATTTTGCTATGGATGTGTACAAAAACCTTTATTCAGATGAGATTCCTCATGGTAAGCTTGGTCATAAGTGGATCTGTGGATTTTGCGGTCAGTTTTAAAGTAGATGCTTGAGTGAATGAAATTATAACAATCCTTTTCAACAACTGCCAATTTTACTGTCTCAAAACTATCCCTGGTAGTAGTTTTTTGTTTAGAACATTTGTCATTTTGTTCTTTCCTTTTGATCACTGTTCACTTGGCACCGTATTCTGGTATGGTTCTGAACAATACATTGATAGTTGGTAATAACTTGTATGCAGTACTTGGTACCTATGGAATAGAAATATCAGTATCAAATTTAAGGAAAGATGATTAATGAAAGCAGGTGCCTTGTTTAAAAAGGGTCATTGTCATTCATCTGTAAAAAGATTTTCTTGTATTTAAAAATTTAGAGTTTCAAAGTGGTGTATATAAGAGTACTTCATGACCAATAACAAAGACTCTGGGATTACCATAACTCCCCTGATGCCATATCATTGGTTACATAGCTATTCTTTGCCTGTGAAAATATAATATTGCATAGTTAGGAGTGTTGGGGGGGAAGGCTGTGTTCAAGCTTTCCTTTAAAGCATTCAATCTTGGAAACTATAGAGACACGTTATTTCCATTATAGTACTGCATATGATTTTCAGGTCAGTTGTGATCGAGGTTTAATCACACATGTGGAAGTTCAAAGTTACGGTTTCTATGTCATGTATTAAAACATAAAACAGCAGAGCGGTCAAACATGTTCTGTGGCAAGGAGTAAATTATCCTTTCACCCAGAGTCTAGGCATTGGGGCTACCGGTAAATTAGTATAACTTTGCATTTAATAAATGTTACTTACAAAAAACTGTTTAGGGATCATTAAGGTTCCAAAGTCGGGTACTCAGAAGTTAGGAATAACTTCATTAGTCTTTACAGGATCACATACAGCTTGTTCTACAAGACCTCTGCTTCATTGATCGTGCAAGATGAACAGCAAATGAGGCAGTGAGTAGCAGAAAGTTCTCTTGTGTTTAAAGCAATGGGCTGGGACCAAAGAAATCTGGGTTCTATTCCTGGCTCTTCCACAAACTTTCCTTTTGATACTAGGCAAGAATGTAATTACACAAACATGCCCGGGGAGAAAATTAATGTACAAGCAGGGGCGGCTCCAGGCACCAGCGCTCCAAGCGCGTGCCTGGGGCAGCAAGCCACTGGGGGCGCTCTGCTGGTCGCCGCAAGGGCGGCAGGCAGGGTGCCTTTGGCGGCTTGCCTGCGGAGGGTCCGCTGGTCCCGCGGCTTTAGTGGACCTCCCGCAGTCCGCCGAAGCCGCGGGACCAGCGGACCCTCCGTGCTTGGGGCGGCCCTGCGTACAAGCATTCAATTCTGGCATTTCCTAACTTTTGAGCACCTGATTTGGCAATCTTAACATTTTATTTAATATTTTGATTCAGCCTTACAGTACACCATTTCAGCTGATGTGCAGTTTTCTAGTTGGATAATGTTTCACTTTGATAGCTTGCATATATGCAGAAACGATTCCTTGAAGTTTGAGTTCATATCTGGAAGAAAGCTGAGGGAATAAGTCTGGTTACTGGGAAACCTCTGCCTGCATTCCACACACAATCCAGCTACATTCCTCCCAAATTATCCTTTTGTTTGCATTTTCTAGAGCAGTGGCTCTCAAACTTTTTTGCTGGTGACCCCTTTCACATAGCAAGCCTCTGAGTGTGACACCCTCCCCCCCCTTATAAATTAAAAACACTTTTTTTATCTATTTAACACCATTATACATTCTGGAGACAAAGCAGGGTTTGGAGTGGAGGTTGACAGCTCGCGACCTCCCCATGTAATAACCTCGCGACCCCCTGATGGGTCCTGACCCCCAATTTGAGAACTCCTGTTCTAGAGCATGTAATTTATTCTTGAAATTAAACTTCTGAATTATTGACAGTTTGATACCTATTCAGTGATGCTGCTATTCTATATTTCTTACAATAACTTCAGTACAAAATTTCTTCTGTATGTGATGGTTCAAATGTTAACCATCATGAACTTTATCTAACAATATAAAATAAAGTTTACTGTAGGTAACACTTTCATTCAGAGTCAAGTACTATTCAGGACTATTTGTTTGCTTGGTGCTCTGTGCAAGAAATCTGACCTGTGGTGCACCAAGTGCTGCACCTCTGTACATTTAATTTTCTCTCTGTACAGGCTACTTTTATATACATAATTATAATAAGTGTAGATTATGTTCTTTTACCCAAATTTACCATGAAGGGTTATGTATGGGCAACTCTCAATCTTTCTGTCAGTTGAATGACTGTTTCCAAGGTTATAGCTGAGTTGCATTCGTAAGAAACTTTACAGTATTAATTAGTTAAAGCTAGAAATTTAGTGCAAATACATTAAACAAATGCATTTGCACACATTTAGTAATTATACTTTCTTCTGCCTTCCTTACCTTTAACTTGTTCAACTGCAGGAGTCACGGAATAAACATGCTTTCATATAATCAGTAAGGTAACTGAATGGTTTCTTCTTTTGCTCTCTTCTTCCCCCACCACCTTCATTTTTGTAATCATAAGAGTCAACTGAAGGTGTGGATAGTTCCAGCATATTGAAGTACCACTTATCAGGCAAGTGTTTCTCAGGTTTAGACTGGGTTGTGAATTACTCATCATTACCAGTTTGTCCACTAGAATTCGTTCTCAAATTTGTGGTGTGGTTATGCCTAGGATCATTCTTCTGTGGATACAACACTGTGGTTGACTGCAGTGTGTGTTGGGACAACTTCATTCTTTTCGTTACCTTTGTCTCGTTGCTGGATTGGGTGGTGTAACCTCTTGCTCCATAAAGTTCTATACTCAGATAGCTGATTTTTCTCAAACTTTGGCAGTTTTGTTCCAAATCATGGTCTCTTCAATGCTTCCTCTGTCACACATGGTAGCACTGGATGTAAAACTGTAGTGTTCCTAACTATTTCTACCAGCTTGAAAATTATTTTGCAGATTAGGCTTCTTGTAAGCATCTTTCTTCTTACTTTTCAAATAGCTTTTCTGTCAGAGTTTGAGTGCTCACAGAACAAAAATCTAGCCTAGATTTGTAGAAGATTTTTTTTGTACAGTTTCAGTTCAGCAGATAATCATTTCATTCCCCTTGAATATATGTAGCATCTTCCCTTGTATTGCTTTTCACCTTTGCAACTTTGTCAGAAGCAAACAAATGTATCCAAAACACTGTGTCTTCCTTCATTGCAGATGAGAAATATTTTAAGTTGTTCATGACTGGGGTGTAAAACTCTTCCATAGAGAGAGTGGCTTTTTATTAAGCTAGTCACTTGTAAAATGAGTCATAGATTCCAAGCCAAAAGGGACCAGTGTTACCATCTAGTCTGACTTCCTGGATAATACAGGACATACACTTCCCCAGTAAGTCCCCAAACATATCATTTTAGAAAAAACATCCAATCTTGATTAAAAATTGCCAATGATGGAGAATGATGATTAATTACTCTCACTGTTGGAAGTGGAGGTATGCTGTAGTTCCAGTTTGAATTTGTCTAGCTTCCACTTGCAGCCATTGGATCATATACATTTATCTTCTGAATTGAAGAGCCCAATATTAAATATTTGTTCCCCACGTAGCTACTTACAGACTGTAATCAAGTCACCCCATAACCTTCTCTTTGTTAGAGCTCCTTTAGTCTATTTAGCTTATCACTGAAAGGCATGTTTTTTAATCCTTTAAAAGCAGCAAAGAGTCCTCTGGCACCTTATATACTAACAGACGTATTGGAGCATGAGCTTTCATGGGTGAATACCCATTTCGTCGGTATTCACCCACGAAAGCTCATGCTCCAATACGTCTGTTAGTCTATAAGGTGCCACAGGACTCTTTGCTGCTTTTACAGATCCAGACTAGCATGGCTACCCCTCTGATACTTTAATCCTTTAATCATTTTCATGGCTCTTTTCTGAACTCTTTCCAATCTATAAACATTCTTCTTGATTTGTGAGCACCAGAACTGGACAAAGCATTCCAGGAATGGTCAGAGCGAAATACAGTGGTAAAATAGCCTTTATTCCTATTCAAGATTCCCCTGTTTATGCATCCCAGGGTTGCATTAGCCCTTTTGACCACAGCATCTCACTGGGAGCTCATGCTCAGGTAATTAGATAGAGACGCCCATCCTATAAGCATGCCCTGTGTTCTTTATTCCTAGATGTATATGTATATATTTAGCCGTATTAAAAATGCATATTGCGTGCTTGTGGCCCATTTATCAAGCAGTCCAGATCACTCTGTATCAGCGACCTGTTCACTTCATTATTTACCATTCCCCAAATTTTTGTGTCAGCTGCAAACTAGCCCTGATGATTTTGTTTTCTTCCAGGTCATTGATAAAAAACGTTAAATAGCATAGGGCCAAGAACTGATCCCTGTGGGCCCCCTCTAGAAACACTCATTCAATGATGACTCCCCTTTTACAATTATTTTGAGACATACCAGTTAGCTAGCTTCGAATTGATTTAATTTGTGCCATGTTTATTTTATATCATTCTGTTTTTAAATCAAAATGTCATGTGGTACCAAGTCAAATGCTGTACAGAAATGTGTTATCTCAGCACTATTACCTTTATCAACTCAACTTGTAATTCATCAAAAAGTACTAAGTTAGTCTGGCAGGATCTATTTTCCATAAAGCCATGTTGTGTGGCATTAATTATATCACACTCCTTTAATTCTTTATTAATCATTGTGACATTTAATATGGCTTGACTGGGGGGACAAATGAGCTGAGCTTTTTTGGATGTCAGGGTACTCAGCACTCTAGCTGATTCTACATCAGATAACTACATGCTGCTTGCTAAGGTGTTAACTTTATATTGTACTCTTTCTTTATCTAGCTTTGCGTGAAAAGAGGACTGCTGTTGTTGCACAGCTGAAACAGCTTCAGTTAGAAACTGAGCCAATTGTCAAGATGTTTGAAGATCCAGAAACTACAAGACAAATGCAATCTACTAGGTAATATTTTCTTTAATACTCTAGACATTGTAGGAATTCATCTTCCCAGATGCCTTGTTGGACCAGTGCAAAGAGGCTTTCTAATTAACAGTTGTCAGTTTAAAGCTGAAAATCTTTGCTCCCTTTGCCTGTACTCCGGATGTTGATATTTATGCTGTGATGTCTTGGACCTCCATATGATGATATTCTGCTTTCCATTAATAATGTCTCTGTGAGGGAGAGCTTATACTTCAGGATGTTGACCACCAAAGTGGTTAAATACAGAAATAAAAATAAATCGTCTTTGTAAGAAATGTTTTATCATAATTTAAATATTGTTTGTGTTTAGGTGATGAAATAGATAGAAAGGCCTTGGAAGTCATCCCGGAAAAGCCCAAGTGATATGTTAATTTTCTGCTGCTCTTTTTCCATAACACCTTCAAAGTAGAATGTTGAAGTATCATCCTTCCAGGCACATAACTAGCTGTTGTAATCACCTTCAGAGGTGATGAAAATAACTTCTTAAACAGCTAGAAGCATCATCTGAGGCACTTCATAGGTCTGCCAGTTCAAGAAGTGAGTCTGAGGGCTTGTCTTCACTACAGGGGGAAGTCAACCTAAGTTATGCTACTCCAGCTATGTAGCTTAGGTCGACTTACCCCAGTGTCTTTGCTGTGCTCCATTGCCGGGAGACGCTTTCTGGTCAACGTCCCTTACTCTTCTGAGAGCTGGAGTACTGGGGTCAACCTGAGAGCACTCTGCCGTTGATTTAGCAGGTCTTCACTAGACCCGCTAAATTGATCCCTGCTGCGCAGCATTGATCTCCCTGTAGTAAAGACCAGCCCTGAGAATTGCAGACTATTTTCTCCTTAGTGAAGAATGTTATATTATGTGCAACACCTGAACCAAGTTGTTCAATACCTTTTATTAGGGAATTTCAGAAAATGCCAATACCTGAATTTCTCACACACACCCCACACCCCCCCCAAGTATTTTTTTTAATGCAGCATATCATTGCAACTCCTTAATATTTGTAGTACTCATGATAAATGGCATGGACAGAATGGCAAGATAACATTTCAGTATTCTGATTAATTTGAGTTGTTGAAATATTTCTGGGCATAAAATGTAATTAATATAATCACCAGTTTCAAAGAAAGCACAAGTATTCCCCTTAACCCATGTGAAATGGGCTTATTTCTTAAATATCTTGGATTATGTCCTGCAAATACACTACGGTGAACAAGGAAAAGAAAATATATTGATGCAGCTAATTACTAAGATCTTCCTCCTGCAGTTGAATCCATGTGGGAGTAACCTTGCACCCATATGGAATCCCATTAACCTCAGTGAAGCTCAACATGAACGTGTATTCTTGCATGGATCTGCTTGCAGGACCATGGCAAATATTTATAATAAATAAGGCTGCAAGAAAATTGTGGGTCATGATTTTTGTTGTAGAAACTTCAACTTTCAGCACTCACTGCAACTAACAATTCTCACCACAACTTTTTCACAATATCACTCACCGAAACCTGGTCATGATGCAGGGGTGGCAGAGCCAAATTTCAGTGAGTAGTGTTGTGACTTGGTGAATATGGAGTCAGAGGTGGAGGGTGGAGTTGGGGTTGTGTTCCCTGGAGGGCTCACACTTTGCCCAGGTGTGGTTCTGCCTCTGCCAAGTGGCACAGGTCAGGCCTGCTGAGCCTCAGCGACTCCTGCATGACTTAAAGAACTTTGCCTCTCATGGCTCCTGGTAAGTGGGGCCAGGTGGGTGTTGGGTCTTGTGCCTTCCACAGGATGTGAAGCTGGGATGGGGAGCCTCCAGGGATCTCTGCACTGGGGCCAGCTCTAGGATGCAGGGGTTTGGATGTACCCATCGCCCCCCCGCCCCTCCCCGAATTGGAGGAATGGGTGGGGGATATCCAGCTCCTGATAAAGGACCCTGCTGCCAACTTGACATCTAGTCAGTTACAAAGAAAGAGTCTAGGTCCTGCATTCCTCGAGCTGCCCCCACACACCTGCACCCTCCACACCTCTGCCCTGAGGGACCTCCACACCTTTTTCCTGAAGGCTGCTCTAACCTGCAAACCCTACCACATCTCTTCTTTCTTTTTTATGTGTGTTTGTGGGTTTTTTATGGTATTTGAACTAAAGACACTAAGAATTCTAGGAAAAATTAGGCTGTAAAAAGTATAGTTAATAACAGTTTACTGGAAGTGAAATTTTGTGGTGTCTTGCTATATTCCAAAAGGAGTAGAATTTTGCTTTTTGAGTCTGCCTTTGTTCTCACATGATACTGGAGCAGGCTGTATTTTGGGAAATGGCAGACTAAAATGATTAAAATGTAATTATGTATACATAAATGTTAATGATTTGGGGTTTTTTATAACTATAAATTACCATAGGACATACATATTTCCGTATTCACAGGTGAGAACTTAGAGTAACTTGACCTTACTCCATAGTAATTGTGTTGCTCACCAATCTTGGGTCGGTGCTGCCCAGCTGACTAGGACCCCCATGTAATTTGAGTTTTGAGGGCAGCAGTTCACCTGCTTTCCCAAAAAACCCACAGCAAAGGGGTATGTTCTTTGTCTTCTGTGGTCTTGTCATTATTTTTTTTTGTTTTGTTGCTGATGGTATAATTCTCTATGCCTGCTGCACCAGTCATAAAATCAACTCAAAGCAGTTAAAATAGAAATGTCCTGAGGTTTTCCTCGGGACTTAAATTAACTAAATATACCTTCTTGCTTCAGTTTGTAGTTTAACAAATAGTAGGAAATAGCTTTGTGCTGATTAGTACCTCAGGCAGTTATAGCTGTTTTGTTTAACTGTCCTCTTGTGCATTCTTTTTTCTTTCCATTTGTCAGCTAAGACATCTGCTGTTCAATTTGAATCTGCTTCATGTGTGACTTGCCACTAAGCCATAGGGATAAATTCCCTATGGTATATCTGACTCTCCCAAGAATTACCATCACATCTTTAGGGAGTTCACGTCTCCAAAGTTGTATAAGGAATACCCTCCTTCTTGATAAATCTGCTGACTAGAGGTTATAATGGTAAATGGTACCGTCTCTTTTTTTTCTCTACTTGCACATTGTGATACGTTTGCACTTGATAAGCTATGAGTTGCTGCACACCACATCTGTGCTGCCTTGAAGGGAATCCTGTTTCTAGTAATTCATTACCTGTAGTCCTTCATTGCTTCAGAGCTGTTTTGAGGGATTTCCTGCATACCTCAGATGTTGGAAGGTCACCAGGGCACCTGACCACTTAAATGTTCCTTTATGATGTATTCCCATCATGAGAATCTATGGATACTTTTTGCTATCTTTTCAGTTCACACATGCATTCTTGCATGGATGGAAAGATATCTTATGACAATACAAATATTTTAAGGATGCTCTTGTTCAGACAGGTATCTATGATTAAGTATTGGTACAAGAACAAGATACTGTTAGAAGATGCTTACAAGAGTACATACAAGTGTGGCCTTCAGAGCCACAGGTTCAGGCAGCCTCTTCCCTGAGATTTTGTGGCAAGGTGCACAATAGGAACAGAACCTTTTAATTTATCTCAAGACACTTAATATCCTTGTTTTTGAGCTAGAAAGAACAGTTCATGCCACATACACTAGGGCAAACTTTCCTACTAGTAGTAAAGTGAGATCTTTAGAACAGCATACAGATGCTTGCTTCTTTGAGCTTTGCGAACTCTTCTGACTTGTAGTTCGATTTAGTCAGTTACACAAAATGCCTTACTGAGATCAGTTAGCACTTAGCAAGTTGGGGATTCAGAATGACTTTTATTTTTCAAGGTCTGTTGCCTAGATGTTTAAGGTCGGCACAAAGTGAATTGAAAGCAGCCAGATATTTATGCTGGAAAACTTCCCTTGTCTAGGAGGAATCTCTGTGAGAACTCTGCCACCGTCTGTGTGAGGGAAGGCAAGGGGATGTGGTGGATCAAAGGTCTGCTATGTCTAATTTCCTGCTGGCTTTAGGCATAGTTGAGAATCAAAACCTATGTATCTTGGAAAGCCACACAAGGGATACTTGCCAGTGCATGAAGGCTCATTTTACCTACCTGAAAATCTGTGTGTACTGTGACACAAGTTGTTGAAGCTTCCAGCATGGATAGATGCATACATGTTCTACTTGGCTAATGGTCTTACAAACTGCATGCTAAAATGTAATATTGTCATCCTTCCTCTTGTGGAATTCAGTACAGTGTACTGAATTGGTGCATATATCAGATTTTATTATTTTTTACATTGGCATTTCCTTAATATGATGTAAAAATATACTGTTGTGTTTCACACATCATTGTGAAGGGTCTGCTCTTGCAGTTTAGGCTTAAAAATTGTCAGCTGCAACTAAAGGGAGTTTTCTTGTTTCATACAGGGATACAGCCCACTCACTAGATAGGTCTTTTTCTTATAGAATATGGCACTGTTGACATTCACTGCTGTACTTTGAACTGGTGGGACTTGTCATGTAAAGAAGAATTATAATGTTATGAGTACTTAAAATGGGGACAGTGTTGAGTTTTCGTAAATCTGAAAGTTTGGCCAAACGAGGGAGATATCTTTGAGGGAGCTCAAGGGGTCTGTCCTTGTTACCTTGTGGATGCTGAAGTGATCAGGGCTATTTAATTACTCCAAGTCTCAATTTTGAAGTACACTGGAACCTCGCTAGAACGCGGGATTTGGGATCCATTTGCGGTACTGCGTTAACACGGGGACCACGTTAAAATGAATTGCAATTAAAGTAATTAAATTTGGGATCCATGGCCACGACCGCGTTATATGTGAATTTGCACTATATAGACGCGCGTTCTAGCGAGGGTCCGGTCTATATATTAGAATGGATATATGAGATTAGAGTAGCCTTCCAGGACTTTGAGTGCCCAGGTTAGCGTAGGAGATGCATAACAAAGCTTTTTCGCATAAGGGAGTAACTTGTAGACTGAATCTGACAGCTTTATTCTTTCCAGATAAATATCTGCTTATAGTAGATGGCAAACTGTATTTACTTAGTGACTTTGAGGCAATGAATTTTTAATATGTAAAACTGCTTAGTTCAGTATCTGGGGAGTACACAGTGAGACTGGATTAGGACTTGAATCAGATTTTTTTTTAAATAAAAATTAAATCTGATTCCCATTTTTGAATGAAAACTCATAAGGGAAATTGTTAATATTTTCCCTCTGTTTTGAGGTTTTTAACACTCTTTATCAACTGAAACTTTTTAATTATTCTCAGTTCCTTCCATATTTCAGTTTTCGCAGTGGGGTGTTTCTCATCTCCATGAGATCTGTAGGCAGACCAGATCTTTGCTTTGAGCCTGGGTTTAGGACCACATTTCAGGAGGAACTCTCCAGAATTTTCTTCTCCAAGCAGCACATATGGCAGATTCCAGGTCTCTTTGTAGGAGAGCTTCCAGAGGTTTTTTAACAAAATGTCTGTTTCTTCATCAGTTTTGATGTTTTTCTCCTCCAAAACTGCTAAACTTCAAAAAATATTCTTCCGGCTTTCTGAGGAGGATTTGAAGAACACCTCTCCTAAACAGACAGTAGGCCGCACAGACTCAGCCCTCAGCTACCATGTGGGTGAGGTCTATGCTGAGATGGTTGAGCAGGCCACCTGAAAGCTCCTTTCCCTGAGACCAGGCTAGAATCAGTGGCATTGAACCAGGGTATATTTTTAATATACCCTGCTTCTCACCTACATATTGGACCCCAGTTCCCATAGCTTGCAGAGCAATCAGGAAAGTTTCACTGGAGCTTTCCTTAATCACTGAAGTTCACAGAAGGAAGAAATTCCTGCTCCCAGCCAGTGTGTAGACAAGATCTGTGCTGAGGCAGTCGAGAAGGCCCCAGAGTGCACCCTTTCTCCTATAAACTGTTTTACTTGTGAGGGCTCAGCTGCATAAGAGGTACCAGTTGCTGTGACCTCTGATACAAATGACTCCATTGTCTCCAGTGGCTCTAGTTTGCTCAGTTTGTGCGGTCAGTCCCCTTCCCTGAAAGATGGGCTTACCTCCTTTCCCCCTCTAGGCTACAGGTGCCCCACAGGAGGCCAAGAAGTGGCTGTTTTCCTTAGGGAGGCATGCAGGACACATGCCTGCAGACTGTTGTTTCAGACTCCCAGGTAAAGCACTCTCCCCCTCACAGGATCACCTTACTCTTTGTCTCAGGGGTTTGGCCCAGGGACTGGTGAATATGTTGCTCACAATCAGTTAAACAAAGGAGAAATCTCTAAAACTGGGGTTTTGAGCATGGTACCTCAGACTTGGCTAATCTTCCCAGAATTAAGCACAAATGAGGGTCTAACTTTACAGGTGCATATGTTTTTTAGAGAATGAAAGACCTGTTTTTTTTAACTTGCAAATGGAAGGAGAGCTTTAATTTTTCCTCACCTGGTTTGATGGTGTGAGTAAGGTGAAGTGAAAATTCCTTGGACTAAGGACTAAAAGGTCTTCATTACTCTCTGCCTGCTGCAACTTCCTTAGTAAAGGGCATAATCATACCAGTTGGCAGAGTAGTCCTGCCAAACCCACAGACTGGAGAAATAAGATTATCACTCAGACTAAACTTTAATACATCCACATGAGCCTTGAGAATATTCTCTTGTCTGCATTCTCTTATTGTGGAGATCTTTGTTCAACTGGGAGGCCATTGTTGAGCATGTTCCTAAATAAATAAATTACATAAAATCTACCTTTAATGAGATTTCATTAGCAACTTTCCAGGACTGATGCATCACCTAAGATGTGCTGACATTCAAACTTCCAAAGGCTTGTTCTGGGGACAGCTGTTGTTCCATGGTAAGAAACCAGAATTGCAGAATATCACCTGATATCCTTCCAAATATTTTGTTGATGAGCTCTTTGAGGAGTGTAAAGACAAAGCAGTCATTGAGCACTGATGTTTTAGACATGGGATTAAGTCTCTCCCTCCTTCTAGTGAGAGAGTCTTCAAACAACCTTATCTCTTTGTTTCCTTTGAAGCCATTTTTCTTCCAGGTTGCAGTATAAAGGTTGCCCATTAGGAGGAAACCATTGCTCATTTTTCTCAGAGTTAGAATACCAAGGCTGGGATTCGCTGGAAAACCATCTAACTCCTAAAGTTTCTCTTGAGTTTCCAAAGTTGGGGAAGCTGTCCACTCTCCATGAGGGGTGATTCGCATGGGAGTAAATGGGTGCTTGACACAATCAGGGAAGGATATTCAACGAAACTCACACATTGTCCCAGGAACAAGAACCATTGTATCAGAAGAGGAAGGATGTAGTAGTCCATCTCCTACACATTGGAGAACTAGAACCAATTCCATGTGGAGAGAGAGATTTTGAAAAGGGCACAACATTATTTGTGATACAAAGAGAAACAATGGTATACTGCCCATTTTATATCTCGGGTCTCTCAACAAGGAGATTGATATTCCAGGGGAAATACTCTAATGCTGTCATTACAGCATTGTTCCCCGAACTTCAGAATATGAAAATAAACCTCTTAGAAATCTATTAAGGATATGATTGGGTTGAGTCACATGGATACATCAGCTTCTGCTACAATAAGAAGCATTTTCAATAGAGTACATCCCTTTTGGACTTGTAAATTCTGCATGGGTATTAACGAATGCCATGTGATCCATCCCTTCATGTGAAAGGGATACTACCTTTGTCTGGCCAGTCTTCTCATTATGTTACGTAGGGCCCAGCCACAATTGATACCAATCTTTAGAAACACAGCAGTGTTTGGGAGAAAGGTGTAATGGAACAGGGTGCCCCAATAGCCCTTGTGCTCCTTTCAGTTCTCCTTGGTAAGTTGAATTCTCCCTCCCAGTGGATTATTTATGACTTTATACAGTGCACTGTAAAGACTGTCTGTGGAGGGAACTGAATGAAAATTCCCAGACAAACCAGAATTTTCCTTCTAGGACCTTCCGTGTCACAGTCCAGCTCTCCCGCAGAGGACTGCATTATGGCCAGGGATTTTTCTAGCTGTTGCTCGTGTTTGAAAGGAGGAGGGTGTTTCTCCGAGAAATCCCTACATTTCATGTCAGTGTGCTGCTGCAAATCGTTTGAGTTGAATAGTAATATTAGGTTTTTATATAGTATGTTTCCAAAGCTGAAAAATATTATTGTTCGGGAGAGTTCACCCTGATGGACTGTACTAAGATCAGGCTTGGAACAAAAATCTGGCTTGTTTCCAGTTGCTGTAGGAATAGGGGTCCATTGTCAAGACTGTCTGACGTGGAGAACCCTAGAATGAAAATTCACAGCTGTGTCAATTATCCTTATCCCCGTGGCTCTTGTAAATGAAGTATCAATAACTGCACAGTTTTGATCAATTCCGTATCTTTATTTTTTTCAGCTTTTAAGATGTTAATATATATTTGACCTTTTGAGTAAGTCTTTGTATATAGTCTGAGTTAAAAATTAAAAAATAAATAAATAAAATCTATTTTGCACTCATCCAAACTGTATTTGCTCTGAACAAGTCATGGCTAATTTCTGGTACAACACCAAAGATAGTAAAAAGTCCTTGGCTTGTTTATGGTTTCCTGGAGATCCTTGAAAAATACTGGTGATCTCAAATTTGTAAATTGGTAGACATCCTGAGTGAAGATTAATTTGTCTATAAAGTGCTTTAAGATCCTTTTGTAATTTCATAAATGCAGTATAATATCGTTATTGATAATTGATTTCCGTGCAAAACTCCCCCACACCCAAGTTCTTAGGATGCAGTGGATTGTTTCTTATTAACGGCATGATTGTTTTTTCAGCTAACAGTGGCACTAGTGCAGTGCACAATAGTTCTCCTTAAAAAATGCAAGTACATTTTTCTCACCTTGTAATAACTTGCTGAGAAGCTGATCTGTTTCTCTGCATCACTCTTTACTGCAGAGGATATTGCAGGGAGGTGCCTTCATTGAACCTGCTCTTTTCTGGCAATAAAGATGAAGTGCTATCAGAGATTGAGGTGTCAGAAGTAGAAGTGCTGGACCAAATTGATAATTTAACAAGTTACCAGACCCAGGGAGGTATATATTAAAGAGTTCTGAAAAATCTGAAGTATGAAACATGTGACCAGCTAGCAAAAATATACAATCCCATTAAGAACAGCTATCGTATTGGAGGGTACCAAATGTACCTAAATATAAAAAACATAGTTCTAGGGGTGATCTGGGGACAACCAGTAAGCCTTACATCTCTTCTTGGGTTCCGAGAAAGGTGATACGAGAGAGACACTATGGGCATGGAAAAACTCTCCTCTGTAGAACAATTGAAAAGATTGGGGTGGTTTACCTAAGAAATCAGATTTCTAAAAGGGGACATGATAAAAGCTTATAAAATCATGAATGGTAGAGAATGAAGCTTGGGTGCTTCTGTTCTCTCTGTTGCATGACAAGGGGACACTCAATGAAATGGAAAGGTGGAAAATTCAAAACTGACCACAGGGAAATATTTTTTTTCACCAGCTGCATAATTGGATAGAACTCAGTTGACATAGGATGTAATTTCTGTGGAGAACAAGAATATCCAGAGTTGTTATAGTGAATGCTAAATTCTTTTAGTTCATTTGACAGCACATCATGGCTATTCGGATTCACAATTTATTCTGTATACTCAGTCCTCTTGGTTTGTGTGGGCCTTTCACGCAGCAACAATTTTTTTTTAAAAAAGTCATGGGGTACTCAGGGGAAGTTTAAAAAAAGAGACTGTTCTCCTTTTAATAGCTTTATTTAGTATTACATATTATCTTGTGATGGTCAGTTTAAAACTGATGTTTTACAGATCTTTATTTTTGTTACAGGGATGGTCGAATGCTCTTTGATTATCTAGCTGACAAGCATGGTGTAAGTTTTTTTTTATTATTTTTTTTATTTTATTTTTACATTTTTAAATATGTAAAAGTGACAGGCTAAATTATATTCAATCCAACAGTCTTGCAATATCAAGAACCTGGCACCCTGGCCTATCTGTCTAGTTTAAATGTAGCTGATGTGCAAAACTTCATGCATGAAAATATTTAAAAGCTTAAATTGAACTAAATATGTTACAAACTTATAAAAAGCAAAGAAATATGGATATTAACTGCATCCTTAAAAACTTGTGGTTATGCTTAAATATTGTAGTACTTTTTTCTAACATTAGTGTTATTACTGTATTCAGCAGAATTAATAAAGGATGAAGTAATTGTTTCAGTTTCTGTATTTTAGTTTGTCTGGTCACTGCTATCATTGCACTTATCATCCAAAGACCCTGAAGCTCTTTATGGGCTACTTGTGTATCTGTAATTAAATGTGACTCTACCTACTGTCGAGTCATTTCACAACCCATTGCTATACCATCTCTTTCATAATGAAGATAAACATTTTGTATTTTTTCTCAGTTTAGACAGGAGTACCTAGACACACTCTACAGGTATGCAAAGTTCCAGTATGAATGTGGCAACTATTCAGGAGCTGCAGAATATCTCTACTTTTTTAGGGTTTTGGTAAGTAGTTGTTTTTTTCTTAAGTATTTAGGCCACTTTGTTTTCTTAAATTCTTAAATATCCTGATTTATAAACTTCCTGAGACAATTATTCAATACAAGAGGAATACTGAAAAAATACACAAGCTCAGAATTAGTTATTTTAATTAGTTATTTGCTAACAGTTTCATATTCTGTTTGTGATTATAGGGGAAAACTCTGTTCTGTGTACAGTAATCTATTTAGATTGCAAGATCCTTTTGTCAGGGAACATTTTCATTTGTATCTTGCACAATGCCAAGAGTACTGTCAGTCGTTCACAAATAATATTACATAGTAACTGTTGAAAAATAACTTTTCAATCACTAAACTTGTGAAAATTTAATTTTTCTGTAAGAGTTCAAGCTTATTTGCATTACAATTGTCTTTTCATGGATGCTCTCCAATAACAAAATCCAGGATTTTGTCTATTCAGGTTGACGTGAGTGCGCCTGACATTTTGTTATTTTTGTCAGTTCTGTTCTTGAGATCAAATAGAGAATTCTATTTACAAGAATTCTGCTCTGCTAGAAATAAATGTAAAACACCTGCCTAATTTCAAGAACGGAAAAGTGAAACAAACGTTTCTCAGTATGGCATATGTATGACTAGACATAAACCTAGTTTGTATGTTTGTTTAGTCTTATCACACCTTACTATGATCTTTAGAATTGCAATGTTAAAAATGAACAATTTTAGCAAAGTTTTCAAGTGCTAATGTTTGTTCTAATTTAAGTTTTAAAAATTGTAAAAGTTGTAACTCACTGTATTAGGTACTTCCTGTTTTTTCCTATAAATCTAAACTGGAAGAATATTATAAACTGTAACAGCTAAGAATAAGCATTTGCAATCTAATTCCTGTGCACAAAAAGTGGTGATGAAAAGTTTACAGGTAAATTGAAGGTAATCTGTGGTAATGCTGAATTTACAGCTTCCTATCAAGAATTCTATCTGTCTTCCCTTGAATATTATGGAGGATTTAGAAGAGTAAAAATTGTTCTTTAGAAATGTTAACAGCTTAAACAAGGATTGTAGAACCAGAGCCATGGTTTCATTACAGCTACATGAAAAGAGTTGGTTATTCATATCATTTGTTAATGCTGGGAGTGAATTCTGAGAATGAAGATTTAGTGTCTTGTTAGAATCTCAGCACAGTAAATTTATTGTTACTGGTCAGTGAGTGACTGTGCTGTTTTGCTAGCAAATGGAAATTTAAGGTAACTGCTGGAAAATCCAGATATTGAAACTATTCTAGCATATCCATCACTGAAAGCAGTTCTCTATGAAGAGCCAACTGTAATGACATGGAGTTGAGCCAAATAGTGCACATGAACCTTAGCAGCAAAAAGTTCCTGCTAAAGTGCAGCAAAAAGCTTTTCACATTGGCACTTGGAACATGTGTAGTTCTAATAACATTATGTCCCTTTCTAGAATGTATGAATGGTATTTGCAAAGTAATTCCTAGTAATTGTGTATATTTACTGTATTTTGTTTCTTGCTGTTAATCTATATTTCTTTTTACTATATTCTATATTTTATTTAATCTTTTGGATTAAATTCAGTGGTTCTGCTTATTCTGTTAATTGGCTACAATTAGATGGTAAGTGGGTTCCAAAGCGAATAACTAATAGATTTTCACAACAATAATACAATGTTTGTTTACCAAAATAAGGCTGAAAGAGTGGGGAGAGTGTATTTCAGTATCGGGATAGCTTTTGACAAGAGGAATCTTATTTTACCCATTACTCATCAAATCTTTTTATACAATAACCTATTCAATGAGGTGTACATTTTATGTGTTTGCGAAGAACTATTTTGTGTGTTTTTGTTTCGGATAGAGATGCTATGGGCATCATGGGCAGTTGTCGTAAATCCTCTCCTTTGTATTTCAGAATTTGAGCATTTAAAAATAAAATAAAATAAAATAAAATAAAAGCTATAATTGATTCTTAAAAATTACTCTTGAAAGCAGTTTTAGTAAAAATAATGTATGCTTCTGGTATGTTAGTACCTTGAGCGCATACTTATGTTACTCTTTTTGGTGGGAGAAGATTCATTTAAAGTAATGGTTAGTGAAACATAAGCTATGAAAGAACCATTGTAACTATGATCTGAGATTAGAATTTGACACTCTGAATGACCTAGTGTAGTTCAGTGTTGTATAAACTAAACCTGATTGACCCCAGAACTACCCTTACTTGAAACAGACTTGGTGAACTGCTCTGAGAAAAATAGCTTTTAGGGGGCTTGGACATGTTCAGGGACATACTACCTAATTTAGTAGGACATGTTTCTTTTGCCACATGCCTTTATCTGAAAGGATTTTCTACCTCTTTAAGGTGGTCTTTGCATATTCTCATTTGTGGGATGTGGTTCTCTAGGGGCCATTGAGTTTTGGGAACCTTTTCTAAAAGCATTGCTTGTTAAGACTGCACAAGCAGCTCTGTATGGCACCAAACATTTGGAGCTAAAGTTATTAAAGTGCCAAGTGGTGGTCTACCATTTCAGTTCTGTCAGTTTGGGTACCATCACTGTGTGCCTGGAATCTTGCCCCTGTGTTTGTGTGTGGTTTTAACCAGACTTTTCTGTTTTGTAAGGAGCAGATTTAATATAGTTAATAGTTTTACTAGTCCTGAAATGGTTTTAGATCAGTGGTCCCCAAACCTTTTACCTTGCGCTCCTCCCTCCCCGAAGCCAGGGCCGGGAATGGGGCCGTGACTCCAGGAGGGTGGGAAGTGGACAAGGGTAATGGGGGCTCGGGCCGGGAGTGGAGCTGTGGCCGGGGCCCTGGGTGCAGGGCCAGGAGTGGAGCTCGGTGGTGCTCGCTCTCTGTCCCTCATGGGGGCTGGCCCAGCCCCCAGCTGCTCCTACATGACTGTTTCGCTGTGCCCCCCAGGGGGTGCGCTATTTTTTATTTACCAATTTTTTGACTTAGAAAAACTTAGGCCAAGTGATTGTATATTTTAAAAATAGTACCAGCAGGTATCTAATGCATTTGACCAAGTAAAAGTGTTAAATTATTGTGCTTATTGTAACTGTGTTTACTAATTTGAACAGGTTCCATCAACAGATAGAAATGCTTTGAGCTCACTCTGGGGAAAATTGGCATCTGAAATTTTAATGCAGAACTGGGATGCAGCCATGGAAGATCTTACAAGATTGAAAGAGACTGTAGATAATAATGTGAGTGAAAGTTTGATCACATTCATATATTTAAGCTGAAGGGTGGGCAGGCTAAGAGAAACATGAAGAAATCTTGCCAGTTTAAAAACACTATCTTTTTTTGGAGCTATCTCTCACTTTGCTCTGAGGAGAAGCTATGGTTTACATTGCTCTTTTGCAGTCTCTTCTTGCCAAGAAATATTTGCAAAGGAGCCATGCCCAATCCTCATCTGTTGGAGAGAGGACCCCAAGTGAGGCTTTTTGGGGGCAGTAAAAAAAAGAGAAAAGAGCAAAAGGGGTAAAAGAGGGTCCTGGAAGACTCCTTGAAAAGAGAGTGGAGAGACTCAAACATACATGGAATTTCAGTTCAAAATCTAAGCCACGAAGAGGAAATAAATGAACGTCAGTAGAATGTCTGTAAAGACACTGATTTATTGAAATTAGTGCAATAAAATATTTTATTTGAATTGTCATATAGCTAAAAATCTCTTGCTCCTTAAAATTATTCATGCTTCCCTTTCATCTGATTTTAAAATGTGAATTTGAAAGATGCTTCCATTAAACTAAAATTTAGATAAATCCCTATCATACAGGCATGTCTGCAGTCTCCAGAAGGATTAAATTAAGGGTGGGGTATCATCAGAAGAATACATGCTGGGGCATCACAGCATGTGGAAGTTGTTTTCTGGTTGAGTACTGAATAGTATTACTATTCCCTGTCCCCATAAGGCATGAAGATGCATTACAATTTTCAGGGCCACATTTGACACACAAGTAACATCTGTCTGAAAACAGTATAAACTAATCTGTGTTCAATAACTGATAAAGATTTGAGAAAATTCCTTTATTTTTGTTTTCAGTATTTGTCATAACCTTGTTCAGTTAGTTTCTTCTGTATTTTGAAGAAAGGGGATCCTGGCATTAGCCTCTAAGTAGCTGTTGTAATCTCCCTCAGAGACTGGGCTTTAAGGCAGTCAATCAGTAGTTCTAACACTAATATTTCAAGAGCTATCTGGAAGTGCTATTTCTGCAAATGATGACACAAATATAGTGTAGTTTTGCAGATTGGGAAATCTGGCATACTTAAGTTTACCTATGTTACCTGTAGTTTGTGGGTATCCTTCACTGTTATGTTTGAATTGTCACCAGCATATCTGTTGTATTTGAATTCTGTTAGGAAAATGCTGTCCATCTTGTCTTAAGAGATAGGATTGATTGGGCAACTTCAAGGGGGCTTGGATTTTTCCTTAAGTCAGAGATGCATCTAGATGTGTCAGCATGGAAGAATAGCTCTACTATTCTTATAGTATAATTTGACTTTCTCTACAACACAGTTAACACTTTGGTAACACATTCCTTTAAGAAATTATTTAACAGTGATGAGTAAAAATATATGAAAATTGTGACAGTACAGGAAACTCGTCTAATTTATTTGTTGGGAGAAATATGGGAAAAATTCTAGTTTCCTCTATAGTATCTTAGGGCTAGTCTACACTGGCAGGCAGCACTTTAACGTGGCTTGTGTAGTCGTGGCAGAGCGCTGGGAGAAAGTTCTCTCACGAGGGAGGTGGCTCCCAGCACTGGTGCTTTACAGTGCTGAAACTTGCTGCGCTCGGGGTGTTTTTTCACACCCCGGAGCGAGAAAGTTGCAGTGCTGAAAAGTGCCAGTGTAGACAAGCCCTTAGTAATGTGGGATGGTCATAAATGGTGTGTGTGTGTGTGTGTGTGTGTGTGTGTGTGTGTGTGCAGGGGTGAGCTGGAGCTGGTTCGCGCGCCCGGCGCCTTATTATTTAAATAGATTTAGAGTTTTAGAACTAATTGTTTCCTAGCTTCGAGCGGCTTTGCCCAGGGCAGTAACCCTGCACACCTGCTTTAATGGGGGGGCAGGGGCAGGAGTGAAAAATCGGGACGGGGTGAGGGGTAATAGAGCCTATTATAAAAAAAGAAAAAAAAATTGAGACTGTCCTGATCAATGTGAAACGGAGCTCATTTCTAGTTCAGCCCCATGTTTTAAAAAAACTTTTTAGGGGGTTAAATTGTCAGGCTTTTCGGTTCTTATCACCTCTCCTGGGAAAAATGTGGTGGTACATGCTGTCGCACATCCCTTAATGTGTGTGTGTAAGTAAGTAGATGGAGAAATGACACTACACAAAGTTTGCTATGTTTCTACAACTATTCCACCACAACATTCACTCTTGAAGTGAGCAGTATTCACTCACGATTCTGGTGACTAGCCTTGTTAGTATGAGGGAAAATCTAGCTGCTGGAATGTTTGTCAGATATCTACTTCTTTAATTTCTGACAGTGGCACTGATTGCCAAAAAAATGACCTGGGAAGAGTGGGTTGATTTATGGTGTCCTTTGTGATTCTGAGAGAGAAACTATTTCAGAGCTGTCTATTTTTAAAGAGATTGACCTTCTAAATGGAAATTTTGAAGGTTTTAGTAAATTTTTAAATGCATTTTGCATTGTCTAGGTGAGTGGCAGCTGATGCCAGGCAGGTTCCTCTTCCTCATCCTCTAACCCCCCTTTTTAAAGTTTCTGAATCTATATGGTTACTGCAGGTTGTGCCAGACTTTGGTGGCTAGGGGAAATTTCAAAAGGAAGAATATCCAGGCTAGTACTGTGACCGCAATTTTTAATGTTAGGATCACTGATCTACTGTGCATGGTCATTACCTTGCAGCTTTCATTGTTTGCCAGTATGCTGGAGGTTGCTGAGTTAACCTGCAGTGAAGTGGTGCTGATGATGGGAGCTGAAACTAATTATTTTTTGCACGTGGGGGAGTTGAATCCCTTCCTCTAGCACATCTGTTACTTAAATTTTACAATCTTTATTTTATTCCTGGGGTGGGGTGATAAAATTGTATCGGCACCAGTTTAAAATTTTATTTTGTCTTGTTTTCAGTCAGTCAGCTCCCCACTCCAGTCTCTTCATATTGTATTATCACCCTCTAAGAGTATTGCAGTGCTAAAAGCAGTATGTAAGGGCGTAGGTAGTGGTGAGCTGGAGCTGGTTTGCATGAACCAGTTGTTACATTTAGAAGCCAGTTTAGAACTGGTTGTTAAAGGGGTGGGCAAACTCCGGCCCGCGGGACCGTCTTGTCCGGCCTGCCTGAGCTCCTGGCTGGGGAGGCTCCCTGGCCCCTCCCCCGCCTTTCCCCCTCTCGCAGAGCCTGGTACCAGCGCTCTGGACCGCTCCTGGGCAGCTCGGCAGCTCCTGCCGCTTTGAGCGGCATGATAAGGGGGTGGTGCTGCGAGCTCCAGTGGGCCGCGCGGCGTCCATACATGCTGCCCATAGCAGCATGGTAAGGGGGCCGGGCTGAGGCTGGAAGGAGGGGTTGTCTAAGGGGCAGGGAGCAGTTGGAGGGGACAGAGGTTCTGGGGGGTGGTCAGGGGATGGGGGAACGAGGGGTGGAGTGGGTAGGGGGTTCTGGGGGGCAGTTAAGGTGGGCGGTCTCAGGCTTGTACTCACGGGGTGGCACTTAATAACCGGTTCCCTACTGGGTCATTGTCAGCACTTTGGTGGCGGGTCATTCACTCACTCCGTGTCTTCGGTGGCACTGAAGGACCTGCCACCGAAGTTCCGTCAAAAACCTGGAGTGAGTGAAGGACCTGCCACCGAAGACCCGGTAGGGAACCGGTTATTAACATTCTGGGAGCTCGTCACTGGGTGTAGGGGGGAGAAAGGCTAACACAGTGTGGGAAACCACTTGTTCTCCACCGTCACCCCCTATAAGAGAGGGCCATGAACCAAATTCAGAATGATAGAGGGGAGATGGAGGGTTATAGCCATTACTATCATGATCCAAGGAGAACTTCCATAGTATAGTCATGTTTTCATTGCATCTTATCTGCACCAGTTTAAAATTTTATTTTGTCTTGTTTTCAGTCAGTCAGCTCCCCACTCCAGTCTCTTCAGCAGAGAACATGGCTCATCCACTGGTCTTTGTTCGTGTTCTTCAACCACCCAAAAGGCAGAGATAACATCATTGATCTCTTTCTCTATCAACCACAGTAAGTTGCTTGTAGTGTAGACATTAACCTTGTAACGAGGCAGAAAGTGGGTGTAGGACAAAAATATTTAACAATGATATGTCCAGTCTTTTCAGCCTAAGGGCTGAACATATTTCAAAAAGATCCAGAGGCTGCATTAAACACTTTATTTGCCTACGTTCCATCAGAGCTCTTTGAATGCCTCACTTCTTTTCCTGAAGACTGGCAGCCCAACAGGAAGCCAGTAATGGAGCAGCAAGAAAACTATGCTGCTTCCTTCCCTTTTCCCTCTCCTTTGGTGCACAGGTTGCCAGTAGGGAGGGGACAGCAGCCATTCATAGCACTCCCATTTTACACCAAACCTTCTGCTAGGGCTGCTGAAGAGGTAGTATCATCTACTTCCTTCCCTCCCTGCTGTGTCTATAGGCCTGATTAACAATTTCATGGTATTGCTCACTTTCAGTTCATAATTATGTACACATTTTCTTGTTGGTCTTTTTCAAGGGCCACAGTTGCCCCTGAGCCACAAGATGGATACAGTTGCTTTAGAATTACAATATGTGTATGAGCTGAAGAATGCAATATTTAATATATGCACTATTGTTACTAGATGTAATTTTTAAACATGTACTTGTGTGCTTAGTTTTGTAGAAAAATATTTGTTAACTTGGATGTAAAGCCTCCTGAATGAATTTAGTTATTTATTTTAAAGTCACAGGCCGCTGATGTGAGGCAGCTTCTCCTCCTGGCAAATTCCTCTGGTTTGCCATCAGGGAGAGGCATATGACCAATGTGATGTCCTTCCGTTTGCTCTGAGCTACAGGAGAAAGGGGTAATAGGTAGCACTGAGTGCTGCTGCTGAGTCTTGGTGCACATTCCACATCACTGAGATGGAGCTGGAAGGCTAATTGTGGATTTGGAGAACGCGTTCATATCACTCCAAGAGTTCCTGAAAAGCTCAGTGGTCAGTTTGCGGGGGAGTTAGCCACTGTAGCACAGATGCCACTCTGCACCTCTTCTGAGACTTGTTGCCCAAGAGCTTCAAATGAGCCAGGAGAGCCCATAGCGGGGAAGAATATAGACAGGGGGATGTAGGAAATTGCAGTGGCAGGCCAGCTGATCCTCAGACACATTATTTCTTCAGCTAGGCAAAGGGAAGGCAGAATCTATTCCCTCCCCCCCCCAACTCCCTGGGTTGGATAACTCTCTTCTGCACAGTAAAAAGCATCACAAACCAAGTAGTCTCACGAAGTCCCTCTGCAGCACTGTACAGGTTAAAAAAGAATTGGTGAAAAGAACATATAGCCCTTAGATGTATGGTCAACACTGCAGTAAAAGACCCACAGCTGGCTTGGGTTAGCTGACTCAGGCTCTCAGGTCTTGGGCTGTGGGACTATAAAATTGCTGTGTAGATGTTTGGGCTGAGTCTGGACATGTGCACTGCAATTTTATAGCTGTGCAGTCCAAGCCCCATGAGCCCGAGTCAGCTGACCCACCCAACCCAGGGGTCTTTTATTGCAATGTAGACATACCCAAGGAAGTCCAAATGAAAGCCCTCTTGGTAGATTAGTTGTCTAAAACCATCTGGGATCTCTGAGAGAATATGAGAGTTGACATCACTTTCATGGTCAATAGTATTAAAGGCTCATAAAATATTGGAGAGAGTTGGTTTGGTCCTCTAAGCGGCAGTGTGAATCAATGAATGCTGTTTTATTTGCTGTTAGCATTAGTACAGTCTGCCAGATTGTAACCGTATTTGGTACAATAAAAACAATTTAAAAAATAATACAATGAAATCTTGGTTATATAATAAAACTGATACAACTTATACCAGTACAAGTAAAAACTGCTAGGATTGCTGGTTTTAGGTGTGGACTTATTTTGATACATTTCTGAAAAAGGGCTCTGGTACACCTCTGGTAATCTTGGATGTCATTAATGTGTAGTAGAGCAAGGTGGGTGTAGCCAGCTTTCAAGGTGTGTATCACTTTACAGATTAAATCCAGTACCTTGAATTGCACTCAGGAGCTGATGGGATCCCATTGAAGTGAATTGAGCACAGGCATAATGAGCTCACATGGGCCTGCTTTTCTAAGCACATGGACCAATGGATTCTGCTGTCCCTTATGTAGGACTATTTTATTCCTCTCTGAGAAAAAACGAGGCTGCATTTTGTCAGCCAATCTAATAGGTTGGTGAAAAATCTTTCACCTATTAACTTAAATATCTGGCTCTCCAAGTACTGGGAGTATTGGTTATCCAGGAGGCCCTCCAAACTGTTGCTCTTTGGCTGCATCCAATTAACATTTTTCTTAAAATTTCCCATCGTTGGTGTAGTAGCAGTGGTAGCAATGGTGGGAAAACAAGTACAGACCTACTGCCACTAGCTCTGTGGAGGAGGCTTTAGAGATGGCTTTTGTTTTCATTCTTGCATGTAGACTGCAGATGTAATGTCTTGGAGTAATCCGGCAGGGATAATTAAAGATGGTGTTGTCAACTAATTTAACTCCAGGTGACTCATCCCAAACCGCTCTTTCCCTAATCTAATCAGTGACTATTAAATTAACCGTTTCATTCCCAATATAAGTGTGTTGGTTTCCATCTCAAACAATTACAACAAGAAATTAAAATTGTAGAAAATATACCATGAAAAGAGATTGTGTCCTGTGTTAATTGTGTTTGGGCTTTATGATGTGGATAGCTGTCCACTATGAACTGCAGACCTTCAACTAGCTTCTCGTATACCCATAAAAGCAGGAAAGAGTCCTGTGGCACCTTATAAGACTAACAGACGTATTGGAGCATGAGCTTTCGTGGGTGAATACGCACTTCGTCGGATGCATCGAAAGCTCATGCTCCAATACGTCTGTTAGTCTATAAGGTGCCACAGGACTCTTCGCTGCTTTTACAGATCCAGACTAACACGGCTACCCCTCTGATACTTGATCGTATACCCATGAAACAGCCATCATATGGTAACATTTTTCAATCACTACCAATCAGGAGGACTTGAATTGATGCTTTCAAATACATTATTTTTATCTTTTACATTATTTTTATCTTTGGTGTAATTATTGATGTTAGAGTAGTTTTGTGGTTTTTTATCTTCTGTTTCTATTTTAATATTTGTATTACCATAGTACTCAATGTTTGGCTAAAATGTGTAAATTAGTAATAATGTTGCATAGTGTTGTACAGCCATGAAAGGAAATAATGTAAAGAGATGAGAAGAGTGTAAGGAAACACTCAAGATTTCCACAATTTGAAGTTTATTAGTTTCACGCACTTAGTTACTTATTAATCTAATATTACTGTAAACGAGCATTAAGCAACAAAGGGATAGTTAATTTAGGAAGAATTCCTTTTCTGTGGATAACAGATATAGCTACTCAGTATCATATTTGCTCCTGTAATATAAATGTAGAATGACAGTGCATTTTTAAATTGGTTACATCATATGTGCTGATAACATTGCCTGATTTCACTCTGAATTTAAAAATGGAGAGAGCTTGTGCTTTTGAATCTCATCAAGATGTAAAACAATATGTAGGATATCAAGTAAATAGATGCAATTAGAGATGAAACTTTGTCTCGGTGACTTAAGATACAGGTGCTATTGAAAGAATGCATTTGTAATATAATTCTTTGTATATTACTTTTCTGAGTCATAGCAGTGCAATCACATTTTTTTATTTAGCAATTGGATTTTTAATCCTTTTTCCTTGTAACAGCATTATAAGAAATGGACTTAACTTTCTAGAAAGTTTTGCATTAACTCTTTTCACATGGAGTACTTCGGGTTACAGGAGAATTTAAAGCTTTTCAGTTTGTTAAATAGTAAAAGAAGGTAGTCTTGAATTAATTAATGTTTTAAATCTTTAATTTTCTTCTACCTGATGAAGGACCAATAAAGTATAATTAAAATGCTGCTTAGAAATGACAGCTGCACATCAAAAGCTTTTTTTTATAATAAGTAGTTTGTCTTGGAGCCTCCAATTTCTGAACATCTGTTTGCAAGCCACATTTTCATCTCAAACAAAAAATAACAAGACACTCTCAAATTCTCACACTGAAAACATTAAACACATTATGTTAATTTTCCTGACTTTGGGTGGGTGTCCGACACATCAGTGGTTGATGAGAATGGTGTCATTTTCAAAGCTTTAAATATTTAGAGCGTTTTGATCTTATTTTTCTAATTTTATTGATACATAGGTGACCTGAAAAAGTTAAAACAAGACATTACTATGTCTTTGCTAATGTTTACTCATTTTCTTTAATAACAAAATGAAACTGGGCATTCCAGAACATCATTTAAAAACTTCTATTTTGGGGAATCTAGTCACAGCCTTAAACGTTTTGGTTGGCCAACCTCCCTGTCTGATGTGATGCATTCATCAGTACACCAGCCTCAATTTACAGAGCTTTCTTAAAAACTCATTTGCTCTATTACAAGTAACATCTAAGATTACTATAACTGAAAAACTAGAGAAATTTAATATTTTTTTCAATTTTATTTTATTTGGTAGAGCTTGGAGCATAATCACTTTCATGGTTTTCCCTGGATGTTCAGATCTGACTAGATTGTTTTAAATTGCATTATATGTTTTGGATTTTAGTTATAGAGAAGTTTTACTTGTTTGAGTTCCAGCAATGAATGTACTTCTGGACTGCATACATGAGTACATCTTCCTGGCAGAACTTGTTAATATGTGAGGGTTGTGTGTGTGTGGGGGGAGACGGACGGACAGTTTTTTGGAGAGAGAACTTAGTGGATTTACGTATTTTGAGCTTGTAACTGAAATATAAATATTAAAATATATTTGAAAGGCTTTTTGAGGCTAAGAAAGTTACAATCTGAAAGAAAAATATTACCTATTCTTAACTTAAAAGGTAAATGAAAGTATCAGAGCTCTTGTTATTCCTATTAGGAAGCAAAAGTTATAGAACAGTCTTGAACCCTGAAATTGAAGGAAAATTGGAAGAATTGTGAACTATTCAGGGGTCTTGGTTTGCTGAATTTTAGAAACTTCTGGAAGGCATGCAGATCATTTATAAAGTGGTTCTATGTAAAGCTATGTAACTCTCACCCTATATTTTGTTCTTCTAAGGGCTGAATTTTCTTCAGGTAGTTTCTTAGGCCTGGTCTGCACTAGAAAATTAGTTCAGTATAACTACGTTGCTCAGGGCCCTGAGCTGCATAGTTAAGCCGACCTAAGTCCCTGTGAAGACAGTGCTAGGTTGACAGAAGAATCCTGCCGTCAACACAGCTACCACTTCTTGGGGTGGTGAGTTGGTTATGTCAACGGGATAATTCCTCCTGTCGCTATAGGTAATATCTACCCTGAAGTGCTACAGCTGTGCCACTGTAGCATTTTAAGTGTAGACAGGCCCTTATTCTGACCATTGTAAATGTAAAAGCTACTGATGAATGGGTGTTAAATTCATATGCTGATGTTTGGTGAGCATCTGTCTATCTTAGCATGCCTAAAATTGAAGAAAGTGGTAGGAAACCAGCAGTTGAATGGACTGACATTTACACACTTCAGAATTGTTTATAGTGTTGTCAAGGGGTGAAAAATAGAAAGGTAGCACAGATACATGCCCATCTCTAAAAGTGCGGAAAGCTTGTTCAGCTTCAAAATCAAATGTGCCATTGAATGAAACTTTATTGAAATGGAAGAGCAGAGCATCAGGATTAATCCTGCAAGTGAGACGTTTTCTTTACATTTGTAAAAGAAATGTAGCCATGATAATGATTTGCTATTCCAGGTCTCTTACAGCTCTTAACAGTCACTTGATTCAAGTCTGCATTTGTCAACCCCAAAGAATCAGATAACTGGTAATGGTATTGTAAAAACTAAACAGCACAGGCTTGAACTTGATCAGCATTCAACTTTGTTTACATCATTGCCTTCATTTTAGTACAAAATAAGCAATTTAAAGAAATTGCAGAAGTACTTTGCCCTGGATGTATTTGTCCTGAAAGATTTAAGCTCTATCTCTAGGTACTGCAAATAAAGAAATACAGGAAACATTAAAGGAGGAACTGAAAGTCACTGTTAACAGTGATGCAAAATGACCCAATAATGGCTACAGACATTTATGCAGGGAAAAGTGTGATCTTAATTTAGTGCCTTCCATTCTAAATCTGAAAAGAAGATTTCAAAATATTATGTCCAGGTTGCTGAAGGTGCATTCCAAGAGTTCAGAGAAAATATTCCTTTTAGGTTTTTGTATCTCATGCCCATTCCCATGGAATTTGATCATCTTTGCTATTTGATCAGACAACCAACATAAAATGAAAATGCTGCTAGGTGCAGTCACCCTAAATGTCTGTTGTATAAGTTTTCAGCATGCTGAAGCTTTTTGAAGTGGTAGTAAACACTAGCAGTCCTACAATACACTGAAGTTTAAAAAAAAACAAAAACAAAAAATCCCAACAACTTTTGCAATCATCCTTAAGGGTTCCTCCTTTGAAAAGGGATTGATGATCCAGCTTCCTGAAGACTCAGTAGCACTGAGAGGAAGATGTTCTCTACATTTGCATGCAACTACCAGCAGTGTGTTGAAGTTTGCACTTCAACACACAAGGAGTACTTTTGATGAAAAAATAGTGTGCTGTTTGTACAAGGAACTCTACAGATGGGCTCTAAATTTACCAAAATAATATAAAGAGAGCTTTGGAGGAGCTACAGATTAGAGGTGTGATGATGCTACTCTTGTCTTATTGGAGTTCTAGCTTGATCTGATGATAAAACTGGAACTACACAAGAAGGTTGAAAATCAAGAAGCTATGGATGTTTTCAAACACTGGCCCACATGAGTGATCTCAATTATCTAACATAATGGTTGAGCCTAGAAGAGGAATATGAGGCTGGAAAATGCTTAATGGATCATAAAGTTAGGTTCTTTACTCTTTCCTGTCATTTAAAATTGAAGAGGTGCATTTCAAGTGCAAACCTATATGTGAAGGAGGTTGTCAGTTTGATGCATCATAATGATTAAAAATAGAGGAAGAATCAGAAGACAAAGTGGTTGAATTTTTGGATTGTTAATACCTGTGTTTCAGTCCATCCCGTTCAGATCAACAGAGCATGTTTTGGGTTTATTAAGATCGGCTTGGTCAAAACTTCATAATAAGGTTCAGAAAAAAATAAACTGGTAAAGGTGTATTGGTGTGAAAGAGTAGCTGAGCAGTAGGCTTAATGGATTAGTAGACTGGGATTTTTCTTGTCAGGTGTTTTTTACTTACACTTGTTTTTGGGATAAATTAACTTTGTAAGACTATCACATGGTATGTTGGATGCTTTCCATTTTATAAATCCCTTCTATGGCTTTATTCACTGAGTGTTTGGCTCGAGAAAAATTGCAACCTTGTGTGATCATAATATGAAATGAAGTCCAATTTAGCATAATTCTCTGAAAATATTTTATAACTGACAACTTTGGTTAACCTAAATAATAAAAAGGCTACTTTATTGGTATATTTATACACACTTGGAAAATAGTACAACATTATATAAAGTTGTCAACTGTTTTTATCTTCTGATGTCACTTAGATGCAAAACTGTACCATTAAAGTTAATTATTAAATATATAAAAATTACAAGTGGAATATTTTCTTCAGGTATCTTAACGCAATACAGACTATGTGCCCCCATATCCTTCGATATCTGACTACAGCAGTCATAACAAACAAGGATGTTCGAAAACGTAGGCAAGTGCTGAAAGATTTAGTCAAGGTTATCCAGCAGGTAAGAAATAAAACACCTTTTTATATATTTGATGTTACTAGAAAATATTTTTCCGTTTCAAGTTTTTCGTAGTGTGTACATTTTTCTGAAAATAAACTTGAATCCCGTGCTTTTACTTTTTGCTGCTTCCAGTGCATCTCTTCTCTTTTTGGGTTCTCTTTAAAAATCAAGAGGGATGAATTGTAAGAAGAAAGAATTATTATATTTTCTCTCATTCTCCCATTTCCCAAATGAAGATGAAAAGCTTTTCTGAGAGATTAGGGGACAAAAAATAAACATGAAAACATTTTGGACCTAACTCTGTTGCTCCCTCTCACATATCCTGTACTACAACTCCCGTTAAAGTGAACAGGAAACCTTGCTTGCCCAACAAGTTTAGGGAATTTGTAAACCATTGAGGCCTGGTCTACACTAAAAAGTTAGATCAACCCAGCTATGTCAGTTAGGGGGTGTAAAAAAACCCTCACCTATAACCAGTGTGGTTAAGCTAACTGAATCTCTGGTGTTAAATATATTCTTCCATCGACCTAGCCACTGCCTCTCAGGGAGGTGAATTACCTATGCTGATGGGCGAACCTCTCCTCTTGGCGTAAGAAGTATCTAAGCTAAAGCAGTACAGCTATACCTTTTCAAGCGTAGACAAGCCCTGAGCCAAAATACACTGACCTAAAAAGCAGTATATCCCTTATATCAAGCTTCTTCCCTAATGACACTTGCACCAGAGTGGCCATTTCAAGATATTTTTAGTCTATCTTTCTAATGAAAGAATCAAGATGCTTACTGAAGGAATGTTTTGATCCATTGTTGGAGTCCTTTGTGTCTTTCGTAGGAAACATGCCACTTCACATCCACATGACTGATTGTTAAACAAATCTTTGTCTTTTAGACGCGTTTGAAAATAATGTTAATATGTCTGATAGTTGTGTTACACATGCTAATGAAATCAATAGAGGCATATAACTGATTTTTCTAAATCTAAAACAAGCTTAGTTAACTATGCAAAATAAAATGTAAAAATTTAAATATTACAGGTTTTCAAAACATTTGATATTAGTGTGTACAGAACTTAATGTATAGTATTAACATTTCAGATTGATAGAAATTAATAACCAACTTCTACCTTGGGTTCCAGTACATTTGAAATCTTGATGCAGTAATGTAAGGCAACATAAAGAAATTAAGCAATAGGATCAGCATTGAATTTTAAAAACATTAAGAATTCTGCCATTGTTTGAAACAATTTGTTATACATAGAAATTTTGTATCCATATTTCTTATTCAAACCAAATGAAGATTGGTTGAAGCAAAATATGTTGTTAGAACATATTTTGATGTTACCAGACCAAAACATGTAGGATACATAATGAAACTTCTCAATACCCATTCAGGGAATAAATCTTCCAACACTCTTTTTATGCTGTTAAGTCACTTCCGTATTTATTATAATAGCTCTGAAGTAATACTTTTCATATGTAGATTTCAAAGCAGTTATCCTGCTTTGACAGGTGGGGGAAGAACTCTAACTGGTGGACTACACTTGAAGGTTATAGAATTATCAGAAACTGATATATTGACCTCCAACTGTTATACTTCCTTAGATTGCAATACCACAGGACTCTAGGCTTTGCTAATTACATGATGGGCCTCAATAAATTGATTAACAAATGTAGTACTTCACAAAATTTAATAGTTGCAAAACTGGATTATAAATGAGCAGATTTATAATTTGTTACGTCCAGTATTGAGAATTTAAGTAGCTTCCTTTCAAAGAAGGAAAAAGTTTATATGGTATTACAAATTGTACATCTTGGTTACGGCTCACTTAAACTGCCAGTTGTCTGTAATACTTGAAGTATCATTTTTCAAGTAAACAAGTTGCATGGTGCCTTTCTATGTTAAAAGTTAAACTTCTTATTTGAGAAGGATTTGAAAGTGTTTCATAATTGAATTATGAACGTCATGGATTTTATGTCAGGTCTAGTGTCATCAGGTTATTTCCTTGTAATTAGGGAAATTATTTTTGTAATGTTTCAATATGAAAAGTAATTCTAAATATTTAGTTTATTAAAAATACAAAATGATTTTGATTGACATTTACACACCGCATCTCATTTTTAAAATGGTAGATCGTTCCTAATCAAATATCCTGTATCAAACTATGGTATGAAATGAAAATACAGCAAATTCAAATTTGTCCCCAAACTTAGATTTTGAAGAAACAAGGTATTTTGAAATGAAACAAAATACGTGTGTTTTTTTTTTTTAAATGAACATTTCAACTGAAATATTACCAGCCCAAATATTGCAGCACTGGTAGTAAAATTGATTCATTTTCATTGTCCAAGGTGTGATAGTTGCAAAAAAAATAAACAAAGCCTCAATAGTAACAGTTCTTCCATTTCTAATAATCTTAGGTGGAATTAGTTACTAAGTTAAATAAAATTGTTTAATGATTTTAAATTGACAAGTATTCTTTTAAATAAGATATTTAAATATGTATCTTAATTGGAAATAAATTGGAAATTGTCAGTGCTGGTTCATTTAAGACATGTAAAATATACTCTTAATTGATTTTGTGAATATTATGAAGTGTTATTTCTTGAAAAATCTTGAAATATCTAATATTCTTGTATGACTTTGACAGGAATCCTACACATACAAGGACCCCATTACAGAATTTGTAGAATGTTTGTATGTTAATTTTGACTTCGATGGTGCCCAGAAAAAACTGAGAGAGTGTGAAGCGGTAAGATTTTTAGCTTGTGTAAACTTAACAATTTTGTAAGTTTCAGATGTTGACAACATAAACATACTAAACGTGGTCTTATAAAAATTCTTTCAGTGAATCTGGCGCTAAATAATCTTTCACCTTTCTTAAATGAAAAGTCTTGTGATTGATTTGGAGCCATTTTTCGACACTTTTTGAAGCAGCTATCACAGATACAGCTATTTTGTCATGGGGTGACAGGCCATCCAGGTCTGCTAGATAGTACAGGTTGAGAGAAACATGAGCCTGCCACTTTGAGAGAAACTAGCCCTGCTCCCCTCCCCAAAGGGCCACTACCCCATGCAGTTTTTGGCACTCTGGTATGAACGTCTGCTTTCCATAATTGCGGAATGATTTTCTTTCAGAAGTATTTAAATAATGCAAAATATATACTTCAACAATGTCTCTGCTTTTGTTTTTTGCACTGTGCAGGTGTTTTCAAGCTGGTTATCAGCAGCAAAGATGTCTGTCTTAGCTTCTCACTCTCTGTAGATCATATAAAACCTTCCAAAATTAATAGGAAAGAAGAAAAATACTGAAAGGTAGTAAGTTTGGCTGCCAAATTGATCAGGCTGGAAAAAAATCCTTTTGCTCAGAACATGAAGTACAATCTGATTGAATTATTGACAAATTTCCTGACCACCAAACACGGAGATCAGAGGAGGCTGAGAGCAGTTGATGGAGCAAAACAGCACTGAGCTTGACATGTAGAGGGAAGAGAACATATGAATAGAACAAAGATTCCACTCAAGCCTTGTCCATATATGGAACATGCTTTGTATTAGAAAATGTGGGTTTTTTTTTTTTTGCCTTGAGTTTGGACAGAGATAATTGTGTAGTTAACTACAGCTAGCAAACATTTTTAAATACAACTGACCTTGCAAACAATAAAGGAAGACTCATGTTTAATGCTAGTTAAAATATTTATAATACATTTTCTAGCCCAGTGCATTTTGCAATTTATAAACAGCCTCTCTGATAGGAGAAAGGGCTTAGATGATCTCAACCACACAAGTAATGCATTGTCAGGTGGGATTTTCAGGAAGAAGTGTATTACTGAGCATGATCGGAAATCTGTGGTGACTGCAGAGAGAGGAGGTTATTCTGTGGGCTTCTTTCACCTGTAAAGACTGTCATTTTTACCTAAAGGATAAGCAAAAGTTCATAAATTCGCAATTTCCATGCTGTAAAGCTCTGAGTCATATGACTCAAGTATACCAGGATATAACAGACAACAGCTGGCCCTCCTGGCTCCTGCGTCTTCTAGGCTCAGATAAAGTCAGCCAGAGACCTTGGGTTCTGAAACCATTGGTGTTTTTACACCTCTACCCCGATATAACGCGGTCCTCAGGAGCCAAAAAAAATCTCACTGGTGTGGCAGCGGGCTGATTCTGCAGTCTTGCTGCTCAGCACCCTGTCGCACACGGTAATTGAACTGTGAAATAGATCTTCACTATTGATAGGTGACTTGATTTGCTTTTCCACTTGTTTAATGTGTAGGTATTAGTATTTAGCACGTTATGTTTGTGTAATTTTTGTGCTGCATAGTGCGTGGCATATTTTCACATGTATCTGCTAAGGTTATTGCAAAAACATAAATTTTATATTTTGTCTGTAGAAATAACTGAAGCAGATTATTCGTAGATCAGAGAGATCATTGTAATGAATCATCTGTGATTGAGTCTACAGTTCTGAAACCTTGGCTGCTGTAGAATAGCATAGTTCTAAATATTTTAAGTTAAGAGAAATGGGTACAGATTCTGTAACAGCATGTTCTTATTTTACCTTGTTTCCTCCAAACTTGATACTAGTAATTTTAATATTTAGCTACAGAATAACTTCATTTGCTCTACAGAGCAATCTGCTTTGTGAGTAAAGGTTATAACTCCTGAAACAATGTACTTACATTTCAGTGTTGCTACATGGGTGGGATGAAAATTCCTATAGTTACAAATTTAACCTATTACCATAATTATCTGATGGAAAATCTAAGGCTTGTGTAATTACTGGGGTTGTGGGTTAGTAGAGAAGGGAATATTGTATTCATGCAATTGTGAACTTCCTCTTGATGGCACTAGAGTCAATATAGCTCTGGTAGAATGAGCTACAGTCTGTTTTGGCATGCACATAAGCAGAATTGTTGAGGTCACTGTCCACTTAATATTTTCCCAGAATTGCAAAAGTGGAAGTGGAAATCTTGGAGTGAGGAAGAGAAAATAAATATATTGTTTTACTGTTGTAGAGAGCTTTTAATAAAATATTGAGAATTGGAGGACTAATCATCCCCTTATTGGATGAAGAGTTGGATAAAAATTGCACATATACAACAGACAGGATAATTGGGTTTTAGCAGATTATGTTCTGAAAATTTGTGTGTTTAATCTGTAAAGCTCTGGGTATGTTTTAAAATATTCCAGAAACTACTTCAGAAGACATTAATCACTGGGGTTAGTTACTGAGGCTATCTGCATGAGTACGTACTTCAGATATTGTTTCTATCATTATTCTCTTTTCCCCTGTGTTTACAGGTGCTTGTGAATGACTTTTTCTTGGTGGCGTGTCTTGAAGACTTCATTGAGAATGCTCGTCTTTTTATATTTGAGACTTTCTGTCGTATTCATCAATGTATCAGCATTAGGTAAGAAAACCATAAACAAATGCAATAATGAACTTTTAAAAAATTTAACCCTTTAATTTATGTTTTAGGCAATTGAGGGCTGTTTGTGCTCCAATAAGAGTCCGCCATTTTCAGAGAAAAGGAAAAGCATTGCCTAAAATAAATACAAATGGAAAGATTCACTTGTAGTTTGTAATAGGTTTTGCATTTATGTATAAATATTTATAATTCCCTGTTTTTACATGCATTTATCTTTTTTTGAAAAACTCTCCTATAAAGCTGGTCTCTGCCTAAAGGTAAATAATTTTTGGGGGGAGCATTGAAGCTTTCAGAGCCCATGTTGAACTGGTAGGGCTGGCAGCTGAAACCAACTTTTACTCGTTACTGGAACAAATTTGATATGAAAGTTGCTGTATGAAAGCTACGCATTCTTTTTTTTTTTTTTTTAAGATAAAGTTTTTAAAACTTAGAGGTCTAGCTACATCGGGAGTAGCCTTTTTGCTCAGTTTGTTCTGGGAGGGACAGGGATTGATGTTGGGGGGTGGGGAGACTGCTGAGCATGCCCAGTAGGCATCTTCTAATTTGGCAGATCCTAATGAAGCTGTGCTTCTTAGCATCACCATAGAAGTCTTGGAGAAATGCACACACTATCTGACCTGCTGCTGACTGTCTTCACTTCCCTATCTACATACACACTGTGCCTAGCTTTTTATTAGTTCATCTAATGGAATCGTTGTTTTTGGCTTTTGGAGGTAGTAATCAGGGCCGGTGCTTCCATTAGGCGACCCTAGGCGGTCGCCTAGGGCACCAGGATTCGGGGGGCGGCATTTTGTGCCCTCCCCACGGGGCGCACGGAAGCTTCCGGTTCCGCTCCCATCGCGCCGCCGAAAAAGGACCTTCTGCCGACGTGCCGCGGAAAACAGCGGCAGTCAATTGAGCAGCTCAATGACTGCCGCTGTCGCCTGCGGCATTTCTGCGGAGGGTCCTTCTTCGGCGGCGCGATGGGAGCGGAACTGGAAGCTCCCGTGCGCCCCGTGGGGAGCACACAAAATGCCCCCTCCAATTCTGCCTAGGGCGCCAGAACCCTGGCGCCGCTCCTGGTAGTAATACCTCAGAACTACATTTTCTATACTCTGTTATAACCAAGGTAACTTCTTTCACAGCAAAACAGATGTGTTTATTTCTGCACAGTTCTGTTTTGAGCTGATTAATTTTTATGTAGTATATTGCCAAGTAGATTGTAGCACTGAGCTGCTGGAGTTTATTATGAACACAATCACTAAATCCTCTTTCCACTATCAGCAGCATTACATATATCAATTGTATAACCTCCCTTGAGGGTCTCAAGTGATACTAGTATCTCTAGCACACACTTCCTGGTTTGAGTCTAATTTTAGGCCCTGGTTTACTCTCCAACTACTGTTGAGGTAGAAGGCTGCGGTTAGACATAGTTGTAACTAGGTCATGGCCAGTATGGTTAAGTTGTGGTGTAGTTGGAACTTAACCGTGTACCGCATAACCATTTTAAAATCCTCTGTAGTCTAAGCCTTTTGAACAGTTGTGTGGTGGTGGTGTTTTGGGGAGAGGGGAGGGATTTAAAAAAGAAACGTTGAGTTCTGTTTGATGTTACCAGTAATCTCTATCTTTGAATATCACGTGGTTCCCCATCACCAGTGATGGAAATTGGAACTATATGTACTAGTGGACAAACATCCCTAGACGGATGGAGTTTAGAGAAGATATTCAGATTTTCATCAAAATATATTCTAGTAAGTAAGTATTTTTTATGTAGCATATTTTCAGGATTAAATTAAAAATCAGTTTATTAGAGAAATGTTGCCAGAAACTATTAATGTAGTGGTACAATGCTAGTGAAGCTGACTACTTTGAGATCTATCATGTGTTTCTGAAATGTAAAAGCAGCTCTAAAATGAAACTTGGAAGAATTCTCAACTGTAGATAAAGACAGAATATGGAAGTGGTATTTCAGCACTTATCCAAAAATATGCTTCTGCATCCCTTTGTATCACTTTGTTAAAGAAACAATTAAGATGTTTAACTTCAACAGAGATAGAATTGGCAAAAGACTCTTTTTGGTATGTCATGAAGTCAGCAAAAAGTTCATTTTCCTGTTTTTGTAGTTATAGTAGATACCCGGACAAAAAGTAACTTTTATTCCAGCAATCTCTGCCTAAATGCTTTTCATGACCTATTTTTCATTATTCAGCATAATTTGTCGTCTTAAACTGATTTTGAAAGTGTTTTTAAATGTCTGGAATTCATATTTACTAGATAATTGTTGCCTTACAGGACAGTAATAGTCACGATGAAATGCTAAGGGAGATTAGAAAGGCTCTCAAAATAAAGAACTCAATAATACTGGGGGATTTCAATTATCCCCATATTGACTGGGTGCATGTCACCTCAGGACAAAATGCAGAGACAAAATTTCTCAATACTTTAAATGACTGCTTCTTGGAGCAGCTGGTACAGGACCCCACAAGGAGAGAGGCAATTCTCGATTTAGTCTTGAGCGCAGCGCAGGATCTGGTCCAATAGGTAACTATAACAGGACCGTTTGGAAATAGTGACCATAATATAACATTTAACATTCCTGTGGTGGGAAGAACACTGCAACAGCCCAACACTGTGGCATTTAATTTCAGAAAGGGGAACTATGCAAAAATGATGAGGTTAGTTAAACAAATTAAAAGATACAGTGACTAGAGTGAAATCCCTGCAAGTTGCATGGACACTTTTCAAAGACACCATAATAGAGGCCCAACTTAAATGAATACCCCAAATTAAAAAACACAGTAAAAGAACTAAAAAAGAGCCACCGTGGCTTAACAACCATGTAAAAGAAGCAGAGAGATTAAAAGCCATCTTTTAAAAAGTGGAAGTCAGATTCTAGTGAGGTAAATAGAAAGGAACATAAACACTGCCAAATTAAGTGTAAAAATGTAATAAGAAAAGCCAAAAAGGAATTTTAAGAACAGCTAGCCAAAAACTCGAAAGATAAAAAAATTTTTGTTAAGTACATCAGAAGCAGGAAGCCTGCTAAACAACCAGTGTGGCCCTGGATGATCAAAATACAAAAGGAGCCCTTAAAGACAATAAAGTCATTGCAGAGAAACTAAATGAATTCTTTGCTTCAGTCTTCACGACTCAGGATGATAGGGAGATTCCCAAACCTGAGCTGTCCTTTGTAGGTGACAAATCTGAGGTGTCACTAGAGGAGGTTTTGGAATTAATTGATAAACTTAACAGTAACAGGTCACTGGAACCAGATGGCATTCACCCAAGAGTTCAGAGAGAACTGAAACGTGAAATTGCGGAACTGTTAACTATGGTTTGTAACCTGTCCTTTAAATCAGCTTCTGTACTCAATGACAGGAAGATAGCTAATGTAACGCCAATATTTAAAAAGGGCTCTATAGGTGATCCCAGCAATTATAGACCGGGAAGTCCAATGTCAGTACTGGGCAAATTAGTTGAAACAATAGTAAAGAGTAAAATTGTCAGACACATAGAAGACCATAAGTTGTTGGGCAATAATCAACATGATTTCTGTAAAGGGAAATCGTGTTTTATTAATCTGTTAGAGTTCTTTGAAGATGTCAACAAGCATGTGGACAAGGGGGATCCAGTGGACATAGTCTACTTAGATTTCCAGAAAGCCTTTGAAAAGGTCCCTCACCAAAGGCTCTTATATAAATTAAGTTGTCATGGGATAAGAGGGAAGATCCTTTCATGGATTGAGGACTGGTTAAAAGACCGGGAAAAAAGGGTAGGAATAAATGGTAAATTCTCAGAATGGAGAGGGGTAACTAATGGTGTTCCCCAAGGGTAGGTCCTAGGACTAATCCTATTCAACTTATTCATAAATGATCTGGAGAAAGGGGTAAACAGTGAGGTGGCAAAGTTTGCAGATGATACTAAACTGCTCAAGATAGTTAAGACCAAAGCAGACTGTGAAGAACTTCAAAAAGACCTCACAAAACTAAGTGATTGGGCAACAAAATGGCAAATGAAATTTAATGTGGATAAATGTAAAGTAATGCACATTGGAAAAAATAACCCCAACTATACATACAATATGATGGGGCTAATTTAGCTACAACAAATCAGGAAAGAGATCTTTGAGTCATTGTGGATAGTTCTCTGAAGACATCCACGCAGTGTGCAGTGGCAGACAAAAAAGCAAACAGGATGTTAGGAGTAATTAAAAAAGCGATAGATAATAAGATGGAGAATATCTTATTGCCGTTATGTAAATCCATGATACACCCCCATCTTGAATACTGTGTACAGATGCGGTTTCCTTATTTCAGAAAAGATATACTGGCATTAGAAAAGGTTCAGAGAAGGGCAACTAAAATGATTAGGGGTTTGGAACAGGTCCAATAGGAGAGATTAAAGAGACTAGGACTTTTCAGCTTGGAAAAGAGGAGACTTAAGGGGAGGATATGATAGAGGTCTGTAAAATCATGAGTCATGTGGAGATCATTACCTGTTAGGTTCATTCCCTCTGGGCACCTGGCATTGGCAACTGTCAGTAGACAGGATACTGGGCTGGATGGACCTTTGGTCTGACCCAGTATGGCCATTCTTAGGCTATGTTCTTATGTTTTATGATATATGCTGGTCATATTTAATCTGGCATTTATGTTCTCTTATTTATTCACATTTTAAAGTGTTCATTCTTCATATGCCACTTTTTTATTTGGAGAAGCAAAAGAAATGTCTTCTGTAAAGTGTAGTGCCACTCCTGACCAAAATACCCAGTGCATCAGTGAGTTAAGGAATCTTCCCTTTCTCCTTCAAACACACTATGGTCCAACCAACATTGAAGAAACCCACTCTGAATACGTTTATTCTAGCCAATTGCCGCCCAGTGTCAAACATGAGCAAGCTTATTGAAAAGATAGCCAGTCTTAACTACAAGTTCAGCTGATTGAAGATAACAGTTTAGACCTGATACAATCTGAATTCTGGCCAAGACATGGAACTGAAACTGTTTTAGGGGCACTGATGGATGATCGCTTCTTGTCAGCAGATAAGAGGGCGAACATCCCTTTTCATCTTCCTCGACCTTCTGCAGCATTTGACACTGATCATGAGCTGTTGTTTTCTCACCTGAGAGGTGGCAGGGATCCAGGGAAGTGTGCTAAAGTGTGTTAAGTGCTGGAAGGCATACCCAATGGCTGGTGACTGGAAATTGCACCTCTACCTCTGCACCTCTACCTCTGGACCTCCAGTTTTTTTCAGTATCTACATATAGCCACTAGATGAACTTGGCAGATGACATAGACCAGGGGTTCTCAAACTGAGGGTTGGGACCCCTCAGGGGGTTGTGAGGTTATTACATTGGGGGGTTGCGAGTTGTCAGCCTCCACCCTAAACCCCGCTTTGCATCCAGCATTTGTAATGGTGTTTAAATAAATTAAAAAGTGTTTTTAATTGATAAGGGTGGGTCTCACTCAGAGGTTTGCTGTGAAAGGGGCCACCAGTACAAAAGTTTGACAACTACTGACATAGACTCAAGTGCCACGACATACAGCTGAGACACAGGTTTACCTATCCTTCTTCACATATGACTGGACTTGACAGAACTGGATTTTTGAGATTCAAAAAGTTAAAGCTTTATAACAATAAAGCAATAATCATCGTCAGGATCACATATCAAAATATACAAAGTGTAAACATCCTATTGGAAGTTGCTCAAATACTATGATGAGCATTGTATAAAAACCTATATTGAGTAGAATACTACCAAAACTGAGCTTGTAGTTAACAAGCACATGGTTGACTCTGCTTGATGTGAGTAGATGACTCTTAAGTTTTTTATATTGGTTGTGTTGTATATCTGTAATACATATATATATGAAAGTTTCTCACGCTTAAGACAGCAATATACTAGTCTTCAAATATAAAAATATACTTGAAGACTAGTATTTTGCTGTCTTAAGCGTGAGAAACTTTAAGAATTCAACTAGGGAGGATCATTTTTGTTATGGTGCCAGGCAGCCTTTATTGGCTGGTGGAGATGGACTAATTGGGTCTACTCAGTTTTTTATTTTGGAGTCTGGACATGGATGTCCTTGTCACGTGTTAACCCAGGTAGTCACTGCTTTGTTCGGTAGGTAATCATTTGTTAGTCCTACTCCCACTTTGAAGCCCAAATCTCAACTCTTCATATAGCATAACAAAACTGGATGTGGGCTTCTTACAGAAATATGTAAGTGTTTCATGTATGGCAGACTCTATAGTTCCGTGGATTGGTCAGCTAAGAGTTATTTTATTGAAAGGCAAACTGCTTTATTTTATAGTCTAAGGACGATGACTCCAAGTGAATCCCAGTGCTGTTCCTGGACATGAGAACTACTTACCCGCACCACATGGCTTGATAGTATTGCTTAATTATACAGAACAAATTTGAAAACAATTAGTGGGAAATCTGTTTTTTCCATATGTTAGACACAAAATAGATGCCTTGCTTAAAAAAATAACTATTATTTACATCTGTTGGGCAGCTGACATTTCCAAAGGATGCAATTACTTTGTTAGTTGTAACTTAAATTTTACTTCCTAAATCATCCTGCAATCATTGTGCCTAATGGTGAACAATGGATTAAATTAATTCAGAATGTGAATGGGTTAGCTTAAAACGTCTGTCTTTATTTAACGGAGGAGCTGAATACTAGTGATTTAGTCCCCCATTTTCTCTTCAGGCCCCACCCCCAACCATAAACTTCCTGCAAAAGAAACCTGTTTCAATTGATCTGTGTATTTTAAATATCTTGAATCCTTCATTCTATATCTGGAATTCTGTAAACTGTTTAAATAGGGGGAAAGCCTTCAGTGTAAAATGAACAAATGGAGATGAGGTTGTAAGATGCTTGAATTAGCCAAAATGATCTTGAAGCTGTTTTAGCTAGAGAGATGCACAAGTTAGTTTTTGTTTGAAATACAAAAGATACAGAGAATATAAATTTGTTTCCTAAGTATTAGGTTACTTACTATAATAACTTTATTAGCACTTGCAACTGTGGGCACTTTTAAAAACGATAACCTAGAACCCACCTTCATTTCAGTTCTACTTTTTATTAGAGCAGGGATGGCTGTATAATTGTGGATTAATTCAGTTGATCGCATCAAGAAAAAGACCCCCTTTGAATCTCTAGGCACTTTTATTGAGCAAGGTGTATTGTTGTCAGTAGTTTAGTTTCACCTTTATTCTCTGCAGTTACCATTGAATTATTGGCTCTTGCTGTGCATTCAGGAAAGCCATAAAACGGACCTCTTTTGCTAATCTTAATTTTCAAGTTTACGTTTAAAAATATGCTTAGTTTTTCACAGTGATCACTCCTTTTACAATGAGCGTTTGCAACTGCTGCAGAAGTGTGCCCACTGGGCAGGAAGTCTGTGCTTTTGGCTTGAGAAATTATTAAATAAAAATTCAGTTTGAACTTATGGTTTTGTTAGCAAATTTTCTTGTTTGCTTGAATTGTATGCATGTTTTAAGAACACTGAATTTAACTTACTGTGGTTTCTTAAGACGTTTATTTAGGAGCAACTTGTAAATTGTTTTCTCTTAGAGGCTGCTGAGCCAGATGCTAGCAAAGCTGTAAACTAGAATATTAACTACAAATTTACATCACATTTGAAAATGCTCAATGGAAAATGCCTGTGGACAAGGTTAGAAGTGCAATGTGATATAAAACTTAAAAATGACTTGGGCTAATTAGATGTTTTTAGCAGCCATTCTGCAGTCAGATGCATTTTCTATTATCGTAACGCAGTTAATGGAAAATCAAATATAAATGTTGATTTATAATCATATACATTTCATTTTTGAAATGGAACTTTTTCCTGCATGTTCCTCATTAACGCACACTTTGAAGCTAGTGTTTTAAAGAAAAACTTTGCATTTAGGAGCAGGCTTCAAAAGAACATGTCATTTTGACCTTTAATTTTTAAATGTGACCTTCAAATATATTTCAACAACAAAAAGACAACATCAGATATATTTTGTAAATGTCTCAAATAAGTAGTGTAAGAACAACATTGAGCATGTAAGTCCAAAAAAACAAAATATTGTTTTGGACCTTTGGCAGGTAGGCCTACTGTAGATAGACAACACCTGCTCTGAATAAAGCCAGCTACAGACAGAATGTATCATCAATCAGGAGACTCCATTGAAAAGCCTGGACCTTACCTGAGGAATGTAAATATTGAGGTGTCATTAAGATACTGGAAAAATCTCTCAGAGCTTGTCTTAAAATATTTTTTTACTCTTTGGTGTATACTGTTTAAAAATTGGAAAATGTACAATCTTATGTGCCTTAAACCACTTCCTTTGACTATTGTTGACACCAGCACTTAGAGCAGGGTAAGGCTGGATATTGACAAATTTAAAAAGGTTTTTGTTTCAGTATTTTTGCAAAATCCACCTATTGTATGAATTGCAAAATGCAAATTATAGCTTAAATACTATGCATATGGGAGCTATAGAAAAACCTGAGATAGCTAGCACATTAAGAGCACTGGTCTCTTAAAAGAACAGTGTCAAATTGTAGTAGATAAGGTCTGAAGTGTATTGTTTTTTATTTTTAAGCACAAATATCCTGATTTCATTGAAGTGTGGTTGTTTGCTTGCTCTATTAGGACAGTGACTGAGATTCCAAAGAAATAGTCATTCCAAGACTAGAAGAGACTTTATAAGGAAACTTGTATTACAATAAGTATACACAGTTTGCTTGCCATACAGATCATGATTCAGGAAAAGACTTCAGCATGTGCTTGAAGTTAAGTGCTCTCCTGAATCGGGGCCTTATGCAGTACAATCTTTTTAATTCTATTTGCTATTAGATCTTTGCTAAAAAGTGGTTAGAGGGGTGGTGCCATTTTTAATAGTTATTTCCAGTCTGCAGAATATGAGCTATAGTGAGGTTTCATTGCTAAATGTCACTAACTTTTAAACTATGCTACAGTATATCCATCCAAATACTTATCAAAAAAAAAAAAAGTTCTTTGTGATGCATTATCCTTGACATTTTATTTTAGTTTTTGCTAACTTGAACTATTTGGTAATCTGCATTGCAGATACCTAGTCAGTGTGAATTGATGATCTGTTCCACAGCAGAAGCTTTTTTTAAATAAAAATAAATTATATTACTGTGGCCCAAAGTAAGTTTCTTAATATACTGCATATTTTACCCTCAAGTTTTGTGAACACTGCATGTCAAAAGTGAATGCCATCATGTTTGTCTTTTTCTTTTGTGCTTAAATTAATATGTTTAGTGTGAGTTCTATTAACTGTCTTTCATAAAAAGTTACTGACTACTCTTTTGGCAATTAAAAGATGAATTGCTTGCAACAGGAAGTGGTAAAACAACAAGGAGGGGCCCTGTTCTATAACTTTGTTACCATTTGTTTTTAGGTCAGAAGCATCAGGTAAAAGCAACAGACATTAGCCAAGTCTGGAAACTGATAGAAGCACGAGATTTATAAGCCTTCAAAATGAGTCAAGCTCCAGCAGGAAATGCAGGGGGTTTATTGGAAAGCCACAGGAAGCACCAGCTGTAGGAATTATGGCTGGTCAAAACAGCGCCTGTTCCATTAAATAAAATGACACACATCCCCACTTGCGTTTTTCCTTGAAGAATGAGAAATTGCAAGAAATCTGGGCATAAAGTGTATCATCCTCAAGAGGGTGATGTAATTGTCACAAATCTTCTATATCAGAAACCCTCTGAAGTTCAGGAACAAGTGTCATGACACAGCACATCAAAGTGAACTGCCAGCTGTGTGGTGCTTTATTGCTAATTGAGTTAATGTGAAACACTTCCCTGAACCAATTATCTAAACTGTATTTAAATCCAGGCAGCCTTCAAGAAAAGGAAAAGCAGCTCAGATGGTCTCTTTATAGTGTTAGTTGCCGTTTTATGTTGTGGTGAGATTGCTTAGGCGCCTAATCTTATTTAATACCTTTGGTTTCTGGAATATATAGTCATGATATAATAAAATTTTGTAACTGTTCATCAACATTGAACCTTTTCCACTTATGAAATGACATTTGGATGACTAAGCGTGTGAAATGTAAAATCAGATTTTGAATAGTATATTAAATTATTTATTATAGCATGTATCATTCTTGGCTTCTAAAGTGTCAAACTTAGGGGCTTTCAACTTACAGTGAATGTGATGGCAGTAATTGTAGCATGTCAGTAAGTGTTGAGTTGGTTGTATGGGGCAGTCTGCTATAAATTTTTTCTGTGTATTTATTTCTAGTTCTACAACTGACTGTGTCCTGAATGGTATGAGTGAGGGAACCATAAAGCAAGGGAGTCTTAGCCCTGCATGTGTCTTAATCAGTTAAAAAAATCTTTATTTTATTTCTTTGAGGAAGCAGGGTTGGTGGTAGGGAGGAGGGATAGCTCAGTGGTTTGAGCATTGGCCTGCTAAACCCAGGATTGTGAGTTCAATCCTTGAGGGGGCCACCTAGCAATCTGTACTTGGTCCTGCTAGTGGAGGCAGGGGGCTGGGCACAATGACCTTTTAAGGTCCCTTCCAGTTCTAGGAGATAGGATAACTCCATTAATTAGGGGGGAGGGATAGCTCAGTGGTTTGAGCATTGGCTTGCTAAACCCAGGGTTGTGAGTTCAATCCTTGAGGGGGCCACTTAGGGATCTGGGGCAAAAATTGGTCCTGCTAGTGAAGGCAGGGGACTGGACTTGACTTGATGACCTTTCAAGGTCCCTTCCAGTTCTAGGAGATTGGTATATCTCCAATTATTACTATTACTATAGGCATTTCTGTATTTTTATTGAACTTACTGTTCAGATTATTTTTGCATCATGCACACTCTGTCATATGCAATATTTGATTGCTGTCAACCAGAAACCTCACAAGCCAATCAAGGTTTTCAAATTGTTCAGGTTCACACTCTTGGCTACTTTGTGCTGATTGGCTCCTGAAGAAGAGACCCTCTTCATTAAGAACATGGCTATAATTTGATGGTTAGTTTTGCATACTATGAGCCATCTTCTTAGGTGTTTTTGGATCATTCTATGGGACAGAGTTGCCGCAAAACTGATTTACCTGGTAACTGGTTGCTTATATGCCATAGACCTGCTGTAGCTCCTACACTACCCCTTCCCCTGCAACTGGCATAACAATGTGGCTAGAGCATCTCTAGTCTATAGCAGTCCCCAGCTGCTAATAAGGCTCTTTGGGGCCATAGGCAGCTGGTGAAAATTCAGCCTTTGATCTGCTCCAACTTTTGTGCCATTGAGAGGAAGATGCATGGCTAAAAGTTTAAAAAAAAAAAAAATCTGTTCTAGCATTTCTTAGTTCTACACAATAATATATTCCACACTATTTCATAAATTGGATCCAGTTGGTGTCCACATAAAAATAAAAAATCTTAGATAGCATGCCAGTATGCTGAAAATTAATTATCTAGAGACAGACATGTAAAATAGTATAGTTTAATTCATAGGACTGTGCTTGCATCTGGTTGAGTATATGCCTGTTTAGATTTTGTGTAATTTCTTGTGCATGCTGTAGAAAGTTATGACTACACTCCTATTTCAAAACCTGTGGTATATGAAATTATTTCAAAGTCAAATGAAAACGTGCTTCCCAAACGCACACAATTTAGCACATGATAAATGTTTTAGCTAATTTGCAACTTCTTGTTGTTACTGAAATTGTCAGCTTACCTGATCACTATTAAGTGACCCACGGTGCTTGACAGGACAAGTATTACACTGTAACTTGAGAGGTGGTGATTTTTTCTGTCTTTTGAGAGCAGTTTGTGTTTTTCCTTTCACCAGTATGCTGGCAGATAAACTAAATATGACCCCTGAAGAAGCTGAGCGATGGATTGTCAATCTAATTCGAAATGCAAGACTGGATGCCAAGTTAGATTCAAAATTGGTAAGTTTTATACTTCATTGTGTAGAAGAGTCCAGCTTGGTTTGTTTAATCCTAATTTCCTTTCATACTAGTTGCTAGCAGTATTTGTAATACTAATATATCTTTACATATTTTTTATTCTATTGATTCTGAAGTATGGTGTTCTTCTTTTACCCCATTTTGGCACTGCACAGATAGCTGTTGTTGTAACAGGTATAAAGGTCATTAATACTAGTTTGAGAGCAGGAGTTAAGCCTGTCTGTCATGGTATGGTTAAAGTTACATAATTTCAGTTGTAAATCATACATTTTATTTTTTTTGTAATTTTAGATACAAGCCTCTGTGAGTATAATATTGTTTAATCCTTTATAGTTAACTGGACTATGAGTAAAATTTTAAAATAGTTGGTCAAGTGAGGTCCTGCACTTAATGGTATTTCTCTGTTAATCTGTTGTAATGTGATAATTTGTGTAAAACATATCTGATCAGTTCCAGAATTTGATATCAATGGGTATCAAGCCTTTTTGATTTTTTGGTAAAAACCGGAAAAGCGGATTTCCACTAAACTCAGGCTGATTGGCTGATTTGCCTTTGATGTCACAATCCCACTAAGAAGCTTCTGGATGCTGAGTGATTTTGAAAATCTGGCCCTTCTTTGGGTGCCTAAATGGGAGCTGAGGTCTTTTGATAATCTGGTCACAATTATGATGGGTGCTGAGGATTTGAAAAGCTGGCCCAGAGCTCTTTGGCCTACCTCCTTATTTCCTTCTATTTTGGCGACTCCTTGCAAACCCTTCTCTCCATGGAAGGGACACGCTCTCCATTTCTCCCTCCCCCACGTACATCTACTCCCATGCCAGCAGCTCTGAAATAGAGGGGAATGGGTGAGAGTGAGACAAAAGAGCTTGTGGGTAGAATGGAATGGTGTAAGTAGTATCTGATGTGTGCAATGAACTTGGCCTACATAAGCAGTGAATTGTACAACTCTCTAGTGTAAGTATACAAGAACAAAAAAAATGATTTAGACAATTGTATGATGACTGCTTTGGATCTGAGAAATACTCTCCACTTGAACATGTGTGCATTGGGGCAGAGTTAGTTGTGTACAACCTTAATTTTGGCAATTCTTACCACTTTGGAGTGGTTAAATGTTTTTGCATATTTGGTAAATTAAAGTATGATCCCTCATGAGCTGTTTTTTTTCCATTTAATTTCTAGGGCCACGTAGTTATGGGTAACAATGCAGTCTCACCCTACCAACAAGTGATAGAAAAGACTAAAAGCCTGTCTTTCCGGAGTCAGATGCTGGCTATGAACACTGAGAAAAAACTGAACCAGAGCAGTAGGGCTGAGGTAAGTACCAGTTACATGTGTCTGTATTTCCATATCCTCATTTAACTTGGAGAGAAGACTACAGACTTTTGTTATTGCTACTAAACACACACTGTATAATCTTTGCTTCTCACTCCCTCAGGGACATTTTTAACTGCTCTGTGGCACTGGAATTAAATTGAAAAGAATTTATTTTGTTGCCATGAGTTTACAAGTGGGCAATAGTTCCTGCTTTCTTTCATCTCTTTTATCCCTACTTTATTCTTCTAGCTCTTCCTTTCACCCCTCAAATAATTCCATATCCTTCTTTCCATTCTCTGTTTTGGTTCTCGTCCTCATTTAACAATGCCCTCTTGTACGTTATAGGGGAATAGGCATTAAATTGATTCCTGATGTGGCATTACAGAAGCATCTATCTAACATGGGTGGATTTATGCTAACTTAAATAGCAAGGTCATCCTGGTTGTGTGATACTATTTGCTACCATACTGGAGATGCCAGTTCTTTAGTAACTCCTGCTTTTGCTTGGTGGACACTTTAGTCACTCAAAGTATGTCTACACTACAATTAAAAACCCACAGCTGGCCCATGCTAGCTGATTCAGGCTCAGGCTAGGGTTCTGCTTATTTGCAGTATAGAAGTCCAGACTCAGGTTGGAGCCCGTGCCTAACGACCTTGCAAGGTGGGAGGGTCAAGTCAGCTGTTGCAGGCCAGCCACAGGTGTCAGACTGCAGTTTGTAGACATACCCTAAATTGATATGGTTGGACTACAAACCTCCCTTAATCTGTGGGCAACCATGCACCTGAAGAAAAAATGAGACTGACGTTAAAACGTGGAAATTGTAGCGGATGCCTAACATCCACTGGCAACCAGCTTTCTTCCCATTCTCCCTTCCCTGCCTCCTGCCAGTGGCCCTGCCGATCAACTCCTCCTCCTCCCTTCCTCCCACCCACTGCAGTCTGTTGGCGGGTGTGGGGCCTTGGGGGAAGGGGTGGTGTAGGGCTGGGGCCTTGGGCTGAGTGGGGGGTTAGAATCATAGAATATCAGGGTTGGAAGGGATCTCAGAAGGTCATCTAGTCCAATGCTCTGCTCAAAGCAGGACCAATCCCCAACTAAATCATCCAAGCCAGGGCTTTGTCAAGCCTGACTTTAAAAACCTCTAAGGAAGGAGATTTTTACCACCTCCCTAGGTAACCCATTCCAGTGCTTCACCACCCTCCTAGTGAAAAAGGTTTTCCTAATATCCAACCTACCGCCCCTTCCCACCACTGCAACTTGATACCATTACTCCTTGTTCTTTCATCTGCTACCACTGAGAACAGTCTTGATCCATCCTCTTTGGAACCCCCTTTCAGGTAGTTGAAAGCAGCTATCAAATCTCCCCCCTCATTCTTCTCTTCTGCAGACTAAATAATCCCAGTTCCCTCAGACTCTCCTCATAAATTATGTGTTCCAGCCCCCTAATCATTTTTGTTACCCTCTGCTGGACTCTTTCCAATTTATCCACATCCTTCTTGTAGTGTGGGGCCCAAAACTGGACACAGTACTCTAGATGAGGCCTCACCAATGTCGAATAGAGGGGAATGATCATGTCCCTCGATCTGCTGGCAATGCCTCTACTTATACACCCCAAAATGCCGTTAGCCTTCTTGGCAACAAGGGCACAGTGTTGACTCCATATCCATTTTCTTGTCCACTGTAACCCATAGGTCTTTTTCTGCAGAACTGCTGCCTAGCCATTCAGTCCCTAGTCTGTAGCGGTGCATGGGATTCTTCCATCCTAAGTGCAGGACTCTGCACTTGTCTTTGTTGAACCTCATCAGATTTCTTTTGGCCAATCCTCTAATTTGTCTAGGTCCCTCTGTATCCTATCTCTACCCTCCAGCGTATCTACCACTTCTCCCAGTTTAGTATCTTCTGCAAACTTGCTGAGGGTGCACTCCACACCATCCTCTAGATCATTAATGAAGATATTGAACAAAACCAGCCCCAGGACCAACCCTCGGGGTACTCCACTCGATAATGGCTGCCAACTAGACGTGGAGCCATTGATCACTACCTGTTGAGCCCGATGATCTAGCCAGCTTTCTGTCCACCTTATAGTCCATTTATCCAGCCCATACTTGTTTAACTTTCCATCAAGAATACTGTGGGAGACCGTATCAAAAGCTTTGCTAAAGTCAAGGAATAACACGTCCACTGCTTTCCCCTCATCCACAGAGCCAGTTATCTCGTCATAGAAGGGAATTAGGTTAGTCAGGCATGACTTGCCTTTGGTGAATCCATGCTGACTGTTCCTGATTACTTTCCTCTCCTCTAAGTGTTTCAGAATTGATTCCTTGAAGACATTCCATGATTTTTCCAGGGACTGAGGTGAGGCTGACTGGCCAGTAGTTTCCCGCATCCTCCTCCTTCCCTTTTTTAAAGATGCACTACATTAGCCTTTTTCCAGTCATCCGGGACCTTATGTCAAAAATAATGGTCAATGGCTCTGCAATCACATCCACCAACTCCTTTAGCACTGTCAGATGCAGCGCATCCGGTCCAATGGACTTGTGCTCGTCCAGCTTTTCTAAATAGTCCTGAACCACTTCTTTCTCCACAGAGGGCTGGTCACCTCCTCCCCATGCTGTGCTGCCCAGTGCAGCAGTCTGGGAGCTGACCTTGTTTGTGAAGACAGAGGCAAAAAAAGCATTGAGTTTCCTTGACTTTCTTCTTGTTGCTAACATACCTGAAGAAACCCTTCTTGTTACTCTTAACATCTCTTGCTAGCTGCAACTCAATTTGGCCTTCCTGATTTCACTCCTGCATGTCTAAGCAATATTTTTTACTCCTCCCTGGTCATTTGTCCAAGCCTCCACTTTTTTGTGTTTAAAATCAGCAAGGATTTCACTGTTAAGCCAAGCTGGTCGCCTGCCATATTTACTATTCTTTCTACACATCGGGATGGTTTGTTTCTGCAACCTCAATAAGGATTCTTTAAAATACAGCCAGCTCTCCTGGACTCCTTTCCCCCTCATGTTATTCTCCCAGGGGATCCTGCCCATCAGTTTCCTGAGGGACTCATAGTCTGCTTTTCTGAAGTCCAGGGTCCATATTCTGCTGTTCTCCTTTCTTCCTTGTGTCAGGATCCTTGACCATCTCATGGTCACTGCCCACCAGGTTCTCATCCACTTTTGCTTCCCCTACTAATTCTTCCCGGTTTGTAAGCAGCAGGTCAAGAAGAGCTCTGCCCCTAGTTGGTTCCTCCAACACTTGCACCAGGAAATTGTCCCCTACACTTTCCAAAAACTTCCTTGAGCACCCCTGGGGAAAGGAGGAAGCCAGTGTCTGTGCTCCCAAGCCTCTTACGTTGAAGGAAGAGAGAAAAGCAGAAGACTCGATGAGGTCCACCAGGGATCATGCTATATTGATTTTAATTTGCTTGGGACATTCTTACATGATATGGTTATGTTCTGGAGAAAACCCATAGATAAACAGATTTTTCTAAAATTCCTACTAAAACTAAAAAAATACAAAATATTTAAATTTTAATTGGCATTTGTCACTAAGGCTGAAAATATACTGAAGGGACCATTCTGACAAACTAAGGTAGATTTGTTTAATAATGTAGAAAATCGTGTGAAGGTCAAGTAACACAATTTTGTAAATAGTGCCAAATTATTTGTTACTTTGAGACACTTCAGGACTATTCAAAAACACTTTCCATTTCCTGCCTTTTTGAAACCAATGTTTAAGCAGTTCATTTATCCATGTATTATGACTTGACGACTAATTATTAAACTGATTCCTGTTGGGTGGAATTTACAGAAGCAGTCATTTAACTTTATGAATAGGTTATTTAAATAAGTTATTACAAATAACAATGTAGTATATGTTAACATTTCAGTGGCTCATGTAAACAAACTGCTTTCTCGTTTCCTGCTGATCCTTAATTTTTTGTTTTATATATATTTTTAGGCACCTAACTGGGCTACTCAAGACTCCGGCTTCTACTGAAGACAGTTCTGAGGGAGGATATCAAATTTTCATTTGAGAGGAGAAGATAAATATATTATGTACCTTTTCTCAAAGAGCTAATTCTGGGAATTTGCAATACAAAATGAGTTGAATAAAATTGGGTACTTTTAACCGTCTTTGTAGCTTTATAATTTGAGTAGTTACATGTTTAAAAAAATTGCTACAAGATCAAATTTGCTACAGTATAGTTCAGTTCTCTAGATTTTTAAATTAGAATTTAAATGTTGACTACCTTTTACAATAGGCTTCAAGTTCCAGTTGGTATAAGATCAAATATATTTTTGCATCCATCTTTGTTTGGAAACATGGGAATTCTATTTCTAGCTATTTATTTCTTTGTATATTGCAAATGGTCACATCATCAGATAGAACTATGGATTATGGGTCCAAGACAAGAGAATGTTAAAAGCACATTCCTGAATGATACAAACTGTTGGACAATTCTAGAGTACGTTGCCTATTTTCTATACCTGCCATGACACCTTTAGACAGAATGTTGACTGAGGTTTCGTATTATATAGGAAGGTACAGTGAAACTTCTGGAGGTTTATGGAACTGGATTTGAGTTAAATTTAGTAGTACTTCTAAGAGTAATTTAAAGATAGAATATCAGTCCTCTTCTGCCTTCTAGAATAAAAGCAGCATTGTTATGCTATGATTCTGCCTACCTGGAAGGAGGAGTGAAGACTACTATCACACTTCCCAATGTAAACATAAGCTCTACCCACTTTGCTCTGTAGTCTTACTTCCTGAGCACGTGATGTGCTGAATCCTGTACATTTGCTGTAGCTTCTAATATGAAGTAAGAACAGAATCTTTCAGTTCTGAAGAGGGAGAGTAAGCACCACTTGAAGCAAATAATGTTTTCTGTCTCCTCACCTATTGTCCCTCTTCATAACAATACCAGTTTTCCCCTTGGTGTGTGTGAGGGGAAGGGAGCTATTATCTCTTGGAATGCTTTTATGGCTGCCTCAACTTGGAGTCATCTTCTGTTTTTTTGTGCTCTACCCTTCTTCTCTGCGTTGGATATGATTTTCATACTTTCAGCTTTCCATATGCATGGCTTAACTATCTAGATTTCTTTATATGCTTGTGAGTAGTATCAGTCTTAGATGATGTAAATGCAAAATGGTCTGTTAGAGCTGTGCATATATATATATATAGAGAGAGAGAGATAAAGTTCATTGGCCATTTTAAAAAATTGAAAAAAAGTGTTTTGGGTCAAATTGAATTTTTTTTAAATTTTGGTCAATTAAAAAAATTATTTCAGATTGAACAGAAATTTCAAAACAAAACATTTCATTTTGATTTCAAGCATTTTTTTTAAATATTTTTGAATTGTTAAAACTGAAGGCAGTTTCTAAAACAATTTTGTTTTGAACTAAATGTTTCATTTCAAACATGCCAAAGTATTTGGATGTTTTCTGAAAATTTCTAGTTTTTGGGCAAAACAATTTGGCAAAACTTAAATTCACAAAACATTTTGGTATTGCTAAATATGCTTTTACACTCCTCTACCTCAATTTCCAGAATTTTTGATGTGTTGCTAATCTCATCCATGTATTTGAACTCATTTATCCCTTGGAATTGTCTCTGGAGGTCATGATCATAGAAGAGAGAGTCTGGGACCTGCCCATTAAGAGCATCAAATATCAAAATCATAAATTGACTCATTCGGAGAGTAGCTAGTGAGCAAAGCAAAGTGATATACTCATTAGTAAGGCTGCAGTTTAGTCATGGTTTGGTTTGTTTGGTTGTTTGAGGGACCGTGTGCTCTGGCTGGCAGTTGGAGGCAGGTTTGAAAGCTCGAAGCCTCTGGTAATTGGCTGAGCCTTAATCAGTGGGCGGGGCATTCACTCAGGCCAGGGCTTTATAAAGCCGCGCACAAGCAACCAGGGAGCTTTGCGAACAGGGGCTGCTAACAGGGAGTTTCGCAAGGGAGTTTAGAAGGGGAGTGGGAAGGGAGTGGGAGTCCCTCGCCAGCCGTAACCCCTTCCCTGTGTCCCCCCCCCCAAAACCTGTAAACCGAACCACATTCCAAAACTCCTTTCTGTCTAACTAGGAGACAATGCAGGCAGAAGCCCAGCAGCAGAGTGGGGGCTATCCAGTTTATTGCGCTGAGTGTTGCATGTATGATTACCTGCCCTGTGGGCGGGTGGCGTATGTGTGCAGTCGGTGCAAGGAGCTCCTGGCCCTCAGAGACCATGTACGGACTTTGGAGGCCAGGGTGGCGGAACTGGAGGAGCTAAGAGAGGCAGAGAGGTATGTTGATGAGGCTTTCCGGGACACTGTAGAATTGTCCCACCTCCGCTCAGACAGTTCCTGTGCTGTTGAGGAGGAAGAACGGCCCAGGGAAGTAGAGCAGTCGATGGGAGCAGAGGGAAACCTTCCCATAGTTGGGACCCTCCTTCCAGATGGTGCTGGGGTTGCCTCTCGCACTGAGGTTGCCTCTCCGGGGGAGGGAACTCCAGTTTCTAGGAAAAGGCAGGTGTTAGTAATGGGAGATTCAATTATTAGAAATGTAGATAGCTGGGTCTGTGATGACCGGGAGAACCATATGGTGACTTGCCTGCCTGGTGCGAAGGTTGCGGATCTCTCGAGGCATCTAGATAGACTTATGTGTAGTGCTGGGGAGGAGCCGGTGGTCATGGTACATGTAGGTACCAATGACATGGGGAAGGGTAGGAGAGATGTCCTGGAAGCCAAATTTAGGCTGCTAGGGAAGAGACTGAAATCCAGGACCTCTATGGTGGCATTTTCAGAAATACTCCCAGTTCCACGCGCAGGGCCAGGTAGGCAGGCAGAGCTTCAGAGTCTCAATGCGTGGATGAGACGATGGTGTAGGAAGGAGGGGTTCACGTTCATTAGGAACTGGGGAAACTTCTGGGATGGGAGGAGCCTATACAGGAGAGATGGGCTCCACCTAAACAAAGTGGAACCAGACTGCTGGCACTAAACATTAAAAAGGTTGTAGAGCAGTTTTTAAACTAGGAGATGGGGGAAAGCCGACTGCTGCAGAGGAGCGTGTGGATCAGACACAGACTTCTCTGAGGGCAGAGTCTAATGATAGAGAATCTCCAGGTTATAGTCAGGAGCAGAGGACTGAAAAGTATAATATAAGGGCCGGATCAGATGATAAGCAGTCACATAAAAAAGAATCTGGCACATCAGAAAAAGGCAGGCTAATAAACAGGGACAAGTTTTTAAAGTGCTTGTACACAAATGCCAGAAGTCTAAATAATAAGATGGGTGAACTAGAGTGCCTTGTGATAAAGGAGGATATAGATATAATAGGCATCACAGAAACCTGGTGGACTGAGAGCAATCAATGGGACACAATCATTCCGGGGTACAAAATATATCGGAAGGACAAAACAGGTTGTGCGGGGGGAGGAGTGGCACTATATGTGAAAGAAAGTGTAGATTCAAATGAAGTAAAAATCTTAAGCGAATCCACATGTTCCATAGAGTCTCTATGGATAGAAATTTCATGCTCTAGTAAAAATATAACATTAGGGATCTATTATCGACCACCTGACCAGGACAGTAATAGTGATGATGAAATGCTAAGGGAAATTAGAGAGGCTATCAAAATTAAGAACATAATAATAGTGGGGGATTTCAATTATCCCCATATTGACTGGGAACATTTCACTTCAGGACGAAATGCAGAGATAAAATTTCTCGATACTTTAAATGACTGCTTCATGGAGCAGCTGGTACGGGAACCCACAAGGGGAGAGGCAACTCTAGATTTAATCCTGAGTGGAGCGCAGGAGCTGGTCCAAGAGGTAACTATAGCAGGACCATAATACAATAGCATTCAACATCCCTGTGGTGGGAAGAACACCTCAACTGCCCAACACTGTGGCATTTAATTTCAAAAGGGGGAACTATACAAAAATGAGGGGGTTAGTTAGACAAAAGTTAAAAGGTACAGTGACTAAAGTGAAATCCCTGCAAGTTGCATGGGCCCTTTTTAAAGACACCATAATAGAGGCCCAACTTCAATGTATACCCCAAAGTAAGAAAAACAGTAAAAGAACTAAAAAAGAGCCACTGTGGCTTAACAACCATGTAAAAGAAGCAGTGAGAGATAAAGACTTCCTTTAAAAAGTGGAAATCAAATCCTAGTGAGGCAAATAGAAAGGAGCACAAACACTGCCAACTTAAGTGCAAGAGTGTAATAAGAAAAGCCAAAGAGCAGTTTGAAGAACGGCTAGCCAAAAACTCCAAAGGTAATAACAAAATATTTTTTAAGTACATCAGAAGCAGGAAGCCTGCTAAACAACCAGTGGGGCCCCTTGATGATCAAAATACAAAAGGAGCGCTTAAAGAGGATAAAGTCATTGCGGAGAAACTAAATGGATTCTTTGCTTCAGTCTTCACGGCTGAGGATGTTAGGGAGATTCCCAAACCTGAGCTGGCTTTTGTAGGTGACAAATCTGAGGAACTATCACAGATGGAAGTGTCACTAGAGGAGGTTTTGGAATTAATTGATAAACTCAACATTAACAAGTCACCGGGACCAGATGGCATTCACCCAAGAGTTCTGAAAGAACTCAAATGTGAAGTTGCGGAACTATTAACTAAGGTTTGTAACCTGTCCTTTAAATCTGCTTTGGTACCCAATGACTGGAAGTTAGCTAATGTAACGCCAATATTTAAAAAGGGCTCTAGGGGTGATCCTGGCAATTACAGACCGGTAAGTCTAACGTTGGTACCGGGCAAATTAGTTGAAACAATAGTAAAGAATAAAATTGTCAGACACATAGAAAAACATAAACTCTTGAGTAATAGTCAACATGGTTTCTGTAAAGGGAAATCGTGTCTTACTAATCTATTAGAGTTCTTTGAAGGGGTCAACAAACATGTGGACAAGGGGGATCTGGTGGACATAGTGTACTTAGATTTCCAGAAAGCCTTTGACAAGGTCCTTCACCAAAGGCTCTTATGTAAATTAAGCTGTCATGGGATAAAAGGGAAGGTCCTTTCATGGATTGAGAACTGGTTAAAGGACAGGGAACAAAGGGTAGGAATTAATGGTAAATTCTCAGAATGGAGAGGGGTAACTAGTGGTGTTCCCCAAGGGTCAGTCCTAGGACCAATCCTATTCAATTTATTCATAAATGATCTGGAGAAAGGGATAAACAGTGAGGTGGCAAAGTTTGCAGATGATACTAAACTGCTCAAGATAGTTAAGACCAAAGCAGATTGTAAAGAACTTCAAAAAGATCTCACAAAACTAAGTGATTGGGCAACAAAATGGCAAATGAAATTTAATGTGGATAAATGTAAAGTAATGCACATTGGAAAAAATAACCCCAACTATACATACAACATGACGGGGGCTAATTTAGCTGCAACGAGTCAGGAAAAAGATCTTGGCGTCATCGTGGATAGTTCTCTGAAGATGTCCACGCAGTGTGCAGAGGCGGTCAAAAAAGCAAACAGGATGTTAGGAATCATTAAAAAGGGGATAGAGAATAAGACTGAGAATATATTATTGCCCTTATATAAATCCATGGTACGCCCACATCTCGAATACTGTGTACAGATGTGGTCTCTCACCTCAAAAAGATATTCTAGCACTAGAAAAGGTTCAGAAAAGGGCAACTAAAATGATTAGGGGTTTAGAGAGGGTCCCATACGAGGAAAGATTAAAGAGGCTAGGACTCTTCAGCTTGGAAAAGAGAAGACTAAGGGGGGACATGATAGAGGTATATAAAATCATGAGTGATGTTGAGAAAGTGGATAAGGAAAAGTTATTTACTTATTCCCATAATACAAGAACTAGGGGTCACCAAATGAAATTAATAGGCAGCAGGTTTAAAACAAATAAAAGGAAGTTCTTCTTCACGCAGCGCAGAGTCAACTTGTGGAACTCCTTACCTGAGGAGGTTGTGAAGGCTAGGACTATAACAATGTTTAAAAGGGGACTGGATAAATTCATGGTGGCTAAGTCCATGAATGGCTATTAGCCAGGATGGGTAAGAATGGTGTCCCTAGCCTCTGTTCGTCAGAGGATGGAGATGGATGGCAGGAGAGAGATCATTTGATCATTGCCTGTTAGGTTCACTCCCTCTGGGGCACCTGGCATTGGCCACTGTCGGTAGACAGATACTGGGCTAGATGGACCTTTGGTCTGACCCGGTACGGCCTTTCTTATGTTCTTATGGGTATTTTTATTAAGAGTCACGGATAGGTCACGGGTAATAAACAAAAATTAATGGCCCGTGACCTGTCCATGACTTGTACTATAAATATCCCTGACTAAATCTTAGTTCTTCGGGGGTGGGGGGCAAGGGTAGCCACCTGGGTCCCTGTTGGTGCTGCTCAAGCAGCCATGCGGTCAGCTGCACCAGAGGTCCCGGAAAGTCACGGAATCTATGACCTCCGTGAAATACTTGGAGCCATCTCATTAGCCTGTGCTTGCTGCATGAACCCTCTACTTCAGTGGTGGGCAACCTGTGGCCCGTCAGGGTAATTTGATTGACGACCGCGAGACATTTTGCTGATGTTGACCGTCCGCAGGCATGGCCCCCCATAGCTCCCAGTGGCTGCGGTTTGCCATTCCCGGCCAATGGAAGCTGCGGGCCGCAGGGACATGCTGGCCGCTGCTTCCCGCAGCCTCTGTTGGCTGGGAACGGTGAACCGTGGCCACTGGGAGCTACGGGGGGGGGGGGCCATGCTTGCAGACAGTCAACATCAGCAAAATGTCTCGCAGCCCGCAATCAGATTACCCTGATTGGCTGCATGCGGCCCACTGGCTGCAGGTTGCCCACCACTGCTCTACTTAGTTCCTGCTCTTCACCCAGTTGCCAGTCTTACCTCCTGCTTGTATAATGAGGCTGTTCTTTGCTTCTGATCCCGTTCTTGCTAGTCATATGTACATCTGCCTAAAGCAGACCTTTTCAGGAGACACTTCTTCTACCCAAATCCATTGCTGCCATATTCTACCTGTAAGCTTAGTGGAAATTTCAGACGGCTGAAGAGTAAACAGTTGAACATCCTGTCTTTATTAGGAATCAGATATTGATGGTTGAAACCTGTGTTTGTGTGCATAATTTCTGTCCTTTATTGTTTTTTAATGAGGTGTAAACATTTTTCTCTGGGGCCTATTCCTGATTTTTGCTTCAGTCATGGACACAGGGTTGTCCCTTTTCTGATGCTGCCTGAGGAAGTGAAAGACATGGAGATCTCTGCAAATTTAACTAAAATGTGCTTATTGTAATCCAAACAAATAGTGTGGTTCTGTCACCTTCTGGTGACTAGATCACATACAGAAGCTTATCTGCTGCAACCTTTGAGCTTTAGCTCAGGCAGCAGAATCACCTGCTTTTCAATCCAGATGTCATGCATGGTTTCAATCCCTGCTGCCATTACGTGATCCAGGAATGATGATTACAAGTGGGATCTATATGCCCTGGGAAGGTTGGCTGCAGCAGGCATTCAGTCAGGACTTCTGGATCTAAAAGTATGAGCTTATAGTGCCTGAGCTAAAAAAATAGGTTCAGTAGCTCAAGGTTACAGCAGACGCAAATCTCTTTAGGTGGAATGTCAACTAAAAGAAGGGATAGAGAGCCATACTGCGTGGGTTATATTAGTATACAGCCTTCTCCTCTGCCTCTGGGGCTACATCATTTGGAACATTTAAAAATATATTCTTGATGGACCAAAGTAATCTGCTTTACCGAGAGACAAGAGGAGGCACGAGTGAAAACGGGAAGATAGAGGAATCAGAATGTGATCTGGGAGAGGTATCTTCTACAGAGTCTATAGCAAAGCTTTAGAAGCCATGGACCCTGGAGGAGTGGGATAAAGACAGGGTCTTGAGGTCCCATATAATATTACACTATGGAAATTCCTTATATATAAGAATCTCAAAGCACGTGTTGCTAGTCATAGTCTAGTCAGATCATATTGTTCTGCAGAAGAGGAGACATATAATGTATATATACTTCTATTGCAGTAATAAATATTTATTAAAATAACTGTATAGGTGAATAGACAGCTCATTAAACTGATTACTGATGTGGCCTTACAGAAGCAGTGCATGTAACAGGAAACGATGGATTTGTGCCAACCTAAATATATTCATGCGCTGAGCTAGCAAGGTTGTTCTGGTCACGTGACATCAATACCATACTGGAGATACTGATTCGTGAGTAATTCCTGCTCTTGCTTAGGGCACGTCCATAGTCGCTAAGTTGATATGGCTGGGATACAAACCTCCACTGAACTGCTAGTACACGTGCGCCTGGAGAGAAAATTGGCAAACTTGTAACTGGTGCTCACAGATGATACCAAAGATGCAGAAGGAAAAATCATTCCGATCTTGGTAGATAAAAAAGGAAATAAATCAATATCTAGTAGGTGGTTTTTGTAAGAAAAGTTCTCAATTTACATATGACAATTTTAAAGCTGAGGCGTGTGTAGTTTGGAATTTGCATAAGCATGCGTGAGTGGGAGGAGAGGTGGTTAACAAGTGATTTCTTTAAGCCTTATTACCCCTACTAATAAGCAGCTTGTGTCAATGACCTTGGTACAGAACAAAGACTATTCAATAGGGCACCCAATCATGCAAGCAGTTTCTCACAGACATAAAAGTTCACCTATGCATAACTGCTTAGGCCTATGATAAAATCAGAGCCTGATCCCACAAGTCTTAGGGCATGTCTACACTACTAAATTAGGTTGATTTTTATAGAAGTTGATTTTTAGAAAACGATTTTATACAGTCAATTGTGTATGTCCACACTAAGTGCATTAAGTCGGCAGAGTGCATCCTCACTACCGTGGCTAGCATCGACTTACGGAGCGGTGCATTGTGGGTAGCTATCGCACAGTTCCTGCAGTCTCCGCAGCCCATTGGAAATCGGGTTAAGCTCCCAATGCCTGATGGGGCAAAAACATTGTCGCAGGTGGTTTTGGGTACGTCGTCAGTTGCCCCTCCCTCCATGAAAGCAATGGCAGACAATTGTTTTGCACCAGACACCAGGACGATTAGAAGAGCACAGCAAGGCGCACTGCACATCAGAGAGGCTTTGAAAACCAGTTTCATGACTGGCCAGGCTTCGGTGTGACAGTTGTATGTGTTTCTCCTTGATGCAAGCCTGCCCCCTTTGTTGATTTTAATTCCCTGTAAATCAACCATCCTCCCCCCTTCGAAATAAAGTAACTATTGTTTTGAAACCATGCATTCATTCTTTATTAATTAAAAAAATGAGATAATGACAAGGTAGCCCGGGGTGGGGGAGGAAGGAAGGACAAGGCCACATTGCTTATTGTAGCCACACCAAATATCAAACTGTTTGAATGACAGCCTTCTGTTACTTGAGCCATCCTCTGGAGTGGAGTGGCTGGGTGCCCAGACCCTCACCCCACCCCACCCCCGCGCGTTGTTGGACATCTGGGGGAGGAGGCTATGGAACATGGGGAGAAGGGTAGGCGATTATACAGTGGATGCAGCGGCGGTCTGTGCTCTTGCTGGCTTTCCTGCAGCTCCAACAGATGCTTCATCATGTCTCTGCTCCCCTATTAGCCTCAGTATCTCATCCTGCCTCCGCTCTTCGTGCTCACTTAATTCTTTCCTGGCCTCTGCCACTGAATGCCTCCATGCATTAAGCTGTGCCCTATCAGTGTGGGAGGACTGCATGAGCTCGGAAAACATGTTATCGCAAGTGCGTTTTTTTTCACCTTCTAATTTACGAGGACGGAGATGGTAGCGGGAGTGTAGGGGGACTGCATGGTTACCTGTGCTGCTGAGTTCGCCACTCTGACCAAACAGGAAATGAAATTCAAAAGTTCCTGGGGCTTTTCCTGTGTACCTGGCTAGTGTGTCGGTGTTCAAAGTGCTGTCCAGAGCGGTCACTATGGGATAGCTCCCGGAGGCCAATACCATCGATTTGCATACGCACTACCCCAAATTCGATCCAGCAAAGGAGTACAGAAGTCCATTTTAAGAGCCCTTTAGGTCGACGGAATGGGGTTGGTTGGTTGGTTGGTTGGACACATTCATTTTTAAATCGATCTAATGCAGCTAAATTCAACCTAACCCCTTAGTGTAGACCAAGGCTTACTGAGCGGAGTAAGGCTTTGCAGGACTGGGTTCTCCATTCTTATTTTTTCCTGTATCCCATTGTTTCTTGTGGTTTTAAGTTTTCCCTTGAGAAATTAATTAAAACTAAGCCACTGCTTCATTCATGATTGTATAATTAACGCATTTTTAAACTAGAGATTAAATTGGAATTTTTTTTGGTAAACATCAGGGAAATGGCCAACATTTTTCTTCCTATTAGAAGAAAACTGCTCATCTCTAAAAATATTCTCCCTATTATGATGACCTTTGTGAACAGTTTTGTTCCATCTCATAAAAAAAAATCCTGTGTTGGAGATATTGTCTGGCTATATCTAAAGGCGGACAGGAGACACTTGATGTGGTTTTAATCAGGCCGCAACTTTATTATTAGATGTCTGGGACTACTCGCCTGATAAAAGGGTACGATGCAGATAACCCCATGTTCATTCAATATCTACCTGGGGGGCTTCCACCAGCTCCTCTTTTTTCCATCCAGGACCTCCCGCCAACCCTTTGCTGGGACCTTATCATCCATCCACCCCCCTCATATGAGGGTAACGGTGGGTTATAAGAAAGTGGGGTGGGCTCCCTGCCGTACTATTCATGGGAGCCCTGAACATCCCCACCCCCTTTTTTGTTCCTTTAACCAGTACCTTCTTTTTAAGTCTCTTACCAAGCCATTTATCCGGTCACTGTATCCCCTCCCTATGGAATACCTGCACTGGACATCCGCCCCATGCTTATGTAATGATTTGCGAGGTAGAATCTACTGCCCTTCACATCTCATGCTAACAAAGCCTCCCCGACCCTGCTGTGGGGAAGGTGAAAAAACCCACCCCACACACACCACCACCACCACCACCACCGATCCGATGGTGAGGAAAATATTCCTTCCCAGCCCCCCTAAAAGGGGGTGGCTAGTGCAATGCCCACAGTTGGCCTTGACCAAACTTAGTATTTTGCTATCTAAAGCTCGGGGGGTTGGTGCTGCCTCCCCTGCTCCATGGAAAAGGCTTCTACTGCCCAGGCTTGCCACTTTTCAACCTTCCTGTCCCAGGGGATGAGTCAGCATTGCCCCACTGAACCATTTCCCCGTTTGCAACAGCTTCTGACTTCTTACTCCCCCACACTGTTCAGTCTTCCCTAGCAAGCTGAACAACGACCCCCTCTCCCTCTCCACTTAAAGGTGCAGTGCAGTCATTCTCCTGTAAATAGTTCCCTTTCTTTAATCCCATGATCTTCAATGAGGTGCATATCAACAAAAGAACTGAGGCTGCAATGCTGCTTGTCAAATTCTTCCTCTGTTGTCTCTAGTGTTGAGTGCAACATCAGCTGTGTGAACTACTTTGAGTTTTCTTTCATGTGTCAAGTTTAAAGGAAAAAACAATTTTTTGAAAAACTACAACAATGTTTATGTAAAAATGAGCTAAGGGTGGTCAAGAATGCCTGTGCCCATTTCCTCCCACTGATCAGAGGGTCACATGCAAAAGTCCTAACAGAAAATGTTGCCTGTATGTTCTACATAAATCAAGGAGGAGGAGCCCAGCCTTCCCGCCTCTGTGAAAGCGATGAGACTGTGGAACTGGTGTATCTCCCACAATATCACACTCTCAGCAGCCTACCTCCTAGACACACAGAACTTGATCGCAGACAGTCTCAGTTGCAAATTCTTGCATGACCATGAATGGGAGCTAGATCCAGTAGTACTTCTATTCAGGCAGTGGGGAACGCCAACCACAGACTTGTTCGCCACATACCTGGACAAGAAATGTCCATGCTACTGCTGCGGAGTGGAGATAGGACATCACTCCCTAGGCAATGCTCTCCTCCCCACCCGGGATGGGGACCTCTTTTACACCTTCCCTCCTTTCTCCCTCCTATTGAAGGTCCTACTGAAGACAAAAAGAGATGCCACACACATCATTCTGATCACTCCAACAGGGCCAAGACAGACCTGGTACCCTTACCTGTCACAACTTGCGATGTGCCCACCGAGCTCTTTCCTGGTCACTCCTCATCTTCTCTTGCAGAACAGAGGACATACCTTACATCCCAATCTGGTGATTCTCCGCCTTAAGGCATGGTTCCTTCTTGGTTCCAACATCTAGCAAGCTCCTGTTCAATGGAGGTGCAAGAGGTATTATTATACATTAGAAAATCCTCAACCCCTGGCATACTTACCTTCAAAAATGGTCCAGATTTTGGATTTGGTGTAAGTCCCAACAAATCTCCCCAACATTCATGACTCTTCCACACATCCTACACTATGCACTGGCACTAAAAAGATCAGGGCTGTCCATAAGCTCTCCTAGAGTCCACCTAGTGGCTATAACAGCCTTTCACCATCCAATGGAATGGTACTCAGTGCTTTCACACCCAACCAGCAAAAGGTTCCTCGTTGAACCAAAATTATCAGACACATAGATGATCAGAATTTGTTGTGGAAGAATCAATATGGTTTTTGTAAATGGAAATCATGCTTCACCAATCTACTAGAATTCTTTGAGGGGGTAAACAAGCATGTGAACAAGGGGGATCCAATGGATATAGTGAACTTAGATTTCCAGAAAGCCTTTGACAAGGTCCCTAACCAAAGGCTCTTAATCAAAATAATCTGTCATGGGATAGAGGAAGGGTCCTCTCATGGATTGGTAACTGGTTAAAAGATAGGAAACAAAGGGTAGGAATAAATGGTCAGTTTTCAGAATGGAGAGAGGTAAATATTGGTGACCCCCCCCAGGGGTCTGTACTGGGACCAGCCCCAGTACAGACCACTGTACTGTACTGGGACCAGTCCTGTTCAACATATTCATAAATGATCTGGAAAAAGGGGTAAACAGTGAGGTGGCAAAATTTTTAGATGATACAAAACTACTCAGGATACTTAAGTCCCAGGCAGACTGCAAAGAGCTACAAAAGGATCTCTCAAAACTAGGTGACTGGGCAACAAAACAGCAGATGAAATCCAATTTTGATAAATGCAAAGTAATGCACATTGGAAAACATAATCCTAACTCTACATATAAAATGATGGGGTCTGAATTAGCTGTTACCACTCAACAAAGAGATCTTGGAGTCACTGTGGATAGTTCTCTGAAAAAAATTCACTCAATGTGCAGCAGCAGTCAAAAAAGTGAACAGAATGTTGGGAATCATTAAGAAAGGTATATATAAGACAGAAAATATCATATTGCCCTTATATAAATCCATGTTACGCCCACATCTTGAATACTGTGTGCAGATGTGGCTGCCCCATCTCAAAAAAATATATATTGGAATTGGAAAAGGTTCAGAAAAGGGCAAAAAAATTATTAGATGTGTGGAACGGCTTCCGTATGAGGAGAGATTAATAAGATCAGGACTTTTCAGCTTGGAAAAGAGATGAGTAAGGGGGGATATGATTGAGGTCTATAAAATCATGACTGGGGTGGAGAAAGTAAATAAGAAAGTGTTATTTACACCTTCTCAGAACAAGAACTAGGGGCCACCTTATGAAATTAATAGGCAGCAGGTTTAAAACAAACAAAAGGAAGTTTTTCACACAATGCACAGTCAACCTGTGGAACTCCTTGCCAGAGCATGTTGTGAAGGCCAAGACTATAACAGGCTTCAAAAAAGAACTAGATAAATTCATGAAGGATAGATCCATCAATGGCTATTAGTCAGGATGGGCAGGGATGATGTCCCTAGCTTCTGTTTGCCAGAAGCTGAGAATGAGTGATAGGGGATGGATCACTTGATCATTACCTGTTCTGTTCATTCCCTCTGGGGCACCTGGCACTGGCCACTGTTGGAAGACAGGATACTGGGCTAGATGGACCTTTGGTCTGACCCAGTATCACTGTTGTTATGTTCTTACGGGTATTGTAACCCTCTTCCCACAACCTCGGCTATCTCCTCTCATATGGGACTTAAACCTCGTACGGAAGGGACTGAAAACAGCTTAAGAAGTGCTCCTGTCTCTAGCACTGAGACACCCAGTTCCCAATGGGATCCAAACCCCAAATAAATTCATTTTACTCTGTATAAAGCTTGTACAGGGTAAACTCATAAATTATTCGCCCTCTATAACACTGATAGAGAGATGTGCACCACTGTTTGCTCCCCCAGGTATTAATTATTTGCTCAGGGTTAATTAATAAGCAAAAAGTGATTTTATTAAGTATAAAAAGTAGGATTTAAGTCGTTCCAAGTAATAACAGACAGAACAAGGTAAATTACCAAGCAAAATAAAACAAAAACACTCAAGTCTAAGCCTAATACAGTAGGAAACTAAATGCAGGTAAATCTCACCCTCAAAGATGTTCCAATAAGCTTATTTCACAGACTAGCCTCCTTCCCAGTCCGGGTCCAGCAATCACTCACACTCTCGTAGTTACTGTCCTTTGTTCCAGTTTCTTTCAGGCATCTCTTTGGGGTGGAGAGGGTATCTTTTGAGCTAGCTGAAGACAAAATGGAGGGATTTCCAGGGCCTTTTATATTCTTTGTCTTGTGGGGGGAAAACCCTTTGTTCTCCTGTGCAAAATCACAGCAACAAGATGGAGTCTGTAGCCACCTGGGCAAGTCACATGTCTATGAAAGCTCAGATGTGGATTGGTTCATTGCTAGCTAAGTACTCCCAATTATTTGAATAACCCCTTCACACTACGTTGACCAAATCTGCCTTATGTGTTCCTACAGCAAACACTTTAAATACAAGAATAGAGCCAATGCTCATAACTGTTTGTACACACTCCGCAAGGTCGATCTCCTCATCCGTCACCTTCTTCAAGAATGTCCCTATCTCAGAGATCTGTAGAGCGGTGAAATGGGCATCAGTCCATACCTTCACAGAACATTATGCGATTACTGGGGACTCTGCTTCTGATGCCATCTTCGGCTCTACAGTGCTGTCATCTGTAACTGACACGACTCTGAAGTCCCAGCCCTCCAGAGGGGATACTGCTCGGGAGTCACATACAGTGGAGCACCTCTAGGGATACTACTACTACTCAAAAACGTTACTCAGCTTGTGCAGTAACGATGATTCTTCAAGATGTTTGTCACCTATTTGTTCTGCCTTTATTTTTGGGATTTGTTTGATTCTTCCTTTCGTACCTGATTTAGGACTTTGAATGCTGCTTCAGTGGTGTTTCCCACCAAACCTTACCCCTCTACTTCACAGAGTTCTTGTTAATGACTCTGCAGTAGAGAAGGAACTGAGGGGGGTTAGCCCGTGTGCACTGACTAGCCTTGTTGCCAGACACAAGGAAGGACAGCACTTGTGCGGGGCCTAACAGACACTGTTACTGAAGTTCTCTGATCAGCAGTGCAGGGATGCAAGCACACCTGAAATGGAACCTCCACAGGGGGACACATCTCAAAGAACCACCGTTACCGCACAAGGCGAGTAACTTCTTCATTCCCCAGTTGAAGGAGGAGAAGGGGTGTGGAAATTGCACCTTTCACAAAGAGAACTCTTCCCACAAGTAATTCCTTGCTCTAATAATAAGAATATAGCAGTAGGGATATATTACCGACCACCTGACCAGGATGGCGATAGTGACTGTGAAATGCTCAGGGAGATTAGAGAGGCTATAAAAATAAAAAACTCAATAATGGGGGAATTCAGCTATCCCCATATTGACTGGGTACATGTCACCTCAGGTCAGGATGCAGAGATAACGTTTCTTGACACCTTAAATGACTGCTTCTTGGAGCAGCTAGTCCTGGAACCCACAAGAGGAGAGGCAATTCTTGATTTAGTCCTAAGTGGAGCACAGGACCTGGTCCAAGAGGTGAATATAGCTGGACCACTTGGTAATAGTGACCATAATATAATTAAAATTGACATCCCTAATTGATAATGATCCAAAGCAGAGCGGATTGACGCATGTTAATTTTCATCATCTGAGTCAGATGCCACCAGCAGAAGGTTGATTTTCTTTTTTGGTAGTTTGGGTTCTGTAGTTTCCACATCGGAGTGTTGTTCTTTTAAGACTTCTTAAAGCATGCGCCACATGTCATCCCTCTCAGATTTTGGAAGACACTTCAGATTCTTAAACCTTGGGGTGAGAGCTGTAGCTATCTTTAGAAATCTCATATTGGTCCCTTATTTACGTTTTTTCAACTCTGCAGTGAAAGTGAAATGGTGGCCGAAGCATGAAGGGGCATACAAATGTTTAGCATATCTGGCATGTAAATACCTTGCAATGCTGGCTATAAAAGTGCCATGCGAATACCTGTTCTCACTTTCAGGTGACATTGTAAGTAAGTAAAAAGCCGGCAGCATTATCTCCCATAAATGTAAATAAACTTCTTTGTCTTAGTGATTCACTGAAGAAGAAGAAGGACCAAGTGGACTTGTAGGTTCAAAAGTTTTACACTGTTTTGTTATTGAGTGCAGTTACATAACAAGAAAGAAAGAAAATCTACATTTGTAAGTTGCACTTTCACAATAAAGAAATTGCATTATGGTATTGTGTGAGGTGAATTGAAAAATACTATTTATTTTGTTCATCATTTTTACTGTGCAAATATTTGTAATAAAAATAATATAAAGTGAGCACTGTACACTTTGTATTCTGTGTTGTAATTGAAATCAATATATTTGAAAATGTAGAAAAACTTCCATAAATATTCAATAAATTTCAATAGGTATTCTATTGTTTAACAGTGTAATTAAAACTGTGATTAATTTTGTTAATTGCAGTTAATTTTTTGAGTTAACCATATGAGTTAACTGCGATTAATTGACAGCCCTAGTATGTACTATATATAGGAATTCTACATTCCCATTCCCCCAATCTTTCCAATAGAAAAAAAAATAGAACTGAGAAAGGTATTCTGACAGGATTTAAGTATCATAGGTCTGATCCAAAGCCCAGTGAAGTCAGTCTAAAGACTTCCACTGACTCCAATGGACTTTGTATCAGGTACTGCGAGCAGCCCTGAAAGACTCCAATATAAGAGAGTATTCATGCCGAGGACTGAGTGTCTCTTGTTACGTGAAATGAATTATCTGGTTTCCAAAAGATCCCTTTACTCTTTTTTTCAAATCTTTGCTATTTTCTCTCTCATTTAGGGCACATTAACATTAATCATAACTCCAGAAATAAGCACCATCAAAACCTTTCAAAGGATACAATATCCTCAGTGCATTCATAATGTAATTTGTATGACCATCATGTATACGGGACCAGGACCGCACAGTCCTCAGAATAAAAAGATGGTCCATGCCCCAGAGAGTTTACAATCTGAGTATAAGACAAAATGGAACAGATGGAAACAGTCAGCCAGCCAGCCTTGGGGGAGTACAAGGAAACAATGTGACACTGTTGGTCACAGGATAGGCTGTGGTTTTAACACAAATTATTTCAAGTTCCAGCCAGAGGTTAATATTTTAAGAGGCAGGTGCTATAGTAGCCATTGCCTAATTAAGAGTTGATAATACCTGCTCAGATAAATGAATGGCCTCATTTTTAAAAATATTGATAGCTACTGAGAAATGTATCCTTTAAGCAGGAGGAAAAAATCAAAACTTTTTCAGGGGATACCACCAGAAATGTTTATAGCACCTTTAGCACAGTGATTAATGTCCTAGTCAGTGGACCCCCCCGTCGGACTCTATCCCCTAAGCCCCGAACCCACCAAACTGTACTTCACCATGTGAGGGTCGTCCCAACCCCATTACTCAGCCTGCTTATTCGTGCCCATAACTATCTGTAACCTGTTTGTATGAGTGATGTACCCTCACCGTTTACTTGCCTGTACCTTGAACTGACCCACCGTATACCCCGCATTGGGGACATGACAGACTATGTATATGTATGTGCTGCCTAACACCAAAACATTAACATCCCCCCACAATCTGTATGTAACCCCCAATGACACAATAACTGATGCATCAAACACTTTGTATCGTTTATTATAAACATTCTCTAATAAAATTTAAATTTGTTCTGTTGGTGGCTGCCAGCAAGCGGCTTTGATCTATGAACAATCAAAGACCTTGCTGAAGTTGATGGATGTGATAGCCACCTTTCATTCAGGTGCAATAAGGGAGCAATTAAATGCCCCTTTGTTTAGAGATAGCTGAAACAATAGAAGCTACTGCCCAGGGTACTGAACCTTGTGGGATGGCCTGAGCAAGAACTAGCTCAAGGAAAATAAGGGGTTTCTCTGGGACTGACTGCAAATGCCAGGGCTAGAGCACTGATTGATGGGGTGTGTATCTGGGTGTCAGAAGCAGACATGACCAGAAAGCAAGAGAAACAGTGTGACCGTGCCCTTAAAGGAAGCCAAAAGAGAGACTTTTTTGGGCAGAGTACTGTCTAGAAAGTAGGCTTAGTTTTTCTGAATGAGGAAGCTGCCTGATATTTGTTCCTGCTATGTTCTGGAAAACAGGACTTTATAAATAAACAGGATTACATCCAAGAAATACCTGACTCATATAATCAATTTCCCCTTCTAATGGTAACAACCCAGCAAGGCCCCAAATATTTGCTATCTGCTTGGGCCAATAGGCCACAACATAGTAGGATGTCTAGTGCAGAGGATAGACTCCTAATAAATTTTTGCAAGAGACGTGATTTCATTCTAACTGGATTCACATGTTTAGTGTCTTTAGAAGAGATTTACTCAGAATGAAGAATAATAAGGAAAACAGAGGCATAAAACAAATCAAGTTCCTCCCCAGATCTGAGGAACTCACTCTGGCCTTATAGAGAGAGTCTCTCAAACAGAGGCTATTAAAATAACAGGCTTCTTTTATTAGTCTAATGATGTCTTAAATTAATGAAATACAATTCTAATATATGAAAATGAATAACTGAATGTATTATAGAAATACAGTCAGTGTCTGTGACAATGTCTAATACTTGGGGGGAGGGATCACTCAGTGGTTTGAGCATTGGCCAGCTAAACCCAGGGTTGTGAGTTCAATCCTTGAGGGGGCCATTTAGGGATCTGGGGCAAAAATCAGTATTTGGTCCTGCTAGTGAAGGCAATGGGTTGGACTCAATTACCTTTCCAGTTCTATGAGATGGATATATCTCCTCAGGGGCAGCTCTATGCTTTTTGCTGCCCCAAGCACGGCAGTCAGGCAGCCTTCAGTGTCATTTCTGCGAGAGGTCCGCCCCCTTACACGCCTTCGACTACCCGCCGCTGAATTACCACCAAAACCGCGGGACCAGTGGACCTCCTGCACAACTGCTCCTGAAGGCTGTCTGACTTGCCACCCCAGGCATGCACTTGCTGCACTGGTGCCTGGAGCCGCCCCTGTATCTCCATATATTATACTCACCATATGCGATTTAGTTAGCACAAACAGGACATCCACAGCAAATGTGTCCAGTTTGTGAGTCTAAACACATTCAAAGGAACATAATTTAAGTTACCCTTTCTGTGTGTGACTAGGTTGTGGTATGAGAGCTGCATCCCCAGAACTGACTTACCATATATCAAGAGGTTGCCATGTTAGTCTATATCCACAAAAACAACAAGGAGTTCAGTAGCAGCTTAAAGACTAACAGATTTATTTGGGCATAAGCTTTCGTTGGTAAAAAACCCACTTCTTCGGATGGTATCATATATACTAAACTTGGACATTATAGTGAAAGGAAAATAAAGGTCTGAAATGGTTTCAGTACATTGCAATTCTGGTAGGGGTGAACCACATATGAGGAAAAATTGTTGATGGGAATATACCCAAGATCCTGCCAGAACTCAAACAACTAGCAGCAGAAGAGTGGAGTGGATTTGGTCACCCCTGTTCAAAGCCCATCTGCAATGTGGTGAAGAGGTCACTCCATAGAACTTTCATAGCAGGAGTTTTCAGAGACATCATCTGGGGCATATCCTAAGAGTGAGGAGGCATGTACACCCTTGCCAAGACCCTTAACCATATACACCAGTGGTTCTCTAACCTTTGTACTGGTGACCCCTTTCACACAGTAAGCCTCTGAATGCGACCCCCCTTATACTTTTTTTTATATTTAGCACTATTATAAATGCTGGAGGTGAAGCGGGGTTTTTGGGTGGAGGCTGACAGCTCGCAACCCCCCATGTAATAACCTTGCGACCCCCAGTTTGAGAACCATTGATATACACCCATGCAGAGTATTTTCCTCTTCGGAGGAATAATCTGTGACAACTGGTTGTCTATGGTCCCTATTGTATTCCACTCAGGATTATGCATAAGCTTTATGTCCCTGGAGCCTATTTGGTGGTCCGCACATGTGCCCTGTGCCACCTTGTGGTCTCACCTGAGGCAATAAAGGGAGGGCTGGACCACTGGCGTCTCCAGTTCCTTCTTACCACAGCATGGTCTGAGTCAGAGCTTCTACTTCTATCATCCTTGTGATGCACTTTCCAAAACTTTTAAAAACTTAGTACTGTTTATAGGTTAGATTTCCTATTTGTTCTGCATTTATTTTTGTTTTTTGTTTGATTCTTCCTTTCGTACCTGATTTAGGACTTTGAATGCCGCTTCAGTGGTGTTTCCCACCAAACCTAACCCCTCCCTCCAGTATCTGGGCCTGGGTACTGGATTATGCCAAAGACATCGGAGTTCAAAACCTGTGCCTCCTGCCTTTTGCTTGTTTTCCTTCAGCACCTTTCCTGCCTGTACTTGGGAGAACCAGACTCTCCGTCTCAGGAAACACCTTATGGAGGTTGTCATGGGACCGGCACTGGATCCTGGCTGGGGAACCTTCCCATACATCAGTCAGAACAGGCAAAGAGTGCCCCCATGCTGTGTAACCTCCATCGGGCTCTGCCGGTACCAGTGCTAAAGACCCCAAGCCAGGGCCTAGTGATGAACCATAGAAGCATGCACATAAGCATGGTTGTAAGTCTTCCTCCAAGTCTAAGAAGGGTGCCGCACCATCCATGAGTTCCGGCCACAAAGGAACCACACAGTCCAAGTCTCACAAGACCGAGAAATGGCCGCTCCAATCGCCAAATCCGCTAGTACTGATTATGTACCTGGCAACTCCGCCGGCATCCCGTAGGTCTCCAGATAGATGCAATTCCTGATACTGACTCCCCCAACAGAATGGATACCATTGACCCCTGGGAAACTTGGAAGCACCTCAGGTCTCCAAGAGTTATTCATACTGGAGGGACTATGGTCTCCATGACCACTAATCCAATTACCAAGTTGAAGTGACCCTTCGCCTGCTATGTTCCAGCAGCCTCCTGTTCCGACAGTTCTGACAGCACCACCATTTAGTGAGGTTTCTGACTCCTCTGATTTGGAGATATGGATGTCTGACACAGTCTCTCCTCGCTCCAGTAGTGAATATATCTGCTACGAGTCTGTTCGGGGATGACCTTCCTTGCCCACCATGATGATCATAATAGACGCATCTCCCATGGGCTCCGGTGCCTACATGGGTAACCACATGACACAAGGCACCTGGAGAACATCAGAGACCTGGATGCACATAAACATAATGGAACACTTGGCAGTATGCAAAGCTTGCCAGGCATTCCTACCAACCATCCAGGACCAACACGTTCTTGTCATGTTAGACAACACCACCACCACCAGCCTACCTACTGGGCACCCAGAACATGATTGCCAATGCTCTCAGCAGAAATTTTGCAACCAACTACAAATGGGAATTGCACAACTCTGTAATTGCAGTCATCTTTGGCCAATGGGGAACCCCAGTGAGGGATCTTTTCACATCCCACAACCATACAAAATACACCCAATATTGTTCAAGGGGCAGGGGTTGGAACTCAATCACAGGGAGACACCCTGGTCAGACCGGTCAAATTATGTCTTCACCCCCCTATCTTTCTACCAAAAATGATCCACAAGATAAGATGGGAGAAAGCAACAACCATCCTGATCACCCCTTCTGACCTCACTAATTTTGGCTCCTGCTTCTCCTCTGCATGTCAAAGTACCCCATATTCACTTAGGATGTTACCGGAGCTACATAATGGCAGTCTCAGACCCCCAACCTGCACACTCTTCACCTGATGGCTTTGTTTTTTGGATGGACACCTCCACTAGCACAGGAATGTTCTCTGGCAATGCGAGATGTCCTCTTGAGCAGAAGGAATAGGGTGACCAGACAGCAAGTGTGAAAAATCGTGACAGGGGTGGGGGGCAATAGGAGCCTATATAAGAAAACAAAAGCACTACTCAATAGACGTTCCAATGGCATTGGCTTTTTATCTTGTGTGGACCAAGCCCTTTTGGAAATCTCCTCAGCTTTTCATTACCCCAGCAGACAGAATGAAAGGGCAAGCCATTTCCACTGAGGGAATCTGCCAGTGTGTCTCAGGGTGCATTACGCGCTGCTATCAGTTATCAGGGCAATCCCCGTCTGAAGGGATTTGGGCCCATTTCACAAGTGCACAAGTCTCAACTACAGCCTCACTCCACAACATGCCCCTCCGAGACATATGCAAGCTGGCTTGGAGCTCAGTATGGATCTTTTCCAGACACTACACTCTAGTGCGTGATCCCAAATGGACGTTTTGTTCGGAGCAGCAGTCCTCCATTCCACACTCTCCTCACACCATCCTGCCACATAGGTACTGCTTGTTAATCACCCTTAGTGGACTACAATAGGGAACATCACTCGAAGAAGAAAGTTTATTTACCTGTAATTGAAGGTTCTTTGAGATGTGTGGTCCCTATCTTTATTCCAAACCCACCCTCTGTCCCCTCTGCTGCAGAGTCAACAGCTCTGTGGTAGGGAAGGAACTAGAGATGCTGGCACCCTCACTGTGCCCTTTATCACCTCGGGTGAGACCATGAGGCATCACAGAGTGCATACGCAGACCACCAGATAGTACTACTATCAAAAGCTCCAGCTCAGCAGAATACAGACAGGGACCACAGATCTTGAAGAACCTACAGTTACAGGTTTTTTTGAGGCATCTCCTTGCACCCATTCAGGGAATATTCATTGGTTGTCCCATAATGAAAAATGTTATGTGATGGAAATGACTTTAGCTAACTTGTGCCAGGTGAGGTGGTCATTTTGTTTTAACTGAGAGAAAGGTGGGCTTCTTGTAAATAGGTGATTTGGATTCTATTTCCAGCTCTTGAATGGATTTCCTCTTTGATCTTGGGAAAGTCACTTAACCTTCCTATATCTGTTTTGACATTTATAAAATAAAATTGCAAGTAATTCTTTGGAGTGTTGTGAGGTTTAATTAATAAACATTGTAAAATGCATGAGGATCCTTGTAGAGCAGGTACCATAGGAATGCCCATTATTGTTTAACAATAATTGCTACTACGGTTGTAAATTTGCTGTTTGTTGCCTTATTTCCACTGCTAACAAAAATCACCCCTCCCATGTAAAAAACATAGCATATTTAGAAAAAAAAGAGAGGTAACAAGAGTAATGTTAGAACACTATAATATTTTAAATAAATCCCTGCTGAATCCCCCTCTCTAAGATAAGCCAATGTGCCTTTTCTAAATGAGATTTGGAAAAGAAAACAAGAATATTCATTAGCAAATACAGTAAAATACTGATTTTTGAATAGAGAATAGTCTGTTTATTTATTTCTTATGCAAAGTTATTTCTGCTTCTGTTTGAGTAAACTAAGGATCACCAATTTAGTGCCATGCATTTCCTATTGTGTGTTCAGGACTGGGCTTCTGCTTACTACAAGTCTTTCCCTCCCCAGTCACCATTTCCCTTTGGCTTGCAAAACCTCTCCTAAGGAGCCTGGAGTCACTCCAGGGAGGCCAGCCTCTCACTTTGGAAAATACCCATTGCAGAGTAACTACCATAAAGAAATCAGATTTGACTACAAAGGAGAATTTCAAGGAGAGGAAATATCAGAGGAGACTTTCAGAGTCAATAGGAGGTTGAAACCAGATTAAAAGGGGCAGCAATATGGCTTCACTCACACACACTACCTTTTAACATGGCTAGAAGATACTAACGATTGGCTACTAGTACTTTGTCATTGGCACAGAGAGAGAAATTGAGCAAAATGTTCAAACATGAGAACCTAAATTTCAGGATCCAAATCTAAACTCAGACACCTAACTGCTTTTTATATGCAGCTCCCTCTAAAGCAAACAGCAGCTGTTAAGTGTTCAAACACTTTTGAACATTAATCTATTTATTTTGGTCTCCAAATAGGGATCTGGGACCGTAACTTTAGACATCCCGTTCCTTTCAATCTTGTAAAGAGCCTTCGGATTCTTTGAGATAAAAGGTGCTTTATAAACAAGCAAGAATCCTCATAGTACTAACTGAGCCTTGAATTTTACTCACTCAATCCTCCCTCCCTCAAAAAAACCATCCAACTGCATCTTGTTATATAACTTAGCTGTCAGTTCTGTCAAAAAGGAGACTTGCGTTACTTGGAGGGCCTGCATGCCAAAATGAAAAGCAATGCACACTGCCAATAGTGAGCTTGTCTTCAGGCTCATTGAATTTCTGTCTTTATTCCCAATCAATGCTCACCACCAAAAGCAGCCGAGGAAAACAATGTTCCAAAAAAGGCTTAGTAGAAGGCAGCAAAACTGAACTCTAGGGCTGAGATATTATTAAAAACAGAAATTAGGATTAAATTGTACATTACTTCCAAAATATTAATGGAACATTGTATGTGTACTTTATAAACACCTGGAGCCAAATTCAGACAGCAGAACAAGGTTTTGAAGTCTCAAAAGTTCAGGATGGTAACTCTGGTGACTATAATTCCTTTATTAGATTAAGGGGATTTGTTTTCATCCCTTGACCTATGAGATGCCTACTTCCATATAACTATACACCCATTGCACAGGAAATTCCTATGATTCACCATAGGCTAAGATCGTTTCCAGTACCAAGTGCTCCTTTTTGGCCTATCTTTCGCCCCAAGGGTGTTCTCAATGGTTCTAGCGGTAGTGGTGGTTTACCTTTGGCAGGAAACAATCCTAGTTTTCCCATGCCTTGGCAACTGAGTACTCAAGGGCTGTTCCTTCAAAGCAGTGTTATTGTCTACCCAGAAGCCCTTGCTCTGTTCCAAGAGTTGAGTCTATAACTGAACGTAAAGAAATCCATGCATGCAGAAACACTTGCCTCCATTTCCTTCCCTTCAGCAGGGGCAAAGCAATCAGGAGCATGACAGACAACATGTCCTGCATGTTTTATATCAACAGGCAGGCAGGAGCAAGATATCACTCTTTGTGTGCTGAAACTATAAAGCTCTGGAACTGGTGCATAGTCCACTATATCCAGATTTCAGCAAACTATCTCATGGGCATCTGCAACACTACAACCGATTCCCATAGCAGACACTTCTCCCATGACTCTGAATGACCACTGGACATCCAAATTCTCCACAGCATATTCCAGAGATAGGGACTGACAGAGATGAATCTTTTGCCACCTTTGAGAACAGGAAATGTCCTCTCTTCTTTTCGGGTGGGGGGATATTTGAGTCACCACTCCCTGGGGGACACCTTCCTTCTAACATGGAGGAAGAGTGGGTTCTTTGTGTTTCCCTCATTGCACCTAATTCCAAGGGCATTGAACAAGATCAGGCAGGACCAGGCCAGAGTTATTGTCAGAGTACTTACCTGGCTGAGACAAGCTCACCTGCATCAACTCTGCATCCAACCATCAATCATACGACCAACCATTCCTTATCTCCTGTCTCAGGATGCAGGTCACGCCTTCACCCCAGTCTGGCAGTTCTACACCTTGGGGCATGGCTTTTGTATGGTATTTAGGAATAGAGGTTTCCTGTGGAGGTGCATCAGGTGTTATTAAACAGTAGAAAAACATTAATGTGCATTAACTTACCTGTAGAAATGGAAGACTTTCATCCATTGGTGCAGTCATCACTACCACCAACCGGAAACAGTTTTCCTTTCCCTCATCCTAGATTACCTGCTGGATCTGAAGATCTCTGGGTTATTCATCAGTTCACTCAGTGTACACCTGGCTGCCATATCAGCTTTTCATCCCCCCATTGAGGGACTCTCCATTTTTGCTCACCCAGTATTGTCCAGATTGATTAAGGGTCTGGATAATCTCTTTCCCCACACCTCACCCCATCTTGGGACCTCAACCTGGTTCTCAACCAGTTCATAAGACCTCAATTCGAATCAGTGGCAACCTGCTCCTTACTTCATTTTTCTCTGAAGATGGCCTTTTTAGTTGCCATCACGTTGGCCTGTAGGGTTGGGGAGATTGGAGCCTTGATGGCAGATCTCCCCTTTACCGTGTGTTTTTTTAATGATAAAGTCTTTTTATGTCCATATTCTAAGTTCCTTTCAAAGATGACTTAAGATTTTCATCTTAACCAATCTACCCATATATGAGTATATTTTTGGAAACCTCATAGTTCTCTGCAGGAATCCTATTTCCATACCTTGACTGTTAGAAGGGCCTTAGCCTGGATAGGACTAAGCAGTTTAGGAGATCACCTAGACTTAACATAAGAACATAAGAACATAAGAAAGGCCGTACTGGGTCAGACCAAAGGTCCATCTAGCCCCAGTGTCTCTGACACTGGCTGGCCAATGCCAGCCCTGAGGAGGGAGGAAAACTACACAGGCAAAAGTGATCTCTCTCCTCTCATCCCATCCATCATCCTCTGAGACACAGAGGCTGGACACCATTCTTACCCATCCTGGCTAATAGCCATTTATGGACTTAAGCACCATGAATTTATCCAGTCCCTTTTTTAAACATTGTTATAGTAGCCTTCTCTCTCCTCCTCCCCAAGGGGAGTTCACAAGTTGACTGCTAGCTTGCAGAAGAAAAGAACTTTTTTTTTTTTTTTTTAAACCTGTTTTTTCATTTGGTTACCCTAGTTCTTGTATTTTGTATTTAATAAGTAAATAACTTTTTTCCTTATTTCTTTTCCATTCATCACTTCTTTTTTTATATCATATATACCTTACATTACTCTACTCTCCTTCTTGAAGTCTTTTCCAAACTTAAATCTTTCCTCATATGGGACTCTCTCTCCCCCCTAATCTTTTTCCTAATCTTTTTTCTTTTTTTTTTTGCTTTTTTTCTTTTTTGAATTTTTTTTTTTGAGGAGAGACACAGTATTCACACACAGTATTCGAGATGTGGGCGTATAATTATAATATAATATATATATTCTATATCTCATTTATTCTCTATTTCCTTTTTTCCTTTTTTTTTGTTTGCTTTTTTTTTTTTTTTTTGCATCTTCAGAGAACTATCCAGAGAACACTATCCACGATCTCGATAACTCTTTCTTCTTTTGACTCGTTTTCCAATTAATTAGCCCCCATCATGTGTTATATTATTGTTTTATTTTTATTTTTTATTTTTTACATTTTTATTTATTTTTTTAATTTTCATTTTAATTTGTTGCTTTTTCACTTTTCTTTAGTTTTCTTTTTGCTTTTTTGTCTCTTCTCTATCTTTCTTTTAAATCTATCTTGTAGTTTTAGTCTTTCTTTGCCACCTCACTGTCACACCACTTATCATTTATGAATAAATTTTATGAATATAGAATCAGGACTGAATAAGGAGAGACCCCCCTCTCCACCCTGACCCATTTCCTTTTACATTCTCCATTCCTGTTCTTTTTCATCCTTTGTTCCCTTCCCTCCCCCCCCTTTTCTTTTTCCCCATGAAAACCTTTTCTTTTTTTTTCCTGAGACCCTTTTTAGCCTTCTTTAAGGAAGTTTTCTAAGAGGCTTTTCTAAAATCTAAGTACACCATGTCTACTATGTTGTCCCCCCCCAACATGTTTGTTGACCTCTTCAATCAATTGTTTTGATGTTTGCTGTTGTTTTGTTTTTTATTTTATTATTTTTTCTTTTTTTTTTTTTTTTATTTTTTGCTATTGTTTTCTAACTAATTTGCCCACCCCCCCTTAAGAGCCCCAGTGCCAGGATCACCATAGTTTTTTTAATTTTGGCATTTTTTGGTTTAGCTAAAATTACAGGGTACGAAGCGATTTAAAAGGTTGTTTTACACACATTTGTTTTCTTTTTTTCAACTTCACATTTGAGTCTTTTCAGTCTCCTCTTGATTTGTTTTTATTAATCTTGATCTAATAATGTTTACCAATTGATTTATTAATCTGTCCTCTCACCTCAACAATTCAAGTTGGTCAAAAACCTCTGTCACCACTCTATCTCCAAAGCTCTCAGAAGGCTTTAGCTCCTCACAGAATCTCTCCGTGAAGACTCAAGCAAAGATCATCTTTAAAGAATCCTTTTTTTTTTTTTTTTATTTATTATTTTCTTTTTTTTTTATTTTCATTTTTTCTTCAAGGGCTTTTGTGTTTTCTGTTATTCTTATGTTTTTTTTTTTGTTTGTTTTATTTTTTGTTTTGGCTTTTTTTTTTTTTTTTCTTCTTCTTTTTATTACTCTTTTATTGGCTTTTGCTTTGCCTCTTTTTGATTGTTTTTTTTTTTGCTTGTGCTTTTTTTCTTTGCTTTCACTTTTTTTTTTTTTGTTTTTTTAAATTACTTTCTTTTTTTTTTAATTTCTGTTTTTTTTTTTTTTTTTATTTTTTTTTCTTTTTTCTTTTTCTTAATTTAGGGTTTTTCTTGGGGCAACTTTAATTATTTTAGTTTGCCTCTGGTTAACTTTTTTTTTTAGGCTGTACACTTTACTTTTTGTTTCTTTTTTTTTTTTTGTACCTTTTTGTTTTTTTCCCTTGTTTGAGATGTTTTTCAGTTTTTGGCAGTTTCAGCTGTTATTTGATGTGTTCTTACTATGTGATGTTACATTATTTGTTCCTGTATTGCTATATGTTGCTCCTGCTTGCCCTGCTCCACTCCCTCTTGGACCACCTCCTCTCTCTCCTTGTCGTCTCTTGTCTTCCCATGCTCCAGCTTGTGTTCAGTCCTTCATTCCATTTATGAAAGCATTTATTGAATTTTATTAAAGTATTATTTCCTCAAAATGTTGATATGAAATGTATTCATAGCCTTTGCAGATATATCCAAGGGGGCTCCTATTTCTGCTCAAAGACTTTGGAAATAGTTATCCAGTTGTATCTCTACCTGCTATAAAACTGCAGATGGTCAGCTCTTCTCTGCCCCCAGTTGGTGAGAGCGCATTCAACCAAATCTCAGGCAACATCTACTGCATTTTTGAAGAATGTTTCAATATCTGAGATATGTAGAGCCACTGCTTGGACTCCATACGTTTCCAAAGCATTATGCCCTGTTCCATGCCATCAGAGCTGATGGGGCATGTGGCTCTGTAGTGCAGTCTTCAGTTGTGGATCCCGTTCTGAAGCTTCCGTCTCCTAGGGGATACTGCTCAGAAGTCACCTGAAGTGGAGCACCATAGGGACTACTTAAAGAAGAAGGAAATGTTACTCACCCTGATCAGTAACTGCATTTCTTCAAGACGTGTGTCCCCATAGGTGCTCCACTACCTGCCCTTTGTCCCCTCTCTTTTGGTTGTTCCCTGGGGGATGACTGAATAGAGAAGAAATTGAGGGCAGTTCTCCCACAAGCCCCTATATAGCCTTGGTGTCTGCCATGAGGAGGCATAGGGTGCATGCACAGGATGAAAAGACATTGCTAGGTAGAAATCTCTGATCGAGGGCTCGAGAGGTGCATGAGCACCTGAAGTGGAATACCCACAGGGACACACATCTCAAAGAACTATAGTTACTGCATCTGGTGAGTAACATTTCCTTCCCTCTAGACTTCATTATCCCCACTTACACAACCTCCTTTACTTATCCCCTCTGAATTTGGCCCATTGGATCTAACAGACTAAGAGAGTCTAAGCTGGTGAAACTGACACTTGTGGGGACACAAGTGAAAAGTGCAATCAGAAAGGTAACTAACAGAAGTGGGTGAAAAAAGGAGTCCATTAACTTATGCTGCCCTCTTTGGTATTCAAGTTATATCAACTCAGAATCCCTTACACATTCATAGGTAGGCCTGTGGGAGTCTAACTTACACCACTGTGCATAGCAGCAGTTAATTTGGCCCATGGTCCCATGCATGGAAGAGCTTAGCATCTAATTCAGACAGATACACATGAGGTGGACAATGAACACAGAAGATGGTGAGTGAAACCAGTGATGGAAGGCTTTACAACAGAAGTGGATTTGAAACAGATGTCTGAAGAAGAAGTGATAGGGAGTTTAGCAGACTAAGAGAGGAAGACTGTGTTGAGCCCAGAGGCAGTATGAAAAGAGATGTGAAGCAGAGAATGGGAGAAGGAGACATATGGAGCTATTAGCCAAGAGGATGGGGAAGAATCAGAGAACAGTAAGAGAGAAGGAGGAAATGAGAGCAGAACTGTAGGCAGGGGTGAAATTGAGAAGGGTTGTGAAGGTGAAGGAGAAGAATTTGAGGTGGGTCAAAAGAGCCAATTTGATATTGGATGCTAGGTCCGGAGCCCTCCCACTTAATTTTCATTCTTGGGTATATGTCTGTTACTTGGAGATTACCTGATAACAAGGCAGCATGGTTCCTGTGTGCAGCACTGGTCATTTAAAAACTAATGAAAAAGTCATTCTTCAAGTAGTGTCCCTGTGGGTGCTCGACTTCAGGTGCGCGTGCACCTCTTAGACTCTTGGTCAAAGATTTTCTGTTAGCAGTGTCTGTTTGGCCTATGTATATGCTCTATATCAGTGGTTCTCAAAGAAAGAGAAAAATGGTGAATGGTTGGTCTGTTATGTATAGGGTGACCAGACAGCAAGTGTGAAAAATCGGGATGGGGTGTGTGTGGGGGGGTAGCCTATATAAGACAAAGCCCCAAATATAGGAACTGTCCCTATAAAATCGGGATATCTGGTCACCCTAGTTATGTAGCTTAATGTTATTTTATTTTTCTGTTTGCTGGATCATTAAATATCTAAGAACTGTGCTTATCTGTGGAGAAAGAAGCCATTTTGTTTTCAGTATTATTGCAGACTGTTACAGAGGAGATGCACGCATAGTGCTCTCCATAGAACTTTTGTTCTATTTCCTTTCTCTAAAATAAGGTCTTTTACACAAAGTATCGGTTTTACTTTTTGCATGGGAACATAATAGCTGAGGGAGCAAAAGGGGAGAAACAGAACTAGAATATTAAGCTTGAAGAAGTAGCTTCTTTGGCAGCCTGTTGTAGTTTTTGGTTAGTAGTTGTAATCCAAAGGCTTCTAGTACCCAAACTGCTTTCGTTTTGGTTTATTTCTGATGCGAGAGAAAACCAGAAAAGATCCAATTTTAAATTTCCAACATATTTGCATGTTTTCTCTTGTGTATGAAAGAATGATTTATTAAGTACCACAGAGGTAGGCTTGCCATTGAGGGAATGGACATACCAGCACTCCTGCAATCAATCTAAAAAGTACTCAGAACTAGCATTTTATAGAAGAACTCATAAACAGAATGCCATGAAGAAATAAAGTGATTTGAGGAGGACTGAAAGCAAGCAGTCACAGCAATCTGAACCTCTCACAGCTAGCCTGCAAGGAACTTTAGGAATCAATTTGGTATTGCTAGAGTGGTCTATGTCTACACTGCAATCACAAAGTGTGTGCACCTCATGTATACATGCCTCCTGAGCAAGAAAGCTCATGTTCTGAGTGCTTCAGTGTGAGCTAGCCTGAGAGTAATTACTCAGGGTTCCAGGCAGGCTTGTACAGCCTGCATTGAAGCCCATTCTGTCACAGCTCCTCTTCTCTGGAACCTGAGCTAACTACATTAAAGCTTGCTTGGCTACGTCTCCACAAGGTGCAATCATACCTTATGGTTGCAGTGTAGACACTGAGACCTGGATACAAAACTTTAAGGGATTAGTTGTTTCAGCCACCAATAGCTGATAATTTGACTGGACACAGTCAAATTGCATGAGCTATTAAACTAGATAGTAGATAGTAACTTTAGCCTGATGCTACAATGAGGTCCATGTGGGAAGACCACTGTGCTCAATGGAGCCTCCTTGAAGTCAATGTGGATCTGCCGATATGGGGGCTCATCACAAGACCGAGGCCTTGTATCTGTTATTTTGGCCCTGTCTGATCTGTTGTTTTTTTAAAATCTAATAAATAGTTAATGTTTGAAAATATTAAGAAAGTCTACATCACTGCATGGTGTTTCATGCTTGCTATCGGATATACAGGATGTGCAATGTAGCTGAGGTAATGTTGCTGTTGGACTTTAACTTAGGAATTTCCTAACTTTTTTCTGCTATGCAACCATAACTTTATTACTAAATCAATAAGCCAGAAAAGGTATGCATTACTTGCTTCATCTTCTCCCAAGCTGGCTCATTCAAACATGATTTTGGACAACTATTATTCACAGACACATGCTAATGTAGATTTTGAATTTAAGCTCATTTCCTAATGAAAATTCCCAAGAATTTATTATTTGTTATTTCCAGGGTTCCCAAACTTTTTCATGGCCTGCACAACATTTTAGTAACAAGATTTTCATGGACCACCTTCTACTCATTGACCACTTCACTTTCCACGGGCAATCCCTGCAGCAACTACCATAAGGGCTGACATGGGAAATTAATAGTAAAAGAATATTAACCATTTAAAATTGTCTTCTGATGCAATTTAGCAGGTGGAAACAAAGAGGAGTAGCCAGCATCTTGTACCCAGCCAGCTCTCTGCTACCAACCACCCAGCAAATGCTCTGTGGACCAAAGGTGCTTTGTGGTTGTACAATGTACTAGGCATGGCACAAACACAAAACAAAAGATGACCCAATCATTACCCCAAGTACCTGGTCTTCTAATAAAGTTTAAATACCCTAATTAGGGTCTGAAGTTGGCACCTCATTAGAGTGACTGATTTAATGAAAGATGAGTTCACCTCTTTCAATGCTATCTCATTTGAGGTTATCACAGCAGCAGCAGCTAGCCATGCCTATCAGGCTGGTTTGGGGAAATATGTATTATGATGCCACAGTGACTTCATCAGGACTGCTTACCAAGTAAGACACTATTTAGTGGGAGTAAGGGTAGTAGAATTTGGCCCAATATGATTATTGACTATATTCAGCCAGTCAACTGTTAATCAGAAAATGTTCAGCTGCCAGCTACTGGGGAGTGTCTGTGCCAAAGCAGGCTTAGGGACCGGAGGGAGGTTTCCAAGTGTCATGAGGGCATTCAAGACAATCAGTGGCTGGATTTAGATTCAGTCATCTGACTCAGTCATTTTTTTGTAATTTCATTACATGTCATGCATGATGACTGGAAGCACAAAACCTTGTGCTGTCTGCGATGGAGGAGCCTGTGTTTAACAATGAAATAGTCAACATACGAACAAATCCTATAATACCAATTAAATGATACTACAGGCTCTATTCTGGTTTTGAGTGGGGGTATGGAAAGCTGAGTATGCGTCTGGGATCAAGGGTCTTGCTAGCTTGCTGGTGTAGTGCTTAATATGGGGAGGGGGAGGAGAAGAGGTAAAATTGAGTCTGAGAAGAAATAGAACCTAAGGATAGAAATCACTGACTAGCTCACCTAGTTCATCACCTGCCAGTGCAGAAATGTGCCCTGCAGTATGTATTAGAGCCTTTGTATCCGACTGGTGAGTGTGTGTGAAAGTTCCTTCTCTGTGCCAATCCACAAAGGACATGAGGGATTGCAGCCCTCAGCTAAAGAGCCTTGGTTCTTTAGCTCAGACTGAAGCACCTCATGCTTTTAGCTCTGAAGGTCTCCAGTTCAGTCTCCAATGGATTGGCCAAAATGATGGCTATCGCACCATGTCCAGACTTCTTTTAAAGTATGATTCTGCTCTGAAGAGTGACATTAAAAATGGCACCTTCTTACTTTATTTAGTAAAGAACACAATTATCAGGCACATAGATGAACATGATATGTTGAAGAAGAGTCAACATGGCTTTTGTAAAGGGAAATAATGTCCCATCAATCTATTGCATTGTTTGAGGGGAATCAACAAATGTAGACAATCCCAGGGACATAGTGTCTGACCTGGACTTTCAGAAAGCCTTTGACAACATCCCTCACCAAAGGCTCTTAAGCAAAGTAGGCAGTCACAGGGTATGAGGAAATGTCCTCTCATAGATCAGAAACTGGTTAAAAAATAGGAAACAAAATAAATGGTCAGTTTTCACAGTGGGGACACGTAAATAGCAGAATCCCTAAGGATCTGTACTGGAACCAATGCTGTTCAATATATTCATAAACAGTGAGGTGGCAAAGTTTGCAAATGATACAAAGTTACTCAAGAGAGTTAAGTCCAAAACTGACTGCAAAGAGTTACAAAGGGATCTCACTAAACTGGGTGACTGAGCAACAAAATGGCAGATGAAATTCAATGTTGATAAATGCAAAGTAATGCACATTAGAAAACATAATCCCAACTATACATACAAAACAATAGGGTCTAAATTAGCTGTTGCCACTCAAGAAAGAGCTCATGGAGTTATCATGGATAGTTCTTTGAAACCATCTGCTCAGTATGCAGTGGCAGTCAAAAAAGCTAACAGAATGTTAGGAACCATTAGGAAAGGGATAGATAATAAAACGGAAAATATTGTAATGCCATTATATAAATCCATGATATACTCACACTTTGAATACTACTTACAGTTCTGGTAACCCCATCTCAAAGAAGATATATTAGAATAGAAAAAACTACAGAGGAGGGCAACAAAAATTATTAGGGGTATGGAACAGACTCCATATGAGCAGAGACTAAAAAGACTGGCACTTTTCAGCTTGGAAAAGAGTCGACTGAGGGGAGATATGATAGAGGTCTATAAAATCATGAATAGTGTGGAGAAAGTGAATAGGGAAATGTTATTTACCTCTTCACATAACACAAGAATCAGGGATCACCCAATGAAATTAATAGGTTTTAAGTAACTGAGTAACTGAGTAACTTAAACTGTTTAAGTAAAACAGCAGGTTTTAAAACAACATACGAAAGTACTTGTTCACACAGTGTACAATCAACCTGTGGAATTCGTTGCCAGGGGATGTTGTGAAGGCCAAAAGTATAGCTGGGTTCAAAAACAAATTACATAAGTTCCTAGAGGATAGGTCCATCAATAGCTATTAGGCAAGATGGTCAGTGATACAACCACATGTTCTGAGTGTCACTAAACCTCTGACTGCCAGAAGCTGGAATGAGAGAGGAATGGATCACTCGATAAATTGCCCTGTTCTGTTCATTCTCTCTGAAGCATCTGGTATTGGCCACTGTTGGAAGACAGGATACTGGTCTAGATGGACCATTGGTCTGACCCATTATGGTGTTCCGATGTACTCAATGGTTCTGCTCCCTCACAGCATTCAGTCACATCTACTCACTTTAATGACAGAAATAAGAGAAAAAGTCTTGCTCCAGAGTTGGTTCTATAAATGTAATACTACAAAGCTAATGTAGCTATGAGAGAGAGAGCAAGAGCAAGCTGGCACTCAGCTAGCATGGTGATTGGCACAGTATAAGTCTAGGATTCTAGTCTGGTTTATGCATCATCAACATGTTTAACTAAGGGCCAATTCTGTGGTCCCTAATCAAGCAAAACTTGCCTGAATTTCATTTGCAAGGCAATTCTGCCCTCAGTTACATTTGTGCAATCCCACTGAAGAATCTGAATAGCAGCCTATTTTCTTTCCCCAACAAATGTACACCTTCGTTTTGTATTTAGATTTATGTCCCACTTCCTATTAAGGGCTCTCTACCTGAATTGCAGAGAGGTAAAGCACTCAAGTTTGTTCTCTCTTTGTGTCGTAGGCTGTTGATCTTGTGATGTAAAACTTATCTGTTGAGGAAAGGCTTTCTCTCCAGCTAAATGTGAGTAGAGAGATGGAGTTTTTCGGCGAGAAAGGCCATAACATTAGTAATGAGTTAAGTATGTTTATATTTTTGCACATGAGATTTGTTAGATAAATAAGACAATGAATAATGAAATTATGGACCAGCATGCACTGTAATGTTCACTGATTATGGCAATGCCACCCAATGATATGTTCTGATTTAAATGGAGATTTTAACTCACTGAAGATGTAACTAAAAAATGTTAGGACTTTGAGTATTGTTAACTGTCCAACATTCCTTTCAAACTCCCCTCTTTATTATCATTTGGCAGACATAATCATTGTGTAGTCCAACAAAATATTGCAACTACTCTATTGCAAAATTGCTGTATCTGAGGAAGCATGTGCTCAATATCATAATACTTACTTACACAGCACTTTACATTTTCAAACCACTGTATCAACCATTAACTAATTATAAACACACACAAACCCTAACTCTTATATAGGGCTTCTCCTCAGCAAATCTCAAAGCACTTTACAAAGAAAGTTAGTATAATTGTCACTATTTTTTCAGATGGGAAACTGAGGCAAAAGGAGGTACAGTGATTTGCCCACAGTCACCCAGCAGACCAGTGGAAGAGCCAAAAATAAAATCCAGACCTCAGTCCAGTGCTGTATCCACTCCACTGTCTCCTTCATGGCCCAATTAAAGGCCTCTGAGTCTTGACTGCAGACAATCTCTGACAATCAGTTACTTAAGCTAGGTGGTTATGTAATTGAGAAGTTGTTGAGTATGCTGTCCCAGCAAAACATGTCTGTGCTGAGCTACACTTCTTCCATGGGAAAGTAATTTACTAAGGGTTTACTTTAAAGATCTATTTAAATAAAGGCTTAATTGACTCTCTTTCCTTTTTAACAGGAATTTTCTTCACAGCCAATTCTTGCCTCCAGGGACACCCCCCATGATGGGAAAGGTCTCATGTTTGCAGGGTTATACTCATGTTTGCTCCTTACTCCTCCCACAGCCCATGTGAGGAGTGAAAGAGCATGCTGTCTTGTGGAGAGTGCCGCTTTTTAAATATTGATGTATTTTTTCCTCTTTCTAATGTACAGATGATGACAAAGACAGAGAATGAATGCAAAGTAGAAATAAAATCTAGCTATAGTTATACATACAAAAATGATTAGGGGGCTGGAGCACATGACTTATGAGGAGAGGCTGAGGGAACTGGGATTGTTTAGTCTGCAGAAGAGAAGAATGAGGGGGGATTTGATAGCTGCTTTCAACTACCTGAAAGGGGGTTCCAAAGAGGATGGATCTAGACTGTTCTCAGTGGTAGAAGATGACAGAACAAGGAGTAATGGTCTCAAGTTGCAGAGGGGGAGGTTTAGGTTGGACATTAGGAAAAACTTTTTCACTAGTAGGGTGGTGAAGAACTGGAATGGGTTACCTAGGGAGGTAGTGGAATCTCCTTCCTTAGAGGTTTTTAAGGTCAGGCTTGACAAAGCCCTGGCTGGGATGATTTAGTTGGGTTTGGTCCTGCTTTGAGCAGGGGGTTGGACTAGATGACCTCCTGAGGTCCCTTCCAACCCTGAGATTCTATGATTCTATGATACATGTGGGTTATTGTGTAGGTGTGTGGGAGACAAAGGGCCAGGCCTGGGGCCCACCTGAATTGCACAGAGGGCAAGTAAGGGGACGGAGTGCAAAAATAGCTCAAAATCACCTTTGTCCTCTGCAGCCCTCTGCAGGGCCTGTCTTCTTATGCCATATTAGAGCAATTCTTAGATTATTATACAAATGGTGTGGCTCCTATATCCTGTAGTTACAATGAAACAAAAATACCCCAAAGCCATAGAAGGAAAGTCCTGTTGGGCCAGTGGATCTTGATTTTTCTGTCATTTTTTTGGTTTCTAAGCCGACTAATGATATTCCAATACTGGCAAATTGGGTCTGGCACTTTACAAGAGTAGTAGGATGTCCCTAGCTAGCAGACTGGAACTGGTGCTTTGGTACTGGTCCAGTTTGAAAAAGGAGGCTACACATCACTGAGAGCATATTTTTCTTATTATTTTTTATGTCTCTCTCCTGTTCACAGAAAGAAGTGAAAATTAAACTTGAAAGCTACAACAATTATTTTAGAGATGTTATCCCTCTTTCCATCTGCTTCTCTATGCCTTAATGAAAACATACATACATACATACATACATACATAGCCTCTCCTTGCCCAGGCAAAATGCTCATAGACATTGCTGGGAGTTCTGCCAGAGCAAAGAGTACAAGATTGGGCCCAACTGATACAGAGACAAATAAAACTGAGCCAGAAAATGAAGGGTGTGTATTTCAGAGAGGAGAGTTGGTAGGAAGTGGGCAGGCACTCTCTCCCTTGCTCAGTATATATGTGGATTTATTTAGATATCTTTTTTACCCCCACTCACAGTTCCTTAACTGTCTCTACAATCACCCTGCTTAAGCTGTTGGGTGTTTTTGCTGAGATAATACATTTTTATGGGAATAGTTTTACCATACAGAGTTTTGGGTATGACAGAAGATAGAAGAATTAAGCCTGGTCTTACTTCACTGGTTTTTCACAAAAGAAAATATTTCCTTTGTAGTTTGGAATTAAATAATAGAACTGTTGGAATCTTTCTCCTTCCTTTAAAACTGAGAGATATATTTCTTTTTGCACAGTTGTAGAACTAACCTATGGCCATTAAGATTCTGAGAATTTGCTACTTACACTCCTTAAATATTTTTGTTATTGTGTGGGGTAGTCTTCTCCACTTAACTAGGGACTTCATACTTTTATTATTATTTAGTGTATATACACTGCTCTAAATATATAGGGATTTTATAAATATACAAATGTCAAGGTACCTGCCTCAGGGTGTTTATAGACTAACTCCAACATACTGCAAACACTGCAGAACATAGGGTCCGATTGGACAGGCTTTTGAGTCAGTAGGAAGACCCTTGGTGCCTGTTACCTTGAATAGACTCATTGACACTTATTATTGGACAAAGTGCTCGTTATGCCACAGAGAAAGTGTTTAGAAGATCAGGCCCTAATTCAGACAAGCAGAAAATACACAGGATAATTCAAATATAAGATAGCAAGAGGTGACATCAATGAGGAGATCATGTTTTGAAGGATGCATGAGTGGGCTTTATGAAATGATGAATTTGGAGGACAAGGCAAAGGATGACTGACAGGTAAGATGTTGGAAGATGGTTTATATAGACATATATTCATTTTTAAAGTTTAGAAGTAAAGCATTTCAATATTTCATAGAATGGGGAAGCACATCATTCTCTCTAAACCACTCCCTGTTTTCACTGAGATTAAAGTCTGTCTCATTCACTGCAATGTAAGAGACTTTTATATCACACCAAGAGACTTTTATATCACACCAAGAAAGTATCATGCTTAGGAATTATTAAGACTTCAGCACACAGGAGATGGGTCTCCTAGCTATAAGAATATACTATAATATAGGAATTTTTGATTATACAAATATTAGTAGCATTCATTTTAAGAACTGTCTCTTCTGTGTAGTGAAGTTAGGATACTTCAAGATCATACTCTGTGGAGCCCCATAAAGCATGTAAAGGTTCAGTTGCTTTATATTGCAACAGCAGCAGCATTTTGGCTTCTCTACAGGGGTGTGTGGAAGAAAATCTTTTTTCAGTCAGCACACTACACATAAAGCTGAGTTTTGAATGAATGGAGCTCAAGTGTTGTAAAAACAAGAAATCAGACTGGTAAATAATGAATTGGTTCAATACTGTGCAAGCACATTATTCCAATTGATTATGCTTGAGGTCTCCAGAAGGCTTACATTATTCTGATCCTGCAAGGTGTTCCACACAGATCAGCCTCTGAGCAGAGCTTGGCTGCTGACTTTAGTGAGGCTCTCTTCAGACATGGAAGTGTGCCTCTGCAAAACAGCTTGGAGGATCAGGGCCTAATTTACTGAAAATCTTGAGTCAGCCGGAGATTGTTTTTATAATGCACCTGGAACATCAAATCATACTTAGTTTGCCCTTGGAGACTTTCCCCAGGTAAGCAGTTTTCAGGAGGAAAAGACCACAAGGCAAAGAAGATGAACCTGTTTGTTTTTTTTTGGATACTGAAGGAATGGAGAGAAAGAGGAGGAGATGAACACGGATTTCAGTCTGGGGAAGAATGGGACCAGGAGATACTCTGTAGACCAGGAGATACTCTGGGTTTAAGGCCTTGGGAGGAGGGGCTGTAGGAGAAGCTCCAGGATTGTGTACAGACTTGAAGTAGTATACAAAGCACATTGACACCAAGGAGAGAATTTCTATCGACTTAAAGGGCTTTGGATCCTTCCCTTGCAAAGGGCCCCAGGCCTTAGGAGCCCGGGAGGAAGGGATGGAGGAGATGATCTATCAGGCTGTAGGACCCTGCCTGGGGCTTCAGGACAGAGGCAGAGAAATTGGCAATTCTGTGTGGTGCCGACTGGCAACAGAAAAGAGAGACACAGTTGAGATGTGAGAGTAAGTAGTTACAGTGCGGCCAATATCTGCCCCACAACCACAAGCAGCAGGCACGTGGGGAGCTAGCGGGCTTTGGAGAGCAGCGGGAGAGGAGAAGTGGCTCCTGCATTAGGCCCCTGCGGAGGAGGAGAGCCTCGAGGCTGCGGCTGTTGCCATGCAAAGCCCGGGGAGGGAGGCTGCCACGCATAGGGTTTTAGGACCCTGAGGCACCACCGCGCCCCGCGGCGCTAGGACCTGGCGGAAGGGGCGCGGGAGCCGCTCCGAGATGCTGTGGACCACAGCACCACCTACTTACTGCCGCCTCCAGCCCCCAGCGCATCCCTCTGGCGCGCCCCGGCGGCGGAGGGCGAGGGGGAGTCTGCCCCGCCGGACAGCCCCACGTCACAGCCGGAGCGCGGGGATAAAAGGGCCGGGAGGCGAGGCGCCGCCGGACTCGTGGGGCGGCAGCGCCCCTGGTTGCTCCCCAGCAGAGGCGGGGGGCTGGCGAGGGAGGGGCACCTTGCACAAAGCGCCGGTTCGCCTCCCGGCCAGGCAGCCGCCCAGCGGAGCCCCGCGCCCCGGCTCCCCAACTTCGCCTGCCCACGTGTTGCTAGCGGAGTCCCGGGGCGCCGCTTCCCTGACCCGCTGCCGGTGCGGCAGGATGGCTGGAGGGGCCGCTCCGCTGCCTGCTCGGCGCTGAAGGTACGGACCGTGCGCCAGAGCCTGCCCCGCTCTCGCCCCGCGGGGCGCAGGGCTCCTGCCCCTCCAGTCCCCTGGTGGGGGCGGACAAAAGAGCCCGGCGTTGCCTTGGCACAGCGAGCCCCGGCCGAGCCTGCCCCGGGCTCCCCGAGTGCAGCCACCTGGGGCAGAGTTGGGGCTCTTGGCTGGTCCGCTCCGCTTTGCCATCCCCGTGGCCTCGGTGCAGGCAGGGAGGGTGGGACTTACCCCCTCCCCCACAGCACACACACACCCCGCTCTGCTCCTTGTCTGCAGATCAAAGGAGATGCTGGGAGCTGCTGCCAGTTAGCAGCACCTGGGCAGGGGAGCGGCCGGCGGGTGGTGACTCCGCAACCCGACTGGACTCTACCGCTGCGGCCCCCCGCGCTCAGCCTGGCACCTCCTGCCCCGGCCCCGCCAGACGGCTGATTTGCCCCCTCGGAGAGAAGCTGCCCCCTCGCCGCCCAGGATGCAGTTTCGCCTCTTCTCCTTTGCCTTGCTCGTCCTGAACTGTATGGATTACAGCCACTGCCAAGCCAGCCGCTGGAGACGCAGCAAGAGAGGTCAGTAGTGTGGCACCCACTGCTCCCCCGGGGCTGTGCGGCCCGCCGGCGGCGGCGGGGACCGGGTTCGGGGCCGCACGCGCGGGGTGGGAGCGCTTGTCCCGCACGCGCGGCCGGGGACCTGTCAGCTCCCCGGGAGGAGGGAGTGTGCGCTGGCGGCGCTGCGCAGCCTTAGCCTAAAGTGACTTATTGGGGAGCAGCAAATGCGTCCTGCCGGCTCCCGCGAGCTGGTCCGGGAGGTGCAGTCGCTCTCGTCCTCCCCACTGAGCCCGGCTGCCCGGCAGGTGGATTAAAACCCCATCGACAGAAGGCACCGCCTCCGCTGCCCTGCCTTGAGTCCCCGCTCCCCTCAGGGTTTCGGCGCTGCGCTAATGCGCAGAGACACCCCGTGGGCTGGTTGCTCCCAAACGGAGGAAATCCCCGTTAGCCGTTTGCAGGCGGGGAGTTGAAAATCCCAGCCGACCTGCGCTTGGACGCATTTGTCAGCGAGAGCCGTGGGACCAGGCGCTGAACTTGGCTCTCTGCTGGGGGACGGGAGGGATCGTGCTGAAACGGGATCGGCGCTGTACGCTGCGACGCCCGGTTTGCAGGGGGGGTCGATTGGGTGCCGGGAGCCCGTCCGTGAAAGGGGCACATTGCGTGTGCGATGCGACTGCCCATCCCAGCACCAACAGGGCTGGATCCAGGTACAGGACATTAGACGTGCTGGTGAACAGAGCGGCAGTGAATCTAAAAGTCGCAGGTACATTGATGGCCATGTGATCTACATTCACCTCCACAGTCCACACTCATCAGCGCTCACTCCCTGCTGATGAGTGACCCCGCGATAACCAGCGGGTAACCGCCTGTGTGCGAGCGAGCGACCCCTCTCTCCTTGGGACCTGAAGGAACCAGGTTATTGATTATCCGCGTAGTAATTTCATGCAGCGCCCCCCCGCAGCCCCAGAGACTCCTCTTTGTCCCCGGAGATAGTCGTGACAGCGCTGGTGATTCTAGGTCAATAGGTCCTGACTCTTCCCCTGCCCAGCCTGGGAGGTGATCTGTTTATAACGGGCTTTATGGAGAAATGTTCCTGCCTCTGGCCCTCCCCGGGACAGCGCTTCTGCCAGTCTCTCACTGCTCTGTTAAACTGTTCTCACTTTAGCTCTGCTGCTCCGGGACTGAGTTAATGCCCTTTGCCAAGCGGATGCAGCACTTCTCAGTCCCGAGTACGCCTGAGCTCGTTTTACAGAGGGGATCTGGTCTTATGCCTATGGTGATTAGTTGCACATGGTAAATTATTCTACCCCTCAGAAGTTATTACCTTGCATAGATCTACAACTACTAATGAGCTTGTATTTACCACTGGAAGTAAACTACTTTGTCATTTACCCTGTAAATTAGTTTCAAACCAGTCAAAGGTTTTTACACAATACTGTTTTATATCTATGAAAGAATATTTTTAGTTTGAAAAAAAAAGATCTAAATGTATTTCAGGGACTAAAATAGGATTTTATTAAGTACATACTTGTTTAGGTTAGGCGTTAGTAGAGTCTTGTTTCCTCATTATATTGTCCCAAGGAATTGGGCACTTTATAATGTAAGGAGATTGATAATTGATTTTGGCACACATTCGTTTTTAAAAATCAATTAAAGAAGTTTTGAGAGGGATCCTTGCTTTTTAAATAGCGAGATTCTTGAAGTACACCTTAACGACACACAGAGAGATGATTTTGTATGAGGAATGCATTTTAGAGAATTATCACAAAGTCTTAATTTGTTTTGCTTCCAGATATTGGAGGTTTTCAAAAACTGGAATTGCTAGAGAGTAGTTATTGGTGTTGTGGAATATGTCATTACAGCACCCATGTGGACAAAAGTGTTACTGCATCTTCTCTCTAAATTTCAGCGTTGTTTTTTCTGGGTCTTGCCCTCATCTAGAACAACTATAGGTATCTATCTAAACTTAAGTAGTTATATTCGTTTTCACTTTCCTCGCTCTTCTCTCCCCCCCCCCATAGTTAAGAACAACAATCTGGTAATTCAGCTATTACTTCTCACATTTCATGAGACTTTGTAACCAAAAGGTTGTTGGTAAACCTGTTAACATCTCCAATGCTTAGCAAAAATAAGTCCTAATAAACTGCAAAGCAGAAGAGGCTTATACTTTCAGGCACATGTAAACTTCTGAGTGGGTCAAAATTACATTGCAAAATGATTTAGTTCTGATGTTTTTCCAACAGATGGTTTGCAGAATTAAATTTTTGTATGCGTGGCTAAAACTGCAGCAGTCCTTTAAAGTGACCAGACTGACTATCTGTGCTAACAAAGGGTATACTGTGTCTTTAATTAAATGTGGAACTACTTAGAGTGCTGGCTAGACAGTGGAGAGTGATAGTAGTATTTCTGCTTTACAACACAGCTTAAGGATTGCATTGTGGGAGTATAGAAATGAATAGAGATCTAACTTGAGTTGTGTGAATTGTCCCCCTACAAAAACTTAAGCTGGTTTTAATTGATCTCATGTTCACTGATTGATCTTAGACCAATTGTTGTACTTGTTGGACAACTGGCTTTCCCAAAGGAGATTGATTTAAATTAGTTTCTTGATGGACATTTGATTACTCATGAAATAACAGTGCTATTGACAGTTGACTTACTGGATCTGTTTTGTGCTATCACCTAAGGCTTTCATTTTGAACTGCGGAGAATGCAATATAGTTTCAGTTAATAAACTTTAAAGAAATAAAAGTGGCTGATGATAAGAGCTAAAGGCAAGATCTGTGAATATATTTGAAATTATTTGACATTTACCATGCAACATACAGACTGAAGTAATGTCTGAGTTCAGGATTCAAAATTTCTGTAATTTCACAATTTTTCCATTTCCCATCTGTAAATAATCAGGCATTCACTGTGGGGTACTGGCAGTTAGAAATTTTCTGGCATTCTATTATGTATAGTATATGATCTCAGCTGCTCCATAATATCGTTTTCTTAATGAAATAAAATTCTTGGCATAGATCATTTCTCCTGTGCAGTAGGAATCAATTGCATCCAGTTTGGAATGTCAAGCAAATTTATCCTATTAACTGATTTTAAAAAACAAAGCATTTTAAAAATCTGGACAATGACCTGTGGATCTGTATTTCTGTGCATAGGAAATGGGGTTTATAGCTAGCATTTCCAGGAGAGTATAGTAAATACTGGAGAAAGCTGATCATATGTTTTCCTTCCTCCTTCTCCCCTTTCACATCCCAGACCAAATTATGTAACATAATACAATAAAAGTGGATGAAAAATTTGAGGTTTACAGTTTGATTCCTAACAGGCATTGATTTCATGTTGTTAGTCAATTACACAATATAAAATAAACAGGTCACATCAGAAATTTATTCTTTAAATTCCTCAATCAAGAGATTTCTATTAGTGCAACAGGAAAAAAAGTTATAAACAAGCATATGTAACTTACACTGTCATTTCTCTACACTTAACAGTTTTCTGCTGCAGCACTAAAATATTATTTGCTACAGTTAATTCATATCAATATTCTTATGGGAGTGGGAAGTCTTTGTCTGAGGGTGCTAGGATTTACTAGGAATTTACTAAGAAGATTGTTTACTCTTCCTGCAGAAACTGTTTTAAAACATATTTTAAAGTAATATAGGTGAAACGCCAGTAGACTAATCTTGTATACCAAAGTATCTCCTTTCCATTTCGTAATTTGTAAGGCATAATTGAATTTTGCAGTTCTCTTGGATACTTACTTACCTAAGTGCTAGCTTTTACACTGGTCTTATAATGCCTGGGGTTGTTTTCAGGTCCCTATTCTTATCTCCTTTAGTGGTCACCAGGCTTGTCTTGTGTGCCTTACCAATTACAGCCAGTGTCAAAATAACAACTCTTGGGGTTGAGCAGTTTATTGCATTATGCATTTGAGTGAATATCCAGCATCAGGGACACATGAGAGATCAAAAGCTTAAAACCAAAATTATCTTAAAACATCTAGGAACAGGATCCTTACTTACAGGATGAGGGATTGGGTTCTGGAAAGCAGTGACTCTGAAAAGGACTTGGCGGTCATTATAGATAACCAGGCTATAATGTGATGCTGTGACAAAAGGTCTAATATGGTACTTGGATGTATTAATAGGTGAATACTGAACAGTAACAGGGAGGTGGTACTACCTGTAACAGCCAAGAGCCCAGTGGCTTTGGCACTCAATTAGGATGTGGGAGACTGAGGTTTAAGTCCCTCCTCTGAATCATGAAAAACCTGGAAAGATCATGGGTTCATCCTGATGCAAAATGGGAAAAATTCTGTACTCAAAGTTTTTTTTTGTTTAGTCTGGAGAAGAGAAGACTGAAGGGGGACAGTTTTCAAGTACATAAAAAGGTTGTTATTAAGGAGGAGGGAGAAAAATTGTTCTTGTTAACCTCTGAGGATAGGACAAGAAGCAATGGGCTTAAATTGCAGCAAGAGAGGTTTAAGTTGGACATTAGTAAAAACTTCCTAACTGTCGGTGGCTAAGCACTGGAACAAATTGCCTAGGGAGGTTGTGGGATCTCCATCACTGGACATTTTTAGTTAGCTAAACACCTGTCAGGGATGGCCTAGATAATATGTAGCCCTGCCATGAGTGTGGGGGACTGGACTAGAAGACCTCTCAAGGTCCCTTCCAGTCCTATGATTCTATGACTATCTGTACAGGATTGGTGAGACCACTACTAGAATGTTGAATCTAGTTCTCATGTCTACATTCTAAAAAGAGACATGGAAAAATTAGAGAGGGCTAAAATAAAAGCTACAAGAATAAGTTGTTGTCTGGAAAATATAGGTTGAGAAGGAGCTCAATATATTTAGCTTATCAAAGAGAAGGTTGAGGCAACATGGCTATAATCACCAATATAAGGAGAAGATATCTGATTCTAGAGGGCTCTTTAATCTAGCAAGCAAAAGCATAACAAAACCCAATGGCTAGAAGTTAAAGTCAGCAAAGTTCAAATTGAAAACAAGGTTAACATTTTAACAGTGAAGGTAACCACTTGGATGTAGTAGATTCTCCCTCACTTTGAGTCTTTAAACCAACATTGCATGACTTTTTCTAAAAGAGATGCTCTTGTTCAGCTACAAATTGTTGAGCTGGGTGAAATCTATGGGCTGTGTTATGCAGGATGTCTGGCTAGATGATCATAATGGCCCTTCTGGCCTTAAAATTATGAAAAACAAGTTACCTTCTATCTTTGACTTTTGAGTACAAAACATACGTAGGTGTAAGGCTACATCCCGACTAAGCTGGGTAAGTCAGATTCTTAGGCCTGGTCTACACTGCAAGCTTAGATCGATGGAAGCTACCTTATGTCGACCTAATAATGTATGGGTCTACACTACCCGGTCTCTTCTGCTGACCTAACTTGCCTGTAAAGTTGACTTAATTACTCCACCTCCATGAGAGGCGTAGTGCTTAATTCAATGTTGATGGGTCACCAGAGAGGCAGTGTAGATGCACCATTGTGTAAGTCAAGTGAATTGGCCTCCAGAAGGTGTCCTACAATGCTCCTCTGTGACTGCTCTGGAGATCATTTTCAACTCTGCTGCACAGCAGCCGTGTACACAGGAAACAGCTCCTCCCTTGTTAAAACCCCAGGAACTTTTGAATTCCCATTTCCTGTTTGATCAGCATGGAGAACTTGCCAACCCAGGGCATGGGGGAGTTGGGCAAAACCAGGAACACACAGCAGTGCTGCATGAAAATCAGAGAACTTCGGCAGACGTACCAGAGGCAAACACTCATTCTGATTCTGCACCACAGACATGCTGCTTCTACAATGAGCGGCACGTGATTCTCAGTGGCAACCCCACCACTACCCCCAAATGCAGTGTGGATACCTCCAAGGAGTCTGAGTCCGGGGCCGCCTCAGGCAACAATGAGGAGGACATTCTGGGTGAGGAAGAAGGAGGAGAAAGGGAGACAGGCGAAAGGTGGATCCATTCTCTCAGAGAGCCAGGAGCTATTTTTAACCCCAGAGCCCAGCCAGTTGTAGGACAGCATTGTGGCTGAGTGTGATGCCAGAGAAGGCACTTCAGGTAAGTATGCAATTCCAATCAAACTGTAGGGGTTATATGCTCTTATATTTTATGTTTAATCTGAAGAAAAAGTGCTTCCCAGTGGCTGCTCCAGCTAGGCAGAGAGTGCCCCCCAGAAAAGACTGTTTATGTGCACAGGGATGGCCTGGGAATCCTTCATGGAGATCTCTAGGAAATTTTTATGGAGGTACTGTGTAATCCTTTGCAGACGGTTTCAGGGGAGGGCTGCCTTATTTCTTCCACTACAGTGGAAGACTTCCCCACGCCACTCCAATATTAACTCTGCTGGCATCATTGCGGTACACAGCATAGCAGACGAGGACCAAGTCTGTATCCAGATGCTTACAGCATCTGCTCCCTTGCCACCTCTGTTACCCTCAGAAAACTGATATCACATAGGGTCACCTAGGGGAGACGGTGGAAGTTTTCATTACAAGTGCTCGTACTGGAAACAATAGAGCATATTATCCACCATGTATGGTGATTTCTGGGTCCCTCAACCACACTTTCCCTAACATGCTGATGATTTGGTTGGCAGGGGTCAGCACTGACCTCAGATTCTGCAAGTCCAGCATGACTATTACCACCAATGTTAAGGGAAGGGGAGTGGGCTTCCTGTGTTCTTTTGTGGCTGCAAACCACCCCTCCCCCAGAACTGCCTCGGATGAAGACCACAATTTGGAAGACTTAATGCTGGTCTCAGGTCTCAGAGCAACATCTGTGTTGCTAGGGGGAGAGGTTATTGTCCATCTGCCCTCCTGTGCTCCCGACATGGGTTTCCCACAAGTTGCAGCTCAAGCTTCTGGGCCATACTCTCCATGGCTGGAACAGCAAACTGGTTTGTTGAATAGCTAGTGATTCTGATTATGTTCTGGCTTCCACTTGAGTGTAATAAGGGGAGTGGTTTTTAAATAGCAACTTTGTACTAGACCCAGGGTATAACTGACAGTGGTTGCCTTGTGCTTTGCCTGCCTTACAGTGGAAGGCTTGGCCTTCGGCACATCCTCCACACCGGCAGAGAGGCTTTTACAGATAGAACATGGAAAAAGAGAATGCACGATGACATGTTCAGTGAGATAATGACCGCTTCTGGGAGAGCTTACATGGAGTTAAGAACCAGGAGGATTTCATTGTCTGAAAAACTGGACATGGACAGCAGGAGAATATCCCAGGAGCATGAGCATGCCACTCAGGATGAGATGCTATGGATTATGAAGGACCAATCAGACATGTTGAGGCATCTGGTTGAGCTTCAAGAAATGCAGTTTGACTCCCTCTGCGGAACTGCCTGCAAGCATAACCCTGTTCCCAATCCCCTTCTCCCAAACGTTCCAGGAGGTGGGGGGAGGGGAAGTCCAGTATTCTTTCCACTCAACACTGGGAGAGGGTACTAAGAATAAAAGTCAGCCATTCAAAGACATTTGATGGGCAAGAGTACTGTGCTTTCACAGACAAGCTGACTTGGTTTCTCCCTTCCCAATTTTATCACATCATTTGCCCAAGATTAAATTATTTTTCTGTCGTCTTCAGTTTCTTTGTGCAATAAAAGTCTACACTTTGAGAATGAAATGCTCTTTATTTATTCCAATCATGGAGGTTTTGGGGGAATAGAGGAGGTACAGGGAAACTGATGCAATGGAGGGGATGGTATGGGAAGGCACAACGCAGATAAGCAGCGACATTACTGTGGCTCATTACTGAAATGGGTTTTCAAAACTTCCTGGCGATGCAGAGCTCCTTGCTGGTCTCCTCTTATTGTTCTGGTATCTGGCAGCTCAAAATTAGCTGCAAGGCTATCTCCATGCCCTGCCCCTCCAGAAATTTCTCTCCCTTTGCCTCACAGATATTATGGAGTGATAACAATGGGGATATTGCTTTCACTGAGGAGTAACCTAGTAAGCAAACTGTGCCAGCAACCCTTTTAACATCCAAAGGCATATTCTACCACCATTCTGCATTTGCTCAGCCTGTTGTTGAACTTCTTCTTACTGCTGACCAGGCGGCCAGTGTATGGCTTCATGAGCCATGGGAGCAAAGGATAGGCTGGGTCTCCCAGGATCATTTATTGGCATTTCAACATCATCAATGGTTATTTTGTGATCTGGAAAGGAAGTTCCTGATTGCAGCTTTCTGGACAGACCTGCGTTCCTGGCCATCCCACACTGAGGTCGACGAAACACCCCCTGTGATCCACCAGCACTTGCAACCAGAAAGAAGTACTCCTTTCGATTTATGTACTCTTTGGCTAGGCGGTCTGGTACCAAGAGAGGGATTGCATGCCATCTATTGCCAAATTGCAGTTAGGGAACCCCATTGTGGCAAAACCATCCACTATGTCCTGCATGTTGTCCAGAGTCACTATCCTTCTTAGCAGAAGTTGATTAATGGCCCTGCACACTTACATCACAACATCTCTCACTGTGGATTTATCAATTCTGAATTGATTCCCCACTTACTGCTAGCAGTCTGGCATTGCAAACTTCCACAGAGCGATCACCACTTGCTTCTCCACTGTAAGAGCAGGTCTCATTATTAGCATTGTTGTGCTTCAGGACTGGGGAAAGCTCTGCACAATGTTCCTGGAAAGTGGCCTTCCACATTCGAAATTCTGCAGCCACTGCTTGTCATCCCATAGCTGTATAATGATGCGATCCCACCAGTCAGTGCTTGTTTCCCGGGACTAGAAACAGCACTTCACTGTGTTTCAGCTGCTGTGAAACTGCCAGCAGTAACTGGGAATTGTTTGATTCTATGGCTTGCAGCAGGGTTGCTTGAATGACATTGCAATGTTCCGTACGACGGCTCCTGTCTCAGCTCTGGAAGTACTGCAAGATAAGGTGTGAGTTGTCTGTAATGCTTACAACAAGAGTGCACAGCTGAGCGGGTCTATGCTTCTTGGGCTATAATGTATGCCTGGCTAAGCCTGGCTTTCAAAAAAAGGCTTGAGAAAAGTATGGGTTGTTTGCTATTGATGTCAGGGGAGGGAGGGAGGAAACTGCATCTTGGGAGGCTGAAGCCATGATCCTATTCCCACCCTGCGACAATGTTTTGGTCCCGTGAGGCACTGCAAGCCCTTCCCAAAAGCCCCTGTGGCTAGTTGCACTGTGGGATAGCTACCCATGTTGCAGTGCTCTGTGCATCGATGCAAGGGATGCTAGTGAGGATGCACTCCACCGACACAATCAGCGTGGTGTGGACATGCACCACTGACTTAATTACTGCAGCAGCTGGATATCAACTTACATTAAGTTGACTTAACTTTGTAGTGTAGACATGGCCTTAGTTGCAGTAGAAAGAAATAAGAAGATCAGGGATCTGCTTTTTTTATAACATTGATTACAAGAGAACTCTCACTACATTTTTCTGGAATTGAGGTTTTTCCTTGAAAAAGCAGAGATAGTAGTTTTTCTTAATCAAGCAACACAGGTTGTTTTTGCACAGATCTAGTGAAGTGGTTGTCAACTTTTCCATACTGTGACCCTATGTTATAGCAGAAAAAAGTTTTAGAACATTGCCCCCCCTACCACTTGCATAAAGCTATTAAATAGGGAGGCTGGTCACAACCCCCTGAAACCCATAAGAACGGCCATATTGGAGCAGACCAAAGGTCCATCTAGCTCATTATCCTGTCTTCTGACAGCAGCCAATGCCAGGTGCCCCAGAGGGAATGAACAGAACAGGTAATCATCAAGTGATCCATCCCATCACCCATTCCCAGGTTCGGGCAAACAGAGACTAGGACACCATCTCAGTCCATCCTGGCTAATAGCTATGATGGACCTATCCTCCATGAACTTATCTAGTTCTTTTTTGAACCCTGTTATGTAGTCTTGGCCTTCACAACATCCTCTGGCAAGGAGTTCCACAAGTTGACTGTGCGTTGTGTGAAAAACTTCCTTTTGATTGTTTTAAATCTGCTGTCTATTGATTTCATTTGGTGACCATAGTTCTTGTGTTATGAGAAGGAGTAAATAACACTTGCTTATTTACTTTCTCCACACAAGTCATGAAACTCTATCATATCCCACTTAGTCGTCTCTTTTCCAAGCTGAAAACTCTCAGTCTTATTAATCTCTCCTCATATGGCAGTTGTTCCATACCCCTAATCATTTTTGTTTCCCTTTTTTGAACCTTTTCCAATTCCAATCTATCTTTTTTGAGATGGGGTGACCACATCTGCATGCAGTATTCAAAATGTGGGTGTACCATGGATTTATATAGAGGCAATATGATATTTACTGTCTTATTATCTATCCCTTTCTTAATGATTCCCAACATTCTGTTTGGTTTTTTTTGACTGCTGCTGCACATTGAGTGGATGTTTTCAGAGAATTATCCACAATGACTCCAAGATCTCTTTCTTGAGTGGTAACAGCTAATTTAGACCTCATCATTTTATATGTATAGTTGGGATTATGTTTTCCAATGTACATTACCCAGTTTTGAAAGATCCTTTTGTAGCTCTTTGCAGTCTGCCTGGGACTTAACTATCTTGAGTAGTTTTGTATGATCTAAAAATGTTGCCACCTCACTGTTTTCCCCTTTTTCCACATCATTTATGAATATGTTGAATAGCATTGGTCCCAGTACAGACCCCTTGGGGACACCACTATTTACGTCTCTCCATTCTGAAAACTGACCATTTATTCCTACCCTTTGTTTCCTATCTTTTAACCAGTTACCAATCCATGAAAGGATCTTCCCGCTTATCCCATGACAGCTTACCCTGCTTAAGAGCCTTTGGTGAGGGACCTTATCAAAGGCTTTCTGAAAATCTAAGTACACTATATCGACTGGATCCCCCTTGTCCACATGCTTGTTGACCCCCTCAAAGAATTCTAGTAGATTGGTGAGGCATAATTTCCCTTTACAAAAACCATTTTGACTCTTCCCCAACAAATTATGTTCATCTATATGTCTGACAATTTTCTTCTTTACTATAGTTTCAACCAATACTGAAGTCAGGCTTACCGGCCTGTAATTGCCAGAATCACCTCTGGAGCCCTTTTAAAAAATTGGCATCACAATAGCTATCCTCCAGTCATTTGGTACAGAAGCTGATTTAAATGATAGGTTACAGCAGTGGTCCCCAACCTTTTCGTCAGGCGGGTGCCAGACGAAGGACCACTGCGGCGGTGGAGCACCCGCCGAAATGCTGCCGAATTTCGGCAGCATTTCAGTGGCGACGCCTCTCGATGCTGCTGCTTGCCATCGACAAGTGACGTTATTGAGCCTCTCAATGACATCACTTGTCGACAGCAAGCGGTGTCATCGAGAGGCATCCCTGCTGAAATGCCGCTGAAATTTGGCGGCATTTCGGCGGGTGCTCTCTCGGGGGCCAGGACCCGGGCGCATTAAGATGCCCCCGTAGGCGCCATGGCGCCCGTGGGCACTACATTGGGGACCCCTGGGTTACAGACTACAGTTAGTAGTTCTGCAATTTCACATTTGAGTTCCTTCAGAACTCTTGGGTGAATACCATCTGGTCCTGGAGACTTATTACTGTTTAGTTTATCCATTTGTTCCCAAATCTCCTCTAATGACACCTCAATGTGGGACAGTTCCTCAGATTTGTCACCGAAAAAGAATGGCTCAGGTTTGGGAATCTTCCTCACATCCTCAATCATGAAGACCAATGCAAAGAATTAATTTAGTTTCTCCACAATGGCCTTATTGTCCTTGAGTGCTCCTGTAGCATCTCAATTGTCCAGTGGCCCTACAGGTTGTTTAGCAGGCTTCCGGCTTCTGATGTACTTAAAATTTTTTTTGCTATTACTTTTTGAGTCTTTGGTTAGCTGTTCTTCAAATTCTTTTTTGGACTTCCTAATTATATTTTTACTCTTCATTTGCCAGAGTTTATGCTCCTTTCTATATTTCTCATTAGGATTTAACTTCCACTTTTTAAAGGATGCCTTTTTGCCTCTCACTGCTTCTTTTACTTTGTTGTTTAGCCATGTTGGCACTCTTTTTGGTTCTCTTACTATGTTTTTTTTAATTTGGGGTATACATTTAAGTTGAGCCTCTATTAAGGTTTCTTTAAGAAGTTTCCATGTACCTTGCAGGGATTTTATTTTTGGCACTGTACCTTTTAATTTCTGTTTAACTAACTTCCTCATTTTTGTGTAGTCCCTACTTTCTGAACTTAAATGCCATAGTGTTGGGCTTCTGTGGTGTTTTCCCCGCCACAGGGATATTAAATTTAATTATATTATGGTCACTATTACCAAGTGATCCAGTTATATTCACCTCTTGGACCAGATCCTGTGTTCCACTTACAACTAAATCAAGAATTGCCTCTCCTCTTGTGGGTTCCAGAACTAGCTGCTCCAAGAAGCAGTCATTTAACCCATGATCTAGTGCAGGGATCGGCAACGTTTGGCATGCGGCTGTCAGGGAAATCTGCTGGTGGGCCAGGACGGTTTGTTTACCTGCAGCGTCCACAGGTTCAGCCAATTGCAGCTCCCACTGGCCGCAGTTCGCTGTTCCAGGCCAATGGGGGCTGCGGGAAGTGGCGCAGGCTGAGGGATGTGCTGGCCGAACCTGCAAACGCTGCAGGTAAACAAACCATCCCGGCCCGCCAGCGGATTTCCCTGACGGGCCGTGTGCCAAAGGTTGCTGATTCCTGATCTAGTGTGTAGTAACTGATTAGGATCAAGAGTCTCCATCAGCTTTAACTTTGTGTCTTTATATAACTTGAGTCACAGCATTTTGATTTCACCTTACTCTAGTCTTTCATACTAAATTGTCTTCACAAATTGTTTGGTGTAGTGAGTGGGAAAGGTTGGTGACATAGGCGAAGGAGAAGGCTATGCTTGGAGCTTGACCAATCCATCCTAGGGAGCCAGTCTGAAGCTTTAATGGCAATTTTATCAGAATCTGCTGTCATATACAGTAAGTTTTCAGCCCTTGTGGTTGCAAAGAAAACATTGCAAACACGAATCAAGCATGACCTGATGAAGTGCTGTTTCTCTAACTGTGCAGTTTGACTGTTTCAGCTCACACCGATGCCTCGAGACTTGCCAAGCTGCCTCAGAATGAGATGTGACCAGTCTCATCAGTTTTCAGTACTGCTATTCAGAATCTGAGGAGCAGTGAACTGAGATGAATCAAACTGGTTTCTCACTGCTGCTGCTTGGAAAAGCTGACAGCAACAGTGTCAGGCTCTGGAGATACTTATTAGGATGAAAAATAAGGCTGGTTGAAGTGTAAAGTAGTGCCAGCCTTCCTCTGCATCTTTGTAGCAGCCAGGAGGCTCTGTGGTGAGGGGGTGGGTGGGTTCTTTTGACAGACTGAGGCTTCAGGTTTCAACACACCTACTAGTTGGAGGCTGGCATGAAAGCTAAGCCCCTAAGTATGGCAGGGAGACAACACCTCTAACTGCCTTAGAACCCTTGGGATTTCACAAGAATCTCATTTAGCTTCAGGTACATATCAGATCTTTTTCCTCCAGAGATTAAGGGGATTTCTGACAGCCTCCAAGACCATCACCAGGGTGTGAGAAGCTAATCCCACCCCCTGACCTTGGATAGTTCTGTCTCAGACATCTCAAATTCTAAGATGCACTTATGATTCTGATCTCCAATTACCAAACTGTGGTCCAATGGAGCACTTGCTGGTGATCTGGCTGGTCACGCAGTGCTGGCGTTTCTTTGTGATGATGCTCAGATACTACAGTGATACAAATAAATTGATTCATGTAACTTTGCTTTAATCTTATCTAGTCTTAAATATGCTTTTGTTAAATGTCTAAATAATTGTCCCACATTTTGTTTAGTGAATATGGAATGGGAAAGGTCGGTGATTGCCTTTCCCAGATTTTCCTCTTTATATCAAGAGTTGTTCCACTTAAAGGACATAAATAAAAAAGATAAAATGGATGGGGTGGGAGGGAAGACAAGGCTTCCTAAAAGAAAGCAGAAGGAAACAATTAATATCCTAAATACCTTGATCATATGATGGCACAGGGAGGAGAGATGCCCATAAAACAATCTCCTATTAAGTTGTGGTCCACAATATTGAGGTCCCCGATCCAGTATAATAACATAGGCTCCTGGAACATCATTTTGGTGCCTTCATAGTTTGCAGACTATGAAAATCAATACCTACATCAATTAAATACCCCCTCTCTCAAAATATGTAATCAATTGCAGCCAAATACTCAATGTAGCTATAAGCTTTTGCCCCCTAACTTCTGGGATTTTTTTTGAGAAAATCTTATGCTGAACTCTTACTCTCTTCCCTTTCTATCAGATAAACAGATTGTATGTTTGAATGACTTCAACAAATTATACCTAGTGTTTATAACAATCTTATACAGTTTCAGAATTATGTTTCAGAGTAAATAGAAACATTCCTTCGACTGAATTATGAACACTTATGGATGAGGATAACAGAAAACCTCATATATAGTCACTATAGGATTAAAGGTGTCTTTAATTCTATTTAACAAATGCAAACCCCTATAAACAGGAAATTAATATTTTTCTACAAATAATCCAGAGTGGATGGATTAGGGAGTGGTCAGTACTGGACTCTGCTCCATTGGATTATGTCCCTTTTTAGCAAAATTTTCCAGATTTTTTTTTCTTTATTATCTGAAGAATTTTTCTACTTACAAATGTAAATACTTACAATGCACAAGTTATGTGTGAAGAGAAGGGAGTATGGTAGGAAAAGTGTTGCTAAAGAAGTATAGAAAGAAGCAGTACAGCAATTTCAACTTTTAGACCATATGTATACTGGGTGTCTTTTGTACTAGTGCAGCTCCTCTGGTGTAAACCCCTCAGTGTAGACAAGCTACACCAGTTAAGACAGGAAAATGAACCCTGGTAACATACTGGGGTTAGCTGCACCAGTGGAATGCCATGTTGCTCTAGTCCATGGTTTCTACAATAGGAATCTGTGGTGTTTTAGCTACACCGGCACAAACTTCCCAAGCCCTTAGCATTGCTCCAAGTTGATGTGCTGGATGGAGTATGTCATCACAACAATAGCGCTAATCCATTTCAGTCTAGGCTTGTATTAATGATGACTTCTAGTTTCTGCAATCTATTACTACAAGATCTGTAGTGGGTATTATATACTTTCATACAAATCTACTGACATATTTACCTAAAGAATCTACTAGCAAGTCTGCAGAAAAACTTCTGCCTATTTATTATTTCTCTTTGGATGTTATATTCTGAAGTCCTTGTCCTTGTTTAAGGTACATCTTGAAATTGCTGCCCTTTTCCCCAACCCCCCCCTCCCGTGATGATCTAGCTACTTTCCCCTATGTTTCACTCCTGTGGATGGTCATCTTCAGATAGGAGGGCAGAAGTCATGCAGCTAACTTCTCTCTTCCATCCAGCAAAGCCCCCTTTGGGACAGCTAGGCAGCCTAGTCTTTCTCTCGTGGACGTATTGCTATGGCAGCAACTGAATGATAGGAAAGACCTTCAGACCAGATATGAGCCCTAAACTTTCATAAAGTCTGGATATGAACATTGTGGCTTGGACCCAGCTTTCTCACAGTTAATGGGGAGAATTCAGGAAATCACAAGGGGGTTTTCTTATCATCTTGCCACGTATAAAAGTTGTTGCTCATCAAGGTCCATGTTAATATAAACCTTAACATTCTGCTTTATCCATATGCTGAGGTGCTGCCATAGGCTGAAGTAGATAATGCCTGTGCTTTGTCATGGCAGTTGATCAGCTATTGCATCTTGTAGAGATCTCAGTTCTGCACAAGTGTCCTGAACTCAAGATATTTTTCTCAATGAAACATTGCTATCTAGTGAACAGCACTGATTCCAAGGATGCTGTGATGACAGTGGGTTGTGGTTTCTTTGTTGTGATGATGAAATGCTACGGAATTACAAGAGGTCACCACAATTTTTTTTTCATTCAATACACTCTTTATTGAACTCTCCCCACAATGTGCCTGATTTCAAAGACTTCGTCAGAACTGAGGCTCATTAAAAAGGAAAATCTGTGGCTAAAATTTTTAAGAAACTGGTTGGGTTTTTTTTGTATTAAAGTAACTTTTGATTCTCCTAGAATGTGTTTAGGGAAAATGTTTAAATTGATGCAAATTTATTTTTTTCACTCAGAAATATTACAGCAGCAAAAACCTCATTGTAATCTCAGTGGGACTTGTGTGTTATGAGACTCTGTTTGTAAAGAGTATATTCCAAATGTTAGTTAATGTTATAATTTTCTGTATTACTGTAGTGCCTATGGGGCCCATTGCGCTAGGCACTGTGCAGAAACATAGTGAAAGATAGCTCTGCCCTGAAGAGTAAATAGACAAGACAGCCATAGTGTGGGAGGGCAAACAGAGGCTCAAATAGATGCAGTGACTTGGCCATCATCATGCAGTAGATCAGTGGCAGAGCCAGGGAATAGAATGTAAGTCTCCTGACTCCCAGTCCATTGCCATATCCACTGAATCATGCTGCCTTTCTGCTTTAAGAAGTCATTATAGTGCAAGCCTCAATCTGAAATTGCAGAATTCTGGCGTGACTCTATTTCTCTCAGCAGATGTGGAAAAGGGGGAGTGATTGTTGTATCCGCTGGGTAATTTTCCACCCCACTCTCCTATGTGCACACACACTCTCTTGCAGAGGCTTTCTAGTGGTTGCTCCAGAGAGATCTGGCTCAGCTTGTTTTTGGGGGGCAGGAAGGAGAGGAGCTATATTTCTCCTCTCCTCAGGTGTGGATATAATCTGTGCCTAATTCATCTGTGCTTCATTAACCATAGATCTTATCTGCAGTGCTCTCAGACAGTGGTTTTGTTCTTCGTGATTGCTAACTTGGGTCTTCTTAGTCCAACTCACCCTTGGCGAGGCAGAGGGGCATCGTGGAGAGCCTCTGGGGTTCTTTACTCTGGAGGAATCCCCAGGATACAAAGGTTTGGGAAGCTGAACTCTCTGCAGCTTCATAATTCTCCTAGCCCATTTGTAGGAAACATTGACAACCTCATGTTGTTTCATGGTCTCCGGGGGGAGGGAGGGAGCAGGAACTCCCAGTTCTGTCACTTCCCCTCAGCAAGAATTTAGGTTCAACACAGTTCCCGGAATATGCCCCTCCTTTTTTTAATGCTGTTTCACATGAACAAAAAAGGCAAAGCTTGGAAAAAAAACAGAAGTAGAAACTTAAGGGAAATTAAAAAACAAAATGAAAAGAAAGTGAAGGTGGAAAGAGGAGTTAATCTGAGTGACCTGGGCTATTGAGTTTATCCCTGATTTTCCACACGTCCCAGGAGCTCTGCTTCCCACCTTCCTACCTAGCTTTTACATAAGCTTTTCCCTCCTCTATTTCTTCTTTCCCCATTGAACACTTCATAATACACTCAGTGTCACACTGTGAGTGAAATGGCCAAGGCCTGATTCTGAGCTTGCTTCCACTGGGGTAAATCTGGAGTGATTTCAGTGGAATTATACTAGCAGTAATACCAGCGTGAATTAGATCAGAATGATGCATGGTGTGTTCCTAGTAGCTTTTAAATGGTGCTTCTGTGCATTTTGTACTGCAGTGCTCTTGTAGTGTCAGACATGTTGCGCTCCAACCCAAAAGGCTGAAAGCTGGGCAATTCTCTTAAATAAGAGTTGGAGTTCACTTGAGAACCTAAACTCTCATTTTCATTCCTTCCAGTTCCGTTTCCATCAGACTCCTGGAAAAAAATCTAGTAGCCTCCAACTTCTATTTTACTTATGGTAACATTAGCAGCAGCATAAATACGTGTAGGTTTTTTCCCCTAACTTTTGGAGAAGGATTGTAATGTGACCCTTCTAAACCTGAATCCTAAAACAGACTTGGTCTCACATTGTTTTCTCTTAATAGCTTTCCAAGTAGCTACTAAGTGAAACTACTGCATGTTCGTCCTGGTGTAATCTGAGGCTCACTGGGTAAAATAACATTAGTCTGTGCTACTTAAACACACTCTGGAAGGCTTAAGGAGGAGAGGAAGGAAAATATTTGAGGAGATCAACTGGATGTGGTCGAATACAAGTAACGTCACCTGAGAAGGATTAGAGCTTGCCAAAGCTTGACCTGAATGAGAGACCTCCATTTAGGACTTGTGTTCCTACCAGATCAGCTGCTGGTAGTCTTTCCATGGGCAGTTTTCTACCAGCAATCAAACAATGAAAGGGTCCAGTGATTTGCTTGGCTTCAATGTCTCAGCTGCAGTAAAGTTAAAAAAAAACAACCCAGTTTAACATTCCTCCTCCTTATTAGCTGCAGCTGGCTCTTTCTAATTACAAAAGTCTTAACATTTTTTCATCTACACTCTGTGGCTTTTATCCTCACTTAGAGCTCAGTGTGTGCTCTCTAACTGATCAAGCACTACACGTGTAGTTCATATGTTTAGCTTTGAGTTGCCTCAGAAAATACTTGTATTGGCACTTCACACTTTAAAACTCCACTTTAGAGTCCAACTGAAAATGTAGAGTACAGTGGCTATACTCTACAGAAGTATATAGGGTGCAATATCAATGGTTGTCTCCTGCCCCCACCCCCACAATCTAGCTGTAAGTGCTTCAAGCCCATGTGTTTAGTGTGTGGTCCCTATAAAGATGCTAACTCCTTACTATAGACCTTACACTTCTAGAGTGCCTTCTACTGGAGGATCTCAGTCTTTTTCCAGCACTGCTATGATGGAGGAGGAGGATCATTTACAAAGATGGAAGCTGAGGCTCAGGAAGGTGCTAAGGAATGGGGACTGCAGATGCTCAGTTCCTCTGAAAAATCAAGTTGCAAGTGTCACTTAACTAGAGTAGGTCAAAAAACGGGAAATATTTTTATATAGCTATCAAGAACATGTAGAGTTTTCATAATTAGCGATGGCAAATTTTTTAAGAAAGCTATTAAACCTCACCCTTCAAGGCTTAGGCAAGTCTAACTATGAGAATTCAGGAAAAAGACCTACTGTGGGGGCAGATTACTCCACATCTGCTGCAGGGTTTTTACCCCTTCCTTTAAGGCATCTGGTTCTGGCCATTGTCATAGACAGGATATTGGACTAGATCAGGGGTTCCCAAGCTTGGTTCACAGCTTGTTCAGGGTAAGCCCCTGGTGGGCCACGAGACACTTTGTTTACCTGAGCGTCCGCAGGTACAGCCGCACACAGCGCCCAGTGGCGTGGGCTGGGCCACTGCTTCCCGCAGCTCCCATTGGCCAGGAATGGTGAATCACGGCCACTGGGAGCTGCGAGCAGCCGTACCTGCAGATGGTCAGGTAAACAAAGCGTTTCACAGCCTGCCAGGGGCTTACTCTGAACAAGGTGTGAACCAAGTTTGGGAGCCCCTGTACTAGATGGACCATGGGTCTGGTCCATTATGGCAATTCCTATGTACTTGTTTTGTGGGGAAAAAAATCAAAATTAAGGAAATGTTAACTAACTCTAAATTTTTCCAATTTCAGTGCATAATTGTTACTTGCCACTTAAACACAGTAAAAGAACTAAAACAGAGCCACCGTGGCTTAATAACCATGTAAAAGAAGCAGTGAGTGATAAAAAGGCATCTTTTAAAAAGTGGAAGTCAAATCCTAGTGAGGTAAATAGAAAGGAGAATAAACACTGCCAAATTAAGTGTAAAAATGTAATAAGAAAAACCAAAAAGGTGTTTGAAGAACGGCTAGCCAAAAACTCAAAATGTAATAACAAAATGTTTTTTAAGTACATCAAAAGCAGGAAGCCTACTAAACAACCAGTGGGGCCCCTGGACAATTGAGATACAAAAGGAGCCCTTAAAGATGATAAAGCCATTGCTGAGAAACTAAATGGATTATTTGCTTCAGTCTTCATGGCTGAGGATGTTAGGGAGATTCTCAAATCTGAGCCGTCCTTTGTAGGTGACAAATCTGAGGAATTGTCACAGATTGAAGTGTCACTAGAGGAGGTTTTGGAATTAATTGTTAACTTAACAGTAACAAGTCACCGGGACCAGATGGCATTCACCCAAGAGCTCTCAAAGAACTCAAATGTGAAATTGCGGAACTATTAACTATGGTTTGTAACCTGTCCTTTAAATCAGCTTCTGTACCCAATGAGTGGAAGATAGCTAATGTAACACCAATATTTAAAAAGGGCTCTAGAGGTGATTCCGGCAATTACAGACCGGTAAGTCTAACGTCAGTACCTGGCAAATTAGTTGAAACAATAGTAAAGAATAAAATTGTCAGACACAAGAAGAACATAAATTGTTGGGCAAAAGTCAACATGGTTTCTGTACAGGGAAATTATGTCTGACTCGATATGGCCGTTCTTATGTTCACTTTAGAATGTGCTTGCAGTCAGTGGCCAAACCTGAGAGAAATGACCCACGCTGTAATGGGAAAGGACACACAATTTCAAATTTTAAAATGCTGTGGAGGAGTCATTTATTTCTCCTAAAGGTTTATATTGAAACAATTTATGGTTGGAGCCATTTATATCATGTTATCCTTCTTTCCTATTTATATCTGATTTCTAGCCAACATTCCTAGCGTTTAGATTCTGGTAAACCATTTAGCTGCTTCATTTATCCATACAGGGTATGTCTGCACTTGGAGCTGGGGGTATGATGCTCAGCTGGAGGAGACATACTCGTGCTAGCTCTTGTTGAGCTAGCTCATTAAAAACAGAGTGTAGCTGTGGCCATGCAAGCTGCAGGATGGACTAGCTGCCCTGAGTACATTTCATCGCACACTCTGCCGCAGCTGCACTCGATTTTTAGTGCCCTGGTTTGACAAGAGCTAGCATGAGTATGTCTCCTCCAGCTGGGAATCAAACCCCCAGCTCTAAGTGTAGATGCACCCGTAGTATGATGAAGGTAATTTTTCCTTTGCAAACTAAATATTAATTGCAATATCTAAAAACTATACTCCATCCCTCGCTACCCTCAGCAGTAACAATGTAATAATCCCTTAGACATTCCATTGCATGGGATAACTTCTCATTGGTTTAGATGCTAGTGTTTAACTAAAGGAGAAATTTAATTAGCTGAACATTCTTGTTTATGTTCAAATATATCCTAGAGTGATTACTACATTTGTTATTTGATACTACAGTTTACAGCTTTACTTAAATATCTTGAGTGGTTTAGCGGTAACAGCATGTGATTTGGAGCCAAGATGGCAAAAGCCAAAATTACTGGAAGAGCTGGTCATTAAATTCAGAATTTCAAAATTTTCTACCCTCTGAAAAGGCATGAAGTTTTCATGAAATCTTTGTTGTTGGTGGTGGTTTTTTTTTTTTTTAAAAAAAACAACTTCATTTTTCGACCAGCTCCGTTGAACAGATCTGCTGTTTACTTTTGCTGTCTGCCCTCGGACAAGTCAGAAAGGGCCTGATTTTTCAGAGGTACTGAGAATTTGCAACACCAATGGGAACTGCGGATGCTTTGCATGTCTGTTAGTCAGGCTCTAAATCTCAGTACCTCAGTTCTACATATGTAAAATAAGGATGATAGTATGTGCCTCTCTCACAGTGGTAGTGTGAGGCTTAGTTAAATTATTGTAGTGTGCCTTGATTTCCTTGGATGAAAGGTGCTATAGAATTAGGACAGTATATTTATTCTTCTGTTGTATAACTCCCCTATGTGGACATCTTAATATTTTAAAACAGCATGTTAAAAGCAACTTACAGAGAGCCTAATTTCTCAGCATTACATTCTGGAAAAAGCAAGTGCCTGGTATCTGAAAACAAGAAACCAAGGAGGGTCAAAGTCTTTGTTCTTTGTCTCAGAGATGTTTCATAGGAATGTTTTTCCTGCTCTCACCCATTTCCAACTCTTCTAGTTCAGTTTATATTGAGAATGCAGGATAGATTTTAAGGACACAAATGAGTTTCATATTCTCCACCTTGTCTCTAAAATTCACCTTTTCCTCTCTATCCTTGCTGCTAAAACCATGGTGTCTCTCTTCTTGACTACTGTAATCTTCCTCAGTGCACCTCCCCTCTCCTCACAGTTTACCCAGGACTCAACTGCTAAAATCATCTTGGCCTTCTGCCACTCCAATCTCATTAGCTCCCTTTCCCCTCGTGGAATCATAACTTTCACTGGCTTTCTCTCTCCTCCTTTATCAAATTCAAGCTTCTTTCTTGAGACACTTTGCAACTTCACCCCTACTTATCCTTTTCTCCTCATCCTCCTCGCTTCTCACTCCTTATTTTCTTCAGAGGAATGCTCCATAGCTCTGACGTTACAGCACTGGCCTGTAAAGCACAGGTCGTGTGTAGAGCTTGCTAAAATGCTATTTTGATGAAAAATGGTATTTTGGCAGGAAATTTTTATTTTGGTTAATGTTTTCCAGATTTTTTTTGTCAAACTGATTTTGTGTGGGGGGCGAGGTGTAAAATTCCAATTTTTGTCTTTTGAAAACTAAGTCTTTATTGAATTTTTTTTAATTAAAAAACTTTTGCAGAAAACTTTGAAATCTCCCTCAAAAAAGCAAATTTGCTACTTTTTAATCAGCTCTAGTCTTGAGTTCTAATTTCACTGAGGACTTGTGAAATCTTTCCAAAGATTTAGAATGGAAAAGCAAATTTGACAATAGGGCACTGCAGAAGAGCTGTATTCGTTTCCCAGCTCAGCCACAGACTTCCTGTGTGACCTTGGTCAAGTCACTGAGTCTACCTTGTAAAATGGGGATAAGACTTGCCTGCCTGAGAGGGCTGTCGCAAGGATAATGTATTAATAATTGTGAGGCACTTGGACATGGTGATGAGTGTCATAGAAGAGAGATGGACTAGATACCCAAAAAGACACAATCCAACAACCAAGGAAGAAGTCCATACTGATTAAAAGATCAACTTCATTTAGAAGGGAAACTGTCATTTTGTTTAAAAATACAATAAATGGAAGAAAGTGGAAGCTGATGGTAATTAATATAAATAAGAAGCTAAGAACTGTATAAAATTGGTAAGGAAAACAAAGGAACACAAGGAGTAATCTATGGCCAGCAGAGTTAAGAACAATAGGAAAGATATTTTAAAGTATATAAGGAATAAAAAGTATCCTAAAAAGGGTATTGGTCTATTACTAGATGGATATAGTAGAATTATCAATAATGATGCAGAAAAGGCAGAACTGTTCAATAAGTAGTTCTGTTCTGTATTTGGGGGAAAAAAGAGATGATGTAGTGATATAATATGGTAATACTTTCCATTCTGCTAGTATCACAGGAGGATGTTAAAGAGCAGCTACTTAAGTTAGACATTTTTAAATCAGCAGGTCCAGATAGCTTGCATCCAAGAGTTTTAAAAGGACTGGCTGAGGAGCTTGCTGGACTATTAATGTTGATTTTCAATAAATCTTGGAACACTGGGGAAGTTCCAGATGACGAGAAGAAGGCTAATGTTGTACGAATATTTTAAAAGAGTAAGCGGGTTGACCTGGGTAATTATAGGCATGTCAGTCTGAGCCCTATTAATGACACAATGGATACAAGTTCCTAAGTCAGATAAAATTAATATCTGTTCTCTGTTTCTGCTTGCTTCTTCTTTGCACCTTCTTTCATACTGCCGTTTATGCCTATAATGGTTTGTCTCTTATGCCTCATTACTCTCCTCCTTCAGTCCCTTCCATCACTGATCTCCTTGCCATCCATAGGTGCTGGAACTAGGGGTCCTAATGGTGCAGCAGCACCCCCTGGCTTGAAGTGGTTTCCATCATATACAAGTTTGTAGTTTGGTTCAATGGCTCTCAGCACCCCCATTATACAGATTGTTGCAATACCCCTGTTGCCCTCTGTGTGATGGAGTGGGAAACTTGGCCTTCTGTCCCCATGCCTTTTGTTTCTTGAACTAGTGGGACACATAGGGGTCCACTGGCAGAGCAAAAAAAAAAAAAAGCCAAGTGCTGCCGGCAGAGCAAAAAAACAAACAAACAAAAAAACCCCAAAACAAATGCTGCCGGCGGAGCGCAATATCGGGACAAATTGCGTCCCGACCCAAGATCGGTCAGGACATGGAACAACCACCCAAATATCGGGATGGTCCCAATTTTATCGGGACATCTGGTCACCCTAAGTGTGCCATGCATTTGTTTAAATTGGTCTGTGCGTTCTTCAGAGCAGAGACCTTGGAAGAAATTTTAACCGCATTGAAATCAAATCAATCAATCAAAACTCCCATTGACTTAAATGGGGGCAGAATGTTACCCCTTGTTCTCAAATACTTTGTAGATCATTGTAATGACTAATAAGAGACTTCAGTAACTTTACTCACATGAGTATGTTAATTAGTTCCCTTGGGAATATCAACGTGAGTGAAGTTACTTGCTTGTAAAGTACACTCAGTATTTTATGCAGATTGTAAACTCCATTGGTTTTGGATATCTGAGAAATAACTTAGGTAGGCGGGAGTAGGGAGGTGTCGTTGTTTGTCTTGTACAATGCCAAGCATGTTGTTGGTGCTCTGTAAAATAAAATAAGAGAAATGGCTTTCTTTTATTTGCATAGCTTCTTGAGTTTTGTTTAACCATCACATCAACAGAAGCTCAGCATGTAAAATGAAGGGAGCATGGATGAGATTTAATAAATCAAATGTAGTCTTGTTTGAATTGTCTCAGATTTAGAGATATACTATAGAGTATACTAATGTTATGAATGGTGCCCTTTCGAGCTTCTTAGTAGATAAGAACTACTTCATATTTTATTAGAACAATTTGGCTCCTGACATAGGATTAATGGGTCTCAGGTTCATAATATAGTGGATAAAATTGGAAAAATACAGGATGTAAATATGTTCTTCATTATGCACTTTAATCCTAACCAGATATATAGTGTGCATTCTATAATATGGTAGTCAGAATGTAGTAAGCAACTAGCAAATTGTTGACAAGGTTTGTCTGCTATTCATTTATTCAGAAGTCACAAGCAAAAAGGCTTAAGAAATTTCAGCTGCTTAATAGTATGCATTGATGCCTATCACTAGGGCCTTACCAAATTCACAGTCCATTTTGGTCAATTTCACAGTCATAGGATTTTAAAAATCATACATTTTTCATGATTTCAGCTATTTAAACCTGAAAGTTCAGTGTTGTAATTGTAGGGGTCCTGAGCCAAAAAGGAGTTGAGTGTGTGTGTGTGTGTGTGGGGGGGTCGCAAAGTTATTGTAGGAGGGGTTGCAGTACTGCTACCTTTACTTTTGCGCTGTTGCCAGCAGAGCTGGGCCCTCAGTCAACAGCCGCCATTCTGTGGCCACCAAGCTCTGAAAGCAGCACAGAAGTAAGGGTGGCAATACCACAACCCCCCTAAAATAACTTGGGGACCCCCCTGCAACTCCCTTTTGGGTCAGAACTCCCAGTTTGAGAAACACTGGTCTCCCCCGGTGAAATCTGTTTTTTTTTGTGTGTGTGTGTGTGCTTTTACCATATACTCTACAGATTTCACCGGGGGAGACCAGATTTCATGGTCCACGATGTGTTTTTTATGGCTGTGAATTTGATAGGGCCCTACTTATTGCCACTTGCAGTACATACCATACAAAAGGCTGGAGAGTTTCTTGCCTTGAGTTCCAGTGGTGGATATAGAACTAGAAAGCAAGAGAGGATGTAAGTATATGTGAACCAGCCCTACAATGATTCTTTCAGAAGAAAAAGATGGCGTTTCTCTATTTGACAGTAAAGCTAACTGCAAAAAAACAAAAAAAACCCCAAACCCCAACAACAACCAGTCAATGAAGTATTAAATATTTCAGGCTCTGTTCCTATCTGACTATGAAATCTTTAATTTGAAATTGGATGTATTTCTAAAAGAGATGCTCTAATTCATCCACCAGTTATTCAGCTCAGTAGTGCTAATTTATGAAGTAGGGAAGAATAATTCCCTTCACTGCAAGTATTACGGTGGGAAAGTCCATGGTATTTATTATGCAGGAGGTTACAGAAGATGACCTAGTGGTCCTTGTAGTCTTAAATTCTGTAAGACAGTCAACTCATATACATTGTTTAAGAGTAGATTGACACTTTAAAAATACCATGTTGCTTGTAGTAGATTTACATAACAAATTCACTGAGAAACTGCTTTATCTGTTTTTATTGAATATAAAAAAGTTAGTAAATCTGAACACCAAAGGCCTGATGTGGAAGGCACTTTGCATGTAATTTTACTCACATGACTAATCCCATCCAGTCAACGAAAATTAATTTACATGAAGTTATGTGCAAACTATTTTTAGATCAGGGTGTCTCAACACACTGGATTGCAAATGGGGTTAGTTTATTCTAGCTAAAACCAGACTGTGTATCACTTTTATCTGCAGCCCATACTACTTATTAATAGAGAGTAGCATAGCCTGCAGAGATGAAACATGAATGGTGTTTATGCTCTGTATTTTTCCTTTGTATTGTCACACTGACAAGCCATTACATTTCATAGCTTTAAGTCTGTCAAAGCCAAATTTTGCAAATGACCTTTTAAAATGAATGGCAAATGCCACTATTTGTAAAGTCAGTGGCAGTTACGTGTAAGTGAAGTTTATGGAATAGAGCCCATTGTACTTTGCTGAGTTTCTCATTGTCCAAGATGACTGCTGTTTACATTTTGTGGGGAAGCTACTGTTTTTTTGAAGGGGGGAGTTTGTTTTTGTTTTGTTTTATTCCTGGCAGGGCTGGCTCTACCATTTTTGCTGCCCCAAGCAAAACAAACAAACAAACAAACAAAAAAAGCCGCTCAGACAGCTGCCTGAACTGCCGAAGCAAAAAAAAACAAAAAAAAGCTACTCGGACTGTGCCACCCCAAAAATGGGCGGAATGCCACCCCTCAGCATGTGCTGCCCCAGGCATGTGCTTCCTCCACTGGTGCCTGGAGCTGGCCCTGATTCCTGGGCTCTGCCTTGTGATGTGCAAGGTCTGGCTTTCATGATGGACAGATTCCCAAATATATTTGAGTAGATGGAAATACATTTCCTTTCTGACTTGCACAGTCATGACATTCTACTGGGACAGCCAAATGTAATATCACTATGTAATGTGTTAATGTTTTTGTAGCTTTTTTCTCTTTTTAGAAGTCTAAAGAGCAGAAATAGCAATGCTATGATATCGGTAGGAATGAGCAGTGAATTTCTTTGTGTAACTTATTGGTGCAAGGAAAAAATGAAGATTTAGCTTGGATTTAGGGTGACCAGATAGCGAGTGTGAAAAATCCGGACAGGGAGTGAGGGGTAATAGGTGCCTATATAAGACAAAACCCTGAATATCGTGACTGTGCCGATAAAATCGGGACATCTGGTTACCCTACTTGGATTAGACATACTGAAGACATACATGAGAAACTAAATGGATTCTTTGCCTCAGTCTTCACGGCTGAGGATGTTAGGGAGATTCCCAAACCTGAGCTGGCGTTTGTAGGTGACAAATCTGAGGAACTGTCACAGATTGAAGTATCAGTAGAGGAGGTTTTGGAATTAATTGATAAACTCAACATTAACAAGTCACCGGGACCAGATGGCATTCACCCAAGAGTTCTGAAAGAACTCAAATGTGAAGTTGCGGAACTATTAACTAAGGTTTGTAACCTGTCCTTTAAATCGGCTTCGGTACCCAATGACTGGAAGTTAGCTAATGTAACGCCAATATTTAAAAAGGGCTCTAGGGGTGATCCCGGCAATTACAGACCGGTAAGTCTAACGTCGGTACCGGGCAAATTAGTTGAAACAATAGTAAAGAATAAAATTGTCAGACACATAGAAAAACATAAACTCTTGAGCAATAGTCAACATGGTTTCTGTAAAGGGAAATCGTGTCTTACTAATCTATTAGAGTTCTTTGAAGGGGTCAACAAACATGTGGACAAGGGGATCCGTGGACATAGTGTACTTAGATTTCCAGAAAGCCTTTGACAAGGTCCCTCACCAAAGGCTCTTACGTAAATTAAGCTGTCATGGGATAAAAGGAAAGGTCCTTTCATGGATTGAGAACTGGTTAAAGGACAGGGAACAAAGGGTAGGAATTAATGGTAAATTCTCAGAATGGAGAGGGGTAACTAGTGGTGTTCCCCAAGGGTCAGTCCTAGGACCAATCCTATTCAATTTATTCATAAATGATCTGGAGAAAGGGGTAAACAGTGAGGTGGCAAAGTTTGCAGATGATACTAAACTGCTCAAGATAGTTAAGACCAAAGCAGATTGTGAAGAACTTCAAAAGATCTCACAAAACTAAGTGATTGGGCAACAAAATGGCAAATGAAATTTAATGTGGATAAATGTAAAGTAATGCACATTGGAAAAAATAACCCCAACTATACATACAACATGATGGGGGCTAATTTAGCTACAACGAGTCAGGAAAAGATCTTGGAGTTATCGTGGATAGTTCTCTGAAGATGTCCACGCAGTGTGCAGAGGCGGTCAAAAAGCAAACAGGATGTTAGGAATCATTAAAAGGGGATAGAGAATAAGACTGAGAATATATTATTGCCCTTATATAAATCCATGGTACGCCCACATCTCGAATACTGTGTACAGATGTGGTCTCCTCACCTCAAAAAAGATATTCTAGCACTAGAAAAGGTTCAGAAAAGAGCAACTAAAATGATTAGGGGTTTAGAGAAGGTCCCATATGAGGAAAGATTAAAGAGGCTAGGACTCTTCAGTTTGGAAAAGAGAAGACTAAGGGGGGACATGATAGAGGTATATAAAATCATGAGTGATGTTGAGAAAGTGGATAAGGAAAAGTTATTTACTTATTCACATAATATAAGAACTAGGGGTCACCAAATGAAATTAATAGGCAGCAGGTTTAAAACAAATAAAAGGAAGTTCTTCTTCACGCAGCGCACAGTCAACTTGTGGAACTCCTTACCTGAGGAGGTTGTGAAGGCTAGGACTATAACAATGTTTAAAAGGGGACTGGATAAATTCATGGTGGCTAAGTCCATAAATGGCTATTAGCCAGGATGGGTAAGAATGGTGTCCCTAGCCTCTGTTCGTCAGAGGATGGAGATGGATGGCAGGAGAGAGATCATTTGATCATTGCCTGTTAGGTTCACTCCCTCAGGGGCACCTGGCATTGGCCACTGTCGGTAGACAGATACTGGGCTAGATGGACCTTTGATCTGACCCGGTACGGCCTTTCTTATGTTCTAAGAATTAAGTCTTAACAGATTTAAAGGCAAAGCAGGCTAGAAGACATTTCTGAGGCAGGTTGGAATTTTCATTGTCATATTTAAAATGGACAGAGTTCTTAAAAGCTGTTTACAGAATTATATATTTTTCATTTTTTCTTATAAAAAATTCAAGATAGAATTGTATAGGGAATACAATAACTACCTGCAATGGCTTTGCTATGTGTCTCCTAGACTATGGTGTGAGGAATATATAGAGAGAGGAAGTAAGCATAAAAGATAAATGAGCATCAAGCATTGCACGGTTTTCTTCTCTCTCTTGCTTCTTCAAGTGAAGTGGTTCATCCATAAATGAGATGTGCATATCTAGGTATTTGCATATTTCAATAGCTTAAGTCCTAGCACAGAGGGGGGCAAATTACGGCCCCCAGGACTGTCTTGCCCGGCCCTTGAGCTCCAGGCCGGGGAGGCTACCCCCGGCCCCTCCCCTACTGTCCCCACTCCCACGCAGCCTCAGCTCACAGTGCCGCCAGCACTCTGGGCAGTGGGGCTGCGAGCTCTTGCTGGGCAGCGTGGCTGCGAGAGCCGCTGGCTTGCCCCGGTGCTCTAGACTATGCGGTGGTGTGGCTGGCTCCGGCTGAGTGGTGCAGCTGCCAGTCCAGGTGCTCTGAGCAGCATGGTAAGGGGGCGGGGAGCAGGGGGGTTAGATAAGGGACAGGGAGTCCCCGGGGGCAGTCAGGGGACAGGGAGCAGGGGAGGTTGGATAGGGGGTGGGGTCCTGGGGGCGGTTAAGGGCAGGGGGTTCTGGGAGGGGACGGTCAGGGAAAAGGAGCAGAGGGACTTGGATGGGTTGGGGGTGCTCAGGGGGGCAGTCAGGGGGTGGGAAGTGGGAGGGGGCACATAGGGGGCAGGGGCCAGGCTGGTTGGGAAGGCACAGCCTTCCTTACCCAGGGCTCCATACAGTTTCGGAACCCTAATGTGGCCCTCAGGCCCAAAAGTTTGCCCACCACTGTCCTAGCAGCTCACCTTACCTTGGCTGTCCCCATAAATATCAAAGAGGTGTTGTTGTTTGGCTTCCTCAAACAAAAACTCGTGTGTGCCTGATTCTTCCCATTGAAGGTTAAATTGTGCAGATTTGTTGCATGCTCCCATCTAGGAGGAGAGTGGCCTGTCAGAGTTGTGGCGGCAAAGATCCACATGGGACAAGTGCAGATTGCCGGCCTCAAGTATACCTGGGATTGCGCTTCCATCTCCTGGTGGTCTGCCCCAGGAGACTCTATCCCATGTATGCAAATCCCACCTTCCATGGTGTATAAAAAGAGTGGATGGTAGGAGTCTTCCAGCAGCAGTGATTTAAATGCTTTAGGGATTGTAATCGAATGACCTTAAAGGGAAATGCATCGTAAAATAGCTGTTTCCCCAGATGCCCGCCCTCACCATGCCCCTTACTATCACAAAGAGCTGGGCTCCATCCCATCAATGACTGAGGGGAAGAAGGAAGGGGAACTTGCTTGTGTAGCCCTATTCTTTACCTCCGTATGGTCCTCATTGAACCGTCTCTTTGGGATTGATACTTCTTTGTGGAGACTGAGAACATATGGCCTTCTGTGAAACTGAGCACAGATGACCAGTAGAGCAGGTGGAAAAATGTGTTCACTTCCCTGGAAAACTTTGGGGAAAAAAAAAGGGAAAGAAGTTGTATTTTTGTAATGGAAAATTGAAATTTTATACTTGAAGCAGACATTTTTCACAAAATAAATAATTTAGTAAAAAAAATAAAATCTTCATCAAAGCAGTTTCCATGGAAAAAATTCAGCCAGTCTTAGTGAGTACCCTCTAGTTGGGTGGTCTGCCATTTTGGGGTGCACGTTTTATTGACTCTGAGAGATCTTAGTCAGAGGCTACATAGGAACATACTAGCAGGCTGTGCACAGATTCAGAAAACATTCCTGCATTTGAAGTGGTTTTGCAAAATTCATTTGTCCATTAAATCAAGAATTGTGTTTAGGCTGTGGGACCTGATGGCCCACATAATATGCACCCTGGCTTCTAGAAGTCATGTGTAAAGTGTTTAATCACTTTCAGCTGTGTTGTAACAAATAATTGGATACTTGACTTAATATCTACCAGCACTAAAAGCTACATCATTTGGGTTAACTCAAAATCAGGCAGTGCCGTAGGCTTTTCCATTATTGTTCTTAAAAAATGAGATTAGCCAGAAAAATTGTTTAGATTTCTTTAAATTCTTTTGCTGCTACTGTTATAAACTCCTGTTCCATGTTGGCTGCCTCTTTCTGTTTTGCATTGTTCTCTTTGAACAAAAGCCAGTCTTTTTTGGCAAGTACTGTATCTTACTAGACAAACAACTGTCAATAGGGTGACTTGCAGTTGTACTTTGAGGTAATGATGATTTTAACAGGTCACTAATGCATTCAGTACAAACTGTGGGCCTGCTCCTACAAACTCTTCCAGGTATAGTGCTTTCTGCAGCAAGCAGTCCCATTCAGATCCTGGGGTTTTGCCCCGGAGTAAACTCTATGGGTCTGATTCTCCCACTGCCTTGCTCCTGTGCAGTCATTTGTATCTGACCAAAGTGAGTGTAAAGTGCTTCCATTGATGTAAATAAGTGGAGAATTCTTTTATGGTAGCATTTTATATTCACTCTACACTCACTTTTCATGGGTCTAACTGAGTACACTGTGTGCAAAATGGAGAATTGGGTCCTGTTCAGTAACAAGCATTTGCAGATTGGCCCTGTTATTGTAATATAATCTAGCTGGTGTGTTTCTTTAAAAATTGAAATGAGGCCCCCAAAGCTCCACAAATGTATTACAAAATTCTGGAAAGGTGAGCTATGGTTATGACGGTTATGAGTGGATGACATAGTTGTAGGATACTTTTAAAGGTAAAGTAGATTTTTAAGTGCAGTACATTAGATAAGGGCAAAACAAGAATTCGAGAGGATTTAAAAAAAAACAAACAAACTATCATTACACACTTTCATTTAAACTTGAATCTGCGGCTTGCAGCAGTAATGAGAAATTACTCTTTTTCATAAATGTCCATATCCATGCAGATGTAACGATTTCAGGGTTCTATAGTTAGCCCAGTAATCAGCATGATAATTGTTTGGCAAAGAATCCAATGAATCAAGAGCACAAAGAATATAGTGACTCATCTGAGACCATTTGCAGTGTCTAATAGTTTGATTGTTAATTCCTAGTTTGTATGATTACTGTACGAAGCATGCAAGGTTTAGTGACTACAGAATAGAAGTTAAATATAAGAGTTGTTTTCCAAGGGTAAAAGGTCTGTTTCTCGAATGCAAGTATATGTTGATTAATGCTGGTACGATCTCACTCTTGTCCCTATTCAAAATTAAACCAGCAGCTCCAAAACTGGAAGGAAAAAGCTGCAGATTTTGTACCTAGCAACTTAACAGAAGCATGTTCACCGTAACCCTTAATAATTGACTAGGAATCTTACTTTCACCATAGAATGGCATAATTCTTCACATATTATTTAAGACCGGTAATAATATATTATGCTGGCAGGTGCTAACACATGCAGCCTGAGGCTCCAACTCTGTCCTAATTTGTAGCTGGATCCATAGCCAATGTCTACCTGAAGAGCTTGCAGCCCATCACTGGTTTACATTATCTCTGAGAGTGATTTTCATACTCTCACCTTATGTAGTGTTTCTCAGTGTGGGCTTCTGTGACTGTTGTTGAAATATGAACAGGCTGTGTGCCCCAACATGGAGTGTCTTTTTCTCATCACACCCCATTCACCTTCGTGAGGTGAACAGTTTGTCTCCTTGTAGTGGCTGGTCTACATATGAAGAAATGTATTACAGCTACCAACTCTTGAATTCCTTTAGCTCAGCTGAGAGAGATTCATGCTTTTATTACTAAAGGTTCCCAGGTTCAAACACCACTGTCAGCCTAAGTGAAATGGGTTATAGAGACTTGGGGTCAGAGGAGAGATTTTCAAAGATTCAAGGGTGTTAGCCTCTTAACTGACATTGTGTCTTTTAAAATCTCTCTCCTCAACCAAGTCCCTCAAAACTGCAAGAACATAGCTATGTTCACTTAACCTTCCCATAATGTTAGCCAGCAGAGCAGGGCTGACTAAAGACAGGCAGGGCTTTATTGTGAACTCCTTTTACCCATAGTCCACACAGGAAGCATTTCCCGTGTGTTGCCATCTGTAGTAAGGCTGAGTGGTGGGAGAGTGAGGGACCATTACACACCCTTTGGGGGGTGGAACCTAGATCTCCCCGCCCCCCTCGCCAGAAGTACCGGGGTGTGGCCGGAAGTATAAAAGGCCGGCCCTGCAGTACAGTTGGGGGAAAGCCTGAGGAGGAGAGGATGTTCTGCCTGTTCTGCCATGGCCCCGAGAGGAGCCTGTGCCTGGCAGTTCCCGATCCCCAGATGCCGACGAGGACTGGCCCAGAGTGCCTGCTGCCATGTACCCTGAGGAGCCAGAAGAGGCCTGGAGGCATCAGTTACCAAACCCCAAGGAGGCAGGAAGTAGCCCAGGGGCAGCCACAGAGCAACCAGTTGCAGAGCCAGGGGTGGCTCAGTTGACGTGTTGCAGCTGGATCCTCGCCGACGCAGGGGCAGCCAATCCTGCCCCTGCCAGGGCCCTGGGCTGGGACGCGGTGGAGTAGGGTGGGCCTGTGCCCCCCCCCTGCCACCCCACCCCAGGATAGCTGACTCCCTACACTGTTCAGAGAAGGAGTATGGACATTTCACTTCAATTTCCAGAGATTTAAACTACAAGACAACCAATGTCTGCCCACTTACTATAAGAATATAAACTGCTGGCTTGAATCCATTAATGAATTAATCTTTGTCAGAAGGTTGTCTATAAAGAAGGTACTTAAAAAGACCCCAAAGATGTTCTAGCATTGATGGTTTACCATTATGCGGCATAGCAAAATTTTACTCAACCAGTTCTAAGGGCGTACATATGGAATCCATTAAAAACCTTCTTTTTTTGTGGTGTAATTCTGAATGGTTGTTTTATGCTACTTATTTAAAAAATGGATTGTAACCTCCACCACCAATTATTAAAAATCTACACATTGCATGTGCTTTATAAGATACAATCTCTGTCATCAGCACCTATAAACTAAATCTCTGTCCAGAAATGTACTTGTTAGAAAGTTACAATTCAGCAAAATTAACTGAGATAGGAAAGAAATCTGAGTCACATAACCTAGTCACTGATTCAGTCAAAGGCAGACTTTCTAACCACTCTCAAATTTGGGGTAGAGGTGCCCCAACCATAACCTTCAAAAGCAACTCCTCAAATACAATGCCACTTACATTTTAAAGTCATTGTTTGAAACACTTAACTATGCCTCAAACCCCATCCACTTCAGAATAAAGTGTGGCATGTATGTGTATTTTGTGTGTGAATTTGTCTGTGTGTATGTATGTAATATGTGCATATATAGTATACAATCTTCCTGTATCAAATATGCTTCATTTCAAATTTTGCATTGCAAATATTTTGTATGACCCTTTGCTGCTCCAGATATTAACTATGGGCATCCCAAATGGCCTATTGCTAAACTGACATTTTATGTGAAGAATTGTTGATGTTACTGAAACTTTTGGGGGGGTTTTGTAAACTTTTTTTATTCTACGTTTTTCAAATCAAACTTTTGATCCCATGAACTGTTTAGATTTGCCCAAAATGAAATGGCTCCATTTGGAATCCTGTGATTTTTCCTTTTCCATTTTTTTACCAGAACTAGTTCATGGCCTCTCAGCCAAACCTTGTGTAGCTAATCCTCCTGCCAGAATGAATAGGCTCAGTAATTCTTCACATGTATCTTCCGTCCCTTACAGACCATGTGTGTGTTCACACCTCCGCACATGAGTGCTACCCATTGCCAACCTCCTCCCCGCTGTGTGAAGAGTTTTGAAGCTAACATCCCCCTAAATTTCTTCCTGTACCTTTCCTACAGTAACGCCTGTACCCTTCATGCACTAGTAGCCTTGAGGAGAAATTGGTTCTTGCCTTGGTTCTAGTCTTCATCATTTTGACCAGAGCAAATCTGAAGGAGTCTGTGGCTTTAGTTTGTGGCTATAGTTCAGCCCCCGATATTTGCTGTGACAGTGGCAGGGAGCTCTCCTTCCCTCCTGGAGTGTCAACAGGCCCTCTTCACAAAAGTAGTAGGGATAGCAGCAGAAAAAAACCCTGCCCCACCCCTGATTCTGAAGTGTATCTGCTGGGGTTGGTGTTGGGGTTCCACCAAAATAGTGGGTCTTGTCACCCCACTGATGCATGGGGCAATTCACACTTCTGGGAATTGCTATATCAGGATTACTCAAGCAGTTTTCACTGCATTGGGTCACATTTTCAAGCTTTTCTTCACAATTGGGAGGACTGGAAACTTAGTTTTCATTAAAAAAAAATAATTCTCACATTATCACATTAATCCTGGAGCCAGGGCTTTGAAAAAAAGGTAACATATTTCCAGACGCAGGATAAAAATGAGAGAGTTGACAACACTATCTCACACTTATCCCTTTAGCACTCATCCCCATTTGGATGGTAGCTGGAACTAATTAACCTATGAGGGCCAATCCCCACATGCATCTTCTTAGAAAGCTTGTTTGCTACTGGAGGGGAGGGAATGATACAGCTGAGAGTCAGAAAAGGTAGATGGAGCTCTCTTCTTCTCTTGGTGGGTTTTTTCTTTGGCCCCCATTCGTCACCCCCCTTAGAAGTCTGGTGATAAATTACGTAGTTTCTTCTCAACTCACATTTAGAAAGAAGATAGGCACTCCAGAAACAAACATCCATTCATTCTTTGAGATGTTGGAGTTTAGTACATACTCCCAGCTATTTTGTACACATATGTAAAACATTCTACCGTCTTTATAACACTGATTACAAATAGCTCTGAAATAACTTCCATGCCTTTCAGCTATAGCCCTATAATTATTCATTATATCATCATTTTTATTACACTAAAAGTGAGTTTCCCCCCATGAATAACATTGTAGATGGGGTGTCTTTGCCCCCATTATTTCAGGGTTGTACAATGCTGCTATGCAGTTAGATCTTCTTTGTTTTAAGAGAAATGTGATGGAGTGAGACAACCATTCCATGAATGCCAGTAATTAGATTCATGTTTAAATAATGTGTGGGCAAAAAACCCTGCAGCTTCCTAGCTTAATTCTTTTTTTATTATCTTAATGTAATCTGAGTAGATTCTAACTGGAAATTCTCTGAGAATTTGGGTAGCTGGTTTTATAGCTAGAAGTTAGGCATCACTATACATATCTCTGACAATTCACCACTTTCTGTTACATGTTTGGGACATAAAAGACAAGGATGTTGGGATGATAATTTTTTTTATCAAAACTAATTCTGATTCTTCTCCCTGCCCCTCAATATTTAAAATAAAAAAATCTAAGGAGATTACACTAAACTAACAAACTACTTGTAATCTGGCACTAGTTTAGGACCTAATTTTAGGTGGCTGCATATATTTAAATATTTATCTTGACTTTGTTCTTTTGATGAACTAATTAATCTTAACGTACTACTATTTTTATTGAACATAAAGTGTGCAAATATAATATGAAGATGCAGAGACATGTTTTTAGCTTCAAAGTGCACTCACTGTAACTGTTTTAGTTCCAGAGCATCTGATTTAGATACTTGTGTGTTCACTTCTTATCTAAAGTGAAAGCATATTGTTTCTTACAAAATGCCATGTTTTTTAATTTTATTATCTGATCCTCATGCATTTGAACTTGGGCTTAAATGACAAAGACACAGTTGTTTGTCTGCTGATTGACTTTAACAAGAAGCTGGTGTTGTCTGGGCAACAGTGCCTCATTTCCTTTAATGTAACAGTACAGTAATGCTGAAATCACACACATCCAAAAATGCACTAACACCACCAAAAAGGGGGAGGGGGCAAATCCCTTATGTCATCAAAAACCAGAAATTCTGTTTTCAAGGGAAACTGTACTAAACATAAGTCTAAAAATAAATCATTTACTATTGTGGTTAACATGTTTTGAACATAATAAAGAGAAAAAGGCAATAAAAAAGAAGCTGTATGGTATGGGCAGGCTAAAGATGAACAGTAGGAATTCAGATGGATGGAATGAGTGCAGTGCAGTTTCTTGTTGAATGTATGACAAAATGGAAGACTTCCAAAGCTGTTGTAAAGTAATTAACAACCATCCACATCCTTTACCCTGTATTTTACAGCAGCTTTGAAAGTCTTCTGTTTTGTCAGGCATTCAAATGAAAGCTGTATTCTTTGTGCCATAACCTGCATAATTACACTACTGGGAAGTATCAGCAAGGACCTGCCTACGCTCAACTATAACTAGTCAGGGGAAGAGTATCGGGGGTAGCCGTGTTAGTCTGTAGCCACAAAAACAACAAGGAGTCCGGTGGCACCTTAAAGATGCATCTGAAGAAGTGAGGTTTTTTACCCATGAAAGCTTATGCCCAAATAAATCTGTTAGTCTTTAAGGTGCCACCAGACTCCTTGTTGTTTCAGTCAGGGGAACTGGTTACAATTTAAGCAAGTTGTAGTGTGGACAGGATGCAAGGGTGCCACACATAAAGCTAAAACCTTACACTGTTGTGGATTTTAACCCAGGTATGGGGATATGGTTAGCATTTTAATTCAATCTCAGTCCAGGTGGCCACTGAAATCAGACTCTTCTATTAAAAAGAAGTATGTATTTTAAAGTAGTTTTGGAAAGTAAAATTCTCAGATGTACTACCTTCTAAATCTGGTTCTCTTCCTTCTACATAGTGGGCCCAGTTATTAACTAGTTACAAGTTTAACAAGAAAAAAAGCAATATTCTTTTTGCCCTGTTTAACCAAGTACCAGCTTCTGTCTCTGGCCCAATTACTAAAGGAAACCTTGTGGTTACTTCTGTATTTCTACTTGACTTGGTTCAGAAAATGTGTGTGTGCGTGTTTTATAACAAGGGATACTTCTTTCAAGGATCAAAATGTCCCCATGTAGTCCTTCATATTTCCAAATGTTTGACCAGCAAAGGCACATCAAAGCTTTCATATCCTGCAAATGTTGACATTTGCAAAGATAATCCTGATCCCCTTTTCATACTAACCAGCTAGCAGCATTTATTTGACAGAAATGGTAACATAAAATTTGAACATTTGTCTTTCTTCACTAGAGTTAAAGCAGATCACTCTTTAAAGCCTTTTTTGTAAATCATTTTAGTGGAGATTGTGATGCTCTGATAAACTGAACTCCAGAATTGCTTAAAAAACACTTAGATTAGAATGTTCTGCCAAAATCTTTAATCATCGTATTCCAATCTTTGTGCAGTGATATTAACCTCTTTATAAAATTCTAAATGTGTGAATAAGTGACTTGTTCTGCCTGGGTCTCCATCATTTTAAGATAAGTTTTATTTTGTTTTGAATCTTATTGATTTTTATATTTGCACTAGCTTGTTGATTGACTCTTATCTCTTGTTTAATTTCCAAGTATTTTTTCTGTATGATTCTAATAGTTAATCTGTCTTACTGATCCTCATATTTGTGGCCACGGTATTCATTTTATAGTGCCCACAGTGTGCTAAATACTTACGTCATTTTGTTGTTAAAAATGTTCTGTTATTGACTCAGAGAGGAAAGAGACAACACTGAAAAGTAAGAGCAGCCTAATATACTCCACATAAAATACAATACCAAACACTATGGCAGTTTCTATAAACTGTCAAAGCCTACACCAGGGTAAAGTTTATATTTTCAGTAGGACTCAAGGGAATGTGCATTTTCCTATCAACACTAAAAGAGTTTGAAAATGTGTTGAAATCTTATACGTTTTGTATTTGTTTTGTCTACATAGGAAAGTGCTTCTGTGTGGCCTATGCTTTCTTGATGTTCTCTATAACTGACCCTACTGGTAGTTTTAGGTCTCCTGTGTTGATCTAAAGAGGTTTTTGAAGTGTTGTTTAGGAGCTCTGGTCTGACTTGTGTTTCACAGGGTTTGGAGGATTTACTGTAAAGAGTGGCTAAAACAAGAATTTTTTCTATGGGGAGCCATAATTTTATGAGTTTTTTATATCTTGGAGTATTAGTCTTTTTTTTAAATAGAACAACAACAAAAAAGACAACCGTATAAAAGAGGGTTCATCTTTTATATGTATGTCCCTATAAGTGCCCCACTTCAGGTGTGCATGCACCCCATGTGCCTTTGGCTGGAGATTTTACATAGCAATGCCCATTTGGCCTGTGCATGCTCTCCACTCTGCCTTGTCCACTGCACTGTGGCTATACAGAGCTATGTGGGTGAACCAGCCTCGATTCCTTCTCAACTGCCTCAAACCAAGGCAGATCCTCAGCAGTGTTCGAGTTGAGCATATACCTCAACTGCAGTTTTTCTCATAATTTTACTTAGCTTAGTTTGTTATAGTAGTAGAAGTTAGTTATAATTAGTAGTAGTTTAGTTAAAAAGTTGTAAGGACCATTGGTCTTTCTGTTTTTCCTTGCAAGGAACTTTAGATTGCTGGGAGGCTGGTATGTCTGACTCTCAGTTTTAAATGTTACCTTTCATGCTGAGAGACTATCCAGGTGAGCGACGGGCACTCCAGGTGTGTCTATTGCCTTGGGGAGTCACATATCCCCCAAAAGTGTAATTTTTGCCTGGCCTTAAAATTGAGATCCAGAAAGAACAAGGATATTAAATTGCACCTCCTTATGATGGAGAGCTCCTTCTGTCCATCTTCTGATCTAGGTCATGGGGACCCCCCCATACACTAGCCTTTGAACAAGTTGACCGCCTCAACTATTTTGGCATAACACTACCCTAGAGCTTCAAGAATCCTCTCAAAAAGCTTGGGTTCCCCAGGTTGGGAATCTACCTCAAAGAAACCCTGGTCACCAGTTGAGACAACTACTTTGGCACCTGCTCATCATCAGCTGCAAATTCTTCAGGTACTGTGAGCACCAGTAAACCCAAGGATTCTCAGGGTTCCAGTGCAGGAAGATCTTTGATACCTTCAGGGGGTCGAGGTGACAAAGAGAAGATGACTACCTCCTCTAAGTCAGTATCGGTACCTCAGAAGACCAGACTAACATCTAGCAGACACTCTTTGGAGCACATAAAGCCTACGGTACTGTCAGCTCCCTCTGCCACAATCACTTCTGCTCAGGTTTCTGCCTCAGTACCAACCACCATGTTGGTATCTCAGGAGTTTAGATTTTCAAGGGACCTTGCAGTAACAGAGATGACTGACATTCTTAGTACTAAGGACCCCCATGTCTCAAGACATTGACCTGATAGTCAGGGGCGGCTCTAGGCATTTTGCCGCCCCAAGCACGGCAGGCAGGCTGCCTTCGGCGGCTTGCCTGCGGAGGGTCCGCTGGTCCCGCGGCTTTGGCGGACCAAGCCATGGGACCAGCGGACCCTCCGCAGGCATGCCTGCGGGAGGTCCACCGAAGCCGCGGGACCAGCGGACCCTCCGCAGGCAAGCCGCCGAAGGCAGCCTGCCTGCCGCCCTCGCGGTGCCAGCAGAGCGCCCCCTGTGGCTTGCCACCCCAAGCACGCACTTAGCATGCTGGGGCCTGGAGCTGCCCCTGCTGATAGTGACAAGGTCCCCATCTTTTTCTACCGGTGCTCAATATGCTTCAAAGTGACTTTGAATATGATGATGATAGGGATTTCTCATTGGTCTTTGAAATTTCACTTCAGGGCTCCGCTCCTCACTATTAGATGAGTATTTTTCCAGAGACTTCTAGAGAGATGGAACATTTTTGTGAAAGACACCCTGAAGCTCCATCCTGGTGGTTTGAGCACTCTTCAGTGCCTCCACATATACCATATGGGCCATGTAGTGGCCTGTAGTGGTCCCTCCCTGTCATGCTCTGAGGGAGGCCACTCTGCCTCACTATAGGCCCCCTCGTTGGCCATAGTAGGATTCACGAGTGGCATACTACCAACAATTCTATAGGACCCCTAGAATCACTCTTTGCCATGACAAGGGTAGACAGTCCTCCCCACCTTAGTCCTTTCTCTTAGGAAGTCCTCAACCACAAGAATATCCTTTTCAAGGAGAAGGAGGTGAGAGTGGACAAAGAGGTCACCCCGCTGACCAACATCTCTTCTTCATCCCCTGACAAAGCAGTCATGCCTCCCCCACCATCCCTGGCTGATGTCTTCAAACAGTTCCAGGACCTCATTAAAAGGCTAGCAGACTCCTTACAAATTACACTTGAGGAGGTTAAGGAGTCACAACACAAACTGCTAGATATTCACTACCTATTAATGAGGCTCTGTTGGATCCTGCAAAAGTAAATTGGCATACCCCAGCAACAGTACTGTCCACATTATCTCACATCTAAAGATTTGTTTTCTCATTCCTCTCCCAACTCTCTAGTTGTCGAGGCTGTAAATGAATGTGGAAGGCACACCAAATCACCTCTGTATAATAAAGATCAGAAGTGTCTCGGTTTATTTGGTCATAAATCATATTCATCTGTGACTGTGCAGTTTAGAATTGCCAACTACCAGGTGTCAGGCATTGATGGTGGAATGTAATCACACCAACTGCTCAAAGTTCAGTTCATTTATTGAGCATCTACCACAAAAGCAGAGGGACCAATTCCAGGCAATCATTACAGAGAGTTGGCTCCTTGCCAGAACATCTCTTCAGGCTTCTCTGTATGCCACTGACACAGCTGCTCACTCTATTTCTATGGAGATGGTCATGAGAAGGGCCTCTGGGCTTCAGCTTTGAGGATTTCTGATGGAGGTCCTTCCCTTCAATGGCTTCAAACTGTTTGCGGAGAATACAGACATGTCTCTGCATACATTAAAAAATCCAAGGGCCACTTTGCGTTCTCTGAGAATTTACACACCGGTGCAAAAAAGGAAATTTAGTTAATCCCAGACAGCACAGATATCTCATTCTGCTCAATTCTCTGGCTTCCAGAGATGAACCTCAGTGAAAGAGGCAGAGGTTCCAGAAAAAGAGATCATCTGCTACACAGGCATCAACCTTGCAACCCTCATCATTAAAGCACCAATTTGGTAGTGTGGTCAAAGTTCTGAATTACCTCTTGCCTTCATCTGACCAGCTGCAGTGGTTCATGTGCCTTCCTTGCTTTGTGGACTGCCTTTCTCACTTCCATCAAGCTTGGGAGCCTATCACCATGGACATATGGGTTTTGGAGATCATACCAGCAGGATACTCCATCTATTTTACCTCCCTCCCTTTGTGCCACCCCCTTCTCTATCCCTCTTCAGGAACTCCTCTCATGACCATCTTCTAAAGCAGGAAATAGACTCCTTCCTGAACTTAGGCATTACAGAACCAGTTTCTGTACAACATAGAGGGAAGGGGTTTTATTGCAGGTACTTCCTGGTTTTAAAAAAGAATGGTGAGTGGAGCCTGTTCTAGTTCTAAGGCTCCTCAACTGGTTTGTGAGGATACAGAAGCTCAAAATGGTAACACTTGCAGCAATAATACCATCATTGGATTTAGGGGATTGGTTCTTGGCCCTTGACCTACAAAATGCATATTTCCATATAGCGATCTGCACTTCCCACAAAAGGTTCTTATGTTTCATTCCAGGTCAAAGCAACTTTCAATACAGAGTGCTTCTATTCAGTTGCTCTTCTGCTCCTAGTGCTTTCAAAGATTCTGTCAGTGGTAGCAGCTTACCTTTGCAGAAAAGGAATCCTAATATTCCCAAATCTTGACAATTGGCTGCCAAAGGGATGCTCGTACCATGAGAACTCAGTGGCCACTCAGAAGTCCATAGAATGGGACTGCAGTTAAACATTCGGAAGTCCACCTTGACCCTGGTACAAATATTGGAAGTCACAGGAACTTACCTCGATGCAGTTGTGGCCAAAGCCTAACTTCTAACACACAGGTTTACAACCCTATTGAATTTAGTCACTACAGTCTAAATCAGCCCCAGAAATCAGTCTCCAGTTGTTGGGCCATATTGCAGCTGGGAATTTTATGATAAACCATGCAAAGCTGCGTGTGCGCTACCTCCTGGGGTGGCTCAGAACTGTTTATTTGCCAAGCAAACACAGCTTGAACAAACTACTCTCAGTTCCTACTGTCGTGAAGAAGTCTCTCAACTGGTGGAAAGACCCTCACAAGTGCCCTTGGCTCCACCATCTCTGAGATTAATAACAACAGATGCATCCCTGTTGGGATGGGTAGTGAATCCCAACAGTCACACTGCTCAAGGTAGGCTGTAGTCTCACAGATCACTCTACACATCAACTTGCTGGAACGCAAGGTGGTCAGGAATGTATGTCTCCATTTTATGCCATTGATTGGGGCAAATATGACAGACAATACGTTGTACATGTTTTATATCAACTATCAAGGGGGAGTGAGTGCTCCCTCCCTCTGCATTGAAGCAGTGAGACTCTCTGGAATTGTTGAATGCAAAATCATATCAACATCTCAGTGGCTTATCTTCCGGGCATTCAAAACATCACTGCATCATCACTGCAGATACCCTCAGCAGGTGTTTCTTTCAGGATCACAAGTGGGAGCTAAATCCCGTTATCCTTCACTACATATTTCAGTGTTGGGGCATCCCCAAGATAGAAGTGTTCACCACAGCCAAAACCAAGAAGTACCCCTACTTCTGCTCAAGAGGTGGATTGGGTCTCCACTCCTTGGGAGGTGCCTTTATTGGATGTTGGGTCTGTATGCATTTGCTCTAGCTCCTTTAATATCCAACGTGCTGATCAAGATAAGGAAAGACTGGGCCAGAGTTATTCTGATGGTTCTTACGTGACCAGAACAGATGTGGTTTCCTTGCTTCATCAAGTTGACTGCTTGTCAACTGATCGCTCTCTAGACCACCCCCATCTTCTCTCTCAGGATGTTTGTCAAATTCTTCACTCCAACCTCATTGTTCTTCGCCTCAAAGCATGGCTGATTGATGATTCACAGGGTTAGAATCAAGCTGTTCCGAGGAAGTAAGAAGAATATTGTTAAGTAGAGTAGTCTACACATAATACTTACCTAAAAAAGTGGAGGCGATTCAGCCACTGATGTGATCTAAGACACCTTTCACCTGTGTCCTCTTCACTGTCAGATACACTAGATTACACCCTAGAACTGAAAAATTCAGGTTTGTCTTTGAATTCCATTAGGATACATTTGGCAGCCATTACAGCCTTCCGTTTCCCGGTGGAGGGTTTTTCAGTGTTCGCTCATCCAATGATGGTGAGGTTTCTCAAGGGACTGGGAAATCTTTTCAAACATCCTACCCCAGTTTAGGACCTCAACTGGGTGCTTAGATGCCTTATGAGACCTCTTTTTGAGCCAGTGGCAACCTGTCCCCTTCTTGACTTATCTATAAAAATGGCCTTCCTGATAGCCATTACTTTTGCTCAAAGAGTTGGGGAGACAGGGCTGTGATGGTATATTCCACCCTTCACAGTATTTTTCAAGGACAAGTTTACATTGTGACCACAACCCAAATTCTTACTGAAGGTGTCCTTTGATTTCCACATTAAACAGTCTATTCATTTTCCAGTTTTCTTTCCTAAACCATTCCTGAAAAAGGAGGATGCAGTATTACAAGCATTTGATGTCAGAAGGGCATTCGCCTTTACTTGGACAGAACTAAGCCATTTGGAAAATCTCCACGATTGTTTGTGTCTGTTGCAGACAGGTCTAAGGAATCTCCAGTTTCCAAGCAAAAATTATCTAGATGGCTATCTGGCTGCATTACCTTTTGTTATCAGTCTCATGCTCTCCAGCCTTCTTCTAGAGTCCTAATCTATTCAATGAGACCTTTTTCTACTTCAGTAGCCTTTCTCAAGAACATTCCCATTGCTGAAATATGTAGAGCCTTAACTTGGACTTTCATACACACCTTTTCTGAATATTATGCGGTAATTCATGACTCAGCTTCTGGTGCTGTGTATAGCTCTACTGTACTGTCTTCAATTTTGGTCTCCATTCTGAAGCTCCCCTTCCTTAGGTGACTATCCAGCAGTACCCTCTGATATGGAGCACCCATAGGGACACTACTTGAAGAAGGAGATGTTACACACCATGTGCAGTAACAGTAGTTCTTTGAGATATGGTGCATCACTACATTCTCTCCTTCCCCTCTGCTTTGGAATTCTCTGTGATGGAGCTTTGTGGTAGAGAAGGAACTGTGGGCAGTTCTCCCACGCAGCGTTAGATAGCCATGGTGCAGAGCACGAGGCAGAGTAGAGTGCATGCGCTGTCTGAACAGGCACTTCTACTTAATATCTCCAATCAAAGGTGCATGGGGAGCGTGTATTACTGATGTAGAGCACTCATAGGAACATACATCTGTAAGAACTACAGTTACTGCACAGAGTGAGTATCCTCTCCTTTTTATTTGGAACTGATGTCTAGTTCATTCTCTATATTTTAAGGTTTTACAAATTATTTAGGGTCTGAATGGGTGTATGCAAATACCATAATTGCATACGAAATTGCCATGTATAAGTGGCCAGCTGGAAGTATAACTGGCAATGTGCAGGTTTAAAAAGCTGATTTGCATGCACTCATGTATTAAGTTAGGTTCTAGAGTGGAGAATATGGCTGAATGACTATTAGGTGTACTGAATGAGAAGTTTTTTCATTTGCATGTGTCCCCCTCCTGCTGAAGAAGGTATAGCTGCTTGCTGTACCCCTACAAACAAAATTTGTACTTCCATTAGTATCACAGAGTCAATACAGCTATGACAAGATGAGTGGGAATCTCCCCACCACATACGTTATCAAGAAGATTGTTGGCTGACAGGTCTCTTGCTGTCTGATGAAAGAATAGGGCTTGGCTTTTAGGTCCCAACTTGAATTTACAGATAAAGTACAACCATGTCATACTAAGAATCACTTTTCTGAATATAACCTCATTTTCCAGGCAGCTTTAAAAGCGCATACAGATGCAAATAATTTTAAAAAGCTTTTTAAATGCTGTTTATGTCAAACTTATATGAAGGCCAAATAATATTATATTGTTTTATATTTTCAGGGTGCTGTGCAACCCTTCACTCTTTCTTACAACACCCTTGTGTGAGGCTCAAGTGAGGAAGCCAATGACAAAACTCTTACTTTACACTAGAGCAAATGAAACTGGAACTGAGTAGTCTGGCATTGTCTCCTTTTATCTATCTCTCGGAAAAGGTGTTTTTGCTCCTTTTCCCTGGAGTATGCTACACTAATATTACTGTATAGTATTTCGAGATGGGAGATTTGACTGAAACATGCTTGAATCTCAACTGAAATTTCAAGCTGACCTTCTTGGGTCCAAGAAGATTTAGTTAAATTTTCTCAGTTGTATGCCAGTATTTCACATTGCACACATCCACACTTTCTGGATTTGGCCAGAATTTGAAGTATCAGGGTAACATAAGACAGCCTGTTCTCAGTTGGATTTCAGCCTAATATTGATGCCAAAGAGTCTTGGATAAGTCTGGATGAGCATTTTAACTTTTGGATGCATTGTTTGTTTGTTTTGACACTGTCGCTTTGTTGCTAGTGATATCATTAACAAGAGTGATGTGCCAAGACTGAGATGAAGCATAATCCTTAGTTTTAACGATTAAAAGACTAAATTGACACAGTAATTACTTTTTGGGTCCGCAGATTGTTTTAGTAGTAAGAATTTATTCAGCAGTTAAAAAACAATATAGCTTAACTACTGATCACCCACAACTGTGAAGGGGAAACTGAGAAACAGGTTAACAGATTTGTCCAAGTCCGCACAGGGAGTTGGTGTCAGAGTTAGGATTTCTGATTCCAAATCCCATGACTAAAATTACTGGAGCACATTTCTTTCTTCTGTATAAAGACCATGTCCTTAGAGATGACACTTGTATCCTTGGGGAGTTGATGTTCAGGCCTTTATCTAGTCAATCCTGACAGAATGCAGAAGTGTCAAATATCAGCCAGGAGCTGGAATGAGATTAAGGGTCAAGAGAGTATATTTTAAAGCTTTTAAATACTTGATTGGATTTTTATGGAGTACAGGATTTATGCAATAATCAATATTTAAATGTTGCAATCCTGCCAGTTCTGCAGATGTGAGCAAGATGTCTAGGACTTTTCACTACTGGCTGATTTTAAATATTAATAAAACCTCTCTTTTTAACCTTGCCTCACTGTTAATTTCCCCCACTCCTTCCCAAAAGAGCTTTGTTATAAATCCTCTTCTCCCACGCACCACCATCCCCAAGAACCTTTTTCTTGAGGGGTGAGGAAGTGGTTTCATATTGGATACAGATGCAAAAAAGCATCCCCGATATAAAATGAGTCTAGCTTTCTCATTTTCAGTTTTGATGGTGATGGAAGCAGCAGAATTGTTAAACTAAATGGCAAGCCCCTAAATATTTAAAACTTCTGTGTGCAAAGTGACTAAATTAACCTAATACTGATTATGATTCTAGCTGCACAGTACCAGGGACGGCTCTAGATTTTTTGCTGCCCCAAGCACAGCAGGCAGGCTGCCTTTGGTGACACGCCTGTGGGAGGTCCGCCGGTCCCACGGCTTCGGGGTACCTGCCGCTGAATTGCCGCTGAATCTGCGGGACCGGTGGACCTCCCGGAGGCAAGCCGCCAAATGCAGCCTGACTGCCACCCTCACCGGGACTGGCAGGGTACCCCCGTGGCTTGCCGCCCCAGGCACGCGCTTGGAGGGCTGGTGCCTGGAACCGCCGCTGCACAGTACAGAATAAAAAGTGAAACATAATGCTGTTCTGAAAACAACATTGTGATGTTAGAAATAAAGGAAGGTTGGGGGTCACTGGTGGAGAAGAGTCATAGAAGAAATGTTAATTCTCAGAACAAAGTAAGTTTTCGCTGCCAATCAGAAATCAGTCATGGTCTTATACAAGGCTATAAAAATGACCATATTTTTCTTAGTGTACAGCGTGAAGAGTTCCACTGGTACACAATGCAAATGTAGCAACACAGAAGCTTAAATTAGATTTGAATTTTTGAGTACACCTATTTTATTTAGCAAGCAAACTTATTTCTTCAGAACTTTAAGCAGCTATTTCCCTACCTGTGTTCAGGCTGCTTTACAGTATCTTATCAGTTGTCTCTGACAAGAGAGTGGATGGGTGTGCAGATGGTCAGGTGGCAAGCAAACATGCAAGTTCTTCAGTTTCCTTTTTCACCCTCTTCTCTTCCTTAATTTTCCCCTATACACACCTGTCAGATCCTCTTCTGCCTGCCAACGTATTCTGAATCCCCATGTGCACACTTTGGCAGATATGGCATTTTCATGCATTATCCTGGACAAACCTTATTGAATTATGTTGAACCAAACTGAATTAAGTTTAACTATCTTGGGGTTTCATTGTATTAAAAATTCAAAGAGGGCAGAACTAGTGTAAACCCTGGGCAATATTATGAGCTTCAGAGGAGTTTTAAAACAACGGGCCAGACAACACTGAACTTGTAGCTTATTAGCAGGCATATAGGTTCTTTTATTGTTTTAATCTGATTTTGCTGTAATGCTTTTACTTTAAGAATAAACATGCTTGCTTAGGAAGAGCTGTGTGACACTTTATAACTGTGAGCAATTACGCCATTTATAGCCTCTGAGGAGAAGGAAAAGCAAGGCCTGCTTAGCCAGTCTGACTGGTTGGGGCTTTCACAACATAGGTAGGGAACAATGCCGCCTGGAATAACCCCTATCGAGAGAGAGAGAGAGTGAAATTCTCTCCCCAAGAGGGGTGATGGCTGAGGAGCCCGGAGTCTAGACTGGAGGCCCTTGCTGGACCATATGGGGGAAAAAACAGGTGGAGTTGCCCTGAACTGTGGCACACATGTTGGTTCTTCTCCAGTGTATCTCTTCAGCCAGCACCAGCCTCACACAAGTCTGTAATGTAAGTTGGAGCTGGCCTACTTCTCCACTATAGTCCAACTTTGAGCTGAACACATGGTGTAAGCATCTTCAAGTGGCTCAGTTCACTTCCCTGCTGCTATGTCTAAAAGTAGTGTAAGACCTTCCTATAACTTCAGTGGGGAGCTCCTGTGTTCCCATGCTAGATCAGGGGTCGGCCGTCTCTGGCACGTGGCTCGCCAGGGTAAGCACCCTGGCGGGGCGGGCCAGTTTGTTTACCGGCCACATCCGCAGGTTTGGCCAATCGCGGCTCCCACTGGCTGCGGTTCACCGCTCCAGGCCAATGGGGGCTGTGGGAAGCAGTGCAGGCCGAGGGATATGCTGGCCATGGCTTTCTGCCACCCCCATTAGCCTGGAGCGGCGAACCACAGCCAGTGGGACCCGCGATCGGCCGAACCTGCAGACGCAGCAGGTAAACAAACTGGCCCGGCCTGCAAGGGTACTTATCCTAGCGAGCCGCGTGCCAGAGACTGCTGACCCCGATCTAGCATGGGAACACAGGAGCTCCCCACTGAAGTTTAATATCTAAATTAAGATACTATATACTATATCTCAGATAGGAAAAGGGAGACCTTGGCTTGATTATACCATGGTTGGATGATTCCAGAAAAACATGGCACCCAGCTCACTGTCAGGCATCATACCTCTTGTCATTTGAGCCACATTTCCTGCACCACTCATCCAGCAATCTATGAACAAGAAGTCTATCCTTCAAAAGAGCTTGGGTCAAAACCGCCACCAACTTGGCCATGAGATAGTGTAGACTTGTAGGATGGTAACTAAGGGCAGAACATGACCCACTGTTTTCAGAAATTGTGGCAAAGAAACCTGATAGTCCAGTACTATCCTCTCTGCCCTCACAGTTCATGTATTTTTTTGAATATAGTAGGATAAATTCTGACCCTAGATACAGCCCTGCAATCACACTGAGTTTGTTAAATACCTATCTAAATCATTAAAAGTAGCAAATGAATTAGGTATATTTTAAACCTATTTTAACAATTAGTCATAGCTTAATGAGACCCTAAACTGATGTTAAAAATTAGGCTACAAAATTATCCATTAAACTTCAAAAATGACAAGTAACACCGACAAGGAATAGAACACTGCAAAGTTCCCCAGTTTACATGCTGCTATGTTGCTTTGCCAAACACCAAGTTTCTTCGTGTACCTTTTCTATTTTTGTATTGTGAAGTGTGCCTTGATAGCTGATTTTTCTATAGAACAGAACTTCACTAATTCATATACTTTATGATCTATACAGAAAATCTGGCATGCTCTCCACCACTTAAAAGTGGAGGTAATCACTAGTTACAGTGTTCCTAAAAATGTATGCTAGAGATCATTGACTAGTACAGTACCTCAAGAAGTATTATCAGAAATTACAGAGCGAGTTCTAATGATCAAAATAAATGAACAAAGTAAAGATCATGTTTTATCCTTGCTTTCTTGTTATGTTTGTTCACGTACTCAAAATTCATATACTTTTGCAAAATAATAAATGGTTAAGGCTCAAGAAAAACTTGCAATTCTAGTTCAATACTTGGTTAACTCCTATAATTTTTGTTTCCTTCATGCCTAAATTCTCACTTACTCACATAAGCTTTTTAGTAATAAGGGATCTGGCTGCAATTTTATTGCCAAATGTGTTTGGGAAAGGCATCGTAAATGAGAAATAATGCTTTAAAGTTTATTCATCTGGGACAAATCCAAGCACCATATTTACATTTTGGTCTGAAATTAACTCAATAAACTTTTTAATATGAAACAAAGTGAGGTGTGTGTTTAGTGAAAGTAAAGTATCTATGCTTCTTGACAAAATTCTTAACTTTTTAAATAGTTTTCATCTTTTGGAAAGGCACCATGTACTTCACCTAATTACTGGCAATAAAACTAAGTAAAGGATTTAAGGCCTATGAGTGTTACAGCTGGAGGAAACTATAATTAAGGCTGGCAAGACTCGTTTCCTTTAGGAAATAGGGACTTTAGATGACTTTTAAAACGGAACAGTAATTATTTTTGTTCCCATTTAGCTTATATGTGTTGATAAATACATGTTCCTTAGTCTTGTACCTTGGAGTAAAGTAAATTGCAAATAGCGGCTCAATTAGTTTTCTAAAACATGCTATTTTAGATCAAAAGTACTTTTCTAAGGTAATTATAATTTCTTCTGACTGTGAGACTCAACGATGTTACATCCTTTAATTACATTTTACTGCTGGTGATCATGAGAGGTAAGTAGTGCATTCAAGTTGATAGATATGGTTAAAAAGCAAACTAGTTCTAAGGAATGACTCGTGTATAGATGGTATTGTACTTCAAAGCAGCAATATTTGTTTTTAAGTGTGAAGGCTGAGAATTTCAAAAGCACCCACTGATGGCCTAACTCTGCTCCCATTGAAGTTGATTTGGTTCTATGCTCATTGGAAGTCGCTGTTGTGGGGGAAGGGGTGTGCTACTGGATGTAATCTTGCTGCAGGTAGTTGGAGCCAGTCAACAGTCTGTATGCAGAAGCCGGCCAGGAACATCTCTGAATGGATGAGGAAATGAGAAGGTTCTCCCCCGGCAGGTACTTAATGTATGGAAAAGTTATAATTGCCCTATGCCAGGGGTGGGCAAACTACAGCCTGCGGCGCACATCTGACCCACCAGCTGTTTTAATCCGTCCCTTGAACTCCTCCTGGGGAGCAGGGTCTGGGGCCATTCAGTGCGACTCCCAGAAACAGCAGCATGTCCCCTCTCCGGCTCCTATGCATAGGGGCAGCCAGGGGGCTACAATCCACATGCTGCCCCTGCCCCAAGTGCCGCCCCCGCAACTCCCATTGGCCAGGAACTGCAGCCAATGGGAGCTGCAGGGACGGTGCCTGCAGATGGGGCAGCGTGCAGTGGAGCCGCCTGGCCACGCCTCTGTGTAGGAGCTGGGGGGGGGCATGCCACTGCTTCCGGGAGCTCAGCCCTGATCCCCCCCGACCCCACTCCAAACCCCTCAGTCCCAGCTCAGAGCACTCTCCTGCATCCCCAGCCACTCATTCCCAGAGCCTGCACCCCCAGGCGGAGCCCTCACTCCCCACCCACGGTGCCCCTGCCCCAGCCCTGATCCCCCTCCTGCTCTCCAAACCCCTCAGTCCCAGTCCAGAGCACCCTCCTACATCCCAACCCCTCATCCCCAGCCCAGTCCCCACACCCCTAGCCAGAGCCCTCACTCTCCCCATACACCCCCCTCTCTGCCCCAGCCCAGAGCCCACTCCCGCACCCTGAACTCCTCATTTCTGCCCCCCTGCCCTGCACCCCAACCCCAATTTAATGAGCATTCATGGCTCGCCATACAATTTCCATACCCAGATGTGGCCCTTGGGTCAAAAAGTTTGCCCACCCCTATTTTATGCCATAGGGTTTTTGAACTATCATATAGATTCTGATAAGGGTTATCTATCCCTGCTCTATAGAATGTGTGGTTTTAAAAAAAAAAAAAAAAAAACTATAGCAAGGATATCTGTAACTACTCAATTATTCAGGGGTTCAGAGTAACTTTTAGATAAAAAGCTGTTGGTAGGCTATTTTCCATAAGGGTTGAAAAATGGAGGTGAGTGGTACTGGCAAAACTGGTGTTTCCTGAACCAGGCTCCTTTTCTCAGCTGCCAGGACTTTCAACCTTCTGTTTTAGATCATTCCCTTAATAAATCTGCAGCCTGAATAGATAGTAATTGTGGATAATAGATAGTAAGTATGGATAATAGATCATCGTACAGATACCAAGCTGGGAGGCGTTGCAAGTGCTTTGGAGGATAGGATTATAATTCAAAATGATCAGGACAAACTGGAGAAATAGTCTGAAGTAAGTAGGATTTGTTTAGTCTGGAAAAGAGTACGCAATTGGCCGGACCTGCGGATGCAGCAGGTAAACAAACTGGCCCGGCCCACCAAGGGCTTTCTCTATACAAGTGGTGTCCCAAGTTTGGGAAACACTTACTCATGCCATGACTGGACTAGATGACTGCTCGAGGTCCCTTCCAGTCCTATGATTCTATAATAGTGTGACTCCTATTGGTGAGACAGTCCATGAAAATCAGTTGGCTTTCCAGCATATAAACTGACTAGTTATTCTCTGTGTATCAGCTTTGTAATCCTATGAACTTGCTTTCAGTTGTACCTAACTAGCATCATATGCAGATTCACCAGCAGTTAAAGTATGGTGAAAGTGAATTGTAACTTTTTCAAGCACTTTCTTGCCTGTTCTCTCAGATAAGTTTTCAATAAAGTGTCTTTAAAAAAAACCAAACCAATAGGTTTTACGTTGCCTGAGATGAAGCTATGGTTAAGCATTGTGCAACCTTTTTTCTGTAGATATGTGGCAGTCTGACATGTTTTCCCCTTCTTTTTTGAGGCAGCTTTTCAAGAAGGACCATAGCAGAAAACAAAGGAGCTGCTGCTTGTTAGTTTGCAGATTTGTGAATTTTGGCACTTGGGTTATTTTTCACATTCAAATTATCAGTATTTTCCCCAAATAGCACACAACTGTTTTTTAAAATGACTTTCCAGGTCATAAGTTACATTTTCAACCAGACTTATATTGATGTGGCACCTGCTAATGCAGGGGTTCTCAAACCGGGGGTCAAGAGGTTATTATATGGGGGGTCGCAAGCTGTCAGCCTCGACCCCAAACCCCGCTTTGCCTCAAGCAGTTATAGTGTTAAATATATTTGAAAGTGGTTTTTAATTTATAGGGGGGGGGTTGCACTCAGACGTTTGCTATGTGAAAGGGGTCACCAGTACAAAAGTTTGAGAACTGCTGTGCTAATGCCTCTACAGTTAGCAGTCTGTCAGCATTTCCATCGGGAGTGGGCTGTCAAAAATATGCTCCCAGCCAACACCTGGCATGCAAGTCTGCATCCAAGAACAATTAAATCAACAACAACAAAACCCAAAACACACTTGGCAGCCTTGAAATTAGAAGAATACGGACAAAATTGGGAAATGTACTACTTTAAATATGTGCTGTGCTCCTGAAAGTCAGGACATTGACAAATGTAATGTGTAAGGTGGATATTTCGGTTTGGGTTTTTATTGGTCACAGAATCTGCACTGTACCAAGTTCTAGAGCTACAGATGGATTTTTTGGTTAATGTGGACGGTTTTATCTTTACTTCTTGGTTTTTTATTTATCTTTGACTATCAATTCAGCATGTCTGTGCTTTTATACATACCTTTATCCCTGTCTAAGCCTCTTGTTCAATAAGTCTTATTCTCCTAATTCATCATAACTTTTGGTAGCTCCAACACTCTTCTAGTTTGATACCTTCCTGACTTGCCAACTGGGCTCAGCACATAGCCCTAGTGCACCAGGAAGGCTTTGTGTCAGGTGGGTCTGGGATTAATGACTGTTGGGAGTGGGAGGTGATAGAAATCAGATGGTTATGGGAATTGTAGAGGCTGAAGACTGAGTTTAATGACTGCAGGAGGATGCTATGTGGTGGGAAGCAGGGGTACAGAGTAGGTATGGTGGAGGTGCCCTCATCTCATGTTAGCGCCTCCCATTAATGTCCTCTCTGTGAGACATCTTGTGTCATCCTGGGCTGATGAATCTTCTCTGCACTGTCAGACTGCTGTTCCTGTCTGGAGAACTACAGAAGGGTTGCTGGTGGGAGGAAGCTGTCTGAGCAGTAGGACTGGTGGAGCTGCTCACAATAGACCTTTCAGCACCCAGTCTCCCTGTCTCCTTGCCCCCTTATCAAAAATAAGTCTGTGTGTATGTATGTTCATATACATATATAGCTGGATTGTATTCTAGCTCACAGATCAACAGAACTGTTAGCTAGTTTCCCAATGCAAATCCAAATTCTGCCCTCCTTGAGACCCCTGCATCACTCCTGCAGGCAATGGGTTTGGAGGGAAATTGTTTATAAAGCACACTAGAAATTTTTCTTCAGAGCCCCACCTCCTCTATGCGTACACTTTCAACAGCCTATACAGTGAGCCTTATTCGTTCCCAATCAAAGACCCATTTACATTTCTGAAAGCTTTAGGCTCAAATCCACTCCTCTCTGCAGGTGGAGGGACCTCATGAGCACTTCCTTTTGCACAATCTTTAATGTATTTAGCCTCACAAAATGCCTGTGAAGTGGGGCAGTGCTTTTATCCTCATTGTACAGTTGGGGACCTGAGGCACAGGAAGATTAGATTTGTCCAAGGTCACAGAGGAATTCTGTGGCAGAGCAGGGACTTGAACCCTTAACAACTGGGCCATCCACTCTCTCATGTGTAGCTTTTATTTAAAAAATGGTTTATTTTTATTGTAAACTGAATTTGTATGGGGATTTTTTTAAAAAACGTTTTACCTGCTGGTTGTGAATTTTTCCACAAAATGTTTTTTCAGCAACTGAAAGGCCGTGTGAGAATGTCACGGTTTTGACAAACTTCCTTTGGAAACCTGCCTGACTTCCTGCCAGCTCACCTGGGGACCCTAGGGCTGCCAGTAGGTGCAGAGATTGGGATGGGTGGGTATGGGGGGGACATTGCCTCCCCAAACGAGAGGTGATGCATGGGGGGCACAGGGTGGTCATGTACCCCCCAGATTTCTGCCTTCCATTTAGCATGCAGTTTTACACAAACTGTGCAGCATGGTCCCCTAGGAGGATGCACCCCCAAGTTTGAAAACTGTCACCTCTTGCCAGGAGATGGTAGATTAGAAGTTGGTGGGAGCCACCTGGCCCACTTGGGCTCCTGGCTCTCTGTGCTGAGGGAGCCGGGGCAATGGCTGGCTGCCCAGCAACCCTCCCCTCCCTGCCATCTTCCCCTAGCCAGGCCGCCTCTGCACAGTTGTGGGCTCCCCCGGCAGGGTGGGCGGCACAGTTCCAAGCTGCACCCTGATCCGCTCTTCCCTCTCTCCCGAAGGAGCCTGCAGAGCCTGGCTGCCATGAAATGCTCCCTGAGGTGCTCGTTCACCACTGCCCTGGCACTCCTGGTGCTCCTGAGAAGCCAGGGCAGCAGCGAGTGAGTGCCTTGGGGGGCATCTCATATAATTAAAATAAGGTTTCTGTGCAGAGCCTTGTGTGTGTAATAACATCAACTCTTGCAGCAGACACCAACAACTCTCTGCGCTTTGGATTGCAGCAGGTAAAAAGTTCCCATTCTCTGCACCTTTCAGTTTACTTTAATAATGATTTAAAAAAAACACCGACATTACACACGCATCTTGTTAGCATCTCATGATAGATCACTAACAGTTTGGTATTTATAAACCGCTGACAATTGTGCTCAGTGCTGTACAATTGCAGAATAAGGCACGATCTCTGCTAACAGGAGCTTACAAACTAGAGTTAAGTCTTTGTATATTTCCTCTCTATGCCAGTAACTGTTCATATCTATTATACAATAAAAATATGATAGCACACAATAGTTAAGAATGTGCTCATCATTTTAGTGATACCTAATATTCCCCAGTACATTTAGAGAACTGTCCCTTGCATTCTGTAGAAAATGCTGACAAGTGTGTGTGTGTGTGTGTGTGAGAGAGAGAGAGAGAGAGAGAGAGAGAGATGTAATTTCAGATTCCAGGTGTGGGATCTATAAATTGTAAAATAGATCTTCCTCAATCTTTTATTTCCCTGCACATATGTGAATAAGTGCAGCTAATAGGCGGGAGGATGAAGTCCTTTCTTTCAGTTTATTTTTCTGTTCCTTGCTCTTTTCTATCCTTTTAGGCATTGCTTCGTAAGAGAATTAAATGAGAGAGTGAAGTATCATACATTGCTTTGTATGTCATACGTTGTTTTTTCATCTGAATGTCATGGATCTTCACCTTTTCAGTTTTAATGTTTCAGATAATGTTTTTATCTTCAGCAGTTTGGGTGGATCTGGGTTTGGAGCTGTGTTTTTGTTGGAATGCTGTTATTTTGGATCCCTGCAGTTTTCAGGGCTTGGAAAAGTTAAAACTTATAATAAAAGACAAAGTAAACACACTATCAAAGGGGAAAAATAAATCTCTGTTTATTCACCTGCATATTGGAGGTGCATCTATGCACAGCAGGAAGTGGAAATACTCTAGATATTAAATTGGCCAAAAATAAATTTGTTTAAATGCCTGAGACTTTGTTCTGATGGGATTTATGCCCCCGATTGTTGCTGCAAACCAACTTACATTGCAGCATGCAGCATATACGTGGGGGGGAGGGGAGAGATAAGCATAGATAACGACAGCCAGAATAGAGCTGTTAGTTCACGCGCCTGTGTGCGTGTAATTAAGAAATATGCTGTGACAGCCAGTGCATTTCTCGGTGATTATAACATGTCTGTGATGTGGAAAGGCATGAGGCTGATGTCCAAGTGATTATAACCACCCAAGAAGTGCAATAATCCCCTAAAAAGTACATGGCCTGCAGAGTCCTATGGACAGGCTCCCTCCCCACCTTTAGGATTTTTGGGTCAATGAGATGAGTTGTTGGAGGGTAGGGGGTTGTTGGTTCACCTCCAAGCAGTAAGCATCACTTTATTTAAGGCCTGAGTCTGGGGTGTGGTATATCTCTCTGGAAGGAGACCTGCTGTCTCTGCTGTACTAGAAGTGCAGCCTGGCCACTTGCATCAGGGTCCATGTATACTTGATAAATCTAAATATACTGTCAAGGGACAGTTCTCTAAATGTACTGGGGAATTTGGGAACTGCCATGTCATCAGCTTTCCCGCCCCCTCCACTCCGCATTACTCTGCCTCTTTTTTTTGCCCCCACTTCTCCCCTGGCTGCTCTCAAGGGCTGGTGTTTTGTGGTTAGGTTCCCTCTTTATCCCCTTTCTTTTGGCTGTCAGTTGGTAGCAGAGCAGGCTCCTCCCCTTGTGGACAAGGGCCATGTTGATTTCCCAGCAAAGGAAATAATGTGGCTGCATGAACAATCAGTGGATGGGAGGAAGTTCAAAGTCGCTCTATTACTTTCCTCGCCACACAATGGTCCAGGGGACTGATGACAATAGGCTTTGTGGGATATAGCATGTGTGTGTGTGGGGGGGTGTGTGTGACTAACCTGGGAACATGGAACCTCTCTATGGCTCTCTTCCAACCTTAACAATTAGTGAAGGCAGCCTTCACAAAGACTAGGGCAAGAAACTTTATCAGTGTTGCCAAGGCTTGTGATTTTTTTGTATTTTTCCTTAAAACCCCAGCTCCTGGAGTCATGTGATTCAGTGAGAATCTGTTTTTCTTGTTTTTTAAAGATACGTTTTTAACTCAGATAAGTGTCTAGAAAAGCTTGAAAATAAAACTTAAATCCCCAAAGCCAAAAGGCAAATTAAAAGAACCAGCGGCATTTAACTGGCATGTGGGAGAATCTGGGAGGGTTCAAGTCCCTGGTGTGTATCAGGCTAAATGCCCTAACCACTGGGCTATTGGCTACTCTCTGGTTTTGATCAGAAATTCCATTCCGGACCAGAGAAACGTTTCCTCAGAACAAATACACTTCCGCAAAAACATATCTATTTAAAAGATAATATCTCATGATTTTTTTGAGGTCTGACACACAGGGTATGTCTATATTACCTGCCCGATCGGCGGGTAGTGTTCGATGTGTCGGGGATCGATTTATCGTGTCTCATCTACACGCGATAAATCGATCCCCCAAATCGACACCCGTACTCCACGTTGGCAGGAGGAGTAGGCAGAGTGGTCGACTCGCCGCCGTGAGGATGGCCAGGTAAGTCAAACTAAGATACTTCGACTTCAGCTACGCGAATAGCATAGCTGAAGTTGCATATCTTAGTTCGAACCCCCGCGCTAGTGTAGCCCAGGCCACATAATTTTTTAATTCTTGGGGAAGTCAATACTGTATGAATCTTTTTGGGCATTAAAGGAGACCATTATATACAAATTAATTATTATGAAATCTTCCTTTTCACTGCAATATATACAGCATTGTTTAGGAAGATAAGAGAAGATATGACATGAGCATAGGCAGGATATGACTCTATCCTCCTACTTAAAGGATTTTTCTTTTTTGGTCTGGCAAGTATTCTGCCTTTCCCCTTTATATTGCCTCTTAATTCCCCCTTTCACATGCCCCTCCTGTGTACAACATATGAGTAGAGTGCTATGGTTCTTTTTGGTGCTATTTGGAAGTACGTGAAGGAGGGCAGAAGACAGTGAGGGAGGAATGTGGCGTGCAGATGTGGGAAGGTGAGAGTAAAGCTTATCAGCTACTGGTTCCAGAGCTGTAGGGTTTTTTTCATCTATTGGTGAAGTCCACCATTGAACAATATCTATTAATCCTCGTAGGATAAAAGTACCTAAGCACATTATGGCTGGGTGTGGGTATTTTTCATTTAAAAAAATATGGCAATTTAATGTAACCCTCATGCTCCTGGCAAGTTGCCATCATAGTCTGCTGTGCTGAAAAACTTTTGACACCCCAAAAATCTTTTCCTTCTTTTGCATAATGTTTCTCTTTGTTTTCAGTAAGCCAGGTTTGAACTGGCAAATTTCAGTCAAGTCCTGTGGCCAATTTAATATTTAAAACAGACTTTTCAAGACATTCTCATTTCAGAAGCCTCTAAAGCCATCCTTCCTCTGCTAACCTGCTGTGTTGAATCAGTGCCTGGGAAATAATTTGACAGAGGGTGGTGTTTTTTGTGCAGCTGGAGAGAGGCAGAGTGATGAAAGCTTGCATGGAGGTAGGAATGGTGCAATAAAGGCTTTTCAGAATCACTTCTCCTAAAATGTGTAAGGAGTGGAGATTGAGAACAAGAGGAAGTAGATATCTACTTGGTCATATGATGCCTTCTTTTGGCATTCAGGCAGGAACTGAGTTGCTAGATTTATTGCATCATCATTTTTATTGTAGAAAAAAAGAACATAAATCTGATAGACACAGCAGTTGGTAGTGACCTAGAATTGTTACTCTCAAAGTTGTTTGCTGGCCCATGTGGAGATAAATTGGTTTCAGCCCCTTGGTTTCAGTAGTAATTAGCAAGGCCAAAAACAGAATTTGAAGAATGGTGATCCAAAGACTCAAAAAGAAACAGCAAAAATGTTTTTAAGTACATCAGAAGCAGGAAGCCTGCTAAATAACAAGTGGGGCCAATGGATGATCAAGATGGTAAAGGAGAACTCAAGTGGGATAAGGCCATTGCAGAGAAACTAAACGAATTCTTTGCATTGGTCTGTGAGGGATGATTCCCCAACTTCAGCCATTCTTTTTAGGGGGACAAATCTGAGAAACTGTCCCAGATTGAGATGTCATTAGAGGAGGTTTTGGAACAAATTGATAAACAGTAATAAGTCACCAGGACCATATGGTATTCACCCAAGAGTTATGAAGGAACTCAAATGTGAAATTGCGGAACTATTGACTTTGGTATGTAACCTATCTCTTAAATCAGCTTCTGTACCTGATGATTAATGTGATGCTAATTTTTTAAAAAATACTCCAGAGGCAATCCTGGCAATTACAGGCTGGTAAACCTAACTTCAATACCAGGCAAATGGTTGAAACTATAGTAAGGAACAGAATCATCGGACACATGGATGGACATGATTTCTTTGGGAAGAGTTAACATTGTTTTTGTAAAGGGAAACCACGCGTTACCAATCTACTAGATTCCTTGAGGAGTCAACAAGCATATGGACAAGGGGATCCAGTGGATATAGTGTACTTATATTTTCAGAAAGCCTTTGAAAAGGTCCCTCAACAAAGGCTCTTAAGCAAAGTAAGCTGTCATGGGATAAGAGGGAAGGTCCTCTCTTGGATCAGTAACTGTCTAAAAGACAGAAAATGAAGGGTAGGAATAAATTATCAGTTCTCAGAATGAAGAGAGGTAAATAGCGATGTCTTCCAGGGGTCTTTACTGGACCAGTCCTATTCAACATATTCATAAATTATCTGGAAAAAGGTGTAAACAGTGAGGTAGCAAAATTTGTAGATGATACAAAACTACTCAAGATAGTTAAATCCAAAGCAGACTGCAAAGAGTTACAAAGGCCCTCACAAAACTGGGTGACTGGGCAATAAAATGGGAGATGAAATTCAATGTTGATAAATGCAAAGTAATGCACATAGGAAAACATAATCCCAATTATACGTATGAAATGATGGGGTCTAAAGTAGCTGTCACCACTCAAGAAAGAGATCTGTGAGTCATGGTGAATAGTTCTCTGAAAGTATCCACTCAACGTGCAGCGGCAGTCAAAAAAGTGAAAAAATGTTGGGAATCACTAGGAAAGGGATAGATAGTATGATAGATAATATATTGCCTCTATATAAATGCATATTATGCCAACATCTTGAATACTGCGTGCAGACTTGGTTGCCCCATCTCAAAAAAATATATTGGAATTGGAAAAGGTATAGAAAAGGGTAACAAAAATGATTAGGGGTATGGAATGGCTGCCATATGAGGAGAGATTAATAAGACTGGGACTTTTCAGCTTGGAAAAGACACGACTAAAGGGGGGATATAATAAAGGTATGTAAAATCATGACTTGTGTGGAGAAAGTAACAGAAAAACTAGGGGTCACCAAATGAAATAAATAGGCAGCAGGTGTAAAACAAACAAAAGCAAGTACAGCTTCACACAATACACAGTCAACCTGTGGAACTCTTTGCCAGAGGATGTTTTGAAGGCCAAGACTGTAACAGGGTTCAAAAAAGAACTAGATAAGTTCATGGAGGATAGATCCATCAATGCCTATTAACCAGGGTGGTTAGAGATGCTGTCCCTAGACTCTGTTTGCCAGAAGCTGGGAATGGGTGATGGGGATGGAACACTTGATGATTATCTGTATTGTTCATTTCCTCTGAAGCACCTGGCATTGGCCACTGTCAGAAGAAAGGCTACTGGGTTAGATGGACTTTTGGTCTGACCCAGTATGGCCGTTATTATGTTCTTAGATATTCATGACTCAAAAGCTCCATCACAACTGGCCATGAATGAAACTATTGTTGAGATTTTCATCAGAGAGACCAAGAAGTGACTTTACAGAAACCGCGCTACCTTTGTACCCCAAGAGTTGGTCTCTTCAAGCAAGACAGATATGTGGGGAAGCTTGCACTGCCATTGTCTGTACTGTATCTGTTGTCTAGATGGAGAACTTCCATGCCCTCAATCTGGACGTTTCCATGAGTCATATAAATGCATGTCAGAACACTGGCATCTGTGTCCTTTTAAAAATGTTTCATTGGCATTATAGCTAGATTTCTAGAGGAAATGGCACTTGCAGAAGTCCTGCAGGATGAACTCTGTGTGTGTCTGTTTCAGGATACCGGTCTTCTGCTGTGCACTGCTGCTCTCATGGGCTTGCATGCTCAGGTTGAAGCTGTATTGTGGTCCATGGATTTTACTTGTGCTACTGTGACTAATTTGATTTCTCTTGGACTCTAATTGCATGTAAAATCATGCATTTCATTAATCTGGTGTGTAAGTTTATCAAATAGAATCACACACTAATGTAAAAAAATGGAGATTGCATTTCTAATAAGTATAACTTAGACAGACACTTCATTTTCCACTGCAGATGTGTTAAAATCTGCACACCCTATTGTAAGTTTTTTTTCCTTCACAAACTACTTGTATTGATGCAGTAGATAAACAACATTTTTGTGTGTGTTTTCCAGCAAAACCATTTCCAAAACTATTAAAATTTATTGTTTTATTTTGCAGCTAGCTATGGACCAAATCCAATTTGCAAAGGTTGTTTGTCTTGCTCAAAGGATAATGGGTGCATCAGATGCCAGCATAAATTGTTTTTCTTTCTTCGACGAGAAGGAATGAGGCAATATGGAGAATGCTTGCATTCCTGCCCATCAGGGTACTATGGACTCCGAGCGCCAGATATGAACAGATGTTCAAGTAAGTTTCTGTTCTATCTTTATGACTGTTTTATTGATAGACCATAGTTCATTCATGGGTGACTCAATTTTTAAGATGATGTATTGCAAAATATAACAATGATATTTTCACAGATGTCTCAAGATCATCATAAACATTCTTTCCTAAAGGAATCCTCAGTTAACTCATACCAAGATGTACACCATTCAGCACAATCACTGCACTGTTGCCCAGTGAATTATTACCTTTTTGTTCCCTTAGTTGGGGTATGAACAGAGAGAGAATGAGGTAATGTGGATCTAAACATTTCTCATCTTAATTAGCAACTTCTTAATACATTAAATTAAAAAGGACTAAGAATTAATTTACTAATGCCTCATGTACTTTCTAGCCTAGGATATGTACATGTAGACTGGTGGGCAGAACAGATATAATATAATCATAAGAATATAAGAACAGTCATACTGGGTCAGACCAAAGGTCCATCCAGCCCAGTATCCTGTCTACTGACAGTGGCCAATGCCAGGTGCCCCAGAGGGAGTGAACCTAATCGGTAATGATCAAGAGATCTCTATCCTGCCATCCATCTCCACCCTCTGACAGACAGCTAGGGATGCCATTCCTTACCCATCCTGGCTAATAGCCATTAATGGACCAATCATATGACTGGAAGGGACCTTGAGAGGTCATGTCATCCAGAGCTCTGAGCTGAGGCAAGACCAAGTGTACCTAGATCATCCCTGACAGGTGTTTGTCTAACTTGTTCTTAAACCTCCAGTGATGGACTCCTCAACCTCCTTTGGAGTCCTGTCATACACCTAACTCTTATAGTTAGTTTTTCCTAATATCTAATGTAAATCTCTCTTGCTGCAGATTAAGCTGATTACTTTTTATCCTACCTTCAGTGGACATAAAGAACAATTGATCCCCATCCTTTTTATAACAGCCCTTAAAATATTTGAAGATGGTTGTCAGGTCCTCCCACAGTCTTCCTTTCTTAAGACTTAACATGCTCAATTTTTTTACATCTTTCCTCACAAGTCAGGTTTTCTAAACCTTTCCTCATTTTTTCCCTCTCTTCTGGACTCTCTCCAATTTGTTCATATCTTTCTTAAAGTGTGGCACATAGAACTAGTCACAGTACTCCAGCAGAGGCATTATCAGTGCCAAGCAGAGAAGGACAATTACCTCCCATGTCTTACGTACAACACTGCTATTAATACATCCTAGAATGATATTAGGCTTTTTGCAACTGTGTCGTGTTGTTGACTCATATTCAATTTGTAATCCACTATAAAACCCAGATCCTTTTCAGCATTACTACTGCCTACCCAGTTACCCTTCATTGTGTATTTGTGCATTTAATTTTTTCTTCCTAAGTGTAGTACTTTGCACTTGTCTTTACTGACTTTTTCCATCTTGTTGATTTCAGTCCAAGTCTCTTGTTTGCCAAGGTCATTTGAATAGTAATCCTGTTCCCCAAATTGCTAGCAACCCCTCCCAGCTTGGTTTCATCAGCAAATTTTATAAGCATACTCTCTACTCTATTATCTAAGTCCATGAATGAAAATATTGTACTGGGCCCAGGACTGACCTGAGCAGTACCCTACTAGATACGTTCCCCCAGATTGATAGCAAACCATTGATAACTACTTCAAGTATAGTCTTTGTATATTCAGCTTATAGTGATTTCATCTCATTCACATTTCCGAAGTTTGCTTATGAGACTGTCATGTGGGACTATGTCAAAAGCTGTACTAAAATCAAGATATATCACATCTACAGCCTCCCCCCATCCACTAGGCCAGTAACCCTGTCAAGGAAGAAAATTAGGTTGGTTTGCTATGATTTGTTCTTGACAAATCTATGTTAGCTATTACTTAAACCCTATTATCCTCTAGGTGCTTACAAATTTTTTGCTTAATAATTTGTTCCACTATTTTTTCCTATATCAGAGTTAGGATAACTGGTCTATATTTCCCTGGGTCCTCTCCCCCACCCCTTTTTAAAGATAGGGGTGTCCTTTTCCTCCTCCCTGCTATTTGTTCCCACACACAATTCAGGTGACTGAACCCTCACTCCAGACTTGTCACAACATGTGAGTGTTGCTACTTTAATAAAACAGAGGTACCATTTTTTTAAAAAAGGCTTTAACATTTAGTTACTGTTTTGTTTGAGATTTTGCAGCCCACTGATATACAACACGATTCAGATTTGTGTGTTTGGGCTTGGAAACACGAGTGTATTTTAAATACACGGGCACAAGTAATTGCACCGCTATCTGCTAGTTGTGGGTATTTATGTAGATTCTCTATATGCTTATGCCAGGCTGTTATACAGTCTGGCCATCAAGTCTGTCAATGTGTACATTGCTCCCACTACTGCCTTGTGTTTTTGATTCTGTCAGATTTCAGTCTAACCAGAATTAGGTCACCAAACCACTAAGAAAAACCTTTTGTGCTTCTTGAAATGGGGTTGTCACCAAGTACGTGGCACTCGTCCCTTAGAGCTGAACTAATGCAGCGGTATGGTGTCGAGGTCCACCATGCTTGTAGAACGTGGTGCTATCTTTCAGGTGAGGCAAAAACCCAAGGTCCACATGAGGTCATTCTGTGGCACTTTTCACAAGAACAGAAGCATTAACTGCTTTGGCCAGATTCCAACTCATGAAATGACATTCTGCCTGTTCTTCTAAATTCCCTGTGCAGTTTCAGTTGGATATGTTATTTTTCACTTTCTGCTCCCAACTGTTATGTAATGTTGCTGAGTGCTGCCTAATATTTACCATGTGGCTACATGGAGGATTAAATGATCCCAGTGTATATCTTATATATCCCTTTTATAAAGTGTGTTGGGATCTTGGCCTTCATTTGCATAGTTTAATTGTGAACTCAGCAACTTGTCCGCTTTAAATCTTTTTTTATTTAAACTGGGCTGTAAAAATGTGTCCATTTTGTTCAAAAACTATTTCCATTGTGGTTATGGGAAATATGTCCTAACATAACTGTGAGGCATGTAAGTTTGTTTCCCAGCAGTAATGTAATAGCAAGGACTTTCTTGAGTTAGGTAAGGGTTAATATGTCTGTCATTCAATACTTTCTTCAAGGAAAAAAAAATGTTTGTGGGTAGAGTTTGGCATGAGAAATTAGTTTAACTTCCTTCCACTACATGATGTACACAAGGTAATTTTTAGCTGTGGCAATGTTCTTAATCCTGAATTATGGGGCAGATTCTTCAAAAGCACAAATGTAAATTAAGTGCCTGACTTCCATTGATATTCACTGAGAGTTGGGCACCCGCAGTGGTGCTGGAACAATTTGTATAGTGGGGGTGCTGCAAGCCATGAAACAAAACTATAAATCCTGTATATGATGGAAACCACTTCAAGCCAGCGGGTGCTGCCGCACCCCCAGCACTCCTAGTTCCAGCAGCCCAGGGCACCCAACTGCCCTTTGGTACCTTTGAAAAATCTTCCCCTTGAGATTAATGATGCAGCTGTATTTGAAGACCAATTCTGGTTCCTCTCAAGTGATTTCTGTGCAAAGATTATGTTAAAGAAAATCACCAACTGATTTATATTTATGTCCCAGCTTTGTCTTTGTTTGGTGATCCTGTGACATGCATAGAGACATAGCTAGCAATTGTATTCTTTAGAGGTATTCAAAGTAAGGTAAGATAAATAAGAAAAAGTATAAAATTCTTCTTATTTCATGTAGGATGTACTTTCTGAGTCTATCACCTCTTGGTTTTATTGCTCAGATAGTATTTTCTCAGTTAAAAATATCAAAAATGCGGGCTAGGTTAAAATCCCTTGTGGCAGTTTCAGGGGTTGATTTATATTAGTTAAAATGATTTCTGTCCTATTAATGTCTTTATAGGCACAAAAGCAATTTAATATTTTATTATTGGAACATTTGCCCATTTGTGCTAGAGGAGCAATAGAGCATATTTTTATAGAAAATGTTGACATGGTTTTAAAAGCATCAGTAATGCCAAACATAACACTGTAAATGCCACAGCCAAATGTAACAGCTCCAAAATTATGGACATTGTGAATTTCAAACTAATTTTCTTTGCTAGATGCAACTGATTTATGCATTTTGAACTTGGAAGGCTATTTTAAAAAGTTTTTCTGGTCACAGTGAGTCGTGTAATTCAAGGATGGTTTGTGTACAGGAATGGACACAGTTTCTGGTGGGGGGAAGACAACTAATCTCACTTTAAAGTGACATGAATTATTTCTTGAATATTTGAGGTATGAATGAACAAAATATTGAGGACATAAAGCTGAATGGTTCTGTGTAATCTTTGCTGTAGAAAAGGAAATACCCAAGAGAGGAATGATGTTTTGTTTTTCTCCCTAACCTCTGAATAGAAGAATCTCAGAAAGAAATAAGCTCCCAGGAAAGTCTACTATTTGTACTGGGGAATAAAATGAAACCCATCACCTAAGTGTATTGGTTCTACATTAGGCTGACTAAGATAAGCCCCTCTTGAATCTTTTAATTTAACCTGTGTCTAAACTGACCTTTGCCATTCCCTTTTTGGAATTTACAAGAGTGTGGTGACTCACCATTCTCTTCACCTTTGACTAGGTACTCAGACTATTACATAACTCCTCTTTCCATCTCATAAGTCAGGTTCCTTCTCACCAAAGTGCCAAATAGCAGCATCCCCAAAGTCGTCATCGTCAGAGTGTAGGGCTACTGCATCTGTATTTCCTCTCCATGGTTCACCAAAGACACACTGTAGGTTCCCAGTTCCTTAGCAGTCACCTCTCTTGGTCAGAAACCTGCATCTCTCTCCCTCCTGGTGGGTTTTTCCCCTGGTGAACAGATCCTCGCCTACATTGTAATATCCCCAGCAAGCCAGACTGTCTGAACAGATCACCATCTGCACTTCACTTTCTCTTTGAAGGCTATGAACAGCTGTAATTGCTAGCAGTTAGAAGTTACCACACAGCTCTTTATAAGCTAGTACATTTAATCTTAAGGTGAAAGCATTACCAAGAAAACATTTTATATATATATAATAGTTCCTATGTACATGATAAAAGTTTACCAGAGGTCATCCATCAGTCTTATGGGCCTCAGTAGGCCAAAGGTCTTTCAGCCCCTACCAGGAAGCACTGGATTCCCGCCTTGAACAGAAGGTCCTGTCCATTTGCTAGATCAGGAAGAAGGCCCTGAATTAGTTTAAAGTCAGGCTGTTTATCCAAAAGTCCTTTCTTTGTCTGTTGGTCTCTGGAGAATCCTGTTTGAACTGGTATGTGCACACCTCTCTAGGTGATGGTACTTCTCTGGAGCAGTTATAATGTGAGCGAATTTGTCTAATCACCAACCTCTCTCCCTCCCTTTTCCCCCCCATTCTTAGTTCCTGGAGGACCTGTGGTCACTCTCCCTGTCACAGGGTCTAGTCACCCTATGTGGCTGCATCTGGAGATTAGCTCTGCCCTGTCTGACACTCCCTTCCTTCACTCACACAGCAGCTCCCCTTGCTCTCTAGGCATAGCAGTACTTCCTCTTCATGGCCTGGCCCTCCAGCAAAGTCACTATAAAGTTTTTTCCTTTTGTGGGATAACAAAGTCTCCCCTGACCAGCTGTCTGGGTGCCATTCCAGGCAGTTTTCCATGTCAAGACTGCCATTTTCTCAGTTACTGGTAGGGGAAGCCAGACCCACTTTCTGCAGCCAAGATCTGCACTGTCTTAATCCCTTCTGCCATTTACCTAGGCTTCTTCCTATTTTGCCTTCTGTGGGTTTTCTTCTCCACCTCTTCCCCTCCCCCCCCGGGGTAAACCCTCCATCAGGATCAGAATCACAGGGCTTCTTCTCCCCTGCCCCGTGGGTTTCCTCCTCTCCTCATTAGGCCCAGGGAGTGACTGCAAATTTCAACCCTGCAGCCACCTTCTGCTCTCACCTTCAGGCTTTATACAAGCCCTGCCTACTCCTATCCAGATGGGCTCCATCTTCAATTAGTGCTTGTCAGTCAAGTCTGCCTCTTCCCCACGATGCAGCCCACTTACCCTTTCTGAGACACTTCACCCCATTCAGGAGTGGTGTGTTGTGAACACTCCATCAGACCTCCCCATTGAGTTATGTACAATCCCTAGCCCACAATGATACATACATTTAATATAGTAAGATCTCCCAAAGATATTGCAGGGAATTTCCATATCTGTCACAATCAGTCCCATGTGCCTTAAATAAAAATAATGTTTAGCACAGAGTAGACATTAACGAGCAATCACAAAATAAACAAGTGTTTAATAAACATATCTAGTTAATTTACTATATTAAGAAATGCCTCCCAGTATGAGCTTGTGTTACAAAATATCAATACTTTACTTCAAATAGAACAGCTAAGTTTCTTGGCTAATTCTTATATAGAATAGCCCATGGGATGCTATACTAAATTCTCCTGAAATCTATATAGCAACTACAACTCCTAGCAAGACATCAGCAGATACGGTGACCAGTGGAGGAAGCAGTCAACTTAAAATTAAATCAATGTTTTTTAAGTTTGTAAAAAGTAGTTTTAGGTACTTTTGTTATTGTTGCCTTTAATTCAAAAAAATGGCTTTAATTTAAAAACTGAAAAGAGGAGAGTCTAGTATGTGGTCTAAAAAGTATTTGGGATTTTGAAAATAAAATTTAACTGCCAGGAATCTGAGGTTTAGATAAAATCTACTTTGCAGGCGCCTTATTTTTTTCCCCAACAAAAGCATGATAAGCATTTGGACATGCCCTTCTTATTTTGTAACTTATTGGCCTAACTCTGTATCATTTCAGTAGGGCTGCCATAGATCTGTCTCAAAGCTAAAAATCCTGGCAATGATTTAAATTAAGATTCCTGAATCTGTAGTCAATTTAGATTTAAGAAGACCATTGTATATTTGTAAAATACTAATTTATGTCTGAAAAGATACTTATTGTGGCTTGGCAAGTATTTAAAAGATGCCTATTAATAATGAATCCATGTTTTAACATCATAGAGCTCTATTACTAAGTGTTAAAGAATTCTCACAATGGCAAAATTCTCATTCTTCTAAAGCTGCTCCCAGTGAAGCAGTAGGTCCATTTTAATCCCCAGAAACTGAAGTATCCACTGGGTTTGCAGATTCTTCAACAAGAGACTGCTGTACAGCCCATAGGGTGTTTAGATTTGTATCTTGAAGAAAGAGCTGCAGGTGCCTAAGCCATTTTTACTTAACAGTTTAAATAGACCCCCAGCTTTTAAAATTTTTAGCCTGAGGTTTAAGTTAAGCTGGGGAGCTTCAGCCTCTGACCGCCTTTCTGTTCACCAAACTTTCTGCCAAAGCTCACAGCCCTCTTCCCTTTCTTGTCCTCTCTCCCTTCCCAAAGCTACACTACTTAATCTTCCTCCATCCCCCTCATCAGCTTCTCCTTCATTCCCCAATTTCTTGTCGGTCTGGGCTAGTCTATATTAGAAGCGCAACATAGGCACAACTGCACCAATGCAACTGCGCTGCGGTAGCGTGTCTGGTGAAGACGCTCTGTGCTGATGGGAGAGGGTTTTGTGGTATGGGAGGGGGCTCAGAGTTGGGGCAGAGGGGTGGGGTATGAGGGGGAATAAGGCCTCCTGCTGGGGGGGTATGATCTGGGGTTGGGCCAGGGATGAGGGGTTTGGGGTGAAGGAGGGGGATCTGAGCTGGGGCTGGGGGCTGTGGGGTGCTGGCTCTGGCAGGGAGTTTGTGTGTGGGAGGGAGTTCAGGGCTGGAGCAGGGGGCTGTGGTGTGGGAGGAGTGCAGGCTCTGGGTGGCGCTTAACTCAGGCAGCTCCCAGAAGCAGCTGGCATGTCCCGCTGGCCACCCCCATAGCTCCCATTGGCTGTGGCTCCCGGCCCGTGGGAGCTGCGGTGCCACCACTTGGGGCAGATGCAGCGTGCAGTGCCCCTGTGGACACCTCTGTGCCTAGTAACTGGACACCCCAGCCACTTCCAGGAGCTGCGCAGAGCCAGGGCAGGCAGGAAACCTGCTTTAGCTCTGCTGCACCACCGAGCAGACTTTTAGCAGCCTGGTCAGTAGCACTGACTGGAGCCGCCAGGGTCCATTTTCGACCAGGTGTTCCAGTTGAAAACCAGACACCTGGGAACTTTAGCTACAGCTTAAGTACAGGCCACCACACTTGGGTCTGGAGAGTCTGCAAATAGTATCCCACAATCCTCTGAGCTGTACTTCCCAGCCCTTCAATTCCAAAACTTATCATTTGCTTCCCAGGAACAGGAAGCAATCTCCTGGTTGAAATGCAGCTGCTTGGCATTTAGCCCTTCATTTCCATGTGGCCTGCTCAATTGGAAAAATAATCAGCGCTTGGAATTAAGTTAGAGAAAATGATCACCAAAACACAGACTCCACGCACTGGGATCTGGAATTAACTTAAGATCTGAATTTGTACTTTGACTGTCTCCTATCTTGATTCAGTCTTAAAAAATGACAAATATTATCAGTCCCTTAATGCTTGTTGTCTTTTAAAAGCAAACTTAGCATTTTAGTATTAGAGACAGGAAGACAAAACAGATCGGAAAAATTTATTAACAGCACTTTGGTTCCTCTGTTTAGTATTCTTGAATGCCACTGTAATTTGAGCATGATTTGCTAGTACAGCCTTTGCTCACCACAATTTTTAATGCCTCATTTATGTAATTGTCTATAAATATTAATTTTATCCTCCTTGGATTTACTTTCTGGCCTTCGAATAAACTGACACTGAAAATTTAGGTCAGTGTTAATGGGATTATGAAGACTGAACTCTAATATTTTATAACCAGGATCTAAGGATATTTCTCACAGCAGCAGATCAATTTGTCCTAAAGCAGTCCTATATGGAACAGAATGAAACTTGTCAGGAAACACTATCCCCTTTGAAAAAAATGATGAATTTTGATATGCAAAGCACTGTGGATAAAATTTTCAAAAACACCGTAGTCCTATTTTTAGAAGTGACTTGGGCACTTAGGAGCATAAATCTCATTGAAAGCCAGGATTTAGGTTCCTAAATCACGTAGCTGTTTTTGAAATTTTACCTTGTGACAGTACTACAAAGTTAGACAGTCTTAAGTTTCTGTATACAAGCTCTTCCCTGATTGTGATTTTATCTTCCCCTCTGCTGCTTCTTCCCTTTTGAAAAAGGAGAGAATTCTGACCTAATGAGATGAGTCAGAGTCTCTGCTCTTATAAATGGGTAAAACACCATTGAGGTCAATGAAACTATGCCTATTTATACCAACAGAGAAACTGGTCCTTTAACTCCTAGAAGCCTCTGAGGTGGGAAGGACCCAGGGCTTGGGCTGCAAACTGGGCCTGGAGGCCTACACTGCAATTAAACGGCCCCCTGGCCGAGCTCCGTGAGCCTGAATCAGCTGGCATGGGATAACCATTTTTAATTGCAATGTAGACATACCGCTGGAATTCCAGGTCCTTGCAGTTCTGTCATGATGAATTAAGAGATTGCACAATGTGATTTGACCTCACATTGGAGAAGTTAGAAGTGGTGATTTTTTTTTCCCTTTTAGGTGTGATTTTTTTTAAAAAAAAATTCTGCTCTGTAAATTAAAATATCAGCTTTTACGAAGGGAGAAGTTTTCTAACTTTGTTTTGCCTAAGCAATGGGGTACTCCATGCAGGGCTGGCTTTACCATTTTTGCCAACCCAAGCAAAAAAAAAAAGCCACTCAGACCAAGAATGCCACCTCTTAGCATGTGCTGTCCCAGGCATGTGCTTCCTCCGCTGGTGCCTGGACTCTGGAGCCAGCCCTGACTCCATGCATTTCTGGACAATTTCTGCCCAGCTCAGTTTCACAAGGCAGACAACAGTATCATTAAGCCCCTCTCCCCTAATAACTCCCAGTGATGGAAGTTATGATATTATAACCATTCCTGTGACTGGAAATGGGTTTGGTGGATAAACCTTTCTAGGCTTCTATTGTTGCTCTTCTGTAGCTCTCTTTGAAAATGTGGGTGACTAGTTGCACACTTAGCATGAATAATTATATAATTGTAGAGGTTTTTAAAAAACATAGTTTTCTTTATATGTCCAGGTCAGATAGGTGTAACTAGGTCTGAATGATCAGATGGCCTCCAAAGATTAAGTTTGGTGGAGCAGGGGAGACCAGCTGGCCACTGCAGAACAAGGAGAAGGATGCATCAGGGGTTCCTGGATGGAGGGGAAATCGCTGGGCAGGATACATGGGGAGGTATGAGGCTGAGCAGGGCTAAAGGGAATGGCGGGCATGGAGGTGAGGTGGGACTATGTGGGGTATGGGGAGCTGAGTACAGGAGGAGGAAGAGGTAGGGAACCACTTGATCCTTTGGGGTGCCAGAGGGGAGTGCTACTGCACAAGCTAGGGATGGTGTACTGCAGTGGAGCACTCCTCCTACAGAGTCTGAGGGGACCTCTTCTCAAACATCAGACAGGCTGCTCACCCAAGTTCCTGAGAAGCCAGACCTCTTTACCACACATCTTCTTTAGCTTATAGAACCAACGCCACCTCAAGTTTAGTGGGTCTGTCAGCTGGAGATGACAGCGAAGTGCTAGTGCACCTATGGGTATGTCTACACAGCAAAGAAAAACCTATGGCAGACCTATCTCAGCCGACTCTGGCTCACAGGGCTCCGGCTGTGGGGCTATTACATTGCTGTGTAGACTTCTGGGCTTGGGTTCCCACCCCACAGGGTCCCAGGGCCCAGTATCCAGCTCGAGCTTGGAAGTCTACACAGCACTGAAACAGCCTTGCAGCCTGAGTCCTGCAAGCTGGAGTCAGCCGGCCTGGGCCAGCCATGGGTTTTTCTTTGCTGTGTAGGCACACCCTCTCAATTCTCCTCCAACTAGGCTATCCTGCCACTCTTCTCCCCTGCCACATTCCCTCTGCTCCTGCTCCTCACCCCCCCACCCATGGACTTGCCACCTTTGTGCTCCTGCTCTTCCCAACTCTAGTACCCCTTAGGCAGTTGTCTTTCTGTGTCTGGAAGCCCACAGTTGAGATAATTTTCCATTGACTTCTGTGGCAAAAATTATGAAAAATGTAAATAACTTGCTCCCCAGCTTTATTTAGAAAGGCTCCGATGCCAGAGATCTTAAAACTGAGTTCCTTAAGTTTGTGTGATCTTTTAGCCTGTGGAATCAGAGGAACTCTTGGACCAAAAATGCTAAATTTGGCAAAAGCTTTGCAATTAGATCCTGGTCCCTGCTCAGGCCCTTTGCTTGATTACTGGAATAGACTAAGATATCATTTGGTTATGCCACTACAAACTGGTCTAGGATATCTTGAAAAATGTTGTTGATCAGATGCTGGAAAGTGGCAGCAGCACTGGTGAGTCCAAAGGGCATTACCAAAGTCTCAAAGTGTCCATACTTTGTTCTAAAGGCTGTCTTCCACTCATCTCCCTCCCTGATTCAAACTAGATTATGTGCTCGTCTAAGGTCCAGTTAATACCTATCCAGGAGCAGTGAGATTAATGGTAAGGGGTACTGATTATATTTAGTTATTTGGTGCAGTACCCAGTGCTTAATTTTTAATGAAAGGGGTGCCAGGTCTCAAGCAATTTTTTTTACATTCATAACTGAAGCAGCAAGCCCAGAGGTGCTGGGGCTATGAACTGCCAACCCTAGAGGTGCCGGGGCTCAGGCCTGGTGCAAATTAAGCACTATCTGTAGTCTTTTTCTTCTTCACCAAAAGTACAGAAGAGGTACAGCAGCAGCTGAAACCTTTTGCTAGGTTTTCCTGGAGGTACTCTCTTAACATTGCTAACTCTGCTTCAGACCTTGGTTCTGGGCTAAAGGTCGATGGGCAATTGTTAACACAATGCAGGGGTACTGAGTCTGTGTTTCATTTTTTTAAGATATCATGATACTCTTGGTATTTTACAGTAAGATTTGATTTATTGTGCAGGGATGGAGTTTCTAGGTCCAACAGGGTTGCTGTCATGTGTGGGGAACATCTGGGTTACAGGAATGGAACCCTCTGGCTTTATTTCTAGGGTTTCAAGTTCTTGAACAAGAAGGGAATTGTCCCTATGGAAGCTTGATGGAAAGGCAGTAACTCATTGAGACCACAGAATATGGGGATTGTGAAGAATAAGCTGCAGTGACCCTAAAAAGTCCAAGGTGAAATGTTAGGAGGAAATAATGTTAAACTGTAGGACTTTGAGGTGATCCACAGTCACCACTTCCAGTGATGCAGTCTCTGTGTAACCAGGCCTGATGCCAGTCGAGACCCATGTACTCTTTCTACCGGTTACCCTTGGGTTATATTGAGAGACTGATGTCCAAGCCCACAAAAAAAATCCATAAAATTGTCCCCTGTTCCTAAATCAATCAAGGCCCATTGTATTGGAAAATCCTGCTCTGACTGCACAATCTGCAACTGCAGTGGAGATGGAGATATGGAAATGGATGAGAAATTCTTGAGTTAGCATAATCTTGGGGTTTCTCCTTCATGGTACCCAGACTTGATTGGTGGTGGTGTTAGCCTCTTCCCTGTCATCAGGTTAGCAGGGGAATTGAAAGGACACTTACATATTGCATGCCCTGCTCCTCCACAATAGAAGCAGAGGTTCTCCTGTCTTCCGAATCTCATTCACTTGGGGATAGGCAGGGCCATGGTATGTCAGCTGGTATGGACTCTACCCAGGGAAGACTCGCTTGGCCCTGAGGACATTTGGCCCTGAGGACATTTGGCTAAATGCTGGAAGTGGATGGTCTCCTCCTTCATTCCAGTTGTTGGTCGTGCAGTCTGGTTTCTATTTGGATACATGGGTCCATGAAGGCCTATAAACTGGTGGGGTGAGTTTGTCAGTGGGACCATCTGTGCCAGCTTGTCTTTTAATTCTTTGCAAAGCCTGAGCCAAAACTGATGGAGGAGTGCCGCATAATTCCAGGTGATATCTGTGGCCAAATGTCTGAATGGGGTGACATAGGAAGAGGCTGACCCCAGGGTTTGCTGAAGCTTTCAGAAGGCAGTCTCTGCCATGTGGGCTTTATGAGGGTGATTGAAAATACTGGCAAATGTTTGTAAGAATGAGTCCCAGTTGGTCAATACCAAGTGATTCTGTTCTAAAAAAGCAAGAGGCCCATGCCAGGACCTCCCCAGTAAGCAGGCTCAGTACTAACTACATTTTAACTTGGTCTGTGAATTACTCCTGGGGCTGGAGCATAAACAGGAGTCTGCACTGGGTAATAAACCCATTACTCCTGAGGGCATTCTGCACCAAAAAAAATATTAAAAATTCTGCACACAGTATTTTAAAATTCTGCAAATTTTATTTGTCAAATAAATGTGGAGGCATGGCATTGGGGAGCACAGGCTACTGGCTGCACAGGGGTGGGAGATCACTATACAGCTCCCCCCTACCTCCCAGACATGGACTCAGTGGTGAGGCTGCACCTAACCCTGACACAACACAAGGACCGGGCCTGCCCCAGAAACACCCCAGGACCCTGCCCCTCCATGCCAGGTGCAGCTGGTGAGGACAGGCAGGCTCAGCAAGGCAGGATCCAAGTGTGGAGGGGCTTAGTGTGGGAGGATCTAGGTATGAGTGGAGAGGGTTCTGTGTGGGCCAATCTGGGTGAAGGTGGTTGGGGCTCAGTGGAGGGGTCTGGGTGTGGGGAGCTTAGTGGGGCGGCAGATGCTGGGGGAGTGGGGCTCAGTGGGGTGGGGATCCAGGTGAAGCTGATTGGGGCTTGGTAGGGTGGGGATCTGGGTGCGGGTGGCTTGTTGGGGTGGTCCAGGTGCAGGGGGAGTGGGGCTTGTTGAGGGGGGGTCTGGATGCAGGGATGGGGGTGAGGCTCGCTGGGAGGGTCTGGGTATGAGGGGGTCTGGATGCATTGGAGTTGGGTGGATGGGGGAGCAGCTCCCTGAACAGTGATCCCTCCCCCTTCAGCTGAGGAGTGATGGGCGCAGGAAGCGTGGGATGGGGGGCAGTTTGCAGAGCTTCCTACAGCCAGGGGAGAAATCTGGGGGTGGGTCTGACACAGCCCCGGATGTCATGCAGGGGAAGAGGAAGTCCCATCCTCCCCAGCCCAGGCAGGATTAGCAGCTGAGCCTGTTGTCGGGTATGAGGCACCAGCCGTGTCTTTCCCAGTCCTGCCCTCTGCCCCACAGTGATTTATCTCTCTGCCGGCTGCCCTGGACACCCAAAACATACTGCTGGGGAGGGTCCTATGATCACTCTTGTGGCTTCCCTTTGCTTCTCATCAGAAAGTCATTTTTCTGCAGGGAAGCAAAGAAATCTGCGGGGGACATTAATTCTGTGCATGCACAGTAGCATAGAATTCCCCTAGGAGTAACCCATGAAAATTACTGAGGGTGCCATCATATCTGTCTGGCAAAGGAACTCTGGGGCCTATCTCCTGAGCTGGTGTCATAAGAGATGAGTGGTTACCCACAGCTGCTCTGAGTGCTGTGGCTTGCTCCTGAAAGGAATGATTTCCCATCTGCAAATGTCATACTGGATTCCTCAGTTACTAGTTCTCTGCCTGGAGGGCAGTGATCTGCATCTGAGGACTCACAGGGCCCTGGGATGATGGCAGGATGGGAGCCCCACTGGTGTCCATCGTTGGTCTGGGGGTTCAATAATGAGTCCCAGAGAAGACCAAGGTTGGTTTGAGCAAGCTGTCAGGGCCCATAATGTGGGCTGTCTGACAAAGTGGTTGAATCCAGGAGTAGAGTCCCACCAAGGGTCAAAGCCAGAGTCAGTCAGAAGCCATGCTAAGGGTCTAAGACAGAAACAGCAAGTACGGTCAGGGCTAGGAATCAGGACAAGGCATGGTGACAAGAACTGGGATGAGGTGTGGTAGTAGGAGCAAGACGAGACAGCAAGAACAAGGAGCAGGAACCAGATGAGGAAGATGGGAATTGGTCTCAGAGGTCTGAGCAGCAACAGGCCTAGCAACTAGTTACTCAGACAAGGGATGAGACAGGAACAGGAAGCTTTATACCCACTGGTGCCCAATCAGCAGTCTGCTGTTAGTCATTTGAGCCTACTGAGTCAGTGAGTGTAGCTTCTGGTGGTTGGGTATTAACAGCAATTCCCTTATCATGAGCCAGTGCAGTGGATAAGGCTCATGCTTGGTGGGCCTGGGTTCAAGACCTCTAGTAGCCGACTTGTGTAGAGGATGTGCTGTGGCTGCATCAAGGATGAGGAGTGGTCACTGTGCACTACTCTCTGGTGATCCTTGGCTGCTGATGGCCCTTTTGGGGCTATTATAAATTATGGTGAGGATTTTCCCTCCGCAATCCTAAGGCTATTGGGAGTGTACTGTGCTGAGTGGCAGTGTGACACAGCTGAGTATCTGGGTCTTAGAACTCTTAAAATAGTGCAGAAATGTTTTTTTCATTATCTTTGCCGCACCCCCCCCCCCCCGCTCAAATTGAATCTGGACTAGGTTACATGGTAAGAGTCTGGTAATCAGAATCAGTCATCTTCATCAGAAAAAAAAAGAATGAACTGCTTTAAGTGGAAATCTCAATTCAACCTTAACTATGGAGCTGCTACCGGTGCCTCCATAATATAATTATAACATTGGGGACTTTGCGGTAATACAATAAAACGAAAACTCAAACCAACCAAACAAAAAAACCAACGACTCTGAACTGCCAAAAAAGGCAAAAGAAAGGATGGAAATAAGATAGGAGTTTTGAATTATGATCCAGAAACCGAAATGGAATAGAATTATTAATTAATTTTTAAACATGCTCTTTGCATATGTTTTGTTAAACCAAATCAGGCAAGGTTTTAAGGGAGTTTCCATAAAGTCAGGTGAAGTGAAAATTAATCTAGCAAGAATTTAACACTTTTATCAAAGGGTGCTTTTAGCAAGTGATTTTTCATTTAAAACAACAGTACATAAATGAGTCATAATTTTAAGGCCAGAAGGAACCACCAGATCATCTAGAAATGAAATCAACTTCAAAACATGTTATTCCCTCCCCGTTTTGGAAGTAATAATTAATGCATTATTTCAAGTGTACATTTGCGTCACTTGGATGTGAGGGAGGGTCACATGATGCTAATTTCTTTTCATGTTCTGTTTTGCACCTCATCATTGGACTAAATTATTTGGAAAAACCTTGATGTCCTTTCAAACTGTCTTGTGTGGGTGGGCAAGAAGCAAATGTTTTTATGAATATTTAAACATACTGGACATTTGATTCAAGCATTGCAATTAATGAAATATTTGCAATGCATGTTGAATATAACAAACGTGCATTGCAATTAACTGTTGCAGGACTATCATCAAAGCAAGTCACCTCATGGCCTCATCTTGAAAGTGCTTGCTAACCTGGGAGAGGCTTTGCAGGGTCAGGCTCTTAAATTGCAATCCACATGCATTGTAGATTAAGTATTAAGGGTCTGGTCCTTAACCCAGACAAAATTCCTGCCATTATTAGTTATAATAATAAATATTTCTGTTATCTTCCAACCAAGGATCTCAGTTTCTTTTGCAGACATGAAGCAATTTAGGTTGACTTTAATAGGAGTTTTGCCTGAGTGAGGACTGTGGAAATCTATTTCCTGCAGGGAGTAGCTAACTCAGGATCAGGGTTGATGGGTGGAAGCTGATACATGTTCTCACTGGCCATCACTTCCTAGCCTTCTCCCCATACACAGATGCTAGGCCCCTAGGAGATCCATTCAGGCATAAAAGTAGAGGAAATGATACAGCAGGCAGCTAACTAGCCCCTTTTTGGCAACTAAATTTTAAGGATCTGAATGTCATTTTGAGGCTCCCCTGGGACTAGTACTAACAGCAGACTACGCACATAGAAAGACTGAATGGTCAGGAGTTAGGGGGTTATTAACGCCTGGGATCTGGAAGACCTATGTTCAATTTCCTGTTCTGCCACAGACTCCCTGTGTGACCTTGGGAAAATCACTTAGTCTCTCAGGGTTCCAGCTGTACAATGGGGAGATGCACTTCCTTACTTCACAAGGATGTTGTGAGGATAAATACATTAAAAGATTTTGAGCATCAGATGCTAAGGTAATGGGAGCCATGAGGCTATGTCTACACTGAGTTATGGATGTGATTCCTCTGCCCGTGTACGCATAGTCATGCTAGCTCTCATTTAGCTAGTTTGAGGATAAATAGCAGTGCAGCCAGGGTAGTATGGGAAGTGGCAGTGGATGCATGTCTGAGCTGTGCCAAGTATATACCCATGGGTTTCAGGCAAGTTTTACTTTGCATGGCTCAGACGTACCGCCGCTACCACCACCAGTGCTACCGTAGCTACACTGCTATTTATACACACACTAGCTTTGAGAGCTAGCATGAGTTTGTGTTCACAAGCAGGGGAATCACACCCCTAGCTTATAGTGTAGACATAGCCTAAGATAGATAGATCTGTAAAAGAGAGGTAGAGCCTGAAGAGCTGTTGCTTCCACATGGCAGCTATATTATTACATATAGTATGTTGAAGACCTCAATAAGCTAATTTTGAGCTCTGCATATGTAACCTTTTGGGGGCAGGGGCGGCTCTAGGACTTCCGCCGCCCCAAGCACAGCCGCACGCCGCAGGGGGCGCTCTAGCGGTCGCTGGTCCCGCGGCTCCGGTGGACCTCCCGCAGACGTGCCTCTGGAGGGTCCGCTGGCCCTGCGGCTCCAGTGGACCTCCCGCAGGCATGCCTGTGGATGCTCCACTGGAGCCGCGGGACCAGCGGCTCCTCCGCAGGCATGCCTGCGGGAGGTCCGCCGGAGCCTCCTGCCACCCTCCCGCTGGAACGCCGCCCCAAGTGCGCGCTTGGCGCGCTGGGGTCTGGAGCCGGCCCTGTTTGGGGGGGCTGGAGTTCACTTCATTTCCTGTCTCCAGTGGCTTAAAAAAACCATCCAACTCCCATAGAAAGTAGCTGGAGACCCAGAGATCAGTCTCCAAGGATTTTCAGCAAGGATTGTACAGGGTCAGCCTCCCCACATTCAAGTCCCAAAAGGAACTAAAGAAATAATTTAATTAAATAACATTATAAAATCTTATGATAAACAAATACAGATCTAATGTTTACAGCATGACTTGGCTATTTTATAATCCACAGACATTACTTTCACAGCAAAGAGTCCTAAGAGTCCTTTATAGACTAAGAGAAGTTTTGGATGCATGCATCCGACCAAGTGGGTATTCACCCACGAAAGCTCATGCTCCAAAACTTCTGTTAGTATATAAGGTGCCACAGAACTCTTTGCTGCTTTTACAGATCCAAACTAACATGGCTACCCCTCTGATACATTACTTTCACAGTTATACATGCTCACCTCAGTCTCAGTTAGAGTCTTTGATCACCAAATCTATACAGTCTGCTGAGTCTAAAACAACATCTTCTCTCCACTTGCTTATAGGAATCTTCAGCTGGAATCCATGCAGACTCTTCCTCTGCTGAAATCACTGCTAGCCAGTCAGCTAACTCATTAACCAATCACTCAGTTAAGTGTATAGATTTAAAGAAAACCCTGTTTCAAGAAAATACAAAACTTTCCCCATTATTACATTTAAAGAAAAGTTGGTGAATCAGACTACTTGAGACAATTTAACTAGAACAGTTTGGCTAAAATCAAAACAATATTCAAAGCATACAATTAAAATACAAGTTATTTTCCCCTTCCAGTTTCCCCTTGCTATAATTAGCATTGTCCATGCTTCCCTATTAGAGGGTTAACAATATCACTAACCTGCTGCAAAATGCTTCAGAGTCTGACCCCAACAGGCACCAAAACTACCACACCCAATTCCAGAAGCTTCTGGATGTGGAGTGCTAAATCTGTCTAGCAACAATGGCCCAGACACAACTCACTCCTACCTCCCCCAAATGGGTCTCTTAAAGAGATATTTCCCTATTAGGCATGTGGGTTACACATAATCACAAAGGGGTCCCAAAGATCAAATTACTTTTCCTGTGAAAACTGCCTACATTATAGTTCAATGTCACAATAGAGACTCGCTGTAAAATGCCTTGTGTTTCCCTAACTGCTGCAGAAGATAAAATGTCCCATCAATTTAAGTGGCCCTACTGTAACTTTTGGCCCTCTAAGGTTTAAGAATAAATACTAAAGTCCTTGTATTTAAAGAATTTATAATCTTGCAAAGTTCTTAGAGGAATTTACAGATAGCTATTTCAGAAGTACCACACTGGATCAACTTGCTCCTTTGGAAAGAGTGAAAAAGAAATGCATGACATAAGTAATGGCAAAAACTAATACAATGTTGCATAAAATGAATTCCAAATGCTTTCTGATGCTAAGGATGGATATATTGATGCAGTTTATATATTTTTAAAAGGAATAAAATATTTCAAATAATATTCATGATTTATAATGTGTGTGACTCTTATTTTATCAGTGGATTTTTTTGTTATATTTTGAACATTTTGCCCTGGCGTGTGTGTGTGTTGAGACTTTTTGCTAACCAAAACCTTGCAGAAACAGCAATGCTATTATATTTAATTATTCCTAGTTTTCAGACCTCTGTGTGTGTTTGTGTAGATCTAAATTTCTCTCTCTCTAAATCACCTATCCCCCTTTTCATGCGTGATGGCTCATTTATAAACCAGGAAGTTATATTCCTGTTTTATATACTAACTCAATGTCTGACGTGTCTATCTTAAAGGTTTTCATGGTGACTGATTTCTGAATGTTTACCTTTCTTTTTTCAAGTAATAAACACCCATAATCATCTTTTTAGTAATATCTCTACTATCTGTATCAGAAAGCTAATATTCTAGAGGTCCAGTGAAAGTTTAGGAAGCACAAGAAGTGAAAGATTGGTCCCCAGATGTGTTGCTTTAGGAAGCAGAAGCCTCTTCCCTGCCAGCATCCTGCTCTGTGCGTAGGACCAGATCAGAGTCCTTGGGATGAGGGAGAGTCTATACTTTGTCTTAGCTTATATCGCCTCAGCAAAATTAGATTTAGTTACCTTTTTCCTATTTAAAACAGAGTGGGTGACTCGTATATAAACTGGGTCATATGATGTCTTGTAAACAGAAGGTTGAGAAACAATTTCTTGAGACTTTAACAGATTGGTCCTTGAACATTGCTTCTGGAACACACAAGAGCAGCAGCAATGTAGACAGGGGCGGCTCTAGGAATTGTGCGGCCCAAGCAGGGCGGCACGCCGCGGGGGGCGCTCTGGAGGTCGCCGGTCCCGCGGCTCCTGTGGACCTCCTGCAGACGTGCCTACGGATGCTCCACCGAATCCGCGGGACCAGCGGACCCTCCGCAGGCACGCCTGTGGGAGGTCCACCGGAGCTGCCTGCCGCCCTCCCGCGGCACGCCGCCCCAAGCGCGCGCTTGGCGCGCTGGGGTCTGGAGCCAGCCCTGAATGTAGACCTAAGTAACACAAAGGCATCAGCTTGATATGTAACGATAGCTGGGTAGTTAGTAAAAACAACCAGTATAGAATAGTTTCAGCATCCTCAGCACAGATAGCATCCGAAGAAGTGAGCTGTAGCTCACGAAAGCTCATGCTTAAATAAATTTGTTAGTCTTTAAGGTGCCACAAGTACTCCTGTTTTTTTTGCGGATACAGACTAACACGGCTGCTACTCTGAAACAGATAGCACTGTGACTCTATATTTTAGAAATGGGGAGAAAAATCTAGTCAGCAACTGAGGACGGAAATCAAAATCCTGAGATGCCGCCTGGAAGCTACTTACACATGCTGTAGAAGAGATATATGGCACATATATTTCTAACAAAAAGAGAAGCAGAAAGTCAAGATACTGGGTGCTTAATGCTATTTGCAAATAAAATCTGGAAGAACTGTGTATCTGTACCATAGCATATGGATTCATATGTGAGTTTAGAAATCAAACATAGCATAAGAAAGCATTCTCAGGTGGCTGCAAATATTCTGTTCATGGTCAACTAACGGAAATTATTTAGACCCTATATGCAATGATAGGCAATAATGATATATGTTAGCACATTATCTGTTCCTCTTTCTCTAAATATCTCCCTCTCCCCCTTTTCTCCCACAAATGTGTTTAAATACAAGTGTGTATGTGTGTATGGGGAGGGGAACCACAACAAAATATAGTTCTATTAAACCCAATGTTATCCCACACAGGAGGATAATCAACTCAAAAGTTGCACTTTTAAAATTTTTTATTGTACCTACTGTTTAACATCTAAGGCAAGAGAAAAAATAGACATTTTAACTTCTTTTTGCATTTGGCAGCACTTTGTGCATAATCAGCTTCACAATTTCCACTGTTGAGTCAGTTTCTGTTGTTTGGGCGTAACTTTAATACAGCAATAAGGAAGAGAAAAATATCTATTTTTAAAAAATAGGAAAATGTAGTTCTAGAATCACAGAAAATAGGGTTCTGGGGCAAATGTGGTAGCCAAAGGTAATTTTTTTTTAAATACTGGGTGGATTTCAGGTTGACGGCATCCCTTTTTTAAACTCTTCTATTTTTGCTATTTAATTGCTTTCATGTTTGGCCTTATTCTAACTGAAAACTTTTAAAATATGTCTCAGGATGCAGAATAGAAAACTGCGACTCTTGCTTTAGCAGAGACTTTTGCACCAAATGCAAAGCTGGCTTTTACTTACACAGAGGCCGTTGTTTTGGAGAATGCCCGGATGGATTTGCATCCTTAGATGAAACTATGGAATGTGTGGGTAAGTGTCTTTGCACAACTCTATCATAGCAGTTATTTTAATATCTGTATCTTTATGAAATGCCTGCTCGATTTATTCTGCACTTCTGATTCTAAAATGTCTTATAAATTGGGATTTAAATTTATAATAGTCTTGTGTTGACATTTTGAATTCTCTAGATATTAAAGTGGACAAGTTCAAGTAATTACATCGCACAATATTTTTTCTTGCTAACATTGGTGTATATATACTAGATGAAACTACTAATGTAATCCAGCTGTCTTTTTTTAATCTCAATAAATTAGTCACTGTTCTCAGAAAAACATCACTCTCTCTAACATTGTGACTTTCTCTAGATTTTTAAACAGCACAATATTGGGGTGCTCTGCCCTACCCCTACACCAGAGTTTGGTCAATTTTGTTACATCACCATCATCAGGGTCTTATACCTTGGCTTTTTAAAAACCTCATCCTCCTGAAAACTTATAAACCAGGCCTTTAAAATAAATATAATATAATATAATTAATTAATTATGGGGTTGGTGCACTCCTAAGTCTACCCATGCAATATCCATTGCCCAGCCACAGGACTGGCTGAGTTCATACTGAGCAGGGAATTTTAACTCTGAATTCATTCAGCTTTTTCTGAAGCCCTCTTTCTTTCCCATGTCACATGTGTAGAGTGCAGGATGGGAGCAGAGAGGGGATTTGTCTTTCCAGCTCCTGGTCCTTGCTGGGTGGCCTTAGTAGTGCTGCTAATCCCAGTGTGTTCTCTCTGCCTCTCCCCTGTATCCTCAAGATGTCAAAGGGAAAAATAGGAGCACATGAAACCTGGCAGGGGGTTACTCCTTGCGAGGCCCGACAGCCAAGAGGAAATGTGTGTGTATGTGGAAGCACATGTACACAGGCCACCTGGGCTAGGATTAAAGGACAGATATAGGAAAACTGAATTCACCTCAGCACCTCCCAATGTCTGAATTGCTCCCATCTGCAAGAGTACAGTGAGTACTAATTGCAGATTCTGTAAAGCTACTGAACTGAATTACTACCATTGCTTTGGATTTACTTCAGAAAAGAAGTGACTCCCAATTTAAAACTTATAAAGTTTAAAGTTTATAAAACTGAGCCAGCATTGCTGACTCCTGAGTGAGTCTCATGATATTTGATATTTTTGTTAAAGCTCCAGCTCGTAAAGTGAGGCGCTGTCTCCTGATAGTCATGCCTAATGGTCACAGCAGAGGTTGACGCCAGATGTCAGGGCGGGCCCGGCCTGAGGGTAGCGCTGCAACCGAGATGCAAGGACAGGCTGGGGTCAGAACCGAGATCATAGTCTGTAGACAAGCCAGAAGTAGTACTGTAGCCAGAGTCCAGCTGCAGGCCGGAGGTTGAAGCTGGATGGTTAGAAACCAAATCAGTACTATACCTGGAGCCCAGATACAGGCCAAAAGTCACAGCTGGGTGGTCAGAGTCCCATGGGGTCAGGAGGTGGAGGCAAGGCCTGGAGCAAGGTCAGAGCAGGGCCAGGACAAGACTGGAACAGGGCTTGGGCCAGGCTGGGGCAGGAGCAGGCTGAGAGAATCTGATACATTGGGAGATAGCAAGAGGGTTCCTGGACAGGTAATGCTGTTGTACAGACCGATCTACAGCTCTGGCAGGACTGGGAAAATATCAGAGCCTGGGGGGTCATCTGACCCAGGCTCCACTCAGGGATAGGTTGCTGCCACATGCTTGATGGCTGAGTCACTGCAGGCTCTGGGAGGGGTAAGACAGTAAAGCTGGGTTGTTGCTGTATGCCGGCATGCTCACTACAGTTCTGTTGGAGGGGAACCCATTGAGGCTCTGGGGATAGGCGGGTGTGCAGCATAAGAGGGAGGAGGCACCAGACCCAGGCATCAATTAATGACAAGGGACAGCAAAAGAAAAAAACAGGGATGGGAGTGAAGGTCACAGGCAGGGCCGGCTCCAGGCACCAGCGCAGCAAGCTGGTGCTTGGGGCAACCCATGGAAGAGGGCATCACGTCCGAGTCTTCGGCGGCAATTCGGTGGCGGGTCCCTCAGCCTGTCTCAAAGGGGAGGACCCGCCACTGAATTGCTGCTGAAGAATGAAGCGGTGCGGTAGAGCAGCCGCCGAACTGCTGCCGATAGCGGGTTTTTTTTTTCCATGATCGCCGCTTGGGGTGGCAAAAAAGCTGGAGCCGGCCCTGGTCACAGGGATAAAATCTGGGATCCAAAGGGAGACACCAAGCAGAGAACCTCAGACAGCACTCACTGCTTCTCCAGGGAGCCAGTGGACACAGCCCAGAGGAACTTTGTCTGGAGATGTGACTTGAAAAGGGATCAGAAATAGACTTCCAGTCGCAAAGTCCCACCTCCCCCCAATCCAGCTTCCTCCTCCTGGTATGGGAGAGGGCCACCTTGGCCAGCACCAGGAAGAGTTTGATGAATTCATAGGATCACAGACAGGGTGTGTATAGAACAAGACGTGTGGGGAAAAGTGCAGCCAGAACTTAGGAAGGTTTTGGAGGAGCTGGACGAAGAGCTTCTCCAGTCTGATGCACCCTATATAAATGTGCACCAGGGTCTCCCTCTCACTGCAGAAGGGTCAGGTGTCAGGGGAGGAGGTGGTGAACTGTTCCAGGTACACATTTGCTCACAGCCACCAACTAATATCCCCAGTGGGCCAGGGGATCAGAGTGGAATATTTACCCTCCTGGGGTGGTAGGAGTTCCCTCCAATTGGTGTCAGGGTGGAACGTGAGGGCAAGGAAATGCAGGGTGTGGAGCACTAGTGCATACTGATGTTTCCTGAGGGCGATTCAGAGGCAGACTGGCTGCATGTTGTTCAGGTGGTATGTTGGGGGTGGCTGGGGAGGCGTGCAGGGCAGGGGCCTGATGGTGAGTTCCGGAGGGCCAGGGGTGAGGTGCAGGTGGGGAGTATCCTCCTACAGGACTTGAGGAAAGTGTGATAGGTGGGCAGTAAGGCTGCACATACCTCCTGGAGCACACGATGGGGAACACGAGGGTGGTGAGTCCCATGCACTGGCTGAGCACTAGGGAGTCCACCCAGTCCCTTCAGTCATAGTCCAGGAGCTCTTTGATCCTGGTTGCACTAGCCAGGACCAACCTCTGGTGCACCGAGGGGGACTCCACCACCTGCACACCAAGCAGGATGTTGTGTAGCAGGGGGTCTGCAAGAAGGTCTTCCTCCTCAGTGGCTGCCTCAAACCTGGTCATTGATATGTTGGAGAGGCAGCTAAGTGAGCAGCCCCGGTTTGGTTGTGGATTTGCCTCACACCTGGAATCATGTCTTGTGAGACTCTGTTTTTATTTGAAAAACTGAACCTTTATGACTGAGGAAAACATGAACCTAAAGGCTCAAAAAACATGAACACATGAAGAGAACCCAGCATTATTAATTATTAAGTTATTTTTTTTCATGATTTTTAAGTTAGTCTCATGATGGGGTCGGGCAGGAAGGCTGACTCATTCTTTATGAATGGTTGGCATTGACAATGCTACTATACCTATGCTTTTGTGGATTAACCATATAGTTTTGTGTTTTATTTCTTCTGTCCTTTTCCAACTCCTTATCTTGATTCTTTAATTCATTTATTCATTCTGCTAATAACACTATGTGAACTACACTCTCAGAATATGCCCACCAAGCAAAGTTTCAAAAGACCATTCTTTTTGGTACAAACACTACTTTGTACACTGCTTGAGTAGAAGACACAGATTGTAACTTCTGGATGAACGTTTTTAGTTTCAAAGGATAAACAGCCTAAAAATACAAGTTAGAATCTTCTGGATAAAATAGTGTCAAATATAAAACAGGCACCAGTTGATGAGAGAATTGTTACAAAGCCATGAAAATAATGAAAGCCATGAAGAGGGAATTGTTACAAAGAGTCTGTGGTTGGCTAGTTGTTGTTTATGTCAGTTTTTAGGACAATTCACGTTTCTGACACAATTGCCTTGTAAAAACTGCAAACTAAGATCATAATCTGAAATATCACCAAACAATAAATTTTACAAGCAATAACTTCTAATTTAATACTCTTGCTAATTAGAGTTGCCATGTATTGTGAAAGAAAGAGACACAGATACAGACAAAGCCCACTAATTTATGACCTGTTTTGCTTTATCAGAAGGCTGTGAAGTGGGTCCCTGGAGTGAATGGGGAACTTGCAGCAGAAATAACAAAACCTGTGGATTTAAATGGGGTTTGGAAACAAGAACAAGGCAAATTGTGAAAAAGCCGGCAAAGGACACAATACCTTGCCCAACCATTGCAGAGTCCAGAAGATGTAAAATGGCTGTGAGGCACTGTCCAGGAGGTAAGAACACTCCCCGCAAAACAATTTTATGAGCCTTTTCTAATTTAAGTCCCATTTATAACTGGGAAAACAGAGCTATATAGTCCAAGCAAGAGAGAAAATCCTGCCCTTACTCTATCTCGTGCAGTTATGCATGGGCAAAAAGGCAGTAGAACCACACTACTGCACACAGTGCCAGTCCACTGGGGGGTAGGGGTGTGTGTGTGATCCATAGTGGCACTTTTGCTTCTCCCACCACACAGGGCCGGTGCAAGGAAGTTTCGCGCCCTAGGCAAAACTTCCACCTTGCGCCCCCCCCCGTGGCAACCCCACCCCCGGGTAGCCGGGCAGCACCTCCCCCCAGCTCACCTCTGCTCTGCGTCCTCCCCGAGCATGCCGCCCCCGCTCTAATTCTCCTCCCCTCCCAGGCTTGCGGCGCCAAACAGCTGATTGGCGCTGCAAGCCTGGGAGGCAGGGGAAGTGTAGCAGTGACTGCACGCTCGGGGAGGAACCGCTGTTAAAAAAAAATTGGGGGCACCGCTTTTTGGCGTCCCCAAATCTTGGCGCCCTAGGTAACCGCCTAGTTCGTCTTAATGGTAGCACTGGCCCTGCCCCCACACTCCTACCTATCTCATCCTAATGGTTTAAAATTTCTCTCTCTTGATGCAGCGTCTTCATTTATTGTATGTACAACACATACAATATGTTTATGCACCAGGTAAAAATGTTCAGCTCTTTAAACCACATTAAACAAAACTACTAGCTATGCTATGTCTTTTTTTAAAAAGACAGGGCATACTGAACAAGTCAAGCATTATTGCTTAGATTTAGCTAATTTTATCTTTTACCACCTTCATTTATGGCTTATTGTTAACCTATTCTGTTAGTAAACCATGAAACTCATTATGTTGCATCTATGGCTGACAACAGTGCTTTATGTGATCCAAATTTTGAATAGCTGGAAATATATATACTACTTGCAAGTCTACTTTGCTTGTAAATCTAAGCGCTATTTTTATACAAAGTTAAAACATGGGAATTTTAATCCATTGTTTACAGGGAGGAAATGTGAAGCAAATCATTTTTACTTTCAATATAATAAATCAGTAATATCTGATGAATAACGAATGCATATTGTTGTCATATCAGTACAGTATTTTATACCAATATGCCTGTTTATCAGGTGGTTAAATACTTGTCACCCTACAGTGTTCATTCCAAACCACTAATGTTTTGTTTACACAATAGCAGCAGAACACTTTCTCCTTTGGAAAATAATTTGATACCATTTTGTCAGCAATTTAAATGTAGCCCAAACAAGAAGCAATGATAAAGACTCCTGATACTGCTTTAAAATTAGTTGTACTATAATTTAACATACATCCAGTATTAATCTTTTTTATTATTTATGTGTTTATCTACAATTTGTAAAGCCCTGCTTTTGTTTCAGAGTTGGACTTTCCATTTTCCATGACTTTTTCAAGAGTAATTAGCCGACACATTAAGAAAGGGAAAAACTTCGGATGAATATCAGAAAAAAAACAACATTCTGGGAGTAAGATCTGTTATGGTGTGGAAGAATTGCCCAAGGGGAGTGATGAAAGCCCTGCCTCCTGAGACATTTAAACTAAACAGGGGGAAAAAACTACTAGGAAATGCACTGGGGGAGCAGTCCTGCATTGGTGTATATTTGGGCGGGGGTGGGGAGGGAGGGAAAGAGGAGGCAGGCAGGAAAGGCAGAATCAGAGGTTGAATTGGGCTGATTCATGGTAGGTCAGTGAGCTGGTATTTTTTCCTGGAGGCTGCCATCTTGTGCCCCAGAGTCTATTCTTGCTAAGTCTTTAGTGCTCCTCAATAACTTTCAGAATGCAAACAACATGTAAACCAATGTAATCATGTTTGCTTGTATTTCCAGACGGCCTGAACTAATAGATGAGATCTGTAAACTGGCCTGTTTATTTCAGTAATGTGCTAATTCTGAGGTCCAAAAGTGATAACGATGAGAGCTGATTTCTTAACTATTTTTCTGCTGGTACAAAATAAAGGAAGGGGATGATCACATTATGAAGATCTATACACTGTACTTTGAGTTACTTCTTGTTTTGAGGCCTTCTTTTGGTGTTTCTGGTGGATGGAGGTTAGTTTATAGGTTGGAGTTTGGGAGAATACTAGATATTTTTTCTCCAGTTCAGACTCTAGATAGGACAGATACAACCATATAGGTTTCCACCCCAACCACTTCCCCCATGTGATTTGAGACCCAGGGGTGAAGTTGTGTATGCAAACAGGAATTCATGCATGTAATGTCCAGTTATGCAAGGGTGCTGGAACAATTTGTATAGTGGGGGTGCTGGGAAGCATTGAACAAAACTGTAAATCCTGTATATGATGAAAAACACTTCAAGCCAAGGGGTGCAGCAGGACTCCCAGCACCCCCTAGTTCCATCCCCTATGCAGTTATGTTGAGAGTTCCCTGAAAATGGATTTTTAAAGGTGCATTTTCAGTCAAATTCCTGATAATTTGGTCCATAGAATCTGCTATTGACCCACAGTATTCATATGGGTGCATTAGTGCAGAAGCAACCCTGTTTCAGAAATGTTTAATATCTGGGTCTATAACTCTTGTCTGTCTGAGTTTTAAAAGAATGGGAGAAACCTTGTCTAGGCATCCAGCCCATGGATTTGATCCTTCGTCTCCTCTGTGTGACAGGAATCCTGAGGCAGGAGCTGACCCAGTACCCTGTCACTTAAATCTCCACCAATAAAGATTAATTGGACCTAAATAGAGGATCAATTAACACCTGCAGCCACAGTTGAAGGGCTAATTAGAGGGAGAAGCAGCCCCAGCAGCTGGGAGCAGATAAATAGAGAGGAAGGAAGCCCTGAAAGGGGTAGAGACACTGAAGGAAGGTAGGGCTGGCTGCTGCCGCCATCTTTTTCCCAGAAGCAAGAGGGGGAGCTGGCTGGGATGTGTAAATATGTAGAGAGTACTACAAGTAATGGCTTGCTAGAACAATATAATAAAGCACAATGGTGATGGAAGTGGCCTGGAGTGAGTGTGGTCTGTATCTAAGGCAAGAAAGATTCACAGAGGACCCCCACATGGCACTATTTAATTGTAAGGCAGCTATGGCAAGCCTTCTCATATTGAGTCAAGAAATTCATGGGTCATGCCCAAGTTAAATTCTTTGACAACATATTGAAGATTTTATTCACTAGTCAGTGGTTCTAAACCTTTCCAGATTAGTGTACCCTTGAAGCCTGTGCCCCACCATGCAGGGCTGAAACATGTAACTTAGCTTTGTGGGGCCTCCTGTGGTGTGGTTGCCACCCCCTAATGCCAGATCTGCACTTGTGACCTCCCCGCCCGGTTGAGAAATATTGATCTGGATGAGTTGACGTACCTCTTGGAAGACTTCTGTGTGCCCCCCTGGGCTACACATACCCTTGGTTGAGAACCCCTGCACGAGATAACCAAGAAATATACTGTAGACAAATGCAAGAGTTCCATTCAGTGTGGAAGGCCTGCAGTATTGACTGTGGTTGTGAAACCTACTATTTCCAAGCAGCTTATAGCTACTCAATATAGCTGCTATCTCTTGGCCTCCCACTTCATGGAGATTCCTGCTTGCCTTCCCAGAGTCTCAGGACTCATCCTGAAGGTTTTCTTTCCCTGAATGGTTTTGTACAGAGTGCTTATGATAAGTGAATCCTGGTGTGTGATCCTATAGAACTCTGGACAGCATTGAAAGGTACCCTCTTTCTCAAGAGACAGTGGATGGAAGGATGTGGCCTTTTCTCTGTCCAATATGAGTTCAGCTCCAAAGTTGAATCTGACTCTTTGTTGTATCTTCTATATTTTAACTGTTTGCACAATAGTGGTCGCAGTGTTTGTCTACATAGAATACCAGGGTTGGAAGGGACCTCAGGAGGCAATCTAGTTTAACCTGCTGCTCAAAGCAGGACCAATCACCAGACAGATTTTTGCCCCAGATCCATAAATGGCCCCCTTAAGGATTGAACTCACAACCCTGGGTTTAGTAGGCCAATGCTCAAACCACTGAGTTATCCCTCCCCCTCAAGTTGGAAAGTTACTGTGTAACAAGCCAGGGTGTGAATCTATAGTGCACAAGCTTGCTGCACCGGAATGTTCCATTTGGACATTGCTGCATCACATTGAAAGTCCCAGTGTGGGCATACTGTGCCTTCAAGTAGTAATATGCTAAGCTTCACTTTGGCACTTTTACTGAGTTGCAGCAGTGTTCACATGGAACTTTACTGTGTGGTAGGCTGGTGCACTGTAGATTCACACCCTGGCTTGTCGTGCAGTAACTTGCCATGGAGATAAGTCCTAAGGTACCACTATTTGATCATATTTTAGTATGTTAGATGATTGGTCACCAGAAATGTTTAGTCCAATTGTAATATTTTGGGAAGCATGAGATCAAGTACAATCTGGCTTGGAGAGAATAGAGTCAGTGCTCTTTACAAATATGGCATTGTCCTAATGTTACACATGTTCTGAGTTTTTAACTTGGGGAAATAAAGGAAGCTGTAAGGGAAATAATATTTAGTGACTTTAAGAATCATAATCTCTGTAAATATCTGTTAAGAGGGTTTGATAATAAAACCTTTCTTGTAATGTTCTGAGTGTATAAACTCACAGCAACATGTGGGATAAGTATTAGATTATATAACTAAAGACAGTTGTAGATTGTGATGGATTAAACTGAGAACAGGAAATAAGGATATTTTTGGTGAAATAGGGTCAAGTAAATGTGCTTTTGACATATGTTTTCTATTTCTGTACATTTAGTTTACATTTCAGTTACTATTTATATGGTCTGTATTGTACATGATAACTTCAGAAGCATTTTTTTCTGATTTTATAGATCCTTGCAGGAGAAGGAGTAGAGTTGCATTTACCTTTCCTATTAACTACTTCAATTAATACTTCAATTACTACTTCAATTAATCTGGGATGTTTACCTGGGATGTTACCCATCTGTCTGTATGGCTATGCAACACATATAACTTCTGAAGAGGAACCCTTCATCTCTTCCTCAGTGTTTGCAGATATAGGCAGGGCTGCAAGTAAGAGATGGTTTCACATAGGGCCTCAGTTCTTTCCTGCTTTAAAGTAGGGTGACACACTAATGACTTCAAACAGGTTATCTGACAATATTTTGATAGTCAGTTCTATAGATTAAACTATTATTTCCAATTGGAAATGTCACATTTGTATTCTGCTAAATGTTCTATATATTACCCTGTTGCATTGGTGTAACATGTCTCATAGGATCACAGGAGTTACAGATGACTATTTAGAAGACTATTTAGTTTATCCAGTCCACCCTTCTGCCAATGCCAAGCTGTTGTCTACAGTAAACTTTTTACTGTTTCATCTAGTCTAATTATTAAGGGTCCCAAGTGCTGTGACTTCCACAGATCCCTAGTCAGAAATATTGCACTGGCAAATATTTGGAAGTTCTCTCTCAAATTCAGCATAAATGTTCCCTTTCATCCCATTAGTCATATTTCTGTCCCCTGTGTACCTCTGTAAATTATTACTCTCCTTCCTTAATGTTTACACCCTCCATATATTTGTAGACTGTTCTCACATCCCCCATTAATCATTGCTTGGCAAGCTATACATCCCTGGCCCTTTTAATCTTTCATTGTAAGTCAGTCCCTCCAACCTTTGAACATGTTTGTTGTTCTCAGAACTCCTTCCAGTTTGTCTGTATCATTATAGAAACAATGACTGCCATTTTGTGACTAATTATTTTGTAGGCGACAAAGGAGACAGGCCCAAGGGATGAGTGTCACATTAAACTCCTGAGCTTTAAGGGGAAAAATCCTAAGTTTGAAGGGGGAAGGAGTTGTCTCTGTGACATACATGGATAATTGGAGGGAGGAGGACTTCAACTTCTGTGCTGTTTGAGTTGGATTTTGGAAACTGGTTTTCCATTTCTCTTAATTTTTTCTGCAGCACTAGGAGCAGAGACTTTTTATCTATCAGGAACTGAAGGAACAGCAGGGTAAAGCCTCAGTTATTGTCTCTGTCCCTGTATCAGTTAACTCCATCTGCTAAACTTCCATCTGGGGAAACTTTTCTGTAAAGCTTTAAAATGAAAAAGTAAATATTTATTTTGTTGGACATGTTATATTTAGAAAACAAATGCTCATGACACCTAACATAATTTCAAAAAGTGTGCGAAAGGAGACACTTACACTTTTATTCTGAAAAACATCTATGTAAGAAGGCCCCTGTGTATTCAACAACTTTGTGCCCTGGGTGTATTCAGAGATCTGTTCATTGTCTTTGGTAATGAAAGTATATTTGAACTGTTTATTTTACCTCTTGTTAACCCTACTAAGTGAGAGCAAGCTGGATTCTGTTCCTCCATCATCATCCACAAAATAATTCAGTAAGTTCCAAGCTTTCTAACCTGTGCAAACATACTGAAGGCAAGGGTACTGCACCGGTGGCACTGAGGGCAGAATTTCAAAGACAATGGAATAGCATGGGTATAACTTGAGGGTATCTGGCCTGCAGAACCTTAGTTATGGGCTGTGAAGCATTAGGAAGTAAAAACCCACCTTGACTTTCATATCTCAGATTGCATTTTCACAGCTGATAGAAAAAAAAGTCGCTTGTAACCTGAGCATGCTTTATATGGAAAGTACCAAAAACTAACAAACGGACAGCTCATGATTCCATGTTTACAAAGGTAATTTTCAGAGGAAAACTATATATTGGCGTCTATGAAGATATTGCCTCTATATTTAACAGCTTCTAATTATCCTTCAATAATAATATAACTCTTATAGAAACAACTCCATTTCTTCCATGAGTACAAATCTAGATATCTTTTTGTTTTCATGTTTGCAGTGATATTTTGTGCGAAAAAGTTCTGTGGTAAAATAACTTGACTTCCACTCAACAAATTAGTCATGGGTAGAGCTGGTCAGAATTTTCTTCCATAGAAAATTTCAATGCGAAAAATGGAAAATTAATTTATTTGAAAACTTTCCAGGAAGTTGACTTCATCAAAAATTGGAAATGTTCCATTGAGCGAATCCAAATGAAATATTTCAGTTTGTTGAACCAAATAAGTGTTTTGTTTCAGGGCAGTTTGACATTAATCTGTCTACCTGAACTTCTGCGGTGCCTCCTGGGAATTGTATTTCTTGTGTCTCATGCCCCCATTCTCTCACAAGGACTGCGCTCCTTTTTGGGACTACATCACCCATTATTCACCACAGTCTCCCTTGTTGATGACTCATTGCAATGCATCATGAGGGTCACACGGCTGTGGTGCATCATAAGAGATCTAGTCTAGCCCAGTGAGCCCCAGGCACGTAGAGTGGAACAGAGTTCTGAGGCACCAGAACTAAATCTGTCAGGAGGCACTGGCAGTTCTGGAGAACACAGTGCAATGTTGAACTGAGCCAAAATGAAACATTTCGATTCAGGAAAGTCAGACCATTTAATTTCAACTGAAACATCAAAATGAAATGTTTTGTCTGTCACATCCCAGTTTTCCTTCAAAAAAACAGTTTATGGAAATTTTTTGATCAGCCCTATTCAGAAGTGTCTTTAAATAATATTGATAAAAAGATAACTGGCTGTTTAGCTGATTTAGTTAAATACCTTTCCAGCTACTCTGGAATCTTAAGAGCTAATGGTCTTGGATGTCATCCAGTATCAGATTTTTCTTGGGAAGAAAACATTTTAACAGGATTAATAACCTCAGCTGAACAGGGCTATAGCTCTGGCTATTACAGAGCTCCCAGGTGGTTCTGTTCTGGCTACATCATGAAATAAGAGTTCTGATGTGTCTTTGCCAACAGATGACTCTGAGTGTAACCGAAGCCCAACCATTTTTCAGGTGGCAGAATATAACTGATGATTAAAGTTTAATATATGCAGATAAGGCATTTTATTGTGGTATCATTACTTAACATGTAAAATTCACAATTTTTAAAGGTTTACTATCTACCTTATTCTAAAAGCAGACATTTAGAATGAAATATTGCTGTTTGATTAAGTATATTTTATTGGGACAGCTGTAACAAATATTTGGAAACTTCTGTAATGTCTTCAGCCACATCCTGATTATCTGGGTGGTTAGTTCTTAAGGAGAAATAGTTAGCAGCATCTATTTAAGTCACATTATTGGCATGTGGAATTACTGCTTTAGATTCACTTTTCAATTAAATATGTTCCTGTTATTTAGGAAAATAGTTTTGAAATGCCATGTGTGTTTCAACAGTTTTGTAGTATGGATCTGCACCTTCCTAGGTAGAGACAGAGTTACATCAAGAAAAAAAAAAGTTACACCAAATGTTAGTTGTACATCAACACTTACTGTTACCCCAAGAACACACTCAAGGATCCCAGAGTAACCCTCCTATTGCTGACTTCTGGGTTCCCAAGATGTTGATCTATTAATTTGTTCCTGCAAGGTGAAATGAGGGGGCCTCCCTAGTAGAATTGCCAGGGTTTACCAAGGATCTCCCTATGTCCTTCAGGAAACTCCCCAGAACAGACTAGATCTGTTCACCCCAGGACACGGATACAGCCCTCCTCTCAAAGGATTGACACCCAGGCAGTACTTTTCCAAAACAAAGTATTTTCTTTCCTAATACAATTAATCTAAGCCTAAATTTAAACATAAATCCCTTAGCACAAGTATACAAATTAAACTACCCAAGACCCGTAATGTCATAGTTGGAATGGTTTAAGGGATTATATTCTCCACATATCAGTCCTATGCAGGACACTGACAGCAATCTTATTAAACTCTAAACTTTATACATAGTAACATAAACATACACACCACAGACATTCATTTTTATTATCCAAAGCATATACATTCATTAACCCTATTTCTATCCTAGATCCTATTACCATGGGTTCTCAAACTTCACTGCACCGCGATCCCCTTCTGACAACAAAAATTACTAAACAGGGCCGGTTCCAGGTTTTTTGCCGCCCCAAGCAAACAAACAAACAAAAAAACCCAACCAGGAGTGCTGCCCCTTGAAAAGTGCTGCCCCAAGCACATGCTTGGAATGCTGGTGCCTAGAGCCAGCCCTGTTACTAAATGACCGCAGGAGGAGGGACCGAAACCTGAACCCGCCCACGCCCTGCTGCCCCAGGAGGGTGGGCCAAAGCCGAAGCCCAGTGGCTTCAGTGCCAGTTGTGGGGACCTGTAAACTGAGCCCCAGGGCTGTGGGACTCAGACTTTGGTCCTAGGCCCCAGCAAGTCTAATACCAGCTCTGGTGACCCCATTAAAATGGGGTTGCGACCCACTTTCGAGTCCCGACCCACAGTTTGAGAACTGTTGTCCTATACTATAGGTAACATGTTTACTTTCTGTAGGCTTCTCTTTGCTCTGTCTAAGGTTCCTTCTTCTCTCTCTCAGCAGCACTGCTGCTGTCACCCTGCAGTTGCTTCTGCTTCTTCTTCTGATTCCTTTGCTCTTTTAGGTTTCTTCTGGTTCTCCTGCTCCTGACTTGACTGACTTTTGCTTGCTTGGCCTGTTCTGATTGGCTTGTTTGCCAATCCTAGTATGAGCATACCTGTTGTCCAATCACCTTCAGACCCTCTCTGATTGGTCTATAAGTATGGACCAATCATAAATGCTAAGTCTAACTGTCAAACAAAGACTTAGTATTATGGGATGTTTACTATGGAGTCTGGGGACCCTCACCTAGTTTTGGACTGAGCATGTCTGGCTGACTCCTCGCTTCAGTTTTGGAGTGACCCTTACCTGACCTCAGTCCTTACTCTGCCTCCCAATGCACCAGCCATAGGCCAAACTGCTTGAAACTGCCAATTCACTGTCCTTGGCTATGTGCCAACATTGTATGCACACTTAAATTACCAAACTTTTAAACTATAAACCATCACCTTATTTCTTTTAGCATATATGCTTAATTGTTAACTTGTGCACCTTATTGTCACAGTCTACTCCTGCCACTTCATTTTTTTAACCAGTTTTAGCTAATTTTATTTCAATTCTTCCCCTATTTTCAGTTAATGGTGGCAAAGCAATGTTTTCAGTACTATGCTTAAGAAACAAAATACAGCAGCTCAAAATCCTTTTGTATCATTACAGGGTCTCCTACTCTCCCCTTCCCACCCAAAGTACCCAATAGCATTGTTGGGTGATGGTTTCTGAACAAGAGAAGAGAGCATATCTTCTCTTGTTGTTTTGGATGAATAGCTTACTGTATTGCTGCACCTCTGACAAGTGATAGTAGATGTCTAGGGTCTTTCAGACTGGCTTCCAGTGGAGGAGGAAATGGTGATAGGGCTTGTCTGGACTTAAAACAGTACTGCTGCACCACTTCTGTGGAGATGCTGATTAGGCTGACGGCAGGGCTTCTCCTGTCAGCAGTGGTATTCCACCTCCCCAAGAGGCCATAGATGGGAGAACTTTCCCGTTGACCTAACACTGTCTATACTGGGGATTAGGTTGGTTTATCTGTGTCACTTAGATTCATAGATTCACAGATTCTAGGACTGGAAGGGACCTCGAGAGGCCATCGAGTCCAGTCCCCTGCCCTCATGGCAGGACCAAATACTGTCCAGACCAGGGGTCTCAAACATGCGGCCTCATGTTGCCCTTGTGGTCATTTGAGTTTGCGACCCCTGGTCTAGACCATCTCTGATAGACATTTATCTGAGGGCTGTGGAGTTTTCATTCCCCTGAGTGATATAGTTATACTGAATTAATTTCCTAGTGTAGGCCAGTCCTAAGAGTAACTAGTTTTATTTACACGCCATACATCAGTCCTGGAACAGAGGTGGGTAGACAGCATATAGGGCAAGCCCGTCTTTCAGGAATCTCAACATAACACCAATACCCAGTTCCCAGATAGAGGGGGAGGGATAGCTCAGTGGTTTGAGCATTGGCCTGCTAAACCCAGGGTTATGAGTTAAATCCTTGAGGGGGCCATTTAGGGATCTGGGGCAAAAATGGGTCCTGCTAGTGAAGGTAGGGGGCTGGACTTGATGACCTTTCAAGGTCCCTTCCAGTTCTAGGAGATTGGTATATCTCCTATTATTATTACCTTTAACTCTGCCTCAAGAATTGACCAAGACAGAGAACACACCTGCTGCTTGCATACCCTGCTCTCAAAGATCTTTGAAGACTATGCATAAATATCTGCCATATAGTTACATTGGTGGTAATACAAGAAGGTTGCAAGTGCAGTGGCGTAGGCTAGTAAATGATGTGCGTAAGAACAGTCCTATTTTAATGAGAAATGCAAAGGTTTTTGCTCCTGCCTCACCAGGCTTCATCATTTTAGTGTCTGACCAGGAATTGTGACCAGTATTGTATCTTGCACATTAAGTTAAATCTTACTCCACATGACTAGATGCTCCTCTGAGGCAGCATTGCAGGGAGGAGGGCTCCCCTTGATACTGCAACCAGGTCCTAATTGGTCACAGGAGTTTAAAGGGAATTTCTGACAAGCCTAATTGCAGTGAGCATCTCTTTATGCTGTGTTTATATTCCCCCTTCCCAGAGAATGGATTTGGGAGATCCTTATAGTGGAAAACCAGTCTCCCTGATGTGTTCCAATCTATAGTGTGTGCTGTAGAAAGCTCTCTTATGTTTGTGCGCATTCTAGACTGAAAGAATCCTGAAGCTTTTCTGTGTTGACTTTTGCTGCTCTCTGATAGCTTTCTGTTTAGAACTCTGGCTACAGAAACTTTGGCTGGGGGAAGCCTGATAAGACAACAATCTATCCAGATTCCTTCTATTCTAGGTTCTCCTGCTCTGGCCATTCCATCATATTGATGCTAGATAGTAAAGAACAGAAATATGTTTAACAGTTCTTGTGTAAAGCTAAACTCCAAAAATGCACAAAATGCCAATTAGCAGCTAGACCTCCACTAACGAGAACCAAACTCAATTTAAAAAAAAAAAAGAGTAGGTCTAAATTTACTGTGTATACAATCCATTATTTGGTCTATTAATTTAATAATCTCTGGTGAAGGCCACAAATTTGTAGTTCCAAAATCCTTCTATAATAGCTGAAGAGTATGTACCCTATACATCTCTAGCTTACAATATGTTTTATGAACAATAGACTGACTAAGAAAATATTTTTTAAAACAGTTCAGATACTGTAGAGATACAGGTCATAAATTGTATATTAATTTGCTTTGATTTATTTTAAAAAAATCCAACCTCAAATAGGAATCCAGTCTAACTTGTTCAGAATTTTAGAAACATAAGGGTTCCATTCCATTATTTAAACCATGCCTTAGATGTCCATAGCACATTATAGACAAAAGACAATGATCCTGCTTTGAGGAGATTACCATATAAATTGAGATATGTGTTAATGGTGTGGGTTGTGAGAGAGTTAAGATTTACAGCAATAAACTTATGCTGTTGTTTTGGTTGGTAATGCGTGTTCTGAAGATTTCAAAACATTTTTTCTGGTGCTGTTACTAAGTTAAAACTAGAGTTTATGGGTCTCATCAGCATTGTAAATGGAAATGTGTACATGGAGTTGCAATAACATAGCCTAGATGTCTATTATAGTTTCAATATTGAAATGTGGGAGCAGTGGACCAAGTCTGGACATTTTCTGAGCTTTTTATAAATGCTTCTGAACACAAATCTGATCCAGGTATGAGCCATGTATACATTTATACCTATAACTAGTTAGAGGGTGAAAACAGAGAATGCCGCTCTGAGTAGTGGCAATTCTGAATACTTGATTTGTATATGTAGAGGTATCACTTCTCAGACTTGCCCCCATAACATCCAGAAACAGGGAGGTCTGGCTTTAGCGGGGCTGAAAATATACCCCATAATTTTCAAATACGGAGCATGATGCAAAGAAGCATGCTGGTTTTTAAGAGGCAGAAAGGCAGTACCAATTCAGCAGCAGCAGATAATCGTTAAGAAGTAGACTCCACCAAAGACACTTTGCATTTTACAAATGAATTCAGATTGGTTGGGACAGAAATTATAATGAGCAAATAAATATTTGGCTATTTTAGCAATGCTCATTCTGAACACTTTGAGCAGGAACTAACAAGTGGGAGCAAGACGGGACAAAATGAGGCTATCCTGGAGAGCTTCCAGAATACAAGATTTTTTTAGTATGGCTTAACCAATAAAGCCTGGCATGCTTGTTAGTGCATTTAGTTCGGGAACAAGCTTTTGTCAGATGCTAAATCTGATTATCTGGCCTATCAGCATATCAACATCTGCTTTAAATGGAGAACGTTGTACTAAGTTTTAAAATGTGTTTCTTCTCTTTGCTAAAAGATAAAGTTTAGGAATGATAATAGTGCTGACTGCTACAGAGAAACAGCCACTAAAAAAAGTCTACAGTTTCTCCCCCTGGCACGGGAAATGCCTGCCCTTGGATTGTGAGGGTTTTGAACTAAGTCGCAAATAAAGACTATATAGCTATGTTGTTTGTAGTCTCCACTTCAGCATTCAGCTTCAAAAAGAGCATACATATTCCTATTTCTATAGGATCACAATGGGCAATCTGTAGTGTCACTCTACCAGTCTTCAACACTGAAATATTTTCCTGTGTATTATGCACAGGATTAATCCCTATTCTGCATACACACCAATTTAATGTGTGCCCCATTTGTAAAAAGCGAACAGCTAAATTATAGGGAAAATAATGTTGTTCTTCACTTTTTCATTAAAGTAGCAAAGTGCACAGTAAATTGTAAGTCTCATTTTCATGACTGTGGTGTGAATTGTGGAAGGGGCTTTGAACTCTGCAAACTTAATATTTGAGTTTGTTTAATATTTTTCTTGAAGTACTTCAGTGCATTTGAAAAGCAATACTGGAGCTCTTCTCTAGCAAACTGAACGCCTGACAGGGTTGATCCATAAAGTGATCAGCATTGCAGTGCTGAATTTTTAGGCAACAGGCCACCTAGAGGAATCCATAGCCCTGAGTTGGATGCCCAGACTCCTTATACAATGCATTGGGAGAGGTAGGCATCTTATGGATTCTAAGAAGCCAACAAATTGAGTGGGGAGCTGTCATACCTAGACAACAGGAAATGCTGAGGAGATGGGTGTGGCCAAACCCCCACCTCCTCAAAGGCACCTCCCTTCACTCAGGATTCATAGCTGTGAGCCTTCTCCTGGAATTAAGTGCCTAAATCAGGTCAGCATTGGTGCTGCCAACCCCCCTTTCTTATACCCTTTCTTATACCCAATAGCCCCAGGGTTGGAGTTCTTACCCACGCTGTGAGAGACTCAGGTTCAAATCACCACTCTGCCTTATAAAGAGCAGGGACATGAACCTAGGTCTTTCACCTCCCCAGTGAGTTACCTAATTACTGGGCTATTTATGGTGAACTTTGATGTCCTATTCTGAAGTTGCCCTTACACTTAACATGTTTCTGTTGACTTTGGATAACAATGGTTCTGGAGCTAATCTCAGGCACAGATTAACCAGTGCACCTGCAACGCCCTTGAACAGGGCCCACAATGTCAGAGGGACCCCTGAACACCTAGCTGATTATAGCCAGCATAGGTGTTTTTCCCTCTGTGATGCTATTTGCAATGTGCCAGGTTTGTTTTCACTGGTAAGTTACAACAGGAACTCATCTCCTCCCACTCCCTGGCACATTGCAACTGACAGCCATTGCTGCATGCAGAGGCACTGGTGGCTGCTTCCACTACTGTGTGAAGGCCACATGCCACTAGGAGCACTAGCTGCACGGCACCCAGGTCCCACTCCATGTGCAAGAGCCTCAGCATGCTGATGCAGTGGTGGACACTCCTGCCCTTGTCTGCACTGGAAAGCAGTATGGACTTGGGGCTTACCAGCAGGGAGGAGTAAGGAGGAGGAACCAAGGTGGAGAGGGGCTCCCTGGACTGAGGCTCCTGGGAGGGGGTGGCTGTAGGGAGTCATGGCTCAGGGAAGAGGTCAGGCTGGTGAGGAGGCAGTGGCCAGTTTTTCTATCTCTTGGAGGTGGCAACCCTTCTTGGGTCCTGACCAGGTTGGCTTGGCAACTACCCTGAGTCATGACTTATAATGAGGGAGCTGGGCGGGCCACACTTCAGAGAGTAGCACTGCAACCTAGCACTTGGGATCACAGCATCACTCAGGTTCGGCACCCTAGGCAGATGCACAGGCAGTTTGGTGCCCTGGGCAGTTGGGCCTTTGTCCGGCAATGTCCTGGATGGCCGCGGCAGTCAGAGCCATGTAAGAGCAGGGGGGCTTCTGGAATGGGTCTGGTTTCTCAGGTCACTTTTCATGGTTCAGCTCATTCTTGGCTCATTCTGCCTCCTTGCTGGGATTGGTGTCATTAGCTATCAGATCCAGAGTGTTCTCTTCAGGGTCCAGGTAGCTGGCCATTATGGTACCCAAAAACACCCTTCTTCCAAAGGGGAAGCTTTCCTGCTTTCTTGGCTTCTGAAGTTCAATCTCACAACCAGTGTCTCAGAGTCAGTCCCTTGTTTGTATTGGTCTGGATCAAACTTGTGTCCAGAACCAGCTGAGACTCAGTGGCCCTTTGTCAGTATCCTTGTGAGGGGCTTGAGGTCAGATTTCCGGGCCCAGGTCAGTGCTAGAGGTCAGAACATGTGTCAGGGTTCTGGGTCCTGATTGAGGCTCAGAATCCAAGGTAGAACCAAAGTCAATGCCAAGAGTTCAGGAGAAGAGAAGTGGAATTGGTTGTGGCAGCTTGCAAGGATCTGCATTGTTGCTTGGACATTTCCTGGTATGCCCTGTGGGCTTCTATGGGGCCAACGGGCCAGTCAAGAACCAGATGTCCCGATTTTATAGGGACAGTCCCTATTTTTGGGTCTTTTTCTTATATAGGCTCCTATTACCCTCTACCCCGTCCCGATTTTTCACATTTGCTGTCTGGTCACCCTATCCCTCTGTTGCTTGCTCTCCTCCACCCCCACTCATTTTCACTGGGCTGGGGCAGGGGTTGGGGTGCGGGAGAGGGTGAGGGCTCCAGTTGGGGGCACGGGATCTGGTGAGGGACCAGAAATAAGGGGTTTGGGGTGCAGAAGGGGGCTTTGGGCTGGGGCTGAGGGGTTTGGAGTGCGGCAGGGGATGCGTGCTCTGAGAGGGAGTTTGGTTGCAGGAGAGGGTTCCAAGCTGTGGCAGGAGGTTGGGGTGCAAGATGGGGTGAGGGCTTTATCTGGGGGTGGGGGCTCTGGGGTGGGGCTGAGGGATTTGGAGTGCAGGAGGAGGCTCCGGGCTAGGGCAGGGGGTTGGGGTGTGGAAGGGGACTGGAGCAGGGGGTAGGGGTGTGGGCTCTGGGCAGCGCTTACCTCAGGCGGCTTTTGGAAGCTGCTAGCATGTCCCTGCACCTCCTTTAGCCTATCTGGCAGGTAAATATCTTGCGACACCAGCTACAACAATGCCATACAAATACCTGTTCTCACTTTCAGGTGACATTGTAAACAAGAAGTGGGCAGCATTATCTCCTGTAAATGTAAAAAAAATTGTTTGTCTAGGTGATTGGTTGAACAAGAAGTAGGACTGAGTAAACTAGTAGACCTTAAAGTTTTACATTGTTTTATTTTGAATGCAGTTATTTTTTGTACAGAATTCTACATTTGTAAGTTCAACTTTCATGATAAAGAGATTGCACTACAGTACTTGTTTTAGGTGAACTGAAAAATATTATTTTTGTTTTGGGTTAGCTGTGCTCCTAGTGTGCTGTATATTTTATTTGGCAATAGACTTGTGGGATTTTACCTTTATGATCTAACTTCCTCTTCAGGTCAGTTCAGCAAAAAAACTTTAATAAATGCCAGTCTGCAGAGCTATAATTCCTCACAAAGTTCTTACTTGCAAGTAAAGATGAGTGACCCTTCTTTTATAGGAAAGAATAAGCATGGCTAATGGTTGGATCACATCTAAATGATAAGGCTATAGGGAAAAGAAGGATCTGCTCTGGCACAACAGTCTATCCACCACCTCCAGGGGCGGCTCCAGGCACCAGCACGCCAAGCGCATGCCTAGGGCGGCAAGCCATGGGGGGCGCTCTGCCGGTTGCCGCGAGGGCGGCAGGCAGGTTGCCTTTGGTGGCATGCCTGCGGAGGGTCCGCTGGTCCCACAGCTTCGGCGGACCTCCCGCAGGCTGCCTCTGAATTCGCGGGACCGGGAACCTCCCGCAGGCAAGCCGCCAAAGGCAGCCTGCCTGCCGTGCTTGGGGCGGCAAAATACCTAGAGCCACCCCTGACCACCTATTTTCTTTTTTGTGTTGATGACCCTCATTAATTGCATAATCTACCATAGGATTGATTAATCACAGAGCAGGTGATGACTGCAGTAATTAATTGATGTCATGGGGCTTCATGAAATAGCAATGTTAGAATGTTAATAAAATGAATGGCCTCTTTAAAGAGAAATAGCTGTGACCACGTTTCTTCTTCTACTAGATTTGTTCTGAGGGCTTTATGTATTACAGTCAGCCTCAATAACTGTAGTTATTCATTAGAAAGGAATATGTCTATTCAGTGTATGTCTTGATGGGCAAAATCCTGCCTTCTGTGAGTGAAAGGGAGCCAAGCCAAAAGTAAGGTGTGTCCCTGAGCCATCCTGTTTGTTCAGGGCAGGTTTTTATTATTGTCTATTAATTATTTGTACTACTGTAACACTTAGGAGCCCTTGTCATAGACCAAGACCCCATTATGCTAGGTTCTGTACAAACATAGCACAAAAAGATGGTCCCTGCCTTAAAGAACTCACAATCTAAGTATAAGACAAGACATGACAGGTGGATACAGACAGACAAATGGGGGAGCACAAAAAACAATGAGACAATATTCATCATTGTGATAGGCAGGCTGTGGTCTCAGCACACCAACAGTCTCGTTGTTGTCAATTTTTTTCTAGGCATAATTGAAAATGAGCATTTTAAGGAGGGTTTTGAAGGCGAATACTGTATTAGTTTTGAAGATGTTTATGGGAAGCTCTTCCCAAGAATGAGGGACAGCATGTGAGAAAGCACAAAGGTGTTTGCTGGAAAATTTAAAGCATAGGGAATGGAGGCTGGTATTGCAGGTCATTTGGAAATCGGTGTTGGCATCTCAAATAGTGAATGAGAGATGTAAGGTAGGTAGGAGGGGGATAGGCCATGAAAGAGAAGAGAAGTAGTCTGTTTGACACAATAAAGAAGGGAGAGCCTGTGGAGGGATGCAAAAAGAGGGATGATGTGGTCAAAGTGATGGGCAAGGAGAAAGATCTTTGCAGCAGCCTTCTAAATGGATATGAGTAGGGCAAGGTTGCATTTGTTAAGAGCAGAGAAAAGGATGTTGCAGTAATTGAGACATGAGATTATGAAAATTTAGATGAGGGTTTAGTTATGGCCTTTCCTATCCATCCACACATGTTAGAGGTGTTATGAAGAAAAAAATCTGAAGATTTAGACATAGCCTGGATGTGAGCACCTAGAGAGAGGTCCAAGTCAAAGACAATGCCCAGGTTATTGGCCTGAGCGACAGACAGGATGGTGGTGTTGTCAAAGTCAAGAAAGGATTTTGGGGGAAGATAAGGAGCTTTGTTTTACCCATGTTATGCTTGAGCTGATGGCTAGACATCCGTGAGGAGATGTCAGAGAAACAGACTGAGATTTTAGTCTGGGAATACAGAGACAGGCATGGAGCAGAGAGAGGTAGATCTGTGAGTTATCCACATAGAGACTGTGGCTGAATTTGGGTTTGAAGATGAGATTACCCAGAGATAGGTATAGAAGAGAAAAGGTGGGAACCAAAGACAGAGTGTGGAACCCCCAATGAAAACTGGAGGGGGATTGAGCCACATCCATTGAAGGACATGCTGAAGGAGTGATTGGAGAGGTAGGAGAAGAACCAGGAGATGACAAAGTCATGGAAGCCACATAAGGACAAGATTTCAAGAAGAAGAGCACGGTTGACAGGGTTAAAGACAACTGATAGGTCAAGGAGGATGAGGATGTAGTACTGGTTGAGTTTTGGCCAGGAAGAGATCAGAGACTTTGGTGAGAGATGTTTCAGTGGAGCACAAGAGACAGAAATCAGACTGGAGAGTGTGTAGAAAACAAATGGAGGGGATAAACTCCAGACAGTGATTGTAAACAGAATGTTTAATGAGCTTAGAAATAAAAGAGAGAAGGGAAATGGAGTGCTAGTTGGAGAGGCAAGTGGGATCCAGGGTGTGTGTGTGTGTGTTTTTAAGGTAAGAGTGAGTAAAGCATGTTTGTATTGGGAGAGAACAGTTAGGGAGAAGAGTAAGGGGAGGGGATGAGTGTGGGAGCAAGGGAGATTAGCACATAAAAAACGTTCTCTAAGATCATATCTGCCACTTTTCCCCAAACTGCTCCTGCTCCTGGAGAGATTTCAAGCTTCAGTGGATTATTTCAGCTCTCCTCCTGATTATATGAGCTACCTATGCCCATTCAGGAGATAATAAACAATTATCAGCAAAAGCTTAGGGCTTGTCTACACAAATATTTAGTTTGCAGTGCGCTGGTGTGTGCACCTACCCTGCACTAGCTTGCTGCACACTAACTATCTGTGTGGACACTGCTGATTCTCATTAGCAGTTCATAAGTGTGTTTTAATCTAATCTATTTCAAACTGGGGTAGATCAAAATGAACTAATGCACAGCAGTAGGGCCCACATGGACAAGGGTGGCTCTAGACATTTTGCCGCCCCAAGCACGGCGGCATGCCGCGGGGGGCGCTCTGCTGGTCGCCGGTCCCGTGGCTCTGGTGGACCTCCCGCAGGCGTGCCTGCGGAGGGTCCGCTGGTCCCGCAGCTCCACCAAAGCCGCGGGACCAGCGGACCCTCTGCAGGCATGCCTGCGGGAGGTCCACCGGAGCCCTGCCTGCCGCCCTCCAGGCGACCGGCAGAGCGCCCCCCGCGGCATGCCGCCCCAAGCATGCACTTGGCATGCTGGGGCCTGGAGCCGCCCCTGCACATGGACAGTTAGCGATGGCAAGCTAAGATTCACACCCCAACTTGCCACAAACTAAATGTTAATGTAGACAAACCCATAGTTTCAAATAGCAAGTATTGGATAATTGCAGTTCACTGTTTGTAATCAATCCATTCTCTTCTGCTCCTTCCTACTCCATCCCTCCATTCCATTCCCAAATCAGAATAATTTCAAATAGTGAATGAATTCATCACAATCACTCCTGGTCATGAATTTTCTGCAGGCAGAAAGAGATTAAGACCTTCTTTACACTTACATTTTGCAGCTTTAACTATGCTGGCACAGTAAAATGGCAAGACTCCCTAGTGTAGCTGCAGTTATACCAGAAGTGCTTACACTGGTGTAGGTTATTCCAGTTCAGTGAAGTGAAATAAACTGTACCTGCACAAACCCTTTTATACTGGTATTACTGCCTCTAATGTAGGGCTTTTACAGGCAAAAAATCACACACCTAACAAACAGCTATGGCAGTAAAACTTGTTAAATGTAGACCAGGCCTGAGTTCCCTGAATAAATCAGTTGCTTAGCCCTAGTAGATACTCAGCAGTTGTAAACATCTAACTCCAGTGATTATTCCTTTTCTAGTTCCAATGATTATGTAACTAAATTTTGTGAAAAGAGTATGGTTATAACAAATTCATTGACTCAGCCCCATCAAATTCTTACATTACTTTACTTACAAGGCAGCAAAGGTTCTGACCTCTAGAGTTCACCCTGAATGATATCAATGGATGTACTTTTGCAGCAAGTGGTAGCAGTCCTCTGAATGACTTTTTGTTGTTTTTCTTCAGTGATAACTGCCTCCCCAAAAGTTTCTTGACAACATATGAGCAGATTGTAGCCATATGAGCAAACACTAGTGATATTATTTACCCTATCAGGATGATTCAGCAACTGCAATCTATGTGCTGTTTTATTTCATTTCAGTGTGATAAATCTTGAACTTTGCTATTGTCAAAGGAGCAGCGATGAAATACGAGCAGTAAAAAAAGTACCAAACCAGTATATATATAAGCACATCTTTTCCTTCCTTCCTTCCTTCCTTCCTTCCTTCCATCCAAATAAACTTTCTGTTCCCTTATTTAATTTAAAAAATTAAGTAATGAATATTTTGGTGGGAGAATTGTCACACAGCTACTTACAAGATTAAAAAGCTATCTGTGTTATTAAGAACATATGTTGCCATTATTGTATCTTACACCAGATAACTTCTCTTCCCATGTGTGGTTCTTTAAGTGCACTGTATTTCAGAATTAGAGTGAGTATCATGTGATGCATGGGTTGTTATGGGAGTTATCTGTTTTTAATAAATAACTGGATAACGTACCACAATGAACATCCTCAAATGGCCAGAACACGAGTTAGAGCCATCTTGGGCAATTATGCAGTTTAGGATCATTTAAAAATGTTGAAAGAGAGCCAGATGCTAATCCTCATTGAAATATTAGTACTGAAAACAGTTATAGTTGATCTTTGTGTGAATTACACTTCTCAGTAGAAGGGATCTGCATGTATTTTATTGAACGTAACCTTACTCGGTACCTTCAGGTTGTCACCTTTTGACTATTCTGTACCAGTAGGTCCCTCTATGTAAGGAAAGCATGCACTCATGTCTGATTCACAACCAGGTAGTCACTCACATCATTTTACATGCCTCGGACAAGAAGACGGAGGTGAAGTTCTCTCTGAAAGTGTCAGATGGTTCCTTTCCCTCCCAACTAGAACAGTCATTTCAGAGAAACCAGCAAACATACAGAAAAATCTAGATTAGACCTAGATTTCTCCTTTTGAAAAGGTCTGTCAACCACAGTTCAATGTACGTATAATTTATCAGCACATGACTCCAGTTCAAAACTGCCTTCTTTCAGACCACAGGCCTGTGGCACACCACCCTCTTGGGAGGAATGCTGTCCCTTTTCCCAGAGCCTGGGTTCGCTGTACCTAATTGTCTTTAAAGGTTTGGAATGTGCACAAAGATCCTGATTAAGGGGAATATACATATTGCATCCCCAGTTTACACAGATACTATTCATTATCCTAGATTTAGTACAGTGGCAACATCCAAGTACATTGGCAATATAAAAAAAACAATTAGCCCTAAATAACTGGCCCACTCTGAACACAGCATCTGAATGTCAGACCTCTCCAAATTTCATTCGCAGTCCCCTGGCTGCTTGGTCCGGGAACTCTTATCTTTTTAATAATTTTGCTCTCACTGGCCATCACCTGAAATTAAGAAATGCCACCTAGATCCAGTTAGGACTGGTCTGGCCAATTATGGGCAAAAGGGCATCTTCAAAGTAGCAGGCATTTGTATAGTTAATATCACAGCGTTATATGCAGTAAAGGACAGCTACATGCACTAAGAAAGAGAGAAAAAACATTCACAGAAAAAACATTGTCACACCAATAAAAATAAATATGGCTGAATTATGACAACTTTACCTTAACATATTATTTATGTCAATGGTGTCCATCATTTGGCCCTCAAGGATGACTGTTAAGAAGAAAACTCATATATGCTTATGAATTGAGAATACGTTCCCTGAGCTATGTCCTACAGCTTTTAAACTGAACCTGACTCCCCAATTACTTCCCAGACCACCCCAGGCCAATCCTGATCTGAACTGAAAGCACTCAGAGTAGCGACACTTCTTCCTCCCTGGCAATGCAGCAGGGGAGGGAGACAGTAGTTCTGGTTTCTCCATTGCCCGCTTCCCTACTGGGAAGCGGGAGCCCCAGAGAAACCAGGATAGGCGCTTCACTCGCTCTGATGGAGTTTAGAGGAGCATCAAGCAAAGGATGGCTTCCCCTCCACACCCTGTGGCAACTCAAGAGAATAGGAGATGCTGAGAACCAGCAACCAGTCATGGCTCCAGTTGTGTCTTTAGCTCTTTACACAACATTAGGAATATGAAGAAGCCACCCAGGCACAGCTGGGTCCCAAATAACCATGTTCACTTGCTGTAAACAAATATGCAAGGCTTAGCTATACACATACATTTTTTCTGACAGCTTCTAAACCATAGAACACAGTGAGTACCACTAGGGGGCTCTCACAAACTATTTAAAAGGCTATACCCTTTCCTATACAATACAGCTCCCCAGTTCTCTGCTCCAGCCCAAGTTAAATCAGCCTGGGGGATGCTCTAACTTGTGTCAGCCAGCTATGGTTCCCAAGGGACTTTACACCAGCTGGGGATAGCTGGAGCAAAGGTTACTCTCATCCCCCCCAAAACCCCTCCCCTCGTGTGTCAGAGGCTGTGGAAAAGGAGGAAGAGGAATCAGCAATGCAGGCCCTGCACCCACTGGGAACTCCCACATGCTGGGGTATGCCCAGCAAGGGATTTGCAGGTGGTTTCTGTTCCCATTTCACCTCCTAGCAGTGCAAAGGGAGTGGAACCAGGCAGAGAATCTGCTCCTAAGTATCAGTTGTGGCCCCTTGACCTTTCTGAAATAACATGTTCATCCCTCACATTCAAAAGGTTGGACACCACTGATTTATATAGTATCATAGTTGTGCCTGGTAATTCAGAGGTGAGCAAAAGCATGACCTTTCCCTGACATGCTCAAATTCCAAGTTAAATCCAAAGCATTACAAACACGACTGCAGACAATGGTTGTAAAGGAGTCGGGATGCGACTTGTGAGGGGCGGCAATGGGAAGAATAACTACTCATGAATAATGTAGTTTGTCTGCTGAGTGTTGATCATGTGCATTGTTTAATCAGCATATCTCTTGATTTTCAGCTTCTCCTTAGAAAGAGACATGTTTTAATAACTTTCTGGGGCATGACCTTTGAAAAGCTTCATTTAACTTTAGCTCCTAAAGATACAGTGCGAAAATTAGTGCTAATGTGTAAGGTGACATAACTTAGACCTGTGCACTCATTCCTCCCTCTACTTACTCTACTCTATGGATATTCACTCTGTTGACATGTAAGAAGGTCTAAATAGGTGCTCGGAAAAGGTATAAACTAAAGTCACCCATCCTATTTTAACTTATGCTCTATTACATCATCTTTTGCCATCTTGGCTTTAGCTAAATCTACTCAGACTTTTTTGCATACAGTGAATAGGCATAAGGAAGTCTGAGTTCAAGGGAAAGCCTAACTCAGGGAATGTTTATATGGTGAGTTAGTGTGTAGCAAGCTGAGATGTATATGTACAGTGCTCCATGTGGACCCTATTGCGGTGCACTGCAAGTTCCGTAGTGTGTTTTGTATAGGTCAGAGTGCACTAGGAAACTTCTGGTGTGCCACAGTAGTGTCCTCGTGGATGGTTAGTGCACAGCACACTGGAGCGCTGTAGATTTACATCCCTGCTTTCCACAAACTTACTTGCAGTATTGACTAGCCCTTACATTGCCTTACAAATCACCTCTGAATTTGGCCCCACAATTTTATGTCTTGCAGACCTGTTCTCTGTCATCTTCATAAACTATAACAATAGCAGCCAATTTAATTAGTAATGTTAATTAACTTACTCAAATGGTAGAAAAATGCTTCCCTTTAAATCTTTTCTGTTGCAGTGCTTGGTTATTTCCATTAACACAATTGACTTGGCTGCTCCATGCAAATTCATTTGTCAATGATTTACCTTTTTCCTTGAGGCGCAATGTATTGGTTTCTTGATGACATACTTTGACATGCTTAACGCTATCAGAAACATAAGACTGATAAATCCTGAGACCCCCCTATATGAAGTCAGACTCTGTTGGATGGCAGACAAGCATGCAGCTATCTAGTTGCAAAGCTGCAGCAACAGTAGGACACTAATGTGAGTAGTTTTGTTATGGAGTGTCAGATTTATTGAGAACTTTGTTTAAGAAGTTCAAACAAGGGGCATGACTTTCAAGCACCCATGTTTGAGCTGTTTTACCATGTGGCATAAAGATCACTGATATTTACATGCTCATTAATACCATATGATAATATCATGGTGGATATTACAGCAAATGCACTATAAAAATGATGGTCAGTTCAAATTGTTCTACTTATCCTTCAGATATAGATGTGTACATTTTGAACTTGATGTTAACAGTGCTTTATATTTACAAGCATGTTCATTATTGTTTCAGCACAATTAAAACAATTCTGTGACTATCAAACTTTTTTATTTCTTTCATTGCTTCTTAAGCTGCCTGATGAAATCTTGTCTGCTGACTGGCTGTAAATTTTTATGCAAGTGTCAAGTAGCTTTGATGAGATCTATCATAATTATTGTTCAGATAGACTTTATTTGGTTTTAATACTATATTATCTTCCATATTGAGACAATTACTACATTTAGCTGCTGCTGGAGATAACAAATGCCTAAAGAGCTTTTAAAATAAAGATAGTTATAATACAATATACCACAATTATGGTTAAATTCCAGATTTATATTCTTGCTCTGAATTTATGGACCAGATTGTTTTTCTACCTTCTGTTTTACCATCTGTTCCTTATAATACTTGAATAGGGAAACACTACTTTCATGCAGCTTTGCAAAAGAAAATCCACAATTGGAGAAAAACAGGGAGTGAATTTTAATAACTGATTAAGTATATGGAAGAGGCAATTGCTCAAACTAAGGTTTTACAACACTGTCATATTCATAGGACTATGGAATGGATCAAAATCTTAGTTACAACAGAAGAAAGGAGAGTGATTGTCTTTGATCATTCCTGCCCTGCGGAGAAGCTTCTTGGCCATATGGTATGACTTTTGTTACAAAAGATGTGCTGAGAAAGAGCCTGTAGAGATAACAGAATCATAGAATATCAGGGTTGGAAGGGATCTCAGGAGGTCATCTACTCCAGCCCCTGCTCAAAGCAGGACCAATCCCCAACTAAATCTCCCAGCCCGGACTTTCTGTTCCCAAGCCTGACCTTAAAAACCTCTAAGGAAGGAGATTCCACCACCTCCCTAGGTAGCCCATTCCAGTGCTTCACCACCCTCTCAGTGAAAAAGTTTTTCCTAATATCCAACCTAAACCTCCCCCACTGCAACTTGAGACCATTACTCCTTGTTCTCTCATCTGGTACCACTGAGAACAATCTAGATCCATCCTCTTTGGAACCCCCTTTCAGGTAGTTGAAAGCAGCTATCAAATCCCCCCCTCATTCTTCTCTTCTGCAGTCTAAACAATCCCAGTTCCCTCAGCCTCTCCTCAAAAGTCATGTGCTCCAGCCCTCTAATCATTTTTGTTGCCCTCCGCTGGACTCTTTCCAGTGTTTCCACATCCTTCTTGTAGCGTGGGGCCAAAACTGGACACAGCACTCCAGATGATGCCTCACCAATGTCGAATAGAGGGGAATGATCACGTCCCTTGATCTGCTGGCAATGCCCCTACTTATACAGCCCAAAATGCTGTTAGCCTTCTTGGCAACAAGGGCACACTGTTGACTCAGATCCAGCTTCTCATCCACTGTAACCCCTAGGTCCTTTTCTGCAGAACTGCTGCCTAGCCATTTGGTGCTTAGTCTGTAGCAGTGCATGCGATTCTTCTGTCCTAAGTGCAGGACTCTGCACTTGTCCTTGTTGAACTTCATAAAGTTTCTTTTGGCCCAATCCTCTAATTTGTCTAGGTCCCTCTGTATGCTATCCCTACCTTCCAGCCTATCTACCACTTCTCCCAGTTTAGAGTCATCTGCAAACTTGCTGAGGGTTCAGTCCACGCCATCCTCCAGATCATTAATGAAGACCCAGCACACCATGGATAAAGTGAATGCAAGACTTTCTTTATTTCTTGTTTATGCAGATTCTTAACTCCTTGTTCTGTGCCCCCTAGTGGCAGCTATAAACATTCACAACTAACAGGGACAGATACAATGTCAGTTACCTAAAAGAATTCTACTAGTTACACATCCAGAGTGGATGACTGAAGGTTTCAGGTCCAAAGAAAGAAAGCATGAGAGAGCATATTTTGAAACAAAATGAGCTAATCTGAAAAAACAACAGACTTCATTGCTCTCACAATACAAATGGCTGAAATTCCAGTGGAATGGCCAGTGAAATAAAGATTTGATTTCTGGTAACAGTTGGGAATGATTCATATAGATATATGATCCCCTGCAATACCAATCAACAGGCCCTATAAGTTTCAATACTCAGGTTTCAGTTCATGACCATTTCTCCACAGCACTTTTCCAAAATGTTCTGCCATGCCATGCCAGTTTGCGTGAGGGCAGTAGTAATATCTTTCTGGAGTGGAGTGAAGCAGAGGGATGGAAAAAGGTAGGCGAAGAATGGATGGAAAATTCCTGTGAAAAAAGAGGAACAGGAAACATTCCCCAACTGAACCCATTTAAAAGGCAGAAGAGTTTATCACTTCTGCAGAGCTCTGTCAGCAGTAGATCCAGACCAAAAAGGAGAAGCATATTGCATGCAAAATGTCAACATGCTAACAAGATTTAATTTCCCTTGAGATTTTTATTAAATTATTTTTCTTTTTCTGTTAAAAAGTTGAAAAAGAAAAACCTGGAATTGTTCACAAAATTGTTTTGAAAAATTTCATGTTAATAGGGGACCCTCTCCCCACCACCACATTTTTTTAATTCCTCAAATCTTTTTCCAGGGGGGAGGAAAAGTGTTTGTGTGGGGAGGGGGGAGTTTAAAGTGAGATAGGATCTCTCTCTTTCGCTTATTCTTTTCCAAAATGTTGTTGAAAAGTTTCCAGGAAAATAAAGTTGTTTTATTTTTTTTAAATGTTCATGAAAGATACTTACCCTTTTTGATTGGCTCAGATAATGACAGAGCTGTGCAGAAGAAAAAGGGTGTTCTGTAGAAGTAAGAAAAGCCATTCCCTGTGACCAAAGTTGCTATAGGTCCAACTATGCATGTAACCACATGGTCAACAACACATGGTCAAGAGCAGTGGATGATCAGTAGTCCAGTCTAAGCACCTTGCCTAAATGTGGGTGAAGCCAGACTAATAATGTTTACCCCTGGTCTTGTGGAACTTTTTTGGTGCATTTACTTCCATTTTGACCAAAAGTTTCTGTTGTGAACTTTGGTCAATATTTGTTCAATTCTAGATTAGATCTTTACTTTTCTAGCGGAGAGCTTTTTTTGAACATCTTTATCAAAAGGAGATAAATGATTTATAATTCATTTTACAGTGTGATAAATTATGCCCAAAATGATCAAATCAGCCAAAGTTTATAAAATGTTCGCAGTGTTCCAGGAGCCATAGGTCAGTTCCTCAGCTGTTGTACATCAACATAGTTCCATTGACCTATATGTTGCGTAGAGCTAATGCGCCTGCTTCCCTTCTTGTGTATATTGTGGTAAATCAGGAGTAAACCTGTGGGTCATTGAAGGTATACACATGGAAAACTGATGTGGTTGATGTGAGTGAGCCCAGTACACAGTAGTGAATTTTCTCAAAGCAACTTGATCACATTTTAGTTATTTGTTAGTTTTTTGGTCAAAAACATGTGGTTCATAGAAATTGTTAAATTTTGGCTCCTACTTGGAAGTCCATGATCTTAACTACAACCCTTTCACTTTACTGATCTGATTCTGGAACCTATTCCTTTTCTGGAGAAGATCATTCAAGAAGAAATGTTAACCATGTCAACTCTCTCTTTGAATACCTCCATTGGCTCCCTCTTCTCTATCATATCAAACATAAGCTACTTCACCTTCAAGGCCCTTATGTCCTATCCCGACCTTACCTATAATCTGTCATTCAAAACGGAATGGTCAGCTCCAGCCTCTGATCACCCAACGGTACCAGCCTCTATCTCTCACTTCTTAAACTTTCAAATAAGCACCTTCGTGCTTTCTCACATGATGCCTCTGATGCTTGAGAGAAGCTTCCTGTAAAGTTTTACAAAACTACCTCATTATCTTCCTTCAAATTCCTCCATAAAACTCTCCTTTGCCATGAAGACTTCAAAACACTTGACAACGGTTAGGCTTCTGCAGTGCTGAGATCACCTCTTGTCAAGCTGACCAATATTGTCTTGTTTCCTTGTGCTCCCCCATCTGTCTGCCTGTATCCATCTGTTGTTGCTTGTCTTATACTTAGATTGTAAGCTCCTTGGGGCAGGAACTGTCATTTTGTTCTGTGTTGGTACAGCACCTAGAATAATGGGGTCCTGGTCCGTGGCTGGGGCTCTTAGGTGTGACAATAATACAAATAATAAGTAATCACAGCCAGTGACTCCCATATTAGAAGCAACAAAGAATCCGGTGGCACCTTATATCCCATATGAGTGCACTAACCACTATAAGAATGAAGGAATAAAGTTTTGGATTTTGTATGGGTCCCAATCTGATAGGTGTGCTCTAAGCATAACTACTGGCTCAGGGCAAGATAGGCAGGAAAATCTCCATCTTATTTGAGGATCAGACTGGGGCTTAGGCATGAGACAGGTATCTGGACACCTAGAAAGAGGTGTTGTGTGCATGACCCAATGGTAGAAACTTAGGCACTCAGGTATCTTTTACAGTAAAAATTTAGGCAATGAGTGAGTCTAGGCACTTACAGGGTTAGGTGGCAGCTGAGTAGCAGTTTTGTGGAACACAGTGGAGCTTAAAACTGGGACGTAGGCATCAGAATCTGGAATCCCTTTGTGGATCTGGCCAATGTGCTTACATCCAGGGGTGGCTCCAGGCCCCAGCACGCCAAGCGCGTACTTGGGGCGGCAAGCTGTGGGGGGCACTCTGCCGGCGCCGCGAGGGCAGCAGGCAGGCTGCCTCTGGCGGCTTGCCTGCGGAGGGTCCACTGGTTCCGCGGCTTCGGTGGACATCCCGCAGGCATGCCTGCGGAGGGTCTGCCGAAGCCGCGGGACCAGCGGACCCTCCGCAGGCAAACTGCCGGAGGCAGCCTGCTTGCCGTGGTTGGGGCGGCAAAATCCCTAGAGCCGCCCCTGCTTACATCCCAGCAACCCGCCATCAAAAAGGATATAGTCTTCCAGAGTTTGGGGGGGAGGGTGGGGGCTCTTTACAAAATAAGGGTCTACTTCAGGATAGTAGCGGAATGTCCCAGGTGTTGCTAATTCTTATGATTTTAATATTTGGTAATATGATGAGTCTTGTGATAGTTGGTATTTTTCTTAAAGCTGCAGGAATCAGGTTATTACTTGAGGATGTCAGTTTCCATTAAAAAAAAAAGAAAGAAGTTGCTAACCCTAATGGCTGCAGACAAAGGCTTGAGAACATGAACCCTAAATACTCCAACAATAAAAAATGCATTATTTTTAAAAGTCTCATGATTTTTGAGCCAATCTCATCACATTTGAATTCTTGGGGTTGTCAGTACTGTACCCCGACATCCAACTCTAAAGGATGGGCTTATTTAAATATGTTCTGGTATACAACCTTCAAGGTTTGCCAGACTTCCATGTCTCAGTTAGGTACATGCTTAAATTTACTCACACGAAACTCCTATTAACTTCAGTGTGTGGGAACATGCTGTATGTGTTTTGGGGAGAAGAAAATTTCATCTTGTAGGATTGTCAGTTTGGCATGTTTCCTAAAAACTCAAAATGATGATGTTTTTTAAAATTATAACTATAACTAGCTACAGTCAGCAGCAGAAAATCAAGAGTTATTAGTGAAAGAAGAACATTTCAATGGAACAATCTAGCATGCTAATTTGAGAAGATTAGAAATTCATATTCTAGCATAGACTCTGGAGATGTGCTAGTGCAGTGCATTGTGACAAGCTAAATGGTTGGTAATTTACTTAGTCAGTTCCTGTCAGCAGTTTCATCTGAGTTGGATAGGTATAATTGTGTCTTAGAGAAGGCCCCCAATGCAGTTAGGACAGAACCAAACTTTCACCAATCCATCATTAGCTACAATTTTCTGCTACAGATAAAAACGCTTCTGCCTCCAGTATATATTTGTGTTCTGCTAATAGAAAAGTAACTTGCTGTAAAAACACATTAAGTATAATCCCAGTCTTCAAAGTTAATTTGATTTAAACTGTGACACTACATAGTTATCCTATTAGCCTTGTGTGTGCACGAATGTGGCATTCAATCGAGCAATGTTAATATGAAAACGTTCACACTGTAAAAGGCCCTTCAATACACAACTGTGCCACCCAGCCACCAAGTTTATTGGATTTTGAAAGCAAACGCTTCATGAATGTTTAACGATGCAGAGTATTTTCATGGGGAAAGTGTGGGAGGTTTAAAGTTTCTGAACCATTTTGCAGAAAATGAAGTGAAAACCATTACTGCTGTTGGCCATATGACTCAATAATAACTTGGAGACAAAAATTGTTTATGTTTGGCAGAAGTTAATACCAAACAAGATCTATAATCTCATCTTTGCTAACAAACATATTTCCCCTTTAAAAGAGGAGCTAAAATGTCCTTACTATGATCTTACACTTTCAAAGATAAGGTACTTTGTCTAGGTTGGAATTTTGTTGTGTTTTCCTGCCAAATCTCTTTAAATAATAATAATAATAATAATCAGATCTGGATCTCTCCAGCTTGAAGCTTCATACAGTGTTTATTACAGTCTCGCTTTATTTTGAAAAGGAAAAACAGCAGGAAATTGAGTATTTAATCATGTATATAATGTTAAAATTTGGAAACTTTTTTGTTTGAATTACTATAGTTTAGGAGCCAGCATTTATTACAGTGTTTTGATTTTTATAACGTTCAACACATTTGGCTCAGACTTGTGAACTTAGGTTTTTTTGTTTGAGTTTAAATTCTTTCCAATTAGGTTTGCTGACTCCTACAGTTATCTTTTTAGTTTATACCTAAGCCTATCATTGTGTCATCTTCAGAGTTACTGTTTCATTTGGGAGAGGTTGGAACAACGGTCGTTAGATGTATTTCCAGGTCTGCAAATGTTCAGCACTGTTTTCTAGATCAGAAAGATACTTATATCTAAAATAATGTGAACTTTCTGATTTATTTGATTATTATTATGTTGTTGTTATATTTTGGTAGTGCCAGATTTTCGACAGTGCTCTGCAGCTCCTATTGCTCAAAATGGGAGCTAGTGGGTGCTAAGCACTTCTGAAAATCTGGCCAAAAAACTTTTGCAACAATTTTTTTCTGTGTTTTAACCTTTACCATTGAAAATGAATCCTTTTCAAATAAAATAACATCTCTTAAAATCTTAGGGGGACATTTTCCAGTGCCTAACTGCATTTAGTGGGTCTAGAGCTCCTAAATCCCTCAGGTGCATTTGAAAATCTTCTCCTTAGTCTTTCCCCTATTCTCTCCAAAATCATATAACTTTGTAGCTCTGCTTCTGTTCAAATGTTTTATGCAGAGTAATAGCCCGAAGATTAATTAAGGACTCGCAGTTGCAATCACTTACTTGCTATGAGTACTTCCACTTAATCAGGCTCTAAATTTGTACTGAATTTGAGGCATTCTGTTAGGTATTGTAAAACCTTAATAATCTACAGTTATAGTCATTAATCTAAATGATACAGGCTAATCCTGTGGTCATTCGTGATGAATGACTCACATTATCTATTAGAATAAACCCTCAACATTCGGGGTGTTTATCCAAAAGTCTTTGGTCTAGAAAATTGACTGGAAACCACTTGAGAACAAACTTTATTGCACAATTGCTGATACTTCCTGGATCAGTGAAAACATATGTGATTTATTTAGTTTTATTTTTAGACGTGTTTCTTACCAAATATAGATGGGAGTGAGCTAGGAGAGAAAGCAAGATTCTATGCATTGCAGCCATCTGTGACTTCCATAGCAGGTGGGAACCCAGAAGCGCTCCCTGGAGACTAATGTCAGTGAGGGTCTCAGTCATGGAGATTAGCCATCTTCCCTTTGACACATTCTCAGAAAGAACCAGAGGTTGGCACTGAGGAGAAACAGAATGGAAGTGAGTGAGGACAGACCAGAGAAGCAATCAGATTAAGAAAAGGGGGGATAAGTCGGTTTGATATCATCTACCTCTGTGAGGGTCTGTGTTTCAGACAAATTTTCATGGTCAGTGGTAGAGATAGGCAGGAAGTGGGGATGGGAGGGAAGGGATCTGCAAAAGTTATGTCCTATTTTCAGTTGGGAGAAAAAACATTTCAACAGATTTTCTGACCATAATTAACCAGTGGTAGCCAACACTCCCTATAGACCTAAGTGAATTGGTAGCATGAACCCTTGATCTTTGCAGGAAAGTCATCAAACAAGAAGCCTCTGTATCTGTATATAATTATATTACTCAGTATGCATCTATTTTTCTAAATGTCAAAATGTGGCTAGTAAATAACCCTAAAACTTAATTTTAACATGAATACAATAAAGTAGTTTTTAAAGAGAATAATGTTGGCTGGAGAAATGACAGCTCTGTTGTGCACACTGAGCATTTTTGTGAGGATATTTCCTCCCCCCTTACCCTTCATCTTCCCCACTCCCTCCATTTTTTGACCTAGTTCTCTAATATAGCCACAGCCACAGACACATACAATATGTTGTTTAAAGTCACTTGAGGAGAAAAAAGCATGGCACTATTTATTAATGTCTCTTTATGCTCAATTTGTCATTGTTCTATTAAGACATGTTCTGGCATTCTTGTTTTTACAATCTATGGTACGTTTAGAACACGGTACAGAGAGAGACTAGTTGGAGACTCTCTTTTTAAGGGAATTATGGTCAGTACATGCTACAAATGGGACTTGCAGGTAAAGCACCACATTCCAATAGCTTTACCAATAACTGCTGAATGCCTCCAATAGCTGTGCTTAGCAATATATTTCAAAAAGCCTTACTGTACCTTTAACTTCTAAACAAGTGGGTTAAATAGATTTCAGGCTATCATCTTTTTAAGGGGGTGACAGAAAAGGTAACCTAAATTCACCTAATCATAAACCAACCTACAGCCCTTCCCCTCTTCATTTTCCCCCATATGGCTTTAAACCTCCTAGCATATTTTAAAAAAATTGTATCTTGAAATCCCAACATCCCCCGTGAGCCTCCTCTTTCCTACTCCTCTGGAGTATCTCTCCCTATTTCTCCCCATCTGCATCTGTGTCTCTCCCATCTCTGCTCCTTTTTTTTGCTCCCTATGTATATCCACTCTTTTCTATTCTCATGGCTTCCGATTCTGTCACTTTTAAAAGTGACGGAGCCATGTGGCCCCTTGGTCTCCCCTGTGCTGGCAGGCAAGGGGGCCTCAGGAGAGGGGGCAGAGAGGTACAAGCAGTGGACGGGGGTGGCCTTGGGGAGGGGGTGGAGAGGAACAAGCAGTATGCGGGGGGGGCCGTGGGGGAAGGGGCAGAGAGGGCCTATGGAGAGGGGGCAGAGAGAGGAGCGAGCGGTGGGCAGGTGGAAGCCTCGGGGGAAGAGGCAGAGCAGGGGTGGGAAGAGGTGGAGAAAGGGCAGGGCCACAGGGGGAAGAGGCCAAATGGGGGTGGGGCCACAGTCCCTGTGGGGGTTGCTACCCCATTTCTTGGGAGCTTCCAGTGGCGGGAGGTGGACAGCATGTTTGGGCAGGCTGAGCCTCCCCAAACCTGTTATACTCGCTGCCCATGGTATTGCTAACTAAATTCCTGTGACCTTGTGTTGTTTAGACAAACTAAAAGCAGGACAACCCCTCCTCCTGACACCATGGATAGTCCAGCATGACAACTTGCCTGCTAATGTTATTTCCCTCACTTTCTCTCCACCCCACCATGATACCTTTGCAGTGACTGTCCTTAACCTTAATCCCCTTCATAATTATAAATTTGCCCAGAACCTGAAAAGGTTCGTTCAGTCTGGAAACTTCAGCTTTCCAGTGTTCAAAATTCTTCAAGGCACTTTCCTGCTATCCCTGTTTCTAAAGAACTCTAAATTGCAGGGTCTTCAGAATGATAATTGCAACTGAAAGTTTTAATCTATATTTGTTTTACAAATAGGCACTGTGTGTAAGTTCTCTTTTCTCAAATATTTACCATTTCCCCTCCCCCCCATCTTCATATGTGTGTAATTTCACAGCGCAGCAGAATGAATGATTTGGCTGCATTATACTCATCGAAACATCTGCAATAAACCGTTCTCATTAGCATCTGAACAATGGCCAAGCCTTGACTTAAAATATGAATTTCTCCTTTTCTGACCTTATCAAAGCAGATGGAAATAAATTTTCATTCTCCCTTCCCAAGTACAGAGCTCTTCTTTTAGAAGGTCACTCTGTGCTACCAGTTGATTTATGGAGAGTTACTAGTTAAAAAATGGAGAATCTGTAAATACGTATGTGACAGACTGACAATATCCTGAAATATCCCCAACAAACCTTATGGAATTAAGATAAACTTTGTTGAATTAAGTTAAACCTTATTGAATTTGGGGTACAGTGTGTAAAAATGCAATTGTGTATGTGGTATTGTGGCATCATATGTACCTTCTCTAATAGAGAGGGTGGGATGCTAATTAACTTCTTCCATTATCAGCCTTTGAAGCCACCACCTGGGGAGATATGCATATACTAGTTCAAAGACCAACAGGGAAAGAGAAGACTTTTGGATAAAAACCTGGTGTCATGGTTTTCTGGGGCTGCAATCCAGACCAGTGAAGGGTTGTGTCACTTCTTACCATGTAACCTTAAGTGCCTCACAATGCTTTGCCACTATAGTTCCCAGCCTGGGATGCTTACAATCAGAAACAAACATACAGATTATACCCTGAGTGTCTGTGTGTTATGCAGCCAGCCCTGATTCAGCAGCTCTGACCCCAACAGCCTATCTACTGCCCCACAGTCCCACTCTGGCTTCCATCAGATTTGGCTACAACCAGAAAGGTAACCCCAACACACTCCCAATCCCAAATTTTCCCCAAACTGAGTGCTCTGTAATGTCCAGCCTGCTCCTGGACAGTACAGAGAAATAATAAGGTTTGTTTGTTCCTTTAAAGCAGAGGTTCCTAAACTTGGTACACGTCTTGTTCAGGGTAAGCCCCTGGTGGGCCGCGAGATGTTTTGTTTACCTGAGCATCCACAGGTACGGCCACTCGCAGCTCCCGGTGGCCATGGTTTGCCATTTCCAGCCAATGAGAGCTGCGGGAAGCGGCACGGGCCGGGCCACCACTTCCTACAGGTCCCATTGGCCAGGAACGGTGAACCACAGCCACCGGGAGCTGCGAGTGGCCGTACCTGGAGACGCTCAGGTAAACAAAGTGTCTTGCGGCCCACCAGAGGTTTACCCTGAACAAGCCACAAACCAAGTTTGGGAACCCCTGCTTTAAAGAGACAAAAGCACATCACAGCTATTAACTGGGGTAAATACACACTTCCCTGCAAACACAGAATGGAGTTGGTTTATAGTAAAAGAAAACAAATTTATTAACAATAGGTCAGAGGTTAAGTAATACCATGTAAAAAGAATAAAGCCAGAAAGGGTTACAAGCAAACAAAAGTGAAAATATGCATCTAAAACTCAAACTAGAAAGGTACAGGCTTTGTTCAAGATGGTTTCTCTCACCAGTCATTCTACTTCTTAGCCATGGCTGACTTTCTCCTAGTCAGGACCTTCCACAGAAGTAAAGATGCTGGCTTCCCTTGTCTTTCTAAGGAAAGATCTTTGCCTAAGCAGGTTTCTCACCTATATTTAGTGTCCAGAGACTTCAATCTCCCCTTGGTTGAAGGACCTGTCTTATTCAGCTGTCAAGAGCTCTGACCTCTTGCGTCTAATGATGGATTACAAAGATAACTTCCGTCTTTGTTATATCTTCCAAAATTCAATGACTTTTTCTCAAAAAGCAGGATGACTTCATACTGTTCTTCCCATCCCCTGGACTTCCCACCCCCTGGCTGATTTCTGTGTAAATGGGGCTTCCATTATTTTTGGTTACACCTTGCTTAATCTCATTGGAGACAGGTAGATAGCTGCCTTCTCTCCTGTCTGGGAAGGAACCTGTTTCTTCCTGTTTGGTCACAGACTTTAAAAGCATAAGATCATTAAGAACCCATGTTTCCTCATATAGTGTTAATACATACTAATAATATATAATATCATTCACAGTGATATTATTCACCAGTGTGTCATTAATTTTTCGAAAAGACCTGACTCTATACATTTTGTAATCCAGTAATAGTGTATACAATCAGTTGGTTCAATTTGCCTATTGCTTGAGGTCTGCCTCCCCCACCCCGTCATTATAGACCAAACTTCTCTCTCCTGCTGGGGCATAGATGACATGCTGTCTCTTCCACCACTTGTTAGTTCCGTATCTTTATCTGATATGTAAACATGCCTTCATTGCTTCTGCCTGACAACTGGGCTGCTGGTCAGAGAAGCAAACACATTCCTTTGCCTAGGGCAGATCTGTTTACCAACTCCCTTTGATATGCCTGCTTTAAACACACTATACTCATAATTCTAGCACATATGCATAACTCTTAAGACACACTTTGCATACACCATGCAAGAGTATTAATGATCAGTGAGTTATTAGTTTCAAATAATATCTCACAAGGTCTATTTTATACAAAGATTATTACAATAGGGTGTAGGGTGTGAATATAGGGATGCTGAGAGTCACACCTGATATTTAAATTGACTCAGGTCCAGCAAACAGGCAGGATCCCTGGTTTAATCCATAGGGGGAGGATTGGAAGGAATTGGTTTACTGAGACCCCATAAAACTTTTCTTTTTCTTTGTGCTTTTTCTGAGATGAAGCTCTGATGAACTTGTAACCACAAAGAAATCCCTAGGGGTGGGGGAATGCCTGGTAAGCTTATTAGCAGGCCTATAGGTTTTCTTTTATTGTTTATAATACCTTTTTCTGTAATGCTTTTTACCTTAAGAATAAAGTAGCCTTGCTTAGAAAAAACTGCAGCGCAATCACTCTGTTATTAGTCTCTGAAGTGAAACAAGTAAGTTTGTTTCGACTGACTTTGCTGGGAAATACACAGTGAAGGCAGAGAACTGTGCAGCCTGGAAATACCCTGGTCAGAAGGGAGAAAGACATGGGTCTCCACCCAGAAAGGCAACAGCTGGGAAGTTGCAAACTGAGAGTGGTTGACCTTGCTGAACCACAGGGGAAATATAGGTGTAGTTGCCCTGAACTGTGATAAAGTGTATGATTTATGGAACAAGATTCTGTCATCTGTCCAGTCACTCTTTCTGACAGGAATGCCTCCTCACACATCGGTCTTTTGGAAATAACATTACAGGCCTGATTTTTCGAGATACTTGAGGCCGCACACAAAAATATACATGCAGTTCCCACAAATGTGCACACAAATCAGACACGTTGTACAATTTGCACATGTAGTTGTGGCATTTGGGTATTTAAATTCATGTGTGTATATACACACACAGTTTTGGATGACGATCCTGGTACAGGAGGTTTTGAAAAATCAGCCTTTATGTATGGACAGGTGGCATGTGGCTTAGTATGCTAGCCTGTTGCTTCTAGAAAACCGAGTTATTTGGGTGGCTGTGGGAAACAAAATGTTCTTTGTTTCAGTTGGAGATCTCTTTTATAGCCAATCTCCGCATAGCTTTTAGTCCTGGCTCAGCCAAATGGAGGCTTTCTTTTGGCTCACCTGATAGAGCAGTTGCCAGTGCAAGTTTGCTTATAGCGATGTGCAAAACTCATGTACAGCATGTTCAGCCACTGGATGGGGAGATTCTGTTAGTAATTACTGAAGTCTGATCTACTGTCTGACTATTTGAACTTTTGAAACCTTAACTTCCTCAGCTTTTGACAGAGCGCGAGAATAAATCAGCTTTTTAAAAATGGTAACACATTTTTGTTGCCAAATGAAATGTCATACTGAATCCCTTGTAAAACAATATTTTTGGAGAAAAAATGAGATCAGGGCCAGATAAAGACAAGTTATTTACAATTCAGATTATGGATTAATATCAGTCCAGTATAGTGCTATTAAAAATAAAACATAACAAAACCCCTTTATAATCTGTTTCCTTGTTCAAATAGTTCTAGCTAGTTCAGTGATAGTTTTAGCTTCTGTTCTTGGAATATTTCTAGATCTACAGTCCCATTATAGTGGCGCCACTTAGCACAAATACAGTGACGGTTTTGCCAGTTTTTCTATGATAAACCTTTTTTCCAGGAATTCATACATAATCATAAAAATTCCCTCAGAACTGAAGCTTCGCATATGAGGAATTCACAAGGATTTTCTTGTGATTTTTGTTTTGTATACAAAAGTACAAAAATAAATCAGGCTGATCGTTTAAGTGAGGAGTATTTAAAAATAATATATTGGTAAAAGTTTATAGAATTGCGTTAGATGGAGATGGATAAGACCACAGCCATCTAATATAAGCACACACATACCCTGCCAATGAATGATTGTTTTGAAGACGATGGTTTGTTGCTCTTCGATCACAAAGGGCTCCAAGCTGCATGTGCGTGTGTGTGTTGGGTGGAATCATGAGATTTGGAAAGCAATTAGTAATTTAATAAGGTCAAATTTCTTTTGGTATTCTGAAAAATATACAAATGGCCAAGACATTTTCCTTTGAAAAGCGGGTTCTATGTCTATAAAGCTTTAACTGGCTTAAATAACTAGTAACTTAAAAATAGATATGACATATTTTTAGGCTTATTAAAATTTATTCTGGTACACTCTATGTGTATTTTATATTTGTTGAAACCAAGTATTTTTCAGAGCTTTATAATTTGACATCAATAACTACTGCAGTATTGTTTTGAAAGGACGCCTAGTGCTAATAGGTGCAAACCCCAATCTATTTTGTTTTTTTCCGTTTTCCTAATAGTTTGCATATGTTAGTTTTAACATCAGACGTTTCGGTGAAAAGAAAAATATGAATCCGAGCAACTAGTAATGCCCTAATAACAGACCAATGGGGAAAAATTAATTGAAGGAAGTTATTATAATGGGATGGAGATTTCCACAATTTTAACAAAGAACAAGTGTAATATTGAGAGTCAGCAAGTAACACTGTTACAAATAGTCTTACAGGTTATGTTAAACTGACAGTATAGACAGTTAGTCGTTGGGAGGAATGCTTATTTTTAGTTGTGGTACAATTCTTTTAAAGTTGTGTATTTCACGTGTGAAATATGTCTACTGCTTTAGCCTCACTGACTGAATCATTTCTTAGGTGCAGAACCTGTAGTGCCTACAGGTTATACATACACAAGGTAAAATAAAAGATTGCTTGGTGTTAAAAGACCCGTGAGTGCAGTAAAAGCCTAAGACAATAATTGGCTAGGAGTAAGAAGTAAGCTAGAATCTAGCTGCCCAGAATGAAAACTGGGAAGATATGAACCTTCCTGAGGAGTGGAACAAATTCAAGCAGCACATTTTCAAGGGTCTCCTGAAGTCCACAGATGATGAGGGGGAAATGCTGTTATCTACCAATCCAGATTGGAGAGAAAAAAGAGGCATTAATAATATTTGTTAAAGTATTTCAGCAGAAGAGAGAGAAGACTTAACTGCATATTACAATTAATTTGTTGAATATGTCACCCAAAAATTGACCCAGTGGTCACACAATATTAATTTTATAAGAAGGTCCAAGTGAACACAAACCACTTTTGATAAAATTAAAGATGCTGGATAAGAATTATGCATTTACTAACATGATGAAATGATTAGAGTTTAGTACAAATTCATTACAAGTCTGTGAGTAGCTGATAATCACAGAGCTGAGCTTGATTTAAATAAAGCAGTTGACTTTGCTGAAACACACAAAATGGCATAAACCCAGCTAGAATCTATGGCCAGTGTTTTTACATTTGGGTGCCTAAATTTAGGCTGCTAAGTCCATATCTTATTTCAAAGGTTCTGAGCGCCCCTGGCTTCCACTAGAGTCATATAAAACCTACACAACTGATTTTTTTCAAGCCTGCCTCATCCCTTAGAATTCAATTAAATTTACAGAGCAAGCTATGTTTAATGTTTCTAAGTCAGCTTTTGAGCTTATGCAAGGGCACCATTTCTGACTGGAACAGTGTGTGGTCAGTAGGAACTGTGACACCTTTGAAACTGGGACCTAAATATAAATTCAGGGGCCTAACTGTAGTTTGAACATTTTAGCCAATGTCTAAAAGGAAACAATATATGGAGTTGCAAAACTTCACCAACCTGTCAGCCACCCACAAAACTGAAAATATTTGATGCACGAAGAAGACTATAAACCTGTAACCAAAGGGAGAACATGAAAATAATACACAAGTCAGATAACTTTTCAGCTGAAGAGTAGATATGTTTCAAAAGTAAAAGAAAGAGTCATCCGTATGCAAACGATGTGCATCCCAAAGTGTACCCACCGCATAAGTGAGAGGCTATGCTATAGGACAGTGGAGGTTTTGGCAGAAGCAGTCATCCATGCAAGGACAAGAGTAGCAACAGTTCCGGTTGTCTCTGACCAAGTGTTCAAAGAGATTGGGAAGCAATCTCTCCAGGTTAAGATTAAATGGATAATGGTGCATAAGAGAATGTAATCTCCACAAAAGTTAAAGCCCTCAACCTCCTCACTCCAGTATGCAGAAATTCTATGCTTATGGATATGACCCACTGGATGTGTAAAGTACATGCACTCCAATATGTAAAGGCAACAAGAATATAAAATACAGAGTAACATTTTTAGACATACAAGCGCCTGTTTTCAGATCTTTAACTGATCAAATTGGAGCTGGCATGTTCCCCACTGACATTACCAGTATCAAAATACAAAGACGTATCTACAAAGACGTATCTAATACATTTTGTTCCTATGGAACAAAAGACTAATGTGGCAGCCACTATAGGTCCCATTAGCACATTCTCCATGAGAAATTTCAGTAGCAGTTGATACAAGAGATTTTGAGATTGGAAAATGCAGGTGTAGTTGTCTCTGTAGATGATCCTACAGAATGGATAAATTCCATAGTAAAAACCACATACAGGACAGGAGGAATTGTGCCTAGAACCATGAGACCCAATTAGGCAAGCAAGCAATAACTTTTGATGATGTAATTAGTAAAGTGTTCTCTCCGTGGACACCGTGTTAATTCATGAAATGTCAGTGCCACTGCCTTACTCTTATAAATCTATTCTCCTTATCCCTGTGTGACATCGCCTCAAACATTCTGTAGTACATTTTTTTCTGTAGAACTTTTAAGCAAGTGCAACTGGCAGTTTACCTTCATCTCTCCAAATATGGCAATTCAGTGTTCTGGCTGGCCACCAGAACTATGGGATTTTTTTAAATATGTGTATATAGAAAACCAACATGATTTTCCTTACATGCCTGGGCCTCTTTGATTCAACCTCTGCTTGTTTTCATTGTGAGGGATCGTCTCATTTTCCTAGATTAATTTTCTTTGTGTTCATGGTAAAATAAACATGTAGGGCTTGCTTTGCCTTAGTTCCAGCACCTATCAGGCAGCTGTATTACCGGAACCATTTGCCACAGGGGGAGATCAGGCAGCAGCAGTGGTACTGCCCACCTTCAGATATTCCACTGCGGAGAGCCGTGTCAGAGCTAGATTTTCTGCTGGTGTAAACTGGCATTGCTCCACTGAAGTCAGTGGAATTACACCAATTTACACTAGTTGAGGATCTGATATAAACCTCTGGAGCCCTGGTGTACCTCCAGCACAGCTCTATAGATGCCAGGGTCCCTCTCTTTCCGTGGCTGGCCCTGCCCACTCTGTGGCCAGCTCCTCAGTCTCCAGTGTAATGAGGACTATGTATGACTTGTGTCACTGCACTCCCATTCTGGGCAGGCTTTCCATCACTGCAGAGCCTGCAAGTCTACTTGTAGAGTGCCTCTGGCCCACAGAATGGTGTCATGTTAACTGTTGGTATCAGGACTATGGGATGCAAACTGGTTTGGTATCAGTGCTTCACCTTAATAGATGCTGTAGCGCTAACTGTTCTTCAGTTTTATGCTGATGTCACCTTGAAATACAGAAGTCCACCAGTACTCTCCCAAAGTCAGGGGCTGCTGTCTTCATTAGAATGTGACTGTATCCAGGGGAGGAGAAGGGAAAGGTGTGTATTGTTTAAAGAAGGTTCCCCATGGAATTTTTTAATCTGGGGTCTTAAGGCCTAGGAGAGCATAGCAAATGCTGAATCAGTGTATAAAACCTAAGGTTTTACTGTTATAAGAATAAAGATATTACTAGGTTTTTGAATGAATGATATAACAAACTGATAATTATCCTCCTCTGTGTTTCTAATTATGAATTTTATATCTACATCTGGTTTTTAAGTACATCTGTAACTTCCAGTGGGGAAGATCCTTTTATGGCAAGTGGCCTTTTTAGCTGCGTGTTCTGTTTATTTCATTTTTTTTCTTGGTCTTTTAAAGCTCCATGAAATTTTTTCAGTGTTATAAGTTCAGAAATATTTTTAAATGTTTATACAGAAAAAGTCTTAACATTTCAGTTGTTTAATTTAGACTGAATGTTTGGTTCAGGGCTAGAGGTGAAGGTACCACATTTCTTACCGATTCATATTGGGGAATTAGAAAACAATAAAATAAACTTGTCCACCACAGAATTATTATTAGATACCATGTTATGTTGGTTTATATACCTCATGCAGTCATGCTAACCTGATCAAAAGCACGTTTACTATGTCTCTTGTCACATATATAAGACGTCATTCTTACTTCTAAGTACTGATCTAAACATACAAGTAGTACAGACTTAACTAAAATTGGTTTAAAAACTGAGGTGCAGACTCCTGTGTAAACCATCTTAAATCAGTTTCCAAATGGTTTATCTTATTTTACTTCATGTTGGTAATTTTCTCCACTGAGGTTTGCACCAGTTTAATTGTATCAGTTTAAAATAATACCTTTAGTAAAACCAGTGAAAGTTTCTGTGTAGATGAGGCCTTAGTTCATTGTAATGTAGAAGCTCCTATTTGGAAACACAAACTATTCTCCCCTCACACTTCACTTTCTAGACCTCGGCTTTTGTGGATAAAGGGAATAATAAGTCTCGTTTCTGTACCTTTGTTCTGTAAGCTAAAATTTCAGACCGGTTTTTGTTTATTTTTGTTTGCATAACATTTCGAATGTACAATTTGTTACAGCATATACAGGTAGTACATTAGAGCAATATGTAGTTAGTGCATGCTGTAGATAAACTGGAGTTTCACTCTGTTCTACCGCCTTTTTTTTGTCAGTGGTCCCCAATTTACCCAAACAAAATTCCTTTCGGGCTAAATTATCCACGCTTGGTTTCAACACACAGATATATTTATTTCATGCAAAAGCATAGGCAAAATCAACTGAGTTACTTCTGGATTAATATTGGCCTATTGTTGGGGGCGAGGTGGCTGTGTGCCCCAGGCCGGTAGTACCACTTAGTGGTGATACTCCAGACTGTATCGCCTAATGGCAAGAGTCCAGGGCCACTTTGCCTAGCAGCTATGGTACACAATAGTGTCACCCATGGGTGAGAGTCCAAGGGCCGCTCTGCCTACTGGCTTCAGTCTACGATAGTGTCACCCAAGGGCAAGAGTCCAAGGCAACTTTACCTAGTAGCTTCAGTCCACAATAGTGTCACCCAATGGCAAGTCAATAGCCACCCTGCTTATTGGCTATAGTGCAAGGTGGGTAGGGAAACTTAAAATCACCCTAATCCACTGGGCTCCAACCCAGGACCCTTCAAAACAGTGATCTATATACATGGCCTAGGGTCTATTACCCTTACTCGTGTTCCCTGGTTATCTTCCTGATCTTGTTTCTGTACCTCTGTCGGCATCACAGCTCTGTCTTGTCATCCCTCCTAGCTTCCTCCCAAGGTCATCTCCAGACCCCCTGTGGGACCCTTAGTTCCCACAGTCAAAGGGCTCCCAGTGGCTCGGTATGAGGCTGAGTCCCGGTGGGTTGGGGTTCCAGCAGCTTCTCAGCAGGAGGCTGCTGCATCCAATTGCTCTCTTCCCCAGTCAGCCCACACTGAGCTGAGCTGCTCCCTTTTGAATGCTCCCTCCAGTGGAAGCATGCCTAACAGAGGTGTGAGGGCATGGCTTCCTGTGTCCAGAGCAGCTCCTTACCCCTTGCCTCACCAGTGCAGGGTCTATACACCCTGTCACACCTACATATATATGAAAAATGGCTTCTTCTAGCAATTCTGCACACAAACAACTAAAATTTCTGAAATTAGAAAGTTCAAATCTGGCTTTTTTTTATAGACCTACAAAAGATTATTTTTTGTATTTACCAGTGTACAATATCAATAACTTACACATAAAGTATTTGGTTTTCAATGTACTAGGTGTTTGTTATTTAATCAACAAACTTGGAAAACACCCAGCGATTTTAGATAATATGGGTACAATGAACCTCAGATAAAAACAACCTGGTTTCAGCTGATTTCAAGGCAAATAGTGCCAGATCAAGGAACTCAAAGGTATTAGTGCAAATATAAAGTTTGAAAAATCAACCATTAAGGTTGGAAAGCTTAGACATAACTCTATGCAATGTGCTTATGCCTTAAAATATGATCCCTTAACACAAAAGCAGCAGTCTGGTCTGCCACCCTCAGCGAGTGGCAATGCTTACAACTAAAACACTTGCTAATGGATTAGTTTGGTCCAGATACCATAGGACTGTTAGAGACCCCAGAGCTACTGGGAACAGTGGAAATGCTTCATAAACTCCCCAGGCCCATGTCCACTATGTATGTGTTATTAATGAAAAGGAGCTCCATTGGTCTGGAGTTCCTTGTGAAAGCATGGGAAAGGGAATTACCATAGCCGTTAAAAGAGCCCCAGTGGTAGAGCATGTTATGGAAAATTAAAATGCTTCTGATGCAGCAAAAGATTCTATTCAGAGGGTATTGGACACCACAGAGTCTTTTCAAAATTGGGTCTTGTCCTCTTATGTATGTTGGTGCTGTAATAAAGAAAAAAGAACCCTGATGCATCAGCTTTGGGAATGTCCAACAGGCAGGCAGCATTGGAAGGAGGTGAACACAAGTCTGAAAACAATGCTTGACGTCAGCAGACAAACCTCAGCTGAAAATTATATCTGAGGTTATGTACCACAAAACCCACAAAAACTTTCATTCTTGAGGACTGCAGTGGCTTAGAGTGGTTCCTCCCTGTCGGCGTCAGAGGGAGGCCACTCCGCCTTGCTATGCCACCTAACTGTTGAGGGTGGATCAACAGGGGATTAGTACTGTAAATCAGTAAGGAGTCTATAGCCAACCCTCTAGCAGGGGTAAGTGAAAAACACTGCCAGTCTTAGCCCTCTGGGCGGGGCCAAGTAATACTAAGCAATCAGGCTCAAGTCCTCTGGATGGGGCAGAGCAGAGACAGTCTGTGACCCAGCTCCCTGGGGGAGACAGCAAACGAATGCAGGCCGTCCAGCCTAAGGTGGGTAGGCTGTCACTCCAGTGGTGGGGTTGGCAGCGGGAGGTAGGGGGTCCCAGGCCCAACCTATTCCACTGGGTCTCAGCCCAGAGTCTTAACAGTGTTGGGGAATCCCACCACTGGGTCAGCGGGGATCCTGCCAAAACACACTGACCGTGGCTTCAGCAAATGCAACTGGAATAATGTCTGGTTTCCCTGGGCTACTTCATACCCCTACCTGGTCATAGGGCTTTGTCACTCACAGTCCCTTTGGAAAAAAGAGCTGGTTCTACGGTCTGCCCTACTTGACAGTCGGTTACTGTGGGCCTCAAACCTAGGCCCATGGGGTTGCTAAGTAAGAGCCCTACTGTCAGTGCTGCAAGTGCAGAAGAGGGAACTGCAGCTAATACCCCACCACTGGCGGTTACACCAGCAGATTCAGTGGGGTCAGATGACTAGCAGCAGACTGTGATTGGACATCACCAGGTATAAAAATTCCTGTTCCTGACCTACCCCTTGTCCGAGCAACTAGTTGTTAGGCCTGTTGCTGCCTAGACCATGGAGTCCAAGTCTCTTCCTCCTTGCCTGATTCCTGCTGCTTCACCTTGCTCCCTTTTCCCAGTACCACATATTGTCCCATGCACAGTACCATGCCTTGTTCCTGGTTTTAGCTTCCTCACCCTGAACCAAGTTGCTGACTTTGGCTTGATGCTTGGGAGTGATTTCTGACTCTGTTTGCCTTAATAGTTAGTGTGACTTCTGACTCTGACCCCACTCTTGTCCATTGACTTGATTTCTGATTCTGGCTTGACTCATGGCATGACCTCTGACTGTGACCCTGATGCCACACCCAGCTCTGCCCACTGTACTTCTGGCCCGGTTACAGGCCTTGATGTTGACTAAGACCAACGGATGCATTTTTAGAGGTAGTTAAATCCTATCTATAGCAAGTCCCTGATCCAGTCCCACTGAAGTCAACAGGAGCTTTACCATTGACTTCAGTAGACACAGAATCAAGGTGCCAAGTGGTGGATTCAACATTAGCTAACAATAATTATTTTCATCACTGAGATTTGACCATACAAGAAACAGATTGTGGAGTGTTTTTTTCCATGAAAACTGCTCAACCAAATATTGTTCAAATATTAAATACAAGAATCCATAAGCAAGTCTGAAGAAAATTGGTTTAGTAGTTTTAGAGTTATGACAAATGTTTTAAAGTGATGATGAATGTTTTTAAAGTTGAATGGGCCAGACGTTGAGGTGGCCTCCACAGACTTTGTCTCAGTGCCAGATGCACTCATGGACTGAGGGCCAGAAGTACAGCAAAGCTCTAGGCTCAGGGCATATGAAAATACAAATAGGCTTAATGCTACTTCTTTTTAAAGTAAAGCAAAATAGCTGCTGGCTATACAAACTCTTTTCCTTTTCCTGTTCTAGCTTAATCTGTAGTGCAACATCAGTCACTGTCCAGCATGTTAACCTCAAAATGTACCTCTGTTGTTTAAAACAGAAGTTATTTGGTTTTTTAATACACACTGAAATGGAGTCATGTATTGATTCAGCTTTTATGCAGTGTTGTTGTAGCTGTGTTTGGTCCCGGGCTATCAGAGAGAAAAGATGGGAGAAGTAATATCTTTTATTGGACCAACTTCTGTTGGTGAGAGCGAGAAGCTTTTCAGGTCCTGAAGAAGAGCTCTGTGTAGCTCAAAAGCTTCTCTCTCTCACCAACAGAAGTTGATGCAATAAAAGATATTTCCTCACCTATCTTCTCTCTCTAATATTCAGATTTTAGTGAAGCAATGTGCTTTGGGTAAGGAAAATTAGATTTTTAAACAGTTCCCTGGGGAACTGTATCTCACCCCCCCTCCAAGCCCAGTCACTGCTTCCCCTGTCTCTCTCCACACTGTATGTGTGTAGAGTGGAGAGATGGCATCACCGAGGCAACTAACAGCCCCTCTTCCACACCCCCTCCACACAGAGATCTGCGGCAATGATGGGGCTTTCACGATCCAGTAAAGCATGTAAGCATTTGCATAGTTTTAAGCATGTGAGTGACCACTGAGCTTGGAAAAGAGATGACTCAGGCTTGGCTACACTGGCGCTTTACAGCGCTGCAACTTTCTTGCTCAGGGGTGTGAAAAAACACCCCCCTGAGCGCAGCAAGTTACAGTGCTGCAAAGCGCCAGTGTAAACAGTGCCCCAGTGCTGGGAGCGCGGCTCCCAGCGCTGTAAGCTAATCCCCACGGGGAGGTGGAGTACCTGCAGCGCTGGGAGAGCTCTCTCCCAGCGCTGGTCCTGCGACCACACTCACACTTCAAAGTGCTGCCGCGGGAGCGCTCCCGTGGAAGCGCTGTGCAGCTCTAAGTGTAGCCATACCTTAAGGGGGATATGATAGAGGTCTATAAAATCATGACTGGTGTGAGGAAAGTAAATAAGGAAGTGTTATTTACGCCTTCTCATAACACAAGAACCAGGGGCCATCAAATGAAATTAATAGGCAGCAAGTTTAAAACAAACAAAAGGAAGTATTTTTTCACACAATGCAGTCTGTGGAACTCTTTGCCACAGGATGTTGTGAAGGCCAAGACACTAGCAGGGTTCAAAAAAGAACTAGATAAATTCATGGAGGATAGGTCCATCAATGGCTATTAGCCAGGATAGGCAGGGATGGTGTCCCTAGTCTGTGTTTGCCAGAAGCTGGCAATGGGCGACATGGGATGGATCACTTGATGATTGCCTGTTCTGTTCATTCCCTCTGGGGCATCTGGCATTGGCCACTGTCGGAAGACAGGATATTGGCGTTAGAGGACCTTTGGTCTGACCCAGTATGGCTGTTCTTATGTTCTTACATGCTTAAGCACTTTGCTGGATCAGGACATATGTCAGCAGGGTCATGGGACAACAGTGCTGGCATTAGCTCACTTCACACACTGTGCCCCCCCAAGGTGCAAAGTAGAGTTAGTACTGTCAGCATTGTGTCATGAGAAGGTGCCAAGTAGAGCGCCTGTCCCCCACAGTTCCTCCCTCCCCCACTTCCTCCCATTATGCCCCCTCATGTGGTTTGTGTTTACATGTTTTTCATGGCAAAAAAACAAAGCCTGTAAAGCTGGCCCAGACAGAGTTAATGGGACACAGTCAAGTAGTGTGTGCTCCTAACTTAACTGAATTTAAAGTAGTTCTACTCGGATATGGTTTGTCTTACAGTCAGATTGTTTAAATAATCCACATCCCGCTGTGGAGAGTTTTGAAAAGCGCTCAGTATCCATACTTCATTATTATTATTATTTCTTTGGGATCTCTTTGCTGGCTGTACTGCAGCAGACAACAAAGCTATTCCTAAAGCTGTGCTAGTATTATTGATGATACGAGTGCACAAACAAATGTTTTGGCAAGATAAAATGCTGCATACATTTCAGTAGGGTTTTTCTGTTTTGTTTTGTTAAACTGTCCATGTGATCTTCAGCTTAATTTGAAACAGTGAAAAATCAACACTTGTCACTGGAGAGAAAGAGAGAAAGCTGTAGGGACAGAAATGTCGTTTTCCAGCTTCTGAGAGAGAGAGAGCGCATATACGTTTCTGTCATTTTAGTGATATGATTAGAAGCAAGTATAACAGCACTGGTCAGAATGTGGAATGCCATGAGTACCAATATGGCCAGCCATTTAGTAGCTCAAAACTCCGTCAAAGAAGTTTGTCTAGGTGAAGTACCTCTCTTGTAAGTCAGAGAGAAAGCTCTGCTAATACACTGGACAACAAAGCCATATAGCATCTAATTTTTGAGTTATCAGCTTATCCTTTAAATCCAAGCTGACAGCGGCCCCAGATGATTTATCACCTGAGTGTTCACTAATCATTATTGTCAGAATAAGGGCAAATACTCAGTTGCTCTGTATTGTGTGCAATATTTTGGTGTTAGAAGACTTCCTAGTTTTGTAGAAACTCCAAAGCCATTTTACTACTGGCAGCATGAGACCCCCAGCATATGTCCCCCAGTCTGGAAAACTCATGGACGGGTTTTTTTTGTTTGTTTGTTTGTTTTTTACATTATAGACAGATGCTTAAGGAGCAGCTCATCCTGTTTTCTAATCTGATATCGTAGTCAGTAACATCCTTAGTATCCTGGACCAATACCCTGTCATGTGCTTGATCATTTAGAAGTTTGATCTTTAAATATTTCAGGTCTTGTGCTTCTGAATTGCCAATGAGACTAAAACAGATAATGGTATCTTTGATTTAGTGTGCCAGCCAGTCAAATTTTGCCAACTCTATTCTTCAGACCTATTTTGTATCCAGTGATTTAACATTCCAGTTGTATGAATCCACTCACCAGATTTCAGTAATACCAACTATGCCATTTTTTCTCATACATGAGCTCTTCTGATTATTACCCAAGCTCCAAGCACTGGTAAATAGGCAATTAACTTTTCTCTTCATGTTTTGTGATTCTTTGATTCATTATGTTCAAAACACCTTGAGTGTGAGTTATATTTCTGTGTTTGCCCCCTTAACATCTCCCCTCTCTGTTGTTAGTTTAATGCAGGGGTCGGCAACCTCTGGCACATGGCTCGCCAGGGTAAGCACCCTGGCGGGCTTGGCCAGTTTGTTTATCTGCCGTGTCAGTAGGTTTGGCCGACTGCAGCTCCCACTGGCTGCGGTTCGCCATCCCAAGCCAATGGGAGTGGCGGGAAGCCATGGCCAACACATCCCTCGCCCGCTCCACTTCCCGCCACCCCCATTGGTCTGGGACGGTGAACTGCGGCCAGTGGGAGCCGCGGTCGCCCAAATCTGCTGACGCGGCAGGTAAACAAACTGGCCCGGCCCACCACAATGCTTACCCTGGCGAGCCGCATGCCAGAGGTTGCCGACCCCTGGTTTAATGTCTTTCTGACTAGTTTAACTAGTCGGTCATCCAGAAAATCTCTTGCTACTGACTTAGATGCCATCTAAACTGTACAGCCCCATCTTCAAGGTGATCCAATGTTACACAGAACCAAACCTCTCCATTTTACATCAACCTAGCCAACCATTCTCCTCCACTACTTTCTGCCAGCTCTCTTCCCTTGCTCATGGACGAGAAAGGAGCTGCAAATTGAAGACCCAGACATTGCTCCCCTGCATTTCACTTCTGGCATCCCGGAAGTCTTCAATAATCTGTGAAGTGTCACTTGAAGCTGTGTCATTAGTATCATCCATGGTGTCTCGCTTGTTTTGCCTTTAGAATCCCACCAACCTTGTAGTCAAGCCCCTTGTTGGTGCTCCAGGAGGAAAGCATGCCACCCTGCTGCCTTTTTGGCCATTGTAGAGTGTTCTATCCACTCTCCTTAATACACAGGCCTTGCTGAGGATTGTGTTTTCTTTGTTACGGTCTGTCTCTTGAGAACACTTGAGGTCCTTGTGGAATGAACTGAGCAGCTATGTTTAGGTATGGCCCCTGAAGTTCTCTGTTGCTTTCCTTCAGCTGAGACCTAACAGACATTATCTGTGGCTGCCATGCTGAGTAGCAGATTTGTTACCTCTGGCTGTGTAGAATTCCTCATGGTTCTCTGTGACCTGGGGGTCCCAGACTACCTATCATCATCTCTATTTATTTCTTAGAGGATTTGATTAATAGATGGGTATCTGATGACCTTGACAACCCTTCGGTGGCAAATCCCATGCAATATCTGTACAAACTTCTAATAAGTTCTGGGGATGAGCTGGTGGCTGTAGCACATATGGATACCAATGACCTGGAGATGGGTAGGAGTGGGATCCTGGAAACTACATTTAAATTATTAGGATAAAAAGCTTAGCCCTGGAACTCCTATACTAGCTTTCTCTAAAAAGCTGCTAGTTTCATGTGCAGGGTCAGCTAGATGGGAGGAGCTTGGGTCTCAATAAATGGATAAAAGATGGTATAAAGAGGTGTGTTTTAAATTTTATTAGGCACAGGGAAAATTTGAGGGGAGAGAACCTGTACGGATATATGGGTTCAAACTTAATCATAGTGCTGATATAAAAATTTAGCAAGGACAGACTAATGTTCTGACTGGAAGTCCATTATATCCATCAGTGACATTTTAACCAGGAAAAAATCTTTAATGTGTTTCATCTGACCATACTGAAATATAAATTTGTGCATCCTCTCAGATACAATCCATGTCACTTATATGAACAATTTAAAAAAGACTGGGTAATGCTGTGCACCAATATTCTTGATGAAGTTAATAATAATTTAACTCCTAGCTGAGCTAAAGAAGTGGTCTTCAACATTAGATAATTGGTAAATATTAAGTGTGCCATTGTTACAATGGCAGCATTCCTGATGGATAATACTTTATTTTAGTTTCCTAGGACTTGATTCTGCCACCCTTACTCACACTGAATTTTAAAGGGATTACTTGTATATTAAGGTGCTATTCACTGTAAGGGTGGCAGAATTGATCCCTGAACATTTCTGCTGCTTCAATAATAAAGTTGTGGGAATAAAGTGAGTGTGTTTATTGTGTTCTTGATCAAAGCTCTTAAAAGGAATTTTAAAAATTTACAACTAAATAGCACTTTAGAAAATAAAAATTGGCTGCAAAATGGTACCTTCCCAACATAATACGTGTATGTGAGAGGCCCTTAATGGAACATAATCCAATTTCTAGTGCCGGAATTAAATCTTGCAGGCGCCACAAATCATTGGTATCTTAATAGAAAAATGTTTTTTCTTTGCAATGTATTAAGAAATGAAAAGTAAAGTCAGTAAAATAGGTAAGGAGAAGGGAAGATGGAAGAGAAGTGGAGAGCATGTTTTGAAATATTAAGCAGAATTCTAAGCCAGAACACCAGATCTGAGTCCACTCCAGTTTTGGGGAAGTTCACAACCAAACTTCAGAACATTATCAGATAAAGCCATATCTAAGCACAGGTAATGTGTATATACACATAGTTATAATCTGTGTATGAACATATTGTTAATTACTTTCAAATTTGTTTTTATACTTCTATTATTTATAGGCTTAGTGATAGGAAATTGACTTTTGACTGTTGTAAATCGTTGTCTTGGTTTCCATGATCTCCCCTCTGAAACTGGATGGTCAACACAAATTGTTATAAAGTGATTATTCTTTTTGTGTTAGGGGAACTCTTGTGATCAGCCCCCTCATTTAGATGTTTGTAGGTATCTTAATAGATACATAATGGTAGATGCAATGGCAGACCCCTCCTGGTTCAACAGCTTTTCCATCTCTGTCTCACATCCTGTAAAACTTTCAGTTTAGCACTGAACCATTTTGTTATATAACATTCAAATGTCATTTCTTAGGTGTCATTTTGATCATCAGTTTGGGGGGAAACAGATGCAGGAGCTAAGGCCAAAATTTTGCATCAGAGTTACCTAAGTTGGGAATATAAATCCACCCATGAACACCTAAGGAAAAGTGGCCTGATTTTCAGATCGGTGGAGGGTACAGTTCTTTTCAAAATCAGGCCATTTTGTTAGGTACCTAACTCTATGCACCCAAATTGGGAATTTTGTCTAGGGCCCCAATCCTGCAAATGATTTATTTTAAGAGTAGTCCCGATTGACTTAAGTGGGATTTCTTATGTGAATGAATGTTTGCAGAGGCCTATATGACTTGCCTTGGGAGGCATTGTATTTTAGTGGATTAGACCTAGAACTGGTCACTGGAGACTTGGATATCAGACCTGGTTCTGACTTGCTGTGTATCACCAGGCATGTTACTTGAATTCTGAATTTATTTAAACACTTGTGAATTGGGGATACTGATTTGACAAGTGTTGTAAAGTGCTGTATGAAGTGGCAGTATTAAGGCTTGTTAGTAGCAATCAGGGATAGAATTCCGGACATCCTGATTCTTAATGCTTAATCCTCTAGACCATATGGCTTTGGGGGTAGCATCGTTTCCTCCTCCGGCTTTTAAGCATTCACAAGTGTGGAATTTTTCTAAGCAAAAGTGGATTTTTTTAATTTAAAAAATAACCCACTCAAAGAGCGACAAGTTACAAAAACTAGCATTGAGAAGTGTTATAAGATCACCCCAAACTCAAAAACAGATAAATTGAAAAAGGAAAAAAAACTTTGCATTACAAATGTTTTGCCTGGCTCTACTTATGGAGGGCCTGAGCTTACATGATGCTGAGTGCCCTCACTGAGTGAGCTGAGTGTGATCAGCACCTTGCAGGATCAGGTTGAGCCCTCAGCACCTAGTGCATGATGATATCCATAATACAGGATGTTTAATTCTGATTGAACCTGCAACAGACGGCTGTATTGACTGCAGTGGAGTTACTCCTGATTTTACACCACCACAAGAAAAAGGAGAATCAGGCTCAACATTTCAGATTATCTTGCTTCTCAGTTAAACACCTACTTTGACTGTGATTTTTCTGAGACGTTTTGTAGCACTTTACAGCTGACAGACTCTCTCCCCCTTCTTTCTGCTTCTTCCATGATCCTCTTTGTGTGAGGTCCTTATTTTTAATCTTATTTTGTAAAATGAGTCAGTTGGCTTCTATTCAAGGCAGAGTAAGTGGCTGCTTCTGCAAAGAAAATTAATATTCTTGTTTGGAAGGGTGAAAGTAAATTAATAACTGGAAGGGGAGACAAGTCTACAATTAGTATCGCCACTGCCCTCTACTGTGCATGGTGCAAAACACATTGTGTATAAAGTTTCCCTTAAGCTCTCCCTACCAAGACTCTTATTGTCAGAGAACTTTGTACAGCTTTGGTTTCCTTATCTTGCTGTAAGCTCAACAAGGGAAGATCCACTGAGATATCTTTTGTTTGCTGTTTTTTTGTTTTTGCTGCTTATAAACTATATTATTTCTGTAGGACTCAGTACTCCCTAAACAGACATCTTCTGAAGATTTTTCAGAGTCAGCCAGAAGGGAAGTTTCATTGATAGATTTTTATAGGTCTTGCTTCCAGTTTCATGTAGATGCTTCTTTCTATGTAGGTTTTCATGGGCCAAAAGGAAAGTGGATACCTACTTTGAGAGGAGCAGGAAATGGCAAAAGTCTGTCTTCAATTTACTTGTTCCCTTTTCCCCTTAGATAAAAAAAAATAATCAATATTTTATTTTTTACGGGATGTGGCTCAAAGTAAAAAGAATCCCTTACCCAGTCTGTAGGGCTGGTATGCAGAATTTGGAACAGCTGGAATATTTGTTTCTCCTGATAATTCTTTGTTCTTCTATATCACCTTAACCAGAGTAGTTGGTGAACTGTGCTATATAAAACACCTTAGTTAGAATGAGAGATGGTAGCTCAAAGTATTAACAGATATATGATTAAGTCTGTCAGTGTTCCTGTTCACTATACCTTTATTATACCTGTATACATATTATACTTTTCATATGTAAAATGTAGTCATTTGTCCAAGTCATGCAATGAGTCACTAAGGGTATATCAACACAGCCAAGAAAAACCTGCAGCTGGCCCATGCCAGGTGACTAGGGCTCTTGAGGCCCAAGCTGTGGGGCTGTTTCACTGCTGTGTAGACTTCCACCCTTTTTTTGTGGCTGGGGGGGGAGGGAGGGAGGTCTTGGTGTAATTTTTTTAGTTATTTAAAACAGCAAAAAAACCCCAAAAAATCCATTTATGCAGTTTCATATTGACACTCAGATGGATTATCAGCAGGATTGGAACTTTTAGATCCATCACACAGATCTCTGCCTCTTCAGCTAATGGAGTACCTGATAGCAGTAGTAGGTTGTCATCATCGTGTGAACCATCACTGGAGGGGGATCAAACACATACTTTGCCCGAGGGTTTTACAGATATTTTGTGTCAGCATCAGAATGGTGATACTCAGAAATCTTGGGATACATCCCAGGCTCTGAAGGCAGGCACAGACTGTTCTGTCCATTTCCCCCAATCTCCTTTGATCTGTTCCTATTCCAGCTACATTCTCCTTGCCTATCCCAGTTCCCTTTCCCAGCCAGTCCCTATTCCCCACTGCCGGATCCCCATCTGCTCAGTCTCTCTGCAATGTACACACTGAATCTTAGAGTCCTTCCCTGAGCTCCTCATCCAATCTCATTCTCACCCCCTCTCCCTCCTTGCCCCAGTCCCAGTTCACAGTCTGTATCCCAGCTCCTTCTCAGATCTGTCTCATTGTCCTCTCATAGGTTCCTAGTACCAGTTCCCTTGTCTCCCCAGTCAGAGTCCTTTTTTCTCAGATCGTCATCTGATTTCAGTGTCTCCCTTCCCAGCCAACTGGCTCCCAGTCCCTCCACTCATTTCAATCACTGGTTCCCAGTCTCCTTCCCTAACAAGTTCCAGCCTCTCCTCCTCTGTTGGCTTCCAGTTCCAGTCACCTTGTCCAACCCATCCCAAGGTTCCCTCACTCTGATTCCCAGGTCCAGTCTCCTTACTGATCCAGCCTCAGTCTCCACCTTCCCGATCTCTCAGTTTGGGATTTTTCATTCAGTTGCAGTCATTTCTGGATTGATCCACCCAGGCAGGTACTGCAGCGAACAGCTTTTGTCTGTATTTATCCTGGTTGCTCAACAAGGTTTTTGAACAGCCCTGTTGGCAGCCACATCAAAACATCCTTTGAAAAGGGTGCTTGTGAGATTGGTCAGCCTCATGTCAGTGGGAATTCTTATCTTTCAATCTTCATGTGTTTGTGATACTCCTTTTGGTGGAACTTGCCTCCACTGCATTGCACTGGCAGTGTGTTAATCGAATTTAGCACCCAGGATTTATCTTTGTATGTGTTTGTACAGCCAGGGCCGGCTCCAGGCACCAGCTAAGGAAGCAGGTGTTTGGGGTGGCCAATACCAAGGGGCGGCACTCCGTCCGGTATCGGGGCGGTCCGTCCGAGTCTTTGGCGGGAATTTGGCGGCAGATCCCTCTCTTCCTCTTTGAGCTGCTGCTGAAGTGCCGCTGAAGAGGAAGAGAGGGAGTGCAGGACCCACCACCGAAAAATGGAGCAGCACTATTGAGCTGCCACCGCAGCACCTCTGATTGGCGCTTTTTTTTTTTTCCGCCACTTGGGGCGGCAGAAAACTTGGAGCCGGCCCTGTGTACAGCACCCAGTACAGCAGAGCTCTTATACTGATGGGTCCTTCAGTCACTGATGCAATCGGAATATGAAATAATTGTAAAGTTTGCCTAGTTCCTTTCTTGTGCCTCTTCTTGGTAGCCATCTTGCATTCTCTCTACAAGCCTGGTTTTGTGTATTGAGCACTCTGGTGGTGATAGGACCTAGACTAGGGCACTGCTGTACGTTTCATAACACAGCAGCTCAAATGACTCACTGTGGAATTACCAACTCCTGACACCCAGCTATATCCCTAAATCTACACCAGGACATGGAAAGTTGCTACTAATTCCTGCAACGTCTTAACCCTGCTGAGAGTACCAGGAAATGAATTGCCTTTGGAGAGCAATAAGATTTACACATCAGCTTCCCTTTTTATATGTATGTGTAATAGTTTTTTATATCTATATAATCTGTGGTCAATTTGACTATTTGGCTTGCTTGACTGTTCTCCATTATCTCTGGCCTTTTTTTAAGTGAATGTTTGTAATGTCTAGAGGATGCAAACTGTAAATCAAATATAGATGTCTAAGCATCCAAGCTTTTAGACATGATAGTGCCAAGTTTTAGGCACTACCATGCCAATCCTGCCTCTTCAAAAATGTTCTCTTGGCACGTTTCTCTCAATTTTTGATCTTGTTAGTTATTCTGTGGCCAAAAGGACTAATGCGATTTTTAGATGGATAAACAGCATAAATCTTGTGTTAGAAGTACAGAGGCTATTTTACCTCTATATTTGGTACAGGTGCAACCGCTGCTGGAATATTGTGTCCAGTTCTAGTATCCACAATTAAAGAAGGAGGTTGATAAATTGGAGAGGGTTCAAAAGAGCCATGAGAATGATTAAAGGATTAGGAAACATGCCTTATAATGAGAGACTCCATTTAGATTAACAAAGAGAGGGCTAGGAGGTGACTTGCTTACAGTCTATAAGTACCTACATGGGGAATAAATATTCAACAATGGGCTCTTCAATCTAGCAGAGAAAGGTATAACACGGTCCAATGACTGCAAATTGAAGCTAGACAAATTCAGACTGAAATAAGGTGTAAATTGTTAACAGTGAGAGTATTTAACCATTGGAACAAGAGTGATGGTGGATTATCCATTACTGGAAATTTTAAAATCAAGATTGGATGATTTTCTAAAAGATCTGCTAGAATTGTTTTGTGGAAGTTCTATGGCCTGTGATATACAGGAAATCTGACTAGATGATCACAGTGGTCCCTTCTGGGTGTAGAATCTGTGAATCTCCAACTTCTCTGCTTTCCCTATTGCTTTTCTATTGTTGTTGATAGCTGATTGTAGTTGATACTGCACTCAAACGACATTATTTGAATGGAACAACCACTTCCTGCTCATCATACAAAGGAAATACTGCCCCAAGTGGCAGAATGACAGGAGTGATTTACAAATGTAAAAGCACTGAACCCCCAAAAGCAGAATTGAGACCGAGGGAAAGATCAGGAGGAATATATTTAGAAAGTTCTGCCTCATGCCTCAACCACTATTGTTTTAACTTAACACTCATAGCTGCCGATATGTGAAACCTCTGAATATGTAAATATGTGGATGGGAGTGGGAAGAATAAGGATGCACCTTCATGCCCTATTGATACAGCAATATATTGAAATCGAATTTTAAATTCTAAATTTTAAAGAAACAGCAAGGGCAATTTAAATATTTTCCATATATATTATATAAAAGAAAAAACAACAACAACAAAAACAGTTGGCAGATTTTGGCACCGCCAACATAATAATAATCTGAGAACCAAATCATGCATACTAGAAATTAAATTGCAGTCACAGTCGTTGGCATTATGCTTTAGTATTGTAAATATTTACCGCCCTCTTGTGGAGAAAAGCTGTATTTTATCAATCTAGAGAAGCCAGAAATGGAGAAATCCTATCAGATCGCATCCATCTTTCTGTATGGTCAGAATATACAGTTATTCCCCAGATAGAGCATGGATCAGATACTAAACTGATACTACATGTCGTAACAGCCGTGGAATTAATCAGATTATAATAGCTCCATGAGAGCAGTTTCTTGATAACATTGTTAATGTATAAAATATGCTTATCTCAGGCTCTGAGGACATGGCTGGTGAGGGCACTCTCTATACCTTTTTTTTTGGAATGTTGTGGATACCCCTGTGTTTCAAACACCCCTCCCTTCAAAATATGCATTAGGAAGATCACCTCTCCTCTGAAAAGGGTTGGATGCAGCTCGCTTCATTCAGAGTCTAGTAACATGTATCCTAAACTAGGCAGACTGGTCCATTCAGAAGGATGTGGAACGTTTCCAAAGCCCGATAGCTCAGGTGGTGAAACCCTCGAGCAGGGTACTGAGCACAATATGTCTTGCATAGGAGTGTGCAGCAGTAACTACAGGACTAGAGACAGTCAGATGGTCAACAATAAAATCCTGATTCATAAATGAAAGTGCTAGATTAGATCTGATGCTTTGTGGGGCCATTATTCCCCAGTATAGGGTCAGCAGCTGCATATTCGTGAACAGGTTTGTGAATATTAGTACCAAGAATGATTTGTCCAGAAATACATGCTGGAAGTGCATTATTCACTGTTTGCTACTGACCTGCTGATTGGTTTGTCATCCAGGCAGGGGGCAGAAGCAGTACACTGCAAACTGAGTGACCAGCCACACACTATGAATAACCAATACGGTATAATTAGTGAACAGTTCATAAAGAACACTAAAAATTACTAGCTCAGACAGCCCTGGCTAGTATTTCTAAATAACAAATACATTAGTAGAAAAGAAGGATTGATTCATGTATAATTTGGCACTAAACAAAAAAGCAAAATTTTAGGGCAGTCAAGCGATGAAAAAAATTAATCACGATTAAAAAAATGAATCATGATTAATCGTGCGATTAATCGCACTGTTAATAATAAAATACCATTTATTTAAATATTTTTGCATGTTTTCTAAATTTTCAAATATATTGATTTCAGTTACAACACAGAATACAAAATGTACAGTGCTCACTTTATATTTATGTTGATTACAAATATTTGCACTGTAAAAAACAAAAGAAATAGTATTTTTCAATTCACCTCATACAAGTACTGTAGTGCAGTCTCTTTATAATGAAAGTTGAACTTACAAATGTAAAATTATGTACAAAAATAACTGCATTAAAAAATAAAACAATGTAAAACTTTAGAACCTACAAGTCCACTCTGTCCTACGTCAGCCAATCACCCAGACAAACAAGTTTGGTTACAATTTGCAGGAGATAATGCTGCCCACATCAGGCGTTCTCATGGGAGTTGTAGCCGGCATCGCAAAATATTTACGTGCCAGAGTCGCTAAAGATTCATATGTCCCTTCATGCTTCAACCACCATTTCAGAATATATGTTTCCATGCTGATGACGGGTTCTAATCAATAACGATCCAAAGCAGAGCCAACTGATGCATGTTCACTTTCATCATCTGAGTCAGATGCCATCAGCAGAAGGTTGATTTTCTTTTTTGGTGGTTCGGGTTCTGTAGTTTCCGCATTGGAGTGTTGCTCTTTTAAGACATCTGAAAGCATTCTCCACACCTTGTCCCTCTCAGATTTTGGAAGTCACTTCAGATTCTTAAATCTTGAGTTGAGTGCTGTGTCTATCCTTAGAAATCTCACATTGGTACCTTCTTTGCATTTGTCAAATCTGCTGTGAAAGTGTTCTTAAAATGAACATGTGCTGGGTCATCATCCGAGAATGCTATAACATGAAATATATGGCAGAATGCAGGTAAAACAGAACAGGAGACATACAATTCTCCCCCAAGGAGTTCAGTCACAAATTTAATTAAAATATTCTTTTTTAATGAGCATTATCAGCATGGAAGCACGTCCTCTGGGATGGTAGGTGAAGCATGAAGAGGAATGAAGAGGCATATGAATGTTTAGCACATAAATACCTTGCAATGCCAGCTACAAAAGTGCCATGTGAATGCCTGTTCTCACTTTTAGGTGACATTGTAATTAAGAAGCAATCAGCAGTATCTCCCGTTAATGTAAACACACTTGTTTGTCTTAGCAATTGGCTGAATAAGAAGTAGGACTGAGTGGACTTGTAGGTTCTAAAGTTTTACATTGGAGTTTTTTTGAGTGCAGTTATGTAACAAACAAAAAAAATCTACATTTGTAAGTTACACTTTCACTATAAAGAGATTGCACTACAACTTGTATGAAGCGAATTGAAAAATACTATTTGTTTTGTTTATAATTTTTACAATGCAAATATTTGTAATAAAAATAATATAAAGCAAGCACTGTACACTTTGTATTCTGTATTGTAATAGAAATAAATATATTTGAAAATGTAGAAAAACATACAAAAATATATAATACATTTCAATTGGTATTCCATTGTTTAACAGTGCGATTAATCGCAATTAATTTTTTAATTGCAGTTAATTTTTTTAAATTAATCGCATGAGTTAACTGCGATTAATCAACAGCCCTATTAAATTTATAACTAATATTAATCATAACAAAGTTTGACCAGCTGTACAAAAGGCCACTGGCTGGCTTCTCAGGTAATACTTTTTCAAAATTACCTCTGCAAAAAATGGTATTTATGTAGAGTGATGCAAACTATACAGAACAATATTTTTCAAATAGGTGTGCTTTGTAAAACCTGCTTCTCATAGTGAATAACAATACAGAGAATCTAGCTCAGTTTCAAAGTTTCCTAGGCTCTATGCACCAGCCTCTATAAACTATCAAAAGAATTTCTAAAAGTTCTGTTCAAAGCTTTGTTGGAAAGTCCCTGTAACAAATCTTGAAAACTCAATGCTTCATTGGTGAGGATAAATCAGGATTAAGTGGTTACTGGAGAAAATGTTACAATGTTACAATACCAATTGCAGTCTTACAATACCAATCCATTTTTGAAAAGTGTTTAAATAAATGTGCACACACACACGGTGATCCTGTCTTTGCTTTATGCAGTTTAATTTGTTGTTCACTCTAATCCCAGTGGTGTAATGCATCACAAACTTTCAAGGAGAATTTGACCATGGTAATAAAATAATTATTGAAGATTAGTCTTGAGAAGGAGGCAGCTATCTTGGAAAGTTGAAGCAATGGCTATGGCTATATGCCAAATGACAGGCACGGGTGTTATTACTAGAAATACTGAATTGCCTCTTAAAGAGCAGAGCCGGCTATAGATCCCAGGCTGCTGTGCCAAACGACTTGCGTGCTTGAATTCTCTCTGAGAAAGATGGTTTTATAAACCGTGTGGATCAGATTTAATATCTGAGCTATTGTCACTTTCAGTCTCATGCAGTGATACCATAAACTAAGATGGCTAGTGGTGCCGGGAGAAAAGACTTAGGGCCACATTGCAGCGTTTAGACACTAGCTGGATTGGAGAGTGGTGTGGGGCCACGCTACCACATAGGGAATCTTGAGGGGGATTGTACCAGGCTCCCCATCCTGAGAAGGCTGCAGGCTATAGCACCCTTTAGGGAAGCTGAACTATTCTCTAGACAGGTGCAGCTTGTTCCTGCCACTCTGAAGTGTGGTGCTGAGTAGGGGTTGGGACAACAACGCTCCTCCTCCTCCTCACCCCGTTTGGGTGTGTGTGTCGGGGGAGACTAAAGGTCCACGTGATTTCCTGAGTTCAGAGACTCTTCTTGCCCTCTCTCCTGTGTAGCCTCATGAGGGCCTGCCACAATCCAGCCTTTAGCCATTTCTCTCTGTTTAGTGTGCTGGGCAATCTGTATGTAATGGATCGTGGGTAAAATCTAACACTCACCCCAGGAACCCCAGTCCCTGGAGCCAGTTTTATTCCACTCTGATGGAAGGGGCTTGGATTCAAGGGGGCTCCAGCAGCCCAGGTCCTTGCTCAGAAGCACACAATAGACAAGAGCAGGACATGGGTGGGGCTGTGTGAGGGTTGGTGCCAGAGTATATTCAGAGTATATTTCACATCCGCCCTCTGCACCAGGGTTACCTCACCCACACAGCTGAAGAAATCGCTCCAGTGCAGTGGCAGGGCCTCTCCCTGGCTATGCTGGGGAAAATGCCTTTTCTTCCTTCCCCCTACATGTCTCTCTGGTGCCCGCAAGCTAATTGGTTGGCTGAGATTTGACATTTTGTGCTTGTGTGCAGACCTACTTCCTCTACCATACATACAAAACCATAACACCCTGCAATAGAACAGTCTGTAGGAAAATGTAAGGAAGCTCCTGCTCTTCTTCTTAGCATACATTTGCTGACAAAGTAAACACCCTAAGATAAGTCTGAATTTAATGAAATTTTGCATGCACAGAGGCATTGGCACCACACTCTCTTTGAACGCTGTAGCCTTCACATTCAGTACTTTTTTCATTAGTCTCTAAGAGTTACATTCTGGGGACAAAATGTGCTAGCTAATAGAATGCCTTTTAAATTACCAAGCACTCTCCATCTGAAATTGTAAATGGACTTCGGGGCTATGCGTGTGCAGACAGCACACAGAACTGATGTTTTCCCAAGAGAATGTCTGTCCATTGCAATAGGTCAAAAAGGTAGTCTGTGGTTTGTGGAGGGCCAACACAGCATTACATGGGGGGCATTCCAGAGCTGTAACTCTCTTTCCTTGACTCAACCCCCTCCTTTCCAACCTACAGGAATTACTTCCGCTCTAGGGCTGTTTCCAAAAGGAAAACAGTGAAATTTTTTTGTCAAGATCACTGTGTTTTTAATAGACTAGCTGAATCCCATCAAAATACTTGAAATGGTCTTTGTCGCTGCTCTGTACAATGATATAGAATCACTGAAGTCTGTTATATTTCATTGCTTCTTCACCATGGGGTATCATATTCACAGAGCACGCTAGCAATGTGATTTGTAAGGGGAAACTGTGGTAGAATGCCGAAACAAGTGGATACAGAGTAGTCTTTCCTCTGTCATTTTAGCAGTGAGTTTCAGAGTTTACAGTGAAACATTTTACATCTTTTACTGAATTAACACTCCACACAGCATTCCGTTTGCTTCTTTGGAGGGGAAGATAAAGAAAACAAGATGTGATGGTGAGCACATATTATACTGAGTGGTGTATGCATTCATCCCAGTAAAGTGATAAAAGAGCCAGGTATTGATCAGCTTCAGTGGAAAAACTCCATGAATGCACAACCTGCTCTTCTGACTGGCAGCTTTATCACCCCTTTCAAAATTGCTTCTCTCCATTTGCCAGTTAATAAATGAACTGCTCCAAGATTCAGGCTTAAAAACTATTTTGAACATGTAAAGTTTGAGGAAAAAATACGCTATGCAACTGTTTAAACATCACTATTTTGATCCCTGGATCAAACCAATATAATTGCATGAGAACATTTTGATATGATATAGACATTTTTATAATTAAAACCATCTTTGTTTTAATGCAATTTAGTGTCAACTTTTTCATCCTTCTGACCTCATTAGATGTGCCTGGGCATTAGATACAGTGTTACTAATTTGTTTTAACTTGAAGGCTACTCCGGTTAATGATTGATTGGACTAAGGTTTTATTGTGTAAGATTAACTAGGCTTAAGGATGGCAAAATGCCATTGTAGCATTAATGCCAGACTTTAATGAGAAGCAGAAGTAAACTCCTAGGACTCTGATTATTTTAATGTGAGACCACAGTTGTGCTCTCATTATCTTAATGCCCTGTTATATTTAAAAAAATAAAAATAAGTATTCTTCTCCCCATCAACTCCTAATGATGATTATACTGAATGGTATAATGCTGAAGAATAGATATTGTCTTAAAATCATATGTACATTAGATATATAACCCTAAATGCTGTTTCCTTTTGAACCATATCCTTTATCTAAACTCTTATAATCAAATGGAGAAAATGTTTCATACCTTCTCATTGTGTCTGCCTTCATTTTACAAACCATATGAAATCAAGACAAGATCATACTGACAAACTTCTCCACTGCTAAAAAATACTCGCTCTCTCTCTCTTCTAATATTTTACTATTTTTTATATTATAGGACACTTTGATTTTTCTCCACTCTCATCCTCTTAAGTGAATTTAGTACTCCTGAAAGGTGCTGGGTTCGCAGATCTAGAGACTGAAATCCTCTGTCTTTCCACTGATCATATACAGCAGTATAAATTTTTCCTATACTCCTCACACGGCATATCTCAATAGGACCTGGAGGCTTCCATCTAAAGGCCTATTCCTTTGTACCTAAAAGCACATTAAGCACATGTGTAAGGCCCTGACTGAAGAAAGCATCTGTATTCAGGACTGCACTTAAGCACCTGCTTAAGAGTTTGGTTATTCATGCACCACACTGAACAATTGCCATACTGGTGACTAACATACTAACACAGAAGCTGTGGGTATGTCTACACTGCAAAAACAAAGTCACAGCAGTGATTCTCAGAGCCTGGGTCAACTGACTTGGGCTTGTAGGGTTTGTACCACAGGGCTAAAAGTAGCCATGTAGACATTCCAGAAAGGGGTGCGGATCTCAGAGCCTGGGCTCCAGCCCAAGCAGGAACGTCCGATACTGATATTTTTAGCCCCAAATCAGTTAACCTTGGCTCTGAAATATGCTGCCACAGGGCTTTCTTTCTTTTCTTCAGTGTAGATGTACCCTGTGTTAGCATTGCCACACAGTACATATTTTCCTAGCAGTTTTTGGAATAATTTTTGTATTCTCTCAAAAACACAACATAACCCTTTACCTAACGATTGTTTGTTTTGTTTTTGTGCTTTTTTTTCCAATTAGGAAGGAGGACAGCAAAAACAAAGGACAAGAGAAAGAAGAAAAAGAATTTAATGGAAAGGGCTCAGAAGCAGCACAGCATCTTCCTAGCTACAGACAGAGCTAGCCAGTAAAGACGTTTTTGTTTGTTTTATATATATTTTTTTTTTCTTTTTTGCAAAGTGCACAAAAGCTGCTATATGCTCCTGCATATGGATGCACTGCAATTCAGCTGCTTTGACAGTATTGGTTGCAAATAACTTGTGAAAAATGTCCACAAGTTTGTTTGTGTTATTTATACTTTTTATTTTTTGAACCTGAAGACTCCAAGGGCCGGAGCGCACTGAGTTGAATCAGTGGAAGTGGCGCCGATGTGTGTCAAAGACTTTGCATTCAGTGCCTGGGAAATGGAAATGGCCAATGTGTTGACATAAAAGTGCAACAGGAAAGAAGGCTGCAAATCACCATTAGATAATGGACTTGTGCATATTTATATAAAAGAGGAGGTCTGGGTGGTGTAGGTACTCTTGCATTTATGGCCTTTGTTTCTCATATTTGTACATTTCAAGAGTAAATGTATATGAATATCTGCTTAATGTTAATGTGCATTATTCTCTGCACCATTCTCTGAACCCACTGCATTGAATCAATTGTATAATAAAATTGCTTTAAGAAGATATACCACAGGAGTTACTGCTTAGTGTTCTAGGAGCACAATAGTCCTCATGTGTACATATTATGCTGTCTGTGTATAAATAAACTTATTTACTGTACATTTGTGCTTTCATTCTTATGTGTAACAAGTTATGTATGTTTAAAGTTATGTCACTTTGGTTCCAGTAATTCCTAAACATAGTCCAGTAAACACTTTTTACTATGTTTTGAATGTTTTTACAGTTTATCATTAATTTTAAGGAAGACAGATTTGTTTCTCATTTGTCAAGGCACTTTCATATAGCTAAACTAGCTTGTATTGGCCTCAGAACACAGTGTCAGGTTTGGAATATACATGCCTAATTCTTTCAGTAAAACTCAAGTCTCTTCAGTTACAATGTAACCTTACCTTGGGCCTGAGCTGAAATGTTGGTGTTGCTTCTCACAGAAAGAAATATGACATCTAAGGCCTGGTCTACACTGGGTGGGGGTGGAATCGATCTAAGTTATGCAATTTCAGCTACATGAATAACGTAGCTGAAGTTGACGTACTTAGATTGATTTACTGTGGTGTCTTCACTGTGGTGAGTCAACTGCTGCCGCTCCCCCATCGAATCTGCCTGCGCCTCTCGCCGAGCTGGTGTACAGGAGTCGACGGGCAAGTGCTCGGGGATCGATTTATCGTGACTAGATGCGATAAATCAATCCCCACTGGATTGATCGCTGACAGCCGATCTAGCCGGTAATGAAGACGTACCCTAAGAGTTAAGATGAATTATGGTGGTGACAGATGTTCAGGGAAACAAGATTGTGAATGGGGAATTATATGAACAACTCTCATTATCCATCACAGGAGTTGTATGCATAGATCCCTTCATATTGTGAACAGTACTTTATCCCCATCAGTCCTAACAATGATTACTTCAAAACCCTAGCCTTACTGGCTAGCAAAAGGGGCCTTTACAATGGGGATTAGAAAACAAATTGCCACCAAACATTATAAATTAGATAATTTGTAGGTGAAGGGGATTCATTTCCTGGCACTGGCACTTAGTTCAGGAATTTGTAGCACGTTTCAACCTTGCAGTGCATCTGGATCTGTTTATTTATTGCATTTCCCCATTTAGGGAAGGAGAAATCACAAAGGGTATATTTCAGTAGTAGTGCGTTATCGGGCCAGTATTCCAAGTGAAGGCTTTTGAAGGTCTGCCTTGGAAAAGTCTGCACTAAAATTGCTGCCTGCCTTCACTTGTGGATGTTACTCTGGCTCTAGAATTAAGAATGTATGTGCATCATGACCTAAAGAACTAGAGAAAATCTAAAGCAAAGAAAAAAGGCTTTGGCACCTATGTCTTTAGAAAATAAAACTTAGTGTTAGTTTTAGGTTTACTGATTCTACTCTTCACAAATAAACTATGAAAGAAAAGTATAAACAAACACAGATATTGTATCCATGCTTAGCTATCTAGGAGTATTTTTACTACAAGAAATATACAGTATTAAGCCATATATGAATGTTGTATGAAACTTCTTACGGATGTTCACTTAATCCTGAAGTTGTCAACTCTTTTCATTCTAGAGTATGTTCCTATTTAGCTTGAACAAGTTACATATAGTACCTTATTGTTGAGACTAATAACATTTTTCTATTCCTGGGATGTTGTTTTAGGCATTAAATAGCTGACTTAGAAAATGTAGCTGCCTATTTTGATTGTTGGTTATCAAGTTTGGTTATAGATGCAGTGAACACTTGAGCAGAATTCCACTGGCAGAGATTACAAATATTTTATTAGCCATGTCATGAAATTTATTCTACAAAATACAATAAAACTTTATAGTCAACCTCTGAGTAAAATATGTTGGTCCTTTTTTAATTAAAAGAATGAATTTCCTATTAATGGAATCCATAAAAAATATTCAAAGATGTTTTGTGAGTATAAATGTGTTTGTCAACGGAAGCTGAATAATTAAGAGATTTTTAAACCAAATAATATTTTGTCAGTTATTTACGTAGTATTATAAATGGGCCTGGCACCTTAAAACAGGTTCTATACGTTAAACATAAGCTAGAGAACAATCCTCCTTTCCCAGTGATCTTATACTCAAAATGCACCTGTAGAGTGCAGATAACACATAGAACAATGTCCCAGGCATGGGCTTAAGTACATCCCTTTTCAGGCCTCATTGACTTCAACGGGACTTAAGTACATGTTTAACTTTAATCACACAATTAAGTGCTGTCCTGAATAGGGATGCTTTCTTGAACTGGGTCTGTCACCGTGTCTGCAGTGGCTCACTACTCTCAGAAACGGGGCAGAGATCCCAAACTGATGGTTCTATAATTAGATTTTACCAAGCCAGTAACAAATGTGAACTCCTGGGTCACTATAACAGTCTTACCCTGGAGTCACAGCCAGTCTCCTTAGACTCTCCAGTCTATCTTGCCACATTCAGGTTGCTTCCAGTCCCAAGAGACCAGTCATTTACTCCCAGATCAATTGGTGTCCAATTTGGTCTTACACCAAAGACAGCACCTGTAGCCAATCCTGTAACAAACTATTTAAAGGTTCATTAACTAGGACAAAGAAATTAGAGTTATTTACAGGTTAAAGCAAGCTAACATATATACACCCGAGTTACCATCTAAATCCTCAGAGTGACAGAGTTATAGTGATCTGTCCATTTAAAGTGTCTTTCAGGGCAGACTCAGGAGGCAGCCCTGGGGATCTCTGGCTCAGAGTCTCTTGCCCTTCAGAGTTCAAACAGCCAAAAAGGTGGAAACTTTTCCTGGGGCTTTGTTTTATTTCTTTCATTCAGCTTCCAAGCCAAAGGACAAGCTTGCTTGCACATAGCATTGCCCAGGTGTGATAATAAGGCCATTAACCAATCCTTTGTATTGTGCTGATCCTTGATGACCCATTTGATTTTGATAGTCCTTTTGGATGGGCAGTGGGGACAATTCCTGTGCCTAGGTTCACAAGTTCAGAGCAAACATTTTCACAGTTATAAAGCAAAATTTACATATTTTCTTATTGTATGGAATACAGACATTGCAAGTGAGATTAAGGCATACAGCAATCTACAAGCATTTCATAGAATATAAACACTAAATACATTCTTATAAGACTAATATCTATTTTGAGCAAACTAACATACAGATGAACTGGCCTGGTCTCCAGCTATAAGTTTGTTAGTCCTTAGTTTACGCTTGCAGCCAGGGCAAAAGCTGGCATCTGGCCTTCCATGGTCACAGGGTCCAGTGTGAAGAAAGTGGCCAGATGTTCAGCTATAGAAGAGGAGGCCTTGGGATGGTTGACCTCTTTGTCCTTCCTGGTCATATGGTGAGTCTTCTCTGTGCCAGGCCAGGCCCCAGTACAGATCAGACCTGCCTAAGATTGCAAGACTTCAGAACAGCCTACAGCTACATAAACATTTTTTAAAAGTTAACCTGAAGCCGTTCTCTGACCTCAGCTGTTGCACTTAATTCTGATCACAATAGGACGGATTCAAAACCCACTGAAGTCAATAGGATTCTTTCCAGTGGCTTCAGCAGGCTTTGGATCAGGCCTACTGTGTACTTGTCTCTTCCACTACCTGGGGGAAGCACCAATATCTATGGCTTCTCTTGGCCAACACCTGTCAGGCCTGCTCCAGAGTCCCAACTAGCAGATGGTAAGAGAATACTCACCTGGTGAGACAGAGTCCATCTCAAAGCACCAAGGAAGAGAAGAGTGAGGGGGGATTTGATAGCGGCCTTCAACTGCCTGAAGGGGGGTTCCAAAGAGGATGGAGCTCGGCTGTTCTCAATGGTGGCAGATAACAGGACAAGAAGCAATGGTCTCAAGTTGCAGTGGGGGAGGTCTAGGTTGGATATTAGGAAACACTATTTTACTAGGAGGGTGGTGAAGCACTGGAATGGGTTAGCTAGGGAGGTGGTGGAAGCTCCATCCTTAGAGGTTTTTAAGGCCCAGCTTGACAAAACCCTGGCTGGGATGATTTAGTTCCTGTTGGTCCTGCTTTGGGCAGGGGATTGGACTAGATGACCTCTTGAGTTCTCTTCCAACACTAATCTTCTATGATTCTTTGATTCTATGAAACCATGCAGCCCTCTTCCCTGCTGTGTTTGTCTGGATAGTTCACTTTTACTTGGTGTTTACTCTGACTGAGATTCTTATCATTTTCCTGCTGAGAAACTGACTAAAAAGCTGGTCAGGTGTACTATTGATGTAAGCAGGGTTTGAATGAGCTCTCCCCTCTAGAGCTCTCTCTAGTGATGAGCTGGGGGAAAAGACTTCAAGAACAGACTTGGCATGCATACAGTGCCTAGTCTGCCTAGGTGCACAGCAGCTGGAGCTGCTTTGCCAAAACGGTCACTTTTTGGCTGGTTTTGGGTTACAAATCGCTCTAGTGTTTGAATGCAGGGGTAATGGGATGCTGTTATCTTTACTGCAGGAGTAAAGGGCCGCAGAACTGTGCTTACCATGCCCTGATTGAGCAGAGTCACCCTGAACCTTACTTGCTAATCAGGGGGTAAGGATGCCAAATCACAGTGAAGGGTGTGTGTGTGTGTGTGTGAGAGAGAGAGAGAGAGAGAGTCCTGGAACTAACTGCACTACTGAGCAGGTCTAAGGGCTAAGCATTAGAACTTGGGTGGGGACAGTATTGCAGTGAAAGAAACTGCCCTGGCAGTGAGGTTCTCCACTATCTGCTGAAATCACTGAAAGCAGGGTCAGGTGGTGGAACCTCAGAATGTGACGTGACAGAGGCAGCAGCAGCACAGAGACAGTGGCAGCTGTGAGCCAGTTGCAGATGTGGCAGCAGCAGAGGCATTGCTCAGGCCCCCCCCACCTAAGGGTGGGAAGTGAATCCCTGTCAATGCACCTCTGAACACTGGGTATTTGCTAACCAAGGCCAGTCAACTGTGAGTGGGCTGCAGCAGAGGGAGAGGGGAGTGATGTGTTAAGGGACATATTTTGTCAGATTTTCACACCACAAGGTGAGAAACTGAGGCAAAAGGAAAAAGAAAGGAGGAAAGAAAAGCCCATCTCTCAGAGGTGAAGATAGAAACAGCCTGTGTTACTCCAGAGGCTAAGCCTGCTTCCTCTACATCTGATCAGAAACAGGCTTTTTTATGAACTTTTCTAATGAATGGCTTACTTCCCCCTAAGGCAGATTCTACCTTTTTGTTTTGTATTAAGAAAAGTGACACTATCTATTGAATCAAGTGGTTTATCTCCTAAAACAGTAGAACAGAATTTTTTGCTTTTTGTTTTGTTCTTGTCTGTTTGGGGTTTTTTTGTTTTGGGCTGGGGGAAGTGGCTACTCACATCTTCACAACAATTTTGTATGTCCCCAGGTCAGCAATCTATTGAAAAGATTGATGGTGTTATTGGAGAAAGAGCTTCAAATATTGTGTCTTATGTTGTTGTTATTTTTTTAAATATCACTGCTGACATAAAACATTTTTTCCCAGGAGTCCCTTCTTTTATGTTTGGTCTTCACTTACTCTTTCCAGAGTAAGATTGTCTTTCTTTAAGAACTTTTCCCCCCAACATGCCTTTCTGGGAGCAACTCTTTAAATTTGGCAGAGTCAAGCAGCTGCAGCACTAAAGCCACCATTTTGTGACTGGCTGATATTTGCTTCATCTCTTCTCTTCTTGCAGGTAACTTGTTAGTTTTAACTTTTGGTATGTTTTTCCTTCCTTATTCCTAAGGTAACAGGTCTCTATCTCACACCACTTCAGTGCTACCTTTCTGTGCTAGGAATACAACTGTTTAGAAATTATTTTTAATTTATGTTTTTCATCCTATAACTTAACTAAAATTTGTGATATGCAAATGGTAGCTGCATCCTTATCATAAAGGCTACTGTGGGATAAAATGGGACATTTTAAAAACAAGACACAAAAGCAGCAACTTCCTTTAGTTTCTTCCCCTGGAGCTGTTTTGGAAGGAAAAAGTTTTTAAAAGTGGATTTTCAGCAGAGCTGGTCAAAAATACAACCACCAAATTTTACAGAACCTTCAAAGTCTTTTCTTGCTGCTTCTGTTGCTGCTTTTCCCTCCAATTCAAAATTTTAGTAAAAATGTTAATGGAAATTTCAAAGTTCAGAAGATTTTTATCAACTCCAATGTTAGGGTTAGTGGTTCAGCTTTCTTTGTTGCCACATAATAAAATAAAATTAGGATTTTAATTACACAGCATTTGAATGTCTAACTTATTTTAACATTTGTTTTTATACATTATATAGGACGTGTCTTCACTGTGAATTTGAAGAGATTTTGTCATTCAAAATGCTCTTTATTTTTCTTTTTCTTTTTGTTTTTCTATTTCAGGAAACTCTGTATGTGTGTCTGAATTGAATTCCTCTTTCATTGCCACTGGTGTAAATCCAGAATGACTCCAGCTACTTCATTGGAGTCATTCTGGATTTACATCAGGGTAAATGAAAGCAGGATTTATCCTCCTGATGTAACCTGCAAACCAATTTCCATGTATTGACTAATTCTTCACTAATGGACCTACACTGTGCCTGTAATTGAGTTGTTCGTGCCAGCTCTCTCCACAGGAGTGAAACAACTGACCTGGCAGCTATTAGAGTAATCTGATCCCTGTGACACTTGCAGTGTAGACTTACTCTAAGAGAAGTGAAGGCCAGTGTTTAAAGAGCAGAGTCAAGAAAATGACTGCGCAAATGACATCGTGGGGCTTGTGTTTGTTTCTCATTCTTTTTATTATGCAAATTGGCTCAATTTACAAGTATTTTTTCTCTTTTTCTAATTGTCAAGCCTGTAAATTTAGTTTGAGCTCAGATCAAGTTGGGCTCTTTCTTTCTCCCATGCCATCACTTATAATAAAGGTTCTGCGGGCCAAATTATGGCCTCTGTTACATCTGTGCAACCTCTTAGTTTCCAAGTGTAGCATTCAGTGACACCTCTGCAACCCTAGTGCTTTCACCTGGGTTTTACAGGCGTAACTGATTGGAACTTAATAAACGAGTTGAACACACACCCCCAGAGGATGGATCTGGTGAATCAGAAGGTGCAGTTTTTTTCATAGTCACTTTTCCATATAGAACCATAGGTTTCAGTAAATGAAGCAATTATCCAAGCAAAGGCAACTAGGCAGTAGCATGAGGCAGAACTACACATCCACATAAACAGATGATAAAGGGAGAGTTGTGAGGACAAAACCAAGAGTTTTCCTATGCTTTGTACTCTGTACAGGCTTCCCATTTGCTTCTCAGTGAACTCTAAGGTATTGGCCTTCATCTGTAAAGCTCCATATGGTTTAGGACCAGTCCACACCAAAGACCATGTCTCTCTCTCTCGGTACCATCAAAATAGCTGAGGAGCTCCAGTTAGCAGTAGCTAGATTTTAATTCAGCGCCCCCTCTCCACCCGGTTACCTTCTTTAATGCCAATCTGCTTACAGGTTTTGATGGACAGGTCTGGGTTCTTCTGGATCCCACCACCCACTCAGCAGGGTGAATCTTCTTTATTTTTTCCTATGAATTTATTCGGTGGTGCCTCCACCCGCCCTTGCTGCTTCCTGGCAGGATCACCAGTACAGCTTGGGAGGAAAATTCTAACTACAGAGTAATCCCCATTTACTTGCCAGATAGTTGGAGACTTCCAAGAAATAACACAAACACATACAATATATTCAACACAATAATTATATTAAACAGGAGACAAATATAACAGGGTAAAACACTATTTTTAGGATCACTGGTGCCCATGCTGATAATACCTGTGACTTTCCCCAGTCATGTGACTTGATGTAGCAAATGTAAGATTAGTGACCCGTTGGTACACGTACTTTGTTGGGGCCCTTGATGACCTATGACCACAAAATTCTTCTCTGCAGCGGTTTAGCAGTGTGGCTGACTGAATTCAGTACAGCTCAAAGGACTCACAAGTGGGAGAAGGTGGTAATTCCTTCCACAGGTTTAATATGCAGCAGGTTATAAAATCCCCAAACTCTTACTTCCTGGCTTGAGGACACAGTTCAGAGAGTAGGGGGGCCCCAAAACAAATTCCCTGACTGACTAAAAGATGGACTCCTCAGTCACTGCAGAGGGGCTGATCTCTGCTGGCAGGGATCCTCTTCAGGCAGGAATCAGGCCGTTTCGGTCCCAGGATTTCCCCTCACCACAAAGGGGTGCAGTGTTCAAAGTGCAGATTACACAACTGTACTAAAATCCAAACTGTAGTCTCCTAGCCCAGAGTCCAGACACACACACAGCAGGCAGCAGCCCTGGACTAGCAGCCAGAGTGGAGCTGACCATGTGGTGACTGGTCTCACCTAGGGAGCTGGAGGGCTAACTCAGCCTGGCTGGGGAAGTTTCCCAGCAAAACTCTACAAACTGGGAATCATCAGTAGAGAAGGAAAAGCCCAGCTGAGGGATCTTGTTTTCAGGTCCCTAGAGGCCAGTTCTCTGGGGGAACGCTGCATGCAGGCCTGGGATTCACCAGCTCCCCACACAGCCAATCCTGCCCTTGCCCTGACTGGCTCCAGACTGACTCCAAAATGGCTTCTCCCCTTTCCTGAACTCTCTGGGAAGGGCATCTCACTCCCTATTGGCTGCCGGACAGACTCTGAGTCTGCCTTGGCTCCCCATCCCTACCAGGGACAGGGTGCCTCTCCCTGAGCTGCCAGCAGACAGAGCCCGGGAATGTAGGTAATCTCCTTGGGGGTTACAGTAACTTGAGAGTTGATGGCAAGGTCCGAGGGACTGTTCTCTGCCCTAATGGAAAAGCTCTGGAGAATTTAACCGGGATGAAGCCAATAGGAATCAACAGAATGTGTTCTTAAAACATAAACATGATAGCCTTTCTATGGTTTTGCACCATCCTGTAGGAATCAGTGGCAAATTGCTATAGAATTCTATTCTATTCTTTCTTTCTCCTCCTGCAGCCCTCGGGTCTCCTCCATTTATTTTGGTCTTGTGCTGGTCTCTTCAGACTTCTGAGTGTCATGTTAATAGATTTGCCTTTTTCTCTATTGTTCTGTGTAGTGTTTCTCTAGGTCACGCTCTTTTTCTCTTCCCAAGTTGTGTCCATATTATCATGTGACGTGGAAGTTGTGTGGGGTGGTATCCTTAAAGCATGCCCTAAAAATGTCCATTGTCACCTTACCATGTCTGATGCTTTAGGTTGGTTTGCTGTACTCAGAATTTCTGATGTTGCAAGAAACTCTTTCCAGTGGACTCTGAAAATCTTCTTCAGCCTGCATTTACTTTGGAATGAGTTGATCTTTTTATGAATTTCTGTTGTAGGTTTCCCTAGCTTTCCTCCCTAAAGGATGAAAGACATGATACCAGTGTTAAAAATGTGCATTTTTGTATCAGTGCCAATCTGCTACTTTTCCAAATGTTTTCAAGTTTGTGGAAGTTGTTTGCTGCATTGATTTCATTTCTGAACATCTAGCATGGTGTCATCATCCTTGCCCATCACACTTTCTAGATAGGTAAAACAGAACACTAAAGGATGGTTCCAAAATGTATCGAATGGTTATCAGTCTCTATTAAATTCTACAGGGATCGCTCATAAGGGTGTGGGACTTGGTCTCAATCCAAAAGATACCAAAGCTTTCATGAAATGGTACAAGGCTTATCTTCTCAGCCACATATGTATTTGACCTTGGCCTAAAATCAGGGAGGGTTTTCTAGCTAGAATATTGGGGTGGCTTATAGGAAGATAGTTGTTGTTGCTGACAAATGTGAGAGAGGCAATGATTGGTAGGTATGTTGTTTTAAAGGATGTTATGTGGCCAGAAACTGTGGCACAATAAACTCTTATGCTCTGCTCTCCTTACTGCTCCCTTCAGCTCCTTCTCCCAATTGCTGTATGTTTCCCTTTATGGAGTCCCTGTGCTTGGTACAGTCACTCATGCCTCTGCCAAGTACCCCCTCTCTTCTTCAGGTCCCATCTTATCAGCCACTTTCCCATGAATTCTTCTTCCACTGACTCTTCTCATCCTTGTGTAGATGCTGAGTTGTCCCATGTTTTTTCCTATCTTTTAGATTGTAAGCTCTTTGGAGCAGGGGCAACTCTTAGGGCACTTTTGTGTGGATAGTCAGTGTGCCGCAAGCTGGGGTGTAAATCTTGCTATTGGGACATCACTTGCTAATGGGACATCTGGACCCTGCTACTGCACACAAAGTTCTATTTGGAAGAGCAGTAGATCAAAGCACACTATGGAACTTTTAGTGTGCCGTAGCAGGTCCAGATGGCCTGCTCGTGAGTGGTGCCCTGGAGCACTGTAGATTTACACTCCAACTTGCCATGAACTACTCTCAGTCTTGACAAGGCCTTAGTCTTTGTTTTGTGAAGCTCTCTGCGCAGTTAGGGTTGTGTGTAAATGCTGAGTGGCAATATTAAAATACCTGGAGTAAAATGCCCAGGATTCAGAACTGTATTTTTTCTTCCTTTAAATAGGAGCTGCAAACACTAACAAGTTGATGGAAAGGTTGCCTCATTGAGCTATTGCTTCTATAGCCCTCTCTCCATCTTCTGCCAAAAAGCTATTTTGTAAATTTCTGGAGCCGTTCTTAGTGAATCAGTATGGCACCTTATGCTAATAGTGTAACATGAGGATTATTTTTCCTTCCCTTCTCCCCACCCCTAGTTCTCCCTAGGACCATAATTCAAGGAACTCCCATGAGCAGTGTGTGCAGATGCTTCATAGCACATAGCTGACTCACAGATGTTTTGGCTTGTATTTTCTAGGTAGGCAGCCAGCCACTCTGGAGGAAATCCAGCTGTAATGCAGAAAGAAACTAGAAGTGGTGCACATATGGTGAAGAAATGTATTAATTCTCACTAGCTCTCTGGTCAACATCATTTTCTGAGGTGTGATGTAAAAGGAAAGAGCAGATGTGGAATCTGGGAAATGTCTAGCTTCATCCTTTAAAAAGTGAGACCTTTGACAATAAATGCGCCAAACAGAATCCCCATGTCTGTAGAAATAACACCAGCATCACTGAACAAGTGCTCTGAATATGTACAGGAGGTGGTGCATTCAGTTAGAGAACAGCATTTTCTACCATAAATAGCCATAGCGGTAACTTCAAATTTCCATTTCCCTATTCTAAATAGCTATTTAACAGGTATAGATACAAATGAAGTTTTCCTTTATGTTGAGGCTGCCTGAACAGAAGACTAAAGATGCAACTACATACTAAAAATATGGGGGCTGCAATCTACCTAGGAGCGTAGGATGCACCTATCATCATGGTCACTGGGTGACCAAAATCTTCCTGATGCTGCTGTCAGTGCAACTATTGCTTTTCAATTAGTCTAGTCTGTCTGGGCTCCCTGATGGAGGAGGGAGACATTGGATCTGGCAAAAGGAGGGAAGGATGCTGTTACCTGGGGACTCCTGAGTATGAGACAACTGTTCTGATATGATTTAAGACCACATTTATGCTGATTCTAACTCTGCTGCCCTTGAGTTATAGACCCAGCACATAGTCCTTCCTCTCAAACATACCTCTCATCCTGACCCTAAGCTGTTCTCAGAGTTGAGTCTACAGTGCTACAGCTGTGCTGTAGTGCCAGAGCATACACCCTTTCTATACAGATGGAAGGGGTTTTGCCATTGATGTAGTTAATCCACCTCTCCAGGAGGCATTAGCTAGGTTGACGGAAGAATTCCATCAAAGTAGGTGTGTGTACACCAAGGGCTGGGTCAACCTAACTATGGCGCTCAGGGTGTGACATTTTTCACAGCTCCGAGTGACGTAGTTAGGTGGATCTAATTTTTTAAGTGTAGACCAGAAAGTGTTTTATCAGCTTGACTGTACCTGCATCTCTTTTAGTTTCAAATAGTTTCAAGCATTGCAAATGAGGAAGAAGAGAGTAGAGCACTGAAGGAGATGTGCTTTTATACTCAGCTGGGCTGTTATACTCTGATGCAGCTGTAGGTTATTTAAGCTGTAGGTTATTTAAGATTGGTGGACTCATTTTTAGTAAAGAGACTTATGTGCATTCCAGCCTCAATTATTGTCTCTCCATGGTTAAGTCCAAATAAGACAGGAGGGGGCAAAGTCATGTAGCCAGCATGTGTGTTCTTTAAATTGATAGCAGGATGCAAGTTGGGAAGGGTCTGAGTAAGGCGCTAGGCAGTTCTATAATGAAGTAGAGTGGGAATCACATACATGGGCGCTTTAGGGATTACACTGTTTTTCTTTAAATCAAGGTCCTTGTTCAATGTTGGAAGAAATTCATTAATTTTCATTATTCATGTCAAGCTCACAATGGGAGCTCCTTCCCTTAAGCTCACGTTTTAGCGAGCTTTCGTTCTGCAACTGCATCTCATTCCTTTGGCCTAGTTGGATAGCAAAAGGGTCCACATTCCATAGGCTGTAGCATTTACCAAGCCTCCCTTATTGTCATGCTATGGTTACTAAGCAGAAGCTCAAGCGTGACCAATATGGCATGCGTCACTTTCCTTTTCTGCAGAAGCTGAGCTTCCACCACTGTCTTCGTTAAACAGTATGAGACTTGTGGGTAGATGGCACTCCAAAATAGTGCTGCACTCTTGTTGTTGATTTACACCGGTGATGGGCAACCTGTGGCCTCCAGGCCACATGCAGCCTACCAGCGGATTACCCTCACCCAGGCTGCACAGACATGCTAGCCGCTGCTTCCCACAGCTCCGATTGGTGAACTGCGGCCACTGGGAGCTGCGGGCGGCCGTGCCTGTGGACAGTCAAATATAAACAAACTGTCTCGTGGCCTGCCAGTGGATTACCCCGATGGGCCGGAGGTTGCTCACCACTGATTTACAATGAGGTCTTTTCCAAACAGTTGAATACATAGTACTGAATGTTTTCTGCTCATGTTTGGAACTGGGCAGATTGGAACATTTGCATATATATATTGACTCAGATTTGGAACTCAGTGATGGTGGTGTAAATTGGGAGTAACTGCATGAAAATTAATGAATTCAGATCAGAATCTGGGTCATAATCTTCAATTTAAATGCTAATGTATTTCTCTTCATATCAGCTGTTGTCTGTATGAATCCCTTCACAGAGCAGTCACAAAGGAAAAATTACCCTCAGGGATACCACTAAGGGCAATGATTTTACATTTTATATAGCACCGTTCACCCCTTAGGATCCTAAAGAGACCCTTCCCCCACCCACCCACCTATACCCATTTGCAACCCGTTCTGTGGTGAAACACAGCAACGCTACACAATTGTTAGGGCAGCAAAGTGAAGAATAACTTTTCCAGCTGAAAGTGTACAGTTAATCTAGCAGGGCAGAATTCAATGCCTTGCTGGAATCTGGCAAGTGCATCAGTGATGGTAACACTTTTCCTGGCCTGGCTTGGATTTAAAGGATGAAGAAGAATTAGCATTGCCTGTTTAAAAATATTAGGACAAAACTAGCTTTGTCCTCTTAAAAGATAGCGGGGAGAGAGTGGAGATAAAATAGAGCGAAATCAAATGCAGTGATGAAACCCTACTATGGGAAAGCTAAGCAGTGTGTAAGAGCGTTTGATTGCTTGAAAGGAATGCTTGCTGAGTTTGTAAACCAAATTAGGAAGAGCACAGGTGGGCCAGAGAAACAGAACTGTAGTGTGTAGCAGCTAACATCAGCTTCACGTGGAGGACAGTATGGTTACATCAGTGTAGAAGATGTGGCTGAGACAGCACTGCCTCTAGCTGATCTGCCATTGCAGGAGTGGTCGCTTGGGGCTATAAATATCTGGGCATGAGCTGAAGCAGCCTCAAAGTTGTTCTACTGGACACTGGAGCCTGATGCTGTCACTGGTGTCCTGTGATTACCCCCATTCTCAGTCCTCCAGTCTTGATCTTAGAGAAGCTTGCTTGGACCATAGAATCTGGGCTTACACGTCTACAAAATTCTATAGGACATTTTCCATAAAAGTTTTCCTCTTGCATGTTCAAAAGAACAGCATGGAGAGAAGACAAGCACAAGCAGCTGTATCCTCCAAAGCAAAATCCCTTTTAGTAGCAGCCATCCATTCCAAAAGCCATAGCTCTTGATCTTGTAAATTACCCTGATCAGAGAGAAAATGCACTGCTGGAAAAGGACATAAAATCCAAGATGCGTCATTTGACCCTCGGAAGCAATATATGTACAACACTGAAACTATAATGCACGTGTCTTTAAATTAACGCATTACCAACACAAGTTCATAAGGTTTGGAAAATGCAGAGAAGTGATTAACTGTGTGTTTCATCTTATTTTTGAACTGTTATTTTGGGGAATCGTATTGGATAAAATTGATGTTATGCAGGTTTCCCTTTATTTAACTCCTCAGCAGCAAAGCTGCACACTAATTATACTGTTCAGTTTGGGCGGAGTTCTTTGTCATTAAACTTTCAAAACCCTGATTTTAAAATGCTGAGAACCCTCCCATTTCATCATAATGGCTTCACTATAAACCCCTTTATGAGGTAGCTATCAATATGGACTTACATGGCTACAGTAGAGAGAATAAGTGCATGCACTTAAACTTCCCAACAAAATTAAAGCCGTGGCATTGTGTGCAATGTGTTACGGATTTAGGTCAATGACAGTTTTGCACAGTACTTGTTAGATGACTGTAAGCTTCATAATTATTGCTTGGCTTTTTAGAAAGCTGACAAGCCTTTAATTTATGTATTTTCATTCATACAAAAGGAAAAATATTTTCTTAAATGAGTTGTTTGCTTGAGAAAATGACTCAAAGGGTTTTGACTGCTAACTGCTAACTAAAATGTAGTTATGGTTGATACCTGTCAACTGACAAACTCTTTAAATTGTAAAGAACCAAATGCCCACTTTATAAGTATATGACAAATCAAAAGGATTCTTTTGAATTAAAGTAGTTTTAGAGTGTGAAGCATGTGGCTATGGCATAAATATGTAAGCTTCATATAAACACAACAGTGCTTTCACAGTAAGCCATCAGATGTAATTACTCTTGCTTCTTTTTAAAAGTCCCATTTTGTTTTCCATTATTTTTCCAATGTTGGCACAGGATAAGCTGCTAATGTTAATACAAGCAATAGTGCTGAACTCCCAAAATTCAAATATGCTTATTTTCTCTCTTTTTTTTTTTTTTGCCACATAACATTTTATGTTTGGTTTTGAGAAATATTCTTTAAAGCTGTTGAGTCTTCATGGAAAACTTTGAAAGGCATTTGATTTAGTACTATTCTGCCTGGTATATACAGTACTTTCTACTCTCATTTCACTGCTATAGGTAGAGTATTATGGAGCAGATTCTGCAAATTCTTATTCATGTTAACGTGACTACTTGTGTGAGTTTGCAGGATCATTCCCTGTGGTTTCTGGTTTATATAGCTCAGGAGTAGTTTAAAGAAATGGATGAATGCAAACATCCTGAGTAACAGATAAGGGCAGCAAGATTTGCACCTTACTTAGGACTGGTAAAAACATATTGCAACAAAAGTTTTATGATCAGTGGCAGTGGTATTGAATTGAGTGCAGCTGATTGGTAAATTCAGACAAAAGCAAACAGACAAAAATCAAAACTAAAATTCACAAACATTTGGTAATGTCTCCCTATGTTCTGACCATTTCAGTTACGGATAGAGAAATAATACAAAGGGAGCTAGAAAGATTGGAAACAAGGGCAGAAAACAACAAAATGAGATTAAATCTGAAAACATTAAGACCAGTTCAGTTACCTTTAAAGAGTTAGAGAAGTTAATAGAGCTGGGTGAATAATGGATTTTTCAGTTCACTGCCCATTCTGGGAAAAAAAAGTTTTGTTTTGTGTTAAAAAAATGAAAAGTTTCAAAAAGATTTTGGAAATTGAAAAGCCAAAAAAAAAATTATGTTGGATCAAAAATTTTTTTTTGATTTTAGACTTTTGGGTAAAAGCCAAGGAGGTACTAGGTTTACAATACCCTGGGGGAAGGATTGGTCAAAGAGCTCCCTAACAGCTGTTAGCCCAATGGTGAGGGCCCTCAACTGGGATGTGGGAGATCTAGGTTCTAGTCTTCTCTCTCTGCCTATTGTGGAGAAGGGATTTAAACTTAGGTCTTCCTCATGGAAGAAGAGTGTCCTGGACTGTGGGATAGTCTGGTAAAGTGCTTTCTCAATCTCGTCTCCTGAAGCTCTTCCACATTTTATGAATAATTAAGTACTCCTTGGAGCCGAGCCCTGAACTTGGGTTTCCCACGTTCTAGGTGAGTGACGTTAACCCTGCCGAGTTTTAGAGTAATTCTAAACTCTTTCCCTGGCCCTGTGATCATTCAATGCTTTTGAATTCCCACTATAAATAAGAGACTGATGAAAATTTTTTGCCCAGCTCTAGGAGTAAGAGAAGTATGTTTCAGTTTGCTGACAGTCTAACTTTTATTTCATTTTCAGTCTGATTAAATTGCAATCCGAGGTTGTATGTGAATATTTCCACCGACTTTATGATATTTAGTAATGCATTTGGCAAGACTGGGTTAAGACAGAGGGATTTTAATCTCAAAGTGCAAGTCTAACAGCAGTGCTGAAAACCTTCAAGTGCTTTTTATAGGAGACTTTTTCTTTAGTAGTTCTTCATTTCATTGGACCGTAATATGTGTCGTATGGTTAACAAGTAATATTTTTCACTGACACTAATGGAGGCCTAGGATGGAAACAGCTGTTTAACTTTACAAAAAAATACCCGTATTTTCCGGCGTATAAGATGACTTTCTATACTAAAAAACAACCCCCAAAAATCGGGGGTCGTCTTATACGCCGGGTATAAACAGCGGGCAGCCCAGAGCCCTCTGACTCCTGGCCGCGGCTGGGATTTAAAAGGCTCTGGGCTCCCCGCCGCAGCGGGAAGCCCAGAGCCCTCTGACTCCCGGCCGCGGCTGGGATTTAAAAGGCTCTGGGCTTCCCGCTGCGGCGGGCAGCCCAGAGCCCTCTGATTCCCGGACACGGCTGGGATTTAAAAGGCTCTGGGTTCCCCGCCGCAGTGGGCAGCCCAGAGCCCTCTGATTCCCAGCCGCGGCTGGGATTTAAAAGGCTCTGGGCTCCCCCCCTTGGAAGGGGGGGTCGTCTTATACGGCGAGTATAGGCCAAAACCTATGTTTTAACTGTAAAATTAGGGGGTCGTCTTATATGCCCAGTCGCCTTATACGCCGGAAAATATGGTAATGCTTTCAAAAGCCCTTGTGTTACTGGATCTCTGACTGTGTTACTATGGCTGGTAGCTGTCCCAATTCAAATGGATTTAGCCTATAAGCACAATTTGCTGTCTCTTGCTTGGACTTGCTGTGTCTGAGGCATGGCAGCACGGCCAAGTCACAGCAGTACATTTGTGGTCTGCAAGCAACAGCTTGAGTAGGTGAGGTAATTGGAAAGCTCCTGCTGGCTGAGCCAGTAAGGATTGTGCTAACTTTTCCCAGCTGTGGGACACTGCAATGTTAATCCCTTTCCCAAAAGTCAGTTGCTCTAGTGTGTAGAGGGAAGCCACAATGGTCCTAAATAAAAAGCTCGGACAAAACTGTTAGTTTATGTAACAACCAAAATTAAAAGTCAATACAAGATTGAGGAAAGTGTGGCTGGATCCTGTATACAGCCACTGACAAACACTGACTAGCTTAGTCGGCCTTCTTGCTGTTAGGACTAGTTCTCACACACAGTTCTGCCAGTTTGCCATGATGTTGCACTGGTTGAGTTTAACCGCAGCAACTTTGTGTGCAGATGCTCTTATATAATTTCAAACTTGGCTTATATTGGTTTAGTTTACATTGATAAATGTATAGGCACAAGTTAAACTGATATAACCAGTTTTAAACCAATAAGTACATAAGCAAAAGTTGCACTAGTTTAAGTAAACCAATTTAAGTAAAGCTGGTGCAACTTCTGTGTGCAGATAAACCATTAGGAATGGCAAGACATTCTTGCCAAATCTGGTAATCCTGGTATTAGAGAGTCATTGCTTCTGCTCCATGTAACTATAGTTGCACAGATCTCCCCCCTCCTTCCCGCTTCAGGTTTGGTTTTTGGATACTTTGACCCTTCTGGAAAAGAAAGTTCTCCAGAACCTTTAAATGGAATTATACTGATCCTTGATGAGTCCATAACATTTATCATTTGGTAAAATTAAATATTTTTTTTCTTCATTGGTTACTAAAATCTGTTCCATTACTTGTTCATGCTGAAGTCTGGACTTGCCCAGTTGGATGGATAGCTGTGTGACTACATCTACTGCCGCTGTATTCAGATGCATTATGTTGACACTAGTCTTGGTGCCTTCATTATTCTTTTATTCTTAGGCCTCAATCCTGCAGTCAGATCTGCTTGATTGGACCCCTCCACCCATACACAGTCCCACTTAAATCAATGGGGCTCCATATTGGCCACCTGTGTGGAACTGACTGCAAGAGTAGGGCCTAATGTGCACAGTGGAGACATCCAACAGCAGCAGTACTCACCTGAAGCACTACAGTACTCCATTTTCTATCATTTGGGACCAACCTTGTCCTGTCCAATTCATCTTTAAAACCCATCCCAAGGAAGGAAAGTAAAAAGAAATATTGTGGCTATCAGAAACCACTGCTGCAGGAATGCAGATGACAGAACAAGAAGCAATGGTCTCAAGTTGCAGTGGGGGAGGTCTAAGTTGGAAATTAGACTATTTAACTAGGAGGGTGGTGAAGTGCTGGAATGGGTTATCTAGGGAGGTAGTAGAATCTCCATCCTTAGAGGTTTTTAAGGCCCGGCTTGACAAAGCCCTGGCTGGAATGATTTAGTTGTGGTTGGTCCTGCTTTGAGCAGGGGGTTGGACTAAATGACCTCCTGAGGTCTCTTCCAACCCTAGTATTCTATGAATCACAGCTTTAAAAATACAGAACAGATGCTCTTTAAACTTGATTTTTGAGTCTCAGTGGGTATGTTTGCATGGCCCAAACACAGGTGTTTTTTCAATTGAGTTAGCCTAATATTGCAAAGCTCCCATGTAGATACATTTTAACAAATTTTCAGTCAGGTGAGCTGGTGAGTTCTTAAACAGTGACTATTTCCTCACTGCAAAATTAGGTGTGTTTTTACATTAAGATCGTTATGTCATAATAAAAATTAGAGTGCCTTTCCCCCATTATGATTTTACATAAATATAGCTAAGTTGAGATAGGCATAGAACATCTACCCTGAGTCTATACTAGGCACAAGGGAAGTGTGAATGATGTTACCTTTAAAAAAACTAAACCTTTTCTGTAGTCAAGAAAAGACAATGAGTGGTACTGGTGATCTCCCTCTCTTTCACCCACTTCAAATTTGATGGTTCTTCTTTCAGGTGTTTTGACTAATCTGGGTGAGTGCACTGTACGAAGATAAGGGAATTTCTTTTTGGAAGGAAGGAAATATAAAGAAATTTAACTCATTTCTTAAACTTAAAAAAAAAAGCTCTCAACAAAACAACCATGTTTTGGCTTTGGGTGAAAATAAATAGTAATTTTAGCCACAAAAGTGTTTGTGTGGGAATGTGATGAGCACTGAGAAAGGGAGGCGCCACCCTAGATAGATGTTGGAACTCTACTGCAACTACAGTGTATGCTGTCAGAGCCTGTTATCTAATGTGTCATAAAATATGCTAAATAAATATATTTTAAAATGTATATCAGACATTTCAAAATTAGTGATAAGCAGAATTTTTCAAGAGGGGGAAAAAGACTTTTTGTCAAAGTGTAGGACTGCTTTAAAGAACATTATTATTTAATAATTATTATGTCTCTGCATTACTTTTTCCAAACAATTAAAATGTCTCACATCAGAAAGAGACATTGTATTTCATAAGCGCCCATATTAGACCAATCTTCAAAAGATAGTTCCAAAGGGGCAAGGCATAATTAAACCCTTGTTGAAAATAAGTTAGTTGATCAGAACTGACCACTGCTTCCTTTGGAGGTGATCAGACCAAGATTTGTGGGTAATAAACATCCTGTGGAGGCAATAACAGCATCTTCGCTCTCACAAAAATATGTCTATTAATAAAATGTTCATACATCCTTCATCCTATCTAGAGCCAAATTAGAAAAGGCAATGAAGTATTGAATACAGAAAAGAATTTTCTCTTTCCATCCCAAGGCATCACTGCTACTGTAAACATGACACCTACATGTGCCAGAAGTAATATAGGTTTTAATTTTTTGTTTGTCCAAGCTTAACTTGTGCACAAACTAGAGTCAAGCTTCTGCCACCATGACTCCTGGCCTACCAAGTAGTCCCACTGATTGAAGAAAAGTACTATTCACCATGAATAAAGCTGGCAGAATCTACCCCTGTATTTTTGATACCTAAATAGTGCCTTGCTTTTGCTTGGAAAAAAAACATTTTGATAAAAATATCACTGAGCCTTGAGATGCCTGATATACCTTCTAATTTACCATTCACTGTTGCCAGAAAAGCTCAAATGCATTATGGTCTGTGTAATGGAATGCTAAATGGTTCAGCCAGTAGGTGGCACTGTCTGTAAAAATACCTTGTTAAAGCTAACTTTAGTCATACGTAGCAGAGCATTAAAAGATCTTATGATGAACACACCTGGTATGTATAAGTAAGCTCTGTGACCAGTCCATCTCTGATAGAGGAACATGACATGGTGTCAAAAGTAAACCAATAACAGAAACAGAATGAAAGCAGCAATAAAGATTGCAGGATCTCATTAACATGCCGCTCTTCAATGCCCCTCTTCAATGCCCCAGAGAACTTCAGCTTTGACAAACCTACAGAATGGACAGACTGGAAATAATATTTTGCAAGGTTTCCATTGTTACCAAGTTCCACGAAGAAACTGGAGATATACAGATATCTTCTTTAATTTATGCTATGGGGAAGCAAGCTGAACAAATCTTTAAATCCTTTGGATTTACTGAAGACAGCCAAAAACCCTTCACAGACATCTTTGTGATTATGTTTGATGCATAATTTATATCTCAGAGAAATGTGGTTTATGAAAGAGCATGTTTTCACCAGAGAATTCAAGGATCAGGGGAATATGTTGAATTTTTTATAAGAGCTCTATGCAGTATAGTTGTAGCCATGTTACTCCCAGGATATTAGAGAGACAAGGTGGGTGAAGTAATATCTTTTATTGGACCAACTTCTGTTGGTGAGAGAGACAAGCTTTCAAGCCACACAGAGCTCTTCTTCAGGGCTGGGAAAGGTACTCAACCTCACAGATGTGTGGCTTGACAGGCTGTCTCTTTCACCAACAGGAGTCGGTCCAATAAAAGATAGAACTCATCCACCCTGTCTCTCTTATAAGAGCTCTGCATAGATCGGTTTAAAACTGATTTTTGAGAATGCAAAACATACAAAATATCAGACACAGGCTGTTTCTTGGGTTAACAGATAAAACCTTTCCCTGCAGCTCCAATAAAAAAGAGACCTAACCTTACACACAGCTATTCAAATAGCAAAGCAGTCTGAGCTGGTGAGACAGCAAAACCGAGAGCAACTCGTCAAGAAACTAGTTTAGCAGCAGTAAAGAGACTCTGCATACTGCTAAAAGTTATTATCATAAAACCCCTGAGGCAAGGAGAGAGAACTTCCGGGTTAAGAGGGACAAATTCCAGTCGACATGCATAAGGTGTGGAAAAAGATCCCAAGAGATGACACATGTCCACGCAGAGGCCCATGGTATAATATATGCAGGAAATATGGATATTTTGCAGCTGTTTGCTACACCAAAGAAGTCAGGGAATTGACTCATATTACAGACAATCAAGAGCTATTGTTTCTGGGATCTAGCACTTGTGAGGATACAGAGCCCACCCGGAGAGAAATATTGAATATTCATGGCAAGACTATTGACTTTAAAATTGACTCAGGAGCTGACAACACAGTCATCTCAGAAGGGATTTACAATCACCTTCAACCCCTCCCAGAGCTGAAGTCACCTGACACACCTAGAGGTATTCTGAATGGCATGGGACAGCTCACCACAGAAACAATTTACAAAGGCAAAATGCTCCCTTGAAATGTGTTAACTATTTATGCTAAACAAACTGTTCCACCTTGTATTTACCTGTGACACTGAGTACATTTCCCAGACCTGAAGAAGAGCTCTGTGTAAGCTCAAAAGTTTGTCTCTTTCACCAGCAGTCCAAAAAAAGATATTACCTCTCCCACCTTGTGTCTCTGATGTCCTGGGTCTGACACGCTACAATGACACGGCATAAAGGCAAAAACGGTGCATTCAGAGTGTATGTGATCAAAGACCAACAACTTAATCAGATGCACCTATGATGGGCCTAATGAGAAAGGTTGAAAATCTCAATGGGGGATTTGGTGGTATTGGACTTTTGAAAAGAGATCTGTACAAATCAACTCGAGACAATGCTGAACGATACAGTGTACAAACACCTCAACCAGAGAGACCTTGGAAGAGACTAGCTGAAGATTTATGCAAATTCAGGGGACATCATTGCCAGGTGGTTTTGACTATATTTCTAGGTATCTAGAAATAATGTACTTGAAAGACATGTCACAGTGTTCTTGAGAAACTGAAGTATGATTTTGCTCACTTCAATACTCCAGAACAAGTAGTGGTCAACAACAGACCACAATTCACTGCTGCAGAGTTTAAGTAATTCCAAATGAAATTTGATTTTCATTATGCTACTAACAGCCCACTTTACCCACTAGCAAATGGAGAGGCTGAGAGAGCTGTACAGACAGCCAAGAAAATCCTACAGCAAGAAGATCCATTCTTCCTCTTTTGAGTTACAGATCAACACCAACAGCAGCTACTGGATATAGTCCAGCATAATTCCTGATGGGAAGACAACTCAGAACTACTGCTCCATCTTTGGAAAAGGATCTAGCTCCAATGTGGCCAGACATGAAGGAGTAGTCAAATCACATAAAAAGAGCTAAAAGAGCCTATGAACACTTTTACAGCAGACATGACTCATTTAGAGAACTGCCACGTCTAGGACTTGGTGATCATATTCATGTCAAATTGGATGGAGAAAAACAATGGACAACTCTAGGTGTTGTAAAAAAAAAAATACAGTGCCCAGATCACATGTGATCGAGAATGACACTGGAGAGTTCATCAGAAACTGTCAACATCTACCGTTTGTTCCTAAGAAAGAACAATCAGCAGCGCAAGCTCTACAGATGCAGAATTCAAAGGTTGCAAACTGACCAGAGACAGCCATTGCAACAAATGACAGCCAGAGCACCAAATTGTTAAACATTAAGGTCGTGTAATTAAAAAAAGTATGATTCAGAGACACGTAACAGACTGATACATACTTAACTTCAAAGAGAGTGTGATAGTGTACAGTAAATGGTAAGAATGTAGAATTTAAAGGGGGAGATGTAATGGAATCATAAACTGTATTATACTGTTCATCCACTAGGTGGCACTATGGGCAATACCTTATTTGAGCTAACCTCAGCCATACCTGGCAGAGCATTAAAGAACACATCTGGTGTGTATAAGTGGTATCTGTCCAGTGCATCTCTGGTACAGAAATACATGATATCTGATTACAATTTTAAATTCAAGAAATGAACTTTCTGCATATTCATGTGTTGTGCATTTTTATAGAGGACGAGGGAGCCATTTCTAATAATATAAGCTGCTATCTGTCCCTTCAACTTTCTCTCAGACCAAAACAGAACTTTTTCTGAGGATTGAGAAATATCAAAATACTATGGGAAGATGTTCTCTTGGCACTTTCCTCTTGGCCAAAACTAAATATAAAAGACTTATTGCAAAGTTACCACATACATATTTTGTGTTTGCTTTAGTTACATTGGGACAGTTCTTTAAAAAAAACAAAACAAACAAACAAAACAACAACAACAACAAAACCTACAGGATTTAGAAATAAGATGAGTTTCCAATGGGAAAAGGCCTTGCAGAGTAGGAATTGAATGAACGGCAAACTGATCTTTGGAGAAACTTTCTTTCCTAGAGAAGTCTGAATCCCCTGAGCAGTGAATGGAGTGTTGGTGACACTCTGTGGCAAAAGAGAAGAACTTCAGTTCCTGAATCTCCCTGATTTCAGTAAGCCATATTTTGCAGTTGTTATGGTACTGAGAATATTTTAGATGTGTAGAACCCCTTTCATCCAGAAGTTTTTTGTTTGAGAAGCTCATGGCTCTTAATCTTTTATGTTCACCTTTCTTATCAGAAGATTTAAGAGAGTGGCGAAGCGTGATTAGCAATTCATTCAGCAGTATCCCCACAGAAATTAAACGTTGAGGAAGGGAACCTTTAAACTAAAAATAATTCCTGGAAGTCCATCACCTTGCATAGTCAAAAGTAACATATTTCACATAGAAAGTCTTTGGCAAAGTGTGGTGTGCTATTTTAACCTCTTATCTCCACAAACGCTGCACACACCTCCCCCTAACTGACAAACATCACCAAACAGTCCCTAGCATCCACCACTATAAGAATGTATGTATTGGAACACTTTGTACAGTCACTTAATTTAACAGATGTTGGATACTTTCCAATGGGGCCCTGCTTTCATGTTGATGGTATTTATTGCCTTACCTGACCAAGCAACAAATGTGCAGATACACATCCTGTATGCAAAATATTATGACAGATGAACAATAGCAACATACAACTATGGTAATTACTAAAGGACTAAAGTTTTGAAATCTTAAAAGGCAACAATTTTCCTCATGATATCTTAACGTTGCTGTGTGTGATTGTTTTAGGGCCTCAGTGAAAGCAAGGCCCTACTTAACTCACATGGTGGAATTAAAAACACTGTATGTTCCTTGTATGGCTTCTTGTTATACAGTCTGTCCTCTTCTGGGCAGGACTTGCCTTCTAATATTTGTTTGTAGAATTCCCAGCTTTGACCAAGATGGGAACTTTGTGGCTTTACTTAATCAATAATAAATATTCAAAAGTAAAAAGTTTTGCTACATAGATATTTTTCTGTCTGTTTTTAAAGGCTTCACTGAATTGCATGTTTATTGGCAGGTAAGTTGTCTGTGGCTTTCTGCTCTATTTATGTTTGAGTGGTGGCACTTTTCCTAGTGTTCTAAATATATTGCAGGAGGATTTCCATGCTCAGCTTTTGCCTTTGATTGTTTTGTTTTCCTTCCACTTAATATGACAGCTGGATAAGAATATGTATAATGTGGTTCATCATATATTTTGTGCCCATATCCTTTTTTGGGAGCTGACTTGGTATTATATTCACAGAGCCTGCCATAAATTCATGAGGTTTCTCATAAAGTATCTCCAAATGACTTATACATTCTGTCACCTTAATATCATGGTTTATATATAGGTCCAAGACAAAAAAATTCTTTATTAGAAGGCAAAGATGCTAGTGTTTGTCATGACTCAGGCAACCAAATTAATGAAAATCAACTTATGCCTGCTTTATGTTCTGAAAATCAACTTGTGTGGGGGAGATCTAGATTGAATATAGCACAGCATCCCTCCCTTAATTGCTTTTAGTTCAGCTATGAGGCATTACCTCTGGATCATCAATATCTGTGCCCAAAGGAGTGCTGCCTCCACTGCTTCTAACAGAATCAGAACTTGGCACTTGTAAGGCTTGTTTGTTGTAAAATGAATAATACTGTGGCTGGAGGTGCTGGCTAGAGCTTTTAGCTCTGTTGTTGTATCTTGTTTCTGACTCTGCTCTCAGTTGGTCTGACATTCTTTGGTATTAGACTAGTGTTAGGAATCTCTTCTATTTGAAATGCACTCCCAAGAGGAAAGTGGGGGAAAAATCGATCACTTCACTTGCAGAAGAAAGGCACAAAAAAAATTGTGGGCAGCAAACTTGGAAGAGCAGTGATGGTTCTGTTGCTGGTTAGTAGATATTTATGATGATTATTGCCACAGCATTCTGTAGATAAATTGTTGTCAGATTATCTCATTCTTTAGAACTTTGACTTATCTGAAATCCAAACAGCTGTAAATATATATAACTTAACTCTAAATTTATGGGCTGTTGGCTTGCTCTTCCACCACCAGATAAGCTTCCAAAAACAGAATATATGCTCCTTTCAGGATCATTGCAAACAAACACAATATGCCATATTTAAATTATAACTATGCATATAATTTGTTTTTTTATGGATCAAATCCCTGGGGTAGAATATGCTGCCCGAAAGACATTCTCTTCCTTTTTAGGGGCCACACTCCGTCCCCTAAACCCAATCCCTCTTCAGAGTCCAAAGCCAGCAGGAGGTAAACAAAAGTCCTTTTCTCTCCACAGATTTTTAGTTTCAATTTAGTATTTTAATTGAATTTGTGTTTGTCATAAATTGAAGTATTCTTGTCAGCATGATCGAGGGCTGGCTGGAGAAAGGGGAGAGGAAAATGATTTTTCCTTGTGTTGTCCCTCTTCCTTCCAACTTTTGTCAACACTTGCAGCTCACTCATTAAAAGGAACACAGAGTGAGTCAGAGTGGATACGTACTGTGCAAGCTAAAGCTTACTCTACCCTCAAACTAAACTATTGGGATTCCTGGCTGTGTGAGAGACAATAACCATGACTTGCAACAAAGTGACTTTCCTGCCACGTATTGATGCAAGGAAGAAGAGTTGCTTTTTTCCATTTCCAGTTGGGGGACAAAGTATTTTTTCCTTGCATTACTTCATTAGGAGTAAAAAATATACCTCAAGAAATCATCATGCTTTTATTTCTTGTTTGTTCAAGTACAGACATATGCATGCACCCAAGGAGACACTGCACCCCCGGACCTGGGAAAGTTTAAATCTGTGCTCTACCATTTTCTTTTATGTCAAACCTTCAAGAGCTTTACAAAAATAAATAAATACATGAACTCAGGCTGGCTTCAGAATGTAAAAACTGCAGCTTGGGATGATTTCCTCAAATGTTCTGTTTATCCGTCATCCTTGTAAAAAATCTTAAATGAAGTTGAGGGAGGGGATGTCATCCCTTCCCCTGCCCCCCCCCCCCCCGATATTAGGAGGTATTCAGAAGTATTCAGAGGCCAGAATCCTGGGAGATCAAGGAAGCTGGCAAAGGCTGAACGTATGGTGACCAGATAGCAAGTGAGAAAAATCGGGATGGGGCGGGGGAAGAGAGGAGGGATAATAGGTGCCTATATAAGACAAAGCTCCAAATATCGGGACTGTCCCCATAACATTGGGATGTCTGGTCACCCTAGCTGAGCAGCAGGTCTAGAAGAGTGAGAGGGAATGTTAATAAGCTGATGGCAACACAGGAGATTTGCAGAGCTAGGGAAATATGCCACAGTCTAATGGAAAGAGTCAGCCAAGGACTAGAGAGCAACAGTTCAGTGGCAGTGAGAGAACAGAATGGCAACCAGATTTGGGGATTCTAAGATTTTGGAGATAAGTGAGCTGCCCCTGCAGCAGTCCAGAGAGAAAGAGCAAGCAGCCAAAGGCTAGGTTCAGGCCTCCAGTCAGGATTACTACAGGCTTCGGGCCATTAAGTAAGTGTCCCTTATTCCTACCTATGTCTCAGATCCAAATCTTACCTGGTGAGAAGAACACTCTGCCTACATCACAGACAAAATCCCAGGGGGATCTCACTGAAGCGAAGGTCTCCAAACCTGACCCAGGAAAATCTCCCAGCCATGTTGGATTTGGACATTTTTAGGAAAGCCACCCCTCCCCAGTGAACAGCACCCAGGAGTAAAACTGAAGCAGCACTGACATCCACATTCCATTGTTCATGGGGAAATAAAGAGAATAACACTCTTCATTTTGGAAGCTGGTATTTCTTTATAATTTTGTACAGTGCTTAGGTACCAAGGTGAATGCACCTCGACACATGTCATAGATAGGTTAAGGACACCCAGGACTAGCAGGCTACGATGAGGTGAACTAAGCCACAAGCAAAACACAGTTAACGTAGCCTGAGGTAAACCCACAGGTCATCTCAAGCTGATAACAGCAGAGATCTGGGAAACATTCTGCTACCCATAGGCATAGCGATGGAGAGCATGGAAGGAGCAGATTTGAAAAGGAATCATTACTTCTATAGTCCACGTAGACTTGAAATTCTACTTGTGGCCATGAGTGATCATTTGAGCAACACCTGTTGCTTTGATGTTTCTTCTATAAGAAGAAGCAAATATTGCTGTTGAGACACATGCAGAAGATGCTGATTCATTTGGAAATATAGGGACAGATTTTGTTCTCATTTGCACCAGTATAAATCCAGGGTAACTCCCCTGCCTTCAGTAGTCATTCCAGATTTACACTGGTGTAAATCAGAGCAGCACCTTTCCCTGCAGTATTTTGGGCTGGGGGCAGGCGTCGACGAGGGCAGTGGAAGCAGAGACTGTATTGAATTACTCTGCAGGTCAAACCAGGCCTCCACTGTCCCCATGATCAGGAAACCAGAAAGGGGGCTTCAAACCAGCTTTGCCAACAAGTAAGTGCTGTGATGAGCATATTTTGGCCAGGCCTGAGGATCTAACAACCCATGTTCTTGTCTCCCAAAAGTTAAACTAAGTACTGACAACACCAGAGAAAACAGCACACTCTCAAGATGAGGGGTCTTTTGGTTTACAATGAAAGATCAGTGTTTGCACATTTGTGTTATTCAAAACAAGCCTGGTTTTTATTTGCCAAATTGTGTCTTAGCTTTCCAGTCTAGCAGCCTTATTGGCCGCAACTTGCGTCATCAAAAGTTGTTTTCCTGAAGTGATGGAAATTAATCTTTGTATAGGTGTGACGCAGCAGCCACTCAACAGCCTCCAAAAACAGCTCTCCGGGAGAGGGACCTTGTCTCTGTGCTTTTTTCTTTTGTACACTCTCTTCCCGCCCCTGCCCCAACCAATGCTACTGACAACATATGAAAAAGCAGAGCAAAAATGGACAAAGAAATGATAGTACAAGTGTCCAGGAAAATGTCTGGAATACTGCAGACTGTTGCCAGAGCAAGTGTCTTCTTATTATTTGTATTATCATCCTGGATCAGGACCCCATTGTGCAAGGACTGCACAGAACAAAGAGATGATCTTTGCCCAAAGGCATTTACAATCTTGAAATGGCTGTTGGCAATGGTAGAAAAGTGTTGTTTTTTTCTCTATTTATTTTAAAAATTTTCAACACAGCCCATCTAAGCTTCAGTAGTATCTAAGCTTCAGTAAGTGTGCTTATAAACATCATCACATTTTGGGATTGTGATGTACCTTATCATTTATCTTTCTGTGACCCCTCCACTAGAATCCAACTTGATGGGTATCTAGTTTTTATTGTAGGGAATTACTTTTTATTTTTTTCTGGATGACCAATGTGTCTGTATGGAAAGGAGCTCAAGCGTGTTCCAAAGCTCACTGATGTAAAAAAGAGGCTTTTACGTTGACTTCAGTGGGCTCTGGATACACTCAGTGTGTTAACTGGGAAACAAATTGGGGAAATAGATTATCATTTTAAAAGAAAAGTGAATCACTCTCATAGTGGAAAGGTTAATCACTAAGTTGGGCTCTTTCTTTGAGAGAACAACAAGGGAAACAGACAAGAAAGGCATTAGAATAATCAGTAAAATCATTCGAGATTTAATTTTAAATAGATCTGGAAGAATTTATAGCCCTCAATGCAACTGAACAGAAATGTATCAAAATTGTACTAGGATATGCTATGTTTCTGGGATTTATATAGTATTATATTTTGAGACAATGAGATAATTAAGTTCATGTGCTTCTTTTGGAGTGGGATGATTAGTATCTGCCAAAATTAACTGTATGAAAAATAAACAATATCTATGGCATCTTGGCTACAGTTAATTTAAATGGTTTTTGGTTTGTACATTGCAATAAATCTTCTACAAACTCTTCAAGGCATAATTTGCTTTTTCTTGAAAAAATTGATCTGGTTTTAATTGTGACATTAAAGTGACATTCGGCCCTTTAATTTGGACAAAACTGACACTGACTCCAATTTTTGTTTGTTTATTAGGAGTAAATTAAAAGAACACACCGTGTGAATCAATGGCTCTTCATGGTACAAAATGCTACAAATGCTAATTAGTACTTAAATCAAAACAGTTGTCAAGAGACTTAATTCTTATAAACAATGTTGCATTTATAGTAGAATTTGGAGAAGATCTGCAGGGACTATACCACTTTTTTCAGATAAGTTAAAGTCAGGGGTCTCACTAAAGGAGGAGGGGAATGCAGTGGCAATTTTCCAAGCTCTACCCACAAGCCAAGCTCCACCTACTTAAGATGCCCCTCAGTCAATTTGCAGATGTTGACATTCTGATTGTGCACATTCTGCTCAGCTCTTCAGGACTGACTTCCAATTGGTCGCACTCAGATGGCTTTGCTGGGCTGCTTCGGTTTGGCTCCCCCTTTTGGGGAATAAATGCCCTGATGAGCTTTAGTAGGGTCCTGGGGCTTGGCTCCTTTTTGGTTAAGTTTAAAAAAAAAAAAGTGCTGGTTCTCCCGAGCACCACCCACTTTAATGAGGGGTGTCTCAGAGTAGATTGTATACATCTTCATATTAAGATCTTCCCTGAGTCTTTCAACATTGAAATAGTCAACAACGTTGACATTTAAATTATTATAATTGGGTAGAACTGGTTTGAAATTTTTGCAAAATATTTTCAAAAATTTTCATGAAAACTATTTCCTGTTTTTGTGATTAGTCAAATTTTTTCAAAAATTCTATGAAAGACTGTAGCAAAAAATCAAGTGTGTGTGTGTGTGTGTGTAAATTTTCTGCACTTCTTGACCAGTTCTGTCAGTGGGTATCTGAGTCCATAAGGACATGAATGGGAGAAATCAGTCTTTCCTGACTGATCCTGAAATGAGCTGTCATTTCAGACTCTGCAAACTCAGACAGACATCACTGCATTGGTGGCACTTGCTTCATATTTTCAAAGTCACCTTTGCAATCATAAGAGCCAGAGACTTATTTTTGTAAGCGTTTCTGGAACATAAGATGGGAGACCGGGGGAGGCGAGGTTATGCCAAATACTCATGTTACCACATAAGTTAGCACCATCAATCAACCCAGTTTGGCATCTCACAATGGCTAGCTTAGGCAAAGAGCCACCTAGTGTGCTGGCTAGGTTAAAGGTCAAAGATCCAGAAATAATTCTTGAATGATCATACTTTTGAAAAATAAAAATCTGAAAAGAAAGAATTATTGGTTTAAATTCTGACAAGGTCAGAAGTAGGTGTAAATGACATCAGCTCAGTGAACAGTGCTGTGTTTCTCTTGAGCATCTGACATCCAGCTGTTGTTGTTTTGTTACACAAAAAGTCATCCAGGTTATCCAAATGGGGAGCCCTGATATACAAGAGTTCAGGCCAGTGCACTCCCCACAAAGAAAGGCTAACAACTTTGCCACTCCTGTGTTAAATAATAAATTGACTTAACTTCTTGAGGAAAGTAAACTCACTTTTTTAGATTAAAGAATTAAGCCACTTGAGGAATTAACAGGATGAAAATACCAGCACATTTTGAAACTGATTTTATCTTATATGTTTCATTACAGGCTATGACTGTATTAACTATTGAGTGAGCAACGTTAACTGCTACAGGAATAATAAAGATCTGGGGTGAGATCAGCAGGGAACATACCACTTAAGGCCATATTCAGCCTGCTTTAATAGTAAGAATCTTCAGCCTCTTATAACTCTTAACTAACCAGTTCAGTCTCTTGACCTACAATATGCATAGGATCTCTCCTTTAGATTCATAAGAACATAAGAACGGCCGTACCGGGTCAGACCAAAGGTCCATCTAGCCCAGTATCTGTCTACCGACAGTGGCCAATGCCAGGTGCCCCAGAGGGAGTGAACCTAACAGGCAATGATCAAGTGATCGCTCTCCTGCCATCCATCTCCATCCTCTGACAAACAGAGGCTAGGGACACCATTCTTACCAATCCTAGCTAATAGCCATTTATGCACTTAGCCACCATGAATTTATCCAGTCCCGTTTTAAACATTGTTATAGTCCTTCACAACCTCCTCAGGTAAGGAGTTCCACAAGTTGACTGTGCGCTGCGTGAAGAACTTCCTTTTATTAGTTTTAAACCTGCTGCCTATTAATTTCATTTGGTGACCCCTAGTTCTTGTATTATGGGAATAAGTAAATAACTTTTCCTTATCCACTTTCTCAACATCACTCATGAGTCTGGAGTTATTTTCAAAAATTTTCATGAAAACTATTTCCTGTTTTTGTGATTAGTCAAAATTTTTCAAAAATTCTATGAAAGACTGTAGCAAAAAATCAAGTGTGTGTGTGTGTAAATTTTCTGCACTTCTTGACCAGTTCTGTCAGTGGGTATCTGAGTCCATAAGGACATGAATGGGAGAAATCAGTCTTTCCTGACTGATCCTGAAATGAGCTGTCATTTCAGACTCTGCAAACTCAGACAGACATCACTGCATTGGTGGCACTTGCTTCATATTTTCAAAGTCACCTTTGCAATCATAAGAGCCAGAGACTTATTTTTGTAAGCGTTTCTGGAACATAAGATGGGAGACCGGGGGAGGCGAGGTTATGCCAAATACTCATGTTACCACATAAGTTAGCACCATCAATCAACCCAGTTTGGCATCTCACAATGGCTAGCTTAGGCAAAGAGCCACCTAGTGTGCTGGCTAGGTTAAAGGTCAAAGATCCAGAAATAATTCTTGAATGATCATACTTTTGAAAAATAAAAATGTGAAAAGAAAGAACTATTGGTTTAAATTCTGACAAGGTCAGAAGTAGGTGTAAATGACATCAGCTCAGTGAACAGTGCTGTGTTTCTCTTGAGCATCTGACATCCAGCTGTTGTTGTTTTGTTACACAAAAAGTCATCCAGGTTATCCAAATGGGGAGTCCTGATATACAAGAGTTCAGGCCAGTGCACTCCCTACAAAGAAAGGCTAACAACTTTGCCACTCCTGTGTTAAATAATAAATTGACTTAACTTCTTGAGGAAAGTAAACTCACTTTTTTAGATTAAAGAATTAAGCCACTTGAGGAGGAATTAACAGGATGAAAATACCAGCACATTTTGAAACTGATTTAATCTTATATGTTTCATTACAGGCTATGACTGTATTACCTATTGAGTGAGCAACGTTAACTGCTACAGGAATAATAAAGATCTGGGGCGAGATCAGCAGGGAACATACCACTTAAGGCCATATTCAGCCTGCTTTAATAGTAAGGATCTTCAGCCTCTTATAACTCTTAACTAACCAGTTCAGTCTCTTGACCTACAATATGCATAGGATCTCTCCTCTAGATTCACAAAACATGAATACCTAATTAAACAATTCATTGGATCCAGGGGACTAGACCCTGATTCTCCTAGCTCAGTGGAGCCACCAGGCTATAGACTCATTCCCGTGCTTGCTCTTTCTCTCTGGCCCACTGATTCTTTCATTATTTATCCCGACTGGAACAGCTTCAACAGGAGAGACTGAGGGTACCCCCACATCAAAATATTCTGTAGCACAGTGGTTAAGGCCCTCACCTAGGATGTAGCAGATCCCTATTCATATTCCTCCCCCGTCTCAAGTGGAGAGGGGACTGGAAATGGAAGTCTCCCACATCCCAGGTGACTACTTGAGCCATTGGGCTAGAAGTTATGAGGGAGGTTCTCCTCTTCCCCCACCTCCCAACTTTTTGCTAAAAAAAACTACACAGGTGCCTAATGCCAAGATAGAGTCTGCAGCTGAGAATCCCAAGTAGCCTCCCTGCAGCCCGGAATTGGGCACTTATCTCAGAGAGAGGGGCAGAGCTTAGCGCCCCACCCCCCGCTTACTTTGGCATCTCCTATTGGCTAGCTTTGGCACAGAGCCACCTAGAGTGTTGGCTTTTCTGAAACCCATTCTGATATGTCTCTCTCTCCATTCACTGAACTCGGGCTTTGTGAATCAGTGATTTTCCAGGCTCCTAAAAGTTTGGCATGGTGATGCTCAGTGTCACCAGGCCTAATTTTCTTTGTGAATTTAGCCCTCTATGTCCTCCAGTTGTGAAAATGTAAACTATAGGCCATGACGATCCTTTTTAGTCAAAATTATATGAGTGATGCCACCACTTCCCCCGACACAGTCCGATAATAAAATGCTAGATAACAGAAACCCCAAAATCAAACTCAGATGTGTGAGCATAATGCCTGCTAATGAATGTAGTCATGTGACATTTCTACCAGGGTTCTCAAAGAGCTAGTTTTCCTACGTGCTAAAGGTTATTGTGGTAGCTATTATGAATACAATTTAAAATGCTAATTTAAAACAACATAAAGAATTGTCAGATATTTGCATTTTTAATGGATGCACATGGAGGAGAAGGAATGCAACTAATACATTTTAGGTTGATCTTGGGAAGACATCTAGGGATGGTGCTTTTCATTTACGTATACTCCACTTTTTCTTTTAAAATCTGTCAGCAAACTGACAACTAAGCCAGGAAACACTGAGCAACTTTTTTGTGCTATTTCAGGAGTTTAATAATCTGTCTCTTCAGTGCAGCAGGTTAAACTCCCACGCCTAGCCTCCAAGTATGTCTACACTGCAGCTGGGAACGTACTTTCTAGCCCCGGTAGATGGGCACATACTAGCTCTGCTCAAGCTAACAAACGGAAAATACCAGTGTGGACGTTTTGGCACAGGCAGCAGCGCAGGCTAGCAACTGGAGCCCAGCTCCGGGGGAGAGGGGCGGCCATGTACTTGGGCAGCTAGCCCACCCTGCTATTTTTAGTGTGCTAGCTCTAGCAGCGTGGTAGCTTGAGCAGAACTAGCACATCTGTCTCCCTAGGGTGGGCTGGGAGGCATGTTCCCAGCTGCAGTGTAGACATATCCTTAATGAACTAGTCCACAAACGGGGCCTGATCCAAAGCCCTTTGTGTAAATGGGAACCCTATTGTCTTTAATGGGGATTGGCTCTACCTCCTATGGGTTACAGCTATCTGAAAAGTTGACTTCATGCTTTGTTTGGCTTCTCCAAAGCACATTGTGAGTCGCCTTTCTCAACCTGGTCTCTCCAATGCAGTCCATGCCCCTTAGAGTGTAAGCTCACCTCCTTCCTTATATTCCCCAGCGATATCAATAACTGCTAACAGTGTGGGGTGTTTCAGGTGGACATTCCATTTCAGCCTACCAGATACTATATAGGTTGTATTCAGACCTCTGGAGATGTACAGCAGCTTGTGCATCCGTTTTAGTTAAAATCATCACAAAGTTTAACTTGGTGAGAGATGCCTGGGCCATTTTACATTATTGATGGCAAAATAGCATTTGGACCTCTGTCTTCCTGTGTTTTGCTCTTATTACTTTTACTAAGGGGTGGGGGTAGGGGGGAAGAATGGGGTAAGTTAGGGATTTGCCTCAGAGTTTGCTCTGTACAAGGAAAAAACATACTCATTTTAATAAACCCATTGGTGTGTATTGTGCTCTACTGGTTAGAATTAGATCAGTTCAACTGTAGGTCATGCTAACTACTAGCACCAACTGGGGATTCTACAGTAGCTCATGTGCTTGGGGCCTGTACTTCTGAAATTAGAGGTTAAGTACTTTGTCTCTGCTGCTGCTGCGATGTTCCAAATGACTGCTTTGCCCTATAGAGATGAGTGTGAAGTGCTAGGTGGCCATGAAATTGTTACAATATGTGTCACGTATTCAGATCACTCTGCGAATTACAGATTGCAACTATGTGAGCCCTGAAAGAGTTCTCTTTGTTTATAGATATTTCAGTTTGTTCTGACATCAGATGGGGTGAATGTGTCACATTAATAGAGTGAAGAGGAAACATGATTTATGAAACAATCCAAATAAAACAGTGTGCCTGTAAATCACAACTTTTACATAAGGGTATTCTGCACTTCAAAGACTTTTGTGAGCACCAAGAAACTTTATTAAGGGCTTTTCCGTTTTTGCCAAGACTAGTTGGGGTACATCTGGTATAACATTTTCTAATAACATTTTGCCTTTTATAGTGTTTCAGGCAAAGATCTTAAAAAAGCTTTACAAACATTAATGAATTAAGATGCGGCTATAGTCAGAACAGTGACTGTCAATGTGATGTCTTTCAGAAAAAAAATCTGCTCTCATTGTCACTGTTATATCAGCTTAATTTTCTGACAAAAAGAATTTAAAAATGCTGTTTACTCCTAGTAGCATTTCAGAGCCAATATAGCTATGGGAGAAGAAGCAGTTAGGTTATTTCCCCTGGTAATAAGTTCTATAGTCTTGGTTTGGCGCCTCAGAATTTTGCCTCCCTATTGTCAGCAGTTTCATTGCTTCAGAGGCATGTCACACACAGGAGGTTGTGGAGTGAGACAACCCTTCTAATATCGAGGACCAGTTCCATGGCAGGCTTGTAGCAGGACAGAGAAGAGCACAAGGACCCAGTTCTACAAGGCTTGCACAGGGGGTGTAAGAGAGGGGAAGTGTACTTGTGTCCTTTGTCTTCCTCTTCCTCCCACACACCTTCTCACAACCATGTACAATCCGCCCTCACATTTTTCTTAACTAATTTGTTTTGTCATCTTAAGCCTTTCCCTAGACTCGAAAATTTGAAAAGATTGTTTCTCTTTTTAAGTAAAGACTCCCAGGAAGAGATTTTAAAGCTTTCATAATCTGCAGCATTGACTTTTTCTCTTTAAACACATTTTCTCAATTGAAAATATGAGTAAAGCTCTCAAGTTCAGTGCTGACAATCAGAAGGTTGAGTTGTCTATGAATACACGAATATCTGATGTGTCTTTGAGATTATTGTATTAAGTTTATTTTAGTTGTAGCATTAGCTTCTTTTATTGTTTCATATGAGGGGGGAAAAGTTGGAAATGACCACAAAAACATCCAGTTGCAAAGACTATGAGTTCTATTTCACACTGTCTCACTCTATCTAGCGTCCAGTCATGCAAATAAAATGCATACTAAAGTTGTATTTTAGTGGACTTTTGCTGACTGGAAACTTCAGGAATCAATGTCTGTAAATTCTCTGATTTTATTAATTTATTTTTTTGAGATTCCTTCTCTTTTCTTGTCTGCAACGATCCAGAAGGTCTCTCTATTGCCAACTCTCACAATTTCCTTCTTCTCACCCTGGCTCAGTCCCTCCATTTTTAATGCCTTCTCATAGTCTCTAACCCCATTCTGATGATAGCCCAGTGTGGAACCTACCTGTGTGGTTGTTTAATTACAGCCAATACAATCCCACAATGTTATGATAGTGACTCAGTTCCTTCAGTTACATTTTCCAGACAAAAGCACCTTCATTGTTCGAGACACATCTTCAATCACAGCTCTGATGCCTCTATTTTCCACTTAGTTTGAGACTTCTATTTTGTCTCCACTGGGCCTGAACCCACCTCTGATTGCTCCTATGTCTTCTGAAAAATTGCTCCTCTGTTCCTCAACATTGATTAGAACTCTGCTGAAATATTCATCCAGGTCTTAGTCTTGAAAGCTGTTCAAAGGTCTCCATATATCATACATGAGGTGTAGCTATATTTTACAAACCAGCTATTGTATGATTTCATATTTCATACTCTCATATAGCAAGAAATTAGAGGGTTGTTATTTCTTTGAATTCTGATCCATCTCCGGTCTACTTTGTAAAAGGCTAGTAGTAAAAGACTACATTGCATGCCACCAAGATATGTCTTCAATAATCTTACCAACTTGGCTAAGGTCCATCAGTGGCTATCTTCCATGAACTTCTCATTTATTTTTGAACCCAGTTATACTTTTGGCCTTTACAACATCCCATGGCAATGAGTTCCACAGGTTGACTGTGTGTTGTTTGAAGAAGTACTTCCTTATGTTTGTTTTAAACTTACTGCCTTTTAATTTCTCTCAGTGATCCCTGGTTCCTGTCTTATGTGAAGGAGTAAATAAGACTTCCTTATTCACTTTCTCTGCGTCATTCATAATTTTATAGATTTCAATCATATCCTCTGTAGTTATTCCTTTTCTAAGCCTACCAGTCCCAGTCTTTTTAATCTCTCCTCACATGGAAACTGTTCCATACCCCTAATCATTTTTGTTGCCCTTCTCTGTACTTTTCCATTCTAATATATATTTTTTTGAGATGGGGTGACCAGAACTGCATGCAATATCCAAGATGTGGGCGTACCATGGATTTATATAAGTGGCATTATGATATTTTCTGTCTTATTATCTATCCCTTTCCTAATGGTGCCTAACATTAGTAACTTTTTTCACTGCTGCTTCACAATGAGTGGATGTTTTCAGAGAACTCTCTGTGATGACTCCAAGATCTTTCTTGAGTGGGAACAGCTAATTTAGATGCCTTCATTTTGTATGTTAAGTTCAGATTATGTTTTCCAATGTGCATTACTTTGCATTTATCAATATTGAATTTCATCTGCCATTTTGTTGGCCAGTCAGCCTGTTTTGTGAGACCCCTTTTTAACTCTTCACAATCAGTTTTTGACTTAGGAAATATTTTAAAAAATTTAAGTTGTCATAATTACAACTTCATGGGGAGAAAGGAGGCTGGCAATGGTATTCTCTAAGTTTTACTGCCATGAGAACCACCACACTCCTCTCAACACTCATTTTTCTTGCCTTAATGTTCCACCTTCCTGAAGCTCCTTTGTTAAGCCCACAAGAAGCCAGCATGAACACTGTGAGCATTCCAGTAGTGTGGGCAGTGTTATAAAAGGACACTTATTGAATAACAGAGCATACTAGAATACTACAGTCCTATGATAAATTTAACTAGTGCAGCATGTAAATATTGAATGATGCCCGCCATCTTTAATCAGCTAGAGGAGATATTGTTGAGTTTCAAAATGCTTTCAAAATAGACCTATCCAGTCTTGTATTTGTCTGTCTATAACACTCCCTTTTCCATTTTGTGAAACTGCAGACATTCATAGGAACTTTCTGTGCTTTTGGGATGTCCCAGATGTTTCATGATATGGGCAATTTTACTATCACCTTAAAAAAAACCAACAACAACTCTGTGCCGTATCCTCCCAAAAGAAACAGAATTTCTCTGCCTCTGACCTACTGGATGTCATTTAATTTCAGCCGTGATCATTCTGTCTCTAATAATGTGCTCTGAATGACACTGTCCTCCCATAAGTACTGTGTCTATACTCCTCAGATGGAGTGCATATCCTGTGTCAGTTCAAATTTCAGCACTCATCTGATTTCCGTATAGATGCCTTGAACTTGTCATCGTTAGTGAAATAAATCCACATTCTTTGGCTCTTGACTAAAGTTTTGTCAAGGAATTTCTACTCCTGTGCCTTTGACGCTCTTCCTATCCAGCTGCATGTTTCTAACTTTATAACCATTTTCTTTGTTCTTGACTTCTATTTCTTTTTTCTGTCCTTTGACCTTTTTTTTGCAATAAAAGCATTCCTTATTTTCCCATCCTGGCTAATCTTGGGAATCCAGTGCCTATTGAAATCAATGGCAGTTTTTCTCTCGGGTTCGAAATGCATCTCATCAGGGCCTTTATGAACAGATGAGATGTTGAGTGGTTTAGGTGGCCGTACAGGGGATTGTGCTTAGGTATTGCATTGACTGGGTGCTTTATAAATACCTTCTAAATCCTGATTCTTCTGGCTAGTGAGGAAGGATGGACCACTGGTTCGGGAACTAGCATGGGAGACCTGGGTTCAGTTCGCTACTTTGCAACAGACTTTCTGCTTGACCTTGGGCAAAACACTTGAGCCAAGATATTTAAAGCATTGCTCTGCTCAGTGTTGCAAAGCCTAAGTGACATAGGTAGTTAAGTCCCATTTTCAGAAGTGATGTAGGCACTTAGGAATCTAAATCCCCTTGATTTTCTGTGAAACGCAGGCTCCTAAGTCACTTTTGAAAATGGGACTTAGCCATGCTAAGATATTTAGGTCTTGCCATGCTGAGCAGACCAAAGCCAATACCTTTAAAAATCTGGGCCTTAGTCTCCGGACCTCAGTTCACCAACTGCAAAATGAATAATAATAGTGCCCTAACTTCACAGGGATGTTATGAGGTTAAAAGCATTAAAAATAGTGAGGTGCTCAGACACTAACTAGTAGGTGTACACATAAGTACCTAGGATAGATTCTCCATTCATTGCTTTATACCCTGTGTAGACATTTATTCCCACTTTGCACTGGTGTAAAGATCAACCCAAGGTACACTTCACTGGATAAACAGACTCTTGAATTGTATTGCCAAGTTTGCCACTGATTCACTATGTGACCTTGGGGAAGTCACTTAACTTCCTTGTTCTTTTTACCTATCATGGGATATTGTAAGACTTAATTAATACTTGTAAAATGTTTTGAGAGCTTTGAATATGAGCCAATTTATAACTGAAAAGTATCATTTATTCATGCCTTATCTTTGTCATACAAGAATCTTGAATGCTGTCACTTCTAGCGGACAAGAACTATCTGCACTTCAAAATCTATCTGGATTTCCTCTCTCAATAACGCAAACAGTGACATTGAAAGACAGGAGTTGATTGTTTTGGAAATGTTTATTACTTGTTACATTGAACCATGTGTCCTATAATCATTACACTTCTCAGACATGTTTGACACAGAGGCTCTTTAAAAACAGATGTGCAAGGCATCAGTACAGAGCTATTTACTTTTTCATTACTAAGTCAGGCAGAATTCAGCTACATGAGAAGATATGGATCCCAGTGTTATGTTTGTCAGACCATTCACATGTGTCCTTTAAATAAGTCAAACATTTAAAATAAAAAGCACTTCCGCATCCCTTTCCCTTTCAGTCTGACGAACAGTTGGGATGGGTGAACTAGCCCTTCCATAAAAGCTGCCCGCTTTGAAGATGTTTTGGGGGAGGCAAAGACCGAAGGAATTCAGAACCTGCTGTATGTAGCCACTGAGTGTTATTCTTGTACATCTGGATTAGTTCAGAATGTTTTTGTAGCAACAGAAAAGCTGGTCCCTAGAACAGTCATCAAAGGCCCTCCTAACAATACATTTACATGAATTTATTAGACAGAACTCAATGTTACATTCAAGCTGATTAAGTGATAGAGACCCCCCACCCACCCACACACACACAATCTCTCAGGCAAAAACTATGTTAAGGTGGAGTGAAGACTGTGAATACATAGGAGTAATTTAGCCTAAGAAGACATGAAAGAGATGTTTGCAGTGTTCTTGTAGCTCTGTTGATCCCAGGATATGAGAGAGAAAAGGTGGGTGAGGTGATATTTGACCAATGTCTGTTTGTGGAAGAGACAAACTTTCAAGCTTCACAGAGCTCTTCTTCAGGTCTGGGAAAAGTAATCAGAGTATCACAGCTAAATTCCAGGTCAGACAGATTGTTAAACATAAGGGATTAACACATGTTTTCGGAGACCACTTAAAAATGGGCAATTAACACCTCTGCAGTCAGAGGACAAAGGAGGCTTATTAGGTTACAAATTGTTGCAATGAGCCATAAAACCAGTTTCTCTGTTGGGTCCATGATTTTTAGTGTCTAGCAGAGTTATATATTTAACTTCCCAGTCTCGTTGTTTGAAAGTGTTGTGCAAGTTTCCTTTGAGAATGAGGACTGAGGTCAGATGTGATCCTTTTGTGAAAAGTGTTTGCCCATGGGTGATAGGGTATTTTTGTCTTATCATTTTTCTGTATGAATTCATTCAAGAGCATAGTGACTGGTTTCATTCACATAGTTATTGTTGGGGCATTTGATGCACTGGGTGAGGCACACCACATGTTGTGATAGCCATGTGTAGGACCCATAGATCTTGAAAGGTGTGTTGTGGATGGTGTTGAACATCAGAACTGTAGAGATATGTCTGCAGGTTTTGCATCTGTTGTTCTGGTTGTGTCTGGTGCCACTTTGAGTTGGTATATCCTAGTCTGTGGGGAGCTTGCTTCTGATGACGAGCTTGGTGAGTTTGGGGAGGTGCTTGAAGGCCAGGAGAAGTGATTGGGAAAGGATTTCTTTCAGACTGTGGCCCCCATCAAGTATGAGTTGTAACTGATGGTACCCAATATGGGTTCTAGTGTGTAGTGGTTACTAGGAACTATCATGGGATACTCGTTCCATCTAGGATCATTGGGAGGGAGAGTTGAGACTGGCTGGCTGGAGGTGGTTTTTCCACAACTTGGCTGAAGATGCCAGGAAAGAACTCTAAATTACTTTGTTCCTGGGTTTACTTGTAAGTAATAAAGTGAGAGTTTGTTAGCCAAGTCTGGGGTTGAGCTGTGGCCAAATCCATTCTTAAATATGTTGTTGAGTTGGATCACATAGTTCTGAACTTCCCACTATGCCACTTATCTACTCCTGATATCAGAATTGCAAGGTGTTTTGGCCCTAGCTTTTAGGCTCTGATCCATAGAACTGGCTGTGGAAAAAGTAGAAATGAACGTCTCTAACTTGAACAAAACCCCTTGTGAGATTTGAAAATGTTTTGATAATGATTCCCCATTCTCTTGTATGTGTGGGTACTTCTGCATCCCTACTATCTGCCCAGCTTCCGGTAGTGGACCTCTCACAAGAGATCCTGTTCATTGTGCATTTCTAGTCCAATTTTGCCAATCGAAGAATTTCTGATAAACATCCTAACTTCTGGGGATCAGATTTTGAACCCCTAACTTTCCCATTGGTCTGAACATTTACTTGCATGCACAGTCTCACTGCATACAGTGGGACAACTGTTGTGAATAATATCTCACTAGGAGGAATAAGGGGGTCACAATATGGCCCTGAAACCAAGCTAACTCCCTAAATCTCCTTATGACCTCTCCACTGTGAATTTCTGTGTAGTAGGTTGCTCCATCATTGATCTTATTTCTTTATGAGATGTGAGAGTTCAGTTCTTTATAAAAATTATCTTCTACAAAATCCTGTTTCCATATTCCTACATATTCCAGGCTCTTAATTGTAAAAATAAGTGACAAATTCCAGGCTCTTAATTGTAAAAATAAGTGACAAATTCCAGGCTCTTAATTGTAAAAATAAGTGACAAATCCCAGCACTGCAAAATATGCTATGTGTTTTCTAAAAAACAGACGTTAGAGGGCAGTGTGAGAATGACTAAGGTAGTCACAGAAAATGTAAACTGTCTTTAGTTTTAACACCGCCGTTAGATCAAATCAATCGTATGAAGATTGCTATAACCAGCTCTTGCACAGTGATTCCATCACATAGGATTTTCTATTCAGTGAATGTAAAAATTAAGATTTTTAATATGATATATTTTTACTGTTTTCAATGCAAGTCAAATTTCTTGTTACTATGTCGGTTGATTGATTTACCTTGATCACACTAGCAATTTCTGTCATTCTTGCGATACTCTGTACATACTGATTAGAGGAAGGTATATTTGAATGAGTGGGGGGAAGGGAAGCATGAGGGAGAGAATGTTAAAGAAAAGTTCTAGATAATTTAACATGGATGAAACCAAAATGGTGTATAGAAACGAAATAGATTTTTACAGAAATTACTCTAAAATGGGTAGGATCTAAATGTCTATTAAATTCTTAGAGCTGGAGTAAAAATTTGTACAGAAAGCATATTTTTTCTATAGAATTTTAAAACCAATGTATAGAATTTAATAGAGTTATATAGGCTTTTGTAGAAAATTATTTATAAAAGTTACCATGCTCTATTAAATTCGATGGGACTTTCCCCCAAGAGAGGTAAAAGAGCCTGTTCTCAAGAGTGGGACGCCAACAAGTATAAAATGGAATTCTGAGAGCTGGGGAAATTGATTATCATTAATGCTTGGCAACTTTAGCCTCTAAATTACAGTAGATCCCATTGAAGGACAACAGAATTTGATCCACTTTCTGTGTCTTTCTTTTTGAAAATTAATACAGATCCTAGAAATTACCTTATTGATCAAAATGGAAAATAGACCCTATTTAAATTCAGTTGGATTTCATTCCATTCTTATTTGAAAACAAAAATTTGAATTTTCAAACGTAAGTTTTGATGAGAACGTTTCATTTCATAGCTTCTTTGGGAAGTCTTTACCCCCGTCCCCCTCTTCAAGAGAGTTCCACAGGGCTCCATCCTGGCCACTCCTCTCTGCTCTGTTTCTGGTCAGTCTCACTCACAAACATGACTTCAATTATCATCTTTATGCTGATGAGTCACAGATGTACCCTCCACTCCAGATCTGTCTTTTCCTGTCCGAACTAAAATGTTGGTCTGTCTGAAATCTCCTCATGACCATCCAGACAACAGCTTAAGCTCAATATGGCCAAAATAGAACTCTAATCTTTCCATCTATCCTTTCTCAGTTACCATGGGATAACGCCACTCTGTCACTCAGACCTGTAACCCTGGGCATTGTCTTTAATTTGCCTGCCTCTCTAGATCCTCACATCCAGCTGATATCTAAATCCTGCAGCAATGTCCTGCTTGGTGTCACAGCTAAAACTCTCATCTAAGCCCTCATCATCTCATGTCTTGACTACTGCAACCTTGACAAATCCCGTCTCACCATACTTACATCCATTTAAAAGGCTGCTGCAAAGATCATTTTCCTGGTTTATCACTTTGACCTTGTCACTCCTCTCTCCATGCTCCTCCATTGGTTCCCCTTTCTCCACTGCATTTCTTGTCATTTCGTTTCACTGCATTTCATCCACTAGAAACTATGTGTTTTCACTGTGAAAGCCCTGCATGGTCTATCCCTGACCTGCCTATCCTCTTACAAGCTCTTGGAGTGTCAGTCCCCACTTTGGCTCTGCCAGTGATACTGGCTTTCATTCCCCCCATTTTCAATCACGCACCTTTGTGGTTTCTGTCATGCCACATATGGAAGGATCTCCCTGTAAATGTCTGCAAAGCTACCTCATTCTCCGCCTTCAAATCCTTCCTTAAAACTCCGCTCTGCCTAGCACAATAGGGCCTGGATCCATGATTGGGACCTCTACTGGCTATCAGAATACAAATAATACAGAATAATAATAATAATCATTAAATTATTACATTATATCTTTTAAATGTAGAATAAAGCTACATTTCTGTAGTTCTAAAGCTTAGGACAAACCAACAAACAAAACTTTATTGTCCACCTATTTATTCTGTTAATACACAGGGCATGGAGTTTTCCAGCATACAGATTTATTGAAACATATAACATCTTCTTAGAGCTTTTTGGCTTAGCGTAACAACTATTAGGATGGTCTGTCTAGTCCAGTATCCTGTATCTGACATTGGCCAGTACTAGAGCTGGGCAGGAAATGGTTTTCCCATCCTGCAAATATTTTTGAGATTGATAATTTTTGCTAACCTGAAGTGTGATGAAAATCAAAATCTCAAATGTACAGAAATAATAATAATAAAAACAAAACAAAACAAAAACAAAAATTGGGTTGTGACCTTTTTTCTTTTTTCTATTTTTTCTATTATTCAGGCTAATTAGTTTAAATTTCTAAATGAAAAATTATTTTGAAACTTTCCCCCCAATCTTTTATATGCCAGAAGAGTTGTCAAAAATGACCCCATTTTGCAAACAGTTCTAATTTGATGAACTGTCATTTTTTGATGAAAAAAGATTTGGTGAAAATTTCCTGAACAGCTCTGCTAGTGCCCAGTACTTTGGAGGGAGGTGGAAGATACTTTGCAGTAGCTAGTTATGGAATAACCTGCCCATAGGGGAAGTTTCTAATGCCATGGAACATTGCAGAGCTGGAGAGAGTTCAGAGAAGGATGACAAGAATGATCCAGGAGTCTGGAAAAGCTCTCATGAAGAGAGACTGAAAAGATTGGGATTGTGTTTAATCTTAGAAAAGGGATGCAATGGTACATAGGCATATGGGGTCTAGAGAAGGTATATTAGGATCTTTTGTTTTCCCTGTTTTTCAGCACAAGAACCAGGGGACAGTCAATGAAATTATAATGTGGCAAATTCAGAACAGATAATGGGAATTTTGCTTCTTGTACGAAATTAAACTCTAAAACGCATTGCCACAGGATGTCACTAAGGCCAAGAATTTTGCAAGATTCAAAAAGGGATTAGACATTTATATGGATAAAAAATATAGCCAGAGCTACAATAGTTAATGCTACTGTTAACATAAATTTTGGAAGAAATATTGAACTTCATACCTCAGGGGGCATAAACCAGTCTCTAGCTACTAGGAATTAAGAAGTTTCTTGCACCTTCCTCTGAAGCATCTGCTGCCATACACTGTCAGGCTGGATGGACCACACATCTGATCTAGTCTGGCAATTCCTATGTTCCACACTTTATATCCATTCCAAAACACTTAGTGGTTGTAGTTTTGTTCCCTTGCTATTGTAACTCTCTCTTTAGCCATGTCCAATCCTTTAAAATTCAATATTTTAGTGTCACTGGCATGTTATGGCAATGAGTTCCAAAATTTAATAGTTCATTGCATTAACAAAAACTAACCAAAGAAAATAAGTATTTCCCATTATCAGTTTTAAATGTGCTGCCTTTCCGTTTAATTAAACATCCTCTTGTTCTTGTGCTCTGAGAGAGGGTAAACAGAACCGTCGATCCATCTTCAGTTATAGAATTAGAGATGGCTGGGAAAATTCTGACTAACCATTTTTTTGGTCAATTTGTCGATCCATCAAAATCAATGCATTCAATAGAGACAGTTCAATTCCAGTGAAATGCTGAAGGAATGCAGGTGGGCATCTGGTAGAATGCTGGGTTTGGCTTGCCTGTTCACCCACCTGGCTTTTTGGCTGCCTGCCATGCAGATTGCTTTGGAGTTGGGGACGTCTGGAGTAGTGAGCGGGGACCCATGTGGACTGTTGTGGAGCCAGGGATCCCCTCCCTTTCATGAAGAATTTTGTTGTTCTGAATTCGAATGAAACCAAATTTTGAAATATCGAAATCCTTCATGAAATGGAATTATTTTTCTCCACATAGCTCTAATTCAAATGTTACACCTTTTACTGATTCTATGCAATAAAGTAGCTTAGTCCTATTTGATTTAGCTGGTGCATAGGCAATGTACTATTCCACACATGTGCAAAACTAGTCAACAATATATTTACCACTAGCAAGCAGTTATAAACTAGAATGTAACTACATAGTCCACAAAAAAGGAAGAGGATGGGAAATAAAGGCGTTGCACAAGTGTTTTCTGATCTGGGAAACCTCATGATCTTATTGTTTTCTTGTTCTCCTTTCTGTATTTCCCTTTTTATTAGTATTTATGACCCTCTTTTGTCTGTATTCAGATTGTAAGTTCCTTGAGGCAGGGGCTGTGTTTGTAGTTATTTGTTGGAGGCACCTATTGTGACGGGTTGGACCAGGGCTGGCTCCAGGCACCAGCGAAGGAAGCAGGTGGTTGGGGCAGCCAATGGAAAGGGGTGGCATGTCTGGGTCTTCGATGGCAATTCAACCCACCACCGAATTGCCACAGAAGAATGAAGCGGCGCCATTGAGCTGCCACTGAAGTGCTGCCGATGTATTTTTTGTTTTGTTTTGTTTTGTTTTGTTTTTTGCTTTGCCACTTTGTTGGGGGGCAGGGCAAAAAAGCTGAAGCCGGCCCTGGGTTGGACCCCCATTCTGGGATGCAACCTGATGTACTGGGATTTCACTGAGCTGCCTCTGCTCAATCAGCCTGGGTTCTCTTTCCTGGCTTTGCTGAATTAGGCTCTCCGGACCAGAGCTGTAACTAGGTATTTTTGCACCCGAGGCAAGAATATAAAATTGTGCCCTCCCCCAGGGGCAGCTCTTTGGCAGCAATTCGGCCACGGGTCCCTCAGTCCCTCTCGGAGGGAAGGGCCTGCTGTCGAATTGCCACCAAAGAATGGATGAAGCAGCGGCGGTAGAGCCTGTGATTTTGGGGGGGTCAACTCATGATTTTTGACTGCTTGGGCTGGTAATGTTGCTTCCAAGATGGTCTTTGGTTCCAGTCCAGTTCCAATCCAGTGAGGGACTCTCAGGTTAAGAGAGGACAGAGGTGTTGGATATCAGCAGTGGCCACTAGGGATCAGCATGTGTCCTGAGAATGCTGGGAGTTCAGGCTTCCAGGGCAGGATCAGGGGTGGCAGGTTTGTAGAAATTTTGGTGGTGCCCAGAACCTGCCCCCACCCAAACTCTGCCCCCCTCACCTGCCCAAGGCTCTGGGAAGGAGTTTGGGTGAGGCAGGAGGTCTGGGGTGCAGGCCTTAGGCTGGGGCAGGGGATTAGGGTGCAGGTTCTGGGAAGGGAGTTTGGGGATGGGGGGTGCAGAGGGATGGGGTGCAGGGGTGAGGGCTGTGGGTTGTGGCTGCAGATGAGGGGTTTGGAGTGTGGGAGGGGATCAGGGTGAGAGAAGGGGTGAGGGCTCTGTCTGGAGCTGGGAATGGGAGGTTTGGGATGTGGGAGGGGCTCAGAGCTGGGGGTGAGAGTAGGAGTGGTGGGGGGTGAGGGCTCTTGTTGGGACTGGGGATAAGGTGTTTGGGGTGCTGAAGGGGCCCAGGGCTTGGGCAGAGGGTTGAGGGTGTGGTGTGGGGGGGTGGTGAAAGCTCTGACTGGAGGTGTGGGCTCTGGGGTGGGGCACGGCTGAGGATGAGTTTGGGGTGCAGGCAGGCTGCTCCGGGACAGGGGCAGAGAGGAGGACTCCCCCCCCCAGCCCTTTCCCTGCCAGCAGCAGCAAGCTCTGGGGGAGGAGTCCCCCTTTTTCTGCCCCACCAGCAGCACACTCACCCCCACCACTGTGACTGCATGTGCTCCTAGGGCCCCTCTCAGGTCCAGGAATCTCCCTTGCCTCCCTCGTGGTGGGTGCCAGGGGTTGCTGCATGCGCCTCCTCCCCTGCTGTTGCTCCTGACTGTAGCCTCACTGGGGGTGAGGGTTGGAGCTGCCTCCTTGCCCAGCATGGGGCAGGAGCAATGACTGCGGGCCGGGGGACCCCCTGTGCTGCTGGAGGGTCCCATTGGAAAATGAAAGGGTCTGAGGGGGAAGGGCAGGCTCAGAGTCAGTCTGCCCTGGCAGTGAGATGGGGGCACTAGGACCCTACGGCAGCAGTCGCTTCAGGGAGGAAACATGGAGCTGCTCTGCTCCGGGCCGGGAAGGGAAGCAAGTCGGGGCCAGGGGACACTTGGGGGAGGCACAGGGGGGTGGCAGGTGGGGCGGGGGGGAGATCACCTGGGTTATAAATATCTCTGTGCCAGCCAGTGGCTTTTTTTTTTCCTTTTTCTCCACCACTTTCTGCACCCCTCGGCTTTGTGTGCCTGAGGCAAGTGCCTCATTCGCCTCGCCCTTGTTACAGCACTGCTCCGGACTCCTGCAGCACACACACAGGTAGGGCCATACCCCGCTGGAGACACAGACTGAAGTCGGCTCTGTGTGAGAGGACTCCTCCAGCACCCACGTGCACATCCCTTTTTGGGAGACAAACCCAAAATAATTCTGTCTTGCGCTGTATAGAAAAATCTGCACAGCGCAAGCTCATAAAAATCTGCCCTCTTCCTCAATGTGAAGAGAGATGCGTACGACTTCTTGCTCCCCCAATTAGAAATTGCATAAACTAGGGTTTATTATAAATGAGAAATAAGTTTATCTACTACAAAAGGTGGATTTTAAGTGAATAGAAAAGATAACAGACAGAACAAAGCAGATTACTGAGCAAATAAAACAAACTATGCAAGCTAAGCTCAATATACTTAAGAAACAGGTTACAAAATGTAATTTCTGACCCTATATATTATTATAGACAGGTTGCAAAGTTTTTGTGGTGCAGAGTTCCAGTTATATTTCTTTTCAGACTGGACCCCACCCCTGTCTTCCCTTCAGGTAGCTTTAGCAGTCTTTCTTCTTGGGCAGACAGAGGAGTCCCATTTGCCTTCCCTCTCCACCTTAAATAGGATTTACATAAGGTGGGAATCCTTTGTTTCCCAAACTTGACCCCCCCCCTTCCCTTCCAGTGGAAAGTTACAAGTCCTAGGTAATATTTAGTATCAGATGACAAGAGCACCTGACCTAGTAGTGTCACAGTTACATCTCGGATGCCTCCCAGGAGGGAGAGAGATTGGTATCTTTATGGTCTTGTTCCTTCCTGATCGCCCATCAAATCTAATGGCCTGTTGTCTGGTGGATGTCTTCCCAATACACACCCAGTTGTAATTGTTACGTAGTCCATATTCCTAACTTCAGATACAGAAATGATACAGGCATACCAATTGAATAATCACATTCAGTTAATCATAACCTTTCCAATGATCCCTTACAAGACTCATCTTGCATAAAGTACATCTCAGTTATGTCATTCATATCATAAGCATATTTTCATAAGGAATATGGAATGTCATGTCACACCTACATCACATTTTTAGGTGCCCGAAAACTAATAAAGACAATATATGTGAATTATTTCAAATGACGGAGAATGTATTTCTTCGTAGTATTAAAAGATGACTATAGGTCAAAGGTTTATCTTCTAGTTTGTTTTCTTCTTTTTATTTTTCCCCATCTAGTGGTATGAGATACTAGACAGACATCACTTTTAATAAAAGTCTACTAAGTGTTTGCATTTCTTAGATGTCCTTTCTTAATATAATACTGGCAAAGCCCTATCAACTTTCTGCGAAAATATTGGCACAGCATCCATTGGCACAAGTATTAAAACAATATTGCTTAGACAGAAAGCAAAACTGGAACAGGGGATTATCATGAAAGATTAAAATAACCTTGTCCTTTCATTTGTTGAGTGTGCTCTTTATATTCGACCACCAAGAATTCCCCCCCCACTTTAAATTTGTAGTAAAAATGGATGATTTTAGAACTTTTTTAGATAAAGCCATAAAACATCATGGATCAGATCCTCAGTTGACGTAAATCAACATAATCGTCTGACTACAATGGAGCTACAATCAATTCAGTTTACACTAGCTAAGAATCTGGTACTATCATCTTAATTTATATGCTCCCAGTCATCACAAGATATTTTTTTTCACAGTAGATTGCTCTCTGGAGATGTAATCAACCTTGGGACAATTAGTCTATGACTCAGTTTTTTAAAAATCAGAACTACTTCATTCCAATTTCTTCAGAATTAGCAAAAACTTGAAAGCAGACTCTTTCATTCACAAACCAAGAGCCCTTACTGCAAATATCTTTCCACCAAGTTTAGGCTCCAATCCTGGAAAGACAGGCATGTGCTTGGTTTTCTTCCATATGAGTAATTTCATTGACCTTTAGTGGACCTACTTGTGATTAAAGTTATGCAAATTGCTTAAGAGTTGTGTTGGACTGGAGCCACAGGCGTTCAATAGTAGTAATCAGTATGTGTGGTAGTAAAGGTTAGCAGGATCAGCTTCAGCTTCCCACCACCACCACATGAAACAATGCCACCAGTAATCTATAGGTGCTGCCTTTTACGGTGAGAGAAAATTCAGTATCTGTGCTAGGATACCCATTATTATCCAGGTGGGTTCCACTAGCTATGGTTCTAACAACGGTGACTGAAGATGGTGGTAGCCTGTAATCTGATCTATAGCCTTGGGGTACTTTGGCTCAAACCACGCAACTCATTTCACACTTAAATTATTCCATTAATTTTTTAAGCCAGTGTCCTGAGGTTTAGTGTTTTTAAATCTCTGATTATTTCAAAATTATGCCTCCATCTTTCTTTAACACTAGACTTGGAACTCAAGCAGTTTGAATATTTTGATCAGGTTTTGTTAATTATAAAGTAGGTTAATAATAGAATTTATCCAAAGAGCCAATAACTAGTAGTAGTCTTTTGTCAGAAAGACCAGGTGTGGCCTTAAATGAGGATGAATTTTGCTTTTAGTTTAGTCAGGGTAGCCCTGTTTTTAACAGTAAAAAAAATGAATAGTCTCTTTATAAGGGGAGATAGGGGGAACAAAGTTTTTTTTTAATGAAATTCAGTGAGGAGGCTCAGCTCACGGGCACTTCTTAATAAATGCTCAAAGATTTAGAAGAACATTAAGATAAGAGTATAATGAAACAATTCGAGAAGCAGACTAAATGCCTTATTCAGCAATGTACAGAAACTAGACTCAAAATCTCCTTTCATATTTTTAATCTTTCAGAAATTCCAATATTTGTTTACAATATGTTCAAAGATCTTTTGTCTCCTCGCTTTGAACCCCCACCCCCTCCAAAAATCAGGAAAATTGTTCCTAATGACTGAAGTCTGTTTCTCTTTAAGCCACAGGTACAATGAGGGTGGGCGTAATGTGATCGCTTCCTTGTTGCTGTGCAAAGGCACCTCACTCACAGCAGGGGAAGCCAATCTTCTATGGACTCAAAGGGTAATTCATTTTTATGCTTATTTAGTCCTGTGGCTTTTATTAGCTACAACAGCTTATCATGGTGTATTGTGTAGTCACTTGTTCAATTGCAACTGAGATAACAGCAGTGAACTTATGGCCTTAGTTCAGACCTGGCCAAAGAGGAGTGAAAGGTCAGTGCATAATACTCTATACCACCCAGTCTATCGTTTCTTCTTTTTTATGGGACAAAAGGCAACAAGCATTAGATACTGGAAGTGAACCATACAGTAATCTCTTGTAAAATCAGGTTATCATGTCAGAAAGGAAGCTGGCTTTGTGTATCAAAAAGATTTATGACGATTAAAAGGAAGAGTGTACACATTTTCCCTCTGTGGCATTCTAGGCTTTATTCTATTTTTATTTTTTTCGTAATCAAACAAGTCAGTTCATTCACGCACTGTGTACAATGCTAAGATTGGAAGTCTTGTTTTCTGCGGGTTAGGTTCCGATTTGTCTTGTGCAGACCTTTTAAAAAACTGGTACAGGCTAATCTGTGAACAGCCCTTGCGGAAGGAAGGAAAGATCATCTGTGTGCCCCACACCAGGCACAGTCCCATTCCTTGCACTCTAATCAGCATGGAGACTGCTCCTTCCATTTACCCCAGTAGTGCATGTACCCCCCAAAGGGGCAAAGAGAAGCTGGGATAATGATATCCCCATCCTTTCAGCCACAATCCCTCTCCAAGCCTCCTGCATCATGTAGTGCTGTGCCAACTCCAAGCAGTCCACTGGCTCAATAGCACAATTTGGCTTTCTGTGTTGTGCATATGCATGTGTGATCGTCTGTGATTTCTATTGTTCATTATGGGGAATTTTGGCTACATTTAACAGTATCTGGGATGGAAAATAGATTAGATAATAGATTATACTCTGTATCGTTTCCTTAATACTGCCATAGAGCAAAATGGTATTACTTATTTACTGTGATTTGATGTATATCTTCAAAGTAAGGCATGCACAATTGTGTGCATAGAACTATGCATATCTAAATTAAGAATGAAATACCTGACTCGTGTATATGTCATGTACTTCCATGTATACATTAGGCATGCACCTGACTTTGAAAAGCTGATCCCTGCTGTTTCTTGTCTCCATTGCATAACTAGAAAAAATTATTGCAGGGATAACTCCTGCTCTTTTTACTTACATGAGTAATGTAGGCACCTTGACTTCAATGTTTTTGCATGACTAAGGCAAAAAAGATTTGACGTTACCGTTGATGAATGTTAGATGAGAACATCTACCGGGTATATTTTATGCTTATAATGACTGTTACAGTGTCTGATAAAGTCAACGGGGTCCTTTCCATTGACTTCAGGATCAAGCTTTGAAAGTGTTATATTCCTCAATAATATGAATAAAAATAAAAGTGAAATAGATTTAACTAGAGACTAGTTGTGGGGTCTCCAGGTAAAATGTAGCAAACCTAGGCAAAGTTTAAACCAGTTTTCTGAGTCTCAGATGTCTCTATTAATACAGATAGTGTCTTTTGTTCATCTCTTGTCAAAGTCTATTTAAAATGAATGTTGACACAACAGAAATAATACTTTTAATTAAGTCTTCTTGGTGAGACAGTCCAGATGTGTGGGTTTTTTTAAAACATTGACTTGATAGTTTGAATGAATGGAATTTCTCATATAGTTTTAAGATAAAAGCTGTACAACACCTCCAACTGTACATAATAAGGATGTAATTTCAGGGTGAAGTGGCACAGTGGGCTTCTGTCTGTGTTTGATCTCTGGAGATGTGAACTCACATTCTGACTTTGATCTCAAGTGAAAATGGGTTTGGTGGGCTCGTCTCAGCCTTGGGTTTTCTACAGTACAAACCCTCCCACAGTTCAGTACAATTGGTATTCTCTGCTCAAGAGAGGCCCTAGGCCTAGCGTGCTGGGTGTGTGTGTGGGGGGGACGGGGAGGGAGGTCCAACATTGAAATTTACTGGCATAGCTGAGAGGAGAAGTTTGCAAAATAGCTTACATGATATCTGGTTTATCGTAGTGTTATTTGTCCCTCACTTTCACAAGTGCAAATTTACTCACAGTTTTAAACAAATGCTGTAATTCCATATGAGGATCCTGGTGACAGCAAGATTTGTTTGATTTGTTCATGACAACTGCCATATAGAATTATATACTCTTACTGTGTGTATTTAAAAACTCCTAGCTCCCATCTGCTTTTTCTTAACTTAACCGACAGTATCTTAAGTGACATTTTAGGACTGTCTGTAATGTATTCTTGCCTGATGATAACACTCTGGTAAGCCTACCAGGAGCAGTCACTCTGTGTATTTCCATCTAAAGATTGATAAAATGTATCATGGTAAGTTCTGAGCTATCTGCTGAATGTACAACTATGTGTTTGCTAGCTTTACACTTACCTCACCCCTTTGTATGTCTTATCCATATGTTGTGTGCTGTCATAGCCTAGGCTCTGATCCTGTAAACACTCCCACAAGCAATGAAGTCATGAGTAAAGTTAAATGTACTTGTGTTTGCAGGATTGGAGCCCCAGTTTATGCTCTCTTTGGGCAGGCGCTATTATTTTACTGTGCCTCTGTACAATACCCAATAAAATGACCCTGATCATTGATTGATGCCTCAGGTGCTAATGCAATACATATAATATTAATAACAATATCAGCATCCTTTATTAGCCTTGTACAACCTTGAGTCAGTTAAAAAGAAGGTGTGGAGTGGTGTGATGTGTCCTCTGCCCCGCCCCTCTTCCTGGGCCCACTAGCTGTCCCAATGAAGTGCACCCGTGGCTTTATTTACACACACAGTTCTCCCACCATCAGTGTTGAGCTATAGACAAGGCTTGCAGGGTTATTTCTCTCTTTTCCTGCAGTCAGCCCGCAGCTAGGAGTCTGACCTTTCCCTGGCTGGCTTTTCTTCTGGCTCCCAGCCCTTATAACTGCTGGCTTGTCAGGCCAGCAGGTGGAGGCAATCCGCAGGCCAGGCATCAAGTCTGTTTCACCAGCCCCAATCTATTTCTCTTGATTGGAGCTGGGTGAGCAGGGGTAATTAGGTGCTTTTGCACCAGCACACTGCTACAGGGCGGGTAGGTGGTATAGCATGATTTCCAGTTCAGTTTGACAATTGATATAAATAAAATGAGGTCAACAAGCTAGAAATAAGGAACCAATATTTATGAGAGGTTATAGAGTAATGCCCATATAGCCACACTTTGGATTCAGTTTACATTACATGGTGTCCATATAGCCACACTTTGGATTCAGTTTACATTACATGGTTAAGAGGCTAAATCTGGCCTTGGCACAAAATTGAGACTTGATTGGCATGATGCTGGGAGCAGAAAAGGTCAGGTGGATGTCCAGTTCCCAGTGTCATGCACATTTGTATTAGCAGAATCCAAAATATGGGGTATAGTTTGGCCTTATGTGATGGAGGAGCGATGTTTTAAAAAAACAAAACAAAAAACAAGCTTTCCTGCATACAGTATAGCACACAGAGCAGCTTATGATATTGTTACCCATTTTTGGCCCAAGCAGTTAGGCAAAATCTGGGGGCTCGCTCATTGTTTCCATTAAAAGGACAGATTCGTGATGGAGTGATACCATCCTGTTTGTTTACAATGAATGTACCAAGTCTTATTTATCTTCAGGAATCTAAATGCAAGAAACTGTTTCTTTGCTTACAGCTTTAAGCCTCTTTCCAGCTAGCTGTTGGCCCGAAAGCTTTCTCTTAGCTTTTTCTCAGGGCCATGTTACCATTGATTCTGTGTTTGTATCTGGTGCTTCCTTGCTGCCTTCTGTCTCTGCTCTCTAGTCTTTTTGTAGTTTCTCACAGACACACACATCTTCACAAACCAATGCTTAGAGAAAACCCTAACCTTGGTTGGAGGTTTCTATTGTTTCCACTATTTGACTCCTCAAAGGAGCTTAACAGTTTCTTACATTTATCCCAACTGAATATCAGTGGTTACACCTACCAGTTTCAATGAGGTTTAGCCCAGCCAATAACAATATGAAAAATTTATATATGCCATGTCACTGTAGCCAGGAAGTTATTTTCTTACTTGTAGTAAAACAATTATCTTGTTAGAAAGAGGAAGCCAACCAGGACAGCTTCATCTCATCGTCTTCAAAATAAAAGCAGCAGCTAAAGATCAAATGTAGGAGTAAAGGTTTAACTATGTCAAAAGGCAGCCTCTAGAAAATCCGTATAACCCATGACCGTAGGGCATTTTTACATCTATCCTGAAAGCACCTGTTAATGAAAGCACACTGATTTCCTCGGGAGTAGGATGTGTAACAGTTCACCTTTTGCACTTACTAATGAATGCACAGTTTTCAGCAGAATGTCTTCTTAATTAATCATGAAACTAGGCAATGAAACCATCATGCTGGTATTTTAGGACTTGATTAGGGCAATGTAAATGTTTAAGTAGTCTAATCTATTAACCATTATCAAATTACCTTGCAGCCTATTCACAATTAATTATAAAACGCTATACGCTTTGTTCATGCATATTTACAAAAAAAGTTCCTCTAGGGTGGGGAAAGAATCCCCACAGACTGTGTTTAAAAGAGTAATATAGTCGTTTGGCATGTTCAATGGCAGAGTTTAAAATCCTAAAAAAATGAGAGGGAAGGGACTGTCTTTCACTGAATGTATTTTCTGTAGCATGTAGGATAGGAAGTGACTTTATTAACCAGTATTCAATAGACATGAATGGACCAAAAATGCAGATCCAAATATCTCCCCAGTTTTGGAAAAACATACATTCACACTGCGTGATAAGCACCCATTGAAATCCATCTGCCTATCTTGTATAGCCCCCATCTCTGCAGTGTCTGAGTGCCAATGGATGACCTGCTTGAGGAATGCCTGCAGAATTGGGTCCAGCCCAATATTTCTGTACATGGTGCTGTTAGTGTAAAGCAGTGGTGGGCAACCTGCGACCCATCAGGGTAATTCGGTGGTGGGCCATGAGACAGTTTGTTTATATTTGCACAGCCACCCACAGCTTCCGGTGGCCATGGTTCGCTGTTCCCAGCCAATGGGAGCTGTGGGAAGCGGCACGGGCCACAGGGACGCCTCAGGAACGGCGAACCATGGCCACTGGGAGCTGCGGATGGCTGGGCAGATGTAAACAAACTGTCTCAAGGTCCACCACTGGATTACCCTGATGGGCTGCATGCAGCCTGCAGGCCTCAGGTTGCCCACCACTGGTATAAAGTGACTGTAGCTTGGTATTTAATGTTTTCATTGTCAGCTTATTGAGGGCAAGATTGTCACTTGGATTGTTTATCCGCTTAGGAGAGTAATCGGGAGTATGGCATCCCCTTACGCTCCTGTGTGGGCTTCCTTCACCACAGGTAACAGTAGCAGGTGAGGGAAAGCTCCTCTGTAGAGCAATGGCTCTTCCTCCTGGCCAGGTGATTGGGGGTAGACAGGAAGGGAAGGAAAATGTGCAGAGCCTTAACTTTGCTCCTACCTCCAGCAGCCCAGTCAGAGCAGCTGGGCTGACACAGAGGGAAGGAACTATCTATGCCTGGCAAAGGGCTGGTTTAGATTATTTCCTTCCTGGAGCAAGGGGAGAATGTAATGAGCTTGTGACTTAGCTTGTTTCTGCCTCTGATTTGCTTCTGGGCAATGTAGCTTGTCACTGCCCCTTGCACTGGGCAGGTGGCAGTCGATTGAGCCCCAAGTGTAATATGGGTGAGTTGACAGTCTGTTGCACTAGGCAGTTAACCTCCATTACCAGGAATTGCTGTTTGTAAAACAAACATGTTACAGGAGGGTTTTTTTTACAAATAAATATTGATTTTGTCCTTATGTTTTTGACATTGAGAGTTTAATATGAAAGATACTTAAATGCCCACTGTCTCCATGTTTCCATCATGTTGACATGTTTTAATACTTCCAGAAATAGAGATAAATATAGCAAGGGTGATTGTTGTGCCAAGTGAGTAAAGAACAGGAAAGAACATACTTGCCAGCATGTTAGAAGTAGAATGTACGGCTCCTATTCAGACAGATCTTTATAATGTATCTTGAAGAATTTGACAGTGCCAGTCATGGTTTTGATTTGTTCAGAGAATAACATTAAATGTCAATTTCTGATAAACACAGATTGTGATTGGGCATATTGTCCGCGTTCAGGCTTTGGCAGAGAGAAGGTGAAGAAGCACCCACTGAATACAGTAATGACCACAACTGATATGCCCTAGGCACAGGTGTTGTCCAAGTAACTATCCATGAGGGACGTGTGACTGTGTTTAGAAGCGTGGGGATATTGCACCTAGGAGGGATGTTCTTTGAAGAGTCTGGGCAAGTTGCTCACGGGAACCTATCGTTTCATATGGAGGAGAGGAAATACTTGCTAGAAAAGCCCTCTTTTGAGGCGCTTTGGATGCACATGGCTATTCTTCCGGTTAATTTTTCTTAGGAGCCAAGCTAACAGAAGCAATATAGAACCCTTACTTTAAAACTTGTTCTGGGAATCAATTTTTGAACAGGTCCTGAAAAGTTCAGTTACAGAAGACAGAGGGATTTCATCCCTCTTGGGTATTGGTCCCACACCCAATCATGACTCACATTATCTGTTATATTGTCTTAATTTCTTGTTGGTTTTTGTAGTTATTTTCATATTGAACTGATTCTTATTTTTTGTATGATATAAACCAATTTAAAATAAAATACACAACATTCACTGCAGGATGGGCCTGACAAATTAAATTACAATGGAAGTGCAAGTTTTGAGAAACCTGAATTAGGCCACTTGCAAAAATGTTTTGCCAGTACTTGGTCTCATTAGAACTTAATACCCAATGGGTCTACCTCTGACAGACTTAATTTTATTAACTTTTCATGTTGGTTTGCTCAGTTCACCTCATCTGCCAGGACTGGTCAGGGTTCATTCAGACAAATGTACACAGTCAAAGGCAAAAAATATCTTACAATATATGTTGTGACGTGAAAAGCCAGAATAACAGGAACTAATGCTTACAGTTCTATTATTTTTGCAATAAAGTACAGCAATATTTAAAAATCTTTTTCTGTCATCCTAGATATTTTCAAGACACATAGAGGATGTTAATTGCACTAACCTTTAAACAAGTAATACTCTGAAAAGTGACTGTATGGGGAAAAATGGCATTGTGGGCAGGAGGAGGTGGTGTCCATATTTATTATTTCTCAGTGATGCCTGCATCCGATTTGCTTCCTTTACAAGTAACTAATTGTTCTTCTAACAGCCAGCCACGCAAACTCAGCCTAAGATCTGAAAATCAAGCTGGGTTCTTTCTGGCTAATGTGTCCATAACAAAATTCTGCACCAAGGAGCATGCTTAATAATACTGTGGAGATGTGTGAACCCCACAGGAATCCAAGTCCCACTGTTGGAGGCCGGATTTGAAGGACTAACAGCAGTGAAACAACATTTGTCAGAAAAATAGGCAGATAAGAGACATAATATTATAGAGGGAGCAGATTTGTTGAATGAGAAAATGCCATTAACATTAAGTTCCAGAACATAATTGCACTTTAAAATTGAAACAATGAAAACTGACTTTTCCCATAGTAATTTATTTTAATAACTAGAAATGTAGTTTTCTGCAAGTGGAGAGAATGTCTCCTGGCAAATGACTCGTGGCGAATGCCTCTAGACAACAAGGAATAGGGAAGTATATGCTGATAAATTGTACACATACATACACACACACACTTTTTTGTTTGTTGTGTCTTCTAGAGTCTTTATCTTTGAAAACGAGTCTTACTGTGTTTCACTTTTTCCTCTTCCCAGTTCCACTCCTTATTTCATGTATAGATTGCACTTTCTATATGGAATAAGGGTGGTTCCATTTGAACCATCTGGTCCAGGAGTAACATTTTTAAAATTGCCTGCCACTTAGGAGCCTCTGACTCATTTTGAAAATGGGACACTCCTTGTTCATTTAGGCCCAGATCCTTTAAGGCATTTAGGTGCCTAACTCCCATTGATTACCTTTGAGGATCTGGATCTTAGGCACTTTTGAAAATCCTACATACTGTTTTTGTTCATTATCTCTTGAGTATGAAAGTAAAGGTATTGCACAATTAACTTTTCTATTGCAACTCGCGACAAACAATGTTTGCTATAAACTTCTATTTAGATTCTTAAATCATACCCATCATGCTGATATCTTAGTGCTAGTGGCTTGAGTACCCCAGTTTTATTTTCCTTAAAAATTTGTTTTAAAACTCTTCTGCATTGGACTTTTGACAATTCCCTGCGTGTTAGAAGACCAAAAGAAAAACTTGGAAAGGGTCAAAAGTTCATGTAGTTCATGTTGTCTCATGTATACAATAGAGTTGGTAGTCACCTGGTAAAAGGCCTCAGACACCGGAGTAAGCTGTACTGAAGAAGGGAAAGAGTAAGTCCACGCCAAAACGTAAGAGAGGGAAGGATAAAGGGTAGCATTGGTTAGGGGAGAAAACTAATTTGAAAATGAAACATTAATACTCTAGTATACCAGCATAAAAGGGATCAGAACACAACACCAAACCAGTATCAGAAAACCTTGGGTGCCTGTCACTCTCCAGAAGTCCCCTTCTAGTCACATCATTATAATAATTGGAGATATACCAATCTCCTAGAACTGGAAGGGACCTTTGAAAGGTCATTAAGTCCAGCCCCCTGCCTTCACTAACAGGACCAAGTACTGATTTTTGCCCCAGATCCCAAAGTGGCACCCTCAGGGATTGAACTCACAACCCTGGGTTTAGCAGGCCAATGCTCAAACCACTGAGCTATCCCTATATGTCAGAATGAGGGTTCACACACTCTATAAGATCTTGTTACAGACCATAAATCAATGTATTCTGAGCCTATCAGTGTCAATGTTACAAAATGGAACTAAAAGGCTTTTTAAACATAATATGATGTGACTTAAGATAAACACAGAAAGGCATAGAAAGAATGTTCATCTAGAGGCAAATGCAATAGGGCAAATGCTTCATATTTTCATCAATCTACTTTCGTGTATTAAGATGAAGGCAACCAATAAAAAAATCTATTCATGTGGAACAACAGGCATATTCTGCTCATGAAACCACATGGCATGGCTTCAGTTTAAGTAATAATATTAAGGAAAAAATAAACAGCAGAGTAAAAATAAACATGTCATAAAAATCAACATAGCTACATAAATCAAAAACAAACTTGGGAGAATCCTCTTCCAGCTGTGTACTGAAGGCTGGCCTGCATCAAGATATGACCAGTGTTGCTTTAAATCTGTAGAGGGGAGCTGGAAAGGAGCAGGTTGTTGAAGGATGTAGAGAGGGAGAAAGACTTAGTTTTAAATGCAGTCTGTGAGCGTAACAAGTGGCACTTTTCCATATGAAGCGCACCTCCTCTGCAATGCGCTTTCTCCGCCTGTACATTGGGATTGGTGATATTTACTCAGTTTAAATGTTTAATGGATAAACTGAGGCTCAGAGAGGACAAGCAATGTGCTCAAAGCAACATAGCAAATGAGGGTATGGCTACACTGCAGTTGGGAGTGATCCACCCAGCCCGGGCACACAGACCAGTGCTAGTGTCATTTGAGTTGGCATGCTAAAAATAGCCATGTGGACGTTGTGGCATTGGCTCAGGTTAGCCACCTGAGTTCAAGCCTGCCTAGCACCCTTTTTCTGAGCACAGGTGGCTAGCCTGGGCCAGTGCCGGTGCTGCAATGTCCCCACTGCTATTTTTAGCATACTAGCTCAAGTCTGTTCACCCAGACTGGGAGACTTGCTTTGTAGACATTCCCTAAGTGTCAGATCAGGAGTTAGAACCCAGAGCTCCTGACTGCTAAATTCATGCCTAACCTATTAGGCCATAATAACAGGGCAAGCAGCTTAAAACCAAATTTTCCAGTCAGCTCAAAACATTGGGTGTCCAACTTGACATCCCTAGCTCTTGATTTTTTTTGGATATGCCGATCTCATAAAGCTAGGACTGAAATCAATGGGAGCTGCTGACTATTAGCATCTCTAAATATCAAGCCCCATGCAATTCATGATGGGCATGTAAAATTAGTAAACCCTTGAAAATATTGGTCTTGACCTTTGTCTTTCAGTTTGCCCATCTTCAAATGCGGATGATAGTGAGAACACTGACCAATTTCAGGGGGAAGTTTTTAATGTCTGTCAAGCAAAATATCAGTGTCAATAAATGTTAGGTGCCCTTTTCAGCTTGGGGAATAGCTAGTAAGGAGAAGAATCCTGTGTGAACCGAAGTTTGGGTCCCTTGGATGGAATGATATAGAATGAAGGGAAGCCAGTGACTGTCTGTAGAGTCTTATTTCTCCTTGCCATGCTCTCTTATTCATGGAGCAGAACCCTTCTAAAAGTTGTTATGGTCTCTTACCAATTATCTTGTTGGCAATCAATGATGGGGAGGAAAATGTTCAAAGTAAAAATTAGTCTGTTTGTCTAGAGACAATAGTGACTAAAAGATCATGATGAATGGGGAGGAAACAAAATAAATGATAGTTTTTTAATACACATGGCAATAATACAGAATTTCAGTCCCTTTGAGGAGTTTTAGTAGAAGAAGATACTTTATTACAAAATAGAGATGTTGGGGAAATAATGGCAGTAAACCAAGAGAATGCATTTGAAGATGTGTTGAAAGATAAGATTCAGTAGAGGCATTACTTAAATCACTGGAAGCTTTGGTATATTTGATCCGATTTGAACGTTCAATGTACATTTCACATCCCTATTGCATATAGTAAGTTTGTAGTGCACTTAAAGATGAAACAGAATCAAGTTAAATAGACAGTGAAACGTTTGTTTCCGTCCAGTGGTGAATGAGATTATGTTCTGGTTGAAACATAAAGAAAACCATTGTTCTCGACGCAAATGGTAAAGCTGAGTGAATTTTTTTTAAACAAATAGTTTATTTACAGAAAAAAAGGACACTCCCTGAAACCACTTATAATCTTTAGCCCATTTACCTGGTTAGACCCAGGTTGGAATCTACTGTACAGCAGGGACTTGAACTCAGCTCTTCCCTTTTCTAAGTGAGTTCCTAACCGCCAAGATGCAGGCTACTCTGGGGAAAGGTGTTCTCTGTCTCTCCTATGGAAGCTGATCCACTTTGAATGAATATTTGAATCTTCCTTGGGCCAGAGAGTAAGAGTGTGACTCTAGAGCCTGATGGTTAAGATACTTACCTGGGAGGTCAGAGATGTGGATTACAATCTTTCTTTTGAATAATGCAGAGAAAAAATCTGGATCCACAAATCTTACCTCCTAGATGAGTGTCTCAATCATCAGGCTCTACAGTAATTCTCTCTCTGTCTCTCTCTGGCCCAAGGAGTATGATTCAGTCACTAGAAGGGGAAGACTGTCTTTACTGAGACCTGAAGAAGAGCTCTGTATAATCCCCAAAGCTTGTCTCTTTCACCAACAGAAGCTGGTCCAGTAAAAGATATTGCCTCACTCGCTTTGTTTCTCTATACTTCTGATCAGCATTTCTGCAAGTCACACTGTGGAGTACTGTGACTTAAAAACAAAATAAATCAATAATTATTGGACAGTGCACACTCAGGAAGAGCACAGATTATCTAGGGAGTTTCTCTTCCTCTTCTAGTAAAGAAATTTTAGAAGCCATTAAAAATACACACTTCTTCTCCCATGCTTCTTTGTTCAACACCCCTATCTACGTTCTCACACTTTCTATCAATCACTCCACATCCATCTTAATAGAGTCAAACTTCACTCTCCTGCCTTTCAGCACCATGCATACTCTACATATTCCTGTAGGTCATCAACTTTCCTAACTATCTTAGAACTCAAAACCCTTAGCTCAACTGCATTTAATTGTACAACATCATAAAAGCCACAGCCAGTCATAATCAGTTACTTTGCTTCTTTTTTATTTGAAATCAGTGAAGAAATTATGCCAGACTCTCACCCTATTTAAACAATGAATGTGACAATACTTTGTTAGATCCAGAGCAACATCCTGGCAAAGGGGACTTTTTTAGCCGCTTCTGCAATACCTCTAAATCGACAGCAATATTAAATATACCATTGTATCTAATAGTGTATCAGGGGTTTTAAATCTCTGATGTAAGCTAGCATTCTATTGATTGTACTATGTTACTGAGATACAAGTGATAGCTACCTATGGAGGGATATGGACAGACTGCTAGAGAGAGAATGTAAATTAGTTTGAGAAATGCAGAAAAAATGGTGCAAATGTATTCATTTTCACTTGTGATGTCATTAGAATGTGATTACTAATTCATATGATTGTTTGTAAATGTAGTTCCACTAGCTAAGTTATAGGAGGAAACTCATCCAAAGGCAAACACAGACACTGCTTACTAGAGAGGATGCAGTATTTCCAGGCAGGCATGTTTTTGGAGGAGAGCAAGTCCCATTTAAAACAAATATCAGGTGCACAGGCACCAGCCTGATCCCAAGATACCTCCATTACTTGCTATAAAAATAAAGTTTATAGGTCCAGAACAATCTTGTATTTCTATTTTATGAAAGAGGCAGCTATCTCTGGTTGTTAACACCTTCCGTGAGTTGTTTGGGCCACCCAGATGAAATAGCCACAAATCAAAATGGAACTCACATTATGCTGTTAAACACTCCCAGAAGATAAGAGTAACAGGCCTGTTACATCAATTATCTCTCCAGTAACAGACAGCAGTAGGGATTCACAATATCGTGTTCCTCTGGCACTTAGTGGCTGTAATGCTAAAATAGAACAGGTAGTGGGGCAAAGTGTGTTGAAATTTTAGAATAATACAGGAATCTGCCTGCATACTGTACATATAAAACAAAGCAAATGTGATTCAATAATGTGTATGTAAACACACTAGAACATACACCCATAAATACACAATACAGTATTACAACACTAGGGATGCTTCAGAGTTGGTTTGTCAGGATGGACTGCAGTCTCCATTATCTTGTTTTGCCTCTGCCCAGTATCATGGCATGGCATATTCACTTAGCCAGCCTTGGGGTTATATATCTATTACAGGTGGGCAGGCAAAACAGCTAAATCATTTTCTGTGACTTTTTCACCCCTCAATTTGTATTGCATGGCTTTGCAGTCTCAGTGTTGGGGTCTATAAAATAGAAAGGCCTCAACACTTTTCCCAGTGGATCATATGAATACTAGAAAAGCTCCTTTTGTTTGAAATGCTATAAGTTAAATTCAGATAATTATATTTACCAGAGATGAAATCCAGAAATGTACAGATTGGAGATGTCCAGAGTCACACACAAGTACGGTATCATTCTTCCCTCATCCTCACATTTGGCCACAGCTTGCCTTTGAGCTGCTTCTCCTGACTTTCCAAAGATGCTGCACAGTCTTCTGAAAAAAAAAAAAAACAGACATGCAATCTTGTCCCTTGTCACTACGACTGCCATAGCTTCCTCTTGCAACTAGACCGTGGCAAATAACAGACTTTTCAGTTCACTGGCAGTTAAAAAAAATTGGTTTGGGTCAATCTGAATCCCAACATTGTGAAAATTTTTGCTTTGGGTCAAAGAAATCAACTCAAAACAGATTGGAGGAGGACAGCTTCCTTTATAACTTTTAGCCCAGTAGTTAAGGTGCTCATTTGGTGTGTGGAAGAGGTTTGCATTTGGATCTCCCACATTACAGGAGAATGCCCTAGTCACCGGACTATGGGATAGGCTGAGGGTGGGGCTCTCTCTAGCTCTCCTGTTAAAGTTCTACCTTGTATAAATGCGTAAATGGTCAATGGAGGAGGAGGAACTTAAACTCTGATCTCCCACTGCCCTAACAACCAAGCTATAGATTCATTCCCTCTCGTTAATTGTGGCAATTCATAATCATTCATAATGACAACAAATAGTTCTCCTCCTCCTCCTTCCTCACATCTGAGACCCTAAGATATTTTTTGTTTTGTCAATTTTGTGGATAGTTTGGGGTCAACCAAAACTGCATTTTTTCAGTTAATAAACTGTCTCCAAAATGTCACTGTTTACTAGAGGCCAAGGGTTTATTACCAGCATCTAGGCTACACCAGAGTATAAGGTTTAGCAGTGGGTTCAGACTGCACTAGTACTTGCTGCCATTCTCAATAATGTCAAAGGCTTGGTTGAGTATTGGGAATGGTGTCCTAGGACTCCTATGGGCAACATATGTAGTACCGCTGCTTTGTCTCTTCCTCAGGAGCATTTACTCTAATATGCCACACTAAATTAAAGGAGCATCTCCTTCCTTGCTGCTTTTCCGTACTGTAACATTTTTAATCACGTACAGCCCTATGCTTGTGCTTTATGTACGTGCTGAGAGCTGAAGCAAGCCGTGTTTTGATATCAACATAACCATAGCATGTCACAGTGAATGAGTGGCACATTTTGAATTACAGCTGAAGGAGGAAGAAGAATCCTATGCCCAAGAATTCTGCTTTGGACCTTTGTGCATGCTGTGTATTTTGTCGTGTTGCTGATACTATCGTTGGATGCCTTTGAGAGGTAGCCAAAGGAAACAGCTGGAATTGCTACTCTTCTTGCTACTTGCTGTGGTCTCTGTTCTTCCAGCTGTAACTTCTGTGCCTATCCAATGCTGTGTACACGAGAAATAACAAATCTTTCCTAGATTCACAGATTCTAAGGCCAGAAGGGACCATTGTGATCATCTAGTCTGACCCCTGGTACAGCACAGGCCATAGAACTTCCCCAAAATAAATCCTAGAGCACATTTGTTAGACAAACATCCAATCGTGATGTGAAAAATTAGTGATGGAGAATCCACCATGACCATTTGTAAATTGTTCCAGTAGTTAATTACACTCACAGTTAAAAAATTATGCCTTATTTCCAGTTTGAATTTGTCTAACTTCAACTTCCAGCCATTGGATCATGTTATACCTTTCTCTGCTGGATTGAAGAGCCCATTATTAAATATTTATTCCCTACGTAGGTACTTGTAGACTTAATCAAGACACCACTTAACCTTCTCTTTGGTAAGCTAAATAGATTGAGCTCCTTGTGTCTATCAATCTAAGGCATGTTTTCTAAACCTTGAATAATTCTCGTGGCTCTTCTCTGAACCATTTCCAATTTGCAAACATACCAGTAACAAATATGAACTCACCACATTCAAACAGCTTATAAGGAATAATAAATACTTCCCCCTCCCTTCATTGAACTCACCTATACACTTACGATCTTTGGTGATTTTTCTTGAAGCCCCAGTTCCTGGAATCATGTTAATTACATGAGAATCTCAGCTTTCATTTAGGGGAAAAATAAGCGTCTAGCCCTCATGGTTGCAAAGAAACCTTGAAAATGTGACTCAAATGTGACCTAATGGTCCAGTAACCAGAAGGCAAATAAAACAAATCCAAAATAAATATTTTTTTATCTCATTATTTTAAAACCAATTTAACAATGTCCTTGACTCATGATTTGTGAATGTTTGAGCTTGGTAAATATTCCTGATGTGACCCTCAAAATACTAATTCACAGCAATATTGCATTCTTTATCAGCTTATCTGCAAGATCTACTGCTCAATTTGTGATTCTATATTGTAACCCATAAGTAGCTTGCTTCTATTTCTGTATATATTAGTAGGACGGGAAACACTGTGTGATACTTTCATCAAAAGCAAATAGTTTAGTGCTAAATTATTTTAATCATGCAGAAGAACAAAATAATCAGACATTGACATTGCTTGATATCCTTTGAAACATACTGCAGTCTTCACAACTGCAATGAAAATGTTCCAGACATTGAAGATGTAATGTCACCATCTCACTAGCACTGAATTATTCTTTGCTAAATTATGACCGTAGCTATCAAAATGACAGGTTTGGGCAGCCCCTGAGGCCTCATTCACACTCTTTCTAATTGGCAGGCTCCCCTTTGTGCTCCTATGTAGCACTGGTAACATTTCTTTTCTTTTCTTTTTCTTTTTTTTTTAAAGACAACTTGACACTGTAAATTTGGCTTGCAGCCTGCTACAGTAGGATTTCTTTGCATCCTTCCTCACTTGTCAGCATGGTTCTTACCCTCCAAATTCTGAATCTGAACAATGTACATAGCCTCATAAATCACACGTCAGTGTTTCAACTCATAGTAATTATAGTTGTATATAAAGCACAAGCTCCTGTAGGCTGTATTAAATAAAAGATAGCAACCAAAGGAAAGAGGCTGTAGCCAAAGGAAAGAGGCTCTTATAGCCTGTATTAAATAAAAGATAGCAGCATAATTTTTCATGAAAAAAACATATAAACTTCCTATCAGTGTTTCTGGTCTGCATAACACTAGACAGCCGTGTGACTCTCCACTTTCAATGTGATTTTGAAGGCAGGCTCTGGAAAGCTGATAACATATTTCATGACCTTTGTGACTGGAAGCAGTTTCCCTGATTGAAGACACATAAGTTCAGCTAACTTTGAGTGTGTTGTAAATATTTATCTGGCAGTCTGACATGTAAAGTTGTTCAGAAATTACAAAGTACATTCCTGTCTTTCATGTATTACTACCTCATTTTTTTTCAATACTCTTACGGGTGATATTATGTAAAGTACCTTGTATAAGTGACTTATTATTGCTTGTTAAAGTTTTCATATTCAGTTGTAGGGTAGGTTTTTTAAGATGGTAGCTCTGGAGTTGTCACTTTCCTATCTTAAAAAAAAAAAGACTGCTTCAAACGTGTCACAATAAATCTACTTAGCACTGAGTAAAAAATCGCTGGTGCATTTAGTTTTAAATTTGTTTTTGTAGCACTTTATTCCACACTGATGCTCCAGCTCCTTTCCATTCCTGGAAGGTTTGATCTGAAGGTTTGAGGAGTTCTGTTATAATTAGCTCCTTTGCCTGTCAAATAATTTGTAAGTAAGCAACTCTCTTGGGGCAACATTCTTCCCCAGGGGATTTTCAGAAAAAGCAAGTTTTTTTCAACTTTAGATCTTTTTTTCCCTGTCAGCAGTAAAGAATCCTGTGGCACCTTATAGACTAACAGACGTTTTGCAGCATGAGCTTTCGTGGGTGAATACCCTGTCAGGTTTTTACTTATTTTTTAAAGTGAATTGGGTACTACTGAAAGGTGTTGGGTTGACAGCCTTAAAGTCTAAAGTTCGGCAGAAAGCTTCCATGCTAATGTCTGCAACTTGATTTGGAAGGACTACTTCCAAGCAGAGAGGGTAGTTCACTCCTGGAGTCTGCTCAGTACCTGGCCTCTGAACCTGTTCATAGGTACCATTTGCAAGCAATTTGTGTGATATGGACAAGTGCCCTCTAGGAACTGGGCTGTGACACCTCAACTCATCTTGTATGGACACATTTCACTGCTAATCATATTAGTAGAATCATGTAACTGATGGGCTAATCCCAGAAATTCCAGGTCTCCTCAGGTACCTAAATCCTCAACAGTCCCCTATGCAGCTGCATAAATCTCCATTCTTGCCACTGACAACTGTTGGGATGCAGTTATTGGTTCTCAATCCAAATTTCTGAGCCATACTGAAAATGGGGGTGCCGGCAAATTGAATATCAGAATAAATAGCACAACAGCTAACAACTGGGATGGATGTGTGGGAGGCTTTGACTCCATTTCTCATAATTTGGCTTGGAAGGATTAGATTTTTATTGGTAAATATCAGTAAATGTCAGTTTCACTGTACACACACAAACCAAGTTAAAAATGTTCCTATTGATGATAATAAAAATTTACAGATAGGCAAAGTAAGAAAAAATGCTGCTTGAGAACTTTTTCAAGTTGCATTTAAGGATACTTACTCTGCATATTTTGATGCATGATGTTGACAATTCGTACTTTAGTGGTTATAAAGTTATATCTTTTTGACTCTCTAAGCCTACGGGCATTAATTATTTACTGTCTGATACCCCCTCCTCCAATTTCCTGCAACTGAAAGTTTAAATGGATAAAAATAGAAACACAAATGCTTAAAAGCCATAATTTTGTGGAACTGTGAAAATATAAATAGAAAAAAATGCTTAAAAATAAACATTATCTGTTAAAATTGAATATACAAATTGAATTCTGCCAAGCCTACTCATGATGGGTTGAAACCATTTTTGTCTATTCCATTCCAAATAACAATTTCTCAAAATATTATTTTTAAAGTGGTTTACAGAGCCAAGTTCATATTTGCAATGACTGGGGCATGGGCGGTCAGGCCTATTGATCAGAGGGGGTCACAATCAAAGATAGCATCAGGTACCAAGCCCAAGGTCAGAGCCAGAGACAAGGTCAGATACCAGGACAGGAGTCAAAGCCAGAGACAGCACCATGGCTAAGGTGGAGGAGCAGGGGCCCTGCAGTAGGGCAGGACAGCACGAACTGGGATTAGACAGGGATCTGGGTTGTGGAGCCAGGAGCCAGAAGTAGGCAGGGAAGCAGGAACTGGGAACAGCCAGGAATGCAGGAATCAGGAGTAAGGTAAGGAGTGGGGTCTGTTGTTGCAGCCAGCCAAGGATTCCTTTAGTTGCTCAGGCAACTTGTTGGTGTATATGGATCTCCTCAGGCAACTGGAGGACTGAATATTTCCCTCAATCACGAGCTTTGGGGCCGGGGCCATCTGTGAGCTAACCCTACCCTAGTTACTCAGGTGAGCTGTTGAGTGGTAGTTATGGCCTGGGCGCTGCCTGTGGACATGCGTCCTGGGTTGAAGGCCTGTGATCTTTCACAATATTCTTGCAATAGCTAGTGACTATACTTGAAAACCCCATTTCCCACTGAATTAAAAGCATAAATACTCCTTAGAGCTTGACATGTAGGAAAATATAAACCTCTCTGGAAAAGTTAGGAGACAATATCTACATGAACATGTACAATACCTGTCTCTCTTTCAACATAACAGTAAATCTCATCTGTAATCCAATTAGTTGTTTCAAACTAGAGAAACCTGATGAATGAGTACAGCATGAGCAAATCATTAAAAACAAAGCCAACAATTCTGTAGAGCAGGATCACCAATCTATCATTTCAAGGTTACAACTAGTTTAGATCTGGCCAAATATCTCCCTGAAGAGTTTGTTGCTTAACTGAGTTACCTTTCTAAAGAAACCAGGCCAGTCTAAGAGTCTAATAGGAATTAAATGTGCTATCAAATGAGGTTTCTTCTTCAGTCATTTGCTGTCAATCTCACAGAGACTGGAAGGGCTTCAGAAATAGAGCATTTATTCCCTGACTGAGTGTGAGGAAGTGCTTTGCACTGCTGTCTGGTGATTCCCTTTTGGGTGATCTATGACCATCATTCACAGGCTTTGAAGAGACTTGCATCTGACTCTTTCCATCCAAAGGGAGGATCTCCTGGTACTGGACCATTCAGGAAGAACAAAGTGAAAAAACAGCTAACAATCTGAAACAATGAGAAGGGAATGGGACAATATGAGATCCTATTGAGGAAAAAATTAACAGCAGCTCAGTGCTCACCATGAATAGCTCCACAATTTTTAAATAAAGCGTCTGTGTACTATGTGGGGATGGTACATTGAGTGGTAAGCAAGCAGATTTCAGATTCAAGATTTCAAAGAGAAAATATAAGCAACAGTGAGAAAAAGATTTTAAAATTCTAAAAGCCACCTTGATCTTGTATCTTCTTAACTCAAAATAAAAACAAAACAAAACAAAAAGATGATGCTCAGATAGTGTCTTCTGGATTTAATTGTGTGTTGAGCATGGGAGTCATTAAATGTTCTATTCTGAGTCCATCTCCCTAGACTATACTGTCTTAACTTATCAGCCCTCTGAGCTATTAGAACTCTGGATGACCTCCTTCAATGGCAGGGCTCTGTGAAAACCTTCATGATACTTTATGGGGATAGGAGCAGTGCGTATCCAGGCTTTATATTGAGTAATCCCTCTGGAAACAACTTTGTCGCTTTGCAATCGTTTCAGATATACCTAAAGGGAACCTTAAAACAACACGTGCACACACACACACATGTATATCTAACAATCTCTGAGAATTTAATAGAAGACATTGAAAGAATGTCAGGCTTGGCTATCTTCACAATTGTCCATGTGATCTTAGGCTTTTTGGGGGATAGTCTGGTTGTTTTCAGCCCTGATGAGCAGATCATGCTTTGGTGACAGCATTTATTATTGTTGTTGTTGTTGTTATTTTATTATTATAATTTATTTTAAATTGTATGTTATTATTTTACTATTTTATTTTTTTTAATAATCTTTATACTTTATAATGAGAATGAAATAATGTATACAACAAAAAATATTTTTTTTTCTAATAATGTTATAATTTATGACATATATTTGCCTTTAAGACCCAATCAACGAGATATGGAAGCATGTAACTGTAAGCATATGAGAAGTCCCACAGAAGTCAATGGGACTGCTCAGACACATGCATTATTATGCACAAATTTGAGTACTTTGCTGAGTCAGGGCCTTAATGTTTTGTCAGTAGTGTATTATGAACAGGTATTGCATTAGCAATATGGATGATGGTTAATCATTTAGCCCAGGGATCGGCAACCTTTGGCACACGGCTTGCCAGGTTAAGCACCCTGGCGGGCCGGACCCCGTTTGTTTACCTGCCGCGTCCACAGGTTTGGCCAATCGCGGCTCCCACTGGCCACGGTTCACCGCTCCAGGCCAATGGGGGAGGCGGGAAGCGGCGTGGGCCAAGGGATGTGTTGGCTGCTGCTTCCTGCTGCCCTCATTGGCCTGGAGCGGCGAACCGCGGCCGCGATCAGCTGAACCTGTGGACGCGGCAGTTAAACAAACCGGCCTGGCCCACCAGGGGGCTTACCCTGGCGAGCCGCATGCCAAAGGTTGCCGATTCCTGATTTAGCCCCTGATCCTGCAAAGGGAACCATGTGACTGATCCCTTCACCCATTTGGTTCTTTTTGCAGAATCAGAGCCTGTGTGTTGAATGTCTTTAAGAGTTCTCTGTCTGGAAGAGTATCTGTTTGCAGTTTACATGTGCTTGAGGAAATTCTAGAAATAACCCCCTCCCCCGCACACATATAACTCACAAAGCTGTCATATGACCAGATGAGGATGTGGAATCATATTTGCAAGAATGTAGAATTTACATTCTGTTGTATTGTATGGCCTAACAATAGATGTTTCAGAAGGAAAAATAAACACAAAATCAGTGTATTGTGGTGGTTTCTATTTTGATCATGAAGGCATTGTTCAATAACACAGACATCTCCACAGTAAATAAAACAGGAACTGCTTTAATCAGAAATTCTTTGTTTTGATATTATTTCCAAAAAACATTGCATACAGTGAATGTACAGTGTGTACCATGAAGCAAAGCATGGCCTACAGGTTAAAGCACGGGATTTGAAATCAAGTGGCCTGCCCCCTATTCTTCGCTGTTTCACTGAGTTGTTATATAATCTTGGACAAGTCACTTAACTTCTTTATACGTCTTATTACCTGTTTTGCAGATGGTATAGTAATATCTCTGTCTGTCATAGGGATCTTGGGGTATGTTAAATAATGTTTGTAAAGTGTTTTGCAAACTTCAGCTGGAAAGTGGAAAACTTTGGTTTAAGCTATAGAGCTATAACTCTTTGGCTAAACTATTAAAGATCAGGATGAGAACTAATGTAGGAGTGGATTACCCACCTTTGCCTACTGCAGGGTTCTTACACCTTCCTCTGAAGCATCTGTTGCTGGCCACTATTAGAGATAGGATCATAGACTAGACAGACTCCATGTCTGATCCCACATAACAATTCCTACGTTCCTTAAAACAGCTTTTTGTATTGCAATGGGGAAGGCTAATGCAATAAGTTAAGATTTTCTGGGCCAGATTCTCCATGACCACGATGATTCCTTTGATTATATTGTAGTTATACTGGCATACAATTGATATAACAATGGAGAATCTTGCCTCCTTTTATATTTCCTTCATGGTAGTCATAATGTTCCAGCTTAATTGCTTTGCTGTAGCCTAATATACAAACTGTCCAATAAACATGCATCTCTTCTACTACTGAATGTGCTCACTATTACCTTGAAAATGTTTTGATTCAGCCAAGTAAGTGGCCACTGAAGAATAAATATTCTACCTGACAGGGTTTAATTAGCAAATTTGTGTGTGACATTACCATTGTCACCTGAGCCTCATTTGATTCAGGAAGAACAATGGAACTGTGAAACATTTCTGTCCTGATCATTAGATACACAAGCATTCTACGAAGTCTTTTCATCTTGACTACTGGAAATGCTTTCCATCCTCTGGCTTGAACTTTACTGTGTGTTATCCTGCTGGAATCATCTTTTGCCAGAACAGGCAGTTCATTTATCACTATATATCATGGAAAACCATTAATCTTACCTTCTGTGGTTTTGTAGTTAAATGCCTTTGTATTCTTCATTCAGGCCTTGATTAAGGACAACACCTAAGCATGTGCTTACAATTAAGCACATACTTAAGAGCTTTCCTGAATTGGAGTCCACAGGGATAGTTTCATTCTCAGATATAACTGTTTACAAATACTGCTCCTTGAATGGCAATCACTCTACTCTGACAGTGTTTAAATTCTCGCTGTTGTGATCGTCATTTAGATTTACAATTACACATAATTTTTGGCTGTGTGTGCTCATCCCAAATCCCAGTTCTTTAACCTGGATCTTGATTACTTAAATATGTTTAGGGAGTTGAAAAACAGTCTTGTCGCCCGTATAATTTTGGTAACATAAGGCACTCTGTTGGTTGGGGACATCCTTCCCTTTCCATTAAAAAGCAATTAAATCGTATAGGCAAAGGCAACTGATTGAGAGTTCTGGTGTAAAGTTTTTCTCTAGCTGCATGTTTCATTTTAAAACTATCACTGTCGTTGTTGAGCTTAACTTTTGTTTGTAATAGTATAATAAAGAGAAGAATAGAAAATTGTGTTTTATAGCAATAGCAGAACCCAACAGTTGTATTATCAGGACACAGTAATTTGTTTTGCTTTAGCAATCATCATTTCCAATTATGTCTTATGACAAATAGATTTTATGGGAAAATTGCTGAAAAAAATTATTCCCAACTATCCATAATATTGGAATATTGAAACATATTTATATTAGAAACATCAGTGGGCAAAATTCACCCTTGAGTCTATGCTGCTGTTCGTAAACCATGTGATCTGGCAGTTTATAACATAAGCAGCATGCCAAGTAAATTTTAACCTTCTTGTTGCCCAGGGATCTGCTATCATCTTATGTAATGAATATATTCAATGCCGAATGCAGTGATATATTCACACTGCTTATTGTCAAAGGTATATATTGTAGATATCAATTTACAGTACTTACTTTTGGCCAGATCCTGAAATTCCTACTTAGTTCTTATTCAGCCAAATGTGTACTGACTTCAATGGGAGTTTGCCTGATAAAACTAAGTAAGGATTTCAGGATTGGCCTTATGTAACATGTCCTGTGAATCCTACATATCTTTTTATTTTTTCCTTTTAAATCAAGTAAGCTTGATTTAAAAAAAAAAAAAAAAGGAAAATCCCTACTGGGGCTTGGGATCACATCAAAATGCTGTATATCACAGGTCTGGCCCTAATCCAATTGGAACAAATAAGAGCCTTTGACTTCAGTGGAAGCAGGATCTGTCCCTAATGTAAACTGTCCACATGGTTGCTTATCCCAGCCAGAGCTCCAAACCAATAAAATATGCCCACTGCTAGTAATATGTAACTACAAATCCTGGCATGAAATACTGATCAGCTCTTTTTAGATGTCTCCATTTTAAGCTCCCTACTTCAGCTGCTATAACAAAACGAAACAACGCTTGTAAGCCAACCTAAACACGATTGTAACCGGAACAGTACTCCAAACTGGCCAAGATGGATATATGTAGTTATGCCACACTATGCTTCTCAGAATGTATAAGCACCACCTTTTTGCCAGGCATAAACTCCCACACACCTGCCCCTTTACATAATATTACTGGCTCCTGCTCCATGCCCATAAAATATATACACTTACTCTGGGTCACAATGATTATACCAATTTTGAATGAATGTGAAGTGCATCCTAGAGCTGTGAACCAACATGAGTTCCTTCCCCTTCCCCACCCCCCAAAGACAAATACATTTAAGATTATGCTTTTGGCTGCAAGACAACTGTGAATAACCAATGGACTTTAGGTGAAAGCAGTGATCAGTTTGTATCAGTTTACATTAGTTTCCATTTTCAAGGCTATCTCTGCAAGGGAAAGGGCTTGAAGCATACTTTGCTTATTTAAAAAAGGAAAACTGAGGTTCTCCTTTACCGGAATAGGCCTCCCAAGTTAGGAAGAGGACTGTGGAATCTGATTTGTGGCCCATAATGTCTGGTTCTGGCAAAAAATACCTTTGAGGATTAACAAGACCAAAATTTTACCTTCCCTTGAATAAGAAAAATAGCCTATTATTTCTATAAACAACCCTTAACAGTCCCTCTGCAGCTGTCTTGGTGAAACTTAACAGGATAAGAAATGGGTTTTGATTGCTGTTAAAGATTAGATGGAAACATATTGGGGAGTCTCCTCTGAAATCAGAGACTGGTTCATTTTATTCTGTATTATAAACAGTGCTGAATTATGCATTACTGCACAGTTCCCAGAGGATTTAGTAAAACTCCTGGCAGATATTTAGATGGATCTGACAAAGATCTAAGGTGCACAAAGGGTCTTTTCTTCTTAAAGAAAAAAAAGACTGGCGGCGTCTGCCTTGAAGATTTAAGTGTGAAGTTCTGGGATGTTTCTTTATCTGCCAGAATATAATGATCTACAATTTTTAGTGCTACTGTGCTGTTCTGTTTGAGATAGAATAAAAATATGGCTTTCCTTCCCTTGTATTTGATGTATATTGTACATTTTAAAAGAGTCTGTGCATGTGCACACGTGGTTATGAATGAGTGAGGACTCAGAAGTTGGCACAAAGGGAGAGAAACAGCACAGCAAAAGCTAATTGTGTAATTAGCAAAGCTTATTGTTCCTGTCCACAGCTCGTCTACCAAGATGCAAATAGGTAATGTTTGGATGAAAGTTTTGTACATGATTAACCTGCTTTCAGACAGAGAGCAGTGAGATTGCCAATGTTTGGGGAATGTTGCTTCAAGTGGTTGTTGTGTTTTATTTCTTAAAGTTTAACTGTCTTATTGAAATAAATATATGATACACTGTGACACTTCATCTGTGAATCTGGCTTTGTCTGGAATGTTTCCCAGGACCTACTTAGAAACAAGATTTTTTTTTTTAAAATCTCAAGGGATTCCTTCTCATTAAACAACTCTAAATATTGGAAATATATTCATTAAATGGCCATATGTCATGATGTCTCGTTATTATCTAACAGATGGTTTAGTGAAAATTTGATGTATTGCTTTTACGTCAAATCAAATTATAAGCAAGAGCTAATGGAAATTGGGTCTGGAGAGGTCATCTGAATATGTGCTCTTCTAATTAGATTGATGTTTAGATAATTTAATGCTGAAGTATCCAAGCCATTTTGACCTGTGGGCCCATGCAACCATTGCACTCTTGTTCAGAGCTGGCTTCTCTCTCTGACTGATAAAGTGGAACCTTTTTTATTTCCACGGGAGACAGGGACACCCACTGCATATTACCACATTTTGTGGTTTGAAAAACATGAGAAAAATGTAATTTAAAAACCTCCTATAAATATTGTATCATAGAAACTGTGATGCTTCCCAGGGTTGAGCCATCTTTCTGCCAGCTGCTCTGATCTGTGCCTGCCAGGGGTCAGCTCCTTGATTCCCCAGCCACAGGTGACACAAGCACTCCCCTCCAAGCCAACACTGTCCTACTGTAGGTTAAATATAGGCATTCTCCAATCACCGAGGCCTCTAAGTCTCCTCCTGGAGCACTGAGCCCGGGTTTGACTGGGCACTCAGTATTTACAAATGCATTGTTCCCAAAGGAATAGTGCACACCAGCTTACCAGTTACATCTTAGAACACAGCTCTGCTTGCAACACAGCACTTGGATATGTTTATAGTGAAAACACGTAAAAGTTTATTTAATGAAATATTGAGATTTGAATAATAGCAAGTCACAGAATTGGAAACAAATGGTTACATCTCACAACCCTCTCAACTTGTCTTCTCAGTAAAGGATCCTAGTAGCGTTGCCAGTTTTGTAATATTCAAAAACTGGAAACTCCAGCAGGAGTGCTGGAACCTCCCCTGCCCCTCTTCTTCCCCTCAAGGCCATGACCCCATTCGCTCCTCTTCCCTCCCAAGACCCTGCCCCACCTCTTCCCCCTCAACCCCCATTCGCTCCTCTTCCCCCATCGCTTGCTACTTTTCTCTTCTCTCGCCTGCCCGGATCAGCAGGGACTTGCTTGCGGAGCCACAGCTGGGAGCTACAGCCACCTGACACAGATTGAAAGTGGCCCTGGTTGAGTAGGGCCTGGTGCAGGTTATGACCTGGTGTCCTGTTCTCCCGTCCCCCGCCGCCCCATGTCTCCTCCACCAGTAGTAACTTTGCATGTCCAGTCAATAGATCTGACCAGACACTGTTATGTCCCCTTCTCAATCACACTTTCCAGTTGAAAACCAGGCACCTGGCCACTCTAAATCCTGGGTGCTCTCTGCATTCTCCTGATATTCCAGGCTAATTTTTTGATCTTAGTCAGAAACAGTACACCGTCCTGCTATGTGTGTCTTCCTGTGATTTTGTGATCTCGTGTCAACTTTATAGTCTTGATTAGCTGGTGGTTTCATATACAAATAGACTTACATTGTAAGACACAATGAGCCAGGGAAAGAAAAATGTCTCCTATCCACACCTGAACAGAACCTATTTATCACCTTCAGGTGACCTGTCTTAACTTACCTACCTTAAGAACATTGTTTTCAGTATAGATACATAACTCCTTAAATGATCTTCTGTACATACATCTCTGAATGATGAGGAGAATCAGTGCGTTATTGGCTGTTGGTAGAGACCTCACATGCCACCCTTTGGCACGCTATTATGTAGACATCAGCTCCAAGGGGCCCCTGCAAACCCTTATGCCCTCTGCTGGATGGCACCAAGGGGTTTCTGGGTCATAGAAACATAGCATAGAACCTCATTAATAGGAGACAACTCAGGGTGGCAGATTATGAAATAGTAAGTGCTGGAGGTGGGGAGAAGCACTATTTTTACTGGCCAGTTAAAAGGCTACTACTGAATGACAATGACAGGGTATGGGCAAGGATGTGATCCCTTACTGACCTGCAGGGAACATGACATCAACCACACTAGCCCTGGCCCTGCAGCAGAATCCCATCAGTCTGTGCTTCTGCAACCAGCAAAGACAAGTGGGTCAGAAATTCTCCTACAAAAAAGAAATTTAATGAACATTTTCATTATTTCACCCCCCCACCCCTTGCCATTTTCCTACCAATTCTACATGATTCATGATATTCCTTGTGGTTTGGGCATGCCACAGTCAATAGCTCATTTTAATTAGTCTACAAACTCCTCCCCACCCGCACTCCCAAACTCAGTTATCTGTGTCTATAACATGTTGCAAAGGCATGAGCGAATAGTATCCAGTAACAACATGTACAGCTGTTATTCCATGGTGAATCTAGGGAGCAGAAGGATTCAGCAGAAGGATTCTACAGCATTATTAAGCTCTGTTTGGGGACATATTTGGACCCAGATCATGCTTTCACCATTCCTGATTTGGAAAATAAAAACTATATACAATCCTTAAGACTCTCAGAGCACAAGGCTCTCACAAATCCTCACTTGGCTCTTCTTAGAGAGTGGGATTTGGTAAGGAAGGGTTAAGGAGTCATCTCTATGGGCAAGCAAGAGGGAGTGAAAGAAAAGAAGATAAAGGCAGGAATGGTGGGAAAAGAAGAAGAAAAAGGTTCGGAGCTGATATAATTCTGTTCCCAACCTTCATTTTATAGCCTCATTCCCCAGCTCAGTGAATTCCTCCTTTTTATTATTTTTTAATGTAATGTATTTTTTTAATTCTCAAATTTAATTTTTATATTTTTCAAATTTAATTTAATTTTTAAATTACAGCTGTTTTTTAACATCAGGAGTGCTTATCTTATTCAAAATATCTCCTGTTGTAATGAAACAGTTTGACACTTTGCCTCAATTAGAGTAGAGCTGTTTTTAATATCCTTATGTTAGCCTGGAATCATTTTTCTAAGATATTAAAAACAGCTGCTAGTGTAATTGATCCACAGTGTCAAACTGTTTCATTACAACATCTAACAGGCTACAATTTGAACAAGAAAATAAGGTAAGAACTCAGGATACTGAAGACAAAATAGCTGCTGTTTTGAATATTTTTAAAAATGAAATGAAAGGAAAATATAATGTAAAAATGAAATAATATTGAAATTGTAAAATTTCTGAAGACGTTGAAGTTGTGTAATTTTGAAATTTTTCAGAATTTTTGTTAGGAACATTTTGAAACAAATGTTTTTATCGATGTGAAGTGAGTTTGATTGACTGGCTTTTCTGGAAGTTTTATTTGGAGAATTTAAAAAATTTCAGGTTTTGTTCCAAACTGGAATGAAAACAAATTAAACAATTTTGAAATCCTCCTCAAAACAGAATTTCTGTTCTTTGCTTAGCTTTAATAACTAGCCAGAGTGAGAATTTTCTAAGGCTGTACTGTGCTAAGGTAGAGTTTACATTGACTCCAAATGCATCACAGGGGATAATCAATGTCCTTTCAGATACCCATTTGCTCAGGATTCATTTTTCAAGCTACATTATGTTTTTCAATTGTATGTTTGCTATGGCGTTACCAGCTCAACACACATGCGTTTGAGAATGGTTGTCACAGATGGCAAGTACCTTGGGATGAAGCTCATGAAAATGAATAAAATCTGGAAAACTGGAAGCTTTTACTGAAACATGGAGAACTAGATATGGAACATGTTTGTGGTGAAACTAAAAGCCTTTGTATGATCATGATGTTTCCATAATATATTCACTGCATTCAGGAGGAACTTGTGCATTGGTTGTGTGTGTATGTATATATGCTATTTACTTACAGGTTTGAATCCCCACTCTGGAGCAGGGATTTAAACTCAGATGTCCATGCTTCAAGGTGATCATCCTAGCTACCATGCTATCAGCTATTCTGGGATGAGTTGTTGTCAATCTCTTCTACTGGAGGTGTTCCTGTGGTATTCCAATAACTTAACGACCACTCAGGTTTAAATGCAAACGAGAACAAACTTTTATTCCAGAACTCTTATGGGTCTCCCCTTGCTAGGTTTCTCCATGACTGGCCTGGGCTCCTCCTTTTCCCCTTCTGGGCTCCACTTCTGGATTTTATAAAGGAGCCATGCTTCATAAGAAGCCGTTCCCAAATGTTGCTTTCCCTCTCTCCAAACACTTTTTTTGGTACAACCATACAGTGACAAACTTTACAATTTTCCAGTAACTCCTTTGGACGTTAGACCACACAGCCCATCAGCCAATGCAGGGCCCATAGGAGCATAAAGGTCTGTGTGTCACCGTTGGGACACCGGCAGCCAGAGGAGGTGGGGTTATAAGCTAAATTGGAGTCTTTACTGGAACAGGCAAAATCTCTGTTGGAGAAGGCAGTACCCCTTCGTAGGATAGAAACACAAATAGCTGATGCTGTGGGCATCTATATCTCCACACATAATTGCTACGGCCCAGGGTCGGGATAGGGATCATGGATACACTGATTGCCTTTTAGGATTTACCACTAAGTAAACAAAGTTCACAATTTCTGACCAACTCCTTAATGTGATTATCAATTCCTGGCACCATACCACTGTGTGACACTTCTGTTTCATACATATCTCCCCTAAGTGCCCTTTGTGGAGGGCACTGGCTAGCACGTCTACCTGCAGGGCCTCTGGTACTACCAACTGGGAGCCCACAAGTAGACCATGATGACCCTAAGGGGACAATTCATGTCTCACACAAAAATAAACCCCCAAATAATCTGAAATCATTTTTTGACCAACACTGACAAAGATATCAGGACTTCTTGTAACACTGCATCCTGGGGCAGTGCCTTTAACAATGATTTGGGAGCAACAAGAGTGGGCCAGTCAGGCCATTATTATCCTAGCATATAATCCCCTTTATTGTGGATTTGTCAGGAAAATTTCAGGACAGGGAATCAACCACCTGGCTGTGTTCACCTGGATGATACTGTACTGAGAAGTTGTACTGATGTAGACAATCAGCCCATCTGTATATACAAAGGTGTTGGTTCCATGAGCCAGATGGCATTAAGTGTGTGGTTGGTGTGTAACATGAAAATTCAGCCATACCAATAATTTTGCCACCTTTCACATTCCCATATGCATGCTATGGACTTTACTTCCCTGCTGAGTAATTCTGCTTAGCTGAGGACAGTGCTGGGGAGGTAAATTCCCCTGAGTGGATCTGGGCTAGCACAGGAGCGAGAGGTACAACTGAGTCATCATAAATGACAAAAGTAGGTGCTTGTAAGGTGCCAGTGTGGGAGCTGATGTAATATGTTGTGTGAGCTGACACACTGCCTGCGAACACTCTGGAGTCTAGTTCTAGACAGCATCACTGTGTAACAGGGCCCATAAAGGTGCAGTAAGCAGAGCATAGCCTTGCACAAAACAAAGATAATAATTAACTCCAGAAATTATAGGAGTTCCGACTTGTCCGTGGAGCTCTGGCAGTTGAAAAATGGCATCCACATTGGACTGCAATGGGCTGATTCCATTTGCTGACATGATGGCCCACAAAATCCCAGCTGATCCCAATGAAAAACTTACTTCTGCATGTTCAGGGTCAGATGACGGTCCTTAAATCGGGTTAGTACGGAATCTAGGGAAGTATCATAGTCAGAATAAGATGATCCATGAACCAGGATGTCATATAGACAGATGATGACCCCAGCAATGCCTTCTAACACTGAGACCGTGACTTTTTGGAAACAGCTAGGGGCCAAAGATAGACGAAAAGTCATCCTTTAAAACCAACAGAGTCCCATATGGGTGAGAAAAGCCTTGAGATTCCATGAGTAAAGGGCTAACGGTATCTGGAAATATCCCTGGTGTAGGGCCAATTTAGTGAACATGGTGAACTGTGGCATTGTGCTGCCAATTCCTCCACTGTCAGAAAAGGATAGCTCTCAGGTATGACTGCCTTGTTCACTTGGTGCAAATCCACACATAAGCATTTCCCTCCCCTCCCCGCCCTTTTTAATTTGTTTCAACAAGAAGACAAAGAGTCAATCGCTTCTATAATGTCCTCCTTGAGCAAGCAACAAATCTCTGTGGCTACAGCATCCTATGACACCATGGGAGGTCCAGGGGATCCACCTGTGGAGAGACTCAAAGCTACAGCAACAGGTGAGACCAGAGGATCCCTCAGGGAGTACATCAGGCCAGTCATTCCCCACAAGGCAGATTTCTGTGTTCTATGAGTCTAACTCTTTAAAGACCAGCGCCCAGAATCGATCCAGCCAGAGAAGGCTGGCCCCAGAATGGATCATATAAATGGGAATACTCCCATTTCTTATTGACGCTATGTCAAGAGGAGCTCCACCATCCCCAGCAAAGCAATTTTTAAATTGCCCTATGTGGATAGTGTGGACTCTACTGGTCTCAAGACAAAATAGACAACTATCTATGGTATGTGGTGTAGTTTATTAATGAGACCCATTCTCCAGTGTCCACCAGCAGCAGTAGCTCCACACCTGCTAAATGGCAGGGGCAGATTTTAAAACTCTCTCACCCACTTCCTTATCACTGATTTGATCCCCTTAAGTCATGGAATTTTCCTCCATCTTCTGGTCATCCGTATAGGTGATATCTGGGGCAGAGCAACACCATCATATGGTGGCACATTTGTCCCTGGGCTAGACATTCCCAGAGCCCCTGATGGTGACAGGCTTGGCCACAGTTGCTGCCATGAGGACCCATGCCAGCACTCTGCTCCTGTGTCCTTCAGTGATTGGGGTGATACTCTCTGTCACCTTCATGGTTACCTTAACCTCTATCAATATGCTGGGATGGCTGCAGCGGTGAATTGTGTGAACAATGCCCCTGAATTAGAAGAGCGTGGAAGGGTCTGGATATGAGGAGGGGTCTGAACTTCTTGGGTTGCAAGTTCAAAGCGACAACCAATCTCCACCATCCTGTCGAGAGTCAGGGAATGTGGTTCCATCAGGAAGTGCTCCTACAAGTGTGGGGATGAAATCCGCTCCATAAACTGATCCCAAACATCTCATTGGTTAGCAGTGGCAGATTGGCAGACTGATTCCCTGGGGAGTTATGCTTGCCACAAAACTTAATGTGTTCTAGCACAGTATTGGGTGTGGGGTGAAAGTGTGCTGCTCATGCCCTTACTGCCTGCTGATACGATGTGCTGGGCTGCAAAGAGGAGAAGATCTGAAAGCTTTTGGTTCCTAGTGCATGAAGTAGGAATGCTCACTGGTGAGCTTCAGGTGTCACTTCCAAACCAGCTGACATCAAGTACAAATGCTGTGATCCAGCTGGTCTATTTGCAAGGGTGGGTCCCCTGGTAGCATTAGGAATGGGGAAGATGTAGTCACAGAGACTGGGAATTGCACAGTAGCATGGGGCACACTTGGGTCCGACATCCTCGTCGCTACTGTGGTATTCCAATAACTTGAAGACCACTCAGGTTTAAATGGAAACAGGAACAGACTTTTATTCCAGGGTTCTTATAGGCACTGCTAGGTGTCTCCATGATCACCTCCCCTCCCCTCTTCCTCCCATGGCTGCTTCTCTTCCTCTTCTGGGGTTCATGTCCTCATTTCTTAAAGGAGCCATGCCTTTAAGAAGGTTGAGAGTTTAGACTGCATGATTATATTTTATTTTATTTTGGTAATCACTTAAAATCTATCTTTTGTAGTCAATAAACTTCTTTTACTGCTTATTTTTACCAGTGAGTTTGCCTGAAGTGTGTGGTAAATCTGCTCAGATTTGCAAAGGCTTATGTATATCCACTTTCCATTGATGAAGTGGTGAACCAATTAATAAATTTGCACTGCTCGTCTTGAGCAGTGCAAGACGATATATTTCTGAGGTACAAGGCTGAGAGGTGGGGGGATCTGGCTGGTGCCTTTCTCTGTGTGATTCATGAGTGGCTCTGGGAGCATTCATGCAACACAACCTGGTTCACATTACATTCACATCCCAGGTAAGTGCCATAAGCACTGGACTAAAGGTTATAGATAGTAAAGGATGGACAGATGGAGCTGCTCCACACACACAAAAGTGCTCAACAAAAGTGCCCAAGCATTGCTGTGAGGTTCCCAACTCGTGGCAAAGGTTTCAATATTAGATGAAATTTGCACATAGCACACTGTAATTTCTTCCATTATAGGCAAATATATATGGGTTGCTTTATCATCTTACTGACACAATGAGATACTATTACATCACCAGAAATAGCTCACATGCATGATTTGTTAGTGTACCCTCTCATCAGAGCAAAACAATGCTCATAATGTGTTATTCAGATGGTATCCTTCTCTACAAAGAAATATTCCGGCACAAAATGAATAACTTGTTTCTTGGTAATATAATTTTTAAAAATGGTCACGGCAAAAAGTACTTTTTCATCCTACATTCTTTTTTTAGAAAGCAATTCAATCATGAAAGAATATCTGCATTAAAAACCTTATGCATTTTGACACTCAGGGAAATGCGTAACAGACTTTCTTCCCAATATGCAGCCAGCTGTCCAGGCAGATATAGATAATCTAGCAAAATAAAATTACAACAGGAAGGAAGAGATATGACTGAAAAAAAAGCTAGCAAGTGGGTCACATTAGATGGCTGCAAATAATTTAGCCTGTTGCCCATATAAAAAACGATATATTTCCTGTACCAGAGAATTATTTATTATTTGTGTTACTGCACTTAGAGGAAGGCCTCAACCCCCAGTGCTCGATATATTATAGACACTTAGTAAAACACAATCCCGGACCTCAAAGCCTACAATGTAACTAATGTGATATTGTAGATGGTCAGGTATGACAGTCAAATTTGTCATCTTCCATCTACACATAGGCTGTACTTGTCTCTTTCAGATGCAGATCTTCCAACTATCACCCATGCCTTTGTCATCTTGAGATTAGATCACTGCAATGTGCTCTATTTGGGGTTCCAACGTAATCTATTCAGAAACTGCATCTGGTGCCAAATTCGGCAGCTTGCTTGTTAAGTAGGGTCTCTTGCCATGAGTAAACTAATCCTGTCCTCTACAATCTGTACAATCTTTTTGTGGGCTTCTGGATTGATATTAAGATGTTGGCTTTGACCTATAAAGCCCTAAATGGACTGGGAGCTACCTGTCTAAGAGACCGCCTTTCTTGCTGTGACATATTGCTGCAGTTGTGGTCACCAGAGGTGCCTGTGTTGAAGTCCCTTTGCTATAAGAGAGAGGGGATGTCTGGCAGGTCATTCTCTATTAGGGTCACAGACCTTTGGAACTGCCTCTCTCTTTAGGTCCATAACACCTCAAGTTTGTCAGCCTTTAGAATGCACTGCAAGGGGCTTTCTCCCTGGCTTGTTGGGTAGGGTCGGGCACAGTGGTGTAGGACTCTGGTGGAGATCATGTGGAGAGGTTGATTATTTTTTGTAATATTAATGTTGGCACTGGGTTATTTGATCTGGAGTAACTAGTGGCTCTATCTGGCATTGGATGGACTCTGTCTTAGTCAACCACTCAAGAGACTGATATCCTTAGTCTCTTAACAGAGGTGGTTTTTTACTAGCAATGGAGCAAAACTGTACTTGGTACACTTGGAGATGTTGCAATGTAGTTTAAGACAGGAAGAAGGTTGGTATGATGTGGAGGTTTCACTCTATGGTATGTTTTAGACTGTCCTAAAATGCATTTCTACTTTGAGAAGAAACCCTATAAAAATGGTGGTGTGAAATTCCATTTTTATTGCCCTTCCTTGGTTTCAAAAGATGCTCCCATCACCCACACACAAAAATTATTTCTTTCTAACTGCCAGCCCTGTAAATACAGCCCTGTAAATACAGCCTGGTCTGCAAGACTCTAGCTGGGCTCTATCCATCCCACCTCTGTTACTAGTAGTTAGTAATAAAGGTTCTATTGACTGACCAAATGAGGCCCCCAGTTCCATCTGTGCAACCTATTGCCTTCATTGTCATGGATCAAAAGCTGACTAAGAGTCTGAAAAAAAAGCAGAGGAATACATGGCCAATTTCCATTATAGCAAAAGGTTAACAGCGGAGGCCCTCTGTATTAGTTCTGGTGTTGTTTAATATATTAACAATCTGGAGGGGGGGGTGAGAAGTGAGATAATCTCAACTGATGCAACCATCTCAGCTTCTAAAAAGTCAGAATGCTTACATGCAGTGTTGTTGTCACCGTGTTGGTCTCTGGATATTAGAGAAACAAGGTGGTTGAGGTAATATCTTTTACTGGACCAACTTCTGTTGCTGAATGAGACAAGCTTTTGAGCTTACACTGAGCTCTTCTTCCACAGGTCTGGGAAATGAACTCAAAGCGTCACAGCTACATACAAGGTTTGAACAGATTGTTTAGCATAAGTAGTTAACACATATTTCAAGGGACCATTCAAGGTGAAGTGACTTGTTAAAACCTCTCCAGTCATAGGCAGGAAAGGAAGGGATGGAGGGGAAGTAGTTCGGGTGCAGGCGTAGGGTGTTTTAGAGGGTTCTGGATTGTTGTAATAAGCCATAGTTTCAGTGTCTCTATTCAGCCCATGATTTTTATTATCTAAGAAAGTTATGAATTTAAGCTCCCAGGGTCATCTTTTGAAAGTGTGCAGGTTGCCTTTGAGGACGAGGACTGATAAGCCAGGTATAGAGTGATTGCTCTGTGAAAAGTGTTCACCCAAAGGCAATGTGCTGTTTTTGTCTTTTATCATTTTCCTGTGTGAGTTCATTCGAGAGCATAGTGATTGGCTGGCTTCATCTACATAGTTGCTGTTTGGGCATTTAGTGCACTGTATGAGGTACACCACATATTATGATAGGCATGTGTAGGAGATCAGGTGAATCCATAGTCTGACCATCTTTAGGAAACATTGCAAGGACTTCCTCTTTGAAAAAGCCTTTCCAAAAAACATGATGCTCACAATTAAAACACAACAGCGCCTGAAAAAAACCCCTATCCCAAGTAAAGTTTTGACCCAAAAAAGGAAGAAGTGGCAGAAACTGCATGAAGCCCACTCAGGACTTCACTGTTGTTGTTTTTACATGGAAACCACTCAGATACTGTGAAAGCAGCAAAGAATCCTGTGGCACCTTATAGACTAACAGACGTTTTGCAGCATGAGCTTTCGTGGGTGAATACCCACTTCGTCGGATGCAACAACGTCTGTTAGTCTATAAGGTGCCACAGGATTCTTTGCTGCTTTTACAGAACCAGACTAACACGGCTACTCCTCTGATATCAGATACTGTGGTGATGGCTGGCAGTATGAAATCCAAGAATAGTTAAGTAACACAATTTGTAGATGAGACAAGGTTATGCAGGTTAGTAAGATCAAGAGAGGACTTTGAGGAACTTCAGAAGGACTTAACTAAACTAGGTTAATGGCCAACACAATGTCAGATGAAGTTCAATGTTGATAAGTGAAAAGTAATGCACATGAATAAAAAAAATTGAACTAATACAGGGTTCTAAATTAATGGTATCCATTCGGGAGAGGACCTGGGCACCATTGTGGACAGCTCAAAGAAGACTAATGCTTAAGGTGCAGCTGCCTGGGGTGTGTTGTGTGTGTGTGTGTGCATGTGTGTGTGTGTGTGAGTGACAGAGTGTGGGGGAGACAAGGCCCTGCACCCCCGGCTTCCTGCAATACACCATGACTCTCAGCCAGCCAGTAAAACAGAAGGTTTATTTAGATGACTGGAACACAGTCCAAAACAGGTCTTGACGGTACAAACAGGACCCCCTTTAGTTAGGTCCATCTGGGGGCCCCAGGGAGGCCACAGCCCCGTTGGGAAGCCCAAGCCCCGTTGGGGTGCCCCTCTTCATTTCCGAGCCAGCTCCAAACTGAAACTCCCTCCAGCCGTCTCACTCAGCCTCCCCCCGGCTCCTCCCCCAGCCTTTGTCCAGTTTCCCGGGCAGACATGTCACCTGGCCTCCAACCCCTCTCCTGAGTTCTCATGTTACATGTTCAGGTATCCTCCCTTCCCCAATGCAGACAGTCCCAGCAAAACTCCCCTGCAACCTTCCCAGGTCAATACTCCCCACTCAGCATTCAAAGAACACATCAAGAACATTCCCACTTTGTCACTGTGTGTGTGTGTGTGTGTGTGTGTGTGTGTGTGTGTGTGTAGAGAGAGAGAGGAGCCAAGGTATTCAGATTAATAAAAAATGGGGTGGAGAACTAGATGGGAAAAAATGTATTGCCATTATCTAAACTGATGGCAGATTCTCATCCAGAATATTGTATGTATTACTGGTCACCTTATCTCAACAAAGATATTGTAGAATTAGGGGAGTGTTCAGAGGATGGTGATGAGAATGGTTAGGAACATAGAAAAATTCTCATAAGAGATGGAAAGGATTAGGATTGTTTACCTTAGAAAGGAGTCAATTAAGAGGAACCATGATAAAAGCCTATAAAATAATGAATGGTCTAAAGAAGACAGATTGGAAACTTCTGTTCTCCTTGTCTCAGAACACAAGATCAAAGAGACAATCAATGAAACTGAAAGGTAGAAAAATCAGAAATGATAAAAGTAAATATTTTTCGCATAGTGTGTAACTAGACTGCAGAACTCACTGACACAGTATGTCATTGAGCTCAAAAGTCAGGAATATTCCAAAAGGACGGCATTTTATATGGTGAACAAGAATGTCCAGAGTTATAATAGTTAATACAATTTTTTTGAGACCTTTATGAATGGGCAGTTTATCTCACATCTGCCTACTGTGGGTTTTCTGGACCATTTATCTGGTGCTGCCCACTCTTAGAGACAGGATATCACATGTCTGACCCAGGAGGCAAATTCTTATGTTCCTTTGCCAGGTGTAACTGATTAGAACCCAGTAAATAATTAGTGTGACGCACAAGATGGAATAGAATCTGCATCTTCCTTTTAGCTGTGTTGGCTATACATGGAAAACAAAAGTAAAAATAAGTAAGAACTTATTTTTGTTATTAAAGCCAGGAGATAGGACTTTAAATCCAAATCCCTCCACAAAATCCACTACTGCCATAATGCTGATAGAAAAACACCAATAATGACAAGTAAGGACTAGTGGAAGAAATAGTTTATGCAACTGCAAATTGTTATTACTGTAATCCTAATCCTCCCTCCTATTATTTGTTATACTTGCCAGTTGCATCTTGTCTTAAATTAGCCTGCAAGACCTTTGAGACAGAACGTCTTCCTGTGTCTTCATATGTCACCTAGCAATAACTGATCCTGACTTGCCACAATATAAATAATAAATTCAGTGAATCATTTTACAAGTGCCCCCTCTTGGCCACTCACTAGGACTGCTGTTAGGGGAACCCAAGCCTTGGTGCTATGGATTTCCCCTGGGGTGTGTTGAGTTTCTGGAGCCTGCACAGAGTCCAGCTACTGCCCCAATCTTGGGTTCCCTAGGCACACTCTCTGGGCACAGACCTGGTACCTGGCACCCCTCTTCCAAGTGTTGGAACATGCTCTCCAACTGCTTAGCCCTTTTGGGCACAGCCCTAATCCTTCTGACTTCCCAGTTCTTAAACACATGCCTGTCTTAAAATGCCACCCATGCTTTCCCTCCCAGTTCCTCCCTCTCCCCCGGAGTCCCCTTATAGACTCCTGCTGGGGCCACCTGTTTCTTTTGTTCTCCTCCTGGTAACTTTCCATTATTTCCCAAACACCTTTTCTTCAGACAAGAGGAGGAAGTGTCTTCTCCCAGCTGGAGCAAACCTATGGAGCCATGGTATTTTACTTTGAATAAATTATCCTTAAGTACTGATCATTCACCATTATACAACCCTGTTAACTCAGAGTGGATCCACATACATATAGGCTTTCCATGACAACGGTAATTACATCATACAATTTCATAAAATCATACACAATTCAGAAATGCTGCAGGCAGAATCCACAATTCATCCAAAGTATTTGGAGAACTAAAGTATATCTGAATAACAATATTGACTTTGTCTCATGTTATGGCATGTTAAAAGTGGAACTTCATCTATTGGTAAAACAGTGATCAGATAAGGAATTTCCCCTGGTCCCTAAGTCATATCTGCAGACCCCAATGAGTGGGCAAGAAAAAAGCCAGTCTAAATTATTTTTCACTGTTTAATAGAATTCTGTGCCAAGTCTAGTCATATAAGTTTCCAGGGGATACAAAGCTGCCAAATCTTTCTTCTTAAGTAAATTATTCTGAAATGCCTGGTCTGTAAATAATCAAAGTGATGCCTATCCCCCTGCATTACATTTTCTCTGTGATTCAAATGAGGTATTTTAATTGCCACACACAGAATCTTTGTAACATGAAATCCTCTCAGCCTTGCCCACTCTGAGTTCTCTGCTGACAAGTTCAAAGGAAAAGTGGGATTTCCAGACATACTTGATCTTAAGGAAGCAAAGGATTTCAACCCTTTATACTAAACCGTTTATACTACATTCCAGATTTGTCGAGTATAAGATTATGTCTACACTACCACTTAGATTGGCAAAATTTATGTCGCTCGGGGGGTGTGTGTGAATATTCCACTCCCAGAGCAACTAAGTTACACCAGCATAAGCGCTAGTGTACACAGCGCTATGTTGGTGGGAGAGCTTCTCCCACCAACATAGCTTCTGCTGCTCGTGGGTTTTTTTATACCGATGGGAGAGCTCTCTTCCATCAGCATAGAGTGTCTTCACCACCCACACTGTACCAGTACAGCACTATAAGTGTAGACAAGATGCAATTTCACAACACAATTAGGGGATTTGATCAAGGGACTGAACAAACAAATTATTTCATGTTAATGGCTAGGCAATGTCCCACTCACTCCCAAGTTATGCGAAATCCCCCATTTTAAAGGAGCCAGCTTACTATTAAATGGGAAACCTGGCATAGCAAGAAGTGCAAGGTAAAGCTGAGAAGTTAAGCTTTCTTCCCTCTGAGAAATGGAAGTTTTCCCAAGGACGTTGGTGGGTGTTTTGCCCTTGCATATAAAAAGGTAAAAGCTGAATATAACTTTGAGATGAGCTCTGAGGTAAATCTTATGTGAATTATCTAGTCATTTCTATAAGACGTTTGTCCACATTTCAGTATAGTACTTGAAGTAAAGAAGCAAAATCCAATTCCTATGAATTTTAAAATGCTATTTTTTACTGTGATGTGGTATATAAACCACAACTAGGAGTGAAAGGGTTAAGGAACAACTCTGGGCCCAAACAACCTCACCCAGCTGCTCCTGCAGAGCAGGTGGAGGTACGGCTTGAAAGGTGCCCAGACAGCTCATAAGAGGGATGACCAGGCAGGGAGAAGGACCTGCTCTGGGAGCTCCTGAGGAAGCTGCTCCTCTGAGAAGAGAGGAACTGACCCGATAGAACCTAGACGGTATAAAGGTATTGTGTTTGTTCCACATTACCTTGGTTACAGACTGAAAAGTGGAGGAATAGGAAGTGGCCCAGAGAGGACTGTCTTAAGGTGCTCCTACGTGCCTGACCTTGGCTAGCACAAGGTCCAGACTCCCCTACCACCCTGTGACCACTAGGTGCCAACTCTGTCAAGTGCCAACCGTTACACCTATTTTGATGCCCGAATATTTACCCTAACCTGCTCCCACTATATCCTAATGTAGGGTATGTAGTGGTAGAAGTTCCTGAGTTGAATACATCTTGCTGTCTTACTAAATGAGCTGACCAAATGCACCCTTGTTGATTTATAGGAGAAGTTAAATCATCAGCACAGAAGGAAACTGTATTCTTATTACCAGTTTCACAATTGGCCAATATATCACACTGAAATTCTACTCAACATGTTTAGACTTGTAGTGCCTTTGGAAGGCAAATTGTATGAGTAAGGTGGGCAGGATCTGGCTCCTGGTAAGTTTATTACTTCAGTGATGAATTCATCCATTGCTTTGAAGATGTGAGGGAGTGTAGCTGTTTTATTCCCACCGGTAGAAATAAAAGACATTATTTACTGTAACTGACACTAATGGCTTCTCATAGGCCAATTAATTCCCTGTATGGAAGGATCACGTTGAAGTCAAGCTTAGGACATGCCTTAAAATCTTACTACTACTCCATATGGCAGAAGGAATCATTTATGTACATGGATCAAATCAAAGACTCTTCCCCTTAGAATTTAAAAAAAAAAATCCAGTTAGAGTTGCTAACTGGCAATAACATACTTAACTGTATGCCAAATACGTAAACGCAAATAAATGAATCACTAATGACATTATGCATCTTTAACACCACTATTGTTAGTAAGTGCAAAGAAATGTCTATTTCATCACAACACAACCTTGACTCTGACTCATTTATTGTTCTTTTAGGCTTGGAGTTTCAGAGGAGCCCAAGTGAGTTAAATGTCCAGTGAGTTTTGGGCACCTACCTTCTAGAGAGTCCTTTGAAAATCTCAGCCTTCATGTATGATATTTGTAATCTTGATTTCTGTATTGAATGTTTTCTTTTAAGGAACAATATTGAATGGGAAATATCAGTTAAAGTATTTACCAACCAACAATAGAAGATTTTGGTAAAGTATCTACAATTGCCGTTTCTTGAGAATAACTTTGTATGTGTTATTTAGTAGGAAAACATAGAAGAATATCAGTTTAGGGTACAATTATGGTGAACACTTCTGAACAATGAGGTTTGTTTTTTATAGGCCATTTCACGGTTGGCCCTTGTGTAGCTGAGGAGTACAAGTAAGACTCAGCCCTGCACAGCTGTGTTAGGAAGATTGTTGGGGGGAGAGGGGAGAACATGGTGTGCATGTGAGATGCTTTCCAGGGGCACTCAGGGTTGTAAGGCACCTTGCTACCACCTGCCCTCAGTGTGAGGAAGCCTGGCCTTTGCCTGCCAGGGGTCAGCTTCCGGACACCTAGCCACAGACATCCCCTGTCAGCCTATGCAGGTGCCGCTGTCCCTGTGCAGGTTAGTGATAAGCACACTGCAACCCCTGAGCTGTCCGAGTGTCCCCTGTTCTACTGGGCACTCACTGGGCACTGGGCACTACTGGGCACTCACAGAAGTCACAGATCTGCTACTGTGCAGTATGCACTGTGCAGTACGCACAGCTTACCAGTTATGCACAGCTTATCAGCTACACCTCAGGATCCCTGTTCCACTCAATGCACAACACTTTAGGGGTATAGTAAACAAGAAAAAAATTCCTTAATGAATAATAGAGTTTCAAGGAGAAGCAAGTAGTGGAAACAAGTGGTTACATATAACACAAAACCATAACACGTTTTCTAGAACCTCAGCTTAACTAACAAGACATTCCCCTGTCTCATCAAAGTTAGCTCACCCAAATTTTGTCTCCCAAAATTTTGATGCTCCTTTCATAAAACAATCCAGCTGGCAGCTTGTCCCCTCGGTGAATGATAATTGGGTATACCTCTGCACTCCCAGAGATAATAACAATAATCCATTGACTTCATTTGTTAACAAGGGTAACCTCTGTTTCTTGTTTTTTTCCTATCTAGAATTTCCCCTGGAGACTTTGCAAACACTTAATTAGCATTTTGCTCAGACTGTTAATAGACATTCATTGTGAGGTATATGATACTTAATCTACATATAGCCAGCTAGGTAGACAAGAATCTCCTACCTGAAAGAAACTTGTTTCTCACCTTACAGTGACTAGCCCCCAAGTCATAGATCATAAGAATATAATTTTTATTATATATATATATATATATATATATATATATATATATATATATATATATATATATATATATAACTCCGTACTAGGGCTGTCAAGCAATTAAAAAACGTAATCGCGATTAATCACACAATTAAAAAAAATTAAGCGTGATTAATCACAAGAATAATCGTGCTGTTAAACAATAATAGAATACCATTTATTTAAATATTTTTTGATTTCTACATTTTCAAATATATTGATTTCAATTACAACACAGAATACAAAGTGCACAGTGCTCTCTTTACATTTATTTTTATTACAAATATTTGCACTGTAAATATGATAAACAAAAGAAATAGTATTTTTCAATTCACCTCATACAAGTACTGTAGTGCGATCTCTTTATTGTGAAATTGTAACTTACAAATGTAGATTTTGTTGTTACATAGTTGCACTCAAAAATAAAACAATGTAAAACTTTAGAGCCTACTAGTCCACTCAGTCCTACTCCTTGTTCAGCCAATCGCTAAGACGAACAAGTTTGTTTACTTTTACGGGAGATACTGCTGCCTATGTGTGTTAGGGGTCTTATTATCCCTCACCCTCTCACGTCCCTGGTCCTTCTCGCATGAACAGAGAGCAACAATACCCGAAGTCCAAAGGCATAAACAATTCAATGTTTATTGAGGTGAACTTCCAGCAAGCATGATTCTAGTTTCCTTCCTTAGTGTCCCCTTTCCCAGCTCTGACACCACAGAGCCTTGCCTGTGTCCCTGTTTCTGTTCCCATCCCCTGTTCCCATTCCCCCCTTTAGCAAAACATGATCCCAATTCCCCCACCCCCATCCCCAGTCCCTGTTCCCATTCTCCACCCCCCTTACTTCCTGATTGACTGCAGACTGTTTAGTAAAACTTGAATTCTGCTTAGCTATATCATAACCAATCATTTTACTGAAATTTAACTAACCAATCCTAACATATTGTAACATGGTTATTTAACCAATTATCTCCCACCACCTTGATTGGTTTACACCCAACAAAATTAATTATACAGCAGACAGAAACAATTACAGAACCAGACAGAGATTATACAGACAAACAATAGGGAAGTGGAGACTACAGTGACAGAACAATACAGAAATGAGGATTTCACATCCCAGCTATTGATAAGTGAGTTCTTGCCAGACAGGATGCTATCAAACTACGTTTCCTTTTACATCTTCTAGGTTCTTCCCTTTCTCTGGAGGTGATAGGAATATCAGGACAGGATTGTATTCCTAACAGCCCAATAGCACCTTATTTCAATGTGACTAGTTTGGAATGTGAGGATGTGACCATACACTTCCCAGTTTATGGCTGCCTCTGCTGCTTAGCAGAAGGCCTCAGCCTAAGAACCAAGCCTCAGACTGTCACAGTGGGAGAAAGCCCTTACATATACAGAGAGTGTTTTTGATTCTTTCTTTTATACCTCTATAACTAGCTAAGTGATAAGAATACACCTACATTCTTAAAGTATAGGCCTTTGCAGACAGGTCTGAATATCTATATCTTAACAATGTGCACCTCGTACTTACCCCAGGCCTGTTTACTGGGGAGGGGAGCCAGAGAGGGTATTAATTACTCTAGATCACTGCACATGCTGCTGAATATAGAAGCAATGCACAAACTCCCGCATGAGGAGCAGACTGGGCCCTCCCAATTCCTCAGTGGGATGAGCCACAGTGAGTATATTACCCCCGTGTTCCAATTCCTCCACTGGCTACCAGTTTGCTTCCATTGCCAGTTCTGACCGCCATATTTGGGGTCGGGAAGGAATTTTCCTCCAGGGAAGATTGGCAATGGCCCTGGAGGTTTTTCGCCTTCCTCCGAAGCATGGGGCAGGGGTCACTTGCTAAGGAGTGGGTGGATCGGCTTATGTGGCCTGCATCTTGCAGGAGGTCAGACTAGATGATCATAATGGTCCCTTCTGATCTTGAATTCTATGATTCTATGATTCTATGAAATGTTCGCTTTGATTTAAAAAAAATCTAGCAACAGGCCAGGATCCAACTACATCATGGACTGCAACACAATCCAAGACCTACCAAGACATCTTCACTCTACCAGGACAATGCAGCTTGCAAAACCCAGGACAATGCATGCAAAAGCTTGGCTTAGTCTTGGTTAAGGAGATCGGGCTGTGGAATGAGCTCCCACAGGTGGTCAGACTAACCCAGAGCCTGACCACATTCGGAAGCATATTATAAGAACCTCCTCCTTATGAAAGCTTTCTTATAATAACCAGAATTATAGGGGAAGGGGAATTGAAAAGAAGGGGGAAATTATAATAAAAATTATGGGCCAGATCTTCAGCTGTTGCTCCACTGAAGTCAAGGGAGTTATGTTGATACCAGCTGAGAACTTGGTATATATAAGTGTGCATATCCCATCCAGAACCCCCTATACCATGGAAAGGAGAGGGGCAGAATGCTCTGTAAAAACCACTAAGGACCTTCTCTTCCCTGGGATGTGTTTAGATACTGTGATGATGCTAGAGGGAATCTTTACACAATGATAGATAGGTAGACAAGGAAATGTTGGCATGAAAGTAGAAATTTAACTGAAAAAACAGGTTTTGGTTTTTGTTGTGTGGTTTTTACTTTGTGGAAATATTCACTTTTTTTCAAATTTATTTGGGTAACAATCAGTCTCCTGAGACTTCTGATCAGGTGAGAAACAACCTCTTTCTGTTTTTTGGCACTTCTGCTTCTGATCCCATCTGGAACCAGAAAGCAAGCCAACAAGAGAAACTCTTTTGATTGAACTGCATAAGGATATTTGGTTCAGGTCTGTTCTTATTTTATCTGCACCAATTTGTCCATCCATCTTATTACCCCCTTTGAGGAATAGACGAGAATCTATCTTTTTGGTAACTTTAATGGTAACTTGTGTGAGTGAAAGGAAATCTATAGAAGGGGATGAACTGTGGCACCCTATCCTCAATGTAGTCCTACCCTACTATATTTGACCTGATCTGAATTGTTGCTAAGGTTTTTCTAGGTGTCTAGCCAGTTATCATGAATCACAGAAGATTAGGGATCAGGAGATCATCTAGTCCAACCTCCTGCTCAAAGCAGGACCAACCCCACCTAAATCATCCCAGCCAGGGCTTTGTCAAGTCGGGCCTTAAAAACCTCTAAGGATGGAGATTCCACCGCCTCCCTAGGTAACCCATTCCAGTGCTTCACTACCCTCCTAGGGAAATAGTTTTTCCTAATATACAACCTAGACTCTCCCACTGCAACTTGAGACCATTGCTCCTTATTCTGTCATCTGCCACCACTGAGAACAGCCGAGCTCCATCCTCCTTGGAACCTCCCTTCAGGCTGCTATCAAATCCTCCCTCACTCTTCTCTTCTGCAGACAAAATAAGCCCAGCACAGTTATGTGCTCTCCCTTGTCCCTGTCCCTCCCCAAGCGCACAAATATAACTGGCTCCTGTCCACTAGGATTAGGACTGGCCTGAGGTATTTGGGATGGCTTAGCAAGATGATTCCTTGGGATATGCTCCAAATGGGTGTGTTTGTGTGTGTGTATGTGTGTGTGTGTGTGTGTGTGTGAGAGAGAGAGAGAGAGAGAGAGAGAGAGAGAGAATATTTAGGCCTACAGTTTCCCACGGTCCGGTCCCACACACACACACTCCCAGTCTATTGCAGCGCAGAAGTGGAGCCTCAGCTGCATGTTCCTGTCAGCTTTAGTGGTTGACTAATATGTATTCACTGTTATGTTCATGAACAAACCCTGAAATTGCAAGTGACCGCTTACAATTTCAGTGGAGTTTTCAATACACCACATTTACGTACTCTATTTCACATGGAAAAGAGCTATTAAAAATGTGTTAGAAAGGAAAAACTGAGATTGTATTTTACATTTCTGGTTCCCTCAAAATGTGGTGGGGAGGGGAGAACATGACTGCAGACTTCATGTGCAGCCTTCAGGGGACTTATTAAAGCATGGAAGAAGGCATAAAGATGGGAACAAGATAAAGGAATTAAGGGGCATTAAGGCAGGCAGAGTGGGGTAGGGGAGTATGTTAAGAAACTAGACCTGTGAGATATATGCTTTTGGGGAGAGTTGTGCAGGGTCTTGCAGAAGAGAATGAGATGTTTAAATTTGAGACAGAGGGTCAGATAATTTAGTAACTGATCCTTTTTACAAATGTAGCTGAAATTTTTGGTGCTGTATATAGAGCTAGAAATCTCCCTGAATTTTGTGTGAACCCAGTAATGGTTGTGAGAACATCCTTTACACACTGCTCTGTTCCCATTCCTGGATGAAAACTAGAAAGTCAAGAGGCACCTGAAAGTAGAATTAAATGCACTTTATAACTCTTGACCCAACTTTGAATGAGGGTGTGTGACTTGGACTCAGCTTGGTCTTGGGAGAAGTTTCAAGTTTGTTCTTGAATACTGTTGCCTGTCCATACATTGTAACACATGAAAACAATAAAGTTCCATATGGTAGATAATTTTGTTTTATAATTGTTGTTGACCTTTCCTTCAATTCCCAACGTTTGCTGCAGGACCGTCCCATCAATCTTCACCAGCATAGCAAGTACTGTGCGTTTGACTGCATACTGGTCAGGTAATTACATTGGAGAATGCACATAGTATTTGCAGTATGTTTGCATATACATTACAGTAACTCTCTGATGTATTCTATTCACATTTTATAAGCCGATTCTAGTACCCTGTCAAGATGAGCAGTACCTTACCATGTGAATAGTCCTGTTGAAACCAATGCAACTACCACGGGAGTAGTAAAGTATGACTGAAAGTGAGAAAGTGTATCAGAATCTTGTATTTTCTGCACTGCAGCTAAACATTACAGGTTATTTTTTCTGCTTTTTTGAAGTGATAATGTCCGCAGTACAGCCACAATATGTTACACAACTACAATAACATATTCATCTTTTTCCCTAGCAACACTGTTTTCTTCATGTCAGGGTCTTGACCTCCTCAAAGCTGAAGGGCCCAATCCATGTCTCATTTATTTCCATGGAAAACTTCCCATCCCTTCAAGGGAGTTAAATCAGGGAACAAAGTTTTAATTGTGTTCATAAGCACACTTATACTTTGGCCAAACTTTTAATATTCTTTTTCAAAATCTGATTAATCAATCACATTATTTCAATTATATTTTACGGCCATGCTCTAACAAATAACCCTTACCCTTCAATTCTGTTAGAATGCCCCAAAAGGCAATATTGACATCCTTTACATCACAACAAAACCTTGTGCCATGGCAACAAGGTACAGTATGTTTGCTTTTTGTTTGAAATTTGCCACAGTCATTTCCATAATAATATCTCTTTTAGTTATGAGTAAATATTGTTAAATGCCATTTGTAACTTCCAGCCATTTTTCTAGAGTTAAATACAAGTTCTGAACCCAGTTTAGTAAAGCAACAAGAATTGGATCAATTCACAATGAATGTTTAAAGTGGAAAACACAGATATACATGGAGAATATTGGCTGTTCTAGACAATACAATGATAAATGACACACCCTCGAGGCATAGCATAGAACAAAAAAATTTACAAGGTCTTCACCTCTCAACACCTGCAATTATGACTGATACCACTGCCCTAGCAGTTAAAGTAGATGTGTATCTTAGTTACCAATTTTTGACAGAAGGACTAAAAAGGTTAAGAAAAATAATTAGTCAGAATGAAATACATGACATCAAACATTGCTAACATACTTGAAACATTACACTGCTGATTCAGAAACTGGATATTGGAGAAACTAATTTTATGTTTTTTATCTTTTGCCAGTAGGAATAATCCTTTGGCAAAGAGATACACTATAAAATTTTAAAAAAGTCCTATTAGGATAAATGATCCACAGCAATGTCAAACATGTTGCTTTGTCATCAAATTAGGATAAATACTGTCCTGCAATGTCAAGCTAGTATTATTTTGTCATCATACGTAAGTAGAACAGGCAGCAAAACTGTTTGTCATTAAAGTAATGTCTTTTTCCTCAAGGAAAAATAAAGCACATTGTTTTGGTTTATACTGTAATTGTTGCGGGAATACAAAAATAGAGCTATTATTAGATTCTCTGTGGCTGATTTAAAACATTCAAAATTTTCCCCAAATTTAAGCATTGTCAGGGCCTAATTTTAAGTAAAAGCAAAAAGCAGAGTATTACCCAAGAAGTTATTTTGCAATTTGAGGATGCAGCAAAAATAATAATACTTCCAGTAGTATGGTTTTCTTCTTAGTAGTTGTTTTGAATCTTTATTTTGTCTCCTGGATACAAGTGTAAAGTTAGGAGATCAGTAGCCCAGGGAATGTGCATTCTTTTTGTCTGCTGAGTGAGGATTGCACAGGGAGCGCCAGAATGCATCCTACCACACTAGCCACTCTCACCTGTCACTGTCTTGACTTGGGAGCTAGATTGATCACTTTCTTGTAAAGCTGAAGATCAGTCACCATTTAAACCAACCATTTTCCTGATGGGAAACAGCCCCCGCCCTTCCTCGCCAATACACACACAATGAAAGTGATGTTGATGAAGAACAAGTCAATGCAGCTTTTTTTTTTTCATTTTCCAATGGCTTGGATGTTCGGAAATTGCTTTGCAGTGGCTTGAAGGACAAGAGGAAAGCAACACAGTGCACAAAATACAGTACTGTAATTTTGGGATGTTTGGTTTTATGAACTCCTTGGTCCCCAATTAGTTCATAAAATAGGGTTCTGCTGCAATTCCTAACTCTTAAATAGCACTTTTCATCAGTAGATCTCAGAGTGCTTTTCAAAGGAGGTCAGTATCATTAGCCCTATTTTGCAAATAGGGAAACTGAGGCACAGAGCTGGGAAGTGACTTGCCCAAGATCACCCAAGAGGCCTGTCATAAACATACAGCTAAGGGTAACATAAAATCCCTCTTTACCCTGTAAAGGGTTAATTCCTCTTTTACCTGTAAAGGGTTAAGAAGCTCAGATAATCCAGGTGGCACCTGACCAAAAGGACCAATAAGGGGAGAAGATACTTTCAAATCTGTGGGAAAAAGTTTTGGTTTGTGTCTGTCAGAGCCAACCAGGAAACAAGGCAGGGGAAAATATATCTGAACCAAGCATCTAGTCTTGCAGAAATAGTAAGTAACAGCAGAAAAGAAATGTGTTAATTACCTTTTGTTTTAGCTTGTGACTTTTTCCCTGTGCTAAGAGGGAGGTTTATCTCTGTTTTTGTAACTTTAAGGTTTTGCCTAGAGAGGAAATCCTCTGTGTTCTTGAGTCTTTTGTAATTCTGTGAAGTACTTACCATCCTGATTTTACAGAGGTGATTCTTTTACCTTTTCTTTAATTAAAATTCTTCTTTTAAGAACCTGATTAAGATCCAAGGGTTTGGGTCTGTGTTCACCTGTAGCAATTAGTTGGTATATTATTCTCAAGCCTCCCCAGGAAAGGGGGTGTACGGGCTTGGGGGGATATTTGGGGAAGGTAGGGTTCCAAGTGGCCCTTCCTGAATGTTTGTTTAAATCACTTGGTGGTGGCAGCATACTGTTCAAGATGGAAGTTGTGCCTTGGGAAAATGTTTAACCTAAGATGGTAAAAATAAGCTTAGGAGGTCTTTCATGCAGGTCCCCACATCTGTATCCCAGAGTTCGGAAGGAACTCTGACAAGGCCAGTGGCAGAGCTGGGAATAGACCTCAGATCTCCTGAGTTCAAGTTCAGTGCTGTTTGGCCACACTGTCTCAGAATTGGTGTCCAGTGTAAACTTCTGGAAGCATCAGAAATGGACTGCTCAACATTTTCCTGACTAAAAGAATTTTTCAACAGAAAATGACTTTTTTGTCAAAATAGAAATTTTACAGGAAATGTTTGGTTTTGATTATATTTGTTGTGGTTTTGGAAAAAATCCGAACCCCCGCCAACATTTTACCTCCCAAATGTTGTGATTTTTAGCACAATTTCTCAGTCCTCTCTTGCCAATATTTTTCAATTAAAACCGGAAAAAAAATATGAAGAAACATTTAGTCAAAATCAATGTTTTTTTGCAGGAAAAAAAAACCCGTATAGTTATAATCATACCATTCAAGCCACTGTACTTCTGTTTTTGCCAGCATTTCCTTTTATAAACACTAATTTTCAAGGTATCATCTCAGGAAATTTAAAAAGTAATGAAAAATTGTGTGCCTGTTTTCTAACATCGAAAATGAAAAAAAAATATAGAGAGAATTTTCCAGGAAAATACACTCATTAATTTGACTGTTGTTAACTGATTGAGTCAATGAGCTGAAAGTCTCTTGGAAATGTGTTTATAGTTTACTATGACAGAAGTTTGTGTTCAGTTCAAAGTCTAACTTGCGTACAGAAGAAAAATGCTAGATGGAGGAAAAGGTATAGGCCATATTCTAGCCCTCTGTAAACAATTACAACTGCACTAAAGTCAATGGAGTTTTGTACTTTAAAGAATTTTTGGATTTTGTTTGGTTTTGTTTTCTCTACAAAAACACTTAAATCTTTAATATGACATTGTTCTGTCTATAAGTCCACAACATGAATTAGGCCCATTAAGGACCCAATAAGAATTTTGCCTGAGTGAAGAGTGCTGAATCAGCCTTTGTGTGTGTTTATAATATGTCAGCAAAATTATCAATATATTAAAGTGGGTGGCACCTATACACCTCAGTAAATATTTTGCAAAGGCTTATGGACATGCTTAACTTCATGCACTGTGAATAGTTCTATTGACTAAGCACATTGACATCAGTAAGACTAGTCATAGTGCATAAAATTGAGCACACACATTGGATTTCGCAGGATTGGAGCCATAGTAATTGTTTACTGTAACTTTATAATTGGCCTGTCCTTCAGGATTCATGCAACAACATAATGAGTGAGGTCAGCTGAATCACTCTTGCTAACTTTTCCTAGTGTTGAATACATGGCTCCTGGTATTAGGTTTATCTAAGGGCTTGTCTACATGAGACAGTCACACAAAGCTGTGAATTATAAGCAAAGGTGTTAATTTAAACCAGTATAGTTATACCAGTTTAACTCCCTGGTGGACACTCCTATTAAAGTATAAGAGTGACTTTTTTGGTTCGGCTTATGTCACTTTGGAAGGAATTTAAGCTCAACTGGAAAAAATCCACTTTTATTCTGGAATGAGCGTCCACATGGGGAGTTAAACTGGTATACTGGGGGAGGTAGGGTTCCAAGTGGCCCTCCCTGAATGTTTGTTTAAATCACTTGGTGGTGGCAGCATACTGTTCAAGGTGGAAGTTGTGCCTTGGGAAAAATTTTAACCTAAGATGGTAAAAATAAGCTTAGGGGGTCATATTGGCTTAACTATATTTAGATAATTATATCGGTATAACTGGTAAAAGATTCCAATGTAGACAAACCATAAGTGAAGTATCCTGGCTCTGGAACTCATTTCCCCCACTGCTCTGACAGAGCCCAAACCTGTCAGTCAGCAGAGCCCTGTAACGTGACCATCTGTTCTCTCAGTGTGAAAGGCCTGTGTACCACTTAAGTCTTTAATATCAGCTATGGTTTGAGGATGTAACTGGGGCATAGGGCTGGCCCCGCCCTCTGCATAGGGATGAATTTCACTCTGTCTCCAGGCTGAGAGAAGTTGACAGAGATGTGGTTCTCAGCACCTCTGAAAATGAAGTTACTTAGGTCAGTGGTTCTCAACCGGGGTTTGGGGCTCCTCGGGGGGCTACGAGCAGGTTTAAGGGGGTCTGCCAAGCAGGGACAATGTTAGGCTTGCTGGGGCCCAGGGCAGAAACCAAAGCCCCACTGTACAGGGCTGAAGCCCAGGACCCTGAGCCCTGCCACCTGGGGCTGAAGCCAAAGCCTGAGCAGCTTAGCTTCACAGGGACCCCTGTGGCGTGGGGTTTGACAGGCAATTGTCCTGCTTGCTACCCTCTAATGACAGCCCTGGCTTTTATATGCAGAAGAACAATTGTTGTGGCACAGGTGGACCGTGGAGCTTTTATAGCATGGGGCGGGGGAGGGGCTCAGAAAGAAAAACATTGACTCAGGTGCTCAATTAGAGATTTATGTGCCTATTTATTGTATGTGCCTAGATAACCAGTTTAGGTAGCTAACATTTGAAAATTGGGTTAATAATGGTTTAAAATATGTCAGCACAATGCACAATAACATCATCCAAGGGAATCATCATTACAGGTGGCAAATTAAAAAGAACAATGTAAATATTATGTGACTACATGCAGCTTTTTTAAAAACACAGTATACTTCTATAGTATACTTCTGTAGTTTCAAAGAACCCATTATGGTCAAGAAAAGTAACAAGCCTTTCAGAGTTTTGCTGAATTTGTATCTCCTGTCTCTCCTAGCTGTTCACACACACATGCTTACCGGAGAGTTTAAAAAACCCAACAACTATCTCTAATAAAAAAGAGAATACATTACACACACACCAATCAGTGCTGGATACTCATACTGCAGTTTACAACTCTAGGATTTCCAGAGAAGCCCTGACCAGCATGCTGCAGAGTTGTGTGAATTGATGGCATTTTCTAGGCAGGATTACACATTAAACTAATAGTGAGCCCAGATTTTTCAGAGATGAATGGAATTTTGTCACACAACCTCCACAGATTTTTGTGGGTGTTGAATGGTTAAATCCCATGCACCTCTGAAAATTTAGGGTTAACAAAGTCCGACAAACTCATAAAAATCAGGAAATTAATAGTGATGGGTGGCTCTGAAAAGGTTTGGACAAGCATCCCAAAGTTCAGATGCTTATCTGAATCTCTAGAGTCTGTACAACTGGGCTGGAAGTCCTGCAAGAACACATTTCCTTGTGAGCTTTCTAGCATTTGTGCTTCTGGTCATGGCTGGAAATATCCTATGAACAGCCTTTATTGTTCTATTGTGTCCTCCCAGTTGCATCTGGAAACAGGATGTAGAAAGAAAACAAAAATGTATCCAGATGTTTCAGAATCTGAAAATGGGGGTTAGGCATGAGTGCCTTCTAAAAATGTGTGAAGATCTGGGGAAAATGGGTAATAAGGTAAATATTTAAACACACTGATTGGCCTCTCCTTATTTCTAAGCACAATGGGGGAAAACAGGTGTTGCAGCCATTTCCTAAAAGGTGACCGATACGCTTCTGTAATGGAACGAGGAGCTAAGGATATGGCACCAGCCTCAGCCAACAGCTTCTTGAGTTGTCAGTTGTTTGTTTGAATACATGGTAGAGTTTCTTTTTTGCCATTTTATTTCCTTAGTAAGAGCTCACCCTCCAAAGTGATGGGCACAATGTCCCTGGTGCAGCTCAAGCTGGTCTTAAAGAACACAAGTAATCTGATTGAATCCCATTGAACCTAGCAGGATCAAGTCTATATGCTTGAGCCTAGAAGCCTATAATAATTGTAAATTTCTATTTTCCCCCCCTCTTTTGTCTTTTTCTATTTCCCCCTCCCGATTGGTCATCTGTTACTTAGGTTTGAAGTAGTTAAGCAAAGATGTATCATTATTTCCTTGTGGCAAAGATGCTATTTAAAGTTGGCATTAAATATGTCAGTGAACTTCCTCTGTCCAATTAACCTTCTGTCTCTGCCCAGAGACAGTACACAGGTGAGGGAGCAGTAGCCTTATATGGGTGTTTGTTCACTACTAAGCCACCAGAGTGTCCCTTTCATGGTCACACACTAGTTTTATACAAGAAAGCTATTTTTAAGAACTTTATATGAACTGTTTCACAAAGGACCCAGTGTTGAATTCACTAGAGGTATTTGTGCCTTCCCCCGCCTGCTCCCGTCCCTTTATATTTCTGGTATTCTCTACAGTATGTACAAATAAAATTCAACAAGTTGTCCATGTTCTTAAAAACATGTAAAATGTGGAATTTAAATATTGTCTAGATAATAATTAGTAATAAATAAATAGTGAACCCAAAAGTAATCATAATGCATCTCTGAGGTGGCTTTTCCTTTATAATCTGCACTATTTAGCTGCAAAGTTTCACTACAGAGTTCGGTAATTTGATCATTTAAAACCACACAAGTTTTCTTTTTCTTTTTTTTCCAGATTATTTTGTTACATAATGATTTGATACAATGCTGAGATAAATCACTGCATCCCCTATAAGTATCATATTCAAGGAGGGTTTGATGGTCACATTTCAGGTGACCACCCATGCTGAATTAAAACAATTATGCTTTTTGCAGAGGTAACTGTTCTCCATTATTCTTACTGACTCAGAGAGTAAAAGATAAGATGGCATAGAGGAAGCATTCCTATGAATGTGACTACAGTACAGTTTTTGTCTTGTTTATATTTGACTGTAGCTATATATTTATATTGAACAATAAAATATAGCCAAAGTAAAAAAAAAAAAGATAGTTTTAATGATAAATAATCCAAGACTAGGATAATGACATGTACATAAAATTGCAAAAGAATATCAGTGGAATAATATCACCTACTGTCATGCTGCTGTTTTACTCATTTGAAACATTACAGCTTGATATAGTGTTTGAGTTCATTTATAAAATTAAAATGTAGTTAAATATTTCAAAATATATTGATTGAGATACAGTACTGACCATTCTATTATGAACAAGCAAAGTTAGTGAATGTATCAATTTAAAATTTAGCTCCCAGTCCTTCACCTGAGTTCCCATTTAAATCAGTGTCATTCCATATAGGCTCAAGAGTCTACTCATGCCGATCTTATTGCAGGATTGAGATCATAATCAATTTTTAAAAAATAGTAAAACAGAGTTTTAGGTACTATATCTACCACTGCGCTCCTCTGACAATTTTTGTGGTTTTAGAATGACATTTTCCTGTTATTTAAAGAAAAATTCTCCCCTATTATGTGAAAGACCCTCACAATTGGGAGAAACTGACTTGAGTGTACAGAGGAAAGAATAAAACTATGACTATACACACAAAGAAATAGGAATATATATGTAATAATAGGTGTTACTGTGAAAAAAAGAAGTATGTAAAATGTTTCAGACAGACTTGTTGGGTATTTTTATATTTTTAGCTAGTAGTATCCTTTTAAAATCACATAAGCCAGGGATATCCAAGTGAAAACATAATGGTTTAAAAAAGAATTGTTAGCCCTATAAACCAATATCCTCTATCCACAAAACAGGTATTCCACTGGGCATCTAAAGTGCAAAGTTCTCTGTACAGTCCTTCTAATCTGTCCCAACCTTCACTTTAGTGATGAGAAGACCATTCAGTCTTTATAGCCTACTCAATCCTTGATGTGTCTATTGAGACTCCCTACGGTGATGACAACTCTGAGGATTGTTTTGTGATTTTGAGACTTTCCTCTTTGAACTGGGCTGAGACCGCGAGTGGTAGTCAAGCACATTAATTCTGAAAATAGGTTGTCCAGCAAATAAGATCTTAAACTTTTCATTTAAGTCTTTATACCATGCTCATCACTCCTGTATTTCAGCAGTTAGAAATCATCATGTGCCTCTCACACCCTTACATATTGATAGGGACTATGGAATACCTTTAATCTGCTAATCTCTGTTCCTGAAAATACTGCTTGTTTAAATGTAATATTTGAATATTCTCTAGTGGCCTGATCTTCCGAGGTGCATCTTTTACTGCAAATTGCCAAATGCCCACAACTGCCAGTATCCTACAGGATTTGGATCCCAAGTAGAATTTATCACAAGAGAGAAATGTTTTTACAAGTGCTATTTAGAGATAATGAGCCAGAGCCTCAGTGAGTAAATAAGTTCAATGAAGCTGAGCCAATTTATGCCAGTTGAGGATCTGTCCCTGTATTTCTGGAAATAAGAACATAAGAACGGTCGTAATGGGTCAGACCAAGGGTCCCTCCAGCCCAGCATCCTGTCTACTGACAGTGGCCAATGCCAGGTGCCCCAGAGGGAGTGAACCTAACAGGTAATGATCAAGTGATCTCTCTCCTGCCATCCATCTCCACTGTCTGACAAACAGAGGCTAGGGACACCATTCTTTACACATGCTGGCTAATAGCCATTAATGGACTTAGCCTCCATGAATTTATCTGGTTCTCTTTTAAACCCTGTTATAGTCATAGCCTTCACAACCTCCTCAGGCAAGGAGTTCCACAGGTTGACTGTGTGCTGTGTGAAGAATAACTTCCTTTTATTTGTTTTAAACCTGCTGCCCATTAATTTCATTTGCTGGCTCCTCATTCTTATATTATGGGATCAAGTAAATAACTTTTTCTTATTCAGTTTCTCCACATCATTCATGATTTTGTATACCTCTATCATATCCCCCCTTAGTCTCCTCTTTTCAAAGCTGAAAAGTCCTAGCCTCTTTAATGACTCCTCATATGGGACCTGTTCCAAACCCCTAATCATTTTAGTTGACCTTCTCTGAACCTTTTCTAATGCCAGTATATCTTTTTTGAGATGAGGAGACCACATCTGTATTCAAGATATGGGCGTACCATGGATTTATATAAGGGCAATAAGATATTCTCTGTCTTATTCTCCATCCCTTTTTTAATGATTCCTAATATCCTGTTTGCTTTTTTGACCACCACCGCACACTGCATGGACATCTTCAGAGAACTATCCACGATGACTCCAAGATCTCTTTCCTGATTAGTTGTAGCTACATTAGCCACCATTATATTATATGTATAGTTGGGGTTATTTTTTCCAATGTGCATTAATTTACATTTATCCACATTAAATTTCATTTGCCATTTTGTTGCCCAATCACTTAGTTTTGTGCGTTCTTTCTAAAGTTCTTCACAGTCTGCTTTGGTCTTAACTATCTTGAGCAGTTTAGTATTGTTTGCAAACTTTGCCATTTCACTGTTTACCCCTTTCTCCAGATCATTTATAAATAAGTTGAATAGGCTTGGTCCTAGGACTGACCCTTAGGGAACACCACTAGTTACCCCTCTCCATTCTGAAAATTTACCATTTATTCCTACCTTTTTTTCCCTGTCTTTTAACCAGTTCTCAGTCCATGAAAGGATCTTCCCTCTTATCCCATGACAACTTAATTTACATAAGAGCCTTTGGCTTTCTGGAAATCTAAGTACACTATGTCCACTGGATCCTCCCTGTCCACATGAAAGAACTCTAATAGATTAGTAAGACATGATTTCCCTTTACAGAAACTATGTTGACTTTTGCCCAACAATTTATGTTCTTCTATGTGTCTGACGATTTTATTCTTTACTATTGTTTCAACTAATTTGCCCAGTACTGACATTAGACTTACCAGTCTGTAATTGCCAGGATCACCTCTCGAGCCCTTTTAAAATATTGGCGTTACATTAGCTATCTTCAGTCACTGGGTACAGAAGCCGATTTAAAGGACAAGTTACAAACCCTGGTTAATAGTTCCACAATTTCACATTTGAGTACTTTCAGAATTCTTGGGTGAATGCCATCCGGTCTCGGTGACTTCTTACTGTTAAGTTTATCAATTAATTCCACAACCTCCTCTAATGACACTTCAATCTGTGACAATTCTTCAGATTTGTCACTACAAAGGACAGCTCAGGTTTGGGAATCTCCCTAACATCCTGAGCCGTGAAGACTGAAGCAAAGAATTAATTTAGTTTCTCTGCAATGACTTTATCGTCTTTAAGTGCTCCTTTTGTCTCTTGATCTTCCAGGGGCCCCACTGGCTGTTTAGCAGGATTCCTGCTTCTGACATACTTAAAAAACATTTCGTTATTACCTTCTGAGTTTTTAGCTAGCTGTTCTTCAAACTCCTTTTTGCTTTTCGTATTATACTTTCACAGTTAATTTGGCAGTGTTTAAGCTCCTTTCTATTTACCTCACTAGGATTTGACTTCCACTTTTTAAAAAATACCTTTTTTTATCTCTCACTGCTTCTTTTGCATGGTTGTTAAGCCACAATGGCACTTTTTTAGTTCTTTTACCGTGTTTTTTAATTTGGGATATACATTTAAGTTGGGCCTCTATTATGGTGTCTTTGAAAAGTGTCCATGCAGCTTGCAGGGATTTCACTCTAGTTACTGTACCTTTTAATTTCTGTTTAACTAATCTCCTCGTTTTTGCATAGTTCCCCTTTCTGAAATTAAATACCACAATGTTGGGCTGTTGAGGTATTCTTCCCATCACAGGAATGTTAAATTTAATTATATTATGGTAACTATTACCAAGTGGTCCAGTTATATTCACCACTTGGACCAGATCCTGCGCTCCACTCAGGACTAAATTGAGAATTGCCTCAATTTAGCTGTGGTTCCTGTACCAGCTGCTCCAAGAAGCAGTCATTTAAAGTATCAAAAAATTTTGTTTCTGCATTTTGTCCTGAGGTGACATGTACCCAGTCAATATGGGGATAATTGAAATCCCACATTATTATTGAGTTCTTTATTTTGATTGCCTCTCTAATCTCCCTTAGCATTTCATCATCACTATCACTGTCCTGGTCAGGTGGTTGATAATAGATCCCTACTGTTATATTCTTATTAGAGCATGGAATTACTATCCATAGAGATTCTATGGAACATGTGGATTTGTTTAAGATTTTTACTTCATTAGATTCTACATTTTCTTTCACATATAGTGCCACTCCCTGCCCCCCTTCCCCCTGCATGACCTGTTCTGTCCTTCCAATATATTTTGTATCCCAGAATGATTGTGTCCCATTGATTGTCCTCACTTCACCAGGTTTCTGTGATGCCAATTATATCAATATCCTCCTTTAACACAAGGCACTCGAGTTCATCCATCTTATTATTTAGACTTCCAGCATTTGTGTACAAGCACTTTAAAAACTTGTCACTGTTTCTTTGTCTGCCCTTTTCTGATGTGTCAGATTCTTTTTTATGTGAATGTTTCTCATCTGATCTGGCCCATATTTTATCTTCTTCCATCCTCTCCTCCTGACTAAAACCTAGAGAATCTCTATCAGTAGACTCTCCTCTAAGAGAAGTCTCTGTCCAATCCATGTGCTCCTCTGCAGCAATCGGCTTTCCCCCATCTCTTAGTGTATTCCAGTGCAGTGGATCAGTGTGAAAAACAGACTGGGAGGGTGGAAGACACTCAACACTGTTTACATGGAATTGTTTTCAAGGTTCCAAAAAGATTCTTTCCAGTACATTTCTGGTAATCTTCAGAACATGTTTTCACATTGCTGTATACATATGTATTATTTTGCTGCCATATTTAACGGTGTCTAGTTTGGATTTTAAAACAAACCCCAAAAGCACAGGTGTGTCTAGATGAGGGTTTATTTGAAACTGTTTTCAGTTCACTGAAACCATTTAACCTCAATGAAATTATTTTTTCTAGATAACATCTTTAATCCAGGAATGTGGGTGTGTGATTTATATTCACTAAAAACAAGGCCAGGAAGCCTAATTTGAAATGACATATGTATTTTAGAATGTTGGTCCCAGGATATGAGAGAGACAAGGTGGGTGAGCTAATATCTTTTATTGGAAGAACTTCTACAGGCCCGGAAGAAGAGTTCTGAGAAGCTCAAAAACGTGTCCAATTCACCAACAGAAGTTGGTCCAGTAAAATGTATTACCTCACCCACCTTGTATCTCTCAGATATAGTTTATGTTTTAAGGGAGAACAATGCTGTTTAGATTGGTATGCTGGCCCAGAACCAGCTCTTTCAGATGTTATTTTTGTTCATATCTTATGCCAGATCTACCTACTTTTGATCTAGCAGTGCACTTTGTGGAAGATCTACCTTTATTAGTATTACTTTATTATTAAAGTAGGTTAGAATGGGTGAATTAGACTGTAGAAAAAAAGGAACAGACTTGAACCTTTACTTTTAAAAAACTTCAACCAAATAATTTAGTATCCATAAAAGTTTAGGTGACTCCTCATTTTTGCTCTTCCTCTTCCCCTATACAAACATCCACTTGCTTTTTCTCTTCCTCGCAGTAGGCATACCGAAATACTATGAGACTGCAATGCCCTATTTCCAACTTGTCTGGAACCAGCAGGAACCAGAAAGTTTATGAGAGAGACAGATCTTGTTCTTATCAGATTTTCAGCCCAGTTTCTTAGAGTATAAGTAGCTTTGAATTCATGCCAGCTGTATATTTACATTATATGTTCATTTACATGCTCTGCTACTAGGAAGTTTTCCATTCCACTTCACTATTCACCAGCGTAAATCTGTAATCTCTTTATTTTAGGCCCCCAATCTACAAACAGAATTGGATCCTTAATTTGTATCTTTTAAAAACTCCATACAATTATGTTTTACTTAAAAAATGAAAATAAAAATTTTTTCAGACAGCTCAGCGTTTCAGTGTTTACCAGGTCTTGGAAGTCACCTTGATCAGACACATTGTTATAGGTATACTCTTCCTTATAGATCCAGATTTGCCCTCAGATGAATGGCTGTGTCTCCTATTTGCTTTGGTAAGAGTTACACACTTGAATACTGTGTGTAAAAGTAGGCCATAATTGAGCTGTTCACTGCAACTCTGCTGTTTTTCATTCTTGACTTTTTGGCTTTAAAAATTGTGAAGTAATTTAGAGAAATTCCAAACTGGCTGGTTATTTGGCCTCTTAATTTAAGACATAATTGTGCCTTAGAACTTTAAAATGAAGAGTGAGCTGAAATTCGCGTACCCTCTGCAAAATCTAAGAACATGAGCTTCATGTGTTCCATCCCTGGGGTTAGGAATGATCAAGTCCTCCCAATCTACAGACAAGACCAAAGCCAATACCTCTGTAGAATCGTGATGGAATCATTGTGTTTATTTTTCCTGGGGCAAGAGGATCCACCTTAAGAATTTCTTCACTGTCTTGGTTTAAGTAAGTGCAATTCAGTAGAGGGTCATTATCTTAATATTTGTTTTAAAGGCTGTGAAATGGATCATTTGGCTTTCCATGTTCCTTTGCATTAAACTATCAGGACTAATGTGAATGCATTGGTATTCCCTGCATGTTAAGCAACTGAATGGATCAGTATCTGAGCTTCATGTCTTTCACCATGGAGGGCCATGCTTTTAAGGGGTTTCTGTCTCTGTCCATTTTGTTTAGCTATATTATGTTAGATTTCTGAGCATCTTTGAACTGAACATTAATGCTATAGGTCTAAAGTGGGGACTGGGACTGGTGAATAGAACTAGCCAGAGGGTGATAGATTCACTTTGTGACAACTTCTAAGTTTTCAAAACTTATTTTGTTCTACCTTGGAACAAAACCAAAACCTTTTGAACATTTTTGCAAAATGAAATAGTGCTTAAATGTCCATTGTTGGATTGAAAAAGTCAAGTTTTCAATTTGGCTGGGTCTCTCTCTGGCCAGAAGTGACCAGAGAATCCACCCTGGTCCTCAGAAACCTTCTAATTGAAAACTTCATCAGAACTGGTACATCTTTGCAGAATGTTTTGGCTTTGACAAAACAGCATATTTAGTCGAAAATACATTTAATCAAAAATGTTCTGACCAATTCTACTTATGAATAAAGTCAGCTCTACTTATGAATCTGGATCAAATACTTAGAAAAATAATCCTGAAATGGTTCTCTCCAAAATTAACTTGATCCCAAAGTTTTAGAGTTTCAGAGACTCAAAGCATTAGAGGCTCATATAATACATATTTCCCTGACTAATGTTCATTTTCATGTGCCTTGCCCTTCCACTTGCAACTGGGATCAGATGCAGAAATGCCTTATATCATGAGGAAGGCCCTTGATGTGGTATTTTTGTCCCAAGGAGGGCAGGAAGTAATGGAAATATTGTGAGAGACTGTTCTCAAGATGGCCAGCCCAATTTTGCAGACCTAAGAGGTATCTTATTGTTTAGATAAACCATTTAAGGTTTGCCCAGAACTAGTCTCCGGACACTTAAGGAGTTAAGAAAAAACTTCTGTTACATGGGCAATTACAGCTACACTCTGGCAATCTTATCTCTTGTGTTGGATTTTTTGTCAAAGTGCTCAAAGCTTTCCCTTTTTAAAAGGGCATAATTTGTGCTCTGGGACTGTGAAGGATTATTCTCTAACAAAAAGTGCTGGTTTTATACCCTGTGCACCAGAAAGGAGTAATCAGGGCTGGGCTGGCTGTTATGGCTGACAGCTGTGCAAAATCACAAACTACACAAACTTGGCTTTTAATTTACTTTGGATATAAATCCATGCAGAAAGTGAACCCAATACTCTCAGTTAGGAATGGAGGGCGATCTTTGTTTCCATCTTGTACATTTTACAGCAGTGTGGTTGATACTTCCAGGCAGAAAGCAAGCATAAAAATGAAATACATGTCCTCTATCTTTTAAGCAACAAGTAGAGGAGATTAGAAAATACCTCTGGAAAGACTTATAGTTGGAATCAGGTGCATTTGCCGACACATCTCTTATCCTGCCTACAAAATTACAGAAGGATTTACAAGTCTTGCTGTGAAAGAGAACTGTAAGACCTGACTCAAGAAAGACATACTTGAGAGCTTCATTCCATCTGCTGAGAGCTTTCTTGGCAGGCAGCTCTCATCACAAGAAGGTGTTCAAAGAGAGGGATTTACTCTCAGCTGGCAAGTTGTAATGATGCTTTACAGGCATCATATGAGTTGTATTAAAGCATCTCAGTATTTAAATGATATTCCAGTGCTTTTCACGGTAATTGACTGTTTCAAGCAATACTTTACTCCAGAAACATATAAATATGTATAGAAGATGCATCTGCCTATTTAGGTAAGTGTATTTTTTAAATGAATACAACAGAGTTTATTCAAAAGCTACCTATTTTTAAATCATGTTCCTAAAGGGAATTCCACTGTTTAATCACTAAAAAATAGTCTCACTACATTAAAAGATCCATAGCTAATCATGTATATGCTATAGCTTCATCACTGCTCTTATTATTACAGCTACATATTGTATATGTATTAGAAATAAAAGAATGGAATTAGAGCATTTGCTCATACTGTATGTCATATTTATTCTCTTTTGGTATTGCAGGAGGAAAAGAGTTAAATCTTTGCAGTATTTAGAATCGGATGTGTCACAGTTCCTCAGATTATTTCTCCAGCAAGGCTGGAATCCTGCTTCCAGCAGTGTCCGATACCTGATGCTTCAAAGACAATTGGGGAAAAGCCCATTGTGCAATACTGTACATGGAGAGTGTTACTCCTTAGTAGCAGCAGTGATTGGCTTAGGCTTGAAGCATGATTACCCTGAAAGGATTCAATCCTGCAGTGACTACTTAGATGCAGAAAGTAAAGCACCTACATATGCGTTTGCAGGACTGGGGACATAGTATGTAATATATAATGTACATATAAATTCATCCTAGCTGGCACAATGTGTGTGTACAAACTGCTCCCCTCACATGCCAATGGGTGCAGCTAGGACTAAGAAGAGAATTGCTCTTAGGACAGGGTGGTAATATTTGCATTGATGAGGCAGGGGGAGGTAGATGGTCTGCCAGCGGAAGGCAGATATAAATTGTGATTGGGACTTCATAGAACCTTCATTAATGAGACTGCACAGGAGTTGCACACTGCTACCAGGTGCTCTGGGCAGATGCCTCCCCAGCTACTTTTGCAGTCTCTTAGGGCTGTGGTTGCAGGTTCTCCCCATCTGGGGGAGAAGAAGTTATACAGATGACTTGCATCATTAGGACTGTTTCCAAAGCCTTTCCAAACAGATTTTTACTGGCAGTACTTCAGGATTGTATCAAGCTAGTGTATTTAATCATCTGAGAAGCTGACGACTGTGTCTATTTACCACTGTTTCACTGAGATTTTTATTGTACATTTATTGTGTTTGAGATAGTATACTATACATTGGGGTGTTGATTCCCCCATACACTGTTCACATGCTTAAATCTACATTGACTTCAATGCAACTGCTCACACGCATAAAGTGAAGAAGTACATGGCTAGCAGGATCAGGGCCTAAAGATGGTCAAAAAATTAAAATTAATGAAAATGTTGAAAATCTTGAAGATTATGTCATTCTCAGTTTTCAAAGAACCTTTTTGGGAGGAGGTTAACATGTTTAAAGAATTTAAAATATGGGTTTGTTTGTTTTTTAAAATTAAGGGGTACAAGAAACTTTTTTCAGTTGAACTCTTTTAATCTTGAAAAATCCCACTATGTAATAAGGTGATCACTCAAAATTAGCAATGGAAAAAAAATCAGCATCAAATATTGCAAGTGAAAACTGAATATAAATAAATTAACACAACACCAATGAAAAACCATCAAAATATTTCACTGTAGAACTGAAAATTCAGAAAACTGAAAAGTTTTCATAAAAATTTCTATTAAAAAAAGAGTAAATGTTATAAAAAAATTAGACCCACTGAATTACTCCAGTGTAATTCTATTGACTTCAGTGGAATTAGTCTGGATTCACATAACATTACAAGGCAGAATTTATTTCTTTGTAGATGTCACATATCTACTCAGACCATTTAAAAAATGTATATATTTAGAGCATCTGCACATGGTGGTCTATTATCTCACTTCTCATGTACTTCAGTGACAGAACTTTCCTTTCTGCCCAGAATTTAAAATAAAGAAATTCAGGCTAAACAGAAATGTGTTACAATAAAAATAAAAGTGCCTGGCTCAAATGGGCAAAAGCCATGAAATTAAGAGTTAAGGCTGACCCTCTTTATTTTAACTCCCTCCACTTGGGAAAGATTACCTAATGGATAGGTCCAGAAAGGAGTATCTCTAAATTCCTTCTGTATCATGACATTATAGGGATTTCTTAATTCTTTAGCAAATGTTATATTAACAGTACATACATTAACAGGAGTGTTGCACCCATTTGTGGATATTAGTGTTGATTAGACAAGCGGCAGGTTACAAAGAAGGTCAAATGCCTTATGGATCATAACCCACAATAACTATTCTCTGTTGCTTAAGAACACCAGTATTTTTCATTCTCACTAGTGTCCCTTTAGAAGGATACAACAGAGTTTCCTATTATTAAAATGTTACATTCATTCCCAGGACAAGTCAATTTCCTTTGCATAGCATGCTGATTCTGTTTATTGATTTTGACTTCCTCTTTTGGATTTGGTTTCTTTTCTTTTCTTTTCTTTTCTTTATATAGTCCAACAGCACAATTTTCGAGACAGTATTTGCACTTTTGTGTTTACATGTTCCAATGTACTGTTAGTGGTTGTCCAAATATTGAAGAAAATCCTTAAGCTCCTGGTTTCTAATGCTTCTGTTCTAGCTGCTTCTGTCCTTTCAGTCGACTCTCTTAATTGGTTCCATCAAATGACAATGCTCTGTGTTTCTTCTATGTTCTTTTCCCTAAATCTCTGCCTTTACTTATCATCTCTGATAATACTGTTAATCTTAGTTTAATTCTTCAAGCTGTTTGGTTACTCTTGGGTGAGGGGAGGGAATTCTACTCTTCATTTTAAAATAAGAGAAACCCATAATCTCAGTGAAGATTTCATAGATTTTTAGAATCACATAAAATGAGTTTTGAAGTGCTTGCTGCTAATTGGGGAATCTGTTCTTTTCTTAGTTTTCATCAGACCTGTAAACTGACAGGTTGTGACTATTACCAGATTATGATATCTATATCTATTGTTGTTCACATTTGTTAATTAAAAACCTATGACAGGCTCTGGAGAAAAAATATGTGGCTGTTGATGAAGTAGAAAGAAAAAGTTATTTTGAACAATCAGCCTTGCTTGGGCATATGTATGTGTGTGTTACAGTTGGCTGGAAAATGTTTTTTATTTTTTCCCTGTAGAAAATTCATATGAAAATTAAAATAAACTGTTTTTGTCAAAAAAAATTTCCTCAGTAAATTTTGACTGTTCATCAAAAATCTAAAACCCAAGAAAATTTGTCAAGAAAATTGATGAAATATTTCATTTTGGATTAGATCAACCTGAGTTGAAATATTTTGATTTGTCAAGTATAATCAAAACATTTTGGTTTAGGTTAGTTCAACATTAAACTGTATTTGCCTTCTCTGGGACAGGATGGCTGTGGTGCATCATGGGAAATGTAGTCCAAGTCCGAGGTTTTGCCCCATAGAGAATAATGGAGGTCATGACGCACCTGAACTACAATGGGTAAAAAGTCAAATTTTTGGATGCGTCTCTGAAATGAATCCAAATTCTAAAGATTTGCCTGTCCCAAGTATACAGTCTTAATCATGTGAGTAACCACAGCTTAATTTTTTTAATAGCCTTATATATTGCATTGAGAACTTATTCTCACTAGAAGAATATACCTACTAAGTTAGGAGACTGACCTATTCATTTTATTTTGTTTTCCTTCTTTCATCTATGTAACTTACATTTATTTAAAGTGAAAGATCCATCAGTAAAGTATGAAAGGCACCAGGCTTTCCGCCCCACCCCCCTCCCCAGTGTCTAATGTCTAATCCATAAATGAAATCAATGTGGTGTTATGGGTTGGACTAAATCTAATTGAAACTGGGGCAGAAAGTGGTGTGTGTAACCACTTCCCTTAATTTAAGATAGCAGTAAGAAACAGTTAACTCATTTATGACACGGTAGCCATCTTCACCCCAAACACAGGCATGTCACCATCTACCAAAACAAAGGTGAACATGAAGCTGCTCAGGATCTATATGGGCAGAGGGGCTCAACTGGGTAGTGTTCTTAGTAGAAGTGTATGAGAGAGCCAGAGAAAGTGAGAAGCAGGAGAAACACAACAGACACTGAGGAGCAAAAAGCCAGACATAGCATGAACAACAACTGAGTGGCCCTGAAATAAACCTAGAGAGAGAGAGAGGTATTGGGATGAGTGCTGGGTGAAAGGGGGTTGGAACTGTGAGCAAAGAAACTGTCTCCTGTTGTTTGATTCCTCCTGTGTTCAAAGAAACAGAACTGTGTATGTATGTTCTTTGTAAATAAAACAGAATTACCTGAAAGATAACTGACTCCATCATCAGTTTCTCCTCCTAACCGAAATGACCCACAGGACCCTGAGCTTTGGGTCACCACTCAGGTCAAAAGAGGTATAAGAATCATACTGTGGGACATAGTTCATGGCACATGTAAGTTTTCTAGCAATAACATCACCATAATGTGGCTTCTTACAGGTGTCAGATGGTACATATCTGCTGGACAGAAAAAAACACGTATGATTAAGAAGCAGAGGATGGATTCTCAGAAAAACAGAGTGAAGGTAGGAAGAAATATTTTTGTGTCCTTTATAACTACAGCTTGAAAAACACACACATTTCACTTCATCTTGCCTCAAGGAAATGAGAAAAATACCAAATGGATGTCAGCAGGTTCAAAGTGTGCCAAAACTTTCTCGGCATTTGCTAATTCCAGCTCATTGTTATAACTTCTCCCACCCTTCCCCAGACCAAAAGTTGTGTATAAAAATATACTGAAAGGAAGCATAGTAGCCAAGGGAGATCTCATTGCTTTCAATCTACAAAAAATGACTGATTACACCAGAAATAGTTATTCTTCCCTCTTTGAATATTAATTTATACCTAGAAAATTTAATATGTAAAGGTCCAATCCTGCCAGTGGGGGAAAAACTGGTGAAAGTGGGAAAGTATATCTACCAAATTTACCAGAACACATGCAGAACACTTCAGAGGCCTAGGGGGTCTAGGTCCCCTACTTATTTGGACTATTGTTCCTGTGCTGCATGCAGCTAACTAAAAAGAGAAGGCTCCCACTCAATGTTCTCTGTGTTACGTCTTTGAATGTTGAGGACTCTGCCTTGTGTGGGAGCAGCTGTGAGGCACCTGCCAATTTGTATTTTAGTTCATAAGCAGTGTTAGATTGACTCATTGTGTCCATTTTCTCTCTCTCTCTCTCTCTCTCTCTCTCTCTCACACACACACACACACACACACACACACACACACACACACACACACACACACACACACACACACACACACTTTTGATTAGCTCTGTTTGTTTGATTTCCTTGAGCTGAAATAAGTCATTCAGACTGAAAAATAAGTGTATTGCTCTGGGTGTGAAAACAGAGCAATCCCTTGCAAAACTACTTGAAATGATGGCAGCTGTGCACATAACTCAGAACAAGTGTCTGGACTTTATTTCAGCACTGGCAGGTGTGAGGATATACACACACAGACACTCTCTCGTTCTGATATACACACTCTGCCACATAAAATAAGTCAGTTACATTTGGGATGTAACCCAAATAGTCATCTTGTGAGACTTCCCTCACAAACTTTAGGCCAGCCCGCTGTATAGTGGTGTGAACACAGGACTAGATATGGTGTACATTTTGAAAGAGGACGTGTCATTTCCCAGGCACACCCTAAGGTGCTATCGCCAGGTCTGGAGGTGCAGCAAAATTGAGATTTGGGGTTTAGGTAGCTCACCGATGGGGCATCTCATATGCAGATTAGACTCATAGACTTTAAGGTCAGAAAGGGACCATCAAGATCATCTATTGTGCTCCCCCCACCCTCATTTACTTTCAGTTGATAACTACAGATGTCAGCTTTGAAGCACATGGGTATGAAGCATAATAAAAGAAAAAATACCCCATTTAGCATTCGTGTTAAATGTAAATTGTTTATGCAATAAATATTGTTAAAAATATGGAGAAGCTGGGCAAACTGGTTTTGGTTTATATCCTATGATACATGTTAAACACATATACGATCAACTTCAAGCTTTTTTCCCATATAGAAAAAAGTATTGTTGTATTTTCATAACTTGTGCAGGAATATTAACCCGTTTATGAATCATATGACATCAAAGGACAGTGGGAAGGGGAATGTGAAAATCTTCTTTTCATTATGCAAAGTCATTAAACTGGGCATTAATACTAATATAATGTAGGTGACACTTCATAATATTTTTCACTACTTCTAGAAAATTTTGATTTGGGGTTCATTGCTGTTTTAGCCAGCCTCTTCCTATTCTAAATAAATGGGAGCATTCAGTGTTTGGATTGGGTTGTTTTGTTGTTTATTTCTGGGGTCTGGGGCAGTTTGGCTCATGGATTTGTATTCCTTGTATTGTGTTTTCCACCAGGTTGCCCTTTTGCTGTTTCTTAAAATATTGTCACTTCAGACATTTATTAAAATGATGCATGTGAGGTTTGTTGCTCAAAGGGAGCATCATTTTGTGTGATCACCTTATATATATGAAAAGTTAGTGCTTCTGATCTAAACACCCCATTTCCTGGATACACCCTTCTCCCAATTTTGTGTGGAGTCAAGTCAAGGGCAAAGTGGCTTCAGTCCCCATCCAGTCTTGTTTTAAAAATTGTCAGTGATGGAGAATCCATCTTACCCTTTGAAAGATAAAGAATTTGGTATGATGCAGTTTGTTTTTGTCATAAACAAGAGCTATAGGTTATGGCAAGGAAGATCAGCTTGCAGGATTCCATCCAAAAGCTAGTTAATTTTAGAAACCTTTATAAAATATTGCTGGAAAATAAAATGTCTGAAGATCACATGGCTATGAGGCAGGAATTTGACTTTGCTGCCAAAATGAAAAATTTGGCATATGTTTGGAAACTGGTGGCACTGGGCTCCAAGAAGATTAGGAGGAATATTCAAGTACTGATCCCTAAGCATATATGGGAGAAGTATTTTTCTGCACTTTATAATGATATGCCATGTATTAACTTTTTTGACATGGTAGCCTACATTCCTTGCTCCCTTTCAGAATGCACTCCAGTATCTAGGAAGGAGGTTAATTTTTTAATCGATCAACAACATAATGATCAAGTGCCTCGGGAGGATAGTAAAGGTCCAGGGAATTATCACCTAATAAGCTTATTGGGCATTGTCTTAAAAATTTATACTAGATAATTTTGGGGGAGACAAGAGAATGACCAGAAAATAGAAAATTATTTGCTGAAAAACAAGCCAAGATTAGGAAAGGTTTGTATGGGGAGCTAACTGATTCCATCCAAATAACAAGGATGTTTATTAAAGCTGTCTTTCAGCCCCCTTTTCTTTTTAACTTTTACATAAATGATTTTGTTTTAGTATTCAAGGGGAGCAGTATTTTCCACCTGAAATAATGGATTACCCTGCAGACAATATGATTCTACTATCACAGACACCTGAGGGACTAAGGCATTTATTTTATGTGTTTGGCTCATACTGTCAATGGGAGGCCCGTTCAATAAATTACTCCAAAGTCAAAGTAATTGTGTCTAGTCAAAGATGGTGGTTGCATAAATGGAAGATTGATGGGCAATCTATTGAACAAGTTAGTTCTTTAACCTCTATTGGTATCTGGTTCTCACAAAATGGGTTGTGGGACAAACACATGCAGGTAACAAAAGAAAAGGACTCAAATTCAGTGCAAGCTGTGTTACATTTCAGCCGGACTCATGCAGGCAACTTAATTACACAGCCCTCAGTGTTTGAGACCAAGGTATGAGCTCAAATTTTGTATGGTGCAGAAATATAGAGATGGAATGAGCCCATGGGATTGGAAACTATCCAAAACAAATTTCTTAGGAAGATTCTTGATCTCCCAAATAATACCCCAGCTGCTCATCTTGGAGCTGAGACAGGCATTAATATTATTCTGTCTAAAGTGCAATACTGTAATAAATTTTTTTGGCTTCACGTTCATTGTATGCATCCACAATGTTTGCCAAGGCTATGCTTAGACGAGGGACAGTTCAGTCAGGCTTTTTCACCTAAATTTCCTAGAGTATATTTAGAATTTGTTGTGTTCTCTAGGCCTAGGCTTCTCTGAACTGGAAATGATTAGATTTCAGTTTAAAAATGTGAAAATCTTAATCAAGATGAGATTAGAGGATGTCAACAAGCAACTAGACATGGCAGTTGTTTCCATTACACATATGTCTCTTGGGTCCCCTCTTATTAAAAAGACATAGGAATGCCACTTATTTAGACAATTTGTCCAATAACAAGTTAAGGCTTTTACAGCTCATCATTTTCAGTCTAAGCAGTCAGCTTACTTAGAAGGCCAATATTCTGAGAAATGTAACCATCTCTGTCCACATGGCCCTGGGCAAGAGGAAGACCTATCCCATAATTTATTATACTGTAATGTGTATTGCCACTTGAGGTCAAAATGGCTTTCCATGTTACTGTCCTGGAACCCTTTTTCTACAAACTTTTAGAAAATACATTGCAATTTCCTAATAAATATTCTATCTGTGAACTGAGCAGTAGCCCTATTTGCTTGGTCAACCACTAAAATAAGGAAAAGGCAAGTGGCACAGTGATTACATATGCTTTCATTGGTTTGATGTTCTTTTAAATTAGTATTTATATGTATTTTAATACTTAAATAATTTGGATTTAGTTTTACTTTTATTGTAATATATTTTGTTTTGGTGCATTGACCCTTGGCTAAATAAATATGAATTGACTAGAACTTCCCATGAATAATTGCTAGAGCATATCTTTTAAAAAACATCTAATCTTGATTTAAAAATTGTCAGTAGTAAACAATCCACCATAACCCTTATAAGTTGTTCTGAAAAGACATGTGAAGCGGATAAGGGGCTACTGCAGCATGCTGTCATCCCAAAACATAACACCCATTTAAAAATGGAAGATCATGTCAGACCACTGCTATTTTACAGCCTGGATGGAGGAGTTCCCCACTGAGATACCAAATGCATAACCTTGCCACTTAGAATGTGGCCCTTAGTCATTGTTTAGCCAGGCTCCTATGTACTTTGTACTTTCAATCTCGCCTCATAAATCAGTCCCTCCATCTCATTAGTCAATTTAAGATGCTCAGTGATGTGGTCCTATCTGTCCATGTGATTTAAACATTGTTTCTGAATGATCCCCAACATCATGGTCAGTATTCTACAGTCTGTTCACCAATATCTAACCTGCAATGTCCCTGTTTCTGGTCAGCACCTGCATCCCTGGCCTCTCCTTTTACTGAAATATACTAAACTGTACGGTGGTTTTGCTCTGTAGCCCAAAGGACTAAAAACTGGGTTAAGACTATCAAACTGGTGTTTATTTGTGACTTAGCCACCTTGAAAGTCAGATCTTCAGAGGAGAAAGTAGTCTACTGCAGCACTCGGCACTGAATTCCACCACACTTTTTCATTCTTTTGTTCTCCAACCACGTTTGCCTTGAATTCAGCTCATCCCACTATACATTTCTAAAGCAGTTTGAGTCTGACACCTGACCCAAATGTTTTCAGGATATTAAAGACAAATATTGTTTTAAAAATTCTGTCTTTCAACAATTTTGTTGGAAACCACAATTATTTGTGAATTTCCTGCACTTGATACACAGTTTGGATGATTGATTATGCTTTTTTTATAGTAGGAAAGAAATTGAAAAATTCTCTATATGTATAATGTATTTGAGATGTAATAATCATTTAAGATAATACAATATACAAGGTTAAAATAAGTGTAGTTTTGATATTTTTAAAATATATATAATATGCGTTTACTCATGATGCTAAAATGCCATCTTTGGAATTTTCCCCAAAGCGTGAATTATTTTCCAGGAGTACCCATGCTGGCTTTTATTATTTAATTTAAAGCAAGCATCAGGAGTGACACTGGGTTAAGTGATATGAAAGTATATTGTACTTATAAAACTAAAATCAATTCAGAAAAACAAATATAAACCTTGAATCAACTTTCAGCTCTTCATTCTGGGCCCCGATCCAGCACGGCACTTAAGCACATGCTAAGTGTTTGGCTGAATCACAGCCTCTCTTAGAAGTGCACAGGACTTTTCAATTGACCTTTAAATGTGTAGATGAATAAAATCCATCCATAATCATTGTCTTGAAAACACACCATTAAAAATGATTTAGGAACTGTGGGAAAAAATGAATTCAAGCCTGCACCCATATATCATTTTATTTGTGTCAAACTGGGCTTGACTATAAGGAGTCTAGTTGGTAGAAAGGACTTTATACAAGCTTGGGCTCACATTCTACTGGGTGAGAGTCTGTGGTGTGTGTTATGCAGGAAGTCCAGACTAGCCTTAAAATCTATTAATTGTTCCTTTTGTGGTGAGAGATCCATGGGAGGAGGGAAATGGGCAGAAAATCCCAGTGAAGTTGTCCTAACTTGCACCAGGGTTCAAATCAGCCCCGGGCAGGCCTAAAGATTGGGTCAGTGTGTGTGTGTAAATGTGGTTTATGATCCAAATATAAATTTAGAATCCTGATTTAAACATCCATTTTTTAAGATCTTGGCCTTAGTGTCGGGGTGCCCCCTCCCTGAAATTATTCCTATGGTACGCGCTGTCAGTCCCTGTGGAGCCATCCCCACTGCAGCCACAGGCCCTGGCACCTCTCCTACCTAGTCTGTACCCCATGCTCAGTCCCTGCCTTCCAGACCGGCCTGCCCAGGTGCAGTGTCACTCCCCATCCCTGAAAGGGAACATGGGCTGCTGGAAGCAGGGCAAGGCCAGGTGGGTTCCCAGGGGAGAACGCTGGTGCAGAAGCTGGCCTCCCAGCAACAGAGACGGAGGAGGAACAGCACTGACTGTCCCTCTGCCCACTCTGTTTGGCCTGCCAGCCCTCTGTCAGGATGGGAGTTGACAGGGCCAAAATTCAGTGAGTGGCGTTGTGGCCCAGTGCACAGGGGTGGTCTAATTCCTTTCTCCATAACATCCCTGTACACCACACTAAATAATGTCCACACCCAAATATTTGAAGATTGTTGTGTCCTACCTACCCTTTGTTGTTGCATAGCCAAGAGAAACACATTTAGCTCTTATTGTTTTAACTTGCAAGTCAATCATTTTTATTGCTTTTCTTTCAAGTCCTTCCAATTTGTAATGTGATGTCTGGAATTATCCTCAATATTCCAGAAGATGTCGTTTCAGCAGAACTGTACAGAGAAAGCCTGTTTCCTCCGTGCTCCATGACATGATGCCTTTTACAGACTCTTCCCAAAGTTGGATTTTTTTTTTATAAGCAGTAACATGGTACATTGCAAGCTCATGTCTCCTTTGTGGCCATTATTACTGCTAGATCTTTTCCTGCATTGTCGCTCACCTGATTTCTTCCTTCCAGTGAATCTATGTGTTTCAATTTATTTTACCCAGATTTATAATGTTGCAGTTTTCCAGAGTGAATCTTGTTCTTTTCATATTTTCTGTTTCTGAGGGCCCTTTCACCAATTTTTCTGTTCTGACTGGTATTCACAACTACTTCCAGTTCTATAATGACTAGGAAATTCATCCAGATTCATGAAATAAAGCCTTATAGCAATGTCACTAGATACCTCTCCCAACATGGTACCTCCTCTTTATTATTATCCTTTGTTTGGTCTTCTAAATCTGCATTTATATCTGTAATTATCCAAGCTAATTTAAATTAATATTTCAAGTAAAATTTTGGGAAATACAGTATCAAATGCTTTATTAAAATGTGATTATACCTCGAGCTGCAATCATTTAATTCACCGATCTAGAAATGCTATCTAAAAAGCAGTCACATTTATTCATCAAGAGACATTCTTTCATAACCCCTGCTATTTATTGCTCATTTTCTCACTATCTCCAAAGTAATACTTTTATTTCTCTTAATATTTGCCACATTATTTACTAGGTATAAAGTTAGATTTATGGGATGGTGATGGCCAGGTTCCCATATTCTTTCCTTTGAAAATCAGTACAATATTTGCTAGTTTTTTGGTACCGTCCCCATTTTCAATATCACTTAAAAATAACTGCTCATAAGTCTGTTACCTAATTCTCTGCCTCTGTAAAATCCCAGAAAGTAAAACAGCCCAAAGTCCATAGTATAAAACAATATAATAACTATAAATAGACTTATTTAACAGTTTTATGGAAAGGGGATGTATTGGATGGAGTTGGGAAAAAAGTAAAATTAAGTGTAATTTCAGTTTCTTTTTCCTAAAGGCTTCAGCTGGTTCTAAAAGGATGGAGTTAGAGCTAGGTGATTTTGTGTGTGTGTGAATAGTTTATTTGCCAAAGAGTGCGTTTTTCAGTTGAATGAAACAATTCGTGAATTTGGGTTGACCTCGGTGAATAACTTTAGCCAAATAAAAATGGAGAAAAACAAATTCCGAAAAAGCTGGAATGTTTTATTTCAACATTTTTGGAACAAAGGACTTTTCACTTAGACATGACGTTGCATTTCTAAATATAGCTGCTAAATTTAACAACAACAAAAAATATGGGGCAAAAAAAACCCAAAACCTCCCACAACCCAAAATGAAACAAAACATTTCATTTCAGCTTGAACAAAACATGTTTAGTTTTTTTCATTTTGCCAAGAAAAACTGAATAGCTGTTGGTTTGGTTTGACCTCAAACAATTTTTATTTTTATTTTTTGGTTTGGCCGCCAAACTGAAAAGCCAATTGTAAACCCAGCTCTAGAGAGAATAACCTCAAAATGAGGAAGGCGAGAAAATGAAAAACCAGAAAAACTAACTTTGAAAGACAATTGAGTTTGGTAGCGGTTATTGTTGAGGTCTGTTATTTTTTGCCAGACCTTAATTAAATATTCCTCCTTCTCTATTGTTTTCATACCTAACACACATTGACAATGGCAGAAATGCACATCAGTGATATCGCAACAATGTGCAGAAGGCAAATGTTTAAAAAATGTTCAGATACCATTTAAATCTGTTCTGATTCCACAATGCCAGAAAAACTTCTAGACCAGAAAAGGAACTCAAGTATAAAGATTTCATAGTGTCTCTTTGCAGATTGCTATAGAGACACATTGGAGAGGCACTTGCTCCTCACTTACATTTGAAGGCTTTTGTAAGCTGTTGGGATCACGTATCTCTTCACTATCTCCACTCACTGAAGTTGTTAGGGGCCAACACAACCACTGTGATATAAAAGTATCAGAGGGGTAGCCGTGTTAGTCTGGTTCTGTAGAAGCAGCAAAGAATCCTGTGGCACCTTATAGACTAACAGACGTTTTGCAGCATGAGCTTTCGTGGGTGAATACCCACTTCTTCGGATGCAAGCAGTGGAAATTTCCAGGGGCAGGTGTATATATAAGTAAGCAAGAAGCAAGCTAGAGATAACGAGGTTAGATCAATGAGGGAGGATGAGGCCCTGTTCCAGCAGCTGAGGTGTGAAAACCAAGGGAGGAGAAACTGGTTCTGTAATTGGCAAGCCATTCACAGTCTTTGTTTAGTCCTGAGCTGATGGTGTTAAATTTGCAGATGAACTGGAGCTCAGCAGTTTCTCTTTGAAGTCTGGTCCTAAAGTTTTTTTGCTGTAGGATGGCCACCTTAAGATCTGCTATTGTGTGGCCAGGGAGGTTGAAGTGTTCTCCTACAGGTTTTTGTATATTGCCATTCCTAATGTCTGATTTGTGTCCAAGGAAACAGATCAACAGAGCCAGATGTGTACCCAGAAGCCTCCTACTGCAAGACAAACCCAAGAAAGAAACCAACAGGACTCCACTGGCCATCACATACAGTCCCCAGCTCAAACCCCTCCAACGCATCATCAGGGATCTACAACCCATCCTGGACAATGATCCCACACTTTCACAGGCCTTGGGTGGCAGGCCAGTCCTCGCCCACAGACAACCTGCCAACCTGAAGCATATTCTCACCAGCAACTGCACACCGCACCATAGTAACTCTAGCTCAGGAACCAACCCATGCAACAAACCTCGATGCCAACTCTGCCCACATATCTACACCAGCAACACCATCACAGGACCTAACCAGATCAGCCACACCATCACCGGTTCATTCACCTGCACGACCACCAATGTAATATATGCCATCATATGCCAGCAATGCCCCTCTGCTATGTACATCGGCCAAACTGGACAGTCTCTAAGGAAAAGGATAAATGGACACAAATCAGACATTAGGAATGGCAATATACAAAAACCTGTAGGAGAACACTTCAACCTCCCTGGCCACACAATAGCAGATCTTAAGGTGGCCATCCTACAGCAAAAAAACTTTAGGACCAGACTTCAAAGAGAAACTGCTGAGCTCCAGTTCATCTGCAAATTTAACACCATCAGCTCAGGACTAAACAAAGACTGTGAATGGCTTGCCAATTACAGAACCAGTTTCTCCTCCCTTGGTTTTCACACCTCAGCTGCTGGAACAGGGCCTCATCCTCCCTGATTGATCTAACCTCATTATCTCTAGCTTGCTTCTTGCTTGCTTATATATACACCTGCCCCTGGAAATTTCCACTGCTTGCATCCGAAGAAGTGGGTATTCACCCACGAAAGCTCATGCTGCAAAACGTCTGTTAGTCTATAAGGTGCCACAGGATTCTTTGCTGCTTCTGTGATATAAAAAGGGATTCCAGTGAAATGGGAATGGGAACAATCTGAAAAAGTAGTGTTTTAATAAGATGTTTTCCTAAATGAGACCGCTCCCCAGGGAAATGCATTAATCATCCTAGGGGCTGACATAGCAGGAGCTTTATCATCTGCAGACTTTAGGTGTGATGATGGAACCCTCATAAGGCAAGTGATATCAAGAGATCCAGCTAAAATCAACTCACTATCTCAAAGGAAGCCAGTGTAAATAACACAAGGAAGATGGAATGTGAAAAGAATTCTAGCTAGAAAGAATAATGGTTATCTGGCATATTTCTTGGCTTTTCCTTTTGCCATTACTAAGGACACCTGTGATCTTTAAAGAGACCTTAGGTAGCTAGGTGGCCATATGCTATTGAATTTCAGTGTGAGTTGGTCATCTGACTCCCTTAGCAAAAAGAACGAGGAGTACTTGTGGCACCTTAGAGACTAACACATTTATTTGGGTATAAGCTTTCGTGGGCTAAAACTTACTTCATCGGAAGCTTATGCCCAAATAAATGTGTTAGTCCCTAAGGTGCCACAAGTACTCCTCGTTCTTTTTGCTGATACAGACTAACATGGCTGCCACTCTGAAACCTGACTCCCTTAGGTTCTTTTGAAAATTCCAGGCTTTGCTCCTTGCAGGCTGAATTTTCAAAGGGCCTCATCCCAGCCTCTAATTGTGTGTACCCCATCATTTGCCTATGAAATTATTTTGTGCATATTAAATGTGCTCTAACAATAGAATTAACACACTCAAAATCCAGTTGGTACCATTTGCACACACATGAAAGATTCAAGTGATAGTGCTTGATTGTGCAGGCAAAGCTGTGTGTTCATATGAGCAGGGACTTGTTTTGAAATTTTGGCCCCAAAAGGTCAGCTACTCCTGCTGAGATTATAAATCTTGATTCCATAAACATCATAGTTATTTCCACAGCAATGAATTACATCCATAATGCTGCAAAGGAAGATTGTCTTTATGGGGAACACAAAGACTAGGGGAAACTGAACTATTTAAAACAAAGACTCTATTTGTTTTGCAAAACTTTCTCATACGAGAAAATGAGGGAAGTGGAATATAAAAAATAACCACATGGGGCTAACATACCCCACAGTGAGCATCTGCTTATGCTGCTTGGCAGAAAGACTATAAAGGAGGAGTTTGTGGGGACAGAACCTAAGAACTGCTGTACTGAGTCAGACCATGGTCCATCTTGTCAGGTATCCTGTCTCCACCAGAGCTTCAGGTGAAATATACAGATCAGAGCAATTATGGAGTAATCCACCCCTGTCTTCCATTCCCATCTTCTGTTAATCAAAGGTTTAGGGTCACGCCAAGCACAGGGGAGGGTCACTGACCATCTTAGCTAATAGCCATTGAGAGACCTATCCTCCATGAACTTATCCAGTTCATTTTTGAGCCCAGTTATACTTTTGGCGATCACATCCCATGGCAATGAGTTCCAAAGATTAATTGTGCATTGTGTGAAAAAGTATTTCCTCTTGTTTGTATTAAACCTGCTGCCTATTAATTTCATCAAGTGATCCCTGGGTTTTGTATTGTGTGAAAGGGTAAATAAGACTTCTCTATTCACTTTTTCCACACTGTTCATCATTTAAGAAGTCTCTATCAAATTCTCTTTAGTTGTCTCTTTTCTATGCTGAACAGCCCCAGTTCTTTTTCTCTCTCCTTGTATGGAAGCTATTCCATACCCTTGATCCTCTTTGTTGCCGTCTGAATCTTTTCCAGTTCCATTACATCTTTTTTGAGAACTGGCCACAGTATTTAAGGGTAGATATACTGTGGATTCATATAGTGGCATTATGATACTTTCTGTTTTGTTTTCTATCCCTTTCCTAAGAGCTCCTAACACACTGTTAGCTTTTTTGACCACTGCATCACATTGAGCAGAAGTTTTCAGAGAATTATCTACAGTGACTCCAAGAACTCTTTCTTGGGTGGTAATAGCTAAATTAGAGCTCATCATTGCATATGTATACTTGGGATTATTTTTTCCAATGTGCATTACTGTGCATTATCAACATTGAATTTCATCTGCCATTTTGTTACCAAATCACCCAGTTTTGTAAGATCCTTCTGTAACTCCTTCCAAACTGCTTTGGACTTAACTTTCTTGAATAATTTTGTATCATCCGCAAACTTCACTGTTCACCCCTTTTTCGAGATCATTAATGAATATGTTGAGCACCACAGGTCCAGTACAGATACTTGGAGGGACTCCCGTAGCTCTCACCATTGTGAAAACTGATAATTTATTCCTACCCTTTCTTTCCCATCTTTTAACCAGTTAGTGATCCATAAGAGGACTTTCTTTCTTATCTACTTTGTTTCCTTAAGAGCCTTTGGTGAGGGATTTTGTCCAACTACACTATTTCAACTTGCTCACTGCTGTTTACTCACTCAAAGAATTCTAATAGATTGGTGAAGCATGACTTCCCTTTAGAAAAGTCATGTTGACTCTTCCACAACAAATCATGTTGATCTATGTTTCTGATAATTCTGTTCTTTACTACAGTTTCTACCAGTTGGCCTAGTACTAAAGTTAGGCTCACAGATCTAAAATGTTCAGAATCTCCTCTTTTCAAAAATCAGTGTTATGTTTGCTACCTTCCAGTACCAGAGGCTAATTTCAGTGATAGGTTACAGACTACACTTAGTAGTTCTGCAATTTCATATTTGAGTTCCTCCTGGTCATGATAACTTATTACTGTTTAGTTTATCAATTTGTTCTCAAATCTGTTCTTTTGACACATCACCCTGGGATAATATTTTAGATTTATTACCCAAAAGGAATAGCTCTGATGTGGCTCTGTCCCCACATCCTCTCCAGTGCAGAAAGATGCAAAGAATTCATTTAGTTTCTCAGCAATGGCCTTGTCTTCCTTGAGTGCTCTTTTAACACTTTGTTGTCTAGTGGCCCCACTGCCTGTTTGGTAGGCTTTCTATTTCAGATGTACTTGCAAAAACTAATGTAATTTTTCTTTATCTTTAGCAAGTTGCTTCTCAAATTCTTTCTTGGCCTCCCTTATTATACTTCTACATTTTACGTGCCAGAATTTCTGCTCCTTCCTATTTTCCTCATTAGCACTTCCAAATGTTAAAGGATGCCTTTTTGCCTCTAACAGCCACCATTATTCTTCTGTTTAGTCTTGTGGCAGTCCTTTGGGTCTCCTACTGTCTTTTTCAATTGGGGCTATACATTTAGTGTAAATCTCTATTATGGTGTTTTTAAGTAGTCTCCATGCTGCTTGCAGGCATTTTACCCTTGTGACTGCTCTTTTTAAATTCCCTCTAACTCATGTCCTCATTCTTGTGTAGTTCCCCTTTTTAAAGTTAAGTGTTGCTATGGTGGGTTTCTTTGGCATCCTCCCCGCCAAGGATGCTAAATTTAATTACATTATAGTCACTATTACCAAACAGTTCAGCTCTTGGACCAGATCCTGTGTTCCACTTAGCACTAAATCAAGAATTGCCTCCCCCCTTGTGGGTTCCAGGACTAACTACTCTAATAAACAGTCATTTATGGTGTCTAGAAATTTTTGTCTCTGCATCCCATCCTGAGGTGCCATGTATCCAGGCAATATATGAGGATAGATGAAATCACCCACTATTATTGTGTGTTCTGTTTTTGTAGCCTTTCTGATCTCCCTGAGCATTTCACAGTTCTTGTCTCCATCCTAGTCAGTAGTGTAGGGTATTCCTGTTGCTATACTCTTATTATTCAAGCATGGAATTTCTATCCATAGAGATTCTATGGTACAGTTTGATTCATTTAAGATTTTTACTTTATTTTTACTATGCTTTTTTTTAAACACATAGTGCCACTCCCCCAGCAGCATGGCCTACTCTGTCAGAAAGGTCACTTCTCTTGTGGACAAATGGAAGGCCATACAACCTCCACCCCCAAGTAGGGGCCTGGTATGGATACAGAGGCCAGAGGCTGTACTGCAATCAATTATCTGCACCCCTTCAGCAGCCTCCTCCAGCAGGGTTCCTCTGGAGCCTCTGGTGGGAATTAGAGCTGCCCTTCTTATCAGAAAACCTAAGGGAGGGAGAGAAAAATACAAGTGCCTGGATTCCTTGAGGGGAGTCTCCCCTACTCCATGTATAAAGGGCTTTGATGGCACAGCAGGTATAATTTACTGAATTTGGTCCATGGTGCAGAGTAAACAGAAGTGGAAATGCAGGGAAAAATACTTTCCAAAATGAAAATTTTAGAATGTGTAAAAAGAAAGTGAGTGTTACGGCCAAGAGAAGGGAAAAAACAAAATATGAAAAACTATTGAAATATTTAGACCAGCCCCATTAATGAGGGGCACCTGAATGTGCTACCATCTGACAGATACAATTGAGGACAGAGGCTGCCTCTTCTGCTCCAGGTTAGCAGGGACTGGATTCATTTCTTATCCCTCACTAGCAAACCTGTCTGGCCAACAGAGGAGTGATATTAATTGGTACAAGAAAGAGCTGTGTTCAGCTCTTCCCCATTGGAGAGAGGTTTGCTTTGACATTCAGATTTTACAGCAAGAATTAAAAAGGGGGGCCAGGGGAAGAGGCATAGGGCATCAAAGGATCCCAGAAGGCTTGTCACAGCCTCTGTTGTATTTGTGTAAGATTATGAAGCCACATGGTGTGACATGACCTAATCCTGTGATAACACCCATGCCTGTGAAAACACCCTTAGTATTGCTATGTATGATGTACTGTTTAAGTGTCATGTGACCGCTGAGTTCATAGCTTTGCATAAAAACAGCTTATAAAAAGCTACTGAGAAATGTTAAGGGAACCACTTATATGTGGGGTTGTGACCAGGGATCTTTTGAAGTCCTGTAGTGGGAGTTATTTTTCAGAGAAGAGTCACTGAATGGTCTGTCTCTATGGAGTTGCAAAAAAACAAAACAAAACAAAAACAAAAAACCCACCAACCTTTTAGTTTATTCATATTAGTGTTAACAGCAGAGTTGTCAAAGTTAAGTTTAAGTTTTTGTTTCCTTTATGAATCTGATTTTGGGGGTTTTGCCATCTGGGATATTTCAAATTACATCAAATCAAAGAAATCTTGTATCTAGGTTGTCAGCACAAGTGTGATTTTAAAAAAAAAACACTAAAAATGCTTAAATCCATTAAAATATTTAAGCAATCGAGTGGGAAAATATAGGGCCTACTCCCCTGAGGTCTATGGGAGTTTTCCCATTGACTTCAATAGAAACAGGATGCTGGCCATAACTTGTAATCAGTTTCAGAAGTCCCCCAGTCCCATCCCACACTCCAACCTCTTTGGCTAACTTTTAAAAGCTAATACTGGGGTGTGTATGTCCATGTGTGTGCCCTCTCCCTCTCACATTTTCAATGGGATTTTTGTGGTATTTTGACCCTAGCTCATCTCTAGTTACAGTGTCAGTATACATCTATTGAAATAACATTGTGGTGTCAGAACAATGGTAAACAATTCCAGCGCACGTCTCCAGTGACCTAGATGTGAGAGATTGGTATCCCATTTCCAATCCCCTGAAGCATCCAGTCATAGACTTATCGTAATTAGAGATGGAAAGGCCTAGTATTAGGTCACATGGGCCTTTCCCCTGCTAGTCTAGGATTGTTCCCTGCAGTATACAGTCTAGTTTCAAATAACTTGAGTATTAGGGAGCTTCCCCCGTTTTACTCAGGAGTATATAACACAGTTTAATAGACCTTGCTGTTAGGAAATGCATCCAGATAGCTCTCCAAATATCCCTTCCCTCACTTGTCTCCTAACTTCTTTAACCACCATAAACAATCACTCTCCCTCTTTGACTCTTAGGTTATGTCTACACTACAGCTTATATCAGAATAATTTCTATTGCTCAGGGATGTGAATAGATCAACCCCCCGAGCAACATAAGTTACACTAACAGGCACTGGTGCAGACAGCGCTATGTTGGTGGGAGAGCTTCTCTTATTGACATTGCTTCTGCTGCTCACAGGCGCTGGAGTAGTTGAGCCAATGGAAGAGCTCTCTCCTGTTGGTTTGGAGCGGCTACATTAGAGAGCTTGCAGCAGCGTAGATGCACCGTTGTAAACTCTCGACTGTAGCTGTGTCCTTACACTCTTCCAGTTCTTGTAGTAGGGGATCATTGTAGCTCTTTCCTCTTATCCCCCTCTATCATTGCTTAACCAAGCTCTACATAACACAAGTCTTAGCTGGTTGGTTATATTTTAGCTTGGGAATGAGAAGCTTTTCTTTTGATTTGATTGTAATTTTTTTTTGGCAACTGCATGTAGGATAGGCACATTTAAAATATATTTTTATTATAATTAAAAATTCAATAGAAATATGCCCACCACCAATGTTAATTTGTTGAAATGCAGGTTTTATGCATAACATTGTATCATTGTGTTCCCAGCTTTTATCTGCATAAAAACAGAGTGTGAAATTTACTACCCAAAAACATGCTTGGCAGCTGAAATAACATGCAGCTTTTTCCTATATTCAGACATAATGTTTTATGTCATGTAGTATCTTATGTGATTTACTTGAAATAATGGAGCACAAAGAGGTCATCAGAAATTTGAGTTGCCTCTTATCTTCTGCGTTAGATACCTGAACTAATTAGAGGATAACATGGCTTACAAGAAGCATGTGTTTTGGGGTGAGTGTTGCTCAGAAAGGCTGTGCTGTCGTTGCTGTAATAATAAATCTTGTCACCATGGTGCATCCCTTAATTCCTCTGTTTCCCAGCCATGGGGTCATTTGGTGGAAGTTCTGTTGCTTGGGACATTTTAAACAAGTCTGGACAAAGCACTTTAGCATACTAGTGAACAATCCCACAGTGACAGAAATATGGGCTGGGTATCACTGGCAATTTTTAAATCCAGACTGGATGTTTTTCTATAAAAGATCTCCTGTAAGAATTGCTCGGGAAAGATCTGTGGCCTCTGTTAGACAGGAGTTCAGACTAGATGATCACAATCAGGGCCGGCTCCAGGCACCAGCTAAAGAAGCAGGTGCTTGGGGCAGCCAATACCAAGGGGAGGTATTCTGGCCGCTATTGGGGTGGCAGGTCTGGGTCTTTGGCGGCAATTCGGAGCAAAGGACCTGCCGCTGAATTGCCGCCGAAGAGTGGAGCGGCGCGATTGCGCTGCTGCGGCTTTTTTTTGTTTGTTTTTTGCCGCTTGGGGCAGCAGAAAACCTGGAGCCGGCCCTGATCACAATATATCCTTCTGGCCTTGGAATCTATACATCCATGATTTCTTCAACATCAGAGAGGTGCTGGGCATCAGTCCTTCCACTGAAGTCAACGGGACTTGCTTAGGTGCTTAGCAACACTAAGGATATGGCTCAGCAAGCCTCAAAATTTGGTCCAATAATGGTTCCTTCTGTAAGCAACCCAACCCAGGACACCTCTGGATATAATGTCATTTCAGTCTGCAGGGTTTTATGTCCAAAGCTCACTAGCTATTGAAGGTACAAATATTGTCCCTTAAGGCCAAATCCAGGTTCCAACAGAAGGCTTGCCCCTAATTTCAACGAGACCTGGATTTAACCAATAATGTATATGGTTTGAATTCTCAATGGTAAGCATTGATGAGGTTATGGGGGAAAACTCACTGAAATCTGAAATTGTTGGTGAAATCCTGGCCCCACTGAGGGCAATACGACTTCATTTGGTCCAGAATTTCACCCCTTGAATGCAGAAAGTATTACTTTTACTCACCCCCTGAGTGAGAGACTGAGGTACATCTATAGGGCCTAAACTTACTCCCATTATAGTCAGTAGCAAAACCAACAGTGATTTCAGTGACGCATAGTCAGGTCCTTAACATGCCATTTGCCATGTGGGCAATATATTTCTCTATGCAGTTTGCAGTGCTGCAGACCATGTACTGTGGGTCCCATTCCTATCAGAATGGCAGGTCAGAGAAGCACCCTAGATCATTTAAAGAATATTCTTGTTTCAGGATCTTTCAGTCTAGTTTCATTTGTTCCCCCAGCCTTCAACGTTCCAGGCCTGTCACCAGTAGGGTGACCAGACAGCAAATGTGAAAAATCAGGACAGGGGGTGGGGGGTAATAGGAGCCTATATAAGAAAAAGACCCAAAAATCAGGACTGCCCCTAAAAAATTGGGACATCTGGTCACCCTAGTCACCAGTAAAGAGGTTAAACGAGTATAAAATTAAAAAGAGAGCTACATATTTATCAGTTTTGCCTCTCTCATGAAGAGGTCTGATCTGACATCCTTACCCTTGATATTTTATGCTATGGATACCAAAGGGGCTCATATAACAAGCAGCCAGATTCTCAGTCTTTCAGTTTCTCTAAACAATTTTAACATGGCTGTCACCCACTGCATGCTGTATGTCAGTTAGCACTTGTGGGGTAAAATTGACAAAGAGCTCTTTGTGTACCTTCACAACAAGTATATCTTCGCCAACACTTTGGAGCTATTTTAAGTTTGTAAGCTGTAAGTGTCTCCCTCTTTCTAGAATTGATAACAGTAGAACCAAGACTGCAGATGAGTAGCACCTGGCTAATTAAGGATTTGGTTAGCCTGTGCTTTTTAATACAGATGGCACTTACAGTTTAAAATGTTCTGAGCCCAGGAGTCACTCCTCCAGATGCTGTCAAATATTCCCATTATAATCTAAGGCAGGGCTATCCCGCCCCCCCCCCCACCACCACCACGTTGCTTTATAATGGTCTCGTAGATGTTTATGAAAATCACAGAAGATGAACCCCAAGATGAAACACTTCAAACGAACACAATTCTCTCTGTGTTCCGTTTGCCAGAAAAGGAATGCATTTTACCTTCCAGGCTCATGACAGTATTTTGCTCTCAGTATGTTCTAGTTGCTCCTTTTCATATCACTTTACTCTCATCCAGGCCCGGATTCAGGAAAGCATCCTCACTGAAGAAAGCACTCCAGCCTGTGCAGTCCCTATTGCAGTTGTTTCCTAAGAGAGAGGGAGTGAGATGGGAAAGTGAAGCTGTTTCTCTCCCCTGGTTGCTGCCCAGAGCAGCAACATTTAAGAGTTCTCTAGATTTTCCTCCTGTATTTCCTCTTTCAGTAGCTGCCCTCACTCCACTGTCCATTGTAGTGCTCCTATTATTTCCTTTATAAATTTCCCTGAATGTAAGTGTTCCCAGATAGGCACCTTCCCTTCTGGATCATAGATATGAAAATATCAGACTCTGTGCACATCATTACTGGACAGAGAGACTATCATTGTTTTCTAATAAGACAGAGTTCTGAGTGGCTTTTAGATTTAAATGTAGAGGTAAATACACAGCTACCCTTCACATTAACAATAATGTTAGCCATTTTTAGTCCATTGCTAAAATATATAGCAGCACCAGAGAACATGCTATTATCATTATTTAATATTTGCATTATGATGATGCCTTGGCCCTAATGAAGGGTAGGAATACCATGTGCTAGGCATTGTATAGACACATTTAAAAATATTTCCTACCCAAGTGATGAGAATTATGATGGGATGCAACAGGTGGAAGAAATAGACAAATGAGTACTGGGTCTGGAAAGAAGTGAGAAGAAAAGCTAACAGTACAATGAGCATGGTTTGCAAGTAAGCAGTAATCTAAGCTGGACACATGCCTAATGATTGTCAGATGGCACTGTTCTGAATGCAGCAGAGTAGAAGTTACGTTCCTAGCTTTATTGATTTTCGTAATGAAACAGTGCAATCTTTTGTGGATACTGAGGCTCAGTTCCTCCCATCATCCTTAAAAATAGAATAATTGCAGTTCCTGTAATCCACTGTCTGTTTGACCCATGGCATGAGTTAAAGCAGCCCCAAGGAAACACTAAATTACAAAAGCAGCACATCACATCACTGCTCCACAGCCCCAAAATAGCTGGCATGCAGGGTGCTCCAACCATGCCCCTCCCAGCTCCATTTCCCATCAGCAGGCTCCGATGCCAGAGGGGGGGGGCTGACTATGTTGACCCTTTGCTAGGATAATTCCCCCAGAGAGCTGTTCCGTCCCTTTTACACTGCTGGAACAGTGTTAAGGGGCCACAGGAAAGGACAGAATTTACCTCTCTATAAGAAAGATAAAGTCCATGCTTATGTGCCCAAAACCTCACATCTAAAGCATCCCCCGCAAGAATGGATCTGCCCAGAACGAATGAATTGGTGTGAGATACATATGTAAAAACTAATTAAAAGCAATTAAAATATAAGCGGAATCTATGACTAATCTGAATTAACCTATGATTTCATCTCTGTAAATATGTCCAGTTCTCAGCCCTTATGTTTGTAATGGTCATCACTGGCTTTTCACATCTTACGCTTTTCATCACTGTAAGCTTTTTGGGGCACAGGCCAGGCATCTTCCATTATTTCTTAGGGCATGTCTACACTTAAAATGCTACAGCTGCAGCACATCAGTATAGACCAGTGGTTTTCAACCTTTGTGGGCCACATATGCAGCTCTCTATGTGTTATGTGGATCGCATCAACCCAATACAACACTTGCATCCGACAAAGTGGGAATTCACCCACGAAAGCTCATGTTGCAAAACGTCTGTTAGTCTATAAGGTGCCACAGGATTCTTTGCTGCTTTAACACAATATATGTATACATTACCTGTGTGGCCATGAGGATGTCACGTGGGCAGCATCTGTGTGCTGATTGGGCTGAAAGCAGCCCGCAGGTTGAGAACTACTGGTGTAGACACTACCTATGCTAACTGCAGGGGTTGGTAGTCGGCATAGGAAATCCACCTCCTCTTGGGGCAGAAGCTGGTTGACAGAAGAATTCATCTGTCACCTTGGAGCTGTTTACATGGGGACGTAGGTCAATTTAACAATGCCGCTCAGAGATGTAAATTTTTCACAGCCCTCAACTCAATTTTCTAGTGTAGACCAGGCCTTAGGCACCTAGCTCATCAATGGGTGTGGTACAAATATTTAATTATAATGGGGCCATTTGGATTACCTTCCATAACCAGAGAAAGAAGGAGAGAAATTCACTATTTGCACACTTCATCAGGTGTGGCAGAGCTGTATTCTAGAAACCAACAGCATGCTGAAATATGCTCTCAATGAGAATGATACCATAGTCAATCTACTGGCTGAATGAAAAGAGTTACTGCCTGTATTAGAAAAATTCAGCAAGCAGAGTTTTCTAAAATCAGAAAGAAATTCGGTCAAAAATAATTGTCTGGGGAGATAGAGAAGAGGGAGAGGACAGCAAGAATTCCAGGAAAGGTTTACATTATCAACATTGTCTTTCTTAATTTACCCTGTAGAAAAACAATATATTCTGTTATATTCAGATTCATAGATTGCACCCAACACCATGGTATGATGGTCTATGATATTATATTATAGACTTTGTTTGCAGTGTTTTGTCTCTCAATAAAATACGTGAAAAAAACTAAAATCTATTACACTTTTGATCAGAGTAGTATTTTAGTCTCCTTTTCTCTAACCAGAATTTCCTTTGCTGTTTACTAGTTGTCTAATTGGCTGCTGTCCTACACCATGGACATGGTGGCATTTTGGTAGTAAAATGATTATTCTGTAAATGACCACTAAAAAGTCAGCATTTGTCCATAGTTACTACACAGAGTTACCATGCTGAGATGCCACAATATCTGCTATTCTAAATATGGGGAAATACAACAAGTAGCACAGTGTGGTAACTGATGGTACATGCTGGCTTTGTTATGGTACCCACTGTATACAGATGTAAGATTTTATCTCACTACACTGTCCTCTTTAGGTAGAATAAGAATATTCATCCTCAGAATAACTGAAACCATGGTCCCATCAGAATAATTTTTGGCTAAGCTACTCATGGGAATAGCATGCAAACCCTTGCAATGTCAATCAGTTCTTAGAAGGGAGCACAGGAAAATGTCCATCTCTTAATCTGCAAACACCCCTGCATTCAAAGAGTTTTGGTTTTACCAAAAGGATTTTGCTCTATTTGAGAGAGGTAGCTTCATTAGAAATCTGATAGGCCACAATGTCTATTTTAGCCAAAAGACATTCTGAAAGCTCTGGATTGCATTTAAGAGGATCACTTATTTTATTGCTTACTCTGCAAAGGATTTAATTAAACAGAAGCTAATGAACTTTATTAATAAAGATGCTCTGATGATTATAAAGGTCCATTCTCATAAAGTCCCTCCCGAGTACTATTTTACTTTTGTTGCAGAGGTAACTTAACCTTCAGTTGCTGCTTCTTCACTTTATTTGCGTAAGGCATACCAAACTGTTGGTATCATTTTAAATAGCATTGTCCAAACAGAAAACTCAAAGAGATCAAGGGTTACATCTCTCCTCCATTCCGCATGCCTTTTCCCTCTCTAAATCAAAGACGCTGCAGAAATTTAATTGCTCTTAGCCAAAATGCTTGCAAAGTATCTGTTGACAAAACAATAACCCACCCTTATCTGAGTATTGTTTTGTTAGGATTCTAGGTTCTCTGTGTACTTTTTCCACATTTTTGTAAACCAATAATTCTGTTAATCTGAATATATTCAGAGAACATTCACTGCAGTCTCCAATTCTGTGGAAAACTCTTTTAATGCATTATGAATCACGGAGTCAGTAATGAGTCAACACCCAACATATTGCTAAGGGCAGCGGCGGCTCCAGGCACCAGCGCTCCAAGCACGTGCCTGGAGCGGCAAGCTGCGGGGGATGCCCTGCCGGTCCCTGCAAGGGCGGCAGTCAGGCAGCCTTCGGCGGCATGCCTGCAGGAGGTCCCCGGTCCTGCGGATTCGGCGGCAATTTGGCAGCAGGTACGCCAAAGCCACAGGACCGGCGGACCTCCTGCAGGCAAGCCGCCGAAGCTGCGGGACCGGCAGACCTCCCACAGGCAAGCTGCCAAAAGCCACCTGACTGCTGTGCTTGGGGCAGCAAAAAAGCTAGAGCCGCCCCTGGCTAAGGGGCATGTTGCTGAAGACACTGGACCAGCTTCTGGATGAGAACAGGCTTGGGGAAGGGGCACAAAGGTATCCTTTGTAATCCTCTGACCCTGCACCCTCTCTGCACTAGGTCTGAGGGGTGCTGCTCTAGCTGGCATTACTTGCCTACAGCCCTGGAGGGGGATGGGACACTTTGCCAGTGGGTTTCAGAAACGTTTGCTGAGAGTGGAGAAATGATCAGACTCAGGGGTCTTGGGTTCCATTCCAGGCTCTGAAGGGGAATGTGCTGTTGTGAGCACAGTCTCTTATGACCATTGCCCCCCAAATGTGACACCTTTGGCCCCATCCCCTCCAAGCTGTCTCTGTTCCATTCTGGTATCTTCTTCACACCTGACTCCTTGTCCTAGTTCCATTTTCTTCAGATAGCCAGCTGCAGTTTCTACTCAGGCTTCTCATCCCAGTCCCAGTCTCCTGGCTCAGCCAGCCCAGTTCCCCCCATTCCGCCCAATTTTGTGAGCCGCACACCCACGTCCACACTCTCTGTTCCCACTGGCTTACAGGCCCAGTCTTTGCGCAACCAGTTCTAGTCCTCCACTTCATTCTAGTTCCTCGATGGTCTCCTCTCCCCACACATTCTTTTCCCATTCTTTCCCAGTCTCCTGCCCAACCAATCCCAGTCTCTTCCCCAACTCCTCATCCAGTCTCAATCTCCCCCTTGCCCACTGGCTACCAGTCTCCTCCACTGTTTTCCCCCAGCTCCCACTTCTAGTTTTCTTGCCAGCCAATCCCAGTCTCTCCCCTTACAGCTTCCAGTCCTGTTCTCCATGCCCAGCCACTCCCGGTCTCCACCCAACTCCCAGTCTTAAGTTTCCCTCTCTACCCCCCCACCAGCCTCCAGTCCTAGTCTCTCCAATTCCGCCCAAATCCTTGTCCCAATCTTCTCTCCCACCTCCCCTGAGATTCCCAGATCCAGCTCTTGTCTTCTCTGCAGTTAGAGTCAGGCAGCTTCCTCCTTCATGCTGCCTGGATGACATCCGGGGATTGAGAGCACAAGCATAGGTGCCATCTTTATGAGTTGCCTGGGAGGTGCTTGACCCCTGCTCTGCCCCAGACCCTTCCTCCACTCCGACTCTTCCCGAAGCCCTCACTCTGCCCTGCCTCTTCCCACCTTTGCTCTGCCCCTGCCCCTGCCCCTCCCCTGAACATTCCCTGCCCTCGCTCCTCCTCCTCCACCCCAGCGCCTCCTGTATGCCACAGAACAGCTAATCCTTGGTGGGCAGGAGGTGCTGAGAGGTAGTGGGAGGAGCTGATCGGGGGGCCTGATGGTGGATGCTGAGCACCCACTGTTTTTTTTCCATTGGTTTTCCAGGGCTACACCCATGGAGTCAGCGCCTATGAGCATAAGAGAGACAGGCTCTCTGCTCTCAGTTCCAAGGCCAGGCCTTACTTCGGTAGCAAGAAGCCATCATAGGAAAGTTTGGCTTTGCCTGTGTAGCCCTGAGCTTGAACAAGCATGGTCAGTTGTTCTGTGGGGATGGCATATGCGCAATCTGGTCACACGTACAAGCTGTGAGGGGAGGAAGCATGCTCGGTCACTCTGAGGATGGCACACGTGCAGTCTGGTTAGCACTAGGAGCTGACATCTTACTAATTATAGATTTGAAATAGGTTTGAGGGACATTTTAAAGTTTTGGGCGTAATGAACATTATACAACACAAGTATAGTATTCACTTGCAACTACTTAAGTAATTAATAATTTTAACTATTATTGATGGCTGGTGCATTGCAAGACTTTAACACTAACCTCTCTTACTCTAACAAGCAGAGATAATTAAAAATATGTTATATATCCAGCCTTGAAATTTCTCCCTGGTTTCCTTCTAGGGGAAAAAGAGAGCTTTACTAGAGCAATAGATAAACAGCACTGCTTCTTTATAGGGACTTCGAATGAAAGGAAAGATCCCTGTAAATAAATTAGCCAGATAATCATTTAGAGCTTGATGGGAATATGGAAGCAGCTATTATTCTTACAAGCACAGTAATACAAAACATATGGCTTCCCTAATTAAAAACATGGGGCAATAGAGCTACAGCTATAAAAATATTACATAGCTAAGTCCATAGCAGGTTTTGCAGGACTGTACACAAATACCACTATGGAAACTGAAATAACCATTCATATGGTGTTTTATAACTCATATTGCAATAATTTTATTGTAAATAAATGCTGTCCTGGTGTAATGTCAAAAAGGTGCAAACTTTCATCTGACCTTTTTTTAAACAATGCTCTGGATATTCCTTGTGCTTTAATGTGTGTTAACTTTTTATCCAAGCCTGTTTTCCTTATTTTTTTAATGTCATGATATCTCTTGGGCTTGGAAGAGTTAAGTGTGCTAGTCTACCATCACTGGAGAGTCTTTTTTCTTTTGAGAAAACTTATTAGCTGCTGGAATTGAAATTTAAAGTTTTCTGGTTTTAAGACCTATTGAAACTACACTATGTACACACTTTTAAAATTTATTTAGGGCTGTTAAGAATAATATTCCAGATAACCCCTTCTCCTCACTCTCTCTCTTTTTTTTTAATTCCTCCATCTTGTATACATGCTATGTTACCATTGTGAAAAATGGGTTTACAAATACATAGGTGAGCAGATATTTATATGCAATACTTTTTTTCAAACAGTGGAGTGTGAACTAGTCTTCATCCTCAGTTCAAACAGAAAGCACAATTTTATACACTTTGTGGAAATTCCACTAAATCTTGTAGTTTCTCCTTACAAAAATTCAGGAGAAAAACCAGAAACTTTCCTATCTTGATTAATAACCAAATGTCAACACTTAATCATAATGACTTACACATTTAATGAACAGTGTGCTTTAGATTGGGTGGAAAATGACAGGGAAGGTAGAGGTAGGATTGCTAATCCTATAATCCAAACAGGTAACTAGGGCAATGGTTTATATAAGAAACAAACTTCTTAAAACAAGGATTAGCCGTGGTCTCAGAACTACTAAAAGCTACCACAAAACCCTCTTAATGGGAGTGCTGGTCAAGGAAAGGAAGATGAATATGAGAGGTGAATAAGCCAAAGTCAATGCTGTTTGAAAATGGAATGGAGTTCAGTGTTGCTGATGGGGAGAAAATAAAGAAGCACATTCTAATAGATCACCAGGTCTTCGTTTGCAGAACAATATGTCTGTTTGATATCTTTCTATTGTATTGTTATGGGTTAGGTTAAACATCCTTGAGAATGGTGGACATAACAGCCACCTTTCATTGAGAATGAATATAAAAAGGAATTGAGTTCCTTCATGGAACAGATAGCTGAAACAACAGGGCCCTCCATCCAAAACATACATCACATGCCACGCTGGAGTAGGAGTTAGTAGTATGGTCCAAGAGAGGTTCTACTGTGATCAGATGATAAACTCAGGAGCGTGCGATTGATTGGCCTGGAGTGTGTGTGCGTGTGACAGAGAGAGACACACTACACACACATCCTAAGCCATGGAGACAGCAGAACAAGCACTGAACGTGTGAGACAGATAAAATGCCAAGATAGAGCTTTTTGGGCCAAGGGTTGGCTGAAAGAGGCTTAGTTGGAACTGTGAGCAAAGAAAATATCTCCTAGTTGATTCCTGCTGTGTTCAAGGAAACAACACTTCATTCATCCCTTGTAAATAAGCAGGCTTGCATCAAAGAAATACCTGGCTCCATCATTAATTTCTCCTCTTAATTGAAACTACCCTAAGGGCCCTTAATTTTGGCTAACCACTCAGGCCAAAAGGGGCACCTGCATCAGAACATTTGCAGAAGCATGTTCACTCAGAATCTGCCAAGTTTCTGTCAACTGATACAAGATAAACCTGGCCTGCCCATAGCCCAGGGCAGTGTCATTCATAGACATATCAAATAGGGGCGTAGCTTGCTGTTAGAGCTTTGTACAAGGATGAGATGATCTGTAGTGCAGGTGAGGGCAATAGCATTTCCAAAATTTCTCAAGGAACATGCCATTACGTCTCTCATCTGCTCATTGACCCTTACTGCTGTGCTCTTCTCTCTGGCCCCTTGCATGTGATTTATTTGAATGTAGATGCACTTAGATTCAGTTGACCGTATGTAGGGATGGTTTGTAAGAGAGACAGTAAAACACAAGTTGCCAGGTGGGTCTGAGTCTAAGGCTATGTCTACACTATAAGCTAGGGGTGTGATTTCCAGCTCATGTACACATACATGTTGAGTATAAACATGCCTGAAATGGATGAGTACTGCCAATGCCCGGGCTACTTTGGCTACCCTATGATTTACATTTATGTTAGCTGGAGAAGAGATAGCACAAGTACATGTTTGTGAGCTGGGACTCACAACCCCAACTTGTCGCTTAAATGTAGCAAGAGTACATTTACACTTGATCTGGAGGTGTAATTTCCAGCCTGGATAGAGGTACACACCCTAGTTCTGGTTGAAAATAGAAGTGTAGCTACAGCAGCATGAAATAAGAGATGGGCTAGCTGCCCTGAGTACAATCCCAACCAGGACTCTAGGGGTTTACTCAATAGACTAACCTATCCTACCACCTGCACCACTGTGGCTACACTTCTATTTTTAGTGCTCTAGCTTAATCAAAGCTAGTGTAGGTACATCTAACCAAGTTGGAAATTACACCTCCAGATCACGTGTAGATGTCCCCTAGGTAGGTAGAAGTATGTTTAGAATGTAAGTTAATGTGACATATATATTGAAGGGGCCAGAAGAAAATGTAACTGAGACATCCTCTGGACACATGCAGATTCACCTCTGAATTTAACCCAATGAGGCCCAAAACTGGCAGACAAAGATGGCTGACAATGCTATGCTGGGACTTTAAAAAAAAATGCCAGTAATGGCCAGTTATTTCAACTTGGTGGGACATTGATCTAAAAATGTTCCTTTTGATGCTGCCCAAATAATATCACTCTGTAAAACTGGCTTCTGCAATCACAACATTACAAGCTGCTGTGTGTGGACACGGCATTGTAGATTTTACTAGATATGAGTAGTCATGTTTGGTTCTAAATTAGCTGTAGAGTAGGATTCACAGTTTGGGTTCAAGGATGCATCCTACTCTCACTGAAGTCAATAGAAGTCTGGCTGTTAACTTCTGTAGGAGCAGGCTTGGGCACAGCAGAGTTCATGAAGGTATCACTGGGTATAAAAACCTAATCCCTCAGTAGAAGAGTCCTAGAGTTAAATTTACTGTCCAGAAAGTGAAATGGTTCTTTCCCCCTATTTTTCCTTCTGTCAAAACTTTTTAAGTAGGCAAAAGAAAGGAAAGGCAGATATTTTACCTTCCCTCATTCAAACTCCAGGAGAACTATAGTTATGGCAGTAAAACTATGCTTAATTGTGATCTGCAAAATCATACACTTTAGCAATGTGCTGAATTCTCCAAGTAACAAGAGTGTGAAGAGAATTCAGAACATTAACTTAACGCTTAACTCTTTTTTCTTCTTTCTCCGGTTCCATGCTCTCCCAATTTGTGTAATGTCTCAGCATGTTCTATGCTGGAATGCTGCACCAATTCACAACCCTGCTGGAAGCTGGCTTTTGAGGTGTATTCAATACTATAGGGTTTGCTTTTCCCAGTAATGCATAGTTTGACCTTTCCAAATAATATTTTGAACGCTAAAGAACATTAAAAATTTGAACTGGGCTCTCAGCATATTTCGGAGCTACATTCTGGACGAGAATCTGCTCTCTGTTCCTTCATTGACTTGAACAGAGATGCTTCAGATTTACAGTCAGTGTAAGGAGCTGAGAATCTGACCTAGTGTATCAGTACATCCAGGAAAAGGAAACATCTGGATCCAAATCTGTACAAGTAACTTGAAGAACCATTTTAGAGTGCACATGGAACTAAGTAAACACTGACAATAGCAGTCACCCCAACCTCAGCATAAAGGCTCAGAGTGTTTTTCCAATGACTTTGTCGTAAATAAGAATCTCAAAGCATTATCATGAGTACAGTCTGTATGTGTTACTGTGTAAAATAGTCATGCTGTAGGCTAAAAAGTTTACAGACTAGACTGTGATATATATATTATGAAATGAGAAGCTAATGAGTACAGCCCTGGTAAAATGTGCCATTCACTCAGTATGTTTTCATAACACTTACACAGAAAAGCACATGAGAACTGGCGTGCTTTGAACTTGTGTGGAGGCAGACTGCTGTCATGAATGAATGCAAATGAATGTCAAGTGGTAATAAAACCCAATAAATTATTACTTTTATTTTATGTACATAAATAAAAGAGCACCTATCCTATGAGCTAGGCATCCTCGACATCTTCCAAACCACAAAACAATAACAGATCAAGCAGCATAACTTCACCCTGATTGGCAAAATTAGATCAACCAAAATACCCCACCCTAGCCTCAGGAATACCAAACCTCATCCAACTCTCTTTTGCAAAAGCCAGAGCAAATAGATTGACTTTGCAGTGTGCCCTGAAGATCAACAGAATCAAGTTATTTCAGACTCATATGGGAGTGAGTTCCAAAATTGAGGGGCCTTTCTAGACAAAATGCTGCCTGGGGCACCCTCCATTTTAAACTGAGGGAGTTCCAGTTTAAGAGCCTCCTCTGACCTTAACTGTGGCACTGTCACACAGGGAGAGAGGAGATCTCTCAGATATATGGGTGCTAACCCACTAGTACCTTATAAATTGAAACTAGAGATGATCAAAATTTTTCTACCAAAATTGTTTTTGACAAGAAATTGAGCTTTTGAAAAAACAAAATTTTCCACTGAAAGTTTCACCTTTCTACGGAAAACTTTGCCTTTTCATCAAAAAAACCCAAAATCTTCAGTTCTTCAGTCAAAACTTTTCAGTTTTTGTTTTTTTGATGAAAAGTTGAATTTTTCAATGGAAATAGACACTTCTCTTATGAGACAGGGAGAATACAGACTTGTAATCTGTTTCCTACCATTCAATCTTTTATATACTTTTAGATATCTTTATTTGCCCCTAGAGCAGGGGTTCTCAAACTGGAGGTTGGGACCCCTCAGGGGGTCATGAGGTTATTGTATGGGGGGTCGCAAACTGTCAGCCTCCACCCCAAACCCTGCTTTGCATCCAGCATTTATAATGGTGTTAAATATATTAAAACGTGTTTTTAATTTATCAGGGGGGTCGCACTCAGAGGCTTGCTATGTGAAAGGGGTCACCAGGACACAAGTTTGAAAACTACTGCTCTAGTGGTCCCTTCCAGCCCTACATTTCTATGATTTCATTATCAAGTCGTAGCTCATCATCACCTTAACTACTTGATTAATAAGTTGTACCACTTCCCCTCTTCTCCTCCCTCACTTTGCCCTTGATCTGTCTGTACTTTTTCAGATTGTAGGCTCTTTAGGGTAGGGACTGTGCCTTTCTATTTTTTCTGGTGGAAAGGAATAATAATTATAATAATAATCCTAAATGGAAATACATGTTTTTGAGAAACAAAGGTACCATGGTCTGTTCTAGCAGAAGGGCAGTTATGGTAATTGTCTGTGGCATGGGGGCGGGAGGGGGAGCGTATTTTCTGTTTTTGTTTACAGGCCCCAATTTGAACATAAGAACAACCAGACCAAAGGGTCTGACCAAAGGTCCATCTAGCTGAGAATCCTGTTGTCCCACAGTGGCCAATGCCAGTTGCTTCACAGGGAATGAACAGAACAGGTAATAATCAAGTGATCCATCCCCTGTCGCCCGTTACCAGCTTCTGGCAAACAAAGGCTAGGGACATTTTAGAGCATAGTTTTGCATCCTTGCCTATCCTGGCTAATAGCCATTGATGGACCTATCCATGAATTTATCTAGTTCTTTTTTGAACTCTATTATAGTCTTGGCCTTCACAACATCCTCTGGCAATGAGTTCCACAGTATGCATTGTGTGAAGTTCCACAGTATGCATTGTGTGAAGTTCCACAGTATGCATTGTGTGAAGAAATACTTCCTTTTATTTGTTTTAAACCTGATGTCTATTAATTCCATTTAGTGACCTCTAGTTCTTCTGTTATGAGGAGTAAATAGCACTTCCTTATCTACTTTCTCCACATCAGTCATGATTTTATAGACCTCTGTCATATCCCCTCTTAGTCGTCTGTTTTCCAAGCTGAAAAGTCTCTGTCTGATTAATCTCTCCTCATATGGAAGCTGTTCCATATCCCTAATCATTTTGTTGCCCTTTTCTGTATCTTTTCCAATTCCAGTGTATCTTTTTGGAGATGGGGCAACCAGATCTGAATGCACTATTCAAGATGTGGGCATACCATGGATTTATATAGAGGGAATATGGTATTTTCTGTCTTCTTATCTATCCCTTTCCAAACATTCTGTTAGTTTTTTTGACTTCTTCTTCACATTGAGTGGATGTTTTCAGAGATCTATCCACAGAAGAAGAAAGGCAGTTTAGATACAGAGAAAGTTTCTTGCTAGCTGTCATCAATGAGTGCCAAGCTTATTCCCCAAAGCATGCATTATAACTCATTTATGATATTTCAGTACCAAATCCATAGGCACCAACTCCGTGGGTACTCCAGGGCTGGAGCACCCACAGGGGGAAAATGGTGGGTGTTGAGCACCCACTGGAAGCCCCCCTAAGCCCCCCTCCATCCCAGCACCTCCCGCCTGCTGGTGGGCCACACAGATCAGCGACTCCCCCTCCCTACCAGTGCCTCCCACCAACCACGATCAGCTGTTTCGTGGCATGCAAAAGGCTCTGGGGAGGAAGAGGGAAGAACAAGGACACGGCATGCTCAGGGGAGGGGTGGAATGGGGTGGGATGAGGCGGGGAGCGGGTGGGGACTTGGGGGGAATGGGTGGAGTGAGGGCAGCGCCTGGGGCAAAGCCGGGGGGTCAACCTCTCCCCCCCCGGCACATTGGAAAGTCGGCAGCTGTGACCAAATCAGGATCAATACTCTTTTGTGCTAGGTAATGTACAAAAAATATGAAGATATTACCCCAATTAGAAAATAATACAAGGAGATTCAAAGATTTTTGTGGTCAGAAGGGCAATGATGATCTTGTCTAACCTCCTCTATAGAACAGGCCATAGAATATTACACAGTAATTCCTGCATCAAGTGCAATAACTTGTGAACTACACCATCCAGTCTTCATTTAAATATTTCAAGTGACAGAGAATCCATCACACCCTTGTTTAAGCTGTTCTAGTTGTTACAAATGTGTACCTTGTTTCCAGTAGGAGATATCTGAGATAACTGTATTGGTTTTTGTTCATCTTGTTAAAGTTTAAAATGAATTTAACCTATTAAAATTTGCATCATTGCCTGTGCTGAAGGCCATTTTAAAGGTCTACAAATATATATTTTAAAACCAAAAATTATTAATCTTTCTTAGGCCACCTACCCCTCATTCAGATTTATATCCTTCATCCTTGTATTCAGCCCCAAATTTTCTAAAAAAATCTTATAATTTTAAAAGTCTCCATATACTTCCGTCCCCACCCCCCCGCAGCTGCAGATTCATACTTCTGAAAACTATTCTGAGATATAATTGAAATACAAATAATCTTTCCCCTTTGTCCTTTCTTTGCATTCCTTATCCAACTTTCACCTACACCCGTTGGGAGCCTCAGGACATAGAAGTAATTTCAAAGATAGACTTCTTCCTTTGATTTGTCAGAGATAAATTGCTGCTCCTTTATACCAATGTTTTTGAAGTGGTTTGGGCCAGGACCAGACTTGAGTGCTAACTGTGTGACTTTCACACTATCATGTAGGCCTAAAACAATCAGGAAAACATGACTGGGAAAGCAAATGGGGAAATGAAAGAGGTTACATCTTGGTTTCTTGAGTGGACTACTTCATCAGAATTTGAATTTGTAGTATGAAGCTAAGGAAAGGTCTGATTTAAACGCTGAAGCCTACAGCTACTCTTCACATCTAAATCCATAGTTAAGCACGGAGGCAGTGCATGGCTTTCCCATGGAGCCCAACTGCCATGAGATGTTCACTCAGCCCAGAGGAGGGTTGGCAACTTTCTAATCACACAAAACTGAATACCCCTGCACTGCCGCTGCCCCTCCTCCTCCCTGAGGCTCCACTCCTGCCCCGCCCCACTTGCTCCATCCCCCCTCCCTCTGTTGCTTGCTCTCCCCCATCCTCACTCACTTCACCAAGCTGGGGCAGGGGTTGGGGTGGTGTTGAGGGGGGTGAGGACTCCGTCTGGGGGTCCAGGCTCTGGGGTGGGGCCACGGATAGTGGGGTTGGCATGCAAGAGGGGGTTGGGGCAGGGAGTTGGGGTGTTGGGGGGGTGCAGGCTCTAGGAGGGAGTTTGGGTGTGGGAGGGGACTCTAGGCTGGAGCAGAAGGTTGGGGTGTGGGAGAGGGTTTGGGCTGCGGGATCCCAGAAGTGCTTACTGTGGCTCCCGGGAAGTAGCCACCAAGTCCCTCCAGCCCCTAAATGCATGGGCAGCCAGGGAGCCACCCATAGGCACCGTCCTCACGGTTCCCATTGGTCGTGGTTCCCGGCCAATGGGAGCTGCGCAGCCAGCCTTTGGGATAGGGGCAGCTCATGGAGCCTCCCTGGCCACCCATGTGTCTAGGGGCTGCACAGACCTGGCGGCAACTTCCAGGAGATGTGTGGACCCAGAGCAGGCAGGGAGCCTGTGTTAGCCCCAGCCCCCCGCTGCTCTGCCAAGAGGACTTTTAACGGCCTGGTTGGCAGTGCCGACCAGAGCTGCCACGGTTCCCCGCCCCCGTGCAAACTTTAAATTGTGCTCCCAACCCCCATCATCAAGAGTTATGGTCGTTTCTGGTTAAGCACCTTAAAAATGACTTGATTTTCAGAAGTGTTGAGCACCTACAGTCCTCCTGAATTCAGTGGGAGTTGCAGTCACTTCAGGCCTCACAGAATCAGGCCATAAGTATCCTAAGGAGTGTGCTACAGAGAAGGCTACTTGCTACAATATTACTGAATCTTACAACTAGTTGGTAGAGATCACTGATTTTGGTTAGTTAATTTAGAGAAATAATCACATTTTATTTATAGTAGAGTATGTCAGATTAACTGCAATTATTGTGGGGATTTATGTCAAGGCATGGGGGATCTTGGAATAAGTAATAAACTGGGCTGAAATAAAAGATGAAAAAGAGGAAACCAGACAGAGCAGAGAGTAAGATGCAGGAAGGCAGAAGAAAAAATCAATGTAACTCGAAAAGCAGCTGTGGAAACATCATATAAATTGCTTTCTTGAAGAGTGATTTTATTTAACTGCTAAATATAGGACTAAAAGCATGACTTTTCAGCTGCTTTCGCAGCATCTCGAACCAAGTTTGACTACTGAGGGTTGGGTTTCATGTACTAATGTCTTGTAAACCCTGCACTAAGCTGCCTTATTGTATGATGTGACTTGTGTCAAATGATTCTTAGTAGCTATTTAAAGACATAAATATCTCAGATTAGGTGAAGGAATCAACAAACATTAATTGAATTAGATACACTTAAATCAGGTTTAGTTACAAGGAAAAAATAATAAACAGGAAAACTGAGCACTGGAAAAAAATATTTACCTATTCCTGTTATAGAAACAGATATGAAAATCACCTGCTATTGCAAGAATCAGTTATGTATTTGATGAATTTGATTACAACACTGTGATGTCAACCCCCAAGGGTATGTAAACTTCTTTCGTGATGAATTAGCCTCACAAACATTACACAACCTAATTGAGTTATTGGCATGTTTATTGATACAAGAATCAAATGGTTTTGTCTATACTAATTGGCTGGTCCAAGCATTCCTAACCTATCTATTTCCCTAAGCATAAATCAGGCCCAATTTATCTCATATTTAACCTTCACATTTTCTGATAAAAGTGACAGGCAACGTGACATTTACAATAATACACAGATGGCAACAATATGATTTCAATGTTTTTATTGAATTCGCAAATAGAAAGGCCACTAATACAAAGAGCTCACAATATGCCAAAATAGATTATACCATTCTCCCAGATGCAGAGGAACTGTGCAAGAGTTCATTTAGCCCCATAGTGGAGCAGAGAAGGGGTAGACAGGTGGAATGGTCACACAGAGAACCCTTCCTTATACCACACTCAGTGCCAAGGATGTTCCAGAGATTTTGGTGAAAGGGAGCCAGTTGGGGCTGGGCTGGGGGTGGGGCCATGGGAACTATTTTTATATTAATCCAGTGGGCCAAAATCTCCTTCCTAGTGTTTGCAGAAGGGCAGTGGTTGCTGTTCAATCTCCTAGGTTGGACTAGCAGCCACATGAGGGCTGTACCACTGCCCCACAGCCTGCCCCATGGAAAGGAACGGTATGTTCTATTCATCAATTAGCTCCCGGCACTAAGCCCAATTGCTTGAGCTCTGTGCCGGGTGGCTGAATTTCACCAATAAGGAAAGTTTGCTTTTCAGAAAGAGCTGACAATATTAACATTTGATAAAATTCCAGCATCTGTTTGCTGGTGTCACTGAAATAACTTAAAATTGCTATAAAATATAATATGCCTGGCTAATTATTTGGTGTCAGATTTGGTTTAAAATACTGTCAATTATATTTAGATGTGCAGTGAAACTAATCCATTTCAGAATAGCACTTGGGCCCTGAGTCTGCTCCCACTAAAATGAAAGGGAGGAGTGGGGTATGAATTTCCAAAAAAATAAAAATAAAAATCCCTTTGCTAGTGGTGGAAGGTAAACACTTCATACAGTACACTTATTGATTTACTGGTTATATATACCTTTTTACTTAATTCATACATGGAAGACCATGGGACTTATGCTTTGAGAAGAACAGCAGGATTGAGCTTTGTAACATGCACAGGAACCTAGCTATGTAGGTGCATTGCAAACCTGTATTGATTAGAGAGGCGCTTCTATCTTCTAATTACTCAGTGAATAGTATATATCATCCAATGTTCCCAGACGTGCTTGAAGTTTGTCAAGGTCAAACGAGCAAACACAGCTGCATTGTTTAGCCAAAAAGAATATTTACTCAATAAGAAAGAGTGCTGAGTTGCATGACATACTGAATAATTGAGGGATATAATGAATTCCATATTTTACATTTGAACACTGGAGAGCCTGATTCACCAGCATTCTTGTTTTATGATTGGAATAATGTCATTGCTTTCAATGGAGTTACACCAGTGTAAAACTGGAGTAAAACTGTCGTGGTGAGTTAGGTCCTTTGTTTTCAGGATGCACGTACTGTATTACAATTAGTCTTAATTATGATCTGTCTGATAATTTACATATTTACTCTAATTATAACTGATACAGTTACATAGTTCATCATATTTAATTTCCCTCCTTGCTGTAAAAATTGCAACAGTCATACACGTTTCCATAAGAACAACAGAGTGCTTATGTATCTCTAGCAATGCATTACACATATATATGAAAATATTGCATTATTTTTTCAGGTATATTACTAACCGTTATATTTTCCTAATGCTTTTCAAATAATGAAACATCCGTTCATTCTCAAGACTCATAACACTATTTTCATAATACCTGTTTTTAGCCAGGAAAATTGCTCTTTGTTTCTTTGACTTTTCTGAAAGAAATGAAGGTACAAAGCCATGTATTATAGCCAGAATTCTAAACCTCTTCAATTAAGACATTTAATCTATTTATATTTCAAACACTTAAAATTAGCAAGATTGAGATTTACAATTGGCACTATGACAGAGCTGTAATTTGCATGTCTATGGATCCCATTGCCTAGGCCCGATCAAGTCTGACGATACAGCAGTAATGTAGAGGACTGGAGAATGCTATTACAGCAGCATACCGCAGAGACAGACAGACAGTTGTAAGTAAGTGGTGTTTAGCATCCAAGTTTAAAAAAAAGTATTATGTATTTAACAGATTTCCCCAGATTATAAAGTAAAGAAAACTGTTCATTTGCTGAAAAGAAAATGCAATTAAATAATCTTTTCCATTAGGCCCAGACTCTACCCTAACTCTTCCTCCATGCTTCTCTGTTGGGGTTGCACAGAATGTAGGACAGGACAGCATTTGACCCCTAGTTGGGGTTTCAGGATGCTTTTACGATACAAATAGGTAATACTACATTTTGCCCTCAGATATGTGCATATAGAATCCCATTTAAGTTTACGGGAGACCCAAATGTGGCAGAGTGAGGATCTTAATGGCCCAGATTGTTCCTGATGCTAATATGGCTATACACAGGAGCATTGGAGAGTAAACTCTCCTCAAGTCCTGCGTTCAGCCGTATGTTCCCTGGACCTTGGGTCTGGGTGAAAGGGAATAACTGGGGCTGCAAGCTTGGGACTTCTCCCATGAAGGCACTGATTCTGCATGAGATGGAGAGCATGCTATACCTGGTAAAGGACTGTAAGAAATTACTTCCCCTGCCCACCAGAAACAAAGGGGTAGTAGGGAATAAACATGGTGGAATAGCAATCATGACTGGAATACAGATATTAAAGGGCATGCACAGTTTAGAACTGATAGAGTAAAGGTAGTGGGCATCAGTGTACACCAAAGATACAGTAGACTGAAGAAATATGAAGTGATAGCAAGGATAGAACAGAAATGGTTTGAGTCAAAAGCACTTTGGGGAAAGATTGTAAAAGAGGATCAGTTGGGTAGTGTTAAGGGTCTACTATGAATTCCCCGGGTCAGATTTGTTTATGGATACAGATCGCTTTAATATTATTAAAGAGATAAACGCTATGGGAATTGTCACTTTGGGAAATTTCAACTCTTTAACTTCCCACATATTAACTGGATAATCAATGAATCCTGTGGCACCTTATAGTATAACAGACGTTTTGCAGCATGAGCTTTCGTGGGTGAATACCCACTTCTTCGGATGCCAAGAAGGATTCTTTGCTGCTTTTACAGATCCAGACTAACACGGCTACCCCTCTGATACTGGATAATCAATATTACTAATAATGGTAGGGTCCAGTTATGCCCAGATGTGCTAGCTGACAGATTTCTTCATCAAAAGCATGGTCATGAATTGATTCAGTTTAATCAAAAACAGGTCAATAAGTAAGGTTTTCAGTTTCAAAAGGGCAGACTCTGAGAAATTAAACCAACTACGGTAATTAGTGAAATCAGCTGGACTGAAGAGCTCCATGACTTAAACAGTATTTGGAAACTGTGTCCCAAGCAAAGGGAAAAAAAACTTGTAGGGAAGGGCTCCAGACCTAACTGATGAACAAGCACCTCAAAAAGGATATTAGGAGCATGCAGAGAGCCTACAAGGAATGGAAGAAGGGATTGATTAGCAAGGGAAGCTCTGTCTTGGAGGTCAGAAGGTGTTGGGATAAAGTGAGAATTGCCAAAAAGTCAAGCTGAGGTAGACCTTACAAAGGAAATTAAAATAAATAGAAAAAGGTTCTTTAGCTATAGAAATAAAAAAGAGAACAAAAGAAATAGGACTGCTATGCAGCAAGGATGTGATAGAGATTGAGGGTAATCTAGGTATGGTCCCAAAACTAAATGAATCCTGTTTTCAGTAAGGCTGATAATGTAGAACCTAGGAGAAAAGGCAGGATGACTAATGAAAATGAATGTACAGAAATGGAAATTACCACTTCTGAAGAGAAAGAAAAATTTGAAGTGTTTAATACACTCAAGTCAGGGTCTTGAATAATCTCCATCCCAGAATCCTGAGAGAACTGGCGCATGAAACTGCAAGTCTCGTAGCAAAGATTTTTAATAAATATTTCAACTCGGGGGTGATATCTGGACTTCAGTAAAGCATTTGATATAGTACCACATGGGAAAGTGTTAGTTAAACTGGAGAAGATGAAGATTCATACAAGAATTATATGAAGAGTAATGCACTGGCTAAAGGGGAGATGACCATGGGTTGTGCTCATTCCTTATCTCATTCCTTTTTGAACCCAGTTATATTTTTGTCTTTCACAATAAGAAGATGAGAAAGTGGCAAGATGAGAAAATTCCTCAAAAGCATTTTATGGCAGTAGCATTAATGGATTTTGAAGCATAATAGCTTCTTGGGACCCTTCACTGATAGTACAGAGAGTAACAGAATAAAGGGGTTATGTTGGGGCACTTTGTTTGGCATCATCCTATGGGCCAGATTGCTAAAAGGGTAACGCCTTCAAAGCAATTTAAATAGCTGGTAAATAATATCATCCCCTCTTTACACACTGAAAACTGAATTGCAGAGAGTGACTTGCCCAAGGTTGCAGAGCAAATCACAGGCAGATTCAGATCCCCTGACATCTACCCACTGGCTACACTCTACCCCCGAAGCAGTGCCACACTGTTTCATATTATCACTTCAATTTTTACATTTCGTTCAAATGTAGACTTTATGGTTCTGTTACATTTTACTGCTCCCCTCACACCCCTCCCAATGACAAGGCATTTTTAACACCTTCTTACACTATTCAGGGGAACTTAAGAGCAATAGTTTTCTAATATCTATCCCTTAGTTTAGAAATTACTTTCTGTCATACTTTCTGTCTCTGTCACTTTCCAGTTATGTTGGCAGCTATTTTAGTTTGTCCTCTCTCTTATCACTGGATGAGAAAAAGAACAAAAATAACTAAAAAGTGAGACAGGATTATATAAATGCCTTTTAAATGATTATTAAAATAAAACATTATTTTATAGAAAAATGGTATAGGCTTTTAAGGAAAGATATGGGGAGGGTTCATTTTCCTGAGGGAAAAGGCTTCTGAAAGAATTTGCCATTGCTCTGTTTTGTGTTTAAGCTTTACTTATGACTGAAACGTGGAACTAAGATAGATAAATGGAGACCAATTTGCAAAAAGTAACAACCTTTACTAGTTGTTATAGTACAGTACAGTAGTTGCTATTCAAAGATCTACATTGTTTTTGTAAGAAATTGCCTAACTAACACTGGCTGACATTGAGGGACAATGGAATAGTTCATATTTCATTAAAAAAAATGTATATAAAAATGTCTCCAACAATGTCAGTGTTGGAATCTTTACTGGAAAATAGGGGGAAAAACAAGTACCTGGCCAACTGTGTGATTTTTGCATGGAATGTAGTGGTGTGGGGTTCCTCCTGACATCCTACAATAATAAGAGACAGATACTTGGGTGCATGGAATATTCTGCACAATAAACAAATAATGCGAGCAAACTGGTGTATGATTATACTCTCTAGTCAACAGCTTTGTAGCATGTTCTGCTTGCTTCTTGTGAAAGTTTATGTTAACGCAAAATTACAATGCCATTAGCACAGTTGTTTACTTGGGCAGTTCAATCTATGTAAAAGCTACCAGATCATAAATATTTTAAATATTGTTCATTCTCTGTTTATTTTCCTTTTCAGTGACTGTTTTATTGCATTTTTCACCTGGTATCAAATATAAATGTACAGTAGTTGCTATTCAAAGATCTACATTCTCCCACAGTTATCATACAGTTCTGAACATAAGGGGATCACTGTGGAATCTCAGATATTGCTGTCGGCAAAAGCTGACTTTTTTTTATGGAGAACTGTATTATTTTTCAATTGGCCAAGAATATGACCCTAAATATAATTCCTACCAACATTTCAGTTTCAGATTAAGAGGTGTAACCCCTTCAAACCGTTCTGAATCCATGTATGTTGTTATGGCATTGTGAAGGTAAATGAGTAGACCAAGTGGCAGATGGATAAAACTGAATTTTATCCCCCCCTTTGATATGCCACTTGTTGTTAGACTCCACACAGGTGTCTGGCTGTGCCAAGGCAGAGCCCTAGTGAAGTCAATGGGTTAGGAGTGGGGCACCTAGCACATCAACTAGCCACTAACTATTGAAAATTAGGAAGAAATTACTCCAGGGACATAACTGTCCATTATAGCATTTCCTGGTCCTTTGTTGAAAGTATCTGGTACTGACCACTGTCAGAGACAGACACTTGACTAGATGGACTATTGGTCTGATGTGGTGAGTGCCTCCAGTGTTTTTGGATCAGAAGGCACAGAGTGCTATGCTGATAGTTTGGCAGTGAGAGCAGGATAGGGGATTGAACATCAGTTTCTTACAAAGTATTTATGCTAGTGTTCTAAGTTGAAATGCTGGTCCCATTGACCATTTTGTGGGGCCAGGATTGCACATTGAGTGTCCAACTAATACATGATACAATGGGTACCGTGTGTTCCTTAAGTAAAAGGCCACACTGAAGAGAGATGAGACATTCCCCAGCATCAACGAAAGGCTTTGATTATTCTGGTGTAAATTAAGAGAAACTTCATTGAAAAGAAATTACATCAGGGTAAGAACACCTTCTGGCCTAATTATGACAAGAACATTTTGAATAGATACTGTGCTAACCCTTAAAGTGGAGTTTAATGGCCATTATAATGGCTGTAGTTCCATTGCAGAGAGAGCAGCATTTAAATCTATTTGATCAGGAAGTATTTAGTGGCATGATGGAATAGGAGAGATTGATTCCAGAACAAGAGATCTTCTGATAATGGTAGTTGAACAACTAAAATAAAAAATATCATTGCTTAAAATTTTAGGTAGCAATTGTATATTCTGAAAGATGAGAGGAGTTGGAAGGAAGTGTAGAGGTTCTAAGTGATAGTCTGCTTTTTCCAGTAGGAATTTCACAACTTCCCCACCCTGAGTCATCCCAAAGAGAAAGTTAAATGAAAGGAGAAAGTGTGCAGCAAGAGAAGACTTCGTTCTCATTAAATAGTCTGCAGAATTTGGAAATCAGGAAGGTCCAAATCCTTAGTCCATTGATGTCAATATCAAAACTCCTATTGAATTCAGTAGGGTCAGGATTTGACCCAAAATGAATAAGAAATAAGTTCTAATGTATTTATTTGTTTGAGTCAGGAAGTCTCATATAATTGTTTTTTCTCAAGCTGCTTTGTGACGTGCAGTCTCTGTCTCTTTCATTCTGATAGCCCAACACCAAAAGCAGTTGTTCTGAACATTTACAGACAGAGGAAGTAGTTACCCTGACAACTGGAACTGTGGACCACATGTGACCTCTCAGAACAGCTCCTCCTTTTTTTTATTCAGGGCAATTGATTCAATATTCACTCGTTTTATTTTTAAATCTTTTTTTACTTATTAAAAAACACAGCTTTCCATTCTGATGCTGGCATTCCCCCCACCACATTTTGAAAACAATAGATCCTGCTGTAGGTTTTATTCTTATAAAGGCCAAAATTTCTCTCATTACACTATTTAAATTGATTACCTAGTCTCCAGGGATGTGCACTGCTCTAGAAGTAGCTTTGGTGCAGTATTGCTACTGAAGATCCAGCAGAGGGAGTTCACACATTGTTTTCAGTGTCACACTAACATAGTGATTTTTTTCTTTTTAATTTCCTGGCAATGGAGGTGATGGAATTCCTTTATTTATTTTATTAGGGTTTTTAAAGCATCTATCACATTGACAGCTAAATTCTACAAAGCTACCTTAATAGTAATAGTAATTAATGAATAGCTGTCACTAGAAATATGCAAGCAGTCAGACAGCAAGAAAAAAAAATCACCTTGACTCGAAAATAAAAATTGCTTAGAACACAAAGCCTGGTCTCTACATAATCGTAAACTTCTAATGAAGGTAAAATATTTCTGGCCAAACAGTTAACATTCTTTGTTACATATAAAATATGTTTATTTCAGAAATAACAATCAGAAATAACCAAAAATAGTAAATCAATAATATTGTTAATGCATTTCTTGCATTCCACTTTTTACTACAAGGGTTTTAAATAGACTCGTTTCAGAAATACGAGTGCCATCGTCCAATATATCACAGTATTGCTACATTTCAGGAGAGAGATTTGGGTAAGAAACTCGTGAATATTCTGCCTCAGCTAGTGTTCCAGGAGTGTCCTCTCTTATAGGCACAAAAGGCTATACTAAGGACTATATTTTAAAGGTTGGGTACAAATGATATACCTGTAAAAATAAATATGCACATATTACATCAATGAAATCCCACATTCAAGACTGAAGTGCTTTGAGATCTATTGATTTTAAAAAAGCCCTAAACACAATCTGGGTGTCATTGTTGTTATTTTATTAACAATAAAATCAGGCATCTCCAGGAGCAGTTTGCTTACTTTTGTGACTAACTACATGTTTGCATGTGCATTACCTGCTCTGCTGGTTTTAGCAGTGTATCAAATGCACACGCATTTTTACTAACACAGATTGTGCCAGCATGTGAAAACTTAGTCCTCAATCTCTATGTAGCATCTGTTCTGTTCATACCAAGACTGTGTGAAGAACAAACAGCACAGAAATAAATTCTCATTGTGTCACTGTTTGTGACACAGATGTACCCAAATGTGCCCAGGTATGTGCTGGCAAGAATGTTATGTCTGTGTCTGATCATTTTCTTGATATTACACCAAAGAGGGTAGTAAACATTCTCTGCCTAAGCTAAGGGTCTAGCTGATTGTCATGGTTATTGCAAGATGTTTGTATAGGGGAAAAATTGAGTTATGTAGGATATTGTGTTCCTAATCTGTTGGTAGTGAAACCTATCACCTGAGGAGGTAGAGTCTGAGAGCTGACCCAATCAACATTAGAACAATTGAGACAGTCTATGTTTACTGACTGGAGTACAGGCAGGCTGGAGACTACAAAGACAAAGAAACCTCAAGAGAATTCTCAGAAGAGGGAGCCCCCTGGGCTAAAAGACAATAGTTTAGGATTGTCTAAGAGCAGAAGATTGGTCCAAGTAGGCATCTGATACAGGAGGGGACTCTCTGTCAGTGGAGGTGAGGGTTTCCTGCATGGTAGATCCAGCTTTATGATCTGGACAGGTGCTGGAAGAAATAACCAATGGGCAAGAAATACCTTATTAGACAGGAAAGTAACTTGTAGATAAGTATAGGCTATAGATTGTGTATTATATTTTTCTTTTACCTGTAACCCTATGTTTCCAAATCCTTTTACTTGCCTGTATTTTGAACCTTTATCTCCAGCTCCATTAAATAAAATTCGCTTTGGCTTTACTATAAACCTGTGCTAAGGGGAGTGTTGAACTGAGGTGAAACCAGTGAACTGTGGTGCACTGTTTCCACAGAGGCAGCAGATTGGTGTAAATTGCAGGTGTCTAAAAGACAGGGGACTAGACACACAAATGGAACAAATTGCTTTGTCTAAATTGCTAGCCTGCATTGGGGTAGAACAGAACTCACAGAAAATGGAGTGGAGCACCTGTATTGCCAAGCAGCCAGTGGCTGGGGAGTGTTTCACTTGGTGGCCACAGACATGGCTCCCTCCTGCTGTGACAAGGTGCTATGATTCACCCTGCACACCTCAACTAACCACAAAAAATATCACACAACTCTCCAAATACAGGAACCAAATTTATAAATCCTCAAATCATATGCAATTGAGTTGACCATTAAAAGTAAAGAAAATGATAGTGGATGACCTGCAATGTTCCTTTACTATAACTATTAGACTGCAAACTAGGGCTTTCTCATCCTAACCCATTTAGTCTAAGTCCACTGCATCTATTACTCTCTTCAATGAAGCTCTCAAGACATAACTTACCTGCTACTGTAGATGTGTTCAGTCTGTCTCTTTTTCTAGCACCATTACAGGTGTGAGCCCAGCTTTGCAACGCACTCACACTACATCCAACCAGCCTCTGCTATTCCCATTCCAACTCCCCTAATAATGGCCCCATTTCCTTTCTCCTACGTCCTCTCCCCCAGATGGATCTACTGAGTCTGCTCCCTTTTCATGATCCTCCTCAGGGTCTGTTTCTGTTGCCTTGTCTTTAGGCTGTTCCTCCATCAAGGCTTTGCACAAGTTCAGTGGTGCATACATCCCAGGGTCCTCAGCTAGCCTGTGTCTAGCCTTTTAAATAGTGTAATTAGGTAGTCTTTTCCTGACTCATACTTCTAACTGTTACTACTGTTGTTCCATCCTGATCAGTCTCAATGTGCTGCCTTTTCAAGTTCCCCTGCCTAGTCATCCACTGCATGCATCTGATGAAGTGAGCTTTAGCCCACAAAAGCTTATGCCCAAATAAATTTGTTAGTCTCTAAGGTGCCACAAATACTTCTCATTCTTTTTGCTGATACAGACTAACACGGCTACCACTCTGAAATCTGTATGTATTAAAATATTTCATAATGTCTGGTGGGAGCAGGGCCCTCACAGATTGAAGAGTTGCATTCCATTGATGCCTTTCCAACTCAGAGGCGTAACTCCACAGCGTACACTGTATAGGATGGGGTTATCTGCTTGACTAGAATTTTCACTCTTCCAGATAAGGGGCAGTCTTTCACTATTTGTGCAGTGTTTTGCATAATGGGAACCCCGTTCTGAGTGTGAACCTGTGCTCTACTATCATGCAAATGATAGATACTATAATTATCCTCTGTGCCCACTGCATGTCCAATAAAAATATGTTCCCCCTAGGAAAGCCAGAGAGGGCTGCTTGAAATTTCTTGGGTTGCTGCCTGAAAAACTCTCACAAGCAGTGGGCACTGGCACCTCATATTTTAAAGAGTCCATTCTTTGCCCCAAATTGTGTTACTGGCCTTAGTGGATGGGGGAAGCAGTAGACATGTTATATCTTGATTTTAGTAAGGCTTTTTACATAGTTCCATGTGTCATTCTCATAAGCAAACTAGGCAAATGTGGTCTAGATCAGAGTTTCTCAATCCATTAGTCGGAATCCAAAATTGGGTCACCAGACTGTTTCAAAGGGTCACATGGCAGCTCCTCTGGCTTCTGTCCCACAGGGCTGTCTAGGCTCACCTCCCTGCTTCAGGCACTGCAACCTTTGGGGTCCCAGTGCCACTCAGGTTTGGCCCAGCCGTCATGATGAAGAGAGTTGGGTAGGCCAAATTTGAGTGAGTGTCACTGCAAGCCCATGAGCCAGGTCACAACTCCACTCACACAAATTTGGTCCAGTTAGAGGAGCCGGGCCAAACCTGAGTGGTGCTGCAACCCCAGAGATTGTAACACCCAGACTCAGGAGTGCCGCCATCTTTTTTGCCTCCCTCGGCGGTGGAAGGTCCCGCCCCCAACAGAGGGGTCAGGAGGTCCGGCTGCCACGGTCGCCGCCCCCCAAATGTTAGCGCCCTGTCACCTAATGGGTTGTGCCGGCCCTGCTCAGACTTGAGAGCCAAGGTCAGTCAGACCCACAGCACAGTAGCTGCAGGAACCACCCCACTATAGGTAAGTGCCGGGCAAAATCCAACCCCCGTGAGGGTCAGAACCCAACTGAAACCACTCCAGATCCTTCACCCCTCATGACAGACCTAAACCCAAAAAGGTTGAGAACCACTGATGTAGATGGAATTACTATAAAGTGGATGCACACCTGGTTGAAAGACAATACTCAAAGAATAGTTATCAATGGTTCACTGTCAAATTAGGATGATGTATCTAGTGGGGTCCCACAAGGGTCAGTCCTGGGTCTGGTACTAGTCAACATTTTAATTAATGACTTGGATAATGGGGTGGAGAGTATGCTTATGAAATTTGCTGATGACACTAAACTGGGAGGAGTTGCAAGGACAGAATTAAAATTCAAAATGACCTTGACAAATTGGAGAATTGGTCTGAAATCAACAAAATAAAATTCAATAAAGACAAGTGCTATACTTAGGAAAGTACTACACCTAGAAAAGAAAAAACAAATGCACAATTACAAATGGGGAATAACTGGCTACCGCTGAAAAGGATCTAGGGGTTATAATGTACCACAAATTGAATACAATGCAATTGTGAAAAAAAGCTAATAGCATTCTGGGGTATCTTTACTTGAGTGCCATATGTAAGACACAGGAGGTAATTGTCCCATTCTACTCAGCACTGGCGAGACCTCAGCTGGAGTACTGTGTTCAGTTCTGGGGACCATATTTCATGAAAGATGTGGACAAATTGGAGATAGTCAAGAGCAGATCAACCAAAATGATAACATATTTTAAAAGCATTAAAATATTGTGTGTGTTTAGTTTTGAGAAAAGAAAACTGGGGGGAGACTTGATAAGAGTCCTCAAATATTACATAAAGAAGACTTTGTTCAATTGTTCTTCATGTCCACTGGAGGTAGGATAAGAAGTAATGGGCTTAATCTGCAGCAAAGGAGATTTAGGCTAGATAATAAGAAAAACTTTCTAACTATTGTGACAGGGTCAGACCAGATGGCTACAGGAGAGTGATCCTATTGGTATCTAGGAAGTGGATCTTCTACTACTAAAGGACCTACTAAAGGACCTCCCCCCAGCCTAAGGGGAGGATCCACAGGTCCATGACACCAAATAATTACGTGGGACAACCAATGAAAAAAAAGGATCGGGAGTGAGGTCATAGGGCTAAACGAAGGGAACCCGATGGGGATACCGAGCAGAGAACCCCACTACAGGAGAAAGCAACAAAGAATCCTGTGGCACCTTATAGACTAACAGACGTTTTGCAGCATGAGCTTTCGTGGGTGAATACCCACTTCTTCGGATGCAAGTGGTGGAAATTTCCAGGGGCAGGTTTATATATGCAAGCAAGAAGCAAGCTAGAGATAACGAGGTTAGTTCAATCAGGGAGGATGAGGCCCTGTTCTAGCAGTTGAGGTGTGAAAACCAAGGGAGGAGAAACTGGTTCTGTAATTGGCAAGCCATTCACAGTCCTTGTTTAATCCTGAGCTGATGGTGTCAAATTTGCAGGATAAATGGACACAAATCAGATATTAGGAATGGCAATATACAAAAACCTGTAGGAGAACACTTCAACCTCCCTGGCCACACAATAGCAGATCTTAAGGTGGCCATCCTGCAGCAAAAAAACTTCAGGACCAGACTTCAAAGAGAAACTGCTGAGCTCCAGTTCATCTGCAAATTTAACACCATCAGCTCAGGATTACAGAACCAGTTTCTCCTCCCTTGGTTTTCACACCTCAACTGCTAGAACAGGGCCTCATCCTCCCTGATTGAACTAACCTTGTTATCTCTAGCTTGCTTCTTGCTTGCATATATAAACCTGCCCCTGGAAATTTCCACCACTTGCATCCGAAGAAGTGGGTATTCACCCACGAAAGCTCATGCTGCAAAACGTCTGTTAGTCTATAAGGTGCCACAGGATTCTTTGTTGCTTTTACAGATCCAGACTAACACGGCTACCCCTCTGATACCACTACAGGAGAGTGATAGAAGGCAGATATATTAGCCCCAGGTTTAGTAGGTCCCCTTTCCCTGGGTAAGGTAACAGGGAAGGTTCCAGAACAATCAGGAACTTTCTGGAAACAATTAAAGCAGACAGGCTGATTAGAACACCTGCAGCCAATCAAGAAGCTGCTAGAATGAATTAAGGCAAGCTAATCAGGGCACCTGGGTTTAAAAAGAAGCTCACTTCAGTTTCTGGTGCGTGCAAGGAGCTGGGAGTGAGTGCTGCTGTTGGAGGACTGAGGAGTACAAGTGTTAACAGACATCAAGAGGAAGGTCCTGTGGTGAGGATACAGAAGGTGTTGGGAAAAGGCCATGGGGAAGTAGCCCAGGGAATTGTAGCTGTCATGTAGCTGTTCCAGAAGGCACTCTAGACAGCTGCAGTCCACAGGGCCCTGGGCTGGAACCCGGTGTAGAGGGCAGACCCGGGTTCCCCCCAAAACCTCCCAACTCCTGACCCAACACAGGAAGATCTCCGAGGCTAGCAAAAATCTGCCAATAAGCGCATGACCCACCAAGGTAGAGGAGGAACTTTGTCACACTATATGAATAGATACACGCTGGAATAGGCTTCCAAGGAAGGTTGTGGAATCCCCATCATTGGAGGTTTCTAAGAACAGGTTGGACAAACAGGTCAGGGATACTTTAGGTTTACCTCAGCACAGGGGCTGAACTTGATGACTTCTTGAGGTCCCTTCCAGCCCTCTATAAAAATGTGCATAATAATTCAATAATGGATTTCTGCTTGTGTTACATAGAAAATAAATTATGTTCTAGTTTAGCACTGTCCTAGCATTAAGATTTACAATCTGGGAAATATTCTGGTTTGGGATTTCACAATTTTTAATGTTTTAATATGGCCCTGTTGCCTCTTTGATTGAGGGGAGATTGAATGAAAACCAGAAACACTGAGTGTTGTGTGTGTGTGTGCACGCGTGCCTGCATGCATGTGTATAAAACAACAAATTGTATTTTGGTAGCCCCCACAGTTTGCTAGAAACCGGGCAAATTAGTATGAAGCCAGTTTGTGCTCTGTAGATTTTACAGTCTAAGAAAACAATAGTTATATGAAGGGAAGAGGTGAGAGGAATAAAAATAGTGAGACTACTTACAGCTTTCTAAAAATAATTATGAATGTCAGCTGTCCCAGCCTTACCCCTCTACATTGCCGTCTATATTTTTTGTATGTGCCACATTAGATGAAGAACTTAGGAGGAGAGTGTTTAGGGGCTTTATGAACCATCTCACAGAAGCTTTCCACATATTGGGAGTGGTGTAGAAGACAGTATACATTTGGAGATGTGGACAAGTTTGCAGTTGAAGCTGGCATTGCAGATGAAGTGGAGGGGGTAGAGTGACACAGTAACTGAAAAATATGTGCAAGCTGGGAAGGGCAGAGTTGTGAAGGTCCTTGATGCCGAGCAATAGAAGCTTAAATATTGAAAAAGAGCGAGCCTATAGAGAATGAGTAGGAGGGATGTCATGGTCTGAGAAGTAATGGGCATCGTTTTAAATAATGATTCAGTGGGAAATGCAGGACATGTTGATCCCTGTCTATTTCCCTCACACTGTTAACACTGCATTGATCATTCTGAAACACAAATGGCATTCAATGTGTGATGTCTGTTCCATAATACACATTTGTTCAGCCTGATTGTGATTCCATTCAAAACACATCAAGTCTTGCTATTGACTTGAATAGGAGTGGGCCCTAAAATACAGGTACTGTGATAATATTCAATCATCAGCTTTCAACACATAAGCAGAGTTCACTGAAATCTTATTTTATTATCTGTTTGATCTACTGTATTACTCTTGAACTCCTGGAAACCTAATATGTTGCATGTGGAAATTATACACAGCAGAGCAACTGTCACCTGTTACACACAGCTAAACATTGAAGCTTGGCTCAGACCCGCTACATCAGCTATATAAGTTTGACAGGTCCCAGTAATATATAAATAAATTACACCTGTTATTTTAAATAGGGCTGGGTAAAGCATGAATCCTGGGTGCTGATGAGTTTAAATTCTCTTTTAATTAATTAATTACATATATTCAAACAATCGAGAGCCACACACTTTGATGCTTATGTAGTCTGAGCTGTACACCCAGGGAAGGAACAGAGTATTAAACTGCTGCCTCTGATATGTGTAAGCAGCAGGAGGGATGCAAAAGAGAGTCCCCTGCCAGCCCCAATTTGGTGGGAGGAGATGATGTGTAAAGAGTAAGGGGGAGGGTAAAGGGGACCAGGAGGGGCAGCTTAGATGGGTTCATGGAGTGTTAGAGACAACCTGAGCCTTGTACTCAGAGCTGCTTTGTCCTTTCCCCTCTAGTTACTCATTGACATGCCCCCCATGCCCTTCCCACTTGAGCCCAGAGAAGTTCATACCCAGCCCCTCCAGAACCCTCTTCCTCCAAAGCCCTGGCTGGGAATCACTCCTCGCTGCCCCACCCCTCCAAACCGGGCCTTTCTTCCAGGGGCAATGTTTGTGGAGGTTTAACTGAGAAACCTCAGGTTTGTTATAAAGAGACCTGCTAGCTCCCCATTTGAGTCCCTGCTTCTCTCCACACATCTCAACTTTCTCCCTTCCTGCTCCCTGCCTCCACTCACTCACCCCCTCTGAGTCCCTGGTTCCTTCACCACCACCAGCCCTCTCTGCTCTGGTTCCCTGCTTCCCCCACTCTGCTTTCCCTTGGGTCCCCATTTCCCTCCCCTATTTCCCACTTCACTCCTCCCCTGCCCTCAGAGTCCTTGCTTCCCCATCAGAGGTGGCTCCAGCTTTTTTGCCGCCCCAAGCTCAGAAGAAAAGAAAAAAAAAAGACAAACCTGAATGAAGGACCCACAGCCGAATTGCCACCGAAGACTGACGTGCAGTGATTGAGCTGCCGCCGAAGTGCCACCAAGGAGGACGAGAGGGACTGAAGGATCCGCAGCTGAATTGCCACTGCAGACCCGGCCATGCTGCCTTGCTAATGGACGGAGTGCCGCCCCTTTCTATTCGCAGGCACCTGTTTCCTTCTCTGGTGCCTGGAGCTGGCCCTGTTCCCCATCATCACCATTCCCCTCACACACACACTTCTTTCCCCACCTCACACACATCTCACAAGATCCCTATTGCTTCCCCCACTCCAGGTTCCTGCTTCCTACCCCCACTTCCCACTGGCTCTCTGCTTCCCTCACCACCAATGCTCCCCCCAGTCCTCTCTGGCTCCCTGCTTCCTCCTTTCTCCATATCCACTCCTCCCCCTCCAGGCCCTGCCTCTCCCAACACCACTTCCCCATCACTCTGGTACCTGCTGCTTCTCCCCACCTCCATCCACCGTCCCCTTCCGAATCCCCAATTTTCACCCCCGCAAGTCAGCTCTCCCTCCCTGCCTGCTTCCCACCCTTAAAAGCCTTCCTTTAAGCCCTGGTCTACACTACAAACTTATGTCTGTATAACTACATCACTCAGAGATATGGAAAATCCACACCCCTGAGCAATGCAATTATTCCAACCAAACTCCCAGTGTAGACACTGCTATGTCAATGGGAGGGCTACTTCCATTGACATAACTAACATCTCTTGAGGAGATGGAATACCTATGCTGATGGATGAAGTTCTCCTGTTGACATAGGTGATGGCGTGTGTGGGATGGGGGAGACATGAAAAGCCCTGCATAGAATATTTCATCCATTGGCTCCACAGCCTAAAGCCATCCATTTCCTTAGACCTTAGTTCCTTCTGTGCCATGAACACATCAGGCAATCCAGTTCCTCCATAGATTAGTCACTTGTTAGTTGTGGTACTCCTCCCAGGTGATGCCAGTGCATTCAGTATCCTCTGTCATTGTCTTCTGCCAGTTCTTCCTTGACCTTTCTCGCTTTCTCTTTCTTACTTCAGGAACCCAATTCAGTGCTTGCTAGGCATGTCTCCCATCTTCCATATGGTGTATAAGTCCCAATCACCTGAGCCTTCTTTCTTTGATGATACTTCTAACATGCCCTGCTTTGTCATCTCCCTTTCTCTCATGTTTATTTTGTCTTTCCATGACACATGTAACATCTTCCTCATCCATCTATTCAGGGCAATGAGCCATTAGGGAAAACAATAGGCCTTAGGAGACGCTTATCTCCTGCCTTGTGAGCCTTACTGAGAACATTCCAGACAGCCTGTAAGTAATGGCTGCTATGCCTCTACAAGGACATGTGACCAGGCCATATGATTCTGGACTCCATCTTGGGGTGTCAGTATTTTTCCACAAACCAGTCTGGGAACCAAGTTTTGAGACAAAGGGTTCCCACCATATGCTAAAGCTATATAAGGCAGGGAGTTACATCATCTGTGGTTCTTCATTCCCCACATAAGAAGACTCCTGGAAAACACCCGAGGAACAAAGACTGAACTGGGGGAAGTGCTGGACCCAGGCTAAAGGGATTTCTAGCCTGTGCATGAAACACCTGGGGATTCCAAGTTGCAAAGCAAGTGCAGCTTACCCCTTAAGAATCTGCAGCCTGCTTGTTTCCTCTCTTAGGGTGAGAATCTGCTAATTCATATCCAGTCTATCTAGTATATTAAGCTTAGTTTGCATTTTTGTTTATTTATTACATAATCTACTTTGATCTAGCTGGTATCACTTATATTCACTTAAAATCTGTCCTTTGTAGTTAATAAATTTATTTTATGTTTTAATCTAAACCAGTGAGTTTAGAGTCAAGTGCCTGGAAATTTTAGCTCAAGGGGTAGGGGCTGTTGCATATTCCTTTCCACATTGAGGGGGAGGCAAACTGGATAATAAATTCATATTGGTTGGGGTTTGGAACAGGGCAGGATGGTACTGCTCTAGGGTCCTAGACTGGAAAGCTGGGGGTTATTTTGGCTGTAGCCTTTCTATTGTTGGTTCACATGCAGTGGCTGGTCAGAGAGCCAGCATGTAACTGCAGCTGGGTGTGTTCTACCTGTGTGTATGCTAGTGGAAGTATAAGACCAGGAGTGTGTCTGCAGCTTGTCACAGCACAGTGTGAGAGGAGCCCAGGATGGTGGGTCAGAGGGCTCTGTAGTACCCCAGTTCCAGGTGGCACCCTGGGCGGGAACCCGTCATAGCAATAAAAGGTAATAATTGGAGATATGCTAATCTCCTAGAACTGGAAGGGACCTTGAAAGGTCATTGAGTCCAGCTCCCTGCCTTCACTAGCAGGACCAATTTTTGCCCCAGATCCCTAAGTGGCTCCCTCAAGGATTGAACTCACAACCCTAGGTTTAGCAGGCCAATGCTTAAACCACTGAGCTATCACTCCCCCAATTCTATTCCCCATCATACTTAGTAAACCAATGTTGTCAGCAAAGTCAAAGTTGGTTAACCCATTTGACACAATGATGCCTTTTCTTGCCAACTTCATCAGCCAGTCTATTGCTAATGCAAAAAGAATTGATAACACCCACCCTTCTCTAACTCCAGTCACAATAGTGAACCACTCACCCAGCCTGTATCCCATCTTACTGCGCCCATAAGATAAACTTTTTGTTATGTTGATCAGCTTATCTGGTATGCTATATCTTGTAGCAATATTTCACTGGGTCGCTCACACTATCAAACTTTTTCTTAAAGTTGATTAAGATAGGTTTTTGCCAAGCAATAGCTTTTCAATGATCTGTCGAAGAGTGAATATCTGTTCACAACATGATCTACCTGAATCATGAATCCAGCCTGTTCTTCTTGTAATATTTTATCTACCGTCTTCTTTATTTTATTCAGCATAACTGTAGCCAATACTTTCTCCAGGACTTATAGCAGTACAATACTTCTTTAGTTCATGCACTTAGAAGATCACCCTTTTTTGGCAATGTCACGATGACACTGTATTTGCAGTTTTGTGGCTTGTGTTCATTTTTTTACAGAGTTTTATTAGCTGCTCAATCAGAATTTCACTTCCTGTCTTTAGTATCTCTGTTTCAGTTCTGCTCAGGGAGCTTTCCTGTGTTGATAGCTTCTTTGCTTTCATTGGATGTTGTTGGTCCCACTTCTATTCCTAATTTAGCCATGGCATTTTTCTCCAACCTGTGCGTAATCATCAGCTCTGCACAGTTTAATATGAAATGGAAATGCTCTTCCCATTGTCTGGCTTATCATTCATGCATTTTCAATCTGTCCATGAGAGTCCCTGATGGCCATTACCTGTAACTGTCCAAATCTGCCTGAAAAGTCTTTCACTATTCTATGAAGCTGCTTGAAGTCTCCCCTCTGTGCTGCTGCTTCTGTAGTTTTCTCCTGAACCCAGGCATTTCTTTCTCACCTGCATCTCATTTTTATTTCTTTGTTATTTTCTCTGAATCTTGCATCTGCCTCTAAGAGGTCTGCCCATGCCTTTTTGCTTTTTTGCCCATGCTTTCAGGACTTTTTGCTCATCAGTCACAGTCCATATTTCAGATACAATCCATGCATCTTTCTTCCACCCTCTCTGGTGCCCCACTATTTCCTCTGCTATCTTGAGTACCACCTTTTTCCAGTTGGGCCATCTGTCTTCTAGACTGTGATTAGCCTGGTCCTGTAAAATATTGAATCATTGCTAAATGCAATCTGGAATCTGATCTATGTTTCTTTGTTCTTCAGGTTCTCTGTTGTTATAACACTTTGTCCATCTTCATGATCTTTTTTAGTTAAAATTGTAATGTGGCCACTAAAAGGTAATGATTTTAGCCAACTTCTGCTCCTCTGCTGACTCTGACATCTCTCAGAGAAGATGCCCATCTCTTAGATGTACACACATGGTCTATCTGGTTGACGGTCACATTGTCTATTGATCTCTGTGTGAGCTTATGAATCCTTTAGTACTGTTAGAGACTACCTTCTACCTTTAGGGTGTCTGTGCCACAAAGAATGCCCAGCCATTCACCATTGTCATTTTGGATGTCTTCTGCTGCTGTACCCATGACTCCTTCCCACACAGTAGAGCTGTTGTCAGTTTGTCCATTGAAGTCATCTATCAAGTTGATGTCATGGTGAGGGACATCATCCAATACTTACTGCATATGCTTGTAGAATATATTCTTTTCACTGTTGCCTGCTGTGTTTGTTGGTGCATATGCTTGGATTTTTGTACACTTGACATGCCGGTTTGAAGCTTGGCTATTGTTGTTGTTCTGGCATTCACTGTCTCCCATGACAGCATGGTCTTCTCAATGATGTCATCCAACATAATTTCTACAGCTATTTCATGCATTCCTCCTCCTCCTACTGAGTATAAGGTTATATCACTATTGGACACCATCAGGCCACTCCCTGCCCATCTCATCTCATCTGACACCAAGTATGTTCAGAGGGTATATTTGAAATTCTCATATAACTGGTGAAATCTTTCCAGTACTATACAAAGTACATATATTCTGAACGCCTACTCTTGTTACACATTTGGTTGTCAGGATTCAGTGTCTCAAGATATCAGCTTCTTTTTGACTTTCACTGAGATCTGTCATACTTGGGTTTTGCGCTGCATCATCACCTACCATCACCAAGTTTAACTGGTTTAACTGGACTGTTTCAGTTGCAGTGAGAGTCTCCCTGAGTGGGTGGGCAAATCCAACTGGAGAACCCTCCTCTTTTATCCCAGGCATGGAATAGGCACTGTCACTAAAAGTACCAGAATTTCCCTCAATTTCACAGACGAGAACACTGAGGCACAGGGAGACTCTGGCCTACAGTTTCAAAAGAAATTACAGAAATTGGGTTGCCTAATTATTTGGTACAGAAATTTGTCACACAAATTGTGACAAATTGTAGTTTCAGCGATGCTGACCACTAAGAACTCAATTTGGAATCATTGGGTACTGCAAGTGATGAATGCACTCAAAATCAGGATGGGTGCTCAAAAATGGAAGGCATAATTAGAGGGTACTTTGAAAACTTGACCTTTGTGACTTGGAAGGGATTACACACAGAGTCAGTGGCAAAGTAGGAAAAATAACTCCTAAATCCTCAAACCATGCTCTAGCTACTAGATAATGGTCCCTCCCAACCCCTAATCCCTCTTCTCCCACACCATTTCTCAAAGAGCCAAGGATCACATTTATCTAAGCCCTTAGGTGATAATTTTGGAGGTTTGATCCAGGGATTCATTGCCACTTTAAACTGGCAGTTAACAGTGTAAATATTTTTTTTTACTGGCATTCAGTAGTTAAATTCATAGTAAGGTGCTGATGGGTTTATGGTGATCCAAATGCAGAATTAAGAGCTCTGCTTTTAATTACATTGTAACTGAGGCAACCGGTCACTCGAATGCTGTAGCCTAATGTAGGTGAAAAATATAGTGATTGGAATACATAGAGAATAACCAGTATATTATTAAATAGTGCCTCACATACTCGTTCCTGTTCTATTTATATGAGGAAAGGAAGTTGTCTGATCACTAGTGCTCTAGTGCACAAACACACATGCTCCAATGGACAGATTTCAAGAACTGGTGCTCATATTTCAGTGCTTGGGTCACAGGATACAGTACCTTTCATTTAAGACATGCCATTATAGCATATTATGTGACCTCTGTCATCACAGTCATGACAGTAGCAAAGAACTTGCTTAAAAGAACATGCAAAAAAGCAGGTGACATTCAGCAAATGGGCAGCAAAGACACTGTTTAAATTCAGCAAACAGTGTTTAAATGGGCACTGGCATTTTAGGAATTTGAAGCCCCATCCTCAGCTGGTATAAATTGCTAGAGTTCCATTAACTTCATTAATGACACCAATTGACAGCAGCTGAAGATGTGGGGTAAAATTTTCAAAAGCTCCTTAGTGCCATTTTCAAAGGTGACTTAGGTGCTTAGGAGCTTAAGTCCTAGTGAACATGAGTGGAACTTAGGGCAGGTCTACACTACAGCCAGGATTGACACTCTGAGATCGATCCACCAGATGTCGATTTAGCGGGTCTAGTGAAGACCCACCAAATCGCCTGCAGATTGCTCTGCGGTCGACCCCTGTACTCTATGCCCAATGAGAAGAGTAAGGTAAGTCGACGGGAGATTTTCTCCTGTTGACCCCCCCGTGGTGTAAACCCTGAGGTAACTCAGCCGAAGGTACGTCAACTCCAGCTACATTATTCACGTAGCTGGAGTTGCATAGCATAGGTCGACTTACCACAGTAGTGTAGACATAGGAAATCTAGGCTAAGTGATTTAGGCACTTTTGAAAATTATGCTCCTAGCCCATAAACACTGCTGAAAGTATTACTATTATTTATCTGTATTGCAGACTACCTAGGAGCCATAGTCCTGGATCAGTGTTGTGCTAGGCACAGTACAAAAACAGAACAGAAAGAGGGCCCCTTCTTTGAAGAGCTCACAATCTCCGTATGAGATGAGAGGCAGGTGGAGACAGCAAAAGTGCGGCCGCCCTGAGGAAACTCATGAAGCTTGCAGTGCACTGCATGGAACTAGGAAGGTTATTTGTGCAGTGCAGCACAGTGTATCCTTACAGTAGTGAGTCACATGGACACCCTTAATGAATCACACTTAGCCTTTTTTCATCATTACTAGTCAGTCCTTTTTTTTATAGTCTGAAGTTTTTATTTCTTAAGCAAAAGAAGGTGAACTGTATAGTTAACCCACCAAAGTAAAAGGATTTGACTAATCTTTTTTTAAAAAAAATTTGGATCAGTTGTCAAGTTTTTAACCAGTTAACCCAAGCACATATGTATTTTTAACGTACCCCATGTTGGCACAGAGCTTCAAGTCATGCCTCAGCATCAGAACCATACATAGAATGTGTAACCAGAGGCAGCTTGCAAAAATAAACAGATGTGGGGGAGAAAAGGACAGTATAATAATATAAGTGATATTTTAGTTATAAGCCACCTTTCTTAAATAAGAAATAGCTGTAGTTCTGGAATCCAGTCTGTCTCTGTCTCTTTCTCTCAGTGTGTGGATGGCTGTTTACTTACCTCCAATAATCCTAGGTGGCTGGCTCCCAATGCCAAAATAATTAGTAGTTGAAACTGAGCCTGAATGAATAAATAGGCTGGGGGTGTCACAGTCCCAGAGGCTGTAGTGTTTTAGGCCATCTCTGAGGCTTAGCATGGTGAGCTTTTCCACTCATTCTCAGTCAATCAAGTATTTTTTTTTCTCCTTCATTTCTGAGCATATTTCTTAGTGCCAGGCTGTTGGATGAAAATGTTGGACTACAGGCCTGCAGTACCTACTTTGGTGTTTAGCAAATTTGTCTCTCAAAAAATGCTACCCTCATAAAAATAATGCGCCTACACCCTTCAACAATGGCTAAGAATTTTTTCCAAGATGAAGCTTGATTGTAACTAATGTAAATGGTGAATTCTCTGTAACTTGAAGTTTTTAAATCATGATTTGAGGACTTCAGTAACTCAGGCAGAGGTTAGGGGTCTATTACAGGAATGGGTGAGTGAAGTTCTGTATCCTGCAATGTGCAGGAGATCAGACTAGGTCCCTTTTGATCTTAAAGTTTATGAGTAACTAGTGTGGGTAAACCCCAAATCCAGGTTCAGCTGGACATGGCAGGCTTGTGTCCTCTGAATGGGCTCCAAATCACAAACGTAATGCTTTTCCCTCCGGTTCTGAATGAATAATCTGTTTTTTGTTTTGTTTTGATCTGGTGAAAATGTTGCCCCAGCCCTGTTAGTAACCTAAGGTGAATGGGTAGTTCCAGGACTAGGTTCTGTGAAGTATAAAAAATAAATTTGGATCAACATGTTTGTTTTAAACATCCTATAGCTGGTGGTCACTGTGAAAGAGTGTCCAATTATTAAAATAAAGCCAGATTTAGATTTAAGCAGTTTAGAGTTAGCTCCAACACTTGTCTTTTTGTGTAAAAAATAAATAAATAAATAAATAAATAAAATGCATAACTCATCTTTAAGTTTGACAGCTTTTTTAAGCGCTTTGCCACGAGATAACCAGTGAACTTCTGTGTGGTACAAAATATTTTCATGGTCACTCCCCATCTCATTACAAAGTATTGTAAAGATTCTATTATTTAAAGGTCTTGGTTTTTATAAAATTAACCACATCCTGTAGCACTTTGTGCACTTCTGGCTCCAACTTCTTTGCTGCAATAGCTTGCCTACGAATGATGCAGTGAATGAATTTCACATGTGGTGCTATCTCTGTAACCTTACCCCAGAAAGCTTTATTTATTCCAGTCAAAGCAGCCGCTCCATCAGTGGTTACACTTATACAGTTTTTCCATAAAACATCTTTTTTATTAAAGAAGTCATTTGCTGTTGAGAATATATCTTCTCTGGTACATCTTTCCTTTAGTGGCTCACAAAAAGAGTAATTCTTCATGTATTTCATTATTAAAACAGAATCTAGCAAATATCGTAAACTGAGGCATGTTAGAAACATCTGTACTTTCATCCAACTGTATAGCAAATCTCTCATACTGCGTAATTTGTTCTAATCCTTGTTTCTTCAAATCTTCAGCAATGTTTTCTATGCATCTTCCAACAGTATTTGCTGTCAAAGGAAATGCATTTTATTTTGTCGCCATATTGTTTTCCGTGTATTATTTCATCCATTTTTACCACAGCAGGAAGAACAAGTGTTTTCCCCAATGGTATGTGGCTTTTTGTCTTTCACTATTAAATAAGAAACCTCAAAAGAGGCTTCTAAACATTTATTACGTTCAGTGAAATTTTGTAAAGTACTGGATTGAGTATCGCATGACTTTAAACATCTCTGAAAAAATTGTAGAGGTTTGTCGTCTTGTTCTGGATGCTTAGTTTTTAAATGTCTTGCTAATCGTGATGGCTTCATACTATCATTAGCTAATATCTCAAGGCACAATATACACTTAGGATGAGGTTCATCGTTAACAATAGTGGATGTAAATCCATATTTCAAATAGTCGTCTTGATAATTTTGAATTTTTTTGGCCAACTTCTTGTCAGATCTGATTAGATCGTCATTGTTTTTACCTCATAATGTGGCTGACGAAGAGCTCGTACTAGGAGTAGGAGAACTGTCAGCTCTGCCATTTTCTTGTTGTTTGCTTGTGCTCACATTATTATTATCCGCGGTTTCTTTGCAAGAATCTTTTTAAGCCACTTGTCCATTTTGTGAGGGTTAGTTTAGTTAAAACTAGATAATATAATCTGTAAATCCACTTAACCGGGCACACGTAAACTGCAATACGTCACAATATGCTGAAAGCGAACGAACAAGTGAGGGCACCACTGTCAACCCCTCTGCGTTGTGGCACTCTCACTCTTCCCTCAGGATACCTCGCAGGGCCGGCTCCAGGCACCAGTGTAGGAAGCACGTGCCTGGGGCGGCATTCCAGCCAATCTTAGGGTGACGCTCCTCTGCCCGCCCTTTTAATTTTTTTTTATTTCCCCCCCCCCCCGGGGTGTGCGCACCCCACTTTGGAGACCACTGTTTTAAAGGGTTGTTTTATTATCTTTGCATTTCTCTTTCAAAAAAAATGTTATGCCCACTCTCCCCAAGGCACACACAGTTGGCTATACTCTTAATCTGGTATTTGGCGTAGGACTGGAAGTTGGGAAGCTAGATAGTTTGCCAGTGTCATGGACTGACCACTATCTCCTGCAGCTGGTGGTTGGGCTTCGCCTTTCCTGTTGGGACTGAGGACTTGTGTTTATTGTTTGTCCTAAAAATATGTTACCAACCACTTTCACAAGGCCCTGCTACATTTATTATTATTACTATTTATTACTTGAATTACTGTAACACCTGAGCGCACAGGTCAAGGACCCGGATCCCATTGTGTTGGGCACTGTATGACACAGAACAAAAAACAACGTCCCTGGCTCAAAGATCTTACAGTCAAAGAAAACAGTGAGACAATATTGCTCAGCATGTAGGCTGTGGTATCAGTGCTCCACAGGCCTAAACATTGTAAAGATTTTTGTAGGCATTGCATCAAATGAGGATTTTAAGGAGGGTTTTGAAGGTGGATAATGTGTTAGTTTTGCAGATGTTCACCAGGAATTCCTCCTCAGCAGAATGGAACAAAGCATGAAGGTGTTTGAAAATTTAACAAGTGGTGGGGTGGGGGGAAGCTGACACCATGAGCCAGCCATAGATGAGGGTCAACATCTTGATAGTGAATGAGAGAAGATAGGTATGGTAAGGATTAGGATATGTAGGGCCTTGAAAGTGAAGACAAGCAGCTGATATTTGCTTCAATGGAGAAGAGAGAGTTCGTGGAGAGAGGGATGGCATAGTCAACATGACAGGCTGGGAAAATAATCTTTGCAGTAACATTCTGAATGGATATGAGTAGGCCCAGATTGAATTTGTCAAGGCCAGAGAAAAGGATGCTGCAGTAACTGAGTAATCAATATGTAAGATCAGGGTGGATTTGATTTAAATCATATTTTAAATCACTAGTTAGGAAGACTCAATTAAATCATGGATTTCTACATAAAAGTGCATTCTTGTTGGTTGTTATAACCTTAATACATATTCTTCACAACTCAAAGATAGATGTAGGTTTCATTTTTAGAAGGTATACACTATACATTTTAAAAGTGATATTTTTAAAAACTTTTCAGATTAGTTTTACAGCTATATCAGAAAATGAATTATTGGTTATTTCATTTACCAAAGGTAATTGAAGCAGATATTTATGAAGTCATTGGGAGGTGAACTATCTCCAATTCAACAGGTTAATCATTAATATTTGGAGGATTTTCTTGCCATGCTGTATTAGCAGGAGAACATCACCAGACAAGACATTTAAATTGTTTTATTTAACTAAAACAACATTATGTATTCTGGATTTTTTTCTTCAACAGCAAACATAATATTTTAACAAAACAAGCATATGAATTTTTGAATTTAGTTAAACATTCAAGCTTTTTAAAATCAAGTTTGTTTTTGTTAATTATTTTTAACTAAAATAATTAAATGAAATATTTAAAAAAAACACACTCAAAAATTAATTGACCTTCAGCCAGGTCAACATGAGAAACTTAAAATATTGGCTTCTCCAGCTAACTCAGTCGTCATCACCTTCTTTTTCCCGTTTGTTCATAATCTGGAAAAGAAAAACAAGCTTTCCTGCTTTTTCAGGTCCAAAACAATTTCTCAACTTGGAATGAATTAGTCCAAAGGAAGAAAATATTCTTTCTACACTGGCAAAAGAAGCTACTGCTGTTAAAAATGAGATTATCACTTCAACAGTCTCTGAATCCAAGAGCTTAAGTGACTTCCACCAGTTCACTGATGGGATTTTCTTTAAAACATCATCAGCAAACATGTATTTCTTGAATGGTTCTTATTCCCAAACAGACTTTTTTATGGCCTGCTGCTATTATAGGCTTTCCCTTCTAGTGAGAGAATGGGATGGTAGCTCTCAAATCAATGAAGGCTACACTCAGAAAGACCTCAAGACTTCTGGAATATGCTGCTCCAACAGTTTCACTTTTGTTTCTACTGCTTGTCCCTCCCTTCTCACATTTATCTCCAGACTTCTTCTCCTTGTTCAGATCTATTCTGCCCCCAACAATCTTTTATTCATTGAACTTTTTGAAACTTTGCACTTTTAGAGAGAGGTAAGGGTTTGACGCTGTGTCCGCAAATTTGCAGAGGGACAATAGAGTTGAGGTCTTTATATATTATTTATTTATTTAAAAACATTTTTGCTGTTAACAAGTACATTATCTCTGGAGACACAAATCTACAGTTTGAGAACTGCAAAACTAAACATCTCTAATGGTATCTTCTAGGCTGAGCACTGAGTCCCATTAGTAAGTAGAAAGATTAACCTAAATCTATACAGACGCCCCAGGAACCCCATAAGATTGGCTCCCTAATCCATGAACTATTGGAACTCATTTACAAAACTTTTCTTAAGCATGACATGAATATATTGTCTCATACTATAGAATTAGAATTTATAATCCCTGTTCCATGATGAGATATCTTTGAGCTGTCATGTAATTAAAACTATCTTTAGATAGTTTTTTTTCCCCCTCAAAGCATTTTATCAAAAATATCAATTTAAATTAAAAAATCCAATTTTTTTAATATAGATTTTTATCCACCCTGTGTAAGATACATCACTCTCTCTAACTTTTTTACAATTACCCTTTTTTCACCGCTATTGATAAATGGCCCCTAAACATCCTTTTCCCATAACCTCTAAGGCTGTGTCTAGACAAGCACTTTTTCGGTAAAACTTTTGTCGGTCAGCAGTGTGAAAAAACACACCCCTGATGGATCTAAGTTACATAGACAGAAGTGCTGGTGTGGACAGTGCTGTGTCGGTGGGAGACACTCTCCTGCCAAGATAGTTACCGCCGCTTCTTCGGGGTAGTTTAATTTTGTCGATGGAAGAGCTCTCTTCCATTGGCATAGAACAGCTACATGGGAGATTTTACAGTGGTGCAGCTGCATCGGTGCACGTTATAACAGAGGAAGGGAAGGCGAAGTGGCAGAAGATTCTTATGACCTAGCAGTGAAAGAGGCAAAGATGAGGTTCTTTGCCTCCATCATGTTGATCAGCTGATTTGTTTTCAGATGTACAATCTTAGCTGACTCCATTCAGAGATTGATAGGAATTCCTCCCAGCATGAGGAAATTGTATTTTACAGAGAAAAATAATCCAGATTTGGAAGGAAGTGTCTGCATCTGAGGAGTCAGGACAGAGTCAGGAGCTAGGGTCAAGAACTTCATCTCTGCATACATTTGGCCAGATACTGGAGGTCTTGAAGGATATTAGTGCCATAAACTGTCCAATGGATCCCTGCCTTTGTGCCTTAGAAACATAAGGGAGGAGATGCTGTGGCCAGAGTTAGTGGAGATTATCAGCACCTCTGTCCAAGGAGGGCTGCCAGCTTTTCTTAAGCATCAGGGTAGGCTACACTCAAGTTTCCATTACTTCACAGTGACAGTCTGGCCAACTATTGTCCAGTGTCTAATCTTCCCTTTGTGGTTAAGATTACTGAAAAGGTATGGTGAGATAGTACCTCAGAGCTTCAAATTTCCTTAACTGTTGTCAGTCTGGTTACTAATCTGGATATGGGAAAAAGACTGTATTAATTACTCTGGTTCATTTTCTAGGGTTGGACAAATATTAGGTATCCATCTTGATATTATCAATCACCTGCCTTTGAAAATGTTGATCCCCAGAGGCCTGCAAGCATAAAAACATTGATGTGCCTGCAGACTTCTGGTGGAATGGATGGAGCTTTTCTTAGGGGGCTGCATGCTTCTCTCTGAGATCAATTCTGTGGGTATCCAGCATATATACTAGAGATGTTCAGAACCTGCTATGTGTGTATAAGGAAAACCCATACTTTATGGGAAAATCCCTGCCTGATTGTCTGCCTTCCCCATTCTCTCCATTCCTGCAAAGGCAGCCCATCAAAGATCCTGCACATGATGAGTGGCTGCCCTTTCATTCAAGCCTAAAGAGAAAAGGATATAGCTGAGAGCCTTCCCAATGATTCATAAATTCTGGGACCTGTCTTAGGCTCAATCCAGCTAAAAGAGAGGTGGGCTGGGGAAAACAAATGGCAGATTTGGTGAAGAGTATATCTCTCCTCTAATTCAGGATGTTTGTCCACTAGGTGTTACTCTTGGTATTAATTTGGTATCAGGTTAGATTCTCAATCATTGCTGGATGACCACCTTTTGGCAGTAGCCAGGATGACTCTTTTAATATTTGCATCTGACAAGGGGCTTGCAACATTTTCTTTCCCACGCAGATCTCAATGCCATGATTCATGCCTTCGTGACCTCAAGACTAGATTAATGCAACGTACTCCTCTTGGGACTACATCTTAAATTCATTGAGAAACTGAAGCTACTGCAGAATGCGGTGGCCTCTTTTATTGGCAAAATAACTTGCTGGGGGGGAAAATTGTGTTTCTGATTTTTATTTAAATAGGAATTAAAAAACCACAAAGCTATCAAGAATATTAGGATATATAGACCATTCATAATATGATAATTCCATATTTAAATCGTATACCATAGTCACTTTTGTATTCAAAATAGCTGGACTTGTCACAATTTAAATGCTAATCTTTCCCTATGGACAAAGATCATAAACTCAATCCCACAAAGTAATGGGATGTTGTTTTCTCACATTTACTTTTTCCCAGTGGGGAATAATTCCTGGGAGTAGTTTCTGGAATAAATAAATTCTTCAGCTGTACTGTGTTGTTGGTCAATACTCAATTGTGGGCAAATTTTTGAAAAGGCTGCAATTTGAACCAGCAAAATTTATGTTTCTGTGTTGCATACACTGTTCAGTTGCAGATACATAAGAATGGCCATACTGGGTCAGACCAAAGGTCCATCTAGCCCAGTATCCTGTCTTTCAACAGTGGCCAATGCCAGGAGCCCCAGAGAGAATGAACAGAACAAGTAATCATCATCCCAGCTTCTGGCAAACAGAGGCGAGGCACACCATCCCTGCCCATCCTGGCTAATAGCCATTGATGGACCTATCCTCCATGAATTTAGTTCTTTTTTGAACCCTGTTATGGTCTTGGCCTTCACAACATCCTCTGGCAAGGAGTTCCACAAATTAAGTGTGCATTGTATGAAAAACTTCCTTTTGTTTGTTTTAAACCTGCTTCCTATTAATTTCATTTGGTGACCCCTAGTTCTTGTGTCATGAGAAGGAGTAGATAACACTTCCTTATTTACTTTCTCCACACCAGTCATGATTTTATAGACCTCAATCATATCCCCCTTAGTCATCTCTTTTCCAAGCTGAAATGTCAATCTTATTAATCTCTCCTCATATGGCAGACTCTCCATGCCCCTAATCATTTTTTTGCCCTTTTCTAAATTCTAATATATATTTTTTGAGGTGAGGCAACCACATCTGCACGCAGTATTCAAGATGTGGGAGTACCATGGATTTATATAGACACAATATGATATTTTCTGTCTTGTCTATCCAAAATTGATGCAAATCAATACTTGCACCTCTAGCTTCCTGACTGTGACCACAAATTGGATTGTTGGAAGCATAGGCACTCAGATTTGTATCCACAAATCACATAATGGGCACCAAAAATGCAGGCATAAAAAGGAAGTTCAGCCCTGTAAATGTATCCCTGTATAACATCCATCTCTTGAAGTGGGAGTTGTTAATACCGACATCAGGTTGCTTTTGTTATAGGCACACAAAAAGAGTTGCAGAAGTGTGGGATCCCCACTATTTTTCCTTTAAGTGGCCATTAAGAATCAGGAAATCTATTCTGGTCATTTGCAAACATGTCCTTTATTAGCACCCACAGCTTCTCTGGATGGGAATGGCAGTTGCATGCACTAAGGGCCTTACATGGCCATGTGCATTGAAAGAAATGTGAGTCCGATAGGTGTGAAAGGTGGTTTAAAAAAAACTATATTAGAAGGCAGTTAAGGGTTTACTTTGGTGGTTTTTCCTGTGTAATGAATGAGAACCAAGTGAACTGGATTTGTCTAATTGACTTTTTCTGACTGTGTGCAAACTGGACGAGTTGTTAGGAATATAAGATTTACTCCTTTTTTATTGCATTCAACAGCATGAAATTAAGTTTTCAGGAAATAGGGGCACAGCATTCCTAACCATCTACTCATTTGGGACCAGTCAGATAAAGTAATGAAGCCAAAGAGAGCCCCGACAAGCCTCTCAGTTTTTGTGTGAGACACGGAATCCAAATGGGACACTTGGCATAACCAGTAGCTGAGTAGTTTCTGTGGCAGACCCTTGCATTCTCTTAATTGCTGCTGCTTTTTTGCCATTATGTCAATCTTCCCCGCTGGTTGGCTGTTCCCAGGTGTGAGATCAGATGCTGGAACAGATGGGGCGGGAAGTAGAATGACTCAGTGTACATCAGTGTGTTCCTTTCATGGCATGACCTGGTAGACTATGCTACATAGGATCCATGGCTTGAATATACAAATGTAAATATATACACTTCACTCCTGAAGAGTAATTTAGCTGAAACCACCACCAACGTGCCCCCAGGAGATTAACAGACCAAAACATTCAAGTAGAAGGAGAAAGTGTTTTTAAATGGTAAGTAACTTTTCCCCATTGGCTAACTGAATAAATTGTGTGTTCTTGACAATCACATATTGGGGAAAAAAGAATCTCTGTAACTCTACCTCACGTAAATCAGGAACAACTGCACTGAAGTCAGTGGAGTAACCCTCATACAAAGCTGGTTTAAGTGAGATCAGAATCAATACCTCATTTCATTCACTTGATTTTGAAATTCCTGGTATGTATTTTGATTGAGATTAAGTACAGTGTTGGGAAAGTAAGATATCAATAGGACTGCCAAATTCCATGGATTTAGCTGGAGGTAACCACACTGTAAATCCTGCAGTTGGTATCTGCCAGATACCCTAATTACTGTAGTTTCTATAGGTTTTCTGTTGTGATGATGAAGAGGAAGTTGGGCTGGAGCAAATCCAGTTACATTGTATGACGGGCTGCAACTTAATCTAAGTCAATTGCAGCAACAACACACATTGCAACAGAAATGTAAAGTCACATTGATTTTGTTCATTGTGTATTTAAACATAAATATTCTATGACAAAAGGCATCAGATTATTTAGATGTGTATTCAGCAAGATAAATGTGTGAGTGTAACCTTGATCTGGCAAAAATCCTCATCTTTTTTTGTCTTTAGGATGGATTACATAACTGCTGAATTTCATGTGACAACTAAATAAAAAAGTGGGATGGGGAGGAAAACTTGTAAGGCCATCCCTACCCTGTTCCAGGATTTTGTAATTGCCAGGGGGATGAAGAAGACAGCCATTGAGGAAGTGGTCTTGAGAATGCATTAGAGTTTTGAAAGTAAATCCATACCTGGGTTCTGTTCTTAGCTCTGCCACTGACTTCCTATGTAAACTTGGACAAGTTACTTAGTCTCTGTCTGTCTCTGAATCTGTAAAACAGGGATCATTTATACTTAGGAGAGCTGAGTAAGTGATTGTGGATAAAAGACTCAATTTAGTTCCTTTTTTCCTTGTGGAATGTCAGTTGGCAAATGGAGAGTTCATTCAAATGTATTTGTTAGTCACAATTACTCAACACATTTTGGGGGCTTTATCTTTTCCTCTCTGGACTGAAATCGTTAACTGTTGGCTGACAGTACTAAATCCTTGATATTCAAAATTTGAGCTGCGTTGGTTAATTGGAGTTGGTCACATAAGTCACAAGGCATTGTTGTTTGCTGATTGGATGAATGTACTCTTGTAATCAGGAGGACTTGGAGATCTCAGTGGTCCTTTGAAATTCTCAGAGACGGGTAGCAGTATAGAGAGGGTAGATATGATAGGTGGGAATAGTGAACTTTAGAATATGTTAAATCTTTTCCTGTCTGGTCCTATTGGCCTTATGCAAGGCATCATGCCTAGAAAAAATGTACAGGAAGATTATACCTTTATTGTATGTGTGCATACATGGCCACAGTTGTGTTCATAAGGGCTGTGTGCAGATCCTGGACTTGCTGGTTCAATTTCCTCTGTGCCAGGTCTCTGGCAAGGGAATTGGGGAACTCTGGAGCAGGTTCATCCCAGGCACTGGGGCAGGTTAAAGAAGTTTGTGTTTCCCCTATTCAGGGGCTGTAGGGGCCCTGGTACAGGCTAGATCAGCTCCCACGGCCACCCTAAATTGTGCTTCTGTTTCAGTGGTCCCAAAGGATCATTATAGGAGTGCAGGGCTGATCCATACATGCTGCATTCCTCTGAAATAACTCTGCTCTGGCCAGAATGACCCTGACACACGGGACTCTTGTAGAAGTCGGGTAGATCTTTGCACAGCCAGCTTTGCACTTAGTACACAGGCCCCATGTCAGTGCTATCTCCAGGGGGAAGACCCTATGCTAATGCAAAGGGGCCATAGAACAAGGATGAATTGGGCTCCTTGCTGTGGGGAGGAGAGTCCTTTCCCAGCTAAAAGGTATCACTTCCAGAGTGAACCTGCAAGCTTTGGCACATTTTACCAGCAAGCATTCGAGTGAGTAAAACCTGATGGCTGAAATATCTGCAGAAAGTGAATGTAAAGATGGTGTGAGCAGAGCCACAGCATTTTTAAATTTGAGCCGATGCTTCTAGGAAGCTTCCTGCAATGTTCATCCACCTCCAGTACTTACCCTCCTTTGAAAACTGCTTTGAGATCTTCAGATAAAAGGCAACACATAGTTTTCAGATTTGTTTATTACCATGCTTTTTGCTTTGGCATATTCTCCTTCTCAGCCTCATGGAGTGGATATTATTCATGCTGATCTCTCATTGCTATGTCTGCTCCAGCAGTATTTCTTCTGATCAATGCTCTGAGTTTACTATCCATGGGAAGCAGAGACCTAATTACTCTATATAACTACTGTACAAGTAGACCTGATAGTGTTGGAGCAGTGTGGAGAGTGCTTCCAGTACTATGGACTCTGTAACCTAAATTTTAAAAATAGGTACAGAAACAGGAAAAAGAAAGTAAGAAAGGTGAAGTAAGGACTGGCTAGTTCTGGGAGGGAAGTTCTTATTTTGCCAAAATTAATTGTAGTTTTAGTGCTTTTCTTTTCTAAGTTCTGAATAGTCCCACTTCATCTCTCTCTCTCTCTCTCTCTCTTTTTCTCTCTGCCCCACCCCCCCTCAGATCAGGAAGGTGTTATCTTGCTCTGAGTGTTCCCTTGTGTTCTCTCCTAGAATAAATTTAAATTTCCAACTAATTCAAATGCATTGGCTCCTTTTCAGGCTAATGATGAAAGGTCAGGCTGAACTGAGCAAAAAGACTAAGTCCTCAGCTCTGAGTGGCAGTAGCTTCTTCAGCAACAGCAAAGAATTCTTGCTAAGAGCTCCTGAAGCTTTGTTGGATAAAAGAGAAATAAAAAATTTCCTATAGAAATGCTTGTGACATCCACACAAGCACCAAAGGTGAAATCTTGCAGCCTTTACTGATGCAAATAGTCTCTTTGCTCATGTGTTCTTGTCTTGTTGCCACCAATAATATTACTGATGTTAGTAAGACCTATTTCCATGAGTAAAGTTTACAACAGTGGGTTCCAGAGGACTTAACTGTGATTTATATAATTACACCATATACTAGAGATGTAACTGGAACCTCGATCCAAACTCCCCTGAAGTTTAGGAACTTTTAGATTGTTTCCAAATAGTGTGTCCTGGGCCCATCTCCAAAGGCATTATTAATGCTTAGGATATTATTCTAAATAGTTATCACAATGTTTTTACTAAAGAGGCTGCTATGAGGAAATACTACATAGAATCACAGAATCATGGATGTGTAGGACTGGAAGGGACCTTAATAGGTCATCTAGTGCAGTCAAGGAAGGACTGCATAATATATAAAATGATATAATATATCATGAAACATATAATGCGGAATGCTAATATAACCCATGCAAACTTTCAGACTGATAGAAATATTTTACATGAGACCATTGAACGCACACTATACCAAATAACACCCTTTATATATTCCAGCTAGCACATCCAACTATTATTTTTTTAAATTAGACTTATTATTCTATTAACTGAACATGGAGATCTACAACTCCTCTGCGGAGCACATTCTGAATGTTTAGCAGTTTTGATTTCATCATGTCTTGTACAGAGAATCTCTGTAAATTCTGCTCAAAAACATCGTGTGTGTTTAAAAAAAAAAAAAGCATGGGGGGGGGTCAGTTAAATGTTAATATTTTCCATAGGTGTCAGTCTTCTGACTTAGCATTCTCAGAAACAAGCAAATATCTAGTACTGGATATTTTTATTTTCAGTGCTCTGTATATTTACTGAGGGATTACAACAAACTTCTACACTTTATCTACATTTTAATAGGTCAGTGGAAACATAGGAAGTATATTAAGGTGGACTGCCCCATTTATTAAACTTATGTGAATCCGTCAAAAGCAGTTATATGCAATAGGGACCTGACAGCCATACGTGATCGAAATCATGCATCTAGCCAGTTTGTAAGATGATCCCTCTGTACTGAGCCATCAGCCATCCTTAGCATAGGGGCGCACTCATACACACATTCCTGTCAAGTCATCTTGTGAAAGGCAGCCTGCTTCCAGCTTGGCTTGAATGTGCAACCTTAATAAAACTCTCTGAGGTCTGAGAGAAAATAGCAGTTCTGCAGCAGATAGTGTAGGGAAAGAGACTGGGATATGCATATGCAGCTAACTAAGGGAGGCTACATGCTGGACTGTAACAGAGAGGAAACAATAAATCTTAGCTACTATGCAATAAATATTCCTAATTTTAACTAAGGAAGCTATCATTATAGTGAAATAAAAACCATTTTAGCCAAAGCTGATATTTAAATACCCTTCTCCAATTCTCTTTCCAAATATTTTATTTTTCTGTAAAATAAAAAGCAAATTAAAAGACAGAGGAGGTAAAAGTTTCTATAAGAGCAGGAAAGGAAAGTAGTAATAACATGACAATTTTTCTTTCTTTTGCTTTCCTGGCTGCTCTTCTGGCTCACATAGGGTGCAGTAACCAGCGCCGGGGTCCAGAAACCACTGGTAGAAGATACAACCGGATTCAGCATGGGCAGTGCACCTATACTTTCATTCTTCCAGAACAAGACGGGAACTGTCGTGAAAGCACAACAGACCAATACAACACAAATGCCCTTCAGAGAGATGCTCCTCACGTGGAACAGGATTTCTCTTCCCAGAAACTGCAACATCTGGAACATGTGATGGAAAATTACACACAGTGGCTGCAAAAAGTAAGAGTTTCCCTTTCAAATTCTCATTGAACTGATTATTTATTTATCGTGCTTCCCTGTTCACAGTTTGCATGTGTTTCTCTGAGAACTGAGATAACATGGATTTGTCTATTTCCATGTTATACTTGGTGAGAAATGTTGCCGCTAGAACTCACCCTTTCTTCTTTGGGCTTGCTTTTGGGAGCAAAACTTTCTTCACATTGCTGGAGTATGCATCTTTTTTAAAGCATGATCCCAGGGGACCATAAATGTTTTGAGAGCCACAGTGTATAATAATCCTTCAGAGACTTCTAATGATGGCACACTTTTCATTAAGTATTCTTATAACCTCTATTTATAGTTCTGGGCTTCAGATCAGATGTCATGAAGGATACCTGGTACCCACAGCAAATGTGTGCACTTTTAAAGAAATACTGTACCAACATGAATGCCTAAATGCAATTAATAATTTGAAGGCAATGTAATGAGAATATTATTATTCTCCCCAGAACAGATTCAGTTGTACTACCACAGTCAGCTAATTAGTAAAAAGCAACAATATAATATTTAAAAAAAATCAGTGACTTTTTAAAATGTATAGATTACATTGGACATGAAACAGCATGGGTTTTTTTGATATGTCTATATAAAATAGAACTGAAGGAATATAGGAGCTTTTTTGAGTAATACAAAAATAAATTCTCTTTAGTAATTTGTGCTAAAAGTGTAAACTTTCAAATGAACTTTTTTGTATTTAAAATATAATTTGGGGCTTTGTTCCTGCAAAGACTTATGCAGGTGAATAACTTTACTCATATGAGTAATCCCTTTGACTTCAATGGGACTACTCATGTGAATAAAGTTACATATGGAAGTCTTTGCAGGAACAAGCCCTCAGCTTGGTAATGAGAATTGGTAGTGAGTTATGATCCTGCACAACTGATAATTTCTATCAGAAAAATATATTTTTCTCTGTATTGGTGGACACACAAATATTACTGCTGTCCCTAAGACCTGCTTAGTGTTACTTTTGCCAAGACTCTGAAAATCACTTAAACAATCAGTGAAATGTTTAATCAGCTAAGACTGCAGTAACAAAATTTTCCACGTCTTTTGTATTCCATGAGTTACATGTTTCAGTTCTAATAAGAGTTCACATTTAGAATACATACCGGATATACAATAAAAATGCATATTAATGTAATTGTTGACAGCTGTATCATTTACAGTTCACATCCCTGTCAGCCACTGCAGAAAAGATTTAATGCCTTTTGTTTACAGTTCTGTAGTTAATATGCTTATAACAATATGAGAATGATTATGTGCAGTAAACACGTGTGTAAAAGAAAATGTACATAATAAGATAAACCCAGTTATGCATCTTTTACCTTTTATTTCAGTCTTTCTTTCTTTAAACTGTGTACATGGAGTGCTTTAGAAAGATGAAAGATTAGAACTGGAGGCTTGTCTCTTTCTAGAGTGTAAGATTTTTTTCATTCAGTTATCACTCTACCTTTCAAAGCAAACGCTATGGAATGGAGAAATGTCTGTGTTCCCGCACTCATGATTTTACTTGAGCAACTGCCTGCTGAATCATGCTTAAGAGATTGTTACTTATTCTGCATTTGTCCACTAGGGACTGAACTAAGATCACTGTTTCTCTTGTGAATTGAACAAAAAGAAAAATGAGTCTCTAGAGTTTTAAAGTCTGAATTAGAACTAGTATTCACATTTTAGGGGGGGATGGATTAACAGGTAGATAGTGTAAATGTTATGTTTGAGGTCTGTGCATTTTGTCAATTATCAGAACTTGGGCTGCAGGGGAAACCTTTCCCATGGTTTACATGAAACTGGTGTGCAGCAGTGAGCACTTATCTGTATGTGTCAGTTTTCCACTAGAATGAAAGAACCTGTTTCTCAGTGTGAAGGCAAATGAATCTGACCTGACTACATTATTACAACTCTGAATATTGAATTTGCCTTGTTACTGCTGTCACTGCAGGGCATTTCAGCAATAACTCATCTCCCTTTCAAAACAAGGAACATATGAAAAAAAACCTCAGTTCTATCTCCCCTAATGGTTTTCTCCTGAATTTGTAATATAAGATGTAGTTAATATACTATGAGTCCAATGTTTTCTAATGCACCTGCCACAAACATGGTAAATGAGCAATATTTGTAGTTATATGACTATGACCCAAATCATGCAATTATAATCATTAGAAAATATATGTAGAATTGAGCATTTATATTCTGACTTATGTAAAAGAAATATGTCCATTACTCTACAAAGTAATATATAACATTCATTAAACTGTGTATAGGCAATGTTTGCCAGAACATTGTATTTGTAATAGAATATATACAAAACACTAATTTGGTAATTTTGGAAGACAAATTGCTAGCAATGTTAGTATAAAAAGAATTCAGTATACATTGTTTAATTAGTAAGTGGGTGCTTTTAGTTTATCTAATCAAGGATAAATGTATTTTGATCTTTAAAAAATTTTTTTTAGCAGATTGCTGAAAACAAAATAAATCTTAGAAAAACTTTCTTGCAACAAACTGCCAGTTCAAATCTAGCTGAAAATGCCCTTGCCTGGAGAGCTAACTACAGGCAATTAAGTTTCAGCATTGTCCAATGAAATTTACATATGTATTGTTAGTGTTACTGTGATTCGTTTGCAATCCAAGGATGCAGCAAAATGCTCTCCATAGAAATTACCAAGAAAATAGCTTGGTAAACATTTTCAGAGGTTTTCCTAGAACTGTTTATTTTAATACTGGATAACTTTCCCCATTGTATAAGCTTGGGTTTCATTTCTGCAATATGTTTGTTTTAATAGTTGAAAACAGACAGTGCATCTCTTTTTTTTTCTTTCTTTCTTTCTTTCTTACAGTAACTGGCTGGCAGGCTTGGTATTGAACTGTTCAGTACTTAATGATGGTATTTAAATATTCTCAAAGGAGTCACATGAAATTTTACCTTGATAATCTACTCAGGAATTATTTTTCACACTAGTTGACTATGAATTAATGGTATTGATGGGATATAAATACATTCAGAATGGCTGCAGATTTACATGTATGGAATCCATTTAGCAGTCACTATACATAATAGTGGTAATAGCTTTGAGTGGGTGAAGCTTGGCACCATAAACAGTCTATACATCTTCTTTGTTTTCTCACTTATTTAAACAGTTGAACTATTTTATAGTATGTTGAAATTGAATATTTGATCATTATACATTATAAAATTCGAATGCTAAATTATAGCCTTGGATTTAAGTCAGTCAAAATCTTTATAGTCTGCCAAGACCCAAATTCATGATTTTGTCTTTCTCTTGCAACTGTTGATTAACTCTACTGACACCTAAAGCAGATGCAGGGAACTTCTTTCATTTCTCCCATTTATTAGTGCTGTCATCAGCTTTAGTGGAGGCAATAGAGAATGCTGAACTTGGGCCCTGGCAAGTAAATAGCAGCAGAAGAAATAATCTGCAACTATATTATCTTAGTATGTATTTATTTAAAATCTACTCTCTTTAAAGATTATCCTTACTGTATGTCTGGCCAGTTATTTGTACAAGGCAATTGCTATCCTTGCAGTTCATCATAACCTTTTCCAACAGCTTCTGAGCAATGTGCTCAGATTTTAAATGCCTTTCATACAGTATGAAAAGAGGCTGGCTTTTAGGTGTGGCCTTATAGGACAAGTAGAGGAGACTGACTTTTGAGAAGGTGGCTTTATTTGCAATTTACATGTGGCCAGATTACCTTTAAAGGGCTCAGCTAAGGTTGCCAACCTGCCCTGTTTTCCCAGGTAGCTTTTTTTTGTGGCAGCTGTCCTGAGAAATCTGCCCTGGTATTTTGTACCTCAGAGGTGGCAACCATAAATGCAGCATGCTCTCATCTGTCCCCATGCCCATACACCATGGCCATCAAGGTTCATTTTCCATCATGAAAAGATAGAGTTATGGCTCCATATGCTCTCTGCTCTCTTCGGGGCATTATGCACTGTCAGTAATGTGTTAGTAACCCTGCACCAGCTGGAATTCCGTTTGGCCCGCCTATGGAGTACTCAGAAGTGGAGGAGACTGCTTATACATTGACCCTGCAGTGCAGCCATTCACGGGCCAATCAACATCTAACACTAGGAGCACAATTTCTTAAAAGCTGGTGTAATTGACTGAGAAAATGTGTATTTACAGTGCAAGGGCTATCTTAAGTATAAGGACAGAAATGTGAGTCATGGCTACTGTTGTGACTTACCTATGAATCCCGTTTTCCCAGGTGTCCACAAAGATTCCTGAGAGCCCCGGGGTTTGCCTTAGCTGAAGTCTTGGGCAAGTAAGCAACGTGGTTCTTTCATTTTGCATTTTAAATGCTGTACAAGTGTACCTGCATATGCTTCAGGCATTTGATGCAATCAAAAGATACTCCTCTTAAACGAGATTTCTATGTTTTGGGAAGACATTTACTTATGAGATTTTTTTCAGCACCCTTCTGGTGTGTGTTTGTTTAATGTGGAACTTTTAAATGGTAACCCGTTTATGTGCAAAAAGTAAGGTCGCATCCTGCAAAAATGTACATTTTACTCATGTGAGTAGTGGGTTCTGCTTCAGTTACTCATGTGCCTAAATGTTTATAGGATCATCCCTTAAAAGTTCTCAATATGCATCATCCCTGGTGAAGTAACTCAACTACTAATTTTCACAGGAGCAGAGCAGGCCCTTCATGGATAGATTCTGTCACCCTTAGTCACACTGAGTATTGTGTTAATAGGCCCATAGGGTGAAATCCTGAGCCAACTGAAGTCAATGGCAAAATTCCCATTGACTTCAGTGAAGTCAGGATTTCACCTTTAGAGAGGTTCTATTCAGTGGAAGTAGGGATTTAGGAATCTGGCCCTTAAAGAGCAACAATCTGTTCTATTTGTGTTCAGAAATAAAACTGGCTTTTTTACCCTTAAAAAAAAATATTTTTCTTGCATTCATATGCCTGCATTTTGTTAAGAGCTTTATACATTCAAATTCCTGTAACCCCTAGAGATGCATGGAGGTACCCACAAGAAAGACATGGGACCTCAAACATGGAAACGTCTGAGAACTGCTAAGTATTGGGGAGTTATATATTTAGCAATATTTTTAAAAAAAAACCCAGAATAGTAGAGTTCAAGCCAGTCTCACATTTTTTTTCGCCACATTTTCTAGCAAATGACTTTTTAAAATAGTTCCCAGGCTTTGATAGAAAGCTGTGTCACACTGTGCAATGTAACCTAAATTTATGTATTTTCATTAATAACAGCAATAGTTAGGAACTTTGATAATAAGAAAGCATTAAAAGTATTGGTCATCCTTAAAAATATCTCACCAACTTTCCCTCTGGTAGATTTTGCCTGCTTTCGAGCACTGGTATATTTTAAAAATCATATATAGATATAACATAAAACCACATGATATTTCAGATGCTCTGAGCACTCACAGTTGCCATTAACTTCAGGCCATTGAGTTTAGGTAGTTTAGGCCTTGACTTCACCTATTAGCAGTATTACTTATTATAAAGACATGTCTAGTGTTTACTGAAAATGATCATTTGAGATTAGGAATTTTTTGGAAGGGAAAATAAATAAAATTATGTTCACTGCAAACAAGAATTAAAATCTGTTGCTGATGCTGTAACACTGAATCAGATTATCAATATGTTCTACAGATAAGCCTTGATTAAATGGCCTCTGGTTTAACCAAAGATGTGTCCCTGCTGGCTCGGCAGACAGGGGTGCTGAAACAATTTGTATATTGGGGGTGCTAAGAGCCAATGATCCAAACTGTAAACCCTGTATATGATGGAAACCACTTCAAGATAGGGGGTGTGGCAGCATCCCCAGCACCCTTAGTTCCAGGAGCAATCTTCAGCCCTCTGGAGACCTAACCCCAGGAGAGCTGTTGCCTGCTCCTTCCTGTACAGCATATATGTGTTATGGGTAGGGAACAGGAACATAGTTTAGCTTGGCAAAGTTTAGGAGCTCCACAAGTCTGGAACTGCCAAGTTCTCCAACCTGCTACTCTGAAAGTTTTGAATGTACTTTGAAATCTTCAGATAATTGGGATTCACCTATACACTTTATCAAAGGGTAAATCCTGAAGCACATTTAGATCAGCTTGTTATTAGCCACAACATATACAATCTAGCGTGGCTCAATGTATTTTTCTGTGCTTGCAATACCATGCAACCAAAGTAAGACACAAGTAAATAAAAACTGATAGAAACTTTTTAAAATAACATCACAGTTTTTAGCAATGTCATGAACCTGATCCTCAGGAGCAACAGCTTAATCTGAAATAGGCATTTTGGATTGAAAGCCTTCCCAGTGGGACGAGGTTTTCCCTCTTGTTCAAGGGGTTAAGAGTTGATCAGGAAAAGGAAATTGAAATAGTATCACATTTCTTAGAAGGTTTTTCTTATGAAACATCTTGTATTTTAAAACAAGGTTTTTCTTCTGTAACCTCATGTACATATTTTAGGAAGTATTATGAAACAGCAGGGTGGCTTATATACATGGATGACGGGTTCATTAGAAATAAAATGCCATAGACAAATGTACATTTACACTGCTGTACCATTTTTCATTATTGTTATTGCATAAGGATCAAACTTTGCTAAGATAATGTTAGTCTTTTTCAAAACAACTCATTTTAAAAAAGGGAAAAAAGAGGGCTACTACACAAAATGTATATTCTGAAATATATAATTGTGCCATTAACTAAGTCTCGTCTGCACACTTCAGTCCAATAAAAGGTAGCAATATCCTGAACAATTCTAACTGTATTTATGAGAAATTGCCCTTAACATGTGTTGCAGTGTCAAATCTCATGTCAACATTTTATTTGTATTTATTATTTATATGATAGTATTGTCTAGAGACCCCAATCAGAGGCCTGTCTATAGGATAAAGTTGCACTGGTTTAACTAAAGGTGTGATTTTTAAATTGATTTTAAAAAGTTAAACTGGTACAAAAGGTTGTGTAGAAACTTATTCTGGTTTAAACCAGATGTTCTTCTGGTTTATCTTAAGTCAATTAGGAATCACTTTAAGACAAACCAAAATAAGCCACTCCTAAATTGAAATTAGAGTATCTACCCGGGAGTGGGGGGTGCACTGGTTTAACTAATCTAGTTTAGAAACTGATTTAAGTTGAATTGGTGCTATTTTCTTTTGCACAGAAGACCCAAGGTTGTGGTCAGTGGGGAAAGACGCACAAGCAGCATTATTGCACATTTATTTAAATATATTTTGCTTCCTGAAAACAGTTGGGCTATAAGAAGTTTACAAATAGAACTAGGGAAATATTTTTCACTGAAACCTTTTTCATCAAAAAATGCAGATTCAGCAACACTGAAACATTTTGCAAATTTTTTTTTTACATTAAAAAAATTATGGGGGGGGTTAAAATGACTTTTTGTTTAAAATTTCCTTTCCTTTCCTTTTTAAACATTTTAAAATGTTTGATATCAAACTTTGTGAAATTTCCACCAAACACAAAGATCACCCTGCTCTACAAATGAAAAGTAGTGAGGCATACCAATATTCAAAGCTTTGGAGGTACATGATTGAAACACATTGCTTGCAGGCTTGTGCCAAGGTGAAAGGGTAAAAAATGCCAGACACTCCACTGAGAAAAGGGGACAATGTTGGAAAACTCTGTGGAGCTGTGTGAGTGGGAGATGAGTGTTTTGGTGAGCCGCTTTGAAGGCCTGTAACAATTTCACCCCTTCATAACAATTTCATACCCATCTCCCTTTCTTTTAAGGGCCAAAATAAACCAAACTTCCAAATCTGACTATACTTGAACTTGGAAAAAGTTCTGACGTAGATCCAAACTCCATGACTAACCCCTGTTTAAATAATAGGCTGAAGCACAACCCTGGAAGAGCATTCACCCTCACCCCCACCCCCACCCCCACCTCCACCCCCACACCTGAGCTTTGGGGGGGAAATCTGCTTCTAAACTTTGTGGCTTAGCTCCAGCTCTGCTTTTTATGCAGGTTTGACTGCTATGAATCACTTGTCATCTTGGCATTGGTTCTTTGGCTGAAAAATGTAACAGAAGAGTTGTTAGTAAGATGAGACCTTTGCATTTAGAATATGCATTAATCTTATCTGTTCTAGTTCTCTTTCTATACTGCCTATAAATTAAAAGCATGCCTTTCATATAGTCCTTTTCATATTGCCAATGGGTGCAGATACTCTAAATCTTTATGGAAAAAATACTGAAACCTTGTGCTCTCCATTCCTGGGTGTGCTGTTGTCCATATAAAGCTGTGGGCATCTCCTAAATGAACTAGATGTTGTGTATAACTTTTGCGATTCGCATCTTCTTTACAGAATGGCGCTCAAGATATTGTAAATGTGTACGTGTTTCCTGAGGGTACTCGGCATAAAATACTTTTAAATATTTTTCAGTATTTATTTTTTAATTGTTGGAATCAGATTTTGTCATTTTGTCAGATTTTTTGACTGTCTTGTTTACAAATAAAGACCCAGACATACCTTCTGCAGGCCAAACTCATGGAGGGGAATGAAAATTCTTGAGTTTCAACTCACAGAATTGCCATCTGATCAGACATTCCATCAAAAGGTCTTGGTTAAACATTTCTTACTGTGGACTGAAGAGAGGACATGGCCTCAGGAGGACATTGTAGAACAAGGATAAGTCCTATGGGCCAGATCTGTAGGGGTATTGGTGCCTAACTCCATGGGAGTCAGGTGCCTAAATATCTTTTAAAATCTGTCCCTGTGTGAAGAAAAACTGACCAGGATATTTTGGTCCTTCCTCATAGCACATTTTCTTTAAGATTTCAACACTGGCAGCCAGATGGGAGCCAGTTTAGCTGAGTGCTAAACAATTTTGAAAATTGGGCCCAGCAACAACTCTTCTATGTGCTGTGTGTTGTTATAGGATCCCACTGCCAAATCCCCAACAAGGCCAGTGCTTAATTTTGTAATGAAAGAGGTGCCAGGGTTCAAGCAATTAGGTGCTGTGGCTCAAGCAATTGTTTTATTTTCATAACTGGTGCAGCAAGCCAAGAGGTGCCAAGTCTAGAGGCACCGGGGATCAGCCCTGGCACAAATTAAGCCCTGATCAAGGGTTTCCTTTGTGAAAGGGTTTTTTCCTTGTAAGATATTATCAGCATTATGGTAGGAGTTTATTTTCACAGGGCCTGAGTGGGATAACATTGCAGGATGGGCATTCTCCTAACAGAGCTGCCTCCTGCCCACATCATAGTCCTGAACTTGCAGAGGGAACTTCCATGAGCATCAGGAGGACAGTGCTGATGCTAATTCAAAGCCCCACCTCACCCATTTAGGGCATAATGGCGAATTTCAATCAATCCTTACATGATTAAGGGCCCAGGGTCTGCAAAGTGGAACTGGATTGACGGCCCATGGTCTTCAAAGTAGACCTAGCGCTTGCCCTAAATGGGTAAATGCATTTAATTATTTTGAGATGTACTTCAAGTCTTGACCTTTAGGATATTCCAAATCCATGGAACAAATTTTAACAACCTAAAAAGAAATAACTTTGTGCAATCTCCAAAGCAGCTTTTTAATTTGCCCTTCAGGTCGGTGGCAAAGGGATGAAGGAGGGGTACCTGTTTCTCCTTTCGTTCATGTTATTTATGAATGCTCTAAAATTGTCAGCCATCATGTAGAAAAGTTATCTTTTTTCCTGAGATACCATGTCATCGTTAAATACTGCCTTACCCCAAGTAGTAGTAGAGAGCAGTTGTCTGTGGATATCAGTTCACTCTTCCCAATGTAGAAATGGAGCCTCTTGAACAAGGGCATTGATTACATTCCAATATAGTGAAAGGCTTTCATTTACTAGGAGAGACTATCCTTTTTCTAAGTGGAGAAAAATCAAAGTAATTGCTGTTAAATTGTGATTCTATAGTATTAAAATTTATCTGTCCTCGAATGGATTTTCCTGCCATTGGAGGAAACTTCAGGTTAGGTTAAATCACTTATCCTCTATTTAAATATTCATATTTAGTTTCCTATGTGGATAGCGCTGGGTAGCTATAGCAACAAACTTTTCTCTTTAAAAGTTAACTCTCACGCAAAGGTCTTTTGCAGAGGAAAAAAAGCTGCCTTACAAATCAGTTAGTTGTTTTAAATTCTCTCATCACTGAAAGGAGATGAGTTAAATTAATAGATATACCACGCCAAAGTTTTCCAGCAATGTATCATTTGCTTTTGGCCAAAAAATTTAAATCTAGCAGCCCAAACTTTGGCTCTTTATAAGTAAGAATTTCAAAAGTGAATAGTGGTTCTGAGTGCGTCAATTTCTGGGTGCCCAATTTGAGACATTTTAAAGGGGTCTGATTTTTGAGGGGGCAGGTGCTATTCTTTTTTAAAATGAGGCCCTCTACAGTGTCTCAGTTCAAGCAAGCAAAATCACTAACGGCTGTTTTTAAAAAAAAATGGCTTTATTTCAACACCTAAATAAAAGTGGCCTGATTTGTCTAAAGAGTTAGGCAGCTATCAGAGATCACAGAAGTCAACGGGAGCTGCAGTTGCCTTTGAAAAAAATCAAGCTACTTTTACCTTTGTGTTGGTGACTGAGTGGATTTAGAAAATGTTGGCTTTTTGTAAAGAATTTTTCTACCATTATCTGTTAAGTGCTGAGTCCATTTATGAGGGGGATAGTCAAATACTGCATGTTGCTCTGCCAATTCAACAGGAAATTCCTGTGGCCTTCTGGGCCACACAAGCCTCACCTGGCCAACCCATTCAAGGGCAACCCCCCAGCACACAGTGCCTTCAGCAGGAAGTTGAGGAGCTACTTGGCAGGGAAGAGAGCTCAAACAAATGACCTCATCCTCTCTATTTTAAAGCTATTCCTGTCTGTTCCTTGTGCAGGAACTGTAACTCCCACAGGATTTTCTGCAGCCCTTGGATCATCATACTCTGTGGCTTCCCAGTGTGGAGGGGAATGGGAAAGAGCCCTCTACTGTTCTCACATCACTGTCTGCTGCTATAGAAAAAGTGTTTCCTCCATCAATGATCTGCTAAAGAGGCTTCCCAGTGGCCAAGCTTCTTCATCACTCTAGCTGTCAGCTCTACCGTTATCAGCCAGGGAGATCTTAATTCAGGTTGTAGCCCTTCAGATTTATTCTCTGAATGACACATACAGACAGCCTACCGGGAAGGGGTGGGGGAGGGGTGGCATTTCCCATATTGGGAATTTTGGCAGACTTGCTGAACATATGTAATAAGTTCCCTGATGTCATTCCAATGACACCAGTAAGGGACAGTAATCAGGGACTGTGTAACACCATTTCAAGCATCACATGGCTGCTACTAATTACCTAGAGAGATGTATGAAATGTTCAGTGTCACTTGATACATTGTCATGGCTTGAGGATTTTCTTGCATTTCATTACAAATGCAACAATTATCCTGTAATTTGTCCAGTTTGTAACTTATACCAATCTGTCCGGTCTCACAAACAATAACAAAAGTTAGACATAGATGACACAACAATATTCCCTTGGTCTAATTAAGTGGCTCAAGTTGCCACCTAGAGATATTCATGCCATGCTGTCTGGGAAAATAAATCAAAAGAGTCAGTCTTCCTAATTTGGTACTTCCTAATTCCACCAGCTATGAAAAATAATATATTCCAAAACTCAGACACAATGAAGGATGTACTTGACATCAACACCACTTTCTCAAATGATGTGGTGTTTGCTTGCAACACAAGGACAAGCAATATCTAACCATCCATACCATTGGAGCACATGATGAATGACCTGCCTTCTTTAGGATCCTTCTAGATGTTATTATTTTTTAACATATTGAGATAGCACCTAAAGACCTCAACCAACTATTGCCCCAGTGGGCTAGACACTGTACAAACATTTAATAAATCATAGTCTCTGCCCCAAAGAGCTTACAGTCTAAAGAACAAAATGTAATAGGCGGATGAAGCACACAGGGTGGCTGGAGCTGGTTTGTGGAAATTCATAGATGCCAAGGCCAGAAGGGACTCATCTAGTCTGACCTCCTGTATAAAACAGGCCATAGAACTTCCCCAAAGTAATTCCTAGAGCTGCATATCTTTTAGAACAACATCCAGTCTTGATTTAAAAATTGACAGTGATGGAGAATCCAACATGACTATTGGTAAGTTGTTCCAATGGACAACAAGTAGATATAATAGGATGTATGGAATTCTGAGCTAGTCAGAGGTAGCTCCCCACCTGCCTAGCCTTTATCAGAATGTACATTACTTCAGTATGGCACAGGTGAGCTTGAAGAATGACTTGAAAGAGAATAAAGTGGTGGCTTTATGGATTTTGACAAGGAGCTTTTCCCCCTTGTAAAGGGCAGTATGGAAGAAATTGCACAAATGTTTGTCAGAGATGTGGAGAATCAGGTAACTTAGGCTGGCATTAGTGGCAGAGAGAAATGCTCTAGTATCTCCAAATCTGAGCAAGACTATAATCTGTTTAAAAAGAGAATCAGGAAATTTGGGGGATTTTTTTCTCAAAGATAGAACCATTTAAAATAAAAATAGACCAGTTTTTCAGCAGAAAGAGCATGTTTCCAGGTGAAAATAATTGGGGGCAAAGTAATATTTGCAATGAAAATATACAGATATGTATTTATATGTTTTCAAGGAGAACAGTGGCCATTTTTCCAAATTTCTGGAAAAGCCAGAGATTCAGAGGTGCAAAATCCCTCAGAATGAAATGAAATTCACATTTAATAATATAAAAAAAGTTCACTGCTTTTGTACAGCTCTAGTAGTCCCCTTCTCAGGATAAAGAACACCATTTGTGATAGCACATAGTTTGCGGATTGTTAATATGTTTATTTCTGCTAACCAAGCATGTCACTGCCCCATGTGATATTGCTTCCCTATCCACTTCCTGCTAAACTAATGATATTTAGAAGAGTCAAAATTCAATTCTATTTTTTTTACAAGCAGATAATTCTAAAAAAGCAGATAATTTACAAGCAGATAATTTAGCAATGACCTTCCAGAGTTTGTGGAGACCAAGGCAGCCAGCTGCTGTAGGAGGTGCATTTGGGCTGAATAAGGCTCCTTTGGTTGTTTTTGTTTGTTTGTTTGTTTGTTTGTTTGTTTTTCCCCAATATATAGAGGTTCAATGCTCAAGGGTGCCAGGTGCCTCCTATTGGGTGGAGGATGCTTAGCACTTCGCAGGAGGCAGCTTGCAGGCTTGGTCTATGTATAACAGATTGCTCACAGTACTTGTATGTGATAACAATTGTACCTCACTATAACAAGACTGCAAATTGTTCAGTATCATCAGCTATGAGAAACATTTCAGTGTTGCAGAGTTTTTATTAGGGTTGAACTGAGAGGAAATGGCTCTCATTCTCTAATGAACCACACATCTAGTTTACACTCCTGGAGGGTTCCACAAGTATCTGGTGTTTAGATCCCGTGACATCAATGTGTTTAGAGGGTCGTACCCATCCCAAGTTATGCAGTACATGGTGACATACTCCCAACAGAATAAAGCCAAAGTATTTCAATGAGTCAAAATCCATGGAATTTCAGTTTCTTACATAATCCGCATTGGAGATAACTTGACCCTAAATATCTATACTCCTAATGCGTTCCAACCATGTTGGTACATACTGTTCTTACTGCTTTGTCTCTAAGAACAGTTTTCAAGGCGGTTTGTTTTCTACACATCCAGTGGATACTTTTTAAAACACATCCACATGTGCCAAGATAAAAAGGGCTGTAAAATTTAACACTGAGAGAAATGAAGGAATTGCTGTGAAATCCAAACCTTTACAGCTAGCTTTATTGCATTCATTTTAGTATTAACCAGACACCTCAAAAAAACAGCAGCTCTTACCTTTATAAACTTTTTGGAGACTTTAAGCATTTTTGCCCTTTCACTGCAACCCTCCCTCCCCTAAATTGAAAAAAAAACTGTATTGTGATATCTAGAATGAGAAAGCATGTTCCTAGATTCAGTATTGCAAATAAACATTTTGCACTCCCACGCATCTTGGAAACATTTAGTAGCTTAGCCCTCTGACCCTCTGGGGTATTTCACAAAAACAGAATTGAGAAAGACTGAAAATGTCTTTGTCACTGTGGTACAAATATAACGACGACATGCATGTTTTAGGAATTATGTGAAGTATGGTACATTTTTTTGTAGTTTTCACAGGGCACTTTACCATTGTCATTCACTATATTGCTGCCAAAAATCATGCTGAAGATATTAAATTTATGAACAAAAATCTCTTGTCCTGAGTCACTAAGGTTTTCTTTGTTCTTTATCTCTGACCAGTAGGTTAACATGCCGAGAAATTACAAATATGTCTTAGAACAAATATCTTATTTTAATTCTTGCTAAGCTCCAAACTGGATTTCCTCAGTCTTAGATATGGCAGTGTGGTTTTCAATGTTGTCGTGTTTTCACTCCCACTATAAAGTAATTCTGAAAGGGTACAAGAAAGTTGCAGTGAGACTATTTTTAGAATATTATATGCACTGCAGTACAAGCTTTCTATTTTACAGACCACTTTCCACCATAAATCAGAATCATTTTTATGCATGCATAACAGAAACGTTGTTGCTTTTGGATTTTTTCTAAAACTTTTAATAGATTTGGTACTTTATAAGGTGTTCCTACTAGGAAAGCTTCTGAGAACCTTAATAAAAAAAAAGTACAACTAGGAAAAAAAATTCCTTTAGCAATATGGCCCCAAACCAAATCTTAGAGCCAATCTAAAAATCATTAACTCGTCATCCTTAAATAACCCCTCTGACAAACTCACAAACTGAAAATAAAATAAAAATGTCTTAAGTCTCACCAAGAAGGATGACACTGGCAAACCCTGGTGTATTTAAGGCCTGATCCTGCTCACAATGAATCTGTGGAAAAACTCCTGTTGACTTCAGCAGGGTCTGGATCATAGAGAAGGAAGCATTCCAAAATTGCAGACCTTTAACAAAGATGATCCCACCTGCACTGCTTTCTGGAATGTATCAGGGGACGGCAAGTAGCTCCAATCCTACTTTTTTCATGTGCTGTCCCTTTAAACCCAGACCCTTTTAATATCACTGTGTCCTACAGTAAAGGAATGTCTTGTTATTGGAACTCAGTGCCATTCAAATTAATCTACAGGACAGGAAATCCCCTGGTAGTAAGGGGGAATTTTAAAGGGCCAAGACTGAATATGACAAAATGCTAGTCCGACAGTTATGGATTCTGAAGTCCAGCCACTGAACAGTACTGCCTGGACACCACCAGCGTACGTGTTCCCACAGTCTTCTCTACAGCTGCACCGGTGTGTTTTAACATTATCCTACTGGGGCCATCTCAGAGGAAGAGAGGATAGTTCAGTCTCCTTCCCTGTTCTGTTTTTCCACAGATTCAAATAGTTCTCTCTGAACTGGATGCCTGTTTTACTGTGGTGTAAATGTCAGATGCAATCTAGTTTTCAGTATATAGGTGTCCAGATTATAACAACGACTGTCATTAACTGGAAACCTTGTGGGCATGTTTGGGAGAGAAAATGCTGACTGAATATCTTCAGCACAAATTTTCAGCAGCATGGGAAATGTAGTCTTGCCAGGGAGCCTGACACATAGAGAATGAAGACATCAGACATTCAAATTGCAGTTCCCAATAAGAAATTTTAGGGTTTTCAACTAAAACTTTACAGTTGTCAGGTGTTTGTTTTTTTGAGAAAGAGTCAAAAGTAGACATCCTTCATGGAAATTTTCTTTTTGTTGAAAATCCAGTTTTCCATAAACAAAAAAAATGTTTCAACAGAAAGAAATTGACCAGCCCTATTTCATGCCCATGTGGATGAATTGACAATAACAGACTTGGACTTCAGTGAACTATGACTCTCTAGTACCAATGTATAGTTCTAGGCCAATAACTGAGATTTTAAAGAGGGATGCACTGCATTGCTGTGTACTTGGGCTCACTTTCCTGCCTTTTAGCTGAGAGAGTTTGCCTCTCTTTTTAGAGAGAAATATGCATATGGAATGTTGTTGATATAGAAAAGATTATGCAAGCTATCCCTATTGAACTAAAGGCATCCAGTTCAGAGAGAACTATTTGTAACTTTTCATCCACTGCCCTGGTTTTTGTTTTAATTAAGAAAAATATTCTTTAGCTGATTTATTTAGCTCATGTTAAAGGGAGAAATGCACCAGACTGCATAAGAAAAACCTCTCCTAACTGTGTGGAGAAATAAACAAGTAGATGAATGATGAGTGTGCGGTAATATGTCGCAGCTCTGTTCAGTGCTGTTCTGAAAATGAATACTTGGACTTGTTAGAGAAAATCTGAAAATGAAGGGCCGTATTCTGAATGAAATTACATCAGTATAAATCTGGAAAATGTATTAATTTGAGTAGAGATTCTCTGTGTTTACGCCAGTATAATTCAGATTGGAACAGATGCAGTGTGGAAACTCCAGGATGAGAAGCAATGAATATCATCTTTCTGGCATCTTCTTCTTATGAATATGTCCCTTTTAATACTTCATTCCAATCACAAAGCCATGCACGTTTTGCCTCTCTGTTTCCCCACTGCAAAAATGTTGACAAAAAAACCTAATGTGGGTGAGGCTTTCAAGCCAGATACTATGATAAAGATGAAAAGAATCACTTGTGCAGAATGATTCTCCCAACTAACTGTCCCTTTTAGCACTCACAAAGATTCTTATTCTTGTTTTTCAGCTTTTTATCTTCCTTTAGCAAAATGTTTGCCCAATCGAGATAATAATCCCTTAAAATAATCTGGTTCCTCGAAGCAAGTAACTAAGTATTTTCCTATTTACTTGATTTTCACACCATGCGAGGTCAAAGTTAAACCATTTACACACGACAATTCAGAACAATTAAATAATGTACATTAAATACAACATGTGGGAGGCATGAACACATCTGCTAATTCTGGTGATTTGAAATCACAATAATAATTTTAAAGATTTTAACCTGGTACAAAGAATAGACAGTTATAGCCACATTTTGACGTTAAATATGATAGGGAAAAGATGAGATTGATTGTGTCTCAGATTTAAAAATAACAATTTACTCATATTTTCTAATTTAATTAAAATACAAGAGGTGAAATATTCCTCCCAATGAAGTCAATGGCAAAACTCCCAATGACTTCCATGGGGTCAGAATTTCATTTTAGGGTTTGCCAATTTAATTCCAGGTTTTTAAAAAGAAATAATGCTCATGCCCCACTCTCAATGCATGTGCATTCTGCAATTCTTGTTAGTTTTAATTGAAGTTCTGAACTCACAAAGAAATTGTATCCTTATTGTCCTATATTCAGTTTATGATTTTTATAATAGCCACAATATTTTACACTTATATAGAGCAGTTTGCCATCTAAGATCTCCACACATTTTACAAACATGAATGAATGAAGTTTCACATTCCCCCTGTCAAGTAAAGTATTTTATTACTCCCCATTTTCCAGCCAGAAAAACTGTGGCATTCAGAGGTTAGCTGTCTTGTCCAAGTCACACACACAATCCATAGTGCAGCCAGGAATAAACTTTAGATCATTGGAGTCCATTTTTGGGATCTTAACTGTAAAGTGCATTTTCTGTCCCTTTTAGCATTTAAAATCTTTGCCTATCCTGAAACTATCTTATTGTGTAACAACTCATTGCTTACTATCACTGTGTAGTACATTCAGAATCATCGCCATCAGGATTAATCTTTAAGCTTTTAAAATGGAAGGCAAAACCTGGAACTTGTTGACAATATTTTACAATATGCTGTATAATTTATTATAAGCAATGAAATTATTCTCAGCTGTGGTTAAATGTGGTGACAGATAAAATATAAAGTATTTGCAACCTCACACAAATCACACTTACAACTTCTCCAAATGATTCATAAAATTAAGAGACTCACTGTAATTTAACCAAAAAGATGTATAGTGTAGCTCTATTTTTTTAATCAGCTCAGGGGGAAAATTACACAGTTCAGCTGCATTTTTAAAGCAACTTTTAATTTTTCTTTTAATTTGTACTGGTTTTGGTTTGGGACAATTTAAAGAAGATCCCATCAAGTCAAAAAGCGTGAAATCTGTGCGGTGAAAAACAATATAGAGCATGATTTTCAGAGACGTTTCTGTGACTTCAACTGAACTGTTGGGTCTTCCGCGCTTCTGAAAATCAGGAGCATAGGCTTCAATTTTCAAATGTTACTAGTGATTTTTGTATGTCCTACCTTAAATGGCTTAAAGGAGGCTGGCCATCAGAAGGTAGGTGCAAGCAGTTTCTGAAAATAAGGCCCTTAAAAGACTCTCAGGTTGGGTACCCAAAAATAAAGGCACGCAAAATCATAAGTCCCTTTTGAAACCTTAGAGCATCATGCAAATCTTGCAACTATGTAGTTTTATTGCTTGGTTCTCAATTTTTAAAAAATGTATAGGTGTCTGAAAAACTGTTTTAAAAATTAATATGGAACATAATTGTCAGGATCTATACCCCCTCTACTGCACAGTGCAAAGTGGGGCAGTAAACACAGCCTAATTGTGGAGACCGGGCCAGGAAGTTTTTGTAGAGCACAATAGTGGCTACCCTAAAGCCTCCACAAGACTGAATTCACACATTGTCTTTTGCCTGCTTCCCGTCTTTGGTGAGAGGATTGAAGCAAGCATTGGGCAGGGACTGTAAACTTTGCACAGTTTGCGGATCTACTGACAGATCTCTCTGGTCCTAGAGTCCAGCATCAGGAGATATTTCCTGGTCCTCCACTTCTCAAATTGGAGAAAGTCCAGAGAAGAGCAACAAAAATGGTTAAGGGTCTAGAAAACATAACCTGTGAGGAAAGATTGAAAAAATTGGGTTTTATTTAGTCGGGAGAAGAGAAGACTGAGAGGGGACATAACAGTTTTCAAGTACATAAAATGTTGTTACAAGGAGGAGGGTGAACATTTTTTCTCTTTACCCTCTGAGGATAGAACAAGAAGAAACGGGCTTAAATTGCAGCAAGGAAGGTTTAGGTTGGACATTAGGAAACAATTCCTAGCTGTGGGTGGTTAAGTACTGGAACAAATTGCCAAGGGAGGGTGTGGAATCTCCATTACAGGAGATTTTTAAGAATAGGTTGGACAAACTCCTGTCAGGAATGGTCTAGTTATCACTTAGTCCTACTTGAGTGCAGGGGACTAGACTACATGACCTACTGAGGTCCAGTCCTGCACTTCTATGATTCTCTTCTTATGGCATGGGAACCATTTTGCCATTACCATCCCTGCTCATCCTTGCCCAAAGGTTCCCCCACCCCTGCCCAAAAGGTACAGGCATGCAGAGATCATTACTATGGCTTGAAGCTACAGTAACTCCCCATGAATATATGATCTGATATTTACGTGGTCCCCAGGGGAGTTGCCTTGGAGAGTAGCTGCTCCCCTGGCCATACCCCTGCATAGCCCATCTTAACCTGTAGTCCTGCAAAGGAGAGACCTCTATGGACTCAGGGTCAAGGAGGGGAATGCTGCAGAGAAGCTGCCCTCCATTACATGCTCTCTGCCTCAGTTACTCCTACTTCTGCTGAAGGGGAGAGGTGAGCTCATGGGGATTTTCAACAAAAAATAAAACACAACCAAAATGGATTATTTGGACCAAATGCATCCTGGTGCAATTCTTATAAAGTCCACAGAGTTACGCCAGGGATGAATCTGGTACATAATGTTTAAAAAAGACAAAAATATGTTATGGGACTTAACTCCAGGCACGCTGTGGCCCAAATTCCTCAACATTATTCCACTAAACACTATTGCCTGCTTAATAAAAACAAAAAATAACTTTGTTCTAGGAAAGAAATAATAGTGTGGAAAGTTAATCTATTTTTGTTTCATTTGTAAGGGTATCTGAGGAGGGCAGAAATTCCCCCAAAGTCCTCATTAAATGCATCATAGTTAGTGTGTTTTTAGATGGTTAAGGGGAAACTATGTATTTCTGTAAACAGTTACTGTGTACATCTTTCTAAATTAAACATGTTTATTATATCGTGCTCAGTTTCAGCAGATTCTTTAAATGTGTCCATGTGTATTCTATTATAGCAAATACATAAGTGTTTTAATGAGGACAATGTCTCTAATGAACTACAGCTCAATTTACAATATTTTGACAGTGACTTCTGGTTTGGGGGGAAAAAGAAGTTTGCTTCACTAGACCAACACATTGTCACATGCCATGAAAGCAAATGAACCATGTAAACGCAAATTACCTCAACTTCAGAACACGATGCTAAACTGTATTGAGCTTCAGCAGACCCTTGGAAAAGACATGGCCCAACCGATGTGTAGAAAACATGTCAAACTGATCCTAATAAAGAGAAAGAGAAGCAAGTTCCAAATAGCAATGTTTTTCTCAAAGAAATGTTAAAAACTTTTCAGCCATCAGTAAAAAAATAGGTCTTTTTCTTCAATGTCTCAAGGTTTTCTGTAGCGAGAGTCCTGAATCTGTCCCTATTATTCAATAACTGTGTTCATTTTGCTTGCTCAATGGGATGCTAACCCCAGAGTCATTGTGAACAATTTCACAGCGAGAGCCGAAGTATGCTTTTGTCTTGGTTTAAATTGTCACTAAAATCAGTGTTTTCTTTTGGTTTTTTTCCACAGTTTACTATTTGCAATGACCCTGCTCCATGTTACCCATGAATCAGTGTGTCCAATTTAACATTCTGTGATTTGGCAGGATTCTCATGCCTTGAGATCAGTCCCAGAGTTATTACTGGGATGAGGATTCCACTGTACACAGGAAAGTCCCTCACACTTAGGAAAGACCTTCTGAATTTGTAATGGTTTTGTTAGCACAGTTTGCTAACCAATATAATACAAATGTCCCCAACTCTCCTTTGGGGGGACCTAAAACTGGTGAGACGAGTGATGGATTTGTCCTACCTTTGTCATGCCAGGAAAATCCCTTTGGCTTAGGCTAGCCCTTTTATAGGCTTATATGGCTGCCCCACTATCCATGTCTAAACTTCCTCACCCTAACAATATTGGCGTGTTCTCCAGTCATAATTTATTATGTCATTTACCTGAAGCTTATTGGCATATATGTCAATTGGTTATAATAGCATTTTTTTCAGTTGAACATCTGCTGATGTTCTTATCTTAAAAGATACAAAACTAGCATCAGCTGATATTTTGGGGTTACCCATCAGCAGTTTAACCATACTGTTTGTTACAACATTCTGTCTTGTGACATCTTGTGATGTGGGCCACTCTTGGTTAGTTGCTTATGCTCCTTTTAGGCTTTAGGCTTCAATTACTTTGGTTAAGTTATTGTCCTACAAGCTTTAAGACCTGTAGGCTTTTGTCTGGCTGCCTTAACTCACATCTGCATCCAGGGGTGAAAGTAAAGCCAAAGACTTACTGGTACGGGGTCCAGCTCTGGCCCCCAGAAGGGGTGGGGCCTCGGGTGAAAAGGGCAGGGCTGAGGATCAGCGTCTCCCAGCCAGCCCTTTCACGCTGCCTGGCCCACGCCACCCTGGGCTCCAGCGGTGGCAGCAGCCAAAGCAGGGCCGCCCAGAGGATTCAGGGGGCCTGGGGCAAAGCAATTTCGGGGGCCCTTCCATAAAAAAAAATTACAATACTATATTCTTGTGGGTGCCCCTGCGGGGCCCGGTGCAAATTGCCCCATTTGCTCCACACCCCCCCCCGCCCCATGGGTGGCCCTGGGAAAAATAAACCTTCTGCATCTCGGCACAAATCCAGTTTTGAGAAAACTTCTTTACAAGGTATCACTGATTCTCAGCATCAGCTAGTGCTAAAAGGCACTAAAGCTCATTAAAAGGGTTGGACAAATATGTGCCGTCAAAACTGTTTCTGGATCGAAAACTCGGGGTTTTTAAAAAGCAGAAAAAAATCACGGACAACGTCTGCTTTCCTTCAAAATTTGTTGTGGTCTTTTTAATTGAAAAGCTGAAATTAGTCTGCCATAACCTGAATATGGTTTGGGGTTTCAGAAGTGTGGGGCCAAATATCTGCTGCTTGCTGTGTTTGATTGTTTAAAGAAACAATAAAAAAATTCTGCTTAAAAAAAAATCCAAAACTTTTTGAACCACCTCAGCTTGTGACCAAACGCCTGAGCCCATCCAGTCAGAGATTTTTCCAGGTTTCTGATACTCTGCTGGCTTCCTTGACTCATATCTGTCTCCATAACTTTGGGTTCATTTAGGTTAGAATATAAGAACAGCCATGCTGGGTCAAACCAAAGGTCCATCCAGCCCAGTATCCTATCTACCGACAATGGCCAATGCCGAGTGCCCCAGAGGGAGTAAACCTAACAGGTAATGATCAAGTGATCTCTCTCCTGCCATCCATATCCACTCTGACAAATAGAGGCTAGGGACACCATTCCTTACCCATCCTGGCTATTAGCCATTAATGGACTTAACCTCCATGCATTTATGTGTTTCCTAGAGACTGGCTCCATGGTGTCCCTCACAAACTGGAGACGGTTACTGTGGGTTTGTCTTTAGTATAGCTTATGTACATACTTCATGAGCTGAGCATTTGAGCTTGTTCCAAATCTGGGATGAGCCTATGTTGTGAAAACTGAAATGCTCAAAATAGCACATGCATGTGAATGGACATAGGGTGTTAAAATTAAATTACCCCAGAGGTTCTCAAACTGGGGGTCGGGACCGCTCAGGGGGTCATGAGGTTATTACTGGGGGACGTGAGCTGTCAGCCTCCACCTCAAACCCTGCTTTGCCTCCAGCATTTATAATAGTGTTAAATATATAAAAAAGTGTTTTTAATTTAAACCTGTGTCACACTCACAGGTTTGCTATGTGAAAGGGGTCACCAGGACAAAAGTTTGAGAACCACTGAATTAACCCCTCTGGAGCCTCAGGAAATGTGTGTGGGGGGGTCTCCCTTGGTAGGGTTGGGAAGGAGGTAGGTTGTGTAGGATATTGCTCTTCTCCTGTGATCCCTCCCCCATGGCTCTATCACGGTTAATCTAAAGCGGCTAATTTTAAATGAAGCTACCCTCCCCTGACATGAATCTCCCTATGGCACTGAAATTAAATGTAGACTATAATTTGGCATTTGAGAAGTGAAAGGGATGGTAGCCCTAATGGAAAAGCTAACAGCTTGGCTCTTCTGCAAGCCTCAAACTGCTGAATGAGCTTTAGGGTGGGGAAGGCTGTGCCTCCCAAACAGCCTAGCCCTGCCACCTATCCGACCCCCACCCACTTCCTGCCCCCCGACTGCCCATTCCCCTTAGAATCCCCAACCCATCCTGCTCCTTGTCTCCTCACCGTCCCCCAGAGACCCTCCACCACCACCCCAGGACTCCACCACTGCTCCTGTCCCCTGACTGCCCCAACCCCATCACCCCCTCGCTGAGTCCTGACAGACCCCCCCGGAACACCCACGATCCAATCCTCCCATTCCCTGTCCCCTGACCGCCCCCCACCTCTGCCCCCTCCCTGTCCCCGGGAGTCGCTGCCCCTTAGCCAACCCCCCCAGCCCTGGCCCCTTACCCCGGGCTCCCCCCTCACCCGGAGCCTCAGCGCATCCAGGAGCTTCGCTCGACAGAGGCAGCGTGTCTCCGGCGAGGCCTGAGCCCCTCCCTGCTCAGAGCCGCGTGGTCAGGGGGCGGGGCTGGGAGCTCCACACGGAGCTCAGCTCCCTCCGCTGAGCCTGGAGCTCCCATCCCCGCCCCCTCACCACACGGCTCTGAGCGGGGCGGGGCTCAGGGGCCCCGCCGAAGACACGCTGCAGCTGTCCGGGATGCTGCTGGATGGGCTGAGGCTCCGGGAGGAGACGGGGCTGTGGGGCCGGGGAGGGAGCCTCAGCCATGCTCGTGGGGGCCCCTGCGGAGCCCGGGGCCTGGGGCAAACTGACCCACTTGCCCCGCCCCCGCATCCCCCCCGGGCGGCCCTGAGCCAAAGTCCCGGGCCTTTTAAAATCGCTGGCCCTGGGGCAGCTGTTCCTTTTTCCCCCACCCCCGTTGGCAGTCCTGCCGGGTTCATACTGGCAGGGTCGCCAACAGGAGAGTGCAAAAGAGGCAGAGACATTAAAGTCAGCTGGGTACAGGCTGGTACTGGTGGGCACTTTTTACCGGTAGACCGTACCGCCTTACTTTCACCCCTGCCTGCATCCTACCTAGCAAATACTTATACCTATGGCTGCATTCAGCAGCACCCAGGGGACTGAAAATGGCCATAAAGGGGCATCTGGTGAATTCTATTGAATAGAGGCACCCCCAGCTGGTGTAGAAACAGCACAATACTGCAGGTGATGGAGAGATCATAGAATCATAGCATATTAGGGTTGGAAGAGACCTCAGGAGGTCATCTAGTCCAATCCCCTGCAGGACCAACACCAACTAAATCATCCCAGCTAGGGCTTTGTCAAACTAGGCCTTAAAAATCTCTACGGATGGGGATTCCACCACCTCCCTTAGGTAACGCATTCCAGTGCTTCACCACCCTCCTAGTGAAATTGTGTTTCCTAATATCCAACCTATATCTCCCTCACTGAAACTTGAGATCATTGTTCCTTGTTCTGTCATCTGCCAACACTGAGAACAGCCTAGCTCCATCCTCTTTGGACCTCCCCCTTTCAGGTAGTTGAAGGCTGCTATCAAATCCCCACTCACTCTTCTCTTCTGCAGACTAAATAATCCTAGTTCCCTCATCTTCTCCTCGTAAGTCATATGCCCCAGCCCCCTAATCATTTTTGTTGCCCTCCACTGGACTCTCTGCAATTTTTCCACATCCCTTCTGTAGTGGGGGGCCCAAAACTGGACGCAATACTCCAAATGTGGCCACACCAGTGCCAAATAGAGGAAAATAATCACTTCTCTCTATCTGCTGGCAATGCTCCTACTAATATAGCCTAATATGCCTTCTTGGCAACAAGGGCACAGTGCTGACTCATACCCAGCTTCTCATCCACTGTACTCCCCTGATCCTTTTCTGCAGAACTGCCGCATAGACAGTTGGTTGCCAGTCGATCCCCAACCTGTAGCAGTGCATGGGATTCTTCCTTCCTAAGTGCAGGACTCTGCACTTGTCCTTGTTGAACTTCATCAGGTTTTTTTTGGCCTAAACCTCCAATTTGTCTAGGTCACTCTGGACCCTATCCCTACCCTCCAGCCAATCTACTTCTCTCCCCATCTTAGTGTCATCTGCAAACTTGCTGAGGGTGCATCATCCAGATCATGAATAAAAATGTTGAACAAAACCAGCCCCAGGACCAATCCCTGGGGTACTTCGCTTGATACCAGCTGCCAACTAGACATCGAGCCGTTGATCACTACCCATTGAGCCTGACAATCTAGCCAGCTTTCTATCCAGGCATGTTTGATTTGGCAATCCTCACTAGTGTAATAGCCCCTAGAGCACTATTACAAACTAGCCTACATTAAAGCAGCTTGGGGGCTGCTCTAACTTTCTCTGGGGCTAAACTGATCCCCAGCTGCCCACAGGACCGGGGCATGTGTGTCTGTGTAAAGGTGGTATAACATTAATTTTCTCTCCCCATCCTACCAAGATGTGCTAAGCAGAGCTCTGGTATACCCAAGGAGCTCCCAGTTTTAAGGAGATATTTTAAATGTAGGGAACGAACATTTTTCATTTTGCACCAGTGCATCAGAAATATCCAAGTTACAGTATGTTAGATGTCCATGCTTTCTATAGGGTCATGGCAAGAAATTATATACAAAACCTGGGAATGTATGTGCATGGTGTAAGGAGACTATTTATTCAGACTCAAGATAAATGTCTAGAATTCTAGATTAAGGACAAATTTTCAGTATGTAACTATTAACACGTGCATTTACCTACAAGAAGAAAATCTGGGTCATGACTGCATGAAAACTGTCAGGGTTGAGTCTGAGCATGTCTACTCTTTACCACCAGAGAATCCATCAATATTGATGCCTGGAGTAATGTTAACCAATCATGTCACAGAGGTGAAGGCGTATCTCTTAATAACAGCTGATTTCAATGAAAACTGGTATTTAACTCTGAGTTAATCAGAAAGTATATGCAAATCCCCGCTTTCTGACTAGTTCATTAGAAGTGAATAATTTTTTTTACTTGTTACACTTAAAATTGAGAGCTATAATACTGGTTTTTTTCAGTTACCTTTTTAAAAAACCTTAGGAAATTACATATGAAAATACTATGTTCAAAGAATATTGTTAAGGTTGCAAGATCAAGCACTCAAATGTTAGGAAATTCCAGAATTAAAGTTGCCTGGGCAATCATAATTCCATCCCTTTGTGTGTATGCATTATGATGCAGTTGTTAATTACATGATCCCATACTATTTCACCATTTTTTTCACAGGATCTCTCTCTTATTCACTGCATAGAATGGACCTCCTTGGGGATGAGACCCCAGAGACTTTGGAGTCAGATTTACATAGGAGCTGGGCATTCACAGCTTCATCTGAAGTCAATGGCAGTGGGGCTTTGAACATATGACAAGCTACAAAGTGCTAAGTACTTTGAAAAAATGAAGTCTGAGGTGTCTCAAATTGATCACCCAAAATTAGTGGATGCTTTTGATCACAATCTCTCTGTGACTCAGTTCCGCATCTGTAAAATAGGGATAATACCACCCTATCACCTCACAGGTGTGTGGTGGAGATAAATTAATTAATGTTTGTGAAGCACTCAGATACTACAGCGATGAGTGCAACAGAAAAGCCCATGAGGAAATTAATAATTTGGTATTCAGAAAAAGATTGGAATAATGTACAGTAAGTAAAGCCTAAGGCTACACATTGAACAATGAACATAAAACAAAATACAGAGTAGCTGCTCATTAATCTAGTACTGTCCATTCTGAGCACTGAATGAGACTGGGGTCCTGTGGAAAAAAATGGTGTGAGATCATGTAGTTAAAGACCATATCAAGAGCTGTGTAGAGAAAGGTCATTCCATGTTATGGAGGATTTTGAAATTGGGCTTTGTTCCGATTTGGAATGCAAACAAAAATTTCAAAATTCTCCATGAACAGGAACACATCCACAGATCAAGTAACCCCTAGGGTCTCAGACTCAGAGGTGGTCTGTCTGGTGGAGTCCTAGATCCTGGGGATATGTCTACACTTCAGCTGGGAATGAGCCTCCCAGCCCAGGTAGATAGACTCGTACTATCTGGGCTCAACCTAGCATGCTAGCATACTGTATCTGAGCTATCTAAATCTCTTGAGTCTGTGAAACTTGAGCTGTGAATATGATTTAAAAAGCCTTTTCCCAGCAGCCGAGGGCCTGGTGGGTTTAAGAACGTGAGCTGCAGCCTGAACCACAACATTCACATTGCTATTTTCAGCATGCAACTTGAGCCCAGTTAGTGTGAGTCTGTCTATCTGGGCTGGGAAGCTCACTCACAACTGCAGTGTAGACATACCCTGGGAATCCATGCTGCTGAATTGCATGAGCATGAGAGCCACTGCTCCCAGAACATTTAGGCTTCCAGCTCCTCAGCAGCCTGTCTAGCATGCTGTGAAGGAACTGGGAGTCTCAGCTGAACTGAGCTCACAGCTGAAGCTCCCAGGTCTTCCAGAGTCTGATTTGCCAGCGCTGGGTGCTTGTAAGCCAGGGCTCTCTAGCAGCTTGCCACGTGGGCTGACAAGCATCTAGGTGGGCAAAATGTCAGGAAACAAAGGAGATTCTGTCTGGACCAGGCCTGGGTATCATCACAACTTTGCCAAAATGGAACCATCTCCAGGAAACATTTCAATTTGAATGAATCAGCATTCTCTGATGGAAAAATGTTCCGCTGAAGAAATTCCAACTGGCACTAGCTGTATCAGAATGCTCACACACAAGGGGCTGAATTAAGGTTGTACAGGCAACCTTAATTCTGGCATATCATAACATTTGAGTGCTTGACTTTGCAACCTTAATAATATTCTTTTAACATAGTCTATTTGTGTGTAATAAGTATTTATGTAAGTATTCCACATAAAGATGCCAATCCTGCTCCCACTGAAGTCAACAGAAATTTAGCAATGGATTTCAATGGCAACAGGGTTGGACTTTAATTCAGAAATAAACAGACCATTATTTTGAAGTGACAAGCACTTCTTTTCACACTGATTGTGTGGTTTTAAATACTGAGTCTGTTTTGTATAAATGTACAGATATAAATAATAGGCAACGGAGCTCAAAAATGGAAGAGGTGTGGTTGTTAATATACCAATAACTTGGATACATACTATTTTTTAAATAGAGAAGGGAGAGTATGTTTTCTTTTCATGAAATTGAATTGCTATAATTACACATGGGCCACAGTCACTCTTCGGGATAGGATCAGAGTTCAACTTCAGTTTGGATGAGTATCCAAACATTTGGATGCATACTGTATCTGAGCTATCTAAACCTCTTGAGTCTGTGAAAACTGGGCTGTGAATCTCATGAGAAAAGCCTTTTCCCAGCAGCCAGAAACCCTCATGAGAGCAGACTTCCTTGCTGTATTTCAACGCTCTTACCAGTCTTTGCCAGAATCAAAGGGATATGATCGGACTGGGGCAAACAAACCCAGCTTCAGTAAAGATAATTTGTGCCTTTCTGATCTGAGAATTCTTTGAGGGGCATCAAAAGAATAGCGGTATTTGCCAGCATATGGCCATGTGCTCCAAGACCATGCCTCTGGCGTCCTACAGCTATCTCCAGCTTCAGTCTGGAGGGGGTCTCCATAGGAAAGTTAATACTACCCGTGCATTCCCAGGCAGATACAATGTGTGCTCACCTGCTCCACCTCTCTCTGTGCATCCAGTTTACAACAGCAGGAGCTAGACAAGGCTAGATCTGTGTGAATAGTGTCCCTTCCAGGAACATCTTCTTGTGACCAAATGTCACTTGTGCTCTCAAACACATGCATTTCAATTAAGCTCAGCTAAGAATTGTATTTAGCAAACAGATCACCGTCAATTAAAACAGTACTACTTGGGATCTGACTGTTCACTGGCAAACAATCTTTATGAGCAGTTTTAATACAAATATAAAGGTTTTCTTGGACATTTGTTTAAAAATCAGCAACTGGGGAACCAGCTAAAGTCCTTGGGAGGCACTGAAAACCTGTTCAGAGACCTCATTGGACTCTTTTTGGGGGGGGGAAATGCAGGGCCGCCCAGCGGATTCTGGGAGCCTGGGGTCTTCGGCGGTGGGGGGCCCCCCGCTTTGGCAGTAATTCAGCGGTGGGGGGTCCTTCAGCTCAGGACCCACCGCCGAAGTGCCCCAAAGACCCGCGGCGGGGGCCCCCTGCCGCCGAATTACCGCCGAAGCGGGACCCACCGCCAAAGTGCAGCCGGGTCTTCGGCAGTAATTCGGCAGCGGGTCCTGGAACGGAAGGGCCCCCCCGCTGCCAAATTACCACCGAAGACCCGGCTGCACTTCGGCGGCGGGTCCCGCTTCGGTGGTAAGGACCCCCCGCCGGCGAAGACCGGGAGCGGAAGAAGCTCCGGGGGCCCGGGCCCCACGAGAGTTTTCCAGGGCCCCAGGAGTGAGTGAAGGACCCCGCTCCAGGGGCCGCGAAAAACTCTCGTGGGGGCCCCTGCGAGGCCCGGGTCCTGGGGCAAATTGCCCCACTTGCCGCCCCCCTCTGGGCAGCCCTGGGAAAGTGTGATGTAGCTTGAGTGCCTAGAGCAAATGTTCAGGTTGTCCAAGCAAGCGTAGGCCCATATATGGAGCCTTGTGGAACAGAGGGATATGTGTAGCTTGGAAGAGACCTCCAGAATCACCTGTGGCAGAATGGATATTAAAACCAAGTGCAGGAAATGTACATTTTGTGCAAAAGCAAGGAAAATGGAATTAACTAAACAAAGTGTCTTGGATAAGCCACAAGTACAGTGCCAATTGCATCATTTTGTTTTTATTTCTAAGGCCCCATGTCAGTAAAGTCTTTAAGTACAAGTGTAACATTTAGCACGTGCTTAAGTCCCATTCGAGTCAATGTCATGTGCTTGAGAGATTTGATGAACTGGGGTTCAAATGAATATCAGTTGTAAATTTTAGAATTGCTGGAGTAGTTGTAGGGTCTGATTTAAATGTAGACTGATATGTGGGGTGAAATCATTGAAGTCAGTGGTAACGCTCCGAGTGACTTCATCCTGGTGTTGGTGTAAAAACCTAAGAATATATTAATGAAGTATTAATGTCCTCTTCCTGTTAAACAAATTCCCATTATCCTGACTTTAATGGAGCATTGTATGCCTCTAATTAAGGATGAAAATAATTCAATGCAAAATTAAGTTTGGAATCAATTGTAATCTCTTCCAGTTTACTCGGTGTAAATCATCAAAAATACTGTGGTTTAGGGGATGGGTTTTTTAAGACCACAAAAAACAAAAACAAAACAAAACAAAACAAAAAAACCCCGGAAGAATGATACAGGAAGCCAGATATTACTACCATTATTTGTATTAATGAGCCAGCATGTGCACTTCCTAATTTCCTACACCGATTACTTAGCAAATCTCTCATTGACTTATGAGAGTTTTACCTGAGAAAGGACTGTAACATTTGGTTAATTACTGTTATGATACTACCTATAAAAGCATAGAACCAGTGACAGTGCCTTAGGCACTTAGGACATAATTGTCCTTTCCATGCAGATCCATACGGCACTACTTTAGCATTGAGCTCAACTTGCATAATGATGTCAGTGGTAATAGTGTCCCGGATTCAGATGGACATTCTGAAAGACCTGCTGCTGCAATATGAAAAAATGTAGACATCTGTCTATTGCGAAACAAGTCTGAAAAGGCAGTATATAGCATTCCAAATACTTAGCACACACCTATGCCCCTTAAACCACACAATGGCAAAATAGCAGGTAGAATACACAAGCAGAAAATGAGCACAAAACTCTTAGATGTGTGTGTGTATAAAAACAAAAGATCACAATGATGTGTTAGATTCTTAGGTCTTGATCCATCACCACATTACTCTTTTTTTTTTTTACTGATGTAGCTCCTTGTGTGGTTAAAAACCAGTGTTAAGCAGTGGTGGAGGATCAGCCACCAGATGAGAAATAGTGGAGTTTAGGTGTGCTCCATCCCCACCTCCCAACATGCCTCCTCCTGTTTCTGGATACAAGACCTACACTACGGGGCCAAGGAAACCTGCTGGGATTCCCCTTCTGGATGCATTCTGATGGCCAACTATGGCCAGATTCCAGCTCCTGGAGCCGGTTTGGGAGGAGAAACTGGCCCCACATCATTTCAATGTATTAAAGCAATCTGCAGCCATTCCCCAGCATTGCTGGAAATAATACCGTGATATTTTCTAAACACTCAAGGGAAATTGTTTATATTTAAAGGATTAGATTCCCCTGAATTGGTTTCAAACCAAATGCTGCAGTGTTTTTCTAACCCCTACAGATTACTCTAGCAGGAGGCTCTATCCCCAAGGAGCACATTTCCAGATCTTGATGAGTGGAGCAAGATGGTGAACTCTAAGGCAGTGCTCTTTGAATAGATAAATAAATAGAAATTGTGGGGTACTTGTAGCATTAAAACATCCCTGAAGTCAATGGGGCTTAGTGCATATGAAGGGATTTATCTATGTGGGGATCCTTGCAGCATTAGGGCCTAAATTAGCAGTGTACCTTCTTATCCACACAGGTGAGCATGGAGTTAGGAAAGGGTCTAGGAATGACAGACAGGAATATATAAAAAAGAAAAAGCAGTGACAAAGACATAGAGTGACCTATCATTGGGACAATGATGGCATTTGGTAATATTTAGAAGTCTGTGCAAAAACCTCTTGTGATTTGTTGCACCTTGTCAAAATGTATCAGACTATTTCTTTTGTGTAGCGTCTCCTCCTGCTTAACATACTGTTGCCAAGTACATAATTGACCAAACATTATACAAACAAAGTAGCAATCCCAAATATTCTTTGAAGTGTGCTTTGTGCTGGATGCCTACATTAATGGATATGTCATTTTTGTTTGCTATTATTTTGAGTTTAAAAAAAAAGATTACTGTTTAGGAGGACCTTAAGAATTCCTTGCATTATTTACAATATTTGCACTCTGGTTTCTGTCAGTTCAAATAAACAGCAGAAAAACATCCTCCCCCCAGTTCATTTTCAGTATTGTGTTAGAGAACATTAACATGAGAATGTTAATGAATGGCAATTCCTTTAAAAGTTTCTAGACTATGACCAAAATCTTTGTATACTAATATTAGGTCAATTACATTTGAGTTTGTCTATGCTGTATTTTTTTTTAAAAAAGTGGATTGAACAAATGCTTTGGTTTAGATTCCGTGCTCTCATTGACTGGGACTGAAATCATTTAATGTGTATGGCACACAAACAGCTGAGTCAGATAAGGAAATCACTAGCCATGAAGAGATGTGATTACTAGAAAAAATTGAGGGGGAAGCTGTATTTGGGATGCCACTTAAATAACAATAATAAATGTCCACTTTAAATAAGACACAGCGTTAACATGCTCCCATACTGCCCATCTGTGGTTATGAAACCACTAAAGGAGGGGACCAAGTTAGTCCTAGATGAATCTTTCTTGACATAGCCATTTAGAAAGTCAACCCTTCTCTTATTTGGCTGATTTACATACACTAATTAGCATATCTTTAAATAGAAAACTTTTTTTAACTCTTTATTGGGCTTGCAGGATTTGAATATAGGAAACACATTTTAAATGATATAATGGGAGAGTGTAACATTTTGACTTAACTTCCAAGTTCAAACTAATTATAAAGGGCTACTAATCTTGACCTGCAAGACTTTAAGATTCATAATATTTTCCATTACAACCATTTGCTTTGAATTGTTCTTCACTGTCTGGCCTACACAGAGTGTTATGCAGGGATACATGATACTTATGCATGTTCATTTTAGAAAAAAAATTATATTTTATTATTTTAGACAAAATAGTGATCAGTAATGGATATGTGATGTTGTATGTGATCATGTAATCACAGTGTATATTCACACGGAGGCATGTGTAATTGTAGTATTGACCTTCCTGATTTTTGGGTGCTTACTCTCATGTTTGAGTCATGATGTGCAACCTTAACACAGTTGTGGGTGTGGAACATAAAAGGTGATCACAAATGTACTGCAAGTGACTGGTTACTGTAAGACAGGGATCGGCAACCTTTGGCATGCGGCTTGCCAAGGTAAGCCCCCTGGCAGGCCAAGCCGGTTTGTTTACCTGCCGCATCCGCAGGTTCGGCTGATCCCAGCTCCCACTGGCTGCAGTTCGCCGTCCCAGGCCAATGGGGGCTGTGGGAAGTGGCGCAGGCCAAGGGATGTGCTTGCTGCCGCTTCCCGCATCCCACATTGTCCTGGAGTGGCGAACCGCAGCTAGTGGGAGCAGCGATCGGCCGAACCTGCAGACGCGGCAGGTAAACAAAGTGGCCCGGCCCACCAGGGGGCTTACCCTGGTGAGCAGCATGCCAAAGGTTGCCAATCCCTGCTCCAAGACATAAGAAAAAAAAGTATTTCTTGGTGTGCATGATAACAGTCCAATATGTTGAAAGATTTAGGGGAGAGAGAGTGATTTCTGGATCCATTTGTTCTGCTTCTATCTGTCAGGAAGCAGGGCCTGCAGCAAAGCCAGTCTCCAGGCAACCTAATGAGTGCAGCTGGCCTGTAGAAGGCTGCCTGATCGGCTGCACCACTTGATTGGTGGGAAGAGTCAGCAAACCAGCAATAAAGCACAGCAGCACCAGTTGTTTGGTGGCTGCTCAAAACATTTGCCCATGGCTGTGATTGCTCCTGAGCCAGCCTTGCTCCAGTCCTGTTCCAGCCCTGCTTCTGCCTTGGATCCAGCCTTCCCTCACTCTAGGTAGCCTGGCTCTGGCACTTGGTTCTGATTCCTGACCTCTGGCTCTGACACTTGGCTCTGCTGTCTGACTTCAGCTCTGACTCTGACTGTGGGCTTCTATTCCTGTCTATCAACTTGTGCTCCAACCACTAGGAATGACTGCCCACAGCCCGGCCTCTGGCACTATCTGGAAAAATGCAGGATGTTCTTGTGACTAGGCTATGGGACTGAGGGTCAAGACACCTTGGATCTTTGCCTGGATCTGCAGTAGACTCCTACTCCCTTCGAGAGGTTATTATGATACTAAATTAATTGCTCCCTATCAAGTGCTTTGAGACCTTAGTCTGGAAGGTGCCAAAGAAATGCAAAGTATTCTTTTTCTTCACATGGTTGTATTCATGAGTATTGAGTATGTTAGGTCAGATCCCACTTCTTGATGAGTGCATAGTCATCACGTTAGACAAAGTAAAATGCATAAACTAGGTCTGTTAAAAGGAACTTGTCCCCAAGAGCTTATATGCTCAACTCACAAGCTTCTATAACAAAGTCAACTACAGTATCCACTGGGCTACTTACATTCTTCAGTTAAGGGAAGCCACAAGGTTTCACATAAATTAACCTTCAGAGAACACCCACATACTGCACAGTAGGCCTCATAAAACTGAAAACAATTTATTAACAATGCCAAAAATGAAGTTAATTAACTCTTTTAGTGCTACCAAATGTACTTTATGCACATCTTTATGGACCTATGATTGTAATGAAATGTAGATATGATGTTATATGTACATAACGGATTTAAATAGTAAAGAGGTGAAATATTTTGTCTTAAGAGTTAAATAGTTCCAGCAGCATGCACACTAGATTATTACAATTTCGGAGTCAATCTGATACCCTTAGTTATGCTGAATAGTATCTTACTTGCTAAGTAGATCCACTGAAATCAGTGGGACCACTCATGGAGTAAGGTGCATGAACAAAGGTATCAGAATCTGTCCCTCTGTAAGTAGGTGGGCAATTTTATTAAATTCAGACTTAGTTGACTATATGTTTACTGCCTTAGAAAAGGGTTAAACTATTTTCATCTAGTGCATCAGTTTCTTTTTTTTTATGAGGATAATCCTGCAGCCCAGGTTCCTGTGAATAGTCCCATTGATTTCAACAAGATTCATGCTATTAGGGGTAGGAAAATAATTTTTAAAATATACTGCCAATATTCATTCACACTTCAATGAATTAGCTTTGGTTGTATTTGTACCCCCATTTTAATTTACTTTATGTGATCATTTATGCCAGGGGTGGCCAACCTGAACCTGAGACGGAGCCAGGATTTACCAATGTATATTGCAAAAGAGCCACAGTAATACGTCAGCCGCCCCACATCAGCTCTCACACCCACAGCACCTCCTGCTCACGGGCAGTCCTGCCGATCAACACCACCCCTTCCCTCCCTGCGCCTCCTGGCTGCCAGGATCAGCTGTTTTGCGGTGCGCAGGAGGTTCTGGGATGGAGGGGAGAGGGGAGAGGAGCGAGGGCATGGCAGGCTCGGGGAAAGGAGCCGGGGTCTTGGGGGAAGGGATGGAGTGGGGGCAGGGCCTGGGGCAGAGCAGGGGGTTGAGCAGTGAGCACCCCCCGGCACATTGGAAAGTTGGCATCTGTAGTTGCACCCCCGAGTCAGCGTCTATGCAAGGAGCCGCATATTAACCTCCAGAGCTACATGCGGCTCCGGAGCCACAGGTTGGCCACCCCTGACTTATGCAAGGGGGATTTTCTGTCATGAATACTCATGAAATATGACTATGCTTGAATATACATGAAAAGGAAATTTTAAACTGAGTTTCCATGAACATTCATCCTATAAACCTGATTATGTGAACTGTTCTCATCCAATCAGGAAACAGAAATAATATCATGTGACTTCTTAGCCAAATCACAAATAAGCAATGCCTCTCAGATTATAATTTTCAAACACCAACCCACAGTGTAAACAAATTCCCATAGTGTAAACTAATTTCCTGAAACAAATGTACTGAATGTCTTTATATAATGGTTATATCTAAGAATTCAAATCTGTTCTTAGACATTGTACAAACAGAAAAGGAGGCAAAAATTAGTATTATGCACATATATAGGATTCCATATATATTGGTAGTGTGTATGTGTGTGTGTATATAGTATTGAGACCTAAATAATGAGTTTTAAGTCATCCAATATCACATGGTAGTAACATCTACCCTACCCCACCCCACCCCACTCCACCAAACCAATAAGGGATTTTGATTAAAAATATAGTCATGACAGGATTTTGATTCACTTAGGCTACGCAGCCATTAGTGAATTTACTGCAAATTTAGACTTGTTAAACAGCAGAGGGCACCATGTTTTTCCATGAATGCAATAAAAGCATATCTTAATTGCAAAGAAATATTAATAAAAAAGCATATGTGAAATCTACAGCAAATGAACAAAACCCAATATCAGTAGATGTATCATACTGTATAAATAATAGAAACACTGCCAAGATCCACACACATTTGAAAAAACAGACTTAACTTACTGTATGTTGTGTTTAAAATAAAAAATGCTGAGTAGGAAAAACATTAATATTTACGACTTTTTGGCTACAAGCATCTATATAATCTGTCCAAAAAGGCTTTTTGCCCATTTAGTTACAGTGAATAGGTTTATACAAAACCACACACACACAAAAGTTCCAAACACTTATTAGAGTCAAAGCAATACATCGATTCCACTTCAAATTCACTCCTTATAAGAAGTACAGATGACAGTAGTGTTTAAAAAAACCCACAACAACACATACACAACCTTGGCAACTGTAGCCACTAGTGTGACTCAGCTAGTTAAGAATTTCATCTCATTATTTGCCTTTCGACACAATCCTGCAGGTCTCACTCAGGCAAAACTCTCACTGAAATCAGCAGGAGTTTTGCCTAACCAAGGGTTGCAGGATCAAGCATGCTGTCAAGCAGACATGCAAAAATTCCTGGAGTGTAATTTTCAAAGCAGGAGGCCTGTGTCCTGTAAATATCCCAATATTTTAACTTATCCATTTATTGGTTTGTAAAATTATATTTAAAAACACATTTATGACTAAATCATTTAGAAATGAACATCTGGAAACTTTGGACAATGGCAATTTGAGAGTAAGGTGGTTGAAGAAACATCTATGTCTGTTCTTTCCATCATCTGATTGGTGCTGGAGGAGATATTGAATTTGCTTCCCAAAGCAGGAATGCAAGCCAGAGCAATGGTTTTCATATGTGTACAAATGGTGCATGAAGAGCATCGTCATTCATCATTATTTGGTTAAGTGAGACCCATAGGTTGTATGCGCAGCATGGATTTTTCCTGTTACAAGAGAGGATAAGCACATCAGGTCTATTAGGTCAGAGGTTGGATCGGAAAGGCAAGAGACCATGCAGGAGTTCCCACCACTGTGTCCCACTTCTAAATCAATAGAAGATTTCAGTCTCCACTACTATCAAGACTTCTCTTTTCACAAACACTTAATTCAGCAGCACAAATAGGGTTGTGTGTGTTTTTTATCTGTTAAAGGGGAAAAAAAAGTAAAGACAAGTACAGGTCTTCTTCTGTGTCTGCCAGTGCCTATCTGCCTTTCTTTACCATTTGTGATGATTGATTGCTTCTGTGTTTCATCAATTTAAAAATGTTTCAGAGTACAAAGTCTTCAGTGATACTCTTCAGCATGTTTAATAGAGTCTGGTTAAATAAACATCCTCCACGAAAGCAGCAAAAGTAGAGCTTAAAATAAATACTGCTACTGTGCCAAGTTCATAATTACTTGCACATTTAGCACTTTACCCATGTCCTAAGCATGTCCTAAGCATCAAAACCAGATTTGTATACTCACTGTAACTGTCTTGAAATCATAGTCAGTCTCAAATACTGTAGGATGTTTACATTTTTGGAATATTTGTTCTTCTAGTTTATATAATCCCAGAATTTGTTTCAAAGAGTATCTCTTGGGATGATTGGTGATACAATACCAGAGTGCCATGAGATTAATTTTTGTTAGCCCAGAAAATATATTTCCAAGGTAAGAAAGTGAAATGATCACGTGTATCTATCATTCTTAGGGCTACAGGGCTCGGTTGAAAATATAGCCCCAAGAAGTCAAGGCATAATTTTGCCTATTGGTCTCTTTCGAGATTGCCCTTTTCTGGAGGCTTTCCACCTGTTAGGAGTCAGACAGCCTGCAGTGATATCGACAATTGGGTCATGATATTTAAAAATATCTCATTGAGAAGTTTCATGATTAATTTTCTTTGATATATGAGGATACACAAAGAAGAAAGTTGCTTATGCAGAATATTTCATGCCTTTTGAAGTAACATAGCTAAATATTAGCCTAAGTCTCATTTGCATTACAGCATTCTGGCAATGCAGAGGAGTCTTGGGGTGTGTGTGTATATATATATATATATATATATATATATATATATATATATATATATATATATATATATATATATATATATATATATATAATCTTCTGATCTACTGGGACTTAAATAGTAATTAAGAAACAATCTAAAGAATTCAGTCACTTGAGGGGAGGGAAATAATTATTAGCAGCTTTTAAATCTGGCAGGTTAAAGAAAAAAGTTGTTGTTCGGACCCTTTAATAAAAAGGCCTGTAGTTAGTATGTGAACTGGGTGGGAATTTAACAGACCTAGTAGTTGTGGGTAATAATTTGATATATTTAGATGTTAGTGTAAAGCATTTGATACTGTGTCACACAAACTTTCACTTGAAAAAATAGACCAAATGGCTTTGGATGAGAAGATGATTAAATACATTGAAAACACACTGATGGACCTTTTAAGGCAACAATAATTATGAATGGCAGCTTAGTTTAGTTAATGTATAGTATGTGTAATGCCAGCCTCCTGGGTGGGTTGTTGTCAACAGGAACTGAACCTGGGATTTTTTTATCTTAATTCAGGAGCTTCTACTACCTGAGCTTTGTTAGCCATACCTGTAGCAGGCTCTTCAATCTCTACTTGCCTAGCCAGCACTAGAAGGAAACAGAGTGCCGTAGGACCAAGCATGACTGATGTACTCCATCTGGCTGGAGAAGCACATTCCAAGCTTCAGAGGCATCCCAGTTCAACTCCTCCTACAGGCCACCACTTGTAACACCCCCAGGTGGGTCTGCGACAGCAGAGTTGACCCTGGGACCTAGGCATGGCTTACATATGGTACTTAGGTACTGACATATTGGGTCAGCCCCAAGGTTCATTTAGTCTAGTCTCCTGTCCCTGGGCCTAGCCAGTACCACATGCTTCAGAGGAAGGTATAAGAACCTCGCAGTAGGCAGATGTGGGATAATCTGCCCTGCACATTGGATCTCATCCTGATCTTTAATAGTTTGACTGGCTGAAGCCCTAAAGCATGAGTTTGAAAATTCCTTCCAACATTTTTTCATCATTAATTATGATGCTAAGTCTGGGTATTTGTGCTAAATAGTATGTGTCCACAAGATACAATGCTGGGTCCTATTTGTTTTGTAAATGCATCAGTGAACTGTAAAAAAACCCATTTCAATTAACTTTGCAGATGCTCAATGAGAAGGAGCTTTAAACAAAAGAAAAGTGAAAAGAGACCCCCCTAGTTAATTAGAGATACCGGCATAATGCAGTAAATGAGATTAAACCTGGAACAATGTAAGATCATAAACTGAGCAGGGAAGAGCATAATTGGAAGCACTGAAATACAGTGAGAAGGAGATACTTGAAAATCAGAAATGCCGAGAAAGCATTAAATGTGATATGAAAAAGCAAAGTAGAAATGAGCTTGAAAAGTAATAACATGACATCCAAAAGAGAATGATATATTGAGCTATAGATGCATTGGTGTGTGTATATAGCATGTAAACTAAGGAGACACTTTTACAGTGGTTGTTGACTGTAACAGAGACTTTTGGCCGAGATTTCCAAAAGTGACTAGTGATTTTATGCCTTGATTTTTGGAATGACCAACTACAGACATGTTATAGAGACCTGATTTCTGAAAGGTAGGTGCTCAGCACTTTCTGAAAAACATGCTCCACTTTACTCTGGCCCTTAAAGTCAGGTAATTTATAAGGACCATTTCCTATCTTTTAACTTTGTACAGACCTCCTATTTTTATCATTGGGGAATCTGCTGTGGAACAAAGGTAGTACATAGCACTAATTTTGTAGAGTTGGCCTATGGGCCACATTAAAATCATGTAACTGTCTAGTGAGAGTCTGAATTAGTCTCTGGAATAGTGGTTGAATCTCTGACACTGAGGATCTGTGGACCAATTTCATCCCATCTATGGAGTCCTATGTATCCAGGAAAGATGGACTCAGATCAAAATCCAGGCTTGAGCACCCCCCACATTTTGTGGAAATTTGCCTGCAGATTTAGACCTTTTCTAAATTTAGCAGTTGTAGCTAAATGCCACTTTGGCATATCCACATGGATGACCCAGTATTCTTCTGTCATGTGAGACTGGATTTCTCATCTTCCCCTCCCAAAGCTGTCCCACTCTTCCTATCTTTTCTCTCTGCTAAGATATGCATTATCCAGAGTTGTAATCTCTCTATCCCACAAAATGTTGAGATACAAGTAGTCCACATGAGAAAATAAGAGGAGGTCATTGGGAAGAGAGATCTGCAGTGCTTCTAGACTGAACCTTTAGTTAGTTTAGTTTAGTTAACCTGTCTCAATTCTACTTGCTGTTTCTGCTATAGATTGTTATTTTCCTTACAGTGTCCACCTGTCGGCTTGTAAAATGATGAGCATACTGGATATGTTCAATAAATATTAAATTAAAAATGGCTTATGTTACTTATGTCATATAGTATTAATATTCCCTCCTGCCCCACTCAAGTATCTGTATAAACTTGGCAGTTACAGAAGAGGGTATATAGGGAAATAGAGAGCCAATAGAAATGGACACAATACAAATATAGAAATGGGCACTCTATAAATATCTAAAGAATGTTCTGCAAATTAAAAATGTCTGCATATACATAAGTAGTTAGTTAACAGATCAGGTGCCAGTGGACGGCATTCAAGCATATGTAATCTAGTTTCTGGGGTTCGTAGAACCAGTAAAACTACTTGTTGTGCACTGCAAATGGCTACTTGTGTGCCGTGTTATATGGAGACATAACAGAGAGAGTGTATGGCGAGGAATGGAGAGAATTATTAAAAACCGGGAGGACATTAGCTAAAGTGACCAAGTTATACACTTCTTTCTTTCACATAATCCATGTTCAGAAGCATTGATGCCTCAGGACTGCGCTAACTTGGTTTGCTTGGTAACAGCCTTCGTGGGGCCATATTGCCAGAGCACTCTCCCTTCTCTTCAGTCATGCCTTTCCCATGATGGGGGAGTAGGGAGAAGAAGTTAGTGTCTATGGATTCCTTAGGCTTTGGATTCCTTAGGCTGGGGAAATCCCCATCTGGCCTATTAACCATTTAAGCCAAGAATCTAGGCCCAGGTTCATTAAATAATCCATCAACTCTGGTCCTAGAAGTCTGTGCAAACAAAAATGTAAATGTGAAATTGACTGCTGTTGACCAACTCTATGGTTTTGTTTCTGGTTTTGTTTGCAGTGTCCAGTTTCTTACTCATGAATTTAACTCCGTTACACCTGGTGTAATTTTCAGTCCAAGGCAGTAGAGGTGGGGAGAGCTGCAAATGCAGCAAAAGCCTTTGACAAGTTAATTTAAGACAGCCTAAGATAGAATGAGTCATCTTTATATCCTCTTCTTTTATCTTTCGCCTTCATTCAACCTGCTGTTAGCTGCTTCTCCTGCTTTACCAGCTTCTCTTCTACCTGCTTCCTTGGCTTGTAAATTACACCAACTTAAACAGTCCTACCAGCAGCATGACCTGAAACTAGTCACTACCCACACACACACAAAGACTCACACATACAAAAAGAACCCAGAAGAAATTAAGCAAAAAACTCAGGGTGGGATTGTCTTTACTTTGTCTTACAGCAAGAGAGTGTATCTCACACCTTTAAATGTCCTCCTGGTAGTTGCTGCTGCTGCACCCTCTTGTTAGTCCCTTCATGTTCAAGTTACACTGAGTTTCTGATGTGTACCTTACACCACCATTTATCATCACCTCTGAATTTAACCCAATGAATCAGTGTATTGTTAGAATATTCTACATTTCCAAATATTCACAAAAATCCACTTAATAAAAATAATATTGCCCTATAAGCAGGTGCTGTGGGGTTTAAAAGCCATGACAACTCCATGACTTAGCATTCACAAAGACAAAGGAAATCACACACTGACTAGGGATCCAGCACAGGGAGCAGGTTTTCAGATTGTGGGGTAGACATTCTTACTTTGCTCAGGCTCCCAATTCCTTTCCAAAAGATAATTACAAATAGAAGAGAAATAATTAACTCTGTATTAAAAAGCATTTCACTACCCCTTCAGCTGCCCCTTCCTGCTGTGCTTATGTTTCGTAAACAGAAAAGTCTTCTTTAGGAGCTTCTCATTCACAGTCCTCATTGATTAGTGACACTCGTTCTCCTGATAAAGGTCCTTGAAGCTTTAAGCTGCGTGGAACAGGATAATTAGAGAGGCAGTTTTCAGTTGCTTTTTGTAGAAATTTGTTAACTGACCTGTTAAGCAATGCAACTGTGATTGCAAAAGCCTCCTTTCACTGCACTTCACCGATTTCTTTCATTCTGTGACTACTAGTCTCATACTCTTTATTCTTTGTGCTTTTTTTAAAAAAGCAGATGCATTGTTTCATTGCAGAGCTGTGAAATTGCAACATACAACATGTAAGTGCTTTTTTAATGAAAAGAATCAATTGCAATGCTTTCAGTTGTCCTTAACTAACATAATGCTTCCTTCTGCTAACAATATATAATGGTAACACTTGGTTAGAGGTATTTGTAATACAATTAACCAAATGGGTAAAAGCACATGAAATAGAAGGCTTTTTTTCCTGACACTTTGTTTTTGTATTTCCCAGAAGTTATTGTATATTTAAACCAGTCTCATGGCTAGTGTCCTATATTATCTCTGCCTAATATAACTGTCCTATTATTTGGAATACAGACCCAGCATACAATGAGCAATGACTTCCCCGAACATGCTTTAGACATGGTCAGTGGGAATTCTTACGGTAGTCTGTATTTGCAGTAGTTGACTTTGTATTCATGCAGATGCACTCCTGCTTTGCATAAGCACTACCAGATGTGCACAAGTAAATCACTGCTTTGTCTGAAGACAGGGTTAGATAGATATTTATCCAGTCAAGTGTGTGCACAAATGGGGAATGTGTGTGCACATGTGTGTAGGCCTACATCTATTTGGAAACAAACGGGCACCTAGAAACTTACTGGAAGTCACACCCAAATATGCTTTTAGCTAAGAGCACCAGAATTGGACATGGAAATAAACACAATTGTCACGTTGGGAATAATAGTTCTTGGGGAACATTGGAGAAAAAATGTTGATCTTTGAACTCAAAGGAGGGAGAGATGAGTGAGGCAATTGCTTGAGCACAAAATCATGGGGAATGGAGTCATCTATCTGCTATCATGAATGGTGCCACTAGATAGCTGGCTAAAATCAGTGTGAGGCACAAGGCAATACCAGTTACCTGAACTGAGCAAAGCTTTGTTACAGTGTTTACAGATTGTGAATTACATATTTTGTTTGCTGTTTCCTGCCTTGCATGCAAACATATGAAGCATAGTGTTAGCTACCTAAAATACAAATTAGAACTTTAAAAGAAGTGACTAAAAGTGATTCATACTTATATGTAATCAGTTGTAACAAGCAGCTAGATACTTACTAAAGGCCTGAGCCTGCAAACACATGATTAATTTTGTTCCATGTAAATAGTCCCATGGAATTCAGTGGTATTGTTAATGAGAAAAGTATACAGGTAGTTTCAGGACTCAGCCCTAAATCTGAAATACAGCAGTCCTCGATGGAACAAAGTCTGGGACTCAATCCTGATTTCTTTGTGTTAGGCCAAAAGCCCTAACTCGAAACCGAGGATGGAGAGATTTCGACTGGGCCCAAATTTCCCTTCGAAATCAACTTGTTACATTACAGTGGGAGTTTGGGGCATTCAGGAAATGCAGGTTGAAGCAGACCTCAGGCCAGAACTTGTCACAGTGTCCAGCCAAGCAGCAGCAGTCAGATTCTGTGTCAGACTGGTTCTCAAGTGCAAGTTAGAGCAGCCTTCTTTAAAGTAGAAAGATGCAAAATTGCCCTAAAGATCTGCTTTCTCCTCCCCCCGCCCCCGATAATGTTTAAAATACTTGATTTCCTTGGGTGAAAGTCATTAAATAAATGCCAATATTATTTTAACTATCAACAGACAGCCACAAATACAATTTTCATGTATTTTAATTTTATTGTACAAGTGCCCCAGTAACAAGTGACTTATTAAATATAAGCAGCATGTGTTTAGCTGGCCAGTGTAGCATATGACAGTGTACAGCCAATAAGATTAATCCAAAATGCCCACTTCTTGCTTAATACAAATATTGTAATCAACCCTCTTCCTTTATAAGTGGTCACAGTGCTGTTCCCTATCTTCTCATTCTGCTTAACAGGAAAGGCCTATTTTGAGTTACTTTGAGAATGTGCTAACATGGTACAGACAGTGCTTTTAAGTGTGCAGGGTCACAACAGGTCGCAGACCCAGGAAATACAATTTCTAAGTAACAAGTTGGGTCACTGAGGGTTGCACATTTTTCTTACTGTCTGGGGGGAAACCTTTCTGACTGCCCTGTTTCCCTGCTTGCCCAGCTTCTGGGGAAAAGCAGCCAAAGGGGGCTGCTGCAGGAAGCAGATAGCACTCTCCGCTGCCCTCAGGAGATGACACCATTCTCACAGGAGGGGCCTCAGAGAGGAAGGAGCAGAAAAAACCCAGCAGCTTCGCTTGCTCCTCCCATCTTGCAAGCAGTGGGACAGCTCCTCTGATCCTCCCCTTTCCTTCCCTGCAATACCCAGCCTGGAAAGGATGAGAAGGGGACCCCACTGCAGCCCCATCTCCAGGCCTTGAAGATGGGGTGGGGAACCCTAGGAGCTGCAGAAGTAAGGCTGTGGGAGGCAGCTGCAGGACTGATGTAGGAGCAGAATTGAAGGGGGAAGATTTGATAGGCGGCTGAACAAATGTGGAAGCAGAATGAATGTGGGGACTGGGGGGGGACTGGATGACTTTGGGGTTGATGGACAAGCAGATGTAGGGGTATTGAAAGTTCTTTTTCAGACCACTGTAAGCACTGGGTGCAGCCTGTGTGTTCTGTGTGTCATTTTTGTGAGTTCAAAAGAATCCCACCTTTCTACCCACTTACATGGCCCACTGCCATGTAGTATTTGAGTTCCTCATAAATAGGGGTGAAATTGTCCTCATGTCACCACAGTGAGGTACGGCAGTATTATTTTTCCTATGGGGAAACCAAGGCACTGAGAGACTAAGTTCCTTGCCCAAGGTCACACAGGAAGTCAGTGGTAAAGCAGGAAATGGAAGCTAAATCTCCTGACTCTCAGTTCAGTGCTTTTAACCACAAGACCATCAAGCTTCAGCCTTGATCAGACCCTCCTGACTGAAAGAATTCAAAGCAAACCCCACGAGTTGAAACTTGCAGGGTTTCCAATTTCCATACACAGTTTATTCCCAAGCAGGGTTGAATGGGACCCTTGGATAGGAGACTTTAAAGGAAAAAAACAAGGGTTCTAAGAAAATGGTGTAAGGGAATCAATGGATGCCACTCTTCCTCATGACACAGAGTATAAACAAGGTCATAGCATGGTTTTCATGGACTCTGCTGCAGAATGTGCCTGCTTTCAGGTGAAATATCAGATTGGTTTCTGACCGACTGCAGTGATTAACAAAAATCCTATTGGACCCAGAATCAACCAGAATGGCAGCATTCTACATCTACTTTGCTCAAGTGTATCTGGGTACACTGGGAAAGGAAGCAAAGAAGCAAGCCCTGGAAGTCTTGGAGCCCTGATGAAAGCCGAAGCTTTTTGAGATTCACCATCTGGCATGCAATGTGAAGATGAGTGACACAGGAGATACACAATATGCTCTGTTTAGGCTCACTATGAACAATCAAATATTTATTACTTATAAAACACCTGAATCCAAAACTTCCCGGAGAACTTCTGGTTTCAAATTCAGTTCACAACCTGTAGCCATAATTAGATAGAAGTTTAAGATGTTTTAAATTACTAGTTATTTTAATTAATTAGTTCTGGATAGCATATTACAGCAAGATACCTCCTGTCCAGGTACCTGAAAATAAAAGAGAACAAATGAGACACTGTAGCAGTTTCTTCAGTTTCTTTTTCTGGGACAAGGTTAGTACAAATTGAACCTCTTTTGCTGACCAGCTATTGAATTCTTGTTCTGATTTATAATCTGTGAAACATAATGTTGTATTTTTATAATACTACAGCAGCTAATTAGTTCTTGGTCGGCTGCAGTGGTTTAATACAGCAGAAAGTGGTGGTTTGTTTTTGTTTTGTTTTGTTTTTCTTACTAAAATGACCAATCCTTGTGTACAGTTCCCAGGAGATTTGCAATGACACTGGGAGCCAGTATATTCTCTCCATCACATTACTGAACTTCCTAAACTAATTAATAGGTAAATCATTGTATCCACAGTACAACCTCACTACATATGGAACAAACTCATGGTCAAAAAGTGAACTCGAATACATACAGATTTTATTGCGAGCCTCACATTTTTTGATGATTTTTCTCAAAGCCTCAGCTCCTAGTGTCATATGACAATGAAAGCTGATTCTTTCATATACAAATTTAGGAGTAAGTTATCTGGCCCTCATGATTGAGGAGAAAAGCTTGAAAAAGTGACCCTTGGGTACACTAAACCCTAAAATACAGTAGGGCAAATTGAAAAATAACAATCAATTTTCAAGTATCAGAGGGGTAGCCATGTTAGTCTGGATCTGTAAAAAGCGACAGAGTCCTGTGACACCTTATAGACTAACAGGTCTATAATACGTCAGGTATTCACCCACAAAAGCTTATGCTCCAATACTTCTGTTAGTCTATAGGGTGCCACAGGAATCAATTTTCAGCTTTTATCTCATTATTTTTGGAGAATAGACTCTCAATTTCTGAACCATTGGGGTGACGAATACTGCAGAGGGTACCATTTAAATTCTGTATTTCCTGTACAGTATATCTCAGATACCATAGTATTTTCTTATTCTGAGTATGGGGAAATATTTTGGTATTTCAGATGCTACAGTGTAGTAAAATTTGCTAAATATTAAATCGCCGGCGAGCCCCACTGCCGCAGCCCTGGGGTAGTGGCGGCAGGGCTCCAGCAGGATTTAAAGGGCTCGGGGATCTCTGCAGCAGCTGGAGCTCCGGACCCTTTAAAGTGCTGCCGGAACCCTGCTGCTACCATGCTATACGCGAACCCGTGTTATATCAGGTCGCGTTATAGAGGGGTAGAGATGTAATTCCTACCAGGAGCATGGATAATCTGTTCAGAGAATAGGCAAATACACACCTTACCTAATACCTCATGGATGCCCCAGAATTCTCTCTCTTGGCTCTCCTAGTGCAGCGGCCTGCTAAGTGATCTCTCCATGGACTTTGGGAAGAACCGTGATGAGAGAGGTGGTATCTCCTCTATAATTCCTCATCAGTGCACAGGTTACCTTATGTTCAGCACCTGCCAGAACTCGTCTCTCTTAAGTGGTGTCTCAATATGAGAACAAACATTACAGTTAGACCAATGTAGTACATTGAAATAATTCCAGACTTTCATTCTATAAACTGAGTTTTACCATCAGTGGAGTCCACCATCTCCCCATACCTCTCATTGATGACCAATAATCCTTTTTTAAAAAAAGTTCAACTACTGATCCAATTGGAGATTGTCTAATTAATTGGAGTGTATTAAATCTTGATGATATTCTGAATACTAAGGTGTCAAGGCCAAACTTGAGTGCCTCACTGAGAGTCAAAATAGAAGGTTAACACTGTGCACCAAAACACTGAAAATAACACTTTGAAGGATATTTTCTCAAAAAAAGGAACCAGAGACTAATTCAAATCCCAGTGACATGAATGGGAGTCCATCCATTCCATATCAAGAGCTTCACCAGGAACTAACTAAGAGGAGAGAGAGGACAGCAGGGATTAACAATGTCAGGTTCATAAAATCATCAAACATGCGATTTATACCTTTAATGGAGAGCTGTGAATACAGAGATACAGTAAAAAATCTAAAATCTAATTGATTCAAATAACAAATTAAAGTCTAACATAACTGATTTTTTTTTAGCTTCCCTTTGGCATTTAAAAAACCTTCCGTGGTGAGGGACCCAAACCAAAACTCTAGATCTCAACACTGACACACTTCTTGGGGTTTGGAATCTGAACCCAAGTCAAAATCCAAATTCTATAGTAGAGTAAAAGATACTTTTGATTCCCAAAGTTTTGGGACAGAAGCACTCAGAATCCAGATCTGGATTTGAATGTTGTAGCTTGGCACTGTTTCTGACAGTTGCCAGTACCAGATGCTTCAGAAGAAGGTCTTCGTTTATTTTTAACTGTGTTGATAGGAGCCATCTGGTTCCTGAATATCTGAACTAAAGAATAACTCAGCTGTGTACTTAATAAATAACTGTAATTAGCTGAGCTGAACAACTTCAGATTTATCTAAGCATTTTTGAATTTCTATTTTTTTTCTTTTGGTCATCTAGCTATATAACTTGTCTTAGTGTATTTGTTGAAGACATGAAGCTATAGATGTATTCAGTATAACTGACATTTGGCAAAGAGTAAAACAAGCAAAACTAAAACAATTTGTATACTGGATAATACTGTATCTCAACTGATGTTCTGCCCCCTTACTCACATCTAGTGATCAGAGTTTGAAGAAGTGTACCAAGGACAAAACAAGAAATTCTTTGTCTCAAGTTTTTCCCTTAAATTAAGACAATCCCCAACCCTATATTTAGGAAATACCTCTTTCAAATCCTGAACATGCATCCTGACTTTTAAATTTCTCTATATAGATTGAAATGTGCTCTTTACCTTTTGTCATAGTTCATATGGTCTAGCTGTTGGGGTAAATTGATTAGTTTATAAATATCTGCATGGGGAACAAATAGTTAATAATGGACTCTTCAATCTAGCAAGGTAAGAGATAACATGATCTAATGACTGAAAGTTGAAATAGACAAATTCAAACTGGAAATAAGGCATACATTTTTAACAGTGAGAGTAATTAACCACTGGGACAATTTACCGAAAGTCATGGGGGATTTTCCATCATGGACAACTTTTAAATCAAGAATGGATGTTTTTCTAAAAGATTGGCTCTAGGAATTATTTTGGGGAGATTCAATGCCCTGTGTGGTACAGGAAGTCAGATTAGATTATTAGAATGGTCCTTCTGAATTTAAAACAACAAAAAGTCCTTGTGGCACCTTACAGACTAACAAATTTATTTGGGCATAAGCTTTTGTGGGCTAAAACCCACTTCATCAGATGCATGGAGTGGAAAATACAGTAGCAGATATAAATACACAGTACATGAAAATATGGGAGTTGCCTTACCAAGTGCGGGGTCAGTGCTAACGAGACAAATCATTAACAGTAGAATACCAAGGGAGGAAAAATCATTTTTGTAGTGGTAATAAGGGTGGCCCATTCCAAACAGTTGACAAGAAGGTGTGAGTAACAGTAGGGGGAAATTAGTTTTTGTAATGATCCATCCACTCCCAGTCTTTATTCAGGCCTAATTTGATGGTGTCCAGTTTGCAAATTATTTCCAGTTCTGCACTTTCTCATTGGAGTCTGTTTTTGAAGTTTTTTTGTTGAAGACTTGCCATTTTTAAGTATGTTAATGCTTATCTTAACAAAAGTTCTCCACCAGCCAGTCCCCAGTCAATCATCAGACCCAGCAAGGAAGATCTACATTGACAAAGAAGAACAGGAAAATGTAGACTACTTTGCCTATCTTGGCAGCCATCTCTCACAGAGGGCAGACATAGACATCGAGATTCAGTGCAGAATTAGCTGTACCTGTCTTGCCTTTGGCAAACTGTCTCGCTGGGTGTTCAACAATCACAACATCAGAACACATACTAAACTTTGCTTATAAAGTGCTGGTAATCCCAACCCTCCTCTATGGCTGCCAGGGGCAGCTCTAGTAATTGCGCTGCCCCAAGCAGGGCGGCACGCCGCGGGGGGGGCGCTCTGGTGGTCGCTGGTCCCGCGGCTCTGGTGCACCTCCCGCAGACGTGGCTGCGGAGGGTCCGCTGGTCCCGCGGCTCCGGTGGAGCTCCCGTAGGCGTGCCTGCGGATGCTCCACCGAAGCTGTGGGACCAACGGACCCTCCGCAGGCATGTCTGCGGGAGGTCCGCCGGAGCCGCCTGCCGCCCTCCCACGGCACACCGCCCCAAGCGCGCGCTTGGCGTGCTGGGGTCTGGAGCCGGCCCTGAAGGCTGCGAGACTTGGGAGACCTATAGGAAACACCTCAAAAACCTGTAATGCCAGTACCAGCACTTTCTTCAGAAGTTCCTGAACATAAAGTGTGAGGATCATCGCACTAATGTCAGTGTCCTCACAGAGGCCAACATCTTCAGTGTTGAGGCTCTGATTATCCAGACCAGCTGAGGTGGAGCGGACACTGTGTGCACATGTCTTATGTATGCTTACCAAAACAACTGCTGTATGCCCAACTCACCAAAGGAGAAAGGAAACGATGAGGCCAAAATAAATGCTTTAAAGACACCATCAAGATAAACATCAAAAGATGTGGCATCAACACCACACACTGGGAGACTGCAGCCCAGGATAGAGATAACTGGCGAAGACTTGTCAGAGATGGAACGTCCACTTTTGAGGAAAATCGCCTTGCCCTGGTCGCAGAAAAACACCAGAAAAGAAAGGAAAGGCAACTGTTACACAGCAATCACAGCCCAACCCTGTCTTCCAACACCACCTGCAATATCTGCCAACGAGCTTGTGGCTCAAGGATTGGACTCTTCAGTTATCAAAGGACCCATGAAAAATAAAACCTGTGAAAGATCATCCTCAACCTTGAGGGATCACTGACGACAATATCATTTTGACTGACATCATCAGCATATGATTGCTATTTTTCAGTTTAATTTTACACTTCATTGTAATTTAAACCAGGAGGGACATCTTAATAGGTAGCGCCTCCAGGAGACATGATCCTTCTCCAAATTCCCTGCTGTGCAAGATCAGGTGCTCATGTCATGCCAACCTCTGCTGAGCCCCAGCTGACCTGGCAATGTGTATCCCCAATGGTGATAGGGATTGCAGAGATAAGCAGCTATTGTATGGGGCACAGAGGCAGGGAAAACTCCTCACACCCTTCCCTACTCTTAAACACTCACACAAAAGCTACTCATGATCTGCCATGTATTAGGCAACTATTATGGAATCATAAACAGGGAAAAACTCAACTACCCTGCGTTGCCCAGCAATGTCTGGGAATTGCAAAGTGTTCCACAGACAGACAAAATAACAGCTCAGTTCTGAAGTCTTTACGCAGGCAAAAGTTTCCATTGGCTTCAATGGGAGTTTTGACTGACTAAGCACTGCATGATGGAGCCCCGAGGAGATAGAGAGGCAGGTGAGCATGAATAAATACCATGCTGAGCTCTTTTAGTGGCTGGTGTGGACGGTGTATCTGTACAGTAGGATCAAATAGAGAAATGTATGGAGTGAAATCAAGACTGACTTAAACTTGCGTAAAAACAATAAAGCAGTGGCACACAAGGAATTTCTCTGTGTGACAAGTCTCTTTGCAAAACAAGTTCAGAAAGGAGCTCTGCGTGGAGCTCATTAAAATTCTGCAGTCATGGTCCACAAAGAGAGCAGGAGAAATGATGAATAAGGGCCAGCACAAATAAAAAGATCTAGGGGAAAATAAGATAGCTCTGTTACAAAATGAGGGGCCCAATTCTAGAGACCATACCCTCCAAGTATTCCACTGGCTTCAATCACATGGTAGAACCTCAGTATTTGCCTATGAAAAATAATTGTCAGTCTTGCAATATTATCATGAAGATTTGCCAGCCCAAGCAAAATCTGTTTGCTACTCTGTCACCATGATAGATAGTAAAAATATTTTTTTTCTCATTCAGCCATAAAAAATAATTGTTCCAGTTGGAGCATAATTTTGCAAGATAGCATTATTCGCTATTGCTCTGTAAAGCAGGGATGGATATATTTTTTTTTGATCACCTAAATCCTGATCTCACAACACTGAGTTTCTCATAGAGTCATTGTTATTGTTTTTTTAAGGCCCAAAGAGAGCATTGTGATCATCATTCCTGCATCAAGCCCATATTTTATGAGTGAGCTAGAACATATTCTTAGAAAGACATCCAGGTGCCCCTTGACTTCAGTGTAGCCACCATCTCAGTCCTCATCCTGATTTAAAAACTTCATGTGATGGAGAATCCACATCCCTTGACATTGGTTTCATTGGGAAAAGGATTAGACCCAGACATTGGCATAAATCATAATGGTGACATTTTACACTTACTTTGTACAGGCACAAATAACTATACAAGGTGCAAGGCAGTGAAGAATCAACCTCAGTGATTTTGCTTGGGTTTAACAGAGGATAGAATCTGTCCCTTAATTATATTATAATAAACCAACCAGAATAATAGTTGGTATAAGTAAAACATTTTTGTGACAACTAATACATAGCAGGGTCCTGGAAGTCCCAGTCCTGTTTTCCTCACTTAGGCAAAACCCCCATAGATTTCATCTGGATTTTGTCTGAATAAAGGACCGCAAGATCTGATCCTATGGACTGCAGATGAAATAAATCCAACAGGATATCTCAGTAAGAAAACAAATCAAGAGAATTTTTCTGTTTGTACTAAGGGAGATATTGACAGAAGCTAACCTTACGAGCAAGGCTGTTTCAATGCGAGCCTGTTCTCCATCAGACTTTGTTGCTGGAGGGCTTTGGCAAAGACTCTGGACTTGCCACTGCTGCTACATTTTAACAAGGTTTGTAGGCTTTTTTTTCCATTTTGCCAGTTACATTCTGGTTTGGCTGGTGGTAAGGGTCGGTTTCAAAGCCTAGTAGACATTTTATTAGGTTTTCTACAGAAGCATTACTTCCTTTTCCTGGCAGAGTTCCATGCGTCCTGTGACTAATGCAGCCTCCCTTGTTATTTGTCAAGGAGAAAAGGGGTGGGGGGAAGACAATCATTTTCAGTCCCAAATGAGAGAAGCTGTCAGCTACCAGAAGGATAAAGACTTCAGTGTTTACCTTTCCACACAGTCCAGTGATTGCATAGCAACAACTGGACATTTTTAATGGGTTGAATGGAAGAATATGCAAAATGGCATCAATGGACTGAAAAAGTAAATAATTAACATATTCATACCAGTCATTCCACCTTTTATTCTGTGGCACGTTGCTATGGAGACTGGGAAAGATCAAATCCGAGTGGACAGAATTTAGCATTTACAATAAAAAATTATCATCTTTAGCGAAACCCTCAGGGCAGGTCATTATCTCAAATGAATGTACTAAAATGAATGCCAAAGTGATTCAAAGTGTCCATACTGATTTTCCCATTTGATTTACCTTTTTTATGGACTAGCCATGTAATCTTTACCTAGGCAAACGCCCACTGAAATCAATGGGGCATTCTGACTGACGGGTGCTGGAACAATTTGTATAGTGGGGGTGCTGACAGACATTGAATCAGACTGTAAATCCTGTGTATAATGGAGTCCAGTTCAAGCCACAGGGTGTGGCGGCACCCCTAGTTCCAGCACCTATGCTGACTGATCATCTACTAACTGCCCAGCTCTACTAACTGGTTTGGACACTGGACAGATAAATGCAGGTGGGAAATCTCAGCTCCTAGGCCACAGAGCAGGTCTACAGCTGATAGATTAAGGCTAATCCATTCCCTGCACATGGGAGGAAAGGATGGGGAAACAGGATTTGCATAATAGTAGATTGCCACTTCCAGATTCTTTCCCTCCCACTTCCCATGCATGCCTCTGCTCAGGGATTTTACACGGAACAGAGTTCCTAACCCTCTAGGGGCTGTGCACCCTTGCGCATTCCATATCCCCACCCCAGACCTTTTCCTCTTGCCTAATGGAACTGCATCAGTTCAGCTACAAGGGTCCATCTGCCATTGATGGAGAAGCTGGATTTGCTCCTTAAGGTGCCTATGTAGGGAATGCTCAGCAATCACTATTGAAAACAATGGGAATTTTGCCCTAAGTAAAGCCGTGGAGGATCGGACACTTTATTTTGGGAGAGTAGCTAGGACAGGTATACATGTAAATAAAAAAATCATTCAGATGAATTTATGATATTTTTTCTTTACATTTCTGTGGGAGAACTGTATTCTTAAGGGCTAGGCTGTGGCAGGTTCTACACATGTGAGCAATAGGAAGGGCAGGAAGAATGTAAGAATGGCTCTACCGGGTCAGACCTATGGTCCATCTAGCCCAGTATACTGTCTTCCAACAGTGGCCAATGCCAGGTGCTTTAGAGGGAATGAACAGAACAGGTAATAATCAAGTGATCCATCCCGTGTCGCCCATTATCAGCTTCTGGCAAAGAGAGCCTGGGGACATGGTTTTGCATCCCTGCCCATCCTGGCTACTAGCCATTGATGGACGTATCCTCTATGAACTTATCTAAAAGAACATAAGAACATAAGAAAGGCCGTACCAGGTCAGACCAAAGTTCCATCTAGCCCAGTATCTGTCTACCGACAGTAGCCAATGCCAGGTGCCCCTGAGGGAGTGAACCTAACAGGCAATGATCAAGTGATCTCTCTCCTGCCATCCATCTCCATCCTCTGACGAACAGAGGCTAGGGACACCATTCTTACCCATCCTGGCTAATAGCCATTTATTGACTTAGCCACCATGAATTTATCCAGTCCCCTTTTAAACATTGTTATAGTCCTAGCCTTCACAACCTCCTCAGGTAAGGAGTTCCACAAGTTGACTGTGCGCTGCGTGAAGAAGAACTTCCTTTTATTTGTTTTAAACCTGCTGCCTATTAATTTCATTTGGTGACCCCTAGTTCTTGTATTATGGGAATAAGTAAATAACTTTTCCTTATCCACTTTCTCAACATCACTCATGATTTTATATACCTCTATCATGTCCCCCCTTAGTCTTCTCTTTTCCAAACTGAAGAGTCCTAGCCTCTTTAATCTTTCCTCATATGGGACCCTCTCTAAACCCCTAATCATTTTAGTTGCTCTTTTCTGAACCTTTTCTAGTGCTAGAATATCTTTTTTGAGGTGAGGAGACCACATCTGTACACAGTATTCGAGATGTGGGCGTACCATGGATTTATATAAGGGCAATAATATATTCTCAGTCTTATTCTCTATCCCCTTTTTAATGATTCCTAACATCCTGTTTGCTTTTTTGACCGCCTCTGCACACTGCGTGGACATCTTCAGAGAACTATCCACGATAACTCCAAGATCTTTTTCCTGACTCGCTGTAGCTAAATTAGCCCCCATCATGTTGTATGTATAGTTGGGGTTATTTTTTCCAATGTGCATTACTTTACATTTATCCACATTAAATTTCATTTGCCATTTTGTTGCCCAATCACTTAGTTTTGTGAGATCTTTTTGAAGTTCTTCACAATCTGCTTTGGTCTTAACTATCTTGAGTAGTTTAGTGTCATCTGCAAACTTTGCCACCTCACTGTTTACCCCTTTCTCCAGATCATTTATGAATAAATTGAATAGGATTGGTCCTAGGACCAGGGGCGGCTCTAGAAATTAGGCTGCCCCAGGCAGCGCGGTGTGCTGCGCCGCCCTTCCTCGGTCCCGCGGCGGGTCCCCTCTTCCCGCGGCTCCGGTTGAGCTCCCGCGGCTCGGCTGGACCTGCCGCAGGCATGACTGCGGGAACAGCGAACCTCCCGCGGGCACGGCTGCGGACGGTTCGCGGGTCCGGCGGCTCCGGTGGACCTGCCGCAGTCATGCCTGCGGGAGGTCCAGCCGAGCCACGGACGAGCCCCCTCCGCAGTCATGCCTGCGGCAGGTCCGATCGTCCGCGGCTCCGGTGGACCTCCCGCAGGCATGACTGCGGCAGGTCCACCGGCCCAGCCTGCCGCCCCCTAGATTTGGCCGCCCTAGGCAACAGCTTGGTTTGCTGGTGCCTAGAGCCGCCCCTGCCTAGGACTGACCCTTGGGGAACACCACTAGTTACCCCTCTCCATTCTGAGAATTTACCATTAATTCCTACCCTTTGTTCCCTGTCCTTTAACCAGTTCTCAATCCATGAAAGGACCTTTCCTTTTATCCCATGACAGCTTAATTTACGTAAGAGCCTTTGGTGAGGGACCTTGTCAAAGGCTTTCTGGAAATCTAAGTACACTATGTCCACCGGATCCCCCTTGTCCACATGTTTGTTGACCCCTTCAAAGAACTCTAATAGATTAGTAAGACACGATTTCCCTTTACAGAAACCATGTTGACTATTGCTCAAGAGTTTATGTTTTTCTATGTGTCTGACAATTTTATTCTTTACTATTGTTTGAACTAATTTGCCCAGTACCGACGTTAGACTTACCGGTCTGTAATTGCCAGGATCACCCCTAGAGTCCTTTTTAAATATTGGCATTACATTAGCTAACTTCCAGTCATTGGGTACCGAAGCCGATTTAAAGGACAGGTTACAAACCTTGGTTAATAGTTCCGCAACTTCACATTTGAGTTCTTTCAGAACTCTTGGGTGAATGCCATCTGGTCCTGGTGACTTGTTAATGTTGAGTTTATCAATTAATTCCAAAACCTCCTCTAGTGACACTTCAATCTGTGACAGTTCCTCAGATTTGTCACCTACACAAGCCAGCTCAGGTTTGGGAATCTCCCTAACATCCTCAGCCGTGAAGACTGAAGCAAAGAATCCATTTAGTTTCTCCGCAATGACTTTATCATCTTTAAGCGCTCCTTTTGTATTTCGATCGTCAAGGGGCCCCACTGGTTGTTTAGCAGGCTTCCTGCTTCTGATGTACTTAAAAAACATTTTGTTATTACCTTTGGAGTTTTTGGCTAGCCGTTCTTCAAACTCCTCTTTGGCTTTTCTTATTACACTCTTGCACTTAAGTTGGCAGTGTTTGTGCTCCTTTCTATTTGCCTCACTGGGATTTGACTTCCACTTTTTAAAGGAAGTCTTTTTATCTCTCACTGCTTCTTTTACATGGTTGTTAAGCCACGGTGGCTCTTTTTTAGTTCTTTTACTGTTTTTCTTAATTTGGGGTATACATTGACGTTGGGCCTCTATTATGGTGTCTTTAAAAAGGGCCCACGCAACTTGCAGGGATTTCCCTTTAGTCACTGTACCTTTTAACTTTTGTCTAACTAACCCCCTCATTTTTGTATAGTTCCCCCTTTTGAAATTAAATGCCACAGTGTTGGGCAGTTGAGGTGTTCTTCCCACCACAGGGATGTTGAATGCTATTGTATTATGGTCACTATTTCCAAGCGGTCCTGCTATAGTTACCTCTTGGACCAGCTCCTGCGCTCCACTCAGGATTAAATCTAGAGTCGCCTCTCCCCTTGTGGGTTCCCGTACCAGCTGCTCCATGAAGCAGTCATTTAAAGTATCGAGAAATTTTATCTCTGCATTTCGTCCTGAAGTGAAATGTTCCCAGTCAATATGGGGATAATTGAAATCCCCCACTATTATTGGGTTCTTAATTTTGATAGCCTCTCTAATTTCCCTTAGCATTTCATCATCACTATTACTGTCCTGGTCAGGTGGTCGATAATAGATCCCTACTGTTATATTTTTACTAGAGCATGAAATTTCTATCCATAGAGACTCTATGGAACCTGTGGATTCGCTTAAGATTTTTACTTCATTTGAATCTACACTTTCTTTAACATATAGTGCCACTCCTCCCCCTGCACGGCCTGTTCTGTCCTTCCGATATATTTTGTACCCCAGAATGATTGTGTCCCATTGATTGGTCTCAGTCCACCAGGTTTCTGTGATGCCTATTATATCTATATCCTCCTTTATCACAAGGCACTCTAGTTCACCCATCTTATTATTTAGACTTCTGGCATTTGTGTACAAGCACTTTAAAAACTTGTCCCTGTTTATTAGCCTGCCTTTTTCTGATGTGCCAGATTCTTTTTTATGTGACTGTTTATCATCTGATCTGGCCCTTACATTATACTTCTCATTCCTCTGCTCCTGACTATAACCCGGAGATTCTCTATCATCAGACTCTCCCCTAAGAGAAGTCTGTGTCCGATCCACACGCTCCTCTGCATCAGTCGGCTTTCCCCCATCTCCTAGTTTAAAAACTGCTCTACAACCTTTTTAATATTTAGTGCCAGCAGTCTGGTTCCACTTTGGTTTAGGTGGAGCCCATCTCTCCTGTATAGGCTCCTCCCATCCCAGAAGTTTCCCCAGTTCCTAATGAACGTGAACCCCTCCTCTCTACACCATCGTCTCATCCACGCATTGAGACTCTGAAGCTCTGCCTGCCTACCTGGCCCTGCGCGTGGAACTGGGAGCATTTCTGAAAATGCCACCATAAAGGTCCTGGATTTCAGTCTCTTCCCTAGCAGCCTAAATTTGGCTTCCAGGACATCTCTCTTACCCTTCCCTATGTCATTGGTACCTACATGTACCACGACCACCGGCTCCTCCCCAGCACTACACATAAGTCTATCTAGATGCCTCGAGAGATCCGCAACCTTCGCACCAGGCAGGCAAGTCACCATACGATTCTCCCGGTCATCACAGACCCAGCTATCTACATTTCTAATAATCGAATCTCCCATTACTAACACCTGCCTTTTCCTAGAAACTGGAGTTCCCTCCCCCGGAGAGGAAACCTCAGTGCGAGAGGCAACCCCAGCACCATCTGGAAGGAGGGTCCCAACTACGGGAAGGTTTCCCTCTGCTCCCATTGACTGCTCTACTTCCCTGGGCCCTTCTTCCTCCTCAACAGCACAGGAGCTGTCTAAGCGGAGGTGGGACAATTCTACAGTGTCCCGGAAAGCCTCATCAACATACCTCTCTGCCTCTCTCAGCTCCTCCAGTTCTGCCACCCTGGCCTCCAAAGTCCGTACATGGTCTCTGAGGGTCAGGAGCTCCTTGCACCGACTGCACACATACGCCACCCGCCCACAGGGCAGGTAATCATACATGCGACAGTCAGTGCAATAAACTGGATAGCCCCCACTCTGCTGCTGGGCTTCTGCCTGCATTGTCTCCTAGTTAGTGAAAGGGTGGTTTACGGAAAGTAGTTTTGGAATGTGGTTCGGTTTATAGGTTTGAGGGGGGGGGCCACGGGGAAGGGGTTAGGGCTGGCGAGGGGTTCCCACTCCCTTGCCAAACTCCCTGTTAGCAGCCCCTGGTCGCAAAGCTCCCTGGTCGCTTGTGCGCGGCTTTATAAAGCCCTGGCCTGAGTGAATGCCCCGCCCACTGATTAAGGCTCAGCCAATTACCAGAGGCTTCGAGCTTTCAAACCTGCCTCCAACTGCCAGCCAGAGCACACGGTCCCTCAACCAACCAACCAAACAAACAGACTGACAAACACAAGCTCAGCACACAGCAAGTAACCCCCAAACACAAACAAACACACACTACAGACGGTCACTTACCCCACAGATGCTGTATTAGCTCCTCCTTCACCTGGAGAACTCCCTTGCGAAACTCCCTGTTAGCCTAGTTCTTTTTTGAACCCAGTTATAATTTTGGCCTTCACAACATCCTCTGGCAACCAGTTCCACAGGTTGATTGTGCATTGTGTGAAGAAGTACTTCCTTTTGTTTGTTTTAAACCTGCTGCCTATTAATTTCATTGGATGATTCTTGTGTTACGTGAGTTTCCCTTTTCCCTGCGCAAGATTCCTTGCATAAGAGCACAACTGCAGTCCTTATGCTCCCTGAGTACCCATGCATTCTAGTTACCCTGCAATGGGAGTAGATTAGTCAGGAACTTGGCTCCACCCCCTTTTTCTCCCCTGGGGTAGTTAACCAGGAACAGAAGCATGTGCTATATGCTCCTAAGATGTGTTGCAGTGTGTGCACTTCTCTTGCATGCTTGGGAGCTCCCAGAGGTACAGTGTCTCCTGCATCTCTTGCTGAGTCTGTGTGCCTTAAAGGGACCATGCAGTCCTGTGGCAGGGCTTTTCAGAGCCAGTTTTAGTTTTTATCAAATGATTTTTAGGGCTGATAAGCTGTACCGTCATAAAGACCCTGTTAGTGTTGCCAGTTCTTATTCAGACAAAACTGCCAATTGGCAGCAGCAAGGAATTTTGCCTAAGATGTGCAAGACTGGGCCCACAGGTGCTCAAGCAACTTGCTGACACCAGGCCAGTGTTAGGGTAATTAGTTGGTGCTCTATCCTCCTCGCACCCATATGGAACCTGAAAGGAAAATAAGGCCGGTGTATGTTCAAATATTCCAGGATATTGTACTAACGTCATTTGATCGTTTGTTTTTGTATTTATTACAATTCAGAAGAACTTTTATTATTTAACAAAAAGAAACTCATTTATACTTTTTTTTTTTAAAAAAAGGAAAATACAGTTGTAAATAGTCTCAGATTGTCATAGTTTTTATATAGCCCATCTGCTGGGTGGAGGCAGCAGCAGCAAGGTCCAGATTCAATGCCCAGGGTTCCTCTTCACAATACAAAACAGAACCAGCTTGAGCTCCAGCCAGTACTCTGGGATAACTTACCAGCACCCTGGTGCTCCTCTAACAGGCAAAACGTCCCATCTCACAAGCACAGAGTCTGTTTATAACAATAGAGAACTTTTATGAAAAGGGAAAAGGAACCAAGCATTTATTTGGGAAAACACCACAGCCACCTTCAAAATCATATGACCATAAGCAAACCTGACTTCACAACACATTGGGCAGTGTCCTTTGCCTCAGTTTCCCACCTGCAATGGGAAAGTCTGACAAACAAATGCCCCTCTAACACATCACTCCCCTCTCCCTCTGCTGCAACAAACACCCAGAGTTCAGAGGTGCGTTCACAGGGTTCATGTTTGACCCCTAGAGAGGGGAACTGAGCAATGGCTCTGCTGCTGCAGCCTCTGCAACTGGCTCACCACTGCCACCACCACTCTTTCTCTGCTGCCGCTGTCCCCTGTCTCTCTGCTGCCACAGCTGCTGTGACATCACATTCTGAGGTTCCACCACCTACAGCTCTCAGTGTTTCCCGCAGGTAGTGGGGAACCTCACTGCCAGTGCAGTTTCTGTATTGCCTTTCACTGTTCCCACACAAGGTCTAAGGCTGAGTCCCAAGACTTGCTCAGCAGTGACAACAGCTGTAGGAATCACCTCCTGAAAAGAGAAAAAACAATGAGGAGTCCTTGTGGCACCTTAGAGACTAACAAATTTATTTGGGCATAAGCTTTCGTGGGCTAGAACCCACTTCATCGGATGCATGAAGTGAAAAATACAGGAGCAGGTATAAATACATGAAAGGATGGGGTTTGCTTTACCAAGTGTGAGGTCATTCTAACGAGATAAATCAACAGCAGGATACCAGGAGAGGAAAAATAACTTTTGAAGGTGGTAAGAGAGTGGCCCACGGGGGGAGGGATAGCTCAGTGGTTTGAGCGGTCAAATAGTGTCTAGGACTCTTTAGGAGAGTCCCACCACCAGTTCAGAACATCTGTTCCCACTCCCTCTCCTCTTCACTGGGGTCTGATATCCCTACTCCCTGCTTACCCCCTCCATCAGGGCATGCTAAGCACAGTTCTGCTGCCCTTTACTCCTACAATAAGGATAAAAACATTTCATTACCCCTGCATTCAAAAACTAGAGTGATTTGTAACCCCATACCAGCCAAAATGGATCATTTGGGCAAAGCAGCTTCATCTGCTGCACACTTAGGCAGAGTAGGTCCATGTATGGAAACAGTGTATTCCTGAAGTCTTTTCTCCAAGGTCATCACTAGATGTCAGGGGAGAGCTCATTCGGACTCTGCTGACATCTAAATGTTCTAAAATTTGTACAACTTTTTAAAAATGCCCAAATTACAAATCTTAGCTATGGAGCTTATTGTCTCCAAACTAATTTCTATAGTTTGTCACTTTAAATATGTGCTAATTACTATTGGCAGATTGTTGAAAAACTGACACAATTAAAATGAAAGATTTTTCATAATTAGTTTCAGAGTAGCAGCCGTGTTAGTCTGTATCCATAAAAAGAACAGAAGTACTTGTGGCACCTTAGAGACTAACACATTTATTTGAAAATAAGCTTTCGTGGGCTACAGCTCACTTCTTCGGATGCATGCAGTGGAAAATACAGTAGGAAGATATAGATATATATATACACACTGAGAACATGAAACAATGGGTGTTACCATACACACTCTAATGAGAGTGATCAGTTAAGGTGAGCTATTACCAGCAGGAGAGAAAAAAAATGTCTTGTAGTGGTAATCAAAATGGTCCATTTGCAGCAGTTGACAAGATGTTGTGAGGAACAGTAGGGGTGGGGGTGGGGGAATAAACACGGGGAAATAGTTTTACTTTGTGTAATGACCCATCCACTCCCAGTCTTTATTCAAGCCTAATTTAATGGTGTACATTTTGCAAATTAATTCCAATTCAGAAGTCTCTTGTTGGAGTCTGTTTCTGAAGATTTTTTGTTGTAATATTGCAACTTTTAGGCATGTAATCGAGTGACCAGGAAGATTGAAGTGTTCTCTGACTGTTTTTTTAATGTTATAATTCTTGATGTCTGATTTGTGTCCATTTATTCTTTTTCGTAGAGACTGTCCGGTTTGGCCAATTTACATGGCAGAGGGACATTGCTGGCATATGATGGCATATATCACAGTGGTAGATGTGCAGGTGAACGAGCCTCTGATAGTGTGGCTGATGTGATTAGATCCCCTGAATAGATATGTGGATAGAATTGGCAGCGGGCTTTGTTGAAAGGATATGTTCCTGGGTTAGTGTTTTTGTTGTGTGGTCTGTGGTTGCTGGTGAGTATTTGCTTCAGGTTGGGGGACTGTCTGTAAGCAAGGACTGGCCTGTCTCCCAAGATCTGTGAGAGTGATGGATCATCCTTCAGGATAGGTTGTAGATCCTTGATGATGCGCTGGAGAGATTTTAGTTGGGGGCTGAAGGTGATGGCTAGTGGCGTTCTGTTACTTTCTTTGTTGGGTCTGTCCGGTAGTAGGTGACTTCTGGGTACTTTTCTGGCTCTGTCAATCTGTTTCTTCACTTCAGCAGGTAGGTATTGTAGTTGTAAGAACGCTTGATAGAGATCTTGTAGGTCTGTCTGAGGGGTTGGAGCAAATGCGATTGTATCGTAGAGCATGGCTGTAGACAATGGATCGTGTGGTGTGGTCTGGATGAAAGCTGGAGGCATGTAGGTAAGTATAGCGATCAGTGGCTTTCTGGTATAGGGTGGTGTTTATTAGCACTGTAGTGTCCAGGAAGTGGATCTCTTGTGTGGACTGGTCCAGGCTGAGGTTGATGGTGGGGTGGAAATTGTTGAAATCATGATGGAATTCCTCAAGGGCTTCTTTTCCATGGGTCCAGATGATGAAGATAGCATCAATGTAGCGCAAGTAGAGCAGGGGCATTAGGGGACAAGAGCTGAAGAAGCGTTGTTCTAAGTCAGCCATAAAGATGTTGGCATAGTGTGGGGCCAGGCGGGTACCCATAGCAGTGCCGCTGATTTGAAGGTATATGTTGTCCCCAAATGTGAAATAGTTATGGGTTAGGACAAAGTCACAAAGTTCTGCCATCAGGTTTGCCGTGACATTATTGGGGATACTGTTGCTGATGGCTTGTAGTCCATGTGTGGAATGTTGGTGTAGAGGGCTTCTACATCCATAGTGCTAGAATGGTGTTTTTATGAAGATCACCAATGGATTGTAGTATCATAATTAGTGTTCATTTTGTTACAAAAAAACATATTCCAGAATTGCCGTTCAAGCTTGTTCCACAGACTTTTACATTCAGTTTAAGAACCCACTTGGATGATTACTTCATGGTGTTTCAGCACTCCAGCAGTTCAAATATACTGGTGTGGAGAAGAAATGAAACTCGTCCAAGCATAATGAACTCATGTCAGTGTTAGAAATGGCTTGCCATATGTTTTGTTTGCCTCAGTTAACTTAGTTTGTATCTCTGGCTGCAAGTTGATGTTATTTACTACAGAGTTGACCACTGTTCTTAGGGGAGGAATATGTCTCCACAGCTAAAGTTATTGAATCAGTCAGATTTCTGTTAACTATTCTGTGTCCCTTGCCTGTCTTCCATGTAGTAATCATGTTTATTAAATTAATAAATTAATTTAATGTTCTGTCTGACAAATTTAGGAAGATGTAACATTTCACCTGTATCAGAATACAGCTGCTAGCCAATTCTTATGTCCCGTTTCGGCAGTATGGGTAAGTTGAAGGATGATCCAGCGGTGAGGGCAATAGCCAAGGATTTGGGAGATCTAGATTCAAGTCCCTCCTATGCCATAGACTTCATGTATGGCCTTGGTGACATCAGGTATGTCTATGCTGCAATAATAGACCTGTGGCTGGCCCACATCGGCTGGTTTGGACTTTGGAGTGATGAAATTGCAGCAGAGATGCCGGGGGCTAGGCTCTGAGACCCTACAAGGGTGAGGTCCAGCCTGAATAGCTGCACTGCAATTTTATAGCCCCACGAGCCTGAGTCAGCTGACCTGGACTCTGAGGCTCAGTGCCATGGGGTTTTTAACGCAGTGTAGATGTACCCTCAGTTACCCTTCTGTAAAATGGGGATAGTAGCACATCACTACCTCACGAAGATGAATACATTAAAAATGTTTTGAAGATAAATACATTAAAGAATGTGAGATGCTCCGATCCTACAGTAATGGGTGCCACATAAGCACCTAAGATAGGTAAGTATCTAGCTGATAGCGTAGGAGCATATCTTAATGAGATATTGTAATACTTAAGCTGGTCCCTGTAACAAGCCTGAAGTAGAGGGCAATGGAATCATGCAGAAGGCCAGCTGCTTTTGCAGGGAATGGATTGAAGAAGCAGGCACAGCTCACAGCACGCACTGATATAGGTCTGGTTGCATGTACTGGGTATGACTTTAACAGACTGTCAATATGCCCCCTGCTGTGCTCCATGCAATAGCCCTGGAGCCCTCTCTATTGTACTGCCCAGTCTTCCTCCTCTACAGTAGAAATGTGGAGTTTGCTGTGTCTGAGAGACGTCGGGGGTTGCAGGATTGGTCTGTATGTATGCAGAGCCACACTTTGGATCTAAAATTCCTCCCCTCCAGATATTCATTCTTTGACTTCCTTTCATTTTCTGATATCAAAAGTGCTGAGTTATCCTATCCGCATACTTGCATGGCCCTCGTCACCATAGCATCTGAGGACCTCGTAATCACTCATGGATTTTTATCCTCGCTCACCCCTCTGAGGTAGAGAAGTGCTATCCCAGTCTGAAAGCTGGGGGATGGAGGTACAGGGTAGGGCGAGTTGCCCAAGGTTACACAGAAAGACTGTGTCTGAGCTGGGAACTAAGCCCAAGTCTCGAGTCCCAGTTCAGTGTTCTATCCACTAGATCATCCTTCCAACCTCATGCTAAGTGCTTTCCTGAATGAGGCCCTCTGTGGGCAAGGGTGGCTGAATCTGGCCTGTTATGGTTTGCAGTGAGGAATAAATTCAGTCCTGCAGATTTTGGAGATTGAATTCAGCCTTCCCTCCCCCTCTGAATCACCTCTGGCCTGAAAGTGATGAGAAATACTTTTTAACAAACGTTTTTACTTTATAAATGTTTATCTTTTAAATGTTTTACTGTTAGACCATTTAAATTATAATATACCAATGAAATTATATGTTAGATTTCAGTGCTATCAATGAAGCAATATTTCAACCATCAGTGACATCACAGGAAGCATAGGTATTGCCATACTGATTCAGACTATTGGTTATCTACTCCAGAATTCTCCTCTAAAAGTGAACTATATTAATGAACACCATTAGATACACTTGCTGATTTATCTTCCTCTCCATCCTACAGAGGATGTAGATCCAGATCAATTATATTTATTCTAACACGCTTCCATCACCTTTCTCTGGAATGGAAGCAAAGCTCATAAAACAAATAGTTAAGTGACAGGCTCGTCATGGAAACTGATGTGAAAGGTGGAACTATTTTTTTGACTATTCACATTATGTGCATTTGGGTTTCGTGGTATTGCATATTTGTTAAATTGCTTCCCATCAAATGATGATGTGCCATGACAAATGGAACGCAAGGTGAAGGTGAACAACAGTTGTGAAATTATTACCAAAAAGTGAAGCAGCTACACTTCAGCTACAGATTTAGACAAGGAACACCTGATCTGCATTGTAAGTGGATTTTTAATGGATAAAGCCAAGTATTTTTAAGGAGGGTTTCAAAATGTTTTTGATCTCATTCATCATGCAACATACAAATCTCTAGTAGGGAAAATGGGAGTATGGTCACTAAAAGATTAAAGATAGATTCTGAAGTTAAATGCAGTATTAAATTAGTCTAAAATGTCATTCCATGAAATACTACTCTTGTCCAGAGAATATAAAACCTATTCCCTACTCTTGTGATATTTGGAAAGTACAGTGAAACTGCACACTTATTTATAGTGTAATAAAAGTGGCAAAGATGCAGCCACTTTTGCAAGTTTTATGTGTCCTTTGTGAAATATAGTATTCTTGACCAAAAGAAGTACCGAAAAATTATTTACCTTATTTTAGATTTTGATATGAATTGTTCTTTAGTAATATTAATAATAAATTACATATACTTCAAAACATCTATTTAGATAGCTTGGCAATGGATGCTATCTTTAAAAAAGGGAAGAAGGAGGATCCAGGGAACTACAGGCCAGTCAGCCTCACCTCAGTCCCTGGAAAAATCATGGAGCAGGTCCTCAAGGAATCAATTCTGAAGTATTTAGAGGAGAGGAAAGTGATCAGGAATAGTCAGCATGGATTCACCAAGGGCAAGTCATGCCTGACTAACCTAATTGCCTTCTATAATGAGATAACTGGGTCTGTGGATGAGTGGAAAGCAGTGGATGTGTTATTCCTTGACTTTAGCAAAGCTCTTGATACGTTCTCACACAGTATTCTTGCCGTCAAGTTAAAGAAGTATGGGCTGGATGAATGGACTATAAGATGGATAGAAAGCTGGCTAGCTCGTCGGGCTCAGCGGGTAGTGATCAATGGCTCCATGTCTAGTTGGCAGTCGGTATCAAGCAGAGTGCCCCGAGGGTTGGTCCTGGGGCCATTTTTTTTCAATATCTTCATTAATGATCTGGAGGATGGTATGGACTGCACTCTCAGCAAGTTTGCAGATGACACTAAACTGAGTGGAGTGGTAGATATGCTGGAGGGTAGGGATAGGATACAGAGGGACCTAGACAAATTAGCGGATTGAGCCAAAAGAAACCTGATGAGGTTCGACAAGGACAAGTGCAGAGTCCTTCACTTAGGATGGAAGAATCCCATGCACTGCTACAGACTAAGGACCAAATGGGTAGGCAGCAGTTCTGCAGAAAAGGACCTAGGTGTTACAGTGGATGAGAGCTGGATATGAGTCAACAGTGTGCCCTTGTTGCCAAGAAGGCTAACAGCATTTTGGGCTGTATAAGTAGGGGCATTGCCGGCAGATCGAGGGATGTGAGCATTCTCCTCTATTCGACATTGGTGAGGCCTCATCTAGAGTACTGTGTCCAGTTTTGGGCCCCACACTACAAGAAGGATGTGGAAAAAATGGAAAGAGTCCAGCAGAGGGCAACAAAAATGATTAGGGGGCTGGAGCACATGACTTATGAGGAGAGGCTGAGGGAACTGAGATTGTTTAGTTGCAGAAGAGAAGAATGAGGGGGGATTTGATAGCTGCTTTCAACTACCTGAAAGGGAGTTCCAAAGAGGATGAATCTAGACTGTTCCCAGTGGTACCCGATGACAGAACAAGGAACAATGGTCTCAAGTTGCAGTGGGGGAGGTTTAGGTTGGATATTAGGAAAATCTTTTTCACTAGGATGATGGTGAAGCACTGGAATGGGTTACCTAGGGAGGTGGTGGAATCTCCTTCCTTAGAGGTTTTTAAGGTCAGGCTTGACAAAGCCCTGGCTGGGATGATTTAGTTGGGAATTGGTCCTGCTTTGAGCAGGGGGTTGGACTAGATAACCTCCTGAGGTCCCTTCCAACCCTGAGATTCTATGATTCTATACAAAACTCTACAATAGTCTGAATGATTTGACAAATGTTGAAAGTTTTGGGGCAAAACTTCTTTTCACCAAAAAAATGCAGATTTGGGTTGATTGAAACATTTAATGAATCTGGGTCAGTTTTGACAATTTGTTTCAGCTGAAACAAAAGAAGAAAAACATTTTTGGAAATTTTGGAAATTTTTGTTTTGACAATTATCAAAACATAATATTTTGATTTTTCAGGCTAGATTCACAGGAGGATTTAGGCATCATTATAAAAACCAGAGGAGATGGTGCTGCTGCCACTACCCTTACACCCAATAGCCCAGTGATAAGGCCATTCACCTAGGATGTGAGACCTCTTAGGAATCTTGGTGTCTCCTCTACAAGGTGTGTGACCTAACTACAAGACTCTAAAGTCATTCTTGCACTCTTTCTCTGGCCAAATGACTCAAGTATTTTATACAAAGTGGAACAGGAGAGATTGAGAAACACTCACCCCAGAATACCCTATACACTGATGCAGGAGCGGCTCTACAGTTTTTGCTGCCCCAAGCAGCACACCGAATTGCCGCCGCAGGCAGCAGGGGCAGTCCGTGTGCCCTTAGCGCGGCAGGCACATTTCCGCGGCAGCGGCAATTCGGCGGCAGCCTCTATGTTTAGCTGGTGCCTGGAGCCGGCCCTGCACTGATGGTTAGGGTGCTAACCTGACAGGAAGAGAGCTAGGTGTAAGTCCTTGCTTCAGAATGAAGATTCATCTGTGGGTCTCCCACATCCCAGGTGAGTGCCCTAAGTAGGGAACAGAGTGCTCCGTAGAGTTTGGAAATAAATGGAATTATGTCAATCACTGATTCATATTTTCTATGCAGACTAAATGATCCAGACAGCATAGATAAAATTAATATCCATGGGTTAAAAAAGAAAATGCTTAAAAGTTGTTACCGGTCTCCGGGGCTTTCAGGATATGCCTATACAGCTTGCAGAACACGTCTCAGAGCCCAGCTGGATGGATGGAAGCTCACAGGGCTGTGTAGACATTGTGGCTTGAGCTGAAGCTCAATTTCTGAAGCCTGTGGACAGAAGTGGGCTTTTAGCACCAGAGAGCATGAGCCCTGCAAACCTGAGCCTGTTGACCCCGTCTCCCTTGGTATGTCTACAGTGGGTATGTCTACATTGCAATTAACCACCCATGGCTGGCCCATGCCAGCTGACTTGGGCTCATGGGGCTCGGGCTAAGGGGCTGTTTAATTGAGGTGTAGAGGTTTGGATTCTGGGTGCAGTCCAAGATCTGGGACCCTCCCGCCTTGCAAGATCCTAGAGCCCAGGTTCCAGCCCAAGCCTGAATGTCTATGCCACAGTTAAACAGCCTCTTACCCTGAGCCCCACGAGCCCCAGTCAACTGGCATGGGCCAGCTGTGGGTTTTTAACTGCAATGTAGACACCCTCTGACTTGCTGCCACGGGCTGCTTCTGGCTGTTTAGACATATCCTAAGTGTCTTTCAAAGCTCAAGTGTTTTAAGTCTAAACATACCTTTTAATATATTTTAGGAGGAAATCTTCAGCGTCTGTAGCTGCACTGTACATTGATGTTTACACTTCAAGCTATTTACAAGGGCCAATTAAAACATTTTAAAGTTGTTTTTTTTTAACTGATCTGGTTTGTTTTGAGAGCTTTGGTCCCACAAGTTCTTATTCAGAAACAATAATTTTTAAAAGTTTGCTGAACTTGGTAGTCATTTCATTGCCACTAGCTGCATAAGAGAAATGCCCAGTTCTGAATAACAGCATTTAATAAGAGCTTTCAAATAGTCCTTAGCACTTGCACTCAGCCTTACATTTTCAGATGGCTGATCCAAACATTAACCAGTTAATCTTCATTGTTTTAGATGGGAAATGTAGGTATAATAAAGCTAAGCGAGTAGCTTAAGACCACACAGGGAGACAGTGGCAAAGTCTGGTTTAGAACTCAGGAAATTCTGATCTGTGCTGCGACCACTAGACCATATTGCTCCTCCCCCCTAGGTATAGATATGCATTTGCATTTCTATAATGCCTTTTCATCTAAAAAAATCACAATTTTAACAAACTATATGCAAGGATCCCTACTCCCCCTCTCCCTCCATCCATGCAGATACCTCTGGTGACACATGCAGCAACAATTAACAACACAGGATAACAATACACAACATGTTAACACAGGACATGACTAACAGCATATCTATGTGTAAACATAGAGGGATTTAGGAAAGCAGAATGTAATTACCCCGATGAAATTTAGCAAGGACAGCAGAGTTAACACATTCATACGCTTGTGAAAAGTGCCACCAGATCTTTAATGAAGGCAAGTAATCAGAATGTCAGTTTTGCATCTCCTCCAATCATGGGAGTCTTCGATTTGGTCCTCATGTCCAGGCTATGTCCTCACGTCCAGGAGGTCCTAGGTCCTCACGTCCAGACTATGTCCAAATCTTGCAGATTCTTTCTTCATCACATACTGAAGATAGAGTCTTTGCTGTCCATCCACCGAGCAAAAGTTCTCCTCCAGGCGCTCATCATTTTGAGTTCTGATTACTGCAACATCCTTCTCTCTGGCCTTGAGAAATGCAATCTTGCTCTGCCCATATCCATATCGTAAAGATAATTTTCCTAGCCTGTTGCTTTGACCCCATGAGAACTCTCTCTTTGCATCCCTCCACTGGCTCCCTCATCTCTGTCACCTGAAACATGTTACTTGTCTTCACCATCAAGGACCTTCACAATCTATCCCCATCCTACCTGTCATCTCACGTCTAGTATCAAAAGGTCAGTTCCGCTTCTGTTCAGCCCAGGATGTCAGCCTCCATCGTCCACATTCCATTTACAATCAAGCATCTTTGTGCTCTGTAGAAGAAATGTAGAGAAGAATGGCTTGAATGGAAGTACTGCTTTACAAACAATCCTCGTGGGTGTTATGCTACTGCTGTACACTTACCAAGTCACACATTTGTGAGTGGAAATTAAGTAAAATCAAAGTCTCACGTGTATATTTATTGTACTAAAACACATGGATTTTTTTGGTTCATTATGTGACTACTTCAGAAAGGACAGACAGTAGTGTGGGGAAACATGCTACCTACCGCACTGGAGGCTCTCTTCTGATCTGCTGTTAAGGTCTATGTTGCCTGTTCATGTATTTCAATAGAGAAAACTTCACGATGGGACTATCCCATCGAATTGCCATGATATCAGGATATATTTAGCCACTTGAATTTTTGATTGCACTGGATGCACATCTGGCACTTGTTATGAGCTACAGACATCCAAAAACGAAGAGAGAATGCTGAAAAGGCTCCAAAACACATTATAGCTGTATAGACCTCCTCTCCTTATTGAACATTGTCAGTTAAACCCTCTGGGCCAGATTTGGAGTGATCTCTGCATGGTTACAGAGTTGTGATCAAGATCAGCACCCCGTTTAAGCAGCACTGCAAGCACCTCCCACAATAGCAATGTCTGTCCTCGGGGAAGGAGGGGAGGGACATAGGGATTTCTCACTCATTCCTGCCCCCCTCTGGGGATGTCAAGAAGTTTTTATTTATGAATTACCTAATGTATTTGAACAGTAACAAGAGAACAACCTCATACACTATAGCAACAATAGTCAAATCTTTAACTGCATATAGTGGTGATATTATATATGGTTCTATTTTACGAGTATTTGTGGATTGGAATTTATTCTGAGTAGAAGACAGTGTCAGTTGAAGTGCTAGAAGCAGCAGTAGTAAAGTAACTCTGAGAACCATGCTTGTGTGTAATACCTGAATAAATTGTTGGACCTGAGCAGTTCATAGGGAAGCATCAGAAATCTTACAAAAGCAAATTGCATAACATTTGCAAATAAGGTGACTAGATGTCCCAGTTCTGGGGGCTTTGTCTTATATAGGCATCTATTGCCATTCAACCCTGTCCCAATTTTTCATTCTTGCTATCTACTCACCCTATTTGCAAAGGTTTTTAGAATGTTTCACCCCAAACAGCTGTAATTTTTTGCAGCTGTTTACATAGTGCCATGCTGTGAGTCCCTTAATCACACTGCTGGGCAGTTATCCATCTGATTTCTTTTCCAAATGAAGCAAGTGGCAGTATGCATGTGAGAGTTAGGAGTCACAATCTGGCCATTGCAGATACAACACAATTGCAATTGTGTTGATCTTGGCAGCATTTCATGAGCATAAACTCTTCTAGAATAAAATTCCTCGAGCATATTAGGCTGCAAACAGATTTCTTTAATATCAGGCCTGAATATCTTCAGTTCTAGCTTTTTATTATTTATTATTATATTTTTATTTTTATTTATTTGTTCTTTTATTTCTTAAGAAAATATTTTTATTGTTGCCAATGCTAAACTTCCAGTGAGTTTTTTCTTTAGCTTCTCCTTTGCCCCACTTACTTTTTCCCAAAGCAATGATGTCACAGAGAATCTTATTAAATGTCTGTCTGTTTTTGAAAGCTTCCCAGCTTCCCAGGCTGTCACTGTTGAGTCTGAGTGGTGGCAGCAGCCATCTTGCTGAAGAAGGGCTCTGTCATCAGCACAGTAAACACGTTTCTATTCTGAGGCAACAGTTTCATCAGAAGAAATGCTTTGGCATTTAAATAAATCAAATATTTTATTATATTATTAAACATTAAAGTTGTCCACAGCATGGAAGTTTGTCTAAGGTCTCTGTACCTTGCCCACCCCTCTACTCAGTGAAAAGTATGAAATCACATGTTTAAGTTAGAAGGCTGCTACTGGCTGTAATTCAAGGGGTAGAGCCTTAGATACTGCAAATCCACATAGCTCCACTGACTTCAGCTAAACTATGCAGATTTATGCCACTAAAATTTTAATCATCAAATATTTTCCAGTTTTTTCATGACACTCCATAACTTTCAAAGGTGGGAGACTACGTGAGTGAGTAAATGTACAAATATTTTTACATGTTACAATACATGTACAATATATTACAAAATTTAAGAGTAAAAATTATTAGTATGAAAACACCAATTGGAGAATTTTAGGGTGAGCACCTAAGGGTATGTCTAGGCTGCACACTAAGCCCAGGTCTGTGGGACCCTGGCTTGTGAACTCAGTGTTTCCAAGCTCTTGCCTGAGCGTCCACACTGCATTGTAAACCTGGGTTTACAATTGCTGGATCTGGGGGTCTCAGAGGTGCCAACATATCCAGACTGCACTATGCAGATCTTCTGACTCGCGTCTGTGGCTTGACCTGTATCCATGACAGGGCTTGGAAGCAAGTCTCAGTGGGAGTCAGGCTTTGACCGCTCCATCCCCAGCAGTGTCCTGAGCCACTCAGAATCTGGGTCCTGAGTGCTTGCTCACCTGAGTCGAGCTGAGTTGTGTGTGGATGGAAGGGGGGCTTTGGCTCAAACCTGAGCGAGAGCCCGGACTTAGTGTGCAGTGTAGACATATGCAAAGTTACCTGTTTGTTAAGTTTCTTCACCACCAATGGCTCACTCCTTAGGCCCCACTTCTTCTACCATTAAATACAATCTCCCTCTTGTTCTTGCACCATTATAGTAACTTAATTGTCAGGGAAATAAATTGTTAAATCAGTCATAAAACGCTCATTGATTTTAATGGGAGCAGAATTAGGCCTTTAGTCTCCTTTTGCTCTTGTAATAGAATCTTTGGGCTCTGTTTTTTTTAGAAGTGAAGGGCCATAGGTTGGCCTCAGTCCATACAAGAATAGTGCTCCCATTGACATCAGTGGGAATTCTGCATGTGGTTGAAGGATGCTAACTATGTAACTCTTATTGTCATTAATGGGATTTGCTCTGTAAATCCCTGTGCCTTGATTGGAGAATAGATTCTTTTGTTGGGTATTTAATTCAAACAGCAAACACCTAATCCAAATGTCCCCTAGGAGGCATGATACATAATTCACAATAGTGAGTAAAGAATTTGGTATTCGGAGATACAGTAAAGGCAACATATTCCATAATTATGCACTTAAACAGAAGCTTTTCATTCTCAGTACATTTTTTCATGAAATACAATGTCTGTCTTGTTCTCACACCATTATAATAAATTAGTTTTCAGGATAACAAATTGTGCTTTCTCTAAGAAGTTACAATGAGATCCCTACATACAGAGAGATAATGATGTGTTGGGAGATAGTGGGAAATATTTTCGTTTAAACACACACATTTGGATAGATAACTGGAGCGATAACCAAGGACAGAATGTAATGGGGAAACTAGAGAGAGAGGAAACACTTGCCTTAAATAAAGGAATCTAAAACATGAATTGTTAATTTCATCAGAGACATTAAAAATAGCAGGGGGGGCAATGATCTCTTGAGCCAAATGCTAGTAAATTCATGCTTTACATTCAATCAGCATATCTGCTAAATGTAACTGTCCTGGCAGCCAGGAATAGGGGAAAACAGCACACACACACACACACCCCACCCAGTTTGGCATAGCCTTCTTTCAAAATTCAAACCCCAAACCTCCTATATAGCCTGTTTCAACTAGCCTGCTCAAACCCAAATCCTGTACACATCATTCCAAGGCCTCCAGCTTGTCCAATGCCTACTCAAAGTCTGCACCCTATGGAAATCACTGAACCGATGATGAGAATTCAGGCCTTGTGAATTCATCCTCTTTTGACACTGGAGGTGGGTTGCTGCCTAATTCTTAGGAAATGGTTTTACCTGCAATTCTGTGAGGTCTGAAGAATCAGCAACAACCCAATAACTCTGTCTTCATGCAGGACAATCTGCTCATGGCTGCTAGGGTCTTAGGATAAATTTTTCAAAAGCTCCCAGACCACTTTGGAGCCTAAGTACCTATGCTGTATTTCTTCTTTTACCTTTGAAACCCTGTAGGGACTTTACACCTTTGCGGGTGAGGGCAGCATGCAGAAATCCAACATATCTAGAATCTCCTCTTTGTAATGAAAATATATTTAATATAATAAGGGACGATAGCATAAAGCTGAATGATGGACAACAGATCAAGGTCCAGTGCATAGGAATCTTATGTCAAAGATATTGATGTCGAAGGAGAGAGTAATCTATTTCATACTGATCTGCTGATTATAGTTCAGCACTCCACTCATGGTTTTGCCCTAAACTTTGTAATCCAATTTGGGAATTTAAAATTATGCCATGATTAAACTTTCAGCACCGTGTCACCTTTTTGCTAAGCTACCAAATATTGTGCAGTGTTGTTTAAAAAATGCCTTTTCGTTATGAAAGAACAGTCAATATTTTTACAGTACTGCTTTGATAGCTGAAAGAAGCCATTAATTTCTAGTGGTCCTGAGAGTATTTTTATTTGGAAGGGAAGGGGATGGAAAGAAAAGTTCAGGCCTGTTTTACATTTAGTGCAGAGTAAAGGAATGTTGAGGAAAATGCATGTTCCACATTTGCTTTAATGACAGATGATCATCTGATATATATGAATTATACAGAAATACAAGGAAAAAAATAAGCAGAAGAAAAACTGTGTATTATCCAGAAAAGCTGTTAGAAAGACAGTTGCTGAAAATGTCTGTGTTTTGTGCTCCAATGGGAAATGCCTATCGGCTTTAGGCTTTCTGCCATCAACAAGCTGCAAAATGTATTTCTGATACAGCCTGAAACATTTTACACTATTAACATTATTAGAGGTGGTTTTGAATTGGAAACTCTCTTTTTTTCAGGTCAAATAGATTATTATTGTGCCAGGAAAAAGGTTTTGATAGTTTTCATTCCAATTAGTAAATTCCTAATCCATATTATGGGCAAATGCTGGGCTGATGTATCCTTGATCACTTTGGACCCTTTATTTGGTACAGGGGGCAAACTTTTAAAGTTACTTCCAGTTCTGGAGAAAATCCCCATTTGCAGTATTTGCTAATTGGTAGTAGAGATGTAGAATGAGTTTATGGATTATTCTGTAAGTAGAGATAGTCACATAGTTATTTTCCTCCACATTCAGTATCTGAATCACAGGAAACAAAAGCCCTCCTACACATTGACCACTGAATGTCTTAAAAAAAAATCAGTGGATTTTTTGAATCATAGTGAAATCTTTTACATATGAAATCTAGACACTGGTGTCAGTTTGGTTTCCACAGGGTAGTCTTATGTTGATAACAGAACTTTATAAAATACCCCACACCAGGAATAACACTATTTGGAAAAAAAAAAGTTGGAGGCTCCTTTTCATAAAATGTTAACTGATAAAGGGCAGTTCATCTGAAATCTGTTTGTATTGGCCATATCTAGCCTACCCTTTCAATGCCTCTTTTGTACAGAGAAACTATTTTCTAGTAAAAATAGATGCTGGATCTCTTCAATTGATAAGTGCATGACTCAGTAGAGAATGCTGTATATCTTGGAAAGTGGATATTTCTGATGCTGATTCCCCTGTTCAGAATATGGGTGAGAGTATCTGCACAGATAAGCTGCTATTTCAAAGGAACTTGTAGGACCTGGGTGCCCAACTCCATTTGAATCTCTCTGGCTAACTTCCTTAGGCTCCTTTGAAAATTCCAGCCGCAATAATAAATATGTTTGTGAGTATTTGTTGCCTATTCATCCCAGATATCTCCATGAGGCAATATTGTCAGAGATGACTGGAGTGCGTCTATTGAATGTGAGAACTTGAGGTCACAAAATTGCAAACTGAAGTTTGAATTTTGCTAAGTTGACCTGCCAAAAACATGCTTGGGGTCCTCTTCTGAAAATCTATCCACTTCTTCTGGTGCCTAACTAGGAATTTAGGTCTTTTGGAAATCTGCACTTAAAAGTTTATCCTTTTTCTTGCTAATTATCCTTTTGCATTCTATGTAAAAGATGTAACCATTTTTTTAGCAAGTTGCTTCTTGTTTGTAATAAGATGTACTGATTAGAATATCTTTTCTGCGAAAGTGGAGTATTTCATTAATTCTAATGATAGATAATGCAGACTTTCCTTTAAGTTAAGCAGTAGAAGCCTGTGCTTTGGCAAAAAGGTCATGTATTCTATAATCAATGCAATTTACTTGCTACTGTAATATATATGTATGTATCTGGAAACATATTTTTACAGCATATCTCACTATCCAGCAATAGTTTTCCAGCTTTAGCCCAGCTACTTTATCACTACAGGATTTCAACAATTGTCTCAGAAGTACTTCTGCTGCCTGTGTCCATCAGTGTGTACTACTGTGCAGATCATACTACTACTGAGTAGGTCCAATAAAAAGATGGGGAAGGAAATAGTTGAACAAATTCATTAAACATTAAAAAACAGTAATTTAAATGAATATCCTTGTAAAGGAGGTGAATTAAGAGGAATTATTATGACCAGATTTATCATAATGACTCACATCATTTTTCTGTTTAGTAAAGCAGACAGCATGGGCAAAACTCTACACTCTTTTGCATAGCTTCAGCAGAACAGAGTAGAATTTGGTCTCAAGTGTAATTTAGCATTAAGTTATATGATGATTAAACTAGTTCTGACACATTTTAAAATCATGACAGATGCTGAAAGTTACCGATAGTTTTCAGTGGATTTCCAGGATGTAAGATAGAAAATATGTATTATGCCAAATAACACAACATTTAATTATTTTTAGCTGTGATTCAAAAGAAGCAGACAGATTTGTGGTCACCAAAGACGTATTTGCATCTGTTGTTTATGTTCTGACATTTTACATCAAAGCAAAGCTCTAAACTTTGACTTTCAGCTTTCCAAATTAATAGTGAAACTGTGGAAAAATTATCCAGACTGAAGATAAATGGAGGAAAGAGCCACAGAATATCAAATACATCAGGTGCAAGTACGAAGTTAAGGAATTGTATAGGATAAGGAGACAGGGCTCAATCCTGCAAGGTGCTAAATGCTCTGGCCCTGATCCAGCAAATCACTTAATCCCATGCTCACCTTTAAACACATAAATAGTCCCATTGATTTCAACGGGACTACTCATATGCTTAAAGTTAAGCATGTGCTTAAGTGTTTTGCTAGATCAGGACCAGAATGTTCAGCACCTAGCAGGATCATATCAAGGTACCTAATTCTGCTCTCATTTAAATCCACAAAATACTGGTGTAACTCCACTTAATGGAGTTACTCTGGAATTATAGTGGGGAGAGTGAGATCAGAAACAGGCCCAAGACCTGAGTCCAGATTATCTCATGGATTTTACCATAGGAAGGGACTTTTTAATTAGTAAATGATGCCCATTCCCCAAAACACAAAGAGAAGCCACACCAAAATATGGTGGCTCCCCCAAACCCTACGGCTCCACTACTCCAATGGAACCATGCTACGAGGGATTCACTAACTAGCTTCCCAGGTTTCCAAGGTAGGTACATAAGAAAATTAATAACCTTTGGAGTTGTATTAATATTTTAATGGCCCAGAGAGAGGACAATGTGCAATTCCCTCGCTTCCGCCAACCTGGATTCCTTGTACTCAATGCCCTTCCCTCCATGGGTCCTGGCTGGCCAAGGAGACCCATGCCTTGCTAGTATTAGGGCCCTCTTTCTACAGAGATGAGGGGAGATTCATACTGGAGGGGTCCTTTGTGTGGTGATCTTAGGTATGGTGCCCTTGACATTCCTCTGTTTTGTTTAGCAATGGTAGAACCTCTATTCTCCCCCCAGATCCAAACATCCCTGACCTTTGCGGAAGTTTGAATCTGGATTAAGATTTATGGCTTGTGGTCATCTCCACATTTTTTTACTTGCTGAAGTTATGATTTTGCTGGCCTTTGCCTATACTTGCTCTTTAAATAATAGTTCACTAGCTGGAGTAGGTAGGATTGTTCACACTTAATAATGCAACCGCCTCCCCCCCCACACACACACCATCAATTGATAACATGTAAGAAGCTGTCTCTCCCCACTTCTTATCAAGGCTGACTAGCAGATGCTGGGTTTTTCCCAGTAAATGTAAATTAGAGAAGTTCTACTTGGTCTTTTTTTTAATAACTCTTTTTCTATGGATATTTAGAGCCAGAAAAGTTGTATAAAACTGCCTTGTAAAAAATGAAGATGACCAGTAAAGAAAAAAAATCACTTGCTCCATTTTGATTGGTAGGATTTTGCCATTGTCTTCAGTGGGACCAGGATTAGACCCTTCATGCAGAGAAATAAGAAAAAAGAAAGCTGACATGGACTAGACACATAATGCCCAAGCATATAAAGTAAACAAAATAAAAATGCTGAAAATTTCCCCTCTCCTCTTTCATATATATCCAGTCTTTGATGTTTTAACCTACTAAGGACAGTAGGTTAAAAAAAATGTTCCAAACCAAAGTATGATTTCTAAGCTGATGGCAAAATATGGATTTAAATTCCTACAATGTTCAGTTCTGTTTGTTAGTGATCATATTTGTTTTTCTGAATGAAAATATTGGGTTAGTTATTTAGGTTGGAAAAACTGCACAAATTTAATCTTCTTTAAGTTATTTTCATGAACAGATTTAATTTCCCTTAGTTACAATAGGATCTTGATGTGTTTACTGACTTGGTGGGAACAAATGCAATTTTAAACAAATTTGAAGGTACCAGTTTGCATAGCATATTTGATCCCAGTTTGGGCATATGGAAGTAGTGTGGCAGGCGAGTCTTCAGCAGTAATTGTGATCTTCTGTGATAATATTTTAAAAATAGAAATAACTTGTTTCTATTAGAAACAATGACCTCTCCTTTGAATTTTACATATGGATGATTTTCTATACAGTTCTAGAATCATTAGAAAGTTATAATTTATAATATAATATTTAGGACTTATTTTCTTTTCCCTGTTTTTCTTAACATAACTTTGTAATTATTTAAAATTAACTAAGGTGACCAAGGAAGAGAAGGTAAAATTTGTGTCATTCTCTGGTCACATTTTATATAAAACTAATTTTTTTGAATTCTTTTTCAATTAACAGTACTTTCTTAAATCAAGTTTTTAAGTATTCCTTTTGTTGATGTATTAAAAAGCAATTATTCATAGTATCCTAGAAATTAGACATGGACTAGACCGATTAGGTCACTAGTTCATCCCCTGCCAATGCAGGATTATTCCCTTTAGTATATTCCCAAATTGCCAACTCCACTGGAGCCAATTATATACTGTACATGTATTTTCTAACATTCATCTTACTCCTTTCCCGGTAAAAGCTGTACAACATATGCAAGAATTCAATAGACTTTAAATAAAAGGGAAATAACATGAAATGCCAAACTTATTAACATTTCAGAGACAGTTTATATTAAAAATCCTTTTTACTACTCTTGCTCTCCAAACCATGTGTTAAAAGACAGAGATTAGCAAGAGTCTTTGCAGTAAAGGATTTGAACATTCTTCTTTGTGCTGGTTCTGCTGATCTACAGTATGTTGTGAGCTAAGTCTCTGGCTTTGTTAAAAGCATAAATCAAATGTATTCTAGAATTTAGCCATACTTTACATTTGCCCACTGGTGGCTTCATTTTTTAACTGCACTAATGATTTGTCAGAAGCTTCTTACGTGTTATTAAGATGGGAAATAATATTTAAAGGGGCTAGTTTCATATCTGAACCAAAAAATAAAGTACTGAGACATTAAATTCATAGTTGAGAATATTTACAAACCATGCCAAAACAATATATGGCTAAGTAACAAATATCTAGTCTTCTATCACCACTTATGTAGCATGACTTATGTAGCATGTTACTCAGATTGTGTGATTGAGTGTGTATGTGTCACTCCACTCAGTGGCTATCATTAGAAAGTCAGCTTTTGCCCTATATTTTGAAAAAGGATATCAGAGCTCTCAAGTGTACTAGAATTTGTGGGATATTCCACAAGAGAAACAGAGTGAGACTCTTCATCAAGCTAACTTTTAGGCATGAGAAAAGTTCTCAGTGGCAGGGCTAGGAGCCAAGAGTTCAGATATCACCTATTCTTCAAACTGCTGCTTATATTTCCATGCACTTCATAGCCCTTCTTATTATTCAAGGCCAATACCCCCAAATTAGGAGGTGGCCAGGTATCAGTATGAGCTTCCACACTCCATTTTACAAATACAGTGACAGAGCTATTGCACAAAATCATTTCTGGCAAGGCTTGAAATAGAAGTTGAACTGGCTAATATAACAAAATCAAGTCTCTTCCATTCAGTCATATTGCCATTCACATGGAATGTGCCAAATCTATGTGCTTGGTTAGTTCATGTGTAATCACAGCTCTAACCACCAAACTACACTCCCCTCCCACAGCCAGGAATAGAACCCAGAAATCCTGATCCCCAACAATGCATTACTGTCTCGCAAAAAATATCACTATGATTATGAATTAATTGTATTTACTTTGGTAAGCTGCTAACTTGAATGGGCCAAGATCTTCTTGAGTTCCTCTGTCTCTCTTGCTCTCCCTTATCAGGGCCAATTGGGACTGCTGCTGTTCAAAATTGTATTCCATGCAGCTGCTTTTTTTTAAATTCAGGAATCTTATAAGGGCTAGAGGAAGAGTGGCTGGATTCTTCTCACTCTCCTCTCCCAAGGAGGGACAATTGAAATCTGGAGGGAATTTGGACAGGATCTATGAGGCCTTTTCCTTCTACAGCTCTTGAATTTCTGCTTTCACAAATGCCAGCTGAGCAGTTCCTCAAATATGTATGTGTGCCATGGTGCAGAGGCCCTGCTCTGTCCCTGGTCATATAGGCTCACACAAGTGCTCATAACAGCAACAGAACAGAAAGCGAGAAATGCCCTGTCCTCTGATCCCAGGGCTGCAGGCCTTGATAAGGAGCTTCAAGTTTGGGAACTTTTTTTTTGAGGTTTGTTATCTGTCTTTCTGTGGCCATGCGATAAAGTCCTCCCTAGAAATGGAGATCTGATTGGCTGACCTTATGTTTTCTTCTTGCTGAGTTGCTTCTTCAGCTAACAGTATGTTATCAGCATAATGGTTAGAAAGAAAAAAATTCTTGCCTTGCTGCTCTGTAGATGTGGTGGCTGCTGTTGGAGAGGACCCTGTTTTGGCTGAGAGAAAAAAAGCAGGGTAATTGCTGCAGCCAGCTGGGTTAAAGGGCTGCCAAGAGAGCTGCTGAGTGTCTCTAGAGACTGGCTTTAACCACGACCCAGGATCCAAACACCAGTGAACTTTGGGGAAGTTCAGATACAGTCTGGAACTTTGCAGCTCAGGCTCATCTCTATATAATCATCTCTATAGTCTTCCCTGTTAAAGAAACCCCCTGAACGGTGGACCCACCAGTCTGTGAATAAATTAAAGAATTCTGTTTGGTAGCATCATTTACTGCAGATTTGGATCAGGGTAACAAAATAAACATTCCTGCCACCTTCATCTTCATGATGGTGAAAGTCATGAACCATTTTGCACCGCATGCAGAAATGTGCCTTTCCTCCTTCCTCACAGCTGGGAATTCATGGAAGGATGATAACTTACTTCAGCTGGAACAGAAGCACTTTACTGTCTAGCTTCCTTTTCATGTTTAGAAGCCCGTAGTTTATTCCAAACGTAATAATGGTTAAAAATCCCTTTGCATACATTTGCACTAATGTTAACAGCATACAGTTTAGAAGAAAATAATCCTGGATAACATGGTAATCGATTTACAGTACGATGACAAAACTCATTACCAAATACATTATACTGTAACGGGGAAGTTTGGAATTGCAGAGGGCTCACTGTATATTAAAACAATGGCATTCTGATAAGCTTTGAGAAATTATTTGGGCCAGGTTTAGAACAGAAAACTAAAATGCAAATAGCATAAAGCATGAAGAAAGAAGTCCTGACCTTACTGAAGTCAGTGGCAAAACTCCCAGTGACTTCCACGGGGCTAAGATTTCACCCCTTGACTATCTTTCATGTCTTGCTCTGATACAGGGGCCACTTGCTTTCTTTCCACAGATACATCCATAACTAATGTAAGCAGGCTCCCCAAATTTAGAACACACAGAACTGAAATCGCATCTTCCCCTTAATGCAAAGGACTTTGAGCCAGCACAGAAAGGGAGCCACAGAACCATATGTCCCTGGCCTATCTCCATTTAGGGCCATGCTCTCCAATTCTCTCTTCTAACAGTATGGCTCCCTTGGCTCTGGTACCTGCACACCATGTTCTCCTCCAAGAGGTGCTGCAGGCACAAAAGCAAGTTAATGCTAGTTCCATCAGCAGTGACACCAATGTAAATTTTTGCTGGAAAAAATATTCCCTGTAGAGTGGAGCATGCTGTGTCCAGAAGCTACTCCCTGTTCCTGGAATACCACCTCTAGTCTCTCAGAACCCTGTGGATCTCATACTCAGGGTCTTCCACTGAATCTAGAAGCAAGAGGGATCATGATGAACGAGACATGGTTTCCTTTTCCAAATTCTGAGCCCTTTCTGAGCCACTTTGCTGCTTAGAGCCATCAACAATATGTGGTTTGCAAAAACAGAAGAAAAACTAATATACAGCTTGTCTGGGGTATCTTAGAGAGGACAGAAAGGATTGAGACAATGCTCCTTCAAGAGATTTCATGTATCAGCAGTGAAGGGGTTAGCACACCTTAAAGTTCTAACTAATGGGAGTGCATATTACTGCCACCTAATGGGCAGTATGCATAAGTATTAGTGAGTATGCAAACTACTGCTTTCATTAGGATTCATGATCACATTCTCTCTCTCTGTTTTTTTAATTGTTATTATTATTCTTTAGCCAATAAAGAAGACACAAATGGTTTTAAACCCAATACTAGTGAGCACTGGAAATGGAGATTCTTCTTTAGCTGACATGGCTGTAGCCATGAAATTTTGGTCCTAATTCCTAGCCCTGATGTTGAATATGTGTGGTTTAGCTGATGACCATGACATTTGCATTTATGTACTGCATTCACAGATTCAATGAAATCAAAACTAGCAGCTGTTACTCATAAAGAAGCTCAGCATAACATGGCTATTGTTATAGAAATGAGGCAGAGCCACAGTCCTGCATCCAAATACTGAGAACTGTAGGAATATCTGGATGTGATTCTGAACTTTGCTACTCAGGCCAGCTCTGATTCTGAAGTGTAACAGTGAGCTCCAAGGGCTTTGAATGTTTTCTTTTTATGTAATAGTCCTATTATCTTGATACAGTGTTTTATGTATTTCCGATTACATTGTAAATGGTTCTGAGTGATTACAAAATGGATCATCTGGATGAGGTTTTACTTGGCAATATAAAATAGTTTTATTATTACACACTATCTAGTTTTGGTGTATAGTAAAATTGAAACAGACTGTAGGAAAAGGGTCCAGGAAAGTGAAGCCAATTATAAAAGCTAGATGTTTAGACAAGATCCAAGTGAAGGGCTGAATTGAAATATCAGTGACTTTTATCATCTTTAACTTCTTGCTCTGTCAAGTTGTTGTCACATTAATAATGTCACAGGGTCTCTTTTATTCTGTATTTGTAAACTGTGTTGCACAATGGGACCCTGAACTGACTGGAATACAAATAATAAAGGCATCCTCATTATCACTGAGAGATAATTAGAAATGCTGTGAAGATTCAAAAAAAACAAACATTTAGCATCTAAATGATTGGTTGAGTGAGTTTTGATGTCTTGCCGCCCCACTTACCTAGGAAAAGTAGGAAGATGGTTGGTGACAGCAAAGCTGTGAGCCTGTTTCTTTGTTCAATGGGAAGATGCTCACATTTAGAATGATATTTGGAGTAGATTTCACTAAAGAGCTCATAGCTGAATGCCCACAGCCTCCTCTTACTGCAGCAATGCATAGCCAGTGACTATCATAGATCTCAAGTAGATTTATACAGCTGTTACCTAACAAAACTCCTTATTTCTGATGGTGAGAAATGGTCTGATTGCTATTTTAAAAGCCAATCTGCTGTACATTTAATTAGAATTTATTGATGTTTTATGGAGTCATGTCTCAATTCAAGTTTACTTAGGGATGATTATCTTCCACCTTCTCTTGCTGTGCACAGATCTGGTAAATGCGAGACTGGAATCAGTCTTTTTATTTTTTCTGATAAAACCAGATGTTTTTCAACGATTACATGCCACAAGAGAGAGTGTGTGTGTGTGTGTGTGCGCGCGCGCGAGAGAGAGAGAGAGAGAGAGAGAGAGAAATCTATATCTTTGTGAATCTCTGTATTGATGCTCACAATAGTAACAGGAACCACACATCAATATTAATGAGGAGAGGAAAAGACCATTAGCAGTGGGAGACCAGATATGGTATTGGAGCCTAAAAGCTCCATCTCTCTAGCATGGGATCCCATGTGATACAAGGTGAATTCCATGGAATAACATGAGTTCCAGGTAAAATTTTGAGGTTCTTGGACCAATTGTTAAAGTGGGTTGAAATAGGAGGGGAAGCTCTCATCCCCAACAGTCAAGGGAAAGGGGAAATTGTAGAGAGAGTGCTGTTCTCCTAAGCCAGGATGAGGAGGAGGTGACCTCTCCTTCCTTCCCCTGCACGTCAGTCACTGCTCACAGGATTCCCCTGGTACAGTCCTGAGGTACATAAGAGGTTTGTGTGCCTCTCCAATTATATTTTGAGTTTGTTGAACTTCTGTGAATTCATAGACCTGTCTGACATGTATTTACTAAAAGGCAGGAAGGAATGAAAACTGCCAAATCAGATTTCTTCTTGTTAAAAGGAAGTCTGTGCTAAGAGTTGGGCATAGATGAACACCTTCACTCTCTCACAAGCTTAGTGGAGAGCCCATAGATTCCAGACACAGGGCCATTAGCCCCTTTCAGCGTAATACAACTTGCTTTGCCTTTTTGAACCATCATATAGAAATTTAATTGCGATGAGAGCTTTTTAAACCTATGAAGGGTTGTCATTTTCTATTAAACTCTACCAGTTCTATGGAATCCTACTGGTTTCATCCTTATTAAATTCTGTAGCCTTTTCCCTACAATAATTGGGTGCTTGATATTCTGATTGTTTGGCTCAGCAAACTTCAGGTCGATACCTCCTGACTGTACAGGGATTTTCCAATCCATCAGCCTGTACCCGTTGATGCAAGTGTGCACTTCCTTATTTTATACACAGATTTCCACCTCATTTCTGCAAGTCTGACCAAGCAACTCCAGCAGGTAGAATAAGCTGAATTCACAATATTGATTTCAGCACTTTGAGATTTATATGCATGTTTCTCATTCTAATAGTTATAAAATTATATTTGGTTGTATAATTACAATGAAATTCTCTTAACTCATCAATTGTCACAGACTTAGGAAATTGACTCCACAAGGGTATTAAAAAAACCTTGTTTCTATGGAAGAGTGTGTTTTAGCACTGTGCAAAGAGTTACACATACAGTTTTCATTAAAAGTAAATGAAGCCAGGTCTGGCACTTAGAAGCTAATATAAGGATGTAGAATTTTTGAGAATGAGAAGAAAAAGTACTGTGATTTCCGCTAGTATTTAACTTTTTTATCATTCTATGGAAAGCTGAAATTACTAATTTACTGCCATAGTTATTTCTGGAAGTGTTTAGTTTATTTGTGCCTTAAATTTATAAAGTGATTCCAGCAGAGGTGTATTGAATTTGATACCATTTTCAAATATTTCTCGTAGAACTGATGTAAACGTTAACATGTATCTAGGATGTTCGTCATTAAACCATTTGTGCTTCAAATTGTTGTATTAAAAGTTGAGAACCATTAATATGTGCAGGCTTTACAGGACACCAACAAAAATTACTGTCCACCAATTTTAAGAAACTATAATTGAGGTGTGTTATGTGTAAATTAATGGAATGATGTGTGCACATAAATACTGCACGTGAGAATAAATAATCCTTTGCCTAAATGTTCATTGCTGATAATCTGAAGTAGTTCAGCAAACGACCTCTCTACCTCCAGGGGTTGAACAGAGGCAAGAATTTTACAGTCTATGCAGCCTCTACCCATTGCCATATTAAGTGCTACCAGACAAGAATGCTAGGTGAAATTCAAGCAAGTTTTGCATGAGAAAGATACTTGTTCACCATAAGATTAACCTGGTGAGCATGATGGAAGGACAAGGAGCTTGAGTGAGCAGGGGTCTTTATTAAAGGCCTCTTTCTCTCATGCACTGTAAATAGAAACTTTTTTTCTGGGCATTAGGTTCTGGAGCCTGCCAACCAACCCACACTTATTGAGCAGAGAAGAGCTCAGTTGCCTACAAATACTTTGGCCCCTCTGGTATTTCCCAGCTTGTTTAGGGCTTTGCCACAGGGAAGCAGAAACATGGTGTACTGCTCCAGGAGCAGACTATGAATCACATTGTGACTCCGAATCACACTCTGTTCCCCCATTTCCAATGTGAAGCAAAAGTAACACTATGCTTGGCAAAGATAAATTCCCCTGCTATGCCAGCCCACCTGTCCTGCCTGATACATTTGGGTTGCCAGGGGACAGAGCCCCAAAAAGGTTTGACACTTTTCAAGTCATTGTGGACCAGTGGAGATGTCACACACCAGTGCCAGCCCTGCTTGGCTCCATAATAAGGATAAGAACTCCATCTCTGGCAACCCAGTGGCATTAGTGAACTGAATTTGTTCATGTACTGTGGTCAATGGTGTGAACTGACATTACTTTTGCTTTAAAAATTACCACCGTGTCTACGCTGCTATGTATACTCATGCTAGCTCGATAGCAGCTAGCATAAGTGTGTGTACGTGAGCAGGGGACTCAAACCCCTAGCTCATAGTGTAAACGTAGCCTCTGAAAGTGTTTGCAAACCTCCCTCTGGATGTCAACAAGGCACTTAGCTGCCATGGTGATTGGCATGGCATAAGAACCTGAACAGAATAAAAAACAACTGCAGCAAAAACTAGTGGTGCTATGTTAGCAAGTGCAACATAAACTACTTCAACCAAAAGTTACATATGGTCGTACAAACTATGCTAAAATTCTCCCTGCTTAATTGGAAGTTTAGATATAAGTTAATAATGCTGTATGGTAGCCAAAACAACATATGCAGCTTGCGACTGCATACTTCACAGGCCTCACATAATGAAGCAAGGAGGCGATTTCATTTGGACTAACCTGGTAGTAAGCACTATATTCAGTAGCAAGCATTTGCAGGATCAGGCCCTAAGGTATTCAATATTCATTTATGTGGAATTCATTCCAGGATAAGTCACTTTCAAAAAACAATTCTTGCCATATATTTTGAGTATCTTTGCCAAAGGGAATTGGTTCTTTGTTGTAGTGGATAAATACTGTGTGAAATAAAACAACTGTTCTTCTTATTTATTCAGGGTGAGATGTTAGGCATGTTGCCTCATCTACACTTAATGCCTCCCACTTCATCATATACTAGTGATGGGTCATACTTGCAGCCAACTGTATAATCAGAGATGAGCTGTGTTTATATAATTAAGTGGTTTGGAACATTAGATGAAGAAAAATATAGTTGGCCCTCTAGCCGAATTTGTAAAGGTTAATATTAAACTGGAAATTTCTTTAAACCATAAATTCACTAATAGCAGGATAAATATGAACATGTTGTTCTGATTTCTTCTTTTAATAAATGGCTCCCTTATGGGACCATTCCATCACGTCTGACATGATTCTCAATTATGCTGCTTATTGATTTTATTACACTTTAATGATAAATAAATAAGAGATGCAATATTCTAATAAAGGTCATTGAAACTGGCCCTTTTAGTGTTTCATATGCTGCTTGTAATAACCGCAGTTAATCATACTTTAGAAATGGCAAGTAGTCTCCCAGTTTTCTAGGTATTAGCCCAAAAGCAAAGAGGCTTTCTGGGTGTATTTCCCCTCTCCAATACAAAGCCTGAATAATTGGGCACCTACCAAAGATGTCCAAATTCCTTACAGACTTACACATCAAATCATCAAACTGGTACAGACCAATACTCCATCTAGTTCAGTGGCCTGTCCTTGGACATGCCAGATGCTTTGAGAGGAAGTGAAACTCAACGTACCCAAACCCATAAATTGTCCAGTTATTATACCATAGGGTGAACCGAGCTGGGGATCTGCTCATATCCTGAAACAAGAGTATTGATTTTCCCTCATAACTTTATCCTGGCTAGCATTACTAGAGGTGCTGTTAAGGCATTAAAGTCTAATGACTAAATAAAAAGCACAAAGGGTCATATTACAATAACTTTACTTGCTTTGAGTAGTACTTTTACCCATGAACATTGACTTCAGTGGGGTGACTTATGGTGTAAGGTATTCTTCAGTGTGAGTAAAGTTATCATGATCTGACCCCAATGCACTTGATCAATAACATTCTGCAGCAGAAATTTTTACCCATTATTCTTGTGTATTATGTAAAACAGTATCCTTTTATCCACTTAAAATTTGTTGTGTTTTCAGCTCATTGAGAGTTCTCTTCCTGTATTACGTACAAGAGAGTAAATAAAGGCTCCTTGTTGTCTTCTCCATGGCAATTTTTGGGGGCAAAATACTTTTGGTGTCAAATTTACCAGATTTGTTCTTAGTCTAAAGATGATTTTATTGTAGAAATTTTGGTTCTGAACTTTGAAACTCTGAACTTTGGACTGAAATAAATAAAAAATGACCAGACAGAACTATTTATCTGAACATGAAAAAATGGATTGTTTTGCATGATTTTTTTTCTTTCATAACAAAAGTTTTACTTAATTCAAACTTACTATGGATTTAAGTTAGTTCTCAATGTGGACAAGTGCCTTTAATATATTGGAAATCATCTGGCTTAGAAATAACAAAGCAATATGTGTTTGAAAATCACATATTGCAAATGCAGCTGTGTTTATTTCAGTGATTACTTATTAAAATAAACACAAAGTGATTATTTGTACATGTGATCCCATGTACATATGAAAATATTCAGACAAATGCACTCAGTGTGTTTATTTAAATCTCACATTAGAGATACAAATCAAACATATGCGGTGAAGCACCACTCTCTTTTTGGTAAACTAATTGTAATTCTACATTAATGCAATAGTATGAGTGTGATTTTAAACATACATAATGCCAAGGACTTAGTCCTTCCTAGGAACAAGTGCCCTTCATACATCTGAAGAGACTAGGCTTAAAAATAACAAAGTTATGAATATTTCCATTCCAATGTGTATTGATTTAAATTTGCAGTGGCATGGACATTCAAACACACTTCATGCATTTATTTAAATCTTAACATAAAGATGCAGCCACACTGGGCCAGATGCTCAGTTGGTGTATACCATGCTCCAAAAGAGGCAAGGTAGTGACATAATTTACATTGGCTGAAGTAGTGAGTCCATTTATTTGAGTAGGTAAATGATAGTTGTTCATTTTTTTCTCATAGAATATCATTTGGAAAACTACATTATTGTAGTCTAGGGTTATGTTTTTAAATGCACAAAAGTGAGGTAATTCGAAGTTATGTTTCTCTCAATGGTATTACACATATTTATTAAGGTATTAGAGCTAATAGCAATGCAAAATAATATATGGCTTGAATACCTTAAGAATAATCTAATATCATGAAAGAATAACTCACACAATCCAACAAGGCTTACTTTTATTGTTACCTTAATAAAGGCTTTGAACTCTGGGTATATTAGAGTCAATAGAAGTCAAAAGGAAATAGAGTTTCTGTAGCCAAACCTCTCCCAAAGCAGGCATTAGAATTACTGATTGATTAGAGTGGTTCTTTTTCTGAAATCCTGGAACTCAAAACCACAAACACTTAGGTAATGTTTCATAATCAACTATTCCTTTCCAGTACTAGTATGCACACTATATATCCCAATAGTCCTTCCTGAGAGATTATTTGCATATTAGTCCATTCATGATTTAGTCCCAGCAGCGATAAATACATTGGCATATAGTTAGTGTACATCTCCTTTTTGTACTTTACACTGGGGCCTGATCATCAAATGCTTTCTTCCTCACATGGATCTTTCCCTGCTTCATCTGCATCCCCTCCCATGGACACCCCAGTGAATCTGGGAGTGGGGCACATAGGGAAGGACTGTGAACTAATTGTTCTCTGTGATCATCACTTGCTGACCCCGCAGATTTCCCTGCAGAGACCTCAGAAGGAGTCAGTGGTGCTTGAAGGATCATTAACTCTCTTTTTATGCCCTCCATGGAGCACCTGCAATGGGATGGAATCAATAGCAGGATGGGTTCTGCTCTGTGCATCAAACTGGTCCCTTCTATGTGGATCTGCCACACCGGATAGCCTCATCGCCATTGAACTCCAAGCCTCTGACTCTTGAGGGGATACTTTGCAAAGAAATGCATTAGAAACCTTAGGGCATTTTCCTGTCTTTGGCACATGGTAACTGTCATCCATGCCTTTCTGATATACATATGACCAAGGTTCCATTTCTCAGTTTTAAATTTCTTCCCCAACCCTTACAGTTCTAAAAAAGCTTTGAATACTTCAGCCCATTAAATTCTATAGGTCTCTAAATTTTACCTTTCATGTTCTCCCATCTCACTTTTGAGGTGACAGATAAGCAGGGTAGTGATTGTAAGCTTATCATTAATGCATGTTCTTCATTATACTTTCTGAAATCCTGTGTGGTGCCTGGCTAGTGGCAGTAATTTGTTATATTAATCTGCATTCTCATACACAGGCACTGTGTGAATATAACATCATCTGGATGCCACAGCAATCCTTACTATATAATTAGTATGAGTAAACTAAAATAACTAGTCCCTTGATCAAAGCAAGAGAAAAATCTCTCATTTTATTTATGTCTTCTGCCAGAAGTTATGATCATTTACTTATGTCCGAAGTTACTGTTTCCATTTTAATATTCCTAATAGTATTTGGATGGTTTCTATGAAGACTATTCAATAAACATTATTCAGTAAAAGTTAGATAGTCCTAATGCAAAATCCTCTGGAATGTTTATTAAACAATTATGCTGAACTTCCTGACAGTTTTATTTCTGAGAAAGTTACAACCCTATTATGCATCCAACTGAGTAATCCCACATTGCTGAAAATTCCTGTAACAATTTAGTGAGCAGTACTGAAAGCAGATGCAGCTGAATTAATAGAAAGAGTAACCATTTTGGATATAAAGATATATTCCAGGAAAGAAGGGTATAGCAAAAAAAACAACAACCCTGCATTTATTTTTTTTAAGACACAGGGCAACTTAAATAAAAAGTATAAAGCGGTAGTGTGCAAACAAGGAAATATTAGAGAAATAAAGAATGCATAAAGTGTCTTGACTTGCTAAAATGATGTTTCATGCATGTGTTATTTATATATTTGAAGCTTAATGGAGAATCTCTATGGAGAATGATGTTAAGTTAAATGTGTGATTAAGTAGTTCTTGAAAAGTGTTAAACCTCAAATGGTTGAAGTTTGTTTGCTTTTCTGAATGGGATTTTGTGTGTCGCTTGCTGTAAATCCATTCAGATTGTCTTTTGTGTAAGTATCCCTTTAATCAGCTGCTAACTAATAGCTGCTATTCCTCTTAGTCAATAATACATGCATGGTCCAATCCAAAGTTCCCTGAGAAAACAAAAAAAATTCAATGGGCATTGGATCAGGCCCATAGTTTTGACTGTGAATAAATCTAATTAATTCTGGTTTTCTGTAATAAAAATAATGGGTGAAATCCTGGCCCTTTTGAAGTCAATGGGAATTATGCCAGTGATTTCAGTGGGACCAGGATTCTAGTTAATCAGCAAGCTAAAAGAAATGGGAGAAAGTGGGAAGGGAATTAATTTAATGAAACCTTCAGGCAGGCTGATTAATTTTATGACCAAATTACTGAATCCTAGGTTCCTCCTTTCCTAATCTCAGCAAATAGTTCCTAACAATCCAAGGGCTGAGATATGTTCATAAAACTACTGTTGAATCATCTTGAATTACAAACATTTTTTAAAAGATGAAGTCTTTTTGTGGCTAATTCCTGAACAGGAAAAACAGCTGTATACATTCAATATGTCATTGCTGCAATAATTTACCTGGCTGTAGTCAATTTTCACTCCAATAAGGGCCAAGTTCCCCATTTCAAGTTTAGTTCTTCATATAGTTTGTGCAAACAGTCTATTTATTCAGAAATATAAACAGTGCTGCCAGCTCTCATGATTTTGCCTTATATTGCCATAGTTGATGTTTTTCTCAAAGTCCTGTCTCCTGGAGTTAGATGAATATATGATACTCTGTGCTTCCATTTAAAAAAAAATTCTCACCCTCAGAATGTGGAGAAGAGCTTGAAAACATGACCCTAAAAAGCCATAAAAATTCAGAAACAAGAAGACAGATTAAAAAGAATACTGCATTTATTTATTTTTTTAACTGCGATTTTAAGCCAAACTTCTGATTTGTGTGTGTTTGTGTGGCCTGACTCTGGATATTTTGAATGCATAGGGTGAGCAATAGTGTATAAACTATACACAGTTTAATGAATGCAGGGAGCAACCAATGAACACTATGTTCATCATGGTCTTGTTTATAGTGACTGTCAAATAAAGATTCTGTGATGTACTGAAGAATTCTTCATTTAAACAACCCTCTCCCCACCCCCTTCTGCTAGTGGTTTCTTCACAGGGTTTCAAACGTTTTTCCCTACTCCAGCTCTTCCATCTTCTCTATTCATTGGACTGTGACACTCACAACAATTTTAGATGCCTAGTTCCAGCTCTGCTCTCCCAGCTGCTGTAGGAGCCTGGTCTCCCAACTTGGCCTAATGGAGGAGGTCAACACAGAAAGAAATTTCTGTTGTGGTAGTATCCCATTATAACTTGTACTGTAACTTCCCTGGAGGCAAGGAAGGAATTTGGACATCCTATTTAGGGGCCCAGTGTTTCAGATGTGTCTCATTCCAGTGGCACTTTCATGTGGAATATTTATAACCATTCTGTCAGGGGACAGGTTGGAGAGAAGTAAATGTCTTGGTTAAAGAAAGCCAAACAGGAGCAAGAGACTGGCTAAATACACAATGGCCCTGGCTCATGTGCTGCATAAAAAGTACCTTCATAATATAGCTGAACATAAAGCACTGTGTAAAATCATCATGGCCCACTAAAACCACCTTTGGACTAGCTCAAAATCTTTAGCCTCTACAGTGTCCTAGTTGTGACGAGAACAAACTCATTCTGGTAATGGATACCTGGAACCTTCCATTGCAAACACACACACACACACACACGAATTGTGCCTCCATTGTTAATCACTTTTGTTTTATTACTTATCAAATTATTCAGTGGTAAAACTATAAATATTTTGACTATTACACTCAAGCGCTCTATAAATACCCAAATCAAAGGGGCAACTTGGCAGCTCAGGCAAACATTGTTGTGGTCTGGGATTCTGAGACATCTACTTTATAACTCTGTCAGGCCGAGTGCTCAGCACTTTTCCAGGCTGAAAAATCAGATCTTAATCATTCTTACTCATAAAATATTTAACCTTGAGGTAGCAATCTTTTTCTGTAAACATGCTAAGATCAGTAGGAGATGTATGTGGACAATCAAATTTGTTGCAAATCTTTTCTGAGCTCAGCTGATGTAGCTCATCAGAATGTGTTTAACAGTTATCCATCTCCACAGGAATGTTTATAGATAAGATGAAAGCAGCCCTGCTTATTAATCACACATTGTATGTTTGACTCCTGCTCCCTTCCTCAGTCTCTAAATCAACTACATCTGGTTCTTACTGCTTAGCTGCGCAGCTCACCTTTCACAGTGAAACATGCTCATTGCTACAGAAGCCGGTCCAATTTGATTAAAAACGAATTACTAAGTCAAATAGTCGTGACTAAGATCTGGGCATCAGCTAACCATAAATATGATCAGTTATAGAAAAAAAGTACTGATGTGTGTAAAAGAAACCTCAGTGGATTCAATTGTCATGGCTCCATTGATTAAAACAGAGATGCATCTATCTATAGCAGCTGGATCCAGGACACTGCATTTTCATGTTAATACTGTGTAGAAGACATTAAACAAGATGTTAGTACAATGCTTGTGTAAGTCAGAAACAAAGTCCGCATTTTCCAGTGTGGCACTGTCTTTGTTGTGTGTTATGGCAGGGGCCAGGGTCTAAGCAACTAGAAAGAATAATCCAGGCGACTAAAAATAACAAACCAAACCAAACCAATCAGTCTTTGCGGTTTCCAATTTATTTAGAGGGTCCTTGTTCAAACAGATTACACAGCCAGAAACAACTCTGGCCACATCCCCTTCATTCAGTTCAACAGGCTGTAAACTGTACACAAACAATATCAAAGCAACAACAACAGACAGTAACAATGAAGTGGCTCCTGTCTTCAAAGATCCCTGTTCTGGTTTCTGGTCAACAATGCCCATCTTTCTCTCTCATTAGCATGGCCCAGCTCCTTTTTAAGCTTCTGAGCCTCACTTGAGTCAGCTGCTTTCCCCACTGAAACTTTGAGATCCTCAGCTGGGATTTAAACCAATGAAACCATTTTGCTGACTGGCCTGGGGCATGGGAATCAGCAGCATCCCTTCCAGGAGATTTGAGCAACATATACACTGTTTTACATATACAGGGCTTGATTTCTCTCCTGTAGTGAGTTCTGTTCAGGGCATCAACCATTTTGGAGCCAATTACAGCCCCTGCCTCTCCACCACAGCTGCTCCAGCATCAGCATAACTTAGAGCAACTTATGGGATGCTTTCTCTTATTCCAGTTAATCATGGCACCTAAGGGATGGTAGGCCAGCTGAGAATTGGGAGACTAGAACTGTATACTGCCCTGACCTCCACATGCCTCCTTCCCCCCTCTGATGGGATCAGGGGGAAGAACTGAGAGCTCCCTCATGATAGGAAAATTCTCAACTAGGCACTGGCAGGGCCGGCTCCAGGCACCAGCACAGCAAGCAGGTGCTTGAGGCGGCCAATGGAAAGGGGCAGCACGTCCCGATCTTCGGTGGCAATTAGGCGGCGGGTCCCTTCGTCCCTCTCAGAGGGAAGGACCTGCTGCCGAATTGCCACCACAGAATGAAGTGCTGCCAATTGTGGCTTTTTTTCCCCCCGCCCTGGGCACTGGACCAGACTTCAGTGCTTTTATACTGCTTGAGAGACGTACAGTGGCTCTAAGAGGGGAAGACAACCATGCCCCTTCTCCCATGCATAGGTAAGAAATCTGCAGTGCTTTAAAGTCCTGATGTATTGTCATTAGATCTGGTTAGGTTTTGTTGCATCTCTATACAATTACAATGGATTCTAAAAAAAATAAATTAATCCATTACAGGCTGCACAAGAGATGCCCATCCGCAATAGCTGTTAATTCTCTGCGGCTACTATTTGTAACAAACAATTGTTTTGAAACAGCTCATAAAATCATTAGATTGGTCACCTATTGGTAACATTCATATGTACTTTCTGAATCTCTTACTAATATTAACCTCTTATTAACTTTAGCAATTGTCAGTCTTAAATCAAATGTGGCTATTAATGATCAGCATGTGTTCATTTCACATGCGAACAACTCTAAAGTAAATTTGTTTTTATTTGGGAGGAATTCAGTGACAGTGAAGTTGTATTGAATTAATCCACAAGGTCCCCTGCTTCTCTGATCACTCCTTGACTCCAATGTCTCCTATCGCCATCCTCTGCTCTTTGAAGTTCCCCCTTAAAACACCTTGCTGCCCTGAACCCTCTAAGCCCTAATCTTTCCATCAAAGATGTGGTAACAAAACAGATGCACATGCACATTTTAAAAATCCTGGAGCTAACCAAACACATGCTGGATGTCACTGCTCAATTACTTTTGATAGTGCCCTACTCTCCTGATCCTGTTTCCATACATTATCTATTTAGACTGTGAGCTTTTCAGGACAGGGACCATGATGTATAGAGTTTCACATACTTTTGGCACTATGTAAATAATAATATTGTTACGTGTTATATAGCAAGAAGAACTTCTGGAAGCATCGGTAGTCATTGGGGCAATATGTAGGCTATTAGAAAAAGATAGGAGCTTATTCACACCGTCTGATTTTTGCATATGAATTAACAGGTTCTTTGTCGCTTTGCAAGTTCAGTGCGTGATTGTTTGCAAGGCAAATTGCAACAAACTCCTGTTTCTGTAAAGGCAGGATTGAACCCTAAAGAACCACCCAGGTGAGGTGATAGATGGGCTCAACACAGCAGTAACTGGGTGTGGTTTAGGGTCTGTGATATGGAGGAGGCCAGACTAGATGATCTAGTCATCCTTTGAGGCCATGAACACTATGACAAATGGCCCTATTATGTTATAGGTTTTAGCTCCCATTGACTTCAGAAGAAGTGCCATGCACAGAATGATGGGAAGGGGTGGCTTCGGTGAGAGATCTGAAACTTCTTCTTATAGTAGGATTCCTAGCCAATCATTGGTCTGTCATTACAAGTGTGCACAACTGGTACTTTTCCTTAAAATGCCCTTGTTGTTACCTTTTCTCTTTCACAGCTCGAGAACTACATTGTGGAAAACATGAAGTCGGAGATGGCCCAGATACAGCAGAGTGCAGTTCAGAACCACACAGCCACCATGCTCGAGATAGGAACCAGTCTCCTAAGTCAGACAGCAGAGCAGACGAGAAAACTCACAGATGTTGAAACCCAGGTCTGTCCCAAGAGCCATATTCTACAAGAATTTACTGCAGAGAACCTTCCCAACCTCCTCCTTTTACCACATCATCGCAAAGTAGATTTCAACACGGTGCTCCAAGAAACATATACACTTTCTGTTTATTGGTAGCAACAGCAATGATGACTGATTCTCATTATGTAGTTTTCTTTATACTTAATGAGGATTGGTTGGTATATTTAGCTTTTTATGTGTTTGTCAGGCTGGACTGACCAAAAAACTAACTAGCATTTGACTTCAAATAAATAGCCCAGCTACCAACAGTGAATGATACAAGTGTCAAGCTAAATAAATAGTTTTAGGTTAAAATATCTCCTTTGATCTACATTATTACTTGCCACTTTATTTTGAGAAATGTTATTTATTTTCTCTGAAATGTTTCCAGACATTTGAAAATTATTGTACATGTGGAGTTTTTTTTACAGGTCCAAAAGAGAGCGACAAACATTCATTCATTTGTCAAATGCTATGCAGTTTACCATTTGTTATTCTACAAAGTTTTACAATGTGGCATGAATATAAGACCATTTCAAAGGACCTAGCTTACAGAGGCTTGCCTACCGCCCCCCACCATGGTACTGAGTATTAATAACTTCAATGCAAACTAGCAGACAAATGTGCTGTTCTTATAACCAGCAATTTATCCAGAACACCATATAAGCTGAAGTCTAATGCTTATCATAGGGCAGTAGATACTAATTATTTTCTTTTGACTTTTCTATCAGTTTACAGTTCACATTACATTATTTTTTCTTTCTCCAGGGACTTCCCCTTGCTATTTGTAGTCTGTGGTATCTTTAACAGTTGCAATGCATTCAAACTGTTTATTTAAAACAAATGTATTCATGTGTTGTATTTATTTGGTTTGTTGTAGCAAACTGTTTGAGATAGATCATACTGTTTGCACTCAAGTCCTGACCCAAGTTTACAATATCATTCCCAAATTATTACATAATCACATTACAATATAAAGAAGAACAATAGCAATTACCAAAGGGAGGACACTTAATTTACTCTAGCTAGAGATGATATGCACATGGTGATGACAAAATAGTCTTACTCGGCTGCTTATTTTTTTCATACATTGGTTAATAAAAGCCACCTTCTCAAGTGACCTGAGCTTTTCTGTAATGGAGTAGAGATTCATGAAAATGTTGGAGCAAATCTGTTCTTTGCACCATTGCACATAGCATTCTAGTATCTAACTGCGACAATAGATTTTGACTTTGGACTACATGCCCTGCAGGGGAACAATGGGGTGTAGAAACACTTCTTAATGCCCTTTGCATGAGCTACCCAGACTTTGGGTCTGCACAGGGTGCAGTGGGTGTTATGTGCCTATTTACTCCCCCCTGAGTGGGTGGGGAAGGGCAGGGAATAGTGGAGCCTTGACTCTGCCCCACTTAGAATAATAGAATCTTAGACATATAGGGCCAGAAGACACCGTGAGAGGTCAATAAATCCAGCTCCCTGCTCTGAGGCAGGACCAAGTAAACATAGCCCATCCCTGACTGGTGTTTGCCCAACCTGTTCTTAAAAACCTCCAATGAGGGGGGATTCCACAACCTCCCTTGGAAGCTGTTCCACAGCTTAGCTACCTTTATAGTTAGGAAGTTTTTTATAATATCTAACCAAACTCTCCTTTGCTGCTGATTAAGCCCTACCCTTCACTTCTCCATGGCATTCCTCCCAAGTAAGGCAGAAAAGGCGTCTCAGAGAATGGGTCTCAACATTTTTCAAATAAATGGAGACATTATTAGACTGAATATTCTGCTTTGTGCTTTTACATAAGGTAGATTCTATGGGGAAACACTGCCATAGAATCACATGATGATATTGACAATTACCCATCTAAAAATCTTTTTTATAGCATTTCTGTGCACTTTCAAATTAACACCACATTCAGTAGTTGCATTTCAGCAGTGGTCTTCCCTCTCTTATACGTACTCTTGTAGATAACATGCTTTAGAACCTTGTGGGATGGAAGTTGCCACATCAATGTAAGAAATTATTACTGTCATTCTGACTAAATATTTCCTTTTTCATTTCATTTTTGAGCTGCAAAATTATACTTGAGTTGCTAGATTCTGTTACATTCCATTTAAAAATGTCATTGCCATTTCAATTATACCCACTAGGGCCTGACTCTATACATTGTTCCATGAGGGCAGATCTTTGACCCTGCACAGAGCCCCAGTGAAGTCAAAGACAACTGCATGGAACAACTTGCAGGATCAGGGCCTCTATCATTTACACAATCTGCGTAACAATGCAATGGAGTTGACGTAAGCCAGGGGTGGGCAAACTTTTTGGCCCAAGGGCCACATCTGGGCATGGAAATTGTATGGTGGGCCATGAATGCTCACAAAATTGGGGTTGGGATGCAGGAGGGGGTGAGGGCTCTGATTGGGGCTGAGGGCTCTGGGTGGGGCTGGGGATGAGGGGTTTGGGGTGCAGGAGGGTGCTCCGGTCTGAGACTGAGGGTTTTAAAGGGCAGGAGGGGGATCAGGGATGGGACAAGGGGGTTGCAATGCGGGGTGGGGCAGAGAGAGGTGAAGGCTCCATCTGGGGGTATGGGCTCAAGGAGGGGCAGGGAAGAGGGATTTGGGGTGTAGGAGTATGCTTCAGTCTGGGACTGAGGGTTTTGGAGGGTGGGAGGGGGATCAGGGATGAGGCAAGGTGTTGGGATGTGGGGGGGGGGTGGGGAGTGTGGGCTCTGAGGTGGTGGGGCCAGGGATGAGGGATTTGGGTGTAAGAGGGTGCTCTGGCTAGGACCAAGGGGGAATCAGGGTTGGGGCAGGGGGTTGTGGTGTGGGAGAGGGTCAGGGGTGCAGGCTATGGGCAGCATTTACCTCAAGCAGCTCCCGAAAGCAGCGGCATGTCCCCTCTCCGGCTCCTATGTGGAGGCGCAGCCAGACGACTCTGCATGCTGCCCCGTCGGCAGGCACCACCCCTGCAGCTCCCACTGGGCATTGTTCCCAGCTAATGGGAGCTGCAGGGGTGGCACTTGGAGCTGGGGCAGACTGCGGAGCCCCCTGGCTGCCCCTATGCATAGGAGCTGGAAAGGGGACATGCCACTGCTTCTGGGAGCTGAGTGGAGCGGGGCAAGCCCCGTCCCCTCTCGCCAGCTGCAGCACCGAAGCGATGCAAGCCCCGGACCACACTTCCCAGTGGGAGCACGAGGACTGGATTAAGATGTCTGACAGGCTGGATGTGGCCCACGGGTTGTAGTTTGCCCACCCCTGATGTAAGCAGATACTGAGGGCATGCAACACTCCAAAAGAGAAATCTTGAAAGAATGCTGTCATAAAAGCTCTAGTTACAAAACATCATATGCAACAGTTTGGCATGTGTTCAAATCCTTTCCAAGTACTCTTATAATCTATTCATGTGTTGTATACATTTAGTCTGAGGTTTTGTATACGGTTTCCCTCCTTTTAATGGCATATTATTATTCTGCAACAAATATGGGGCCAGAACTTCAGCCTGTGTTTACCAGCGTAACTCCACTGACTTCAATTTACACCAGGTCAGGCTCTGGCCCCATGTTTAAAACATATTTCAAAACCTGAACTGACCATTTCAATTAATCCTCATGCAAGCTGACATAAAGTAGAATAAATATGTAACTCAGTGTTCAAGTCTTCAGAATGGTAATACTAGAACACTGCAAGTTTTAATGCTTTTATTTATCCTTAAGGTACTAAATCAAACATCCCGTCTTGAAATTCAGCTGCTGGAAAATTCATTATCTACTTACAAGCTGGAAAAACAACTTCTGCAGCAGACACATGAAATACTGAAAATTCATGAGAAAAACAGGTGAGAAAAAATTGTTAACCCCTTAAATGCTTTCTCCATTTACCACAAATACTCTCCATTTCTACTACTTTAAACTTCTGGGGCAAATGGTTGTTCTGAGCCTTGAATAAACAAAAAGACGTAGATGGAAAGTCTAAGTAAAATCTAGACTGACGGATATGGGAAGCATAAGGAAATCTCAGCAAATCAGCAAAACCAATACTATATGCTACTAAGGTGTGGTAGTCCCTTAAGTTTTCAGACAATTAAATATACATATCTGGGTGAAAAGGCATAAGGAAAAGAGAAGTCTTCCAAAGTATATTTAGAATATTGAAGTGGAAAAACTACCATGTTACGGGCTAAATTTTTCTCTTCAATCTTTAGTGTTGCACTCTAATTTAGTTAGTACTTGTTCTGTATGCAGAACTCCTACTTACAGCAATGAGACACTACATATGGAATGACTGAAGGATGTACATTGGAGATTTGACTGTACTCCAGCAGCTGAGGAGAATGTTGCCCTCTCTTTAGCACTATAAAGCAATAAGGAGACAGTAGCCAGTCCTCCAAATTTGGGGTGAAAGAATAATATAACTTTGGGGTTACATGCAAAAAGCACTCCACATCATAGCAGCCATCTGGATTCATGTAGCCAAAAATGAACTCAGGTTTGTGCAGGGATGTCACAATAGGGTTAGAATTTACTATGTGTTTGGCATCAGAGGCATGAGTGACATTTCACAGAAAAATAAAATAAAAGATTCCTGCCCTGAAGAGGCTAAAATCTAAATTGACAACAAGAAGTTTTTAAAGTTTTTAAAGTATGTCAGGAACAAAAGATCCATTACTAGATGGAAATGGTAGAATTGTCCATAATAATGCATAAAAAAATAGAAGTGTTCAATAAATAGTTCTGTTATCTTTTTGGAAAAAAAAGAGATGATGATGATGATGGTGATGGTGATGATTAAATACTTACCATTTCAATAGTAGCTACGGATGGTTTTAAATAGTAGCTATTCAAATTAGAAATTTTTAAATCAGCAGATAACTTGCATCCAAGAGTTTTTAAAAGCTGGCCATGGCGCTCTCTGGACTATTAATGTTGATTTACAATAAGTCTGGGAACACCACAGAAGTTCCAGAGGACTGGAAGAAATATAATGTTAGGCTAATAGTTTAAAAGGGTAAGTAGGATGACCAGGGTAACTTATAGGCCCATCACCCTTACATCGATCGTGGGCAAAATAATGGAACAGCTGATATGGGACTCAATTAATAAAGTATTAAAGGAGGTCACTGAAACAGAGTGATCTGGTAGATAGGTAAGATGGGCATAATCAAACAATATGTGTTTTGATGCTGCCAAATGTCAGGTTGTACATTTAGGAGCAAAGAATACAGGCATATTTACTGGATGGGAGACTCTCTCCGGGAAAAAGTGACTCTGAAAAAGACTTGGCAGTCCTCGAATATAATCAGCTGAACATGAGCTCCCAGTGAGATGCTGTGGTCAAAAGAACTGAGCAATCCTTGTATAAATAAACAGAGGAATATACACTAGCAGTGTGGAGGTTGTTATATCTCTGTATTTGACACTGGTGCAGCCACTGTTGAAATACTGTGTCCATTTTTGATGTCCACAATTCAAGAAGGAGGCTGAAAACTGGAGTGGAGCCACAAGAATGATTAAAGGATTGGAAAAATTCCTTATTTTGAGACACTCCAGGATCTCAATTTCTTTAGTTTATCTTAAGGGGTGACTTGATCACAGTCTGCAAGTACCTACAAGGGAAACAGACATGAGGGCTCTTTAATCTAACAGACAAAGAACATAACATAAGAACATGAGGTATAACAAGATGCAATGGCTGAAAGCTGAAGCTAGACAAATTCAGATTAGAAATACAGTGCAAATTTTTAACAGTCAGGAGTATTAACCATTGGGACAATTTACCAAGGGTTGTGGTGAATTCTGTGTTACTGAAAATCTTTAAATCAAGATTGGATGTTTGTCTAGTAGATATGCTGAAGTTCAACCACAACTATTGGACTTGAAGCAGGCTTAATTCAGGGAAGTCCTATGATCTGGGTTATACATGAGTTCAGATTAGATTACCACAATGGTCCCTTCCAGCCTTAAAATCTATGAATCTATGAAATCAGATGGATCACATAATCAGCAATGGCAACAAACTATTGGAAGATAGAAGAAATGGAAACCGATGATGGTGGAGAAAGGAAAAAATGCCCCTGAGAGTGCATTACTATAAAGAAATGATTGCTAATTTTGATGCCTTTGCAGAAATGCTCAAATAATTCATTGTCAATAGTATTTGTTGTCAATGTTGGCAATTTATCTAATCTAATAATTATTTGTACATAATTTTTTCATTTAGAAGAAGTTGAATTGAATTGAGGATTGATTAAATGAGTTTCATAGATTTATAAAATTGGAAATATGTATGTTTTAATTTCACTTTTAATTGACTGAACAAATAATTGTATTGCCATTATCTGCTTAGTTCCAAGTATTTATTTAGAATGTGCAAGGGATGGAGTCATTTATGTGATGTCTTGTGTATTTAATGTTCTTTCTTTATTTATGTATCTTAACAATGTGTCAGGGTGCAAGGCATGTGTGGCAGTAAATAAACTTGACTTGACTTGACCTTTGGGTGGCTACACTGACATTCATGATGAAATGGTCTGTGACATGATGAAATAGTCTGAGTTTGTATATGGAAATAAAGAATGTGTTGAAAAGCAACATTTAAATTGTATTGTCTCCCTTTAGAAACATTGCTGTATGGGGCAAACAGAAAAATAGGACGGAATGTGGTCTAGTGATTAAAGCAGGGACCTGGAGTGAGGACTTCTGGGTTCTGTCACCGACTCTTTTATTAGCTGAAAGGAAGGATGGTGTTGTGGTTCATAGATTCTAAAGCCAGAAGAGCCATTGTGCTCATCCAGTCTGTATAACAGAGACCATAGAACTGCCCTGAATTAATTCCTGTTTGAAATACAGCAGATCTTTTAGAAAAACATCCAATCTTGATTTAAAAATTGCCAGGGACAGCGAGTCCACTGCGACACTGGCTAAATTGTTCCGATAGTTAATTACTTCCACTGTTAAAAATGTGCGCCCTATTTCCAGTCTGAATTTGTCTAGCTTCAACTTCCAGTCTGCTAAAGTGAGGAGCCCAATATTAAATTTCTGTTCCTTAGGTAGGTACTTATAGACTCTGATCAAATCACCTTTTAACCTTCTCTTTGTCATCCTAAAACAGATTGAGTTCCTTGAGTCTATCACTATACAGCATGTTTTCCAGTCCTCTAATCATTCTCATGGCTCTATGTAGTTAAGGCGCTGGATTGGGACTCAGGAGAGCTGGGTTAAATTTCTAGTTCTGTCACCTGTGTGACACTGGACAAGTCATTTAGGTCCTGATCCTGCAATCACTTATGCACAAGTTTCTATTTAAGTACATGACTAATCCCACTAAATTTTTCTGTGCCTCCATTCCCCATCAATAAAATGGATATAATACAACTTTTTCAAGTAATGTCCCAGTGGGTGTTCCACTTCAGGTGCGTATATGGCCTGTGCACCTTTGATCAGGAATTTTCAGTGGCCGTGCCCATTTGCTCTGCACATGTACCCTTGATACCCTCATGGCCCTTAGCAATGGAACCTAGATCAGAATAAATAAACCTCCTTCAGTTCTTTCTTGACCACCTTGGCCTGAAAAGAGTATATTATAGTGCCTGTTTCTAGATTTCTCCATGCATAGCTTACTTCTACTATTTGTTTTGGTTTTAGCCTGCTATAGTTCTAGTTTTAGTTTTAATATTCTTCATTTTATTTTTTCAAGGGGTTTTTATTTCATTAGACAACCCTGCCCCGCCCTCCCCCATCCCATGTCATCATTTGTGTGTCGGGTTCTCCTCTCAGGAGTTGTTTCCCCAGAATATGCCTGGGAACTTTGGATTCAAATGCTGCCTCCCTTTCTGGGAACCTAGCCTGGTCAGTGACACTCATTCTTGTTGTATCCATTGTTTAGGAGATATGCACATTCCATCTAAGTGCAAAATCTGTTCAGAGTTCAAGAGTAGATCTAGAAAAAATCTATTGGTACCAGAACCTTCTAGATCATTAAATCATACTATTATCTGGTACTTTCTATCTCACCAGTACGGTCAAAAAGCGACAATAAACACCAGTTCTGTCTCCTTCCCTCTGGGACAATGCTGAGGACATCTCTTCAATTCTCAGATTTCAGTACAGGGATCACCTTGTTATCAGCCTAGAGCCATCTCTTCAGAAATTTTTTCTGAGAGAGACTTCTAGACCCAGACCGAGTCATGTTCCTGATTATCTGTCCTGGTATGAGCAACACTGGTTGCCCCCTCTCCTTCCTTATGGACCTCTCAGTGGCCATACTGGGACCCATAGGGTGCTTATCAACAACAGTTTTGTAGAGCTCCCAACTATATATGGGAATCAAGACAGGAAACAGTCTCCTGCTACACCTATTCATCAACAGTCTCAAACCAAGAGGAGTCTTTCAAGGGACAAGAGGTGAGAGCTGATAAAGAAGTAACACCACAGACTCATATCTCCTTATCCTTACCAAATGAGACTGTGATGCCCCCTTCCTCAGTTCTTATGCAGATGATTTTTTATACAATTTCAGAAGCTTATGAAAAGGATAACCAAATCACTTTATATCCTTTTAGAGAAGATTCAGGAAGAGTGGCCATATGTATGAACAAAGCTGTGCTTGAACCTGCCAAAGCTATCTGGCAAACCTCAGCCACCATGTAAAAGAGACAACCAAAAGCTCTTATGTTCCAGCTAACAACTCTGGTGGAGGGTGTGTAAATAAAAAAATCAAACTTTTTGGTTGCTGATGCCATCAAGAAGTGTGGCAGGCAACATCATTCTAAAGCAACATCATGATAAGGACAAAATGTCTAGATCTCTTTGGTTGCAAGCGCTACTCACCCATGAGTTCAGGATTGCTGTCACAGGACCCCAGGCTCGGTACTGTCAAACAGCTCTGAATCAACACTTGGCTTGGTTCATCTCACTTCTTGCCCAGCATTACAACTTCCAATTATTCCCTGCTTGTTAACTCAGGACTCAGGTAGGGTTCTCTACCCTGACTTGAACATTCTGCAGCTCAGGGTTTGTTTTCCTAATGGTTCTCTGGAATAGAAGTTTCCTGTTCCGCAGAAGTGCCATGGGTTTTGTTAAACAGCAGAAAGGATTCCACCATTAAGGCTTATCTGCAAAAATGGGAGATTTTGTCATTGGTGTATACAACAACAAGTCTTTCCTGTCTATTCTTCCCTCTGAGCTCATCTAGATTACCTGTTGAATTTGAAGAAGCCCAGACTTCCTCTAAATTCCATTAAGGTTCATTTAGTGGCTATCATAGTCTTCCATTCTCCTGTGGAGGAGTTTTCAGCATTTGCCCACTCCAAGACTTTGAGGTTCATCAAAGGATTGATTAACCTTTTCCCACACATAGAAAGCCCACTCCAATGTGGGATTTAAATTTGGTCCACAATTGTTTGATGACACCAACCTTTGAGCCACTAGCCAAGTGCTCCTATCTACACTTGTCTATGAAGATGGCCTTTTTAGTGGCTGTCACCTCTGCCCAATTAATTGGAGAACCAGGATCATTAATGACAGATCCCCCCTTCATGGGTTTCTACAAGTAGAAAGATTTCCTTTAGCTACATCCCAAGTTTGTTCCTAAAATATCCTCAGAATTCCATATCAATCAGGTCATCTAACTTCCAGTTTTCTTCCCTAACCCACATCAGAACAAGGAGGAAGCCACCCTTCATACCTGAGACGTTAGAAGGTCATTAGCCATCTATTTGGACAGAACCAAACCAATTAGAAAGTCTCTGACACTGTTGCTTTTGTGGCAGACCTAAAGGATCCACGATTTCCATCTAAAGATTATCAAAATGTTATTTGGGATGCATCCGCTCTTGTTATGAGACTGTTAATGTTCAGCACCCTCCTACAGTAATAGCCCATTCTACAAGATGTCAGTCTACATTCATGGCACTGTTAAAAGACATACCAACTGCAGAAATTTGCAGAGGTGCCATTTGGACTTCCTTTCACATCTTCCCAAACACTATGTTTTAGTGCATGCTTCTAGCAGATGCTATTTTTAGTACTGCAGTTCTGTTGTCACTCTTAGATCTGGCTTCAAAGCTCTTATCTCCTTCAGAGAGTACTGCTCATGAATCACTTGAAGTGGAGCACCTATAGGGGCCTTGCATAAAAAAGGGGGCAAAAAAAGGAGATTGTGACACCTATGTTCACCCTTTTTGCAAGCCTATGACACTTTTTGTATAAAGTATGCCTTGTGAGGTATAATTTGAAAACTCAGAATCTGCTGAAACATTATTGTCCTGGTAAAAGATGTGTGATAACATTGTATATAAAGTTGTAAAATTCTGCTGTGTAAGACATGTTCCAAGTCTGGAGAAACAGCTAGAGACAAAAGGCTAGCCAACACCTCAGCCAGATGTCAACAAAATCAAATGGACTATTACTTGGTTAAGTGGCCATTCTCTGGCAGGAAGAAGGATGTGTCCAAGAAATTTACATATTGGCAAAGAAAATAGATGCAGTTTCCCATCTCCCCTATCTCCTGAATTCCAGCTGAAAATGATCTTCATAGGGAAAAGAGAATAATAAGAAATGGGAAGAGAGGCCCCAAAACACTTCTACCTTTCTCTATGCTCACAACAGCCACAGCACATTAAAAGCAAAGAGACAGTCTTGTCTGAAAGGATTCCAACCAGCGAGACTGCAGCACCAAGTGGTGAGAGAGACATTTTACTTTGAATTCACTTAGCTTGTTGTTGGATGTTAGCTGTGTTTTACCTTTTATTTTCTTTGTCACCAATTCTGATTTTTGTGCCTCATTAACTGTAATCACTTAAAATCTATCTTTTTGTAGTTAATAAATATTTTATCTAAACCACTGTGTTTGAATTCAAGTGTTTGGGAACCCCATTTGAGATATCAGGATCTGTGCATATCATCTCTTATTAATGAAATGACAGACTTTCTATGAGCTTGTATTGTCCAAAAGAAAAGAGCTGTGCAGTGGAAGATTTACATTTCTGGTGACAAGTCTGTGACTTGGAGTTTTCTGGTGTCACTCTGCAATATAATTCAGGAGTGTCTGACTAGAGCATTCATATAATTCAGCTGGGAGTAATTTACATGCTAGAGGTTGTGTATGGAGCAGATCAGGAGTGGTTGCTCTCACAGCGAAGCAGTGTAAAAGGCACTCCAGGTTGGAGAACTGAGGGGACACAGCTGTTCAACAGTCCAGATTATACCCTGGGTAATGTCACAGAGAGTTTACTTACCTTGTACAGCAACTGGATTTTTTCAAGATGTTTGTCCCTATGTGTGATCCACTACTAGCCCTCCTTCCCCTCTGCCTCGGAGTAGTGGGTCATGGGACTTTGCAGTAGATAAGGAAATGGGGAAAGTTCATCCGTGCTGCTCTATATACCCTTGGTATGGTACAAGAGTGTTAAGAGCATATTAGCAAACCAAATGGGCACTGAAACCAAAAATTTCTGATCAAAGGTGCATGGAGTGAATGCATGCCTGAAGTGGATAGGGTTGCCACCCTCCAGGATTGCCCTGGAGTCTCCAGGAATGAAAGATTAATCTTTAATTAAAGATTATGTCGTGTGATGAAAACTCCAGGAATACATCCAACCAAAATTGGCAAACTTAGAAGTGGAGTACCTATAGGGATAAATATCTCCAAGAACTCCAGTCACTGAAAGTAACCTCTCCTTCCTTTATCTTTTGAACAGGGCAAGTCTCTTACTATGTACATATGCAGCACCTGCTGCAATTTGTCCCTCAATCTTAGAGTACATATTGGATGATTTTGTGAAATGCAATAACTGAAGGCTTGTCTACATGGCGAGTTAGTACACAGCAAGCCAGGGTGTGAATCTACAGCACACTGGCTTCCACGCACTGACTCATTGTATAGACAAGCCTGTAACATTGTGGTTTCCCAGTAACTGTAAATATAAAAGATTGTTTACATCAGTGCAACTTATTCTTCCACAAGGCATTTTTAAATAATGTTTTACATTTTGAGAATGTTCCTTGCTTTCAGTGCCTTCACTTTAAATGTTTTTGAGGGGGATGCAGGGTCACTGATGCCCATAACTGATTGCCTGCTATCTCATTTAGTATGCTACCATAAGGGGAGAATCAGAGAAATGAAAAAGGAGAATCAGAGAAATGAGTTTAAACATGGCAGACTCGCCAATCTAGGCATTACACAGGAATAGGTAAGACAAGTGAAGTGTGTTTCAGCAGACAGAGCAACTGTTAGCAGATTCAGCACAAGAACAGTCATACCATATACAAGGAAGATTATGATAATTTCTCCAGGAATTCTTTTCTTGCACACTACTTCCACTCTTATGTGCCAGAAGTAATGAGAAACACGGTACCACTGGGTGGAGTTTTAGACACATATTTTGGTTTCAGTAAAGAGCTTGATTCTTCTACTCCATTATACTAGCTTTACTTCCTATACCTTACTGTAATTCCACTGACTTCAACAGATGAAATTAAGTGGAGAATCAGGCCCCAGCATTTTACTGGATTTAAAAAAATATGGGAATATAGGTAATACCAGACCAGGCCAGTGCTCCATCTACTTCACTGGCAATGTCCAGTGCTTGATACTAGACAGGAAGTTTCAAGAAAGCTTGTAGTGGACAACTATAGAATAACCTGTCTCACAGGGGAAATTTCTTCCTAACCTCTCACAGCTGGAGGAATACAGCTGGAGAATTAGGATTTAAATCCAATTTCTCTCTATCTGTCTCTCTGTGATTATATATTTGGCCAGACTTTTCTTATTACAATGATAATCCTTGTCTTTACCTGTTGAATAGATCAAAGGCAAAGTAAATCACACTGTCTATGGTTAAAATGTCCAGACTTTTTAAAGATTATTTTTAATGTAAGTGGTTAAGATAACTTTTGATGCAAGAGGATTCCCATCTCCCTGACTTGATCCATATCCTGTTCCCAAACACATCTAAATGGAGGCATCTCAAAATATAAGTAAAAATCCCCTTTAAGCTGCTATGGTCTGGATTGGATTAGTGAAAAAACTATGCAGTTTGCCTAAATCAAGCTTTCCTTCTTTCCAGGAGAGTTTCAAGAGTGCTGTCTCCATGTTCTACTTCATCACCTTTCAAAATGACATTAGCCTTCACTGGAAGTCTGTACATTGGCTTCTGTACTGGCCTGCTAACCTCTCTAGCATTATCAGGAAGGTTTATGAATAATGTTATACACGGTGCAGTCATGCTGAGCTATCCTGCTGGCTTACATCCTGACAAATTTAACACATCATTTGTATGGTAGAAAATAGATTACTGGCTACACTAATACCAGTAGACTAGACAATATACAGAAGTATGCTTAAAATGTAAGGCAAATTGAAGTTGGCTTTCTTCTGTATTGTAACTAACAACTCTAAAGAGTCCCTGTCAACATGGTCAGGCCCAATATGTAAGCTACCATAACAATAACATCCTTTTCTTTACCCTATTATTCTGATACCAGAAAGACTATATGAGCTCCAAGCTGAAGACTGCAATATGTAAAAAAATCAACTTGCTCACAGGGTAACCTTACAGTCAACAGTGATTTATTTTTATCAGTGTTGTGCACTAGCTGTACTTCCATAGACTATTCCATTCTAATGAGTAGACAGGGTTTAAAAATGTACAGGAAAGTCATATTCTCTGTCTACTCACAAAAAAAGAGCACAGAGTCACTCAAGTCACAACTCTGGCATTTTGACTGAAAGCATTATCGAGGAGTAGTACTGCATAATTACTGCAATAGACAATTATAAATCATTTGGATGGTAAAGTCCATTAGTACAAAGACTATTTTTCCCTTTTTGTCTTGCAGAGCACAAGGCCTTTACTTAACCAATAATAAATATTTGATATTGGTTTCATTTTAACCACAACATTCTTGTTAGTGCCTCTTTAAAATACAGTGATGATTGAAAACTTGGTAAACTCTTTGTTCACAGACCTTCCATAAGAGTAACTTATTAATGGTGAATGAACTTTTGAAAGTTTGTGGAGTGAGGTTGGTTCTAATAAACCTTTAAAATTATCTGAATTTCTTTGAAATTGTTTGGGCTTAACACCAGACTGAAAAACCCTCAAACAGGATTTTTGTGAGCGATTTCTAGAACTTCCTTGCTGTAAACATCATGAGTGAAACTCTGGCCCCACTGGAGTGAAAGGTCATGACAGCAACCTTTCTCATGCTATTTAGGTAATTCTGTCTTTTCAGACTAGTCAGTTCAGAAGCCTCCAATCTAAATAAAGTTTTGAGTTTTGCTCATTTCAAGTTTTGAGAGATGGTTCTCACTGGTTCTTAACAAAACTGAACCGAATTCAGTGGGTTTACGTCATTGGTGAATTTGTCACAGGGAGTTCACCTGTCATTAGAGCATATTCTTGTCCTTCATATCTTTGAGGTCTTTATATCTAGGGGGAAAAGCATTGCAGAGATACAGGTCACTACATACACATTACTTAGTTTTGCAGTATATAATACTATTTTAATCTACATAGCAAAGCATAAAGTAATCAGCCACTATGTCATCCCATCTTTGCAGCACATGTTGTTGACACTATACTCATAAATATAAAGATGTGTTATTGCTAAAGCAATAAAACATCTGCAAGCTGCCTCTCTCCATAGACTCCAAACAGGGAAGCGCTATGCGTTGTCATCTTATTCTTCCTTGCCTGACATGGGCAATGTTACTATAAATAAGACACAGTGAACTGTCATCACCATAGATTCATTTACTGTTATGTTAAGAAACATATGATAAGAAACAAACAATGTAGCAATCCATGTTGCGGTAGTCAACCCTTCTTTTCTATGAAAACATTAAGACATGGACACAGATGTAAAATGTTGTATGGTAAGAACTACATTCTGTCCTATACTGCTTGGGTGGGCTGAAGGGGATTTAGAGAGCATCTAGTCTTCCCTTACCCTTCAGCAGCCCAGAAAAATTCCAACCTAGCAACCTCGAGAATGCTACCAGCTACTCCCCTGTCCAGCACAGCATGGCCCTAACAGACGTGCGTTCCAGACAGAGTGCACAATTCTCCTTTTCAAACTAGCTACGTTATTACAAATTATAACATAATATACCCTAAAAGCTGAAATGAGAAGTCAAAATGGAACATTTCAGCCTTATTGAAATGAACCATTTTGATAATTGTCCATGAAGATTTTGATGGAATTTACAGGTCCTGCCAAATGTTAAGTTTTGTTACATCATCATTTTCTGACAAAACTCTTCAGTCTTAAAATTTTTGACGAGCTCTGGCTAGAAGAGACCTTTAAGATCATCTAGTCAGACTTAGTACATAACATGAGACATATAATATCACCAAGTGATTCCTGAATAAGTTGTAGCTGAGCTAGAGCACCCATCTTTTAGGCCTATATTCAGTGTTGATTAACTTCTAGTGATGGAGAATTAACCACATCCTTTGGCAATGTATTAAAATAGTTTATTACCTTCATGGTTAAAAATGTGCACATTGTTTTCATTTTGAATATTTCTAGGGTCAACATCCAATATATTGTATCTTTTTATATATTTATCAATGAGATTAAAGAGCCTTGAGTCTCAGTCATCTTCTCCCTTCCAGCTGGGGCCACGGATGATGCCAAGAAAGTGGTACTCTGTTTATGTCGCTCTGCCTGGCTTTCACAGAAAAGGATGGAACAAGCTTGCACAATATATTTCCTTGAGTGTCCTGTTAAGTCCAAAATTCATAACGTTTGGGAAAAAGAGATTTGCTATTGGTTTTACTTAGGGGTTTTGTTTTGTTTTGTTTTTAAGCTTTATATTACTCTAGTGTGTACAGCAAATCCAGGTCTGAGTTTAATCTTTACACTGTTATCATTTGTAACAGCTCACATTAAGACTCCATGATATTTAATAGAGAAAACTCCAGAAGGATTTTATTACATTTCTCCGTTAGTTTAAATGACCTGAAATAAAATAGGCATTTTGCCACTGATCTATTACCCAGCAGTAAAAACCAAGCTGCGGGGAAAGAGAAAATAAATAAAATCTAGGACTAACTTGGATAGGAAGTGGCCTATTGGCAAGTTTGAGACCAATGGTGGGTTCATGATATGAGAAACACCTCCTTTGGCATATGCAGTAGAATCACTGATCAAAAGTTCAGCAGATGAGAGGTTTTCATTTCTTTATCTAATATTAATAAAAACCTTGATTTGCTGAGCTCCTACAATAATGCCAAAGTATTGGCACTGACAAGACTATAGGATGGTGGTTACATATATCCTAGCTGTCCCGTTGCATCCACAACTCCTTTTGATCTTTATAAAACGAACATGGGGAAAGGGCAGGAGAGGAAGGAGTACAACGAGGGGGAAAGTGTTTGCATACATTTATTCTAAAATTAGCCATAAAATTTGATGAAAGCAAGTCAGTTATTTTTCTACAGTTGTACTCAAGATTTTCCAGGCTGAGGAGATATAAATGATGAGTATTCAGAAGTCCTCTGAGATACCATATGAATCATCGTCTTCATTTTTTTGATGTGCAAGGAAAGTTACTTATGAGGGATTTTGACAAACTAGGGATCCCACATTAAATATCCAGCTTCCTGATTTAACTTTTTGGAAAAGAATCTCATTCACAATATGGAAGTGAGTACCGCTCACCTGTGCAAATTTTCCTTTCCCATCTTCACTAGCTACTTAAAATCTCCCAGGACCCTACAAGTTGAGAATCACGATTATCACATCAAACAACATTTTATTAAAATTATACAAAAGTTTATACGAGCTGCTGAATTGATTATTGGGTTATTTTTAACCAAAGTTGTCCCGTAATGCATTACATTCTAATGATCTGGAAGTTATTTGCACTAGATTGATTATTCCAAGGTTATATAAGATGTCTATATTTTGTTAGCATGCCTAGACAAACTTCAGTTAAACTATCTCTTTTTCAGTACATTTCCAGCATCATTTTCTTCACTACAAAGGTGTGTAAATTTGTCAGCTGTAACTTTAATTTTCCATTTAATTATTTGGTATAATAAATAATAGAATCTGAGAAACAGAGTGTCTTTCATATCAGACCGACTGCAGGCTACATTTCTTTGTTTCTCCCAATATTTAGCATATGAAGTCTCATGTGAAGCAATTAGAAGAGTTCACAGGAGTCATGAGTGAGAGGAAAACATAAGACAGTGACACGAAGGAACAAAGTTACAGTTTTAGGCACTGGTCCTAACAAGGCGTGCATAAGTCTTTGTAGGATCAAGGCCTTAGAGTGCAATTTAGGAGCCTCCTGCTCTGCAAATGTAACATATTGCTAATAAGCCAAAGCTTATGGGAGGATTCCATATGAAACCATATGATAAAAATAGATGCAAGTAGTCTGGAGATTATTCTATGTTTCTCTTTAATTCTTTCAAAGATGCTTTCCTGAATCGGACAGACTGTTGTTTAGATTTTTTTTAGTATTGGCAACATATCCCTTGGCTGGTTCCCCATTGTTCCCAAGTTTTTATCTTCGTGTGCTCACAGCTTTACACAATTCTGCTCCAGCCTACCTCCCTGATCCCATCTCTTATCACATTGCCCCATCCACTCCACCAACAACTTCCATGCCCTGTTCATCTTTCCTCCCTCTCCTGACTCTCCAACTTCTTTGCACATGCAAAAAATATAGTTGGAACTGCATGCCTAATTTGGATACTTAACTATATGCCCAAAGTGGATAACTACATGCACAAATTGCCAGCTAGGTACATAACCGACCACTTGTGCATGCAGTTCCCTAAGGTGGGTGTACAAATTAGGAATGCAATCACGTTTAATATACTGTTTAGAAAGCGAGATCCTAGATGTCAATTATGTTTAGGTGCTAGATAGAATATACCAACCCCTTGGCTAACCTTTAAAAGTGAGTTATGGCTGTGAGTTTATTGCCTTTTGTAAGCATGAGTAATCCATGTGCTGAACTCTGCATACAACCAAATGATAAAATAGACACCAGTTTCTGTATCAATGTATATTAAAACAAATTACTGTCTGTTGTTTGTTTGTTTTTAAGTTTACTTGAGCATAAAATACTAGAAATGGAAGAAAGGCATAAAGAAGAGTTGGATACTTTGAAAGAGGAAAAAGAGAACCTTCAAGGCTTAGTCTCACGCCAAAGCTACATAATCCAGGAGCTAGAGAAGCAGTTAAACAAGGCAACGAACAACAACAGTGTCCTGCAGAAACAACAGCTGGAATTGATGGACACAGTTCATAGTTTGGTCAATCTTTGTTCCAAAGAAGGAGGTAAGAGAGTAACATCTTTAAAAGTCTCAGAAATTTCTTACTCGAGTGACATATTGGGCGGGGAGTGAGGGGGGCATGGAGAGGGTCAAATTTACTTTTATAGGTCCAAAAAGAAAAGAGAATCTGACATTCTGAACTAATCCAGGGCAAAGTAGTTTAGGAGAACATTTGAACATGAATAGTTCTTGAGAGATTGCTGAGATTGAACCTGATGCTAACAAGACTGTTTGATTTTTTGGTTTAATAACATAGAACACTTGTGCCAAATCTTCAGTTGATGTAAATTGGCTCCACTGACTTAGTGATACCAAATTACAGCCATGGAGGATCTAACTCTTTATGACTTGTTATTTTTCAGATATTTTCTGAATATTACATTTCTCTTTGTTTTTCTATTTTTTTTTATTACTTGTTTGTTTCCAGTTGCACGCACAGTGTGGTAGGTACTGAACAAACATGGAAGATGGAATGGGTGCTGTCTTGAAGATATTATAATCTAAATCCAGGCAGACAAAAATGGCACAGGCAATGGGTGGACTATATAGCCAGGCATCAGGGTTATAATTGGTTACATCTTAATAAAGCTTTTTAAAATGTATTATTATTAGATGTCTAGATCTTGAGGAGCAATCTCTAGTTGCATCTCACGCTTGCAATTATTAGTCAACACATTCCTGTAGTATCAAGAAAAAATTCTTCTTCAGGAGTGATTTTAATTCTCGGAGGGTAGTGGCCTTGCAGACCAGCTCAGGAGAGGCATTCCATGCATCAAGAGTAGCATGGAAGAAAGCATAGAGTTACTGTTGGAGAAATGGACAAACAGTTTGTCAAAGGGTGACATCATGAGGCGAGGAGGTGGCGGGAGAGTATGAAAAGGGCTCAGAAGAAAATAGGCTAAGCAGAGTCTTGCAGCACAAGGATAAGAGTTGCTGAGGAGGTGGAGATGGATTCAAAGAGAAATTCCAGAGAGAATTCGAGAGGAAGGTGACATGATCAGAACAATGAGTAAGGGAGATTATCTTTGTAGATGTGTTCTGTATGGACTGTTAAGGAGATATTGTGGATGTCAGGGAAGTCAAAGCAGAGGTTGAAATAAAGGATATGTGATTTGACTAGGAAGAGGTCATCAAAAACCTTGTCAAGAAAATCCAGGAGCAAGTTAAAGGAGAGGTACACAAGGCAAAGGCAGCAAATTGCAGATTCAGAGAGTTTAGAGGTGAAGGGGAGAAATAAGATGGGCCAATAGCTGGACAGGCAAGGTGAGGTTGAGGGATGACATTCTAGAGAGAAAGCCCGGAGCATATGTGAATTGTGATTATATAACTGATTACTTTACCAGTGCAAGTAGATGCGTAGAGATGTGCAGGTAAAAAACAAAAAAACAGGAACCTGCATCCTTATAGTCTGATAGAACTAAGTGTCAAAAAGATCTAATAGATGACCCAATCTCGTTTTTTCCCTAGAGAACATTCCCATTCCCCTTGTGCAGCTTGTATCTAAATAGTTCCAGTGGCTAGGATTCCACCTTCTTCCCTTCGAAGATTTTTTTCACATTCTGACCTTATTGATGGCATGGCTTTTTTCTCATGTCCATTCTAAATCTTTCCTTTCTCTGTTGCTTTGACTTATTCCATGCTAAACAGTTCTTCAGCACCTTAAATTAAATAAAATCTTTTTTAAACAGTATGCTCTCAGACCAATAGTCCAGCATTGTGAAGCAATTCAAATCCTCTAATATATTTTATGGTCTTCTGGCAAGGAAATCTGGCAGAGTTTTGCTCAGGCTGTTTTAACAGCGCTCAGGAGCATTTTGAAATTAATATCAATGTGAGAGAGATATTATTTTCATACAGAGATGAACAGCAAGCTGTTGTAAAGACTGAAAACAGATTTTCTAGCTATCTTGAATTAGATTCAAACAAAATATTTCCCCCTTTAATATGGAGATTTCAGACATCAGATGGTTCTTATAAATACTTTGAACCAGGATTTTTCAAAAAATCGGAATTTAGGCCAAATTTAGGTACCCGAATAAGTGAATTTTCAAAAGTGCTCAGTACCAAACAACTCCCACTGAATTCATGAAAGCTACTACATGCTCACTGCTGTTGAAACTCAAACTATTTGCATGCCTAAATGTAGACTTAGTAGCCTAAGTTTAGACACCACCATCCCATTCCCCATTTCTCTTTGCATTTAGTAACTGACTCAGATTCATGCTTGGATACTATGTTGATTGGCATATTGTAAATACCTAGATCAATTTACATAGAGATAGAGCACTTTCATAGGAATACCTCACTTTGCTATACATTTAAATCTATCTAACTTACAAGTTTTAGGAAATGAATTGTTTCTCAGAACTAAAAAAAACCACAGAAAAGTTTTTGTTAAAATAACGTTAACATAAAACACCAGACCATTATAACGAAATCTTGGACACTAACACATACACTGATTTTTAAAAAAATTATTACCAGCATCAATTTGTGAAAATAATCATTATACATACTGGAGACTGTTTCGAGTACAAGGTATGCATGCTGGGAAGAACAATTGGAACTACTGTAATATAGCCATAACCACTCAGGGAAAATATGTAAACTTTAGTTAAACACAAATATTTGCTATCTGTGTACTGGCATTCAAAACGTAAAATGAGGGTAGGAGTTAATTGAGTAACAGATAATAAAAATTAAAATATTATTTATAAATTAATGGTATGCCCGCATCTTCTATACTGTGCTCCGTTCTGGTTATCTGATCTCATAAAGGATATTGAAGAAATGGAAATGGTCCAAAGTAGGGCAATGAAAATTATTAGAGACATGGAAAGACTTCCATCTGAGGAGAGAATATAAATATAGGACTATTTTGTCAAAAGTGAGAGGAATAAGTTGACATGATATAGGTATATAAAATGATGAATGGTAGAAAGAAGAGCAATTGGACTTTCTTACCTCTTATTATAAAACACAAACATGGGAGTATCTAATAAAATTAAAAGGCAATACTTTTTCACTGATAAAAGAAAATACATAACTAACTTTTGGAACTCATTGATATTATTGAAACAAAGAGTTCAGTAGGATTTAAAAATGATTAGACAATTATGTGAATAACAAGAATATCTACACTAAAATTAGGTAGGGTGAGAATTGACAAGGGATATAAACCCTCAAACTTCAGGACAAGATTTAACTAACTATCCATCCTTGGGACTGGATTGAAAATTACCCAATGGACATGTTATTCCATAAACGATTACAGGCAGATCTCACTTTCCTCTGAAAAGAGCCAGTCTTCGTAGCCCCAAAAAGTCTCAGTCACAGAAACCCTTTAATTTGACAGACCTAATAATGCAAAAGACAATCTCAGCTTTCATTTAAAAAGAATAGTTTCTAGTCTTTTTCCTTCCAACAATAGCATTGTAAATGTGAATCAATGAGAATCTATTCCAACTGGAAGGCCAGTGCTGTCCACTCTGCACACCAGGGTGGGTAGTTTAATAGATTCAGAGGCAGCACGCCTAGTTGATTAAACAAGGCCCTGAGGGCCAGATTTTCGAAGACATATTGGTGCCCAAAGATGCAAATAGGTGCCTAATGAGATTTTCAAAAGTGCCTAACCTCTTCAGAAGCTTTTGAAAATCCCACTAGGTACCTTTCTGCTTCTCTAGATGCCAAAATACCTTTGAAAGTATGGCCCTAAGAGAATAAGCTCTGATACTGCCTGCCTGTTTGGCCTTTGTCAAGGTCAGATGACATGAGCAAGGTTAGATGACACGGTGATAACAATTCTTATGGTTGGTCTACAGCAGTATTTCCATTATTGCTAGGCCAAGGGGCAGGGCAGAATTTCTGAAAGTTCTCAGTGTATAAAGGCAAATGAGAGAAGGGGAATAAAAGTCACACTACTAATCACTTCAAAAAGTAGAGGTGAACCTAAGTTGCAAAATTTGGATCTAGATCTGAATTTCAAACTCCCCAACTATCCGGGGTGTTTACATCTCTGGTTTTGCTACAGACTACATTTGAGACAGGGCCACCTGTAAAAATTTCCAAACAATTCTGAGTTTGGATTCCAAAACCACCCAATCAATGTTGCCAGTGTGATCAATTCTATGGCTTTAGTTTATGCTGATCTGTAAAAATATATTCTCCACTAGATCAGAAAACCTGTGGATAGGAGAAATATACATGATATCACAGGGTCCCAAACATCTTGTATTTATTGCTAATAGAGTTGTCATATAGTTTGTTTAAACCTTTTTTTTTAAAATGTAGCAGTGGGAATCTTGGCACCAACTCATTTCTAAAATAACAAGTCTTTCAAAAACTAGCCTTCCTGTTAAAAGACTGGTGTGCATTATAGGTAATAATGGGAGATATACCAATCTCCTAGAGCTGGAAGGGACCTTGAAAGGTCATTGAGTCCAGCCCCCTGCCTTCACTAGCAGGGCCAATTTTTGCCCCAGATCCCTAAGTGGCCCCCTCAAGGATTGAACTCACAACCCTGGATTTAGCAGGCCAATACTCAAACCACTGAGCTATCCCTTCCCCCTTAGGATTTTAAGGGAACTTGTTAAGGATTAAATAATTTCCAAATCCAGCCATAGATAAGGGCCAGAGGTTTCCCTCCCATCCATAATGCAGGGAGGAGCAAAGGAACAGGAAAGCAGGGCCAAAGGCCCCAAAATCTACTGGTGACAAAGATGCATCCCCAAGACTGCAGAAGCCCCTTCCACATGCAGAGACAGGAAGGAGTTGGAGCAGTGGTTGTATATGATGTGGTTTGAGGATCTGGTGGATTTCTGATGAAATTCATACATGAATTTATGCCAGTGAGATCAGCTTCGAAGGAGGTATTGCCCATATGGAGAGGGGAAGCTAGTGACTGCAAGGCTGCTGAGTGGGAGGAAGAGGTCTAATAAAGCATGGATGGGCTAGTTTTCTTCATAGGTGTTCCAACAAATGCTCCCTCCCTGTCTCAGTGTGGGGGACATTTGACTGGATTGGCAGGGGACAGACAACTCATTTGGTCCTCAGAGGACGAGGAAGAAAGAGGTAGGCTTGGCTGCTTTGGAATCTTTTCTCTCCCACCCCACCCAGAATGTCATCAGTTCCCCAGAGAGGGGATTGTGGTGGTAGCCCTGTTTCACACTGATCAAGTTTTAAGAGTACTCTTCCTCTACAGTGGGCTTTTCTGTGGGAGAGGAATAGCAGCTCCTAAAGTTTTAAGGAGGTTGAAAGGTGAGTGAAAATCCCCCCCCCCACACACACCCACTAGTGTTGCAAATATTTTGGAATGGCTCTAAAACAGAGAGGAAATGGGAAGTGGATTGTTATAAAAATGAGAGTGTTCAGACACCCATTCCTGCTGCTGTCTACCAATGGGGACAAGTCTGGCTAGCACTGGACCATGTTTGTGCATATGTGGTCCTAAATAGATAGTTTGATTCATTCAGCAACCCCATTCCTAGATGCATGGTCTCTCACAACACAGAGATGTGTAGGGTTCTAGGAGGAATTTCCCCCATGGTAACAATATGCAACAGATAATTTCCTTATCTCAAATAGATACAATGCCAAACCAAGGAAGTAATTGAGAGGTCATGTGGCTCCAACAGGAAAATTATGTATAAGGGTTAAATACTGCAGTTCTCACCCAGGCAAAAGTCCCCTTTCACTTCAAACAGAGTTTTGACTGACTAGTAGATCGTAGAATTTGTCCCAACAGAAAGCAAAAGAAAATCCTTGCCTAGCAAATAATAGCCTATTATTATATTGTGCCTATAATATTACATGTATTTTGCATATTATGAACAAATTTAAATAATATGATAGGTGGCCTACCCATTTCCCCTCCCCCACTTAAAAGGGAGTTTAAAAATACACAAAGGACTGGCAGGGTTCTTTATCAATGTGGTTATTCATTTTTTCCTGTTGTTGTTTTTTCTTTTGTGTGTCCGACTACATAGTAACATAGTTTGTTAAAATGTTTGGTCTAATGCTGTATGTTTCAGAGGACTAATGCAATAGGAAAGAAAGTTTGTTCATTAATGTCTGGTTTTGTGGCCTCCTAACGAGAGAAATGAGGCATTAGCTTCCTCTTGAATGCTGACAAGAAGTTCGGCTTAAGTCTCAAAACAATACACACATATGCTAGGAATTTACCTCCCTAGAAGTGCCTATTGAGTTCATGAAGTAAATCATTCAGTGAGTGGGTGAGATATTTAGGTTTCTGAGAATCACAAGTCTCCTGGGTTATGAGTAGTTTTCATATCTTACCAAATTATGCAAGAAAATGAAGAAGGGGCAAATCTTTGTTTTAACAGGATACATGTTAAAAAAAGACAAATTATATATTTATTCAAAACCATAAACTGCAAATAGTTATTCTTTTTTCTCTGCCTTCAGTAGCTGTGATGTAACTTTAGTGTAAGTTTAAGATGGTGGGAAATGAACTGAAACTTCAAGGAAGTGACCTAAAGGTTACCACAGACACAGGGCCAAGGTTTTGGCTGGCATAACTCCACTGACATCAGTAGAGTTATACCAACAGAGATGTTGGCCCCGTTTTCTATAGGACATCAAAAAGAACACAGATAACATGAGCCAGTGGTATAGAAAGATCACAGTCAGAAGAGTTAGTTGGACTCAGGTGACCCAAGAGGTTATTTTCAATCCTAATATCAAAGCTATGTTTATAAAGGCAAATTTGTTATAGTAAATTGATGCCAGTGTCTCTGGAATAGAATTAACTGAGAGTTCTTGTGGTTTATATGGTCAGAATGGAAAAGGAAAAGGATTGAATGACATAGACAAGAACATTTGTATTCTTCTGAAACCCTTTTTAAATGATGGTAGATTTAATTACTTTCTTCTCTGGCTAGCACCATTTCCCTCGTTATTTGTTTCCTCTCATTAAACTGTGGACTCCACTGCCTAGCCCAACCTTAATACCACTGAGCCAAAAGTTTTGTGTTTGTTTTGTTTTGTGGCACAGCTGGAACTTTGCCAACTAGACAGACCTGTAGCACAAAATGAATCCAGCAACACATTCTTTTTTGGAAGAAACAAAATAAATTTCTTTCCTGCTTCACTGACATCTATAAGATTACTTTGATTGTAGCTGTGAGGTAGATTAGCAGTGCTGGAAACAAATTGACTTAAATGTTATTACTAATAATAAATAACACTTTGCAATGATTAATAAAACTTGGCACTCTTCATCCATAAATATCTAAACACTTTATAAAAGTGGTAAGTTTAATTACTTTCCCCCATCTCATTCTTTTTTAAGTACAGATGGGGAAATTAAGAACAGAGAAATTAAGTGACTTGCCAAAGTCACACAATGGCTCAGTGCCTGAGCTAGGAACAGTACCCTTGTCTTCTGACTTTATTTCCTGTGTCCAAGCCATTCTTCATGCCACATTAACTCCTTTATCTTTAAACCTGACATTGATCCCCATAGTTAGAAGCAAATTACTTTTGGATGCCGAGTGTGTGTGTAAAGAGCATAAAAGCTGCCCTCTGCTCTACTTTCAAAGGGTCATAGACGTGTAGGACTGGAAGGGACCTTAAGAGGCCATTGTCTAACCTGTTCTTAAAAACCTCCAGTGACGGAGAGTCCACTCTTTTAGAGGTTCATAATCTATAGATAACTGGTTATACTTTTAAAAAAAAATAATCAATGAATGTTAAAGGGGCCAAAGAAGCAACATCGGAAGCATTAATGTTTTTAAAAAATGCATTCCCCCAAAAGAAAATGTGTGTTTGGAATCTGATGTTTACAAAAATAAAAGTAGCCTTCTGTTAAAAAAAAAAAGAGAAATAAAAATATCCCCCTTCTGAATAAGTTTTAATGAGTTTTTCACATAGAATTCCCAAAGCTCATAGTATTCCTAGTCTGAAAGCTGTGCAAAAATGTAGGCCTAGATTTCACAATGACAGCCATTCAGATTCAGGTAGACTCCTCTGCCTGTGTGCAGCCCCACTGGCTTGGATGAGTTCCATGGGGATGTAGGGGTCAGCCCACATGAAGTGCATTCCATGATCAGATAGTCTGAGTCAGGACTCCATAGGTGCAATGTAGCTATATACAGCACTATGGACACCATCATCACTTCTGTGTGTGTGTTTCTTGGTTATCGGATGATACAGGACTGCTGTTTCTTTTCTGATTTATTGTTGTAGTATTTGTAAGAGCTGCCTAGAGGGCTCTGATAAGTATCTCTTGTTTTGTACATTTTAAAAAAAACAATATAAATGATGATAAATAATAATAGCTACAAATAAAAACTTCACAGCCTCTCAGGCATGGGCAAACTTTTTTCCCAAATTATGAACTATAGTCAATTATAACAAAGCAGAGTAGTTAGGTATTGTGATCTCTTCAGACTGCAAGTTGGTAAAGGAACAGTAATGAAATAAAGCAGCTAAAATGTACAGCGTCTAGTATTTCTGTCAGTGACTCACTTGACAAGCCAAGATTCAGCTGTTGTACCTGTGCTAACTTGCATATGGTGACAGCTAGTGGTCAATATTTGTTTGTGTTGGAGCAGAAATGGCTTAATAGTTTTATCTTTTCCTCATTTCAGTTAACTGCTAATTCTGAAATCAATTGCCCATCCAGTTTCAGAGAACATAACCAATATCTAATAGCTCTCAGATCTGTCTTGTGAAAACAGTATTATTCACTCATGCTGAAGACATTACATGGAATATTAGCATACATGAAACAACTAACAACATTGACAATGTCACTCATTGCCTTGTTAATGAAACATTCCTTTGTGTAAATATCATGGTTCAGTCAGAAAAATTAAATGAACATTAGGGTGTCTGTGTGGAAAAAGTTTAAATAACTTAAAGAAATAGGGACACAAGATATAAAACAAAGCCTGTACCTTTATCTCTCTTGTAGCAGTTTGTAAAAGTATCCTTCAATTTTCAGTTCTCAATGAATGGCTGGTTATTCACAAATTTGCTGTCTCAGACAGAAACTTACAGAATTATATTGCAGCTGGATAATTAAGTGTCTTTATATCTTTGTAAATGGGCCATAAGGCATTCTATTTAAACTCTTTAATGAGGACCACTTCATGATATTCCCAAGTGATCGCTTTCAAATGCACTGTGAATTTAAGTATTATTGTTTTTAGCAGTCACCAGGGCTAAATGTATTGGAAAACAAACTTCATAACTGTTGACAATTTATTAGGTAGCAAATAATTATTGTCCAAAGAGGGTGAAAGCTGAGTGTGTTAAAATAGTTTTACAAGACCAAGTCAATTTCTGCGAAGAAAGAAGGGGCATATTTTTATATATGGTGTAGTTGATAGATGGTTGGACAGCTGAGTGTTCTTTTTATGGCTTTGTTTGTTTTTCTCACTTCAGACTGGTGTGTGTGTGGGGTAATGAATGTGATTTTCTCTTCAGCTGTTAATACTCTTTTATAAATGTTCATTTCAGGAAAGTAATCAGTAAAACTTTTCTTTCTTTCTTTCTTCCTTTCTTTCTTTCTTTCCCTTAAATTAATATGGGTCTCTAATTCTGAGATGTGAGGAACATGCTCAACACCTACTGAAACCAGTATTGGATTGAATCCTTAGCTGGAGGAAATCAGCATAGCTCCTTTCACTTTAATGGCACTAGGCCAATTTCCACCAGCTGAGAATCAGGCCCATGTGTTCAGCACCTATCACAATCAGGCCATGGGTTTTTTATAGCATATAATACCTTAACTCTTCATGTGCTCTGAATGATTAAATTTAGGGCCAAATCTCGCAGTCCTATTCTTTCAAAACTCTCAATGATTCGGCAGTGGCTTGTATCTGACTATGTATTATAGAATTTGGCCCTAAATTCACACTGTGTTCTACTTTCCCACAAATTTTAAATGCCTATCTCACTTCAAGGCCAAATCCTGCAGTTTTAACTCAAGATCTACTCTGGCAAAACTTCCATTGACTTTGTCAGGATGTCTGGAATGGCTCATGACCCGGAAGTGCCAACCTCAGGGCAGGGTTAAGAAACATGGCACAAACCCAAATTGGTTGTGTGTTCTACATTTAGATTTGACCAACCAAGTATCAAGTGTGAACCCCTCAAGCACTGTAAAAGCCTTAACATGGAGTCACAGATAGTCCCCTTGAGTACCCTGATCTACCTTGGCACCTAGGCAAGCTTGCCTTTGTGATAAATCGTCTCTTATGCCAAACATCACAATAATATTCAGGTTACTCCAAGTCCCAAAGGACCAATTACTTACCCCAGGTCAAGTGTACCCTAGATCTTTCACTAAAGGCAGGGCTTGTAGCCAATCCTACAGTAAAGGTGTATTAACTAGGAAAAAAGAAATGAGTGTTATTTACAAGGTAAAATCAGGTAAACATACGCACACAAATGAAATAGAGCTTTAGGTTTCAAAAAGTAGTAGAAACTGCTGTAATTTGGAAACTCAATATGTCCTCTAGGGCTAACCCACGCTAAACAGCTGGAGGATAGACAGGAACTATTTGGTTACATTGTCAACGTCTAGCAATATACATGTAAACCCACAAAACCCACAATCATTATCTACTAATATGTTTCAAAAGGTTGAACCTGGGTCCATTAGCCTGCTAGTTGTGTGACCCTTTCTGGCCCTGCATCACAGACCTATTCACAGGGCACAGCCATGGGCTGTAGTACTTATCTAGTTCAGTTTTAAACTCCTCAAGTGATGGGGCTCCCATCAGCTTCCTTTGGAAAATAATTGCGTAGTCTAATTTCATCATCATTTCCTGATATACCTCTTAAATTAACCTTTTGCTAGCCTAATTTCATTACTGTGAATGAAATTAGTGATATTAGTGGGAGATCTGTTTGTGGGTATATGGCAGTAGAATGCCACACAGATAAAATCATTGCCACATGAAGCCTTTCCACCATAAGAATGACACAACACCGACACCACCTCCTACTCCTGAATCACTAACAAACACAAGAGACTCCATGTAGCCTGCTAGGGTCTTTGCTATTGCTATTGATTACAAGTGGAAGACGCTCTGATACTATGGTGATGCATGGCAGAATAAATACCTAAAATATAGACATATATTACAAAAAACTAAGTAATATTTGATCAGTAATAAACGAAAACCATAAACAATGACTTTTTTAACTGTTACCTTTGACATCCCAGAACAGAAATTAAAGTCCCAGTATAAATTGTATAAATTAAGAGTAACCCACTAGTGTGTGCTATACAGGACCTCCTCTGTTCAGATCCACAGAAGATATGAGTGAATTCAGTCCCCAGCTAAAGAGCTTTGGCTCCAGATATAGCATCTCATAAACTCCATGGACTAGCACAGAAGGGACCCTGTAACACATGCTCACCAGTGGGTTACATAACTCCTCTGCTCAACAAAAAGCTTGTCCTACAGCAATCTGAATCCCAGACAAGCCCTGACTCATGTGATGGCTACCATATTGGCTGGCACACAGTGAATTGAATGGGGAGCCTCCAGAGCTGAAAGCATGAGCTGCTATAGCTAAAGAGCCAATGTTCCGTAGCTGTGGGGTATAACAACTCATCTCTTTTGTGGATTAGCACAGGGGAGGACTTGTAATACACATTGACCAGTGGGCTACATAAGTAGGAGAAAACTCAACATGTCATAGTAATAGTCAATTTAATAGTCTTAACATAGTTTTTGAAAGCAAAGTCAGCTATGGAAATTATGATCAAATCTGAAAGGTTCCCATTCAGAAATATAAAACCCGTCACATATATTTTCTAGATTTTAACCTTATCTTTTGATTTTCATTGTGCTTAGTGCACTATTATTAGGGCTATGTTTTAGTCACAGGTATTTTTAGTAAAAGTCATGGACAGGTCACGGGCAGTAAATAAAAATTCACAGCCAGTGACCTGTCCATGACTTTTACTATATACCCCTGATTAAAACTTGGAGGGGGTGGGGGTGCTAAGAGCACCGTGGTTGCTTGGAGGGGTCTCATGGCCTGGGGAGCGCTGCAGGTACTAGAGGGGGTGTTGGTGGGACTGGACCAGATTCTCAACCTGGCTCCTGGGAAGCAGTGATCTCCAGCTCCTAACTTCACGTGCTTCCTCCACTCTGCACCAAGCCCTGGTTCTGCTGCTCCCATTGGCTGGGAACCACAGCCAATGAGAGCCGCGGGGGCAATGCCTGCGAGCCAAGGCAGCAAGTGGAGCTAGGAGCTGAGGGAGGGGAGTTCCTGCTGGAGGTTAGGGAGACCCGAGACTGCCCCAGCAGCAGCCGGTCATGGAAAGTCACAGTATCCATAACTTCTGTGACATTCGTGACAAACATGGAGCCTTAGCTATTATTGCTCTTATCCATCTATCACATTTCTGAAGTGCCCATCATTTTAGTATGTAGGCAACTGATTAACTATTCCTTCACTAAAAAGTAGTATATTATAATTTTACAACTTTAAAGTGGTAGCACTGGCTATGTCCTCTGTGGTGTTTAGCTATTTTTACTCTTACTATTTATTAATTAGTGTAGCACTTAGGAACCCTAGTCATGAGCCAGGTGCTGACTCTGCTGGGTTCTGCAAAATTACAGGACCCTGTTCAAAAGAGCTTGCAATATAAATGTCAAACAAGACAGAACAGATGGAGCTTTAACTGATACTTTTTGCTGTATGGGATTGTGAGTTGCTTTTTTCTGTTTCCATATTCCAAAGATGTTTTTATCTTGAAGGTTCAGCTCAGTTGGAACGACCTCACGGTTTTGTGTCTCTGCTTGTGTTCAGTGTGTGATAGCTGTAGCATGGTTTGTATTGTAGTTCAATGTACTATACATTTTGGCATATGCTTCCCAGGTTTTCCACTTTTGCTGATCAGGTGACACATATCTTGCAGTAAGAAATATATTGTCAAAAACAGATAGTAATAGGGTGGGTTTTTTTGAGGATAGAGTGTGTTTTGGTGGCATGGTACTGGCCACTGAGGGTAAGTTCTTCATCACCATGCTGGGTCCCGAATGAAGGTTGTTATATACAGGAGTAGGCCATTGGTATAACAGATTGCATCTGTCTATGGTTCAGAAGTTCATCAGTGGTTACAACCTTGGAGCCATGGAGATAGAGGAGAGCCCCAATACCATTGCAAGGCAGGGTTGAGATCTGGGGCTGCATGGGGTGGAGGGGAGTCCTGGGATGGAGCAGGGCTGGGATGAGATGGGGAGATGGAGGGTATCCCTGGGGAGAGGGCAGGGCTGGACAGGGTAAGGGTGGGGGTATGGAGGGGAGCCCCAGGGCCTGGGCAGGGCTGGGTCAAGGTGAGGGGATGGGGAAGGAGAGGAGAACATAGTGAGTAGATGGAGGGCCCAGGAGGCCCTGTGAAGCTTGGGGAAGATGAAGTAGGAGAACCCCTGTTCTACAGTGGGCAGGGCTAAGCTGGGGAGGAGATCAGGGGGTGGAGCAGGGGAGACCCTTCAAGCTGCTTCCCCTGGTGTGCAAATCCCATGGCTGGCCCCATCCAAACTTCCTGGCTGCCTCTGCCCACCTTCAGGCTGAGCATTGCTCTGGATATCCTCTGGCAGCACTATACCCCTGCCCAAAAGACAGGCAACTGGCACCTCCCCTGGCGCACGCCCACACCTTCCCAGGCAGGTGCCTCCCATAGACTGAGAACCTCTTCTGTAGACCCTGACCCTGCTTCTAGACCTTCTGGCTTCTGTTATGGGTAGAGGTGGATCTACAGACAACCCTCTCCTCAAATTTTTGGAAACACGGTAACTAGGTAGGGAGATTTCTAACCTGAGACAACTTCAGCCCCCATTGTTTTTTACGGACACCTGCATACATATGGCAGCAAGAATTTGGCCAATGAATATTTCCTGAACATATAGTGAATAAGTTTTCTCCTTTTGGCTTTCCACTCTCATGAAGATCATTAGGAATCTTCTTTTGCTATGGAATAATTGTTGGACATTAAAAGTAGATTAAGTACAAGCATGTAGGATATTATTAAGCATATGAAAATATAAAGATTCATTGCAGAAATCTCTACATTTCTGTTCATTTAAATCACCATTGTACAAAAAACATACAGCTTCCTTTCATCTGGCATTTATTGGCATTGTCATATGAAGACATAATTAGCACCTGTGGGATTAACTCATTTAGTCTTTGCAGAATTTATGAATGCGTTAGTTCACATGTTCGGTACCATGGGAAGTATGAATGTGACTCCATGAATTTAGGCAAAATAATCAACTGCCTTTGCCTGTAAGCACTACTGAACATCAGGGTGTAATTAAGGAATGTCCATTTTAGGTTGCTGCAGTAACAGGCACACATATTTCATTTTCTCAAAGCCTAATTAGAAATGTCAGGAAACATTGAAATATATAAATTTTAAGGTAATTAATTTTCCCATAGTGATGAGATCAGTTAATTTGGATCAAATTAGAAAAAGGCAAATATGTATCTAACATTTTTTTTGTTCATAGCACCAAATATATCAAAATTATTTTGCTTGATGCAGACTTTTGTTAGCAACCTCAGCTACATAATATATTGATATGAACATGTATTTAAAATATCTGAACTAACTTTAGGCATTGTTCAAATCAGTTAAGATCTTCAAGTAGTCAAAGAAAGGGTAATAGCTACACATGATGTCTGTGGCCCATCCGTGATTGTTATTAGCAAATTTCTCCAACGGCCAGAGGTGGGACACTAGATGGGGAGGGCTCTGAGTTACTATAGAGCAGGGATCGGCAACCTTTGGCGAGCGGCTTGTCAGGGTAAGCCCCCTGGCAGGTCGGGCTGGTTTGTTTACCTGCCACGTCTGCAGGTTCGGCCGTGTAGACGTGTGGACCCACCCCTGCAGCTCCTCCTGCTGGTCGTCCTCAGGGAATTAGCTCTCCCAGCGTCCGGAGAGCTCTCTGCAGGCCAATGATCTGCCTTATTGCTGGCTCTGTGTCCCTCCCAGGACCCCAGTGCCCTTGTCTTGGGTACTGTCCCCCTGGCAGTACCCCTCACAGCCTCAGGGTCTCCCCCTCCCAGGGGAACTCCCATCCCCTATCCCCACTTTGCCTCAGTGTTAGGCTACTGCCAGTCCCTGTCTAGCCCCCGCTCACTGTGGGGGACTGCAGTGTAAGCCACTCATCACAGGCAAAGGGGGTTCGGACCTGCTGCCTCTGCCTACCCATGGGCTGCCCTCTGCAACCCCCAGTACCTATTAGCCCAATGCTAGGCCACAGCCTGGGGCTTTCCAGGCTGGAGCTCCCCAGCTCCTCTGCCTTTCCCCAGCCCTGCTCCACTCAGGCACCCTGTCTCCAGCTCCCTGCAGCCAGGCCCTTCTCCCTCTACAGGAAGAGGGAGACTGCTGAGCTCCTGGCTCCCAGCCTTTTTATACAGGCCAGCTGTGGCTGCTTCCCCAATCAGCCCAGCTTAGCAGCACCCAGCCACAACCTTCCCCCAGGGCTGTTTTAAGCCCTTCAGGGCAGGAGCGGGGTAGGCACCCTGCTACAGGCCGATCGAGGCTCCCACTGGCCATGGTTCGCCGGTCAAGGCCAATGGGGCTGCGGGAAGCGGCGCAGGCCAAGGGATGTGCTGGCTGCCACTTTCCACCACCCTCATTGGCCTGGAGCAGTGAACTGCAGCGAGTGGGAGCCGCGATCAGCTGAACCTGCGGACGCAGCAGGTAACAAACCGGCCTGGCCCGCCAGGGGCCTTACCCTGGCGAGCCGCGTGCCAGAGGTTGCCGATCCCTTCTTTATACCTTCAAGGCAGTACCTTAGGCTGGGGATGGTACAGAGTCTCACTATCACATTGGGAGCTCCAGGAGCTATTGCGATCCCCAGATGGAATACAACCACTGTGCAAGTATCAGAGGGGTAGCCGTGTTAGTCTGGATCTGTAAAAGCAGCAAAGAATCCTGTGGCACCTTATAGACTAACAGACGTTTTGCAGCATGAGCTTTCGTGGGTGAATACCCACTTCTTCGGATGCAAGTCATCCGAAGAAGTGGGTATTCACCCATGAAAACTCATGCTGCAAAACGTCTGTTAGTCTATAAGGTGCCACAGGATTCTTTGCTGCAACCACTGTGCAGCATCTGCTCCTCACTGTGCATGGGTAGTTCTGCTGACGGGTGAAGACATGGGGGAGGTAGAGGACATAGCCAAAGCACTGCCACTTCCCTGTTAGCCTTCCAGAGACTACCACTGACAGTGGTACCAGCCCTTTGAATTTCTTCCACTCTCTGAACACAAGGAATAATGTTGTGCACAGCCATTGCATCTCAAAACCCAGCTACTGAGCCTGCGTGCCCATGCACTAAGCAATTCTTTTCAGAGATGAAACTCTGAGTGGCTCCCATCAGAGATTAAAACCCCAAAGAAAGCCTAAAGAATCACAAAGATTTAGAGCTCTCTTGTCTAAGGAGAGCTATTGCCTTTGTCTCTTTGTTTTTTACCCACCTCAAACAGACAAACTATATGTGCATTTTACGAAATATACAATCTGAATATTCCTCTGAGGTTCTTTGGTGATTGAAATGTCAAGTGCTTTATTGAATGGACTGATTTTATTTCATTTGCTGTAAAAACAATTATTTTGTTATTGGCTATTGAGATACCTATTTAAAAATATCAGGTCCCTTAGTTATGACATCCAAGGATATTAATGCCATTTCTGTTTAAGTTTTACTGCTCACTCTAAACCCAAACCCTGTAGATACATACAGTATATGAATAAATCAGGATTACTTATGTTATAATATGATGGTTTACATGATAGCATGTTGGCCATGTAACTATATACTGTCTTGTTCAAAAAAGATATTTCTATATCAGTCCAGCTAAAAATAGCTTAAAGAGCCACTGCTGCCTCCTGGAAAAAATAGCATAACATTCAGTTCAGAAATAACTGGACTAGTTTCTGATCCCAGTAACACTGGTGTAAATCTACAGTAATTCCAGTGACTTCAAAATATTTTGCAGACTGTGTGGGAGGAGAGGTAGGTAAGATGATCTCCATGTGTGTATTATATAGATGTACATTGAAATGTAGTCACTTTTAGGATGGAAGCAGTAGTGATTCTGACTCAGCAAGGAAGGCTAACTTCTCTAATTTGAAAAACTCTGGGTTGGCAAGATGGACCTGATCTAAAGTCCACTGAAGTCAATGAGAGTCTTTCCTTTGACTTCAGTGGCCTTTGGCTCAGATCCCAAGTAATTACTCAAGTTGGAATTTGGCCATTGACGCTAATACTCCTCTACTTACAAAAAATACCACTCAATCTTTAATGAACACAAATTGCCAGTGCCCAGTTTTATGTCTCATCTGAAAAATGGCACCTGCAAGAGTGCATTGTTTCTTAATACCATGCTGAGGCCCTAATTCAGCACTGACTCAAAGGGAAGTGTGTCACCTACTGAGTCACTAACACCACTTTTCTTTTCCTAATAGGCCCAAGTCCCCAAGAAGTTTCTTTTCCAACTAGAGGTCACAGCTGTATGTGAGCCAGGAGTTAATTTTATGGACGCTATGGAAAAAGAGAGGAAAGAGATGATACTGCAAATTAACTCAACAGAAAAATAAATCCACCTTTTTGTTGTAAAATTCAAATTTTAAATGAAAAAAACACAGCAACTTAAATCTGTTTTATTCAAGACAAAATGCTGGGCTATGAGAGTAGGTTTGTGAAATGCAGTATACACTCTCTATGTGGGGAGGAAGGATGGTCTTATGGTTAAAGCAACTGATCGGGCATTAGAAATCTTGGGTTCTATTTCTGCCTCTCCCAAGGACTTCCTGTGTGTGATGTTGGGCAAGTCACTTAACCACTCTAGCCTTCTGTTTCTTCATCTGTGAAATGGGATTAATAATAGCTACCACCTATATCATAGGAATTTGTGATGATAGAATTATTATCCATAAGGTTCATTAAAATGCTCAAATGGAAGGCGGCATATATAGGTGTGAAGTGTTAGTGTCATTATATATTTAACATACAGCCTTGAACCTTGTGTGGTATGCAACAGCAGTGCAAGGTTGTTACTCTAGTGGAAGTTAAGGCACATCACTGTGTCCTAGGTACACAGTGCCGTCTTCTTCATTGAGAGGGAGTAAGTCGCTAGCCCCTTTTGCACCCACTCTTTACTCTCCCATTCCCTAAAGTTAAAAAGAGGTGGATTGCAGACAGACAATGGGCATGTCTATAGAGAACTTCAATGCAATTTGCCTATGTATTTAGATAGTCCTCATAACTGTGGAGCTTAATACTGCAAGGTGCTGAGAACTCTGGTCTGGATCCTGCAAAGCACTTAAGCACATGCTTAACTTTATGCATATGCGTAGTCTCATAGATTTCAATGGGATTACTCAAGTGCTTAAAGCTTGTGTTTCTGGACTGGGTCAAGAAGCCCCTGTTGTTTGTAGAGCTACAGGTTCCTCTCTTAGGTCTTATCCCTTCTGTTAGGGAGGAGTTACTTCCTGGCCAATTTAGCAGTGCGCTCATTACTGCAGGATTGCGATTGCCAGCACACCATGTTCTCCTCATCTCTTAATCTCACACTCATGCACAATACTTAATACCCTGTGATGTGCAGAATCTAGAGCTATGCTGTAGCTGGAATATTAATTTTTTTGCTTTGTTGTTGGAATGTCACAAAATGAAATAATAAATAGTTTTGATTTCTGGATTTAAGGTAACATCAATTTTTTACAAGTTGCCTTTAATAGCAATTTGTAGGTGGGAAATTGTTGTTTTTTACACTATTGTTTTCAGTGATTTATGCTATTTAAGAAGCAATACGGTCTGCAGAATGGGCAGAGATTGGAAAATCAAGAGGTCATAGGTTCTATTCCTGGCTTTGCCAATGATGACTGGCTCCATAGCCTTGAGAAAGTCTCTTTGCCTCAGATCCTGAAAGGTATTTAGACACTTAACTCTCATTGCAATCAATGGGTGTTCTGCCTAAAAACATTTGAGGATCTGGGTCTTTGCCTCTTCACCCCAGTACTTCTATAATTAAAATAGGGATAATAATAATTTGTTACCTCCCTCAAAGGGACATGTTAATTATTAAATATTTGTGGTTTGTAAAATGTGTTGGACATGTAAGGACTAATATTTAGGTGTAATGTCTAATACTTATGTGTTAGCCTAGAATGATATGGAAAAGCTAACAAGAAATAAAGCCGCTTTGGTATAGTAATTCCTAAGGTTGCTCTTGTAACCTGCATTATCGTATTTTCTGTTTTGCAGTTTTACTAAAGAATGCAAAAAGAGAGGAGGACAAGCCATTCAGAGACTGTGCAGATGTGTACCAAGCTGGTTTTAACAAAAGTGGAGTCTACACTATTTATATTAATAATGTATCAGAGCCTAAAAAGGTAAAAAATATATGTATTTGTGTTTGTTTTTGCTTGTTGATATAGATATTGCTCTTGGCGTGAGGGAGCATTCTGCATGGTTATGGAATCTTTACATTGGCAAAGAGCTGTATTAATATAACCACTTGGTCCATCTTCACCCTTAGAAAAATACTGGAAGGTGAAGTAAATGGAGTATCTTGCCTGAAGTGAGTCCCAACCCATCCTTTCTCTCTACTGGCTGAGGATCCTCCCTAAATCTGAGCATACACCCCCAAAACATGATTTGTCTTCTACCCTTCAGCAAATGTGTGGTCTCTACAGTTGAGTCAGACACCTGGCAGGCAGTTCTGTCAGAAATACATGTGTCTGAAGATCAAGGAGAGAATCAGGGATACCCAAGAGATCATATTTTATTAATTAATAATCCACTGTCAAAAAATGATAATCTGTTTGAAATAAATCACTGATAAATAGTTCCCATTACATTCCAGAAATATTGTTCAGGATGAGACATGGGGGAAAGGATAAACCAACTCTAGAAGAAGACTATTGATATAGTGATATATGAAAGGAGGATACACAACATAATTGAGATGTCTATAATGAAGTATGGAAAATGGTCTTAGATGTTATCAAGCAGGATTAGAGAGACCTGACTAGAAGTGTGGAAACTGTTAAACTGGAATTGTAAAGGACTTGAAAATAACCTAGACTCAAGTCCACACTGGCAAATTGACAGTGAGTTGCACTTGCATTAGTTTTATTCAAGTTCACAAGCTGTCCAGGGAAGCTTCATTGCAAACTTTTAAATACTATCTGAATAGCTGCAAGTTTTACTAGGTTACTGATCTTGGTGTGTTTTGTTTGACATTAGCACAGGGATAGGTAAGATAGGGAAAGTCACATTGAGGAAGTCATCTTTTATTTCTCTGGTATACCTGATTGAAAGAGCTATCCAATGCAGTCAGGAGAGTCAGCCCAGAAACTATTCTATTTGGATTTCAGAGAGGCTGCATTTTAGTTTTCTTTTTCAGCAAGTAAATATATATATTTATATATATTCTGCTGTCTCTTGTGTCTGTCTATCTCTGGTAGCAAGAGCCTGATACAATGTCCACTGAAGACAATGGGAAAACTCCTATTGTCTTAAGGGATGTGGGATCAGGCACTAAGTGGGCTAGTACATTTTATAATTTTCTAGTCATTTTCTTTGCTTAGTTTCATCCCAACATTACTGTCAATTTCTCTGCCTCTTTGCTGATTACATCCTTCAGATATTTACAGATGATTATCAGTCCTGCTCAGACCCTCATTCCCACATCTTTGTTAGTCGTCATTTTGCAAGTTGTATTTATTTAATTATTTTAATTTTTCCTCTTGAATGTGTAGACATATTTAAGGTATTGAAATAATTAGAAGTGCAACAGTATTCTAAGCCTTTATTCTGAGTTGTGCATAATATTATACATTTAAACTGTTTACTTTTAAATTACTGAGGATACTTAGTTATTCTTTATACCATACTATTTTAGTTCCTGATCCAATGGCCATTGAAGTCACCGATTTTAGTGAGCATTGTATTGGAGCCATTAAGTGTTTTAGTTGATAGATGGCTCTCATGGGTCAGTAAGTGGTTATTATATAAGGAACAAAGGGTAGGAATAAATGGGCAGTTTTCAGAATGGAGAGAGGTAAATAGTTATGTCCCACAGGGGTATGTACTGGGACCAGTCCTATTCAACATATTCATAAATGATCTGGGAAAAGGTGGCAAAATTTTCAGATGATACAAAACTACCAGTACTCAAGACAGTTAAGTCCAAAGTAGATTGGGAAGAGTTACAAAAGGATCTCACAAAACTGGGTGACTGAGCTACAAAATGGCAGATGAAATTCTAAATAATGCACATTGGAAAACATAATCCCAACTATACATATAAAATGATGGGTTCTAAATTAGCTGTTACCACTCAAGAAAGAGAACTTTTCATTGCGGAAAACTTTTCATTGCGGAAAACATCTCTGAAAACAGCCACTCAATGTGCAGCAGCAGTCCAAAAAAGCTAACCGTATTTTAGGAATCATTAAGAAAGGGATAGATAATAAGAAAGAAAATATCATATTGCTTCTATATAAATCTATGGTACACCCACATCTCAAATACTGTGTGCAGCTGTGGTCACCCCATCTCAAAAAAAAAGGGAATTGGAAAAAGTACAGAAATGGGTAACAAAATGATTAAGGGTAAGGAACAGATTAATAAGACTGGGAGTTTTCAGGCTGGAAAAGAGACAACTAAGGAAGAATATGACAGAGAACCATAAAATCAAAACTGGTGTGGAGAAAGTAAATAAGGAAGTGTTATTTGCTCCTTGACATAACACCAAATGAAATTAATAGGCTATAGGTTGAAAACAAACAAAAGGAAGTATTTCTTCACACAACACACAGTCAACCTGTGGAACTCTTTGCCAGAGAATGTTGTGAAGGCCAAGACTATAACAAGGTTCAAAAAAGAACTAGATAAATCATGGAGGATAAGTCCATCAGGGCAGGGATACCATCCCTAGCCTTGTTGCCAGAAGCTGGGAATGGACGACAGGGGATGGATCACTTGATGATTGCCTGTTCTGTTCATTCCCTCTGAAGCACCTGGCATTGGCCACTGTCGGAAGACAAAATACTGGGCTAGATGGACCATTGGTCTGACCCAGTATGGCCGTTCTTATATTCTTATTCTTCATTAACACGTTTAAGGTCAGCAGTACATTATCACCCTTTAAAAAAAATCTGCGTTTGTCTCCAAAAGACTGTTTTAACGCTAAAAATTTGTTTAATCCATAAATCCAAACTGAGTGTAATTAAACCAATGTGTGTTATGAATTAGTAGTTTTTTCATCCATGCATCTAAGCAAAGACAAATACTTAGTGCATTTGGAATCCCCTTCATCTGAATCTACAGAAAAATAATTATTCTCATCTTAAGAAGTCCACCACCTACAGATGCATAAAAATAGTTATTCAAATATCACCTCTTTTTTGTTCAGGATTAAACCTCAAAACATGTTAAAAGGTGTTTAATGGCTGAATGCCTTGACCTTATCTGGGACAGGAGCCAGTTCAAGGCTGTTGATGGCTAGAACTATGCGAAGCTAATATTGATAATCAACTTGATACTCCCGTTAGTGTGGCGGATGTTCACATCCACCACCATGGAAAGTGCCAGACCACGCAATGGTGACTAATGCATAATTAGATGCTGTAAATCCCTCTGTCACTATACAACCCCTCTTTTTAATTTGCTACACCACTCAAAGAACATGAAAACTTGTTTTATAAGGCTTTCTATTACAGGAAAATCATATATTATGTGTCTTTTTCCATATTAAAATATTAACACTAAAGACATGATAAGGGCTTAATGCATTACAAAAATGAACACTGGATTTCTGGGATCTAGACTTGAATTTTGAATAAGGTACATCCATCAGTTAGAAACACTCACTGAAAATCAGACTAAGTCTAAGAAAACTAAATCCTGTAGATAAATGGTTTGACTTGCAGTGTCTTTGCTGAAGGAGGACTAGAGCCAAAATGTTTGTCTAACAAATCATGTTTCTTTAGTTATTATTCTGAATCTGGTTCACGTGTCTGCAGTGGTCAACATTCTCCTTTCCTCCTACATGTACAATGGGACCTAGCAAAGTCAAACAATGAAGCAATCACAGGGCATCAATATGAACAATACATCTTAGAGTGAAAAGCATGGAACTGAATTGTCTGAGGATGAACTATTTTTCTTTGGTTGAATAAGAATTTGTATTTAAAGGATCCAGATAATGACCATCAATTGATAGAGAAAAAAAAAACATTAAATTACTGGCCAACATTGTCCATGCTGGTGGATGTGATCACAAAATACTAGGCTGATTGATCAGAATTCTTTAACTCTCTGTATAAATGCACACCTTATTTCATAGGCAAATCTAGCTTTATTAAAGAGCACATAAATGAAAACCTGGAACAATCACAGTGCCAATAGGGAAAACGTATCTGATCATGCAAATAATGTGGAAATTGCTTCAAGTAATAGTGTTAAAATGATGGAACAGAAAAGTAGAAATAATAATAATGACAGTTTTAACCTTTGCTTGCAATATCCCAAGAAAAATGAAAGGATGCACAACAGGACGCATTCTTTGTAAAAGTTGTGTCATTTATAAGCACTACTGTATATACATAAAACACAAAATATCCATTGTGATTATTATGTGCATTGTCTTGTTATATTTAAGGATATAGTTTGTTAGAGATAATATTCTAAAGTTAAGTATCAGAGGGGTAGCTGTGTTAGTCTGGATCTGTAAAAGCAACAAAGAATCCTGTGGCACCTTATAGACTAACAGACATTTTGCAGCATGAGCTTTCATGGGTGAATACCCACTTCTTCGGATGCAACATCCGAAGAAGTGGGTATTCACCCACGAAAGCTCATGCTGCAAAACGTCTGTTAGTCTATAAGGTGCCACAGGATTCTTTGTTGCTTATTCTAAAGTTAATTTGTCAGCAAAACTCTAAGGGCCATATTGCTGTCTATATGTAAATAGGGAACTTAATGAGAGCTTTATTGTGAAAACATGGTAGGATGCTGTCCTACAATTTCAGTACTGGTCATACACTCTCCAGGGATAGTCCCACATGGCCCCATCCTTAGTCTCTCCACCTTTTGTAAATTGCTTGTCGTCTTAGATTGCAAACTCTTTGGGGCAATGACTATGTCACTATCTGTGTTGGGACACTGCCCGGTATATTGTGGCTACAACCAGGATTTAAATAAGATATAAAAGCACCTATAAATAATGTATCATCTATTCTATATGTTGGCTTCACTGTATCTCATTTTCCTGCAAGTATTTATGATAATTTCTTCCTATCCTGTGTAACACTGTGCTACACTAGGTAATACTTGATAAACTGAAAAAATACTAATGTTGGAAGACTATTAAGGAAAGGTGTCTTTTTTTTTTGAGTGGACATAAATTTGAAACTAGTATCATCATTTTCATTATTATCTAGGTCTTTTGTAATATGGAGATCACAGGAGGAGGATGGACAGTAATACAACACCGAGAAGATGGGAGTCTGGATTTTCAAAAAAGCTGGAAAGAATACAAAATGGTAAGGGTGAAGAATTTACAGTAAAGTTAGAAAAGTAATCTCTTGAACCATTAGATTTTAAGCTCTATGTGCCCTAACACTCAATTAACATTACAGTATAACCCTGGCAGCATTAAGTAATCAGGCATATTGACTGGGTAAATGTAACCTCAGGAAGGATGCAGAGAGAAAATTTCTAGACACATTAAATGACTTCTTGGAGCAGCTTGTCCTGGAGCCCACCAGAGGAGAGGCAATTCTTCATTTAGTCCTAAATGGAGCACAGGCTCTGGTCCAAGAGTTTGAGCTGAACCGCTTGGTAATAGCAACCGCATTGTAATTAAATTTAACATCCTTGTAGGGGGGAAATGCCAAAGAAACCTACCAAAAAAGTATTTAACTTCAAAAAGGGGAACTATACTAAAATGAGGAAGGTCATTAAATGGAAATTAAAAGGAACAGTCACAAGGCTGAAATGCCTGAAAACTGCATGGAGACTATTTAGAAACACCATAATAGAGGCTCAAACTAAATGTATACCCGAATTTTTAAAAAACAACAACAACAAAACAGTAGAGGATAAAAAAAATGCTACAGTGCCTAAACCGCAGAGTAAAAGAGGCAGTTAAAGGCAAAAAGGCACCCTTTAAAAATTGGAAGTCAAATCCTAGTGAAGAAAATAGAAAGGAGCATAAAGAATCAAGTGTAAAAGTAAAGGCAGGCCAAGAAAGAAAAGAGCAACACAAGACACAAAAACTAAAAGCAAAAAATTAAGTACATGAGAAGCAGGATTATTTAAAAAAACAGTCAGCGGGGCCACTGGATGATCAAGGTACTGACAGAGCACTCAAGGGAGACAAGACCATTGTGAACATAAGAACGGCCATACTGGGTCAGATGAAAGCTCCATCTAGCCCCATATCCTGTCTTTTGACAGTGGCCAATCCCAGGAGCCCCAGAGGGAATGAACAGAACAGGTAATCATCAAGTGTTCCATCCCATCACCCATTCCCAGCTTCTCTCAAAGAGAGGCTAGGGACACCATCCCTGCCCATCCTGGCCAATTGCCATTGATGGAGTTATCCTCCATGAATTTATCTAGTTCTTTTTTGAACCCTGTTATAGTCTTGGCCTTCACAACATCCTCTGGCAAGGAGTTCCACAGGTTGACTGTGCATTCTGTTAAAAAAATACTTCCTTTTTGTTTGTTTTAAACCTGCTGTCTATTAACTTCATTTTGCCACTTTTTCCCAGATCATTTGTGAATATGTTGAATAGGACTGGCCCAGGTACAGACACCACTATTTACCTCTCTCCATTCTGAAAACTGCCCATTTATTCCTACCCTATGTTTCCTATCTTTTAACCAGTTACCAATCCATGAGAGGACCTTTCCTCTTATCCCATGACCGCTTACGTTGCTTAAGAGCCTTTGGTGAGGGACCTTGTGAAGAATCTAAATGCATTCTTTGCATTAATCTTCACTGCAGAGAATGAAGGGGAGATCCCCAAACCTGAGCCATTCTTTTTAGGTGACAAATTGGAGAAACTGTCCCAGATTGAGGTGCCAATACAGGAGGTTTTGGAACAGATTGATAAATTAAACAGTAATATGACAGTAGGACCAGATGTTATTCACCCAAGAGTTCTGAAGGAACTCACATATGAAACTGCAGAACTACTAACTGTGGTATGTAACCTATTGCTTAAATCAGTCTCCGTACCAGATGACTGGAGGATAGCTAATGTAATGCCGATTTTTGAAAAAGGCTCCAGAGGCAATCCTGACAATTACAGGTTGGTAAGCCTAACTTCAGTAACAGCAAATTTGGTGAAACTATAGTAAAGAACAGAATTATCAGACACATAGATGAACACAATTTGTTGGGGAAGAGTCAACACAGCTTTTGTAAAGGAAAATCATGTCTCACCAATATATTAGAATTCTTTGAGGATGTCCACAAGCATATGGACAAGGATGACCTAGTCAATATAGTGTATTGAACTTGGAGAAAGCCTTTGAGAATGTCCCCTCCAAAAGCTCATAAGAAAATTAGGCAGCCGTGGACTAAGAGGGAAGGTCCTTTCATGGATCAGTAACTGGTTAAAAGATAGGACACAAACAGTAGGGATAATTGGTCAGTTGTTTGCCAGAAGCGAAAGGGGATGGATCACTTGGTGATTACCTGTTCTGTTCATTCCCTCTGAGACACCTGGCATTGGCCACTGTCAGAAGACAGGATACTGGGCTAGATGGAGCTTTGATCTGACCCAGTATGGCCATTCTTATGTTGTTTTCAGAGGTAAATAGCAGTGTCCCCCAGGATCTGTGCTAGAACCTGTGCTGTTTAACATTTTCATAAATGACCTGGAGAAGGGGCGACGAAATTGTAGACAATACAAAATTATTCAAGTTAGCTAAGCCCAAAACCGGCAGCAAAGAGTTACAAAGGGATGTCACTGAATTGAGTGACTGGGCAACAAAATGGCAGCTGAAATTCAATGCTGATAAGTGCAAAGTAATGCACATTGGAAAAAATAATCCCAGCTATACATACAAAGTGATGAAGTGTAAATTAGCTGTTACCACTCAAGAAAAAGATCTTAGAGTCATTGTGAATAGTTCTCAGTGTGTAGCAGCAGTCAAAACAGGCAAATAGAATGTTAGGAAAGGCATAGATAATAAAACAGAAAATATCATGATACCACTATATAAATCCATGATGGTTCTTTGATTGATTGTACATGTCCATTCCACTTCAGGTGTATGTGTATTCCAGTGCATGGTTGTCAGAGAGTTTTTCCCTTAGCAGCAGGGGCGGCTCTAGACATTTCGCCGCCCCAAGCAGGGCGGCATGCCGCGGGAGGCGCTCTGCCGGTTGCTGGTCCTGCGGCTCCAGTGGACCTCCCGCAGGCGTGTCTGCGGAGGGTGCGCTGGTCCCGCGCGGACACCGAAGCCGCGTGGGACCAGCAGACCCTCCACAGGCACGCCTGCGGGAGGTCCACCGGAGCCGCCTGCCGCCCTCCCGGCGACCGGCAGAGCGCCCCCCGCGGCATGCCGCCCCAAGCACACGCTTGGCGTGCTGGGGTCTGGAGCCGCCCCTGCTTAGCAGTACCACTCAGGGAAACACAAGCACTATTGGTACCTTAAGCACAGCATGCAGGCATAATGGGCAAAGCCACCCCCTACCCTTCTGAGTTCCTGCCTACCCCTCTGAGTTCCTTTCCTTGCTTCTGCAAGTCTTTAGTCAAACCTGTAAGTAGTGCCCATTGTATAGTGTAGTTTTAGTAGTTAGCTAGTTGAATAGTGTACAAATATTTGCTGTTGTTGTTTGCGTGGGTCTGGCACGCAGTCAGGGTACCGGTACTGGAGATATGCCACGCTCTCTGGATTTCAAGCTCTGCCACTTCTGTTGTAAGGCGATGCCTGATTGTGACCCTCACCGCCACTGCCCTAAGTGCTTGGAAGAAGCTCACATAACCATGCAGTTCTGGTCACCCCATCTCAGAAAAGATATATTGCAATTTGAAAAGGTTCAGAAATGGGTAACAAAAATGATTAGGGGTATGAAACAGCTTCCATATGAGGAGAGATTAAAAAGACTGTGACTGTTCAGCTTAGAAAAGAGACAACTATGTGGGGGATATGATAGAGGTCATACAATTACAAATGGTGTGGAAAAACTGAATAGGGAAGTGTTATTTACTCCTTCACATAACATAAGAACTAGGGGTCACCCAATGAAATTAATAGGCTGCAGATTTAAAACAAACAAAAGGAAGTACGTCTTCACACAATGCAGTGTCAACCTGTGGAATTCATTGCTATGGGATGTTGCAAAGGCCAAAAAATTGGGTTAAAAAAAAAAGAATTAGATAAGTTCACAGAGGACAAGTCCTATTAGCCACAATGGTCAGGGACACAACGCCATGCTGAGGGTGCCCTAAACCTTCAACTGCTAGAAGTTGAGACTGGACAACAGAGGATGGGTCATTGAAAATTGCCTGGTTGTGTTCATTCCTTCTGAACATCTGGAATTGGCCACTGTCAGAAGGCAAGACGCTGGGCTAGATGGACCATTGGTCTGATCCAGTATGGCTATTTTAATAGGAACTTGGCTGGCCTGCCATCTACAAAAATCTTCCTTCCACCTCCTTCCAATTCAAATATCACACCCTCAGCCCTCTCCCAAAGCCCTATCAAACAAATGTGTTTTGTAGGATGCCTGGAAGGTCACCCACTTCTGCCTATTTTGGACCTGGTGGGGGGCAGAGCAAATTCCAGAGTCCTTGAGCCCTCATGGAGAAGACACACCAGCAGCCCTCTCTTTTTTATAATGAGGGTGATCTAGCGTGAGTGCCCGTATTGACCACAAATGTGCCAGTTTGGCCAGGAGAGAGGCAGTCCCTCAGGTATGTTATTTAGAGGCTAGTCATAGCCAACACCTTAAGTTTCATCTGGAAACCAATGAACAGCCAGTGTAGATCTTGGAGCACTGATGTCTTAGGCTATATGGGAGTCCAGGAAGCTTTGTCTAAACTAGGAGTAACTGTTATTATGGAATCAGAGGCTGATGCTGTTGATGTCAATGGGAGTTGCACTCAGCACTTCGCAGGATCAGACTCTTAGTTCTGATAGGAGTCTGAAGTTAGCAAGCCTAATATACTTTGTGTGGGGGACACAGACACACACATACCTACAGGACAGCTGGAGACTGAACTTTACAGCCATCTGTTAACTTTACCATTTTATGAAAATCAGGGACTTTTCTATTTGTTTTGGTTTGAGTTACTATATTTTCTCTCTTTCCCCAAAAAATGAGCTAGAGGAAGTAGCAGGTACATCCAAAATAAGCAAATTGTTGACAAAATTTTATGCACGTGTGCCCAAATACAATCCCCAGATCTGGGTATATTGACTGGTGCCACAGTCACAAGGAGGGCACATCTCCCCCACCCAACAGCCCTCCCTGCCCTTGTGTTCCTTATAAAGATACACTGCAGTATTCTCAAGCAATCGTCGAAAATGCTGCATTTTACAATTGTGTTATTGCACAATTCTGGGCCACTTCTCCTATGATATGGCCAGCACTGGCATCATTATAGCTGAGAGGGACAACTTTCAGCCTGGGATGGGACAACACAGTCATCCCTCTGCCAAAATTTGGCTGGTTGTGATGGTTCAGCAGGGAGGACAGTCTGAGGCTGCCATTGCCAATTCTATCTAGCTAACCCAGAAGGAAGCTGCAATTGAAGCTTCCTCCCAGCAGGGGCCCAGCCTCATATAGCTGTGTCTCCTACCTACATCTGGCTTGGTCCTTCCCAGCCTGAGCCCCAGCCCTGTAGGCTCTGAAAGTCTGCAGAGCAGCAGGGGCCTGTCCAGGACATGTGGGAACTACCAGGCACTGGGAGACAGCCATGAAGGGAATTTGAGAAGAGAGGAAAGAAGATAGAAAGATTTGGAGAAGGGGAAAGTGACTGGGGAAGTGCCGCTTGAGGAGACACTGAGGCTAAATGATATTGCACAGTTAACCTGGCATCCAGGTCTCAGCACCCAGGTTAGCCAAGCCACTTTGCTGTGTCCTCACTGTTGCCACTCTCACCTGTGTGTGTCTGGAGGCTTAGCCCATTGGTCTATGTGCTGAGACCGCTGGGATTATTTTCCTAATAATTTATGGGAGAACTTAAGTGTCCTTTGTGGAAGATTTGTGGGAAGGGCATTGAAAGGCTAGCAGCACTTGAGTGATTTAGCCTGCATGCTCCCTGCAAAGTGAGGGGTTTTGGGGTGAGATTGGAGTCTGGGGGAAGGGAGAGGAGAGACTGGGAAAAGGGGAGGTTCTTGCCAAGATGAATGGGATGTGGGGCAAAACAGTCTTGGTTCTGTACTTGAAGAAAATGAGGCAGGGTTTTTGCAAACTATGTTAAAATCAATAAGATGATGGCAGTGAGCTAAGGATAAATGAGGGGGAAAACCAGTATGCTGCAATTTTATAAGTAGTATATTAATGTGTGTGCTAAAATTTCTCATGCTGGAGTCATTATAAATCATTTATGTGTTGGAAAATTTATTTATGTTCAGCAAATGGGGCATAAGACACAGAAGTGATCCACTTCTTTCAAATATTTACTAAATAATGTGGGTTTTAGGAAATGAGTTTTAGTTCCTGGAATGGGGATCAGATATTCTCTGAATATAGCCTTTTATGGAAATCAACCCCTCCTTGATAAAGAATTGTGTGACATACCACTTTACTAAATAAACAGTTGTCTTTTGAACTGAAGTGATTACTCAGATACTTGTCGCATTCAGTGGGTGTAATAGAAAGAGAAAGCATGTTCTCATTTCTCGTCCTGAGGAGAGAATCCAGTAGGATTTGTATTTCCCAGTGATAATAGGTATGGTATGAAAGTAGGTGGATGAGAGCTATGGGATATGTATTTATATCATGCTTTGTATGGTGACTGTTATCTTAGTTATCACCAGAGTCTGAACTGGGACCTCTGGAATTAAAGCATGACTTTTTATAGCTTGAGCTAAAGGACGGATTCAAAGCCTATTTGACTTCACTTGGCTTTGGATCAGGCCCAAATCCCCCTAGCTGGCAGATATCACAGATTCATATCTTTTGAATCAAGTACCAAGGAAGATTTCTGCCACACTGGAAGCAAAATACATTTGTTTCCTTAATTTATAGTATATTTTTGCTACTGAATGGAAAGTTACATATATTCTTTTGTTTGAACTCAGTCATGCTTTAATTATGCTTTAAAATCCTATCTAGCACTGTCCTCCCTGCACAAATTTTACTGGATAACATCTGTTTCAGGAATTGTGTTGATATGTGGCTATATATTCATGTGTCTACTCTGCCTACAATATTTCAATATGACACTATTAACGTATGTTAACAACACCCATGTGGTGGTCTTTTCAAATCAGAAAGAACAGGAAAAGTTCATTTATACAAAAAAGCGGTTAGCTGTTGGATAAAGCAAACTATTAAGTATTCCTTCCACGTTATGCTTCTAATAAATTTTGTTTAATGACATAATGATTCATACATCACCTTAATGTAGCTCCCGCTCCTCACTGGAGCACTGCAGCTATTGATTGGATTACTTTTTGGTTAGTTAAAGAAACAGGCTAAACAACAGATCATAATGTTATTTTACAACTAAACTGTTTTCTCACAACAAAGTAACAAGCTGGCTAAAGCAGCAAGCCCAGTTTGCCTTTTTTTCCACTCTACACACACTTACCGAGAGCCCATACAGAGCTCTCCCTTCTACAGAAATCCAGTAGTATCTAGGAAGGGGTATGAACAGAGTAGCCTTCTGTAGGAACCTCAGCACCTTACGGTGGAAGTGAGCTCTGTGTCCATTCCAGTTAAGCAGTATGGAAGGTAGCATTTAATGCAGGCCTGGGGAAGGGTCTGTAGATGTCACATAGGGATCTCGGAGGATCAGCAGCTAATATTCCATCGCATAGGCAGAAGTAGCTGTTGTTGAAGATCTGTACTTCAAATCTGGATTCTGTCCTTATGATCCCAGCATAAATTCTGTTTGCCCAGGCTTTGTATGGGAAGTGGGGAATTTAAGCTTTGATTAATCCACTTAAAATAAAAAGTTGTTGCTTCCTAGCAAATGCTGCACCATGTGACCAAGTGTGGCCCCCTAGTGTTCAAACCCCCATGTTTAAATCGCAGTATTCAGTTCTGCATTTGGAGCTGAAACTGACTTTCCAGTCTCATTTTAGTCATTCTAGAAGGTAAATTACACTTTTTAACTCTGAACACCCCAAAAATATATCACTGTATTACGTTAACAAACTGTTTTATCAAAATATTGGATCTTTGGTGCTATGAAGGACATTAAAGATACAACTACAGACCAGAACATAATTTTCAATAAGAAGAACGTTGTGTATAACCCAGTGTGTTGGAATTGGACAAGTCTACTGACCTTATCCTAAAATAAATTTTCACAAACATTCAAAGTCCATTCTGTATTCTCAGCTAAGGCACACGGAGCTGATTATTCTTTATGGCTTCTGGAAAGACATCCCTGCTGTAAAACACTGAATTATTAGATGTTTTCTTCAGTGAGTTGTCTGACAGGAGATGAACCCACAGGATATACTGACTGTGTCTGGTTTCAATTTTTGTTTTGTCTATAAAAAGTCAAAGCTTCCTATGAACATTATCAGGCAAAATAAATAAAGCAAGAGAGATAATTGTTTAATGAACTTGGAGTAACATGATTCAAGTAGAATACCCCTACAGATTTTGCCAAAGCTAATAAAACTCTTTTGCACCATACTTATTATTTTTGAATAAACGTCAACTTTGTGAATTCTGAGGGTCACTTCTAAAAGTAGTCTTGAATTCAATTTCTTTGTACTGCTGACTGCTTTTGTTATTTTGACTCTATTAATCACAGTGCAGTCAGAGGTGAAGCAAGCCAGACCTTGGGTGGTATTTGATAACTGGTGTAAATATTATAAAATATTATAATATTGTCTCTGATTCCTAGTAAAAATGTTTTATGGATCAGTGCTGCAGTGAATTATTAATTATTAATTATTATTATTGCTTTTTACAAAGCAATTGTGCAGTATATCAGAATCAATAGTATTTGCTCTGATATAAGACAGGAGTCACAAACTTTTTTTTACTCAAATGTATGCAGTGATGTGCAAATAATTACAGGGAGTATTGGATCATTTCATGTCTACGCTATAGAGACAAACAAACTCATGTTACTAACACATGTATAAGAGCTATCTAATGAAAACCAAAAATGTCTCAAAAAGTATCACGTGCTTACCCCTCAATAGGGAGAATATTCATTAACCTGGCACTCACTCATGAGCCCTTTCCTTTCACTGAACTTGGAGTAACTTTTCCTAAAATACAATCTTTTCTCACATGTAAAGCTTCCATATGTGACATTTCAGCACCAGAAATACAGATTCACCGATGCTGAAATAAACAACAGTGTGGGACAGGTGAAAGTGGGCATTGCCGAATAAGATCATTTCTAACCTGTATCTGTGACTTAAAGATCTCTATGTTAATTTGTATGGATAAGAAATGTTTACACTTTGATCAGTTAGATGGGTTATCAGCACATAAAATGGTAAAGAGCAATTCAAATACTGTTGTTGCTATATATTTCACAGCAACTTGCAGTGTTGCCAACTTGCATGATTTTTGGTGTGTTTCCACATTCCCTGTTATTTTATTAGGTGAGACTCAGCTTTCATCTAAAAAAATAAGTAATAATTTCTCATGATTGCAGAGAATAACTTGAAAATGTGACCTGAGTGCACTCTGAAAACTCAAAACTTAGCAGGCAAATAAAAAGAATCTGACATTTACTATTTAGTTAAAGTCTTGTGATTTTTAGGCCAATCCCATGGTTTTGGGGGCCTGACTCATGGTTTTTAAATGCTTAGACTTGGCAATATCACATTTTTGCTCCACGCACCAAAGCCCAAGGTTTTCAAATGTGCCATGCAAGACTTCTAAACCTACATCTTGATCAATATGCATGTCATGCTTCCAAAGGGGATTCTTTGTCTTCTATTTGCTTCCCTAGCTGCATAATGCTTTGCTGTACAAAAGAAATGCAAAACAGCGGACAGTTTAATTCCCAAGAAAACCCCATCCATCACACCCAGTATTTATTATGATGGTTTAATTAGTTAGGATTTATGGACTTTATAGATTTAAATTACCAAGAGAAATGTCTGTATTAAGTGAACATATCTTATTCAGCATGGCTTCAAGAAGACCAGGGGTGGCTCTAGGCATTTTGCCGCCCCAAGCACGGCAGGCAGGCTGCCTTCGGCAGCAGCCTGCGGGAGGTCCACCGAAGCCGTGGGACCAGCAGACACTCCGCAGGCATGCCGCCGAAGGCAACCTGCCTGCTGCCCTCGCGGCGACCGGCAGAGCGCCCCCCACGGCTTGCCGCCCCAAGCACGCGCTTGGTGTGCTGGTGCCTGGAGCCGCCCCTGAAGAAGACCTTCTCTAATAGATCAAAAATATTAGGCAGGTCAGGCTCAGTAACACAACTGATAATTTAAATGATGCTGAGATTTCTAATCTAACTTTCAGTAATACATTACTATATGTATTTCAAATAGGATTCAGATTCTGAAAACTAATACAATCACCTCTTTTTTCTCTTATTTTCTTCTTTTGCCCTTCCATTAACTTCTATTGCAACTTAATTTCCTCTGGTCAGGCGAGCAAACCACTGAGCAATAGATTTTCATTCCAATCTGATGTCTAACATGAGAGGAGAGAAGGAAGTGTAAATCCTTTCATACTGGGAATGTGAAGAATTACAGTAGAACCTCAGAGTTCAAACACCTTGGGAATGGAGGTTGTTCTTAACTCTGAACAAAACATTCTGGCTGTTCTTTCAAAAGTACATTGACTTAATACAGCTTTGACACTTTACTATGCAGAACAGAAAGAAAATGCTTCATTTATCCATCTTAATTTAAGTGAGACAAGCATAAGAAACAGGTTCCTTACCTTGTCAAATCTTTTTTTTTAAACTTCCCTTTATTCTTTTAGTAGTTTAGGTTTTACACAGTACTGTACTATATTTTTGTGTGAGTCTCTGCTGCTGCCTGATTGGGTACTTCCAGTTCCAAATGAGGTGTGTGGCTGACCGGTCAGTTTGTAACTCTGGTGTTCATAACTCTGAGATTCTTCTGTCTTGTTATTACAAAACAACTTTATGGTGCCTTGTGTTTATACAGACCCAGAATATAAAAAATGGGACATGTTCCAGGTCCTGAAAAGGCTACAACCTAAATAAGATAAGACAAGACACACAAACATAAGTTACAAAATAGAGCGACGGTTCAGAACAAATTGGGTCTCATGCTTATTAATTATGAGCAAAAGGGAGAAGGGATTTCCTGAAGTGGTCTGTTCCAACGAGAGCTCAGAGGAGGATAAAGTGTGTGCTCAGTGAACAATAGCAAGGATAACAAAGAAACAAAAATATAAATGTTTTGGATAAACCCTAATGTTGCAAGGCATAAATCAATCACTAACTAGTGGGATTAGAAAGAAACATCGCTTGTGGGAAGGCGGCTCCATAACTGTGCACTGCAGAGTTTACTGCACCTCCCTCTGAGGCAGGTGGTGCTGGCCACAGTTGAGACAAGACACTAATGAAGATGAACCACTACTCTGATTCCGTATGGCAACTCCTAAATTCCTAGAACTGGGATAATGTCCCAGGTGTAGGGGCTAGAAGGGAAAAAGCCAAGAGTGTGAGAAGGAGGGTAGGAAAGAGAAGTAAAGAGAGAGGACTAAGAGCAGCATAAAGAAGAATATGACAGAGGTGGGTGGGGATGCAATTATGCAAATAAGAGGAAGAAGCTTGTATTTTATTTTGTAAAATATACGTGCCAATAGTGTGGTCGAAGCAGTAGTTAAGGAAGATCTCTGCAGCATAGCACTATGGACAGGCTTGAGTACAGGGAGGAGAGAGGCCAGAAAGTTGGACAGTAGTAATTAGAAGGTTACAGTAATCAAGGCAAGCAATGACTGGCACTTAGTAGTTAGCAGGAGGAATGTGGGAAAGAGACAGATTTTGGAATTATTAACGGAGAGGACTTTGTGAGAGATGATATATGGGGTGGTTGAGGAGAGAGAGATAACAGTCTCCTTTAAGATTGCTATGTCATTCTACTTATTCCATCTGTAAGACTGACTGTAGACTACTGGACTTTTTTTCTTAAGGACTAAGCACTTCATCTCCATGATTCACTTGATCTCCACTGAGGCAAGAGTTCAGAATCCCAGTGTTCAACCTGAGCAAATTTCTTCCTGATACTCCTGGGCCAGTCTCAATTAGCCTATAATACCAGTTGGCTCAACTTTCTGCTCAAATAGCAAATGGGTACTGGTAGATTTTTAAAGAAAGTGAGGGTTGCTGAAAGCGTTGTATAAGATGCTGTAATTAGTGATAGGTGGTCCAGTTTGGGAATAATCAGAAATCCTTCCCTGCATTCCCAGAACATTGACATATCTTTTAGACCCCATCTCAGTCCTTTTAAGCTTCTGAACTATTCAGATAGGTTTATTTTTCTTTAGGAGTTTGGTTTTGGAACATCTTTGCACTCCGTTGGAGTCCATGGGAGTTTTGCCACTGACTTCAGTGGAGCCAGGATTTCAGCCCTAGACAGCAGCTAAGACTGGAACCAGACTGTAGCATTATAGAGAAAGAGGCTGTTCTTGCAGTATTTCTTTCTAGGATCGGAAGCAGGAGTGACTAAAATATCACTCAGCGCACAACGATTTGCTGCCAGTATTGCAGAAAAAAAATCTCACAAAATTGTTCCCCGTTAGTCAATTATAAATCCACAGTATCAGAGAAATCTATTCATGTTTCCTCATTGTCCAATAAATACACTTTCTGGAAAAGTATACTGAGGCTGTTGATAGCAGAGCATATTGTTCAATTCATCCTTTGAAACTGGGGGGAAGAAAGATCTGTTGATGACATAGGAGCTAAGGGGAGAATAACTTCCTTTGAAAAATGGTCTATGAAAATACCTGAGATTTGATGCTGTCTGGTCCATTCCAGAAACAAAGCAGTGTGTTTATGAGCCCAGGGTAGGAATCTCTGGCAGGGACAATTTAGCAGTAGGGGGGTGAACTTTATCAGAGGCAAGAAAATCATCCAGCCCTCCATTCTATTTGGTGGAGGAATTTTAGCAAGGATCATTCATAAGCCCTTCCTGGCATATCATTCTGAGAGAGCCATTAGAGTTCCATTTCCGTTTTCCCAACTCAAGAGGTTCGGATAAGCATGAGACAAGCATGTGATTATCTGAACTGAGCCTGAACACAAAACCTTCTCAGGTTTGTTCATCACTGGCTGAATGAGAACTGTGTCACTGTACCTCGCTTTTATTGTTTTAAGGGTAAAATGCTGAAACTAAGAGATCTCAAATGTACACAATTAATTACAAACTGTTGCCTAACTTAAATAGCACTGGAAGTCATGGAGTGGTGTCAAATATCAAAAAAACGAGTAACGTGGCACAGAAATACCACACATAATACTTAAACCACAATTCATTGGGAAAATTAGATATACTCTTCATTTTAGTCTATATTTTGAACAGGTATTCAGTTTACTTAGAAAGAAATAAGAATCTGAATATGTGGAAGGTGAATAGCACTAGCAACCACCTCTTATTTATTAGTTATTTCTTCATATTTATGAAATAAATGTGTAGCCTCACATGCTGTGGTCTGAGCATCAACCTTTAGGTTGAAACACAAAGTAATACAAAAGAACTGTTGATGAATATACTCACCTGAACCCACATCTTAACCCCCCCCCCACTCTTTCCCCTCCCCTCAGTAGTCTGAGAAAAGATGGCCTGTGATGTACATTCAGAAGTTAACAAATCTGGACTCTGGTAGGCCAGGGGTGATATGGGTGAGTACCAAAACCAAGGACCAGCTCAGAGAACATACTGCCCAGCACTTGTCCTTCAATTATATGAGAAGGCTCCAGCTTGAGCTCCTCTGCTGTTCTCAGTTGAGGCAATATGTTATGGCAAAAGAGACAATCTAGATCCCCAACCACTGAAGGCTTTTAGATTGAAAGCAACTGCATGAATTCCAACCTCAAGTTAATTGGAAGACAGTGCCAAATTTAGGTGCATGTAGTCCCACAGCACCACTTAATAAACGGGCTGCAAAATATCTGCTGTCTTCAGTGTCTGAATGATCCCAAGGTGTAGGCCAATGTGGAGCATATTATAGTTGTCTAATATTTCAGTAGCAGACAAAGGAAATAACACTATTTTGTCCTTTAAAGTGATTTTGCACCTGAAGACATCAACTAACTTTAAACCACACAATGTCCTTGCAAGGTATGTATTAATTGATCCATTATACAGATGGGAAAACAGGCATAGGAAGGTTAATTAACTTGCCCTTAGCGTATATAAGAAAAATGTAATGATAATTTTATTACAGTTCACATATTACACCAACATTAAGAAAAATAATTAAATTCAGTTATTTTACCAACTTTTTTCTAGGGTTTTGGTAGCCCATCTGGTGAACATTGGCTGGGGAATGAGTTTATCTTTGCAATAACCAGTCAGAGGCAGTATTCTCTAAGAATTGAGTTAATGGACTGGGAAGGAAATCGGGCATATTCACAGTATGACAGATTTCATATAGGAAATGAAAAGCAGAATTACAGGTAAGCACTTATTGATGTTCTGTTGTTGCTGTTGGGTGCTAGATCTTGTCATTGTTTGCAAATGAAATAAGGGAAATGATAATGTAGTATTAAGTTGCATCCAACTTTTAAATTAAGCATACAGATATAAACTAGAAATGCAATTTTCCAGAGATGGAAGTTGAGCGAAAAATTATCATGTGTGACAACAAACTGTATGGCGCAAGGGTCAGGACACTCTGAAATTTGTTAGCACTTGGTGAGCAGTGGCCCTTATCTGGTAGCCTACCCCACCCTGAAAAATCTTGCTAAGGAGAACAACCAGCAACCTCCCCTTGAGGACTCTGGGGAGAGGGTCTATTGTTGATAGGTGTTAGGCCCTTGCCTCTACCTCAGAAGTCTGCAAAGTTAGGGGTTTCTGGACTCTGGAGGTCCCTGGAAGGGGAGGGCATTGAGATTTTGTTAATTGAACGTCTAAATAAATTGGCAACCATTCATTGCCAACCCCTGTGAACAGGCCTTTCAGGTTCCAGTTTGTGTGGCCCTTAGTTTGTAAGGCTCATTCTTCACCTCGTATTAACAGTGTGAACTTTTCCACAGGCTGTCTAAACAGGACTATAGCTCCCAGGTCCCTATCCATTCTTGTGATTTATTTCTAAGACTTCAAGATTCAATTTCTCTTCAGTATCCCTAAGAGGGAGGAACCAAACTAGGATGAGACCCTGATTTCACCATCCAACAGACCCATTTAAAACTCACCACATTTTTTGGCATATCCAAAATCAGCTGTGCCCGCACAACTTAATCTAGACCGTGCTGGTACCAATGATTTCATTCCTCACATCTTTTCTAAGCCTAAAATGTCTGCAGACCAAGCCAAGATCTTTATTTTTCTGGGAATGTTGGTACTTAAGGGTTATGGTATCTTAACCCTTAATGAGCAATGGAAGAGTTAGCATACTGTTTCTTAGTAAATTCAGTGAGATACTGGATACCTTGGGAGTGCCTGTGCTTAGCAACAGGTGATCTGTCATGCTCTATAGCACAGTTCACTTCCTCTTTAATATAAGATCCTCTCCTAAACCCCAGTATTTTAAGAACCCTACTCCTACCATGGTCTCCATATGGGTTAGTTACACTGCCCCAAAGTTCAGACTATGGGCATGTGAATCGCAGTGCAAACCAATGTGGTCTGCTGTCCCCCATGTGCACATGAACTAAAAGGTTTCTAGTTTGCATTAATGAAGTCCTCTTCACACACAACTACATTAATGCAAACTAGAAACCTTTTAATTTGTTCTCACAGTGTCCACATGGGGGAGTTACAGTGTAGCGCTTTGGTGTGCACCGCTAGTCATGCCCTGTAGTCTGAACTGCAGGGTGGTATAGACAGAGCCATAAACAATTTACACTATGCTCACTATGTGTATTTTTTTTAATTATATGAATCCAGGAACCACTATCTATCTTAACATTGAGGATTTTACTGCTTGATTAGGCAAAACAAGCTACACATCCTTCAAAGAATTGATAAAGTTCTACCTCAGAAAATAACATTGAAGACTATGGAGTTGTACAGGGGAGAGTATAAATTTTGCTAAAATTTCTCAAACTTCCAACCCAGGTGCAGCTGAAAGTGAAGAGGATAGACAGAAGCTAGATTATATTGCAAAGGAATGCAATGCAGATTAAAAGAGTAGTTCTATAAACCACTGTCTAGGCCTTGATAAGAATATTGAACATATTAATGTAGTAATACTACTAGTTATTATACCTTGAAAAGGAAATGAGTTTTTTATACATAGTTGCAAGTCCTCCACTTTTCTATCTGGACTTCTAATAGCACTGAGATGGGAAGGTCAGTAAAAAAGAAACACGCTAAAATTCAGAATCACTTAGAGAGAATAGAAACATATATGACTTATGTGGTTTAAAACAATTTAGTAATAAAAAAGACTACTTTCTTTGGACAGAGAGTAAAGCCAAGAAGAAGGGAAATGAGTTTGAAATATATCCTGAATTATACAAGACAAAACCTCTAGCAAGTGAAAGATCTGAGAGATCGTGCATAATGTTCTTAAATTGTTGTCCAAAGGGTTCACATTTGGGTACCTAAAGTTAGACTCCTCAATCCATAGTCAGTTGCCTAAATGAAAGTAGCCTAATCTTCAGAAGCACTGAGACACCACAATTCTCTTTGAACTTCCAGTGATGGAGAAGTTGCATCTACTTTACACTTTCTCCGGATAGAATTCTGCACGTAAGTGGTACATTAAGCCATATCTGCCCCTTTGAATATGTCAACTGACATTGTATCAAGGATCAGAAGTTTCATTTACAATTCTCCTATACAAAATTAGTCCCTGTGTGCTGAAAAGGATGCCACTGAAATCTCAAAGGACAGCTACAGGGAATCAAGACTGTTATTCATGATCTAGATAATTTGCTCTATTATTTTATCAGAAAGAGTGGTTAGTGGACCTCATTAAGGTATAATAAATAATGTATGGTCTCTAATGGAATATGAATGACAGAGGCTTCAAGACTGTGTGAACTACTGTCAAATAAAAGAACTGGAAGATATGAATTTAGGAGGAGGGATGGGCACCAAAAGAATTCAACTGAAATTTCTTTACACTGATATAACAGATTGAATACATTAAAAAAGATCAGCAATGGGAGTAACTAGGAAAAAACAGTTTAAAAAAGAGTTGGACAAGTAATTGAAAAGGGAAAGTACTTGTGGTACAACTATTGCCTCAAAAGGGTGACCACAGACATTCCTTTTTATCCTGAAAATGTCTGTGCTATTCAGCTCCGAGTACATTGCACCTTTCAATGAATTCTCCCATTTGTGAAATGAAACACCCTCCTTGTTACTATAATTATTATGGTTTATGGTAATACCCATGATGTGCTAAGAACTTTCCAGACATTCAGAAAGAGACATTCTCCCACTCTGAGGAACTCTCCTTCTTGGAATATAGACAGACAAGTAAAGAGAGACTCAATAAATAGGGATTGGTAATTTTTATAAAAGTTGTCTGGATTCATTGTAGGGAGCACAGCAGAAGTGAGTGTTTAAGAGAGGTTTATATACGGGCTGGGCAAAGGTCTTGCAAATGAAATCAGGCAGGTTACACCAAACATAAGGGGCCATGTGGAAGAAGACAATGGAGGTGAGCTCCCAGTGTGCAATGAGCTCCCAATGTGATGCCATAATCCTGGGATGCGTAAACAGCGGAAACTCAAGTAGGAGTAGAGAGATTATTCTACTTCTATATTTGGCACTGGTGTGACTTCAGCTGGAATACTTTGTTCCAGTCAGGTGTGCACAATTCAAGAAGGAATCATAGAATCATAGAATTTCAGGGTTGGAAAGGACCTCAGGAGGTCATCTAGTCCAACCCCCTGCTCAATGCGGGACCAATTCCTAACTAAATCATCGCAGCCAGGGCTTTGATTGAAGAAGGTTCAGAGAACCACAAGAATGATTAAAGGATTAGAAAATATGTCTTATACTGGGAATGGCTTGGTCATTACACTAATTGAATCTATTTCCCCGTGTTAAAGTATCTTCACACCTTTGTGTCAACTGTCCAAAATGGGCCATCTTGATTATCACTTCAAAAGTTTTTCTCCCCTGCTGATAATAGCTTCTCTTAATTAATTAGCCTCTTACAGTTGGTATGGGTACTTCCACCTTTTCATGTTCTCTGTATGTATAAATATCTTCTGGCTGTGTGTTCCATTCTATGCATCTGATGAATTGGGCTACAAAAGCTTATGCTCAAATAAATGTTAGTCTCTAAGATGCCACAAGTACTCCTGTTCTTTTTGCTGATACAGACTAACACGGGTGCTACTCTGAAACATGCCTTATAGTGATAGCCTCAAAGAGCTCAATCTGTTTAGCTTAACAAAGGGAAGGTTAAGATCCACATGGGAGCAAATATTTAATAATGGCCTCTTCAGTCTAGCAGAGAAAGGTATAACATGATCCAATGACTGGAAGCTGAAGCTAGACAAATTCAGACTGGAAAGGTGGCGTGCATTTTTAACAGCAGGAGTACTAAACCATTGGAACAAGTTGCCAAGGTGGATTCTCCGTCACTGACAATTTTTCAGTCATGACTGGATGTTGTTCTAAAACAGGGGTAGGCAACCTATGGCACGCGTGCCGAAGGCGGCACTCGAGCTGATTTTCAGTGGCACTCACACTGCCTGGGTCCTGGCCACTGGTCCAGGGGGGTCTGCATTTTAATTTAATTTTAAATGAAGCTTCTTAAACATTTTAAAAACCTTATTTACTTTACATACAACAATAGTTTAGTTATATATTATAGTCTTATAGAAAGAGACCTTCTAAAAACATTAAAATGTATTACTGGCATGCAAAACCTTAAATTAGAATGAATAAATGAAGATTCAGCACATCACTTCTGAAAGGTTGCTGACCCCTGTTCTAAAAGATCTGCTCTAGGAATTATTGTGGGAAAATTCTATAGCATATGTTATACATGAGATCAGACTAGATCAGGGATCGGCAACCTGTGGCACGTGGCTCACCAGGGTAAGCTCCCTGGCAGGCCGGGCCGGTTTGTTTACCTGCTGCATCCACAGGTTCAGCCAATCATGGCTCCCACTGGCTGTGGTTCGCCGCTCCAGGCCAATGGGGGTTGCGGGAAACGGCACAGGCCAAGGGATGTGCTGGCTGCCGCTTCCTGCTGCCCCTATTGGTCTGGGACAGCGAACCGTGGCCAGTAGGAGCCGCAATCGGCCGAACCTGTGGATCACAGCAGGTAAAGAAACAGGCCCGGCCTGCCAGGGTGCTTACCCTGGCAAGCTGCGTGTCAAAGGTTGCCGATCCCTGGACTAGATGATCCCGATGTTCCCTTCTGGCCTTGGATTCTATGAATTGTGTGACATGCAATTCAAACAGGGGGAAAAAGGTGGGGATGAATCCTTGCTAAGTGAGGATAAGCAGGAAAGGGCAGAGTTATAGGCTGAGCTCCTCAAAGATTTGAAATTTGAAATCAAAGCGAGTCAGATGCCTGAATACCTTTGAGGATATGGGCTATAGAGCTTTGGAAGTACAGTCAAATTGCGTAGATTTGATGAGATAGCAGCTGGGGAGCCATTAGAGGGATTAGAAGAGAGGAGTAACATGATCATATCAACAAGCAAGAAAGATGGCTGTGTGGCTCCATTTTGTATGAACTGAAGGGATGCAATGTGTGTTTCTGGGAACTTAGAGGCAGATTGAAAATGTTCATTTACATCTGTGTGGGGTGAGATTTTGCAGAGAGCTACTGACAGACAAAGAGCACTTGAAAACTCTGGATTCACTTATCCTGTGTGATGACAGAACCACACAGAGAATGTTATAAAGGGCCAGACTCTGCCTGTGACAAGGTAAAACAGCAGCCTGGAAAGGGTTTAAAGCCTATCACACGGCTAAGTGAGGTATATAAAGAGGAGGAAGATGGATCCAGGATGTAGCAGAGAAAGCGTGTCCTCATTACCCCTGGGTGGTTGAGGCAGCAAAAAGCCTCTGGGGATTGAGATCTGCACGTTTCAGTTGAGTTGTTTTATTTATTTACAATTGTTTAAATCCTTTGTTTTAAACAGTAAAGTGTGCCCTGAGGAAAGGGTCTTTAAAGGACTGGGCATGGTATTTGTTTCCCTTCCCAGCTGATGAAGTGGCCCACCAGCATAAAAGGCTAGATCCACAAAGGGACTTAGGCATTTAACTTCCACTTTAGGCACCTAAGTACAACATTTGGTGCCACTGAGATTCTGAAAACCCCTACTTGGCAGCCGCCTAAGCCTGGAGGTGCCTAAATGACCGGCAGAAACTCAGGCATCTAGGGAAAGTCACCGAGGCACCTGAGTTCCTGACAGTGAGTATGCACAAAACTGCCTAAGTCCAGCAAACTACTTCCCACCTTAGCTCTGGTTTAACAAACTGTTTATTTTAATCTGGAAATAGACACACACACACTATGTGTATATATATATATATATATACACCCATTCTGTATATTTCGAGAGAAAGAGAGAGTGGAGGATTTTTTAATATATTAAGTTTGATATGCAGTTGATGGACTGCAGAGTAGAATAGGAAAACCATCCAAAATGATTCTAGGTCTCCAGGGTTAAAGTAACAGGGAAAATTTTAGGAAAGTACCCCTGCTTTCATTAGGGGAAAAGAGATTTTTTTGGCAACCTGAACCAGGTTGCACCAACGCGACAATTGTTAAATTTGATCCATGAAAAATCCTCTTGCAAAACAAACACATGAAAAACAAAAGGGCCATGTTTCAAAAGTGCAGCAGTGATATCAGAAAGAGAGAGTGGGCTGCACCTTTTCACTGAAAAAGTAAAGAACTAGGCAGCCAGGGCTCAATTTTGCAGTTCTTGCTCAAGCTAAACTGTCATTGAAATCAGTGGGAGTTTGACTTGGGTAAGGGCTGCAGAATTGGGTCCTAGCTTACCCAAAATCTCAATTTAGGAGTAGTTTGTGTGTGACCATCATACAGGTACAGGAGGGGATAGGAAGGTGCACAACTTCTACTAGTCTCTATTTGTGGCCTGTTTAAGGGCCAATTCATTGAAGTCCCTGTGCTCAGGGAAACACAGGGATCGTTCTATCCCCACTCCCATGGAGCCTACAGTGCCCCAAAAGAGGAAAGAAAGCATGGAGAGGAAATAGGGCCATATTCTTCCACATTGGTTCATGAAGCTTCAAACCAGCTCATCCATTTTTCCTCACATGTATCTGAATACTTAACAAAAGTCAACTAGTAGGAAGCTGACAGCTATTGACATAATGAAGTGCCAGTGATATGCAAATCTCAGTGGCTATTCATATTTGACAAATTTGCTTGAGTGCCTACTTGAGTGTCTCTTTGAGATATTATAGGAACTCAAATTGCAAAGCTTCCTAAAACATAGAAACTCTCTTATTTTCTTTGCCGGCATCAACTGTCTTTGATAGTTATAAAAGCAGCCCCAGAATCCAAGCCAAGTGAAAGCTTCATTATAGAATCATAAATAGCTGGCCACCCATTGCTGAATGGTTTTGTCCCTTAATCTGAGAAACCTGCCTTTACTAAGTTAAAATAGGCCTATATAAAGTTGAAAAGCACAGTCCTCAGCCTCTCACACAATTCCTTTCCTTCACAGTTGTTAGACATTTGTCATGTTTCTCTCAATACATCAAACAAGGAGCAGTCTACCTTTCCATAACTTCAGTAACTATTAATCTGCAGTCATTCTGCCTAGCAAATTAGCTGTTTTGTTTGTGAGCCATTAGGGATTCCTGGTGACGACCACGTTACTCTCTCTGCTTATTCAACACTGTAAATGTAAGCAAATATAGGCCAGCTACATTCTAACTTGCTTACTTTCAAATAACACCCACGCAGTCTGAAATAATAACCAGAAATAAATTAGCTTCCAAGTTGGTCTGGGCATTAGATCAAGGAAACCTAAAATAGAAAAAGGATAATGAAAGTATGGGAAAAACTCAAGCGGTGGAACATCTTTTGTTAATGTTGTAGTAATACCTTTTACAGGCAGGAGAGGGGCAAAAAATAATAAGGTTCCAGGTCCAGCAATTGAATGTAGTAAGCTATGTAAGAATGCAAATACCAAAGTGATGAACTGAGTCCGAGAAAACATGGAAAATAATTTTTCATGTGTTTTTCTAAAATCCAGCTTCAACATCAGGCAAAGTTTGAGTCAGTCTGAATTGCTCCCATTTGGTGTTTTCAGAAGGGCTCTGTTTTTTCTCTCTGCTATTTGTATTCTCTCTACTACTTTTTATTAGTCTAAAGAATATATGATTGAAAAAAGGATAATGCTCAGCATATGTATGTTAAAAATATATTTGTTTCCCTTTCAAAACAATACAGCTCCAAGAGAGTTTATGAGCAGGCAAAATAAACTATATGTATATATCCCAGATGATGACTATAAAGAAGAAAAGAAAGAGATCAGAATATAGGTATCTAGCTGTAAACATATTATGTTAAATAATAACTTACATGTGGCAATCAATTATTCAAAAAGAAACTGTGTGGTGAAATGAAGTACAAGAGGTGATAAAAGATAAGAGAAAAAAGCTTGAACTCTGGCAAAGGAGTAGGAGCAAACAAGACCTGGAGCAATACCATGAGTATAAAGAAATTGGCCAGGAATATAGTTGCAAAAACAAAAGCAAAGGTCTTTGAGGAACATTATACAAGACTTGGAACAAAGGAAGGGGGAAAAAAGAGTGTATAGACTGGTGAAAGCATGGGAGAGAAATACCAAAGATATAGAGCAGGGGTGGCAAACTATGGCCCATGGGCTGGATCCAGGCCACGAGCTGTTTTAAGCCAGCCCGCGAGCTCCTGCTGGGGAGCGGAGTCTTGAGCTTACTCTGCTCTGGCACTCCAGCCAGGCACTGGGTCCCTGCTCCAGCCAGGACGCAGGATCCAGGGCCATACCACGTGGCTTGGTCCCGCTCCGGCGCTCTAGCCAGGGCACAGGGTTGGGGGCTGCACCACGTAGCTCCTGGAAGCAGCCTCATGGCTCCACTCCTGTGATCCAGCCAGGTCGCAGGGTTGGGGGCCGCACCACATGGCTAGGCCCCACTCCGGCACTCCGGTCAGGGTGCAGGGTCAGGGGCCACACCATGCGGCTCCCGAAAACAGCCGCATGGCCCCACTCCAGTGATCCAGCCAGGGTGCAGGGTCGTGGGCTGCCCCACACAGCTCCCGGAAGCTGTGGCATGGCCCCACTCTTGCGCTCCAGCTGGGGCACAGGGTTGGACGCTACACCACACGGCTCCCGGAAGCTGTGGCCTGGCCCCGCTCTAGCTCCTACATGCTCCAGTGGCCCCCTCCTGCACTCCAATGGGAGCTGCAGGGGCGGTGCCTGCGGATGGGGCAGCATGCAGAGCTGTCTGGCTGCGCCTCTGTGTAGCAGCTGGAGCAGGGGCATGCCACTACTTTCAGGAGCTGCTTGAGATAAGTGCCACTCTGAGCCTGCACTCCTGAGCCTCTCCCCATGCTCTAACATCCTGCCCCAGTCCTGATCCCCCTCCCACTCTCCATCCCTTTGATCCGAGCCCTGCACCCCAAACCTCTCATCCCCAGCCCCAACCCAGAGCCCACACCCCCAGCCAGAACCTGCACCCCTTCCTGTGCCCCTGCCCCAGATCTGATCCCCCTCCCACCCTCCAAACCCCTTGGTCCCAGCACAGAGCACCCTCATACACCCCAAACTCCTCATCCCAAGCCTCACCCCAGAGCCCGCACCCCCAGCCAGAGCCTTCACCCCCTCCTGCACCCCAACTCTAATTTTGTGAGCATTCATGGCCCGCCATACAATTTCTATTCCCAAATGTGGCCTCAGGCCAAAACGTTTGCCTACCCATTATATAGACGAAGTGAGTTTAATCAAAGATGAAACTGGTATGGTGTTGACTGATGGAAAACACATAAAAGATCAACGGAAAAGGTATTCTGAACAACTTTTCAATTAAGAAAACCAAAGAGAGCAATGTGACTTCAAAATTATGAACTTTGTTGTAGTAGAAGCCTATCATACCAGATGAAACAGTAAATGTTGTAAAATAAATAAGAAATAAGGCCCTAGGCCCATATGGAATTCCTATTGAGGCATAAAAAAGGTTGGGAATAGAAGGCATCTATCTTCTGATACCCCTGTTCAATTCAATCATGAGTTGGGAAAAGATACCAAATGAGTGGAGGAAAAGCATCTTGGTGCCTATATATAACGGAAAAGGTTGCACATGGTATAAAGTTGATGAGTCATACAATGAAACCGTGGAAGAGAGTCACTGATAAGAGACTGACAAGCGAAGTAGATATTAGCATCAATCAATATGGCTCCATGCCAGGAAGATCAACAATAGATACTGTTTTGGCACTGAGGCAGCTAGTGGAAAAATGTAGAGAGTAAAAGAAAAATATTCAGATGGTATTTGTTTATTTGAAAAAGGCCTTTGATCGACTTCCAAGAGAATTTACTTGGCAGTGCATGAGGAGAAAATGGGACCAGAACTTGTGCCATTTCTCAAGCCATGTATGTAGATATAATGTCAACATCAGATCTTCTAGTGGTGAACCAGAAGAACTACTGGTAAAGATGGGAGTGCATCAGGGATCAGCACAGAGACTTTTCTTGTTTCTCCTTGTCCTGCGTACCCTCCAGGAAACATACAGAAGGGGGCACCTTGGTGCATGCTATTTGCAGAAAATATCATTCTACACAGTAAGGAGAAAGATAGTCTAGAAGCGGAGCTTGATAAATGGAGAAATGTGTTTGAGAGATTGTGTTGGAGAGCTATGGGCTCAAAATAAGCAGAGGAGAAACAGAGTAGATGCTATCTAATTTCAATAATGTGAACAATCAAGAATTAATCTTGAAACTAGATGAGTAGACAATACCAAAAATGCAAAGTTTCAAATATCTGGGTTCCAGAATCTGGGAAAATGGAAGATAGAAAAAGAGGATAATAAATGCCTCGGTCAAATGGAGAGAAATAAGTGGTGTAGTATGTGACAGAAGATACCACTAATTTTAAAAGGGAATGTCTATAAAACAGTGGCCTGTTTAGTTGTAATGTATGGCTTTGAGTGTTGGGCAACAAAGAAATATAAGCAAATGATCAGCTCCACCGAAATGCAAATGTTGAGATGGATGACTGGCATAAGCAAGAAAAACCATGTGAGGAATGTGCATGTTAGAGACATGTTCAAAGTAACACCTATAAACCAAAATATGAAGGAAGTAGTTTGGTCATGTAAAGTGCAGTCAAGACAACTACGTGGGTGCAAAACTCCAGCAGATCAAGACTGGAGAAAAGGACAGACAGGCCAACCCAAGAAGAAGTGGTGGGATGTCATAAAGGAAGACATGTTGCATATAGTGTGACAGAGGATATGGTAGTTTTCAAAAGACAAAAATTGGAATTTTACACCTCGCCCCCCCACACACAATCAGTTTGACAAAAAAAATCTGGAAAACATTAACCAAAATAAAAATTTCCTGCCCAAATGCCATTTTTCATCAAAATAGCATTTTAGCAAGCTCTACACATGACCTGTGCTTTACAGGCCAGTGCTGTAACGTCAGAGCTATGGAGCATTCCTCTGAAGAAAATAAGGAGTGAGACGCGATGTAGGAGGATGAGGAGAAAGGGATAAGTAGGGGTGAAGTTGCACAGTGTCTCAGGAAAGAAGCTTGAATTTGATAAAGGAGGAAAGAGAAAGCCAATGAAAGTCATTAACTCCCTTTCCCCTCGTGGAATCATAAGATTGGAGTGGCAGAAGGCCAAGATGATTTTAGCAGTTGAGTCCTGGGTAAACTGTGAGTGGAGAGGAGGTGCACTGAGGAAGATTACAGTCAGGGACGGTTCTATGTTTTATGCCGCCCCAAGCATGGCAGTCAGGCAGCCCTTCGGCAGCGTTTCTGCGGGAGGTCCGCTGGTCCCGCACCTTCAGTGTACCTGCGGCCAAATTACCGCCGAAACCATGGGACCGGCAGACCTCACAGGCCGCCCCTTCAGCTTGCTGCTCCAGGCACACACTTGCTGCGCTGATGCCTGAAGCCGCCCCTGCGTATTGAACAGAGCATATTGGAGGGAGAGGACTCAGAATGTATCCAATTTGTTGGGAATGACACAAGGAAGAAGACGAAGACATGCTAATCAATGTTGAATTATTAGGTACTTCCTGCATATTGAACCATTCACTTCATCTGCAGTGCCTATGGTACTACTTTTCATTTATTTTTTTTATACAATTAAAACCAGAGCTACTTTTAAAGAGCATCAAAACTACATCTCAGAGATAGTCATTCAAGCTAGTATCCTTCATGACTCATACTGAGATGTTTCTTGTGGTAATATCTTCTTAGATTTCAAACAACATGGATATTCAGGACCAAATTCATCCCTACCTCCATTGAAGTCAGTGGCATTTAGACAAGGCCTGTATCTTAGCATTGGGGCTGGAGAGGTAGAATCCTGAGTTTTCATGAATGAATAATGCAAATAAGGTGATGGTGATGGTTTGGTGGACCAGAGTAGAGTGGCATTTCTTGTATAAGGGCGGGTCTGAGAAAAGGTAATGGAGATTTTTGTGGGGAAATAGGCAAAAGGGGTATGTAGGATGACATCATAGGCAGAGGGGCAGGGACAATTCCATAAGTTATTGCATCAGATAGATAGAGAGGGATGGCGTTATATAGGCCCTTAGAGGCAAGGAGAAGAAATTTAAACTTGATGCAGTAAAGAAGGGGAGCCATTGCAATGATTCAAAGAGAGGATTGGCATGGTCTTCTGGTTTATAAAATCCTTTGTGATTCAAGTCCTAACTACCTGACCAACTGTCTTTCTCCCCATGTTATGCTGTGGCAGTTCAGATCAACAGTTGTGTTTGAGCTAACAATGCTTAGACTGTCTGAGAGCTGGTGGCTGGGAATTCTCAGTACAGTGAACTGAACTTTGTAATCTGCTTGGGCCAAAAGAAATTGAATATGTTTATCTTCAGGGTACAGTTTAAAATCCATCTGTTTTCTTAGGCCACTAAGGTAGATATAGGCTAAAGGTTTGGTGTAATGTTCAACTCTGATTTTTAGCATGAAATCTATTGATTTTTAAATTAATATGGTTTTAACTAATTTTTGAATTCTGTTACAAAAAAATCCCATTTTCCTCCTTGCAAAATGGAGAGAATACTTTTGTAAAGGGCTTTGACTTTTACAGATGAAAATGCTATTGATTGGTAAGTGGGAAGTACTATTATTATTATTCAAAGGTATATGATTTCACAAACATTTTCCTTAAACTGTTGTCACATGGTCTTATGAAATAGTGGTCAAAAGGGCATTGCTGCGCTCATCATCATTGTGAAACTGTATTTTGAGGAGTGGATACGTTACTTTGCTATCATTGAGATTTGGAGGTAACACACTTGCTGCAGTCAATGTCGTTGCTTTTTTGCCACTCCATGGTTTTGATGTAACAGGGGAATGGCTCCAACCAGTCAGGGCCTTATTTTGCTGAGTCCTTTACATTCATGTAACAAGAGGCAGTGCCTGCCATGAAGAGCTTAGAATCTGAAAAACAAACAAGACAGACAAAGCATGGAAGGAAGGATTTATTATTATTCCCATTTGCAGACAGGGAACTGAGCCACAGAGGGATTAAGTAAGGGCACACAGGATGTCTGTGGCAGCGCTAGGAACTGAATGCAAATCTCCTGACTCCCAGTTCTGTGCCCAACCCAGAACATGATTCCTGCCAAGTGGGAGACCTATATCGCGACCCAAGAAAAACACAATATTTGCGGTTTTACTTTATGTGGTACATTTTCCAATCCATTCTAGGGAAATATCAGTGCAAAATCCTGTCAACAATGTGATTTGCACCATTTCCATACTTTGAAAATTCATCCTCTGGAAGCACATTTTGACCAAACAATATTACAAGATAGATATTATAAAACAAATATTTAACTTCTATTAAAAGAATGCAGATATGTTTGTCTTGCTTAACTTTATTTATTTAAGACTGTCAAATTCTATAAAATCTAAATGCTAAAAGTGTAGTAATTCAACCTGATGCCCATTAACCAGAAGTCTTTTGGGAACCATGACAATATGCTACATTGTTTCAATGACTAGCCCTCACTGGAAATGCATGAGCTATGTCCAAGTGTAAGTAGAATTTGAAATATAACATTTTGTTAACTTAATACACTCAAATCCCAATTTACACAATATGTCAACAACAACTCTCTTCCGCCTCTTACTTTCTAATGCTTATGTGTAGTTCACCATATAATGTCCATGACTGTGGCAGTAGGAGTATGTCCGATGATTAGACAATAGCTTTCCTTTTCTCAGTCTAGAAATTATAGAACAGGAATATTTATTAACTGGGAACAGTGAAGGTCTGCCTGAATAACAGAAGAGAAGGGAAGAGCAAAGGAGGATAAGGCAGAAAGACGGAAGGAGAAGAAGGAATGGGGAGGAGGTTGTTTCAGACTGAGAGGGCTGCTTCTCCCTGGTGTGTGTCCATCTTACAGATGTTGCAGGCAGCAAGGTATGGATCACTTGTGCTTTCTTTGAGAGGCAGGTCAGCTCAGTAACCCAGGGGAATGTGCACATCTCAGCACCATGGGATCACCAGGAGGCCCATCACAGAGTAAAACACCTGCCCCTGTCATCCTGCATATGAAATCTGACATATTATAATTGGCAGTGCAGTAAAAATGAGTATAACAGACTCATTGTCTGCCTTGTTTGAGTAGGGAAAGTTGTTATGGTCAGAGCAGAAATGGACCTTATCCAGGCATGAAATGTGTGGGCATTCAGTGCCACAGAATCCTGTTTCTGCACGTGTGCAGTACAGTAACAGATCTTTCAACACAGGTTGTGCTACATGGACTCATAAGTGGGCTGAGATAAACTCCTTGTTACTAATTTAATTAGCTGATATACATTAGCTTTACCCAACAAAGAGACATAGAAGATCACTTTTTCTGCCTTATAACCAAATTTTCCTTAAAAAAAAAAAAAGAAGAAGTTCCAGAATTGTAGTTTGGGATTGTATCAAAGAATTTGTTGGTTTACATTAACTCATTTAACACTCTGGAAAAAGTACTTTAGCCCATAATGGATTAATAATTTCCTCTTATGATATCAAGAGTTTGCACTGTTTACTTCAATATAGTTAGTTAATCTTAAATTCTCCCATCAAAATTAATTTACTAGGCTTCATGCCCTGTCAAAGGAACCATTTTCCGCCCAATAAAGCAGCACTCCACACAGCCCAGAAATTCCACTCCAAAGAGGGTGGCAGGGGTGTCTCGGCTTTCCACATCTCCCTTCCATCTTTAAGTTCTAAACTTGCATGCTCCAATAAGTACAAATTATTCCCTAGATGTAAGATGGGCCCTAAAATGCAACTTTAGGTCAAACAAAACCTGTTTTGAAAAATAAGTTCTCTTTTTGTCTATTCTTCAGGCCATAACAATTCCACATAGCATCTAAAGTTACAATCTCGAGGTACATCAGAGTCATGATCAGAGATGTCTCTGACAGAGCCCTCTCTTCAGGTATCAGGGTAGACTCTACCAGATCTATGACAGGACCAAATCCACTGTACTCTTTGGCTGCTTTGCTTTGCTCCAGTGATGCAAAACATACACAACTGGGTGTGCAGCTCCTTTGCAATACCAGAATGGTTCAAAGCAACTGGGCTGGAGTGAACTGTACCAGAGCATTTCATGACAAGATTTTTCAAGTAGCACACCACTACAAGCTGGATATAAAGACATCTGCCTTTGGTAATTAGGTCCTTCAAGGTGCCTTTGACCCTTAATTTCTCTGTACTTCCCATTTTTTCCCTGCTACTGACTAATTTTCAGTAGCCTCCTCTGCTGGGCTGATGGATTCTTGTGTTAGAATTAACTGGTTCTGTTCTTACCTAAACATTCGCATTCCTGTAACTGCAGAATAAATTAGCCTTAGGGCCTCTTCTTTTTGGTATGCAGTTGGCCTAGAGCTTGGAATAGGTTCAATTTATAATTGGTATTGTTCTTTTTTTGTAATTTTTGGAAACTTCCCCTTGGGGCTGTTGGATAGTTAATCCACAAATCTGCATGGACGCCTGCATTCCAAAATTTTACAGCAGAGCTTTATCTATGGGACTCAGTGGCATGCTTTTACCAATGGTTAGGGGTCTATTACAGAAGTAGGTGGGTGAGGTTCTGTGGCCTGACTAGATGATCATGATGATCCCTTCTGGCTTTAAAGTCTATGAGTCTGTGTGTCTTCTGAGCTCCTGAATTCTATTTGTTCTGAAAAGGGAAATGTATGCATAAAATGAAATTGTATCATTTGTCCATAGGGATTACCTACAATAAAGTAAATTTATCATTTCAAGTTACTAATCATTTAAGGGGAGAAATAAAGCCGGTACCCATCAATTTACTGGACTTTTAACATTTCCATGTAATCAGTAACTTCAAACACATGTTCACAAATCGAATTACTTAGCTATTTAAAGTATATTAAACAAAAAAGCAAAGCAAAATAGTGCATTTTAAACTGTCCCAAAAGGTTTCTCGGTCATCAGTTGAGAATTCCCATTGTAGCATTTTTAACATTTGTTTAGCAAAAGCAAATTGATTTGGTGTCAGTAGGTTTGTATAGTTTATTCAGAAGTATAATAATAAAATTCCAGTAACTACATACAATGTTGGAGATATTACACTTAATGGTCTTTGGCTTATAACGTGCATTCCTTTTAAGTATAATGTTCATTTATCTATTTGAGAAATTAAATAATTTTGTTTATAATAACGTAATACTATGTCCCAAAAAGAGAGTTTGTATCAGAATAAAATAATGAGTTTAACTTTTGTGGAATAATCATATAATGCTTTAAATGCTGGAAACTCTTTACAAACATTAATAATGCCCACAACACTCCTGTGGGATATTATAGGTAATATAATGAAATTGAGTAAAAAAGATTATGTAATTTGTCTGAGGATGCAGTAAAAGTTAGTGGTAGAGATGAGATTAGAACCCAGAATTCCAGACTATCAGTCTAGTTCTCTAACCACCAATCACATAACTTTCCATAATGGCAATGATCATTTAGCATGACAAGATAGTGAGCATAGTGAAGGAATAAATCTCAAAGAGGCTTCCATTAACTATGGGGGATTGATTCAAAACTGAAATGTAGAACTAGAAATGGACGTAGCTCAAACTCCAAGAGACAAATATCTATGAACTCTGACAGGTGGTATCTGCCTTAATGCAAATTTCACACCTATATAATGGACCAAAGAAAAACCCTAGAGAGGATCACACATGCACATCGGTGTGTGCGGGGGGAAGAACCAAACTCGGGGCCAGTTCTATAATGAATTAAAATGAGTTAAAAACCAAGAATACCAACACCTTCAAATTTTGAAGGGGAAAGGTTGAAATTCAGATACAAGATTGTGGCTTGGCTCTAGTCTCTAGTCAGTAAAACAGCATCCTTTGCTTTTCCCTTGTTGAGCAAATTTTCACTGAAAACAAACCACCACTTACATTGAGGAGTCTATAGAGAATTTAATTAACATCAATGATGAAACCCCCATACACAAATTCAGACCTTTTTGGCAGGTTTTCTGAAATCTTCCCATTTTTCATCCTTTTCTATGCACCCTTCCTCCTTTACTTTGATGTCCCATCTTGCAGCAGCCTAACTGCCAGCAAAGAAGAGACATGCTAGAGTGATCATAGAATATCAGGGTTGGAAGGAACCTCATGAGATCATCTAGTCCAACCCCCTGCTCAAAGCAGGGCAAATTCCCAAACTTTTTTTTTTTTTTAAAAAACCCAGTTCCCTAAATGGCCCCTTTAAGGATTGAACTCACAATCCTGGGTTTAGCAGGCCAATGCTCAAACCACTGAGCTATCCCTCCCCTTTTCAATCTAGTACTTCAATAGTTAAAGGCTCTATCATCAAACCCCTGAGCCCACCAGCCATGAACCCTTTATACTATCATCAGCTCTATTGGCCTCTGCATATATGGCCTGACTATGGGAGCACCTGCAGCTCCTATTGAAGCCAATTCAGCATTTTTCCAGCTCAAGCCTGCATTGTGATGTGACATTTTTCTGTGAGCTCATTTCTTTCATGGGTCACTAAGCTAGCAGGTTCAATATCTGGGAACAGATTTATCCCAGCTCTGTTTAGAACTGTCATCATTTGGAAAGAACTCATGAAAATGAGCTGTTGGTTACCAAAGGGGAACACAGTCAAGTTTGGCAGTTTCCCCCTCTGACATAACGATACTACAAATATTATTCATTGTTTGTTCCACAGCAGCAGTGTGGTTGATTAGAGGATCTGGTCCAAGAGGTAACTATAACAGGACCGCTTGGAAATAGTGACCATAATATAATAACATTTAACATTCCTGTGGTGGGAAGAACACCGCAACAGCCCAGCACTGTGGCATTTAATTTCAGAAAGGGGAACTATCCAAAAATGAGGAGGTTAGTTAAACAGAAATTAAAAGATACAGTGACTAGAGTGAAATCCCTGCAAGCTGCGTGGACACTTTTTAAAGACACCATAATAGAGGCCCAACTTAAATGTATACCCCAAATTAAAAAAACACAATAAAAGAACTAAAAAAGAGCCACTGTGGCTTAACAACTGTGTAAAATAAGCAGTGAGAGATAAAAAGGCACCTTTTAAGAAGTGGAAGTCAAATCTTAGTGTGGTAAATAGAAAGGAGCATAAACACTGCCAAATTAAGTGTAAAAATGTAATAAGAAAAGCCAAAAAGGAGTTTGAAGAACGGGTAGCCAAAAACTCAAAAGGTAATAACAAAATGTTTTTAAGTACATCAGAAGCAAGAAGCCTGATAAACAGCCAGTGGGGCCCCTGGACGATTGAGATACAAAAGGAGCCCTTAAAGATGATAAAGTCATTGCAGAGAAACTAAATGAATTATTTGCTTTACTCTTCATGGCTGAGGATGTTAGGGAGATTCCCAAACCTGAGCCATCCTTTGTAGATGACAAACTGGAGGAATTGTCAGAGATTGAAGTGTCACTAGAGGAGGTTTTGGAATTAATTGATAAACATAACAGTAACAAGTCACCAGGACCAAATGGCATTCACCCAAGAGTTCTACAAGAACTCAAATGTGAAATTGCAGAACTATTAACTATGGTTTTTAACCTGTCCTTTAAATCAGCTTCTGTACCCAATGACTGGAAGATAGCTAATGTAACACCAATATTTAAAAAGGGCTTGTAGCGATGCAAGACTTACTGGCACGGCACCTCCTGCTGGTTGTCTTCCAGCCTGAAGCACCCTCTGCAGGCCGGTGTCTCACCTGCTGCTGGCCCCCGTGTCCCTCCCGGACCCCAGTGCCCCTCTACATCAGGGTTCTGCCCCCAGCAGTAACCTACAGTCTGGGTCTCCCCACCCAAGGGGACCCCCAACCCTCTATCCCCACCTTGCCTCAGTGGCTACTGACAGTCTCCATCTAGCCCCCGCTCCCGGGGGCAGACTGCACTCTGTAAACCACTCATCATCGGCAAGGGAGGTTGGACCAGCTGCCTCTGCCTATCTCTGGGCTGCCCTCTGCAGCCCCAGTACCTTTCATAGGCCCTTTTGCAAGGCCTGCAGCCTGGGTTTTTTTCAGGCTGAGGCTGCCCAGCTCCCTCTGCCCTTCCCCAGCACTGCTCCACCTCTGGAGCACCTGGCATTGGCCACTCGGTAGCCAGCATACTGGGCTGGATGCACCATTGGTCTCACCCAGTATGGCCATTCTTATGTTCTTATGATGATTTACAATACAAAGAGAAGGCAACCAACCTGCCTAAGGGAGCTCCAAATCAACATAAACAATATAAATAGATAATGTACTGGAGAAACAGCATGTGGAAGATGCAACATCTTTTAATTTGTTTTATTAGAGTAAAATAATCCTAATAACTGGACTAGGGTTCCTGATGAGAGAACTAATCATGGAAATGGATCAGAGGGGTAGTCGTGTTAATCTAACAGATTTATTTGGGCATAAGCTTTCGTGGGTAAAAGAACCACTTCTTCAGAACATAGAAGAAGTGTTTTTTTACCCATGAAAGTTTATGCCCAAATAAATCTGTTCATCTTTAAGGTGCCACCAGACTCCTCATTGTTTTTATGGAATAAGGAGGCATTGAATATTTAAGGGCTACCCACAAATGAAAGGAATAAATGTCTTGTACCATAAATCATCCATCCTTTAACAGAAACAATTGTTTAGTCTGATAGCATAAATTGGTGTGCTTGTGATTGTTACATCACAGGCAAGGCTCATAATACTGCAGACACGTGCTTGTACAAAATGAGACCATTTCTTTACTAGTTATCATTATTTAACACTGATATTGTGGTAGCACTAAAATAAAACCTCATTGTGCCTATCACAATGCTATTTAAACTGGTGAAAAAGTCGGAATTCTGAGTCACAGCTTCTACAAGGTCATGACCTGAGTTTTTAGGGGGGAAATAGCAAGAAAAGCTCAAGCTGAACCCTGTTGGCCTGGCCAGGGTGGCACCAGCAAAGAGCTTGGACCATAAATGGGTGACAGTCAGTGAACCTTTCACTCCTATGTGACTGTTTATCAGCCACAAATGACGCTGAGGGAGTTGAAATATGTTTAACAGTCTGTTTGTATTTTTCTACAGAGGTCTTAGTGTCACATAACTCATTTTGGCATTTTTTTAAACTAAATTTTTCATTTAGAAACCCAAGAAAACACTGAAGCCAGTATTTATTTTTTCAAATGACTATAAACATGTCACCGAAATGCCCTGCATATTTCTGTCAATTTTACAATAATTGTTACCTTATTCTAGATAGTTGGTATTTGAATTAAAGTAGAACAACAGAAGGAGATGCCAGAGGAGGTACTCAGCATCTCACAGGATTGAGCTGCTAATAATTGGCTCAAACCATGCTTCTTCCCCTTTTACTTTCTCTTGTGCACATGTTTTCAGCACACAGAGAATTCAAAACTTCCTCTTAGCCCTCAAATTCATTAGCAGGAGGGCAAATGCTAAGGTGTTTAATTAAGGCTTTTCACTCTACCGTTTCCTGTCCTCACTGTGTCATATGGCATTATCCTGTAACCTTAGCCACACAAGTAGTCACTTTGATGCCAACTGAATGGCTCACCTGAGTAAGGCCTACTCATATAAGCAAGACAAACATAATCCGCATTTGATGCTGAAAACAAGTACACTTAGGCACTTGCTTAATTTTAAGCATGTACCTTACATATTTTGCTGAATCAGGGCCATAGACATCTTTGTCATACGAGAGGTAGAGGGGAGGTAAATCTCTCTCTCTCTCTCTCTCTCTCTCTCTCTCTCTCTCTCTCTCTCTCTCTCCAGGCTAACTTCACATCAAAATAATAATACCAAGAGCAGCAGCTCTGGTCAGAATGAGATTATGACACAGTTGTGTTGATCTGAACACAACCTTACATTTCAGCAGCTTCCTCATTTCACACCAGCTCAATGAAGTGGTTCTTTAACATCCCATTATTAAAAGCTTATTTTTGTCATTAGTCTGAGCATACAGTAATGAAAGCCTAGCCCACTAGCCAAGCTACTATAAATTTACAAACTCTGAAGTGGCTTTCTCATCCAGAGTGTGAGGCTAAGATTTGGGTTTTGAAAGAAAATCCCAAATGAAGATATAATTTTGGAAACAATAGTCTGAAAAAATGTTTTCCTTTGAGATGTACCCAGTGGGAAGCACATATCTCCTGACACAGATCCCACCATAAATCTTGAAAATCTCATGGAGAACCCAAAATATTTATTTTAATGTGTTATTCATTAAACTATTTCTTTAAATCTTAGTCTGTTGGCAGCCACAATCTCATTCCAATCCAGCCACATTATAGCAATGCTGTAGCATGATTTGAGAAGGCCATTAGGTCATTAACACTGGATAAATTTCAAAAAAAGAATCTGCAAATGCCCAAAGGAACATAATTGTAAAACACAATTACACTATTAGAGCAGAAGAATTCTGAAGTATAAACAATCCAAAAGAGATTAATGAAAATTTAATTTTATGTCGTTTTCAAGTTGCTCAATAATAGTTCATTTCTTTACATTCATGTTTTTTATAGGCAAGAAACACAAATCTTTTAGTGCTGCCTTAGACATAGCTTCAATTAGCTATTGAGTCAATGGAAATTTGGGAAAACGGGTTATTTAATCTGGATGATGTGTCCTGCATGATATTTAAATAATTTTCTAACAACGATTACAGATGACACTCACCACTACATGTAGGAAAAAAACATTTCATCCACATTTAAGGGTTGATCCTGTGATCTGGTGTGCCTCCTCAACTCCCACTGAAGTCAGTGAGCCTGATTCTTCACTGCCTTGCACCCCATATAATCATTTACACCTGTGTAAAATGGGTAAACATCTCTCCCAGATCAGAATGACTGCACTTTACACCTATGTTGAACAGGTATAAATGACTACACAAGATGAAAGCCAATGAAGAATCAAGCTCAATGGAATTGAGGTTGCGCAACACCTTTCAGGAGATTATCAGTATCTTGCAGGATTGGGAATTGCCACATGTTTTATCCAGAGCCTTAGGAATCTTAAAAAGTGATCTAATCTACAGTATTATTCCATGTAACCTCCTTGTCTTTCGCACTGGTATCTCTGTCCGGCCTCTCACACCTGCTTCTCACAACTGGCTCTCATGATAAGCTAAATAACTCTAAACCCCTCTGTACTCCTCAACTCCATTTTCAGCAGGCAGGCTTGTCTGAGGATTAGACATCCTGCAGTCTGATTTGTGAGCTAAGATGTTATCACGATCATGTAACTTCACAGAAGTGGTCCAATATTAAGGGGGCCAGAATCAATTAAAACTTAATTTCAGTTTCCATAGTGTAAAAATCCCCACAAGATAGGTCAAAGCCTAAGGATAATGATTTGTTTACAGCCAGTGTGCAGGTTTCTGCTGCTCTGGTTCAAGGTTTTATTGAATTGTTCAAGTAAGAGGATTTAGTGTTCTACTAAACAGGTGAGAAAAAACACTGACACGATCTACTGAATATTTTTATCTGAGTTAAGAGAAGAGATTTTAGCTGTTGGACCTATTCAACTGTTGCACACATTGGACACTCGTTAAGTCAATGGCAGTCTTTCCACTGCTTTTAATAAACATTGAATCAGGCCCATTGTGCAGCATATAGTGTTAGGTTCCAATTCAGATTCTAATTCAAACACACAAAGCTTCATAATAGTCATAATGTAGTTAGGTTTTTACAAGCACACAAATACATATTTACTTGAAAGCATGATACATTAATTAAACTGTATTTATATTAGTGTTGCAATGTGCATGACTTAACTTTACAGTAGTTACATTGCTTAGAAATAAAGCAGATAAACATTTTTCAAATTTCATGCTTTTCATGAAAATTTTCATTTTTCAATTTCCACTAAAATTAAAGGGAAAAAACAGAAAAACAAAGACTAAAATTCTCACTCTCTCTCTCTCTCTCTCTCTCACACACACACACCCCACCCTGTATTTTTCAACCAACTATAGAACAGGTCAGCACTTTTCAATTTAAAAAATTAGGCAAAAAACGGTAGGGTGATTTTTTCTTTTACACTTGCCCTGTTTTTGCAACCAGCTATATTAGAGGCAGGGCTTGTAGTACTATCTATTACAGGGATTGGCAACCTCTGGCACGCAGCTCGCCAGGGTAAGCACCCTGGCCAGCCGGGCCAGTTTGTTTACCTGCCACGTCCGCAGGTTCGGCTGATCGCAGCTCCCACTGGCCACGGTTCGCCATTCCAGGACAATGGGGGTGACGGGAAGCCACGGCCAGCACATACCTCAGCCCGCGCCACTTCCTGCAGCCCCCATTGGCCTGGAGCAGCGAACTGCAGCCAGTGGGAGCTGCGATCAGCTGAACCTGCAGACACGGCATGTAAACAAACTGGCCTGGCCCACCAGGGCCACGCGAGCTGCGTGCTAGAGGTTGCCGACCCCTGGGCTATTATTAAGTTGCCTGACCAGGGCTGGCTCCAGCTTTTTTGCCACCCCAAGTGGTGATGGCAGCAAAGAAAAAAAAAAAAGACTGAGCAGCCGCCAAAGTGCCGCCAAAGAGGAAGCAAAGGACAGACGGACCCGCCACCGAATTGCCACCACAGACCCGGACATGCCGCCCCAACAACGGACAGACTGCCGCCCCTTTCTATTGACTGCTCCAAGCACCTGCTTCCTTTGCTGGTGTCTGGAGCCAGCCCTGTGCCTGACACTCCCTTTATAAGACCCTGTTTTCAGTTGCTTATAATTTTGCCAAACTTTAGTCATTCAGGCTAAAATTTTCCATGCTGGGCATCTGCCGCAGATTGAATTATTTGGGGAAATTATAGTTTAGTTGTTTCCAGAAAGGTGGCTAGGAAAAAATACATTGTCTTGCCCATAATAAAAAACTCAGACAACTTTTTTTAACCATTGTAGTTCCCCCATGCTCTGCAGCAAGGATTTGAAATTTGGCCCGGGGAAGGGAGGAATTACCTTTGTGTCAGGGATGTGCCTTTTTTCATCCCATGGCAAATCTACCCAAATTTGACCAAACAATAAACCGTTGTAGAGATTTCTTTGATTTTAGCAGCTAAAAATCTCCCAAGATTCCATCTCCGCTGAGCATGCTTGAGCCCATCACAGCTCCTAGTGCTGACCACAATGCGCATAGGCCATCCCCACAGAGCAACTCACCAATCTCCAGCCCAGGACTACAGGAGCTCAGAAGAACTTTCCCTCTAATGGCTGCTCTCAGCTCTTCCAGGCCTGAGTGGGGCCACACACTGGAACTGAGAGCAGAAAGCCTCCCTTTGTGCTCTTTCTGACCCCCTGTGACACCTAGGATGAGGAGCACTCTGATCTGTATGCAGAGGGGACAAAAGCTAAATCCAGTAGGAGCAGGGAAAGAAGTAGATTGGGTCATGGACTCTGATGAGACTGAGACTGGAAGACTGGCTGGTGGGGAGGCTGGGACTGGGTATAAGAAGGGAGACTGGGAATTGGAATTGGAAGGGGGAATGACTGGGAGTCATTTAGGGGGGAACACGCACACTGGATGAGGAGCTGAAGGGAGGAGAAGAGTGGGACTGGATGACTAAGGAGACTGTGACTAAAAGCCAGTGAGGGGACTGGGGCGGGTGAAAAGAGAAGCAGAACTGAAAAGGAGCTGGGATGTGGGGGGACAATGGGACTGGATGGACAAGCAGACTGGATCAAGGAGCCAAGGAGGGGGAGACTGGAGGAAGAATGTGGGAAGATTGTTTGGAGGGAAACTGAAGCTGGTTCAAGACCCAAGGGCGGGAGACTAGAACTAGGAGCCAGTGGTAGGAAAGGGAGAAACATCAGACAAGGATCTGGGACGGGTAAACTGGGACTGGTTAGGCAAGGAGACTGTGGCTGAGGACGAGGAAGAGACTAGAAGGGGAAAACTGGGACTCAAACAATGATCCTAAGAGGAGAAACTAGGACTGGCTGGTCAAGAAGACTGGGATGAGTCGCCTGAGGAGTAGAGACTAGGACTGCATATGAAAGGAGATGGGACTGGGGCAGGATCCAGGTGTGGGAAAGAGACAGGACTGGGACAGAGATGGGTTGGAGGTAGCAGAGCACAAGGCATCAAGCTCAGAGGGAAGGGGCCAAAGATTCTGTGCACACCACAGCACATTCCTCTGCTGTCAGCAAATATCTGTGAAATCCACTGACAAAGTGTATGTGTCTTGTCACCTCTAGTGCTGGTCCATATAGAGGATGACAATCTACTATTGCTATCAGTTATTCCATTAGTTCAAGTGATAGAAGTCTGTGCAGTGGTTCTAAAGGTTCCAGCTCTGGGGATGACCATCTGGGTGTCAATATGAAGCCATGTGATTGAGTGGTTTTTTTCCCCCTAGTTTACTTCTTTAAAACTCTCAGAAATTATACACCAAAAATCTGCATTAAAAGAACATTATTAAGGTTGCAAAGTCAAGCACTCAAAAATTAGGCAATGCCAGAATTAAGGTTGCCTCTGCAAATTTAATTTGCCCCCATCATGTGTACCAAAACCTTGAGGTTTTGGACAAGTTGATAAATTAAGCAATAATAAGTTGCCAGGACCAGATGGTATTCACCCAAGAGTTCTGAAGGAATTCAAATATGAAATTCCAGAACTACTAACTGTGCTATGTAATCTATCATTCAAATCAGCCTCTACACCACATAAATGGCAAATAGCTAATGTGATGCTGGGTTTTTTAAAAGGCTCCAGAGGCAATCCTTGAAATTACAGGCCGGTAAGCCTAACTTCAGTACCAGGCAAACTGTTTGAAACCCTAGTAAAGAATAGAATTATCAGACTCATAGATGAACATGATATGTTGGGGGCTTTTGTAAAGGGAAATCATGCCTTGCCAATATATCAGAATTCTTTGGGAGGTGTGGTGGGGGGGGTGTTGGTCAATAAATAAGTTGATAAGGGTGAGCCAGTTGACGTAGTGTACTTGGACATTAAGAAAGCCTTTGACAAGGCCCCTCACCAAAGGTTCTCAAGCAAAATAAGGAGTCGTGAGCTAAGAGGGAAGGGGGTTCTGATGAATCAGTAACTGATTAAAAGATAGGAAACAAAGAGTGGAACTAAATGGCCAGTTTTCACAATGGAAAGTGGTAAATAGCAGGGTCCCCCCAAGAACTGTACTGGGACCTGTGCTGTTCAACACACTCATAAATGATCTGGAAAAGGTGATGAATAATAAATTGTAGAGATTTGCAGATGAGTCAAAATTATTTAAAAATTCCAAACTGACTTCAAAGAGTTACAAAGGGATCTCGCTAAACTGGGTGACTGGACAACAAAATGGCAGCTGAAATTCAATGTTGATAAGTGCAAAGTAATGCACATTGGAAATCTCAGCTATACTTACAAATGGGACCTAAATAAGCTGTTACCAATCAAGAAAGAGATCTTGGAATTATCGTGGATAGTTCTCTGAAAACATCCGCTCAACATGTAGCAGCAGACGAAAGCACTAATAGAATATTAGGAACCATTAGGAAATTGTTAGATAAGAAGACAGAAAATATGATAATGCCACTATACAAATCCATGTTTATGCCCACACCTTGAACACTGTATGCAGTTCTGGTTGCCCCACCTCTAAAACGATATATTAGAATTGGAAAAATTAAGGAGAAGATCAACAAAAAATGATCAGGGATCCATATGAGGAGAGATTAAAATGACTGGGACTATTCAGCTTAGAAAAGAGATGATTGAGTGTGGGTATGACAGAGGTCTATAAAGTCATAAATGGTGTGGAGAAACTGAATAAGAAAGTGTTATTTACCCCTTCACATAACACATGCATGACCGGGGGGTGGGGGAGGTCACCCAATGAAGTTAATGGGCAGCAGGTTTAATACACACAAAAGGAAAGGCCTCTTCACACAACACAGTGTAAACCTGTGGAACTCATTGCCAAGGAATAATCCGAAGTCCAAAAGTATAACTGTATTAAAAAAAATTAGATAAGGTCATGGAGGATAGGTCCATCAATGGTTACTAGCCAAGAAGGTCAGACACCCAACCCCATGCTCTGCATGTCCCTAAATCTCTGACTGGGGGAAGTGATGACTGGATCACAAGGGATGGATCACTCCAGAAAGTACCCTGTCCTGTTCACTCCCTCTCAAGCATTTGGCACTGGCCACAATTAAAAGACAGGATACTAGACTAGATGAGCCATTGGTCTGACTCAGTATTGCCGTTCTTCTTATGTTTTATACACTATCATGACATCTTTAATTACATGACCACATACTAGTTTTTTCCACAGAAATTTAAATTGTAGGGTTTACCGTGTACCATGGTCATAATTAAAAAGTCAGCATTTCCCATCAGATACCATAGTATTACCACAGTCATGCCCTATATATAGAAAACTATGTTATTATTGGCACTGAGTAAATTGCTCATATGAATTTAGGTCTAATTATTTATGATAATGCTTTATACAATAGAACTAAATGTTCTGTAGTATGTTTTGTTAGAAGTAATAATTATTATGATACATCACTACAAGAGTCTGCTATTAAATCTTTTCTGAGAAGTGGAAAGAGTCCATCACTTTGTTATCCCACATGCCATAGTTTTCACACACACCAAGTGTAAATGATTGAAGTCCTACTGTATCTGATGATACAAGTAAATTTCCTTCTAATCACAAACATTTCAGGAAATTTCATGTAACACTTTACAATGAAATAACATATACAGAAACAAAGATGTAATACCAATACACGATGACTATTAAGAAACACATATTATTGACACAATTATGTCAATACATTAGACGCCTGTGCTAGTGAGATAAGTACTTTTATTGTAACTGTAACTACAGTGACATTATTTTTTCATGCATATTGTTACTGCACGGTAACTAGAGAGCTAGTTGATACACAGGCTTTTGTGGTAAGTATCTCGGCAGTTGTCACCATTGTAAAAGTTCACATTTGCTAACATTTACCACATGGTGATATTTGAAATTTCCAGTGGTTTCACTGTACCTAAAGTAGGTAACTGTGATAATGTTTGGTAAACCTTGACAATAGGAGACAATTGGCTGCTACTGAATGAAAACCTATAACTGAAATGGACATCACATTAACTCTACCATGGTTACGATGTATCTGTATGTGTTAGCAAACTAGATTTGTGAATCTTTTTCAAACAGTTATTTCTCTCTCTGCCTAATACCGATATACTGAAGTCAGATGAAGCAGGATTAGGCCACATACAAGTAAAATAAGAGCCCAGTCCCATGCCCATTGAAACCAATGAAAGTTTTTCCATTGATTTCAATGGGTGTAGGATGGGACCCTTAATGAGTGGACTTCAGCTATTAATAAGAATAATAAGCAAACCTCAGAAAGTTCAGCAGTTCAGTAAAGATAAGCATCAGAATGTCTGGCTACTTATCCAAACCTTGGAAACTTTTCAAGAGTAGGTTTTCTTTTGAGGTTCCCTGTGTTTTTGTGTTGAAAATCCCATGAGAACATATTTTGGCGTTTTTCCTTCTTGCTCCAGCCAAAACCAAGAAGTGTAGAGGGGTGAGGGGAAATATTGTTACATTAAATTAACCAAACCTCTTCAAACTTGGCTTTGTTTGAGTTCTGGGCAAATGGTCAGATCAGGTTTTTTTTTTAACTCGTTCATCCAGCTCTAGCACTATCAAAACAATTAGCGTCATCTTAGTTTATGTACATGTTTATGTCTCTGTTTAGGGTATTGCGCATCTACAGTTTCCTGAAGGCTGCAATTTGGACAGACCCCTTCCTTTGGAAACTAGTTCAGCCCACAGTACACAGTAATGCATTTTTGAAAAAGCTGTAGTTCCTGCAGAACAGGAAGTCCTTGGATATAGTCAGCACTGATTAGTAGAGCTGGTCAGAAAAATATAGGATTTTCTTTCTGTGGAAAATTTCAGATTTTCAACCAAAACTAAAAAGACTTTCACCTGAAAACCAAAACCTTTTGAGCTTCGAACAAAAAAATTAAATTTTCCACAAAAAAGTAGATACTTTTTGTTGACAATTTTGTTTATCCAATTTGCTGTCAAAAAACAGTTTCACCAGAATTTTGTTTTTGTCCAGCACTATGCATTAGCTCAAGTCTTCCAGCCTTTGTGGTGACTGAGAGGCTGGGCTGTGAGCAGACAGTTCTGGTCTCCAAACAAATGTGATTGTTACAGTTCTTTAGATACGGGCTGCTCTAATTAACCATGGAACATCAACTTCTCTTCTAGCACTGTGATACTGAGATCAACTCTGAACTTAGCAACACTGTGTATTGTAGAGAACAGTTCTGGAACATGTGTACTGTAGTCTGTACTACAATTAGTAGAAGCTGTATACACTTGCTTCTTCCCTGGCCAGAATAAACATCATTTTTGTATAAGCAGTGACATAGCTACTTCTGTATCCATAACAGGCCATTCAAAACCTTTTCCTGGATGTGCAATATACAACATGCCCTAAAAAAACAAACAAAACAAAATTCCTTCTCAAGTCATTAATATAATTTCACTGCTGCACATTGCAGGCATGCATTGCCTTCCATCTGCAGGCATTATATTATCATTTTACCTTTACAGATGGCATATCCATTTTGTGACTCAGTATACTAAAGGATATAGATTGCTGCTTACATTTACTGATGGCTGGTAAATTTTGCTTGTATTAACAGGCACAAGGGTATGTGTAGGGAGCTGTGCTAATGTCAAAGAATTATGTCAAACTGAACTAAGCAGCAGAGAGAAGCATGGCGGTCATTTTGCATTTTCTTTCTGTGAGAAAGAAAAAATAGTTCCATGTACTGCAGCAAGAATGTTCAGTGCCCAAATAAAAATCTGTTCAACCTGTCAGTATCTAAGATTTTATTGTTCAGATATTTTAATGTTTATAAACATAAGATTGCTTACTGTTTGCAGAGCTAGAGTACAACAGGAATAAAATAAAGCTAAATAAAAGTTCTTCTGAACTACCATGAAAATTGTTGCTTGAGGTTGGAGCAATATTGGGAATGGGCAGTATTCAGTGTCACTTGGTGTTCTTAAGTAATATTACTGGTTTTCTCAAACTGGCAACCAGCAGTGACTCTCTTCTGTCCTTCAGCTGGATGGTATCTTCAGTTTAATGACCATAGCAAGAACAGTAGGAGAGGTAGTGAGATATTTTAATAATTCAAAGATGGTAAACAAATTAGAAAACCTCAAGGTTTTGAGAGAACAGTGTTGATAGAAGTGGCTTTTGACAACTTTCACCTGATCTTCCAGTTTCTTTTCTGCTTCACTCTAATAGCTTTCACCTTTCTCTGCTGTGCATGGCTATTGTAGTTGCCCTTCCAGAATTAATGCCCCTTCCTCAGTAAATCCCTTCCTGCTAGCTTCCGCATCTGGTTTTGAAAAAAAATTGTGGGATTTGTTTTAGATTTACTTACACTAGGACAACAAGGAGTCCGGTGGCACCTTAAAGACTAACAGATTCATTTGGGCATAAGCTTTTGTGGGTTAAAAGAACCTCACTTCTTCAGATGCAAGAAGTGAGGGTTTTTACCCACGAAAGCTTATGCCCAAATAAATCTTAGTCTTTAAGGTGCCACCAGACTCATTGTTGTTTTTGTGGATACAGACTAACATGGCTGCCCCCTGATACTTTACACTAGGACAATTTCTGCATCCCTCACAAAGCCTGAGCAGAAGTGTTTTGCCCAGAGCAATTTGGGTAAGTTTGTGACCTCCTAACACAGAAAAGGGATGAAGGTGGGTCACCCGTGCAGCCAGTATTACAGCCTGTGGACAGGAGTGCCAACTTCAGTGCTCACCACCTCAAGGCAAAAGGTGCTCAGAGCCACAGGATGCTGTCAGCCCAGTACAGAGAATCACCACCGCATGGTATGTGCTTGTCTCCTGTGCCTGAGGCATGTTAAACTCACCAAACACGCTGTGGCTGCAGCTAACTTGTGTATTTTTGGGAGAAGAATTTCAGGCAATCTAATCACTTCAAAAGGCAAAGTTTATGGAGTAAATTTTAAATGGCTTTTCAGACTACTCTGCAGATGTTTGAGTAACACTTTTCAGATCTGTGCTTTCCACACAATATTCTTTGTTTTGGTTTCAAGTATTGAAGATAATCAAGTTGTGTCACACAGTAGAAATGATGAAAAGCAAAACATGCTTAGGAGATTGCCTCTCGCTAGAAGTTCTGTTTATATAGACCCCAAGCTGCCAATGCACAAAATCATGTGGAAAAAATGCTGCAATTTCTAAGTAATTCCAGATAAAAGGTAACAGTTGCAGAATTTTTCAATGCCCTGACCCTATTTACAGCACATAATATAGGAAAGTTATTGTATATGAGTTATAAGAATGAAGACTGACATTAAATGCTTGTGATGGATTCTCTAAATGAATGCCAGTAGCCAGCTGTCTTTTTCATGATGGTCTTAGAATTTAATATGAAAGCTACATAGAAACAGTTAACCTAGAGGTTTATTATATTACATGTGCATGTTTTCAGTTCCTGCTGGTTTGCCATACCTAATAGTTTATTTGTTGTTATTTTGATAGGCCTGCACACTCACATTAGGCTAAAGGTGTTCTTCTCTTACCTAAGCATGGAGTACAGCTTCACTCACTCTAACCCTGCCCACATCTTGGGTCTGGCTCCAGTGTGCGATGCAGCCTTTATTCTCTAGAAACTCCCTATATGAGCAAGTGGGCAGGAGGCAGGAGTAGTCCTGGGTCTGGCATCCACACTGTGGCTTGGCAGCTGTGAGGGCACCCTTTTAATTCCTCTCCTGCCCAATAGCAAGAGAGAAGGAACTTTAACACTGAGTTCATTCTGCCCTGGGACAGAGAAGTGAGGTTCTGCCTGTTAATTTAGAATGGAGCTTAAAGGTTCAATCTAGCCCTTAGCACTTTCGTCCAAGACTCTGAAACCCTTTATTAAGGTGGGTATACATTTCATCACCCCTGTTTTACAGCTGAGGACATTGAAACACAGTGTGGTTAGGTGTCTAATTCCAAAATCACACTGTGTCATTTGTGGGGTTTACAGTTCTTTAGCAGATGGAAAGGACTGTAGAAGTGGGATTTTCCAAAGCACCTCCGTTATTTTTCAGCAGAAGTCAATGGGACTTGTACACCTGAATCACTTGGGGGCTTTTGAAAATCTCACCTTGTAATGTTATCAGTGTTATTTGATATTGTATTACTTCAGTGATGTACTGTCAATAAATGCTAATCCCCCCTAGTATTTAACTAGCTATTTTTAAATGTAGTCTGTATGAAATATATTATTCATGGAGCTGGCTGATCGGTGTCTTTATGGTTTTGGAAATTAATACTTACTTTAAAATGGTTCCAAATGTAACCCAGAGGTAGGGGAACTAACCATTTAGGGGAATATTCTGATAGCCCAGTTCACTCTAAATAGTATTTTACTCCTTTGGTTCATCTGTTCATAGAATATCAGGGTTGGAAAGGACTTCAGGAGGTGATCTAGTCCAACCCCCTGCTCAAAGCAAGACCAATTCCCAGCTAAATCATTGTGTTGTGACCCATGGACCACTTGGTGCCAACTGGCAGAGGACATAAGAGCTACAGAGATTCCTTTGGTCTGGTATTTGTATTTTCGTTCACCAAAGAATGTCATGTAAGGTCTCTAATGAAAGTTAGTGTCATACTGGTCCTCTTAATCACTGTAAGATATATGTACAGGTGATATTTAAGGAGTTCTGTATCTATACAAAAACTATGTTCTTAAAGCATGTAAGGTTCCACCAGCGAAAAGGTACCAACATTTATATCTCTGGCTACATGCAAATTAAGTATTGTAAGCTTTACAATGGAGGCTCATTTACATACTGAGTCACATCCCCTAATAGTGGGATTTGAAAACAATATGAAAGCACACAGGAAAAAAGAAGCCACTGAGGTTGTATGTGTTTGGGGGGATATCCTTTTTGCAAACTAAAACAGCATTGAAGGGACTATTTCTAAGGGGTGCAGATGAACCCCCATTTATTCCTTCAGTCTGTGAGGACAAGCGGTCAAAAGACTTGATCTTATGAGAAGGGATCACAACCAAAGTGGCTGAAAACACTGGGGAAAGAACTTGGGGGTAGAGTATAATTAGGGATCTACCAAATTCTCGGTCCATTTTGGTCAATTTGATGGTCATAGGATTTTTTAAATCGTAAATTTCATTATTCCGCTATTTAAATCTGAAATTTCTTGGTGTTGTAATGGCAGGGATCCTGACCCAAAAAGGAGTTTGGGAGGGAAGGGTCACAAGGTTATTGTAGGGAGGGGTGGAAGTACTGCTACCCTTACTTCTGCGCTGCTGCTGCTGGCTTGGCAGCTGGAGAGTGGTGGCTGCTGGCTGGGAGCCTGTCTCTGAAGCCAAAGCCGCTGCCAGCAGCAACACAGAAGTAAGGATGGTATGGTATGGTATTGCCACCTTTACTTCTGCGCTGCTTCCTGCAGAGCTGGGCCCTCAGTCAGCAGCCGCTACTCTCCATTCACCCAGCTCTGAAGGCATCAGCACAGAAGTAAGAGTGACATGGTATGGTATTGCCACCCTTACCTCTGTGCAGCTGCTGGCAGGGCGCTGCCTTGAGAGCTGTGTGCCTGGCCAACAGCCGCTGCTTTCCGGTCACTCAGTTCTGAAGGCAGTGCAGAAGTAAGGGTGTCAATACCATGACTCCCCTAAAATAACCTGGTAACACCACTGCAACTCCCTTTTGGATCAGGACCCTCAATTTGAGAAATGCTGGTCTCCCCTATGCAATCTGTATAGTATCGGGTAAAAACACAAAAAAGACCAGATTGCACGGGGGAGACCAGATTTCATGGTCCGTAATACATTTTTCATGGCCATGAATTTGGTAGGGCCCTAGCTATCATATAGGAGATTGGGGAAGGCCTTGTTAATTAAGTTTAGTCTCCAGAAAGTGCATTATAATTTCGTTTTAACTATTTGTTTCCAATGGTCTCACTCTTTTTCACTGGAATCTCTGTTCTTTGATAATAAACTTATTCTTGTTTACACTGTAACTACATCTAAGTGCTGTATGCTGAGTAAAACGATGATCCTGAGCTAACTCTTACAAGCTGGTGCGTGTACTATTCCTTTGGAGATAGCGGATCTACGAGGTCTGAGAGTGTTCCATGGAACAGGTCTGAGCACCCCAGAGGGACACTTGGAGGACTTCGGGGGTTGATGTGAGCCTTTCACAGTACAGAGAGAGCAAGGTCTGCCAAGACCTAGAAGGCAGACCTTGTGTTGCCAGAGAGCTGATCCACAATGGGCACACACAAGATTCCTCACGCTAAGGGAAGTGGTGTTGAGGTGTCGCACAACCCTGGAAAGTAGTACCGAATCTACTGAATCTGTAGTACTGAATATGAGATACCTGCCACATCTGCTTACTTCAGTTTTATAGTTAAGCTTTACCCTCCTCTAGCTACTAAACAAACGGCGCCATGGAAAAGTCAGCTCACAATGCTGAGGTCTTAATCTTGCTGAGTAGGATGTTTATAAAATATGAGCATAGGAGCATAAGCTTGTAAATAACCCTAATACCCTGCTCCTCCAAGGAAAAGCAAACCACAGACAGCTCCTATTGCTCAGTGATTTGTCATTCTGTTGTAGTATATGTATGATTTTATTGGGACTAAGTGAGTTTATGGTGTGGTTTGTTAATAAAATGATCTGGCCAGCACTGTCTTTCCTGATTGAGGAAAACAGCATTCACTGGTTTTTTTAACTGACATAAGCCGTCTGTGAGCTTGGTGCTGCTGCCGCACTGATTCTGGGTGGCAGTTGAATGCAAGCTCATAGATATCATGCACTGGAGTAATTTTTCTATCAACACAACCTCAGGGAAATTTATTTTGCTCTGCAAACAATTAAGCACAACTAGCAAAATAAGTCATCAGCATCTAGCCTAGTGAATGTAGACAGCACTAATTCCAGGCTTTTGGTTGTTGATATGAAACAAAGAAATGAACGTGAGCAAAGCCAGCACTTAGACTAAATTGTCCCAAAGCTCAGATATCCCTTGGTGAAGTAATATGCTAAAGAAAAATCAGCTAATTGATACTATGATTGAACAACAGCACAAGGCATTGACATTTCTGTTTCTCTGGCATTAGCTATACTTTAAATTTTGTAGGATGTTTTAGTCTTGCCTCCATTTTTTTCAGTGTTGGTACCAGAGTATGAGAGGGTATGGTACCAAGGTGGGTGAGGTAATATCTTTTATTGGACCAACTTCTGTTGGTGGAAGGTACAAGCTTTCAAGCTACACAGAGCTCTCCTTCAGGCCTGGGGAAGGAAGCAGAGATTCTGAGCTAAATACAAGTTGGGACAAATTGTTGAGTAAAAGAGGTAAAGCTTGTTGGAGGTGACCACTTGAAAGGAAGTGGGCAATTGGGGGTTAGATTGTTATGCTTGATGTTAGCAATTAAGGATACCAGTCAGTGTGGTGTACTACAAATTATTGTAATGAGCCATAAAGCCAATGTCCCGGTTAAGCCCATAGTTTTTGCTGTCTAGCAAAATAATGAATTTAAGTTCCCAGGCTCACTTTTTGAAGCTGGGTTTCTTTTTAGGACAAGTATTGAAAGATCAGATCTTATGAGAGCACTCTGTGAAAATGTTCACCCATGGATGATACAGTATTTTTGTCTTTTATCATTTTTCTGTGGCAGAGCAAGGAATTGAGCCCAGGTGTCTGGCTAGTTCATTAACCATTGGATCATCTGTCCCTTCTAAAAATTTTGGAACTATTTCAAACCATGAAGGGGTAAAGTTTTCAGTGCAGTGCTTGGGGATTAGCAGCACCACATCCATTAACATTAATATAAAGCTAAGTGTGTAGCAAAACTGTGTCATGCTAAAATATACACCCAACTCTAGGTATACTGAGTAGTACCTTATTCTTCAAACAATCACAATTCTAACAGTTCACTGAGTCACAGTGAATTGTACCTCACTCTGCAATTAGTCTCATTGAAATTACTGGGGAAATTTGCAGCTTAAGGTACTAGTCAGCATGAGAAAGAGAAAGGGATAAAATTGGGCCCTGTATGAGCAATGCCACCATGTGAATCCATACCTTCTTTTCGCCTTGCTCTCTCCCTTCACTCATCTTTCTGTCCCTTTCCCCCTCTCCTCTCTGTCTCTCTCTTCACTCTCTCCTCCTTTTCCCAGTTTAGATAATTTGTAATGAGTTTTGGTCAGTGACAGAACTTATGCCCTAGTGAAGATATGCTGAAATACTCTGGATTTCTTCATCTTACCTCTGAAACAACAAATGGATTGACCCAAAACCCAAGACATTTGTGAGGTTTCTGTAACCTTCAATGTGTACATCACCGCAGAAGCCAATCCCAGCATTATTGTTACCTTTAGTGATATGACTGTTTGCTTTGACTATTTCAGGCTGTATCTAAAAGGACACACGGGAACAGCAGGAAAGCAGAGTAGCCTGATCTTACATGGCGCTGATTTCAGTACTAAAGATGCCGATAACGACAATTGCATGTGCAAATGTGCCCTCATGCTAACCGGAGGTAAGCACAGTCCCACGAAGGCATTCTATAAATTTTAATCCGCTGTGTATTTCTAAACTGACCATGATGAAGCAACTTTGGGGAGAGGGAAAGATGATGTGCAATGCTGTGTGAAACTCCTTGTGAGGTTGTTATTATGGGCATTGTGGTTGTACCCCCAGTTCCCTGGCAGGTGCTGTAGAAACACAGAGCTTCACTCTGGCACCCAAAAGTTTACAGTATAATTTGAAACAAGCTGCAACAAGTGGTGGCAAACAATAGAGGGGAAAGGGGGAAGGAAAATGAGAGAAAGGGGGAAGGAGGTGAGAGTTTGTGGAAGGAAGAGGAGGAGAAGGAAGAGGTTAAGGGTGTGGGGAAGGAGGGAGCTCAGAAATGGGAGGGAGAGAGGACTTTTTAGAGCTGAGAAGATGAGAGACAGAACAATTCAGGCAAGAGAGGAGATGGAGGGAAACAGAAGAAAAGAAAATGCTGAAGGAAAAGCCTATCAAGATATTAAGGCCTGGTTTACCCCCAAGTTTTGCACTGGTATAACTGTTTCAGTTTAGCGGTGTGATTTTTTAACTTAAATAGTGCTACTGATGTGCTACTTAAATAGTGCTACTGATACAACCCCTAGTAGGGACACAATCATAGTGGTATAAAGGTGACAAACTGCTTATTTCCCTTCCCGTACAGGAATATTTATACTGGTATACAGAATTTGGGGAAATGCAGACTGAAGCAGGAAGAATGCTCTCCTTTCCCAAGCAGCTGCCTCTGGGGAGCTAGTTATTTTGGCTTGCGTGGCAGGTCAGTCTTCCCTGCTAAGCATAGGCTATGTCTACCCTGGCACTTTTGTCTGTAAAACTTTTGTTGGTCAGGGGTATGAAAAAACACACCCAACAGTCGCACGTTTCACTGACAAAAGCGCCAGTGTGGACAGTGCTATGTTGGCAGGAGATGCTCTCCCACTGACATAGATGCCACCGCTCATTGGGGGTGGTTTAATTATGCCAACAAGAGAGCTCTCTCCCCTCAGCGTAGAGCAGCTAGACGGGAGGCCCTACAGCAGGGCAGCTGCAGCAGTACAGCTGTGCCACTGTAAGGTCCGTAGTGTAGACATAGCCTTAGTCTGCTGGTAGAGCTCTCATTCCACAGGGCTCTGAAAGACACAGGTATATTCCGCTGCATCAGGTCTGTAAATTAACTGAAAAAATCTCTCTATTGTCTAAGGGTATGTCTCCACTACAAAATTAAGTTGACCTAAGTTACGCTGGCATACAGCCACAGCAGTAACTAAGGCTATGGCTACACTTGCACTTCAAAGCGCTGCCGCGGCAGCGCTTTGAAGCGCTAAGTGTAGTCAAAGCGCCAGCGCTGGGAGAGAGCTCTCCCAGCGCTGTCCGTACTCCACCTCCCTGTGGGGAATAACGTACAGCGCTGGGAGCCGCGCTCCCAGCACTGGGGCTTTGACCACACTGGCGCTTTGCAGCGCCGCAATTTGCAGTGCTGGAGAGGGTGTGTTTTCACACCCTGCTGCAGCGCTGCAAATTTGCAAGTGTAGCCATGGCCTAAATTAAAGATACTTTTGAATGTCCACATTATGCTCCTTGTGTCAGCGGTGTGCAACCTCACCAAGAGCGACTTAACTGTCAGTGTGGTGCATCGTGGAACGGCTTCTGAAAGGCAGCAGTAGTAGTTAGATTGGTTGCAGCTACATTTTAGTGTGGACACTTACAGAGTTAGGTCGATGTATGCTGCCTTACATCAACCTACCTCTGTTGTGAAGTCCAGGGCTAAAAATACTGGAGAGGCAAATGAAAGGAGGGAGTAGGAAAGAGATGAACTGCCAAACTCAGAGTAAAGTTCAAATAGGAAAAAAGCAAAGAAATGCAATTAGTCTTCAGGGATAATTTAATCGGTTTTACAAGTAAGATTGTTTGAGTAATTTATTGTTTTATAAAAGAGTCAAGACCTCAAAATCACAAATTGTTTTTTCCCTTAATCTCTAAATATTTCACCCTGTTAAATTTCTCCTTACACATTCTACTGCATTTTCCCAATAACGTTGATTTTCTCACTCCCTACAAATATCAATTAAATCTTTCAAAACAGGAACGTTCAATAGATTGATTCCAATTTTATGTCACAACAAAAGGGCAGAGTAAGAAAAGTGACCGTGACGACAGTTTGTTAAAAAAGCTCTCTGTCAAAAACTGGGGATTGAATATTGTCAAGCCCTCTGTTGTTTTTGGCAGCCCCACAGACAGCATTTTAATTATGAATTATATGAAATCTGCAGTTAGGTTTCTGACTATCTTGAGAGCTTTGGGGATCCTGTAACCTCTGTGAGATGAGCCCAATATATTTGTGTCAGGAATAAAGATTGAAATAAACTGCAGACAAAGTTTGTGAGATGGTTGTAGTCAGGGCTGAAAATAAAGATTTAAAGAACACCCATGTGGCTCTCTCAGTGATCTCATTAGCTGCCACTTTCCATCTGGTCCACATCAAAAGTGTTATCCCAAAAAATACTGTGCAGCAGCCTCATCAGAAGAATGAATTCAGATGTCACCTGCTCTTAGGGACTGTGCTATGTGTATTGACCCTACTTCAGGTTGATCTTGGGGGGCAGTGTTCAGAGGCATAAAATTGGAGTTAGGTACCGAACTCCCATTAATTTAAATAGACAGGTGGGGCCAGTTCCATAGAGAGATTTATTTGAGAGCCTAAGTCCAAAATTTAGATCCTCATACCCTCAATCAGATGCCCCCAACTCTGTAGGCACCTAAATCCCTTAGGCTCCTACGTTTCCACTGATAAAGTCTCCTAGGCGCGTAAATGTCTGCCAGTCATTCCTGCAAGTACATATATTCAGAAGCTACATTAGAGCACATATGCTGGGTCAGGTCCCCGCACACAACACAGCTGGAAGAGGTGCTATTGCCCCCTTATGCTCTATAGCCCAGTGGTTAGAGCACTTACTCAGGAATTGGGAACTGTCAGTTCAAATCCCCATTCTACCTGGAGCAAGGACTTGACCCCAGTGAAAGCCCTAGTCACTGAGCTGGGTGGTACTCAATGTCTTTTATATGTGTGAGAAAGGACTGAGCTGGCTTTGTCGCCTAACTCCAGGAGCAGGTTCATGGCTCTGAATGGAAACAGGCACCCAAACTGAGACCACACCCCTCTCCTCAGCACTTCCTACTGGCTAGCTTAGGCAACTCTCCACTCAGCATGCTGGCTTTTGTGAATCCAATTGGTAGGCTCCTCACTCTTTGTTTGCATTTTACAGAAATGCTAGTAGATGGCAAGGTGCCTAAAGTTTGGGGTCCCCAATGCTCTACCTAAGTCCCCTTTGTGGTTCTATCCCATGGATGCCTAACTACCCTTTGTCCCTTTGAAAATCTCTCCGAGGTTTTTTTTTGGAAGGTATAAAAAATGCAAGTGTTTCACACTTATTGAAGGTTACACATCTAAAACAATATTATGTGTTTCTAAAACATTTATAAACACTTATTGCCATAGTATGTAGGTTGATGTTTCTACTACAGGTCATTCTTTCTTATCCTCAAAGCCTTGTAACACAATTTCTTTACTACATAACATGTTACTACAACAAGGTAACCTAATATTATAGAGGCTTTTGTTGCAAAGCATACCATTGTTGTGATAACTGTAATCACTTCTCCCGTGTTCACATTATACCAACAGTTGGGGAAGAGAGCTTTCCAAAGTCTGATACAATTTCTCAGGACAATCAGCTGAAGGAAGGATAAAGACCAAACATACTTTTTAGCATTATTCTAGAAGAAGCACAGCACTTTGCATGGCAAGATTCCTTAACAAATAACAATACATTGGCCTGGTGCTAATAGGAAACAGACACCTTCAAGGCTAGGTAGTAGAGGATAGGTAACTTTCAAGGAAAATACAGATGTCACAATTCCAAAGAGTGCATAAAGTTTGAGCCAACTCAGGAAGAGCATTAGAGGTTGCTGGAGGTCATAGGCCAGATCCTCAGCTGGTGCAATTCAGTGTAGCTTCCTTGGTCTGGCCTGCTGACTTCCAGAGGATACATCACATTCTCCAACCACCATCACACACCCATAAAAAATGGACTCTGCAACTCAGTGATTCCCCCAACCTTTTGATTTTATTTCCTATCAACAAATTTCTTCTCTACAGGCACAGAGATGTTCACACTTTCTCCGCTTTTATCCATATCCTACATTATAGTCTTGCTGATACTGTGCTTTACTGAAATCATAAAAACTGTCCTGCTCCTCTAAGTCCAGTATAACAGAAAGGTCCAAATCTGGTATAAGAGTAAGTTTACTGTCTGTCTTTCAAATGGTAAGCAAAATAGGATTCAATATTTTAGGTTAGGGCAGGGGTCGGCAACCTTTCAGAAGTGGTGTGCCAAGTCTTCATTTATTCACTCTAAATTAAGGTTTTGTGTGCCGGTAATACATTTTAACGTTTTTAGAAGGTCTCTTTCTATAAGTCTATAATATATAATTAAACTATTGTTGTATGTAAAGTAAATAAGGTTTTTAAAATGTTTAAGAAGTTTCATTTAAAATTAAATTAAAATGCAGAGCCCCCCAGACTGGTGGCCAGGACCTGGGCAGTGTGAGTACCATTGAAAATCAGCTCACGTGCCACCTTTGGCACACATGCCATAGGTTGCCTACCCCAGGGTTAGGGTTTCACTCTCCTGTAGGTGCTCTGCGGCTGAGTTCAAATTCTATGGGTACAAACACTACATACAAGGGACCAGAAAGAGACATTGGATTTTCAAAGGAACCGTTCATCCAACAAGGCCACTCACATACTCTCCCCAGATAAGCCACATTTCGAGTCTGACAGATCGGACTTGAACGCTGCATGTTGTGTTTGATGGACGTGAGCTTGCATTCACAGGGTGCAGGAAGGAGAAGGAGGATAAAAAGTGTCTAGTCACCAAGTGCCCACACTTCAGAAAGCCATTCCCAGAGTCTGTGAAGAATAAAGCAGCCAAGAGAAGCCCCCACTCTGGAACATAATGGCCATGATAAACACCCAATATACTACAGAATTACTGTATATCTGGTGAATTGATGGGCAGTAGCTAATGGACAATTGGTTTGGGCCATAGTTTCAAACAAGCCTCAACACTCTTACACATTTGTGCATGGAAAGAAACCAGGTAATTAGGAAGGCCATTTCCTCAGCAGCTACATGCAAATGCCACCACCATCATCCCTTTGGGTTTTTTTGTTTTGTTTTGTTTGCTTTCATGACTGCAGATTTTAAACATACAAAATGTGTGAGTGTGATTTCAGAGAAATGTGACCAATAAGAGAGTCATCCCAGTGTTCACACAGGCAGCTGTTACATTTTTAGGCTGTTTTTACAAGAATGTTTAGCGATGATCTCTCACACACCCTCAGAACACAGGTAAGGCAGTAGAACAGTAGAAATCTCCAAAACAAGGGTGAATGTATCTGAAGTATTCAAAATAGATTTAATTTTTTTTACGAAAATTAGTTGGTTTCAAATTTCACAGCTTTTCACTAGAAGTAACAGCATCATTTAAACAACACAGAACGCCACAAAACATGTTGCAGAAGAGCAGCTGCCCACAGTGGGGATCAATGTTTATGTCTTTAGATGGTTTTAAAACAATGTAGTAATATGTTTTCTAACTCATACTTTGTTTAGACAGTATACTGTATGACATAAGGTTGCTTGACATTTCCCATACAAATGAAATCATTAGAGATGCTTTAACCTAAAACAATTAGGAAGCTCTTTTCAGTTGACATAAGCAACTACAAGTCTTGATACTTACAGAAACATGTACAAACTGTCTATAATTTTGAACACAACCTTTCTTAACCTTCTGAGAGCCTCTTCCCTTCTAGTGCACTCAAGGCTTGCTTTTCCTACCTTTTTGCCTACTTCTCCTCTTCATGACTCACTCCAATGGCTGACCTGATGAACCCAGGCATCACTGTAGACAGTACAGTGAAAATCTCTGCTCAGTGTGCGGCAGCCATAAAAAAAATCAAACAAAATGTTAGAATCTATGAGATACAGAATAACATGGACATATCATAATGCCGTAATACAGACCAATACTATGCCCTCACCAGGAATATGGAACCCTCTATCTCAAAAAGAATATAGCAGGAGAGGGACAGTTCACGGATGGATGATGAAAATGAATAGGAGCACGGAAAAGGCGAGAACCAGAAAGTATTGGGACTGTTGACCTATGGCAGGAGATTACTAAGATGAATAATAAATAGTATAAAGAAGGTAGATCGGGCACTACTGTTCACCCATCTCATAACACGAGAACAAGGGGACAGTCAATGAAATTGAAAGGTAGCCAATTTAGAAGTGATAAAAGGAAATTATATTTCTACACAAGTAGTCTGTGAAACTCATTGCCACATGATATCCATGAGGCCAAGTGTTTCCTGAAATTCAGAGAAAGATTTGATATTTAAATGGATAATAAGAATATCCAGCATTGTTGTAGTATATTAAAAATAAACAAGATCTTTCAAGCTTCAGGCATAAGCCAACCTCTATTGGCGGTTAAGAGGATTGACCTGGGTCTGTCTATCCCATACCTGCAGGGTTTCTTCCTCTGAAACGTCTGGTATTGGTATAGACAGATGAACTGGACCATTGGTCTGACCCAGCATGGCAATTCCTATGTCTTCTTTTGCAGCTATCTGGGAAGCCTGCACTTCACTCTTCCTTCCCTTCTTCCCTCACAACTCTTCAAAAAAGCCACTCTCGCCATTCCACCCTCTACCCTAACACACAACCATGCTGAAAATCTGGTCCGTGGCCCAACATCACCTCTGCTGAATTCAAAGTAGAGAACTCTGATGTTAGAGGCTTTGGGGACACTTGCGGGGGCTTGTAGAGCGATATGGGAAGAGGCTTCTCAAAAATTGTGAACAGGGATGGGGAGAAATTAAAAAACGAAAAGAGGGAAAATAAAAACACGTTAGTGTACTAATGAGAAACCTCTCTAAAAAAGCCCACATATATAATCATACTTGGAAGCATGTGGTATGATAAAGAGTACTACTAAAAATATTAAAGGGGGAATTAGTCTTAAGAAAAGAAAACTTTGATGGAATATTTCACAACTCCCCCCATAATACCTCCTAGTACTTTTTTTATTAGTATCATTTCAGAATTTTATTTTCTTTGGGCAGCATTTGTAGGACACCACTGAATGCAAACCCCCAGATCAAGTCCTACCTTCCTGCTGTTCTTGTTCCTGTAAAATGAAATGGTAACTGATGCAGCTTATCATGTCTGTATTGTGATACCATAAACGGAATCCAGCTGCATCTGTGTTCCAACTTTTAAACATGAGTGTTAGGTTTTCTCTGTTCAGCTTTGTCTTAAGTTTCTACACAATCATGCTGTAGTTACAGTACATCAATTGTACAGCTTTCTCCTTCTTTGCTTATTAGCCCCGTAGGTATAACTTTGTAATCAAAGAGAGGTCAAATGTATCAAAATAAAAGTTTGCCAGAATTTATCTGGCATAAATCCTCCCCCCAAGATTTGATTATGAAGTGTTACTTGTGGAAAAAAAACACCTCACTGAGTAGTATCCAAAATCTAAGAAATTACTTTACAAGACTAAAAACATAAATAACATAGTCTGAATGCAAAGGGTAGAGTAAACACTGGATGTGTATACTACTCACTGTCACTGTTGTATCCAGTGGTTTAAAGCCCCCAAAACAATGGATTATTATAATCAGATATAACAGCAGAATCTGCTGACACAGGAGGAAGTATGCACTGCAAAAAAAAGATCTCGGTTTTTAAATTCCAGCTCAAGAGTGGGACTCCCATTGGACTGGGAATAATGAACACTAAACATTAAAAAGCTCCATCTTTGTTTGCAAGACATGGAATTGTTCCATGGAGTCAAAGAAACCTCACGTCACTGAACTAAATATGTGCACTGCTCGATCATTATCTGGTCCTGGTAGAATTCTGCTGGTGCTGCTTGCAACAGGTTCACAGATGTTTCTGAGGAGTCAATGACTTCTCAATAGAAAGGGGACAAGGTGATTACCCAATTGAAAAAGGAAAAGATCCAGGTTTTATTTTTATCAGGCTAGCAGTGGAACTTTATAAACTAATTTGATTTGGAACAAATACTGCCTCTCCCGTGCCGTGCCGCCCCCCACCCCCATGTGGATGAAAGGCACTTACATTGAGGATTCACACCCCAGGGATGCTGCTCACCTTTGTTCTAACTATGCAAGACCCACTCCACAAACAGGGAATCCAGCTGCCAAGGCTTTGACAGTCATGGAGAGGGGGCCTCCTCGCTCTGCAGCCTGAAGGGGGGGGATTCATTCCTTCTCCTCCCTCAATTTTAGCAGAGCATCTTTATAGGTAAATGCCTAGGTAAATGGCCAGTAGGTAAAATCTTGACCCTGGCTAAGTCAATGCCAAAACTTTCACTGTCTTCAGTGGAGCCAGGATTTTCAGTGTTGCCAATTCTTGTGATATCTGGTGTTTTTCTTAAGGCCTAGCCCCTCTACTTATGAGAATATCAGTTTAATTTTTTTTTTAAGTTGTAGTCAGTTTTTAGCGCTATGGTTGTGGTGAAAAGCTGGAAAATGAGAACTCTTAAGGTTAAAAAAACAGAAGAAAAATAAAAGTGTCCCAAATTTATATTTTTTAAACTCTCATGATTTTTAAGCCAATGTCATTATTTTGGGATGTCTGACACATGATTTTTGAACAACCTCAGGTTGGCAATACTGTAATTCACAAAAAACACAACTTCAGAACCATCTCCTTGTGCATATAAACTAGTATGAGTGACCATGGATTTCCAACCAGTGTTAGCTTTCTAATCCTTTGCTTGTCCATTCAATTGTTTGTAACCACCACCTGTTTCATCTTCTTTTAAATTAGACTGTAAGTTCTTTGGGAGAGAGACTGTCTCTTACTCTGTGTTTCTACAGCACCCAGAACAATGGGCTTCTGCGTATTACCATACTATAAATAAATAATAACAACGTAGTCCAATTGATAGGATGTATGCAGGCGCTAGTATTTGATTTCTTATGATAACATTATATTGCCTAAATTGGGTTGATTATACTACATTGTGTTTTTCCAGACCCAGTAATCTACTTGTTTTGACAAACTGATGAACAAGAAGTTATATTTTTGTGATATTTAAATGGAAAAAAGATCCACTAATCCTTGCTCCTCTTTCTTTTGAGCATTTAGCTGTAAATCTTCCATTCCACATTTTGAAAGTAAAATTTTACTTTCTATTTATTCAAGCATTCATACTATCTACCTGATAAGAATTACACTTATCCAATCAGAGAACAGAAACTAATCATATGACTCATTTGACCAATTAAAACTCAGCAACACAGCTTGACATGCATACCATAGATTTAACAAAGTAATGACAGGTTTTGCTGAATGCTTTCTAATGAATAAATTTGAGAAAAAAATCACAAGAGGTAAAATTATACATTATGAAGTATTAATTTGACTACTGTACTTACATCAGTTGTGAGAGGTGGAAATTAAAGTACTATATTAACATGTAATCCAATTTATTTTATCCATAGTTATTTTGTTCCATCACATCAGCTATATTATGCCATCTGTCATACTATGCATACTCAGTGCACAGCTCAACGTGCATTCTCTTGAACACAAAATAACCAACCACAGCAATAAAACAAAACCCTTGCCCTACTAACGACATTTACAGGAGCTACAAATTGGCAATCAGTTAAAGCTGTAAAACAAAATGGAAATGCTTTGTTAACAGGCAGTTTAATTCCTTGTTTTTAATTGTTTCAGGCTGGTGGTTTGATGCCTGCGGCCCTTCCAATCTGAATGGAATGTTCTATACTGCTGGACAAAACCATGGAAAACTAAATGGGATAAAGTGGCACTACTTCAAAGGCCCCAGCTATTCCTTACGTTCAACAACTATGATGATTCGGCCCTTAGACTTTTAAATGGACTCAGCAGTGGACACAAAAACAAAACACAATATCACTCTTTTCTGAAGAACTTCTTGTGTAACCTTCAGAATTAAAAGGCTGGGGGCTTCATGAAAGCAACAAGTAGGAGCTACACAAAGTTGCTCCACTGTCACTTCATAGCCTGCAAAAACTCTACACAAGTCAGCCCATATGCTGATGACATTGGGACGGCTTGGCCTATGAGAAAGTGGCTGTAATGATTTTCCAGTGGAGGAGAACAAGTGAAATTTGTGTTCCTGTTACCGTGACTGAATCTAGCGTCTGTCGGCAGATGTCTTTTCCTTTGTGTAAAAGATGCAAAAAATATACTGGATAATACTGAAGAACAGAAGCAAATCTACCATAATCTATTGAGAAGAATAGTTTTCAGCAGTGAAATGGCATCACATCTATGCAAAAGTATTACAGATAAGCTTTTATTAATGTATATCTTAAATTATCCAATATGACCACTCCAATCATTGTCTTTCTTAAGTGAACTGAAGTTAGACAGATGGAGTTCTCTTAAACCCAGAATCAAATAGTGTATGCTAGAGTTATTTTTCACTCAGCCCTTTTCAAATGTAAAACATGTTCCTGATAAACATACTGAGTCACAGTGCATGAAGAATGATAAGGATAATATGCAGAAAATCGTCAATTGCTCAGCACTGTTAGGGCAAAGTAAGTGTAGGTAATCCAGATAATTGGCATAATTCTTGAGCTAGGATTTATAGCGTGATAACAAAAGTAACCATGTTTTTTTCCCCTGCAGCTTTTGCCTGCATTATGGACAGTCTGAATGTCACATTGAAAAATTGGAGGAAAGTTTAAAGAATGTGAAATATATCATGAAGAAATATGTTATTTTGCATATACGATTTCCTTACAAAGTACACAGGAAAGCAGAGTGTTAGGGTGTATAAAAATGGCATAAACATGTAGTTTACCTGGATGGATTCATTTTAAAATATCTTTGCATGTGCACACTTTAGCATTAATTATTTTAAATTGTTATTAGATCTTCATTTCTTCACTATATTATTTCACCTATTTTGTGAATAACTGAAGCAAGCCAGCTTTGCACTCTGCTTCGGCTATTACTATAAAAAGTATTCATCACAACATTATAGAAAATAAAGGAATAATTATAATTATGAATTGTAAAGAGCATGTTTATATCTCTACAGTAAGAATAATGGCCATTGAATTTGTACATGCTGCGTTGACTCTATTCAATGCACATGAATGCAAAACTACAACAGGATATAATATTAAACTAACTCTAGAAAGGTGCTACACATGTTACTTCCCATAAAAATGTGTGATATTAAGTAATTTCTGTTATACTAAAAATGTGGCTTGGGTGCAGGGTGAGCTGCACATTCCAAATATTGGAATATTTAAGGCGCCTATAAGAAAAAAGAAAGTTTGTAGCAAAGAGGTTGAGTTGCATCCCACCTTAAAGCTATTATACTTTCCATTTAAAAACCTCTGTTGACATAATCTGATGGCGAAATCAGTTTTGGAAATTAGTCTCTACATTCAATTCCTGCTTTGAGAAAAATTAAGAGGCTGATCCTACTCCAATTGAAATCAAATGTAAAATGTCCATTGATTGAAATGGGAACAAGATCAGACCCATTAAACATATGTGGCTGGGGTTGTTTGTTTTTGTTTTATTTTAAAAAAAAAGCTATTGTTGAAATCAGACAAAACAACAATCTAGTGGTTGTGGGGTTTTGTTTTGTTTTTTATAGATTTTTTTAAGGCAACATGAAAGAACAAGGAGCACCACAGGATTCTTTTGTAATTTTGCTAGCTCAAAGTTTTCCAAGTAGGAAGGGCTTTGTTTTTATGCATCTGTATGATTTTTTTTTAAACAATCTTGCCCAAGGGGTTAATTTTTTGTGTTCTGTGGGTTAACTTACCCAACAATTTTTTGCTCAGCAGTTCTTCATAGTGCTGCTTTGTCTGTTTCCAGCAATCTTCACAATGTGTACAGTCGTCATTTGGGTGCAAAAACTGTGGTCTGCCTTCCTCTGTGTTCTCACAATTTTTCTTTTTTTCCAGGTCTCTGAGTTAGGAATGCCATTTTGTAGATACTGTTGCAAAAGACAAAACACATTAAAAAAAAAAAGCATGATATATACTGTTTATTTATCTGGGTTTGAAAAAAAAATGGGGACATGGGTTCCTGTCCTTTATAATAAAACAATTTAAAAATATTTGCTGACTCTGTCCTTTGCTTTGTTTTGAGCATGCATTTTTGTGGCAGAATGATATGTCGTCTAACATAGTGACATCTCTCCTTCTCAATAATGTTCAAATGTTCAGACTGTTCTTATGCAGGAACCCTCACTAGTTTTTTTGTGGACAAATGAATATCTTCTTACCTTTAAAATATGTATCTGGGTTTTATTTTACTCATTTTTCTTGCTTAAAATAATCAGGTTATATTCCACATTCTTAGTCTGACAAATACAACTTGCTTTCAAAATTTTTTTAATCTCTCACATTCCACTGGCTAAGATACAAATTAAAGTGCACTGGTTGTTTCTCTTGCCCTTATGATTGTTTGTTCTTTAATCACCCATTGGTTCATGGTGTCTGGCAGTGGCAAATCTCAACTGATTGTTGTTCCCTACCCTCGAAATTCGTCTTGTTCCATTTGTATGCCTCTCAACAATTGAGGGACCAGTTTCAACCTCTTTTTGTAGTCCATTTATCCTCATTTTCCCAGGAACTTCATCTTAATTAGACTTGTTCATTGTACACATTCAGCTCAACCTAGCTTTCTAAAGCAATATAAAACCCAGCATATAAGACCATATTTTACCCTTCAAACTAAAAATGCTGCAGTATGCAACTGAAGAGGCACAATGAATGGAAAAGGCTTTTATTTGGCTTTGATTTATAGCAAAAGAACAACTGCCTTGAAAATGAGTAAGAAGACTGCTTTTTAAAAACCTATCAGTGATAATAGCAACATCACTTCTAGTCTCGATTTCATCTTTTTTACTATCGGGGGTAGCCGTGTTAGTCTGTAGCCACAAAAACAACAAGGAGTCCGGTGGCACCTTAAAGGCTAACTGATTTATTTGGGCATAAGCTTTCATGGGTAAAATGTGTCCATTTATTCTTTTACATAGAGACTGTCCGGTTTGGCCAATGTACATGGCAGGGGGCTTCGCTGGCACATGATGGCATATATAACATTAGTAGACGTGCAGGTGAATGAGCCCTTGATGGTGTGGCTGATGTGGTTGGATCCTCTGATGGTGTCGCTAGAGTAGATATGGGGACAGAGTAGGCAACAAGGTTTGTTACAGGGATTGGTTCCTGGGTCAGTGTTTCTGTGGTGTGGTGTGTAGTTGCTGGTGAGTATTTGCTTCAGGTTGGAGGGTTGTCTGTAAGTGAGGACTGGCCTGCCTCCCAAGGTCTGTGAGAATGAGGAATCATTTTTCAGGATAGGTTGTAGATCGCTGAGTGTGTGCTGGAGAGGTTTTTAGCTGGGGGCTGTATGTGATGGCCAGTGGCGTTCTGTTATTTTCCTTGTTGGGCCTGTCCTGTAGTAAGTGACTTCTGGGTACCCATCTTGCTCTGTCAATCTGTTTCCTCACTTCTCCAGATAAGTATTGTAGTTTTAAGAATGCTTGATAAAGATCTTTTAGGTGTTTTTACTTTTTACTGTGACAAATACACAGAGGGCAGATAAATTAGGAGAGGTGTATTTCACACCAGGTAGAATCTGAAATGATTTCTAATTCTGTCTAGCACATCACCGGATTGTTGTTACATCAACTCTTCTTCTGATATTATCCAGCATTCAAGAATTCAGAAATATAAATCCTTAATTGATGAAAATATGGAGAACTCAGTCATTTGCTAAAAAAGAGATTCAACATAAAAAAAAGATAGTGGAGAACATCTACTTTTTAAAAAACAAGCATAAAATAGATCAAGGAATTGGGGAGATACTGGGAGGGAGTGGCTGGCTCAAGAAATTGTTAATGAGATATCAGAGGGGTAGCCGTGTTAGTCTGGATCTGTAAAAGCAGCAAAGAGTCCTGTGGCACCTTATAGACTAACAGACGTATTGGAGCATGAGCTTTCGTGGGTGAATACCCACTTCGTCGGATGCATGTGAGATATGGAGCCTTTAACGATGAGGACACCAGTATGATTCTAGCCCAGATGACTATTGATCAAGTCTATATTAATCAATAGCCTATATGAAATGAATTGGCAGTTTCCATCTAGTTTCTAACAGAATGTCACAAAACACACCCTCTTAATCCACCTCTTTGTTGGTGGAGCATAGGACTGAATGGTCACAGAGACTGAGCTAACCATTAGCCACAGACAGCGGGCCTCCTAGGCAGGGCCGCCCAGAGGGGGGGGCAAAGGGGGCAATTTGCCCCGGGCCCCGGGCTCCGCAGGGGCCCCCAAGAGAACAGCGGAGGCTCCCGCCTCCGCCCCTCTCCTGGAGCCTTAGCACATCAAGCGGCGTCTCTCAGCCGGGGCCCCTGAGCCCCGCCCCGCGCCGCGTGGGGAGGGGGCGGGGCTGGGAGCTCCGGCCTGAGCTCTGCTCCCTCTGCTGGGCCCGGAGCTCCCAGCCCCGCCCGCTCACCACGCGGCTCTGAGCGGGACGGAGCTCAGGCCCCGCCGGAGACACGCTGCGGCTGCTCCGGCGAGGCACTGAGGCTGCGCGTGAGGAGGGAGCCGGGGGTAAGAGGCTGGGGCCGGGGGGGTTGGCTAAAGGGCAGGGAGCCCTGGAGACAGTCAGGGCAGAGGTTGGGGGAGGGGGCAGGGAATGGGGGGGTTGGATTGTGGGTGTTCTGGGGGGGTGGATAGGGTCAGGGCCGCCCAGAGGGGGCGGGGCAAGAGGGCGCTCCCGGTCTTCGCCGGCGGGGGGTCCTTCTGCTCCGGGGCGGAAGGACCCCCCCCCCGGCGAATTACCGCCGAAGCGGGACCCGCCGCCGACATGCAGCCCGGTCTTCGGCGGTAATTCGGCGGCGGGGGGCCCGACCGGGGTGGGACCCGCCGCCTAATTACCGCCGAAGACCGGGCTGCACGTCGGCGGCGGGTCCCGTTTCGGCGGTAATTCGGCGGCGGGGGGCTGCCGCCGCGGGTCTTCGGGGCACTTCGGCGGCGGGTCCCGGAACGGAAGGGCCCCCCGCCACCGAAGACCCCAGGCCCCCGGAATCCTCTGGGCGGCCCTGCTCCTAGGACAAGACTGGAGCAAACTGGGAGGGAGACATGACAAATCCTGCTCAGTATATGAAACCAAATGAAGAACAACTCAAATATCATGGAGGAGTTTTTAGTTGTTTTATTTTTGGAAGAAGTAGCATTTTTAACTCAAAAACACGATGGACAATTTCAATAAGGACTGCAATTTTTTTTTTGAGCAAGTATATGTCTATCTTCAAGCTAAGATGACTTCAGCATCAATCACTTGAGAAAATACATGGTGTTTGTATATGAAAAATGCTATTTAATAATATACCATGAAATTAAGAAGTTGGGAATGAAACAGCAAAATTCTTTATGAAAAATGTTGTGTAACTAAAAGTTTCAGTTCTGCATGCTACAGAACATTCTCCCACTGACCGAAGTGCATCTGGTTTGTGGAGAATAAAGCTTGTGACACTGCACCCCATATTCTTCACAGAGATATTGTTATGATTATGACATAATCATAATGTATTTTATTCAAGATAAGTCATGTGAGATGTCATTGGAAAGGTTATTATTTACTAAATATGATTGTCCTATTTGTATGAATGTATCATTTTTGTATCTGAAGTTAGGAACATTAACTAAATATTTGTATTACCAATGTGTTTACACCTGGGGAACACTCCCTAGGCAAAAGGCTCTCAGTCTAGATGACTGGCTGGAAAGCGCCCAATCATGTTAATGAGCCATTAGGAGAAAACAATAGGCTTTAGGAGAAGCTTATCTCCCACCTGGGAGACTCTGCAGACAGCCTCCAACTCATGGTTGCTGTGACACTACAGGGACATGTGACCAGGTCACCTGGTGCTGGACTCCATCTTGGGATACCAGTGTTTTTCCACTGACTGGGCATGGGAAACAAGCTTTGAAACAAAGGGTTCCTGCCATATGCAAAGGCTATTTAAGGCAGGGGAGTGACATCATCGTGGCTCTTCACTGACTCCCCACCCAAAGAGACTCCTGGAAACACCTGAGGAACAAAGACTGAACTGGGTGAAGTGCTGGACCCAGGCTAAAGGGGAAGGACCAGGGATTGGGATGGGGCAAGGGGGTTTGGTTTTGTGCAATTAGAAAGTTGGCAACCCTAGCGTCTATTTCTAGGTGGGGGAACTGGGAGGTACAAAAATATGCTCCTGTTCTCTCTCTTGTCAGCCCAGTCTGCGCCACTTATGACATGGAAGTGCCATCGCACTAAGGGTAGGTCTGCTTCACTTCTAAGCTACTCACAGCATTCAGCAGGAGTCAAGCTCCACAAGGCCTGAGGACATTGGGCTGCCTCACAAAAGCAATAAAAGTTCTACCAAAGCACCCTGCTTCCCAGGAAAGTGAGCTGGAGGGAAGGTGCCATTGCCAGCTATCCCTCTATGCTCTATGGGTAAAAAATTGAGGCTCTCCAAGGATATTCTTCAGTTAGATGGAGAGGTGGGAGGCAGGTTGATACCCTCCCTGTGGACCTCTTCCAGGGAGAGGAGAGGAAGTGGGTGGGGGAAGAAAGGGAGAAGTTGATAGAATATGTAGTCGGGGGTTCTGAACGATGAGATGAAGAATCAGAGGGCATGGGCAAAGAAAGAAAAGCACGGTGAAACTGAAAAAGAATGTGTAGGAAAGTCTGAGGTGAGAACACAGGAATAGAAAGAGAAGAAGGGGAAAGACGATGAAGAGAGAGCAGCAAAGAATCCTGTGGCACCTTATAGACTAGAGAGAGATGAAGGAAGCAGAGCAAATAATTTGTAGGAAGGTGAAAATCAACAGGTCTTTGAAGAAATTAAATGAAATGGTCTTGTATTAAAAAAAATCTGAAAATTTCACACTAGAAAAATCAGAGAAAATAGTATTAAAGGAAGAAGGATGAAAAGATAGTTCAAGACAATGAAAATTAAGAAAAGGGAAAAGGGAACAAAGAACAAAAAGAAGGGAGACAATTTTATTATTGTTATTTTATACAAGTGTTGTGCCAAAAGGTTATAACACGATAGAATAAACATAGTGTTACACATGATGGGCCAGAACCTGTAGCTGCATGCAAGCAGCTTGATTACATATGGACTGCAGATCTGGTCCAATATTATTAAATCTTCATATACCCATAAGCATGTCTGGAGAGCCTGTAGTTTTGGAGGATCTGCCTCTATTTAGCCTGAATAATTTCCCTTTTGCATGGTTAGATTACAGTTGTTTTATGTCTGTAATCATTATCAGGTAGTTAGCCAATGTATGAATGCAATACGATAGCATTCTTCATTTATTCTTCTTATTTAATACTTCCAATGCAAAATAGATGCCAACAGTGTTTTATATCTTGCAAAATATAAAACAAAGCCCAGAGAAGTGGCCCCTTCCTTGTGGAACCACTGGTGACATTGTCTGTGAGAAACAGTATTCTCTTAACATGAGACAAGAATCCGTCAGTCAGCTAAATCAGCTTCAGATAATATTTATTCTTCCACTAAAAGACATGGATTTCCACCCCTGCACAGCCCCCTCATGCTTATATTTAGAATCACTATCTGCTCTCAAGGAAACTACAAATCTCAGAACTGTTCCCATTCAGATGCAGCACTGAACTGCAGGTTTATTTTCTTTTGGGTAATGGAGCAGAACTCCCTGGCATATATTTTGCTTTTACATTTTTTAAACAAAATTCTTTACTTTATTTTCATTTATAGTTTTCCACTTTAGAGTTCACCTTCCACCCACCCATGATTATTATTTGATTCCTCTTCTGAAAGCCTCACCCAACACAATTAGTACTGTGAAGTCTTTGAGCAAAATTCTCCCTTCTAGGGCTATGTCTACACTTCGCACCTTTTAGTGACACAGCTGTGCTGCTACTGCTGTGCCTCTAAAAAGCACGCAGTGTAGCCACTCTTTGTCATCAGGAGAGAGCTCTCCCGCCAAACAAAAAAATTCCACCCCCCAACGAGAGGCGGTAGCTTTATTGGCTTTTTTCAGTGCTCTCCTGCTGACAGAGCACTGTTCACACCGGTGTTTTTCAAACGGCAAAACTTTTGTCATTGGGGGATGTGTGTTTTTTTCACACCCCTGAATGACATAAGTTTTACCAACAAAAGTCCAGTGTAGACAAAGCAAAATTCATATAGTGGTTCTTGACTCCAATACGCTGGTCTCCCTTCGTGCCTGCAGCTCTCAGGGCAGGAAAAGCACCAAAGCACCACACATTGCTTATTGTCCCTTCTGTACCCTCCATTTTGACTTCTGGGGGTTATTCTGCCATAAAAATTCACTTCTGAGACAAACATGGTCCCAGGGCCTGTTTTACATCAAAGCTGCACTTTGAGACGTTCCAGTGTGAGTGACTTAATGTGGTTTTAAAGTCATCTTTGTGCTCCTCAATCCTGGGGTCAACTGGGGCCCAGCCACCCTCCACAAAAAGCAAATCAGCTTCATGGGTACTTACTTGTTACTAGCGGCTCATGTTCTCCAGAAGCTATTACAACAGCTAGGGACGATAATAGGGACCTTTATAAACAAAAGTAATGATGTCTGATGAAAATTATTTTATATAAAAGGCAAGTTAAAGAACAGGGAGGAGGTGGGGCAGGGGTAAGCTGAGGCAGGGAGTTCCCCTGCGTGCCGCCCCCCCACACACACACACTTGCTGCAGGCGGCCTTCTCCGTGATCCCCTGCCCCAGTTCCCTCTACCTAAATGCTGGCAGCGATCGGGGCGGCCAAAGTTCCGGCCGCCCCGGTCGCTGCCAAAGAAAATGGCGCATCCCAAATCCCAGCGCCCTAGGTGACCACCTAGGTTGCCTAAATGGTTGCACCAGCCCTGAAAATATAGGTACATATGTAAAATAGAAAGCAACTGCCAGTTTCCTGAATGCTAAGGGGAAGGGATGACCATTTACACCAACAGAGCATCTGGCCTCAATGAACACAAAAATGAATTTTAAACCACTGTTGTACTTACACCACTGTTCAGCTCAGCCGGCCTACAAGATATCGCTCCACAAGTTGAGATGCTTGGAAACAGACATTTATTCCATTTCAAATAAACTGAAATACACAATGAATAAGCCATGTTAAATAATGGTGTGGGAGTGGGTATGAGTGTATATATATATAAATTCATCTTATGATCAAGCAAGAAGTTTAAGTTATCCAGCAGCCACAATCCACTCTGAAATATATTACATTCCTTATCCTTGATGTTTTTGACATTTGCTGCCACTAGTAGTTCAATATTGAGGTTTTACAAGGTTTAGATTGAACACCAAAGAGGCTGAGCTGGAATGAAGGAATGCTGATCTAAAAAAACCTAAAGGGACTGATAAAGCCAGGATTTTCAAACATGAATGCCCAAAGTTGTCTATAGTTAGGTACCTAAATAAGTGCTTTCAGTTTTAAATATACTAAGCTCCCATCGACTTCATCTTACTTCAAATATATTAAAAATACAATGGTATTGTAAGAGTATGGACTTTCCAAAAGAGGAATACAGATGTGTATTCCAGAAAGTACAGGTGCTGGTGCAAAGACAGGCACTCAAATCAATATTTTGCAGATACTGGCAATCTCCTCATTCCGTATTTTGGTTTTCAGAGTTTGAGACAAACATGCGATGTCATGTGCATGCATGAAAACAGGAAGCCAACACCTCTAAAAGGTCAGGTTGTATCTAATCAACGTTGACCAGACCCGGAGTAAGCAAATGCAACACACATGAGGCAGCTTAAGGAAGGTGCAGAAGGAGAGAGGCAAGATGGTGGAGGCATGCTATATTTTGTGAGTGCTATTAAATCAGACTTAAAAAATAACTACATTAAAGGAATGGCCAGGTTACAAAGTCAAGCATTCAAAAAATGCAAGAATGCAGCTTGCCCTTGCCCCCGTCGTTCAGTTCCCTGATGCATAATGCATTATGATACAGTCTTTAATGACACAATCCCAAATTGTTTCTTCTACAGGGTCTTTGAATCATTCAGTGCCCAAAGGTCAGACTGAAATACTAATTTTGAATTGTGGAGCACATTTAACACCCTAAGAATACATCCCTAACTGTCAAAGTGAGAAAGGATCCATCTACTCTGAGCTCTATATTTACTCTTAAAAACATTTATAAATCAATTAGAAATATAAAAATACAATTTCTTTTCAAAATGCAAACACACTTTTTCCTCTTTGTGGCATCTGAGCAACGTTTGTTATAAGATAAGGCCCTGGTTCAAATTAATAACAGCAGAACATCCAAAACTGCTAATCCTGTTGCTATACTCAAGCTATCTAGTTTCTTTGGCCTCTCACTTTCCACCGTACCAACCACAGTTGCATAGCAGTCAGGATTCAGAGGTCACAAGACCATAGATAACCTTTAGACTCTACTGGGACTCTACATACAATTATTTTCTTGAAGGAACTAGTGGTGAATCAATATTTAGAGAGCTGAAGAAATCCAGTCATTCATGGTATTTTTTTTTCCATTTTCAGTTTTAAAAGCCATGAACTTAAAAGCTCTGAACAAATAAAAATGAACAGCAATGAAGACAAAAGCAGAAACACATCACTTATTCCATTGTCCTATAACCCAGCAGGTGAGCACTATGGGCACATATTACTCATCACTGCCTCTGGGGTATCTAGGCTGCACATCCAGCTTTATTCAATTTTATCTATACAGTAGTGAACACCTGGTACTGAATAATAGTATACTGCAGCTAAGGTCCCACTTTAAATTGCTTGTTTGTAAAGAAAATGACAATCATGTACCATGTATCTCAGCGGGAATGTTGCTTTTAGAACAGTCAGTACTTTTAGAGAAAGGACCGTCTTCTTATTAAGGCAGTGAACCAGGGATCAGGAGGCTTGGATTCAATACCCAGCTGTACCAGAGACGTCCTGTGCGACCTGGGACAAGTCACCTAAGCGCTCTGTGCCTGAGTTCTCTGTCTGTCAAATTAGGGATAATAATACATACTTCCTCCCATTCTTTGATTACTCTGTCTATTTGGACACAGTTCTTTGGGGCATGGAGTGTCTCTTCTTGTGTGTTGGTTCAGTACCTAGCACAATGGGGGTCCTGATCTTGGCTAGGGCCAATAAGCACTACCAAAATACAAGCTAATAATAAATAACCAAAGCATCGCATTCCATGTTTCAAACCTGAACCTGGGGCAGGCATTAACTTCATTTCTTTTTAGTGCCTCTGAACGCAAAAGTGAAGAGGTTTATCACGCTGACATGCCCCACCTTTCATTACCGAGCCAATTTTAGTGTCTGTTGATTCCCTCATTATGCACAGACTACAGAAAAAAATAATATTAATGACTGCAGCCTTCTGCTTCCCTTGCGGGCATTGTCAGCTCAGATGGGAAGGAATATTAGCTGGAACATACCAAATATGTCAAAACACTGAATGGATTATCAAATAAATCTAATTTGTAAAAGTGATCTTTAGTACTCAGCCAGTGAATTATGAGAATAGTGTCACAGACGGGTTAAACTTAGTATCCCACTAGGAAATATTATGTTATGCCATTTATTCCAAAGTGTTTATCTCCAGCAAGTTATCAAAAACAATGATTATGCAACAAATGTTGCTAATGCTCATTCAAACAACAATCTGCCAAAATTCATGCACTTTACAGTACTGTGAAATGAACCCCAATGACAAGAGTTAAACATTTCACCCTCCTCGCTTAAAAAAGGCTATATTCTGGAGGGAAGCATTTTAAACACCACTGTCTTTGCTTGTTTATCTTTGTCTATGCTAAACTCAAGCTTTGCTGATTTGGTGGGGGAGAGGGTTGAATTGTTTAAATAATTTATTAGGGCCTGATCATAGAATTTGAGGGTTTAAAGGGACCTCAGGAGGTCATCTAGTCCAACCTGCTGCTCAAAGCAGGACCAATCCCCAGACAGTTCCCTAAATGGCTCCCTTAAGGCTTGAACTCACAACCCTGGTTTTAGGGGGACTAATGTTCAAACCACTGAGCTAGCCCTCCCCCCAATCTTAAAAGTAGCAACCTACTGACTTTGAAAGCCATTAATATTGCACCCAACACAGCCCTATAGCAGGGTAAATTTCACCCAATAATTTTGCAAACTTTCTGAATCTAGCTTTACATGGGACCTGAAAATTCCTTCACATGGAGAGAGAGAGAGAAAGAAAAGAGAAGAGAAGGAAAAAACAAACAAACAACCCCCACTCCCTCCTTCCTAAACCCAGAGTTGTGAGTTCAATCCTTGAGGAGGCCACTTAGGACCAAGTACTGGTTTTGCCCCAGATCCCTGCTAGTGAAGGCAGGGGGCTGGACTTGATGACCTTTCAGCGTCCCTTCCAGTTCTGATAGATAGGTATGTCTACACTATGTACCTTGCAATGCTGCTGTAAAGTACACAGCGTAGCCACTTCTTGTCAGAAGGAGAGAGCTCTGTTGCCAACAAAATAAACCCAGCCCCAATAAGGGGCAGTAGCTTTGTCAGCAGGAGAATATCTCCCACCAACACAGCACTGGCCACAGCAGTGCTTTTCATTAGTAAAACTTTTATTGGTCCCGGGGGGTGGAGGTTCACACCCCTGACCGACAAAAGTTTTACTGATGAAAGTGCCTAAATGTTGAGAAGTTGAGGGCCAGAACATTATCAGCTCCATTACAGCCCTTGGTGCCAAAGGTGAGTAGGTGCAACTTATTGCAGCAGGGACCAACCAGCCCCAAGATCAGGAAGCTACAAAGACAGCGTAAACCATCTTTCCCCTCTTATCCTGAGCAGCGCACAGCTCAGTTGGACCAGAGGCTCCAAATTGAAATTGACAAACAACTCATCGCGCAGCAGTGCAATTTCACAGCTCACTGAACCATTCAATGATCCAAATTATTTAATCTTAGTGCCCAAGGAAGCCACAATCTTTTTGCCAAAAGAAATTTGCTGCTGACTTGTGCTCCTTACATTAAATAATTTTCCTGTATATGCCCAGGTGCAACACGGCAAACTGATGGAGTGCCTCATTACTCCCCATTGCAAACAGAGCAGCATCTAATATAATCGACAGGGCAAAATTCCAAGATAGGACATGGAAGGGCCAGGCAACTCCATGAGATTCACCTTGTGGAATTTCTTACTAACTCTCTCTTCGATAAGAAGGGATGGGAAATAAGAGGCAGGATTGTCAGCTACCAGCTAATAAGTGACTTATTTAACTGGTAATGATTGCCAATGATGGCGCAAAGAGAGTCCCATGCAGCAGCATGATGGTGACTGTGATATGGGTCATCAGGGTGGGTGAAGGGGAGGTTAAAGTGAGGCGAACCTCAGAGCATTGAAGCTGTCCTATAATAGAAAAGATTTTTTTGTAAAAAACCCAGTGAGACTGTTTGGCTGATGGCCTGACCATTTTAGTGCAGGGAGAAAATCCTAAGGTTGATCGAGCAACAAGGCCTTTATGGGCAAGTTCCCTGACCCAGTGACTGATACTAACTGGGCAGTTGCTTCTCTTACTGGTAGTTGAGTTGTCTGGTTTGTGTGCGCACACACGCACACACACACACACACACACACACACACACACACACACTGAGAAGATGAAGCAGGAAATCTCCAAACACAGCCGGGATCAGTTTACAATATGGAAAGGTTACGGTTGAAAACCAAAGTAGTCTAATTCTCTTTTCAGAATTCAGTACCTAATGCAGGATTATCTTCAATGACAGACAGCATGGTGTCAAAGGACTGTGTCAGATTTCAGGCCTTTTCATAGTTTAAATTCCAGCGTTTAATCAAAGGTTAACTGAATCATTGCTGGTGGCAACTAGCTACTTCAATATGCCATTATTGTGGGTGGGCTACAATCATGATACCATATTAGAGACATGATCTCCTATATACAAAACATTGTCATGGGTTCCTTGTCTAAATATGTCTCTAGGTGTGTAAAATATATGTAACAATAGACACATGGCACCTCTGAAAAGGGTGAACAAATCAGTTCTATCTGAAGCTCGTTTAACTCCTTCACCCTTTTAGATGAGTAGCCACTGTCTAACGTACAGTTGTTTTGATTTTTCAAATAATTATTGCTTTTAAATACAACAACATTAGAACAATCTCCTTTTTTCTTTTATCTAATCTACATTTTCTTACTCTCCCTATTAGCTGTAGGACAGCTCATTTTTAAGCTTACAAAGCAACACCACAGCCTCATGAATTTCAGTCATTCCTTGGTTGCAGGCTAGTCAAATACCACAAAAGTATCAACGAGGGGGACTAAATGGACAATAATTACTTTTGCTTATCTTGAAAATATGTGACTGCTCAATTCTAGTAAATGCTACATTTGTGGTAACCAATATCTGTAAAAGGGTGATAAAAATGACTGCAATGTCCCAAAGGTATTTCCCAACTAGACATAACATTCTAACCAGTATTTTAGGGGGCAGGGGTTTCATCCTTTATTTCAGCATTAGCTAAAATTAGCTGTCTCAAGTTTTATTTGTTTTCATTGAAGTTTCATCTATTTTGGTTAGCTTTATCCAGAAAGATGCTGTTTTGGGGCAAGGCCATGCTATCACACCTTATATGGTTTCAACTTCCTGTTCTTTAACTTACCTTTTATATAAAATAATTTTCATCAGATATCATTACTTTTGTTTATAAAGGTCCCTATTCAGGAAACTACTTATTAGAGCTGATTGAAAAATTTTCACTGAAAAAAAAATTAAGTAAAAAAAGGTCTTTTTGACTCGACCGAAATTTTCCACAAGGAAGTGTTTTGGTTTTCAACAATCAAAATTCAAAAATGTTACAGTTTATGACACTCTTATGACACGTTTTCCATTTTGGGGATTTTGCTCTTTTTTAAACAAACAACCCCTTCACCTCACCAAAAAAAAATCCATCAAAAATTTCAGTTCAAACAAAATATTTTCTTTTCCTTCAAAATGTTTGTAAAATATAAAATATGTTTCCATCTAGCTCTAGTGCTCAAATCCCATTCAAATACCTAAGTGTGTGAATTTGAACCAATGGATTCTGAACTCAATATCTTTGCAAGATTAGGGTACTAGCTAACAACATAGTTTTGGTTGTCATTATGTAAACATGGAGTGTTGAATTAAGCACAGCAAGGCTTTCCTAGTGTTTTCTGAACACAAGAACATGGTGAAAACTCACAAGGAAAAAAGCATCAGATTATATGGGGTGCAAAATTATGGGGTGTGATCACTTGTTCATATCAGATTGACAGTAATATTGTATTGTGTGTATTTTTAATACATACAAAGTAAAAGATTATGAGAATGAATATTTTCCCTACATTCATTCAATAACAGGCTATGGTTTATAATAACAGAGTATGGCTGGTTACTGGGAGATATATGAGAAATGGGGAGGGATCATCCTTCAAATCTATTCTAGCCAAATGCCTGCAGTAGGAAAGACTGAGGGGCTATGTTAGAGTGGGGCAAAGAAATGATTTTTAGGTTTAGAAAATGGAAAAAAAAACTAGTTTGAGTCAAACCAAATTTGGAGTTTTTTGGAATTTTCAGTGAATTGAAAGAGTCTGTTTTGAGCCTGTTCCAGAGCAGGGATTCAAATGTGGGTGTCACACATCCCAGTTGAGTGCCCTAACCAGTGGGCTAAACAAGGGCCCCGCCGCCTCTTCCTCTGGCCATTTTCTGAATGACAGAAACTATTTTTGTGAAATTCATGAAGAGTTTCAGGTCAACCAAACTGGCATTTTTCAGTGAATAAATTATTTCTCAAATTTTTTTGTCCAACTCGAAGCTAAGTAACATCAGACTTGCTTGTGATACCTCCCTCTAGCTATTGTCCCGGCCCTCTTTTCAAAGACCCACCTCCCTGCACTGCCAGCCAGGAAGCCCACATTCATGGAATTTGATCTGTGCAGGGAGCGTACAATCTCGCTATGGCCACCTGAAGCAATGCCCCTTTATGCCCTGAAACCAAAGGATTCAGCCCATAAACAAAGTTTCAGTGTTTAGTATTATCAAAACAATACACACTAGATTCCTCACTAAACTTGTTACAATATAAAGCGCAGATATAGGCTCCCAATTCTGAAGGTGTTTATAAGGCAATATGGTGAGTGTAAGTCCCAGAAGGCCATGTTAACTGGCTGCATACCAAGCCAATCTATCCTAAGGGAGTGAGGCCGGTGTGTTAGGGAGAGAAGAGGAGAAAGGGTCTGTGTAAGAACTGTAGCTAATGTGATCCAATATCGATATGAATCCCTGGGGGTATCCAAGGAATTAGTTTCAGTTCTGGAGAACACTTGATATAGACACGGTGCCATTTTCTGTTCTAAATAACAATTAAACCATTAAAGCTGAATAACTAAAGCCAAGTTTGTCTGGATTTCACACCACCACCACCCTGCACCCGCTCCCCAGACCATAACATAGGCTAATTCATATAACAAAGTAAATCATCCAAAACTTCACTCATCAAAAAGACCTGATTTAAAATCTAATCCAAAAATTACATCTGCAATTTTAAGCAAAGCCATGTTAGCTGAGAGATTAGATCTAATGTTTGACTGTCAGGAATTCAAGGCCTCCTCTTGTTCCAAGAACCATCTAAGCTGTGAATTTACTCTACTTATTTGTCCAGTATTTTAGTCTGCACTGGAAGTAATGAAATGTGTCAATAATTTGTTACTTTAGATCCCCTTCCTCAAAAATCTGGTTTCAATTCCATTTGGACTAACATCTACATCTAATAAGCTTAACTGTTTCAGTACATCCAGAGCCAAAAATGGGTCTGGTGCTAAATCAAAAATCTGGGGAACAATTTAGTCAATCAATCAAAAAATGAGAATCATTAGAAGTCACATTTTCTACTCCAATGGTGTGGATTCTGCGTGGACAATGAGGTGTACCCGGGTTCCACAGTCACAGAGGCTACTCCCTATCCTGAGAAAGACAATTCCCACTAGGCAGATGCATTGTTGTCCATCTTCTCTGGGTTAGTGCTATTTTGGTGCTCCTCACCTGCCATTTTGGGCAGGTGGAGCCTAGGGAAAAGATATCGAGGGAAGAGCAGAGCATTCTTGGTGCCTCTCTGACATCTCATAGAGGGGGCTGGTTTCCCCCATCAACTGAAAGTCATTCTGACAAGACAGGTGACAGAAAGGTAGCTCCCCCAGATGAAGATACTTTGATGGCAGTCAGATGAGAGGAGAAAAGTGTGAAGAGGGGGTTGAGAGCACTTGCATGCATAGGCATAGTTTGATTTCTATATGGGGGGGGCAGCTCCAGTCAGGCCAAAGGGGCTGTGTAGGGGGTGGAGGGGCGGGCAAATTCTGTGCCTGCCTGAGGTGTGCAGTTGGGGGAGGGGGCAACATTCCCACAGCTGCCCCTTCCCCCCCCCAACGGCCATGTTGGCGTGTGCTTTAGCTCTGCCAGCAGGCCCAATCCTGCAAGATGCTGAGAATCCAAAACTCAAACAAAGTCTCTGACTCTCAGAGCCTGACAAGATTAGTAAGATAATAACTTGGAAATCTCTCAAAATCAAAATAATTTCAGAGGCGCACAAAGGTCTGTGCACCAGATGAGCTCTGCTTTAAGGCAGAGGCTGACACTTTACACATTCACCAATATCAGTTTAAGGAGTGTTTACATGATCTGAATATCTATGCTGAATAACAACCATGCAAACCTTATATTTTTTGTCTGCCACTCCTGCAAACGACTCTGCACCTCTGCAGTAATAATATCCTCAAAGAATTCCAACCAGCTAAAGCATGATCTTCACTTCCTGAGAACATGTGGCTGGTCTCAATCAAGCTGTGGGCTTTCCAAGTTTATCTCCATTTGATCTCCTGAAATACTTGCAACACTTTCCTCCCAAATTAGGTTAAATGGATTGATGTATAATTTCAGTCCCAGGGCCATTTTTTTCAGAATGGGGTTATGCTAACCATGTTCCAGTCCTTGGGGATCTTGTCTGAACCAAACAAACTTGTGAAAATATCTGCTAAACCTTCTCCAATTTCTACCCAACATCTTTTATCAGTCTTGGACATATATTGTTTGGCTTGTTGCCTTGTCAACTATAACATCCCTAACTCTTTAATAATCATTGCCAAAGTTGATAGCACAGTCTTTAATTTTTCGTTTGATACCCATAGAAACACCATCTCCACTCTTGGCTTGTTCCCCCACCTTTTGCAGTTGGAATGGCAGATACAAAATAATAATTTTACACCTCAGCTATTTCCTCAGGTTTCATTTTCAAACTCTAGCTGCCTTCTTCACCATCTGGACCCATGGGAAGGAGGCCCTTGAGGAATTCCACCAGGATTTCAACAATTTCCACCCCACCATCAACCTTAGCCTGGACCAATCTACACAAAAGATCCACTTCCTGGACACTATAGTGCAAATAAGTGATGGCCACATAAACACCACCCTATACCCGAAACCTACTGACCGCTACATTTACCTGCATGCCTCCAGCTTTCATCTAGACCACATCACACGATCCATTGTCTACAGCAGGGGTACACGTGCCAAAGGCGGCACGTGAGCTGATTTTCAGTGGCACTCACACTGTCCGGGTCCTGGCCACTGGTCTGGGGGCTCTGGATTTTAATTTAATTTTAAATGAAGCTTCTTAAAATATTTAAAAATCCTTATTTACTTTACATACAACAATAGTTTAGTTATATATGATTGACCCATAGAAAAAGATCTTCTACAAATTTTAAAATGTGTTACTGGCACGCGAAACCTTAAATCAGAGTTAATAAATGAAGACTCGGCACACCACTTCTGAAAGGTTGCCAACCCCTAGTCTACAGCCAAGCCCTAAGATACAACCGCATTTGTTCCAATCCCTCAGACAGAGACAAACACCTACAGGATCTCTATCAAGCATTCTTAAAACTACAATACCCACCTGCTGAAGTGAAGAAACGGATTGACAGAGCCAGAAGGGTACCCAGAAGGGTACTACAGGACAGGCCCAACGAAGAAAGTAACAGAATGTCACTAGCCATCACCTACAGTCCCCAACTAAAACCTCTTCAGAGCATCAAGGTTCTACAACTTTCCCTGAAGGACAATCCCTCACCCTCACAGACCTTGGGAGACAGGCCAAGCCTCGCTTACAGACAGCTCCCCAACCTAAAGCAAATACTCACCAGCAACTACACACTACACAACAGAAACACTAACGCAGGAACCAATCCCGGCAACCAATCCCGTTGCCAACTCTGTCCGGATATCCATTCAAGGGACACCATCATAGGACCTAACCACATCAGCAACACCATCAGGGGCTCATTCACCTGAACATCTACCAATGTGAAACTGCAGAATTGGAATTAATTTGCAAACGTGACACCATCAAATTAGGCCTGAATAAAGACTGGGAGTGGCTGGGTCACTACAAAAAATAATTTTCCGTCTGTTGATACTCACCCCTTCTTGTCAACTGTTGGGAATGGGCCACATCCACCATGATTAAATTGGACTCATTAGCACTGACCCCCCACTTGGTAAGGCAACTGCCATCTTTTCACGTGCTGTATATTTATACCTACCTACTTTTTTCACTCCACTGATGAAGTGGGTTATAGCCCACAAAAGCTTATGCCCAAATAAATTTGTTAGTCTCCAAGGTGCCACAAGGACTCCTCATTGTTTTTGCTGATATAGACTAAGACGGCTACCCCTCTGAAACCAGTCTATGCTGACACTGTACCTATTTTAGACAGTACAAACATGGTAAAAGCAGACTTTTAATAGAAAGTATATTCTGGCCAGAGGTGCATTCCTTCAACATATAACTATTGTAGTTATAAGTGACATAATATACGTTAGGATATGAGTTTTGGTTTGGTGAACAATATATTTTTCCTGAGTGCTATTCCTATTGAGGGCCAGTTTACTGTTGTAATTAACTGCATTATTTTCACATATTTTTGCCACTAAATTATTTATTTGAGACTTTCATCATCCTAATTTACAGAATGGTTAAAAGGCCATACATGTATTATTATTATTCAATGTTTATATTACAGTAACACCTACAGACCAACCACGCCACAGTCCTGTCATGCTAAGCACTGTACAGATATATAGAAATGACATTATCTGCCCCCCAAAAACTTACAATCTAAAAAACAAGAGATAACAGGCAAATTAGACAAACAAGTGGGCTGGGGTAGGAGGCAGGTAAGATATAGTAGCAAAAATAAGAATGTGTCATTTATTGAAGTGACTTTAAACAACATAATATGTGAGGAGAGTACATCCTAGCAGTGACTCAAGTGACAGCAGACTGGATTTTGTTACTAGCCTCCTCCCCATTTGAATATCCATATGATGCTAATTTCTAATCATACAAGGCCTAAACCGAAAGTCTAAGTAAGCACAGACTATTTTCAAATTAAAACAGGTCTTCAGTCCCCTAGCAAGCTACTGCACCAAGAAATCCCCAAATCTCATGCCATGTTCCCATCACCCCATTGGCACAGAAGAGTAGGCTCAGAATATTTCTCCCTCATTCCCCGAGGTCCTAACCACAGCAGGGATGGGAGACCAAACTACCAGACACCATTAATTTGTAATCTCGGTCAAGAGGACAATTTAAGATTCGTAACCAGGATCACACACAACCTCAGATGCTGCTATCTATGGAGCCTGAAAGGCTGATTCGCTTATATTGAAAGGAAATTGAGGACAAACGTATGAAAAAATGAAAGCTTTCTTACACTTAGACATAATTCCACATTTTTACAAAAGCATATTGTACATTTGTATCTTGTTGTGTGATACTTGATAGATGACATTTTTTTCCTTGCATAATTATTACTTTAGCACTTTTTATATTACATAATGCTTCTTGTGGCTCCTTAGCTGATATGGGTCACAGGCCATTAGACACCAAATAAGGGACCATGCTTAAAATACAGGGCTGGCAGTCATTCTTTGTTTAGTTGTTATATTCCTCACTCGAGAAGCCAGCCTGAGATGCAGTCCACAGCCTAGTTTGTATACCAATCTGAGAGCTGTAACAGACTCACATTCTCTGTGGATCAGACCAGAGAACACTGACAGTTACCTACATCCTTTGGAAAGAGGAAGCTCATCCCACCTGTCTTGGCCAACAGCCATTTGAATCCCAGATTATCCCCCATGTCTGTGACGGCTGTCATCTTGGCTGACCTATGTGGGACTGAACCAGTGACCTTCAGAGTTAAAAGCATGAGTTGCTACAGTTTGAGCGAAAGAGACAGATGCCATAGTGGGGGCTGTGGCACACTTACATCCTCTGTGAATTGGGCACAGAGAGAGACACCCAACGCACACTGACCAGTGGGTTACATGGGCACACAATGCCAGATTCTTATGAGGTATTTAGGTGCCTAAAGATGCAGGCTAATGCTTCATGGGATTTTATAGAAGCCTTGGCTCCTAACTTACCAAAGGGAGTTAGGTGCTTAGGCACTTCAAAAATCCTATTAGTTGCCTATCTGCATCTTTAGGCACCTAAATACCTTTAAAAATCTGGCTCACAATTTCTTGAGGCATATGTTCATCCAGCACAGTCTCTATTTGTACAACAGTCCTTTCTCACATTAGACAATATAAAGATTGTTCTATCTCTAGCACCAATTAATTCAGATAAATCCTATGGCCTGTGTTATACCAGAGGTCAGACTAGAAGATCAAAGTGGTCCCTTCTGGGCTTATTACCTATTAGTGTTTCACTTTTCTACCTGGATCTCTGTTTAAGACTGGGGGCGTGGAGTGGGGGTGTTGTGGAATTAGAGTAAGACAGCAGCCTTACTTGGTGAATGATGTGTAAAATCGAATCTGCACAACTTGTACGTTCCAGAATGCCTGCTGTTCCTTAAGAATCTCACACTTGTTATATAAACCAGTTGCATAGATTTAAAAATCCATTTCTAATGAGGATTAACATGATGAAGTTCCATCCTTTTGAAAAGCATCCCTTATCTAAATACAGATTTCCGGATCTGTCTTATCATAGACCCAGTTCCTCTGTAATATTTTCCTGTGATCTTTCTTTTACACTTTGTACCTTTCATTTTAATCCAAAATATCTCTGCTGTGCTAGCCAAATAGTTTATGTCATTTCCTACGCTGAATACAAAACTTCTCCCTCCTGCTTTGCCTCCTGTTGTCAGGTTGTGCCTATGGGCCATGATTTTAAGGAGTGGATACTGAAAGTCAGACTCCTAATTCCATATTTGGGAGCCTAAATAGCTGGTTTGATTTTTCAAAGGTTCTGAACTGGAACTTATAGGGAACATATGAAAACCAAAGAACAAGATGAAAACCAAAGAAAATGTTACTCCAACCCCACATTAACTGAAAAACAAGTCTGTGCATATCTAGTTACAAGTTCAGAATTAAAACAACCTTATTAATTGGAATTTGAAACCCAAGCTCCCCATTCTGCACCAAATGTTTTAATTTTAACAGTTTGGGGTTTTTAAATGGTTTCAGGTGCACTTCTATAACACATGCTTATAAAAAGTTCTTGAGGTCTTTAAAGCAGATTTTTGTCTAGATTATCTCATGCTTATTTTACTCAAATGAGTAGTCCCATTAGGTTGGATTCTGCTCTCAGACTGGTGTAAATCCAGAGTAACATCATGGACTTAAGTGAAGTTATCCTGTATTTACACTACATAATGAGGTCAGAGTTTGGCTAAGAGATTCAGTTGAACTATTTGCTAATAACTTTGAAAATTTGAACAAACCCTTAAAGTGGCCATGGCATTCTTCTTTAAACAGTCATGGCTGCATATATAGTGACACTTTTCACTCAAAAGCTCTTTTTAGGATCTGATCAAAAGCCCACTGAAATTAATGGGGACATACTCTAGGCCACATTCTACCTTCAGAAATCAACATGCAAATCTGATTGACATCAACGGGCCAAAGTCTGATTTCATTTCCCCCAATATTAGTGTTGTGTAATTCCACCAACTGTCAGAATTCAAGGCCAGAAGAGACCACTAGATCATCTAGTCTGATCTCCTCTATATCACAGGCCACCGGCTCCACCCAGCATCCTCATGCTAAACCCAACAACCACAATGAAACCAAAGTATTACAGCCCATAGGCAATTAGACTATTACGTGCCACATACAGAATATAGGAGAAACTGAAGTGTACCAGTTCCCAAGGCCCCCACAATAGCAGAGAACTGATTAAGGGAAATATACCCAGATAATCCCGGCAAGTGATCCATGGTCCATGTTGCAGAGGAAGGCAAAAAAAAGAACCTGGAGTCACTACAATCTAAATTGGGGGATAATACCTTCACAAGCCCACATATGGCAATCTCTCAGACCCCGAGCATGTGAACAAAACCCAGTCAGCTAAGCACATGAAAACGGGAATGCTCAATGTCATCTCCGAGCCATGATGCCCAATGTCTCACCTCCAGCCATGGCCATCTCTGATGCTTCAGAGGGAGACGACCAAAAAAACCCCAAAAAACACAGAGTACATTTGGGAGGGGAATCCCTTCTTGACCCCTTCTGCTGACTGGCTGATGCCCTGAACCATGAGCTCTAGGAACCTAAGGCATAAACCAGAATGGAACCCAAGGGCTGTCAACCCTACCATCACAAGCACCCCCATCATACAATCCCACTCTTATCTAAGGATAGAATTTGGCCCTAAACTAAGACCGTGTCTAAAGATATTGCACAGTTTTTCCCTATAATGTATTGCTGAATAATGAATTTCTCTAGGAACAAGCCCAAATTGCTATATCATTACTTACAAATAGGAATGGAAGGGTTTTTTTTTAATAAAGCATTGTCCTTTCACATCATACACTCCACTGAAAGGTCACTTTGTGGCCAGAACTGAAATGAGGAGTTTCAGATTTAGTGTCCATGTTACACAATTGCTTGATAAAGTTCAGTAAAAGTTGGCATATTTGGCAACTTCAACTCACTAGAGAACTGGTACTTAGATGGCACTTGGCTTGATTGCCTCATGCATCAGCTACCCTGGAGACCAATTTCTCATTCTTGATAGTGAAATATGTGGAAAATGGCATTATAAATAATCTGTCATTTTTATCCATCAGACAAGCTGTAGTTTGTAGTTACACCAGCATTAGCCTTTCAAGGGAAAAAGATACAGAGGTGGGATATTACATTAAAATACATATGATCATTTGCTGGGGAAAAAATATAATTTTAAATTCAGCTACTGGGCACCAGTGGAAAAGATCTCCATTCTTGATTTATCTGTCTATTTCAGGATTTTATACTGCCACCTATCTGAGTGTCTATTACTGCTGAAAACATCTACAAGATCAGTGCTCAGAAGTACAGAGGTAGTCATGGGTGTTATCTTGTACTTCCTCATCTCATCAGCAGAGATCTACTGTAATTACAGAGAGAAAGTTGTTAGGCCCACATAGGGCCATTTAAAATAGCTATAGAATAGCCTTCCACCACACCTATTTGCATCTGTTACTATCATGTTCACAGTTATGTTAAACGCTAACAGACACAGCTGGTTATTGTTTATTATTATAGCTGCACCTGCCTGTATCCTCAGGCTAGTGTAGAAACTATAGCAATCGATATGCAGAACACACACGGACAAAGGAATGGCATTCTTTCACTTCATTACTATTCACAATACAACAGCAAGCTACAGTCCGCATCACCTATAATACAGTACATCCAAAATAAGGCAGGAGCTGGACAAGAATTATATTTGGATTTTAAATTAAAATGTGTAGAGCACACCTAGCAAATGGTCTGCTTTATTTAAGGCAATCTGTAAAGCAAATAAGTTAATCATTAGAGACAAGAGGAATATAATTCATATTATATTCTAAACACATAGGACTGTAGCCACTTAGGACTTACAGTGGTTTTAACTCTACTGGTAGCCCATGCTAGTAGAAAGACCACTGAAGAAAGAAAGATGCAAAAAATAAGTTAAAAGTTATTTAGACAAGCTAGTTGTCTTCAAGTCATAATGGCCTAATGAAATACATCCTAGAATACTCAAGGAGCTGACTGAGGAGGTATCTGAGCCATTAGTGATTATCTTTGAAAAGTCATGGAAGACGGGAGAGAATCCAGAGGACTGGAAAAGAAAAAAATATAGTGCCAGTCTATAAAAAGGGAAATAAGAACAACTTGGGGAATTATAGATCAATCGGCTTAACTTCAGTACCCAAAAAGATAATGTAGCAAATAAGCAATCAATTTGCAAACACCTAGAAGATAATAAGATGATAAGTAACAGTCAGCATGGATTTGTCAAGACTAAATCATGTCAAAACAACCTAACAGCTTTCTTTCACAGTGCAACAAGCTTTGTGGATGGAGGGAAGTGGTAGATGTGGTATATCTTGACTTTAGTTTTCAGAGTCTTGACTTTAGTAAGATTTTTGATATTGTCTTGCATGGCCTTCTCATAAATAAACTAAGGAAATACAACCTGGATGGATCTACTATAAGGGGGGTGCATAATTGGTTGTAAAACCATTCCCAGAGAGTAGTTATCAATGGCTCACAGTCAAGCTGGAAAGGCATATCAAGTGAGGTCCTGCAGGGATCAGTTGTGGGTCCGGTTCTGTTCAATATCTTCATCAATTATTTAGATAATGGCATAGAGAGCATACTTATAAAGTTTGCAGAAAATACTAAGATGGAAGGGGTTGCAAGTGCTTTGGAGGATAGGATTAAATTTCAAAATGATCTGGACAAACTGGAGAAATGGTCTGAAATAAATAGGATAAAACTCAATAAGGACAAATGCAAAGTAGTCCACTTAGGAAGGAAAATTCAGTTACACACATACAAAATGGGAAATGACTGCCTAGAAAGCAGTACTGCAGTACTGCAGAAAAGGATCTGGGGGTCATAGTGGACCACAAGCTAAATATGAGTCAACAGTGCGACACTGTTGCCAAAAAAGCAAACATCATTCTGGAATGTACTAGGAGTATTGTAAGCAAGACATGAGAAGTAATTATTCCGCTGCACTCCACACTGATTAGGCCTTAACTGGAATATTGTGTCTAGTTCTGGGCACCACATTTGAGGAAAGATGTGGACAAATTGGATAAAGTCCAGAGAAGAGCAACAAAAATGATTAAAGGTGTAGAAAACATGACCTATCATGGAAGACTGAAAAAACTGGGTTTGTTTAGTCTGGAGAAGAGAAGACTGAACGGGGATATGATAACTTTTTTCAAATATATAAAAGGTTGTTACAAAAAGGAGGGAGAAAATTTGTTCTCCTTAACCTCTGAGGATAGGACAAGAAGCAAATGGCTTACATTGCAGCAAGGGCAATTTAGGTTGGACATAAGAAGAAAGACTTCCTAACTGTTAGGGTGGTTAAGTATTGGAATAAATCGCCTAGAGAAGTTGTGGAATCTCCATCATTGGAGATTTTTAAGCAGAGGTTAGCCAAACATCTGTCAGGAATGGTCTAGAACATAAGAACATAAGAATGGCCGTACCGGGTCAGACCAAAGGTCCATCTAGCCCAGTATCTGTCTACCGACAGTGGCCAATGCCAGGTGCCCCAGAGGGAGTGAACCTAACAGGCAACGATCAAGTGATCTCTCTCCTGCCATCCATCTCCATCCTCTGACGAACAGAGGCTGGGGACACCATTCTTACCCATCCTAGCTAATATCCATTTATGGACTTAGCCACCATGAATTTATCCAGTCCCCTTTTAAACATTGTTATAGTCCTAGCCTTCACAACCTCCTCAGGTAAGGAGTTCCACAAGTTGACTGTGCGCTGCGTGAAGAACTTCCTTTTATTTGTTTTAAACCTGCTGCCTATTAATTTCATTTGGTGACCCCTAGTTCTTGTATTATGGGAATAAGTAAATAACTTTTCCTTATCCACTTTCTCAACATCACTCATGATTTTATATACCTCTATCATGTCCCCCTTAGTCTTCTCTTTTCCAAGCTGAAGAGTCCTAGCCTCTTTAATCTTTCCTCGTATGGGCCCCACTCCAAACCCCTAATCATTTTAGTTGCCCTTTTCTGAACCTTTTCTAGTGCTAGAATATCTTTTTTGAGGTGAGGAGACCACATCTGTACACAGTACTCGAGATGTGGGCGTACCATGGATTTATATAAGGGCAATAATATATTCTCAGTCTTATTTTCTATCCCCTTTTTAATGATTCCTAACATCCTGTTTGCTTTTTTGACCGCCTCTGCACACTGCGTGGACATCTTCAGAGAACTATCCACGATGACTCCAAGATCTTTTTCCTGACTCGTTGTAGCTAAATTAGCCCCCATCATGTTGTATGTATAGTTGGGGTTATTTTTTCCAATGTGCATTACTTTACATTTATCCACATTAAATTTCATTTGCCATTTTGTTGCCCAATCACTTAGTTTTGTGAGATCTTTCTGAAGTTCTTCACAATGTGCTTTGGTCTTAACTATCTTGAGTAGACTAGATAACACTTAGTCCTGCCATGAGTGAAGGGGACTGGACTAGATGACCTTTCGAGGTCCCTTTAAGGCCTATGATTCTAAGGGCATAAAGCAACCTACTTATGCCAACAGGGCCACAAGGGACTATTGCAGTTGGATGGGTGGGTGGCACTGGCAGGAAATTGGACTAGTCAAACTAGCTGGGGATTGTGCTGATTCAGCATGTTCCACCAGCATAACTGCTATAGAACTCATCCAGCACATAGTCAAGCTATCCCAGGTGGAAACCGTGGAGAGCAACCTCACTACCAACCAGCCTCCCAAAAAATAAACTCCTCCTGAAGTGCAGGAATTGAAAGAGAGATAATTCATACCTCCTTGCATCAGCTTTACTGAATTTGTCACCTACGTAGGTATTGTTTATGCCTGTTTTTCAATTTTTGCAATGTGTTTTCATTATAGTTCTTTACAGTAGAGTAGCTGAAGGATCTTTAGCTACATGACAAACTATGAACTTTATCTTTTGCCTCTATTATCTTGAAATGTCTTTCCTGACATTCATGGAGAGACATTTTCATTATCCAGTGTGTCCTACATCATTTTGGTAACGGCATGTTAACATATTCCAGGACTCCAGACAAATTTTGTCTGGGTCAAAATAATAAAGTTACTATTTCCTGCAATATATTTTTAAAAATGAAAGTTAATAGATCAGCAACTGCAGAACTGTATAGCATCGTAACTTTATTATTGTATGCAGTGTTGTAGCCATGTTGGTCCCAGGGTATTAGAGAGACAAGATGACTGAGGTAATATCTTTTATTGGACCAGAAGAAGAGAAGTGTATAAGCTCGACAGGTTGGCTCTCTCACCAACAAAAGTTGATCCAATCAAAGACGTTATCTCCCCCACCTTGTCTCTGTAACTTTATTACCATCAGCCATAACATAATAAAAAATCATTGGGACTCAAGCAACACCCTTGAATAGACCTTTAAACCAAAGACAATATTGCTTGCATTTGCATCCATATTAGGGGACTGTAGGCAAAGTATGCTCTGGAGATATATGGCAATAGTCATGTGAGTGAGTGAAAGAAAATAAGGTGCTAGAAGCAATCAAACAAATCCACTGTGGATAATTCTCTGAAAAAATCCACTCAATGTGCAGCGGCAGTCAAAAAAACCTAACAGACTGTTAGGAACCATTAGGAAAGGGATAGATAATAAGACAGAAAATATCATAATGCCACTGTATAAATCTATGATACATCCACACCTAGAGTACTGTGCAGTTCTGGTCACCCTATCTCAAAAAAGATATATTAGAATTGGAAAAGGTATGGGGACAGATTAAAAAGACTGGGACTTTTCAGCTTGAAAAAGAGACAACTAAGATGGACTATGATAGAGGACTATAAAATCGTAATTGATGTGAAGGAAGTGTTATCTACCCCTTGACATAACGCAGGACCCACGGGTTACCCAATGAAATTAAATGGCAAACAAACATATTTTCTGAAGTCACATCATTCTAACTGTTAGTCAAAGCAATATCAGACTGAAGATCAATCCACCAGATCCTCTGATGATGTAAATTGGAGCTATGCTGATGAGCTAGGCCACTATACATCATCTGAGGCTCTGGCCCAGTAGGTATTTTCTTTTCTGGTAAAATTAGAAAACAAAAAAGTATATCTAAAGTAATCCTGTCCTGCATTTCTCTGTAGCTACAGAGTGAAGACAAAGCTGACCAACTAGATGGACTCAAGAAGTGCCTGATTCCTCTTAATCTCTCTCATTGCTAAAGCCACAGTTGTGGAGCAATCTAGGAAGAGGAGAAATGCTTTAAATTAACTTATTTTCTTACCACAGATCCACTGAATGAACCAGGATATCTGCTTGAACTGGCCGAGCAATCAGTATTCTGGTTGAAAGAGGTATTTTAGCCCAAGACCACATTAACTCAGGCAGGGTGGGTGGCTGTGAAAGTGGGCTCAGCAATCACAGTATAATAATTTTTATGCTGAAAAACAACTTCAGATTTTTTCTTCATAGGGGAATCTTCTCTTTTTCACTGGAAGGCTCGTGGCCCTTGATGTTATTTTTTTTTCTTGTTCCTTTTTGTTCTGCTTACATCTTTAAACAGCTCTCTGGCTGGCCTGAATGGCTGTTGGCTGACATCAATAGGAGAGTTGGAGTGTCTTGAGAATACCCTCTTCTGTAGAGCTGTGATGTTAAAATTACACTAGATGAGCCAAATAATTTTTGCACACTGAAATACAGATGGACAAAGTGGTTTGAATAAACTGGATAAAGAACCAACTTGTACCTTCACCAAAAACTCATACCAACCACAACGAGAAACAAGAATAGTTTGTGAGGGTTGAAAAAGTTCACATATAATTTTTAATTATTATGTTTCACTTTTGCCAGCCTCTCCATTTTCTGGTATCATTGGAGCCAGAAGGTGCAACTGACAAAATACTACAATAAAAAGACAGCTGCCATGGTTTTTCCAATCCAAGCAGAAGCAGGAAGTACCTGAAATCTCACAAGATTTCCACACCAAATTTGCAGTTCTTGATAAGATTCAGAAAAGTATCTGAACTTAAAAAATGGAATTCAGAAATCAGATGTATGCCAGCAAAGAAGGGACTTAGCATATCTCAGAAATCAAAGAACCTGAAAGTTACAAGCCATGGCTCGGAACCTCATCAGGAGTAAACTGATGTGACAACAAGCATAAATCTGTGAAGCGTTATTGACTTCAGTAGAGCAACACTGGTGTACACATGGAGCTACAACAACTTACACTAGCTACGGATCTGGACCCATACCATCAGACAATATTTAGGGCATGAACAAGGCTCCACCATCACTGTCTATCTTAAGCTGTTCTTTGCTTTTCCTCTATGTTGTTTCTTCCCGTAAATTTTCTCCCTCTGAGTACTGTTACACGGTTTCTTCCCGTAAATTTTCTCCCTCTGAGTACTGTTACATGGTTTGCCCTTTTTGCAGGTTCCTCCAGCTGCCCAGTGGCACACCTGCCATGGTAGACTCAGGCTTCGTTCTTAACATGTCCCAGATATTGCCATCTTCTTTTTCTAGACAATTTTGGAGATTAGAAGTTGTCAAACTCTCATGAACCTTAGCATTTGTTATAAATTCATTCCATTTAATACTGAATATTTCTCTAAGGCATTTCAAAGACATTTAGACATTGGTGTGTAGGATCTGCCCCAACATGAAGATCTGGTCCAAAAAGAAAAATAAATTTGTAGTCTCCTTGCCTAAAACTAAAAATTTTGCCAGTGGCTGTAACAACAATTACAGTAACTCCAAACACTGGGTCTCTCTCAAGCCTCTTTGGGAGTGTTTCAGTAGCTGTGGTATTCATAATTACAAACAGATCATTGGAGGTAATGCACATCTATCATCTGACATTTTTAAGGAGTAAGATAGTAGGTAACATTTAACAGAAAACAGTAATTGGGCCAGAAAGAGCACACAAGCATGAGAATGACTCTGTAGCCTGGTAGTTAAAGCACTCACGTGGGAGGCCCAGGATCCAATCTCCTGTGCCAATGAGTTTTTTGCTTGTTTGTTTTTGTTTGTTTTGGGGGGGCAGGGTTGTTTGTTTGTTTTTTGTTTACAGTGGAACAGCTTTGACATAGCCCCACGGTTAGAGCATGCTGCCAATAGGTGGCTGTTCCTTGTTCAAATCCCTTCTCACCCTCCAGCAGAGGGAGAACTTGAACTGGGGGTCTCCCAAATCCCATGTGAGTACCCTAACCACTGGGCTAAAACTTATGAGGGAGATCCTCCTGCTACTCCTCCCCTTTGCTCGCCTGGCTGTTTTGCGTAAGCTTTCCTATAGTGGCCTGATCCAGTAGGTGAGCACTGAGCATGCTTACCAGATCAGGCCCTGCAGATGACTTAGATAGAGGAATGTCCATCTTCTTCTGGTTCATACATTGCTCTGGAGCGTAGGCATCCAGACACCTTTTTGGTCTTGGTTCCTCCTGTGTTCGGAGAAGCAGGACTTTGTACATTCCTTATAAACAAACAAGATTGCAACAAAGAAAATACCAGTCTCCATCAAATTCTACTTCCAACTGGAACACCCACAGCACCCCAAAATTTGGTTAGCTGCTCAGGTTGAAAAGGGACAACAGTGTTTTTCCCCTTTAATATAGGATCCCATCTAGCTAAGCTACATTTTTAAAGGGTCAATCGGACTTAAAAAAAACTGTTTCTACAACTGTTATACTATGGCAACTCTTTGAGCTTCCTGTACTACTTCACCTTGAGAGAGATCACAGTTCTAAAAAACTAACCCCCTTGGTTTTCAGTAGAATGCTGCATTAGGTATTCCATTTTGGAGCATAGTGCCTGTGACTCCATTTAGCCTAGATCAAGCAAATAACAATGATTAGAGGTACATGAAAACTGTCACCCAAAGTAAAATGGACACATGTTTTGGCTTGTCCATAAGTTCTGCTCTGGGTGTGACATTTCAAGTATTTTGCAATTGATAAAAGCAGATTGAATGCTGAAAGCTCCTTTTTTCTACTCAGTAATTTTTTTCTCTTGTTTGGCACTATGAAAGTAGGAAAATAAACTTCCAGGGTGGAGGTTGGCACAGTGGATTAAAAGACCTTTAACTAGGAATTCAGGGGAGAAAGTTGGGAGATGCTCATGTACTCTCCATGCTGAGTCTCTCATAGAGCAGGAGGAAAATCAAGTAAAAGAGAATACAGCAAAGGACAAAGGAACAACAGAGAGTAGGAGACTGGACAACAAGAGGAAAGATAGCACCAAGAACGCTGACAGTAAGAGTGAAGTGGGCGGTACTGGCAATAAAATAACTGTACCTAATCAGGCAAGCAATCTGGGTGAAGCCAAACAGAAACAATTAAGATGTCTATACACCCGTACAAGAAGCCTGGGTAACAAAAGAGAGGAACAGATACAGAAAGTGAAACCAGGTATTATAGGCGTAATGGAAACATGGTGGAATAGTAGCAATGACTGGAATACAGGTATTGAAGTGTATTACATGCTGTTCAGGAAACACAGCAATAAAGGTAAAGGTGGTGGAGTAGCATTGTATATTAATGATGAGGTAGAGTGTAAAGAAATTAGAAGTGATGGAATGTATAAAATGGAATCTGTTTGGTTCAAAAGCACTTTGGGGAAGAAAAGTAACAAAGGCTCCACTGGGATTGTGCTTGGGATCTACTGCAGACCCACCAGTATCCAAATAGGACATGGATAAAGACTTCTTTCATATTTACAATGAAATAAATATTGCTGGGAGTTGTATGGTTATGGGAGACTTTAATTTCCCATGTGAAGACTGGAGGACAAGTGCTACTAATAATGGTGGGACCCAAATATTCCTGGATGCAATAGCTAACAGATTTCTTCATCAAATAGTCACTGAACCAACAAGAGAAGATGTCATTTTAGATTTAATATTGGTAAGTAGCAAGGACCTCATAGAAGAACTGGTTGTAGAAGACAATCTTAGCTTGAGTGATCATGAATTAATTCGGTTTAAACTAAATGGAAAAATAAACAAATATTAGGTTTGCAACTGGGGTCCTTGATTTGAAAAGACTTTAAAACTTAAGAGAATTGGTTCCAGAAGTGGACTTGCCTGAAGAACTCAAGGATTTGATTGTGGAGGAGTCTTGGAATTACTTTAAGTCACAGTTGCAGAAACTATCTGAAGCCTGCATCCCAAGCAATAGGAAAAATTCATAGGGAAGGGTTGCAGACCAAACTGGATGAATCAGCATCTCAAATAGGATATTAATAGAAAGCAGAAAGTCTAGAAGGAATGGAAGAAGGGATGGAGCAGCAAGAAAAGCTACCTCTTGGAGGTCAGAAAGCATACAGGAAAAGTGAGAACTGCCAAAAGTTAAGCAGAGTTGAACTTTGCAAAGGAAATTAAAACCAATAGTAAAAGGTTCTTTTACTTTAAATAAAAAGAAAAGAAAACAAGGAAAGAGAAAGTGGGACTGCTAAACACTGAAGATGGCATGGAGATTAAAACTAATCTAGGTCTGTCCCAACACCTAAACAAAATACTTTTTGTCTCAGTTTTTAATAAGAGTAATGAGGAGCTTGGAGGGAGCGGCAGGGTAGCTAATGGGAATGAGGATATGGAAGTAGAAATTAACACATCCAAGGTGGAAGCCAAACTCAAAAAGCTTAATGGGACCAAATCAGGGTTGCAGATAATCTCCATCCAAGAATATTAAAGGAATTGGCACATGAAATTGCAAGTCAAATCTTAGTGAATTTATAAACTGAGGGATCAGACCCTGTGACAGGAGAATTGCAAATATACTACTTATATTTAAGAGAGGAAACAAAAGTGATCTGGGAAACTTCAAGCCTATTTGTTGCCCTCAGTTGTGTGCAAGGACTTAGAACAAATTTTGAAAGAGAGAGTAATTAAGGACATAAAGTTAAACAGTCACTGGGATAAAACACAACCTGGTTTTAAAAAAGGTAGATTGTGCCAAACCAACCTGACCTCTTTTTTTGAGAAGACAACCAATTTTCCAGACAAAAGAAATCTACCTGAATTTCAGTAAAGTATTTGATACAGTTCCACCTGGGAAATTATTAGTTACGTTGGAGAAGATGGGAATTAATATGTGAATCAAAAGTTGGGTAAACAACTAATTAAAGAGGAGACTACAATGGGTCATACTGAAACTTGAAGACTTTACATTATGATTTGAGGACTTCAGTAACTCAGCCAGAGGGCTATTGCAGGAGTGGGTAGGTGAGATTCTATAGCCTCTGATATACAGGAGGTCAGACTAGATGATCACGATGGTCACCTCTGGGCTTAAAGTCTCTGAAAGGGAAACTTTCTCTGGGGAAGTGTGCTGTGCTTTGTAATGGCTACTGGTAAAATAATAACTAATCACTGTACATTTAACATCACATAGCCTAATGCAGAAGACTGAGGGTAATAAAAAGCACCACAAAAACTAGTGCACTGATAGTTGTGTGCACATAAGGCTCAAACACACTGTATGAAAAGGAGAATAATGGTGGGTCTCTATTCCAGAGAACAATGAAGACACAGGATATATGTTTCCACTCTGGCCGTCTCAAAGTAAATCTTGATATCAAGCAAAATACACAACTAGTTCTAAACTGTATTGTAGCCTAACCACAGCGTAATGAAAACCATCCATAAGCAAAGAGATTACTGAATGTCTTATTTTCATGGAGTAGACCAATTCTATATAGTCTCAAAATTCAGAGAGAAACATTCATTACATTTATCGTGAATATATTGCCAAGGATAGACAAGGTTCAGTTGTGCTGAATGGTGCCTGAGGTCATAGAACATCATTCTTCTAAGCCTTCCAGCTGACAACTTCATTCTCTCACTCTCTCATCTGCTCCCTTGTGTTTATTTTATAATTATGACAGCAGAATTACTGAATCCGTCCATGCAGTCTCAAGCTGGTTGTTTTCAGCAGAGTGCACATGGAAATTATTTACTGGATCCACAATCTGGGGCTTTGAACTAGCAATTTAAACTTTCAGCTCATGTTTATAACTTGTTTCTCACCTGTAATCCCCATTTTACATTATTTAGTATGAATATATTACTGCAGTTGTGCACAGTCCGGGTTTTTAAAGTTTAAAGGAAAACATACTGGTCAGATGACTAAACCTACTTTTTTGAGATAAATATGAAAGACAAGGGTAGAGGGGGCCCACTAGTGTAGTCCAAAAACCAGGCCTTGGTCAGAAACCCAACCACCTGGGAACCTCTTCCCATCTGTGAATAGTTTGTGGGTGTGAGTGAGAGAGGGAGGCAAAGGATTTCTTCCACAATGCTCTCCCTGCCTGCTGCTGGAGGGACTCTCATTTTCATTTCAGCATCTGGCTAATAGAAGTCTGATCAATTTTAAACCCACCCCCTCAGGCTGCTGGAAGGGAGAAGCAATTTTCTGTCTTACTGGCTGCTACAGGAGCAGGGAGTCCTCCATTGCGCTAATAGAGGTTCCTGGAAGTAGCAAGTAAAGGAGGTCTTCCCTCAGCTAGGAGGAGTGGAAGGAGAGAAATTTTCTCTACTGCACCCTTTCCTATTCTCTCCTACTCTTCTCCCCAGAAAACAATTCCAATGCTTGTTCCTGCTAGTTTTCAGTTTCCTAAGTAGAGCTCTGAATAGCTGCATTGAAACTGACCGGTTTCTTGCTCATTTCATTTTTCTGATACTGGGGGCAACTCTGAGCAGCAACAGAGGCACTGGGGCTTGTCTATCTGCAGATTTAGGAAAAAACACACTGCACCAATTTTCATTCACTTTAACATTTGAAGGATTATCTTCACCATTCCCTGGGGTTAGAAACTTAATATTTTAATTAAAATTGTAATTGTTTAGAAATTGATGCTACAAGCAAGACCTTAAAGAAATGGACGTGGATGAGGATAACTGGGAAGATCATACTCAGGACCACAGCCTTTGGAAACAAGAGTTTAACAAATGTCTCCCAAGTTATGAGAGGAAGTAGTCCAGCTTAGCAGAGGAGAAAAGAGCTTGCAGAAGACAGAGCCCAGAAGTTTGAAACACCACCTTTAAATGTGACAGAGATTGTCTCTCTCGAGTGGGTCTCTTCACCACAGCCATGGCTGCCACAAAACCAACTGAGTCAATAATTTTCTTCTCAGGGGTACATATCCATGTTCTCTCAAGGGCACAGTGCTCATGAAGGTGAGCTGCACAGGAGACACAAGACAAAAGGAATGTAATCTTTTACATGCAAAATATTTTAAGGTAGATGACATTTCTTAGAACCATTAAAGAAAAGGAAGCTAATTTCCACCCAATCAATCATTCAGAGCTCTCATAAATAAATAAATAAAACTGTAATTATAAGGATAAAGATGCAACAATTGAACTTCTTACTGTGGTATTAATTAGAAAAGTATATCAGTATTGCCAACTTTCCTTTTAAAGGAAAGTACGGTGAAAGGTTTGACAGGCAAAAATGATATATTTTCTATTCAAGACTCATAGGGTCGTACTTACTATTTTAGAAGAAAGGCCCAATTCTCATTTGCATTAAGGCCACTTTCTACAACTCTTGTAAATACAATTTGCCCTCATTATAGGGTCGCTTTACACTGCCAGACAGGTGTAAAATGGCCACAGCATAAATGAGAATCCAGTCCCAAAGATTTAAATTTCAACATTTTTTTTATTGAGTTTGATCATTTGGTGCCTGTCACAAATCCAGCTTGGTGCCCCCTTTTGGCCACCCATAGGAGTTCTGTCAGGGGAATCCAAACCACTGTACCTTGCCTACCACAGGTGTTTTAAGCTCCTGGATCTTGAATGGAACCCTGCCACTGCTTCAATCTTGGGGGTCCCTAGACACACACTCAGAGCACAGATCTTCCATCTGGCATTCCTTTCTGAGACCAGAAGACTGCTGTCCAGCAACTTAGCTGCTCTGGGAGTAGTAGTGATCACTGTCTTTTTTATAACAGCCCTTAAGATATTTGAAGACTTATCAGGTCCCCCATCCCCTCGAGTCTTCTTTTCCCAAGACTAAATATGCCCAGCTTTTTAACCTTTCCTCATAGGTAATGTTCTCTAAAACTTTTATCATTTCTATTGCCCTTCTCTGGGCTCTTTCCAATTTGTTTGCATCTTTCCACAGCTTGTGTGATTGTGCTTTCTCCTGTTGAGTTAAAGACAAAATGGCCTCAGAGCAGAACAGTTTCTGCCCTTTAAAAACCTTTTAGCCCCCTCTGTCAGGTGGCACCCTTGCCCCACGTCCCCATATGAACACAACTTTCTCCTAAGTGACTTCATTGCCAACACAATCTCCCCCATTCTAAACCAGTTCTTCTGGGCAGAGACCAGTCTTTTCTCTAGAGTGAATAGGTTTCCAGTGGTTAGGTACTTACAGTCAACTACCCTCTATTGTCAGCTCTGAATCTCTACATGTTGGGACTTCAGACCAACATGGAAGCAAAGAGGCAATACTGAAGAGTTTTCGGCCTGACACAGATATGTAGAGTTCATAATCTCACACCAAATTCATAAATTGTGCAGAAATATTTCCAAATTACCACAGTGCCTAATCCAGGTTTTTTTGTGCAAACAGGAAGTTAGGGTGCAGAAGGAATGTAACATCAGGCTGTTAAGAGTATAATGTTTTCCTATTTAATTTATCCTTGTACTCTCCGGAAAGTAACGTTTTCCAAAGTCAGTAACTGTACCTGACTACTCAACAAACTGAGAATTAGCATTCTTGCACTATAATAAAAACTCATAAGTGCATTTGAGGTTAAGTATATAACTGCATAAGTGCAATTTAAGTTAGGTCAGCATTTCACTAAACTTTTGCTTCCTAAAAAGATATAAAAATTCACTCAATGGAAAAACTAAAATTGCCAGGTCATGGAACCAGAGGGCACTCTATATTTTTGTAACCACGTTTATTTTAAATCAAAGAAATGGAAGAGAATGAAGATTGAGAGTTTCATGTTGTAAGCATCTAAATAATTTTCAGGTAGCTTTGATTTAAAAGAGATGGAAATAGGCACAAATTTTATATTTAGGAAATTGGGGTGAGCACTTAAGAGAAGAGTGTTAAAGTAAATCAGGTATTCATTTCCACCTATCTTAAATATGTTATAATCTGGGGAGACAGTCCATTGGATTTTGCCATCCAATTCTCCCATGCTTATAGGCTCATGTGACATCAGGCTGACATCCACTGAAACTTTCATCCAAAACCAGTCAGGCCTGGTTTCTTGCCAGCTCACCTGCCTGGCAGAGATCATGAGAAATAGGGCTTCCCAGGTTCTGATGCTCTCAGGCTCATCAGCTACCCAGCTGATGGGAAGCTTGGGAGATGGGGAAGCTTGGACTAGATATTTTTGAAAAATTCCATTTTGGTTCCAATTTTTTTAATGTCCCTCACATGGAAAAATTTTCATGTACAACTTTTCATTCTAATTGGGAACATTTTTTTGTACTTCAGAAATTCAGTGTTTTCCATAGGACAGAAATTCCAGTTCCCATACAGCTCAAGTAAAGAGCATAACCATGCTTAACAGGTCATCTCTTATTTGTGAAATTACCTCACTCAAATACGGTTAACTCCAGATTAGATTGTCTCCTTTGTTTGATGGTGAAGCTCCAGAAAGTGGTGCTGGGTTAGCCTCCCTCCATTTTCACTCATCACTTCAACCAGATCTAATTCTTATTTGAGATTTAAGAAAATTCTATTTCCCCTCCTCCATCTCCTTCTACAGAAAGGGGAGAAGGCAGCCCCAACTTTCATCACCCCTCACTACAAATGTGATGGAGAGTCTTCTTAGAAGAAAGAGAAATCTGATAGCCTCAACAATTGAAGATGAAGTGCTTGGACTGTTATGTGACAAACATCTCTCGTTTCTCTTATTCCCCATCATTACAGTGACACGTGGTCTCTGGAGAAAGCTAGGTGGCCCACCAGCCCCAATGTATGACTCCTTCTCCTCTCCAGATGTACACCAATGTAACTGAAACAGGAATCTGGCTCAGGGTTCATAAGACACCAGCCTTAATATAATGCACTCTAGACAGCGTGCCCATCTCCTTCATTTTGAATGAGGTTGCTTTCCCATTCAATACGGACTGATGGTTTAGTGTTGATGAGATCAGAGCTTGAGATGGGAGAGCTGCCGTTTTGGGTTTGTAAGGGAGAGCAAAGACAACTACCTTCACAAGTGGTGGTATAGGATCAGTTTCTGCTCTAACTCCATTGACTTTAAAGGAATTATTCCAATGTAACTGAAACAGAAATTTCCTGCCAATTTATAAAAACACTGGCCTTAACATTGTATAGTTCAGCAGTTTAATTTGAATGAAAAATGTATGAAATTTACAAATTACCGTAGGCCAATTGTTGCTCTGATGCCCATCCATGTGTATATTTTTGGTCAAATTCAGATCAAATGCATCCATATTAGATGAATATGTGGAAGCCACATGCCTTCTGGGTATGGTGTTCTGTCCCATCTAGTTGCACCAAGACCACTTAGAGATAGAGAGATTAATGAGTCTGCTCTACAGCCTTAGTTAAGAGCCATATGGCTTCTAGCTCATGCAGCAAGGTCTCATGCATTTAGCTCCAGAGGTCCCAGGTATGATCCTACTCACCAACAACTGCAGTCTGTCAGTGTTACACCAGCACAAAGCCAATACACCAGCTCAGCCCCATTTAAACCCTAAAAGAAGGCTCATAAAACAGACTGAAGTGGAGCATTGCCTTTGTATTATCCCATTGCACAGGGGTAAATGTTCACTCTGGAAATAGCTATTATACTACATTAGCTCATGTCCCTGACATTCATCAAATAGTTCTTTCACACTTTGCTACACTTCAGTTGCTATCCAGTACCCCCACAGGTATAATATTTCAGTTTTAACAAGTTTGGACCCCATCTGCCCACCCAAGCTAAGGATATGCTAACTGAACAAGAATGTTTCCCTCCATTTTTTGTTTATGAATTAGAATATAAAATTGCCATTAGTCTGTTTTATATGTGATTAAGTAACATATATAAAGATTTTATTTCCAGAGGAGGCTTGATTCAAAGTATGAACAACTGTTAATTCCCAGTTTACAAATACAACCAGGGAATAACTGATATTGGTGAGAAGCAGACAATGCCTGGTTCTATTGGTCATCTGGGCTGACTTGTCAGTATGTGAATCATTAGAAGACTTTTATTATGAATTCCAATAATTATATCATAATAATTTTTTTTCATTTTCTCTCCCGACTCCTTACTGAATATCTTTATACACTCTCTTTTCAAAATAGGCTCCTATATTTGAAAATTTGGGATGCTAAAGTCAGGTTCCTAAACCAAATGGTCTTGTTTTCATAAGGGCTGATCACTCACTGAACCCACAGAAATAAATTTAGCCACACAAGGTGAAAAAAATTTGGCCAGCAGGTTTTTATATTTTTTGTTTCATTCCATAAGGATTTTGAGGTAAGTGGTATGTGGGAGTTCAGTGAGCAAATGGATTGGACGTTTGTGAGGTGAAGGTGAATTTTATATGCTCAGCCCTTTTTTACAAAAATGTATTGTCCTGGCATTTTTAAAAGATACAGATTGAGAGTTTCCTATTTCTCTTTCCTTCATTTTGGCCAGCAATTCTTTTTCTACTAACTAGTGGGACTTCAATTTGAGGGGACTTATACTGCAATTGGTCTCAGTGATAAAACTGGCTTTTAAAATCAGCTACAAAAATAGGATGCCAATACAAGCTTCACAGAATTATTTTTTTGGGTTAAAATAGAGCACAGAGGCCTCAGTCAAGATCTGGGGCCCACTGTACCATACACTGTACATAAACATGATAAAACAGTCTTTGCCCTGAAGACCTTACAGAACAGACAAGAAAAGAAGGTAATATTAGTATTAGCCTCAGTTATAGAAGGGGAACTCAGGACTTGTGATAATAAGTTACCTACCCAAATATACATAGAAAGCTTGTGGCAGACCATGGAACTGAACCCAGATCACTTGAGTCTGAGTCTAATGTCTTAAGTGCCCAAAACCTTCACCCCAACACCCTCAGTTTTTTAGTTGCCATGAAGTAGACCCTCTACAAATTGAAGGCAAGTCTGTGAAGAGCACCAAAATGCTTAAGGGACTGGGCTGGACATGTGAAGAAATATTATAAATTGGATGAACCTTGATCCCACTGAAACCAATGGGAATTTTGTCAGAGACTTCAAGACGATCAGACTTTCATTCAACACATGTCACTTGAACAAATGATGACCAAGTTATTGCTGTGTACAAGTATTTGAGGATGTACACTTCAAGGAGGGGGAAGGAAATATTGAGGGTTGCACAAGGAAGTGCCTAGATAAACATAGGACAAACTTCCTCATTGTGGAATAGTGGTAGAAGCACATTACATGAGATTGAAAACTAGACTAGATGAAGATCTATAAATGAACTGATGAGAATAATCCAGCATTTGCAAGGGAACGGATCACCAAGCAGGTCTTTTCATTTCTGACTTCTATGATCTTATGAAATAATGAAGTTAGAAGCTGCCAACAGGGTTGTCTCATTCATTCCACATTCAAATTCTTTCCCAACCTCAAATCAGCTGCTGGATAATTAGTCTACGCCCCAGGTATAAAAGTTTGTAAATAAAGAGTGAACATCAATCGTTAAGGGTTTCCCCTCATGCATAAATGTGTTTATTACAGTTGTTACATGCTTCATAAAACAGAATTTTCCACTTTGCAAGATTTATGTAACATTCTCACATATACTATAACCACCCACCATTTTCTTTAATATTTGTACAGTTTTGTACATCTCTACATCTGGAAACAAATGCAGTGTGGACAAAAGAATGCTCCTCATTTCATCTTCAAAGACATTACGGTATTGAATCAGCAATGAAAAGTTCATTGAATTTTAACTGTAAATGAAAAATATGCTAACTTAGTTACAGAAAAAAATCTTTTTTTTTTCAGTAAAACACTAATCCCATATTGCAACAAATTACAGCTTCAGTATCAGTGCATACGATTTCTTATAGCTATAGAAAGTTCTGACATCTAAAACATTCAGATTTGTTCAATGGCGTCTTGTTCAAAAGTGTCTATTATTAGAGAAGATAGAGTAATGCACAAAAGGATAGGTGTTCTAGGATCAATTAAATGATAGCATCTAAGTGATACTTGAAAGAACAAGCACCTTGGAGTGCCTAAAGCTATTGATAAAAGAAGATTTTGACTCCATTTAGCACACTGATTTAATTACACTGAGATTATAGCCAGCAACAGTTGAATGATTCTTAATTCTTTACCTAACATTAGTAGAGATTAAACAAGGCCTTAGGGAATAACTGCAAACAACCTTACAATTTCCATCTGAAACATCTGTCAGAATTTCCTCTGAGAGGAGTGAACTCATGAAGAACAAGATCAAGTCTTTCCCAGGAGGCTTTTAAATCTATAACCCTTAATTTTTCCACCTTTACATAAAAAAGAAGGTACTTCATCAAACATTACATTTATTTTGTGGGAGCTTTGACAAGTCACCAAACAATCAATTTCCCATTTCAAAAGTCTTACATTTTTATTTTACTTCTTCATTGTTTAGATTATGTGAAATAGGGTCACCAGCTTGTTCAGAAGTGTAATGCACTGAGAATATTTGGGGTGTGTTTTTGAGTCAGTCAGGCTGACTGAGGCGCTAGAGTTTTTGTTTAAAGAAAGGGAATGAGACCCCAGGGAATGAAGAACTAGTGGAACATACAGGGAATGAGGCCTGAGGAATCTTGGGTAATGAAGGTGGAGTAAATATTATAACTCTTAAGCCACAGCGAGAGCACTTCAACAGTATATCAGATGAAGTTTCCAGCTCTTGTAACAGACACAAAGCTATTCTATTCCATATAGGGTTTTATACTCTTTTGGCACAGAAATATCTGAGCTGCTTCCAGCTGTGCATTAAGCAACATGACTAACATCTGTCCCTGTGGTTTATTCTCTCTCATCCTCTGCCCAGAGGGAGAATTGTGTGTCCAGTGGAGGTTTTGGGTATTTTGTTTGTTTGTTGTAATGGACACTCTGCTCTATATTTATGTTAGACAAGGGAATATTGCAGAAGTGCACCTTATTGCTGGAATGGAAGGTGAAGAGTTTGGGATGGTCTTTACTTCCTTGTGGGAGTTTGTTCCACAGTTTCAAACCAGTCCCCAAGAAAGCTCTGATTCCTGCGCAGACAGAATTTATCCTTAATGCAGAAAGTTCCATTTTGCCTGATGACAGGAGTTGTCACCACAGTCTTCATCCCAGAGCTTTAGGCAGTATTTTAGAAATGTTGAGCATAGGCCATCTGAGCACCTTGAAGATAAAGACTAAGACCTTGAAGTTCATTAGATACTCTTTAGGAAACCAGTGCAGAACATGGAGGACAGGTTTGAAGTGCCTGGAGTATCCCATGTTGCTGAGTAGATGCACTGCTATTGGACTAGATGGATTTCCCTACAGGCTGATGGCTACCTCCTCAGGCATTGCTTTGGTACAAATAGGAGGTGACCAAGGCATATGTAACTGAGTCTAGGCCACTGTCCACCAGGGTAGAATGCAATCTGCTAACCAACCGGAGATAGTAGAAAGCATTACTCACAGATTCTGCTATGTGAGAGATTGGTGTCAATAAGAAATCCAGAAGCATTCTTGTTCATGCACTGGGCTATCTTGGTAGCAGAGGGATGGTGAAGGTAAGCGGATCTGGGAGACAAGCCACTGTTTTTTGAAATGCTAAGTTTCGTGATTTATAATGGGTCAGTGTACCAAGAGAATTTAAGATATGGAAAGAATTCAGGTTCAGACTAGGGGAAGCTGAAAATAAACATCAACAACAGGACCATAGAGGGAAGAATAAGCAAGAGAGGCTGAAGTCTAGTGGGATCAAAGTGCTTCAGAGTGATAAAATATGATAATTTTGTTAGCGGTATGAGGGTGGAGAGGGTGTTCAAACATAGCCCAGAAGAAGTGAAGACAAGATCCAAAACTAGATAGGAAAGGAGAGATGAAGTGTTGCCAACAATATCATGCAAGTGGTTTTTGGAGAGATGACCAACTGGATGACAGACTAAAAGTGTCAGTAAAAAAATGGTCATGAGGTTCGTTAGCAGGCACATTGAAACTCGCAGTGAGAATGAAAACAGAGAATGCAAGAGGAAGTCAGAAAACTGACAAAGGAAGGTAAGGCCAGGCTTTAACAGAACGGGTGAGGGTGAACTAACAAGACACTGAGTTTCGATAGAGAGGTGGAAGGTGAGATGTTTGGGAGAGGAACAAAACAGAATTTGAGTATGTCCTTTCAGAGAGTTCTCATTGTTCTTGCCTGTGTTTCCATCCCTGGTTCTATGAAATGTGTTATTTGTTGATTGCTTCATTTTGATGTTCCAGTCCAATTTACTCTGTGGTTTAGTTTGTAAAGCAACAAAGAACACTTTAGCTGCAATATTACTAAGTATGTATATTTTGATACATTCATTTGAACACACTCTTCCTTTATATGCTGAACAAAGAAAAATTATGCTTGCCTTTAGTGCAAGAGTTTTAAAAATTAGAAGAGATAAGTCACAATATTTCACCATTACAACCTACATTTTGATTTCTGGTTGCAAAATTTTAGTATTTCATAGACTGGTATTATCAGGATGTGACACAATTATTGTCAACAAAAGCCTGCAACATGGGGACTTTATTTTTAATAGCCCACACACATTACAACCTGAAAAGAGTGAACCTGACTCCCAACTCCTGAGTACAACTCTGTGTCGAAGTTAAATCACTAAAGCATTTAGTTTTCAGCAGTCACATATCTTTTGATCTCCCTTTCCTGGTGGGGTTTTTTTCCTCAATAAAGTAGCAAATTAAAGCTTCTTGAACCCTTTGTAATATACTTGGATACAAAAAATAAAGTGCTACATTAAAAAAAAATCAAAACTTATTTAATTTTAAAAGATGGTATGTGTTATTAACCTAAGGGGGTGCATCTTCCAAAAGTGGATTTATTTTCATTTAAAGTACAAGTGTTAAAACAAAGACATTTGTAAAATTAGATTTACTTCCAGTTGAACATACAGAAGCTTAATTACAAGATTATCTCATGAGAAAACTGTGCTGATGACTTCTCACCGAGCACAAGTTTGTCTCTCGTTTTACATACTTACGAAGAGAAGCAATGGGATATAGAGTGCAGCCCCATATCAAAAACAACAGTGTGGCAGAGAGATCAGTCTCTGCAGGGGTAGCCACTCCCAGTCCTGCTTAGGTGGTTAGGAAGTGAGCAAGGCCGTGAATGTGCAGAGCTATGCATCTGCCTGACCCTACTTGCCAGACAGCGCAGCTGAGACAGTGTATTGCGGAAAGTAATCTACTACTAGTATAGACTCTCAGGATTTATCATTCTCAGAGGCATGATTCCCTTCCTGTTCCACTCATCATTGTCACTTGCTGTAGTCCAAGAATAAACTCTCACTCTCTTTCTATGTATGGGGAACACAGCCAAACCTACCCTAAGACTGTGAATATCCCAGTTAGAGAACGGTCGCAATTAACATTTATCCAACCACACAAAGTAGGGAGAGGGTGGTGGTTAAGATTTGGGGTAGCAGGGAACTTGTTTTTGTAAAACAAAACCTAAATCAACCATAGTTTTCAAAATGACCATCAGTCCTAGTTTTGTCTACTTGTCTGAAACATAGATGGGCCAAAACCAGAACCATATACAGGAAGCTTCCCAAACATTGTGCCTTTAGTGCAACTGAAGTTCAGATCTGAAGCTTTGGGTTTGCAAAAGAAGATCAATGAGATTACAAAACTATAAATACCTCCAGTATTGCCCCATCTCTAGATTTGGTCTCCATATATTTTAAACCTGAATGACGATCTAGAAAGTAAAAAGCGTTTGTACCCTTTTCGATTCTGTGTTATAGATGGCAAAAAAATGCAATTGTGTGTGTGTGTGTGTGTGTGTGTGTGTGTTCCATTAGAAAAATCAGATTTTGTTTAGCTTCAAAGACTATACAGGCTAATGGAGAACTTGCAGGATCACGACACCACAGTTGTTAAGTAGGTGAAATCTAATTACAGAACAGGATTTTTATTCAGATATTGTTGAAAAGCATATTATCTTTGCAGAAGATAGTTGAGATAGCCAAGAGACAATCACCAAGTACTCCAGCAACACTGATGTAGATCACACTTGATATTCCTGATATTTCTAAGGTTAAGAAAAGAATAAAAAAAGAAAAATAGCAAACTCCATCCTTCAACATGCTTTAGGCTTCTTTGACAGAACATATAAAATTAAAAAGGGTGCAAACTCCCACACACACACTTTGTAAATCACCTTTAATTTTTTTTCAAATACCACTGGAGATTATAATGTTGTAGAGAATCAAATGTGATTTATAAACATATTTTTTATTTCAAAATCCTCTTAAGTGATAAGAAACATATTGCTGCCTGAGCTGTAGAGAGTATTGTTATTCTTTCAAACAGTGCACTTAGAAACAAATGCAACTTAAAACAGATTTTAAAAACATCACTGTTATAAATTAGTACTTCCTTAATTAATGATGTGTTTATAAAGCATTGTACTTCTAAGAAGCTCACACACTTCACAAATATTAAGTACAGCTCAAAAATTAATTAATTAGTTATAGAACCTCTGAAGTACGTATTATTATAACCACTCTGCAGATGAGTAAACTGACATTTAACACATGGGCTAAGTCAGGTAGTAATTCAGAGCTACAAACCAAACCCAGAAGTCCTGACTCCATACAGGACTCAACTTCCTTCCTCTAACTGAAAAACAGTTCCTCTTCTCCTGCTTGCAAGTTTTATGAGTGCTCCAGCTTCTACTTATCACATTTTAACATTATCTACAACTAGCTGAAAGCCTATTCAATTGCATAGGTGTAATTCCTAAAGCCATGTGCCTCCATATACAGGTTTGCATTGGAACAGACTGCAAATCCAGTGATGATTGAACGTGGTGATATTCCAAACAGATCTCTCAGTCATGCTTGTAGCTGCTTCCACCACTTCATACTGCCTCAGTAGATATTCAAGGCTCAAGGGTGACATGCAGATAAAGTGACATTAAAAGAATTTTATTATGAAGATAAGGGAAATTCAGCAGGATCTGGTGATAGCAATTCCATCCTGCACCTCTTTTTAGCAGAATCCTAAGGCACTTCATTCAACTTGGCACACAAGCAACCTTTTCCTTTTCCCTTTTCATTTGTCTTCCCACAAGAGAGTTTTACCCATATAAGCAGTTAAGGAAGAAAGTTCATAATAGCTAACTTCAGGCAAGGTACATCAGTAACCTTTAACTATTTAGCAGAGATAGGCGCAAAGCAGAAGTGTGAATCCAAACCTCACAGACTTAGGGGAACATCTGAATTTAATGGCTCAGACTCCTGTCTTATATTTAGTCCTTTGGGATAATTTTCTCCCTTAAAATAGTATATGTTAACCCAACAAGAAAAGTTCTGATTTTCTACTTCCGTGTGCATTTTTATTTTATAAGACATTGCAAAGTCCAGGTATAAGGAAGTGGTAAAGCCCTCCCTGGAGCAGTAGGGAGAGGTGGCATCAGTAGAAATTAAAAAGATCCATCACATGGGAACTGAGAAGAAGTCAAGAACTCTCTGTAAGGTACAAGAGGGAGAAGCAGCAAGGGAAGCCCTTTAAGGATGCTACATAGTAGAAATAGAAAAGGGAGGAGCGGGGAGAAGCCTACATAGGGAACGAATTCAGAAGACAGATCCATGCAATATAACTATATAGGGCCAAATCCTCAGCTGGAGTAAATTGTCAAGGTTCCTCTGATGTCAGTGAGGCTACACCTCGTTATACCACTTGAGGGTCTGTTCCAAAATTCCATCCTGGAGTTCAGGTGACAACATAATTCACACGAGCTTCACTCTTGTAGAAAACCTCAATGGAATAGTAGCCTCAGAACTCACAATTGCCAGCTGCTCTCTCGCTTACTCTCGTTTTATTTATGTATACAAAGCTATGCTAAAAGAACGGTATTAAGGTTGTAAATTCAAGCATTCAAAAGTCAGGAAATGCCATAATTAAAGTGATCACATACTATTTTTTCCACAGGACCCACTGCCTCATTCAGTGCACTGCTCTGGGATTGAGTCGGGATTCTGTAGTGAAGGAGGCTGTTTGTAGGACCAGGCCTCGCTTATTGTAGAACTTGAACAGTGTGCAGTGAATGAGGCAGGGGACTACAGGAAGAGAAAGGGTGGTCTAAAAGTGAAGGCAGTTGAATGCTGCTCTTTAGAACTGTATTCTATGCCTTCCTGTGCCATGGAGCTCCTATGTGAGGCTGGGCAAGTCACTTAAACTTTTCACAGGCAATCACCAACAGTGTGTTCCTCATTTTCTGGGTACCCACCCTGCACCCTGATTTGCAGACGTGCTGAGCACCCACAGCTGCAAGTGAAGTGACTAGGAAAATGGATATTTCATCATGTGTAAGGCTACATTTTAGTCATGGGTATTTTTAGTAAAACTCATAGACAGGTCATGGGCAGCAAACAAAAATTCATGGCCCGTCACCTGTCCATGACTTTTACTATATACCCACAACTAAAACTTGGGTGGGGGGCTATGGGTGCTCTGGAGGGGTGGCCTGGGACCCCTGCTGGTTCTGGAGGGGAGGTGGGCTGTGCATGGCCCAGGACCACCGCTGGTGCTATGCTGGTGGGGCTGGGCTGCTCTGTGCTGCCCAGGACCCCTGCTGGTGCTGGGGGGAGTGGGGAGGTGGGTGGTGCGTGGCCCAGGACCACCACTGATGCTGGGCTTGGGGGGCTGGGCTGCTCTGTGCTGCCCAGGACCCCTGCTGGTGCTGAAAGGGGTCTGGGCTAGGGCGTGCTGCCTAGGACCCCCCCCCTGGTGCTGGGGAGGGGTTGGCAGGGCTGGCAGGCTCCCTACCCATCTCTGCATCTCCCTGCAGTTCCTAGGGGGAGAAGCGGCCAGCGGGGCTCCACGCACTGCTCCCGCCACAAGCGCCGGCTTCACAGCTCCCATTGGCTGGGAACTGCAGCCAATGGGAGCTGCGGGGGGTGGCACCTGTGGGTACGGGTAGTGTACAGAGCCCCCTGACTCTCTGCCTAGGAGCTGCAAGGACATGCCAGTGGGAGCCGGGAAGCCCCTGCCCCAACTGCCAGCCCTGAGCCCCTCCCACACATGCAAACTGCTGCTGCCGGGGCGGCCCCTGAGCCAGCACCAGCTGCTGCAGAAGTCACAGAGGTCATAGAAAGTCACAGAATCTGTGACTTCCATGACCTCTGTGACAGACGTGCAGCCTTAATCATGTGCCATCATATTATCATCACCCACATGGTACAGCATCAGGATTGGAACATTTAGGTCCACCACACAGACCTCTGCCACTTGAGCTAATGGACTAACTCATTCTCTGTGAGGACCAGGACTAGAGGGGACAAGATGCACATTTTGTTTCAACGATATTTTCTGACAGCAGAGCAATAGTCAGACTCAGGCATCTTGGGTTCCATTACAAGGGGGTGGGAATGAGTGTGCTCTAATGGGTACAGACTCTTCTGCCTGTTTCCCCCAAGCTTGGCCTCTTGTACCCTGTCCCCTCCTATGTGGTGGGGGGGAGTCTCTTTCCCACCCCTAGCTCTTTCTCCCAGTCTCAGTCTCCACTCCTCAAGGCTTCTCATCCTGGTCTCAGTCTCCTTGCCCAGCCAGTCCCAGTTCCCTACCCCCTGCCCCAACTCTTTGTCCCCAGTCTCCTTACTCAGCTACTCCCAGTTGCTCTTTCCCAGCCCCTCTGATATCTGATCTGTCACTCCCCTCTCCCCCTACTGGTTCCCAGTACTAGCCTCTCTCGGAACCTCCTTGTCCAATCTCAGTCTCTTCTTCACCATCCTCCTGGTTCTCTGTCTCACCCTTTCCCGGCCCATTGTTCCTGCCTCTTTGCCCAACCAGTCCCAGTTCTCCCCACACACCCCAGCTCTTTGTCAGATGTCTGCCCACCCCAGATCACAGAACCACTACATCCTAGTCCCAGTTTCCTTGTCCAGACAGTCCCCTTTCCCCCTAGCTGTTTGTCCAGTCTCACTGCCACCTCTTCATCTCCCCTGCAGCCAACTGGCTCCTAATCCCCCAGCTCCCAGTCCCAGTGTTCTTCCTGTCCACCTCCCAGTCATAATCTCCTTGCCCAACCAGTCCCAGGCTCCCCTCTACACACACACACAGCAGTTCCCAGTCCGAGCCTCCCATCTGCCATTCCCAGTCCCTCCCCCAACACCCTCCAGCCTCACCAGACATTTTGTCCCAATCTACTTCCTTCCCACACCCTGACTGGCTTTTGGCTCCCCCTGAATTCAAATCAGATGATTTCCTCCTCCACATTGCCTGGGTGCCAGCGGGAGGGGGGGTGCCTCATTCAGAACACACAAGAGACAGGATCCCTGCTCTTAGTTCCAGTGCTGCCTTCCACCCCCATCAGACCAGCTGAAAGAAGACATTACACTGAGTCCCAATGCTCCGTTGCTCTATGGGGATGGCACACAGGAGCTGTGAGAGGCTGAAGTGTGCTCAGTGAGGATGGAATCTAGGAAGATTTCAGTTGTTAAAATCTAAGAAGTCTCCCCTGAGCATGTCAGAATTGCAATTTTTCAAAGACATAACTTGGGGCAGATTTTCATGGGGATAGCAAAAGGCTGAGGGAAAAATGCCCCTCGTTCCCTGATAAATTTCAAGTCCCTGATCCAAAGCATGGGGGATACTAGAGCTTTCCAAGAAAGGGTCACCACAACTTTTTAAAAGTCAGCAAAACAATGTTTTTTCCATAGCCTCATTCTCAGAAACAGCTGAATAATTTTTTCCAAAGGAAAAAAAAAATCAGCCTGAGGCAGACACCTGGCATTTAGCATTTCAGCCAAAATGGTTAAAGTGTGGCAATAACAAAAGTAACTGAAAACAGGGTCTTATAATGGGAAGTGTCAGGCATTTAGGCAACCTTAGTAGTAGGCAGCGCTACCAGTCCAACCTATATTATATTCTGTGTGTACACACATATTTGTAAAGCAATTCCATTTATTTTATTTGCCTATTTCTAGGCAATATTTGATAGATCATAGAACAAGACAATGTACATGCAGACTATTAAACATCACCTGAACAAAAGACACAGCAGGCTTCCAAGTTAGGTCAGAAAGGCCACTGCTTTTCCCTTGACTTTTTAGCTTCCTTCAGGCTCCAGCATTTATCAGAATCCTTTCTGATCACTCTCTGGCCATATTATCCTTACTCAATGACAATTTTCTTTTTTAGATTCTCAACGTTTCCTTTTTAAGCTGAAAAATCCTACCCAAAACGCCTTGTAGAAGTTGGTCATTTATTACTATTCTCACAATCAGACTTGTTAAGGGTCCTCAAAGGGTTGGATCAAAATCACATGAGTTCCTTTATACTTTTTTTAAATAGATGTTTAAAGGCACAGAGCTTCTTGTTCTCTGACAGGGTTGCTTTGGTTTTGTTCTGTCAGGTTTTACAGATCTGGTTGAGCTGTGGCAGCCAGTACCTTAAAAGAGGGTATCTGTCTTGGGATTTCCTTTGCAGGTTGCTGTTGCACTGTGTATTGATTAGAGATGAGTGTTACAAATGGAAGGCTATCACAGAATAGGTATAGTGTCCAATTCTGTGAAGTGCTGAGAGCCTCCAGAAGGTGATGAGCATCCTTAAGTTCCACTAAAGTCAATGGAAACTGAGGGCACTTGTCACCTTACAGAGGCTCTTTGTGCTTCACAAGAATGCCCCAAGGTACCAAGTGCTCATTGCTAGTCACTTTCAGTTAAAATGAAAGTTTTCCTGGTAAATTAAAAATTTCATTATGTGCTTTTTTACCCTTTTGAAAAATGAGCCAAGACTACAGGCCTTCCCCACGCTATCATCTTCTCTTTTTCTGCTCTCCTTTTCTTGAGCCCTTCTTTCCTTCTGCAAGGTTGTAAATTATTCTCTCCCGATCCTAACCATCCACATTACCCTGTCTCAGACAGAACGGAAGATCTTTTGTTCCAGGTACTTCACACAAGGTTCTGTATGTACCAGTGATGAACCTCAAGCATCCCTCAACCCTGTTGGTTCCAACATATGTAACATCCATTCTCAAGGATCAGCACAAACAGTGAAGAGGATTCTAAGCCATGTCACAACCACTAATACACCAACTACCAGCTCAGCTACAGACAGGTTCTTTCAGCATGTTCTATGTAAAACAATATGTATACACAGACATGCATATATGTGCAAGAGAGAGGGGAATATGATGACCACATTAAAGGGAAAGTGAAGGTAGAGAAAAGGAGAAAGGATGGAGAACACACCGCTAACTGCTCATCTGTATGCCTTTGTTAAGGCTTCCATTTCAACCTGACTCAGAGGGCTAAACTGGGGAGGCACTTACCAGTTTGGTTTTTCTGTCCAGGTGTTTCAGCCAGAGCATGGAGGCTGCTTGAAGGAGCTTCTGGAAGTGAACATCACCCCTTGCATGGCTAGCACGAGAGAAGGGGAATGAGAAGATGAGTAGATAGGGATGTTCAGGAGTGGATGGAAGAAGTGCCAGTGAATGGAGAGAAACAAATGAGAGATGTGGGAGAAGAACTGACAAAAATGAGGAGGAGAGAAGATGTGATCTGTAATCTCCCAGTCTTCTCCTTTCTCACTCATCCTCTTTTCTATCAGGAAAGCAGAGCTGGACTTCTCTTTGAACCTGCTGGTGGTGCCAACAAAACTCATAAGAAACCAGAGATGAGTTTGTTTAATCTTTTTATTCCCTAAAAACCGTACTGACAGTTCAGAAGGGCTAGGATTCTCTACACGTACCTCAGGCTCCAAAGTGTGAGTTCTGTGAGTGCATGTTTGACCTCTACGATTAACTGGACAACTCTGAGCAAGACAGACAAGATTACATTTATAAGCGTATGTCTACACTGCAATTAAACATCCTCAGCTGTCCTGTGACAGCTGACTCAGGCTCTGGTATCAAGCCCAAACATTGATACCACAGTTAAACAGTCCCTTAACCCTAGCCCCACACGCCCAAGTCAGCTGACATGGGCCAGCTGCAGGTGTTTAATTATACTGTAGACATACCCTCAGATGCTCATACACAGGGACCTATATAGATTCCTTTAGTGTGGCCCTTAGAGAAATTACATTTATATTATTGCATGATATTATACTACTTTCCAGAGCCAAGGAGCATAGAGCTCACAAAACAGATCTCTTCTTAAGAATTGTAGAGACCAGTAATGCACATGCGTGACATAAAAGCATACTGTGAAACAAGGAATTTCTGTAGATGAATGAGAAGATTATAAAACCAAAATTTTAGTTGGTAAAATATTGTTCTTGTGCATTATATTTGTTAGGGCATGGCTAAAGAAGGTGTTTATGGTCCAAAGAGATATTACATGGAATAGATACTGCCCAAGGGTATGCATTAAAGCTCATATAAAAACATGAGTTATTTTTGAATAAATGGCAATGATTGTAGTTGCGTCCCCTGTTACATTTCAAACTGTGTTTTAGTAATTTGGTGAATTCCATTGGAATGAGTGACTGGAAAGAGTGATGGAAGTTAGAAAAACAAAGAAACAATTCAAAATGGGATTTGCCTTCTTTTCTTGTATTGAGGCTTCAGAATTAACAAATTCTACATCTCAGCAGGATCAGATCTGAAGTTAAACACAGTGGTGTTAGTTTTCGAGGTGTTGAGCACTCATTGTTCCCACTGACTCCAGTCGGAGACATGCATGCTCAGCACATCTGAAAATCAAGGACTGAGGAATGAAACCCAGTTTTACTTGTACATGTGAAAATGTGCATGCCAGCATATGTGCATGTGCACTTGTGCATGATAAATCGAATCTAACACCTCAATGTTCAAGTGATAGAAACTACAGCATCACCTGTGATTTTAGGTGTTGATGCAATAAAGATTATGTCCACACAAGTGGATGCTGCCTGGTGAAAAACGGGCCCTAACTGGTCAAGTAGCATAGTGATAAATCAAGCTCACTAGCTCTTGTTATTGCTAGTGCAAAGAAAGAAAGAAAGAAAGAAAAGCTGTGAATGTTTCACCACAAAATCTGACATTTGGGTTTGTAACAAACCCAAATCTCAGGCTAGTTTGTCCAGACTGTGCACTTTTGGAGAATCTGAGCCAAGTTTCAAGCAACCACAGGCTGAGTTTCAGTCACTTTGAGCCACGTTTGAATCCAACCTGGATTGATTTATGGTTTGATGCCAACCCAAGCAATAGCTGATTATTTCAGGTGACTTCCACTTGAACTTTTCAGGCTGAAAATCAAAGTGAAACTCAGTGGGTTGGAGCCAGCATGAACCAAAACTAAGAATAGCTCCTCTAACCTTCCGCAGTACAAAACCAAGAAGTTTCTCACAGCCTCATCAATAAGTGATTTTTAGAATACGGTGTGGGATGGTAAACCTGCAGAATCTAAGAATGGATTAAATTTGGTGACCTGAAACCCTAAACTTGGGCTCCTCCCTGAGATATAGAGATGGGGTGTTCGAGTGCACAGCACTTCTGAGCCTAAATAAACCAGATATCTGCTTTGGTGTAGCACTTGTAAAATGTTAAGAAATGAAAAAATAAGAGACAAAAAACAAATATGAAAAATCTGCCTAATATCATAAGATGGAGAAGATATCTAAACAAAGACACCAAAATCATACTGTGAAGTAAGAAATCATAATGAAAACCGAGAGAAGGATCAAGAAGCAGCACTTTAAAACCATAAACCACACCACACTAAAAAGAAAACACAGATGTCTAAACAGAGAATTAATAGTGATCAGGGAAGTCTTTTAAAGAAAATATGAAAGGGAAAAATCAGAAACAAATATATAACACAAACAAAGGAAAGAAGAACATACTTAAATAAATTGATAAGGATTTGTTAAGAAAAAAACAGATTAAAAAAAGAAAAATTACAAATAAGAACAAAAATGGAATGCAGCTTGCTATTACTCAGCGTAGTACCTTACTCCATAAGTGGTTCCACTCATTTCAGTGGGAACTCTTGTAGGGTCAGATGCTACTCAACGTGAGTAAAGGTGGCAAAATCTAGTCAAGGGAATATACAAAGAGACAGAATCTGATACCCTTACCCTTGTTGAGTAGCATTTCAGCCCACAAGTAGTCTCACTGAAATCAACTGAACTACATGTGGAGAAGGGCTCTGCACCTGTGGCTGACTGCATGGGTGAACCCCCACACCTGAAGTCAGCTCTACTGAAGTCAATGTGGCTCCACACATTCAAAAAGTTTCATGATCAGGTCCAACAGTACTACTCCACACGAATAAGGATGGCAGAATCTGGCTCAATATTGGGTTTGTTCATGAAGAACAGCTTACCATCATAGGAAGCATAAAACACAATATGACCCTCTCTGAATGCCTGTCCTCTGCAGAACTCTCATTGGCCCTGTGGGAAATTAGGGTACCCAGAATACCACAGGTTTGGGCCCTTAATCTTTAATAAACCATCTAAAAACAGACACTATATTTAACATCTTGTTAAATCTGACACACAAAAAGAAAAAAAAGCTTTAAAAAGTACACAAAATATAGAAGGCAAATACCATAAGTCATATACATAAAGCAAACTATGGAAACATTTTAACCAAAATATACAATTTAAAAATACTACCAAACACAATTATTTAATACCACACTATTTTTAGACAGTAAGCCCTACAGGTCAGGAACTCTTTCTCCTAGGTACAAAGAGATTATGATGTTGTGGGTCATATAAGCACCCAGACATATTGATTCCTCTGTGTTTGTACAGTATTCAACACAATTGGGTCCTATTCCTGTTTGGGGTTTTTGTGCATTTCTGTAACACAAATTATTATTATTGTTGTTGTTGTTGTTGTTGTAGTAAAGGGGTGTTAAACAGAAGGAATTTTAGAAGTACTGGTTACAACAATTATAATTAAAACAAGAGTTGTATTATTTCATTTACTTTGGTTCTGTAGAATTTGTCATTAATTGGCATTCTCAAGGATATTTGATTTCTTTCAAACAGCAAACCGATAATATAAAGAGTTATTACATCTCACTTTGGTGAGGAAGACATTTTTTGTGGACAGAAGATACTGTCCTTTAACCCAGTGGATCTCCACCTTTCCAGACAACTGTACCCCTTTCAGGAGTCTGATTTGTCTTGTGTACCCCCAAGTTTCACCTCACAAACTATTTGCTTACAAAATCAGACATAAAAATACAAAAAAGTGTCACAGCACACCATTACTGAAAAGTTGCTGACTTTCTCATTTTTACCATATAATTATAAAATAAATCAATAGAAATATAAATATTGTACTTACATGTCAGTGTATAGTATATAGAACAGTATAAACAAGTCATTGTCTCTATTAAATTTTAGTTTGTACTGACTTCACTAGTGCTTTTTTATTTAGCCTGTTGTAAAACTAGGCAAATATCTAGATGAGTTGATGTACCCTCTGGAAGACTTCTGCGTACCCCCGGGATATGTGTACCCCTGGTTGAGAACCACTGCTTTAACCTATGGGGTAGACCTCATGTGTTTCTAAACAAGAAGATCATGATTCTATTCCCTTTGTGATCTAATTAGCTATGGGTGTTGTCATGGTGCATACATAGGTGTCATTAAAGATCATTAAAAAGATTGGCGAGGTCACAAAAATTAAACTAATAACAATCCTCCAGATGCTTGAGCCCAGACACAATGTACAGTACTCCGTGCTGAATAAGAGTCCTTTGGTAAAAAAAATTTCCCCTAATGAGCTCTTGTTAGGCTCAATGCTAATACAATTCTGAAAATGACTGTAAATCTCAAAGAAAATGTGAGTTTCTCTGAATAATAGACTTTTGTCAAAATATATCATGTTGGAACCTTCTTGATTAAACTATGTTGATTAGATGACATTTCTTTTAAATCAGCCCGCCACAGAAATTTTCTCTCCTTCCCTCCTCAATTGAGAAAATTGCTCCTAAAATTCCCTTGGCCTGAGATCCAGCATAGCAAAAAATCAGTCCTGTATCAGTGACAATTATACCTATCAATCATGTTTGTGAAATCTCTTATCTTGGGCCCTGTAGGGTTAGAAATAGGAACTTTATTTCATTGGATGGTAGAAATTACAACTCTTGCTACTAATTCTGGAAAGTCATGACAGAACAGACTTTGAGTTCATGACATTTTTAACTACAGAAGTGGCATTTAAGGCAATTTTTAGTGTTTTTTGACCACCTCCTGAGTGCGATCCAGTTTGAAACCTGGTACTTAGGACAACTGACAAATATGAGCATTAGTTTCGGGATTTTTAAATTCTTAAAGGATTCCCAAATTGGATTTTCTATAAAGTGTGGCATATACAGAATATAGTTATCTCAAGTGAATATCAACAAAACCTTTACGTAACCTGCAGAATTAACTCCTGGCTTCACCACTCATGAGTAATTCAGTCACCCCACATTTATGCAGATAACTAATATCTGCTATCTGTATACATATGTATTGATATGGCCACCATCACTACAGTATCTCAGTGACATACATACACATGCTCATGCCTTTTTAAAATGTAAACAGCATCTTTTTTTAAATTCCTATAGAAACCCTATTGGTTTCATGCTCCTGAAAGACAGAGCATGTCACACACTGAAAATTACGTCTAGACTAGCATTCTTTATTAAAACTTTGTGTAGAATTTAAGTAAAGATGAAGACAATTAGATTCTATAGAAATTTTAAATCGTTTCTACAGAAATTACTCTAAAAACCCATAGAATTTAGTAGAGAAGAGAAATCTCTTTTCTATAGTTTTTTTATATTATCCTGCAGAATTCAGCGATAGAGATATAATTCTCTATTAAATACTATACGAATGTCTACATAATACAGCTTCAACGTATTTGTGAATAATTCAGTAGAAAAAGAGAAGGAAAGAGTTCTATTATTATATCTAACTTTCTCACCCCTAGAAAAGTTATAATAAAAATGGTATAATATAGGTACAGATGATTTACTATATGTTCTGTGAGAGGTCACTTAATCTCAGTGAAAAAATGACACAATTAGTTTACAGTTTTGTCAGTCAAGATTTCACAGAGCGGCCCTGTGGTGAGGTGGCTGCCTCACCTCCATGTGAGAGGGGGCTAGAATAGGCCAGAGTGGCTTTGCAGGCCAGCAGCCAATTAGAAAAGGGCTTACTGGGGGCCAATCAGGGCCAAGATTAGAGCCAGCCAATGAGGGCTAGGCTAGGTCCTATATAAAGGCTGCCTAAGAGAGGAGCAGGCAGTTTCTCCCAGACCTTCAGAGGGGAAGGTCTGTCTCTTGAGTGAGGAGACCAGCAGCCAGGACAGCGCAGTCCTGGGCAGGTTTGGGGGAGCAGAAGGGAACTCCATCCCGCTACCTGCCAGGCTGCAGGTCCTGGGAGAAGGGCCTAGCCAGTTCAAAGGGGGAGCGGCCTGGGGAGAGAAGGAGGGCAGGAAGGCTGCCACCAAAGGGTCCCTGGGTTGGGACCCAGTGTAGAGGGCGGGCCTGGGTCCCCGCTTTCCCCCTTGCATGAACACCCAGCCAGTGGATGTGGTGATAGTGGACTGCACCAGACCCCTGACTCTAGGGGTTAGACTTTGGGATGTGGTTGACCATGGTGGCTGGGGCACAGAGAAGGACTGCTGATAACACCAGACCCCCGGAAGGGGGTGAGACTGGAGCAGTGGGCACTGCCGGAGTGCAGCATCCTGAAGAGGACGCTGCCGAGCAGGAAGCAACGTGGGTCCAGACAACAACAAAGGAGCAGAGGACAGATGGGACACCACCAGCAGCGGGCGCCCCCCAAGGACTGAGCTAATTCCCGGAGCGACCAGCAGGAAGCGCCATGGTGGTGAGTCCCAACCCCGTCACAGGCCCTTTGAGTGGATGTTCTAATTTCTTCCAGTTCTGCTCAACTCACAAAGTTTAATACTAGTATTGTATTAATCACGCCAATCTAGTCAGCCTGTAAAACATGGTGAGTGGGAAAACACAGATAAAAATCTTCTGTATTCACAAAAGGCAGCTTTTCACCAGGTTGGATTCTCCAGTTTGCCAATTTCACAACGCAAAATAAACTTCAGAGATAGCTGGAGATTTGCATTGGAGAATATCCCCACACAGCCAAAATCTCTGCTGGTGCAAAGCTAGCAGAGGGGCCTTTGTTGCCTCTTCCACTGGAACTCTGCCACCCAGCATAGGGGAATTCAGGGTTGTTCAGGGCATGGCAGGGCACACTGAGGATGAGGACGTTAGGGCAGAGAGTATGTCTGGGAGGAGAGGCAGATGAGATTTTATGCCAGCTGCATATACTTACTGACTGAATCTGTCCCTCTGCAGCTTTAATTTTACACTCTGGCCAAGTGGCTGAGAATCACTGGCTCCCTGATATGTCCCCCTCTCCACTACAGCCATGCCTGGTTTGAATGGTTCTGCTCAAATGAGCAATGGTGATATGTAAAAGCAGGAAAGAATCCTGTGGCACCTTATAGACTAACAGACGTTTTGCAGCATGAGCTTTCGTGGGTGAATTCTTGCATCCGAAGAAGTGGGTATTCACCCACGAAAGCTCATGCTGCAAAACGTCTGTTAGTCTATAAGGTGCCACAGGATTCTTTCCTGCTTTTACAGATCCAGACTAACACGGCTACCCCTCTGATACTTGACACAATGGTGATATGGTTCATATTGACATGGAAGTTGGCTTCTTTGGGTTCAGAGTTACTGACCCCATTTGAATGAATGGCAGTTCACATCTCTGAGCTATTATTTCAGGCTATCTGTAGACCCAAGAAAGCAACACTTTGTTCATATTTTCAAGGTTATCTTCAAATCCTATTTGTGGGTGGGGAAGCAGATGACAGCTACTGTAAGATGGCTGAACCTTTCCTTTCCTTGCTTTTGTGGTTTATCTCAAATGTGTGAGTGGCAAGTGTAACTGCGTCACAACCAAGTTTTTGATGTATAAATAGTATTAAGGATGTCAATTTCTCTTTGCAAACTTTAATTTAGATTATAACAACTGAAAAGTAAATCAAAAAATGTCTTTAATTGCCTAAACACCAGTGTTAGGAACCTGGATAACAAAAAAGAATTAGCATTGCTCATTTATGAGCATAAATTTGATCTCTTAGTATTACTGAAACCTGGTGTGATGATTCCCATGACTGAATGTTAAAATCAATGGTTATAATCTATTTAGGAAGGCTCAAATGGGCAAAATTGGAACAGGAGTGGCACTTCATGTCAAAAATGGTTTTGAGGCACTATTAAACAAATGATCCCAAATGCTTATGGATCAATGTTCTAACAGAAAAAGCACAAGACAGAATTAATTCGTGTCTAGTACAGACCAACAAATCACACTAAGGAACAGGATGACCACTTCCTTACACTCCTGTTTATAATGTGTAGAAAAAAGCTGCCTAATCATGGGGCACTTCAATTTGAGCAACCTATGCCAGAGGTCTCCTGCTGCCAGTTGTCGCCTATAGATATGATGATTGCTTATGTTATGTAGAAATGTGTTGAAATTTAAGTGGACCCAAAAATCTATTTCCTAAAAATAGGCTTGACAATAGCCAAGTGAGGCCTGGTATAATATGAATGCAGTAAAGTGAGACAACTCACAGGCAGTTAGAGATATGTTAGGACATGACCAAAGGTCATGCTGTAAACATGTTTTGGTCCCAACTGATTTTTACAAGTGTTTAAGATAAAATATTAATGCTTTGGAAAATGGTATCTGTATTGATTATTGATATGGCACTTATGCAGATGTTAATTACAATGATGCTTAATGTTAAACAGCCAATGAGAAATTAGAAATGATGTGATTATGGTAAAAAGGTGGATTTAATGCTAATTAAGGAGCCTTAATATAATTGATTATAAAAAGAGTAGTATGCTGATTTTAGTTAGGCGAGCCCATCCACCATCAAGGTACCATTAGAGAAAGGATTAGACCTGTTCTCATTCAAGGACTGATCACTCCTGAATACATCATTTCATTTTAGTGTGTGAGCATAAATGCAATGTATGGTTATATTGTAATGCCCATGTGCTTAACTAATTATTTTATATTAAATAAAGTCTTTAATTTTATCACTCATGTCATTCAAAATCATCCAGTAAATTAAATTATCTGTAACCACCCTGGAGGTTTGAACCTTAAAGAATTCAGTTTGGTTTTAGTCCTTATTTTTAAACTACTAATTGGGAATATAAATCAAAGGTTACACAGTACTAAAACTTTTACTTGGAATTTCTAAATATTATGGATGACAATTTCCTAACTCAAAAAGTGTTATCTCCGACGGGAAGATTCTGTATTAGACCTCATATTGACAGATAATGAGGAACTGACCATAGCACTAAAAATTAATGGTAATTTAGGAACACGTGATCATAACATGATCACATTTATCACATGCAAACAAAATAAAGTCCAGACCAGATATATATGGGGAATGGTAAAGAATGAACAGGCCAGGTCACAGAAACAGAGCAATCTAGATCGTGTGGTAACCTGCGCACAAGCAGACAATGTGTGTTTCAATATGTCTAAATGTAAATGTATATATCTACGAACAAAGAATGTAGGCCATACTTATGGGGTTGTAACATGGGAAGCAGTGACTCTGAAAAAGATCTGGGGGTCATGGAGGATACTCAGCTGAACATGAGCTCCTAGTATGACGCTGTGGCCAAAAGCACTAATGCAATCCTAGGACACATAAAAAGGGGAATCTCAAGTAGGAATAGAGAGGAATAGACCACTGCTGGAATACTGTGTCCCGTTCTGGCATTCACAATTCAAGAGGAATTTTGATAAATTGGAGAGAGTTCAGAGAAAAGCCACGAAAATGATTAAAGGATTAGAAAACATGCCTTATAGTGATAGACTCAAGAAGCTCAATCTATTTAACTTAACAAAGAGAAGGTTAAAGGTTGACTTGATTACAGTCCATAAGTACCTATCCGGGGAAAAAAATATTTAATAACGGACTCTTCAATCTTGCAGAGAAAGGTATATCATGATCTGATGGTTGGAAGTTGAAGCTAGACAAATTCAGAATGGATATGAGGCATACATTTTTAACAGTGAGTAACTGAAGCAACTTACTAAGGGTTATGGTGGATTCTCCATCACTGACAATCAAGATCAAATCAAAAAATCAAGACAGGGTGTTTTTCTAATAGATCTGCTCTAAGAATTATTCTGGAGAAGTTATATGGCCTATGTTACACAGGAGGCAGACTAGATGATCACAATGGTCCTATCTGGCCTTGGACTCTTTAAATCTATGAATTATTCCACATGTTAAAAATCTTTTGATACTTTAAAAAAAATACTTTCTTTTTAAGGAACTTCTTAAAGAACTCAGCTATGCACAGAAACCATCAATACTAATAATAAGACAGATGAATATAAATTACATGGTAGGATAACAGTGAAACTGCTATGAAAAATGGCAATGGCAGCCTATAAATAATGTATATTAAACTATATGATCAACTATACCATACTCTCTTATATCTGCACAAATTGGTGCTGAAGATGTTCAAAAGCATATACTGTAGGAAACTATAATCATAAGTTTTTTGGAATGTTTGAATATCAAAAAAATTCTGAAATAATGTTACACTTCCTATTTAAAAAGGAGCAATATTATTGCCAATTATGTGTATACCAGTAGATTATTTAACTGTAAAACATATTCCCTAGGACAAGGACATATAGATTGCCATGAGTTTGAAAATGGCAAACATAATTAATCTCAGATACTGGAAGGGCATGGCAGGATAGCTGGAGATGAAGCCAGCTATGGATCTGGCAGGAACAACTGGATATGGAAAGGTAGCACTTGAGTTAGGTAATGGTAGGAATTCAGCAGAATCTGGAAGAACTGAGTGATCTGTTGTAAAGGAGTCTCTTAAGCAGGGATGTGGATGCTAAGAAAGCTGCCTGGCAGTCTTTCGTGTTCCATGGGGGTTTCTATTCTGTGAGCTAATAAAGGGCCTGATTCCGCAAGTAATGAGTACTCTAAACTCTTATTACCACAGGCGCAATGAATGGTCTCTCCCATGTTAGTAATATGCCATGCACTCTGATGGCAATATATAGTTATAAATAGTAATACATTCTGGGAACAGGAAGGTGTGCTTGTTCCCTATATAGCCATAGAAGAAATCCTGTGAGCAAGTGGAAAATTGCTGTCTTTTTATATAAAATAAAATCTCTCTTACTTACACTGCATTCCATCCTATGCTGCTTTTCATACAGCCACCATGCCCATATATCTGAGCACCGATTTATGCCGCTATTTGCTCACATATCGTGTTAGTACAGTATGCAGAGATTGAACTGTAGATGATGGATGATTCACAGGAGTAGTACAGCTGCTCAAAAGAGTAAAATATAGAGCTTTGGGTCATGTAAGGAGAGCAGGGTGTTGTCATACAAATGCAGAATTACTGGGCGGTTCAAATAAAAGCTGATCTTTATTGCTGATCTTTTTGTTTTATTAAACAGAAGTGATTAATTCCTTTAAGTGTTGACCCAAAATTACTGACACTTGTAACTTGCTATATGTAAATATTTTTGAAATGTTTATGTTCTATGTTAAAACCAATTATGCACATTTGAAAGGAAACAAAGCCCAGCCTATCAAATAAAGCTGTGAGCCAGCTAGTCTTGTTTAACCAATATAACAAGATCTAGATCATCTACACTGACTGCTGTTGTTCAACATACAGAAACAGGCTGAAAACCATGACCCTTTGAAGAGTGCACATATGCATGCATGCACACAAACCCCCATCTTCCCCTGCATTGATTGGGCTGGCAATCTGAAAACGATCTTTCTGTAGGCTTTTAGCATACAGGAAGTCACATTTACTTTAATACAAGAGCAACATTGCTAGATGCTATAATCCCAATGTGTATGTCTACAAAGGAGGAATTCATATTACTTAGGCATACACATGTATGCTGGCTCCTCCAGCACTCTCCTCCCAGCACCTAATACAAGGGCATCTGCAAGCAGAGGGAGCGCGGCCAGGGGCTGTTTAAATCCTGGCAATTCCTGGCTGTTGGAATGGCCCCTTGCAGCTCTTGGCAACTGGTAGGCAAAGGAGACTAGACCAGTGCCAGGAAGGTCCCAAGATTGTGAAAGCAGAGAGGTGGCTCAGGACCTGATCAGATAAATTGCAAGTCCTCCCTTGAAGGTGTTCTAACAATAGTCCTTCAAGCTTGTTTCCCACCCCCCACCCCAATTTCTTTGTGCATAATTTTTTTAGGGTATTCTTCAATAGGAAACCAATTTTGATGAGTCAAAAAGAATTTCCTCCCAGAAAGGAAATAAAATTATTTGACTTAATCTAATCTTAATCTTTATTGGACTGAATATGAAAACTTCTTTTGCTTCTTTATATGCAAGCTATAACAAAACTGTATTGCTAAACCTTTCTCAAGCTTGTTCTTAATTTTAGAGGAAAGATTAAATGAAAATGTAAAACAATTAACTCAAATATACTGAATACTGTAGCTACTGAAATATGACACCTAATAAATGTCAGTTGGATAGAATTTTATTATCTATTAAGGAAGTTATTGCTCCTTGTTAAATCACTTGTTGAATTGTAGACATTTTCATTATATTCCATTACATGGGGTGGAGTAAAGAATTCATGGATATTTTTAATGTCACATGTACCATATATAATTTTTAATTGTGAACAGCTCCTCTCTACTCATAAAATATTCTATATAGAAGTTAAGTATCAGAAGGGTAGCCATGTTAGTCTGGATCTGTAAAAAGCGACAGAGTCCTGTGGCACTTTATAGACTAACAGAAGTATTGGAGCATAAGCTTTTGTGGGTGAATACCCTGCGTCTGACGAAGTGGGTATTCACCCACAAAAGCTTATGCTCCAATACATCTGTTAGTCTACAAGGTGCCACAGGACTCTTTGTTGCTTTATATAGAAGTTGTTTTCCTGAGTCTACTGAATAAGCATTTAAAATTGGATATAATGTAATTCCATATATAATTCCTTTGGGTTGAAAATAATTTCAATACCAATATTCAACAACGCTTAGAATCCAGACCTTACCAAATCAAACCCTGTGCATGCATATATATATAATATGGGGGGAGGATATGTTATTAAATACAGACAGGTTCTGCTCCCTTTATATTTCAACTAAAATGTAATAAGACTTGTGACAACAATGGCTCTTAGCCAAATTTCTGGGTAATGTTCAGCCTCTGTCTAGGCGGAGCTACTTCATTAGGCAAACTGGCTTCTTAGCAGCTAGATCTACAAAATCAGTGTTTGTAATAAAAATGAAGTAACCCCTTTTAAATGTTTTAAAAATTATTTCCAAAACTGTTTTCCAATTCAATTTTATATTACTAATAAAATGAATTCAAGATTATCTTAGTAAAGATATTTAGAAAAACACGTGGGACTAGATCCTCAACTGGTGTAAATAGGCATAGCTACATTGACTTCAGTTTTCAATAAGTTGCCAGCCTTCTATCAAGCAGATTTAAAGTTCAGATTTAAAGCTATTAACCAGGATGGGCATGAATAGTGTCCCTAGCTTCTGTTTGCCAGAAGCCTGGAATGAGTGACAGGGGATGGATCACTTGATGATTCCCTGTTCTGTTTATTCCCTCTGGGGCTCCTGGCATCAGCCACTGTCGGAAGATGGACCTTTGGTCTGACCAAGTAGAGCCATTCTTATCTTCCATAACAGCAGAATGCTTCCATCTGTATGAGAACCGCAGTCATGAGCAAAGAGTGTATATCAAGTGCCAGAGCTTGTAGTAATCCAAACCTGGCCCTTTAGGCAATGTTGATCAGAAAATAGACAAACCCCAACATTTCATCCAAAATTAATCCCACAAAACAAAGCAATACCTCTGTCCACTGTGAATATCTCTGGAAAATGTTACTGGCTTTCAATACCTAATGGACAATATATTTTTAGGGGGGTCTCATACTGCAGCTCTTCCCTGCATGACACTCCACTAGAAGTCCATGAGAAATTCACACATAGGATCTGATCCAAAGCTTACTTTAGTTAATGGAACGACTCCCATTGACTTCACAGGGAGCCATATCAGGCACATGGCACAGTTGCAGAATTGGGTCCAGAACAAAAAAGTAATTCTTCATAAATATTAATGGCAGTCACACATGAGAGGATAACATCACACCCCGTATGTATATTAACATGAATAAACATTCATATCATTCTATTAATATACTTCTCTTTGACTATTAAAGTTCAGTCACACACAAGATTAAATTCAGATCTCTAACTCCAGCACAACTTCACTGAAATCAATCTTTAATTGAAGACAACAGGATTATGCATTAAGATCAACTAAGAGCAGAATTTAGCCTTATTAATGTAGAGTTCATGAAAACGGAGGAGAAACTCCCTCACCAAATCCATAACATGTTGCAAATTTCAATTGAACAGGCTGGTCAAGTTACTGACAGTCTTCATATGTTCTGACCAATAAAACACTCATCACTCGCTTTCATTTCTACTGTGCAGGGAAATACAGAAATCAGGTGAGACAGCTTTCCCTTTCAGTTTTCTACAGATTCATGCTGATGACGAACATCTGGCAATTGTAAGTGACATTCTTCTTACAATTACCTAGAGATGAAGAGTGAGGTGCACTATAATTCAATTAAGTGCTAAAACAGTGAAGAGACCTGAAAGAGGGCATAATCATGGCTTTTAGTTATATCCCGATTGTTACTTTGAAAATAAAACACCTGGTGAAGTCATGGCCTGATCTTCAAATTGGCTTACTGTCATCTTGTAACCATTTTAAGAATAAGACTGTCTATAGCCTGGTATTTAGTGTTTATCTACTGTTGTATTTAAATAGATGGAAGTTACACCAGAGATAAATTTGGCCTCCAAGTGTAAGTGACAAAGCACAAGCTACATGCTGTTTAATCTCTAGACAGGTGTTAGAAAGAAGGCAAAATAGCAACATATTTATCAACACTTCTAGTTGGAATTCTTTACAAGTGATGTATTTCCACTCCAGCCAAAGCTATTTATTCCTGACACCTTGTCTATTACAACAGATTCTTTCTCAGAAGTGAAAAAAAAATTGCAACTTATGTTTTTCCATCACCAAGAAGGAGGGTCACTCAAAGGAACTGATTAAAAAATGTCTGACCTGCAAAGAATGCCCAGATTCAAAACAAGATTTGTTGGGAGCCAACAAATTAACATATTTGTCCTCTTGGTAACTAAATTGGCCAAATTAATATTTTTCTCGTCATGCATCTTTCCTTTCTAACCTCTCAGTGTCCTAAAATTACAGTGCAAACCAAAGAAAATTGTTAATGTACTAAATATACTATCATACTCTCAACCACAAATGGAACTTCCATTGCCATAGTTACTGAATATTTCAACCTTACATTGCAGAAAAATCATCTTCATAATAATGTTCACATTTGGAGCACATCTTATTTTTCAATTTTAAACTTCCTCTGTCAACACCTTCTAAATGCATGTATATAGTCAACTGAAGACCACACAAACCAAAACTAAAATGATAAAAAGCCCCAAAAAAACCACTGTGCCTCAATACCACACATTGCCTCAGGACACCGCAGGCACCACCCACCCAAGCATTCAAAACCATGAATCAGGTCCCATAAAATCGTAAAATTAGATTTAAAATCATGTATTACACCTATAGGGTTCATTTTATTTCACTTTCATTTCCTGAAACATTATAATGGTTATGTTTTCAAGCTTTTCACCCCAACCAAAAAGGCTTTAAAAATGAAGGCCAAGATTGCCTGTTTTCACATGACTCCTGCAGCTGTGGCTTTAAGAAAAATGGCAAATATTGTGAGACTTGCAACAAAATTGTGATAGCTGGCAACACTGTCATCTCACGCAAAAGTCTGAGGCCCAGATCACTAGGAGTTAGGTGCCTAAATACTTGGAGAGTCAGAGCTTGAGTAAATAGATAGACCTTAGCAAGGCCTATCACACAGGGTTCCACAACTCAGGCACTTAAAAGTTAGGTCAATACAACTACGTCTGTCAGGGGTGTGAAAAACCCACACTCCTGATGAAAATAGCTATGCCAACCTACCCTCCAGTGTAGATGCAGCTATGTCAATGGAAGAATGCTTCCATAGGTGTAGGCTGCATCTACTCTAAAGGGTTCTGCTGGCTTAGCTATGCCAGTGTAACTATGCCAGTATGATCTCTGTAGTTTACATGTACCCTCAAGCTTGCAAGGCCATGAGAGAAAGCACATTACAGAGACAAGAAGGTATGTTAATATTAGCTCCACATTTAACTGTATTTCTCATTGCTAATATTACAAAGGGACTAGACGACTTTAGCTCCATACCAACTGGGGACTGAATGTCTTCAGTTATGTGCATATTCGTGCTGCTGCATTATCAAAAAAACTACACTCTATAAAATTCACATTAAGCGCTGCTGAACAGAAGTCTGAACACATCGTCTTGAGTTCTGATTTCTTCAGAAGTATCAAACTTTTAAAGGGGCCTGGGATAGGGTTTGACTCACCACTGTGGTGCCCTCTGCTGGCTGTCCTGGGGATTACTCTCTATGCCAGTGCACCCTCCTCTGGTGGTGTCTTGCCACCGTCACTTCTGCTCCAGGGACCCATGTCATTCCCAGGACCGCAGCGTCCTCTTTATGACACAGCCCTCCAGCTGTGCCGCACTCTGTGCTGCCCCCTTCCAGGGGACCGGATCGCAGTCCCTCAGTCCAGCCACTTCCTCAGTGCCAAGTGGGTGGGGGAGAGGGGGAGCTGGGACCACTGACTCTGGGCCCCAGCTCAGGGACCCTGAGGATGGCCACCACTTACTGTGTCCCCTCGGACTCCTCTGTAGAAGTCCCTGGGCCACTTCCCCGTGACCCCAGCACCCTCTTTGCCCTAACTTCAGGGCCTCAGGCTGCAGCACTGCTATGTCCAGGGTACTTGCTGCCCTTCACCTGCAAGGCAGCCAGTCCTCCTCCCTCCTCAAGCTATAGAGATTGACTGAAGCTGCTCTGTACTGCAGCTCTTCTTACATGGGCCAGCCTGGTCTTGATTGGCTGCTCCTAAGAGGCCTTCTGTGATTGGCTGCCTCCTGTGCAGCCTCCCTAGGGCTCTATTAACCCTTGAGATTCCAGTGTGGGGCAGGTGCCCCATCACCGGGTCCATTAAAACAAAAGTAAAAACCATGACACTTACTACAGCTCCTGCAAGGCTACCTGAGCGTTGGTCTATACTGGGAACTTACATTGCTTTCGCTGTGAAAAATCCACCCCTCTGAGCAGCATAGTTAAGCCAGCCTAATCGCCTTGTAAACAGTGCTATAGGTTGACAGAAGAATTCTTCCATTGACCTAACTACTGCTTCTCAGGGAGGTGAATTACCTATGCCAAAGGGACAATCTTAGTAGGTAGGTAGGTCTATACTTCAACTGCTAAAGTGGTGCAGCTGTAGTGCTGCAGCTGTGCCCACTGTAGTGGTTTAAGTGTAGACATACCCAGAGTCAGCATCTCCAGGAACAGCAGCTCCTCTATTTCCTTAATAAAATGGCTACTTCTAAAATTGGCAGTTCCAAAAAGTGGAGATTGGCAGCCTAGAGGGAAGTTTGACTTAAAGTAAGATTCTACTCCAAAAATCAACCCTGAAAAGGCATTGTGAGAGTCAATGCTTATTGACTCTTATTTCTCTATCTAATGTGCTGAGTTTATATAAGTAAAAAAGAAGTGTTTTCTAAATGCCAGTCCTCAAACCAAAACCTAGGCCTTGAGAGTTCAGCCAGGTACTTTTATTCTTGTGCACTGTCACCATTAAAGGATCTGCAATCCATTTTACGCCCTGATGGACAACTGTGCACGCCCACTAAGGACATCTATAGACAGTGACACCTATCAAACTTCCATCATCTTCATATGATTGCAAGAGTGAACAGTCGTAAAAATGTATTTTTGTCACTATCATAGGCAAATATGTGTCCCAATACAGCCAGAGAGCTGATCTGCTGAGCGCCATTCGGCACAGAACCACACGGTCACCAACTGGACCATTCTAGGAAAGAAACTGAGAGACAAAGGCATGGAAAGAGGGAAACAGAAGCACAGCAATCAGTTAGAGTCTACCTTTTTATCTGAGCAAAAAAACCCTAGGGTTATGTCTGCAATGCAGCTAGGCGATTGCCTCCCAGCCTAGGTGTCAGACTCACACAAGCCAGGCTTGAGCTACTGTATTAAAAATGGCAGTGTGGACATTCTGCTTGCGTGGAAGCTCAGGCTCTCAAACCCGTGCGATTCTGTAGGCTTCAGAGACAGTGATCCAGACTGAGCCCAAACGCCCACACTGCTATTTTTAGCACACTAGCTCAAGCCCCACAACTGCGAGCCTGTCTACCTGGGCTGGAAAGCTCGATCCCAAATGCAGTGTAGACATAACCCAAAATGTCCCTAGTCATTGGCTCACAAACCCATTGTTGTCAAATATCCAGCTCTCACACTGCTTTATTTAGGTTAAATATATGTCAGACAAAGCCACATCCAGGCCTGTGGATTTTTCATGGAAAAATCAACAGGACCCGCTAACCTTTCATTTTAAATTGAATTTTGTGCTTGTGAGACGTACCTGACTAACTGTGCCAGACATTGAAATCCTACATTTTCTCACATGGAAGGATTACTGTTGCATGAGCAGTAGCTTCTTACTAATGTTTCCTCATTCTCTACCAGTGCTTTTCAACCCTGACCAAGAGATACCAGCTCTAGGTTTTAGGCTGTGTCTACTCTTAAAATGTCCCACAGTTGCTACCAATACAGTGCAACTTCAGATGTCCATGTTGTGCAAAATTATCCTGTGCTGAGAAACAATGACTTTAAATCCAACCCCCAACTATAAGACTGTAATACAATAACCTAAATTTCCTAAAAGTGATGTCTCAGACAAGGGCTGACTAGACTGGCCCAGAGAAGAAAAGATTCAAAATTGCTAAAAATGTTCTAATCCTGGTAGCCTGTTGCCCTTCTTATGCCACAAACTGCTCTGATGCTTTCTCCCAGGGAATCAAAGACATTATCACCTGGTAACACCTCCCCCTCTTTATTAGTTACACTGCAAGAATCATAGAATATTAGGGTTGGAAGGGACCTCAGAAGGTCTAACCCCCTGCTCAAAGAAGGACCCATCCCCAAACAGATTTTTGCACTGGATCCCTAAATGGCCCTCTCAAGGATTGAACTCATAACCCTGGGTTTAGGAAGCTGATGCTCAAACCACTGAGCTATTCCTCCCCACGGAGACAGGGGCTTCCTGCCACTGGCAATGGAATATCCCCAGCCCAGCCTAGCAGATGGAGATATACCTATCTCATAGAACTGGAAGGAACCCTAAAAGGTCATCAAGTCCAGCCCCCTGCCTTCACTAGCAGGACCAAGTACTGATTTTCTTGCCCCAGATCCCTAAGTGGCCCTCTCAAGGATTGAACTCACAATGCTGGGTTTAACAAGTCAATGCTTAAACCACTAAGAAGGCGCCGTTTCCCTAAATGTGGGGTAGTCACAGGCAAAGGACTAACCTGGGGAGAGGCAGTTGGCACTGACAGACTTCAATTGTTCTACAGAGTTTCCATTTTCATTTTTTAAGAAGCAAGTCTCTAGCTCTTGCAGGGGCGCTGGAACAATTTGTATAGTCGGGCTGCTGAGAGCCATTGAACCAAACTGTAAACCCTGTATATACTGGAAACCTCTCCAAGCCAGGGGGTGCGATAGCACCCCCAGCATCCCAAGCACCCCTAGTTCCAGCACCTATGAGCTCTTATGGTTGGGGTCAGAGGAATCCCTTCAAAATATGTAAGGTCTTGGAAAAACTTTTGAAGGAGAAAGTAGTTAATGACATTGAGGTCAATCGTAATTAGGACAAAATACAATATGGTTTTACAAAAGGTAGATCGTGCCAAACCAACCTGATCTCCTTCTTTGAGAAGATAACAGATTTTTTAGACAAAGGAAATGCAGTGGATCTAATTTACCTTGATTTCAGTAAGGCATTTGATACGGTTCCACATATGGGAATTATTAGTTAAAGTGGAAAAGATTGGGATCAATGTGAAAATTGAAAAGTGGATAAGGAACTGGTTAAAGGGGAGATGACAATGGGTCGTACTGAAAAGTGAACTGTCAGGCTGGAAGGAGGTTACTAGTGGAGTTCCTCAGGGATCGGCTTTGGGACCAATTTTATTTAATCTTTTTATTATTGACCTTGGCACAAAAAGTGGGAATGTGCTAATAAAGTTTGCAGATAACACAAAGCTGGGAGGTATTGCTAACACAGAGAAGGACCGGGATATCATACAGGAAGATCTGGATGACCTTGTAAACTGGAGTAATAGTAACAGGATGAAATTTAATAATGAAAAATGCAAGGTCATGCATTTAGGGATTAATAACAAGAATTTTGGTTATAAATTGGGGACACATCAATTGGAAGTAACAAAGGAGGAGAAGGACCTCGGAGTATTGGTTGATCACAGGATGACTATGAGCCGCCAATGTGATATGGCCATTAAAAAAGCTAATGTGGTTTTAGGATGCATCAGGTGAGGTATTTCCAGCAAAGATAAGGAGGTGTTAGTACCGTTATATAAGGCACTGGTGAGACCTCATCTGGAACATTGTGTGCAGTTCTGATCTCCCATGTTTGAGAAAGATGAATTCAAACTGGAACAGGTACAAAGAAGGGCTACTAGGATGATCGGAGGAATGGAAAACCTGTCTTATGAAAGGAGACGCAAAGAGCTTGGCTTGTTTAGCCTAACCAAAAGAAGGTTGAGAGGGGATATGATTCCTCTTTACAAATATATCAGAGGGATAAATATTAGGGAGAGAGAAGAATTATTTAAGCTTAGTACCAATGTGGACACAAGAACAAATGGATATAAACTGGACACTAGGAAGTTTAGACTTGAAATTAGACGAAGGTTTCTAACCATTAGAGGAGTGAAGTTCTGGAACAGCCTTCCAAGGGGAGTAGTGGGGGCAAAAGACATATCTGGCTTCAAGACTAAGCTTGATAAGTTTATGGAGGGGATGGTATGATGGGATAGCCTAATTTTGGCAATTAATTTGGCAATTGATCTTTGATTATCAGCAGGTAAGTATGCCCAGTGATCTGTGATGGGACGTTAGATGGGGTGGGATCTGAGTTACTACAGAGAATTCTTTCCTGGGTGCTGGCTGGTGAGTCTTGCCCACATGCTCAGGGTTTAACTGATTGCCATATTTGGGGTCGGGAAGGAATTTTCCTCCAGGGCAGATTGGCAGAGGCCCTGGAAGTTTTTCGCCTTCCTCTGCAGCATGGGGCATGGGTAACTTGCTGGAGGATTCTCTGCAGCTTGAGATCTTCAAACCACGATTTGAGGACTTCAATAACTCAGACATAGGTTAGGGGTTTGTTACAGGAGTGGGTGGGTGAGATTCTGTGGCCTGCATTGTGCAGGAGGTCAGACTAGATGATCATAATGGTCCCTTCTGACCTTAAAGTCTATGAGTCTATAAAGTGTTGTCTGCCTGACTGCAGACAGTCAGAAACAATACCTCTGAGCCCTGAGTTATCCCATTCATGCCAATGTGTCCTTATTCAGATGTCAATGATGATACTTCAAATGTTAATGTCAGCTACTTCACTGCTTAAAGGACTAGCCGGGGGGGCACAGGAAATTAGGATGGGTAGATATCTGACAGCATATGGTGGGGCAGCAGGAGGCGGCACAATTCATTTCATTTCATTTTCCTGAAGGGAACTCAGCTTTCAACAGTTTGGAAAATACTGAGTAGGGAATAGAAACTATCATGTTACTATGGTGACCAGTCACAGAGTGGTAATAACAAAGAATGAATACATGCAGTGGAGACAATTCAGAAATAACCAATAGGCTGAAACCTGTTTGCATGACGTGTTTGTCTAACAATTACAGATTGCAAACATTTGTCAAAAATTAAAATCTCTTCTTGAGCAATTCAGAAATAAACAAATTCTCCAAAGCCTCTTTGCTTTTGGTGCCCAGGAGATCATTTCATATTAAGATTACTCAGGAAGTGGTTAAGCACACTGTTCACAGTTCAGACATCTTCACACGATAACTGGCCATTATGAAACCTAAAACCTCTAAATTAAATTATGAACAGTCTTTCAAAATGAACAGCCAAAAGAGTTTAAAGGTTAATATTTTCCATTGGGATTTTCTGGGAGAAAATTTTTTAACACTACATTTCTATGCATTCCAATCAAATGCAAATACAAGTATCTTCACTATATTATTTACAGAAGTGCTCTTTATCAATAGAAAGTGATGATTTTTTTTGTCTCTTGCAATGTTATTGATGTCATAGTTTCTCCTTATTAGGATTTTAAGATTACTAATATACTAAAATGCCATCTAAATGGCTAAAGTGCCTAGACTTCTTCCCCTCCATGGTCAGTATGGTAATATTTAACTCTGCTTTACCGCTATATTTAAAATATAATCAGGCCTTCCTATTATTCAGAGACGCATGCAGAAGGGGGTTTATATATCATAGGGAGTGGAGAGAAGAGTCTGATACACATATGAGTGGCTAGATTTCTTTCTGAGCTGCTTGGGCCACATTGGTTTTCTTTAAATTTTTACTTTTAGCCCAGGGGCCTTCTTTATGTTTTCCTAAACACCTACCAATTTTTGGTTGCATAGCAATATTACTAAAGATAAAAGGGTTCTAGGATGGGAATAGGGAGGACTGAGTATTTCCGCTGAATGCCCCTTTTCACTTGTGTTCCAGGACAGGCTAAACAGAGTTTATTGAGAAACCATTTTTTAATCTTTATGCGTACAGTGTATCTATGGCAAGATCCTACACACAGAAAACTTTATACATCTGCTAATAAGTGGCAAAGGGGATCAAAGATATTTGGCCTGCTCCCTTGTTCTAATTTAAAAGATGCTTCCGGCTCTTTCATTTTTGTAACATCTTAATTTCACCCATGGGATAAAAGATTATCCAAATCCAAGGCCTGATTGTGGACACAATGAAGTCAATGACTTTTGCCTATGACTTTAATGCATACATGACAGGGCCCCATATTTGTTTAGAAGATTGAGAGCCTGACCTTGCAACACTTACTACATATAAGTAATCCTTATTCTGTCAAGCAGTCAGTCAATGTAACTTCCATAGGGCTACCTAAATAAGGATTGCCCATGTAAGTAAGCATGTGCCTGGCTGAATTCTAAATGATAGGAAATCCTGGAATAACAGTACTTATCAAAAGCAGACTAATGAGTGGCCAGCTGGCTATTATATTTTGAGAGGGATGGCTAGAAATGCTCACCCTGCCAACTTCCCATATATTATATGCACCCACAGTATATCATGGTCACAGATACTAACTAGAAAAGACCAGGCTATCAGCAAGAAAATTACCTCAATATTCATTAGATATTATTTGACAAAACCCAAATTGCAACACTGGAGAAAAGCTATTTCAATTTGCAATCAGATTCCAGTTTACACTTTTTTTAAAGCATTGTTAGTATCAAAGTAAAAAAAAACAAAAAAAAACCCTTAACTGGCAATCAAATCACATGGCTTTTGCATCTATGTTTGCTTCAGTTGAAGATTTAAAGGAAATGTTTCGTGTGATTGTACAGCTTATTTATTAAAATCAGGACATTCAAATTATTCTTCCATTTTGGTCCATTAGGCTGTCCACCAACATTAAAAATAAAAATATTCTCTGACAATGATCACAAAAATTGGCAACTTTATTAACTGTAGTCAAGGCATACAGAGCTTCTGAATTAAATGCAATCAGAATTAAGAGTGGTGATAAAAAGGCTCAGGTTACTTCCCAACCAATTTTACTATTGTTGATTTATGGCAATTCTGAACAATCCTTATGAATAACCTCATGTCTGTGTACTTTACCACAAGGACTTGATCAGTCAAAGAGGATATTAGGCAACTTTTTTATTACCAGCTAAAACTAATGCTATAAACTCAGGGATTAAACAACATGTATAGACTCATGTCTGTCCATTTAAGTCTTCAAGTCACACTGCCAGGGCTCATTTTTAAACTCTTTGCATTGGATAAGAAGCTAGACTTACAAATAGTCTTTTTTCATACAGCAGTGTTCATGCTGAAGGACTTTGCACAAGTTGTACCATCTATCAGAGACAGATTTCAGGAACACCCCCAATTTAACCTAAAATTACAGTGGGGTTTGTGTCATTCATATTAAAGAAATAACTTATCACTACAATTATGGAAAAGAGAGATCGTGAAATATGTATCCTATTCCCAAAGGCAAAACTTCCATTTACTTGACTGGGAGGCCAACTTGACCCAGAATCTAAAATTGTTTCTCTTAGGCCTGGTCTACACTGCGCGTTTAAACCGGTTTTAGGAACGTTAAACCGATTTAATGCCACACCGATATAAAGGGCTCTTTAAACCGGTTTCTGTACTCCTCCCTAACGAGAGGAGTAGCGCTAATATCGGTATTACCATATCGGATTAGGGTTAGTGTGGCCGCAAATCAACGGTATTCGCCTCCGGGCGGTATCCCACAGTGCACCACTGACTGCTCTGGACAGCAATCTGAACTCGGATGCAGTGGCCAGGTAGACAGGAAAAGCCCCGTGAACTTTTAAATATCATTTCCTGTTTGCCCAGCGTGGAGCTCCGATCAGCCCGGGTGGCGATGCAGTCCGAAATCAAAATCCAAAAAGAGCTCCAGCATGGACCGTACGGATGTGATCGCTGTATGGGCAGGCAAATCTGTTCTATCAGAGCTCCGTTACAGAAGACGAAATTCCAAAGCATTTTTAAAAAATCTCCAGACAGAGGCCACAGCAAGGACTCAGCACACTGTTGCGTGACAAACGTAACGGAAAGCCAAAGAATCAAATGGACGCTCATGGAGGGAGGGAGGGGGGACTGAGGACTCAAGCTATCCCACAGTTCCTGCAGTCTCCGAAAAGCATTTGCATTCTTGGCTGAGCTCCCAATGCCTGTAGTGTCAAACACATTGTCCGCGGTGGTTCAGGGCATAGCTCATCAATTTACCCCCCCACACACCCACCCCCAGAAGGAAAAGGGAAAAAAATCCTCTCTTGACTCTTTTAAATGTCACCCTATGTTTACTGAATGCTGCTGATAGACGCGATGCTGCAGCAGTGAACTGCAGCATCCTCGCCCTCCCGTCCTTGGTGGCTGATGATACAATATGGCTGATATCCATTGTCATCATCAGCCTTCTGGCAGATGGTGCAGTGTAGTAGGACTGGTATCCGTCCTCATCATCAGCCCGTAAGTGTTCCTGGCTGGCCTCTGGTGAAGTCGGCCGGGGGCGACTGGGTAAAAAACTCCTGATCATTCCCAGTAGATGGTACAGAACGGCTGGTAACCATCTTCATCATAGCAACAGGGGGTTGAGCTCCATCAGCCCCCGCCCTTCATGTGTAAAGAAAAGATTCTGTACTGCCTGGACTATCATAGCAGCGGGATGCTGGGCTCCTCTCCCCCACACTGCTTAATGTCCTGTCTGGACTATCATAGCAGCTGAAGGCTGCCTTCCCCTCATTTTATATCAGTAACAAGTCACTGTTTCTTATTCCTGCATTCTTTATTACTTCATCACGCAAATGGCAGAACACTGCAACGGTATCCCAGGAAGGCTGGGGGAGAAGGGAAGCAACAGGTGGGGTTGTTGCAGGGGCACCCCCTGTGAATGGCATGCAGCTCATCATTTCTGCGGGATCTGACACGGAGCGGCTGTGCTCTCTGGTTCTCTGATACACTGGTTCTCTAGTACACTTGCCCCATATTCTAGGCAGGACTGATTCTATTTTTAGGTACCATAAAGGAGGGATTGACTCAGGGAGTCATTCCCATTTTTGTCTTTTGCACCCTCGGCCAATCTCAGCCAGGGGCACCTATGACAGCAGCAGATGGTACAGCACAGAAGGACTGGTAACCATCATCTCATTGTCAATTTACAATGCCATGGTAGATGGTACAGAATGGCTGATAACCATCTCTGCTATCATGCAAAAGCAAATGAATGCTGCTGTGTAGCGCTGCTGAATCGCCTCTGTCAGCGGCATCTAGTACACATACGGTGACAGTGACAAAAGGCAAAACAGGCTCCCTGGTTGCCATACTAATGGCGTCTGCCAGGGCAATCCAGGGGAAAAGGGCACGAAATGCTTGTCTGCCGTTGCTTTCCCGGAGGAAGGAATGACTGACGACATTTACCAAGAACCACCCGTGACAATGATTTTTGCCCCATCAGGCACTGGGATCTCAACCCAGAATTCCAAGGGGCGGGGGAGACTGCGGGAACTATGGGATAGCTACGGAATAGCTACCCACAGTGCAACGCTCCAGAAATCGATGCTAGCCTCGGACTGTGGACGCACACCACCGAATTAATGTGCTTAGTGTGGCCGCGTGCACTCGATTTTATACAATCTGTTTTACTAAACCGGTTTATGTAAAATCGGAATAATCCCGTAGTGTAGACGTACCCTGAGTCACTCTCCACAAAGGACAATGCATATAGCTACAAAAGTTATTTCTTCATATTAAATTCAGAGGCACAGGAATGTAGGGGTGGGGGCCATGACCCCCCCACTTTTCTACCAGCCTTAAGAGTGAGCAATGAGGGTAAGAGGCAGAGAAGAGCAAGCAGGAGGCAGGGTCTTGAGGGGAAGGGGCTGTGCGAGGACAGGGGTTTGAGGAGAAGGGGCAGTAGAAGGGTGGGGCCGAAGCTTCAGGGGGTGTGGTGGGAGGTGGGGGCCACAGTTCGAGTGCCTGTGGTCTCCCCACTTTAAGGCACTTCCGCCACTCCTGACTGAATTGCATATACCTGTCCATGGAAAAGTGCATCCTTGCTGAGTTCTTTGATGAGCACTGAGTAATCAGTATAAACACTCAGGTTTCGGTTTTGGTTTACTTGTAGAGTTGATAATTTGTCAGTGTGCCCCTACTTTCTTCTTGGAGCCTCTGCAGCCTTAGTGAGTATTGCTCCAAAGCTAAAAAATCAAACGTTTCCTCCCACAAGGGAAACTGTCTATAAGCCACACTCAGTAGACAACAAAGAGGGTAATCTGTCGACTTCCTCAACATCCATTTTCTGGCTCTGAACCTCTGTCTGGAGGGCCAGATTTCAAAATAGCAGTTGAATACTTTGGAGAACCATTTAAAGCTGGAAATCTGCTGTTACTAGGTTTCATAGTTGGCACTGCAATCACACCTAGTTCTTTGCAGTTGTAAGCAGGGTCTGAATGTAAGCAGGGTCACATCTAGTGGTGAACTAAGGGGAAAAGACTTTGCATAGACACACATATTCTGCCTACGTACTCAGTGGATGGAGCTGCTTTGCCAAAGTGAACAATTTTGGCTGATTTTGGGTTACAATTCACTTTACTATGGAATACAGGGAGGATGAAATGTTATCATCCTTATTGTATGAGTAAAGGTCATCAGTACTGTACTTAGCATGCCTTGATTGAAGGGGTCCCCCCAAACAGAACCTCATTTGCGAAGCAGTGGTAGGGATGCCAAATGCCAGTGAGAGAGAGAGAGAATATGGAGATAGATGTTTCTCCTGGGTAGTGTGGATTTTGCTTAGCATCCTGGACACCATTTGACTTTTCTTTCTCCAGTGTTTGCAGACAGAGCTGATTAGACTCAACTGAGAGTTCCTTTTTCTGTTCTGTAACTGCTAGAGCTGAATCACTGATAAGCGAGGCTAAGTCTTCGATCTAATCGGGGGAGAGAGCTGCAGAGAACGATCAATGTGGAGGTTGCACTAACACTGAGCTTCCTACTACCCAGTGAAAATGCTAAGAGCTGGGTTAAGCTGTGGAACCTCCAGAGGTGAAAGTAAGCTGGTACGGCCTGGTATGGTGTACCGGAAAGAGCCAGTACACCATGCTGGACCGCACCGGCTTCTGCAGCAGGGATTTAAAGGGCTCTGGGCTGCCCGCAGCTGTGGGCAGCCCAGAGCCCTTTAAATCCCACCCACGACTTTGGCGGCCGGGCTGGGGCCAGGATTTAAAGGGCTCTGAGCTCCCCTGGCTGCAGGCAGCCCAGACCCCTTTAAAACCCGCCCGCGGCTCAGGCAGCCAGGCTGGGGCCAGGATTTAAAGAGCTCAGAGCTCCTGCAGCTGCGGGCAGTCCAGAGCCCTTTGAATCCCGCCCGTGGCTCCAGCAGCCAGGTTGGGGCCGGGATTTAAAGGGCTCAGAGCTCCCGTGGCTGCATGCAGCCCAGAGCCCTTTAAATCCTGCCCGCGGCTCCAGCAGCTGGGCTGGGGCCAGGATTTAAAGGGTTCGGGGCTCCCCACAACAGCAGGAGCTCCGGGCCCTTTAAATCCCGGCCCCAGCCTGGCAAAGCTCGGGGTTCCCCGCAGCAGCTAGAGCCCCGGGCCCTTTAATTTGCCCCTGAGGGCTCCCACCCACCTCTGCAGCTGGGAGCCCCTGGTTGATTTAAAGGCCCTGGGGCTCCCAGCCACAGCCGCTGCCCCAAGGCCTTTAAATCTTGAAGCCCCGCCTCTTCTGCTTGAGGTCACACCTCTTCCGGATGAGGCCATGTCCCGCTCAGGACTCCGGCTGTACCTGTAAGTCGTGTAAGTTACTTTCACCCCTGGGAACCTCAGAACATGGCATCGTGAAAGTGGCAGAGACTGGCAAGCGGTGACAGAAAACAGTGGCAGCAGTGGTGAGCAACAGCAGCCACAAATATTGGCAGAGCTAGCAGCAGCAGTGAGCCAGTTGCAGAGGCATGCAGCAGGGACACTGCTGAAAGCCACCCTCCCCACCCCACTTCAGGGAGTGAGGTGAACCCACATGAATGCACCTCTGAACTCTGGGTCTTCACTGACCAAAGACAACCACTTGTGCGTGAGGTGCAGTGGAGGGAAAGGGAAGTGTTATGTTATAGGGACCTTCATTTGTCAGACTTTCACATGGCAAGGTGGGAAACTGAGATAAAGGACACTGCCCAATGTACTTTGGGGTAGATGTTTGCTTATGGTCACATGCTTTTGAATTCTAGTTGTGACATTTTCTCAAATTAATGCTGAGTTCCCTTTTCCTTTTTAATAAATGTTCTCTTTTGTTATACACAGACTCAATGCATGCAGAAGGGAATGTATTGCATCTTAGGCCTGGTCTACACTAGGAGTTTATGTCGAATTTAGCAGCATTAATTCGACTTAACCGTGCACCCGTCCACACCAGGAAGCTAATTAGTTCGACCTAGAGGGCTCTTTTGTTCGAATTCTGTACTCCTCCCCGACAAGGGGAGTAGCGCTAAATTCGACATGGCTATGTCGAATTAGCCTATGCATGGACAGAAATTGACCTTAGTAGCTCCGGGAGCTATCCCACATTGCACCACTCTGTTGATGCTCTGGACAGCAGTCCGAGCTTGGATGTTCTGACCAGCCACACAGGAAAAGCCCCGGGAAAATTTGAATTCCTTTTCCTGTCTGGCCAGTTTGAATCTCATTTCCTGTTTGGACATCGTGGCGAGCTCAGCAGCACCGGCAACGATGCAGAGCTCTCCAGCAGAGGACTCCATGCAATCTCAGAGTAGAAAGAGGGCCCCAGCATGGACTGACCGGGAAGTCTTGGATCTGATCGCTGTGTGGGGCGATGAGTCTGTGCTTTCGGAGCTGCGCTCCAAAAAACGGAATGCAAAGACCTATGATAAGGTCTCCAAAGCCATGAGAGACAGAGGATACAGCCGGGATACAACACAGTGCCGCGTGAAAATCAAGGACCTGAGACAAGGCTACCAAAAAATCAAAGCGGCAAACGGACGGTCCGGAGCCCAGCCCCAGACATGCTGCTTCTACAAGGCTTCTCGCTCAGCGACTCCTGCATCTAATTAGGGGAATTAGTGTAATGTTAGGCCTGGTCCAAAGTATTTTTAAAAAATCTCCAGACAGACGCCATAGCAGAGACTCAGCACGCTGCTGTGTGACAAGCGTAACGGAAAGCCAAAGAATCAAATGGACACTCATGGAGGGAGGGAGGGAGGGGGGACTGAGGACGCAAGCTATCCCACAGTTCCTGCAGTCTCCGAAAAGCATTTGCATTCTTGTCTGAGCTCCCAATACCTGTAGGGTCAAACACATTGTCCACGGTGGTTCAGGGCATAGCTCGTCAATGTACCCCCACCCTCCACCCCCAGAAGGAAAAGGGAAAAAAATCGTCTCTTGACTCTTTTAAATGTCACCCTATGTTTACTGAATGCTGCTGATAGACGCGATGCTGCGGCACTGTACTGTAGCATCCTCGCCCCCCCCCCCACTCCTTGGTGGCTGATGGTACAATATGGCTGATATCTGTCATCATCATCAGCCTTGTGGCAGATGGTGTAGTGCAATAGGACTGCTACCCGTCCTCGTCATCAGCCCATGAGTGCTCCTGACTGGCCTCCCGGTCATTCCCAGTAGACAGTACAGAATGGCTGGTAACCGTCTTCAGCATAGCAACAGGGGGATGAGCTCCATCAGCCCCCGCCCTTCATGTGTAAAGAAAAGATTCTGTACTGCCTGGACTATCATAGCAGCAGGATGCTGGGCTCCTCTCCCCCACACTGCTTAATGTCCTGTCTGGACTATCATAGCAGCTGGAGGCTGCCTTCCCCTCATTTCATTTCACTAACAAGTCACTGTTTCTTATTCCTGCATTCTTTATTACTTCAGCACACAAATGGGGGGACACTACAATGGTAGCCCAAGAAGGCTGGGGGAGGAGGGAAGCAACAGGTGGGGTTGTTGCAGGAGCACCCCCTGTGAATGGCATGCAGCTCATCATTCCTGCATAATCTGACACGGAGCGGCTGTGCTCTCTGGTTCTCTGATACACTGGATCTCTAGTACACTTGCCCCATATTCTAGGCAGGACTGATTCTATTTTTAGATACCATAAAGGAGGGATTGACTCGGGGAGTCATTCCCATTTTTGTCTTTTGCGCCCCCGGCTGATCTCAGCCAGGGGCACCTATGACAGCAGCAGAAGGTATAGTGCAATAGGACTGGTAACTGTCATCTCATTGTCAATTTACAATGGCATGGTAGACGGTACAGAATGGCTGCTAACCATCTCTGCTGTCATGCAAAAGGAAATGAATGCTGCTGTGTAGCGCTGCTGAATCGCCTCTGTCCGCGGCATCTAGTACACATACGGTGACAGTGACAAAAGGCAAAACAGGCTCCATGGTTGCCATGCTATGGCGTCTGCCAGGGCAATCCAGGGAAAAAGGGCATGAAATGATTGTCTGCCGTTGCTTTCCCGGAGGAAGAAATGACTGACGACATTTACCAAGAACCACCCGCGACAATGATTTTTGCCCCATCAGGCACTGGGATCTCAACCCAGAATTCCAAGGGGCGGAGGAGACTACGAGGGGGTGGAACAGGGGCAGAGTTTATGCTTTCCGGATTGCCTGCTGCAGGAGTGCGCATGAGATAGGTGCTGTGCATGGTCTTGTTCACAGACACAGACTAGACTGTGTTCATTGTTCGCAAAAATGTATCTTTGCAAGGAATTCACTCCCTTTTTCCCATCACACAGCTTCGACTGTCTCCAGACCTGCCCCAGCATCCCCCTCACAGAGGCTGGCGCAGATTAGGCAGCGAAAGAAAAAGACACGGGACGAGATGTTCGCTGAACTTATGGGCCGCTCCCGAGCCGAGGTGGACCAGCAGAGCCAGTGGAGGGAGAACCTCTCTCAGTACCAGCGCTCACACAGCAAACGGGAGGAGAGGTGGCGTGAGGAAGACAAGCAGGCGACTCAAATGCTGCTTGGACTAATGAGGGAGCAAACAGACACACTCCGGTGCCTTGTGCATGTTCTGCAGGACCGCAGGCAGGAGGACGGAGCCCCCCTGCAGTGTATCTGCAACCGCCCTCCCCTGCCACAAAGTCCCAGACCCCCCTCACCCAAAATAACAAGAAGGAGGGGCACCAGGGGCCGTGAAAACTGTCACTGGACCCCAGCAGAGTGCTCAATTACCCAAAAGCTCTCATTCCCTAAATTTTGAGAAGTCCTTCCCTTCCTGACTCACCCAAGCCCCAATCCCAGTTTCATCCCCTAACTGTCTAGTTGATTATTAAAAATACTTTGCTGTTAATTACTGTTTCCGTCATGTTTTTGTACAGAAGACTGTGTTTGAAGGGGGGTGTGGGGAAGGGGGTTGGTAATTGCATAGGACAGTCACCTTTACCAGGGTACAGACATGGGGTGGGGGCAGGATCAGCAGCAGGTCACACACACACTGCAGTCAGTAGGCACCCTGGTCAGTATGGGAGGTGGTTTCCATGTTCTGTGTGGGTGGGTGGGTACGTGACTTTGTAGTGGGGGAGGGCGGTTACAGATCTTATGCAGCGGTCCTTGTCCTGGACCACAGAGCCACACAGCAGGGGAATCTGTAACAGTCCTCCCCCGCAACAAGGTCACATAGCCCCTGCACACAGAGTCCCAAAAAGGAGGGATGGCAGGCTCCATTGAAACAACCAGTCCGGCACTGCAGACCGCTCTAGGAGCAGGAGCCTGTCATTCCTCGAGTTTAGAGGCGGTCTTTACATCACTGCACACCCTACCCAGCACAGTCTGCATCCCAGTTTCAACCCTTTAACGCAAAGTCATTAATAAAGAAACCTTTGTTAAGTAACAATGGAACATGTATTTTATTCTTACACGTGTGTTGGAAGGGGGGAAATGGGGTGAACAGGGTATGTAACTGCAGAGGATAGTCAACAGTAACTGGGTAAAGAAACAGGGGCAGGTTCAGCTTCTCTGTAAAGAAACTGAATAGTCACAGGTCACGCTGATCGCTGCGGAACCTAGCTTTCAAAGCCTCCTGGATGCACAGCGCTTCCCGCTGGGCTCTTCTAATCGCACGGGTGTCTGGCTGAGCATAATCAGCAGCCAGGCGATTTGCCTCAACCTCCCATCCCGCCATAAAGGTCTCCCCCTTGCTCTCACAGAGATTGTGGAGCACACAGCAAGCTGCAATAACAATGGGGATATTGGTTTCGCTGAGATCCGAGCGAGTCAGTAAGCTACTCCATCTCCCCTTGAGACGTCCGAAAGCACACTCCACCACCATTCTGCACTTGCTCAGCCAGTAGTTGAAGAGTTCTTTGTCACTGTCCAGGGTGCCTGTATAGGGATTCATGAGCCAGGGCATTAGCGGGTAGGCTGGGTCCCCGAGGATCACTGTAGGCATCTCCACATCCCCAACCGTTATTTTGTGGTCCGGGAAAAAACTACCTTCCTGCAGGCGTCTAAACAGACCAGTATCAGAGGGGTAGCCGTGTTAGTCTGGTTCTGTAGAAGCACCATCCTAGCCACCATGGATGTAGAGGCTCTCTACACAAACATCCCACACACTGATGGAATACAAGCTGTCAGGAACAGTATCCCTGATGATGCCACAGCACAACTGGTTGCTGAGCTCTGTGCCTTTATCCTCACACACAACTATTTCAAATTTAATGACAATATATATCTCCAGATCAGTGGCACCGCTATGGGCACCCGCATGGCCCCACAATATGCCAATATTTTTATGGCCGACCTGGAACAACGCTTCCTCAGCTCCCGTCCACTCACGCCCCTTCTCTACCTACGCTACATCGATGACATCTTCATCATCTGGACCCATGGGAAGGAGACTCTGGAAAAATTCCACCATGATTTCAACAGCTTCCACCCCTCCATCAACCTCAGCCTGGACCTATCTACATGGGAGGTCCACTTCCTAGACACCACGGTGCAAATAAGTGGTGGTCACATTAACACCACCCTATACCGAAAACCTACCGACCGCTATGCCTACCTTCATGCCTCCAGCTTCCATCCCGGGCACATCACAAGATCCATTGTCTACAGCCAAGCACTGAGGTACAACCATATCTGCTCTAACCCCGCAGACAGAGACCAACACCTAGAAAATCTCCACCAAGCATTCTCAAGACTACAGTACCCACACGAGGAAATAAGGAAACAGATCAACAGAGCCAGATGTGTACCCAGAAACCTCCTACTGCAAGACAAACCCAAGAAAGAAACCAACAGGACTCCACTGGCCATCACATACAGTCCCCAGCTCAAACCCCTCCAACGCATCATCAGGGATCTACAACCCATCTTGGACAATGATCCCACACTTTCACAGGCCTTGGGTGGCAGGCCAGTCCTCGCCCACAGACAACCTGCCAACCTGAAGCATATTCTCACCAACAACTGCACACCGCACCATAGTAACTCTAGCTCAGGAACCAACCCATGCAACAAACCTCGATGCCAACTCTGCCCACATATCTACACCAGCAACACCATCACAGGACCTAACCAGATCAGCCACACCATCACCGGTTCATTCACCTGCACATCCACCAATGTAATATATGCCATCATATGCCAGCAATGCCCCTCTGCTATGTACATCGGCCAAACTGGACAGTCTCTAAGGAAAAGGATAAATGGACACAAATCAGATATTAGGAATGGCAATATACAAAAACCTGTAGGAGAACACTTCAACCTCCCTGGCCACACAATAGCAGATTTTAAGGTGGCCATCTTACAGCAAAAAAACTTTAGGACCAGACTCCAAAGAGAAACTGCTGAGCTCCAGTTCATCTGCAAATTTAACACCATCAGCTTAGGACTAAACAAAGACTGTGAATGGCTTGCCAATTACAGAACCAGTTTCTCCTCCCTTGGTTTTCACACCTCAGCTGCTGGAACAGGGCCCCATCCTCCCTGATTGATCTAACCTCGTTATCTCTAGCTTGCTTCTTGCTTGCTTATATATACACACCTGCCCCTGGAAATTTCCACTGCTTGCATCCGAAGAAGTGGGTATTCACCCATGAAAGCTCATGCTGCAAAACGTCTGTTAGTCTATAAGGTGCCACAGGACTCTTTGCTGCTTAAACAGACCAGAGTTCCTAAAAACACGCGCGTCATGAACCTTGCCCGCCCACCCGACGTTGATGTTGGTAAAGCGTCCGCTATGGTCCACCAGCGCTTGCAGCACCATTGAAAAGTAGCCCTTTCGGTTAATATACTGGCTGGCCTGGTGGGCCGGTCCCAGGATAGGGATGTGAGTTCCATCTATAGCCCCACCGCAGTTTGGGAATCCCATCGCGGCAAAGCCATCTATGACGACCTGGACGTTTCCCAGGGTCACTACCTTTGAGAGCAGTAGCTCAACGATTGCATGGGCTACTTGCATCACAGCAACCCCCACGGTAGATTTGCCCACGCCAAAGTGGTTCACTACTGACCGGTAGCTGTCTGGCGTTGCAAGTTTCCAGAGGGCTATGGCCACTCGCTTCTGCACAGTCAGGGCTGCTCGCATCCGGGTGTCCTTGCGCTTCAGGGCAGGGGACAGCAAGTCACACAGTTCAAGGAAAGTGCCCTTACGCATGCGAAAGTTTCGCAGCCACTGTGATTCATCCCAGACCTGCAGCACTATGCGGTCCCACCAGTCCGTGCTTGTTTCCCGGGCCCAGAATCGCCATTCCACAGCATGAACATGACCCATTGCCACCATGATCTCCACGGCGCGGGATCCCGTGCTTTCTGAGAGGTCTGTGCCACTCTGACACTTCATGTCCTCACCGTGCTGCCGGAGCCTCCTCGCCCGATTTCTCAGCAGCTGACTGTGGAAGAGGTGGACGATAAGGTGCGAGGAGTTGACAACGGCCATAAGTGCACCGATGATCGCAGCGGGCTCCATGCTCGCAGTGCTGTGGCGTCCGCGCTGTCACTGACCAGAAAAGTGCGCGAACAGATTTCCCACCGGCGCTTTCAGGGAGGGAGGGCGGGAGTGACGGTTGAATGATGACAGTTACCCAAAATCACCCTCAACACATTTTTTCCCCCAGCAGGCATTGTGGGCTCTACCCAGAATTCCAGTGGGCAGTGGGGACTGCGGGATAGCTGCCCACAGTGCACCGCTTCCAATGTCAACACTTGCCCCATTAGTGTGGACTCACAAAGTCGAATTAGTGTCCTTAGTGTGGACACACAAATTTGACTTTGTAAGGTCAATTCCACAAATTCGAGTTAAGTTGAATCGAACTACTCTTGTAGTGTAGACATACCCTTAGAGGCACCTGACGCAGTGTTTAGTTTTCCCAGATCAGTAGGTGGGGACTCAACCAGATTCTGTTTTGTATTATTAAGAGGAACCCCTATACTTTGAACCCAGCCCTTGTTGCTGCCAGTGCCACCTGACAGAAGAGTTACACACAGGATTATGTAGACTTTGAATTATTGCTGTAAACTGAATATGAGCTGTAGCAATAAAAAAAGGTCTCCCAGGATCTCCAGGCTTCTGTAGGTCTATTTTCCAAAATTACCAGAACTTCCTAAAGATCTTGATGTTCCTCACATTGAAGGCAATGGGAGATTTGCCACTGATTTTAATAAGGGCAAGATTAGGCCCAGAATACTAACTGAAGATTTGTTTCTTTAAAAGATGAATTATTTCATAGCAGCACTCTCTCAAGTGTGTTTTATCTGGCTAAATCATGCAGTCTAGATTGCAGTGAAATATTTGTTTTTAATTGACTGAGGCCAAAATCATTTTGGATGGCAATTCTTATTAAATGAAGAGAACACAGAATCTTCTAAAGATGGCTGTGTTTAAATCCTGGTTCTTAGCCATGATATAAAATTTATTTTCTGATTATTAATCATGACTACAATATTGTGTATTTTTAAAGTTTATTTGATTGCTGTATTGTGACAGAGATTTTATCCTCAGTATAAAATATCTTTGACCCAAGAAATATTTTTGCAGCATAATATTAACAATTTTCTTACTTATGACAGATTATTTCCTGCATTTGTCTAAATTAGTTAGTATATGCTACATTATATATGGATGATTTATAGTGAAACCTGTCCTTCATGCACCACAACCATGAGCATTGCATGCTTTATCACATGTTGTCTGAAGTGTTGTTGTAGCCGTGTTGGTCCCAGGATATAAGAGAGACAAGGTGGAAGAGGTAATATTTTTTAATGGACCAACTTCTGCTAGGTTTCAGAGTTGTAGCCATGTTAGTCTGTATCAGCAAAAAGAATGAAGCGTACTTGTGGCACCTAGAGACTAAAACATGTATTTGGGCATAAGCTTTCGTGGGCTAAAACCCACTTCCTTGTTCTTTCAGTTTCTGCTAGTGGAAGAGACAAGCTTTCAAGCTGCACAGAGCTCTTCTTCAGACCTGAAAAAAGTAATCAGACGGCTTGGCTACACTTGCAGATGTGCAGCGCTGGGAGTTGCAGCTGTCTTCGTACAGCTGTGTAGGGAAAGCGCTGGAGTGTGGCCACGCTGACAGCTACCAGCACTGCAGTGTGGCCACATTTGCAGCATTTGCAGTGCTGTTGGGAGTGGTGCATTATGGGCTGCTATCCCACAGAGCACCTCATCCCATTTTGGCGCCGTGGGTTGTGGGAAGGGGACGGAAGTGTGCGGGTCATTCCGCTTCCTGTCCCAATGCCCTGTGATGCATCGCTTCACATCCCAGCAGTTACTGTTTTTCCGTCCACGTTTGGCGCCATTGTGACTCTCCCAACGGTTTCTGTGCAGCGCGATTTCTGTGGGAAATGGAGCCTGAGCTGCTGAGGAATATGCTGATGAGTTTTGCCAGCACATCATGTTTGGCAGTTGAGCTATTCCTTCAGCTCCAAAGTGACAGTGAGGAGTCCAATGACGATGATATCGAGTCGCCTGACACGTATGACACTAAATTGCTTGTGGCATTCACGGAAATGCTCAGCACCGTAGAACACCGCTTTGGGGCTCAGGAAACAAGCACTGAGTGGGGGATCACATCGTCATGGAAGTCTGGGATGACGAGCAGTGGCTGCAGAACTTTTGGATGAGAAAAGCCACTTTCATGGGACTGTGTGCTGAGCTCACCCCCACCCTGCGGCGCAAGGACACGAGATTGAGAGCTGCCCTGCCAGTGGAGAAGCGGGTGGCTATTGCAATCTGGAAGCTGGCAACTCCTGACAGCTACTGATTGGTCGGGAACCAGTTTGGAGTGGGAAAGTTGACTGTTGGAATCGTGTTGATGCAAGTTTGCAGGGCCATTAATCGCATCCTGCTAAGAAGAACCATGACTCTGGGGAATGAGCAGGACATTGTGGATGGCTTTGCACAAATGGGTTTCCCTAACTGTGGAGGAGCAATAGATGGGATGCATATTCCTATTCTGGCACCACCCCACCTAGCATCCGAGTATGTTAATCGGAAGGGGTATTTCTCTATGGTTCTCCAGGCGTTTGTGGATCACTGTGGATGTTTCATTGACATTAACACAGGCTGGCCTGGAAAGGTGCATGATGCACGCATCTTTTGGAACAGTGGCCTGTTCAGGAAGATCCAGGCCGGGACTTTTTTCCCAGACTGGAAGATCACAGTAGGGGACGTCAAAATGACCATTGTGATCCTTGGAGACCCCGCTTACCCGTTACTGCCTTGGCTCATGAAACGCTATACAGGGAAGCTTGACAGGAGCAAGGACCGGTTCAACTACAGGCTGAGCCGGTGCCGAATGACTGTGGAGTGTGCTTTTGGCCGTTTAAAAGGGTGCTGGCGATCTCTGTATGGGAAGCTAGACTTGGGGGAAAGCAGCGTCCCTGAGGTTATATCCGCGTGCTGTACCCTCCATAATATTTGTGAAGGGAAGGGTGAAACATTCAGTCAGGCATGGACCGTCGCGGTTCAACGCCTGGAGGCTGAATTTGCACAGCCAGAGAGCAGGGCTACTAGAGAGGCCCAGCACAGGGCTACAAGGATTAGGGATGCCTTGAGGGAGGAATTTGAGGCTGAAAGCCAACAGTAATGTTTGTTGCCTTGCATGGGAGTGAAGTGCAGTGGTTATAATGTTAGTAGGAATCTGTTTTTCCTAAAATGATTTGCAGTGCCTGTTTCTTTCATGGGCTAAGGTATCTTTCAATTTCTGCAATAATAAATTCTGTTTTCAAAGCCAAGAATTCATTTATTGAAAAGAAAATAACTTTCTTGTCAGACACACAACATTTTGGGAACCTAAAAGGGCAGGGGGGTGGGGTGGTGAACTGTACAGTCACAGGTTTGAATATGTCCTGTCTGGAGTGCTGTGCAATGAGTGCTGCACTTCAGGATGAAAATACTGCGCGATGATGGGGGTTGAGTGCAGAGGGTAAGGGTCGTAGTTCTCAGGGCTGGTTGGTGAACGTACAGGTGTTGGGGGCAGCTGGTGGTGGTAAGAACCTGGATGCTGGGGAAGGGGGTTTGGAGCTGACATTGGGGCACAAGGGACGGGGTGGGGGCGGCACGGTAGTGCTCTGCCTGCATGGCTATGAGTGACTGGATAGAGTCCACTTGGTGCTCCAGGATGCTTATCAGCTGCTTTGTGCTTTTCTTCTTAGCCGCTGTGTTTCTCTGGCGGATCCTGCTTTCCCTTTCCCTCCAGTCCTGCAGTTTTTTTCCTCCAGTCCTGCAGTTTTTTCCTCCAGTCCTGCAGTTTTTTACTCTCTCTGGCAGACTGATCCATAACTGCTTTCAGCATGTCTTCTTTGCTTTTTCGCGGCTTCTTCCTGAGGTTTTGTAGCCTCCGAGCAGTCGATGATACGGGCAGTCCAGTAGTCAAGGACACTTTTCGAAAGGCAAAAATGGCAACAGTTAACAGAGGCAGCATTGTTTATAATCTCATCCAGACAGTTATTCCCACACAGTGAAGGAGTTTACAGTCTTCACTTTAGCATACTTTTCCCACACCAAACAGAGCGCACATAACCCACAGGAGCCACGAAATGGTGAGTAAGGGGGACTGATAGCTTCAGGGCTGTGCAGGGGTTTCTGTGCATTGGGGACAGCAAACAGCTACAGGGGGCATCTGCACTGAACACTCTCCCAACATTTTCCACAGGAGTTACTCCTGGAAGATATCTCGCTGCTGCGGGTGACCTGGGAAGAGCGGGAAGGTCTTCTACAGCAATGCGGATTCCACCCTGGCCCCTATGCAGCTTGCCTGTGTGCAGCAATGGTCCCCCCACCCCTCGCGGCACAGTGGCGTGGACGCGTTAGCCTGACTGGGACATGACCACAGTGGCGCTCCCTATAAACTTGCGCAAGCACATTGCCCACGCTCTGGCTGAAACTTTTGAAGAGATTACCGAGGCCGATTACCGCGACGTGATAGACCACATCAATGGGCTATTCCACATCTAGGCATGCATGCATGCATCCCTAACCCCTCCTCCTCTCCCGAAACATTTCCATCCTGAAAATAAAAGCCACTTACCGGTAACCCGCTCCTCTGCTTGTCCTTCGCCAAGTACTGGCTGCTGCGATTGGCTACCTTCCACCTGGCTTGAGAAGAGCTCCTGGCTGCATGCCTCCTGGGACTCTGGGGTGTCTCCCCCCACCCCAGTACCCTCATTCTTGATTTCCTCCCCCCGCCCCCTCATCCTCTTCCTCTCCCCGACCCTCCCCCCCTTGCTCTGAAGTGTCCATCATGGTCATCAGATTGGCAGTGGGGTCACCCCCAAGTATCGCCTCCAGCTCCTTGTAAAAACGGCAGGCCGTGGGGGCAGCGCCGGAGCGGCGGTTTCCCTCGCGTGCTTTGCAATAGGCACTCCACAGCTCCTTCACTTTAACCCTGCATTGCACCGCGTCCTGGTCATGGCCCCTTTCCAGCATGGCCCTTGATATCTGCCCATATCGTATCGTAATTCCTACGGCTGGAGCGCAGCTGGGACTGCACAGCTTCCTCACCCCAAACGCTGATGAGGTCCAGCAACTCGCCATTGCTCCATGCTGGGGCTCGCTTGGCGCGTGGAGGCATGGTCACCTGGAAAGATTCACTGATTGCACTCCACACCTGGCTGAGCAAACAGAAAGGGGATTTTTAAAATTCCCGGGGCATTTAAAGGGCGGGTCACCTGAGGCCAGGGCAGTAGAGTGCGAACTGATGAGCAGAGTGGCTGAACAGACATTCTGGGATACCTCTGAATACCTCTGGAGGCCAATTACAGCGCTTTTGGTGTCCACACTGGCGGAGCAGCGCTGCATCACCAGCGCTGCAATAGTTATACCCGAGGCAGAGCAGGAGTACAGCCAGCGCTGCAGCCAGGGAGATGCAGTGCTGTATGTGCCTTGCAAGTGTGGACGGTGAGTAAGTTGCAGCGCTGTAAACCCACCACCAGCACTGCAATTCTCCAGTGTAGCCAAGCCCAGATTGTCACTGTCTCACTTTTTGTTACACATAAGGGGTTAACATATGTTGAAGGAAACTAGTTAAAGTGAAATGGGCAGTTAACACCTCTGCAGTCATAGGACAAAGGAGGGCTAGTAGATTCAGAGACAATTTGTAAACACTAGTTTTATGGCTCATTACAACCATCTGTAAACACCCCACACTGGAACCCATGCAGGGTATCGTTAAGCAATTTACAACCCATATTTGATGGGAACCACATCATGAAAGAACTCTTTTCCTGAACCCCCTCTTCTGGACTTCAAACAACCCTCCAACTTGGTCAAGCTCATCATCAAAAGCAAGCTCCCCACAGACCAAGACACACCAATTCAAAGTGGCACCAGACCCTGCCATAACACAGGTACAAAGCCTGCAGACAGGGGGCTGGAGCACATGACTTACGAGGAGAGGCTGAGGGAACTGGGATTGTTTAGCCTGCAGAGCAGAAGAATGAGGGGGGATTTGATAGCTGCTTTCAGCTACCTGAAAGGGGGTTCCAAAGAGGATGGATCTAGATTGTTCTCAGTGGTACCAGATGACAGAACAAGGAGTAAGAGTCTCAAGTTGCAGTGTGAGAGGTTTAGGTTGGATATTAGGAAAAACTTTTTCACTAGGAGGGTGGTGAAGCACTGGAATGGGTTACCTAGGGAGGTGGTGGAATCTCCTTCCTCAGAGGTTTTTAAGGCCAGGCTTGATGAAGCCCTGGCTGGGATGATTTAGTTGGGGATTGGTCCTACTTTGAGAAGGGGGTTGGATTAGATGATCTTCTGAGGCTCCTTCCAATCCTGATATTCTATGATTCTATGACATATCTCCGCTGCCATGATGACCAAGACCCCCAACAACACACCTTTCAAGGTCCATTGGTCCTACATATTCCTATCACAACATGTGGTATACTTCATTCAGGGCACTAAATGCCCCAACAACAACTATGTGGATGATGCCAAACAATCACTATGCTCTCAAATGAACTCACAAAAAAAATTAATAAAAAACAAACACCTGTGGACGAACACTTTTCACAAAATAATCACTTAATATCTGACCTCTTAGTCCTTATTCTCAAAGGAAACCTGCACAACACCTTCAAAAGATGAGCCTGGGAGCTTAAAGTCATAATTTTGCTAGACACTAAAAATCATGGATTCAATAAGACACTGGCTTTATGGCTTATTACAGCAATCAGAAGCAACTACTGAAGCAAATACTCAACTTGAAGCAAATTCTCACCAGCAACTGCACACCACACCACAGAAACACCAACCCAGGAACAAACCTCGTTGCCTACTCTGTCCCCATATCTACTCTAGTGACACCATCAGAGGACCCAACCACATCAATCACACCGTCAAGGGCTCATTCACCTGCACATCTACTAATGTTATATATGCCATCATGTGCCAGCAAAGTCCCTCTGCCATGTACATTGGCCAAACCAGACAGTCCCTACCTAAAAGAATAAATGGACACAAATTGGACATCAGGAATGGTAACATACAAAAGCCAGTAGGTGAACACTTCAACCTCCCTGGCCATTCTATAACAGATTTAAAAGTAACTATTCTTGAGCAAAAAACTTCAGAAACAGACTTCAAAGAGAAACAGCAGAACTAAAATTCATTTGCAAATTTAACACCATTAATTTGGGCTTGAATAGGACTGGGAGTGGCTGGCTCACTACAAAAGCAGCTTTGCCTCTTCTGGAATTGACATCTCCTCATCTATTATTGGGAGTGGACTACATCCACCCTGATCAAATTGTCCCTGTCAGAACTGGTTCTCCACTTGTGAGGTAATTCCCTTCTCTTCATGTGTGATTATATAATGCCTGCATCTGTAACTTTCACTCCATGCATCTGAAGAAGTAAACGTTTTTTACCCACGAAAGCTTATGCCCAAATAAATCTGTTAATCTTTAAAGTACCACCGAACTCCTTGTTGTTTTTACAACAATCAGTAATCCACTAACCTTCCTTTGTCCTTCTATTGCAAAGGATTTAATTGCCCACTTCACATTGAAAGGTCTCTTGCAACATGTATTAACTCCTTATGCTTAACAATCTGTTCCACCTTGTATTACCTGTGACGCACTGAGTAGCTTTCCCAGACCTAAAGAGCTTTGTGTAAACTCAAAAGCTTGTCTCTTTCACTAACAGAAGTTGGTCCAAAAAAAACCCCATTTTGTCTCTCTAATGTCCTGGGACCAACATGGCTACAACAACACTGCAAACAACATATGGATGATATAGACTGGAAATAGTTGAAAAAAATCTTGCAGATAATTCCAGGCTCTTTAGACTAAACATTCAGAAGTTCTTTTTGTTGTGTTACATAACACATGCAAAAATTAGTGTGTATATGTTATAAAGATACTACCTTGAGAAATTAGTGTCCCTGTTTATGAAATTTAGAATTACCAGTTAGCATTTAGTTGCTATGGGCCTTTGAAGTAAACAGAAAGATTCCTATCAATTTACTGTATTGCATAGTGGAACAATCCCAGTGAATGTTTATCTGACCATTTGGTGGAAAACAAATCAAAACACATTCATACAAGTGGAGTTGTGAGGGATGTGGGATGGGATGACCATCTGAAATTCAATGGAAATTGTGCACCTAAATCCAATAGGCATCTTTGAAAATCCCAGCTTCTAACAGTAATGTCCCATCTCACTGTGCAACCTGTGATCTAGATGTAAAAATTAATTTCTTCCCAGAAAACAATCCTTTGAATTTTAAAATGCACATATTTAATGTGTCTTTTATAGCAGAACATTCCACCCATAAAATTCAATGCAGCTGAGTTGCCGAGGGAGAAATATTATTTTTACAGTTATCAAATAAGACCACAAAATAATTCATGTTGAATCATTTATAACAGAAACAGCTGTTATTGTCAAAAAAGGATGGAACAGAATGACTTTTATTCTTTCAACCATAAGGTGTTATACTGACCTATTATAGTAATACTGGTTCATTTTATAGACTGTCACTGGTGATAAAATGGTAAAATTCTGTAAATTTTCACTAGATTTACAACAGGTCGTTACCCTGCTTCAGTTCTGGAAACCTTTTGGGGACATTTATTGGCTCAGCATTGCTCATTATTTGAAGACAGGTTCAGACTCATTTCTACCACCTCATCTGATCAGACTGCCATCTTGACTTTCCTTTCCAGCTTGCCTCATTTCTGAGTACTGCAGGATTTCACGACTACTGCAAATACTGCAGCGATTTAACTCTTAGTTAAAAGTGCTGATCTTCAATCAGTTTGATTATAGTGTATGAGGATGAGAGGAAGCAGAAGCACTGCAATGCTGGGCCTCATTATGAGGCGGGTGCTTCTGGACTGAGAGTTGATTGCATCATGTCAGAGCTCCTAGCCCAGAAACATCCTTCACTCCCCCCCACCACCCTTTCAAAGGAGATTGGAGAGGGTGATTGATCTGCTTTACAGCTAATCCCATCCTACTGCTTTGCAGGTCTTCACAATAGGGCCAGCTAGCTGTCGGCTTTTGTAGAGAAGCTAGTTAACCCTTTCTTGACTTCCCCAGGGATGGAATATACTCGTAACTGCCTCACCAGGGGACTTTCTCAGGGTTCGGCTGTGGGCCAATACTTGGGTAAAAGAAACTAATGTCAATGCAGTTTTGTTTTCCACAGTACATCTGTTGGTGTTTTGTCAGGTCTAGTTTTGAATGTTTCAATTAATGGATCTTCCACCCATGCTCTTCGGAGAGAATTTCACAACCTAATACATCTTATTCTCAAGGAAGTTCTTCATTATAGTCAGTAGCATTCCCTTTTTCATAGCATCCAGTCATTTCTGGTTATTCCCTTTCTTCCAGACTACAAGATAAATGTTCAAAAGTTACAAAGAGTTAGGTGTCTAACTGACATTTGTTATTTTAAAAAAAAATCTGCAATTCCTCTCCCTTCTTAGTAGATCTGGTTACATTCCACCCCTTTAACGGCCCATGTCCCCTCACCCAACCCACCCCAAAAAAAGAAAGGGAAGTTCATTTTTCTTTTGTTAGAAAATGTTCAGACTTTTTTCTGTGTGTGTGTACACAAGAAAAAAAACTGAATGAAACAAAAAGGGAAGTTACTTACGTTGTTGTAACTGGAGTTCTTTGAGATGTGTGGTCCCTGTGTATTTCACTCTGTATATGTAGGTGCTCCATGCACCTGAGACCAGAGAATTCTTGCAAGCAGTGTTCACTGGTCCATGCCTGTGCCCCTCTGGGGCTATGAACCAGTTCCTTCTCTATCATGAATCTAGTCATGATCCAAAGCAGAGGGGAAGGAGGATGGGTAGTGGAATACAGATCAGGAACACATACTTTGAACTCCAGTTCCAATAAGGTATCTAACTTCCCTTTCTTCTTCACTTGCTGGTCCTTCAGTGTATTCAATGTGGGTGAATGGCAAGCAGTACTCAGAGATGAGGAGGGTGCAAGGATGAAGACAGTATAGGTGCTTATGGAACCGCTGCCTCCAAAGGATGCATCAGCAGTGGAGTCCTGGACCAAGGCTTGATGTCTCATAAACTTGTGGATGGAACTCCATGTAGCTACTCTGAAAATATCAAGCAAGCATATCTCTTGAAGTGATGCTAGTATGGCTGCTTGTACCCTTGTAGAGTGAGCCCTTACCCCATGTGAGTCAGGAAGCTGTGTCAACTGATAACATAGGGTACAGCTGGAGATCGACTTTGAGATCCTCTGAGAAGACACAGCTTGTCCTCATACTCATTCTGCTACAGTAATGGACAGTCTAGCTGACTTCCTGATCTGTTTCATTCTCTGCAGGTAGAATGCAAATACTCATGACATATTGAGAGAGTGAAGTCTCCTCTCGTTGCTGGAGGCATGGGGCTTTGGAAAAAACACAGGTAAGTAAATCAACTGGTTTAAGTGAAATTCCAAAATTATTTTAGGAATGAATTTTCAGTGTAGTCATAGTGAGACCTTATCCTCATGGAATATTGTGTATTATGGATCTGCCACTAGGGCCCCAAGTTCATCTACCCTTCTGGCTGAGGTGATGGCAGTAAGGAAGGCAACCTTCACTGAAAGGTCAGTCATGGAACACGTAGCTGGCAGTTCAAAACATGGCTTCGGTTAGTGCCGAAAACACTAACGATTACAGTGAAGGGTTGGTTTCTTTACTGGCAGAAAATATCCCGGGATCAGGGCCTTCAAGAATGTGGCTACTACAAGGTGGGTAAAGATCAAGTAAGTGTCCATTGGTGGGTGACACACGCTAACTGCCACCAGGTGAACCCACAGTGAGCTAAGAGAAAGGCCCATCATCTTGAGAATATGCAGGAATATCCACTGTCTCTAGAGATATATGGTTTTGCTGGGCACAGACAGAGAAACTTTTCCACTTGGCTAGGTAATATTTTCTTGTGGAATCTTTTCTGCTATTATTAAGAATGATTTGCACAGCTTCAGAGCAGGAACATACTTGGCTCAACACCCATCCAAAAACCAAGCTGTGCGATGAAGAACATCGCAGTTGGGATGCCTGACCATGCCATTTTTCTGAGAAAAGAGATCCAAAAGGGTCCAAAATGCTGATAGATGACATTTGCAGGAGGCTCAGAAACCAGAATTGTCTGGGCCGTCTGGGGGCAATGAAGATAATTAGTGCCCCATCTAGTCAAATCTTCCATAAAACCTGAGGTAGTAGCAGGATGGAAGAGAAGGCATAACTGAAGTGTTCTGTCCAAGGTACGAGGAGAGCATGACCTATGGAGTACTGACCTTTAGTTCCCCGGAGCAGTATATGTTGCACTTCCTGGATGCCTGACAGGCAAACATGTCCCAGGTGGTAGCTCCCCACTGAATGAAGATGCTCTTTACTACCAAATTGTGTAACTTCCAGAACTTCCACTCATGACTGGTGGCAAAATGCCTGCTGAGGCTGTCTGCCTGTGAATTCTTGAGGGCCTGGGAGGCACACTGCCAATAGTGATGTGGTTCTGCATACACCCCAGTACCATAAGGTGACCACTTCTATACATAAAGGGACAGAATGTGCACAACCCTGCTCCTTTATATAGAAAATAGTAATTATGTTGCCCAATATTAGCAGGATGTGTTGGAATTGTAGGAAGGGTAGAAATGTTTTACAAGCCTCTCATGCTGCTCTCAGTTCCAGAAGATTTATGTGCATTCCGGCTTCCCAAGGGGTCCATGTGTGATTGTCCATGGAGGTCCTCAGCCTGTAGGGAGCCATCTATAATTATCATCTTGTCAGGTGCGGTGGATATAAAGGGAACTCCCTTACACATGCATCCAGAACTGATTTTTTTTTAGAGCAAATAAAATTTGAAAAATCAAATTCAACCTGCTCTACTCCTTCACAGTTTTACTGTGTGAATATTTTTACCCCTTAGCTGTCACTTACCTGAAGCATTTAGCAGATATGATGACTAGAGAGCATCTTTAATAGAAAGGGGCCTTGTATTGTTTTTGTTGGCTCCCACACATTAGAACCCAAAACCCTATCCCAATTGTAGTTTGGTTTGTGGTTGTGGTTGAATCTTTCTGTTTTAATCTAGACATCATAGTAGTTCAAGTCAGGGATGCCAAAATCTTTCGCATTGATCATGTAAAAACTTTGAGATGGCCAAGTAAAAGGTGTTATGTTTTAATTAGTCAGGTCCTTAAATGAAGAAAAGCTGAATATGAACCTCTGTAAATTCTGAAAGCAACTATCTTCTTCTGGGAAAGATGCTTGCATCCAAAAAGATCTGATTTCTGGACTCTTCCAGGGGCAGTGGGTATAATAGCCTCCCCTGGCTCAGCTGCTGCTGCCGGACCCCAGCTGCGGGTTTGGCGGGGAAAAATTTTGCTTTTTATTATGCCCCATGCGAGTTTCAAGCTGGCTGAGGAGGCGCTATGTGTTACTCAGCTTCCTGGATTCATTAATAATCTCCCTAGACTCCAGGGAGATTACTGATGAACCCAGAAAGCTGAGGCTTTGTCTACACTGGCAAGTGACAAAACTTTTATTGTTCAGAGGTGTTAAAAAAAAAAACACCCTCCTGAAAGACAAAAGTTTTGCCGATGACAGTTTTGTCGACAGTATGAACAGCACTTTGTTGGCAGGAGCGCTCTCCTGCCGACAAAGCTAACACTGCTCATTGGGGATGGATTTTTTTTTTGTCGGCAGGAGAGAGCTCTCCTGCCGACAAACAGTGGCTACACTGTGCGCCTTTTAGCGGCATGGCTGTAATGGCACAACCATGTCACTAAAAGTTGCGTAGTAGACATAGTCTGAGTAACACATACCACCTCTCTGTTACCTAGGTTCCCCTAAAAACCAACCCAGAGTCACACTTGTATTAGGCTTTGGCTACACTTACACTTCTAAGCGCTGCCGCGGCAGCGATTTGAAGCGCTAAGTGTAGTCAAAGCGCCAGCGCTGGGAGAGAGCTCTCCCAGCGCTGTCCGTACTCCACCTCCCTGTGGGGAATAACGTACAGCGCTGGGAGCCGCGCTCCCAGCGCTGGGGCTTTGACCACACTGGCGCTTTGCAGCGCCGCAATTTGCAGCGCTGGAGATGGTGTGTTTTCACACCCTGCTGCAGCGCTGCAAATTTGTAAGTGTAGCCAAGCCCTTAGTTTTATTACAATGCTGCTGTTAGGTCAGATAGAAAAGAGATGGAGCTTATTCATACGCACACACATTCACACCCTCGTGCACCCACACACTTACACAGGCAGAGAGTTACTGGAGACAGCATGGAGGCCGAGAAGCCAAAGCATGGTAGATCTGGTGTGTCTGTCTGCAGTCACGAATCCAGGCTGCTGAGAGGGTCAAGAAGCAGGGGCTTGTGTGCATGCCTTCTTCCTCTTATTTTGGAACTGGGCGGCTCCTGTCACGTACACTGAGTTTCCTTTCTGTGTCCGTTACCGAGAAGCATTCCCAGACCAGTTCCTTTCATGCATACCAGGTTCTTCTTTTCTTTTCAGCACTTCATGACTGCCTTCTCAGGGCAGATTATATCAGACACACCTGGCTCCTGGCTCCTTGCAGTGTCTCTCCGCCCAGTCCCACACACACTCCCTTGTTCACACTCTCTCTGAGGGATGGGATGTTACAAAGCTTGGAAGTTCATACAAGTGGCAACCTGAAAAGGCCACAGAGCTTGCAAAGGTTACAAAACTTAAAAGGCTATGCTAACAATAACTGAAGTTACAAAGTCTGCAAAAAGGTTGCAGAACTTAATGATACACGTTACAGATCTTACAATTGCATTTGAGTGGAGACTTTACATAACATCCTCAGCCTCCTTGGAAGCTGCCTGGGGCATATCAAAAGCTCAGGTTCTTCTTCCAGAAAAGAGAAGAGCTTTTAAATTTTCCCGCAGGGCAGCTTGGGGTCTGCCAAGAGGAGACGCAGCTGCGGTAGCTCTGACTGGCCCAGGGCTCCTCTGGGCAAGATTGGGGGCAGGATCAGGGCTCCAGCTGCCTGGGGCTCCTCTGGCTGTGGGGGGTGGGTCTCAGGGCTCCAGCCGTGGGAGGGGGAGGGGGGAACTGTGGGCTAGCCTCCCTGAAGTGTGGTTCCACCTGCCACCCATGGACTCTCCAAATTACTGTTGAACATGAATCTAGTCTTGGCAGATAAATTCATGTTAATTATTACAAAGTTTATTGAACAGATATTTGTAAATTTAATACACCTTCTATGACTTTGTCCAAATGACAGTAATTAATAAAAGAAATGTGCAAATGTGAATATCACTTAATCAACAGTTTAATAAATACTTACAAACCAGCCAAAATCAGATTTGTCTTCAGGGTACTAATGTAATACAATGTTGGAACTTCACTGTTAAAACAAAATGTTCTCTAGTTCTTTGTTTTAGAGCCATATCTATAATCAATGTATATTCATTTACATTGAAGTTTCTTGGACTTTGGAATACAAAATAATAATCACACCCATCTTTATAGCTTAGTAAGGTCCTTCATCTTTTAAGGCTTCATCTACTGACAAACCATCGAGATTCTTAAAAGTGATCATTCCTCCACGGTATGTTCATTGAAGGATGGCCCACAGCAAAGTGACATATGTAAGTGAGGGTGGAAGCAGGGATTGTTCAGATTTTAACCAGAACACTTTTCCCAAATTTAAAGATGGTGGCCTAAATTACTCCCAAAACTGACCTCAGAACCCCCAGTCCTATACTTCAGCTGCAAACCCTTCCTTCATGAAAAAATTATTCTGTTACAGAGACTATCAAGTGGGCTGTTGACTCCATCTGTTACCATGTTCTGGGCTATCCCATTACCAACCATACACTGTTCAAACTGTTATTAATGGAGGATGAATATGACTCACTGCACAATGCTTTTGTATTTGGTCCTAGAGTTCTACACAGATGTGTAGTCATGTTACATACAGCACCAGTGGAACAGTGGCTGCTCGGATACTATGGTGATGAGCATAGTATAAAAACTAGGGCTGTCAAGCAATTAAAAAATTAATTGTGATTAATCGTACAATTAAAAAAATGAATCACGATTAATCACGCGATTAATCGCACTGTTAAACAATGATAGAATACCATTTATTTAAATATATGTGGATGTTTTCTACATTTTCAAATATATTGATTTCAATTATAACAGAATACAAAGTGTACGGTGCTCACTTTATATTTATTTTTATTACAAATATTTGCATTGTAAAAAACAAAAGAAATTCGCCTAATCCAAGTGTTGTAGGGCAATCTCTTTATCGTGAAAGTTGAACTTACAAATGTAGGATTACATACAAAAAACAATGTAAAATTTAGAGCCTACAAGTCCACTCAGTCCTGATTTCTTGTTCAGCCAATCACTCAGACAAACAAGTTTGTTTACCTTTGCAGGAGATAATGCTGCCCACTTCTTGTTCACAATGTCACCTGAAAGTGAGAACAGGTTTTTTCATGACACTGTTGTAGCCGGCGTCACAAGATATTTACATGTCAGGTGTGCTAAAGATTCATATGTCCCTTCATACTTCAACCACCATTCCAGAGGACATACGTACATGCTGATGACGAGTTCTCCTCGATAACAATCCAAAGCAGTGCGGACTGACACATGTTTATTTTCATTATCTGAGTCAGATGCCACCAGCAGAAGGTTGATTTTAATTTTTTGGAGGTTCGGGTTCTGTAGTTTCCGAATCAGAGTGTTGCTCTTTTAAGACTTCTGAAAGCATGCTCCACACCACATCCAGGGGCGGCTCTAGGAATTCCACCGCCCCAAGCAGGGCGGCGTGCCGTGGGGGGTGCTCTGGCGGTCGCTGGTCCCGTGGCTCCGGTGGACCTCCTGCAGACGTGCCTGCGGAGGGTCCGCTGGTCCTGCGGCTCCGGTGGACCTCCCGTAGGCATGCCTGTGGATGCTCCACCGAAGCCGCGGGACCAGCGGACCCTCCGCAGGCATATCTGTGGGAGGTCCATCGGAGCTACGGGACCAGCGGACCCTCCGCAGTCATGCCTGCAGGAGGTCCGCCGGAGCCGCCTGTCGCCTTCCCGGCAAAATGCCGCCCCAAGCGCACGCTTGGCGCGCTGGGGTCTGGAGCCGGCCCTGACCACATCCCTCTCAGATTTTGAAAGGCACTGCAGATTTCTAAACCTTGAGTCAAGTGCTGTAGCTATCTTTAGAAATCTCACATTGGTACCTTCTTTGCATTTTGTCAAATCTGCAGCGAAAGTGTTCTTAAAAAGAACATGTGCTGAGTCATCATCCGAAACTGCTATAACATGAAATATATGGCAGAATGTGGGTAAAATAGAGCCGGAGACATACAGTTCTCCCCCAAGGAGTTCAGTCACAAATTTAATTAACACTTTTTTTTTTAATGAGTATCATCAGCATAGAAGCATGTCCTCTGAAATGGTGGCCGAAGCATGAAGAGACATACAAATGTTTAGCATATCTGGCATGTAAATACCTTGCAATGCCAGCTACAAAAGTGCAGTTTTGTAACAGAAAAAAAATCTACATTTGTAAACTGCACTTTCACGATAAAGAGATTGCACTACAGTGCTGGTATGAGGTGAATTGAAAAATACTGTTTCTTTTGTTTATTATTTTTCAACTGCAAGTATTTGTAATAAAAAATAATAATATAAAGTGAGCAGTGTACACTTCCCATTCTGTGTTGTAATAGAAATCAATATATTTGAAAATGTAGAAAAACATCCAAAAATATTTAATAAATTTCTATTTGTATTCTATTGTTTAACAGTGAGATTAAAACTGGAATTAATCATGATTAATTTTTTTAATCACAATTTTTTTTTTAGTTAACCACGTGAGTTAACTGCGATTAATTGACAGCCTTAATAAAAACCTATATATAATAGAATTTCCTTCCAAGTGCACTGGCAGCCAGTGAAGGACCATGCCTAGGTGGACTTGTCACTTCTGCACAGTGCCTTTCCTATGAGGGAGTTACGAGTACACTTCATCCCTGGGGAAGTCAAGAAAGGGTTAACTAGCTTCTCTACAAAAGCCCACAGCTAGCTGGCCCTATTGTGAAGATCTGCAAAGCAGTAGGATGGGATTAGCTGTAAAGAAGATCAATCACCCTCTCCAATCTCCTTTGAAAGGGTGGTGGGGCACTGAAGGATGTTTCTGGGCTAGGAGCCCTGACATAGTGCAATCAACTCACAGTCCTGGAGCACCCGCCTCATAATGAGGCCCAGCATTGCAGTGCTTCTGCTTCCTCTCATCCTCATATTTAGTAAGTATCAATTTAAGGCAGTAAGAAAATCTCCATGAATTACAATATAATAGCCAGGCGCCAAAGATGTTTCAAAAGAAAGGACAATGAATTAGCTCAAATTTTAAAACGTCTACCATTTACTTGGAAGGTACCCTAATATAGCTAATGTATTTATGAAGTGCAACCAAAGAGAACTAAAATTAGATTTGTTTCAATACATTACCCTATCATTTGTACCAGATACAGTATGATCCTAAAAGAACATTGTTCAAAAGTTATAGGCTTATACAAGTTCTCTTTCTATTCTTTCTGATCTTTAATTCTGGCTACATTTGACTGAACTGTAGCCATTTCTTCATCCACCCTTCTTGATGGTGTCAGGGGATGGAGAGCTCTGAAATTCCTTTGGCCATACGTAATCAGATAAGGTATTAAATTTGCATTAGTAGCAGCCAAAAATGCTTATTAACCCTCTTGCCTCTCCAAAGCAGCTAGGGCTGGAAGTGATGTCTAGGTATTTCTAGTTCATTTCTACAGAGTACATAGTCCACAATTACAAAAGTAAACCTGACTTCCTGTAATTAATATTATGGACTTGCACTATCATACAATCATGTATGGAGGGAGTAATTCCTCACACAGTTTCACACTGGTCAGCTCTGTGGCTAACAGCCCATATATTTTGTAACAATGACAAAATTATATTCCATATCTTACAGCTGTTGGATTGTTTTCACTCTGAATTCACTATTAAAGCTATGAAAACAGGATCTGGATTTAAAACATCATTTTTCCAATGCCTTATGATCAATAGTCTCAATGTTTTTTCTGCTGATTGTAAGAAGTTGTACTTGCTTCCATACCTAATCAATTTTTCTTTTATTGTCAATATATAATCTCATTTACAATGTATGTTCTCTGTTCCTTGTTGTATTTCTCTGTCTGAGTTAATATACTTACTTTATTAGCAAAATGTAATGTGGGTAATAGCTTTCTGTAACAATTTAGATTACTGGTTAGATCATACTTAGAATGTAGACCCATCTTGTCAACTGAAAATGACTGAATATGTCCGCATTCTTTACAGTAAGTGTAACAGATGAATGTTCAGATGAATAAATATAAATCCTAAGATTTGGCAGCTATTGTAACAGTTCTTGTTATTGTTTAGACCTCCCACCCCAGAGACATCTGCTTAATTATGTCCTGCTTAGGCCTTAAGTGTGCATGGACTTAGCTGGAGACTGAAAAGACCATCAACTTTCTCCTTTGCCAAAGTCACCTAGTGAGCACTTATATGATGGCGTCATTATTGTCTCTAGCCATTTGTCAACACCTCAAATTCACCTTTTGATTTGGCAGTGTGTGCATCTAACTAGCGGGGTCAATACAGGTCAGGACTGAAACACTGTGACAGAGTTCCAAAGATTGTACAGCATCTGCCAGCAATATACCTTGCTTTAGCCAGTGCTATTATTTTTTTTTTGCTTTCAACAAGCACTAAATTCACCAAGAACATTGGTATGAAATGAGAAAAGAATAAATGTTTGACTTTCAAACATTTACTATAGACATTTCATTTTGTAGAGTTCTAGGTAAATGAAAGATTTCACAGAATAATCACCAAATCCACAGCTGGGGTTAATCATCAGATTTACGCCAGTTGAGGTGGAGCCACTGTATCAGACATTAGATACTAACCTGGATTTTTCGCGGAGCAATAACTAATAGACAGCAGGGCTAATTATTGTGCTTAATGAAAACATTTACTCACCCAGGTTCTCGGGTCTTGGCCCACATTTTTCTCCATATGGTCTGGCCTTTTCTCATATTACACCAGCTCTGCTGGTCATGTACATTAGCTAAATGATCTTATTCTCACGTATTTCTTTATATTTCACAGAATTTGAGGAATGACGTTTTGGATCATTTGGTTAGAATGAAATGAAATAGATGCTTAGGTCCTGAAGAGTTGGAAACTCATTTGTTGATGCTGGCTACACTTACTATCTATTTTCCTTATATATTTTTTTCCTTTCCAATATACCATTACAAGATGGAATACTCCCTAACGCTTGGAAATTGGCAATGCACGGTATTGCAGTCTATAAGTCTAATGTCACTCTAGACTGTAACACTACCAAACCATTTCCTAACCATTTATTACAAACAACAGAGGGCACTGAATGATCCATTGTGAAATCAGAAAAGAGTCCTGTGGCACCTTATAGATTAACAGACGTATAGGAGCATGAGCTTTCATGGGTGAATACCCACTTCGTTGGATGTATTCACCCACAAAAGCTCATGCTCCTATATGTCTGTTAGTCTGTAAGGTGCCACAGGACTCGTTTCTGCTTTTGCTGATCCAGACTAACACGGCTACCCCTCTGACCATTGTGAAATATGCACACATGACAACTGTGAAGAGATTTCTCCCTTCATTTGGCACCACATCCTGCCCTGTGGTGTTAATGAAAGGCTAAGGAGCCTCTTTCCATACCTGCAACGTGGCTTACACAACAATAGGGCCAGATTTGGTGCTTGGAAGAGCTGCAGGAAAGCACCCTCTCCTTGGTGTGTAAGCTGTTGGGGGCAGCCCCCATGTGCTCAGAGAAAACAGAGATTCCTTTTAACAGATCAGGGAAGTATATGTGACAGCACGTTCACCCCAAATCTCCCTGAGAGTTTCTGCTTTATACCAGTGGGAGGACTCATGGACTAGACGTAGAATTGGCACCACTCTGCTCCATTATTCTATATGCTAAAAACAGGGTTTTCCACATAGATGTATAATAGTCATAATGCATCCATTCCCCATTCTACAAGCAAGCCACGTGTGGCTCTTTTACAGTTAAATTGCAGCTTGCGGAGAAATTATGGTCCAACACACTTTGCAGCTAGAATTAGTAACACCACTCAGGGCTTAAATTCTCTTGAACTATTTCCTGGAGACCCCCATTCCCCCCCAATTCTCTACTACCAGACTTGGGCGGGGGATCTCAGGGTTTCTGCCCTGTGGGGAGGGGGGGGTCTCAGAAGCCAGGGCTCAGTAGGTGCAGAAGCCCTGAACCCCAGTGCCCCCTCCCACCAGGCTAAAGCCCCTTGTTACCATGCACAAGTGGGTAACAACTGAGAATACCAAATTCAGGACAAACTGCTAAGTTATAGAGCAGACACACCCCAAAACGTGTGGTTATTCTTCCATAAGCTATACCAAGCCAGCAACAAAAGTAAACTTCTGTCTCGCCACACTAGAAGTCAGAAATGCAGTATTCCAGTCCTGGGTTCAACACCCAGACACTAGACTTAATGATGAGTGGTTATTTAAAACCAGTTTCATCAAACAAAGGGTTCTTCTGATCCCAAAAGAACCACCCACATACTCAGGTCAATATATAACTCAGATCTTACCCAATAATCATGCTGCTGCCAATACTTTAGTATCTAATATCTAAACGTTTATTTATAAGAGAAAAGAAAGAGCTGAGAGTTTAAATTGGTTAAAAGAATCAAATACATACGATAATTGCAAAGCACTTGAATCAAGCTTGAAGTAGTGATGGCATAAACTGCTGGCTTCAATCAAGTCTCTGGTTGCTTCCAAATGATTGGAAGGCTCTCAGTCCCTTGATTAGAATGCTCCCATTAGTATAAGTCCATAGTCCAGAGAACAAAGCAGGAAACAAGCAAAATGGAGATGTTTCCAGGGCCTTTTATAGCTTCTCCCACATGGAGGCAAACTCATTGTTCCAAGCAGAGCCCTCAGCACAGTTTGTGGAAAAGTACAGGTACACAAGATGCAGTTCAGTACCATATGATCTAGTCACATCCTCTTCCATGCTTCAATGCGTCATAATAGGGGCCACTACACATATTAAAGACTATAAGAACAGGCATACTGGGTCAGACCAAAGGTCCATCTAGCCCAGTACCCTGTCTTCCAACAGTGGCCAATGCTAGGTACCCCAGAGGGAATGTACAGAACAGGTAATCATCGAGTGATGCATCCTCTGTCACCCATTCTCAGCAACCGGTAAACAGAGGCTAGGGACACCATCCTTGCCCATCCTGGCGAATAGCCATTAATGGACCTATCCTCCATTAACTTATCTAGTTCTTTTTTTAACCTTGTTATAGTCTTGGCCTTCACAACATCCTCTGGCAAGGAGTTCCAAAGGTTGACTCTGCGTTGTGTGAAAAAATATTTCCTTTTGTTTATTCTAAATCTGCTGCCTATTAATTTCATTTGGTGACCCCTAGTTCTTGTGATATGAGAAGGAGTAAATAACATTTCCTTATTTACTTTCTCCACATCAGTCATGATTTTATAGACTTCTATCATATCCCTCCTTAGTCGTTTCTTTTCCAAGCTGAAAAGTCCCAGTCATATTAATCTCTCTTCATATGGCAGCTGTTCCATACCCCTAATCGTTTTTGTTTCCCTTTTCTGAACCTTTTCCAATTTCAATACATCTTTTTTGAGATGGGGAGACCACATCTGCACACAGTATTCAACAGGTGGGCATACCATGGATTTATATAGAGGCAATATGATATTTTCTGTCTTATTATCTATCCCTTTCTTAATGATTCCAAACATTCTGTTCACTTTTTTTTTTTACTGCCGCTGCACATTGAGTGGGTGTTTTCAGAGAACTATCCACAATGACTCCAAGATCTCTTTCTTGGGTGGTAAAAGCTAATTTAGACCCCATCGTTTTATATGTAAAATTGGAATTATGTTTTCCAGTGTGCATTATTTTGCATTTATCAACATTGAATTTCATCTGCCATTTTGCTGCCCAGTCACCCAGTTTTGTGAGATCCTTTTGTAGCTCTTTGCATGCTCCTTGGGATTTAACTATCTTGAGTAGCTTTTGTATCACCTGCAAATTTTGCCACCTCACTGTTTACCCTTTTCCAGATCATTTATGAATATGTTGAATAGGACTGGTCCCAGTTCAGTACCCTGGTGGGACTCTTTCCTCTTTCCATTCTGAAAACAGACCATGTATTCCTACCCTTTGTTTCCTATCTATTACCAGTTAATAATACATGGGAGGACCTTCCCTCTTATCCCATGACAGCTTACTTTCCTTAAGAGTCTTTGGTGAGGGACCTTGCCAAAGGCTTTCTGAAAATCTAATTACACTATATCCACTGGATCCCCCTTGTCTGCATGCTTGTTTACCCCCTCAAAGAATTCTAGTATATTGGTGAGGCATGATTTCCCTTTACAAAAACCATGTTGACTTTTCCCCAACATTTTATGTTCATCTATGTGTCTGACAATTTTGTTCTTTACTATAGCTTCAGCCAGTTTGCCTGGTACTGAAGTCAGGCTTACTGGCCTGTAATTGCCGGGATCACCTCTGGAGCCCTTTTTAAAAATTGGTGTCACATTAGCTATCCTCTAGTCATTTGCTAAACATTCTCAGGAAAGCCCATCAGGTGTGGATAAGCTTCTTCCATGTCTGATTGTGTTCACTGAAATATTAAATATAATAAACTTAAATATTCCCTTCACAATGTGCTGGCTAGACTGGATGTAAATACCTTGTGGGTGTTACCCAGGAGCAAACATTTGAAATATAGGTATACAGCCAATATTCATAATTTCAGATACAAAAATGATGCATGCAAATAGGATAATCACATTCAGCAAACCATAACTTTTGCATTGACACCCTACATAACATACTTTGTATAGGGGTACGTCCAGACTACCCGCCGAATCGGCGGGTAGCGATCAATTTTGCGGGGATCGATATATCGCGTCTCATCTAGACGCAATATATCGATCCCCGAACGTGCTCCCGTCGACTCCGGAACTCCACCGGAGCAAGTGGTGGTAGCGGAGTCGACGGGGGAGCCGCGGACGTCGATCCCAAGCAGTGAGGACGGGAGGTAAGTCGGGATAAGATACTTCGACTTCAGCTACGGTATTCCCGTAGCTGAAGTTGCGTATCTTACCTCGACACTGCCCCCCAGTGTGGACCAGGCCTAAGATTTGTTGCAATTATATAACAGTGGTAGCAACAATGACCTACACGGTTATATTTTAGTCAGATATTGTCACACCCTTTGAGATCTCCCTCCCTGCAGGGCAGAAGCCCCAAGCTTTCCCTCCTCCTGAGTCTAGTAGGTGGAGAATGGCAGGGGGAGGGTGACGTTACACTCCATATGTTTATGGAAATATGCTTATGAGTGTAAATATAATGTAACTGGAATATGCTTTATGCAAAAGGTCTCTTGTAAGGTATCATTACAAAGCTTATAATCTACAGAATGTGTTCATCCTATTTGTATGAATGCATCTTTCTTGTATCTGAAGCTAGAAATATGAAGTATTACTCTGAAGTCCAAACATAACTATCCAAAGTGTGGGCCATTAATGGTGGCTTGGAATCTTGATGGCTCCCATTAACTAGGACAATTGGTTGTAAATAGTTCTGTTTACTTGTAAGCCTTCCTGTATATGTGGGTGCCAGCCAGTGAGTAATGAAGTCTCACAGGACATGTGAACATGTCACATGGTACTGGAATCCATCTTAAACCTGGTGATTTCCATTTAGAAGCAAGGGTGGGAACCCAGAGAGAGACAAAGGATTCCCACCTCGTGCCAAAGATATAAAAGAGGGTGGGACAGAACAAAGGGGGCTGCAGTCATGAGAAATCCCCTAGTTACCACCTGAGCTGGAATTAACAAGAACTGTACCGGGGAAAGGATTGGGCCCAGACTAAGAAGGAGTCTAGTCTGTGAAATAAGCTTATTGGAATATCTCTGAGGGTGAGATTTACCTGTATTCAGTTTCTTAAATGTATTAGGCTGAATCTTGCTTGTTTTGTTTTATTTTGCTTGGTAACTTACTTTGTTCTGTCTGTTATTACTTAATACCGTTAAATCCTACTTCTTATACTTAATAAAATCACTTTTGTTTATTAATTAATCCAAAGTAAGTGATTAATACCTGGGGGAGCAAACAACTGTGCATCTCTCTCTATCAGTGTTATAGAGCGTGGACAATTTATGAGTTTACCCGTATAAGCTTTATACAGAGTAAAACAGATTTATTTGGGGTTTGGATCCCATTGGTAACTTTGTGTCTGGGTGCTGGAGATAGGTGACTTGCTAAGCAGTTTTTGGTTATATTCTGCAGCTTTAGGAGTGTGGTTCAGACCTGGGTCTGTGTTGCAGCAGGCTAGTGCATTTGGCTCAACAAGGCAGGGTTCTGGAGTCCCAAGCTGGCAGTGGAAAATGGGATCAGAGGTAATTCCATAACGTCAGGTGACAGCCTCAAAGGGGTCTCTGTGACTGAACTCATCACAGGGAGTTCCTCTGGGAAATATTTCAAGAGAATTTAAGCCTTGGTGAACCAGATAGTGTGTGTGTGTGAAACCAACAGAAAGAGAAGTTCACACATGTGCATAATATCAGGAAATTGCATCATTCTATATTCAGACATTGTGCTGTGCAGACCTCGTATGCTTGCAATCTCCCTGCATTCTGCAGAATACAAGCTGTGTTTACTGTTCATAATTCACATTTGAATAGTTTTAGACTGAAGTGTTAACTCTATCTTAATTTCATGAATGACAATGACATCTCCAAATTGTAAGAACTGCAAGTATGAAGAAGAAAACTGAACTTTTAAGCCATAATGGGAGGAAGATTTTGCATTCACTGTTAAAGGTGGAAGCAACAAAGAATCCCGTGGCACCTTATAGACTAACAGACGTTCTGCAGCATGAGCTTTCGTGGGTGAATACCCACTTCTTCAGATGCAAGTCTTGCTCATGCTGCAGAACGTCTGTTAGTCTATAAGGTGCCACAGGATTCTTTGTTGCTTTTACAGATCCAGACTAACACGGCTACCCCTCTGATACTGTTAAAGGTGGCAAACCCCTGTGCCTTATTTGCAATACATCACTCACTCACTACAAAGCAAACAATGTGAAACATCACTACAAAACGAATCACAATAACTTTTCATCTAAATACCCTCCTGAATCAGAATTAAGAAAAAAAACAGCTAACCACATTAAAATTACACCTAAACAGTCAACAGACACTACTTTTGGCATTCAGTAAGTAAACTGACACAATGCCCAAAGCTAGTTTTGTTATGTCATGGAATATTGCTCATGCTAAACGTCCATATTGTGATGGAGAATTTGCTAAGAATATTGCAGAAGTAGTTGTAATTTTAGATCCTAATAACACAAAACTTCAACGACTAATAAAGCAAATTCTAATTTTGTGCCACATTACGGAAAGGCATATCTCCCAGATCAGTGCTGATGTTGCAATGAAGTAGAAGATCCCAAACTCGAGGAATACAGAAGTAAATTGCAAGGACTGCTTGATGACTTTTGGCCCAGGATTTAAAGACTTGCAGAAGGTGAGATCCTGCTTCACCTTTCTTGTAAACTCATTTATGGTTGATGTGATCAATGACGGCTGTCCGATTCCCTAAACCATGATTACAGAAACATCTACTGTAGAAATGGAACTATTGGAACGCCAGGAGGACCAGGCTCTAAAGACAATACATAAATCACAGTCTGCAATTGAGTTCTGGAAGCAAGCGCCAGGAACGAAGTATCCTCAACTCAAGAAGACAAGTGTTAAGATGACAATTTTCAGCACAAAATGCTGCAGTAAATCGCTGTACTCTGTGATAAAGTTCATAAAGTCAAAACATCATGAAGTGCTTACAAATCAACATCTGACCAATCTCCTCCATACCACCTTGACAACATATCAACCGGATTTCCAAAGTCATACAACGAGGATGGAGACCTACAAGGCATCTAGCTCTAGCAGTAAGCTCTAGCCATGATACAGTAAGTAGGATGAAAATATTTTTAAAAATACATGTGTAAAGGTTGTGCATGTCTTGCGGCTCTCAAACTTCTGAAGATTATCGTATGTGGCTCAGAGGGTCGGTAAGCTTGGCCACTCCTGCTATAGTATATTGTGGTTTATAAATCCCAGTACATGAGTGTTTCAAGAATTACTTAAAATGCAGTTTCAATAGAGCTAAGAAGAAAATCTCTTTTGTCAAGTCTCACAAATGATTTCTGGGTTTTGTCAAAATTTAGATTGAATGGAAGGATTCCTATTTCCTCAAGGATTGGGGAAAAAAATAACAGCTGTCCATGCACAGCCCAGTTGTTTGTTTGATTGTCCAAACAACTTAAAACCTTTAAATTAAAAAAAATTATCTGGCATAACAGAGACTCCAATGATCCTCTTGTCTACTTCTTGATGTAGGGGCAGTTCCAAATAACTACTCACCTACAGTTATTCTCACTCAAACACTCTGTGAGAGCTCTTTACAATTTCAGAAAGAGACAGGTAGCAGAGGTACTAAAATAATTATTTGAAGATATTTAGAAATATTTCCAGTTCCAGCAAGCATTCTTCATTTGCTATATTGAGTGAACAGTTTGTTTAAGCAATTAAAATGGGAGTCAAAGAAAAAACACATTTAAATTAACGGGCCTTATTCTGCTCTCTCAGAAGTTTCACGCAGTTGTAACTCCATTAGTTTCAGTGGAGGTGCTGCCAGTTCACATCAATGTAAGTAAGATTAGAATCTAGCACCATGGTTTTTATTTTAATCTTTACCAGATCTCAATTATAAAGCCCCTTCTTCTAAAATAAAGAAGGGTTTATGGGGGAAGCAGATTTCAAGAGCAAATAGTACACTACTTCAAGCTCCATCCTCAACCATACTATTTGCCATCATTTCATTTTCCATTGAACAGTTTATCTCATCCGTAATGGATTAAGAGATTGCATCAGAAACAAAGAGAAGTTATCTCATCAGTGCAAAGGGAGTGATGCACAGATAGGTATTGGATAAAATATTGCCAGAGGATGGATAAAGATAGCAGGATAAATGCAGTGATTAAGAGTTGTACAAAGTGCCTATCACATTAGGATCTACTTTTTGGTACATTAGGTTCAGGAATTATTGTATGACAAGATCTCATTTTCTGTAATATTTTCATCACCTGAGAGAACTGATAAAGGCAGAATGGAAAATACCTGATTTTGTTTTAATTTTTTTATATGATCAATTGGTGATTGATTGTATAGTTTTGGCATCTGTTGTAGTGAGAATCTAATCAGCACTAGCCAGAGCCAGCCATCTCACAGGCAAATGCTATGTAAGCCAAGTACCTAACTCCTGCCAGTTGTGCTCAGTTGTGTGGTGATTTTATGATACAGACAGATATCCCACAAGAACTAGTATAAGACTATCAATCCTATGTCACTCTGAGCTAGGACCTAAGCCAGACTGGAATCAGCATCCACAACACTCAACCTGAGAGTTACCTAATATCTGTAACCACCAATACCTATAGTAATAGACCCAAATTCTTAGTGATTTTCTATACATGGAATATATCCATAACATTTTCCACATGTAGAAGGAAATTTATTTTGAAGAATATGATCTCTTATCTGAGACAGTGGCTAACAAAAGACAATATCCAAGCCTTCCTAAGCCAGATTTCCTTTTGCAAAAGCCTATTTATTTTAGAAGTAAAGGTGACAAACACACAAAAGCTCAAATCAGAAAACCAGTATGTTGTTACGCTTGGTTATTAGATTCAAACATAAGAGAAATTAACCACTGTCAGATGGATTTTAAAAGGGATGCTCTGGATGTGCTGCAGGGAGCTTGCTCACTCACTTGAGGAACTAGCAAAGGTGAGGAGATTTTGAAAATTTAGATCTTGCTTTAGGAACACAAGCTGCCTGGACACATTGTCTCTAGCTTGCACTCAGTCACCTGGGCCTTGAAGAGTCAGCAGTCACACAAGGCTATGATACTCAGGAGGTGATGTCATTTATTGCCACAGCGCCTCTCTCCTGCTGTGGGTTCAAGTTCTCAGTAGGGTGCCATATACAGCCAATGTAGTAAGCACTGAATAATAGCAAGATTCAGTAAACACACAAGACAATAGAGATGCAAATAATTCTCAGACTGACCTGGACAATCCCTCACATTGCTCATACCCTTCTCAAGCCAGGTGCAAGAAAATATTGCAGAAGAGGATTATATAGCAGGTACTGGGTTACTGCAGCATATTGTCACCCCAAAATTATATGTTCTGATGTGTGATCTGCAAATGGAACATGGGGAGCGGCTGTTCGCAGTCTATGGCTGGGGTAAATATTGCCTGGACTAGACAAGTAAGAGGAGAATGCAAAGAAAGAAAATTCAGTCTAGCAGGATGAAAATATTCAGATTCTGGAAGAAAAGCATCCTTAGCTGGGTCTCCTGAAGAACTGAGCTAGATCTGAAAAAGAGGCAGTTTGTTCATGCTACCTATACAGATCTGAAAACCATCTAAAAATAGATAGAAACCCATTAGGAACTCATTAGACATTAAAGTAATATTTGGAACACTTCACTATGAAAAGTATATGTATAGTATTGTATGTAGGGGTCTCCAGTCACATACAATACATTTTGCCCACTGTATCACCAGTGCTCCATCCAACTTCTAACACACAAAATAAAGCCATGTCTACACTACCGCAGGAAGTTGATCTAAGTTACACTACTCCAGCTATGTTATTCATGTAGCTGGAGTCAACGTAGCTTAGGTCGATTTACTGCAGTGTCTACACCATGCTGGGTCGACAGGAGACGCTCTCCCATTGAGTTACCTGACTCCTCTTGTTCCCAGTGGAGTACCAGAGTCGACCGGAGAGCGCTCTGCTGTTGATTTAGCGGGTCTTCACTAGACCTGCTAAATCACCCCCTGGTGCATTGATCGCAGCAGCGTCGATCCCGCGGTAGTGTAGACATAGCCTAAGAAACTAATCTGAAGAAAGTTGGAAACACCAAAAACTACCTGAGGGATACAAGAGAATGATTATTATCTTTTAATTTTACCATGGTTTCAAAGTATATTGAAAGCAGCCTCATTCAGTGATACATATGGCATAGGTCTTTCTTTTGCAACCATATTATGCCCAGTTGGTTAGTGCCAGGATGCAACTCTTTATTTTGGTATTTTTTGCTACTTTTCCAAGTACTAGGTTGCAGATTATAAAGGGAAGTCCTTGCCACTGGAGCCAATTTTCACCAATGCCAAACAAAAGCAGTTGTTTGGATGGTGCCTTGAAAATCTAGTTTCTTTGTATGATGATCATTGAAGTCATATTTCCATTTTATGGGTAACAGAATATCTAGTAATGTTCATTGTCCATTTGTAAATGTACATGACTAGAAAGAACTCAACAAAGAGTCCTGTGGCACCTTATAGACTAACAGATGTATTGGATCATAAGCTTTTGTGGGTGAATACCCACTTCGTCAGACACAATGTCATGTCTGACAAAGTGGGTATTCACCCACAAAAGCTTATGCTCCAATACATCTGTTAGTCTGTAAGGTGCCACAGGACTCTTTGCTGCTTTTTACAGATCTAGACTAACACGGCTACTCCTCTGATACTTAAAAAGAACTCAGTAGCCTCAATTCAGTCTCTTAAAAAAAAGGAAAAGAAAAATGTAGAATTTAAAACAAATATATAGAAATTCATAAGTACCGTACACTCAATGGAGGAGAAATCATGCCTAGTGGTTAGAGCAAGGGATCGCGAGTCAGGATTCCTGAATTCTATTCCTGAACCCAGTAGTGACTTGTTCTGTAACACAGAGCAAGTCACTTCCTTATTGCAGGCTTAATTGTTTCTGAGTTACCTAAATTGTTTTAAAGTTATTTGAGATCATCAAATGGAACAGGCAAAATGTAGCACTTACAGGACTTCTGAAATTTTTTTCCTTAATGGCAATAGAAAGGTGGCAGGGAATTGTATTTAGGGAAGGGTTGTGTTTGGCTTTTGGTTTTGATTGTTTTGTTTTTTGTTTCTTTGTTTTTGTTTGCTTGGTTTAGGTTTTAATCAATTTGTTTCTGAAAAAAAGAAACTTGTTAATATTGTCTTTAAAATAGCACTGAAAACAGTCGTGTGTGTGTGTCTAATTAGCACTAAAAATGATACTTTATTGCAATAATGAACAAGAGATCCATATCTTTAACAAGACACTAAACAGATATAAAGAAGCTCAGTCACACTGAGTACGAGCAATGAAAGTAAAATGATGTCATTCTGCACTGATAAAAATACATAAATGAATGACAGTTTCTTGTAATTTACTAATTTAGTAGTGGGGGGGAAGGAATAAAAATACCAGCAAGAGGATAATAAATGGGGAGGAGGGCATACTTAAACACCAGAATAATTTCCCAGTGTTCATTAGCTGGTTTTAAGATATTTCCCAGAAGCAGTTTAATAAATCACTTGTGCTTTCCTGTCCTATCCTGTACTGGCCCCTTAATCCATAGTCTAGCCAAGTTTCTTCTACCTCTAATTGCACAATAGTTCAGGAGAATTTCATATCTGTATCAGTTATTTTTGCTTAAATTGAATGTACAGTAATCCAGGTTTGAGATGAGAATAAAACCCTAGCATCTTGAAGTGAGATTCTACTCTGCAAAGGGTCTCTGCAAGAATAGTATCGCGAGGCTTAATGTTTATTCTCTCCAAGATATCCAGCTCACAGTTGCTCAATTTACAACTAAAAAGAGACAGTCTCTGTTCTTTCACACCAGTTTTACATTGTTTTCATTATAACGACACCAGCATAAAAACTCAACATAGTCCCCTTTGACCGCTGTCTACTTCTTTATCTTTTGACTATAGATCCTCATAGCAGGGACCATCCTCCTTAAGTGTTTGGAGAGCATCTAGCACAAGTAGGTGTTAAAACAAATAAATAATAATAGAGTGAACAATAAGGCTTAAGGATTTTACCTTCATCCCTCCAAATTCACCCAGGGATCTGGCAATTAAGCAAGCCCACACATCACCACCAGCAGCAATTATTCCTCAGCCTAAATTCTTCCATCTGTTGCACCTAATCCAACCCCCTGCTACATCTAGAAAGTTCAGATGTAGGTGACAACAGAACTTAGCTTTGCAAGCCAGACTGGAATAAAGCCTGCTCTGTCTCAGCAGTACTGACTCTGAACCACTAATGTAATGGCAAAGAATTACAAATATTTTCTTCTCAATAAAAGACTAGTTGTCATTGACCCTTTTATGGCTGTGTGGAAGGAGTGGGAGGATACAAAAGGCTTGCCAGCCGCATGCAGTCCTGTCCAAGAACAAGGGACGACTGCAGTCCATCCACTCAAGCAGTGCAAGGACTATCCTTCTGTGACCGCAGGACTGCACCACATGCCAAAGAGAATTATGAATAGAAAAGAGGAAGAGGGATGATGTTCTTGAACCTCTCGGGAAGTCAATGCAGTCAAAAGGGAATCAAGCCACTTTGCATCCTGACACACAACTCCATTCTCCCCGCTCTCTCTCAAAGCAGCACAATTTAGCCCAGAATAAGCAGGCACACCACTGAGTGCACACAGAGAGCAGCTCGGTTCAATAAGATGCTATTGTTTGCATAGTGTAGTCACTTTTCAGAACAGAAAACCGTCAATTCATAGATTATCACAGTTTCACAGATTCCAAGGCCAAACAGGACCACTATGATCTTCTAGTCTGACTTCTATATACCACAGGCCATAGAACTTTCCCCAAATAATTCCTAGCACATAACTTTAGAAAAACATCCAATCTTCATTTTAAAATTGCAAGTGATAGGAGAATCCACCATGACCCACGGTTAACCATTGGAACCAGTTATTACCCTCATTGTAACAAATATAACCCTTGTTTTCAGTCTGAATTTGCCTAGCTTCAACTTTCAGCTACTGGATCATGCTATACCTTTATCTGCTAGAGACATACATCAGTTGTGGGCTTTGTCCTGTTTGTAACTAGCCTCAGGCTCCTGATGCTCCCACTCCCTAGCATTTCAGCCTCAAATGGCCCCAGTCTCTGCAACCCCTCTTGCAACCTCATAGAGGGAGCTCTGAACTCTGGCTCAGGAGAGTTGAGCATTTTGCTGCCATCCAAGTGAGAACCTGTCTTTGGGTACGTCTACACTGCAGCTGGTAGCACATCACCCAGGCTTGTGCTAGTGTGCTAAACATAGCAGCATGAATGTTGCATCTTGGGGGCAGCTCAGGCTCGCAAGCTCACCCAGCCTCCTGCATCTGAGCTTGGGTGGCTACTCTGAGTCTCTACCAGAGCTGCAACATGCACACTGCTATTTTTAGAGCACTAGCTTGAACAAAGCTAGCACAAGACTGTCTACCCAGGCTGGGAAACTCACTCCCAGCTGTAATGTAGACAAAACCTTGTCATGGTGGCATGAAGAGCAAGATACAAATCTCACAAGATTGGAGTTTTCCTGGTTTGGTTCTGGCTGGATATGCTACAAGAACAGCCAGAGTAGCATTATGTCAGATCCCAGGTGAAAGCAAGAAGTACATACACACCCAAAATAATTTTTAAAAATTTGAGTTATAAATAATTTTCGTATCCTCTCCCAGTCTCTCTTGAAAGCCACATCTTCAGTTTTGTTTGAGTACAGGGCAAAGGTTCAGGTCAGTTATTATTTTATCCAAACCAATAGTTTGCCCATCCTTAATACAGGGATGACAGAGGGTTGGTGTTGGGGTGGTTTTGGACTATAAAAAAATAGATGAAGAAATATGAGGCTTCTTTCTATTCCCACCTCTAAGAAACATCAGAACGTGATTGGATTATATTTCTCTTAATCATTTCTTTAATACAAGATTGAGACATGCACATGTATGGGGAGACTTTGGCAAACCAGTGAAGTGCCTAAAACCACTGTGGCTTATTGTTAAAAAGCAACCTAGTCAGCAGGCTGTAAAGTGGCCGTGCAGCTTGACCAAGGCAGGAGGGGAGGGGGGTTTAGGGTGCCACAGAAAGGGTAGCTTGACCCTATGTCCTTCCTGATAAGAATTGTGTTGAAGTTGCTGATATGCCCCAGGAATATCTATTGGGGTCTCAAGGCTACAGACTTTGGAAAAACCCACACCTGGTTAATCAATAATCAGAAGGAGCCTCTTGCTTGCCCATTGGAACTGTTTGCTTGACAAGTTTTCTTGAAGGGACATGTTATTGTATTACTAATGTATAAATAAGGGGGAAAAGCTTGAGATAGAGGGGACTCTTCGGGACTGGTCTCTCCCTCTGGATGCATCTTGTGTTCCCCACTGGCAGATGGGCTGCCACTGTGCCACTCGACAGCCACACTCAGCTTTGGTAATTACCAAGGGTTGGGGGTGTTTTAACAAACACATTCCCACAATAGTCTCTGAAATACAATTTGATGTTGAAGTCTGCACAGTATTAATCTTTTGGGTCAATAATCGGCAAAATTATCTTCTAACTTACATCCAAGATGATTCAGTTCAATTAAATTGTATGGGTGTATCCGAGAAAAAAAATTGTCCCATTATATTTTACTGACTTGTCTTTCAATTTGTTCCTCAAAGAAATATCTTATCATGTAGGACAGATATTCTTAAGTTCAAATAATTTCCTCTCCCCCCGCATTCTGCAACTTTAGGAATATTATCATGGCAGTTTGGCACAGGGGAGAGTAATGAAAAGTAAATCAGCAAAGGAAGAAAATTAAAAGAACTGGGGTGGTGTGGGTTGTCACAAAGGTTTCATTGACACTCATTTGGAAGGGTTAGGTTACCCATGAGTGGATAAATCACAAGTGACTTATGCAGGTCAACCCAAAATTTTACTTCTGTGGTTTTTCTAATACTTCCAAAGTATACTGTTCACTACAACAATGAGGACTATTTTTGCTCAGTATTGGTACAAATTAATACTGAACTTATGGGAATATATACTAAGTGAGGTGGTGGGCATACATAAACCCTTTAAATTTTGATTTCTTGACTATTTTAAACTTTAATTTTAATTCTAAGGTATGGAATAAGAGCCTGTACAATTGCATTTTAAAGAATACTTTTTAAGATACAGGAGGGTAAATAAAACCTTTACAGTTTCAGATCCTTGTATACAATAGAACTCTCTCTATAACCAGCCTTTCATATGGCCTTCCAAGGTGATTTACAAAGAAAACAGTAACTCAATAAGTGGAAGCCATTAGGAAAACAAAATTAAAGTCATGCTTTAAACACAGACGTTGAATCAGCAAGACAACCCTCCACCAGGGCAAACTTTGAGGGGCCCAGCAGTTGAAGGTAGGCTATCCAAAGGAATTCATTTTGAAGGTTGGTGTTGACAGCACCCCAACAGTGCTGGAGCTTAGAGAACAAGCAAGCATATAATTCAATATTAAATCAAGAACATACATTAGGTTTAAATAAAGACAATGTTAGTCAAGGTAAGACAGAGCCTGAAAACACCCACAAAGTAAAATGAAAAGATTCCAGTTGAAAACAAGATCAAAAGTAACAATATAAGTTCAAATATAGCATCACAGAGGAGCAACAGGTCTCCACTTAGTGAGATCAGTTATGCTGTAGCTTCTATTATTAATATTAATGGTATTAAGTATTGACTGTGCTCAATGCTGCACAAAACACAGAAGCAAATTAATCATCTCTTCAATTTTAGAGGGAAGTGGACACAGGCAATCTCTTCCTCACAAGTCCACCTTTGCAGAAAGCCACCATAATTTAGCTGCAGGAACTCTGGAGTTCCAGGCAGTATTATCTGCAGAGATAGCAGAGGCCTTTAAAAGGACACGAGATGAAGGCAGAGTCATCATCACAACCACATCTGCACCAGATATCACCCACCAATAAGCTCTGGAGGAGCATAGTTATAGCGAGAGCTTTTCCTCATTGCTGTTTCCACTGCAAAGACTGTAAGGCCATCAGCCATAATCTTCTCTCCCCAGGATAGCTCGGCCTTCTGTGGACTGCACTGTAATTAAGCCCAGAGGAACGTGTGGTGCCTGACTCTTGGAACTTTCCACAAATCAGTGGACAGAGATAATAAAACAATGTAAAACAAAACCGGTGTTTGGCTGATAGCATGATCAGAGGAAGGTCTACCTGAATGATGTAGCAATTAAAGCTGCAATTTTTAAAAGTGGGGCAAGCTGGCAAGGAAACATTGTTTTTCAATGACAGGGGCCATAGTATTGTATTGGTTATTCAACTGATAGTGCTAACCTGTTGTGCTCTCTCCACCATCACATCAACTGCCAGCCAAAAGTTTAGAAAGACAAGGCGGGTGAGGGGATAGCTTTTAGTGGACCAACTTCTGCCGGTAAAAGAGACAAGCTTTCAAGCTTCTTGTCCTGAAGAAGAGCTCTGTGTAGTTCGAAAGCTTGTCTCTCTTACCACCAGAAGTTGGTCCAATAAAAGATATTATCTCACCTATCTTGTCTCTCTAATATCCTGGGACCAACACACTTAAAACACCACTGCATTAGAGATTTTCCTCTCTAATGTAGTCTTTATAAATCGTCCGAGCCTTTGTCACTTTCAGGCAGGATTACTTCCATGCTCATTATTTAGTGCTAAACTTGGAGATTGTCCTGAAGCTGTAACTAGGCTTTAACTACTAGCTGTAGCTAGGTCAGAAGGTGGCTGTTTGCCTGTTGGGTGCTGTAGGTTGACCTGAGTACACATGACACTAGCTACCCATTTTTTCCATGTGTACTTCAAAGGGTGCTGATTATAAATCATTAAATTCATAAATGGTCTAAGACCTGTTTCCTAAGAAACTGCTTCTTACATGATGCCTTGTCAGCCTATTTAAGAGTTCCTAGGATATTCCTGCTGTCACTTCACTATGAATGTCCACTTCTGAATTGTATGTTTTTATATTTTTACTCAAAGACCCAGATACTAAGGTAATCAGACCTTGAGAATTCTCATAGAAAAAAAACAGTGACAGACAAGAGATGATGTTGGAGGTTGTCATCCAGCAGATCTTTTTCAGTCTCTCATGTTACCTTCACTTCGATGAAGGATTTTACATGGATTTTTTGATGTAAACATAAAGTTGTCTTCTCTTTTGGGGATATATTTTGCATTTTTTATTTGTTGGCATCAGCTAATAGGAATTTTACTTTCAATATCTGTTATATCTATTGACTTCTCAAGTCTTGCTTTCACACTGTTTAGTGCATCTACAAATAATTCACAAAGAGCCAAAAACTATATGATCTTTGTTTTACATTAAAAGTGAACTTTGGCTATGAATAAAGTTTGTAATATGAACCTCTTTGCTAACTTTTCTGAACATAAGCAAAATACATGTGATCCATAATAGATAAATGGGGTTTTCAATAGATTCTCTTCTGAGAAGATGTATTAATAATATAAATTATACTTTAACTCCAAATCCCCAGCTCTCTCCATTTTCTTTGGCTCTTCTACATGACCTAAATAGAGGTGATAACGGTACTATAAATTTACAGCAAATCTTTGCCAGTGCTTCTTACAGATCTTGATTTCTCATTCCATTTTTCTTTCTCCTTAAGTTGTTGCAGGCAAGGATACATGCTGCTGTTAACCTTTCAGCTGAGAATCTTTTTTACTTTTTTAAATCAACAATGTTGACTTTATTACATTTGCACTTGAGATACTAAAAATACTCACTCTTCCAATGTTCAGAAATTAAAATAGAAGACAGGAAGTGGAGGGTAAATCTCAGCTAATGAAGGGGGTGGGGGGAACACTATAGGCATCAAACAGTGTTCACATCTGTATTTGTGATTTCTAACTCAAAGTCAGAGGGAATGAAGTCAGTAAACATGTGATTTCGTTATAAAGAAAAAAAAGCAAAATATTCAAATGCTGTGCTTAGCAAAATGTGGTCATATCTTTCTTAGGATATGAACCAATATAACACAATAGAAACAGTTATTTGTATTACGTAGTGCTCAGAAGCTCCAGTCAGGATCAGGACACCATTGTATTAGGCACTGTACAACCATTACCATAAAAGACAAACTGACACACTCCCTGTTCCCCCAAAACTTTCCCTGGGGAACACAAATTCAAACTTGAATCTCAACACAAAGGGAAACAAACCATTTCCCTCCTCCCCTCTCCTAGTGCTTAGGAGAGATACCTGGATTTAAATTCCTAGAATCAAACCAAAGAGGGATTCACTTCCCCCCCCCCTCCCCTTCCCCTGAAAATCCAAACAAGGGAAGAAATCAATCAAATTCTAAAAGGAAAAGATTTTATTAAAAGAAAGAAAGAAAGAAAGTACACTATCTCTGTAATACCAGGATGGAAAAATATCACAGGGTCTGACTTATAAACCTGGAGAGACTTCCCCCTCCCTCCTCCTCAGAATAATCAGTAACAGCAAACAGAAATAAAGAATTTTTCCAGCAAACACACAATTGCAAATACAGAAAGCAACTCAAAAGACTAATCCGCCTTTTTAACTAATACTCACTATATTGAATAGAAGAGACTATTTCAGGAAACTTGGAGAACTTGAAGGATATGACTGGCCTCTCTTAAATCCAAAAAGAGACTAACTCCAAACAAAGAAAAACAGACAAAGACTTCCCTCCACAGAGATTTGAAATTATCTTGTCCCTTGATTGGTCCTCTGGTCAGGTGTTCATCAGGTTACTGAGCTTGTTAACCCTTTACAGGTAAAAGAGACCTTAACCCTGATCTGTTTATTTATGACACCGTGTTACTAGAAAATGGACACTGGGACTTACATAGCTGGTTCAAGAATACCAAAAGTGTCAAACATGGTTGCCAAATGGTGCTGAGTTTCAATGGGAGCTCTGTCAAGTTGGTCAAGGATTTCCAAGCTGAGCTTTAATAGAGAGCTGTTGGAAGACTTGGGGTCTTTTCTAGGGAGCTGTGACCCTGGAAGCCCCTCAGTACCAACTGGCAGAGGGCACTCCTTACTATACCTTACATCAGCCCTGACACATGCCTTGAGTGCCCCAACACCCTGTTGTCATGGTATTTACTTAAAAGGTGCCTTTTAATATATCATTTGAAAACTAACAACATGCTGGTGATTACTAGCACCATGAAATGTATGTAAAAATGCTGCATGTGAAATTATGGCACTCTCCAATATTATGTTTTGGAGTCTGTAAACAGATTAAGGACTATCCTTCCAGACAAAGGGGTGAGACAGCCATTTCCCATGCAAATAGAGCAGGAAGAAGCCAGGGACATCTATAGCAGAATTTGTAGGAGAAACATCTGCATTTGAAATCTCCAGGGGCAAAAGGAGTAACATCGTGTTGGCTCAGTGGGGGACACTGGGACTGATTCCTAACAGGTCTTCATGGCTCTGACCACTAGGACAATGAACTTTGGAGGATATAAGAAGCTACAAAGAGACTTGGGGTTATCCATCACCTGGGAGAACAAAAAAAGCCAGCGCTTTGTATCTCTGAAAGAGGGAGCCTCCTGCTAAAACTAGTTGGAGAATGCTGAAAACTTGGTGACTATGAAAGGGAGCTAGAGAAAGCTATATCTTGCTAGAATTAAATTTTAGACAGTAAATTGTTATTTTTTATTATGTGTCTTTCACTCTTACTTGAAATCACTTAAATCTATGTTCTTTGTTAATAAACTTATTCTCAGTTTTACTAACAGACACCTCAGTGCAGTGTATTAAGGTGGAGTGTATAACTCCAGTTAAGCTAACAATCTGTTGCACGTACTGGCTCTTTGGAGGAGGCAGCAAACTTAGTGTTACCTCTATAAGCATCCGGTAGGAGGGACTGGACACTACAGAGGGACAGTTTGGAGGAGACTCAGGATTGGAAGGGCTGTTGGGGTCACCCTGCAAGGAGTCGCTGGACTGCTGGAAGCTCAGGGAGAGACCTTTATGCTGAGGGTGTACTGCTGGCGTCATGGTCTGAGACAAAGCTGAATAGCCTAAAGGCACACGAGGCTACAGGGCAGGCAGAGACAGAACCCCTCACTGGTTTGGGTGAATCCCCAACACGTCACAGGAACACTGGCATGAGATGCAGATGGCACCTTGAGAACTAAGGGCTCTTTCTTGTTGCACTGGAGATAGAAATAGGTACTGAAATCCAAAATCTCTCTCTCTCTCTCTCTCTCTGTTGTGCACATTATTTTTGTTCTGCTTATTCCTTGCATCTGCTCAATCAGGGCCAGCTCTAGGCACCAGCAAACCAAGCACGTGCTTGGGGCAGCACAATTTCAGAGGCGGCATTTTTATTTTATTTTTTTGCTTCTGCATTTGCGCTCTGGGAGGTTTTTTGGGGCGGCAAAAAACCTAGAGCCGGTCCTGTGCTCAATCAAATGATGTAGTGTGCGAACGGTATCTCAGCTTTCTTGTGTCTGAGTTACCAACCCTTCACACGGGCCAACTTTTGAGAAAGTCTTTTGATCACAGTATGTGTACGGATAGTACCTCACTATAACCTTGATCTTGCAAGGTGCTGAGCACTCTGGCCTTGATCCAGCGGAGCACTTAAACACATACTTAACTTTAAACTCAAGTAGTCTCATTGACTGCAGTAGAACGACTCACATGCTTAAAGCTACAGTAAGTGTTTTGTTGGATCAGAAAGGTCAGAACCTTGCAGGATCAAGGTAAGATTTTTCACAGGAATAAAAATTAATCACACAAAAAGGACTTTAGTGTGAGATTTTCAAAAGCAACTGACTTAGGAAAACAAGTCCTGTGAAAAAAATCAAATGATGTTTGTGCGCCATAGGCATTTTTTAAATTCCCACCCTTCATTTATATCTATGACAGCATTAAGCTATTTAGCTCTTAAGTGGAAATAGTCCTTTAACCTCTAGTGCTAATAAAACATGAGTGCAGTTTTTACTGTACTTTGATAAATTTTTAATGTATTTCCTGCAAATGGACGTTCCTGGTCCAATAGTATGGCCATAGGGGGAACAATGAACCTTTGATTCTTGCGATTCCTTTCTTATGCCAATTCCCCAAACCTGCACATTACAGTATATGTAGAAATGTGTTAGTAGGGTGAAGAACGTGGTTTTACTTTCACAGATACTTGTCAAGTAACAAGCATGAAAAATACATGGAAACATGATACTTGAGCTCACCAGTGGGCAGATCTCTTAGATCATCAATAATAGCTATTTCCAGCAGAAATATAATCAGGCTCTTTTCCCCATACATGACATAAGCATTGACCTCCCATCTCATGTACCATTCAACCTGAACTGAATAAACATCTCCACTAGTAGGAAAAGCATAAGAGATTTAAGAAGTGAAGTTTTGAAAACCGATTGAGATGGTCTAGGTGAAAATCAGTGGGGAAAAAAAGGGGTCCTTTAACAGCAAGAAGCTGTGGGGTGCTGAGCACCTCCTCGGAGATGCCAGCCACAGGGTGACCAGACAGCAAGTGTGAAAAATTGGGACGGGGGTGGGGATGTCCCTATAAAATTAAGGCATCTGGTCACCTATCCAGCCACACTCCACTTGAAGAGAACAGTTCTTTGCAGGATCTGGTCATAAATCTGAAGTTAAAATTAGACTGACCACAGCCACAGAGTGCAAATCTGAATCCAAACTTTTCTAGAGTTCAGCACACAGTAACCATGGATATCATCAACACAGGCAATACTCAAGCTTGTGTGTGCCAGTTAACAGACCATGGGAAATGAGGATATTAATTCAAAAGGATTTTCCAAAAGCACTTAGAGGGATTTAGGAGCACAGACCACATTGATTTTCAGTAGAATTTCTGCTCCTAAATCTACCCTTATTTCATTTCCTTAGTATCACAAATGAGGGGGGAAGAGGGAAACAGGATAAAAAACAAACCACACTGAAGTGGAAGTCCCAGTAGAAATTCTAAGGCTCACAGGACAGCATGTCTCAATGCCAGTTCTGCTATTGTCTAGTGTGCACCCTGCATTCCTCTCCATTCCAGCTATTTGCATCCCTGTGTCATAGTGGGCAGTGTCTCGCTCTAATTTACACAGTCACATTAATTTACCAAAGATCTTTTTAGGAGACAGTTATTTTATGTTGCCCATCAATCATGTCTCAAGCATTTTTGGTGCTCTGGCTTATTAATAAAACCAGTCAACTTTAATTAAAACATCCAAATAACATTCTCTTCTTAAAAACCTTAACTTCCTATTTTGAGAACAAAAAAATGAAAGACTTTTGCACCATTGGCCTGATACATTCAGTTCAACAACAAGCACTGATTTAACACATTTAGAGAAGGCCCTTCTATAGAGGAAGCAAACTGTAATACAAAGCTAAATAAAATGTTTTTTAAAATGTGAATGAGGGCACTGAGGATGCCAAAATGTGCACAAACAATTACCACCTGTGGTTCAGTCTGGACAGAACTGGAGGGTAGGTCCGAGGAACTCCCTAAGAAAACTGAGAAGAGTCCTTCTGTGAGTTTTGAAAAATGACACATGCTGTTCTTTTGGGGTCAGCTTAAATCAAGACCATTTAATTTCTCATGTTTCTAGCTAACCTCCTGCAGGGTCCTTGGGCTCAGTATGTGATTAAACGATTGAATTATTGAAGTCTGTCTACATATGTCTATACATACATGCACACACACGGCACACAGATGCCTTAAATGTATCAATCAATCAATAATACAGAAATCTGAGAACTGAGAAAATATGATAAACAAAATTTTTGTTCCTCTGCCATAAACAGATTTCAGAGAGAAAACATTTGTGCCAAATGCTAATGCTGCTTAACGTCTATGGCTTATGGAAGTTTATAATATAAAACACATTTTTCAGGATTTCAGTTCAATTTTTTTCCCCAAGGTAATATTAGTACTTTCATAAATAGGACTGATAAGATGTTGTATAATGCCATTTCCAAGTTAAACCTACTTCTTTCTCACACAGTGCAATAATAATGATGTCATTTAGCCTACTTGGATAAAAGCAAATCATACTGTTACTATAATATAGCATAGTGGCAAATGTAAACTCCAGAATCTTTTGCGCTATATTTTCCCTTAAGTGTCATGTTGTTGGGATTTTGTTGTTTGAGTTTTTTTGGCACAGTAGACGTTCCATGAAAACAAATTTGAAGAGTTTGCTGAGCACAGGCTGCTGATGGCAGTTATACCACTGGAAAACTCAAGGATTTCCCCAGTTAGAAAAATTAAAAATGAAAATGAAAAACACCAAATTTACCTTCCTCTTTGTTCTATTCATCTATTCAGAACTGTTAAACTCACACAACTTCCCATGTCCACTTAGAGGATACTGTATCAGCGTTGTTTAGTTATTCTTTCTATTGCAGTACTGCCTTGGGGCCCCAGTGCCATCATGCTAGGCATGGTACAAACACTTAACAAAAACACAATCCCAGCCCCAAGGAGATGGCTATAGAAGATAAAAACCAACTGGTTGATGCAATAGACAGGGACAATATTTGTTTCCAAGCTTTGGCTGAAAACATGTGATTTCGTTATAAAGAGAAAAAAAGCAAAATATTCAAATGCTGTGCTTAGCAAAATGTGGTCATATCTTTCTTAGGATATGAACCAATATAACACAATAGAAACGGTTATTTGTATTACGTAGTGCTCAGAAGCTCCAGTCAGGATCAGGACACCATTGTATTAGGCACTGTACAACCATTACCATAAAAGACAAACTATGTCCCATAGATCTTACTGTCCAAATAGCAACAAATATTGCAAGTATACAATTTACAACTGAAATCCTCTCTACCAATGCCCATCTTCCAAGGAGAAAAAGAAGCGTGGAAGAAAGACGTATTTCAAAACTCAGTTTGCTTTCTTTAAAAATTACAAAAAAATAAAAAGGGATTACTATCTGAAAGTATTGGAAAGTGTATGAAAGACATGAAATGCCGAGTATTTGCTGAAGGCAGCTATCGCAGATGCAAAGTCATACTTGCTATTATTAAAGTCTAATTTTCCTGGACAGTCAACCAGCACTAGCGGTGTTAAAACACCGTGCATCAGGTAGTTTTGGTTAAGCAGAAAAAATGAAGGGGCAATTTTAAGCAGATGTTTAAGGTAGGGTGACAAAACTGTGTTGCAGTAAAATGTTTCCCTGATAAATCTGTGCCATAAAGATTCTTCTCAAGAAATAAGTCAGAGACATTTTCTAAACTTTACTGGCAAAGCAAAGTTAGTTAAAGTAAACAGAGAGAACAATTACTCGCTTAATACAAAACCAGTCTAACTAGATGAAATATAATCCCTCAGGGGTAAGATTACAGTTTTAAGTAACCCCCTAATAAACGCTTCACATTTTTATGGCAACTAAATTATTGGCAGTCTGCTCCAGTACAAAGCACTCCATGGCATCAGCATGGGATCAGCTTTGCTTATAACAGCAGCACGATCACATTAGTGTTGCATTGTTCTGATTCTGTGTAGCATTACATAACAGCCCTAACACAAGTCTGATTTGATTAGTGCTGTGTGCTTTTAGTGGCTTCGTCTTTCGTTATAATGGCACTCAATGGAAATGGTGGCAAGTTGTCCATTGAAAGGTGAACTGCACACATCTTTATAAAGGTAATAATTGGAGATATACCAATCTCCTAGAACTGGAAGGGACCTTGAAAGGTCATTGAGTCCAGCCCCCTGCCTTCACTAGCAGGACCAATTTTTGCCCCAGATCCCTAAGTGGCCTCCTTAACGATTGAACTCACAACCCTGGGTTTAAGCAGGCCAATGCTCAAACCACTGAGCTATCCCTCCCCCCTTCATTACAATTACTAAGACCACAGTCCTGCAAAAGATATATCTCTAATATCCTTGGCACCAATATGGCTATAACTACACTATATGCTGCAAAGATATGCACATGCTTAATATTAGGCATTGTGAGTCATCACACTGAGTTCAGTGTGACTATTTGTAGTGCTTGTAAAAAGGAACAAAAATATTTCATAAGATTCTTACAAGGATATCCACGGATCCCCTTATCTTAAATTTTTTAACATAATTTATATAGCATAAAAAGGGACAAAAATGAATACAATTTCAAGTTGCTCAGATATTGCATCAGTGGTGAAATTTCAAGCATTTTTGTAGTTACATTACTTTATTTTGGGTTTTGACACTCATTACACATTAAGGTGTTCGAAAGGTTGCGACACGTACAATTAGGAGCACAATTATCCAAATGATGGAAAGTGTTAAATCTTCACGCCAAACATTAGCATTCAGTCTGAAATGTAGGCTTTGAGAGTCCAACAAAATAACCAACCAAGGAAATTCAACATCATGTCTGCAATTCCCAGCCTATCCTCATTCTATTATACATAGGGCATCACATCATAAATTTATACAAAATCACTCACTACTCCAAGAGACTTGAAACAACAGGGTGAGATAGTACAGTCTTATCTTGGAGTTATCTTGATTTTTTCATTTTTTATTAGATCATTAATGTTAATTTTAAAATATCATTTTAATATTATAACAAAGTTGGTCTCCTTTTAATAGAAAGTGAACACAACCTTTGTTCATGGTATTTATATTTTATTTCTGTTGCCATGATTGATTTACTTATTTTAATATATTGGCTTTAAATTTCTTGGAATGTTGATCAAGTTTTTAATCTAATTTGAAATGTATCCTTGCAGTGGTTTTATCCAAATCAGATTGTAGATAACATTTGCTCTTGCATTTCTCTTGACAATATGCACTTTTATATTTTTTTAAAAACGGCAGCACTGTGAGATGTCTTAGCTGTTATAAGCCAATTTTAAAAACGTTTTGCAAACAAAAGTTTTACTTTTAACATGGGACAGAATTGCTATGTTCTCGGAAGAGACACTTGCTTGCCTATCTAGACAAATGCTAAGTATATCCCCCCAGTCCATCCTAGAAAATAAAACTTTGCTTTTATATATGATGCAGTACATACTTAAACACTGACATTTTCAAATGAAACTGAACAACATGATGTTAAAATCTCTCTTCAATACAACTTCAGGGGATGGCGTGTGTGTGTGTGCATGGACAAGCGCACACATGCATAGTTGAATGACAGCTCCCTATCACAATGAATAAGATTATGGCAAAAGATTCAAACAGCAGCAAAAGAAAAAGTAATGAGAGAGATTTGGGGTACCTAGATGCAGAGTATTAGGAGATGGCTCTGGAAACACCGTTCCACAGAAACAATAAGGCAAGAAATAAAGAGGTCCCTCTGAGCAAAGATGTGCCCTAAAATTTTGAGAAAGATTCCCACAAGCATCTGGACTCATGCCAGTGTAAGCCATACTAGGGTGGGGGATACAAGGGAATTTTTAATCCCTTCTAGTTGTTAGTCCACATAAATGATAAATGTATTCGAGAGCTGTAAACTCAAGCCATAAGAATAGCTTGCTTTTAATTTTGTAGGCCTCAGGCCTACTCCTCACTCAGCCTAAGCTGGGTAAAACTAAATGTACAATTGTAAAACTTGGGTGCCAGTACTATAATGACCCAGCTTGGGCCAACAGTAGGGTTTAAACTCAAGACAGACAGCATTAAAGGCATGAGCATCCACTACTTATTAAGGGCTTTCTACACTACAAAATTAGGTCGACTTAAATTAGGATGACCTACAGGCACCACAGTAATTGAATCCGCTGTTGGCGTCCATACTACCCTCCTTCTGCCAGTCGTTTGCATCCTCACCAGGAACTCTTGCACCAACTGACATGGGACATTGTGGGGCACTGACAGCTGGAGTATGGGACACTGACAGCCACCCAGACCTCACAGCTGGAGCGCCTAGCTCCAGGGCTGAGGGCAGAAGCCAGAGACCAAATGTGAAATAATAGCAGCTGTGAAACTGACAAGAATGTCAGTTTCACTGCTGATAGGCTCCCTGCTGTGAAACTGAGCCTAGCACTAGACTCACAGCTAGAGCTCTCAGCCCTGGGGAGGGGGAGAGCTCCCACTGTGAGCCCCAAAACAGGCTGACATCTTGGGCAATCCTAATTCAGACCTTTTATAATTTGGCCAGATTTGGACCGTTTTTTAATGGGGATGGCAAAAGGCACAATCCTGACACAAAGCCCACCCTCTCCCAGATTTCAAGTCCCTATTTTGACTGAAATTTTTCTAAACATTCAGCCTGAGATGGATACCCAGCATGGAAAATTTAAGTCCAAATAGTTAAAATTTGACAAAATTATAAGCAACAGAAAACAGAGTCTTATGGAAGGTGTCAAGCATTTTTGATGATAGGTGGAGCTACCAGTCCTGCCGGTAAAACTATACAAACTGATGTAACCTGACCAGCTCATCTATACTTTGAAAAAAAAATTTTTTTTAATGTCTTTGATTCTAACACACCTATTTAAAGTCCTTCCACTTTTAAGGTATGGGAAGCTGAACCTGGTTTTGGCCAAAAACAATTTACAAATTCATATGTAACTTTAGCTGTTGAGCATCTTGGATTGATCAAACTAAACCAGTGGGTAAAATAATATTTTTGACAAATCCCAGGTGTTTTAATATAGCACTACCTCTTAGGCTAACTGGATCGCGATGGGGAATGAATCAAAGGTAAATGTTTTAAAATTAGAGCGAAGTGCGTTTAAATTTAGGTGACTTGGAAGTGGTGGTGATCGTGGCTTTGTGTCGGAATGGGTGAGGTGGGGTCACAAGAATTTCTCTTTCTCCTTATTTCCAAATAATTGGGGTCCCATCCTTTCTTTACGCTACAGAAAAGCTCGCAAAACTTGCTATGTGATTCAGTTCAGCTGCTGTCTGACCCTAATCTCTCTGTTTAACAAAGAATTATTTTCACTTCAATTAATCTAAATTTTAATTCAATAGATAATTACAATATTAATAATCTCATAACAAATATTGATGGGAAGACAATAAATACAATAACCATAAGTATTAAAAGGACAACATGTTGTTGGCATGATAGAGAGAATTTTATTTACTTAGACTGGCGATCTTCGGCTAGGATTTCTGTCTAATACAGTATGGGGTGGAATAGTCAACTGATAGAAATTAGGTCAATCAGTATTTTAGCTTCTCTTTTTTGCAGCACGCTCATGCAAATATTGTAATTTCTTTGACTGATGTAATTTTTTTTTTTTTTTGCTATTCTCCCGTGTATGATTTTGGCTAAGTGTTAATATGATGGTGACTTGGAAAAAGTTTCCGAATTCTTTTTTAATATTTCATAAAACAATCTGGTGCTTAATCTTCTGTGATCTTTCACTCAAAACCACGCTCAATGCGAGAAAAATGTGTTTCTACAAAATACGTTAGTTGTCAACGCAGAGCAAAACTATAGTCTTGAACTTGGTTGCTGCTGGTGTAACTAATGCTAAATTGTGTCTTTGTCCCCCTCTAGAGATAGATAAACAAAAGCAGATAGGAGCATACTACAGTTGCTAAAGAAGTTACTTTGGCTTGTTCTACACTACAGAGTTAAGTCAACATAAGGCAGCTTATGTTGACCTAACTATGTAAGTGTCTACACTACAATGGTGCTCCCGTCGATGTATGTCGCCCACTACATTGACCTAATAACTCCACCTCAGTGAGAGGCTTAGCCCTTAGGTCAATGTACTTAGGGTGACACAGTGTGCAATTTTTTTGAGTGTACAGGAAGTTGTCGGACACCACTTACAACAGTTTTCAATTGACTGCCCGTTTCGCCCCTACGACACTTGTTTTTCCCTTACGATGCGTGATTTGCATAAAATTAGCTTGAAATAACTATACTGGTAAGGAAGTGGAAGGGGTCACTTCTGATTGGCTTTGAGGCAGCAGTGTTAGACTCACTGGGGCCCAGGGCAGAAAGCCTAAGCCCTGCTGGGCAGGGCTGAAGCCCAGGGCCTTGAGACCGCCACCTGGGACTGAAGCAGAAGCCTGAGCAACGTAGCTTCGTGAGGCACCTGTGGCATGGGGCCCTGGACAATTGTCCTGCTTGCTACCACTTAACACCAGCCCTGGCTTTTATATATAGAAAACAGTTGTTATGGAAAAGATGAGCCATGGAGTTTTTATTGCATGGGGTGGCGGGGCTCAGAAAGGAAAAGGTTGAGAACCCCACACAATTCTTCCTGCATAATATTCTGATCCTCCTCTCTATTGACAATGCTACTTTTTGCACCAGGGTCATTAATGAAAATATTAAATAAAATCAGTCCCAAGACTGATTCTTGAGTAACTCCACTAATAGTCTCCCCTCCAGCCCAATAATTCCCCTTTTAGTACAACCTGTTGTCTCCCCTTTAACCAGTTCCTTATCCACCTTGTAATTGCTGTACTAATTCTCATCTTCTCAAGCTTTAATAATTTCCCCCATGGTACCATGTCAAATAAATACTTTACATTAGATCTTCTGTACTGCCCTTGTCTAAAACAAATCAGTTAATAGTTATCTAAGAGAGATATCACATCTGGCTGGCATGATCTACCTTTGATAAACCCATGTTTTGCATTTTGTCCTATTGTTCACTGACCTCCAGACATTAGTCTTTCCTTCAAAATTTGTTCTAAAGCCTTGCATGCTATTGAGGTCAGGCTAACAAGTCTGTAGTTGCCTGGATCACTTTTCCCTCCCCTTTCTTAGATATAGTTATATTTGCTATTCTCCAGTCATATGGTAATCCCCCTCAAATTGATATATTGGTTAAAAATCCTTGCTACTAGACTTGCAATTCATGTGCCACTTCTTTCAATATTCTGGATGGAGATAATCCAGTTCCCCCAATTTGAGCGCATTAAAGGTTTTGATTTAGACTATCACCTCAAATGAGTTAATTTCTATTTCAATGCACTCACTCCCATTAGCCATCCTGCTTTTGCCCCCTCCCCACCATTCTACATTATCATCTTTATTGATGATTGAAGCAAAGTGCCGATAGTCTCGCCCAATACCACATAGGAAATCTGTGGCAGAGTCAACACTAGAACCCAGCACTTCTGAATTCTAGTGGTTAAGACGTAGATTGTAGAACAAGAGAACATCCTTTCACTTCTTGCAACCCTCTGCCTCATTCACTGTCGATTCTGTGTATTGAATAAGACAGGGGTCTTGTAGAATAAATGAGTATATGGTTATGTATTACTCACACAGAAGGCAGGGAACTGAAATGAACACTAAGGCTATATCTACATTAAACAGCTTTTACCAACATGGCTGTGTCGCTACAGCCGTACTGCTAAAAGTCGTGCAGTGTAGCCACTGTTTGTTCTACCCCCAACGAGTGGCATTTGCATTGTCAGCAGGAAAGCGCTCCTGCTGACAATGTCATGTTCACACTGGCGCTTGTCGCAGCAAAACTTTTGTCTTTTGGGGGGGTAACACCTCCAAAAGACAAAAGTTTTGTAATTCAATTGCCAGTGTAGACACAGCCTAAGGCGAGTAGCTGAGTTACTTTAGAGAACACAACCCCTAACAGCCACAGTTATGAATAATTATCTTCATATCAAAATGCAAGTTTAAAAATCCAGGTAAATTTGGGACTTAGATACTTTTGAAAAATTTACCCATTGCCTCTATCTAAATAGCTGTACTCCAGAACTGATTTTAAGGCACTTATCATAGAATCATAGAATCTCAGGGTTGGAAGGGACCTCAGGAGGTCATCTAGTCCAACCCCCTGCTCAAAGCAGGACCAAACCCAACTAAATCATCCCAGCCAGGGCTTTGTCAAGCCTGACCTTAAAAACCTCTAAGGAAGGAGATTCCACCACCTTCCTAGGTAACCCATTCCAGTTCTTCACCGCCCTACTAGTGAAAAAGTTTTTCCTAATGTCCAACCTAAACCTCCCCCTCTGCAACTTGAGACCATTACTCCTTGTTCTGTCATCTTCTACCACTGAGAACAGTCTAGAACCATCCTCTTTGGAACCCCCTTTCAGGTAGTTGAAAGCAGCTATCAAATCCCCCCTCATTCTTCTCTTCTGCAGACTAAACAATCCCAGTTCCCTCAGCCTCTCCTCATAAGTCATGTGCTCCAGCCCCCTAATAATTTTTGTTGCCCTCCGCTGGACTCCAATTTATCCACATCCTTCTTGTAGTGTGGGGCCCAAAACTGGACACAGTACTCCAGATGAGGCCTCACCAGTGCTGAATAGAGGGGAATGATCACATCCCTCGATCTGCTGGAAATGCCCCTACTTATACAACCCAAAATACCATTAGCCTTCTTGGCAACAAGGGCACACTGTTGACTCATATTCAGCTTTTCGTCCACCGTAACCCCTAGGTCCTTTTCTGCAGAACTGCTGCCCAGCCATTCGGTCCCTAGTCTGTAGCAGTGCATGGGATTCTTCTGTCCTAAGTGCAGGACTCTGCACTTGTCCTTGTTGAACCTCATCATATTTCTTTTGGCCCAATCCTCTAATTTGTCTAGGTCCCTCTGTATCCTATCCCTACCCTCCAGCCTATCAACCACTCCTCCCAGTTTAGTGTCATCTGCAAACCTGCTAAGGGTGCAGTCCACACCATCCTCCAGATCGTTAATGAAGATATTGAACAAAACCGGCCCCAGCATCGATCCTTGGGGCACTCCACTTGATACCAGCTGCCAACTAGACATGGAACCATTGATCACTACCTGTTGAGCCCGACCATCTAGCCAGTTTTCTATCCACCTTACTGTCCATTCATCCAGCCCATACTTCTTTAACTTGCTGGCAAGAATACTGTGGGAGACTGTATCAAAAGCTTTGCTAAAGTCCAGAAATAGCACATCCACTGCTTTCCCCTCATCCACAGAGCCGGTTATCTCATCACAGAAGGCAATTAGGTTAGTCAGGCATGACTTGCCCTTGGTGAATCCATGCTGACTGTTCCTGATCACTTTCCCCTCCTTTAAGTGGTTCACAATTGATTCCTTGAGGACCTGTTCCATGATTTTTCCAGGGACTGAGGTGAGACTGACTGGGCTGTAGTTCCCCGGATCTTCCTTCTTCCCTTTTTAAAAGATGGGCACTACATTAGCTTTTTTCCAGTCATCCGGGACCTCCCCCGATCGCCATGATTTTTCAAAGATAATGGCCAATGGCTCTGCAATCTCATCGGCCAACTCCTTTAGCACCCTCGGATGCAGCGCATCCGGCCCCATGGACTTGTGCTCATCCAGCTTTTCTAAATAGTCCCGAACTACTTCTTTCTCCACAGAGGGCTGGTCACCTCCTCCCCATACTGTGCTGCAGAGTGCAGCTGTCTGGGAGCTGACCTTGTCTGTGAAGACAGAGGCAAAAAAAGCATTGAGTACACTAGCTTTCTCCACATCCTCTGTCACTAGGTTGCCTCCCTCATTCAGCAAGGGGCCCACACTTTCCTTGACTTTCTTCTTGTTGCTAACATACCTGAAAAAACCCTTCTTGTTACTCCTAACATCTCCGGCTAGCTGCAACTCCAAGTGTGATTTGGCCTTCCTAATTTCACTCCTGCATGCCTGAGCAATACTTTTATACTCCTCCCTGGTTATTTGTCCAATCTTCCACTTCTTGTAAGCTGTTTTTGTGTGTTTAAGACGAGCAAGGATTTCACTGTTGAGCCAAGCTGGTCGCCTGCCATATTTACTTTTCTTCCTACACATCGGGATGGTTTGTTCCTGCAACCTCAATAAGGATTCTTTAAAATACAGTCAGCTCTCCTGGACTCCTTTGCCTCTTATTTTATTCTCCCAGGGGATCCTGCCCATCAGTCCCCTGAAGGAGTCAAAGTCTGCTTTTCTGAAGTCCAGGGTCTGTATTCTGCTGCTCCTCTTTCTTTCTTATGTCAGAATCCTGAACGCAACCATCTCATGGTCACTTCCTCCCAGATTCCCATCCATTTTTGCTTCCTCTACTATTTCTTCCCTGTTTGTGAGCAGCAGGTCAAGAAGAGCTTTTCCCCTAGTTGGTTCCTCCAGCACTTGCACCAGGAAATTGTCCCCTACACTTTCCAGAAACCTCCTGGATTGTCTGTGCACTGCTGTATTGCTCTCCCAGCAGATATCGGGGTGATTAAAGTCACCCATGAGAACCAGGGCCTGTGATCTAGCAACTTCTGTTAGTTGCTGGAAGAAAGCCTCGTCCACCTCATCCCCCTGGTCTGGTGGTCTGTAGCAGACTCCCACCACGACATTACCCTTGTTGTTCATACTTCTAAATTTAATCCAATTATTTTCATACTTTACCAATCTGTGCCAAGAAAAATAATATTAAGAGTCAAGAGTTGTCATGGCAAAAAATGTAACTGGGTTCAAAAAAGATGTAGCTAAGCTCATGGAGGTAGGTCCATCTATTAGCCAAGATGGTCAGGGACGCAACCCCATGCTCAGGGTGACCCTAAACCTCTAATTAGCAGAAGCCAGGAGGGGAAGATGGGGGTGGATCACTCCAACTGCCCTGTTCTGTACACTCCCCCTGAAGCTGTGGTACTGCCCAATGAATGAAGGCAGGATACTGCACCAAATGGACCATTGGTCTAACTCAGTATGGCAGTTTTTATGGTCTAAGAACCTGTCAAGCAACAAAAGTAGGGGCAGCATTCGCTTAGTATTTTACTAGGATAAGTTGGAAATGTAAAGTATTTTTTGCTTGATGTATTAAAGCATTTTCCGGTCTAATATGGGAAGCAGAGGAATGACCATCAAAACAGATTACCCCTCAGGCTAGTATATTTGGCTTAAAAAAAAAAGCCCAACACATCCTTCATCCTCAGGATGCATGTGTGTGTGTATAAAACGCAAACACAGATGAATCAGATTAATAATACTGGAGCATGTCAACATCAGATCATGTAAATATCAGAGCTTGCCAATGTTAGGCCACATTCAAAGTAAGAACATAAGGCTTTCATTACAGCAACCATCCTCAGAACAAACACAAATCTAGGATGTGTCAAATGTCTATTCAGCATCAGTTTTCATAGAGTACGCCATCCCACGATCAGAGAGTGCATTGTCCCACTTCAGTATCACCAATGGAGATCAAAGGCACACCATCTGGGAGAGAATCTTACCCAGCTCAGAATATGGCTTAATGTACATCATTTTTAAATCCTTCATGAGACTGTTTTTGTGTTAAACATTTCCTCACTTCCCAAAGGTCCCATTTCATATCCACAAGTTGAGATTGATTTTTGATGGGCTAAAACTTTGTTTTTGAGCCTATGCCAATGTTTAGTGATGAGGGAGCTCATTGGGAATACATATTTTCAAATGTCACATCCTTCACTTTATACAATTTTACTTCTTGTCATTTAATATATTTGAAAGGCAGAAAAAAATGTCAGAAACATTGAACAAACATCTAATCTACCCATCAAACTTCTTAAACCATTCCCATCTTTGTGATGTGTATATATATATATATATATATATATAGGTAAAGTTTTGAGGGGAGGCGTGGAGGTGATAAGGAATAAAATTATAGCGAGAATGAACCGTTGATTTTTTTCCCAATTCTCTGTCTGATTAATTGTAACTATTAGCAGGAGGGAGAACGTGCTTTTGAATATGTTCATATTACTGATGTTTGTCAAAGACGCCTAGAGACTAGAGTTGGTTGAAATATTTTTAAAAAATTAAATCAAAAACAAAAAATTTCAAAATGTGAATGTTTGTTACACATATTAAAAAAAACACTATTGAAAGTGTTATAGAAAACCATAGACCAAAATACAGGTTTTCAAAATATTTTTACTACCATTTCAATGTAAATGGAAAATGGGTCCATTTAAAACCATACAAAATGAAAACAACTTTATATATAGGTATATATATTTTTAAGTGTTGGTTTAAACACAAGAAGTTATTCCCATCAACTGAAAACTGATGTAAACAAAATAACTGTGAAAAGATGAAAATTTGAAGATGTTTCTATTGTGCTGGATTTGAAACAGACTAAAATTACACACACACACACACACACACACACACACACACACACATATATATTTATATATGTATGTATTTACAAACTATAATGTACATATATGTGCATATCTGTATAAACAGAGATAAAATCCATATATTTACCTTTCTGTGATTTAATATTGAATTATTCATTTCTAAATCAGTTCTGAACAAAATGAGCATAGACTAATTTTTTGTTCATCAAGAAATGAAGGTCACTTAACCATAATCAAGGTTCTTCACATACAGCCCTGCAACCCCACCCCCAGCCTCTGAGCACATTCTGAGGGTGTGGCTATAAAATGGGGCACAGCAGTGGTTACTGTCTCCATTCCTTGCACCGCTAATACCAACCCAGTAGAAAATAGAACTTCTCAAAAGAGGGGAAGGAAGGTGGGGAGTATGAATATGCAGAGTCAATCTCAAAGAACCTCGGTTACAGGTAAAGAAACCTTCATAACTTTGAGTGTCCTCTGCATATTCACCACTACTGGGATATTTTAGTCAGTAGTGTACATATTAATTCAGATGAAGGGTAAGGAGTCCTAACTAAACAAAGACGGAAGCATTGACCTACCAAACTGCATCTGACCAGATTGCAATATCTAACAGATAATATTTAGTTTAACATGTGTATTGAAATCCATTTGGCTGCTCTGCAAATGTCTAATAGTGGAACATGTCTCAGACATGCTACCAAGACTTCCATCACTCTAGTAGAATGTACTCTCAGCTGAAGATGGGGAGAGCATGATGCACACATAACTTTCTATTATACACTCTCAGGCCTATCTCATTAATGTTTGTGCTAAAATATGATTTCCTTTACAGTTACCAGCATATGAAACAAACAAGTTATGCACAGATCTAAAGTCCTTAATCCTATCCAAATAGAATGATAAAAAACTCTTTTTGCTTCCAAACAATGCAATTTGATTCACCCTTACTTGAATGAGGTCTGGAAAAAAACAATGGATTGATTCACATGGTACTTAGAAACGATTTTTGGTCTGAATCTAGGATGTGGACAAACTACTTTGTCCTTATAAAAGTCGTAAATGGAGGGTCAGCCATTAAGGCATGAAACACTAATCTTCTTAGCTGATGTTATTGCTATAATAAAAGCAGTCTTAACTGAAAATGAAATAAGAAACACAAAGATAAGGGATTGAAGAGTGAAGACATAAGTTGTGGTAGCACTAAGTTCAAATCCCAGGGTGCAACAGGATCTCTCACTGGTAGGTACAAATTTAGTAACACTTTAATAAACTTTTTAACAATATTAGGTGAGAATACTGATTTACCATACATTTAAATGAGAAGTTGTTATTGCAGCTACATATATCTTTAGTGATGAAATAGATTAACTCTTATGCTTAAATATAGCAAATATTCTAATTTAAATGGAATGAGGCTGACCCAGGATTTATACCCCTATCAGATACCCATAGTGAAAATCATTTCCATTTTAATTCATAACATTTTCTAGTTGATTTCCTTTTAACATTAAGTAGAACATGTTGAATATCTGTAGAGAAAGACTTCTCCAACTTCATTGGAGTCATATTGCCCACGCTGTCAGATGTGATGAACAACAGGTCTGGATGATACACGTCTTTGTTGTTGCATCAGAAGGTCTGTCAACACTGGTAAGCATCTGTAGTTTCCTTTGGAAAGAAGGAGCAAGTCCGTGTATCATTGTTCTCTCGGCCACACTGGGGCAATCAGTATCAACCTGGCCACGTCCTGTCTGATTTTTTCCACCTCTTTCACCATTACAGGAAAAAGCAGGAAAGCATATATAAGCTCTGTCCCTCAGCTGAGGAGGAACATCTGTTAGAGACTGAGTATCCACTCCTGTATTCATTCATTCTCCTGCTTGTGGAGCATAAAGTACACGCTTTAGATCACCAGATTCCAGAGAGCCTGTTCTCCTGCCAAAGTTGCGGCCTGTTCTAGGTGAAGGCTGAGACAGTGATGTTGGAAGCCATAAACAGCATGTGAGAGACCATCTGCAGGGACTTTTCCATCGAGCTTTTGTTGGATCAAATAGAGAAAGCTGGTGGGCTGATATGGACTCCAGCATACTGAGCAGATGGTCAAGCCACCTGATCCAGCATTCAGTCGCTTGGGAAGATATGGGAGGCTAGTTTGTCATACGCCTGACCTCATTTATAACATGATGAAACCATGATGTAACTTCAATACGTTGTTGCTGTTTCACATTGAAAGTGTCCAGATGGCATATATGCATCTCTGTTGTGACCAGGTTTCACAGCCATACAAGAGGACAGAAGCCACTGCTGCTTGATAGATATGTAACTTAATCTTAGTTGCTATATGGTGTTGATACCACAGAGGTTATCAAAGAGTTTGCATAAGACTCATAGCCTTGCTGATTTAGCGTCTTGTGTCAGCAAGGCACTTGGCTCCTTGTTGACAACGGAGCCAAGATACTCAAATGAATTGACAAATTCAACTTCTTGTCCATCGATTACAATAAATAAATGTAAAGGTCCATCAGCCACTTTCAACAGTTTGGTCTTCTTTCAATTGACATGAAGTCCAAACTTGCTTGCTTCTTCTGTAAATATATTCAAGGCATTGATGAGATTAGTTTGTGAGGATGCAAACATAGCCATGTCATCCACATAGTCCAGGTCTGTTATGCAGAAGTCATCCAGTACAACCCTCTGTATGTCGTTAGTGATGGCTTCCATCATTCAGACAATGATGGTATTGAATAGATTGAATGGAGGCCACTTTACATTCAAATCAGTGGGACATCCTAGAACCTAAGCAGACGCAGCTCTCACTCTGATGACGCATTTCTACAAGAAGGTTGAGGAGCTTGCCAGGCACACCAGCAGCTTGCAAGCACAGCCAAAGGGAGTGATGATCAATAGAGTCAAAGGCAGCTTTTAAATGAATAAAGGCTATATACACCTCATCCTTCCTGAGCCAAAACTCAGGCTTTTTTGATATTTTGTCTATTAGTAAAAATCTGTTCCATGGTTCATCAGCCAGGGAATAAACCCAGCATGCTGCAGTCAGCACAGATTCCTTATGGCGGGCTTAACATGCTCAAAAAGAACCAGCATAAACAGTTTGTTTAGAATGGAAAGCAAAGCGATGCACGGTGATTGGAACACACTACAGCATATCTTTCCCTTTCCAAAGGGGGAGAATAAGCCCACAGCACCAATCAGGTAGTTTCTCATGAATCCATACTTTGTTGATAATATAGGACAACTACTTCAAGATGGAATTCCCACCATGCTTGATCAGCTCAACACCTATACCACAAACACCGGCAGCACAGCCATTCATAAGCTTAGAGGCTGGGCTTCGAACCTCCTTGACAACAACATCCTCTACATTGCACGCACTTCTATTTGGTCTCTGCATGGTCACTGGACTTCTTCGCATCCTCCTGGTGCTGTGGATCTGCAGCTCTGATGAGGTGGTTAAGAAGCTTTTGAAAGTGTTCCTTCCATCTACTCAGACTTTCCACCTTGGTGTTCAGTATGTTTCCACGTCCAGCTTTGACAAGTGAGGATTTATTTCGTGGACTGGCTTTAAGGTGCACAATTCTTTATAGACAGTGCCAGTCATCTCTGGCTGATGCAGCTTCCAGGAATTGAGACTTATTTGCCCAAAACATCTCATGGTCCTGCTTTAAAGCTGCGTTACGCAAGGCATTTGGGGCATCAGTATTCTTGATTATTTCTGTTTAAGTGAGCCGCACATTGTTTATCTATGACATACAGGGTCTGCTGACATTGATGTTTAGAACTGAGGCACCTTTTCCCTAGCACTTAGTAGTATCCATAACAGAAGACTGGAAACCATCCCACAAATTGATTTACTCATGTTCAAGGCTTTCATCTGCAAGGGCTAGACCATCAAATCATTCAGCAAATTTCATTTTGACAGCATCATCAATTAGTTTCTGTAACCCTAAATGGCTAAAGGAAGGTGTGGTTTGAGTTGCCTTCAGCTTCCGTTTCCCCATGGCCACGAGCAACCTGTGATCAGTGAATGGGTTGGACCCCCCTTCCAGGGTGCCACCTGATGTACTGGGGTTCCACTAGCCTGGGCTCCCTCTCCCTGTTTGCTGAATCAGGGTCTCTGGCCTCTGGCAGCACACACCCACCGGTAGGGATGCACCAGCTATAGAGTCAAACAGTCTGCAAACAGCTCTTTATGGGAAGACTTACCTAGGAAATTGCCCAGCACTGAAGTGCAGCTTCCCTCTGTAAAGTACACTCAAAATAATATTGTCTTGCACTGTAGAGAAATCTATACAGCGTACGCTCATAAATTTACCCCCTCCCTAAATGTGGGGGAAGATATGCACAACTTCTTCCCTCCCCCCCCCAGTTATAAATTGCACAAACTGGGTTTTATAATGAACAAAAACAAGTTTATTAACTACACAAGGCAGATTTTAAGTGATTATAAGGGACAGCAAACAGAACAAAGCAGATTACTGATCAAACAAAACAAAACACACATACTAAGCTTAAGATCTTAAAGAGACTGGTTTCAAGAAGTAATTTCTCACCCTAAATGTTGCTTTTGGGCAGGTTGCAGAAATTCTTGAAGGTTAACTACCCTGCTTGCAGCTTAAATCTTCAGACACCATATTCACAGACCAGATCCCTTTTCCAGTCTGGCCCAACTCTTCCTCCCGCCCCCCGTGTCTTTGTTTCTCAGATTTTTCCAGCTGTCATCCTGGATGGGGATTCAGTGAAGAGTGTACCAAGATCAACTTATTCCCCAACCTTAAATAGAATTTACATAAGGCAGGAATCTTTTGTTTCCCAGTCTTGATGTCCCCCTCCTTTTTGTGGAAAATCACTAGAAGTCCAAGATGGTGTTTAGTACCAGGTGACATGACCACCTGACATTGTTAATGTAAAAACACCATCACCTTCTCAGGAAGGAGAGAGATTCGTATCTTCAAAATCTTATTGTTTCTTCCTAATGGCACATCAAGGCTGATGGCCTGCTGTCTGGTGGGTATTTCCCAAGTACACACACAATTGTAATTGTTACATAGCCAATATTCCTAACTTTAGATACTGAAATGATACATGCATACAAACTGGATAAACACATTCAGTAAATCATAACCTTTCCAATGATATCTCACATGACCCATCTTGCATAGAACATGTCTTAGTTATGCCATATTCATATCATAACAATATTTCTATGAAGAACATGGAGTGTAATGTCACAGTTAGTATTGCCAACTTCAGCACCCCTGGACACTCTTGCGAGATTCACTTGCGCTGAAATTTGTAGCACACAGATCTATCTTTGGAGTACCATAAAGAGCAAAGATGTCTCAGGTCACAGTCTTTCAAGGACCATTTGTGCAGCTGGGTAGATTCCCTACCCAGTCAGTCCACTAACTGTTTGAGGGATCTGGCAAAATGCAGAGCTAGTGAATATACCTCATGAAGTGTATACTGTGACAAAGCTCTGTCCTTGTCTCCATGGGTCCTGCATTTCCTGAAGGATTTCGCTAGCCTCAGAGGCTCACTGTGACCCTCCCCTTAACCCTTCTCTCTCTAGAGACAAGGGTCACAGTCGACTGAGCCATTCTCATCATAAGCCAGCGAGGGAGGTGAGGAGAAGCTATCCTCCCTTGCAGTCTCCGTTGTGTCCCAGTCTCAGGGCTTGTCTACACTACAGGACTATTTCGAATCTACTTAAGTCGAATTTGTGGATTCGACCTTAATAAGTCGAATTTGTGTATCCATACTAAATACACAAATTCGAACTTCTGAGTCCACATTCACGGGGCCAGCTTCGACTTTGGAAGCGGTGCACTGTGGGAAGCTATCCCACAGTTCCCGCACTCCCCGCTGCCCATTGGAATTGTGGGATTTCCCCCCAATGCATGCTGGGGGGAAAAATGTGTCGTCATTGAACCGTCAATCCCGCCCTCCCTGTCTTCCTTGAAAGCGCCGGCGGGAAATCTGTTCGCGCCCTTGTCTGGTCGGTTACAGCGCGGACGCCACAGCACTGCGAGCATGGAGCCCGCTGCGATCATCGCTGCACATTGTCAACTCCTCGCACGTTATCGTCCACCTCTTCCACAGTCAGATGCTGAGAAACCGGGCGAGGAGGCTCCGGCAGCACGGTGAGGAGAGTGGCGCAGACCTCTCAGAAAGCAGGGTACGCCGGGCAGTGGAGATCATGGTGGCAATGGGTCAAGTTCATGGTGTGGAACGGCGATTCTGGGCCCAGGAAACAAGCACAGACTGGTGGGACCGCATAGTGCTGCAGGTCTGGGATGACACAGAGTGGCTGCGAAACTTCAGGATGCGTAAGGGCACTTTCCTTGAACTGTGTGACTTGCTGTCCCCTGCCCTGAAGCGCCAGGACACAAGGATGCGAGCAGCCCTGAGTGTGCAGAAGCGAGTGGCCATAGCCCTCTGGAAACTTGCCACGCCAGACAGCTACCGGTCAGTAGCGAACCACTTTGGCGTGGGCAAATCTACCGTGGGGATTGCTGTGATTCAAGTAGCCCACGCAATCGTTGAGCATCTGCTCTCAAAGGTAGTGACTCTCGGAAATGTCCAGGTCATCATAGATGGCTTCGCCGCGATGGGATTCCCAAACTGCGGTGGGGCTATAGATGGGACTCACATCCCTATCCTGGCACCAGCCCACCAGGCCAGCGAGTACATTAACCGAAAGGGCTACTTTTCAATGGTGCTGCAAGCTGTGGTGGACCATAGGGGACGTTTTACCAACATCAACGTTGGGTGGGCGGGCAAGGTTCATGACGCGCGTGTGTTCAGGAACTCTGGTCTGTTTAGACGCCTCCAGGCAGGCACTTTGTTCCCGGACCACAAAATAACGGTTGGGGATGTGCAGATGCCTACAGTGATCCTCGGGGACCCGGCCTACCCGCTAATGCCCTGGCTCATGAAGCCCTATACAGGCGCCTTGGACAGTGAAAAGGAACTCTTCAACTACCGGCTGAGCAAGTGCAGAATGGTGGTGGAGTGTGCTTTCGGACGTCTCAAGGGGAGATGGCGGACCTTACTGACTCGCTCGGACATCAGCGAAAAGAATATCCCCTTAGTTATTGCTGCTTGCTGTGTGCTCCACAATCTCTGTGAGAGCAAGGGCGAGACCTTTTTGGCCACTTGGGAGGTTGAGGCAAATCGCCTGGCTGCTGTTTACGATCAGCCAGACACCCGTGCTGAGAGAATATCCCAGCGGGAAGCGATATGTATCAGGGAGGCTTTGAAAGCGAGTTTCCTCGCAGAGCAGGGTAACCTGTGACTGTCCACTTGATTTTAAGAGAGCCTGATCATAAACCAAGTTTCCCCCACTTCCGAAGGACGTTTTAAAACTAAGGACATGTTTTAGTAATTAATAATAAATCTTTCGTTGACTTTGCATTTGTCTTTCTTCGTTGAAACATGGAAGCATTCTGTGCTGGTTAAGGTGTGCACTGATGGGTGGGTTTGCAGGAAGGGGCGAGGGGTGCCGTCTTTGGATAGGGGTTAACATGACGGCTGTGGGTTTGGGCGTTGGAAGGGGTGAGGGGTGTGGGGGAAGGGTGAGTATCTGCCCCTGGATGAGGTCTCTTTTTGGGGCTCAGGGCACCGGGGAGGATCGTGACTACGGTCCAAGTGCATGTGAAGGGAAGCCTGCCTTTACATTCTGGGATGTCAGGCACCAGGACCCTGCACAAGCATACACATCAAGGAAAGACCCGGGGCAGCATACACCACACAGACTGTCCCTGGTGCCTAGTGACTACAGTCTGTGTGTGCCCTGCAGTTGACCCTGCAGCCAAGTCTGTAGCATGGCACTGTGGGCTATGCAGTGAAATTACAATCCCCCCCCCACACACACACACAGAACAACAGAAAGTCTTCTGACACCAGAAACGTGACGGAAACAGTCAGTAACACAAAACCGCTTTTAATAATGTAGTAAACAGTGGGGGGTTTGAACTTGGAGTTGGGACTGGTTGATGCTTTAAGGAAAGAGCTTGTACAAATTTACAGCGCGACAGTTGTCTCGAACATTATCGGTGTGCTGCGGTGCAGGGACAGTTCTCACGGCCCCTACCGCCCCTCCGTCTTGTCACTTTGGGTGAGGGGGGGACAGGACTTCTTGGCGTTGGAGGGCAGTTGCAGATGCACTGCAGGGGGGCTCTCTCCTCCTGACTGCGGTCTTGCAGAACATCTACAAGGCGCCGGAGCATGTCCGTTTGCTCCCTCATTAGACCAAGCAGCGTTTGAGTCGCCTGCTGGTCTTCCTGCCACCACCTATCCTCCCGTTCCATGTGTGTGCGATGCTGCTGACACAGGCTCTCCCTCAACTGTCTCTGCTCTGCCGCCTCCGCTCTGGAGCTGGCCATCAGTTCCTGGAACATGTCATCCCTTGTCTTTTTCTTTCGGCGTCTAATCTGAGCCAGCCTCTGCGAGGGGGATGGCGGGGCAGTCCGGGAAGGAGCCGAAGCTGTGTGATGCGAAAAAGTAGGTGATTTCCTTGAACAAATACATGTTTGCCAACAGTAAACACAGTCTAGTTTGTTTCAGTTAAGAAGACCAAACACGGAACCAAGTCTCAGGAGATCTCGGAACTAGTCCGAGATTTCGGAATACGCTCTCATTGGCAGCGCGATTGCACTGGATAGCGCACAAGCGAGGAGAGACAGCTGCATCCCTCTTGCACAAAGTCCTGGTAAGCCTTACAGTACAGAGTGCTTATCAGTTAGTGCTTAGCTGTGCTCTCCTGCTGGAGGCAATGTGCAAAGCAGAAAAGATGAGCGTTATGCGGCACCTCCCGCCAGTGAACGGGAAAGACCCCTGTATGCTTTTCCTCTGTGGCCTGCAACACGTGGCTGTTAGCGAGGTCATTCTTATGCCTGTTAAGCGAGGGTCATTCTTATGCAAAGTAAAAGTCTACCATGCACAATAGTAACAGTACACTAATTCCACTAATTAGATGCAGCACTTCCACAATGACATCACCCTGAGGCGTGTCAGGCGCACACAGAGAGAGCGGATGCTAACAGAAGCCCTGCACAGACCAGGACCATACGCTGCCATGCTCGTAGAGGCGATGGTCCCCCTGTACCTGAGGATGGCCTGGCGCGGAAGAGTGTGCTTCAACGGAGCACCCAATAAAGCACCTCTCCCAAGAAACCTCTTGCTGAGGCTTTTCCAGCTGCTCTCTGAGAGCTTTTTTGAACTGTCCCCAGAGGACTATTGCTCCATTCCTATCTGTGTAGACCTGCTGTTTGTATAGTTTCATATTTAAAAATTTTTATATAGTATTTCTATTTTTTATATATATCCCTGTTTCTTAAAAAAATAAATGTTTCCCTGTTTGTAGCACTTACCGCCTGATCCTTCCCCTGATTCCGAGTCCGGGTTAACGGGCGGGGACGGTTGGTAGGGGATCTCTGTGAGGGTGATGAAGAGATCCTGGCTGTCAGGGAAAGCGGGAGTGGGTTCGATGTCGCCTGCGCCGTCCTCAAAAGACCCTTCCTCATCTTCCCCATCGGCGAACAGGGAGGGGGAACTGTCCCGGTACACTATTCCGTCCTCGGAGTCCACCGTCACTGGTGGGGCACTGGTGGCAGAGCCACCTAGAATGGCATGCAGTGCCTCGTAGAAGCGGCATGTCTGGGGCTGGGCTCCGGAGCGTCCGTTTGCCGCTCTGACTTTTTGATACCCTTGTCTTAGGTCCTTCACTTTCACGCGGCACTGCATCGCATCCCGGCTGTATCCTTTGTCTTTCATGGCTTTAGAGACCTTCTCGAAGGTCTTCGCGTTCCGCTTGTTGGAGCGCAGCTCCGAGCACAGACTCCTCGCCCCACACAGCGATCAGATCCTGGACTTCCCGGTCAGTCCATGCTGGGGACCTCTTTCTATTCTGGGATTGCCCAGACTCCTCTGCTGGAGAGCTCTGCATCGTTGCAGGTGCTGCGGAGCTCGCCCCGATGTGCAACCAGAACGTCAGATTCAAACCGCCCAGACAGGAAAATGAATTCAAATTTTCGCGGGTCATTTCCTGTGTGGCTGGCCAGAGAATCCAAGCTCGGACTGCTGTCCAGAGCGTCAACAGAGTGGTGCACTGTGGGATAGCTCCCGGAGCTGCTAAGTTTGATTAGCATCCACACCAAGCCTAATTCGAGCTAGCAAGTTCGAATTTAGCGTTACTCCACCTGCCGGGGTGGAGTACCAAATTCGAACTAAAGAGCCCTCTAGTTCGAATTAAATGGCTTCCTGGTGTGGACGGTTGAGCGGTTAGTTCGAATTAACGCTGATAAATTCGAATTAAAGTCCTAGTGTAGACCAGGCCTCAGTGATTAATCAGGGGGCAAACGGGGGGGGGGGAGCCTGGGCCCGCCCTCTACTCTGGGCTCCAGGCCAGGGACCCTAATAGTATCAGCTATGGTAGCTGACCTTTTAGGAACAGGACACGTACAATTCCCTGGGCTGCTTCCCCACAGCAGCCCCCACTTCCTCAAGCTCCACTTCACCCTTACCTCAGGGCCTCCTTCCTTGTACCTAGTATGGTGTGTACAGCTCAGTCTCTCCAACAGCGCAACTTATCACAGCTCCTGACATGCGCACCCACCTGACTAACTGGGAGCCTTTTTAACTAGTTTCAGCCAACCCCTGATTGGCTTCAGGTGTCCCAATCAACCTAGCAATCTCCACTGCCTTCTGGAAAGATCTTAATTGGCCCCAGGTGTCTGAATTGACTTGGAGCAACTGCCATTTACTTATCCTGATACCAGGGATTTGTTTAACCTAGGGCTAATATATCTATCTCCCACTACTTTTCTATAGCCATCTGGCCTTGCTCCATCATAATACCAATCCCAAAGTTTAATTGCCTCTTGGTAGAGTTGTGATGATCAGGCTCTTTCCTGTTTGTTTACATAGTACATTGCTGTCATGCTGTCTCTGACCACTTGAACCACTAACCCTTGTATCTTGGGAAGAAAATCTGAATGCCAACCAAATTGCCATGAACTTCAGCATGTTGATATGAAGACCATCTTCTTGTCAACTCCAGAGACCCCTTGTTACAAGCTTGTTGAGGTGTGCCTATTTTTGAGGCATCTGTTGTGATGACCATAGATGGGGAGAGAGGACTGAACATAACCCGCTCAGAAGATTACCCTGATCCATCCACCACCAGAGGGATCTTTAGATTTCTCTGGAAATGTTAAATATCAATCCATACTGTAAACTACCAGTGAAGTTTTTTGAGAACCAGTTTTGCAGTAGTCTTATCCTTAATCTTGCATAATGTGTAACATATGTAGTTAACACCATCAGACCCACTAGTGATAGGAAGAACTTTACTTTCTGATACAGACTCTGCAGTACAGACTGAATGATATATTTCATCTTCGGGAAATTTTACTCTGGAAGGTAAGCCATTGCTCTTATGGAATCAAGAAGAGCTCCTATGAATAGGATTTTCTGTGATGGAGTTAGTACAGATTTCTTCTAATTTATTAAGAAACCCAACTTTGGAATAGAGAGCATGTGATTTTTGTGATTTCTTTCAGCTTACCCTCTGATGCGGCTTTTAGGATCCAGTCATCTAAATATAGAAACATGAAAATCCCTTGTCTCCTGAGAAACACTTGTAAGGACACAGAGTGCCATGGAATGGCAAAAGGGGAGGTCCCTCTCTTGAAAACGGTCTTGCATTTGGTGAAGCAAAGTAAAGATATTTTCTGTGTGACAGTCTTAATCAAATATGAAAGTAAGGATCTTTGTGATTAAGAGCATTAAACCACTTTAGATAGGACAAAGAAGGAATAATGGAACCTAGTGTCACCATTCTGAAGCAAATCCTTGGAATGTATTTATCTAGCTTCCTTAGTTCCAAAATTGGACGAGTCCTCCATCTTTCTTTGGAATTAGGAAATACTGGGAATAGAACCCTTGATTCCTGAGATTTATGGGAACATCCTTTATTGCTCCCTCTGCTAACAGAAAATTGATTTCTGTTCTTAACACAAACAAATGAAAGGGAAGAGAAAGTTGGTTTGAAGAGAGGGTGTCAAACTGGATGGTGTAACTGTTCTTCATAGTGTCCAAAACCTATCTGTCCATGCTCTTCTGCATTAGATGCCTTTGGTACTGGTATAATACCCAGGTCCATAGATGATTTCAGAACTGTGCAAAGAGATTGCTTGGTGGATTTCAAGTTCCACTCCATGCGTCCCTGATCTGCCAGCTCACAATCCAAAGGATCCAATCAGTCTACAGACAAGTGTTCAGTCTTGGTTTTTTGATTCCTTGGAACCCAAGGCCCTGGTTCTGTGGAAGTTCTAGGCATTGATCGTGTATCTTCCATGCCTGTTTTCCTTGACTCTAGCACCTTCTTTGGTATTGGATCAGATGACTTTGATACCAAGCGCTCATTCTCTTTAGAACTGGAGCTTGGTGCCAAGTTAGACAGTTAATGTTGAAAAGCCTTCCTGGAAGCAGACGGGCTTAAAATCTGATCCAGGCTTCTTGTTTTTATCTTCCAGGGCCATAGAAACCTTGCATCCAGAAGTTCTTCTTGATCAGGCTTAACTGTAGAAAGAGAGCTTGGGCTCTATTCTGCTTCTGCTTTCTGGCTCGTGGTATGAAAGTGCTGCAGATCGAACAATTGGAAGGAGATTGTCCTTCTACTAAGCACTTTAGGCAGCGAGCATAGGCATCCAAATCTGGGAAACTGATGAACATGACACATATCTCTTAAATCCATGTTTTCTGCTCTTCAGATTCATCCATAAGAACAACACTAACATTAAAATATATCTAACACCATCTATAAAACAAGGAACAAGACACTATAACTATCTGAAGAATTTTGATCCATAGAATAATCATATCCATCTGTGTCAACAGTTGGAAGGACCCTGAGGTGGTAACTGCTAGCACATCCCGTTTCATAGACATGCCCTCAGAACGTGCTCAGTGACTGAGAGAGGAGGTGAAGAGGGGTGAGTGAGCAATTGACTAGGCACTTCTAGTAGAACACTGCACCGTTCAACAGCCCTGGTCAATGCATATCCCAAGAGTGGAAATATGCAGAGGAAACTTGACAAAGAAAAATACTTACCTATATTCGGACATTTCTATTTGAAATGGAATAGAATCATAGAATATCAGGGTTGGAAGGGGCCTCAGGAGGTCATCTAGTCCAACCTTCCCTTTTTTAAAGATGGGCACTACATTAGCCTTTTTCCAGTCATCCAGGACGTCCCCCGATCGTCATAAGTTTTCAAAGATAATGGCCAATGGCTCTGCAATCACATCTGCCCACTCCTTTAGCACCCTCGGATGCAGCACATCCGGTCCCATGGATTTGTGCTCAGCTAGCTTTTCTAAATAGTCCCGAACCACTTCTTTCTCCACAGAGGCATGGTCACCTCCTCCCCATGCTGTGCTGCCCAGTGCAGCAGTCTGGGAGCTGATCTTGTTTATGAAGACAGAGGGAAAATAAGCATTGAGTACATTAGCTTTTTCCACATCCTCTGTCACTAGGTTGCCTCCCTCATTCAGTAAGGGGCCCACACTTTCCTTGACTTTCTTCTTGTTGCTAACATACCTGAAGAAACCCTTCTTGTTACTCTTAACATCTCTTGCTAGCTGCAATTCCAAGTGTGACTTGGCCTTCCTGATTTCACTCCTGCATGCCTGAGCAATATTTTTATACTCCTCCCTGGTCATTTGTCCAATCTTCCACTTCTTGTAAGTTTCTTTTTTGTGTTTAAAATCAGCAAGGATTCCACTGTTAAGCCAAGCTGGTTGCCTGCCATATTTACTATTCTTTCTACACATTGGGATGGTTTGTTCCTACAACCTCAATAAGGATTCTTTAAAATACAGTCAGCTCTCCTGGACTCCTTTGCCTCTTATTTTATTCTCCCAGGGGATCCTGCCCATCAGTCCCCTGAAGGAGTCAAAGTCTGCTTTTCTGAAGTCCAGGGTCTGTATTCTGCTGCTCCTCTTTCTTTCTTACGTCAGAATCCTGAACTCAACCATCTCATGGTCACTTCCTCCCAGATTCCCATCCACTTTTGCTTCCCCTACTAATTCTTCCCAGTTTGTGAGCAGCAGGTCAAGAAGAGTTTTTCCCCTAGTTGGTTCCTCCAGCACTTGCACCAGGAAATTGTCCCCTACATTTTCCAAAAACTTCCTTGATTATCTGTGCACCGCAGTATTGCTCTCCCAGTAGATATGGGGTGGGATAGCTCAGTGGTTTGAGCTTTGGCCTACTAAACCCAGGTTTGTAAGTTCAATCCTTGAGGGGGCCATTTAGGGATCTGGGGCAAAAATCTGTCTGAGGATTTGTTCTGCTTTGAGCAGGGGTTAGACTAGATGATCTTCTTGTGATTAAAGTCCCCCATGAGAACCAGGGCCTCCAATCTAGCAACTTCTGTTAGTTGCCAGAAGAAAGCCTCATCCCCCTAGTCTGGTAGCCTATAGCAAACTCCCACCATGACATCACCTTTGTTGCTCACACCTCTAAACTTAATCCAGAGACTCTGCAGTTTCATACCAGAGCTCTGAGCAGTCATACTGCTCTCCTACATTCAGTGCAACTCCCCCACCTTTTCTGCCCCCTGTCCTTCCTGAACAGTTTTTATCCATCCATGACAGTACTCCAGTATGTAAGTTATCCCACCAAGTCTCTGTTATTCCAATCACATCATAGTTCCTTGATTGTGCCAGGACTTCCAGTTCTCCCTGCTTGTTTCCCAGGCTTTTTGTATTTGTATATTGGCACTTAAGATAATTCGCTGATTGTCCCGTTTTCTCAGTATGAGACAGGAGTCCTCCCGTCTTGTGCTCTCCTGCTCGTGCTTCCTCCTGGTATCCCATTTCCCCACTTACCTTAGGGCTTTGGTCTCCTTCCCCCGGTGAACCTAGTTTAAAGCCCTCCTCACTAGGTTAGCCAGCCTGCTTGCACAGGTGCTCTTCCCTCTCTTCATTAGGTGGAGCCCGTCTCTGCCTAGCACTCCTCCTTCCTGGAACACCATCCCATGGTCAAAGAATCTAAAGCCTTCTCTCCGACACCACCTGTGTAGCCATTCGTTGACTTCCACGATTCGACGGTCTCTACCCCAGCCTTTTCCTTGCACAGGAAGAATGGATGAGAACACCATTTGTAACTCAAACTCCTTTATCCTTCTTCCCAGAGCCACGTAGTCTGCAGCGATCCATTCAAGTTCATTCTTGGCAGGATCATTGGTGCCCACGCGGAGAAGCAGGAAGGGGCAGCAATCCAAGGGCTTGATGAGTTTTGGCAGTCTCTCCACCACATTGTGAATCCTAGCTCCTGGCAAGCAGCAGACCTCTTGGTTTTCCCAGTCAGGCCGGCAGATGGATGACTCAGTCCCCCTGAGGAGGGAGCCCCCGACCACCACCACCCTCCTCCTTCTCTTGTGAGCGGTGGTCGTGGAACCCCCATCCCTAGGACAGTGCATCTCATGTCTGCCAATCAGTGGTGTGTCCTTCTGCTCCCTTCCCTCAGATGTATCATCTAGTACACTCTCCGCATTAGTACCTGGGGAGAGTACATGAAAACATTTGCTCACCTGTGTCTCTATTGCTGGTACATGGATGCTCCTCTTTCTTCTCCTGGAGGTCACATGCTGCCAAATTTCTTCACCGTCCATCTGTCGCCACTGCGCAGCCTGCTCTGATTCTTCAGAACGTTGTGCCCATAGAAGCATATCCTGACATCTGTCCAGGAAATCTTCATTTTCTCTTACGCAACGCAGGGTCGATACTTGTTTCTCCAGACCTCAAACCTTCTCTTCCAATATGGAGACAAGCTTGCACTTTGTACAGACAAAGTCGCTTTTGTCCTGTGGAAGAAAGACAAACATGGCACATCCTGTACAGGTCACAACAGCCAATCACTCACCTTCCAAATTACCTTCCTTCTAAGAGCATCCTCAGCTGTTGCAGTAACTACTCAGAGAAGCCTGCAAGATGAAAGCCTCAGTGGGCTCTCCCCAGGTGAACTCTCAGACAAACTCCCTCTGTTAGCCTCCACTGTCCGACACTCAGCTGGTTCGCTGCTGACTGCCTTTTTATAACAGTCTAAAATACTAACCAGTGATTGTGAATGTTAACAATAATACACGTTTTTTCATAACATTCATTTTCTAAATCTAACAAACACTAATACGGATCTGGATTTTGAATTCTATGGTGAAGTACAATTATCTTAATTGCTGACGTTTACAACCTCTTAACTGTTTTTCATAACTACAAATTTCTCCTAAAAAAACAATGCCTGCTTGGCTTCTGGCAAGCTAACCAATGAAAAAGTGATCAAGATGCCAATAACTTGATTGCATAAATCAATGGTGTCCAATTTGTTGCCCTTAAGGGAGACTGTGTTAAGAAGAAAATGTAGATTTGATAATGAATTGAAAATGTGTCCCTTGCACCTCACTCTGTGACTGTTAAAGTGCAGAGTCTGGATCTGCCCTGTCACTACATGGAGAAGACAGGGGTCACTTCACTAAGGCCAGGATTTTTTAAACGTATTTAGGTGTTACGGCACTTGATGTTGCAATTCCTAACTGATTTAGGAGCCTAAATTTCATTTTTAAAAGTAATTTAGGCACTTAGGAGCCTACATCCTATCAGCTATCAATGGGATTTAGGTTCCAAAGTTCCTAAATCCTGTTTGGAAATAAGATTTAGGCTCCTAAATCAATTAGGTGTCACAAAGCTGAACGCAGCAACACACAAATGCCTTTAACAACCTGGGATTTCCTCTCCAGTGGTTTCCCACCACTTCCCTGCAGACCCAAGAGGGGCAGTACTAGTGTGAATTGGGAGTGCTCAGAGCCACTGATGTCCCTTCCCCGCTGCAGCTGCTCACCTCACCAGTTTCCCCACTGACCACCTTCTGGAGGAAAGATAGTAGTTCTGGTTGCTCCACTGTCTGCTTCCCTGCTGATCTGCAGGATCCCAGGGAGAGCAGAATATATGACTCTGTCCAAGCTAGGAGAGTGCCTAAAAAAGTATGACTCCCTTCACCCAGGCCGCAACCCAAGAGAGAGGGAAAAAGAGGAGAAGTTGAGACTCAACAATGAGTTGAGGCTTCCTGAGTCTCTGACCCAGCCAAGGTTACAGCAGTTTGGGCAGACTTCCTCACACCAGGGAAGTCCTAAGTAAGAACCTGTGGGAGTGGATGCCAGAGCGAACAAAGGGAACAGAGTAAGACAGAACACCTGCAGGACAGAACATGGATCTTTCTGGAATAAATGTTCAACCATCCAGCTGAAAAGGCTGGGCTCTCCAGAATGAACAGATTAACTATTATAGTGATTAGGAGAAAAATCCTGCTCGGTGATTATTGCAGATCCCCACGTGCATGTTTTTAAACATTGAAACTTCAGGGTTGTGATTTACAATGACCACAACGTTAGCAAAAAATGTTTTCAAGGGCATTCTTGGTTTGAAGAAACCAGATCTCTGACCCGCATTCAGTGGAGCTGTTCACTTACTGACCCTGGTGTCACATTACTGCCGATAACCATCTTCCCCAAACAAGACCACAAGTTTGGTAATAAAACAGTCTACACGGTGATCCCCATCAGCACAGATGAAAGACCAGAAGCTATAGTTACATTACATGCTATTTGTAGACTTTAGGCTAGCAACAACAAACAATTAAAAACTAATTTCAAAAGGTGAATACTTATAGGGGAAGAGCTCTAAACACACTTGTGGAGGTATTAGACAAAAAGCCAGTGCAAAGCACTCAATTTACTGCATGTTACAAAGACAGGCATACCCACGTACACAGAGGAAAGAACCACCTAGTGCTCTGTGCAAACCACAACCTAAGGTAGTGAAAACTGCTGATTGTCTTAGTACTTCTCAGCTCCCTACCAATCCCTTGAAGTAAATGCAAGTGGCGGTGAAATTCTGAGCAGTGATGTGGATATCAATTTGAAGGTTCAAAATGAAGGAACAACATACATAATGGCAGGCATGCAACAAAAATCCAGATGCTAGTTTACCCTCTTAGGGCATTATCCAAAGCCCAGGGACATCAATGGTATTCTTTCCACTGATCTCAGTGGGCTTTGGGATCAGGCCCTTAAAATGCTAAATAATCCCACATGTTATTAAATCTGATATTTAGAAGGCTCAACCTTTTAGTTGTTAATTATAACACTTGACTCTGAAGAGCTGTTTCCATACTAAACCTCTTCCTCCTTTGCTAGTAACTTTCTGAAAAAAAAGCTCTCTTTTAGTCTAAATATTTCCATGTTAAGCCCTGGAATAAATTGCCTGGGAAGGTTGTGGAATCTTCATCACTGGAGATTTTTAAGAGTAGGTTAGACAAACACCTGTCAGTGATTGTCTAGATAATACTTAGTCCTGCCATGAGTGCAGGGGACTGGACTAGATGACCTCTTGAGGTCCCTCCCAGTCCTATAATTCTATATTTGGTCTCATTTTGAATAAAACTGATGCAGACATTTTTTTGCATTAGAAAATGTTCTTCAGAGCAGGGACTATATCTTCATCCTTGCCCAGTTCATCATGGGTGCTGTTATAACTCAGATTGTTAATAAATAATAATACTATGCAGGTATGACAAAATATTTTCCTAAATTCTGTGGTCAAATAACTCAAAAACAGCTGAAATTAGAAACTTCAAATTAGTAGGATTATAATCCTCAATGATAAAACAAGATCAATCTACAGCTGAAGAAATGTGAACTGCTAAGAGTTCCATAAACTTAATAAGTTAAGGATGCACTGGTAAAAGGAATTAGCAATGTGACGTGCCTCCATTGTGAGTTAGCGTGTTAGCATGCCAACATGTAAAGCTGTCACGCACCAGCTTAATGCATACTAGCTCACCATGTTGACAAGCCCTTGATCACATTAAGCAGAAATGAGGCATCTTTTGAGCACTTCAGTTATGCTTTTCTCATCTCCTTTCTCCTTCTCTAAGGAAGGAATTAAGTGATCATACAGCATGCGTGAGAAATCAAGCACACAAAAGTAGGAAATGAAAAAGTGTAAGGTTAACAAAATATGCTGCTGATAAACAAGACAGATTTGGGACCTGAACTACAACTTTAGAATTTCCTGACATATATATTTAATTTTTCAAATGCAATGTAGCACTACCCTAAATTTATGCATTTGCTATTATTACAAGGCAAAATCTTCCAAAGTCTGAGATTAAAATGCAAAATACCCCAACTCATCTGAGCACACATGCACCTACATTTGTGTGCACAAACCCTCTTTCTGCAGACAAAAAGTTAATTGGAGACCAGAGTTCAGTGGATAAGTATTTGTTTACATATGCAGTTAATCTGCATATTCAAATATGGGTTTGTCAAGCATAAATTACTGCACAAGGTGCAAAACAGTGAAGAGACACACACCAAAGCTCTATTTGATGTTACTGAAAATATTAAGATATGCTGGTCTGAAGTAGCAAACATCTGGATTCTGACTAATGAGACCTCCACTTGGAGTGGAGAACTATATTCACTTTATGAAGTTTTCAGTGGCCCAAACAGTGGAGAAAAAGTCATTGAAAAAGCATATCTGTTACTTATTGGCACTTATAACAACTAGGGATGTTATTTGGCAGGGAATCTGCTGAGTTTCAGCAATAAATATGTTGTAGTACATAACCCATGCCTATAAAACTTCTGATTCATTAAACAGAGATAAAAGCACATGGAGTTGTTAAAAATAGGCACAAACTTAATTTAAAAATATACTATTTTCAAATCAAATCTGTAATTAAAGTGCTGTAGCCAATCTAGTTATTTCAAACTATTCCTACCATGCCTTCTTCTACAACCATATCATGTTCCATCAAAAAAGGAAAATCTCTTGCTGATACTGCTTGATATTCTTTAACCCACTGGTGCCAAGCATAACTAAATTATATTTTCATTATATTTCACATTCCACTTAATATTTGTACTGTCTGACAAAGTTTCCATAGGAAAAAAACAGTCATTGTACTCAGCAACAGAAATAAAGAGTGCGGAAGAGTGTATTAAAAAACATATGTCAGTACTATAATTTATATAGGTTGCAACTAATCACATTGCTACACCTTTTGGGGATGTTCTCACAGGAGCACCTATGGGACTGTCCACAGCAGCATAAGAATAATAATATTTTGAGTAGGATTTTTCATCTCTGGCTTTAACCATAAATCTCTCAATAAATTCAATTAATATCTTGTTTCCATAACCGTGCCCATATTGGTCACAGTGTTGCCTCCTGTAAGTATGAATGACCTCGGGTATCATTTTAATCTGTGAATAATCCCATCACTTTCTGCTTCTGATTGGGGTGAACATATCATGGAAGCAGATCTAGGCAGTGTTTGGCACTTCTACTTTTGACCCCACCTACAGCCAAGAAGTGGAGCTGCCACATGGAAATGAAAAATTGCACCTCTACTCGTTTGTATTATGTGAAGGTATTTTGAACCATCAAATTCGATCTGCCAGGTTCAGTCTGAATTAGATTTGGTTAAGGTCTTATTTGTGGGTCAGTTATCTGGGCAGTTTTACACATCTCTAACCCTTATGCATTTATATTTTTATGTATGCATGTTCATCTCCTATTCTCTTATTTTACAAAGCTCTTGTGCTAGTGGGATGAAGCATGGTCTTGTGCTTTAACCACAGGAATGGGAAGGCTTGAGTTCCATTGCTAGGTCTGCCACAGGATTCCTGAGTAAATCACATGTAAGGCAATTGTCAAAGGGGCATATAACATAGAATTGGAGCACTCAGTTGTGGAAAGAGAACCAGTGTTCCTAGCATTGGACTAGGAGTCAGGCCCAGCATTGGACTAGGAGTCAGGAGATCTGGGTTCCGTTCCTGGCACTGCCACTGATTTGCTGTGTGACCTTGAGCAAGTCACTTCACCTCTCTCTGCCTCAATTTCCCCACCACCACCCTTTGTCTGCCTTGCCTTCAGGGCAGGGACTATATCAAAGTATAGCACATCTGGGCCCCAATCTTATCTGGGGTCTCACAGCACCATTTTAATATAAATCACAGTTATTACATGGAAACACTTAAACTTCAGGGAATTCTCAAAGCTGAGATTTGGTGGTCCAGAAGTTCTGAACATGCTCTAGCCACCAGAGCTCCTGGTCACTCTGAACAGTCATCTAGTTTTAGTCTTGGGAATTTTCAAAAGAAATCTGTCACAATAGGGTATGGTACCCAGCTACTGCTATACCCACTAGGTGCCAAATGCAAAAATGTTCCTTCACTGCTCTTGAACCCTCATCAGAAAGCCAAGAAGGCTCTTGGTCATACCCTAGAACCATACATGATACCAAAAATGCAGATGCTTCTTGAGTGAGTTGTGGATGGTTGTTACACCTGCTGAAAGGATCTCCTGAAGAAAAGTTTTAGGACAGGACTGTACTCCAGGTGAGGCTACTGCAGCATTCTGCTACCCCAAACTGATGATGTTTCAGATAAAATTACAAGGACACATCAGGAACATCCATTGTCAGCTGCATCTTGGTCCAAACATCATACTGAATATGGGGACACCGATGAGTTCTGATCTATGGGAGAGGAGGGTAATGGGTGTCTCTCTGTCATGTGGGCAGACATTGAAGAGACACTCCTGTTATTAAAGGCACAGAAACATAGGGATGGGACTTCCAGAGAACTGTACTCAAAATTCTCAGTCTGCAAGGAATCAACTCTATGTCCTATACAATGAGTTACAGTATATGTCTGTGAAGGTCTATAAAAAAGTGCTGCAAACACCCATCAGCAGACTGGTAGCATCAGCAGGGCAAGGTACACCAACCAGTTGTTTTGAAAAAGCAGCTTGGCACCTGCATTAAATACCATGAATTTGTGTCTCTCAGAAACAAAGATTGTTTCTGATGTTCTTTCTATAAACTTTCAGACAATTAAGGGGAGGTCTTGAGGCCTGACAGGGGAGTGTTGCTGAGGTCAAGCAGTCAATCCCACACCTTTCAACACTAAATTCAATATAGTGCGGCAGGGGAGAAAACACTTGCCTGAATATAGCAGTGATTTCTTTGAATTATCTTGCAGATTTACAGAGTTCAGTATGGGTAAGATTTATGGCTCAGGCCAGAGTTGGAAAATATAATCAAAATATCATTCTTGGGCTTCTATGCACAACCAGAGGTGCTCATTTTAAGTCTTACTCTGTATTACAGGAGGTGCTTTGGCAGCAAAAGCTGGGATCAATTTGACATCAGTCAAGAATTCCTGCTGTTAATAATATTTCATTAAACTTTAAGGAACTCGCAGCATGTATCTGGTACATAACTGCCTGGACAGGTGGACACCAGACGGAGCAAGGCACTACAATAAATCTTTAGTAAACTGAGTCCCATATTACAGCTATTGCATTTTAATTACTATGATTATTTCACATGCATTTACAACATAAATTGTGTCACCACAGCTGTGCTACTTATTGCTTAATTAAAACAAAGATGCCTTACACTTCTTTTTTCTTTCTGGGAGGAAATTCCTTCTGCCTGCCCTTCCCTGCTGAAAACAAAATGCACGCAATTTCTGTATAAATAATAGCTTACAAATGGATTTGTAGCCTAAGAGACTGCCCATGATGCTGTGACTTCATCCCTGTCTCCATGAGAGAGAGGGAGGGAATTTACTGCAGTTCCTCAAATAAGAAAATATTATTGCCAAAAAAGGTTAGAATACAAACATATCTATTGCCAGACGTCCATTAGTGCACATGAAATGATAACACTATTAAAAAGTCCTAGTAGATTAAAATATGACAAGAGATAATTAATTGGGAAAGTTTTAGGAGGGACTTGTTTGTTGTTTTTGAGCAGCATCTAAGGATTCTGTTATTACTGGTTTTCTAAAATGTGTTTAATACTACGGTAATCAACTACATTTGGCAGAGGAGGACAATACATTAAAAAACAAAAACAAAATTATGCAACAGAATAGCTATTATTGGAATCTTCACACATTTTACTGTCCACTATTTTGGAAGTGTGCTGTTTGCACAATTATTTGTATTTATTAAAAGTTATAAATGAGCCAAAGGGATCTGACTAGCACCATCAGTACATTAGGTGGAAAACAGAGAATTTGACTTTGGCTTTCAGCCTGTGGGAAACAGTGTGGCCTAGTGGACAGAGCACTGGGCTGGGATGTGGGAATCCTGGCTTTTATTATTAGCTCTGCCACTGGCCTACTGGATGACTTTGGAGAAGTCATCTGCCTCTTTGTGACTCAGTTTACCCATCTGTAAAATGTGAATAATGATACTGACCTCTTTGTTGTCATCTTGTCCCACAACAATCATATCATGCCATGAGTGCTGACTCAATGGGTGCTCTAGGGCTGGAGCACCCATGGGAAAAAAATGGTGGGTGCTGAGCACCCATCAGCAGTTAGTTCCCGTCTTTCCCCCAGCCAAGCAGCATGCCCTACTGATCAGCGCCTTGCCCTCCCTAACAGTGCCTCCCGGCTGCCGCAGATCAGCTGTTCTGTGGCGTGCAGGAGGCGCTGGGGGAAGAGGAAGGAGCGAGGGTGGGGCACGCTTGGAGGAGTGGGTGGAACGGGGCAGGAACAGGCAGGGCAGAGGTGGAGTGGGGGGCAAGGTGGGGGTTTGGGGAAGGGATGGAGTTGGGGTGGGCCCTGGGGGAAAGCGGGGGGTGGGGAAGGTTAAGCACATTAGAAAGTTGGCACCTTTGTATCATGCCATGAAGTTCAAGAATGAATTTGGTGACTATTACAGGGTCCTGTGTAAGAGCTTGATTCAAGGTGTCAAATCCAAAGTGCATCACTTTCCTTACAGCAACACAGTCAAAAGCAGATGTTAATGCCTGTTCCCATCACAGCTTGCTGAGTGGATAGATTGGTTCCATCTCTATTGATTTTCATTCCTGTAGCTTGCCTTGCCTGCAGTCTCACAAGAGGGGATGTTATTTGCCAAGATGCTTTGATACTGATCAGAGGAACTTTTATCTTTCGACCATTTATTTCTGACTTCCTTTCTAAAATGCTTTAAGATCTACTGATGAAAAACACTATATAGGAACCAGGTATTATTATCAGGGGCTGCATTTCAGCCAAGCAGAGCTCATCTTAGGAGGTGGGTGAGGGTAAATGTGGCTTTATGCCATCTGCTCCTGGGGCTGGCCAGAGACTACAATCTACACAGGAGCCAGCATAGGCGCTACTGTGGTGGGTCTATGCCACTATAGGATTCTTCCATGCTTAAGGAATACTCTAAGAGCAGGGTCAGTTGGCATCATATCAGCTTTTCTTACGATGTAGCTGATGGTCTTGTCTAGGCCTGTAGACAAAGAGTTTACATTGTAAGCAGATAAAGACAGGGAATGGATGTAATTTAAGCAAGATGACTGAATTATGTTGTTTAGCATATACTTATTAGTTCCACATTTTTAAACAATAGCTTTTTATCAGTATAACTGTAATACTTGGTGCCAGAATTTTATTTCATTCTTTCATGGGAGAATGGGAGGCAAGACAAAAAAAATTAAACAAAGTTAAAGTCTATATCTAGAGTGTTTACTATATCTGGTACTTCTTCATATTTACTGCATGTTACACTGCTCATAAAATTAAGCAATGCTATTCTTTCCTTCATTGGATTTTCAAGGTATTGTTGGGACACTGCTAGCTTATTGAAAATGAGTCCTAGTCCACCCATTTTTCCCACAGAGAGGAATCGGTGGGTTTTTTTTTTTAAGAGCAGCAAGTATATTCTCCATATAATAAGATTCCAGGATTGTCACTCTGAAGCCTGGACTATATGTTGTCAGCGTGAAGCTATGGCAACAGCTACAAACATGGTTGAGAACTTTTTGTTCAGAATATCACCAAGTTCAATCAACACTGGGATTCATGGTCTGTTACTGTCTAATTTTTAAGTTATCCACCATTTTGACTTTATGAATTATACTCATGCAGTGTACTGCTACAGTAAGGCATGTATCTATGCCATGCCAAGAGTCTTAGACCTTTGTGACATCAGAGGCAACTCAACCAATCATCACCCTTATTCTTAAGTTATTTGCATGTAACAGTTTCACTGGTTGTATGAAGGAGACTGCACAGATGGTAGATTACTTGGCCTAACTGCCACCCATGTGACAGCATGGGCTTTCAACTACTAGTTATACCTCTACCCCGATATAACATGAATTTGGATATAATGCGGTAAAGCAGTGCTCCAGGGGGGGCGGGGCTGTGCGCTCTGGCGGATCAAAGCAAGTTCAATATAATGCGGTTTCACCTATAACACGGTAAGATTTTTTGGCTCCGGAGGACAGCATTATATCGGGGTAGAGGTGTACTTGCTAATTTCTCTATTTGTTGTGTGTTATTTTGATTTCTGCTTTGCTGGATTAAAAGTTTATTGCGGGACAAGGAAATGTTTATGTGTATAATCAGACTTACATAGGAGCTTTATGAGAGCAGATAGCTGCCGTGGTAGCGTTCTATTAAGCTACCTCTAGCCTTTGGTGATTAATTGCAAGACCTAATTAGACTTTTGTCCAGACTACTTTACCTTGTTTCTAAGGCCCCAATCCAGCAAAGCTCTTAAGCATGTGCTCCACATACACATGGGCAATACACATGTATGTAAGGTTAAGCATGTGCTTAAGTGGTTTGCTGGATCAGGACCTGAGTCTCCTACCACTTGCCTCCTTTTATGAGACACCGTCAACTTCTTTAGGCTTCCAGTGCCACTCTTAACTTCTTAAGGGAAGCAGGCAGCCTCCCTGAAGGAGGCTTTGAATACATTAATGTTAAATGTACCTTCATGCTTAAATAAATTTGTTAGTCTTTAAGGTGCCACAAGTACTCCTGTTTTTCTTAATAGTTTAGTAATCATTCTGGATTTTTCCTAACAACACTGAAGTCTTTATTTTCGTTGTCTATTAAAAACTTTCTCCAGTGATCTCGCTTGAGATTTTTGTAACTGGAGAAGTTGACATTGTCCCTTAAGCATAAACAACACAGGGGCTGTTCTCCATGTTGAACAGCTTCCAAGAAAAATGCACATATCAGAGGGGCAAACAACAATCAAGCATTCTTTAAGTTAAGAATAAAAAAAATCCATAGCATATGGAAGTGGAGTTAGAGCAGTTGAAGTGTGCCTTCCTCTGGATTTTGCCTGCAGGTGAGTTTTAATGGACTAAAGAAAAAGTATTCCTTTTCACTAGGATCAGTGTGGAGACAGCACCAACTCAACTCTCCTTCGTAGAGATTAAACTTTAAAGCAGGAGTAATGCCAATAATTCTGTAACCAGTTCTTCCCTGATCTTTATATGACACATGCCCTGGTTTGGACTTTAAGGGCAGAAGATTCTGCCACAGACATACAATCTACTCAGTTTGCTTTTAGGAAACTAGAATGTCACAAGCAACACATGATGCAAGATGAATGACAATCCTGCCATCTTTCCAATATAGGACCCAGGAGGGAGTTTTGATGCGAGAACAGCCCCAATTACCCACTTAAATAGGCCTTGAATTTTAGGAGTTGGCAGAATTTAATGGGCCATATTTCAAATTCCAATTTGGTATGTTTAACACTTACTTTGAAAAGGTGTGAATGACCATACAAGATGCAAGGCAGAGGAAAATCAGGTCCTGTATATTCAAATTTATTTTCACATATGGACGGATGAAGTGCTTCTGATAGTAAGAGAAGACTTGAGCAAGCTTTGCTCATATTTGGAACCAAACCTTGTACTCGTTAGGACTAGGTATTAGATAAGCTGTTAAAAATTCTCTTATTGCAAATGCCCTTCTGCCCTAGTGTTCTGACGTCTATTCTGCAAGAAATGGCATTGCCACAGATGGACCATTTCAGCAAAGCTAAGAACCAAGCAGATTACAATCAGCAACTTCAGGACCTTTAAATTCAATAGAAGAGATATGGAGATGAAAAGAAAACTTTGAAGCTAGGTCTTCAGTGAAAAATATATATTTTTACTGCGGGATAACTAATGCGCATTAGCTGTTCCACTGGTAAAATCCTAGTGAGGTAAGGTGTTGTGGCTTTTACTGCTAGTTAGGCTAAGCAAGATCAACCACTGAGGGCTAGTCTACACTTACGAGCCGGGTCGACGCGGTGAGTTCGACTTCTCGGAGTTCGAACTATCGCGTCTAATCTGGACGCGATAGTTCGAACTCCGGAAGCGCCAAGGTCGACTCCGGTACTCCACCACTGCAAAAGGCAGTGGCGGAGTCGACCTTGGAGCCGCGGACTTCGATTCCGCGGCGTCTGGACGGGTGAGTAGTTCGAACTAGGGTACTTCAAATTCAGCTACGCTATTCACAATCACAGGCAAAGAATGAGGGACAAGCGTATAACATACATGCCAGGTCATCTTGGGTGATGATAGGCTTATTTTCATAATTATATGGTTTTCTTTTAGTTAGCTAAATATACTAAATCCTCCTCTCCCCATCACAATTCAGCTGTCATCTTTTCACCAGACTAACTCTCTTCTTCACATTCAGTGCCGATGTGGACCTCTAACCCTTCACAGCCTATGTATCAGCAGTTCATTCATGATTAAATATATATATTAATGTATTAATCTGGATAATTTAAGCAAGTACTTTCTTGTAGGATTCCTAGAGGAAGTGGATCTTCAGGAAAGATTTAAATGGGGAGAGTGTAGCAGCTTTGGAGAACAGCTCAGGAAGAGCATTCTGGTCATAGAGGGAGCACCACACAAACAAGCACAGACACAGTTGTGGGAGAAGTGGACCAAATATGGCGATACAGCTGACATCATTTATGAAGCAGAAGGGTCACTCTGATAAAAGATAAGTGGGACAATGATGTTTGTCTAATTACATTTGGTAGATATGCAAACCAGCAATGTCTCACTTGCTGCTGCTATAACAGTCCAGTTCCATAGTTAATCATGCAAATTTGCTAGATTACTAATTTACCATCCTTGAAATGGAAGCAGAACAAACAGTGTTTTTTGCCAGTCAGACACGGCATCTGCTACCAGGTATAAGAAAATGAGTGCACACAATTTAGACCTTGCATGATTGTTACTTATCTCTTTGCTGTAGTTTTGTGATCATAACATAGTCAGATTTCACCAGGCAGATTTGTCACCTGTCATTCAATACAAGTCACCCCAGCAATGCCTGACACCTGTCTAAAGCTGCCATTCCCAATTATTTTTATCAATGTGGACTGCTGCGGAAGCAATATAAGTTTCTTTTCCCCCTACTCATTCAACCTGCTTTATGAGAGAACTGGTGACTTAAGCAGCAAACTACAGCATTGCAGATTCTTTCAATTTATATGCACCATTAACTGCACCTCATTCAAAGAACAAATCTCCAATTGCTTCTTAATCCCTTCTCCCTTAATGGGGATTTCCAAATGCTTTTCTTTCAACAGCACTATCTTCTCTGCATCAGGAAGTGCAGGCATTCATGGTTAAACCCCAGGCTCTGCAATATCATGGCACTTAATCACATCACAAAATGGCTAACATCATCTGTGCCTTGACATCACACAATCTCAAAATGTCTAATCCTGAGAACAGAAATCAAATACTTTATCTTATCTCAAAGAAAATGCTGGGTTGAAAGAAAAGCATGAAAGACAAAAGTAGCAAGCACTGTAGTGGAGTTTAAAAGATTAAGGAGAAATAGAGGCATATTGTTTCTGTAGAGGGTTTTTTGGTTGGTTGGGCTTCTTTGGAATAGGGGTGAAAGATGGGTTTGGAAATATGTTGCAGTGTAACACTGGGTTAGTTTCCTTTAAATTTTCCCTATTTGTGTTTAAGCATCTTCCTAGAACTGAGATGAGACGAATGCCTGACCACCTCCTGCATTATTTTGTTCGGACAGTAAAAACATGTATACAGATACATTTGATTTTTTTGAGAAAATAACGAGCAAATTGAGTTACAATGTACTAAGCACAAATTTACTGTGTTATTGAGGTTGTTCCAGTGAACAGACAAAAGCATGCAACTCCATGTCTTGAAATCCAGTCCACTTAAACATAACTAATTCCCAAATCTCAAACCAAAGCAAACAATTACATTGCAATGTTTATTGCATTCAATTTGATGCATCTCTCTGCCATGTATTCAGTGTAAAAGGTTATTTTATATAACGTAAAATAAGTAAGTCAAATATAATTTGGACAAGGGAAATGAAAAAGTACAGATATCAGCTGTCTAAGTTTGTATCATTTATACACAGAGAGTTCTTCTGAATTTGATTTTCATGAAACTGAAATCTGATCCTAAACATATGAAAGTAGCCAAGCTAGAAAAAAATATTGTCTTGGCCATGCTGTCTATAAGGATGAGATAACCACAACATCAGCCACGTGAGACAAGAATTAGCCATTTCAATGGCCAAGTTAAACAAAACATATCCCTCAGCCAACTTTATTGTGCATCCCCAATACAGAACTCTCCTATCTGGGTTTATGAGCCCTAAGAATTTGGAAGTGGGGAACCAAGTTAGTCTAACTGCACTTTTTGGCTATTTAAATAGCCAACTATGGTGAACATGAAGCCCCAAAATCCTGGATTGTCCCCATTTTCAGAACCAGCCACAGCATCCCTGGTGTTTTGACCGCAGTGTTTGTAAAATCCCACTGGCTCCAGCCACTTGGAGTTTACTATGCAGCAAGTAAATAAATTAGGAAAAAAGAGATAGAGGCAAAGTTACATTTTACAAGTCCAGTCGGATACATTACAGATCCAAGTCAGATCCCTTACCAAGGCAATCGGTCCTAAGCTGAGGTCCTAAGCTAGAGCTGCAGAAAAAGCACATGCTGCCAAGCTTTCCTCAAAAGGTGGTGAAATATTTTGGAAATGACAGATAAAAACAACACAATCTGGCCTATTTAAGCATTTCTTAAATTATTTTACTGGTCAGTTTACAACATTTCATTGCATTGAGACGGTAAAACAAAAAGGTAATTTTTAAGTATTCTGCCACTTAAATTAAGGCCTTTGACCTCAAGAAGTGGCTGGTGGCACAAAGAATATATTTTCATCACACACCTCCACCATACAACTTGCAACACCTTCTGGTGGGCCAGGTGTGTCTAATTTGGGAGAAATTACTAGAGTCTGCCAGTCTATTCAGTTGGTTCTGTATCAAAAAAGCTCTGTAATTGCTTAGTTATGGTGCTTGTTGCCATCTGATGCTGAAATGGTAACCATCTGTTGTCACATTCTTAACAAAGAGAAGACTTTAAAAAAAAAGATGTTTGTTGGTTATAACTTGTTTTTTATTCAGGTTCTGAAATATGCACCTCTCAGTAGTTACCTGGAGTGAGGTTTCTATAGTTGCTGCTTATGCAGCAGCAGTGAAATACTATTATTATGCAATAGCAGTAATAATCCATAGGGGGAAGAGGTGTTGTATTTCTATTATTTATTATCAATTCAGAAGCTAAAGGGTGCCAAGACCTTTACAGAACAAATAAAAAAGACAGCCCTGCAGTGAGGGTTAATTTGAGATACAGGACGATCTTGTGGTTAAGGCTCTGAAATAGGATTCTGAGGATCTTTGTTCAGTTCCTGTGAGCTGACCCCACTCTAAGTACATTGCCTTTTTAAATAGATCAGCAAGTTGAGACAGCAGCTGCTGCCAGCAAGCTCCCTCTGTCCTGAGCCCTGCTGTGTGTCCTCGCTGCTCTTTGGAAATGGGGTAAGCGGGGTCCAGGAGCAGGGGGTAGGGGGACACCCTGACATTAGACCCCCTTTTCCTCTCCCCCCTTGCCCAGCAAGCAGGAGGCTCTGGAGAGCAGCTCCAAGGCAAAGGGCAGGAGCAGAACATGGCAGTGGAGGGAGGGACAACTGAACTGCCGGCAATTGATAGCCAATTGGCTGCCCCACAGGGAACTTAGCGTAGCTGATGGGGGGACTGCCAATCCACCCTGGTTTCAAGCCCCCACCAGCTAGCTCCAACGGGCTGCTCTTCCTGCAAGCAGTGGACAAAGCAGGTGGCTGCCAAACGACGCTATAAGGGAGCATTGCACAACTTTAAACGAGCATGTTCTCTAATTGATCAGCAACGTAACAACAAAACAACGTTAATCGGGATGACTTTAAGTGAAGAGTTGCTGTAATTTAAAACTGTATCTCAATGCTTACCCATGAGGGGGCAAATTGAGGTTGTCCAGGCAATGTTAATTATGATTTTTCCTACTTTTTGAGTGCTTGATATTGCAACATTAACATTCTTTTAATGCAGGGGTTTTGGGGGATGAAATATCATAGTAGCGCCTGGTGAACACAAAGAAGATTGAGGACTCCATTGTGCTAGGGGCTTAACAAGCATATAGTAAGACACAAGACATAGTGGATAATTTTAGAGGAAGGGAACTGAAACCCACAAAGAGATGAGCGACTTGATGCAGGTCACACAGGAAGTCCGCACCAGGGCCAGGAACTGATCCCAGATCTCTTGATTCCCAAGCCGCATCCTGACCATAACACGATGCTGTCCTCTTTTCTTCATCCACTGCTGTAGACAATCAACTTCTTCTCATTCGCTCATCAGCCTTGCATACTTCCTCTCCCTGTCCCCACACATCCAGGCTGTTACCAAGTCCTGCCATTTCCTCCTCCTCTGTCCTGACAACCAGAATGCTTGTTCATTCCTGTCTCATCTCCTGCCTCTTCTCTAGCTTTCCCTGATTCCCAGATCACTTCCCTCTGTCAATCCAAAACACAGCTGCTAAAGTTATCCATTGATCAGACCATGCCACTGTTTTCCACAAATGTCTCCCCTGGTTCCCTCTTGCCCACCACATCAAGTGTTAAACTGCGGGTTCCTTTTTCAATTCTCCCCACTCAAAACCCACAGGGAAAGCCAGAGGCTGAATTAACATACACTATATATCGTGCCTTGAGAATTCCCTTTGTGAGGTCTCAGGTGAGCCTTAGAAATGTACTCCTGTGGGAGCAGTGCTCTCTAAGGTCTAAGTGATAGAATGGATGTTCCATGCCTCTTGCAATTCCCCTAAGATTCAAAACTTAAAGAAAAGAAAAAAAAACAAAAAGGAATCCCAACCTCAAGTATTCCATAGGACAGTGGTTCTCAACCAGTTGGTATGTATACCCCTGGGGATACTCAGAGGTCTTTCAGAAGGTACATCAACTCATCTAGATATTTGCCTAGTTTTAAAACAGGCTTCATAAAAAGCACTAAAATTTCATACAGACAATGATGTGTTTATACTGCTCTATATACACCATACACTGAAATGTGAGTATAATATTTATATTCCAATAGATTTATTTTATTATTATATGGCAAAATGAGAATAAAAGCAATTTCTCAGTAATAATGTGCTGTGACACTTTTGTATTTTTATGTCTGATTTTCTAAGCAAGGAGTTTTTAAAGTGAGGTGAAACTTGGGGGTACACAAGACAAATCAGACTCCTGCAAAGGGTACAGTACTCTGGAAAGGTTGAGAACCACTGCCACTGAGAACACAGGGAGTTATATCTACCCTATCTGGGATATTTTATATAGGGGAGAATTGGGCCCTAAATGCAATACATGAAGATCAGTACTATAGATATTCGAGAAACAAACAATGAGTCTGCCCTCTTCCTGAACTGGATAACAACCAAAAATCACCTCAGAAGCTGCATTCTGAAAAGCTTAGTATTACCTCATTCACCTGGGCCCACCGTTGAGCTGCAATGACCTCTATAGTCAGTGCTGCCATGATCAGGGTAACCAAATCTCACACCTCAGGACACAAGATGATTGCTGGAGGATTCCACCTTTCCCCTCTCCCTGACTCCCCTGCACAATGCTAAACAATTAGCTAGTTGCACTGTAGCAGTTTTCGTCTTCTAAACCATCAAGAAAAATAGGCCACACACGGAGGTTTGATGGACAAATCCTATGATCTGATGTGGCAAATCCTATGTTCCTACACAACAAAAAAATGAGACCGCAAATTCTTGAACTATGTGGAAAATAATCTCTTGTTCCAGAAACTAGAGAAACCAACCAGGGATAATGTAATTTTAGATTTAGATTTGAAAAACAGGGAGGAAATAAGAGAAAACTTGGAAGTAAGGTGGACACTTGGAGCAAGCATTCACAAAATGATCATGTTTACAATACTTCAGAGACAGGAGAACTATAAGTATCAAAGCCAGGATAGTGTGGAGCAGTGGGTCGCAAACTTTTTTACTGGCGACCCCTTTCACATCGCAAGCCTCTGAGTGCGACCCCTATTATACATTAAAAACACTGTTAATATATTTAACACCATTATAAATGCTGGAGGCAAGCGGGGTTTGGGGTGGAAGTTGACAGCTTACGACCCCCCCCCATGTAATGACCTCGCGACCCCCTGAGGGGTCCTGCCCCCAGTTTGAGAACCCCATGTGTGGAGGGTTTAAAAAAAAGGACAGAAAGGTAAAGGAACTGAAGTTTGGATTCCATGGGTAGAAATATTGAGAGACAACTTGAAAAGAGAGAGAGAGAGAGAGAGTAGAAGAGCTCTTAAAATACAACTGCCAAAAGACCAATAATAAAAGGAAAGCCTATGTAATTATTACATGGAGATAAAGAGAGCCATGGATGTAAGGAATAATAAAGCAAACAACATATTTGTGAACTTAAATTCTGCAAAAACATGGAGGCGAAAATGCAGAATGAAATATTTAGTAGCCAAAGCAGCTAACAACAAGAAGAAAATCCAAGCACTGATTAAAGAGCGAGAGTCTCTCCTACATTAAAACATGAAGTTATCATTTCTAAAAATTCAGGAAATGGGAAAAAATCAAGGCTCCTACAAAAACATCAACTTTGTTCGGTCTTCTTGTGGCAAGGATGTGGGGTTTTATCTGTTCAGGTATCTGCAGGTTAACAAAGCCAAATATGTGATATCAAAGAGATTCCTAATTTATGTGGAAAATAAAGACAACTCTGTGACCAAGAAAGCAGAGACGCCAGCCAAAGGAAAAAAAAAGTGATCTTTGTTTTGTGCTTAGTTCCTATAATGGGGGTGTTATAGATACCTTGAGTAGATCTACCTCCCGCTAGGGAGGTACAGTACATGGGCCCAGTCATGCAGCTACTACCTGATAAAGTCAAAATGAAGTCAGTCAGTAGTTTGCCTCTTTACAAGTCTAACTTACTTCCTCATTTTACAGACTTCTTTACTTCCCTTGATAAAAAATAGTAGCTATTTTGAGCCATCATTAATTTCAATCAGCCTTCTAATTGGTCAAATGCCAATGCAGGTCTCTAGCCACCCCTCCTGCTGCAAACTGAAGGGCAGTCAGAGCATGACAATAAAAGCTTCTCAGGGCTAAGCAATACCCAAGGTAAGCTGTAAGGAAACAGAATATGTTACTAAAGGGAAACAAAATGATAAATCTTCTCAGAGGAGCTATGAACAGAAAGCAGAACTCTTGAGAGTTTACCCATCAGACAGACAGACATTAAAATTTGTTTTAAACCTAACAACTGTTCAAGGAGTTTAAAAAGTGTGTTTTACCAGACAGGGCCGGCTCCAGGCACCAGCATTCCTAGCTGGTGCTTGGGGCAGCAATTTTCAAGGGGCGGCAGTCCCTGTGTTTTGCCCCCAAGCAGCGCGCCGAATTGTCGCCGCAGACGGCAGGGGCAGTCCATGTGCCCTTAGGGCGGCACGTGCATTTCCGCTGCGACGGCAATTCAGCGGCAGCTTCTATGTTCAGCTGTCTGCGGCGGCTTCAGCTAAACATAGAAGCTGCCGCCAAATTGCCGCTGCCGCGGAAATGCACCTGCCGCCGTAAGGGCCAGGGGCGGCTCTAGCCATTTCGCCGCCCCAAGCACAGCGGCATGCCACGGGGGGTGCTCTGCCAGTTGCCAGTCCCGCGGCTCCGGTAGACCTCCCGCGGACGTGCCTGAGGACGGTCGGATGGTCCCGCGGCTCTGGTGGACCTCCCACAGACGTGCCTGCGGATGCTCCACTGAAGCCGCAGGACCAGCGGACCCTCCACAGGCACGCCTGCGGGAGGTCCACCGGAGCTGCCTCCCGGCAACTGGCAGAGCGCCCCCCGCGGCATGCCGCCCCAAGCACACGCTTGGCGTGCTGGGGCCTGGAGCCGCCCCTGGTAAGGGCACACGGACTGCCCCTGCCGTCCGCAATGGCAATTCGGTGCGCTGCTTGGGGCAGCGAAAACTGTAGAGCCGGTCCTGTTACCAGAGCATAAAATATTTTAACTGTATTTAAAGCCCCATGTCCAATGCCCCTCTAGCTGGTAGGGCTGGACGTGCCTCTTTCCAGATTATCTCAACATGGCTAATTCTGAGGCTTGCCCATTCCCTTCCATCTGCTTCTAAACAAAACAGCCCTTTCCTTCCTGCCCAACTGCTCAGCATTCTCGCCCCTCACAGCCAGAGAGCTGCAACCCAACCAAAACATACATTCTTCTAAGGCAGCACACTGAGCTGCAGCGAACCTACTGGGTTGGACAATTATTAATATGGCCTACAGCCATACCACCTCAGGCTATGAATCCGCTGGGTACCATCGGCGAAGCAAGGTTCCTGGTTATTAGTTGATTAATATCCACATGCTGTCTCTCAAAGCGTTGTGGTAATGGTATTACAGTGACCAATCAGATTCTTCTTTACTTTTGTGGCTGCCATTTTACAACAAATGTAAAAATCAAGTTAAATTGAGTGTGACAGTGACTAGAGAGAGAAATAACATTGCCAATGGAATGCTTACACTGCTCAGATTCCACCGGCAATGCTGGGATTGTAAAACAAGGCTGATTTTGATTTTAAACATAGCAGCTACATCAAAACTGACATAAACAAGGGCTCTAAGATAGAAATACACCAAAAACATGCTCATGTCAGAAGGAGTTTGGCTAACAAACCAAAGATAGGAGCTTTGAGGGAGCATATCCAGTGCTAAGGTTAGTAGCAGCTCTGTGCATTGCCAAGTATTTATTTTTCAGCTCCATTCTTTACCCACTGAGGGAGCGGCTTTGTTTTTGTTGTTATTCTCAGAAGTCTTACCACCAAAGCACCACTTCAGGAATGATATTATTACAGCAAGCAAAACACTGAATGGTTGGTACTGTGCCATCAGTTCTCAGACATCACACCTTCTATGAATGACATCCCAGATCACTGACATAGCAAAGGGGACAGAGCCACCATGTGAGCCATTACTGGTAGATGGCATGACTCTAGCCTAACTTAAGAAGAAGGAATCATCTGTTTTAGTATTTCTGGCACTGAGCCAAGAAACTCAGAGGAGTTTGTGGTTAGTTAATTGAAGCTATATTAGCATCCTGATTTAAACATATGTTGATGTGATACAAAGATTTTTGTACCGATGTCATACAGATCCTAATTATAGACATTGAAGTACCCTAAAAAATACAAACTCCTGATCAGTCCATCCTTTTTTACACTTTCCATATTATAAAAAAGAAGGGGACACTAATACAAATGAATGGCTGGTAAATGTAGAACAAATAAACGAAAATTCTGTTTCACCCAAGAACAAGCTGAAATATTCATAGCGATGTTTTTGACAGGGTTGCCCCATCTTTTTAATTCTGAAGATTCATGAAATTGCAACAACTTTATGGAAACTTCTAACTGAAATGAAATGTGGGTGAAAAATCAAGGAAGATTATTCAGTTTGGCTAATGGTCTGATCCAATATAGTGATTTTTTCCCATCATCTTCCCTATTAATCTACTACATCATCCATCATCTTCCCTATCAGTCTACTAGTTTGTGCTGAGAAGAGATTTCCCTAGAGTTCTACAGATCTGTCAACTTCTAGGCCGCTGAGCATTATGCCTTCAGGGCCTTCTGCAATACAGGTACTCTGTGTCAAGAAAGAGAAAGTGGATATTAAAAAGTGTAGCAGTTGGGTTCAGATTTAAGGGCAGATGTACTGAAATATGGAAGTGAACATGTTAGAACTGAGCTTTGTACTAATGCTTAACACACACTGCCATGTTACTACTCATTTATATCATCTCACAGAATGTAGAGATTATTGTAAATTTACAGCTGCAGTACCCACAATCAGTCACAAGGTGGCACTTAAAATGAAACATTGAATATATACAGTATTGTAGTCCGGTTAGGTAATAGGTAATAATTGGAGATATACCAATCTCCTAGAACTGGAAGGGACCTTGAAAGATCATAGAGTCCAGCCCCCTGCCTTCACTAGCAGGACCAATTTTTTGCCCCAGATCCCTAAGTATTAGAGAGACAAGGTGAGTGAGGTAATATTGTTTATTTTCTCCCACCAACAGAAGTTGGTCCAATAAAACAGATTACCTCCCCAACCCTGTCGCACTGAATATATGCATAGACTGATTCTTGCAAAGATTTATAAAGAAAAGATGTCTTGCATCCGAAGAAGTGGGTATTCACCCACGAAAGCTCATGCTGCAAAACGTCTGTTAGTCTATAAGGTGCCACAGGATTCTTTGTTGCTTTTAAAGAAAAGATGCTCATATCAGCAATATTATTGGTGGTTCCATGAAAGTTAAGAAAGTTCAGCCAAACAGGTAGATAAAAATGAGTGAAATTAAAAGAACATTTTCCAACTCCTGGTAAAACTGTCAGAGTAAACATAAAAACGATAAATTTCAATTTTAATAGCATCCAGTCTTTCATAAACAATGTTGGCAGCAGGGCTGTTATTTTTGGGAAGCACAATAATCCCATAGATTCATACTTCGAAGTATTTGCAAAATGCTACAATTAGGAACAATTCAGGACCCAATATCTGAAAATAAAATTAAATGATAAAAGTAACTATAGTCATCTTTTAAGGATTTACATTTGTGCATGTATAGGGTAATAAAACACCCTATAGCGAAATATTTGCATATCTAACACAGATTTTCAGCTTCCTAGAAAACTTCAGTGGAGGGTTTTCATATACTTTAAATGTATTCATACCCTTGAGGAAAGCTATTTTTTGGAACATATTCACATTCAAGGAGAAGTCCTGTAAAAACAATATGATGCATTAATCATTGATGCAACTCTAATTAAGTCAATGAAGTTATAACCAGGGATGCTTTTAGCCCAAAATGTTTATTAGCAGAGATCCTCATGAAGATAGTTTTATGGGGGAAGGAAGGTGAACAATGAAGCCTGTTTATATTACTGAGAATCGTCCCCCACACACACAAAAAAGGGTACTTCCTATTCTCCTCTGGCTCACACACATGCATGCTCACACTCATGGTGGTTGGAAGCCAATGCCATCAGAAACATGGACTACACCTCTAAAGAAACGAAGGAGCCACATCTGAGCATGCCTCTCCTGGTGCTCACAAAGGCATTCTGTCTGCCTCGGTACTCCATAGGTACAGTGGCAGTGACAACTAGTTGCTGGTGCAGTACAGCTCTGCAAAACACACACACACACACACAGAGGCTACACCAGGGCTACAGATACAGAAGTGATGACAGTGCCCAAAAGTAAATTAATTACTTTAAAATTTGAAAGGTTTTGCCAGTGTTAGCCAAATTGCATGCTTAGAAGCACTTATGCTGCTCATAAAGGCAATGGGAGACATACCAGGTCATCCAAGGGTAGATCTGGGCCCTAAAAGTGTGTTATATTGCATTAATAAATGCTATTGGGAACCAACAGGAAGCCAACATTTGTCAACAAATACACAAAATTATTTTCCTTTGGAAACATGGAGTGGTATATATTAGGCACCATTTTGTAATGGCAATCACCTTACCAATGTGAACCCTAAGAGAAACTCAAGAGATCTTTTACAAAAACAAAATGCCCAGTCATTTACAATATTAGAGCAAATTTGCGGCACGTAAAGAAAAAAAATCAAGATGCATCAGGTACTATATGATTAGAATAATTATGATTAGTCTATTATTACTATGCATGGCTGGGCAGAGACATGTATGAAAGAAACAAGAATGCATAGTACATAATCAATTTCAGATTCCTTCTTTAAGGAAAAAGTAACTAGCCATAGTGATTTAACAAATTACAGGTTTTTTCTTTTGGGCAAACTATGGTTCAAGATCAAATCATACAAATAATTCTCTTACTGTAATAGGTACCTTAGTTACATTGTGGGGTTGTGTGTTACCCATAAAATGCCTGGTAGTCAGATTAGTGAACACCAAGAAGGTTCACCCAGGTTCATCCAGGATGTTTTATTTCCCTCCCAAGAGGCAGCTCTTGTTCTAACATCGCTTTCATAGATTCATAAATTCTAAGGCCAGAATAGCCTCTGTGATCATCTGGTATGATGTCCTGCATAACATAGGCCATAGGACTTTCCTGAATTAATTACTGTTTGAATTAGAGCATGTCTTTTAGAAAAACATCCAATCTTGATTCAGTGATGGAGAATCCACCACAACCTTTGGTAAATTATTCTAGTGGTTAATTATCTTCACTGTGAAAAATGTGTGCCTTATTTCCTTTCTGAATTTGTCTAGCTTTGTCAACTTCCAGCCATTGTATCTTTTTATACCTTTTTTTTTGGGGGGGGGAGGGTTGATTTAAGATCCCCGTTATCAACTTTCAGTTCCCCACGTAGGTACTTATAGACTGTGATTAAATCACCCATCCATTCCAATCCTTCTGTCATTCTCATGGCTCTCCTCTGAACCCTTTCAAATTTTTCAACATTCTTCTTGAATTGTAGACATCAGAACTGGACAGTCACTCACATCAGTTCCAAATACAGAAATAATAGAACCTCTTTACTCCTACCTAACATTGTTTATACATCTAAGGATTTCATTAGCTCTTTTGGCCACACTGGGAGCTACTTTCAGCTGATTATCCACCACGAACATCAAATCTTTTTCAGAGTCACTTCTCCTCAGGACAGAGTCCCTGCATAAGTATTTCCTGCATTCTTGATTCCCCAATATATGACTTTACATTTGGCTCTGTTGAAACACACATTGTTTGCTTGAGCCCAGCTTACCAAGTGATCCAGATCACTCTGTATCATTGACCTGACTTCATTATTATTTACCACTTCCCCAGTCTGTATCGTCTGCAAATCTGATCAGTAATGATTTCATATTTTCTTCCAAGTCATTGGTAAAAAGCTATTATTTTATATAGCACAGGGTCAAGAACAAATCCCTGCAGGACCCCACTAGAAACATACCTGCTCAATGGTGATTCCCCATTTACAGTTACATTTTGAGACCTATCAGTCACTTTTTAATCCATTTAACATGTGCCATGTTCATTTTGTATCTTTCTAATTTCTTAATCAAAATGTCATATGGTACCAAGTCCAATGCCTTACAGAAATCTAAGTATATTATATCATCACTATTCCCTTCATCAGCCAAACCCATAATCAAATCATAAAAAGATATGAAGTTAGTTTCCATAAACTCATGTTGACTGGAATTAATTATACTATCCTCCTTTAACTCTCGATTAATCAAGTTCCTTATCAGCTATTACATTATTTTGCCTTGGACTGAAGTCAGGCTGACAGGCTTAAAGTTACCCATTTACTCTTTTGAAATATTTGCACAACAATATTAGCCTTCTTTCAGACGTCTGGAACTTCCCCAGCATTTCAAGATTTACTGAAGGTGGTGGTAGTGGGGGGAAATCAACATTAACGATCCACGGAGCTCCTCAGCTACCTCTTTAAGACTCTTAGATTAAAGTTATCTGAACATAATGATTTAAAAAGTCTAACTTTATTAGCTGCTGTTTAATATCCTCCTGAGTTACTGTTGGAATGGAAAGTATTTCATCACCACATGATACTAACAGGTTATCTGGCTTCTTCCCAAATACATAACAGAAATATGTATTGAATGCTTCTGCCTTTTCTGTTTTATTATTGACAACTACTATTTCCATATATGTATCTAGATAGATAGATATCTCAACTGTGGCTTTTTGGGCACTAGTTCTTAAACAGTTCCCAATTATCATTCACATTTTTCTGTTTAAATTCCCTCTTCCAGCTGATCTAATACTTTTTTTCAGCTTTGGGATCTAACAACAATCAGGGACCTAATAATCCAGTAAGTGGGGGACTAAACATGGAGTGCCAACCACCACAGGAAGCATTAATAGTAAATAGTTGCTCCAGTTATAAAGAGGATGTGGGGGTGTGGTATGCTACTCATGTAAAGACAACATCCAGAGAGCTGTAAACATTCATCTTGATTTTATTGTTGACATTTGTATAAATAAAATTAAAGTTGTTAATATTAACAGACTATTGAGAAAATCTTGTGCTATTTTGGCATAGATTACAATGACTTCTAAAGTATGAGTTGCATCTATTTTTAGGGCCTAAAGTCAATAAAGCTTCTGAATTCTTCTAGTGTGGGATTTTCATCAAGAATCAAAAAACTTTTTGGCTTAACTGCTTTCATATTTCACCAACATCCACCTTCTCCCTAAACTCCTTTTAAGTCTGTCAGGAACTTGAATCCATATTGTGCCCTGGGCCCTGTTTTTAGGTTTGTTTCAATGTCCCTTTTAAAGCGCTAAGTACATATATTATCAGTTTGGACTTTAGATTTGTTACATGCAAAACAAATAATCAAATCATAGTCACTTGCACCAAACCTGCCACTAATTTTTAATTCTGTGATCAATTGCTCTTCATCAGTCAGGATGGGATCTAATATAGAATTCCCCCATGCAATACTTTTTGAGTTAGGAAATTCTCAAGTATAATAATTAGAAATTCTGAGGATGCTTTAGTATTGACAGCGTCAGACCTCCAGCATATATCACTCAGACTGAAGTCCCTCATGATAACTCAGCTTTTTTTTTTTAAATACCAAGGAGACAGCCATCCTGTTTTGTAATGTGATTTGGTGGTCTGTAGCAGACATCAACTAATACCCCATCTTGTGTTTTATCTGTTAGAAAACTAATCCCTAGGCATTCAAGATCATTTGCTTCTGACCTGTCAGTGACTCAAATACAGGGAATACCATTTTTGACAGATTGCCATTCTGCCTTCCTTTTTGACCACTTGCTCCTTCCTAAATAGATTTTAACATTCCAACCACACTAATGGTCCCACCAGATTTCAGTAACACCAGCTAGGGCAAATTAGTAATTACAATTCCTCTTATTACCCAGGCTCCTAACATTGGTGTATAGGCAATTAAAAATGTCTTCTCTTCACATTCTTTGATGCCTTCATTAATTTTGTTCTCAATCTTAAATTTGTGCTAAGCAAGTGTTAATTTCCTCCCCTTTTCCGCCCCGTTTGTTGTTAGTTTAACGCTCTCCTGACTAGTTTAGCCACCTTTCCCCCTAGAAAACTGGTTCCCCTTCTACTGAGGTGGATGCCCTCCAGACATACAGTTCTCTCTCCCCATAGCAAGTAGATCAATGTACCACTAAGCCCAAACCTTCCACCCTAAACCATTTATCTAGCCAGCAGTTCACTCCCAGAACCTTCTGCCTTCTATCTTCCTTCATTCACAGGACAGGAAGGATCCCTGAAAAGATCACAACTGTCTGAGGTTATTTTGATGTTTGAAAGGGAAAAGCTTCAGTTTCTCTTTCAAAGACTGCATCTGAAGGAGAAAACCTGTGGACTAGGCAAAGCAGCACCAACATGATCTGGATCTCACACAACAGAGTAATCAAGTAAACAGGGGATAGAAGATGGAATGCCAACACAGCAGGAAGCAGAGGATAAATTATTGTCCCAGTTTCACAGGGGGAAGGGAGGGATCTCACTATCTTTGGGAAGGCTTGTGACTTAAATCGAATAGATCCTGAAGACTGCCTGTTTTCTCCAGGGATTTCCTGGAAGTGATGAAATTTAAGTATTAGTAACAGGATGAAATTCAATAGTGAGAAGTGTAAGGTTATGCATTTAGGGATGACTAATAAGAACTTTAGTTATAAGCTGGGGACGCACCAGTTGGAAGTAACGGAGGAGAAGGACCTAGGAGTCCTGGTTGATCGTAGGATGACTATGAGTAGGCAATGTGATGTGGCCGTTAAAAAAGCTAATGCGGTCTTGGGTTGCATTAGGCGAGGTATTTCTAGTAGGGATAAGGAGGTGCTAGTCCCGTTATATAAGGCGTTGGTGAGACCTCATTTGGAGTATTGTGTGCAGTTTTGGTCTCCCATGTTTAAGAAGGATGAATTCAAACTAGAACAGGTACAAAGAAGGGCCACTAGAATGATCCGAGGAATGGAAGGCCTTTCGTATGAAAGGAGACTTGAGGAGCTCGGTTTGTTTTCCTTAACCAAAAGAAGGATAAGAGGAGATATGATCACACTCTTTAAATATATCAGAGGGATAAATACCAGGAAGGAGAGGAATTATTTCAGCTCAGTGCTAATGTGGACACGAGGACAAAGCGGATATAAATTGTCAGTCAGGAAATTCAGGCTTGAAATTAGACGAAGGTTTCTAACCATCAGGGGAGTGCAATACTGGAACAGCCTACCGAGGGAAACAGTGGGGGCGAAGGACCTCCATGACTTTAAGATTAAGCTAGATAAGTTTATGGAGGAGATGGTATGATAGGATAACGGGTTTAGTCAATAGGTCAATTAAGTGCCACACTGGTAAATAGTACAATGGGTCAATGGTATGATATAACCTTTTCCAGAGGGTTTGGCTGGAGAGTCTTGCCCGCATGCTCGGGGTTCAGCTGACCGCCATATTTGGGGTCGGGAAGGAATTTTCCTCCAGGGAAGATTGGCAATGGCCCTGGAGGTTTTTCGCCTTCCTCCGAAGCATGGGGCAGGGGTCGCTTGCTAAGGAGTGGGTGGATCGGCTTATGTGGCCTGCATCTTGCAGGAGGTCAGACTAGATGATCATAATGGTCCCTTCTGATCTTGAATTCTATGATTCTATGATTCACAGGGGGAAGGGAGGGATCTCACTATCTTTGGGAAGGCTTGTGACTTAAATCGAATAGATCCTGAAGACTGCCTGTTTTCTCACCCCTTTCCTGGAAGTGAGAAATTTAAATTTGAACTGACTCCCGAAGCTTATGGAAAAGATCTTTAGGGGATTCAAAAGCACAGGGGGATAACTTTTATGGAAGTGAGAAATCTGCTGAGGGATTACCGCCACAAATGTGGCAAAGGCTCAGGACTCACTGTTTAAACAAGCTGCATGAAATGGTCGAGTTTGAAAAGTTTTATGACGTGTATTCACATCATTTTAGAATGTGGGTAAGGTATCAGAAGGCAAAACATCTCAGTAGTGCAGGCCGGCTGGTTGGTGAGTATGAGGATAGCAGGTCTGGGTCCAAGAGATTCCACAGACCTGAGGTGTTTTAACTACCAGGAGACAGGGCAGAAGTAGGCAGGCTGCTCAGGTACCAGGGGGCTGGCAGCGAGTCATAGTGGGTAACTTACTGGGGCAGCCTTCACCTTAGCTGTATGGAGCTAAACATGTTATTTGGTCTCCGGAGGAAGAAAGTTACACAGCCAGCTCATCTGTGGCATACAACATACAAACTGGTGACTTCAATCCTTCTAGGCATGTGCACATATATCTTGCTGAACTCTCATGGATACAGACAACCTGATCCCCAGTGGGACTGGAAGTTAATGGGGAAACATTCCTGAGGTAGAGGGACAACGGAACTGCTCACTCCCTGGTAAAACCTTATGTGGTGAAATCTCATCAGGGGCTGGCAGGCAGAGATGTGGGCGAAGATTCCAATGGCAAAACCATTTGCTGTGCCTGTAGCCCAAATTCCTAATAAAAACAGAAGGGGTCCCAGAAATTGGTGGTGGGAATACTGGATGACATTCCTATTGACAGTGTTTATTCGTTTTGATATATCCTTGGCAGGGCCCTACCAAATTCACGGTCCAGGATTTTAAAAGTCATAAATTTCAAGATTTCAGCTATTTAAATTTAATCATGGTGTTGTAATTGTAGGGGTCCTGACTCAAAAAGGAGTTGCAGGGGTTACAAGGTTATTGTAGTGGGGGGGGTCACAGTACTGCTACCCTTACTTCTGCATTGCTGCTGGTGGTGGTGCTGCCTTCAGAGCTGGGCAGTTGGAGAGTGGCGGCCGATGGCCAGGATCCAGCTCTGAAGGCAGAGCCGCTGCCAGCAGCAGCACAGAAGTAAGGATGGCATGGTTTGGTATTGTCACCCCTACTTCTGCACTGCTGCCTGCAGAGCTGGGCCTTCAGTCTCCACTCTCCAGCTGCCCAGCTTTGAAGGCAGCAGCGCAGAAATAAGGGTGGCCTGGTATGGTATTGCTGCTGCTGGCAGGGCACTGCCTTCAGAGCTGTACGCCTGGCCAACAGCTGCTGCTCTCCGGCTGCCCAGCTCTGAAGGCAGTGCAGAAGTAAGGGTGGCCAGGGCCGGCTCTAGACCCCAGCGCGCCAAGCGCGCGCTTGGGGCGGCGTCCCGCGGGAGGGCGGCAGGCGACTCCGGTGGACCTCCCGCAGGCATGCCTGCGGAGGGTCCTCTGGTTCCGCGGCTCTGGTGGACCTCCCGCAGACGTGCCTGTGGAGAGTCCGCTGGTCCTGCGGCTCCGGGGGAGCCTCCGCAGGCCTGCCTGCGGGAGGTCCACCGGAGCCGCGGGACCACCGGACCCTCCGCAGGTACGTCTGCAGGAGGTCCACCGGAGCCATGGGACCGGCGACTGCCAGAGCGCCCCCCGGCGGCGTGCCGCCCTCCTTGGGGCGGCGCAAATCCTAGAGCCGCCCCTGAGGATGGCAATACTGCAACCCCCCTAAAATAACCTTGCAACCCCCAGCAACTCCCTTTTGTGTCAGGACCCCCAATTTAAGAAATGCTGGTCGCCTCTGTGAAATCTGTATAGTATAGGGTAAAAGCACACAAAAGACCAGATTTCATGGGAGAAGACCAGATTTCACAGCCCCGATGCATTTTTCATGACTGTGAATTTGGTAGGGCCCTAATCCTTGGGATAGATTAGGAAATGATGTTGTAAATTTTTACCACAATTCTGGTTCTGCCACCCATTTAAGTGAAGGTGGGAGCAGAAAGATCGAGACAGACTCTGCTATCTTGTCACAGCTGAATATTGCTTGTGAAAATACAAACAATGCAGCTGCAAAGACGGGGGAGTGATTTTCCCTCAGCGTGTCTCACCATCCCACGCTGAGTGAAAATGCAAATGAGTCAGGGGATGGGGGAGGGGACATTTGTTTCATACATGCTGGGATGAGTGAAGCAACTAGCTCAAGGGCAGGCACACAGAGTCCAAACTCAGAAGGCAAGTTCACAACCTCCCCTTATCATGGAAACTAGGGCTTTGCCATAGGAAAGGAGGTGGGACAAAGAGAGGAATCTGGATCTGAGAATTCGCCCCTGAGGAGTGAAATGGTTTCCTCAGATACACATAGCCCAGGCATAGAAGACACACTCTGGGAGGACATGTCAAAGCTGGGGTGGGGTGCAAATCTCTGTCCCACCTGACACTAGGTCCAGGGGCGGCTCTACAAATCAGGGGTGCCCAAGCAGCGCGCGCCGCTGCCGCCCCCTTCCCCAGTCCCGCGGGTCCCTCTTCTCTTCCTCTGCGCATCCTGGGAGGGCGGTATTTGGCCCGGTTGAGCTCCCGCCCGCATGCCCTGCCACTGTCCACGGGAGAGACGGACGGCGGACCTGCCGCAGGCATGCGGCCGGGCTCCAGCCGGAGCCAAATGCCGCTCCCAGGATGCCGCCTGCCGGGGCCCCGCCCGCTGGTGCCTAGAGCCGCCCCTGACTAGGTCATAAGAAACCAGGGGTTAATGCTTGGTTAAGGCCAGCTCTGCAAGGAGCCAGGACAGTCCTGTCCGTCTGGACTGATCAAAGCAGTGAGTCCTATACAACCTCAAGGAAAACTCACAGGTGCAGCCTGGGCAGTTGGCACCTTAATGAAAGAGAGCTCACCATCCATCTCACACCCTACTAGATGAATAGGAGGAGGAAGTAACAAGATCAGGTCCCAGCTTCAATCCCCAAAGCTGAATGGAGAGTAAAGGGGGACCAGGAGGGTACATGTGAACTCTCCTAGGTATCTGAGTTACATTCATGTTTAACTAGGGGAGATGTGAAGAATGTGTGGTTACGCTGTAACAATATACGAATGTTATATGTTCTGTTTGATTGTTATTGTGCTGTTTACTATATGTATACAAGGGGTTAATTCAAGGAGGAGATCGCTGCAGGGAGGCAGGAAGGGTGGACAATGACTCCTGATGACAACTGCTCTGCAAACACCTGAGACAATGCAGAAACAACTGCTTGGAAGTCTATCCCTCCCCTCCTGGTGGGCCACCCGATCAGGAGAGAACAAGCAGTCAATAGCTCAGAGCCTCTTAGCAGAGGCAAACCACCATTAACAGTGTGGAGATCTAGCCCTCTCGGGCGGTCACATCCTTATCCTGGGACTGGCTCACCAGGCCAGTCAGTATATTAACCGAAAGGGCTACTTTCAATGGTGCTGCTGGTGGACCATGCCTGCAGGAAGGTAGCTCTCCCGAACCACAAAAAAAGTGTTGGGGGGATGTGGAGTTGCCTATAGTGATCCTCGGGGACCCAGCCTACCGCCCCCTGCCTCATGCTGAAGTCAGATCTCAGCGAAAACCAATATCCCATTTGTATTGTGCTGCTTGTGCTGTGCAATCTCTCTGTGAGAGCAAGGGGGAGACCCTTATGGCGGGATGGGGGGGCAAATCGCCTCTGGCTGCTGGCTGCTGACAGCAGCCAGACACCCGCAGAGAGAAGCCCAGCGGGCTGGCGCTGTGCATTTGCTGTGACTGTTCAGTTTCTTTACAGAGAAGCTACCTGCCCCCTGCTTCAGTTTACTGCTGACTTCTGCAGTGACATTTTAAAATAAAGTTAATGGAATATTTTTTAAGCAACCTTTTTTTTCTAACAGGCAAGAGCGGAGAGAGAGAGCCAGCTCCATAGCTGGAGCAGGGCACCTTCCGCCCATGCACAAAACAAACACAAACTCCCCCCTTCACACAAAGTCTTCTAAAAAAAAACATGTTGGAAACAGTAATGACACAAAACTATTTTTAATAATCAACTACAGTGAGGGAAACGACTGGGATTTGGGCTTGGGTGAGAAGGAAGGGGGAAGGACTTCTCAAAAAAATAGCGAATGAGCTTTTTTGGTACTTGAGCTGCTGGGGTGGAGGGGGTGGGACTTTGTGGCAGGGAGGGCAGTTTGAGATACACTGCAGGGGGCTCTGTCCTGCCTGGCCTGCGGTCCAGAACATCCACAAGGCGCCTGAGCGTGTCCGCCTGCTCCTCATTAGTCCAAGCAGTGTTTGAGTCGTCTGCTGGTCCTCCTCGCCATCTGTCCTGTGTCCCTGTGTGCTGTGTGAGAGCTGCTGGAGGAGGAGTCCTACAGCACTCACTCAGGAAAGTTCGAATTTTCAGAATTCACACTTGCATTGCCTGGGGATTGCACTGCAGACAGACAGCGCAGCGGGACAGCAGAATCCGTGGAGCAGCCAGGCATGGCCAGCCAAAACTTTTGGCTGCTTAGTATACAGGAGTCTCGAGCGAGATCACCGAGCGCATGCGCGTGAAGCCAGCACAAACCAGGGGCCTATGCGGCCATGCTCGTGTGAGGAAAATGCTCCCGGTCTGATGATGATAGCCTGGCGGAACAGTGTGCTACCACGGGCACCCAATGAATAAGGCAGCCCCCTCACCTCCTCATGCGGAGCTTCGATTAACCTTCTTTTCGCATAGTTAATATTCCTTCCCCTGATTCAGGGTCCGGGATAACGGCTGGGGGGGGTGGGGGGGATCTCAGTGGTGATGAAGATCCTGATCCTGGCTGAAATCAGCATTCAGGCGCAGCTGCCCTCTGGCCTCGTCATCCTCATCTTGGCTTTGGAGACCTTCTCATAGGTCTTTGCATTCGTTTTGTTGGAGCGCGCCAGCTCAAGCACACTCATCACCCCACACAGCAATGAGATCCAAGACTTCCTGGTCAGTCCATGCTGGGGCCCTTTCTAGTCTGAGATTGCATGGACTCCTCTGCTAGACAGGAAAAGATTTCAAATTTCCATGGGGCTTTTCCTGTGTGGCTGGTCAGAACATGTGGTGCACTGTGGGATAGCTCCCGAGCTACTAGGTCGATTTGCATCCACACCTAGCCTAATTTGACATGGCCATGTCGAATTTAGCGCTACTCCCTCGGGGGAGAGTACAGAAGAATTCAACTAAAGTCTCTATGAATTAAATGGCTTTTAATTTGAGTTAACGCTGCTATGAATTAAAGTCAGAATCTCACCTAATATCTCTGTTATGTGATCAAACGATGAAAATGCTTTCTTTACAAGCTACAAAGCTGTGCAGGAAAGATTATACAGCAAACTATCAGAAAATTAAGAAATGCCAATGGAATAGTTAGAAGGCCTGTCGCTGGGGCCTGAGCTCAAGAAGCTATTTGGACAAATGTAGCCTCTTTTTTGGTTGACAGTTATCCACAGAGTTTGAGTTGTACAGATTTGTTATTTATTCAGAATGTTATGAACAGTCCATGCAAACATCCAGGGCCAGCGAAGGAAGCAGGTGCCTGGAGCGGCCAATAGAAAGGGGCGGCACTCCATACATTACTGGGGCGGCATGTCCGAGCCTGAAAGCTGGAGCTGGCCCCAAAACATCTCTACCACTTTGAGGAGTCCCAACTTACTGTTTGTGCTATGTGATCAGTCACCTAAAGCCCATGTTATTTTTTCCATGGTTCTTGAATAACGCCTAAACTCAAAAATTTTCAAGATGAATGCACAAACACCTCTGGTGCAAACACTAATATAAATATATACTTCCAATTCCCCTTTCTGCTAACAGTCTTGTGAATGGAATTTGAGACAAGAATCATCAGAGGGATTGTGAATAGTGTCAAAGAGAATTCATTATTTTTATTCAAATGAATGCTGAAATACTTTTTGATAGTATTCATCAGCTCTATTTGGGACACTTAAAACTAGACTGGGCACAGCCTTAGAAATTATACTGTAGGAAAAAATACTACATTTGCTGGGCATGATAGAAAATGATGTGAAAAGAACCTATAATTCACAGAGCTTAAGGCCAGAAGGGATCATTAGATCATCCAGTCTGACCTCCTGTATATCACAGGCCCTTAAATTTCACCCAGTTACTCCTGTATTGAGCCCAGTAACTGTGTTTCACAAAACATAACTTGCAGAAGACATCAAGAGATGGAGGAGAATTCACTGCTTCCCTTGGTAGTTTGTTCCAATTGCTAATCACCCTCATTGTTAAAATATTGTGCCTTATTTCCAAATTGAATTTGTCTGGCACAGGCAGAGGGAAACCCAACTCCCTCCTCTCCTGTGTATACATCTGAGGATTGCATTAGCCTTTTTTGCCACAGCATCGCACTGGAAGCTCACACTGAGTTGCTTGTCTACTGTGATAACAGCCCTGTGTTTTTCACAAATGCAAGATAACATGAAATAAAACAAAAGTCAGTGCATAAAGAGAAATAAAACAAAAAATTCACCCCAGAGTGGAGGCTCCAACAACTCCTCTCTGTGAGGCTGGGACCAGTTCCCTACTCTGGCACAAGGGGTTGCAGCATCATTCAGGTTTGGCCTGGCCAGCCCCCTTTTTTCCCATCATGCTAGCATGTTGTACAGCCCCATGTGCAGTTGGTTTATTGCATAAAACAACTAGTTTTGCAAAAAGAAAACAGACAATATTTGATCTAATCAGAAGTTAGGATCTTTGGGAACGAAAGAAACTCAAATCACGAGGGGTGTGTATGGGATTCATTCCCATTCTTTGTAAACACAACAGATAAAGAGTGGGCTCAACTCCAGCTCTAAGGAATTTTATCTATAACTTTTAACACTACACTGTATTGAACGTGTGTGCGCCCAATAAAGGCGGACTGAAAATTTATCACTCCAAACTGTTGCCGTTGAATTCTTCCTAGTGAGAAATGCACACACTGGAGCATATGTGGTAATTATGTACAGATGTGATTATTTGAAAAATAATCATAACAAATAATTGTCACTTCCTTGTTTAGAAACCACTAATTTAAAACATGTCCCTGCTGACCTAACCTCGCCAACGCACTTTCCTCTCATTTAAGGGGGGTTCACACAGTTATCTTTTCCACAAAGATAAACTCTTTGTTCTCTTGTTGTAATTTTTCATTTCAAACTGTTATTCTTCTCAGAAGTGTGTTCCACATTGGCTTCTGCTTTGCAACACCTGTCATGAGAAGCCACATTAGGAAAGCAGGGTGGGTGGATACAAATTGTGATACCGTTTATTTCAGAAATTCTGGTGACACTGGTTTAAATTAATGAGGAGCAGTGTGTTCTTCCAGACCCAAAGAGCACACAGATACTTTCAGTCAGAGCAACCATAAGTTAGAGTAAGAGAACAACAAAACAAGAGCAAAGGCTCCATGAGACAGAACATAATGTATGTTTTCTCTCAAAAGTTTTAATTGAGCCCTGAGAACAAAACAGTTGCTGAATTGTGCACACAAGAACTGTGCTTAGGGCCAGACTGGGGGTTCCTTCTTCACACTGGTGAGCAAATATTGCTATGGGATAACTCAAGCGAGTAAGGTGTTTGCAACATGGTCCTTATTAAAGGTACAGCACACAATCTTTAGAGGCACCCAGGGCTGGATTTACACCTTACGTGTCCCTAGGCACATCATGTTTAGTGCCTCTCCCCCTGCCCCCGCCCCACAGATGACCTTCGTGTTTTCTATAATTTTAACTCACTTTTAACTTTTAGGCTTCCCTATATGCCGGTACCCCCTAGGCACGTGCCTCCTGTGCCTCTTTGGAGGCGTCACAGTTTCATGGCTACATGTGCAAGAGGAAACAGAATACATGTGAACAGAGAGAGCCCCAAATCAAACCCCCACATAGAAACACTCCCAAATTTTGGGGCTGTTTAAGATCCAGACATGCAGTTACTACCCCTCTCTTCATAATAGGCCAAGTCAGAAATCAAATACAGTTAAAGGCCCATCAGGCCCCCAGTTTCTCCCACTTACACCAGTGGGAGTAATTCCATCTAAATTAATGAAGTTACATCAGTGTAAACAGAGGAGTATCAGGGACTATATTTTATTCAGTGGTAATCATTAAAATAGTACATTTCTAAGCTTGCATATGTTGTGTAGCAGTGTTTACTTTAAAGAATATTGTTTATCTGTACTAAAAAATGTTTAGCCAAGCCTTCAAACCATATAATTTAGGTATTCAGTCAAGTATTGGTGTGGAGACTTTGAAAAAATAGCAAGATTCATGATGAGTGTTTACGTAAAAAGCAAAGTTTACTTTCTAGCTTCCCCTCAGAATCTGCAGTGTAATGTTTATAGTGGGTGGCCAACATGTAATACAATGTGATGACTGTGAACAATTAGCATTTTATCTAAGTATTACAACCTTCTGTAAATTGATATTGTGATAAATGGAGAGAAAGGCTGTCATCTGGAATCAAAGCTTGTGCAGTTTTTCCCTCTATACCACAGAATACAATAGAAATCACAGTGATTTCATCAAGTAACCAGAAATTTAGTTACACGTTTGCAAACCTCATCAACTGTGTATTACATTTTACATTATTCAATACTGAGGCTAGCCACTCAAGCTCAACTATTTTAGCCTTCTGGAACCCTCAGACTGGCTGGCGAGGATGGGATTGAGTCATGCTACAACCAGAGTCCCCATAAAGAATTTGGCATTTAGGAAAAAGAGGGGTACCCTGGATAGCACACTGCCACACACCGGTGGAAAGATTGAAATATGCTCCCTTATTCTGCACCTTGTCCTGTGGTGAGACCTATAGTGCCCTCACCCTGCCTTTTCCTGCCCTCGGTTGGACAGGTAGCATATATGGGGGCACTAGCAGGGTCTGCGCTCCTCAACCATGTGGTGGCAGGCCTCTGTAAAGCACAAGATTCAAGGGGCTCCTTGGGGCTTCCTCCTGTTGCGCATCCCCCCAGGGCCAATCACAGTCTGGTCTGTTACTGCATGCAGCGCGGTAAGAGCAATGCTCCAGGAAGAGGGCATGCTTCCCCCCATGAAATACTTCAAACACTTTTGCCAGCTCTGATCTAGAAAAACTTTCTCCCGTAGTCGACCAAGGCAGCTTCAAAGTGCAAGTTTCACCCATATCCCAGTGAGAGGAAAATGTATTTTTCTGAGAGAAACCCACAAGGAAATCCTACTGCTGTAGTTGAAATTCCTAGTGCCTACAGTCTAGCTCCAAGCTGGAATTCTCATGACTATCCCTCAGATGGTACAATACAAACAAGAGGCAAGATGTGCAGCTCCATTGACTTCAGTGGAGCAACACCAGTTTGGGCCAGATCCTCAGCTGGTATAAACAATACACATGTGTTATTCTTTGTTTAAAAAAAAACGCTGCTTAGTTGGCTTAGTCATCAATGAGACATTACCGTTTCCCAATACAGGGCTCAAGTTTCCATAACAATTTTATCATTTAAACAGCTCCATTAGGAAGAGGTGTTTCAGCCAGTCTATTCTACAAAGACACTTCTAGTTTCTGAATAATGTGGATGATGTTTTATATTAAGTAAGTTCTCTTTGAAATATAATGTAGACACCTAGACCTAAAGCTATTACAACTTGGGTCCACCAGGCACATAAACCAAAGAGACGTTCCTCTGACAAAGTATTTAGGATGTTCAGATCAATACAATGTAATCTGATTTCATTAGGAAGATCATTGTTCTCTCTACAGAAGGGAGAGAAATGGACAGAAAGTCTTCTTGTCCCAAAATTTTGTCAGAAGAAGGAGAGTTAAACCAACATGGAATCACCCTCTTCTCTCCAACTCCATAAAACCCACTACATATGACCTCTTCACTCTTTGGTTGCCGCTGTTTCCGTGCAAGGGGAAAGAGTCACATCTTCTTCTACTCCTTACCAGAAGGATGAAATCCTGGCTCCACTGAAATCAAACCTTTCCCTACACCAAGGATATTGTAGGCCCAGGTGGTGGTAGGGAGCCAACAGACCACAGGGAACTGTATTTCAGGTCTAGTGAGATCAGTGGGATCAAACCATCACCAATGACACAGAGGACATTATGAAAGCTAAAATTTCCCAATGCTGTGGATTGTTCCACAGCAGAATACATTCCCTCACTCTGCACCCTACCCAGCGGGGAGCGATGTCGTGTCCACACCCTGCTTCTCCTAATCCCTCAATACCAAAATGAATTCATCATTAGGATCAGGCTTTATCACACCTCCTCCCCCACCCCACACTACCACTCCCCAACCCCCACACACATTCATTAATTATTATTGGGGGGTAACAATACATAAATAAGTCAAGACAAGTTAAATATTTCATTCAGAATGTTTACTGAATAACTGTACTGCTCACACACTCCTCTCAATCTCTGGCTACATTGCAAAAAAACTAACATGAGAGCTCAACTGACTTGGGCTCACAATGCAGGGCTAAAAAGCAGCAGTGTAGGCATTTGGCCTTCAGCCAGAGCCCTGGCTCTGAGACTCATCCACCGTGCTGGGTTTCAGAGCCCGAATGTCTCCACTGCTGTTCTTAGCTCTGTAGCGCGAGCCTCTGTCAGCTGCCCCGGACGCTAAGAGTCTCAACCTTGGGTTTTTTGCTGCAGTGTACACACTATTAGATGCTTTTTCAGAGCTAACTTAAAACTACACATGAGCTGCCCTTTTCTCCCTCAATCTCACTGAAGCAACCAGCAGTTCAAGCTGCTTGAGTCTTCTTCCCCGCCCTCACATTTCCTACTCAAACCAGCTACAGGCTTGTGTCAGAAAAAGGCAACCAAAAAGCACAACAATACAAAAAAAAACTATCAATCATTCTGCAGCATGAGACCATGTTGCATGTGTTTATCTTGTTATGAACGTTCTGGCACCTTACTTTTCAACTGTTAAGTCTCACGTGTGCAACTGGTTCAATTTCTCACAAGCTCAATAGTGTAAATTTTAACACTCCTTTAGGTTGGGGTTCACTCTACAAGCAACAGAGCTCATTTACACTTTCTCAGAAAGGTAAGGACAGTGGGCTTACAAAAAGCTTCTTCACCTCATCTCATCCACAGAACGAAAAATTTACTTCAGATCTTGGAGCAAAACCATGGGAATGCTAAAGACACTGTAAGAAAGTGCACTATGCTTTTTGCTAAACGTTTCACTCAGCAGAGTTGATTTGCCCATTACTTAAATAACACGGCAAAGCTAAGTTTAAAAATTAAACGTATAACCTATAACAGAGAGATAAAAATGGCATTTTTATTTATATAACTTTTTGTGGTTTACCCACCATAAACTGACTTTTAGAAGCAAATACATGTAATATATTCTAGAAATGTTTCCTCTTCAATGAACAGTTCAAATGAATCCTTTTCTGTGTGTGTGTGTCTGTGTCTGTGTCTGTGTCTGTGTGAGAGAGAGAGAGAGAGAGAGAGAGAGAGAGAGAGAGATCTCGATTCCTACTCACATATTAGTTATGTCTTTGTATTTACTGGGTGACTTTGGGCAAGTCATTTCACCGCCATCCCTCAGTTTCCCTGGAAGATGGGGATAATACCTCCTTTGCAAACTGCTCTGAGGCCTGGTCTACACTAGGACTTTAATTAGAATTTAGCAGCGTTAATTCGAACTAACCGCTCAACCGTCCACACCAGGAAGCCATTTAATTCGAACTAGAGGACTCTTTAGTTCGAATTTGGTACTCCACCCCGACAGGTGGAGTAATGCTAAATTCGACATGGCTAGCTCGAATTAGGCTTGGTGTGGATGCTCATCGAACTTAGTAGCTCCGGGAGCTATCCCACACTGCACCACTCTGTTGACGCTCTAGACAGCAGTCCGAGCTTGGATTCTCTGGCCAGCCACACAGGAAATGACCCGGGAAAATTTGAATTCATTTTCCTGTCTGGGCACTTTGAATCTGACGTCCTGGTTGGACATCGGGGCGAGCTCCGCAGCACCTGCAACGATGCAGAGCTCTCCAGCAGAGGAGTCCGGGCAATCCCAGAATAGAAAGAGGTCCCCAGCATGGACAGACCGGGAAGTCATGGATCTGATCGCTGTGTGGGGCGAGGAGTCTGTGCTCTCGGAGCTGCGCTCCAGCAAGCGGAATGCAAAGACCTTCGAGAAGGTCTCGAAAGCCATGAAAGACAAAGGATACAGCCGGGATGCGATGCAGTGCCGCGTGAAAGTCAAGGACCTAAGACAAGGGTATCAAAAAGTCAGAGCGGCAAACGGACACTCCAGAGCACAGCCCCAGACATGCCGCTTCTACGAGGCACTGCATGCCATTCTAGGTGGGTCTGCCACCACTGCCCCACCAGTGACGGTGGACTCCGAGGACGGAATAGTGTACTGGGACAGTTCCTCCTCGATGTTCGCCGGTGGGGAAGATGAGGAATGGTCTTTGGAGGACGGCGCAGGCGACAGCGAACCCACTCCCGCTTTCCCTGACAGCCAGGATCTCTTCATCACCCTCACAGAGATCCCCTACCAACCCTCCCCGCCCGTTAACCCAGACTCAGAATCAGGGGAAGGATCAGGCGGTAAGTGCTATAAACATGGAAACATTTATTTTTAAAAAAACAGGTATATAAAAAATAGAAATACTATATAAAAAATTTTAAATCTCAAACTATACAAAAAGTAGGTCCACACATATAGGAATAGAGCAATAATCCTCTTGAGACAGTTCAAAAAAGCTCTCAGAGAGCAGCTCGAAAAGCCTCCGCAGGAGGTTCCTGGGGAGAGGTGCCTTATTGGGTGCTCCGTGGAAGCACACTCTTCCGCACCAGGACATCCTAATGTACATAGGAACCATCGCCTCCACCAGCATTGCTGCATATGGTCCTGGTCTGTGCAGGGCTTCCCTTAGCATCCGCTCTCTCTGACTCCGAGTGACACGCCTCAGGGTAATGTCGTTCTGGAAGTGCTGCATCTAATTAGGGCAATTAGTGTACTGTTACTATTGTGAATGGTAGACTTTTACTTTGCATAAGAATGACCCTCGCTTAACAGCCACGTGTTGGAGGCCACAGAGGAAAAGCATACAGTGATCTTTCCCGTGCACTGCCGGGAGGGGCTGGAAAAGGCTCAGACTTTATGCTTTCCAGATTGCCTTTAGCAGGAGGGCACAGCTATCCATTAACTGTTAAGCAGACTCTACTGTAAGGCTTACCAGGACTGGCTGCTAGACGGATTCAGCTGTCCCTCCCCGCTTGGCGTCTCTCCTGTGCAAGACCGCAACCACTGAAAGCGTATTCCGAAATCTCGAACTTGGCCTGAGATCTCGTGAGACTAGGTGCCCTGTATGGTCTTGTTCACAGAAACTGACTAGACTGTGTTCACTGTTCGCAAACATGTATCTGTTCAAGGAAATCACTTACTTTTTCCCATCACACAGCTCGGCTCTTTCCCGGACTGCCCGTCATCCACCTGCAGAGGCTGGCTAACATTAGGCGCGAAAGAAAAGACTAGGGACGAGATGTTCGCGGAACTGATGGCCTGCTCCACAGCCGAGGTGGCAGAGCAGAGACAGTGGAGGAGACCCTGTGTCAGCAGCATCGCACACACATCGAACGGGAGGATAGGTGGCGGCAGGAAGACCAGCAGGCGACTCAAATGCTGCTTGGTCTAATGAGGGAGCAAACGGACACGCTCCGGCACCTTGTAGATGTTCTGCAGGACCGCAGGCAGGAGGAGAGAGCCCCCCTGCACTGCATCTGCAACCGCCCTCCAACGCCAAGAAGTCCTGTCCCCCCCTCACCCAAAGTTACAAGAAGGAGGGGCGGTAGGGGCCGTGAGAACTGTCACTGCACTGCAGCAGAGCGCTAATGTACAAGACACCTCTCGCGCTCTAAATTTGTAGAAGTTCTTCCCTTACAGGATCACCCAGTCCCAAATCCAAGTTTCAACCCCCCACTGTGTATAACATTATTAAAAGCGGTTTGCTGTTACTCTCTGTTTCCGTCACGTTTCTCGTGTCAGAAGACTTTGTGTGTGTGGGGGGGATTTTTAATTGCAGTGCATAGCCCACATTACCAGGGTACAGACTTGGGGGCAAGGTCAACTGCAGGGCACACACAGACTGCAGTCACTAGGCACAAGGGTCAGTCTGTGTGGTGTATGCTGCCCCGGGTCATTCGTTGATGTGTATGCTTGTCCAGGGTCCTGGCGCCTGCCATCCCCGAATGTAAAGGCAGGCTTCCCTTACCATGCACTTCGACCGTAGCCACGAGCCTCTCCGCTGCCCTGAGCCCCAAAAAGAGCCCTCATCCAGGGACAGATACTCACCCATCCCCCACACCCCTCACCCCTTCCAACGCCCAAAGCCACAGCCCACAGCCATCATGCAAACCCCTATCCAAAGACGGCACCCCTCGCCCCTTCCTGCAAACCCACCCATTCCTGCAAACCCACCCCTACATGCACAATCACTGTAAACCGTCCCCCACCCCACAGACCTATGTAGGAGCAGGAGGCTGTCCGTCCTGTATTGGACAAGCGGTCTGTACATCAGTGCACACCGAACCCAGCACAGTATGCTTCCATGTTTCAACCCAGGAACAGAAATGCAAAGTCAACGAAAGATTTATTATTAATTACTGTTACATGTCATTAGTTTTAAAACGTGCTTTGGAAGTGGGGGAAACTTGGAGAACCGGGTTTGTGAGCTCAGATCTAACTCGACACATACAGACACAGGCCCATGATCAGGCTCTCTTAAAATCAAGTGGACAGTCACAGGTTACCCTGCTCTGCGAGGAAACTAGCTTTCAAAGCCTCCCGGATGCACAGCGCTTCCCGCTGGGATATTCTCTCGGCACGGATGTCTGGCTGATCGTAAACAGCAGCCAGGCGATTTGCCTCAACCTCCCATCTGGCCAAAAAGGTCTCGCCCTTGCTCTCACACAGATTGTGGAGCACACAGCAAGCAGCAATAACTACGGGATATTCTTTCGCTGATGTCCGAGCGAGTGAGTAAGCTCCGCCATCTCCCCTTGAGACGTCCGAAAGCACACTCCACCACCATTCTGCACTTGCTCAGCCAGTAGTTGAAGAGTTCCTTCTCACTGTCCAAGGCGCCTGTATAGGGCTTCATGAGCCAGGGCATTAGCGGGTAGGCCGGGTCCCCAAGGATCACTGTAGGCATCTGCACATCCCCAACTGTTATTTTGTGGTCCGGGAAGAAAGTACCTGCCTGGAGGCGTTTGAAGAGACCAGAGTTCCTGAACACACGCGCGTCATGAACCTTGCCCGCCCACCCGACGAAGATGTTGGTAAAACGTCCCCTATGGTCCACCAGTGCTTGCAGCACCATTGAAAAGTAGCCCTTTCGGTTAATGTACTCACTGGCCTCGTGGGCTGGTGCCAGGATAGGGATGTGAGTCCCATCTATAGCCCCACCGCAGTTTGGGAATCCCATCGCGGCGAAGCCATCTATGACGACCTGGACGTTTCCGAGAGTCACTACCTTTGAGAGCAGTTGCTCAACGATTGCGTGGGCTACTTGAATCACAGCAACCCCCACGGTAGATTTGCCCATGCCAAAGTGGTTCGCTACTGACTGGTAGCTGTCTGGCGTGGCAAGTTTCCAGAGGGCTATGGCCACTCGCTTCTGCACACTCAGGGCTGCTCGCATCCGTGTGTCCTGGCGCTTCAGGGCAGGGGACAGCAAGTCACACAGTTCAAGGAAAGTGCCCTTACGCATCCTGAAGTCACGCAGCCACTCTGTTTCATCCCAGATCTGCAGCACTATGCGGTCCCACCAGTCCGTGCTTGTTTCCCGGGCCCAGAATCGCCGTTCCACACCATGAACTTGACCCATTGCCACCATGATCTCCACAGCGCGGCGTACCCTGCTTTCTGAGAGGTCTGCGCCACTCTCCTCACCATGCTGCCGGAGCCTCCTCGCCCGATTTCTCAGCATCTGACTGTGGAAGAGGTGGACGATAAGGTGCGAGGAGTTGACAACGGCCATAAGTGCAGCGATGATCGCAGCGGGCTCCATGCTCGCAGTGCTGTGGCGTCCGCGCTGTAAGCGACCAGAGAAGGGCGCGATCAGATTTCCCGCCGGCGCTTTCAGGGAGGGAGGGCGTGATTGACGGTTCAATGACGACAGTATCCCAAAACCGCCCTCGACACATTTTTTCCCCCAGCAGGCATTGCGAGCTCTACCCAGCATTCCAATGGGCAGCGGGGACTGCGGGAACTGTGGGATAGCTTCCCACAGTGCACCGCTTCGAAAGTCGACGCCGGCCCCGTTAATGTGGACTCAGAAGTTCGAATTAGTGCATTTAGTGTGGATACACAAATTCGACTTCATAAGGTCGAATCCACAAATTTGACTTAAGTAGATTCGAAATAGTCTTGTAGTGTAGACAAGGCCTGAGATCTGTGGATAAAAAGCACTAGGATAACCAATAAAAGTGAAGTAATATTATAATACAGTGTTGAATAAGAAATTTCAGTCCAGGGATTGTTCACAATCTGTTTGCTTTGACTATTGCTTATCTGTGATGTGTGACAGATCATCTGATATTGTTTCTGCTCCCAAATTGCAACTTTTTTAAAGTTGAATAACAAAATGAAAAATACTAGACCGATAAGTAACAGTGACCAATGAATACTCAATCATGCACAAATACAATTGTTTCCATGGGAATATGGATATTTATATGAACAGCAGCCATTTATCAAACATTTATGTGAACCAAAACCAGAAGGCTTATTAGCAGAGAACAGCTGGGGATTGAAATGGTTGAACCAAACACCTATATAGAATTCCAACATGTTTATGAACATTTTCCAGTTTTCAAATGGCACTAGTAAACACAGAACCAAAGTTCATCCCAGGTGCAAGCCCTTTAACATCAGTGGAGTTACTTCAGTAATTAATTATACCAATAAAGACAGGTAAAGGTCACCAAGAGTCATCTCAATTGGCTGAGATATTATCCTGCCCCCTAAACTGCCAAGGTTTACCATGGAAGCCATATATTCACAAGCTTGTCATTTTACCAAAGCAGCACTGCTTTCTTTTCATCCAGTACTACTGCGCTAGGGTCACTTCTGCAACTCTCAGTCAGGGGAGAATCTCTCATTCCCATATCTAAAATTCACCATGAAGTGTGTCACTTTCTGGCTCCCTTTTTCTGACATCTTCAGCCAACTACTCTCCTTTAAGACTCTCACTCCTATTTCTCTTATCAGCTTTAGTTAAGCTCATATTTCCCTGGGTCTGAGATGCTCTTCACTCTGTCATTACCCTCCACTATCCTCCCACAGAATAGCCATTCCTGGGCAGCCTTTCATCTCCCCTGCTCTCTTTAACTTGAGCTGCTGGTAATTTATAGATGATAGTTGCTTTCAGCAGAACTATTAGGCATAGCACAACATGTGTTGGGGGACATCTACAGGCTGATTTCTGCCACAGAAAGTTAACTAAGATGAACTACCGAGCTAATCAAGGCCATCTCACAATCATACCTTGAACTATCTTGAAAAACAATGTCATCACTCTAAAAATAAGACTATAGACCCCCAACTCTATTCTTCATGCAAGATTACCTAAATGCAGCTATTTATTTCCATTAAAATAATTTCCTTCTAACTATTTTAACCACACGCACATTTTTCAAAACAAAAATTTCAGACTGCTTTCCTATAGCTAATGCCTCTTTTGTCTGAGTAGTTTTGGTCATTTGGAGGCTGCATGACAGAGTGCAAGACATACTCTGACCTCCAAAATCAAAGCACAGCACAGTGGTATGTTGTCAGCAAGTAGAGGGATTAAGTAGATCTGATAGAGCAGAACAAATGGCTAAAAGGATGATTAGTAGAGCTGGGCAAAGAAACTTTGACGGACCCATATTCCATTGGAATATGCAGTTCCGTTGATATCAATATGCTTTGCAAAACCAGGTGGATTCCACCAGCATTTTGTTTATGAAGGAAACCAAAAGAAAGGTTCAGCTATGCCAAAAGTCCCATTGACATTTTCAGAATGACACATTTCATTTATTTTTGTTTCAAAATGACTTTCCATTTTGAAATTAATTTTGTATTACATTATGATTATATTACAATACAAAAAGCCTGAAATCAAAATGACACATTTTGATCGACCCCCAAATATTTTTTTGAGTTTTCCTTTGTGTGAGAATTTCAAAATGTTGAGTTCTTTCCAAGTCAGAACAAAGCAAAATTTTGAAATCCTTCACAAAATGGAACCTCCATCTTCCACACAGCTCTAACTATTAATCCTATTAATACAAGCCCAAGCAATCTAAGCAAGTAAGGATGGCCTCACAAACAAGGTACCAACCTGGGACACAGGAGACTGTTCTGAGCTGGGCCACAGACTCTCTACCTGACCATGGGCAAGTCACTTAATCTCTCCTCTGACTCAGATTCCCATATGTAAAATGGAGATAATACTTCCCTACATCACAAGGGTTTTGCAAAGATAAAATCCATTCATGATTGTGAGGCACTCAGTTTCTACAGTGACAAGGGCCATGTAAGTAAATGGAGAGAAATACTATATAAGATACAGGTTTAAGCCTATAGAGTGTATCACATTTAAGGCATGTTTTACAAGATTCCATAAGACATATATGTATAGCCAACTTTTTATGTCTTCCATCCCAAATAAATGTTTATATCTATTTTTCTTGGCATCTGCTTTTCTCCTTTTGATTCTCTCCCTTCACAAGATCACTTCATACCCTTAGCATTCAATATTGTTCTTGGAAAGGAATTCTAAGTTAAACAGGACAATCCAGTCAAGGAATTCTGTGGAGTGAAAATGCGATCAAATGCATGGAGTCTTGCTGTAGTTTTTCCTGTGACTTGCATATCATCTTTATGGTAGTAATTTCCCTCATGTCAGAATATGGTCTGTCCCTTTTATACCTCATAGAGTTTAAGGCCAGAAGAGACCATCGTGATAATCTTGTCTGACCTCCTGCACATTGCAGGACACAGAACCTCACCCATCTACACCTGTAATACACCCCTAACCTCTATCTGAGTTACTGAAGCCTTCAAATCATGGTTTCAAGACTTCAAGTTACAGAGAATCATTTATACTAATTTAAACCTGCATCATGCTGCAGAGGAAGGCAAAAAAAACCCAGGGTCTCTGCCAATCTGACCTGGGGGAAAATTCCTTCCTGACCCCAAATATGGCTTAGTTAGACCCTGAGCACGGGAGAAAGACCCACCAGCCAGACACCTGGGAAAGAACTCTGTAGTAACTCAGAGCCCTCCCCAAATTTCTAGGCCACTTTCTCCAAACCCACCTCCTGTTCACTTGTGCTTCCACTCTATCCATAACTGCAACATCTATATAGCTTCTGCTGGGAGACTGGCCAAAGAGTCTTCTCTGTTGCTACTCATGCACCTAGGATCAAGTGAGCAGTCCTTACTAGAGACAATGTCTTCTTTGCGACTTCCTCACTTTTTGAGCACCTAATGAGTTTTACCTCTGTACAAAATAGAAGGGAACAGGGGGACCAATTTACTAGGAGTACAATCTAAATTGCACTAGACTATAAACAACAATGGTTGGACATTTAGGGTTAGTTTTATGCTGGTGTTTTGGGAGGTGAGTTTTTTGGATGAGGGGTGTGATGGGGTTAAGAATGGAAGGCCAAAACACCAAAAATTGATATTATTTCGGAATATTTGAAAATGTGGCTGAGGGTAAGTTTTCATTACCAACAAATGAATACAACAACGCCACTGAATCTTCCTTTCTGCAAGTGCCCATATCTGACTTCCAGCACGAGTGCAGCTGCATTGGTTTTAAGCCCTAGTGTAAACAGGACTCAGGTGTTTTGGGTAGATCTTTATAGTGACCATATTTGTTAACACTGGTGTGCTGTACTATTGCCAGCATCTGGTTACACATTTTTCAAGCACAGACAAGGTGTCCCTTCACCGAAGCAGAATCCCATTCACTTCAAGGGGTTCCAGGTAGGTGCAGGTTCTTCCCATGTTGAGTCACTTAAAGAATCAGGATCTTAGACTGTAAGCTCTTTGGAGTAGGGACTTCATCTTTTTGTTTAAGAACCAGCTGCAATGCCAGGGTTATTTTCCTGACTCCTGTCCTTTTCAAGCACTGGAGCTCTGCTAAAGGCATCAAGGACACAGCTTTGATGAGCAGGGTGAAGTGTGCTCCTGTAAGACTTCCACAGCAGTGGGCTTGGGCACCTATTTGGGCTGTTTTGATTATGGCAAAAGTTTAATGAAATGCTCCTGCTTTAAACCATCCCCTGTGTGTGACTGTAAGACAAAGAAATGCAAAACAACTTTCACTTGGAATTCAAATGCCTCTCCACTTTCAGTAGACTAGGGTAGATTACTGTACAATTTTTTTGGAATTTTCCCAAGAATGCTCTAAACATTTTGAACCAGCCAAGATGGCACCTCAGAAAACATTCATCTCATATAGCTGGACCTATTCTCACCCAAGAACAAAATGTGCTACAAACACCCAGTGACAACTTGGTAAAACTTTGTAACGGACAAATTTGTTTCTTAGACACACACAAATTAAAAGCAATTTTTGATGTGCGTTAGTTCAGCTTTACAAACACACCATTTATGGTACACTTTATCACGATCAACCCCCTAAGTGATCAAACTCTCCGTGAGGAAATCGCTCCTTTTGAAATTGCAGTACAAAACAGGGTTCTTTCAGAAGCAAAGATCTCCATCTATAAATGAAGCTACATACGGCAAAGTACTTATTTGGCTGGCAATCTGGAAAATGCCAGCATTCTTCAAGAGACGTACAATGGATGTTGCAGGAATGCTGCGAATATGAGAACTATGAAACCGTTTCTAAACCACTGGATTCCCAGGCACAATATGGCAGCTCAGAAGCTAATGGCTCACTCTGATTTAAATGGAAAGATCCCATTGATTTTAAACACTGCAAGGTCTTGAAGGCAGAAATTTTTTCAGCATCTTTCACTATGAAATAAAACTTGGAAGAGAAACCCTCTTCTATGTAGATGCATATATTTCACTGGCTTCAGGGCATAATACAATATGGCAGAGTTTGCTGTGACTGAGGAGCTCACCAAAGAAGACTGTAGTATATCTATGTCAGTGTCAAAGTGATCAACAGTCATTTACACCTCCACCCCGCTATAGCGCGGTCCTGGGGAGCCAAAAATTCCTACCACGTTATAGCTGAAACCAGGGGTGAGCTGCAGACGGTTCGCAACGGTTCACGCGAACCGTTTGCTAAAATTAGACACCGGACAGAGAACCGGATGCTAAAGTTCTCTGTCCGGCGTCTAATTTTAGCAAACGGTTCACGCGAACCGTTGCGAATTCTGCCTCCACCTCCTACCATGAAGCTCCTCCTTGCTTCTCCTCCCCCACGGCTTCCCGCGAATCAGCTGTTCGCGCAGGAAGCCTGGGAGGGCTGAGAAGCAAGCAGGCTTCCCCGGCCCAGGAAGACGACGCTGAGGTAGGAAACTAGGGGCGTGTGCCCGGCCGGTCCCTGGCGCGGCCCGTCCCGCCTCCCGGCCGCGACCCTGCCCGGCCCCGGCCCTCCCCCGTCCCCGGGTCCCCGTCCCCCCCATGTTCCCGGCCCCGCGTTCCCGGCCGCGACCCTGCCCGGCCCCCCCCCGGCCCCGGGTCCCCGCCCGACCCTCCCTGGCCGCGTCTCCCCGCGTTCCGGCCCGCGTTCCCGGACACGACCCTGCCCGGCCCCGGCCCCGGCCCGGTCCCCGCCCGACACTCACTGGCTGCGGCACGGCCCTCGCGTCCCGACCCCCAAACCCCTCCCGGCCGCCCGGCTCCGGCCGCACCCCGGCCCTGCCGTGCCCCCACCTACCGGGATGCTCGGCTCTGGACACGCCCCCCACCTCCAGCCCGGCCTGGCCCCATGGCTCCAGCCGCCCCTGCTGTTTTGCCAGGGGGCCGGGCTCTGGCAGCGCGGGTCTGGGCGTGGCAGCGGCCCTGGCTGCCCGGCTCCAGCTCTGGCCGCAGCCCTCCCTGGCTCCACCCGGCCAGCCACCTGGCTCCAGCCGCTGGGCTCCCGCCGCATCCTCCGGCTCCGGCCGCGCGACTCCTGTCCCAGCCCAGCCACGTCCAGGCAGCGCGGTAAGGGGGCAGGGAGGGGGTGTTGGAGAGAGGGTAGGGGAGTTTGGAGGTGGGGGGGTCAGAGGACAGGGAACAGGGGGATTGAACGGGGCCCGGGTCCTGGGGGGGCAGTCAGAAAGGATCAGGGGTTGGATGGGGCGGTGGGCGGCCGTCTGGGGCATGGTTTCCAGGGGCCGTCAGGGGATTGAGTTATGGGGTGGTTGTAGGGGGCAGGGGTCCTGGGGTTCCATCAGGATTGAGAGGAGGGGTTGGATGGGGCGGCGGAGGGTACTCAGGGTACAGGGAAGGGGGTGGATGGGGCAGGGGTCCCTGGGGCGGCTGGGCCCCGGTGCCGGCCCGGGGAGTCGGGCCGAGCGGTGCCTGCTCTGGTCCGGCCGGGCTCGGGGAGTTGGGCCCCGCGGCGCCGGTCGTGGTCCTGGCAGAGTGGACCCGGTCCCCATGCAGTGTGGTAAGAGGGCAGGGAGGGGGTGGGTTGTGGGGGGATGGATAGGGGTCAGGGCAGTCAGAGGGCAGGGACCAGGGGGATTGAATGGGGGCAAGGGTCCCGGGGAGCAGTCAGGAAAGAGCAGGGTTGGATGAGGTGGTGGGGGCACTCAGGGACAGAGAGAAGGGGTAGTTGTATGGGGTAGGGGTTCTGGGGGGCCATTGAGAATGAGAGGAGGGGTTGGGTGGCGGCAAGGGGCAGTCAGGGGACAGGGAAGGGGGGGATGGGTCAGGGGTCTCGGAGTGTGTGTGTCAAGGAACATGAGGGGTTGGATGGGGCACGACCCCCCCCAGAGGGAGGGGGAAGGAGGGAACCCGTTGTTAAAATTTTGGAGGGAGGAGGGAACCCGTTGTTAAAAATTTGGCAGCTCATCACTGGCTGAAACCCCGTTATATTGGAGTAGGGGTGGCAGGGTTCCGGCAGTGATTTAAAGAGCTCTGGGCTCCAGCTGCTGCAGGGAGCCCCAGGCCCTTTAAATCACCGGTGGAGCCCCGCTGCCACAGCCCCGGGGTAGCGGCGGCAGGTCTCCAGTGGTGATTTAAAGGGCCCGGGGCTCCCCGCAGCAACCAGAGCCCCGAACCCTTTAAAGCGCCACCCGAGCCCTGATGCCACAGCCCTGGGATAGCGGCAGCACGGCTCCAGCGGTGATTTAAAGAGCTCCAGGCTCCAGCCGCTGTGGGGAGCCCCAGGCCCTTTAAATCGCCGGTGGAGCCCCGCAGCAGCCGGAGCCATGGACCCTTTAAAGTGCCGCCGGAGCCCTGTTGCAACAGCACTATACGCGAACCCGTGTTATATCAGGTCATGTTATAGCAGGGGAGAGGTGTAGTTCATTTCTCCTGCTTGTTTCATCAGAGCGGTAGCAGCAGGGCTCTGGCGGCGCTTTAAAGGGTCCATGGCTCCGGCTGCTGCGGGGAGCCCCAGGCCCTTTAAATCACCGCTGGAGACCTGCTGCCCCTACCCCAGGGCTGTGGCAGCAGGGCTCGGGTGGCGCTTTAAAGGGTTCGGGGCTCTGGTTGCTGCGGGGAGCCCCGGGCCTTTTAAATCACCACTGGAGACCTGCCGCCACTACCCCGGGGCTGTGGCAGAGGAGCTCCACCGGCGATTTAAAGGGCCTGGGGCTCCCCACAGCAGCCGGAGCCATGGACCCTTTAAAGCACCGCCGGAGCCCCGCTGCTACCGCACTATACGTCAACCCGTGTTATATCAGGTCGTCTTATAGCAGGGTAGAGGTGTATTTCATTTCTCCTGCTTGTTTCATCAGAGCACTGCAGGTTGAAATTCCCATGGGGATTGCTCATCGCCTGGAAGCCATAGTGTTGAACTAAGTGGGGCAGTGGGTTGTGAAAATGTCCTGGCAGTGTCATAGACCAGCACAAACAGGCAGTTGTGAGGGGCTGATGGCAGGCAAATCCCGACAGTCTGAAAACAAAGAAAAAAGGATGCAGCCTATTAACACAAGATCTATTAACAGAGATCAGCCCTGGCCCTGCTACATTTTTTTCCCTTATAAAAGAAGCATCAGACATGACATCAGGCAACATCACCACCGCAATTCTGGCTCTGCCTCCTCTTGGAAAAGAGAGGGAAGTCTGATTTTGGCTGTAAATACACTTTTACAGACTGGAATCAGGTCAGATAGAGGCTTCTAGTCTGGGTAACAGAGAGGTTTACTGGCTGCTGTGAAGCGGAGCAGGCTGCCCAGTGTTTCTCTTTAAATATTGCAATTTATAGATGTCAGATGGTGCTATACATACGCATCAGTGATCTCAAAGGCACATTCAGATGCCAGGCATCTAAAGGGTTAAATGGAGCGTTTTCCTAACGGCTCTGTGTAGGTTTAAAGGTGGTTCCTATTTGTGTTGAAAAGCACAGCACCACATTTCTAGAAAAAGATTCTATTTCCCCTTCTGATCTGAATGGAGCAGGAAAGGGAGCCACTCATCTGTACTGTACTAAATAAGTCTTTGTGCTGCACACCCGACACACAGTTGGGAAGCAAGTAAAAGAACCATTCAGCTTGTCCCTCAACTCCAGAAACTACTCCTCTAGCTCAACTGGCAGAGGACGTCACCTTTAGCTCCTATTAAATGCATGCATTAACAGAACATAGCCTTGAGTCAAGAAGCCTGGAACCAATGGTGCATTTAGTCACTGACTGTGTCTAATATTTAATGAGTCAGAGGAAATTTAAAAATAAAACACATGATTAGAAATGGGCCTGAACCAAATCTCAGATCCAAATCCCAACCAACTTTGGCTTCAGGTCAATGGGACGTAGAAACCCACCACTGTGGAAGAGGAAATCCCCAAACAGAAGAGAAGCTGAAGGATTAACCCAGCAGGTTGTGCTAATTTATACTAAATTATTTCCATGGAGTTAATTAGGAGTCTCCTAGAGAGGGCTAGCAGACTTTTCTGCTGCTAAATGCACACTGCAGAGACAGTTTCCTCCACTGACCTGCTGCTTATTTTATAGAAATAAAGAGTGGGGCACTCTTATACCTCAGGGGAATAATTCCTCAGTAGTCTAGGCCTCCTTTGGATCTAAGGACCTGGAGAAACCAGAAATAATTGCTACAGGAAGCCATCTTAGAAGCCTGCAACTGGGGGCTAGAACTGGAAGTGCCCCACTTATGGCCTCACACAGCTCCACATGGTGGCAGAAGTGAATATTGCAGCGCCCCCCCCACCCCTCCCCAGAATAGAAAACGTTTCTCCATTCTCTACCCGTGAGTGCTCAGCATTTCTGAAAGCAAGGCTGTAATTTAGTTAGGTGCTGAACTTTTTGTTCCTATTTCTGTCAAATTTTGGCCACAATTTTTGTCCTAATGAAAAAGCAAAAGGAAAAAGAAACAATCCCCACCTATGCAAGCCTCTGCTAAGATAACTGCCTGAGAAAAGATATGGATCGTGCACTGTGCACTAAAGATTAGGCTTTTTCAGGCCTGAGGAAGCCAGTTTTAGAGTGCAGAACCATCCACTGAGAATGCCCTGCCTGCAGCCTCCTCACATTTAAATATATGGTCTGATGGCTAAAGATCCGTAGCTGATCTCAGCTTCCACAACACCATGAATGTGAGAAATGCAGTGAATTTCACCCCATAAGGACCGCATCAGTGGGACTCATTCTAGGGACAAATCTAGAACAGCATTTTCCAGATCATATTAGCATTAAAACTCCAAATTGTATATTTCCAGAGGATTACTGCATTTCTCAGGTGGTTGTGGTCACTTGGCTTTCAGCCTTGTGCCTTATAAAAAGCTACCTGAGATATGGAGCAAAAGCCCAAAAATGTGCTGCCTGTCATATCTTAATCCTTAAGTGATGTTCACATGCTTTTCATGTGCACAGAGACTGAACCAGGTTCATGTAAGTGGGTGCAGCTCCACTATGTATTCCTGACTAACCTCTAAGCTAGTAAATGCAGTCACTCAGAAATTGTTTCACCTTGGTATCTACGCTGCTTCTGCCCTCTAATTTAAGAAACCATTTCCTTGCCTTACTCATTGCAGGTCAAGCACTTCAGAGAGCTCTCTCTAAGCCCTGAGAACTTCGGGTCACATATAATTAACTCCCTTAGTTAGACCTAAGTAAGAGCAGACTAGAGTTCTAGCTCTGATCTCTTCATCTCAATTTCAGCTCTTAATTTTCAAAAGCCAAACAACCCCTGTTGTTCTGCTTTCAATTTTCTTATGAATTTCTTCTGTTCTGTTTACAGCTCCCAGTCACAGCCCATCTGTGCCTAAAAGCCTCTTGTCCTGGGATCCTCCTTCAATGCCTGGATATCTATTTATCAAAGAAAGACAAGATGGGTGAGGAAATATCTTTTATTGGACCAACTTCCATTGGTGAAAGAGACAAGCATCTGAGCTACACAGAGGTTTCCTTCAGGTCAACATGGCTACAACAACACTTAACGTCTATTTATCTAGGCATTTATATCACGTTCCTCACTGAAGTATCCAAACAGATTATATATTTTCTCATTGAGGAAGTCTCAGCTGGCAACTCTAGCTACAAATAGGGTGACCATATTTCCAAAGGGAAAATAGAACACTGCCTGGGGCTGGCCCAAGCTCCACCCCCACATGCAGGGCCTGCCTGAGCCCTGCCACCCAGGGCTGCAGCTGACAGCCCGAGCCCCACCCCACCCTACCCCCCTCCACTGCACAGGGATCACCCAACACCTCCCCGCTGCATGGGGCTCAGTCCTGGGGCTAACAGTTTGAGCCTCCCTCCCACCGGCTGGCCAGAGCAAATGGGACAAATACCCAATTTTGCCAAAAAAGCCAGAATATCCAGGACGGGACTTAAAAAGGGGACCGTCCCAGCCAAAACAGGACATACTGTCACGCTACCTATAATACTGGCTTTATTTAGGCCTCCTACTGAGTGTACTATGGTCCTTATGTCTCCAGACTATACAGGAAATATACTCCAATAATAAGTTATACAATCTCTTAGAAGAAGTGTTCAAACTTAAATCATTTTAGGTTAACAGCAACACAAAACTATGCAGAAAAATTAATAAATAAGCTGGTAACAAAAGTTACATTTCAAATGACCTAACATATCTACTGCAGAGCACCTTCAAGTGACGTTGAACCATACACAGTAGAACCAAACGTCCACACTGTAACTCTGTTACAGGGATATGGATCAAAGCTAACTCATGGAAGGGAAGGAACGTGTTGCTCCCTGTTTACATGTACTATTGAATAGCCCTTTTCTATCCATTCAAAAGATGCTTTTTAGAAAGTAGGACTGAACATGTTTATGGCTGCTCACCTTTAATCAACAGACTTTCAACTTCTCCTGTCCCATCAGGATTCCTAGTTATAACACTCACACAGTGTCCTATTATTTAAAAAAAAAAAAAGTGACTCTTTGCCTGACATACTGTGACTAACCCGTGTGGAGGAGAGATCAAAGGGTTAAGCAGGCTGAATGGGAGATTATATTCTATACAAGTGAAGTCCACCCAGTGTAGCTGTAAGGAAATCACTTTTCTTCATTCCCATATAAGAAACACCTGCAACTGCAGAGTGATTGTATTCAGGCCAAAAAAACTACAGCCATTCCTCTTCTGAGACAGGTCAAGTTCAAAAGTCCTTGTCTGAGTAAGATTTCTGTTGAAACTGATGGGTGTTTTACTCAAATTGAAAGTCACAGAGTTAAGTCAATGAAAAAGTGTAACTATAAATACAGATAGCAAATGTATTTCATAGCTATCTTGGATTTTTAGCCAATAAACCATATTCTTTCATCATAATAATGATTTGTGTGATATACTTATTGCCATCTCTCCTCGGAGATTTCCTGTCTCTCACTTAAGTGAGAATATTCATTTCTTAGAATTTACTCCTCTGCTCTATTATTCAGTACTAGATTACATACATGGGTGGTCAACTCCTGATGGCCTCACTCATATGAATATACCCAGTGCAGTCATGTTTAAAATTCACATTAAAAAAAAAAGACAAAAAACTTTTAAGTCAGATCAGGACTAGATCTGTTTTTTTCTCTACAATTTAAGAAAAACAATTCACCCACACTAGCCTGAAAGTTTCTCTACAGTTGCAGGTGTTTTTCATATGAGAGTGGCCTGTGTTCTACATAAAATCAGACTAGAATGTCACAATGATCCCTTCTGCCCTTGGAATGTGACATTCTCTTTACATAACAAATTGTCAGAATTTGATCCTGATTAGAGAGTTAACTGACCAGTACTATTAGCATTCAATGATTGAAGGACACTTGGAAAATCAGAGAGAGCTGGGGCATAAGAAAGAGCTTTCAGGAGTTTGGAGCAGAGAACAAGAGAAAGGAAGAAGAGGTAATATGCCATAAAGCCAAAATCTTTTTCATTACAAGAAATGCTCCAAATTTACTTTGATTCTCAAATTCGCAATTCTCTTCCACTATCCCCTGGGCTTATTCCACATTCTGTCAAGATAGAAAAAAGGAACCGGGTAGTATGCGCGTGTACATCCACACTCAATTGGATGGCACTACAACAGCTCATCTGTGTGTCATAGATGAGATATTGCTCATAGCAAAAGGAGATAAGTCAGCGTTGGGAACTCTGGGGAACTGGGAAACTTCTCATTTATTTTTATGAAAGAATACACGTGACTCATTCTCCTCCTCCCCCCTTACAACTTTACTGGGGCAAAGACGTTAAGTGCTTTCTGTTCCAGTAGGGAGAAGCCGGAGATCTGATACTTCGGATACATAGAAAACATCACAGGCTACTATACAAATGCTATGGCACATACTATACAGATGCTATGGCACATAGGATACTCATAGACTTTTGTGTCAATAAGTGTTGTGTGTCTCTTTGTGTTCCTAGCTCACTGGGTGGGTTTCCTGTGGAATATGAAATCACTGGGAGTGGTGGTGATTACTGCAGAAGCCCAATGCCAGTTATGCAGACACCCAGCCTTAGAAGCTTCACCCCCTGGGGAAAGGGGCATTGACTGTTTTTTATCTCTTTCAGGAGGCCTGGGGACAAAGGCCCCAAACTGTATGAAGTGGCAGCCTGAACTGACTCAGGGTCCCTCAGTTGATCCACAACCTGATGTGAGATTCTAACCAAGACAGCAAACACTCCTAGAAGAGTTTGAAGGACTTTGGAACCTGCTAGAGTCTCCATGTGGAAGATGGATGACATCTGATAAGTGTAGCATGTGAGCAGATTGGCTGTTTTATGATATGATTTCTCTGTAATGCTTTTTTCCCAAAATAAATGTACCGTGCTTTGTGAAAGCTGCTGGTAACTGGTAAGCACTGTCTATAGCCCTTGGGAGAGAGTGAAACTTCAGGCACTGGACTTAAGTCCAACCTGCAGGGATAAGTACAGTGAATTGCAGGGAACTGCAGCCCTGAAACTGGTCCAGAGGGGGAGAAATGCAGGTTAATGCCCACAGAGAGGTGAAAGCTGGATATATGAGCCCTGACCTTGAGGGAACATAGAGGAACTGAGATGCAGTTAACCCTGGAAGTATGACAGCAACAATACTGATTTTCCTCAGAGAACACTGAGTACATTAGCTGCCAGAGTAAAAACAAGAAATTATAACAAAGAAACATGGAGATTTATTTTTGCAGCCAGCTGTGTATAGGCAGTAATAACAGTGTGTGTGCTAATTACTGAAAGATTTATCTCCATCTTTCTGGAGTGATACTACAGAGACAGTCTTTACAGAGCTGATGGATGGCAATTCCAGTACACAAGGAAGAATTTGTTTAGTTACTGAATGCAGTAAATTAAGATTGCACATTATTTCAGCCCTAGGGAAAATGTGATTTGTTGCATTTACGTTTTCAAAAGCACGTTCATAAAGGGCCAGCTCGATAGCCTGGTAAACAGAACTATTCACTGCCAAGGCCTAAAACCCAGGCTGGACAACATGGTTGGGAGTGGTGGGAAGGCATGGGGTGGGTAAACTTAACTTGCTCAATGGAAATGCCTATTAAACAATGGGAGTAACATTAACTGCTTTGAAGGAAGTTTGTTTGAGCCTTCACAGAGAGTAATTGCAACATTAGGTGTGCGTGTATGAATAGCAAAATTTACAGGAGTGGAAATATACCAGGAACCTTCAACTCTGCACCCCATTTACTTCACCCTAGATTCCATGATCTATATGTGCTGCATCTACCCAAGAATGCCAAGATTATGAGTGTGCAGCTACTGTATATGTAGCTCTGCCACAGTAGCCCATCAGTAGCAGAATACATGATGGGTAAGGAGTTACAGTAGAAGCACTGAGCATCCATAAATCAAACTGAAGTCCGGGGTGCTCAACCCCTTTGAAAATCAAACCAATTTTATTTGGCTGCCTAAATATGTGTTTAAAGCCTAACTTTAGCGATACAGGTTTGAAAATTGAGATCTAAGGGTCCTGGGTAGAAAACAATCCTCCTCCCTTTGATTATCATTTAATATCACTTTGTTAGGGTTTTCATTAGTAGCTTGTTTTTTTAAATTGAAATGCAGCCAGATGCACAATATTATCATAGTAGTTTAATTGCCAGTGCAGTGTCATGATCCCTAAGGGAAGAGGAATTAAACTGCATAAAGTGTGAAGGGCTCATCTTTCCAACAGGTGGGTCTACAATAGTTGCTAAGCATGTCAGTACTTGAGTGTTATTGTGTAGCCTGACCCAAACTTGGATATATACAATTGTAACTTGAGATTAATGGGTCCTTGTCACAAGATCAGGCCCAGTAAGATTATTGTAAAGTTATCATATAATTTGGGAACACTGATATGCACAGGTGCAACACTCACATTATAGGAACTCTTCCTCTATATATACAAATATATATATTTATTAATAATTTAACAATGTTATACACACACTTAAACTCAACAAGGCAAATAAAGATAATACTAGGGTGACCAGATGTCCCCATTTTATAGGGACAGTCCTGATTTTTGGGTCTTTTTCTTATATAGGCTCCTATTACTCCCTACCCCGTCCCGATTTTTCACACTTGCTTTCTGGTCTCCCTAGATAATACAGAAAGTACATTTGGACGTCCATACTTACACCCTTATCTTTCATATTAACCATTATCTTTCTAATCACCGTCTTCGTCCTCATCTTCTCCAGCGGCCATTATTCAGGCCCCTCACAAGGTCTATAGCTCTCCAACCTATCTGTTGCCCCTGTTACTTTTATAGTAGGTTACACTGATGCTGCCATGACCAATGCATATTCAATAGAGGTTCTTATTTGTATTTCCTCCCCTTAAGGTGTCCGTTTTCTACAGGTTAGTATATGTATGTTGTTACCCTATTAGCATACACGTCAATTTGCTGTCATGGCACCTTTGCGATTGGAGGTTCTGTCTGGATGCTGGTGTCAACGATGTTCTGTGGGTGGCTGATGTCAGTATTCTGGACAAAATTCCCCCTCTGGCACAGCACTTTCAGTTACCTATAACTTAGGAGTTACTTAAGTTTATCTATGCCAAAGGTTATAGGCCTCAAGCCTTACACATCTACTAAAGCCAAATCTTACAGGATAAAAGCCTGTAGGTTCCTTGCATTACTACTGAATATAATAAAGCAATGAATACAATACAGGTAAGCTGGCCCATTGGGCTACACCTGATATTAAAGAATATTTTATGGAACTGAACACTGTGGGCCAAACATTCTGTTGCCACAGCTCCATGAAAGTCAATGGAATTTTTCTGTCAATATAGACCAGCAGGCGCTGTGTCTCCTGTATCTGTCAGCACAGGCAGTGCTGTAATCTTGGGGCAGGGGCATGGAAATGAGTACGCCAACTCCATGCTTTGAAATAAACAGGGGGCCAGTGAAGGGAAGAATGGAGAAAATGTTGAGTCTATCCCTTTCTTTTTCAGTTCAAGCAGTCTTTTTTTTTTGTAATCGGTTTGTGAAAGGATTTTCCCTTACTGATTGTTGTGGTAATATATTACAAGAGGCTACTATCACTCTCTTCTCCCATCTTCTGCTATTCTGGTATCACTTAATATTAAACCAGGACACTTCAAACTCAAGCATTTGTGTGATAGTTTATCTGGTCTAATATATGCAAGTGAAATTGAACTAGAACTAGTTAATGGGTTAGTGTGATGGGGCATCTGCCCCACACTAGCCCATAAAGGGTTAACAGAACCCTAGGGAGGCTGCGCAACAGGCAGCCAATTGGAGAGGGCTATGAGGAGCAGGCCCATATAAGAAGAGCCGCAGGGCAGAGCAGGTCAGTCACTCCCTGGAGCTTGGGGAGGGGGACGACGACGGGCTGCCTTGGACAGACCAGTGCTGGGCAGGATCAGGGGAGCTAGAGTGAGCTCCCAGCTGACTGCTGACATGCTGGGGCCCTGAGACAAGGGCGGAGAAAGTGCTGGGGCTATGGGGAAATGGCCCAGGGAAATAGACTGTGGGGCTAGAAGGGTCGCAGCACATGACTGTCATCTACAGGGTCCCTGGGCCGGGACCTGGAGTAGTGGGTGGGGGGCCTGGGTCCCCTCTACCCCCATTCACCACCAAGGAAGTGGCTGGACAGTGGACTATGGTTTACCCGGAAGGATGGAGAACAGAGTGTGACACAGCCAGAGGACTGTGTCCTGCAGAGAATGCTGTGTTCTTTGGGATAAAGCACTTCCTGGAGTGGACGTGATGGTGGCGAGGGGTCACCAGACGAGGGCGCACTGGAGAACTAAGCGAATTCCCAGGACAAACAGCAGGAGGTGCCACAGTGGTGAGTCGAACCCCGTCACAGTTAAGTCACTAACCAAAGTAGATTTACTACTGCTCATATCATCACTGTTTCTAAAGCTAGGATCAAGCAGTGCAACAGACCTTTTACATGTGAACACTCTGTACATTTATAGTATCAGCAGCAGGGTGTTCATAGAACCATTGCAGTATGTGTAGAAAATTAATGAATTGGCCAGGTGGAGAGTGCAGAAAGTTAGTTCAAATTGTGTTTGCTTAAGAGGTAGGTGAGTGTCTGTGGTGAGAAGTACATGGGTCTGATAGGGCACTGAAAAGAAAGTTGCCTAATTTTTTAGCCCTAGCCCAAAATATTCCTGTATAACCACATGCCAGATAATTTATTGCAGCTTATATCTTAAATATATTTTGCATTTTAAGAGATTCAGTTCTGCAAACACAACAGATAAGTTATTTATCTTGTTTCTATATAGTGATAGCCAGATTATATTTTATTCTTTTATCCACATATTTAAAGAAATGTGCATCATCTGGAACATGCAGCTAAAGAAAGAGAGGAAGGAAATAGGTAACCATGCTCATTTTCTTCCAGTCTCAGGGTGTGGGAGTGGGACATATCTGTATCAAATTGCGAACTCCGTTTTGTATTAGGAACTCCATTTGGTATTATGGGCTGAATACATGTCTAAGTTTGCCCAAAGCAGTTTACTGAATTGCATTCCAGCCAGCCACCATGCCCAGGGTTGGGGTTTAACACCTTCTTGAAGGACCATTGCCACTTGGTAAGCAAGACATGCAAGGGAAAGAGAGGGCAGGAGGGACTCTGCCCAGCCAGAAAAGCCAACCATGGGACATACAGAGGGGATGAGCTCAGGCTAGAGGAGGGTGAATTTCAGGACTTTTGTCATTTTTCAAAGTTCTGCAACTCTTGAGTGCTTTTACAAGTAAAGTGCCCAGGGTTAAGAAATTCCTTTGCTGAGCCTGCATTCCTTGCTTTCCTGCCCAGAGCATCCACAGCCTTAGTGGGACTATGAGGGTGCGAGTGCAAGTGATGGGGGTGCGAGAAGACATTGATTTAGGGATTTAGGTTGGCTGAGTGGTGATACCCCATGTCTTATGGAAGAGTGTCAGATATGAAGCCTGAGCCCAAGTATCCCCAGAGCTAGGAAGAGTGACTAATGTTATCCATACCCACCTGGCTTAGAAGCCCATGGGACCCAGCAGTTGGGTACACGTACAACATGCAGGTGTCTGCACAATGAGTTACTGGGCCAGATTTTAACACTCTGCTCTGCTTTATAGTTCTACCATCTACTATTGCCCCTGGTAGGAAAGCAAGTGACCTGCTGAGAACCATGTGCAAGACTCCACAATCAGGGCCTTGCTGCATGGCTTTCCTAGGAGAGGCAATTGTAGGAAGTTAATTTTTCTCAGATGGCTATGGCTGGTTTGTTTAAGGTGCCTGTCTGTTGTTGACCATACAGTATTAGATCTCAGGAGAGAGCCAGATTCAGCAGGCCAAAGCAGGAACCCTCTTTTCTATCTGGTTCACTGACTATTAACATCAGCAGAGAGGAAGGGAGAAAGGTAGAAGTTTGTCGACTATGGAAATGAGACAAGAACAGTGGTCCCAGTTGTTCCCCCTGACCATTTCCTTCAGAGGCTTATCATACACAGAACCCCAGGCTGTTCATTCAGCGGTAAGATAACTGAAGAGGTATTAGCACCATTCCCAGTCAGAGTGGGATTTTCAGAAGGAAGTTAGGCTTCACTAAGAGATAAACAGGTTAGGTACATAGGCACCTTTCAAGCTGTGCCCCCAGCTGGGTTTCTTTCTCAGTACAGTTTAGCAGCCAACAAACGTGACTGTTTGTACTAGTCATGAACAAGGCATTCCAATGATTATTTCATTTCACTAACATACAGATAAGTGAGACTGGCTTCTTAATGTGACATGTCCACAGGGAATTAGACAGAGATCAAAACTCATTCTGTACAATTTACCGAACTGTCCGATGACCTTGACTCACTTTGAACTAGTGACAGAAGTCAAAGGACTTCTGTCCCATCACCAACCACCTTAGCAACCAGGACCACACAGACAAACAAAACAGGTCCTGAAAAAGACAATGCTCCTGATTCTGCTTCCATCGAAGTTAATGCTGAAATGCCAATTGATTTTAATAGTACAGAATCAGACCTATAATTAATGGACAAACCATTACTATAGGAACTGCTCCTATAATCTCTACAGATTGTGGAGCTACAAACGAGAATACAAGTAGATGTTCCTGACAAAGTACTTCTTTTGCTATGTTCTATGACTTCAGAAACCTATCCTGCAATACCTCTATAGAATGTATTTATTTAGGGCAATGGTTTTCAGCCTGTGGTCTGTGGACCCAAACTGTGTCTAAGGGGTCTGCAAAAGATTGTCATTATCAAAGAACAGTGGTTTTCAACCTGTGGTCCATGGACCTCTGGGGGTCTGCAGACTATGTCTAAGATTTCCAAAGAGGTCCGCACCTCCATTTGAAATTTTGTAGGGTGTCTACAAATGGAAAAAAGGTTGAAAACCACTGATTTAGCGTGTCATTTAATAGCAGATGAGCTTATGGTATGGTAAGTTATATGAAATGAATGTAGTTGTCTCAGTCATTTCCCAGTGGACAGGTTTTGTCAATAGGCCTATTCCACTCATGAGAGGTACTGGAAGGACATAAATATCTGTATGTCTTAATCTATGCAGCTGTGTGTGCCATTCTGAACTAACTACACAAACTATATATTTGATTCTTTACTTACAGTAACAACCTTACAACACTTAAAGCCCATGGAATGTAAGATGTCAGATATTCCGATCCCCCCTCTGAAATAAAACAAAAATTAACCAGGCAAAGGAAGAAAATAAACAGAGCTCTAATTTTAAAAAAATCCTGCAGTGGCATGCAGAGGATGACCTAACAGGCTTATCTATTCACTAGTTAAGGCTTGAAAAGTGTTCCGTGCAAAGCACTATGTATATGCTATGTATTGCTAGTATGCCATCTCTAACCTCAATGATTCTGTGACAAATTTAACCACCACCAATAAAAAAACAGATCTCACAAATAACCCCTGCTAAAATGGTTATTCTGCAACATTAAACAGTCCTTCATGTAAACATTTGCATTAGTTAAAAACAAAACAAAAACATAGTCAAAGAAAGAACTGAACCAGTTATTAAAATACAGCTTATCTGTACTAAAGGGTTTCTGTAGATATGACAGTGTAAGAAAAAATCTTGCAGGTTTAGCCTGCTTTGATGTAGTCTCACTTCTCCACACAAGATGGCAGCTCTCTGTTCCAGATGCCTGTTTATTTTCAGGCAGTGCACTTGAACCATTTTTTCCCATCTAGATCCTGCAGGTGCCAGTGCTCTGATTAACACAGTGCAAGTAACACCCAGAGTAAAGGATAACCCAGTGTTCTAATCAATATTTAGTCTCTCAGTAACACAACATTTTACACAGTCCAATGTTGTGAGCTAGTGCTGTGCTCAGAATAAAAATCCCCCAAAATTTTCAGTTCGGGTGATTCAAAATGTTTCATTTTGACAATTTGTAGATGTTTCTCTTGGATTATAACCTTTTATTCTTTTTAGACATTTTAAAGTTGAAATTTACAAAACTTAAGTTGTTTTGACTAGAAAACCCTGAAGTGTTCAGTCTGAAAATATCCAAACAGGATGTTTCAACAATTTAAAACTTTTTTCCTTAAATTTTTGAGTCTGGAGATTTGTCAAATCCAACCCTGTTTCATGAACAGTTTTGGTTTTCACGAATTAACATTTTTTGGCAAATAAAAGGGTTTGAAGAAAAGTCCCTGACCAGCTGTAGTACTGAACACTGCATTTGCCTTCAGTCATTGTAGTACCAGCATCTACAGGGTACAGTGTGTCTGCAATGAGCTGGCACTACGAACTGGTAGAGAGAGGACTGTGGTGATGGCTCCTGCGCCTACCCACTCCATCTTTTGAGAGGTGTCACAAGGCGGCTGGCTCCTGTGATTTAAGTCAGTCCAGCTCTCCTGTGCCAGAGCTGGGCCAATAAAGGGAGCAGGGCTGCACCTGGGCTTTAAAAGGTTTGAGGGAGTTTCATTGAGAGTAGAGCTGGAAGGGCACAGAACTGGCTGACAGAGAGAGAGGAAATGCCAGGGAGTGCGAAACACTTCTGCTGGGAAGACCTTGGCATTGGAAGCCAGAGGCCAGTGAGCAGGAGACATCTGTGGGAAGCCATGATTGGGTTTGGACCTAGAGGTCAGAGCCAGATAGGAAGAGCTGGGAGGACTGGCCATGTAAGAAGAAGAAGAAGAAGAAGAGCTCTGGTTGTGATAGAACAAGGAGTAATGGTCTCAAGTTGCAGAGGGGGAGGTTTAGGTTGGACATTAGGAAAAACTTTTTCACTAGTAGGGTGGTGAAGCACTGGAATGGGTTACCTAGGGAGGTAGTGGAATCTCCTTCCTTAGAGGTTTTTAAGGTCAGGCTTGACAAAGCCCTGGCTGGGATGATTTAGTTGGGTTTGGTCCTGCTTTGAGCAGGGGGTTGGACTAGATGACCTCCTGAGGTCCCTTCCAACCCTGAGATTCTATGATTCTATGAAGATGCCAGAGCTAAGACTGAAGTTTTGTGTTGTAGTGAGGGACTTTATTTTAGGACCCTGATGATTGTTGTGAACCGTTTGTTATTAACCCAGCCCCAAGCAGCAGTGGTGGTAGCCCAGGGTATCTCCATACTGAACACCCCTTCTGGCAGCCAGTAGAGTACAGACACAGCTAGCCCCCGTAGCACGCGTATAAATAGCAATATAGGTGGTGAGGCACTGCTTGGATGAGATGAGTAAAGACACCTGAAACCTGTGAGTATGCACCCTATGGGGGCCCCCCACTTCTGTTTTTAGCAGCATTGTGTCCTGCTGCCTCCCCACCACTGGGAGGTGAAAGGCAGAGGCTCTGCCAGATTCTTTCATGGACATGTATAGCTACACACTGCAATGTGGATGCAACCTGCTTTTCACTGCAGCATGTAGCTACACATACCCTACACGCTGCCATAGGTGTGTAGTGTAAACATAGCCTGGGAGAGAACTCTGTGTGCAGTTCTTAAGGGACCCTGTACAGGGGGAAACAAAGGCAGCGTGCCAAAAAGTAATCTGTGGTTATGAGGCAGTGTGCAGGAGGCAGCTGGCCGTGTCACAAGAGGCTAGCAGCATTGCCAGTGCCAGCCCAGCACAGTGCCTATGTCCACTGCACAGGTAATGAGAAGGAGCAACTTTGTGTTTCCTCTGCCCATCTTTGTGCACTCAGACAAAGTCAGACACAATTTGGCCCAGAGAGTGTTAATTACGTACATGATGTGCTGACATTCTTTTGTTCAAGTTGTTTAAGAAGCAAATTAAGAAGTACAATGAGAAGCAAAAGAAAGCAGCAGTGTCAGGATGACAGAATGGCTAGCTCTCTTCCCTGAACGTCACTGGAGTACTTTGTTCTTTTTAAGAGCAGGATGCCACCAGATGTCAGTATGAGCTAGAAAATGGGAAGGATATTAGCTCCTCCTGGGGTTATTGAGAATGATTAACACACTGTGGCCATACATGGAAAAAAAGGCTGCTCTGATAAATTGAAACTGGACCAAAAAAAAACATTTTAAAAGATATACTCCAAGCTGTAGATTATATTAAAAATAAAATTTAGCAAAGGGCAAACCGAGACTTTGAACCGCAGTCTGAGCCACACCCTGGACACTTGCATTCATGCAGGGTCCCACTGATTTCAATGAAGCGTACATAGGCACAAGGGTCTGTGTGGATCCTACTAGAGCCTAATTAAATAGCCTCTTTTAAACTTTTTCTAACAATCCCTTCCATAAGAAAATCTGTCTGTGCAAGTCTGGATAGAGAACCTGAAGATTATTCTACTCCTGGATTAATCACAGATAATTTTTGAAGGTATATTATCAAAAGGTCACAAGACTAATCATACAAACCCTGTATAACACCAAGAGTTAATTTATATACTGAGCTGTCCTTGAAGCTTGCTATTTCATCTCACACCAATAGAAGCTAGGTCTTTCTGTAATTAAGCACCTTGTTGGTAGAGTGCCCTGCCTTTGACTGTTAGAAACTTTCAGATTGTACTTGGAAGTAAAGAGAAAAAAAATTGTTTGATTATTAGAGCTAGGAGAAATTTTTCATCTGAAACATTTTTTGGTGAAAAATGTAGGTCCAGCAATACTGAAATGTTTTATTATTTGTGTTGGTTCCATCTAATTGTGTGTGTTAAAAAAAACACAAAGAAAAATCCAAAAAAGCTCAATCACTTTGTTTTGATGTTTTCTGAACAAAACATTTTGATTTTTCAGTGACTACATTTCAAAATTTCCTTCAATTTTATTTTTAAAAAATGTAACATTCAAAATATAAATGAAATGTTTCATTTTGGGTCACATAAAACATTTAATTTGACATTAAATTTTTTTTTAAACTTTTCAATTAATCAGGAATTAAAAAAAAATATTTTCAGGCCAACCCAAAATTTTTATTTTTATTTTTTTTTACACTTTTCAGAATTGCCAGCAGACCAAAAATAAGTTATTCCCATAACTCTATTGCTGATACTTTTGACAATATTAGTTCTACTTGTAGTGCAGAAGAGAGCAGCGCCCTTATACTTTTATATGTGGCACTTTACAAGTACATGCTTGTGGAGACAGAAACTTTCAGCAACTCTGCTCAGGTATCATCTAAATTCTAAAACAGGGAATGACCCTACAGTATCTAAGGAGTTGTGTGACGGACACCTCACTATCCAAGATACAGTACAGTAGCAGCTAGAAGGAAAAGCGAACAGAGGAATATCCAGCACAATGTTTCCCAATTGCTATTAATCTAAATTAAGAGTCCCACACCTATAGATCCCATGAGTTAGTTTTAGTTTTTCTGTAAATTATGCTATATCTTTACAGCAACAGAAACATTATCAGGGCTTGTGATTTTCCGTTTTCACTGATAAAACACCCCCAGAATGAAAGAAAATGAAATCTGTGTTTATCCAACAAACACCAGAAAAACATTTGAAATGGTTACTTATATCTAAGGCCTTGACTACCAGGGGTGTGATTACTAAAGAGCGCTAACATGTTGTGCGTTAATTGGTTAGACATCTCTGATACGCACTAAAGGTTCCCTAATGCACTTGAATGTAATTCTGTTTGAAATGGTACTATTTTAACTCACACTAGGGAACATTACAAAGAGATCACTCATTACAGTGTATACAGTATATACTACTGTAATGAGTAATGTACACAATATGCATATATTATACCTACACATTACTCACTACAGTATATGCAAAGAAAGCGGGCCCTGAAAAAAATCCCAATTTTTAGACAGCTATATAAAAACTCAAAATTTGCTAAAAATAACCCCAAAGATTAAATTCATAAGCCCCCCAAAACAAAAACCCTAAACATAATCCAGTAAAAGAAACAATCTTAATATCTCGAATAAATTAGAAAAAACATTAAAACTACCTGTAGATGTTAACTTGGACCCCAACCCAGCAAAATACATGTGTAATTTTAAGGTTGTGCTTGGTACCTTCAGGGAAAAAAAGAGGGAAAAAAGGAAAAAACATTCAAAAACATTTGTTTTTAAAAAATCGAAATAAAAAGATATGAATGTTTAGTTGCAAATTTTACTGAAAAAATTTCAAATGAAAATTTCTCATTGGGAATTTTTTTTGGGGGGGAGAGGGAGAAATAAAATGGGCTTTTCAATCAGCTCTGTGAGGAAGCACCGGTAGGAGAATATGCCAATATACTGAGCAAGCACCTTCAGGCAGTTTGATTTTAATTAAGATTTCTGAACTCTTGGTGGGACAGTTCGGTCCTTTGTGCTTGTTGTAACCTAAAGTCAAGTTTCACTGTAAAATGAGTGTTCACTCATGTGATGCCATTGGGAAATCATTCCCAGTCATAAATGATTTGGATTCTAGTCATATCTGTGTTATATTTACACTCAGTTTAACTGAAACATCTTCCATTAGAGAGTAAGTGAAATTCCACTTTCCAACTTGATGCTAATAGTCTTAATAATGGGCAAATCTGGGTGCATAAATAGTGAACAACTGGGAATAAAATGCTTTTCACTGAAAGATGTTCTCAAGACGGGGGCGGGGGGAATTCCTTGTGGCGTTAACAAACAACGACAGTCTCTTTTAAAGCACAAATGGATTCATGGAGAAAATGCTACAGACTCTTCATTTTAGGGTTAATTCAATGGGGTTTGGTAGCTTTTTGTTAAGAGAAATATATAAAAAGTGTAGGGGAATTTTTCATCCAAAATCTAAGTGTACAAGTTACAAGACCTATATATATAATGGCCTCACACATCACAAATGCAACCTGCTACCTTTGTTGAAGATTGTGAAATCAGTGTACACTCATACACACAATCACCACTTATTTGAGTGTTACACGCTTTAGAATCAAGCCTCTAGGGCACACTCTAAAACTCTATCTAGGGCTGCAGCTTACCATTCTGGCATCTGGAAACATTCATGCCTCAGTTTCCACTCTGGGCCCCATTTTGTCTCCTCTGGAGGGTCCTCCCTCGGCTGGTAAAGGGATTTAGCCTGGCACCCAAAATAAAAGTCCTCCCATTCTTGATGGTCAGAAATCAGAGTCTACACAAATAAGCAAAACAAATATTGCCCTGTATTAGTGTGTGAAATATGCAGATAGCCAAGAAAAAAAAGCACCTTCTGCTGACGCATAGCAATGTGCCAAATCAACAAAGCTGCTGCAATTTCTCTCTGCAAATGGCTTCCTAATTAAGCAGTTACTAAATACCCTCTGTAGCAGGGAATCAAGAGTTCCTTCCTCCCCAGGCTGAATTGTTCTTTACTTCCCAAAGCAGGGCTTCCTTTCTCCCTTTTGTATGATACAACAGACTGAACACTACCTCTTTTGCAGGTCTTAGTAGTCCTTTTTAAATATTGGAGTTATACTAGCTATCTTCCAGTCATTGGGTACAGAAGCTGATTTAAAGGACAGGTTACAAACCATAGTTAATAGTTCCGCAATTTCACATTTGAGTTCTTTCAGCACTCTTGGGTGAATGCCATCTGATCCCGGTGACTTGTTACTGTTAAGTTTATCAGTTAATTCCAAAACCACCTCTAGTGACACTTCAATCTGTGACAATTCCTCAGATTTGTCACCTACAAAGGACAGCTCAGGTTTGGGAATCTCCCTAACATCCTCAGCCGTGAAGACAAGCAAAGAATTCGTTTAGTTTCTCTGCAATGACTTTATTGTCTTTAAGTGCTCCTTTTGTATCTCAATCAGCCAGGGGCCCCACTGGTTGTTTAGCAGACTTCCTGCTTCTGATGTACTTAAAAAACATTTTGTTATTACCTTTTGAGTAACTATATACAATCAACTGTATAAAAATATGTATGCTAAGAAATTATTTAGACTTGTCTGTATGTTCCCTGAGAATTTGTGGTTTTGTCTCTGCTTTTTTATAATATATAGTAACGGAGGAGCTGGTAGTGCTGGCTATACTTAAATACTAGATACTTCCCATTAAAATAATCTGTTTTCAGTTGCTTATAACTTTGCCAAACTTCAACCATTCAGGCTTACATTTTCTATGGTGCGTGTCTGCCTCAGGCAGAATTTTCTGGGGGAAGTTCCAGCTAAAACAGATTAGCTGTTTCCGAGAAGACAGTTGAGGGAAAATACATTGTTTCACTCATGTTAAAAAAAAAGTGTATAAGCAGTTTGTTGAGAAGCTCTAGTGCCGCCTTAGTTTGGAGCAACAACTTGAAATTTGGGATGAGAGGATCACCTTTTTGACAGGGTGTGCCTTTTGCTGCCCCTGTGAAAATCCACCCAAATGGGGCCACATAATAAATCTCTGAAAAAATCTCAGTTTGCATGTGCTCACTAGGGACTTATAGTTTGGAAAATTGTAAATTCTCCAAATATTTTATCTCAATTCTGAGGCTGTAGGGGCTGAGCAGGACTTTCTTTGCAACTGGTCTTCTTGGCAGTAGCCACTGTTTAAAAAACAAAACAACAAAAATGAAAAAGGACAGAAATACCATCATGTGGAACAGGGGTTCTCAACCATGGATATGCATATACCTGGGGGCACACTCAGAGGTCTTCCAGGGGATACATCAACTCACCTAGACCAGTGTTTCTCAACCTGTGGGTTGCAGCCCCCAAAGTGGTCACAGGGCTGGTTTAAAGGGGACTGCAAGGGCAGGGCCAGCTTTAGGGAGTGACAAGCAGGGCAACTGCCTGGTGCCCCAAGCCACAGGGGCCCCACGAAGCTTCAGCCCTGGGCAGCAGGGCTCAGGCTTCACACAAGGCTCACAAGTGAAAAACAGGCTCAAGTGTCATATTGAAATGTAAGTACAATAGTTACATTCCAATAAATGTATTTTATAATTATATGAGAAAGTGACAATTGTTCAGTACTAGTGTGCCGTGACTTTTTTTGTATTTTTATGTCCAATTTTGTAAGCAAGTAGTTTTTAAGTGAGGTGTAACTTGGGGGTACACAAGACAAATCAGCCTCCTGAAAGGGGTACAGTAGTCTGGAAAGGTTGAGATCCACTGATGTGGCACCATATTGACCACACCCCACCCTAATTTGTGTCATATGGAAAATATTTAATAACAGTTTATTTATTTATATTTAGCACAGTGGTCTCCAAACAGTGGAGTGCACCCCACTCCCCCCCATAGGGGGTGTGGTCAGATGCTACCGGTGTGGTGCTCTGCTCTGTTCAATGTTGATATCAATCGGCTGCGTGCGTGTGTTCCCTCTGTGAGCTGCCCCAGCTCTGCGCAGACAGCTGACACAGCAGACCCCGAGAGAACCCCCAGTGACCACAGACTCTAGTAAGGTACGAAGGCACGTCGGCCAGGTTTATTGTCGAAGAGAAACACAGTCTCCAGCTTGCAGGCAAACGAAGTCCAAGGTGCTGCTAGCCAGTACATATGTGCTCCCTGACAATGGACTCAGCTCAGTCAGTGGCGGGACTTTCCACTGCCCCCTAGGCTAGACCAAGACATCCACTCGGGGTGCATTCTTATACAGAGGTACAAACAAGTTACACATCACTCCTGACGTATTGAGGTGCAACCCCTCTACGTAGCAAGGTGCCGCCTCTCACCTTGTACATGTTGGTTCGAACAAAACAACTCTATCCATCATATTACCTTTTTGGCCCTGTCATTGGGATGGGTCAGCCTGTTCCTTGTTATCCGTGTGGAGTGTACAAGTATGCGAATGTTCTGCTATCTGGTGTCCAGTACCTTTTAGGTATGTCTCTTTTTGAAGTATCAGCCCTTTCCTTGCCAGCTTCTGTGAGCAGGGCCTGCCTCTGGCTCACAGCTTAAACTTTGCTTTATGTTAGCAAAGTCTTGACCATTACTTTAGTTCAGGCCTCAGGCCTCATAGTGGGCTCCTGATAAGGGTTTATGTTTCAGGGCCTCATCTTACTACAGGGGCATGGATCAATGTTCAAAGGGGGGCATGGCAGGGCCTGGACTATCCCCTATGAGGTAGCAGAGAGAGAGAGAGCACCACCCAGCCCTGCTCTGTCCCCAGCACCTCTCCAGCCCCAGCTGCAGCTCCACTCTGGCCCTGTTCCCCAGCCGCAGCTCCAGTGCTGGCCCTGGTCCTGGCTCTGACTCTGGCTCCTGACCACAGCTCTTGGCTCAAGTGTTGCCACCTTTCTAATAATAGGTGATGGAACTAGGGGTGCTGCCACAGACCCTGCTTGAAACGTTTCCATCATATACAAGTTTACAGTTTGGTTCAATGGTGCTCAGCATCCCCACTATACAAGTTGTTCCAGCACCCCACTTTCTAATTGCTGATAACTGAACCACTGAAGCCCCACCCCTCTGCCCCACCTCTTTCCCCGAGGCCTTGCCCCCTGCTCTGCCTCTTCCCCCAAGTCCCTGCCCCGTCACTCGCTCCTCCCCCCCCCCATCACTCATTGGATCATCTCCAGCTGGGCTCCCTCTGCTCTGGGGCTGGGCCAGGAGCTGCTGCAGCCCAACAAGGAGCCTGCTTGCAAGTAGGAGGTCGCCCCAGCTGAGTTGGGGCTGGCACAGGCTAATGACTCGGTGCTGCCCCCTCTCTTGCCCCGCAGTAACCAGGCTTTTGGTGTCCAATCTTGCATCTGACTGGACACTGCCAGGTTCCCTTTTTGACTGGAATTTCCAGTCAAAAACTGGTCATCTGGCAACCCTAAATGGCACCCAGTCACAGAAGCCAAACAACAGACTGTCTAGGTAAAAACCAGCCAGATGGCACCTTACCCAGCTCCTGGCCCCAGCCCTGGCTCTGCTCCTGACTCTGGATCCAGCCCATCTCTGCCATCACTGCCTGGCTGCCACCAGACCAGCTCTCCTCCCACATCTGCAGTTCTGCCCCCAGCTCTGCCTTCAGCCCAAGCTCCTTTGCTGAGTCAACTGTGCAGTAACTGGGGGTGGGTTCCTACAGATTCCATTACTGGGGACAGGCAGGGAGGGAGCATGACAGGAAAATTTTGGGCACCTGATTTAGCAGGTTTAGGGAAGAGCTAGCACCATGGGACCAGCCAGCTCTCCATAAACACAGTTTGAAAGTCTCTGTTCCAGACCAAAGGCAAAATGCCCCTGAAAAAGTCGGAGAGAGAGAAGGGCAAGTAGGGTCTTAGAAAGGAAAATGTATTGCAGCCTTATTATACAGGTACAGCAGCCAATGAAAAATCTGTGAGAAACAGCACTAGTCACTTATCCCAAAGAACAATATGGTGGACCAGTCTTCAGTCATTTATACCAGTTGAGGATCCGGAATTATATCATATATTAGCATGGATGTGGATTTATCAGTGTCCTCCTCCATAACTCTAAAATAACTTCAATTGAGTAAGGGACAGAATGTATAGACTGCAGCTGGTGCTAGTAATTCTGGAATCTGTGCCACTGCCAAAGAAGCAATAGCACTATGTTCCAATCCACAAGCTTTAGCTATGCCTATGACAGAGCAGATGCAAATACCATTAAAGTAACGCAACTGTGCTCAAATCTGACTGTGGATCTAATTTCATGGTCCCTATTGCTGAGGATGAAGTCATCCTCTGCCTGCAGCACAACTGCTGCCTTTTCTTGCAAGGAGGCATAGAAGCTTTCCACTGTTTTTTTTTTTTTTAAATGGGTTACATCATTATTTTGTGGGTGAAATTCTGCTCTCAGTTGCACAACAGTGTTAAGTGGAACAATCTTACTGACGTTACTCTGATACCCAAGATACCCTGAATTGCACTGACCATTTTGTCTGGCTTCTTTTAAAATGTACATGCTGTTCTGCGTTTATGTTAGAGAAGGCAAGTCAAAGAAGCATCCTTTGTACTTGGAGCAGAAGGTAGGGATGTTTGTGATGGTCCTTAGTTCTTATGGGAATTTGATTTAGTTTGGGGCCAGCCCCGCAAAAAGCTCTCCTGCACAAATTTTATTGTTATGGTAAAAAGTTCTATTTTATCAGAGCTTTATATGTTGGGTCCATACCATTGAGTGCCTTGAAGAGAAAGACATTGAACTGGACTCAACATTCTATAGGAAGCCAGTATAATGAGCAGAGGACAATTTTTGGATGTGCTCACAGTAGCCTGTGTTGCAGAGGAGATGAGCTGCAGAGTTCTGTACTAGCTGGAGTTTCACATTGCTGTAATCCAGACAGGAGATGACGAAGGCATGTATAACTGAGGCCAGGTCATCATCCACCAGGTTGGGACGGAGTCTTTTAGACAAGTAGGGATGGTTGAAAGCATTACATGTAGATGCTGCTATTTGAGAGCGTAGAGAATGGGGAATCTAGGAGCACCCCTAAACTACAGACTGACTGAACAGCTGTTGGTGTGCACCTTCAACCAAAGGAAACACCACCGTGGCTGCAAACACTTCAAAGTGCTTTCCTCTGCCTACCAGCATCACCTCTATCTTAGTTGAGTTCAGCTTCATCCAACTATTCTTCATGCATGAGTTGACCTCATCTAGCACTGGGCTCTCTTGGTGCTAATGGGTGGTTGTACGTGGTGAAGGATAGGTAGAGCTGTGTCCCATCTGCATATTGCTGACACTTGAGTTCATTAGACAGACAAGGTGGGTAAGGTTCTATCTTTTATTAGACTAGCTTCTGTTGGACAGAGTTCTTTGTAACCTCAAAAGTGTCTGTCTCTCGCCAACAGAAGTTGGTCCAATAAAAGATCTCATCCACCTTGTCTCTCTAATATCCTGGGAGAGCTATGGCTACAACACGGCATATTTGAGTTCATGTCATCTGACCAGTTCACCTAATGGCTGCATGTAGAGGTTGAATGGGACCACAGAGAGAATTGATCCTTGTGGGACTCCATAAGTGAAGGATCTAGTGGCGGAGGTTCAGTTTCCCATCACTTCTCACTGGATACATCCTTCCAGGAAGGACAAAGTATTTTAGTGTACTTCTCTGGACCCCCAACTCTCATGTGGTACAGTATTATCTCACGGTCAACAATGTCAAACACTGAAGAGAGATTAAGGAGGTATGACTCAATGTCTGCCTAACATCCTTTGACAGGAAGAGATTATCCATCATGCCATTAAAGCAGTTTCTATCCCTTATCCTGACCTGAATCCAAGTTTTGCCAGGTCTAGAATATTTGATATGCTTTAATTAGATACGCTTGTAACCAACCTTGGTCTTCTCTAGGAGTGTGCTCAGGAATCAAAGGTTTGAAACTCGGAGGTAGTTGGTTAAAACCAGTGTTCCAAGCTGGGTTTCTTCAGTGTTGGTTAAATTATTGGTCAGGCTTGACAAAGCCATGGCTGGGATGATTTAGTTGGGGATTGGTCCTGCTTTGAGCAGCGGATTGGACTAGATGACCTCCTGAGGTCCCTTCCATGATATTCTATGATTGCATGTTTGAAGAAGGAAGGCAAGATTCCTTCTCAGAATGAGGCATAAGCTATTTTGTTGTCATGAGTGGCACTAGTTGCTCATGACTCTCTTACATCAGCCAGGAAAGTCCAGGGTTGGATTCACAAGTTTTGGGCTGGAACTCCCATAGGTTGATCTGTCATCACCACACATGTTGCTCACTTTTTTATATAGCAATGTGCATTGGCAGGGCTTCGGGATCAGTATCCCCTGGAGTAAAATGCAAGTCAGAAGTCTGTTGACGCTTAACCTTTGCATCTTAGTTTAAGATTCCAATGAAATGCTTCAAAGCTTATGGCACCATTTTAAACACACACTCTGACTTGAATGACCATTTTCTTTATAGACCTCTTGGAAGCAATTAACTTTATTCACAGGAGGACTAAAGAGCAATTCAGATAAGCATCTCAGGAGATGGAAATACTGATATGAAGGAGCCATTGAAGTACAACAAAATAATTACATTTAATTTAATCTATGCAGACAATATACAATAAGATTTAAATCAGTTGCAAAATATAACCCTAATCCACTGATTTATTGCCTTCATTAAAGTAACACTGACCTGCATTTAAAATTTGTCTGACCTGTCAAACTGCCTAGCCCATTATAGAAAAATAAAACACAAGAACGTGTGCCACCAGGATACTTTTATTACACACAAATTGGGTTAAAAGAAGTTATTAAGGTTGCAAAGTCACACACTCAAAGTTAGGAAAGGTCAGAATTAAGGTGGCCTGTTAAACGTTAATATGTATATGAGTTATGGCAGTCTTTAATTACATGATCACATACTATTTTCTTGACAGGACCCTGCCTGAGCACAGAGTGAGCAACTATTGAATATTTTATTTTATCCTCATCGTCAACATGTAGCTCCATGCCTTTACAGCAACCTATTCAAGCTGTGCTCTGAAGAATTATTAATTCCTTCATGGGCTTTTCTATGGCTCTCATCACATTATATGCAAGTGCTACACAAACATTAATTAATCTTTACAAAACACTTGTGGGGTAAACGGGTGATATTGTCCCCATTTTGCAGATGGGCAGAGAGAGAATGGTGGACTAAAAGATCGAATAGGCCTTTCCTCCCACTAATGTTTCTAGTTCCATGAATATAGTATTTTACATAGTGTGATCAGAAGCTGAATATAACACTCAATGGGAGGACAAATCAGTTTTTAAAAGCCGCTGATTAGCTACTTGCAACTTCTTTGATAACCTTTTTGCATAGACTGTACAGCTTCTGATTTAAAGGAACAATTCCATTAGTAAATCTTGCTCCAGACAGGTTTGGAATTAATTTAAAGGAAGGTTGCCTAAGTGGTTTCACATGTAAGGGCATGGTATGTCATCAGTAGTGTCAAGCAGCAAGACGAAGGCTGACTAAAGATGGTTTCAGGTTTCCAAACCGATCAGTACTGGGAAGCTATAGCTATTAGCATATGCTTCTGAACTTTCCATGTCCGGAACAGACTTGACGTCTTACGCATGTTATAATAAACCTAGACCAAACCCTGACGATATGACCTCATTAACCTCATGACTGCTGATCTCTCAGTTATGTCCAACTCTCCACTTGCAGAAGTAATTTACTTATTCCTATAAAAGAAGCCTATCTATGCTGGCTCTGAGGTCAGCAGTTCTATTTAAGCACAACCAGGCATAGTAGAGGATTATCTATTCTTTTAAAATGCTGTAATGGTCTAAGAATATAGATGTACCTCAGTAGGTTAAACATAAGAAATATACTGGTTGTTGTACGACTGAAAAAATTAACTTGTGAATTCACACATCAACTGCCTATCAAGAAAGAATGAAACGACGGGGGGGGAAGTGAGTATGAAATAGTTATTTGCCATCATGAAAATATATTTAAAATGAAGTTTTCAGTGTTGTTTTACCTTCTACCAACAGAACTCGGTCTAATGAAAGATATTACCTCACCTCCCTTGTCCCTTTAAAATGCAGAGCAGTCACATCTGAAAGGCAGAAATCACTTAATTCTGTGTACATATCTGCTAGTCTTATCTATGTTGCCACAATCAGTCTTGTCCAGGAGGTAGATGAAGCTCAACAGGAAGAGGCAGCTGTGCTTGGAGTGTGGCACACATGAGCCACAACTGAGATAACCATATCAGAAAGGACCATTATCTTTGTTTCTTCCTGCACTATCTGTGTACTTAGGTTAACCCTACAAGTCTTTAAAGGGGGCAATTTCTCACTGACTCACTTTTTTCCTCCTTTGTTTACAATGTTTTAAAGTAACATTTTATAGATGAGAGGCAGCAGATAAGGCCCTGGACTGGAACCCAAGAGAGTTGGATTCTATTCCTAGCTCTTCTAATGGGACTGTAGCTGCCAGTAGGGCTCTGGTTCTGACTGGGGCTTCTAGGCACTAATTAGAAATAGTTGATGATCTATGCTGAGCTTGCCCAACTGCTTTTCTCCTGTTCAGTGAAAAAATCCTGTCAGCAGTTCTGTAAAGATGGGAACCTGGAGAGGCACAGATTTTTCTTCACAATTGTTAGGTTTTATTCCTAGCAAGATCGGCAGGAAAATAAATAGATCCTCAAAAAGAGGAATAAAAAAGGAAGGGGGGGAACGAGCTGTAAAAGCAGCTTTAAGGATTAATCTAGTTCAGGGATAAGCGAGGAACAAAGGCAAGGACTCTGCTATCCAGTGTGGTGTTTTTTTTTCCCCTCTATCTTAACAATCTCCTCTCTGGAGAGAAACTAGAAGAGACTTTCTAGGAGTTCTGGCAGTTCTTTCTGTGGCAAACACACTGCAACTTTTTAATTCAGCAGATCATTTTACAAGAAAGACTCTCACCTTCCATCCTCTGACACCAAGCTCTCTCTGCTAGCTGCCAAGTCAGCAAGAGAGGCAGTTACATCTAAAAGATGCTCTTTCCAGTTGGAAACTTAATTATTGTTAAAGTGAAAGCCAGGAATTGGATTCAGCAGAGAAGTTAAGCATCGGCATAAGTCTCTGCTGCATTGGGGTTTTAGGCACTTAGGAATTAAGTCCCTTTAATTCTCAGTATCACTTGGTTTTTGTTTTCATTGTTATTTTGGGGCACTTTCAGGTCAGCAGCAGTTTTAACCATGAAATGGAAAGGCCTATTACACTTACATGGTAGAATCACATTCACAATACAGCCAGGCCTGAACAAAATAGTGAGCATATATACAGCCTTATTTTTGTGCTTAATCAGAGGCAGATTAAGGTTTCCTGGGGCTCTGGCCAGAGCAAGTGGGGGGGCCCCTCCCCACTCCTTCCATTGCAGCCTGTGCGGTCCTGTGGAGAGCTTGGGGAGGTATGCTGCTTCCTATAGTGTCCCATCATATGAGGGGTGCATCAGATTCCCTCTTGTATGCCATGGGTAAGGGGAGAAAGACCATGGTCCTATCCTTCGCTTTGTCCCGTGTCTTGCATAGGTTCTGCGATTATGCCTGGATGCTGCACGGGGCACAAAGGATCGTCTTGCTCTTTTCTGCCCTGGCAAACACACACTCGTTTGCTGTGTTTGTTGTTGATTTAGAAAAGGGAGTTAACAGCAAAGAGGCCACTCAAGCCAATCTGCCACTCCAGGCAAAACTTCAGTGTGCCACAGTCCACCCAACCCCTTCAACCCTTTAAGAGTTCATGGCAGGGACCCCTCCCCACCTGCCCCTGCCATCCCTGCCCCCCTTTATCTTTATCTCATAACAGTTAAGATTTCCTATTCTGCTTCTATTTCCTTCTTAGGTAACTTCTTAGATACATCTGGGTGTGTATAAATCAGTTCGTGAAAAAAGAGAAATAAAGGCCAATTTTAAACATAATGAAGGAATTTAGGCAAAAATATTCATTGTGGTTCCCCTATTCTCCTTGCTGAGGAAAGGAGAAGAATAAACCAACTGCTTAAGTCTATCTTAATTTCTCCTGCAGTTTTTATATAGGATGACCATGTTATGCCCTAAGGACCAAATCCATCTATAGGTTCCACAGAAAGAACAGATTACCGATGAGAATGCAGGAGTTCCCACTGCTGGGGCCGCTGCCGCCACTAAAGCCAATGGCACTAGCACTATTCAGCCTTCTTCTTGTGCTGCTTCTTCCTCTTGTTTTTCTTGTTGAGCCAGCTTGTTGCCTTGGACTTTTTCTTACAGAAGGGTCCTAGAAAGTTGAAGGGCATATTCTGAAAGTAGTGCACAATAGTGTTTTAATCATCCACTGTTTCAGCCATAGCACCTTGTGCTGTGATCCTATCAGATAATCTGACAAGCTAAGTAGGGTCAGGGTGTATCAACTCTTGAGGAACAAAAACAACAAGGATTACTTGTGGCATTTTAGAGACTAACACATTTGTTTGGGCATAAGCTTTCAAAAGGGGGTTGTTGGTAATGAAGCCTAGGCCCTCCCATTCCCCGAGGCTCTGACCCAAGGTCCTTTGAGGGCTATCAGTTCTCTGATAGTCAAGGTTGCTCAAAGTTGCCCTCCATGGGCCATTTCCTATCACCCTTCCTGTGATTGTCGACCGAAGTCGCCATCTGGTTTAAGGTAACATGAAGGGAGCCCACCTCACCACAAGGCACCTTCTGGCAGCTGCATTGTAGTGTGGTAACTTCCTCTCTCGAGCAGCAACTGCCTCCTCCCACGGTGTGGCCCACCTTCCTGGGCCAACTGAGTCCTAGGGCTTTTCCCTGCTGGAGTAGGCCAAACAAAATAAAGGGGAATTAACAAAACTCAGAGTCATATGAGAGGGGGCAGGGAATGCTTCCCTCTCAGGCTGTTTCGGTAGCAGGTCCTCCCTTCCCTGAGGGAGGGACCTTTTGGTAGTTCTCGTGGGGAGAGATTCTGCCTTTTGTTCAGCTTTCCCTGGCACTGCAGGTCTGCTCTCTTCCCTGGATTGCCCCTAAATGATCTGCTCCCCTGCAGTTTAACTCCTTCTCCAGTTGGAGCATTTCCTACAGGTGTGGCAGGGTGGTGCTGGCTGAGCCCAAAGCAGCTCCTTAATCCCTTGTTGCCCAGTGTGGGGTTTGTACACCCCATCACAGGCCTTGGTCAGTAAAGATTGAACCCAGCAAATTCTTATGCACATCAGTGGGAGCTGGGGTGATCCACATCTCTGGAAAGCAAAGGGGTTTATGCTGGGCACCAAAAACTCAGAAACCTTCAAAAATTTGCCTCTAGATGACCATCTCTTCCAGGTTTCTGTGCTGATCTGGCTGCTACAACCTACAAGGTAAATGCCAGAAACTGCTAGTTTCTCAATTCAGTCAAGAAAACCGTGTTCCATTGTATTGTCTGGTATCAAAGATTTTAACAACTAACTCATGGATTGAATTAAACCAGTATGCCCAGTATTTGCTGGAGCGGTCTCTTGAGAAACTTCACTAACGTTATCTCACCAACTTAAAAAGATCTACCTGCTGCCCCCAGTAGAATTTACCCCTTTCTGGCTGCTGCTGCCAGAGATGACAGCAATAAGGTAAACCCTGTTTTGTCTTTGAAAAGGACCAAATTTCAATGTGACAAGTATTTTCAATATTGTTTGCAGTGTTATAATCGTGTTGGTCCCAGGATATTAGAATGACAAGGATAGTGAGGTAATATCTTTTATTGGAGCAGAAGCTGGACCAATAAAATTGGATCAACTTCTGGTCCAATAAAATATATTACCTCACCCACCTTGTCTCTCAAATATTTTCAAATAATTTCCATGGGGAGAAGACCTCAAGGGATTGTCCTTGTATTCCCTGCCCTTCCCTGAAAGAAATTTTACAGTTAAAATTTTGGATTGGTGTGTGCTATTATTTACTACAGCATTTAGATGCATTTGAAGCTGGTTAGTTAAAGTAGCTCACCTAAAAAGGAGGTAACATTAGGTCTTAATCTAATTCTTTCTTGTAAATTTTAATCAAGATTATCCCAAAAAGACCCTCAATCATCCCAGCTCTGTATTCCCTGAAGGTTAGAGTACAGTTGTGAGCTTTGGAAATATCCATATGCCAGTGTAAATACCACCTGCTCTATTGAGAATTCTCATCATTCACTTCTTGACATCTAATGTCAGTTGAACTCACATAAGCAGCTTTGTACAGCAGCATTGCTGTCATAGTATGACCATGGCACTTTTCACTCAGTTGAAGAAATACCAAGTTAGGAGGCTACCTTTTCTAACAATAACACAGCTCTAGACTGTTAAAGCAATTGGTGGTTAAGTAAGAAATAATAAATAACAGTATGCCTTGCCCATTGCAGTGGATAGAGTTGACAACATCCAGGAGACTAAGTTTGCATTTCCCGCAGGTCAAGAATCACAGCTGCAGCTTAAGCCTCGAGTGTACCAGTGTCACTTCTTGAAGTAGATTGCCAGTCAGAGAGAGGAAACAGTCAGAAGTATCAGTTGAGAGAAGTTCTACATCCCTCAATGGCTGTCTGCAAATTCAGGATATAGTGTCAAGCCTGTCATTGTTTGGGTTAGAAGGGAAATTACTGCTACTCCTTCTCTTTCCTGAATAAGTCGTGTTTTGCCTTTCTGTGACACAGAGTCAAATTCATCCCTTCTGTGTGATTTCTTTGAAGACAAAGACAGATGAATTTGTGCCCTCTGTTAAGTTGGCAAAGATGCCATCAAAACTTCCCACAACTAATAGGCCTCTTTATAGCCTTTGAACTTTTATGGATATGTAACACCATAGAATAGGGTGGGTGCTAACCAGATAGAATGATGGCCCTTAAAAACTTTAAAGTTGCATTAGATTACTAAATAAATAGATAGATTACTTCAGTATTCAAGGTATTTCCTTCAATAATTATAAGCAAGTACAACAGAATAATGAAACAGATACTAAGGACTTTGTCTATTTATCTTACTAGCACTACTGCCAACCTCAAACCTTCAGAAATCATGAGTCTGACCCCCAAAAATCATGTGATTAACTTTAAAATCATGACAATTAAAAAATTAAGAAATGTTGGGTTCTTTTTTATTTTTGTCTTCCAGATTTTGACCTTCTATGGTTCATGTTTTCAAACGTTCTTCTGTAACCAAAAGAAAATAAAAGCTAAGATTCTCTCATAATCACATGATTACAAGAGCAGGGGCTTTAAGAAAATACCAAATTTGTGAGAATTGTGATAAAAATCACAAATTTTTAAGGGCCACATGAAAAACTGATAGTTATATGTGTGCCTGTATATTCTATAGGCAACAGGTTGTGGGGAGTAATGTTTACTTGCGCTTTATACTGTATATTAAATCAAAGCTGAAATACTTGTGAGAGTCAATAAAAACAATGCAGCTGAAAAATTAAAGTGAAGCACGTCCAGTAATAACTGGAAGGAAATGCCATTTAAAATAGTATTATAAAAGATAAAAGAAAAGATTGGTTATATAAAACATAAGTGCTTCAATTTAAATCATCAGAAGCTACTGCCTCTGAAATGAGAATTTTTTGAGGCTGATATTTATATCTCTCATGCTTTTATATCCTAAAAGACAGTCTTGAAATTTAAGAAGCACTGATAAGTAGAAAATGTGCTGCTGATTTTAATTTAAAGGAAATAGAATGTTATAATGCACAGTAAAGTTGTCATTATTAATTAATACTTGGAAGATAGTAAAGCTGATTAAACTATTTCTCTAGCTGTTGTAACATTTTTCTCATTATAGAATTTCATTAGATTTCTTTAATAAAATATTTGTCATCATTTCTTTCCTATAAATATTTGAGGTAGGCTTATCATATAACCAATAAGTCTTGCAGCTATATAGCTAATTCCAGACTCTCTTTAAGAAGTCATTCTGATCGGATTCCTGCCCATCTCAAATTGCAGCTTAGAGCATCTGTGGAGATTTTACTTCCATTCCGTCAGAGTGTTCTGCTCAGCAACAGTGTTCATCAGCAGCCAATAAGATCACAGTTTCACATGCTGCAGGCCACAAAAGAATTCTCTAAGACTGACCTGTTCTTCTGCAAGCTAAGGTATGCTAACAAGTAGGAACTACATAAATCAGTGGTCATAATGTAATGTCAGACCATCTTCTAATTGGAAAAATTAAAATAATGTATTGATGAAGAAAACATGGTAAATGTAATACTGAAAGGCAATATATTTGCAAGCAATTTACCAAAGCTACATTTTTGCAATGAACAGTGACCCCAGAGAGTCCTTTTTATTGCAAACAGAACTGAGCAAATAATGCAAACAATATTCTGCAAATATTCATTCACATTTTTAAATGAACATGCTACCTTGATGTTTGCTCCCCATTTGTGTTCACTTTGTACGACTATTCAGATAAAGGATGGACTTGTGTTTAAGGCACTAGACTAGGACTCAGGGGATCTGGCTTCAATTCCTGTCTCTTCTACTGCCTTCCTGTGTGACACTGAATCTCTCTGTGCCTCATTTCTAGGGCCCTACCAAATTCACGGTCCATTTTGATCAATTTCACAGTCACAGGATTTTAAAAATCATACATTTCATGATTTCAGCTATTTAAATCTGAAATTTCATGGTGTTGTAATTGGAGGGGTCCTGACCCAAAAGGAGTGGGGGGCGGGTCGCAAGGTTATTGTAGTGGGGAGAAGGGCTGTGGTACTGCTACTCTTACTTCTGTGCTGCTGCTGGCAACGGCAATGCCTTCAGAGATGGCCAGTTGGAGAGCGGCAGCTGCTGGCCAAAAGCTCAGCTCTGAAGGCAGAGCCACCGCCAGCACCACAGAAGTAAAGATGGCATGGTGTGGTATTGCCATCCTTACCACCTGCAGAGCTGGGCCCTCAGTCAGCAGCTGCCACTCTCCAGCCGCCCAGATCTGAAGGCAGCAGCACAGAAGTAAGGGTGGCATGGTATGGTATTGCCACCCTCACTTCTGTGCTGCTGGTGGTGGGGCGCTGCCTTCAGAGCTGTGCACCCAGCCAACAGCTGCTGCTCTCTAGCTGCCCAGCTCTGAAGGCAGCACAGAAGTAAGGGTTGTAATACCACAATCCCCCTAAAATAACCTTGTGACCCCCTAAAACTCCTTTTGGGGTCAGGACCCCCCCCAATATGAAAAACACTGGTCTCCCCCAGGAAATCTGTATGGTATAGGGTAAAAGCACACAAAAGACAAGATTTCATGGAGGGAGACCAGATTTCATGGTCCGTGATGCATTTTTCATGGCTGTGAATTTGGTAGGGCCCTACTCATTTCCCTATCTGTAAAATGAGGATAATAATATTGCCCTGCTAGAACTGATTGAAAACATTTTGCCGACATTTTTTTCCTTCAAAAAATGCTGTTTTGTCAAAACAGAAATGTTTTACAGAAATGCATTGATTTTCACAAAATTTTCAGCCAGTGTCCTAACCACTGGGCTAGCAAGTCGTTCTCTGTTTTTCTCACAATCTCATTTTGGAGCCCTTCAACTTTGTAGAAGTTATTAAATAATAATTGGGCCAGCAAGAGAGACTGTAATACACTAGCTTGGGACTTGGGACCCAAGCTACTGTCCTAACCACCAGCTTTTGGCTATTCTGCAGTGGTGGGCCTATCAGTCTCTCTCATTTTCACAATTTTTTTTGGTGAGGTCTTGATTTCATTCTACATTTGGCAAAACCAAATCCCCAAACCACAAAATTTTCCATAAAATGCAATTGTTACTTTCCGCACTGCCCTATTCTATACCTGACAGGCGTGTTGTGAGGATAAATAGACTGTGAGGTGCTGAGATACTACAGTAATGAGGATCATATAAGTCCCTAAGATATGAGAGAGAGATTGATGGATAGTTTATTCTCTGAATCTTGGACCTGGTCAGAAGTTCCTCTTCCCTGCAGGGCATCTCTCATCCCTAACAGGCCAGATATCTCTCCCTCCCTGCCATTACGTACCATGAACCTCATGAAGGATTCTGCTCTTTATTTCTCTCAGGGTCTAGTAAGCTATTTCTCCTTTGGTTGGTTGGTTGGTATTTAAATAACTTCTGTTATGGTGAGAAACGTTTAGAAACTTTTTATGAATCTTATAGTGTGCTCTAAAATTGAGCAGCTATGGCTTCTAGTAGATGAGGAGATTATATCGCTTCACAGATCCAACAAAAAACATTTTATCTCTGGTTCAAATGCACTTTGTCCAGGTGTTCTGTTACAGATACATATCCCCCAAAGAGTAACTCCCAAAGAGTGTAACTCTTTCGGTAGATCATGGATGAGAGGTCATCTCTCATAGCTGCATCCTGAAATTAAGCATAATTAAATGCAAGATTGAAATTAAAGTGCAGAATGATGGAAACCCTATGGCTTTTTATAGGATAGAAACATAAAAGAATTTATTAAGGCAACACTATGTCAACAAGAATGATAAGGCTTCACTGTTAACACATGGAAAGGATTTTATACAAAGGGATAGCAGTAGTATGTTTCCTAAAATTCCTATTTTAGAACTCTAGAATGCTGGACTATTCCCAAATTTGTATATCAAATGAAACACAGTTGCCTGTTACTGTTCTTGGAAGTGATATGTTTGATGTGAACCCTAAAAAAACAAACAAACAAAAAAAACCCCAGGAAAATAGAGAACTCTAATCAGTTGAAAAGGTTTGAGGCGATCGGTAGGAGTGTTGTAATGATCTGACACAATGTACTTAACAGTTTCATGATGAAAAGAAACCTGAAGATCTTACCTTCCAGATTCCTGTTGATTGTAGCAGCTGGTTATACTTAGCTATTAAGAAAGGTTCATTCTTATTCTTCATCACTGAATTCTAAGAACAAGATTTTATGTTTTCCACCTACAATTGGCCTGAAAATGAAATTTCCTGTTTAAAGACATCAAAAATCCTTGAATAGTTTATGTGCAGTATGTTTGGCAAGGTAAAGCATAGAATGAAAGAAATAAGTCTCCTTTTAAAATGACATCATGTGACAAGTTGAGGACTGCCTAGTTTGTACTGCTGGAGATAAATAAAACAGAAAGAATCCTAAAAAACCCTACCACTGGCATAATCTCTTAATATTCCATATGATGAAATAGGAAATAAAGTAAATAAATGATAATGTAATTAGACACAGAGCAAAATCCACCTGGAAGGACTCAGCAAATACATCTGACACTGGGAAAATATCTATTTGTCCTAGATGGCTTTGGAATCAGGAAATCCAAGGTATTAAATGAGAAGCAGCAATTCAAAACCAACAACAGGCCTCCAGAACCTGAGGAAGCGTGTCCTAAAATGTCAAAGGAGACTAAAATCCAGGAAAAGTGTGTATGTAGGTCAAAGGATAATATGATATCTCTCATTAAATAGCAACATTTATGACTGAAATCAATGGAGCATTAAAATATAACAGTGACAGCAGGCACCCATGGTTCCATTGACCTTCTGCCATTACTACCCCGTCTGAGTATCTTCCCTAGACAAACTGACCCTCAACTCTAATTACAATAAGACACCAGCCTTATTCCGCAATTCCAAAACTCCTAAAATATCCTCAACTTAAATTTCAGTGTATATACGATCTTTGATGTTACCCAAGTGAGTAAAGCAACTCTCAGTATTGAAAACACCTGGCAAGATACAGATACAGTTGGGGAAACTGTGTACAGAAAGAATACAAATTCAGTTGAAACTTTGCAATACTGCTGTGAAATTAAAGTGAACATTAGAAGAATAGATGTATCTAGTTATTTTGATCTCCTGCTAAAACACCGTACTAACTTTCTCTGCATAGCTCTCTCATTTCAGGGCTATCTATGGGCATAAGGCTTCAAAATTCACTTTGCGAGACCCATTTTGCCAGTGAAAGTCAATCTTTCAAATGTTCACAGACAACCCCACAAAAACATGACAAACTAATTCATCTGAATTTCAAACCCAATACTTGCAAATAACTTTGCATGTTTTGCTCCTATCTACATTTGGGCAGTCCAGCAGTCACAGATTAAGGCTGTGGACCACAAGGAGTCCATAGCTGTTATTTTCTCCAGCACACCTTTATCAGTCCACTTATTGTCACACCTACTTCTAGCCCACATTGAACTAATTATTCCTCCTCCAGAAGCAAAGTCTTGATTTGGGCCTGTCTCTTACCTTAGAAATTGTAACAGTAGCAGAAGCTGCTATTGCGACAGGTAACATCCATGCCAGAAAAAAAATGGATACTTTACCACTGGTGGTAGCAATGGTGAGAAGTGGATAGTATAGACAAGACACAGACATTTTTACAAATTCTGCACATATTGACACAGCCTGGAAAGAGGAAACAGAGCACTAGAAGTGCCTCACCACAACAAATGCTTTAATTTATTTCATATAGGCCCTAATTCTACAAAGCACGTAACCTGAATCGGAGCCATAATTTGCACCTTTCAAAGTCTAATTTATCATTCAGCACATCATCATATAAAATAAACCACTATCTGATCCTTTCCAGACAGACTAACGTTAATCATATTTAACATATGCACCACCAGGATGATTATTTTAAACTTTGTCCACACTATACAATTCACAGACATACCTTACAAGTTATAACTGCAATTTCAAAATAATGAGTTAAATACAAATTCTTCATTTAACATGTTGCAGTGCAGCACTGATTTGACAGTAGATCGAACAAGTTTTTCGGGCTGCTGATTAGTTTCATTGATTTGTTGCACTTTTTTTAATCTAACAGTAGGGAAAAAAATGAAACCCATAAACCAAGGTAATTGTTTCTAGAAAAAAAATACATTATTTAAATTCAAGGTTATTTAATACAGTCCTGAACCTGCAACCCTTTGTCACATGAGTAATCCTTATTCACAGTGCCATCAATTTCAGTGTGACTGTTCCCGAACTTTATTCATGAGAGTAATAGTTGCAGGATTGGGTTCAAGATACGTAAATAATATATAATAATAATAAACCTGGTGGAACACTTCATCCAAGACGTCTACTTCCAACAGAATTGAGATGCCTAAATTCCATTGCCTGATTCTTGCTTGCATATTTATACCTGCCTCTGGAAATTTCCACTACATGCATCTGACGAAGTGGGTATTCACCCACGAAAGCTCATGCTCCAATACGTCTGTTAGTCTATAAGGTGCCACGGGACTCTTTTCTGCTTTTACAGAAACTAGAAAGAGCTCCAAGTCAAAGCGGACCACTCCGGTTAAGGGCCTGAGTGACAGGCAGAATGTTGGTGATGTTCAGAGTGATCAAGAAAGGAAGTAGTGTTGAGGGGAAGATTAAGAGTTCTGCTTTAACCATGCTGAGTTGATAGCCAGACATGCATGAGGAGATGTCAAAGAGAGAGAGGCTGAGACTTTAGTTTGGACAGAAGAAGACAGGTCTGGAGTAGAGAGGCAGATCTGTGAACTGTCAGCATAGAGGTGGTAGTTCAATTTGTGTTAGTGGATGAAATTAGCCAGAGATAAGCTGTAGAAAGAGAAGAGAAGGGAAGATGGAAGGAGCTCTATAGAACCGTCAAGCTGAAGGAGCAATTAGAGAAGTAGGATGAGAATCAGGAGAAGACATCATCACACAAGACAAGTTTTCAAGAGGAGTATGGAGAATGAAGCAGATAAAGGAAGATGAAGGTGGAGTACTGGTTTGGAGCTTTAGCTAGGAAGTTTTCATTAGAGACTTTAGTTAAGTGGTTTCAGTGGAGTGCAAGGGGCAGAAGCTGAATTGGAGAGGGTCTAGAGTGGAATTGGAGGAAAGAAAAAACAGATATTGAATGTGCTGTCTGCAATCATTGAGTTTAGAGATTAAATGGAGAAGAGAGACGGAGCTGTAATTGGGGAGACAAGTGCGGTCAAGGATTTTTTTTTAAGATGGGAGACACTAAAGCACGTTGGTATTGTGAAGGGAAAAACAGAAGAGAATGAGAGGTTGAGGAACAGAATAAGGGAGAAGTTGAAAGTGGGCACAAAGAAGCTCAAGAGATGGGATGGGATTGGATAGGATCACTGGGCAAATGGAGGGGTTAAGGAGGAAAGCAGATGATAAACTTCTGCATCTGTGATAGGGAGAAAGAGGAGTGAGTTGTAGGAGAGGGGAAAGTAAGGGAAGATCATGTTGCATTTTGTCATTTTTCAATTGGCAATAGCCTTGCAGTGAGAGAAGCAAAGGGAGGAGGTGGAAGAAGATTTGAAGAGTGAGTCAGTGGTGTTGAAAAGGTAGCTGAGATGACAGGCGTGGGATTCAATTAATTTGGAGAAGTTGATTTGTTTAGCTAGGAAAACGGAAGAACTGAAGGTGTGCAGGAAGTCTTTAATATATAATTTAAGACCAAAATAGAAGCAAAGTGGATTTTTTTTTAAAAAAAGAAACACTTAAACATAACCACTTTGGGGGTTTTCAGGCTAAGGATACTATATAAATGTAAAGTATTAATTGTTAGTAAAGCTGTGAGTTGGCCATGGAGGTCACGGATTCTGTGACTTTCCATGACTTCTGCAGTGGCTGGTGTGCCTGGCCTAAGGGCTGCCTGAGCAGCTCAGGTGGCCTCTGGGCCAGTTACATCAGCTGCTGCTGGGGCAGTCTTGGGCCACCGTGCCCCCACCCCAGCAGCAGAGGGAGTTTGGGTGTGGGCGGGCCAGGGGTTTGGGGCACAGGATGGGGTGAGGGCTTTGGATGGCACTTACCTCAGGGGACTCCCTGGAAGCAGTGACATCCCCCTCCCTCAGTTCCTAGGCAGAGGTGAGGCCAGGCTGCTCTGCACACTGCCTCTCCCTGCAGGCAGGGGCGGCTCTAGGGATTTTGCCGCCCCAAGCATGGCAGGCAGGCTGCCTCCGGCGGTTTGCCTGCGGGAGGTCCACCGAAGCCGGGGGACCAGCGGACCCTCCGCAGGCAAGCCGCTTGGCGTGCTGGGGCCTGGAGCCACCCCTGCCTGCGGGCACCACCCCCGCAGCTGCCATTGGCTGGAGTTCCTGGCCAATAGGAGCTGCGGAGCCAGCACTCAGGGCAGAGGCAGCACACATAGCTGTCTGGCCACACCTCCACCTAGGAGCTGAAGAAGGGGGATGTCGCCACTTCTGGGGAGGCACAGAGCCAGATAGGGATACCGCCAGTCCCGCCAACCCCCCTCTGCCCAGCACCAGTGCGGATCCTAGGCCACACACCACCACCCACCCCACCCTGCACTCACGATGCCCCCAAGCCATCTTCCTCCCCCAAGATTTAGTCTGGGGTCCATAGTAAAAGTCATGGACAGGTTACTGGCCATGTATTTTTGTTTACTGCCCGTGACCTGTCCACAACATTTATTAAAAATACCCATGACTAAAACATAGTCTTAATTACACTGCTCTACAGCCAAAATGCTTCTGAAATAAATCTAGTCAAACTTTACTAATTCTAGTTCACTGAGAACGAAAATGATGCTTAAAATTGTTGATTGGCTCTAGTTTTTCTGTTTAGCCAAAGTGAGCAGAGATGCCTCGTACTTGTGTGAACAGTGCAGATAACTTCTGCTATGTTTGTGGTGAAGTGACTTTTGCATCACAAAAGCGCAGTATAACCACTATGGTTAAGAAAGCCTATCACCTTTATTTTGGCTGCAAAATTGGAGATCAGGACAAGAGGTGGGCCCCACACATATGCTGCAACACTTGTGCAACAAATCTTCGCCAGTGGTTGAACAGGAAAAGGAAATCTATGCCTTTTGCAGTGCCAAAGATTTGGAGAGAACCAACAGATCATACCAGCAATTGTTACTTCTGCATGGTGCCTCCAGTTGGGAAAGGTGTGTCAAAGAAGAAAAAGTGGACTGTGCATTATCCAAACATTCCATCAGCTATACGCCCAGTACCCCACGGAGAAGGACTGCCTGTTCCTGATGCACCAGAATCATTCTCACTTGAGTCAGACGAGGAAGAGGAAGAGGATGAAACTTCTGGTCCTGAACCATCAATGTCACAGGACCCACATTTTCTCCCATCCTCCTCCTCTGAACCACACCTCATAACACAAGGTGAACTGAATGACCTTGTCAGGGATTTGGAACTACCCAAAAGTAAGGCAGAGCTGTTGGGCTCCAGACTACAACAGTGGAATCTCCTGGCAGGTGATGTTAGGGTTTCTGTGTTCCGTGACCGTCAAAAGGATCTTGTCCCATTCTTCTTCATGGAAGGTGATCTTGTAGCCTGCAACAACATCGATGGTGTGATGGCAGCCCTCAACATCGTTCACGATCCAGATGAGTGGAGACTGTTCATTGATTCATCGAAGACGAGTCTTAAAGCTGTTTTACTGCATAATGGCAATGTTTTGCCATCAATTCCAGTTGATCATGCAGTCCATATGAAGGAAACCTATGACAACATGAAACAACTTTTGAGGTGCATAAACTATGACCAACATTGGTGGCAGCTTTGTGGCGATTTGAAGGTTGTTGCTCTCTTGCTTGGTCTGCAGACTGGATACACAAAGTACTGCTGTTTTCTCTGCGAATGGGATAGTCGTGCAAGAGATTCCCACTACATCAAGAAAGATTGGCCACTCCGACAGTCTTTGGAGCCTGGGAGGAAAAGTGTTCAGCATCTACCACTTGTTGAATCAAGGAAGATTTTGTTACCACCCTTACACATCAAGCTGGGTCTGATGAAGAACTTTGTCAAGGCCATTGACAAAACACAAGCAGCTTTCAAGTACCTCCGTGGAAAATTTCCAAGGTTAAGTGAAGCTAAGATAAAGGAAGGTGTCTTTGTTGGTCCTCAGATTCGTGAACTTCTTTGAGATGATGCATTTGACCATGCACTGCGTGGCAAGGAAAAGACGGCATGGAAAGCCTTCCAGTTAGTGGCAATAAATTTTCTCGGAAACAACAAGGCAGACAACTACAGGTTGTTGGTGGAAAACCTCCTCAAGGCATACAAAAGCGTTGGTTGCAACATGTCACTAAAGATACATTTTTTGCACTCTCATCTAGATTTTTTTCCACTGAACTGCAGAGCAGTGAGCGACGAGCACGGCAAGCGATTTCACCAGGACATTGCAACAATGGAGAAACGCTATCAGAGCAAATGGAGCCCATCAATGCTTGCAGACTATTGCTGGACAGTGACAAGAGATGCTCCATTTAATGAATACAAGAGACAAGCCAAGAAGCGCCGAGTAGACACTGAATAGGACTAAACTATGTACATAATAGTTTTTTGCCTTTTGTTTCATAATAAATTAAGTTATATAACCCTTTTGCAGATTTTTAAAGTGTTACATAAACAGGACAGGTGAAATATTATCATGTAAAGCAACCATAAACACATGAAAAGACCTAGGTTTACAATTTATGATTAAAACTCTACTATCTACACAATATACATAGACATAAAATGTAAAAACTTAAATATCTTAGAAACAGTAGCCAATCAGTTGTTTTAATTGTCATATTTGAATTCAGCACATCAAAATACATAATAAATAGCACATTTTATCTCTGAAGCAGACGACTTCTCAAAAATTGTAGACCAGTGTTATTATTAGTAGCACCACGTATAAAAATGTTAGATTCTTCTAGAAAAATAAGGCAAAGAGTACTGTGACAGGACACGGCCAGATGGCTATAGGAAAGTAGTGGGAGGCTAAACAAATCCCTGTAAGCAGGCTAAGGAAATGGCAGTTGCTCTAGGTCAATTAAGACACCTGGGGCCAATAACGATCCTTCCAGAAAGCAGGGAAGACAGCTAGGTTGATTGGGACACCTGAAGCCAATCAGGGGCTGGCTGAAACTAGTTAAAAGCCTCCCAGTTAGTCAGGTGGGCACGCATGTCAGGAGCTGTAGGAGGAAGCCGCACTGCTGGAGAAACTGAGCAGTACAAACCCTATCAGGAAAAAAGGAGGCAGCCCAGAAGTAGGGGTGAAGAAGATATTGAGGAAGTGGCCCAGGTAAAAGCAATAGCTGCTACTATTAGGGTCTGGAGTAGAGGGCGGGACCGGGCTCCCCTCCTCCCCCCAATTAATCATGGAGACTGGGAGAGTACAGAGACTGTGCAAGGGAATGTTGCTTCTCCTCACCTCCCTTGCTGGCTTATGATGAAAATGGCTAGTAGGCCATGAACCTTGCCTCTAGAGAGAGAAGGGCTACGTGGAGGGTCACAGTGAGCCTCTGAGGGTAGTGTAATCCACTTGAAAGTGCAGGACCCATTGAGACAAGGTCAGAGCTTTGTCACACCTGGACTTAAAGGTGGGATCATCATTCACAGTGTGATGGAAGAAAGGTTAAAAAAAGAAAGTGCACTGGGGTTTTTTTTTTGTTTTGTTTTGTAACACAATGAAGGAGGTGGTGAGAGTGCTGGTGCAAGTCACAGCAGCCCGTAGGAGGCCACCTGGGTTCAGGCAATGGTGGCTACAGCAAGAAACCAATCAATTATTAATCGGCCAGGCAACCCAAGATCATGCCCTCTTGCAAGAGGTAGTTGACCAGCTGAAGATCTTCACCACCCAGGCCTGGGGGGCCGACGGGATGCAAACCCTGAGGGCTGCTGGTTGTCTGCCAAAGATGACAGAGGCATATCTCCTCTCATTTGAAAGGACTGCTCAGCATGAGGCGTGGCCCCAGGAGCAGTGGGTCAGCATTCTCATCTCTTTTTTGTGCGGGGAGGCCCAGAAGGCCTACTTTGACCTGCCTGCCATGGATGCCATTGACTATCCCTGGCTGAAGGCAGAGATCCTAGCACGATCAGGGTGGCAGCAGCGGTACAGACCCAGAGGCTCCATGAGTGGAAGAACCAGGAGAACAAACGGCTGAGGTCCCAGCTATTTGATCTCATACACCTTGAGTGGAAGTGGTTACAGCCCGAGGCATGCAGCCCGGAGGAGATTTTGGAGACCCTGATCATGGACCATTACATCCAGGAACTGCCGCCAGATCTCCACAAATGGGTAGGCCAGAACAATCCGTCCACCTAAGATGAAATGATCACGCTGGTAGAAAGATGGATGACAGCCAGGGAATTGACCCAACTACCCAAGGAAGGCCCCTTTTGAGGCAAGCACCCGACCCCAACCCTGGAAGGTTGAGTGGCCAAATCCCCGGGGAGTCCTAGGTGGAAGAAGGGGGTGGAGGTGAAAACCAGCAGGGACCCCAGAAGGAAGGGATTGGCCTGAGTGCGGGGAACCCTGGGACTAAACCCACATGATAGAGGAGTGACTAGAAGCAATTATAGATGTTATGCATGTGGGGAGTGGGGACACATAGCAGCAGTGTCCCAGCACCAAGCAGCCTATGCAATGTAACTTGGGGGATTTGGAGGTCCTGTGCTCCCTTATCCATCTTGTGGGGCTTGCATTAGCCCCACAGAACTACACCAGGCTGGTAAAGATAAATGGAGCAGAGACTACAGCGCTTGTGGACTCTGGGAGTGCTATCACCCTCATATCGGGTAAGCTGGTAAAAAGTAGCCAGCTGCTACAAGCCAAATGTGTAGCAATGACATGTGTGCATGGGACTGTGAGCCATTACCCCACTATCCTGGTGGAGCTAGAGGTTCAGGGGAACCCATTGAGGTGACAGTGGGCATAGTTCCTAAACTCTCATATCCTTTAGTCATTGAGACGGACTATCTAGGGTTTGATAATTTACTCCCCTGGAGAGGCTGGAGGGAGGTGGGGACCCTGAGAGCAGCGACTTGTTGCCTTTTTAAATATATGGAGATATACTTATCTCATAAAACTGGAAGGGACTCTGAAAGGTCATTGAGTCCAGCCTCCCTGCCTTCACTAGCAGGACCAAGTACACTTTTGTTTTGTTTTTTTCTTCCCCCAGATCTCTAATGGCCCCCTCAAGGATTGAACTCACAACCCTGGGTTTAGCAGGCCAATGCTCAAACCAGTGAGCTATCCCTTCCACCCCCCAAAAAAGAGTGGGAATGTCAACCCTCAATGTTTGCTGAGATTTCATAGAATATCAGGGTTGGAAGGGACCCCAGGAGGTCATCTAGTCCAACCCCCTGCTCAAAGCAGGACCAATTCCCAACTAAATCATCCCAGCCAGGGCTTTGTGAAAGCCTGACCTTAAAAACCTCTAAGGAAGGAGATTCCACCACCTCCCTAGGTAACCCATTGCAGTGCTTCATCACCCTCCTAGTGAAAAAGTTTTCCTAATATCCAACCTAAACCTCCCCCACTGCAACTTGAGACCATTACTCCTTGTTCTGTCATCAGGTACCACTGAGAACAGTCTAGATCCATCCTCTTTGGAACTCCCTTTCTCAGGAGCTGTTCTCAGCCCTCCGAAAGACCTAGAAGACAAAAAAAAAGAGGAAGGCTGTGGAGGCCTTGGGAACCCAGATCCTGATCCAGGGCCAGAAGACCGCCCTAGTAGGTGGATGGACACGAGCAGCCAACAGAGAAACTACCACCACAGAAGGTGAGCTGGAGGCTGGCCCTAGTCATGATGGTGGCAAGCAGTTGGAAGAAGCAGAAGCCAGCCCCTGGGAGCTTGGGCAGGTTAGTCCCAGGAGAGAGACTTCCAGGTGGGACCAGACGGAGGACCCCAGATATGATAACGCCAGGAAAGAGGTGGCCAAGATAGATGGCATACCCATGGATGGGAAGGTCTGGGGTCCAGGACCTTACTTTATAGTGAAGATCTGTACCAGGTGGTACAAATAGAGGATCAAGAGATACAACTACTGGTGCCACAAAAACACAAAGCCATATTGAGCCTCGCCCACAGTCAGTTGTTTGGAGGACACCTGGGGTAGAGAAAACCCAGGCACAGATCCTGTGGAGGTTCTTCTGGCCAGGAGTACACAAAGATGTCTGGCGATAGCGCACCTCTTATCTGGAGTGTCAGTTACATAGCCCTCGCCTACACTTCCGGGCCCCTTTGATACCTCTTCCAATAATAGAGGTACCATTTGAGCGCATAGCCATTCTCAGGGTTTCCTCCCCACTCTGAACTCTGCGGTACAGATGTGGGGATCTGCATGAAAGCCTCCCTAAGCTTATTTCTACCAGCTTAGGTTAAAACTTCCCCAAGGCACAAATCCCTTGTCCTTGGACGGTATGCTGCCACCACCAAGTGATTTAACAAACATTCAGGGAATGCCACTTGGAGCTCTCTCTTACCCTAAAATATCCCCCCAAGCCCTTACACCCCCTTTCCTGGGAAGGCTTGAGAATAATATTCTAACCAACTGGTTACAAAGTGAGTACAGATCGCAACACCCTGGGTCTTTAGGATACTGAAAATCAATCGGATTCTTAAGAAAAGAATTTTATTTAAAGAAAAGGTAAAAGAATCACCTATGTAAAATCAGGATGGAAGATAACCTTAAAGGGTAACAAAAGATTAAAAAACACAGAGGATTTCCCCTCCAGGCAAAAACTTTAAAGTTACAAAAGCAGGGATAAACCTCCCTCTAAGCACAGGAAATATTCACAAGCTAAAACAAAAGATAATCTAACGCATTTCCTGCTATTACTTACTATTTCTGTAAGATTAGATGCTTAGTTCAGCTATGGCTTAGGGAGATGTATTTTCCCTGCCCTGGTTCCTCGCTGACCCGGATAGTACAAAGGAACACAAAACAAAAACCTTCCCCCACAGATTTGAAAGCATCTTCTCCCCTTATTGGTCTTTTTAGTCAGGTCCAACCAGGTTATTTGAGCTTCTTAACCCTTTTCAGGTAAAGGAGGGACTAACCCTTTACAGGGTAAGGAGGGATTTTATGCTACCCTTAGCTGTATATTTATGATACGCCCCCCACATCACAGACGGTGCTGGACAGCCTACTCCACACTGGCTGTGATTTCTTCCTGGAGCTCTAGGAGAAGACAGAATTAATAAGACACATGCACCTTTAGATATACTACTGATTATGTAAAACCTAACAATATTTTCCACATTTCAAGGATGATTTTAACTAGTTGATTCTGGGAAACTTTCATGGGAGACTGCATCAGCTACTTTGTTAGAAGCTCCTGAAATGTGTTGTATTTCAAAATCAAAATCTTGGAGAGCTAAACTCCACTGAAGAAGTGTTTTTGTTATTGTCCTTGACGGTATGAAGCCACTTCAGCGCAGCATGGTAGGTTTGCAGGTGGAAATGCCATCACCAAACATAGGGGCGTAGCTTTTCCAGGGCATATACGATGGTGTAACATTCCTTTTTCGCAGATTGACCAGTGGCTTTCCCTCTCAGACAGTTTTTTGCTGAGAAACGCAACAGGATGGAATTCTTGATCCGGTCCTTCCTGCTCTGATGCATTGGTGGTTACAAGGAAAGGTTTGTCAAAGTCTGGGGCCCTTAGCACAGGGTCAGACATGAGTGTCACTTTAAGCTAGTTAAAGGCCTTCTAACACTCTGCAGTCCACTGAACTGCATTAGGCTGTTTCTTTCTGGTTAGGTCTGTCAGTGGGGTGGCAATTTGGCTGTAGTGGGGTACAAATTGCCTGTAATATCTGGCCAAGCCTAAGAAGGCTTGGACCTGTTTCTTTGACTTTGGGACAGGCCACTTTTGGATAGCACTCACTTTGGCCTGTAGGGGATTGATAGTTCCTTGACCCACCTGGTGTCCAAGGTAAGTCACTCTGTTTAGGCCTATTTGACACTTTTTAGCCTTAACAGTTAGTCCTGCCTCCCTTATGGGCTCAAAGACCTTCTGGAGATGCTCCAGGTGTTCTGCCCATGAATCAGAAAAGATGGCCACATCATCAAGGTCGGCAACTGCAGATTCTCCCAATCCTGCTAGGAGACTACCTAGAAGTTTTTGGAAGGTGGCAGGTGCATTTCACAGCCTGAAAGGGAGCACATTAAATTCATTCAGCCCTACATGGGTGATGAAGGCTGACCTTTCCTTGGCAGATTCATCTAGCGGTACTTGCCAGTACCCCTTGGTTAAGTTTAAGGTAGAGATGACCTGGGTACATCCCAGTTTCTCCAATAGCTCATCTGTGCATGGCATTGGATAGTTGTCTGGGCAAGTCACAGCATTTAGCTTACGGTAGTCCATGCAAAAGCGTATTTCCCCATCCAGAACCACTGGAGATGCCCATGCACTGTTAGAGGGTTGGGTTACCCCCATCTGTAGCATGTCCTGGATCTCCCTTTCTATAGCAGTTTGGCTTGAGGAGCCACTCAGTAAGGTTGGGCTCTAATTGGGTGAGCATTACCTGTGTCAATGGAGCGGTATGCCCGTTCGGTCTGTCCTGGGGTGGCTGAGATCATCAGTGCGAAGGTAGTGCACAGCTCCTTGATCTGTTGTCACTGCATATGTCCAAGGGTCATTGAGAGGTTCACCTTTTTCATGCCACCATCACTTTTTCCTTCGTAGTAGACACCTTCAGGCCACTCAGCGTCATTTCCTCCCTGGGCAGTACACTGACAAACCTTTAATTCTCTGGAATAAAAGGGCTTTAGAGAATTAACATGGTACACTTTAGGCCTTAGGTTTGAGGTGGGGGAGGCTATGAGATAGTTAACAGCTCCCAGACGCTCTTGGACTGTGAATGGCCTTTTCCTCGATGCTTCCATCTTATGGGCCTGGAGCGCCTTCAAGACCATGACCTGGTCCCCTACCTGAAGGAATGCTCTCTGGCATGTTTATCATACCAGGCTTTTTGCTCTTCCTGAGCATCTTTTAGATTTTCTCTAGCAAGAGCTAAAGAGGTTTGGAGGGTGTTTTGTAGGTTGTTTACAAAGTCCAGAATGTTAGTTCCTGGAGAAGGCTCCCATTGCTGCTTCACCAGCTGTAATGGCCCCTTAACCTCACGGCATACACAAGTTCAAAGGGTGAAAAACCTAAACTGGGCTGTGGTACAGCCCTGTAGGCAAAGAGCAACTGCTGCAACACTAGGTCCCAATCGTTGGAGTGCTCATTTACGAATTTACGTATCATGGCCCCCAAAGTTCCATTAAACTCCTCCACCAGGCCATTTGTTTGATGGTGGTAACCAAGTGGTTCACTGCACGAGCTTCCCAAAGGCTTTTCATGGTCCCTGCCAGGAAATTAGTTCCTGAATCTGTAAGGATGACAGAGGGCCAACCTACCCTGGAAAAAATGTCTGTTAGTGCCTGACACATACTTTTAGCCCTCGCGTTGATGAGAGCTACTGCTTCCAGCCACCAGGTGGCAAAATCCATGAAAGTCAGTAGGTACTGCTTTCCTCTGGGTGTCTTTTTTGGAAAAGGACCCAGAATATCCACAGCTACTCGCTGAAATGGAACCTCAATTATGGCAAGTGGCTGGAGAGGGGCTTTGACCTGGTCTTAGGGTTTTCCCACTCTTTGGCACACTTCACAAGACCAGACATAGGTAGAAATATCCTTCCCATTTCCTCCCAGTGGAAGGACTTCCCCAAATGGTCTTTGGTCCTGTTCAGCCCAGCATGGCCACTAGGATGATCATGGGCTAAGCTCAAGAGCTTTACCCGGTACTTTGTTGGAACTACCAACTGTCTTTGAGGATGCCAGTCTTCCTGGAACCCACCAGAAAGAATTTCATTGTATAAAAGTCCTCTTTCCACAACAAACTGGGATCGATTAGAAGATCTGAGAGGTGGTGGGTTGCTCCGTGCCACCGTCCAAGCTCCCTGGAGGCTTTCATCTGCTTCCTGTTCGGCCTGGAACTGTTCCCTTGATGCTGGAGACATCAGTTCCTCACTGGATTGTGGACTTGGGCTTGATCCCTCTGGAAATGATGTAGGTGATGGAGCTGTTTCTGTGACTGTGAACTGCTCTCTGCTGGTGCACTATATTGTATTTCAGGCTCCGGCAGAGCCTCTTGCGTAGGTTTATTTGCTGCTGCCAGTGCAGGCTCAGTGGTGTCCTCCGGCATTGGAGCTGTAGATGGGGTTGCAAGCGCTAGATTCAGTGCTGGCAATGGTTCTGGTGCTGGTTGCTCCGCCAGTTCCTGTTCTGGGACTGGCTCTGCCTGGGTCTCTACGCCTGGTTCTACTACTGCTGTCACAGACATTGGCATGGGGTCCGGTTCTATCACCTCTATCTGGGTCTCTGGTAACACAGATGGGGCCCTGGTAGAAGGCTCAGGAACAGAGCTAGGTGTGAAGGCTTGCTTAGCCTCGCTGCGGGTGACCAATCCCACCTGCTTGGCTAGCTTCACCTGGTTGGCCAAGTCTTCCCCCCAGCAGCATGGGAATGGGATAATCATCATAGATTGCAAAAGTCCACATTCCTGACCAGCCCTTGTACTGGACAGGTAACTTGGCTGTAGGCAGGTCAAAAGAGGTTGACTTGAAGGGCTGAATCATCACTTGGACCTCTGGGTTGATTAAACTGAGGTCCACTAAGGATTGGTGGATAGCTAACACTTGGGCTCCAGTGTCCCTCCACACTGTAACCTTCCTCCCGCCCACACTCACAGTTTCCCTTTGCTCTGAGGGTATCTGGGAGGCATCTGGCCCTGAGGACTTTCGGTGGGACCCCGGTGCAATGAACTGTACTCTATTGGGGTTCTTCGGACAGTTGGCCTTTACATGCCCCAGCTCGTTACATTTAAAACATCGACCAGCTGACTGGTCAGTGGGGCAAGGTGGGTTGCTGAAGAATGATGTGGTGGGACAGTAAGATGTCTGGGGTTTTCCTTGGGGTGTAGGTGGGACCTTGGGCTGCCCCAGTGGTATGGTGTGGTCTTGGGGTGTCCCTTCTGGTATCCGCCCAAACTGTGACCAGGGTTGTTCCTCTCTGCTACCTCCACCCATTTTGTTCCGATTTTCCCTGCCTCTCTGGCGGTCTGGGACTGCTCATATTGATCAGCATAAGAAGCAAGACTTTCTGCTGAGTCCATTTTCTTAACCCATAACCACTGTTTTACATCATCATTGGTCATAGTCAGGAACTGCTCCTGTACAACCAAATCACACATTCCTTCAGAGCTAATTACATCCCTACCTTTGACTCATTTATCTAACAGATCCTTCACCTGGTTTACATAAGCCACATTAGAGCCTTTAAGAGAGGGGCTGGACTAAGTAAATTTTACTCTGTATGTTTTAAAACCAAATCCTTAAAATTTACCATAGTCAGAAGCAACATCAATAGGCATCTTACTGAATATGTCCAGAGCTCTTCCAGTCAATTTTGCTACCAAATGTGGTCATCTTGTGCTCATCAGGGATAGCATGGAAGGTGCACAGTCTTTCAAAGGTGATGCAATATTCAGCAATATCACTGGATTCATCATACTGCGGATATAGTCACTCCTATTTTTGGGGAAGTGGAGCCAGCTGCTGAAGGGTTCTATCTTTTCAATTTCATAACAGTGAGGTCATGCTTCCTCTCTCTTTCCCTCTCCTCCTGTTCATGCTTCTGGTCCTCCATAGCTCTCTTGAGCGCAGCCTCCTCTCTGGCTGTTTGTGTCTCCAACTCCAAGTGCCTTTGAATCTGGCTAATTCTAATTTCTTTTGGACTTCACTATCTGTCATCCTAGCCTTCCTATGCTTAACCTAACCTAACCTGAGAGCTAGAAAGAAAAAAACACACTTGTGAATTCCCCTGCAGAAAGTTAACTACCCTGACGTTAGGCAGAGAAAAAAACTCCAGGTGCTCTCAGCTTTAAAAAAAAGTAGGCAGTCTGTGTCATCCTTGTTTACTTTATGCAGTGTCCATCTGCTGAGACAAAATGCAAGCCCTGAGGTATTAAAAAAAGAACACTGTCAGAGTAGAGGCACTATATCTATGAGAAATGCTTCACATAGTTTCCAATATCACAAACTCCTCCTGTTTCTATTTAAATCCCTGTAGCTCTCTCCTCTGGAAGTTAGTCAGTCTAGGATATTCATTCACCAGGTGGTTACCACAAGAGATAGAGAAGCAGCAGCAGCAGACAGCAACATGCCTGCAGAAGAAAGCCAAAAAGCAACGCCTGCAAAAAGGGCCATCAAAAAGATCCGAACCGCCAGCCTAGTAATCAGCTTGGCACGAGGCTGGCAACAGTGGGCAAGTGACCACAACACAAAGCAAGCCCAAGAGCCCCCAGGATGGATGCCCAATGCAGAAGAACCACCAGCTGAGCCACCAAAAGAAAGGCTATTATCAAGATGGCCAGTTTCTACTAAGAGCGACCAAGAAAAGAGTGAGGAAAAATCCTCAGGGAAGTTGGCAGTGGCTAAAAGGGATGTAGAAAAAGATTCAAATGAATCTGATGAAGCTCTCAGAAAGCTTAACATTAAAAGCAAAGAGGTGACCAAAACCGTTGTAAGTAAAGTCTATGAAAGAGGAAATGACATTAGCCTCCTCAGTGATAGATATGAGAAGGATAATGGGAGCCCAGAGATCTGCGGGTACAAGGAGGAGTCAAGTAATTTTGACAAAATCCTTGGTGACAAAATGTCTCCTACAAGGCGGAGGAAGTGCTCAAATCTGGTGACAGAGTTAACCAAGGGTTGGAAACAGATGGAACAAGAGGATAAAGTCCCAGAGTTGGAGCTACATAAATGTCGCAGTGACAGCCTGGATACGGAGGACAGTGGTTATGGGGGCGAGGCAGAAGACAGACTCCAGCAAGTAGACGCTGACCACATTATGAGGATTAAACGACCCATGCCATCACTGTAAGTGAACAAACACTTTATTAGAGTGCACCAAAACGGTTGTTAGTCCCTGAGGCAGATATGGGTTTCCAGGAGGGAGAGGAGAAAATGGGAAGCCCAGTTTTTAGTAGCTGGATAAGGGCCAAAGGGAGACTCGAGTTTTAAGAAAAAGCAGCCCCGCATTTCCACCCCTGATTTGATAACTTCAAACTCACAAAGGTAATACCATGGGACTTAGATCCTTACTTGCACAGCATGAGTAAAATACTCATATTGATTATTGTGATAAACAGTTCAGTCATAGGCTGAAACACATCTACATAAATCATGTGATAAAAAAGTTTGAATCTTGAATAGATTGCTAAAAATTGAACTCACCCTGTGGATAAAGATCAGAGAAATTGGTTAAATTCATTGAATAAATTATTTACGATGAACAGCATTCCAAACTTTAATAGAAATAAACAAGGAAAAGATTGGAAGGGTCAAGGTCTACCAAAGTTCGCCTTCTAACCTCCAATCACAGGACATTTATAATTTGGAATACACCCACCTGAGCCTAACAGATGATTGATGCTAGAAGGAAAGACATGACTAGGACAATATTTTAAAAAGTAGACTCCTTGATGCAGAGTTGTACACACTTGCAACCATTCACATGTTAATTTTTCCAGCACTGACACATATGCATGCACCTGATCGCAAGGTACAGCAACCTTTCAGAAGTGGGGTGCCGAGTCTTCATTTATTCACTCTAATTTAAGGTTTCGTGTGCCAGTAATACATTTTAATGTTTTTAGAAGGTCTCTTTCTATAAGTCTATAATATATAACTAAACTAATGTTGTATGTAAAGTAAATAAGGTTTTTAAAATGTTTACAAAGTTTCATTTAAAATTAAATTAAAATGCAGAGCCCCCCAGACCAGTGGCCACGACCCGGGCAGTGATAGTGCCGCTGAAAATCAGCTCGCGTGCCGCCTTTGGCATGCGTGCCATAGGTTGCCTACCCCTGGTATATCGCCTGCATGCACGTGTTTATGCTAAAAATATGCACAGTCATTTTGGATGCAAACCTGTATGCACAAAAATGGAGGCTGAGTTGAGACACCTTTGAAACTGAGATTTGACTCCCCCTCTCTTGCATATATGCTCACACACAATGAGGAAAAGATTTGAGGGTCGTGGTGGCTGGAAGCTGAAGCTAGACAAATTCAGACTGGAAATAAGGCATACATTTTTAACAGTGATGGTAATTAACCACTGGAACAATTTACCAAAGATGATGGTGGATTCTCCATCTCTGACAATTTTTCATTCAAAACTGGATGTTTTTCTAACAGATCTGCTCTAGGAATTATTTAGGGGAAATTCTATGGCCTGTGTTATAGATGGACGATTACAATGGTCCCTTTGGGTCTAGGAATCTATGAAAAATGCTAAATTACAGTCATTAAAGAAATCAATTCAACCTTGTGCATGTAAGTAAAAATCACCATGGTTAAGACTGACTGCTTTTTTGGCTCCTTTAGGCATAAATGCTTTGGTTGAATAGGGATGGGCTTAAACTCACGCTTAAAGTTAAGCATGTACTTAAGTGTTTTACTGAATTTGAACCTACATAAGTTTCTGGATTCTGCTCACAAAGTAGGTAAATATAAAATAAACCATCTGAGACAAACACATTTACAAACATTACATTTGCTGCAAACATCTGTGGTTATAACTCAGATATGGAACTGGTCTGATTATTTAGTTAGTCAAGACAGACACTATACTTTGGTATCATTTCTCTACAGAATTTAACACCAAGTATGAATTGTTAAGTGTGAAATCCCTGGCATGTCAGAAAAATCACTATAATCAAATCTTACAAAATAATGTTTTATCCTTCAGAAACAATCTGATGTGTAGGCAGTTCCCTTATGTCTGCAACATGGTGTGAGGAAAACAGAAAGAGCACAATCTGTTATTTAGGTTAAGAATTGCAGTGTATTTAACTTTCATTTTAAATATACGTGGAAAGAATTATTATGAAAAACATACCTCTCCTACAATGAATTAAACAGCAAGTCTAAATCTTAGCAAACTGAACTTTAAGTAATATTTCCTTGTAAGGGTTCCTGTCTGAAGATTACAAACAAAAATTGTATTATAATTTTTGACTCCATGCATTACCAAAATAATCAGGGGATTCAAATCCAGATATTGCAATCAGTGGAGAACTCTCATTCATTTCAATACAAACAGGATTTGACCTACAGAGGTAGCTCCAAGAGGAATAGACATGCCCTGATGTCAAACAGCTCCTCACAAGGTCTCCCACGTAGCAAACTTTGCAGAAAAAGGCTGCAAACAGTTGGGTTGTAGCTTAGTCACTTTGATTTCAGGAAAACAAATTATCCATACACCAGAGACTGCAAGAGGGAAATTGATTTTATATATTTAAAAGTGTACTTCCTACAAAGTAAATACTACTGTAAACATTTGCCTTACCTGAAGAGCACTGCATATAGACATAAAGCAAGCTAGACTTGTTTGCAAACCTTAAAAAGAAAAAAATTAGCAGAGGTGTATAAGCTTCCTTGCCGTCTGTAGGATAGCAATAGAAACTACCTGGAAAAAGGAAGAGGGGGAAACAGAGAAAAAATTTCCTAGATCAGTGGTACTCAGACCTCAGTGGTTGAGGAGCCAAATTAGCGATCAACATGACCCAAAGAGTCACAGTAGTGTAAATTCATTGTTTCATTTACTCTCTCGCTCTCATTCATATATACATATATGAATAAATGAGAGCGAGCAAATATATGTATATGTGTGTGCATGTGTGTGTATGTATATATATATATATATAGAGAGAGAGAGAATATATCTCACAGCAAAATGACTGATCCATGGGCAGCAGGTATAATAGGCCAGGGTGCCGTGGCCGCTGGACTCCCAGTTGCGGGGTTTTGGGGGGGACGTTTTATTGTACCCCATGCAGGTTCCAGGGCGGCTGAGGAGGAAGTATGTGTTATTCAGCTTCCCGAGTTCATCAGTAATCTCTCTGGAGTCTGAGTAGAAGCTGAGTAGCAAATACCACCTCCTCAGCCACCCCGGAACCTACATGGGACATATCAAAAGTTTCTTCCAGACCTGAGAGACACTTTTCCCCGCACTGCTTGGGGTCTGAGGAGGGAAGGGAAGGAGAGGCGTGGAGTGGCTGCAGCTGGCCTGGGACTCCGGGCAGGTGTGTGTGTGTCTGGGAGGGCGGCTTGGGGCTTTGGACGGCACCCGGGGGCATGGGGTCTCGGTGGGCCAGCTACAGGAGCGGAGGCATACGGGCGGAAGGGGTGGAGCTGGGCTAGCCTCCCCAAAGGGGGGCTCCACCCACTGCCCATGTCCTGATCAAGTATTATCATCCTATCAACTAGAGTTGGTTACTAACATAGTAAAAGCATCCTGATAGGTTAATAACTTAGATTGGTTAATAATTAAAATCACACAAGGGTTTAATATCATGTGCTGTGAAGAGTTGCAGGAGATACATTGAAGAGCCACTTGTGGCTCACAAGCCTCAGTCCGAGTATCACTGGCCTAGATTATTCAAGATTCCCGGGGTACTTTTTAGCTTCAGCTTATTTTTGACATCACTTTCAAATTCAGTATCTGAGGCTGGGATTTGCAAGAGAGCCTGCAGGATTTAGGGTAGAATTTTCCAAAGTGTACAACTCACTTAGGAGCCTAAGTCCCATTGAAAGTCATGGGACTTAGACTCCTAAGTGAGTTGGGCACTTTTGCAACATTAACCCTTAGGTACCCAAATCCATTAAATGTCTCATGGTAGTTGGGCACTGAACTCCCTGAAGCCTCTTTGAAAATCCCAGCCTAAGAATTTAGGCCCAGATTTGTAAAGCTATTGATGCATTGCTAAATGTAGCATGCTAATGTCCAACTGATTTAGGAGCCTAAAGCTCATTTTCAAAAGGGATTTCATGATTTAGGAAGGATTTAGGTTCCTAAGTGCCTAAGTCCATTCTGAAAATATTTAGGCTCCTAAATCAGTTTGGGGTTCAGCATTGCAGTGCCTTGCTATTTATTCAATAAGACAACCCCCGCCCCCTCTATTGGAAGAATATTCATAGATTCATAGCCTCTAAGGCCAGAAGGGACTACTGTGATTATACAATGAGGGAGAAAATCCATGAGTGGATCCTTGTAGAGTTTTCCTCCTGTTGCAGGTTTCACTGAGTAACGGAGCCAGCTGGTCCTGTATTGCTCTTTCCTATCAGGAGCCACGTCTCCACTGTCTCGCATTGTGTGCTGTCATCTACACCTATACCAAGTAAGAGCAGACTGAGTGCAAAACCTATCAAATCAGAATAGCAGGATTTTACACCCACTTTAAACACACTTAGCCTGGATGTAAAAAAACTCCACCAGGCACCAGGCCTGTGGAGAATCAGGGCCAGCGTGTTCATACTGTATCCGAATCACCATGTCAGAAATGAGAGCCCTGGCAGTAGAGCTGGAGGAATAATGCCAAAACAGATATATCAATCTATCTGCAAACAAACAGATGGACTCTGCTCCACTGCTATCCCTGGGGTCACATCATTAGTTATCTATAAACATCAGCAGCTATTCACAGAAAGCGTTCATATTTCACAAATTTTAGCACAAACAGAGCTCTGAAAATTCAAACCAGAAGGGTCTTATTTACTGTTCATCTTTCTTCTGTTGCAGTCATCCAATCAGGGAACAGACCAATACCATGTTATACAGATGACTAATCGCATCCCACAAATAATGAATGGCTAATAGCCAATATGAAAGAATTTTCAAATAGAGGCTGAGAACTGACCACCCATAGTAATTAGATAATACAAATAAAGTGAATTGTACAGCCTCAGAAATCAGGATCAGTATGTCGGCAATTCACAAACAGGGTGGAAAGAGAATAAATTTGCAAGGGGTGTTATCTGCAACTAATAATGTGACCAGCTCTACCTGGCACCAACCCAAATTAAACTGAACTGCTCACTAAAAATAAAATGTAACTAGCAAGGAAGTAACTATCTTTCTACTGGGGTTGCCTGAATATCTCAAATATCTTATATGTCAAATCTTAGTGCAGTTACCTGGGAGAACAGAAGATTAACCATACATACTGAGGGGAAAATAATACCTTTTATATTACTTACAGCTGTCTGCCTTACTGAAATCTGCTTGGAAAGAATAATTCTTTGCATATATAGTGCGATTACATAGTTTTTAAAAACAGTCATATATTTCACTTTAAATTTATATTCTCAGAACATATAAAACCTGCTATTTTTGTTAATCATTCAGTTTTGCTTTAACAACCACAAACTTCCTTTTTGGTTTTGTTTGGTTTTAAATAAGGCAGTCTTCTGTTTCCCCTCAAGGTTTCAGTGAGAACACACAGTCCCAGTAATTATTTCTCACATCAGCACCCACATCCATGCCAGCTGTAACTTTAGCTGGAGTCAGACTGCATGCAAACCGCATGCAAATTCAACATTCTGGGATGATAATATTTAGTTTATACCTAGAAACAAAACTGGTGGTGCATGAGTAATGAAAACTGCCACACAGAAGAAAAGAGCATGGAAGTTCTCATGCATTAGGCACCCAAAGAAACAACGGGAATTGACAGCACAGATCATGCAAAGGACAACGTCCCCTTAGAAATGCATTCTTACAAAAATGCATTATTATTATTACTACTTATAACGTGGTAGTGTCCTGAGTCCCAGTTTGGATCAGGGACCCATTGTGATAGGAGCTGTACAAACACAGAAGATTACATGTTTTCTGCCTCAAGCAGCTGACAACATATGAGAGAGGGAGAGACTAATCTAAAAAATAAACTGGAAGTCAGCGTATTTACTGGTTAACGCCACAAGAAAGTAGACAGTGAGGCAAAACAGAAATGTGAAAAGCAGGAAGGGTTTAAACTGTATGATGTATGTAGAAGAGGCAAAATGAGAATTAGATTATCCCTAGCCATGTAGGGTTTGAGAGTAAAAAGTAAATGTGAAATAAAGTGGTGCTAATCTAGGCAGCTAGGGAGAAGATTAGAATGGAAAGGCGATAACAGTATTTGGTTAGAAAGGAGGATTAAAGAGCTACATGGGAACAGAAAATGTAGGAGACAAAGTAAATAAAAGAACGATCAGAGAATGCAGTTCAACTATGCTGCCTCCTTCACCTCTCCTGATCCCAGGAAATTCCTGCTACAGTTTTCCACAGGGAGTAGGAAGGAAGCAAGATAAGCATATGAGTAAGGGACAACCACTTTCAGGGTATGTCTACACAGCAAAGAAAACCCACTGGCTCATGGGGCTCAGGCTGTTTCATTGCTGTATAGACTTCTAGGCTCAAGCTGGAGCCTGGGCTCTGGGACTCTGAGGTGGGAGGTTCCCAGAGCTCAGGCTCCAGCCCAGGCCTGGAAGTCTATGCAGCAATGGAACAGCCCTGCAGCCTGAGCCCTGTGAACCCAAGCCTGAGTCATCTGGCATGGTCAGCTGTGGGTGTCTAGTTGCTGTATAGACACACCCTCTATGGCGTTTACCCTTTAGCCCCATTGAGACCATCAGTATAAATTACTTTAGACTCAGTCAGCATTAACTTACCTCGGTTTTCCCTCCACAACATACCTTCTTTATTGAGTTGGGGAAGTGGCCAGCCAAGGAACCCAACGGGGGCCAGAGCCGGGCAGGATGCTGTGTAAAGGGTTAGGGCCCTTTGTGGATCTTCTGAGATCTGCAAGTTTCAGAAGCCAAATTCCCTGCACGTTTTATGTGGGGGACTCGCCTCCAAACAGGACAACACAACAATAACTCAGAGTCAAAAGCTCACCAATTTCTCTCTGCTGACCTGACAACAAGCTGCACAGCTGGTTTGCTGATAGCACTGCAATGTAACACACTCTTCTTCCAGACCTTCATCTTACACACACACACACACACACACACAAAATATTCCATGATTGCAAAACAGAGGGAAGCAAAATGGTGCTTTACATCATTATGGCCACGACTGTCCTGTGCTTTACACCACATCACTGGTGCAGCTGACTTTAAAAATCAACCTAACTGGCCCAGGGAGATCACACCCCAGGTGTCCTCCAGCAGCATAGAAGTGAGATAGGGGCTTTTACACCAATCACCCTTTCTCTCCACTACCAGCAGAGCAGGGGCAGGGGTGTGGTTGAAGAGAAGCGCTTGTGGCTGGGATACTTGGTTGCATTGTGGTCCCATTGGGCCGTTGCAGCCTGGTAGGTTAAAGCTGCCCTCAAAGTAGTAACAGCATCAGGGAATTTAAACCATTTTGCACATTTGTCCTGATTTGCACTCTGCAATATAACTGCATCTCACGACGTGGCCCAATACCTATGAATGACATTATAGCCATGGATGTTTTTAGCAGGCTCAAGGTTGAAAGGGATTAGAGTGTAGTCAGGACAACACCTTCCTGCCCTTTGGGCCTTTGAAAATCTTTAAATGAGCTAAAAATGTTGGGTCACGTTTTATTTGGGGCTTACACTAATGAAAAGTGAGTATTTTCCTATTGTATGGGGTAATATTTGTCTTATGCACCCTGTTATATTAGTTAAATCAAAATGGCCTGAAAGGCACAGATTTTCAGACACTGACCCTGTTCTTTCAATCATGAATAGTGGTGGGTGCAATATTTGCACTTGAATTAAATTTGAAGTGCCAATAATTGCACTTCAATTTCTAGGCCCCTGATGAACTGACAGAAACAAGGAGGATAGCTAACTGAGCAAGTAAATTGTGGGTGCAAAAGCGTGAATGTAATTACCTCTCCAGAGTGGGTTAATGCTGGGCAGAAAATGTGGCTAACAAAATTGAGATCCAGTGTATAAGTTGGTGTCTTACGCAAGATCAGCCTGGCAATGAATGGTGTGGCTTTTAAATACACAATTGATAAATTGAATATGCCTATACTGAAGAACTAACTTTAGAATTAGTAAAAATATGCCACCTAGTGGTTAGTACTCTGGACTGGAAAAAGTTGAGTCTTACAAAAGAAAACAGTACAAATGAGCCCCTAAAAGTGGTGACATGAAAAAAAAAAATCAAGCCCCATCTTTGTTTCTTTTAGTGCAAACAGGTTTACAGAAGAACTAAGCAGCAAGGCCCACAGGAAATACAGTCCTGTTAATGCTCTGAAGGGCAGATGGCAAGAATGGGCAGACCAGCATGTGATAACGCAGAAGCTGAATCCTTTCAGTGAGGAATTTGACTACCAACTGGCCCAGTCGACACGCCTGCACAAAGGAGATAAGGGCTATGGTCGTCCTAAAGAGGGAACTAAAACTGCTGAAAGGGCCAAGAGAGCGGAGAGTCACATTCACCGGGAGATAAAAGATATGTGCTTTATCATTGCAACAATGGCTCGGCTGAGGCGTGATGGCAAGATCCAAGTCACCTTTGGGGAACTCTTTGACAGATATGTCCGCATTTCAGACAAGGTTGTTGGGATTCTCATGAGAGCTAGGAAACATGGGCTGGTGGACTTTGAGGGAGAAATGCTATGGCAAGGCAGGGATGATCATGTCATAATCACTTTATTGAAATAAATGTACAACCACCCATTATAGTAAACTTAAAATACATCAAATTTTTCCATTGCTGCCAGTTACCGCACCATTAAATAGTCAACGTTTTGAATATAGGAATTTACCATGCAGTCGGAAAGATACTTAACGTTTGTCAGATGTTTTATAATTACTCCTGCGATACCAAGCTCCTTTTTCTATCCCCTTTGTATTGTGCCCTTTACCAACCGAGTTTGCAGCATTTTAAAGTTATTTACCACTCAGACAAGGATGGATGTGAAAGAACTGAAGTGAATATATGTATTGAATGCACCAAAATAAATGTAAAAGCATAGAGACAGCTCCACCTCAATCCCAACCCTGAGTTGCTTTCACATACAAGACTTACCCCACCCTAAATTAACTTAGATGGGATTTTTGGAGTTATAAAGTGGGTTGGATCAGGAACCAACTGAGAATATGAACTTGAATGCGCAATCTATTAAATTGACCCTTCAGTCCTGTCCTACATTTCATAATTAAGTCACTAAAAATTTGAATGTACAGTCATCTGCATTTACGACTAAGGTATAGAATATACCACAGTTATTCCCTATTCTAAGTATAGCAAAATACTACTGCAGACACCATGCTGTAGTAACTAAATGACAAATGTTGATGTTTTAATGGTGAGCACTGTATCTGTGATGTTTTTCCTTACATTTCATACACAAAGTAAGATAAAACTTGCACAAAGAGGGCTTTATATTTAAGACTGAGAAACGGATGGAATGGTGGCATACATCCCCTACAGAAAAATACTGAACACAAGGCAAGACTTGAATGCATAGAGGATATGGAAATTCATGAAAATTACTGCATATTAGTATATAGAAATGATTTCCTATTCAATACATCTATAGCAATAAAGGGAAATTAACATACAGCATATATTCTCTACTTGTTCCTGAAATTAAGTGTGTGTTGCTAGACACTTGTAAATAGCTGCATTACGGAAAATGTACAAAATCAAGATGCAGGAGTAGCAATGGTAGGGACATTTTCCAGTAGACAACCTACTTCCGTGAGTGAGGAATACATGAGCAACATTTTTCCTAGTTAAACAAAGAGAATACATCCTCTGTGTATTCAGAAAGCCGGTGTTTCATAAGATGTTCTACAGCAGGGGTTGGCAACCTTTCAGAAGTGGTGTGCCAAGTCTTCATTTATTCACTCTGATTTAAGGGTTTGCGTGCCAGTCAGACATTTTAAGGTTTTAGAAGGTCTCTTTCTATAAATCTATAATATATAACTAAACTGTTGTCTTATGTAAATAAGGGTTTTAAAATGTTTAAGACGCTTCATTTAAAATTAAAATTAAAATGCAGAGCCTCCCCGACCGGTGGCCAGGACCCGGGCACTGTGAGTGCCACTGAAAATCAGCTCATGTGCCACCTTCGGCATGCATGCCATAGGTTGCCTACCCCTGTTGTACAGAATATGGGCCTAATTCTACAACCCTTATTCATGTTAGGTTGTTCCAATGAAGTCAATGGCACAATTTCAGTCAATGTTCAATGTGGGTAAAGGTTGCAGAATTCAGCAATGTAAGTTTTAAAGAAAAGTTTAAAGTGGTGTTTCTATACTATGTACCTCACTTCTATGCTGTACTATAGTATAGATTTCTATATTGTGTATAATGCATACTGGATTATAAAGACAACAGCTTCTCAAGACTATTACTTTGTAAATTTCACACAGTATACACTATTGCCAGAATAAAATATTAATTTAAGAGGAAAAAAGTTTGGGCAAACAATTTACATACAGTTAAAAATGAGAACCCAAATGATTTCCTTTGATAAGTTTCTTTCAAACTGAAAGATCAAACATCTTCTTGAAGAAGAAAAGGGTATCCGTACATTTTGCCTCAATTTTGTAAACCAAGAACTGTTAATTTAGCATTAAAACACAAATACTCCAGTTTGAACTTCCTGGTAGGCATATTTTTTGTAAGCAAATAAAACAGACCTCAATTTTTTTTTACAGGCAAATAATTCAAGAACCAAATAATATGCTCCTACATTACATCTTGTTCTAAAACAATATTAACATTGTAAGCAAGGTAACTGATCATGAAGTTAGCCAAGATAAAAACATATTACATTGCAGGTCTGATCCAATAGCCTTTTTGGTGACAATGCGACTACTCATGCAAATAAGAGCTGCAGGACCAGGCTCTAATTTGCAGATAAATATTGTGATATGAAATGCTGTATGTATTACCCTCCGTGGTTCTTCATATGAATACCGCTATATCTATTTAATTAAGTCATTTGCCTGTTGTCCTTTAAAAGGCTGTCAAAGTACAATACCTAAATGACAAATAAAATACTAATTTGAGTACCAGTGCTTGCTTATTTTTTCCATCCCTACTTAAAAGAGACATGTGTTCATTCACATATTGTCTGATATATTAACAGACCATTTTAAAAACTGAACTTCCCCTTTTAGATACTCATCCTTGCGCTAAGGTCCACAGATCTGTTATAATGGGATTTTCATAGCAGTGTACATTCAAGTTGGGAAGCAGGATCATTCTTTAAATAGGACACCCAAAACAAGATAGGTTATATTTACATATCTTGTACACCTTCCTCTGGACACTATGGCATGGAGAAAGCTTCTGCCAAAAGAAAGGAAATTACATTGGCTAGGATTGGATGACTAATATGCAGTTATGAATTGATGGAGACATGACTTCCCTGCCCGAAGACTGAGGGCTTATTTTCACTGCGGGGGTAAATCGACCTAAGTTATGCTACTCTCTGTGTACACGTACACACAAGTATATATGAAGCTGGAGTCAATGTAGCTTAGGTCAACCTACCCCAGTGTCTTCACAGTATTGAGTCAACAGGAGATGTTCTCTGGTCAATTTCACTTACTCTTCTCAGAAAGCTGGAGTACTGGTGTCAACTGGAGAGTTCTCTGCTATCTATTTAGCAGGACTTCACTAGACCCACTAAACCGATCCCTGCTGCATCGATTGCAGCAGCACTGATCTCCCTGGTAGTGGAGACCAGCCCTTAGAGTGCTCCTAAGGACCAGGGACTGAGAGCCATTGAACCAAACTATAAACCCTGTATATAAGGGAAACCACTTCAAGCCGGGGGTGTGGCAGCACCCTCAGTTCCAGCACCTATGTACTGGACTTTGCTGTTTAACAAAGGTGAAGTATTTCTGAATGTTGTGACGCCTGGCCAGAAAGAGTTAAACATCCTGCAAAATAAATAACCTTCAAAAGACATGTGGGAAGATAATGTTTGTATTTTTGTGTATGTACATATATATGAGTAGGGTTAACAATAATCAACAGTCCTTGTCTGTTGTATTTCTTTTTTCTCCTGTGACAAATATTTATTTACCAAATGTCCTTGAGACAAACTGGGATGGAGATGGTTTATGTGGATCCTCTGTATTGCAGTGACTTTAACCCACAAAGACTAGCTGAAATATGGGAAATGATTCTTTCTGAATATTAAATACCAAACAAAAATCCTCCTGAAAACCACCCCCAAATCTCCAGTTGTTCCATTTTTTTTTGTTTTTACTGTTTCTCCCTTATGAAACTCATTTTAAATAATGGGGCACTAAACATTTGAGTAATCAATAGGTTATCTAAGTTTTGCTATAAAATAGCTGAATAGTTGATTTCCTTGTTACTAACACCCATAATTTCTTTCAAAAATTCCCTCCTTGTCCATTTTATGTTTTCTTCAACTTTATAGATGCCTACAAGAGTTACTGCCCAGACACTTAACATCAAAACCTTTTAGCCCAGGTGTGAAGAGTGACAGTACAATAACAGCATGAAAATATACTTACACATCTATCTTCTATTAAATGTTTTATTGGCTTGAGATGTATTTTAATTATACAAGTTTCTTCCTGATGCATGTAATTTCATGCCTCTCTGCCCCCTTCCCCCATTCCCAGACAGTTGCTCTTTCAGTTTTGTGATCCATGTTCCCCACAGACTGAGTTCCTTCTCTGGTCCCAAAGGCTTTTCATTTGCAGATCTGCTTCACTGGGAATCAACAAATGAGCATAAATGAAGACTACATGTGAAAGAACAGGGCCTTTATCGAGATTTATAAATTGAGTAAGGACCATACTAACATTCAGTGAGAAAGCAGCATTTAAAATCAGATGCTTATGTAGCTGATAAGACCTGGAACTCTTGATGCAACGTAAATCTGATCAAACATCAACTCGGTGCACTGAGTTTATAATATTGAGACGTGATACAGATTTTGATCTGGCACTAGACTCATTCAAAATCCAATCTATAAAATGGATTCTCTCTTCGGTCTGTGTCAAGCCTCAGTTTCTTGCAATCACTGGAGCAATAAGGTTCTTGGCAGTAAGGTGGAAGGGAACTATATCCTGTAAAATTCCTGGTGAGACTGAAGCAAGGAGACATTTAAAGGTCAGAACAAAGATCTCTTTGGTGTGGTCAACACACAGCTGCACAGATTTTAAACTGTTTAAAATAACACCTTTAAAGACATTATTTTAAACAATTTATCTGAAGTCTGATCAACTGTGTGGACACTCAAATTCAAACCTGATTTATATCAATTAACCAGTTTCAAACTGATACAAATGTGTCCATACATAGGTGTGCACCAGTTTAATTAAATAGGTTCAACTTTGTGTTTAGACAAACCTTGTGTTATATCCTGTTAGATAATGTTGTTGTTTTCCAATCATTAAATGCCTCTGGGGAGACTTTAACTAGCCACTAAAGCTCCCATAAACGCAAGGCACTTTGAATTGTGTGTCAAGGCCTTTGATGTAGCTTATATTTTCTGAACATAAAATTGTTAATGCTTGGGAATTTGGCCTCAAAGTGGAGCCTCCATTCAAGCAGGTACCAAATTCCCAGGAGAATAACACAGCCCTAAAGTACAAGAGAGACAGACAGACTTACTTATTACTGGAAGAATATACACAATTTTATATCAATACATGTCCTCAAAGTCAATTATTCCAAATTTAAATTAGTTATACTAAAATCAGAAGTCTAATTCTGCAATTAAAAGAATCAGAGATCATACAGCAGAAGGAAAAAGTGATGTAGAATGCAGCACCTGAACTCTCAGGAGAGCAGGAACTGACAGTGTTTTGATGAGATGTGTTACATATACTCCTTAAGGTAAATACAAAGGAAATCTAAAACACTAGTCTTCACTCTCAGTATCATACACTGAAAGTTATATGATACTGGTATGTGAGTTTATAAATATTTACTCTTCCCCCAGTTCCAAAAACTGGAAGAAACTATTTAGTTACATTGTAGATCATCATAATATACCAAAATTAAAAAGTGGTATAGAGAAGGTCCTACATTCAGGAAGTTACTGTGAAAATAGCAATAATTGACCATTTGGCTAAATAAATTCAAACTCAAGTTTAATTTTACATGTATTTAGATTTATTTGCTATATATGTATCACTATGACCTTATAGTACTTGAAATCCATTACAGGATTGTTTATAGTCAGTCTTAACTCCACAAAGACAATAATACTGCTGTGGAAGATCAATGGGGAGAAAAGCAATTTAATATATTTACAGTTCCTTATTTTTGTAAACATTTAATCTACATACTGTACTAAGCTCTAACAAGGGTAAAGAGCTATACATAGAGACAGGAAATGGGGCCCTGTATTTCTATTCATATTGCGCATTAGCATATTATACATAGAGCATCTGCCCTTTTTCATTACCACAGCAGTAATCTTTCCTCAGATAAGTTTTTAAAACTTTTCAAAGAACTAAATATATTGAAATACTATACAACTACATCTATTTAAGCCAACCCATTTGGCTTTTATTCCATTTCTAGAATAATTTAAAGTGCTATAAGCAACCCGTTAATCAACACTTTTCTATAATAACAAAACTACTTTTAAACATTAATTTACAAGATAATATACAATGTTCATCTGGAACAGCTGAAATTTCAGCACAAAGTCAGTCACTGTCACACTTAACAGCAATTTTTTTGCATAACATAGAATAGAAGCTTTGAAAATAACTTTTGTTGAGCTGTTATTGCCACAATGGCTTATCAGTTTTCCTACAAAAGTGAACAAGAGCTACCGGTACTGTATTCTAGCCTGTCATTTTTTTGAGGTCACATGACAGTAAATTTGCATATTCCACAAGTCTACTGAGTTACAATATTGGCTACCTATAGTACATTACCCCATTTTATCAGAGCTGGTGCTAACTGTAGTTTACAACATAAATCCACTCAAAAACATCACAACTATTTTTTTCTTTTGGACAGGAATAAGCTATGTTCTTGGAGTTGATGTGCTACAAGGCTACAACAGTATATCTATAAAACAGTATATATCTGACACTTTATGTTGAAGAAAAATGCATCAATTTCATAGTCTGTATGCATAATGCCCTACTACAGCTACAAATCTGTTCACTGCATTTTACTTGATTTATCCATTAAACCCAGTGGAACTATCACATTCTCACATTCCCTTGCTATTTTATGTTTTTATCACATAGCTCAATGCTGTCCTCATTTGTCCCAAACCTGCAGATCATTAACAGCATGTGCAAAATACTCTTTAATATAATCAGCACACAACTAGAACTTTACTAGGATGTTACTGACATGTGTTTTCTAAATTGGACATTAATAAAACAAGTGGCACAACTGAATTTGGATGAATTTTCGAACCAGGACTTAGGTAATGGTATGCTCCAATACAGAATGCTAAACTTCTTGTCTAGCAGTGGCATCATGTGAATTAATCAATCAGTGGTCTGGACCAGTGTTTGCAGCGTGGCTGCCAAATCATCACACTCAAAACTTTCCTCACAGGCCCTGAAGGGGGAGCTCCATTCAGAGATACAGTTTTAATAGAAAAATAATCTTAATTGAGATATAGCAAAGCAGTCCTAAAGGGATCGTAGACCGATGTTTCGGGGAACTGAAGAGACAAAGGGGTAGACTAAAGGACAGATAATTTGGGGGGCTGGCTCCACAACAGCAAGATTAACTCAACTGACATTCAGTTTCAGCCCATGTGGCCTAGACTTATAGAAATATCTTAAGCATACAATGAAGTACGACAACTTTAAATATACTATTTCAAAATTGTATGTGGATCATCATGAAGATAACTTTAAAACTATAGTATATAAATACTGTATTCTATTGCTTCTAGGGCTTTTTGAGCTGCACTGATTCATGTCAGGTTTGGGACAATAGCCTGTAGAGACACATATACACTTATTCAAAAGCCCAGATTTCAATGTCTTGGATAATGAAGTCTTCTCTCTTAGAAAGTGTGTGATTCCCAAATGTTTTACAAGAGTGACTTCTTCCATGGTAGAGATCCCCATCAAGCCAAAGAGCAAATTCACCCCTAGAACATAGAGAAGTTATATAAAAATAATTCATGAAGGAGAACAAAGTTAAGTTAACCTAACAAATGCAGTTAGAGTTGCTAGAATTATAAATAGGGCTCTGTGTTTGTCACAGAAGTCACGGATTCTGTGACTTCCTGTGACCTCTGACTTCTGCAACGGCCAGTGTGGCTGATCCTAGGGCTGCTAAGCCACAGCTGGAGCGGCTGTGCAGCCAGCCGCTCGGGCAGCCCTGCAGGCAGCTGCACCAGCCACTGCTGGAGCGGCCCCATCCCTGGGGCCAGCCACACCGGCCGCTGCTCTTCTTTTATGGAAGAATACTCTAGTAATTTAGAACAAAATGTCTGCACTAGAAGAGCAGAGAGTGATTTAAAAAATATATACAGAAGTTGAAAATATGGGTGCTGCATTGGGGGAAAAAAATAAAGATTATGGAATACCATTTCAAGACTTTCAAGTATTCATGTCCTAGGTTTATTGGAAACAGATTTTTCTGAAAGTATTTCTTGGGACATATTTGTCAGAGTACTAGCGTTAGGACACTAACCTGGGACTCTGCAAACCTAGGTTCAATTCTCTGTTCTGCCAAAAACAACATTTTTTATAATTTTAGGCAATTTACTATATATTTCAATTGCCTTGCTAGTCATTAACTTTTTTTAAATGTTAACATCTTGTATCAGTTTCAGACAAAGCAAGTATGCTGTCAACCAGGACATGTAAAGGTATCTTGACCTATCAGAGGTAAAACTTTCTATGTCTTCCATTGCTGAAGCAATGCAAAGGAATGCCTAACAGTCTAATAAACATACAAGTTGAGTTTACAACGAGTGTTAAATGGTTTTCTTATCTGACAATTGATAGATACATACATATATCTATAATTAGCATTAAAGCTTCTTGGGCCTTGAGATTTCTAAAATTAAAATTAATACCAGTTTTACTGTGTGTACACAACATTAAACAAAGACCATTGTAATCAATTCTTCACAATGAATAACAGTATGAATCATGACTTACCCTCCCCCACCAAAAGCTAGAGAGTCCATGTCTCCTTTAATAAAAAACATATTGTCTCCTGTCCATTTGAAGACCTAATGAAAGTAGAGAATAGCAAGTTAAATATTTGAAAATTTGAATTTTGTGAATTCCAAGTGTTGTCACACTATTCCTGATCCAGAAGTCTACCATGATTCTAGTGTCAGTGAGAAAATCCACAGCTCTCGATTATACAGATATTTAAAGAGTAAATGGATTAGTTCCAGTGAACAAATTCACCTCTAAAATAATGCCTACATACACTTGTTTAGCCTATCAATCTTTCCAAATCCATACCCATATTTTCATTAACTTTTGTCTCAATTACTTCAACTCCATCTTTACTGGTATCCCCAAATATCCCCTAGCCAAACTGCAGCATATGTGGAATGCCACAGCCTTTACTATACCATTAAATTAACGTATAAGTATCACCCCAGTTCCTATGTCCCTTCCCATTCCCTTGCTCTTACCTTAATGCTAGATATTTTTTCTTGGTAGGTGTAACTGGGTCTTTATCACCCCCTTAAACATAGCTTCTTGTAGTCAACATTGTTGATACTGTAATACTGAATGGTTAAGTAAGATGTAAAGGAGTTGTATCTCCTTACCTCAAAATCTGGAGAGAAAGTAAACAGAAAGGTCTCTCCAGTGCCATAAAAGCAGTCACTCACTTTAAAAGGTTCAGAAGCTAGTGCACCAAAAACCTATAGGAGAGAAGAAAAAGTTGAGAACGAAAGTGTAAGAAGAATGCTGAAGCTACACAATCTACATTGCATCAACAAAACCTTTGTAGTTTTACTAATGACATCTTTTTCTGTTACGTGGGTATCTGACATACTGTTATCATTTTAGATGTACGTAGATTTGAAATCTGCTTTTGGGATAAGCACAGAAACCTCAAAAGATCTAATGATACCACCTGTAACGGAGATATTGCAGGCTGTTTTGTGAGGATTTTGGTAGGGAGGGACATGAAGCAACTAACAAGCAATTCTTTGCTGACTAATCAGCCTAGAATAAGAAGTGCAAGAATTAAAAATTAAAATCATATGCACAACAGTTGGAGACAGCAAGATACAAGTGTTTTGGGGGGTAATTCCCAGATCCAAAAAGATTCTGGGCTTTGCTTCCTGTTGCATACTTTCTCCTCTACTACTAATATACACTGAATTACACATACATACATCCTCATAGGTCCCTTATTATAGGCCATCTCCCTATCAGGGTAGTTTCTTGTTGGAACAGAGGTGGCTCTTTCCTTAACTCCTCATTCTGGTCCGACTGAAAGGGATGGTACAATCGCCTCAACCCTGGCAACAGAGGGTATGTCTACACTACCCACCGGATCGGCGGGTAGTGATCGATCTATTGGGGATCGATCTATCACGTCTTGTCTAGATGCGATAAATTGATCCCTGAACACGCTCCCGTTGACTCTGGAACTCCACCAAGACGAGAGGCGGAAGTGGACTCAACGGGGGAGTGGTAGCCGTCGATCCCGCGCTGTGAGGACGTGAAGTAAGTCAATTTAAGTCCATCTAAAATACGCTATTCTCGTAGCTGAAGTTGCATGTCTTAGATCGATTCCGCCCCCCTCAGTGTAGACCAGGCCAGAGCCTAATTTCATCCAAGCTCTGGGCTCTTTCCTGGGTACCATAAGAGTTTGAAATGGTTATTAGGCCTGCTTAAGACCATCACACACAGCTAGTTATTACCAGTCATCACTAGTAGACAGCATACTCAAACCCTATTAAACAAGTATTAGTTTCCCAAAAAGCAAAACATTTAACTGGGTGATTGGTTAATGAGTTAGCTGACTGGCTAACAGTGATTTTAGCAGAGGAAGAAGTTAAGAACACTTCAGAGCATAGTTTTGCATCCCTGCCCATCCTGGCTAATAGAGTCATTCCTCTATGAATTTATCTAGTTCTGTTTTGAACCCTGTTATATAATCTGCAAATGTTGCCACCTCACTTCCAGATCATGTATGAATTTGTTAAATAGTATGAGTCCCAGTACAGACACCTGGGGGACACCACTAATTTACCTCTCTCCATTCTGAAAAATTATTATTTATCTCTACCTCTTGTTTCCTATCTTTTAACCAGTGACTGATCCATGAGAGGACCTTCCCTCTTATCCCATGACAGCTTGTTTTGCTTAAGAGCCTTTGGTGAGGGACCTTGTCAAAGACTTTCTGAAAATCGAAGTGCAATATATCCACTGGATCACCCTAGTCCACATGCTTGTTGATCCCCTCGGAGAACTCAATCCTTAAGGGATATTATGTAAGCACGATCTGAACACAATTTTCTAATCAAAATAAAGCTTTAGAACAGACCCCACCATATATTCTTCAAGTCAGGACAGCTTGTAATAGGAACTTTACCAGGTCTTAACATTGGAGTTGTAAAGACAGTATGGAGCTTTATTTAAAAAGGAAAACTGCAGTGACTATTTATAATACTGTACCTTTGATAAATATTTGCTATTCACTGTAAGAATATTAAATGTGATTTCTCAAAGCTTTCTGGATGATACTATCCTTCCGAGTAGATTTTAAAAAAGACAATTCATTCACTCATTTACTCCCATTGAAAATCTCTGCCAATCACATGTATTTCAAAGTTATTTTAAAAAGTTAAATAAATTTAACAAAGCTTTATAGATTATAAACTGTGGTTACAGTAATATTTTTAAAGCAAGTTTTGCCTTATAAACAACTTTGAAAGACTTACCCAGATAGATATATGGAGATATGCCTATATCTCATAAAACTGGAAGGGACCCTGAAAGGTCATCAAATCTAGCCCCCTGCCTTCACTAGCAAGACCAACTACTGATTTTTGCCCCAGATCCCTAAGTGGCCCCCTCAAGGACTGAACTCATAACTCTGGGTTTAGCAGGCCAATGCTCAAACCACTGAGTTATCCCTCCTCCCCTTCCCTTAACTTTCAGCTGCAGCCCCAACTACCTGTGACTGATGCCCTGAGGCCTAGGGCTAAAGCCCAGAGGCAGTACAATATTTATTTGCTGTTTGTTTTTTTGTCTCCACTGCTGCCTGATTATTTCCAGTTCCAGATGGTGTCCAGTTGTCCAATAAGTCTAACTCTGGTGTTCATATCTTTGAGGTTCTACTGTAGTCTTAGAGCAGGAGGAGTTACTTGTCAGAAAAGTAATGGGAGAAAGACAATTGAGATTTGATAACTGATAATCCAAATTCATAAAAAGTGAAGACGCTCCCAATTGGTTCACAAAGCATAATCCAATTTTTCCAGTTTGATTCTAGAAAATTTTGATTTTTTCCTCCCTCTATTCCTTAAAGGGGACACAAACTAATTTTGTGCAAGTCAATTCAAAGAGTTAGATTTTGTTCACAAAATTATTGGCACTTGCTGAAGAAACCTGGCAGATACCATCTTAGTTGTATTAGCCCATAATCAAACTCGCTAATCAAGTTGATTCTAAAGTCTTTAAAAGAAAACCCACTACCACTTAACGCATTAGTTGGAAAAAGCTATTCCCCTGCTTGTTCCAAAATTCAAACAGTTTCATACAAACAGAATCAGCTCAGATGATGCCAGCAATCTGTAATATGTCATTCACAGAAAGTAAGCAAGCTATTTCACGGGTAGCACCTTATATGCCTAAAAATTTTTTTTAGTTATGACAGGAATAGGGCTCTCTTTTATATATACACACTTTACTGGCTTATTTTTGTCCAAAGTATACTTCATTGGTTGTTTTTGTCCAAAGGCTCATTAACTTAATTGCTTCTTTATATAATATTCTCTCCCACAACTTTAGTCAATGGAGTATTCTCATTCATTTTCCCTTCAGAGATACTGGAGGAAAAGGGGTGGCCCGCACTCAGGCCCCATTGACTGTCTATTACCACTCAGTCTGACCGTAATATCAGAAGTGTTTGAGCAGATGAAAGAAAACGGCCCCTGTATACTAATGATTTGGCTCATCTGATTCTAAGATTTCTATTGACAGGGTTTTATTCTAATACAGAATTTTTCTACTATGTTGAGACAAATGGACAAAAAAATAATTTAACCTCAAACTCTACCTCTAAGAGGATTTTGCACATTTTCTGCCAAAAGAGGAATTCATGAGGTGTTCAGTAAGGTGCTCTATTTTTACCTGATCTTTACTCAGCTGCTCAATTTGACACTTCTTTAAAACACAATAAAAAGTGGAAAATTTTGGAAGGCAGCAAAATTGAAGAGACTACAAAGTTCATCAGGACTAAGAAGAAGTACTATCATTTCCTATCACTAATAGACAGGAAATGTACCTTCAGATCCCTAAATAGGGAACACAAATGGCTTAACAAAGAGACCTGGGTAACTTCTCACAAGAAGAATGAAGTGAAGTTGGCAGAACATAAACATTCATAAAACATACTCTACATCAGTGCTCCTGTCCATCTTTTTTCAATACTGTATGTTAAATAGCATGGACCCCAGTCAGAACATACAAAGCCGGTACAACAATAAGCCTTGTTGTCCAGGTCAGGTACTTTGCTTCTTTTTTTTGATTTCTCAACTATTATTCAGGGACCAAGTTAATTATATTTTGCTGTACCTCCAGACATGGGGTAGCTCTGTGCCCAATTCTGTATGGTTTGGAATCCGATTATTTCAATATCTGTGGCAGCCCTTTGCACCAGTATGCCTGTGCACTATTTCACCAAACACTGTAGGAGGAAACATGCTCACAAAACACCAAGCAGTAAACATGGTACCATAACAGAAAGCTGTATCAACTCAGGGCAGGCTACTATGGTGTTAGTGGTGCTATAGTCATGGCAACCATTACCTGTACCAATGACGTGGGATGATTACTGATGTGTATGAAACAGGAAGTCATGTAGAGTGGCAGTAAAGGAAGATCATACATGGAAATTAGAGTCCCCAAATACTGCGTTGTAGCGAGCAATGTGGCTGTTTGTACATTCCCCAAAGTTTGTGCATAGAACTGCCCCCTGGCCGGAGATACACCAACCTCTGTGTTACCTCACACAGCTGTTACTCCCTGCTTCTCTGATCAACTGTTACATTCCAACTGCCACAGAACCTTTGGATTCCAACATTCCACCTGGTTCTCACAGGGCCCAGTGACAACTGAAATGTGATATTCTAAACCAAACCCCCTCATCCATGCTTGTAGCAGTTTCCATCACTCCTTCATCACTCAGGGTACGTCTACACTACGGGATTATTCCGAATTTACATAAACCGGTTTTGTAAAACAGATTGTATAAAATCGAGTGTGCGCGGCCACACTAAACACATTAAATCGGTGGTGTGCGTCCACGGTCCGAGGCTAGCGTCGATTTCTGGAGCATTGCACTGTGGGTAGCTATTCCGTAGCTATCCCATAGTTCCCGCAGCCTCCCCCCACCCTTTGAATTTCCGGGTTGAGATCCCAGTGCCTGATGCAGCAAAAATCATTGTCGCGGGTGGTTCTGGGTAAATGTCGTCAGTCACGCCTTCCGGTGGGAAAGCAACGGCAGACAAGCATTTCATGCCTTTTTTTCCCTGGATTGCCCTGGAAGATGCCATAGCATGGCAATCATGGAGCCTGTTTCGCCTTTTGTGACTGTCACCGTATGTGTACTAGATGCCGCTCACAGAGGCGATTCAGCAGTGGCACACAGCTGCATGCTTTTGCTTTTGCATGATAGCAGCGATGGTTATCAGCCATATTGTACCATCTACCATACCATAAATTGGTAATAAGATGGGCATGGCTACCAGTCCTTTTGCACTGTTCCATTTGCTGCTGTCATAAGTGCCCCTGGCTGCTCTTAGCCAGGGGCGCAAAAGCCAAAATTGGGAATGACTCCCTGAGTCAATCCCTCCTTTTTGGTATCTAAAAATAGAATCAGTCCTGCCTAGAATATGGGCAAGCGTACTAGAGAACCACTGTATCAGAGAACCAGAGAGCACAGCTGCTCTGTGTCAGATCCTGCATAGATTATGAGCTGTATGCTATTCACAGGGGGTGCTCCTGCAACAACCCCACCTGTTCATTCCATTCTTCCCCAGCCTTCCTGGGCTACCATAGCATTGTCCCCCCACTTGTGTGATGAAGTAATAAAGAATGCAGGAATACTTGTTAGTGAGAAATGAGTGGAAGGCAGCCTCCAGTTGCTATGATAGTCCACATAGGACATTAAGGAGTGTGGAGGAGAGGAGCCCAGCATCCTGCTGCTAGTCCAGGGGCAATTGAATCTTTTCTTTACACATGAAGGGTGGGGGCTGATGAAGCTCAGCCCCCTGTTGCTATGATGATGATGGTTATCAGCCATATTGTACCATCTACCAGGAAAAATTAGGGCCAGGCGCCCTTGATCGACCTGACCGATGCTAGTACGCATGGTTACCAGGCCTTTTGCACTGCCCCATGTGCCAATAGGCTGATGATGACAATGGGTATCAGTCTTATTGTACCATCAGTCACCCATGGCGGGGGGGGAGCAAGGATGTTGGTGTTGAGTGCTGCACCATCGCGTCTATCTGCAGCATTCAGTAAAGATAGGGTGACATGTAAAAGAGTCAAGAGAGGATTGTTTTCCCTTTCACTTCTGGGGGTGGGTGGGGGGTGCGTAAATTGCCTAGCTATGCCCTGACCCACCGCGGACACCGTTTTTGACCCTAGAAGCATTTGGAGCTCAGCCAAGAATGCAAATGCTTTTCAGAGACTGCAGGAACTGTGGGATAGCTTGAGTCCTCCAGTCCATGAGCGTCCATTTGATTCTTTGGCTTTCCGTTACGCTTGCCACGCAGCAGTGCGCTGAGTCCCTGCTATGGCGTCTGTCTGGAGATATTTAAAAAATGATTTTGAATTTCGTCTTCTGTAACGGAGCGCTGATAGAACAGATTTGCCTGCCCTTACAGCGATCACGTCCGCATCGTCCATGCTGGAGCTCTTTTTTTATTTTGATTTCGGACTGCATCGCCACCCATGCTGATCGGAGCTCCACGCTGGGCAAACAGGAAATATTCAAAAGTTCGCGGGGCTTTTCCTGTCTACCTGACCACTGCATCCGAGTTCAGATTGCAGTCCAGAGCGGTCACTGGTGCACTGTGGGATAGCTCCCGGAGGCCAATGCCGTCGATCAGCGTCCACACTAACCCTAATCCGATATGTTAATACCGATACTAGCGGTACTCCTCTCGTTAGGGAGAAGTACAGAAACCGGTTTAAAGAGCCATTAAAATCGATATAAGGTGCCTCCTAGTGTGGACGGTTGTGGCGTTAAATCGGTTTTACGCTCCTAAAACCGGTTTAAACGCCTAGTGTAGACCAGGCTACAGACATTCTAGGCTCCAGAGTGAGACACAGAGAGTGACAATCTTGGAAGATATGTGTTGATTGGGTGGATAGTGAATAAGGGGTGTGCGCTGTGGTAAAGACCTGTCTGGAGCTGTTGTGTACACTGGTTGTGTTGATTTGTGTTGGGTGTTGTGCTAAGAGATTTGTTCTGATTTGCACTGGTGACAGTTGGATGCAGGGTGTGACAGTGGGGATCTGTGCAGTACCCTCATACAACCAATAAAATTGGTGCATGCAAAGTAGCTGCAGGGTAAGGGCAGTGATTGGTTGTTTACTTCTAATATTCTTAGGACTCTTGGCATGACATAGATACATGCCTTACTGCAGCTGTTCACTGCATGGATGTAATCTGTAAAGTCAAAATGGCCAAGAACTTAAATTGAATGGTAACTGATTGCAAAATCCAGTGATGATGCAACCTGGTGATATTCTGAAGAAAAAACCTCTCAACTAGCTGCTCCTATTGCTTCACACTGACTCAGCCATTTTAGGTTTCAGAGTGACAGTGACATCCCTGGAATCTTATACAGATACTGTGAACTTCAGTTATTAAAATAAGCTTTCAGTATTGAAGGACGTCATATCTTCATATAAACCATTCTTTTCTCTACTTTTATATTCAAGGTGTTATGCTTTCAAGCATGACAAAATGGAATCTTTACAATTCAAATAACTTTCCCTTTCGGGATCAGGTTGTAACTGCACCTTACAACTAGCAGGGGGAGGAGGGAAGGCACATAGGGGGAGCATGCAAGCAATAAAAAAAAAAACATCTAGTGCTTCACACAAAAGCCACTGAAGTTGCAGTCTGCGTTCAGAGGAGTGCAGGGATTATTCTCCTGGTGCACATCTCTCCATGGGGAAGGGAGGAACAGGGAGGAGGTGAACTATGACTATAATTACCTTGCAAAACAGGCCAACCTCAAGCAAGAAGATCAGGCTATACCAGGGGCAATCTGCACTGTTGCCCAGCACACTGGGCCCTTCAGAAATTCCCTGTGGTGTAATATTGCTCTCCACTACCCCTAAAGCAGGCTAGTGGCTAAATGCTACAATTTAGCTTTTAATAAGTACAACCTTACAACATATAGTATAGTTTGTATAGTACAACATTACAATCATATGCTCCCCCTTTTCTTATGTTGTATTGGAGGAGATTTTGGAACTTTTTTTTTTGGTACATTTGTTTTGTTTTATATATCTGTATCATGCAAAATGCAAAGCGCTATTTTTAAGACATATTTCTAGACCACATTGTAGTTCTCCTGTAAACATTTGAAAGTGACAAGAATTAAAGTAAGCCCTCTGCAGGAGAAGGAAATCAGACGTGCATTTTGTGATTATGAGAGACTTGGACTAAAGTTATTTTCTTTGTCTTGGAACATTTCACAGTTTAGGAAAGCTACCTGCAGTATTCCTCAAATGAACTTTAATAAAATACCCATATTAAGGTAAACACATACATACATGGAGTCTGGGAGATATGAATCAGAACTTTCACCCTGCTAATCAGAAACTAGTAACTTTTAGTTTTATAAACTGTATTTTCACAGAAGTAACAAGACTCATGTTTAAACATTAATCTTAGATATATTTTCACCTACCACACATATGAGCAGGAAGTCATAGTACACTTAAAATTATTTCTTGATTTACAGCCAGACTCAGTCTTTGAAGCACAACTTCTCTAGTGCTTCGGCTATTCCTTAAAAAACACCTCTCTGCTAGCTCAGAAATATACAAATACCCTCAGAGCTGGCACTACATCCAGTTCCAAAGCAACATATAAGATCTTTTGTACAGTATAAGATGTGCATCTCATTGCACATTCCTTGCTTCCAGTTAATCCTCCAGCACAGAAAATGCTGCTTTGTGCAAACTATAAAAGGCTATCTTTGCTTGGCCTTCACACTACCTTGTTGGGCATTTTTGTGAACACACTACAGTAGAACCTCAGAGTCATGAACTGACCAGTTAACCACACATTTCATTTGGAACTGGAAGTACACAATCAGGCAGCAGCAGAGACCAAAAAAAACCAAACCAACCCAAAACAAACAAAAAAAAACCCAAAATATAGTTCTGTGTTAAACGTAAATTATTAAAAAGGGAAAGCAGCATTTTCTTCTGCATAGTAAAGTTTCAAAGCTGTATTAAGTCAATGTTCAGTTGTAAACTTTTAAAAGAACAGTCAATGTTTTGTTCAGAGTTATGAACATTACAGAGTTACAAACAAGCTCCATTTCTGAGGTGTTCGTAACTCTGAGGTTCTGCTGTATCAACTAACGGTATGATTTTATGTTTCTGTTTCAGATCATCTCAATATAATTTGTGGACAGAGAAAAGCTAGCACCCCATACCAGTAGGGAAAGAACTTCCGGTTCGTGCAAACTGCAGCATTTAAGTTTTTAAATTTATCTCTCCATCAACCAAACCTATGCTGTTTTGAAAGCACACCATAGCTTCTAGAACAGGGGTCGGCAACCTTTCAGAAGTGGTGTGCCGACTCATCATTTAGTCACTCTAATTTAAGGTTTCGCATGCCAGTAATACATTTTAACATTTTTAGAAGGTCTCTTTCTATAAGTCTATAATATATAGCCAAACTATTGTATGTAAAGTAAATAAGGTGTTAAAAATGTTTAAGAAGCTTCATTTAAAAACTAAATTAAAATGCAAAGCCCCCCAGACCAGTGGCCAGGACCCGGGCAGTGTGAGTGTCACTGAAAATCACCCGTGCCATAGGTTGCCTACCCCTGTTCTAGAAGGGGTACAGCATATACTACAAAAATAACAGTTACTTACCCCACAGTAACTGTTTCTTTGAAATATGTTGCCCACATGGATTCCACTTCTGGTGTGTGAGATCAGATTCTTTTGTCCAGCAGTGTATATCAAGGGCACAGGCACGGCCCCGATGTTTTCACACCCCCAACCATCCCTCAGTTACTTCATCAATACAAAATCCAGAGGCTAGAGCACTCTGTAGATGTGGGGTCATGGAATCTGTGCTGACAACACATCTTGAAGAACCATAGTTACCATCTCTTAAAGTAGGCAGAAAAGGTTTGTAGAGTGTCCCATCCCCAAGAGGCATGGCATGCAAGAGGGACAAGTTTTAAATCCCAAGATTTAGTGTCAGCCAATTCCAGGGTTAATACATAACCTAACCTAGATAGATAGATGAGGTAGATATTATATCTATCTATATCTATCTCCCCCCACCCAGTCTCCCTCCTCCCCTCCCCAATATACATCTTTTGCCAACAGGCAAACTATAAACTAACTCCTCAACCTAATGAACAATAAGCTAGCCTAACAACTAATTGTGCAGTGAGCCAAGTAAGCAGACACTGCTGGGGTTCTATTTGGTTCCACAGCAGGCAAGAAGGAACTGAGGAACAGCTGGGCCTGTTCCGCCACTTATGTTCTCGGGTGGAGGGATGAGGTTGCGAGAGTATCACGGGTTGGGGTGGCCCCAGTACACACCCCTGGCCAAAATAATTTAATCTGTATGTACTGGTTGCATGTGCACCAGAAGTGGAATCCATACAGACTGTCCCTCAAATAATTGATTATTTAGCACTGAAACTACTATAAATGTCTTTTTACATCAACTGGGCAGATGGCCTAATCAACACTGTAACCTCAAGATGACGGTTGCTAAGATGTGCATATCTATCACTAAGGGAACTGTACAGAGATAGGTAACCTATGTCAAGCAAGTTGGCTATCTACTCTTAAATAGCAACGACTATCCATCTTCCCCATTTTTGGGTGGGACACAGATTCTGTGCCTTATCAATCGTTTGAGGCTCTGAGCTGTCTGGTTCTCATTTTTTATTTAAGAGAAACAAAAATGTTATTCAATAATAAAATGTTAGAGGATTTGCAACAGTTGTGGCTTGACACTGGATTTGCTTCATCTAAACATTTCCCAGAAAAATGCCATTATCAAAAATGGTCTGCATAATGACACAATTGTAACACCAATACATAACCATGAAGAGGGATACACTTAACACAGGCAATTTTATTACTAAAACACACTTATGTTTCAGCTGTTCATTTGTCTATTTTAAACAGCAGTTCTGATTTTTTTTGGCCATTATTTCCATACCTGCCCATCACTATCCTTGATAACCATTAGTACAGGAGTGTCTAGCCCCAACATAGTTCGATACAATGTCTTCAAGCTCATGCCATGCTTTGCAGTGCTGTAGACAAGAGTCCATGGATACCCAATAGTTCGCGGAGGAAGGTGCTTTGTGAGCTGTTAACAAAACAACAAAGATTCTCTTATGCATTTAGTAACTACATTTTTTTAAAAATAAGCTCTTCAGAACAAGGTCCCTGTTATTTAGTTGTAACTTAACCTGTTACATGATGTTTAGGATACTTACAGAACACAAATAATATTGTTCTATCAACAGTTTTATTTGACAACCATACCTTTTCAATTTGGTCTGACTGCAACAATTCACTAGGATCGCTAAGATTTGGCCGAAATGCTTCAGGCTCCAGGTCTGTTTTGATATTTGTGGCCTGCTTTGGATTTATGTCTTCCCTTGTTATCTGCAAGGCAGGAGGAAATAAATAAGCACTCCAGAAGGTAGGCTAAGCATTCACAATTCTCTTACAGAGGAAGTATCATCTTCACTGCATTTAGGATTGTACTTAATTATTGGAATTTTGTATTACGTTTGTTATATTAGGCATTTGACATGGAGATCCCTGATTCTTGTGGTAAACTTATTAAATATTACAGTGAAATTATTGCTTGCACATGTACTCTAATATTTAGGAGAAGGTTTTTCACACACCTTCGTGTTCGGCGTTGAATATGGACTTTTAGAATTGACTACAATTAAAAGCCAAAGTACATGATCTCAACCACTGCGCAAAATGTACTGTTTTTCTAATAGTAATAAAAAGGTGTTTGAGTTATATACATTTTAAATGCAGAACGTTTATTTCAAGTGCTTTATGCTCATTGCTCAAAAGCTAGAGATTTTAATCAATACTCAAAGAAAATAAATTTTAAAGCAGTTATGATGTGAAACTTTTAAAGCTCCTAATACACATTTAGAATATCTGAAAGCAGGCTTTGTAAGTGGGTATTAGTTGCTTAAAGAATTTGACTGGGACTCAGGAGCCGTGGGTTCTATTCCCAGCTCTGCCAGTAACCTACTTGGTGACCTCGGGCAAGTCACTGCCCTTCTGTGCCTCACTTTCCCCATCTGTAAAGTGTGACTAATAATATTGACCTCTTTTGTAAAGTGATTTGAGCTCTACTGATGAAAAGTGCTAAACAACAGCTAGGCGTCATTGTTATCTTAAGAGCCTGAGACAAAGCTCCCTGAAGTCATGGGAAAGAACCTTACGGACTTCACTGGATTTTTGATTGGCCCCTATGCATCCATCAGAAAATACTTGAAGTCAACATTTGCCAAAATATGGTTTAGCACATACATCTCCTATTCTAAATACAGGGAAAAAACTGCAGTGTTTCAGATACCAATTTGTGGCAGCTATTTCCAAATGCTAAGTTTTTAGATGGTGAACAGTTTTGACACAAAAAGACAACTTTCCAATTTATCAGATTCTATGTGAAACACCTTTTTCAACCAGTAAAAATCCAGAAGTTAAATAAATTCTAATAATCCATTAAACAGCTAAGAAAAATCAAATTTACTGCCTATCACAGGATACTTTTTATATGTTTAAAAATAATCTTATAAAATATGAAGGTAAGGAATATTTGTATAATAGCAACTTGATTACAATATTAACATTAATCCTTAAAATTGAGAAAATTTGCCTTATTTAGTCATTTTGAGGAGGGCACCAAGCAAGGCTCAAGCTTTCCATAACTCAGCATTTATCTCAGACTAAAAGCATCTGTTAGCATATAATTTCACAAAGCATCAGCCAAGTATATATATTCAATATCACCTTCCAATTACAAATATTATTAAGTACTACTTATACAGCATATGCCATTTGGTCTCTTCAGTCCCAAATTTCACACTGTCAAGGGCATGTTTGAGTACAGATTCTACAAAACATAACTGCTGTTCAAGAGTACCATAAAATGTTTATATTCTATTTGGTTCTTTAATTTTTATTACACTACTACATGCAAAACATATGCTGTCTGTGTTGTTGATTTTACACAATTTTTACCACTCATAAGGCATCTGTAAGCAAGTTAACTTTCTTGTTAAAATCTAAAGCTCCTAAACGCATACTACAGAAAGTATTATAACATTATCACTGTCAACTAATATTTTGACAGTGTAACAGATCAATAAGACAGCACTTTGACTACCAAATTAAGCAGAGGCAGCAAACCCATGAAAGCATTTTTCTCTGTATAGCCTTTTGCAAAAGCTACTCAGAAACAAAATGAAAATCCAAACTTCCAACCATTTCATTAGCTAGATACTTAGAAACACATATTAAATTAAGATTATTTCATGTTTTCAAAAAAGTTCTTAGATATGCTTTCATTAGTAAACTTGGCATAATGTACACATCAGTTCCAAAGCGTGCATATGCCAAAGTACATAGAGAAATACCTAAAGAGAATGCAAGGTCAATTCAAGATTAATATCCGATAAATCTACAGAATTAGTTCTGAACTGCTGTTTTAGGGATTGGGAGTTCTAATTCCAACTCCACTAAAGGGCAAAACACTTATCTACCTTATATGGAAGTTGTGAGGCTTAATATTTGCAAAAAAGTTCGAAATACTTGTAGGATCTTTTTATATAAGAATTTAAGACTTCAAATATACATACAGCTGAGTAAGTCCTTATTTAATTTTATAAACAGCTTACTTTTTGTAAACAGAGTCTCTTTTGCATTCTTTTTAGGAAAGCTTCTACCCAACTCAAACCACCACATCAGAACAGAAATTAAAACACAAGTCCTCATCACTCTGGAAACCATGTAGTAATGAGAACAAAGTTTCAAAGATGACAGAAAATTCCTCTGATTTTAAACTCTGAAATAATCGTTTTGTCACAGAGCTACAGCACTCTCTTTTATCAGTGTATAAACACATATCCAAGAGAAAGGAATTTTCTGCAGGGTTCTTCTAGTGTTGTAGCCAAGACAAACCCACCGAATATGGGACTTGCCCTGATCAAGGCCACTACAGAGAAAGATGTTTTAGTCTCTGGAGAAGGGATTTAACTACGAAGAGGGCACCTTGAGGCGTCTGCAGAGCGTGCGCAGTTCTTCACTATTTAGAGCATCGATCCTGCGGTGATACTCAGCCACTGACACTACCTGAATATGGAGACAGGAAGAAAATAATTCCACTGATAGTTGGGGGGGGAAAAAAAGGGGGTGGAGGTAAGAAAGAAAAATGGAGAAGTGTAATGGGGGGAAGGATTTGCAATGACAACAAAATTAAAAATTAAAATGTTACAGACATTTACATCTGCAAGGACTTGATGTTCATGTAGGATGTTTTTGACTTATGATGAGTAAATACAATGAAGATAGAATTTCATACACAAATTGCACCAAAGATCTGGCACATCTCAATGTCCTAATGTATGACTATAAAGTAAATCTGATACGACAGTCCATAAAATTATGCTGCTAAAATAACAAATAAATGTGCACAAGAAAACTTACTGCACAATGTGATAATGGTTTAAGCCCCTTATGGTATGTCACAAATACAGGTAAGCACGTAGTTTGTCTTTTAGAATAGTAAAGCATAAGTTACTATTTAAAAAACTATAGTTTAAGTCAACCTTGTCCTAAGGAGAGGTTTAAAGCTGAAAAACTGAAGCCTAAATAGTACTAATCATTATTCCTTCACAAAAATCCTGGGGATGTAGGGCTAGAAAAAATTACTATCAATTGATTTTTAATTCTAATTGACAGGCAAGTAGCTGTTAAGTTAAAGAATGCCAAGATGTTATATTACCTCTTAAGCCTTTTCCTCAGACGTGCATTTATTATACTCCATTCAGTACTTTCATTTTTTTCTTTTGATTCACTGCTTTCTTCCTTGGCATGCATATAGCACTGCTTCTTTTCCTACTGCATGTAACTTCATCTACCCTTTAAACTATAATTCATCATTCCTGTGAAGGTTTTGTCATGGTCCAAATGTCAACTATACTTTCTATACTATACTTGCATTAAAGACCACCTTCCATTCCATTTGTAGCTCACATGCTGACAGATCACCTCTCCTTTAGTTCCCTATATCAAGCTATTCTGAGAAACATTTAACATACAATCTAGAAACTAAAAAAAAAGTACTATAAGTAAAAAGGCAGAAATCATCACCAACATTTTCCCTCTTGTGTACCAGAAGTCAGGTACTTAATATATGGCCTGATTTTCAGAAACGTTGAGTAGCCATAATTCCCAGTGACTTCTATAGAACTGAATGGTACTCAGAACTTCTGAAAAAAAATAATCAGGCAGTGTATTCAGGTACCTAGCTTAAACCACTCAAGCTGAAAAATGTTGGTCTCCATATTTAAACGTTTGTGTTAAGAAATACCTTGTGCAAATATAACAACATATCTCTTTGCAAGCCAGAGGTCTAAATTTTATAAAATATTTCAAACTCAAGACTTACTGAAGGTCTAGGGGAGGGGTACCTTTGCCTTAAGAGACCTAGAGGTACTGTAGTTATTTGTTCACAATAGCAAACAGAATGTAAAGAAACATATTACTGTGCATTGAAAGGAGTCCAGTATAAATACAAATCAGTTTGTAGCAACAGAAACACAATACTACAAGGATGCCTCAACCACAGAGAAACGATTGCACAGGATACATCATGTTATCTTAACTGGTTAACCCTACTTAGTGTTGTTTTGTTATTTTATTTTTATTACTACTAAGAGGGCAGTGAATACAAACACCCCAACACAAAATGTATTTTCCAAAGTGTCCTGAGTGTTGAAGATTTCTCTCCAAGCATAGGTGCCCTATGCTCTTGTCTGAGGCAAGTGGTTAGGGGAAAGGCTGTAAGGGTTTTGATGACAAAGTAGTATCAGCAGCCAATTGCTTGTTCAAATAAATACAACTGTGTACATATTTTAGAAGAATCATATAGGGCTAAGGTGCCAGAATCTTTGACAGTATGGATTTAAAATTTAAAACTTTAGCTCATTGCAACTTGGAGGGTGGGAGATTCCAAGATTAAGGTAGGAGGAGGAAATTGAGATTGTACTGGCATTTTTTCTTCCAGCTATCAATCCAATTCTCTTGCTGAAACTCTATCCTCTCCCCGCTTCTTTGAGCCTTTTTCTTTCCCACATTTATCTCTCCTCTTCCTCACTTCATTTTTTGTTAGTGTCTCCACATCTTAGATTTCAACCTTTAATCCCTCTCCTTTCAGCATTTCCTTTTTTCTGGAGAGTGCATGAAACCTCCTTCTCACACAGGGGCGGCTCTAGAAAATAGGCTGCCCCAGGCAGCGAGGTGTGCTGCGCCGCCCTTCCTCGGTCCCGCGGCGGGTCCCCTCTTCCCGCGGCTCCGGTTGAGCTCCCGCGGCAGGTCCACCGGAGCCCCGGGACGAGCGGACCTCCCGCAGGCATGGCTGCGGACGGTTCGCGGGTCCGGCGGCTCCGCTTGAGCTGCCGCAGTCATGCCTGCGGGAGGTCCAGCCGAGCCGCGGGACAAGCGCCCCCTCCGCAGTCATGCCTGCGGCAGGTCCGGTCGTCCGCGGCTCCGGTGGACCTCCCGCAGGCATGACTGCGGAAGGTCCACCGGCCCAGCCTGCCGCCCCCTAGATTTGGCCGCCCTAGGCAACAGCTTGGTTTGCTGGTGCCTAGAGCCGCCCCTGTTCTCACACCCTAACCTCAAAAGGCCAAAAATCACAACAGTTATCCAGTTAAAGGGGATTTGATACTGTGTAAGCATGGAGAAGCAAAACCAAAAAAGACAGAGCCCAAAGAAGATCATAACTTTGAGCAATAATTCAGAAACAATCTGGGTGAGACTGCCCCTCCTCCTTTAAAAAGAGGGAGAGAGAGAGATTGCAAATGCTGTTATAAACCTAGTTCCAAAGCTAAGCACCAAAGCACACAGTACTACTGTCCCCAATTCCTCTTGAGGGCAGGCTACAGAAGGATTCAGACTTTTTTTTGGGGGGGGGGGGAAGAGAAAAAAGAAAAAAACCTTACTGAACTGGATAGAAAGAACGCTAGTTTCCATCATCACTAGTTCAAAAGAAGAAAATCTGCAAAAAGTACACAGCCATAGCACAGTGTTAATTCATGCATTTGGGGCTGTGCCTAACAAACAACACCCCACATTAAAAAAGTGTGTATAAATAGGATTTTTGCAACCCTTGCTTTTTTAGAGGCCTAGTAGTGGAGACAAAAAAGGGCCCTAAGTTTGAATTTGAAACTAAGAAAGGATGTTATTGAATTCTAGGCCAGTAAAGCTGGTTATTCATTACTTGTACTGTGGCAGCATCTAAAGGCCTTAGCCCCATTGTGCTAATAAGCACTGTGTGAATACAACTAAGATTTGGTCCCCGCCCTGAAGAGTTTAAGCAGAAGACTTCAGAGACCAGGTGGATACAACAAACAGATGGAAGGAGCACAATGTAAGCCAAATGGCAAGGTGTTTGATTTATATTTTTCAAACTGATATTTATAAAATGTCCGAATGTTCAGTTAGGCCAGGCTACCCTCAGAAAGCTTTGCTTTACCGGCTAAGTGCTCATAACATGGCTGCACTTCATGCTGGCAAAAGGGCAATTCTGCCAATATAGCAAATTCCAGCTTCCCTGCCCACCAGCCCCAAGAGAAATAGTTTAGACCAATCTTTCAGAAGTGGTATGGCAAGTCTTCATTTATTCACTCTAATTTAAGGTTTTGCGTGCCAGTCATACATTTTAACGTTTTTAAAAGGTCTCTTTCTATAAGACTATAATATATAACTATTGTTGTATGTAAAGTAAATAAGGTTTTAAAAATGTTTAAGAAGCTTCATTTAAAATTAAATTAAAATGCAGAGTGCTCTGAACCGGTGGCCAGAACCTGGGCAGTGTGAGTGCCACTAAAAATCAGCTCGTGTGCCGCCTTCGGCACGCGTGCCACAGGTTGCCTACCCCTGGTTTATACCAACAAAAAACACAGGTTTTGCCAGAATAGCTGTGTCTAAACTAGAGGCTTTTGCTGGCACAACTGTGTCAGTCACAAATCACATCGCTGACCAATACAGCTATGCCTGCAAGAGTCTGAAGGCTTAGACAAACTGTAAGAAGAGGGTTTTTTTTGTTTTTAAATAGAAATGTTAAGGTATATTTGGCAAAGAGATAGAAACACTTGTCTGTATGGGATATTTTTCCTCTTGATAAAATGCACCTAAAAAGCTAGCAGTAGGTATTGCTGTATTCCCACGAAGTGGACACAGAACTGGAACATATCTTCCTTACTTAATTGGAAGGCACTCCAGAACTAGACTGTTCTTTTAAAAAATAAATCTGCCAATTTAATGACATTGCTCTTTCAATAGCATCACCCAGCGTACAGGTTTACGGTCAAAAAAACAGAAGCTTTTGTATCCTCTGCACATGGTGATAGTGAGAGTAAGATAAAAGCAACCTGAGACGGTTACATATTGAGGGGACCATTGAAAGAATTAGGATGAACAATTTGCTCTAGACCACAGTGAAGTCATACAAACCTGATGTAAACAGTGTGCCTTTTTACTGGATGATATAAAACACTTTTTTCTTGCAGAGCCAGCTCCAACACAATCAGATCCACTTTTAGTTCTATAATATTTGGTTAAAAATTATCAAGCTTAAATTATCTTTGCATATCTGGAACTTTTCCCAATTAATTTGTTCATCTCATTCAAACTCTCATTAGAAACTGAATAACATTTTAAGACATTTCTAGAGGCTATAGCTGGCCTAAAAAGAAAATAAAGGGACCATTCATGAACTGAACACTGTTGTGAAAGGATATTTACATCATTTGCAGTGAAGCAAATATGAACAGTGCCTTTTTCTGTGAGTTATTTTCAGTTTTCCCCTGAATATGTATTCCACCACAGGCCCAATATTGCAATCCTTAACACTTTCAATATTCATGAAACTTCTGATTCCAAAGGGAGCTTGCTGGGGAAATTAGTCTTTCTGCACTATAAATAAATTAGTATTGTTTTATATATAATTAGGGCTGTCAAGCAATTAAAAAATTAGTCACAATGAATCATGCAATTAATCACTGTTAAACAATAATAGAATACCATTTATTTAAATATTTTTGGATGTTTTCTACATTTTCAAATATACTGATTTCAGTTACAACAGAATACAAAGTGTACAGTGCTCACTTTATATTTATTTTTGATTACAAGTATTTGCACTGTATAAAAATCAAAAGAAAAAAAAAAAGACAGTTACTTTTTCCGTAACGGGTGTTCTTCGAGATGCGTTGCTCATGTCTATTCCACAATAGGTGTGCGTGCTCGTCACGTGCACCAGTGCTGGAAGTTTTTCCCCTAGCAGCACCGTAGAGGAGTGCCCTAGCGACCCCTGGGGTGGCGCCTCCATAGTGCGGTATAAGGGGCGCTGCGCACTCCCCCCACCCTCAATTCCTTCTTGCCAGACAACTCCGACAGAGAGGAAGGAGGACGGGATGTGGAATAGACATGAGCAACACATCTCGAAGAACATCAGTTACGGAAAAGGTAACTGCTTTTTCTTCTTCGGGTGATTGCTCATTTGTATTCCACAATTGGTGATTCCAAGCTATATCTGTTGGAGGTGGGAAGGAGTTCACAAACTCTTGTGACGGAGAACGGCCCTGCCGAACCCCTCCCTGGTCTGGGGAACGATCGTATAATACGAGGTGAATGTGCGAACTGAAGACCACATGGCAGCCCTACAAATGTCCTGAATGGGACATGGGCCAAAAAGGCAGCCGACGAGGCCTGTGCCCTAGTCGAGTGCACCTTCACAACTGGCGACAGAGGTATTCCTGCCAGGTCATAACAGGTACGGATGCACGAGGTGATTCAGTTGGAGAGCCGCTGAGTGGAGATTGGCCAACCTTTCATGCACTCAGCCAAGGCGATGAACAGTTGCGAGAACTTTCTGAACGGCTTAGTCTGCTCCAGGTAAAAAGCCAGAGCCCATCTCACATCCAGCGTGTGGAGGTGGCGCTCCTCACTGGACGCATGGGGCTTGGGGCAAAGGACCGACAGAAAAATGTCCTGACCCATGTGATAGGCAGAGACCACCTTTGGGAGGAACGATGGGTGTGGGCGGAGCTGGACCTTATCTTTATGAAGCACTGTGTACGGGAGCTTGGAGGTCAGGGCCCTGAGTTCCGAAACTTGCCTAGCCGACGTGATCGCAACCAGGAAGGCCACCTTCCACGAGAGGTGTGATCAGGAGCACGTTGCTAGCAGCTCAAACGGGGGTCCCGTGAGACAGGCCAACACCAGGTTTAGGTCCCACGGGGGGACTGGGGGCCTAATATACAGGAAGAGACGATCCAACCCCTTAAGGAATCAGCCAGTCATAGCATGGGAGAATACCATGTGGCCCTGCACCGGCGGATGGAAGGCCGATATGGCTGCCAGGTGCACTTTGACTGACGAGGATGCCAGGCCCTGGGCTCTAAGGTGAAGGAGGTAGTCCAGAATATGACAGATCACCCTGCTCGTCTGCCCATTTGGAAAACCGAGATCACTTTGCCAAGTAGGCATGGCATGTGGAGGGCCGCCTGCTTTCTAGGAGGATGCGCTGAACCCCTTCCGAGCACGTCATTTCCTCCCTATCTAACCACTGAGCAGCCATTCCCTGAGATGGAGTGCTGCTAGGCTGAGGTGGAGAAGGTGGCCCTGGTCCTGGGAGAGCAGGTCTGGGCAGGACGGCAACGGCCACAGCAGGGCGACTGCCAGGTCCATAAGGGTCCCGTACCAATGCTGCCTGGGCCATGCTGGGGCAATCAGAAGGACCTGGGCCTGCTCTGTCTTTATCTTTTCCAGGACCTTGCCAATGAGCAGGAACGGTGGAAAGGCACAGAGAAACTGGCCTGACCATGACAAGAGGAAGGCATCGAAGGTAGCGCCCCCCTCAGCCCCTACTAGAGCAGAACCGGGGACAGTGACGGTTCTGCCGAGTTGCGAACACGTCTACCTGGGGAGTTCCTAACACTTGGAAAAGTCCGTGCACCACTTCTGGGTGGAGAGACCACTCATGCTGAGAGATGAGAAAGTTATTCACCTTGCAGTAACTGAAGTTCTTCGAGATGTGTGTCCCTGTGGGTGCTCCATTGTAGGTGATGGTGCGTCCCAGCACCGTTGATCGGAGATTTTTGATAGCAATGCCTGGTCGGGACGCATGCACTCAGTTGGTATCTCCCGTCTCGTTGGAATCTTCCTGAGCGCGTGCGTCCCGCACCCTCCTCAGTTCCTTCTCTACCATGGAGAAATCATACTAGTAGTAAATCCCAAAGTAGAGGGGAGGAGGGCGGGGAGTGGAGCACCCACAGGGGCACACATCTCAAAGAACTTCAGTTACTGCAAGGTGAATAACTTTCTCTTCTTCTTCGAGTGCTGTCCCTGTGGGTGCTCCACTGTAGGTGAATGTGAAGCAGTACCCACTATGGTTGGTGGGATTTTGGAGATGTGTGAGGAACAAAGGTTTAAAGTACCATATGGCCGACTATGGTGTCTGCCGTGGTATCCCATGTGATAGCATAACGTTTGGCAAATGTGTGGTCAAATGTCCACATGACCGCCTTGCATATGTCTGTAACAGGGATGCTGTGGAGGAAGGCAATGGATGTTGACATTGCTCTAGTAAAATGAGTCTTAACACCCTCTGGTGGTTGAACATTCTGGGTCTGATAGTAGGATCTGATGCAGGTGGAGATCCACTTGGAGAGTCTTTGCTTAGAGATAGTGTCACCCTTTGATCTCTTGGTAGTAGAAACAAAAGCCTAGGGGATTCACGAAATGGTTTAGTTCTGTCAAGATAGAATGCACGAGCCCATCGGATGTCGAGCATATGTGATGCAGCTTCCTGTGGAGTCATGTGAGGGTTGGGATGGAATACAGGTAAGTGTATTGACTGGTTAAGGTGGAAGGTAGACACCACCTTGGGGAGGAATTTGGGGCAGGTTTGTATGGTAAGCTTGCGTTGAGAGAAAATGGTGTAGGGAGGGTAGGCCATCAGGGCACTTATTTCACCAACCCTTCTTGTTGATGTTATGGCAACCAAGAAAGCCACTTTCCTGGACATGTGGAACAGGGATGAGGTGGCCAGAGGCTCGAAAAGGGATTTCATAAGAGCGCAGAGAACTAGGCTGAGACTCCAGGAGGCTACTAGTGAATGACTCTCAGGGTAGAGATTTTGCAGGCCCGTGAGGAAGCGTTTCATGGTGGGACGTGTGAAAGTGAATAGCCGTCCAGAGTGTCATGGAAGGTGGTAAGGGCTGCGAGGCGTACTGTGATAAAATTGAGTGAAAACGTGTCCTGTTTTAGTTCGAAAAGATAGTCTAAGATGTCAGGGAGGGTTGCAGTCTGGGGTATTAGGCATCTATGGGAGCACCAGATGGAGAACCATTTCCACTTTTGCAAGTAAGTCTTAAGAGTGGAGTCCTTTCTACTGTGCAGGAGGACATGTTGGACCTGTTCTGAGCAGGCTAAATTGTGGGATTGAAACCATGAAAGAACACCACCGTCAGATGGAGTTTCCAGAGCTGCGGATGAAGAAGCCAACAGCAGTTCTGGGAGAAGAGATATGGTCTGTCAGGGAGAGTACGGGGAGGACAGATGGACATGCGTAACAGGTAAGGATATCATGTCTGCTTGGGCCAAGTTGGAGCAATAAGTATGACCCGGGCCTTGTCCTCTGTGATGTTGCGTAGAACCCTGTGTATGAGTGGAATCAGTGGAAAAGCGTACATGAGGGAGATGTTCCAAGGAATGAGGTGCGTTTCCGAGTCCCGCTCTGGAGCAAAATAGATAGCATTTGCAGTTTTGAGGAGTGGCAAACAGGTCTATTGATGAAGTGCCCCACTGGGAGGAGAGCTGTTGGGGTATCGAGGGATGTAATTCACATTCGTGTTTCGCGGAGAAGTGTCTGCTGAGTGTGTCGGTGGTAGTGTTGTGACACGTGGGCAGGTAGGAACCAGTGACTTACGTGATGATGTATGCACCAATTCCATAGTTTAATGGCCGTTGTGCATAGAGAGTGAGATTGTGCTCCTCCCTGCCTGACAGCTTGGAGTTCTAGGAGACTGATGTGCAGACGTGTCTCTGATAGGAACCAGTGGCCCCGTGCCTTGTGGTCGCCTAAGTGTGCTCCGCAATCTATCTGGGAAGTGACCGTGGTTATCATGAATACTGGGGAGTGTGGATGGAAGGGAACATCCATGCATAGGTTCTCTGGTTTTGTCTACCAATGTAGGAAGGCCAATACATTCGGTAGTGGAGTCAGTGTTATGCAGAAACTATGTCTGCTGGGTTGGATGAATGTATATATGGAAATAGGCATCTTGTAGGGTGAGGGCTGTGAACCAGTCCCCTTGTGCAGTGCAGGTATTATTGTGCCCAATGTGACCATCTTGAATTTTTGTACCTGTACAAACTTGTTCAGTTGGCGTCATCCAATATAGGCCTCCACCCCCCATCTTTCTTTTGGGAGTAGAATCCTTTTCCCCAATGTTGTGTCAGCACATGTTCGACTGCATCTAGGTGGAGAAGATGAGCCACCTCCACGCAGAGAAGGTGCTTGTGAGAGGGGTCCCTAAGAGGGATAGGGAAGGAGAAAGGGTGGGCGGGGAAAATAGGAAAGGGATGGAGTAACCTGACTGAGCTATTTCCAGGACCCAGCGGTCCTGCATGACCTGTTGCCAGACATCATGGAAAGTCTGGAGGCAGTAGCCAAATGGGCAAATAGGTGGCGGAGTCAAGGGGTGGTTGCATATACTCCTGACCAGCACTTCAAAATTGTTTGTTACCCAATGTGGGAAGTAGTTGGTTGTGCCTGGTTTTGCCTGCGTCTAGGAAGTCTGTTGTGGTTTTTCCCAGTGTCATACAGTCTGGACTAGGGTCGGTGATATTGTTGTGCGCTGGGCCTTTGGTAAGGTTGATACCATTGTCTCCTGGTGAGGGACGGGTATGTGCCCAATGTGCGCAAAGTGGCTCTAGAGTCTTTCACAGTGTGAAAGATTTCTTTTTTTGGAGAGGGGGGGTTAGGGGGGGGAGAGAGAAGAGGTTATCTTTGTTAAAGGGGAGACTCTCCACTTTGGACTGCAAATCTTTGGGGATGCTGGATGCTGAGAGCCAAGAAGACCAGCACATCACCACTGCAGTGGTGCAGGCTGCTGGGTCAGTTATGTCCATGGATGCTTGTAGTGCCATGCTAGACACCAACTGACCATCAACGAGGACTAACTGGAAGTCTGCTCTCCTGTCCTCCGGTATATGGGAGGCAAATCAAAGAGCCTGTTGTAGTTGTCATGGTCATAGCTTGCAAGGAGGGTAGAATAAATTTGCAATTCTAAATTGCAAAGTAGATGAGTATAAACCTTGGGGTCGAGGAGGTCAAGACGTTTGAAGTCCTTGTCCTGCAGAGTGGGCCGGCAGTGTGGCTGCTTTGTTCTGTGCGTTGCTGCATCAACCACAATAGAATTGGGTTGTGGGTGGGAAAATAAGAAATCAATGTCCCTCGCAGGGAACATAAGAACATAAGAATGGCCGTACTGGGTCAGACCAAAGGTCGATCCAGCCCAGTATTCTGTCTACCGACAGTGGCCAATACCAGGTGCTCCAAAGGGAGTGAACTTAACAGGTAATGATCAAGTGATCTCTCTCCTGCCATTCATCATCACCCTCTGAGAAACAGGCTAGGGACACCATTCCTTACCCATCCTGGCTAATAGTCATTAATGAACTTAACGTCCATGAATTTATCCAGTTCTCTTTTAAACCCTGTTATAGTCCTAGCCTTCACAACCTCCTCAGGCAAGGAGTTCCACAAGTTGACTGTGCGCTGTGTGAAGAAGAACTTCCTTTTATTTGTTTTAAACCTGCTGCCCATGGACTTGTCGGCTCTGAAGTTTTACACTGTTTTGTTTTTGAGTGCAGTTATGTAAAAAAAAAAAAATTGTAAGTTGTACTTTCACGACAAAGATTGCACTACAGTACTTGTTTGAGGTATATTGAAAAATACAATTTCTTTTGTTCATCATTTTTACAGTGTAAATAGTTGTAATAAAAATAATATACACTGATTTCAAAATTACAACACAATACAATATATATGAAAAAGTAGAGAAACATCCGATTTAATAAATTTCAATTGGTATTCTATTAACAGTGCAATTAAAACTGATTAATCGAGATTAATATTTTAATTTTGATTAATCGACACAGCCCTATGTAATACATATTTATATATTATAAAATATAGATGTGTATAATAAGACCAAACATTTTTGTAAGATATGCATTTGCAAATCATTTTGAAAAGAACAGCCAAGATCTAAGACCAAGTGCTCTCTCATTTGATTTATATTTTCCTCCTTCCTTACAGATATAGACAGCTTTGATTTAGCAAAGTACTTAAACACCTGAGTAATGATTCCACTGTAGTCAAAGGAACACCTCTGTGTGCTTAAGAAGTTAAGACATCTGCTTAAATACTCTTTGTTGTATATGCTTAAGTAGTATGGTAAGAGGGTAGGCCAATTAAGGCAAATTATCCTTTTGTAACGTTGTGCTGTATCACACACTTTTAGGGCAATGTTGTATAAGACTCAGGAGACTCTTAAGAGAACAGGAAATATGAATGTTAAATTACTAAAATGCAAACTATGCTGCTGCGAGAGAAATTTCCTTCTCGGGTTGTAGCTGCTCACTGGGGCTATGCCTACATTACCACTTATGCCAGTAGTTGCTTAGAGGTGTGAATAAGCCACCCCCTGAATGCCGAAAGTTACACTGACCTAAGCTACCACTGCTTGCTGGAGGTGGATTAATTAAGTTGATGGGAGAGCTCTCTCATCGGCTTACAGCTGCTACACTAGAGAGCTTACAGCGGTGCAGCAGTATTGGCGCAGTTCAGCAGCTGTAACCTCTCAAGTGTAGCCGTAGCCTTAGAGAGGCAATTCTGGTATTCTGTTCAAAAAGAGCAGATTCAGGCCTTCCAACAGGTTCTCATCTCTGAAGGGCAGTTACCTCAGAAGCGCTGCAAATTGACTGCTAAAAATCTCCACCTCTGTAAATTACTCTCAAAGCAGCACTGCTCTAAACAGTACATAAGTGTGCCCATCTTCAAGTGATTCATTCATGAACAGGTCAACTATCTTAGCCTGTCTACACTATGCAGCTATGGCCCTTTACAGTAGACATTAGGTACGGCAATACAAGGGCGTTTTCCATCTCTGTAGTAAATCCACCCCCCTTGAGAGGTGGTAGCTAGATTTACAGAAGAATTCTTCCATCAACCTACTGGTGTATATACTAGGGCTTAGGTTCGCTTAACTATAGGTCTCAGTTTGTGGTATAGCCCATGACTTACTTATCGCACTCCATTTCACAGTTCATCCACACTCCCTATTCTAATATTGCATCAAAAAAGCAAAACAAACAAGAACTCCACCAGGCCTCTCGAGTAACCTAAGAATACCTTACTATACCCATAAATCATTGCAGTCCCATCTAACTGATTTTCAGGAATTTTTGACGGCTTTCTCCTAGAGTAACAAGGGGAAAAATTTCCCCCCTTGCCTTCAGACACGCAAGTTACTACACAATAATAGCATATATACTACAAAATTTGTTGTACACATTTCAGTTACACAATTAAATTGGATAGTTCCATTGATAGTTTTGCAAAAGAGACATGCAGTGGTATTTTAAAGATAAAGTATATGTAGACATCCAACCCTTGGTTTTTCTGCAAGTGTCTGCAGATGACACTCTCCTGTGCTCTCCTCCTTAATGTCTTAATGTTGTATAAGGGCCAGCTTTATTTTTAGATCTGGAGTCAGACCACAGAAGACGCATTAAAAAAAAAAAAAGATTTACTTTTAGGGCTGCTACACTTTTGTTAGTGAAAATTAATAGCTTAATCCTGAATGGTGCCAGAATGCTCAGTACCAATCCAACAGAGCATTTACTTGGTTAGTATTAAGTATTTGTGTGAGACTGAAGTCAACAGGATTACACATATTTATGTGCTCTGCAGGATGAGGGCTCAGGACCTTTTGGAATCAAGCCTTTTATAATGTTGGCTTTTTTATTTTACACAAAATTTGGTTTTTGTGAAGCCATCAGAAATATTAAAATTACATAAATTTAAAATAAAATGCTACTATAGAGGGACGATTGAGTCAGTTGACAGATGCAATGGTACCAAAAACATATTAGCAACAAAGAATCCTGTGGCACCTTATAGACTAACAGACGTTTTGCAGCATGAGCTTTCGTGGGTGAATACCCACTTCTTCGGATGCATCCGAAGAAGTGGGTATTCACCCACGAAAGCTCATGCTGCAAAACGTCTGTTAGTCTATAAGGTGCCACAGGATTCTTTGTTGCTTTTACAGATCCAGACTAACATGGCTACCCCTCTGATACTAAAAACATATTAGTGATTCTTGAGGGAATCTTCAAGAATTGTTGGTACCACAACTGCTTGCGCACAATACTATGAGCTACTGCTTCTCCTTCCACATTAAGTGCTGGGAAAGGATGTTTTCTAGGAATTTTGCCATTTTGTACAGAAATGCAGGATTAGCATGAGTGCTAATGAGTGAGATCATCACACTACTAAAAGAAGTTTATTGGAAGAAAATTAGCTAATAGAGGGGGAAAGAGCCAAAATGAAAAGATTAACTCATGGATACAAAGCAACTATTGCCAGTAGACCACCATCTGCCTTCTTTACACAACACTTAAGACAGTCCACAATAGTTACCTCTGATTCATTCATTTCCCATGAATCTTAATTTATTCTCCGGAAGTTACAGATTGTTTGCTACTGTATCCAGTTAAGATTTGTCCAGTAAACGGGTGAGTAACACAAGAGAGCAAAAAACTTATAGACTCATAGACTTTAAGGTCAGAAGGGACCATTATGATCATCTAGTGTGACCTCCTGCACAATGCAGGCCACAGAATCCCACCCATCCACTTCTATAACAAACCCCTAGCCTATGTCTGAGTTATCGAAGTCCCCAAATTGCAGTTTGAAGACCTCAAGCTGCAGAGAATCCTCCAGAAAGTGACCCATGCCCCATGCTGCAGAGGAATGAGAAAAACCTCCATGGCCTCTGCCAATCTGAAGGACAAGCTGCATGTTTACCATGCTGGTGTTTATACCATTGTGGCACTCTGTACCTCAAAACACCACCCTGGAGCCCCCATATTCACCACTGTTATATAATTATTGTATGTTTGTATAAAGTATGCCCATTGTGAGATATCATTCTGAAAGCCTTGAACTGTTGAACATTAACATCCTCTAATGTGCTATCATCGTAGGTGAAGTTATGAAGATTTGCTATGTGCGTGTTACTGAAATATGTTGTAATGTTGGGAACACCCGCAACCAGCCCTTCAGGTACAACAATAGAGTAGCCAGATGTGCTGATGGTCCATTAAAGAGAATCAACTATTCCAGGAACTGTATACAATGAAGACTTCTCAGAGAGCACATAGACAATGGAGATGCTTGACCAATGGGGGCAGACCTCCCTCATCACAAGTATAGATCTTTCCAGCAAGCTGGAAGAAACTATAAAGAGGGGTAGTGACATCATGACTCGGCCTCAATCTCCCCACAACTCAACACCTGAAACAAATATCTAGAGGACAAAAGACTTTAAACTGGGGAGGGTGGTCCCAGGTTGGAAGAGAGTTCCAGCCTGTGTTTTGCAGATTTATGACCTGTTTGTACCATTTATCAGGGTGAGACACTGCTTGATTCAAATCCTGCTTAGTTTATAGAACTCAGATTGCGAATTTAATTTTATTTTTAGGTAACCAACTTTGATCTCTATGCTTAGTACTTACAGTCACTTAAAATCTATCTTTTTGTAGTTAATAAATCTGTTTTATATTTCAGCTAAAACAGTTTGTTTTGGTTAAAGTGCTTGGGAAATCTCAGCTCAGGTTGCAAAGGGTATGGCTACACATACGGTTTGCAGCGCTGGTCATCCAGCTGTGTAGGAGCAGCGCTGGTGTGTGGCCACACTCACAGCTACCAGTGCTGGTGTGTGGCCACATTTGCAGCATTAGCAGCGCTGCTGGGAGTGATGCATTATGGGCAGCTATCCCAGCATTCAAGTGGCCGCAACGTGCTTTTCAAAAGAGGTGGGTGGAGTGGGGTCTAGTGTGACAGGGAGCGGGGGGAGAGAGAGAGTGGATTTTTGGAGCCAACACTGTGTGTTAGCTTCCTGACTTGAAAAATCAGAACATGTTTCCAACCCCTTAGTCTTACAACGTGGAGCTTGTTCACAACAAAACAAAGAGAGGCTGCATAACAAAACAAAGAGAGTAAATTTATAAAAGCATTCTGGGATACATCCTTATACCCTGGAGGCCAATCACAGCGCTGGTGTGTGGCCACACTTGATGACCAGTGCTGCAGCACCAGCGCTGGAATCCTTATTCCCCATGCTGAGTGAGGTGTACGGCCAGCGCTGCAGCCAGGGAGTTGCAGCGCTGGAAGTGCCCTGCAGGTGTGGCCACTTACTAATTGCAGAGCTGGTGCAGGCTTTCCAGCGCTGCAAATCGCCAGTGTAGCCATACCCAAAGACTAGTTATGTCCTCTCCACACCGAGGAAGCAGAAGACTGAGTAATGAACTTATACTGATCAGCTTCTGACCAGGGCAAGAGGGTAAAGTTCTGGGGTAGAAGGCTGGGGAGCCTCTCTATAGTTGGTTCAAGAGTGGCTGAGAGAAGTATTCATGTAACTCAGGTGGCTGTGTCCCTTCCTGGGGATGTCTGTGTATGTGCAGTACCTGCCAGAGTTTTGTAGCTTGTCACAGCATCACAGTGTGAGAGGGATATCTCAGGTTGGTGGGACAGAGGGCTCAGCAGTCCCACAGTTCAGGTTGCACCCCGAGAAAAGTGTACATGGTTGTGATGGGTTATCTAGGAGAAAAGTATACCTGAATATAATAGAAAAGGAAAGTGACTGCAGATAGTCAAAATCCATGATCTAATTCCAGTAAGATTTAAAAGATAGCACATTTCAGAAAAGACAGTATTAGTAGAAAATGTTAAGTTTATTTATAAAAGAAGTCAAGGACATTTTCAGAAAGCCTGGGAGGAGAAATTACCAGTAATACTAGTTAGTACTGCAACAACATTTTCAATATTTGATGCTGTAATGATTTAGGGGTTCTGTCTGTACCACTTCGGAACTGTGGATGATTTTATTTAATTGTATCATGGAATTACTGTGTCATGGAAAGCCTATATGTATGTAGATACATCAGGAGTTAACAGGGTTGTGTCATGTCTCTGCCAGCCCAAAGAATGGTAGGCGATCAGCACTCAATGATCTTCTATTCAAAGTAAAATATCTTGGGACAACGCATATATTCTAGCTGAGAGGACACTTCCTAGTGTTGTCGGAAGGGAGGGCAGTTTGGGAGCAGTGGAAAGTTACCAAAAGAAGCAGATAACCCCAACAAGGGTCTATGAAGGGACTCAAGAGGGGGATTTTAGGGGTCAGAGCCATTTAGCAGCAGATTAAGAAGAGGGGAGCTGCAGCAGGGCATGGTAGGCAAGGGGGTGGAGGATCCTGCCTGCCTCATGGAAAACACATGATCCTCTAAGGGCTTCCAAGTGAAGGGTAAGCTAGTGAGGGACATTGTGGTTTCAATGTCTGGTAAGATATGCACTCTCCTATGCTTTACATGATTAAGCATAAGAGAGCATAAAAGTGTTAGTGCTAAGTGTGTGCACGTGATGACTGCTTCACAACTGCTGCATGACCTCGACAGTGTCAGACTGTAAACCAGAAGCCTCACATCTTTGGGGTAGAGTTGTGGGAGAGAGGTGTGTTTACATACCCCAGAATCTGAAGAGTCAACATTATGTTTGGAAGGTTCCAACACTTGAAGGGGGATGCGCCAGATAGGTCTGAACTCTGCATGTGTGCCTAGGGACCCTGAGATTAGAGTTCAGCCATGCCTGACCATCTACACTGTTACTCGACCCTATTCTGCCAGTGGGAGTGGGGGTGTGTGGGGGGGAATACCCATATACATACTCTCAATATTGCTGAAAGAAGTGTGCAGTGTAGATTAAGCTTGAGCTGGAGGTTAGATAAAATGTCATGTACAGATTACTTTCCTACATATTTCAGGGCAAAGCAGAAAGCACAGAAGATATACCTAAATGTTAAAATTACTTATTTGCTCATAACTTAATATACTAAAAGGTACACCAAGAACAACTACCATTAGTTTAGGATTCTTGACTTGTTAGTTGGATTACCATATTTTGTAAATCTCACAAACCTATGAAAATACAGAAATCTCTAAAGCTATTTCCACATTTTATAACAAGTTCTTACTGAGAATATACCACTACTTCCCCGCCTCTCCCCCCATCCCAAGTCAGGCATTAAACTAACATGCTGATTTTTTCAAGCTAGATTGCATAGAAACTCTGCAAAGAATTCCAGCTATGCAAAGCACTCCAACTAAAGAGACCACACCCACTGTTTGTTCTGTTGCATAGACTCATACCTTTACACAAAGTACTTTGTGGGAGTGAGTAGTTTTATACATTTTACCCATGCTAACACTATTAACATCTTCTACTATGTTATAATACCACAGGAATAAAAGGAGAAAACAAAGGAGAAGTTGCATCTAAATTTGCTGTAAAAAGTGGGAGGCTGATGTTTTCTGTTTTTCTGAAATATTGACAATGCTTTTGTTTACATCCAGGGACAAAAAGACCTAGCTAAGGTGCTCAATCTCTCTTGAAACAAGAACTGATAGGCTGGCAAGATTTCCCCTCCAATTCAGATCCATCATAATTGCCACAGTAACATTTCAGGTAAATAACCTTAGGTAGTTTTAAGTTGCATCATGCAGATGGTTGGAAGTCATATCCAACAAGAAAGTAAGACTACTCTATTTAGGTTCTTGTACTATTATAATCATTTTGGAAATCTATAATATTTAAGTTAGTCCATGTCAGCTGAGCTTTCATCCCAGTTCCACAAGAACATTAATGAAACTACAAGAATTTTTGGTATCTGTTTAGGCACTGCCACTATTTCTGTGAACTTCCCAATTTCCTTCTGTATTGTACAGTATGAAGAGCTTGATGCTCTGTTCCATGCTCCTTTTTTCTACAATAGTCATATCTCAGCTCATCAACTTCAATCTGCTTCACTGGAGAAAACAATCCACACCTCAGTCTCCCCAGACCAAAAAGACCATACTCAGAAATATTTCTACTGGTCTGTGAGAGCTATTATCCTTCCTCAGCTTGACCACCCCCAGCTTGATTCATTTTTATATAATAAAAGAAAGCTGCTCTTTTGATGTTTTTTCCCTTTCCACATATAAATAAACGTGAGGGTGGCCAAACCAAAAGAATATATCTCAGAGCAACTCCATTTTCCTTAGAACTGAAGTCAGATATTGGCTGAGCCACAGAGTTGGTCTTCAGGTATGATGTGCTCACAACACTGAATAGTTTTTTTTCTAAATAGGGCAGTCTTGAACTTAAAAAAAACAAACAAACAAACAAACAAAATTTTGAATGGTGATCTCCAAAATATAGGATATACAATGGTGGCAGAGTGAACTACTTCCAGAGACTCCCTGCTGGAGGCCTCATGGTCCTGCACGACCGTCCCAGAACAGAGCATCGAGCAGTCCTCCAGGCAGCCTAGAGTGGCCGCAGAAGAGCAGCCAGTCAGAGGAGCTGTTGGAGCGATCCGTAAGGGGCCAGAAGGGCCAGATAAAAGGCAAGCAGCAGAGCAGAGCCTTCGGTTGCTGTGTGGAGCTTGACTAGGGAGGATGGGGTGCCTGGCTGGCTAGAAAACAGCAGGACTGTGCATAGCTCACTGCAGAGAGCTCACCAAACAGAACTGAGCCCAGCAAAGGCCAAAGACCAGGTGCCCAGCTGGCTGGATAGACTAGCAGCAGAGCCATTGAAAGGTCAGTACGGGCAGACTGAGCCCAGGGGACTGAGCACAAAACCTGGCCAGACCAGATGAGGGTACTGAGATGGGCCCTGCTGGTCTGGTAGCTGACTGAGCCTAGGGAGGGCTGCTGAAAAGGACACCAGTTGAGGTACCAAGATGGGTCCTGGCTAGGTGGTTGAAGAAGGCAGTGCCTCTGGGAAGAAGCCTAAGAGCCATGGCCCCAAGAACTTGGAACTTGATACCCCAGAAGGGGGGAAGGCGTGTGAGACTTGGCCGGAGGGCTGAGCTGCTGAAGACCAGCTGAGAGAACCCGGGGGTGGCTTGCGAGAGGCAGGTGCCACCCTGATGGAAGACCAAAAAAAAAAAAAAAAGCAGGCTCACACCTAAGAGAGAAAGGGGTCATCCATGAGAGGCGTGTGCGCCTCCATGAAAAGAACTGCGTTTGCAGGCACTATCGGACAGAGAAAAGGGGGCAAGCACGAGAGGCAGGTTCTGATCGCGTTACAGCAGTATAGAAACTGACCTTTTAAAAAAACAGATAAAGGGTATTTTGATAGACTTCACATTTCTCCAGAACTTCCACAGATCATCTTGTGATAATGTTCACTTTTTTTTTTTTTGAGACACACTAAACTAGGCTTTTCATATCACGTTTTTCCTCTATTGCAAAATAGAGATTTATGACTTCAAACACATTTAAAAGCACACCTTTACAAATCAAGTCCTTGTCATACTGTACAAACTAATTTCACACTCATTTGTGTTTACAGTCTGATTAGAAATTAACAGTAGGTAGGTAAAAAAGTTATAAGCACATATCAGAAAACGAGAAGCAACAACACAGTGGTACGAGTCACAAGTCTCTCTCCATCAGGGAGCTTGTTATAACTGGAGTTGGACTGAAACACTCTAATAATGCAAACAATTCTACAGCACTGAACTCAATCTCTCGAAGGTATTACCATTTTTGGAAATCTCATTGAGAATATTTTCCCCCCAGTGTTCCACTATGCCTTCTAAAGCTTTATAAGCAGAGAAGAGAGATTTTCTTCACTGTATTTTCTTAAATATAGCAGAAGAAAAAGCATAGAAAGTTCACTATTAATTGTTAAAACCATCTTGGGAGTCTACAGAGATTTAGGAATTCTATGTACTTAGTATCCATGCACCTTTTATAGTAACTTCTGGAAAGATAATAATAATATATCTTCTGGAAAGATATAAAATAAAGTAGAAATTCAGATATTTTAAGATGCCTATTAAAACCGGTTATTTAACACTATTTATCCACAAGACAAATTCAGTTTGTTAAAATAAAATAAGAAAACAAAATGTGCTACTGGAGCTATTGGAAAGCTCTTAGATAACAAAATGTTAAATATTTTACAAAACCTAAAACAGATTGTACTGTATGTAATGCTAATCAAATAATTAAAAACCTTCAGCCATAAGCAGTTAACTGAATGCAGTAGTCCAGTTTAGTCTGACAGCATGTACAAAACATGACCTCCCCCCGAAAAATCTCAAATTTATCATTCTGTAAACAAATTCTAAATTTAAAATTTCCAAAAATTGTAGCTTAGATTGTGCATCACACCATCACAAGAATGCCAGGAATAATAGAAATGAAAATACTTCACTAAAAATTACCAGAGCGTATTTATGATTAATTGCTTGGTGTTTTCTTCCTTTCTTGCCATACCAGAGACGAGACATCTCCTTTCCAAAATAAAATGTAAAACTAAAAATCACATAAGGACCGTTTCAAAGCATTCTCTCTACCTGCTATCAATTCCAGGCATAGACAGAGCCCCACTATGGTGACAGAAAAGCTTGCTAGATACACACACTTGACTGACAGGGGGAAGAACTAATCAGTAAATGCTATCTACCACTGGAGTGCATCCTGAGTGGCGGAAGTTCAAGGGAGGAAAGAGTTCCTATGTTCAAGAGTGGTTGCAGCGTACTGATTGTTGAAAAGGCTAAATAACTTAAAGAGACAGCACAATTTTGGTTTTCTCAAGAGCAAAACTAAAATACAGAAATCAAAGCTGCTGATAAGAACATTTCAAAATACTAATTTATACTGCAGCAAAATGCATTTCTGTCTATACAGGACAGGGATTTTTCCCAGCTTCATTATCTTTAACAGAATTTTTGCACTGAATTTTAAACTGCAGTAGCTTTATAATTCCCTGTAACAAAAACAAATGTTGGAATAATTAAAGTTATTATTTGGTCCCAGAGCTTGTATAGAAAGGATCCCGTTAAGAAGATCTCTTTTTTTTTCTTTTTTTTTTTTAAAACATCAGAAACTTTTCAGTAAATCATTTCAGCCACGCACATTTTCTGTTTGGTAAAGCACATTAACAGCAACGCAAACCTGAATTTTATGCATATAAAAACTGATCTTACCAAATATTAAACTGATTTTGAGAAAACATAACAGGAGGACCATGTCTGATCTTGAAGGAAAAATTTAACTGTCAAATCCTAGCCATACTGAAGTCAATGGAATTCTTCCCATTGACTTCAATAGAGCCAGGATTAAATCCCACATAAAACATCCTGGCACTTCTGAAGTGAGAGAGAGAGAGAATATGACACTGTTCTGAACAAACTCAAATATGAAACTGCAGAATAACTGTAGTAAGTAACCTAACCCTGAAACAATCCTCTGTAACAGATGACTGGAAGGGAGTGAGCATAACACCAATTTCTAAAAAGGGTTTGAGAGGCGATCCTGGCAATTACAGGATGGTCAGTGAGCCTAACTACAATACCAGGCAAATTGGCTGAATCTATAGTAAAGAACAGAATTATCAGATTTGTTGGGGAAGATTTTATTTTGTAAAGCAGAGTTATGCCTTGCCAATTTATTAGAATTCTTTGAGGAAGTCAAAAAGCATGCAGATCAGGGTGATCCAGTCGATATAGTGTATTTGGATTTTTAGGAAGCCTTTGACAAGGTCCCTCACCTAAGGCTGTTAAGGAAACTAAGTATTCAAGGGATAACAAGGAAGGTTCTCTCTTGAATCAGTAACTGATGAGAAAAGATGGGAAACAAAGGGTAGGAATAAGTGGTCAGTTTCCCCAGAAACCTGTAATGCAACCTGTGCTATTCAGCATATTCATTAATTATCTAGGACTATTCTTTTGTTCTATATTTGTACTGTGCCTAGCACAATGAAGTCTTGATCCATGACTAGGGCTTTTAAGTGATACGGTAATACAAATAAACAAGTTAGCGAGAGAGGGACCTTACACCATTTAAGTTTACAGGATGGAAGATTTAGTTTAGGAAGTTTTTGGCTATTGTGCTACCAAAAGGTAACCTTCTGAATGTGAACTGATAGCCAACTATTGAAATGTCATCTTCCCAAGTCTGCAAACAGACTGCTTTGATTACTCCTGGGGGAATTCTGAGCCACTGCACATGCACAGAATTCATGTCCCCCACAGATTTCTTTGCTTCCACGCAGAAAAATTACTTTCTGACAGGGAAGCAAAGGGAAGCTGTAAGAGCAGTCATGTACCACTCCCTACCTATGCAGGTATATCATTTCCGGCACCTGGAGCAGCTGGTGGAGAGGTAAATCATCAGAGTGCTGGGGACACCCCTACCCTGAGCCAGGATCAGCTGCTAGTCCTGGCTGGGATGGAGGCAGGTGAGGATGGGACTTCCTCTTCCCCTGCAAGGAGTGGCTGGGGATGTGTCAGACCCTCCCAGAAATCTCCCCCAGTTGCAAGAAGCTCAGCATCCTTCTCTGCTTCCTGCCCTCCATACTCAAAAATCATCTCACTGAATCTCAATCCCTGCATCTGAAGCCCCCTTGAACCCAGACCTCCTGCCTCCAGACCCCCATGCCTGCACCCAGATGACCCCACACTGAGCTCCCTGCACTCAAACCCCTAGCCTGATGAGCTGCATCCCTGAGCCTCCACATCAAGATCCCCACACCACTGACCCCCAACTAGCTGCACCCAGACCCCCACCCCTCCAAGTCCCACTTCCTCAGCACCCAGAGTCCTTTGCTGAGACCCCTATACCCAGACCCCTCAGTTATGTCCCAACCACTTTCACCTGGAAGCCCCTCCAGAGTCCCATTGCCCCTGCACCTGGAACCCCCCCCCAAAAATGAGACTCTGTGCATCCAAAGCCCTCACTGAGCTGCCTGAACCCAGATTGTCCCACACAGAATCATCTCACCACACACCTGGATCCTCCCACACCAAGTCCCTCCACATTTTTTTTTCATTGGTTGTCCCACGTAATTAGTTAGTATCCCATTCCTGTGGATCCTCCCCTTAGGCTGGGGGGAGGTCCTTTAGCAGTGGGCGGGCTTTGCCCGCCCACTTCCTGGATACTAATAGGACCAAGTCCCTCCACATTTGGATCCTGCCTGGTCGAGCTTGCCTGCCCCACACCTAGTGAGTCTGGCACAGAGGGGCAGGGCCCCAGGGTATTTCTGGGGCAGGCCCAGGCCTTATGCTATATCAGGGTTGGATGCAGCCTTATCACTGAGCCTGTGTCCTTGTGGTGGAGAGGCTGCCGGCTGATCTCCCACCTTCGTACAGCCAGTGACCCGTGCAGAAAATATGCAGCCAGGTACAGCATAGAAAGCAGTTCAAAAGGTGGCCCCCTTAGCACCAGGAGAGCACCAGATTCAGGTCCTAAGCCAGGAAAGGCTGTCATACAGGAGGATATAGTCTGTTGAGACCTTTAAGAAAATGGCCTATGTAGTGGGGTGGATTGCCCCACTCCCTGTGAGAATGGGCTGCAGCAGGCCAGGGCGCCTGCGCAGACAGGGCTTATTGTGAGCCAATTAGGGCCCAGTTTAGAGACAGCCAATCAGGGCCAGGCTCAGAGGTATATAAAGCCTGCCCAGAGCTGGAGCAGTCAGTCTGTCCCAGGCCTTCGACAGGGGAAGGTCCGTCTCCAAGGGAGGAGACTAGCACCACAGACAGAGCAGTGCTGGCCAGGCTCAGGGAGGCTAGGGAGCTTGAACCCATAGCCTGCCAGGCTGCAGGCCCTGAAGGGAAGGGCCTAGCGGGCGCAAGGGGCCGTAGGGGAAGCGGCTCAGGGAAACAGACAGCGGAAGGGGAGAGAAGGACAGCGAGGCTGACGCCAGAGGGTCCCTGGGCCGGGACCCAGAGTAGAGGGCGGGCCTGGGTCCCCCCCCTTCACTTCTTGCAGTGCACCCAGCCATTGGCCGTAGGGAGTGGCCATATTGCTACGCTAGATCCCTGACAAGAGGGATTGGACTCAGAGGGCAGTTGGACATAGTGACTGGGGTGTGGGACTGCTGATCACCGACCCCCGGAAGGGAGCGTAGATGGACTAAGGGGCACTGCCGGAGGGCAGTGGCCTCGAAGAGGACGCCGCCGAGCACGCAGCTACGCGGGTCCGGAGACAGCACGGAGGACAGAATGACGGACGGGACACCACCAGGAAGAGGCGCTCCACTGGAAAGAGCTAATTCCCAGAGTCACCAGCAGGAGGCTCCGCTGGGGTGAGTCCTGAACCCATTACAGCCTACTATCAGGTTGGCAAAGACCGACTGGCCCTCCACATCTGGATGGAAGGTGGAAATAGCAGCCGAGTGTACCTTTACTTAAGACACAGAAAGCCCTTGCCACTTTAGGTAGAGGAGGTAGTCCAATGTCATAGGTATGGATGAGAGTGTTGGAGAGGGGAGATATTGTGAATCTTTTCCATTTGGCCAGGTTTCCTACCCTCTCATGGAGGGTTTCCTACTGTCAAGGAGGACTTCCCTGACTGGACCCCAACAGGTGAACTCCATTGGGCTCAGCCATGGAGCTTCCATGCTGTGAGGTGGACATTCAAGGTTTGGGTGCTGGAGGTGGCCGTGACCCTGGGTTATCAGGTCCGGGAGCAGCGATAAGATGATTGGGTTTTCCACGGACATTTCCGGGAGAGAGACATGTACCTGTGCTGTCGGGGCCAGGGTGGAGCTATCAATATCAGCAAGGCTTTGTATCTTCGAACCTTGAGCAGTACCTTGTGAACAAGAGGCATGGGTGGAAATGTGTACAGAAGGTGTCCCTGCCAGAGAAGGAGGAACACATCCATGATGGAGCCCGGGCTGTGATTCAGGTAGGAGCAGAACTAGACATTTTCTGTCGTGTCGCGTGGCGAACAGATCTATTTGGGGAACCCCCCACTGTTGAAAGATGGTATTCTCGACATCTGGGTGGATGGACGACTTGTGGCTTTGAAAGGACCTGACTGCCAACTCGTTCTGGAGGCATCAGACCTTCCCAGAATTCAGGTGTATTGAGTGAGCTATGCAGAAGTCCCACAGTTTGAGGGCTTCCTGCCACAAGGGAGAGGAGGATGCACCCCCATCTGTTTATATAAAACATCGCTGTTGTATTGTCCATCATGACCGATAACCATTTCCCTTCCAAGTGGGCTTGGAGTGTCTGGCATGCTAGACCGACTGCTCTCAGCTTTTTGACGTTGATGTGAAGTGACCAGAAGCCCTGAGTTTTGAGGTCTCCCAGGTGTGCACTCCTCCCCAATGCTGATGCGTCTGTCACCAGTGAGAAGGCTGGCTGTGGTCTGGCAAAGAGGACACCTGCACACACCATTTGCAGGTTGAGCCACCATAGGAGGAACTCAAGAACCAGTGAAGCTAGAGTGACAATTTTGTCTAGACCATCCCGAATAGGACGATACACCAAAGCAAGCCATGCCTGAAGAGGTCGGAGTCTCAGTATGGGGTGCTGAACTACGCAGGTACAAGCTGCCATGTGTCCCAGAAACTTTAGGCAACTCCTTGCTATAATGGCAGGGAACTGCCTGAGACTTCGTATGTCGTCGCACAGGTACTGGAAATGCAACTCCGGGAGCTATGCCCTTGTCTGTGTAGAGTCCAATACCACCCCTATGAACTCTATCTGCTGAACGGGGGATAGGGTTGACTTCTGTACAATAAGTAGAAAGCCCAGATAGTCAAAAGTAGCCATTATGAAGATCACTTACCTTAATATTTCAAGGGGAAGTGCAAGTGTTCTTCAAGTCAAGGGCAAATACCAGTCCCCCAGATCCAAGAAAGGGATAATGGAGGCCAAAGAGACCATGCGGAACTTCAGTTTCTATATGAACTTGTTGATGTCTCACAGATCTAGGAGGAGTCTGAGGCCACCTTTGACTTTCGGTATTAGGAAATACCGGGTATAAAACCCCTTGCCCTTCAGCTCCCAAGGAACCTCTTCCACTGCCCCCACCATTAGGAGCATGTGCACCTCCTGAAGTTACTCATAAGAAGGGTCCCTTAAGAAGGACAGGGAAGGGGGTGGGTGGAAAGGGGAGGTGAACTGGAGGGAGTATCCCCCTTCTACCATGTGGAGTACTGTCACGGAGTGTGGGGGAGTCAGGGCCCTGCATCCCCGGGCTCCCTGCGATTCACCAGGACTCTCAGCCAGCCAGTAAAGCAGAAGGTTTATTTAGACGACAGGAACACAGTCCAACACAGGTCTTGCAGGCACAGATAACAGGATCCCCCCCAATTAGGTCCATCTTGGGGTCCCGGGAGCCCCACAGCCCCCATTGGGGGATCCGAGCCCCGTCTGTGCTTCCCTTCTTTCCCCAGCCAGCTCCAGTCTGCCCAGCCCCTCCTCTCTCCTCAGCTTCTTTCCCGGGCCAGGAGGTCACCTGACCCCTTTGTCTCCAACACCTTCTCCTGGCACCTTTGCAGGAGGGGCCTGGGCTATCAGTTGCTAGGAGACAGAGTGTCAGGCATTCGGATGCATTGGCCTTTTGCTTTGCTAGATACTTAAGGACTGCACACAGCACCCCAGTACGAACAGTCCCACTTCGTCACACCTCTCCCCCCTTCGAGACCGAACTGAGCGGGGTCACTCCAGCCAGTGACCGGGAAAGTTCGAACCCACCTACATTGCCACAGAGGCCCCAGGGCCCCCCCAGTTATGGGGGAAGTGTTACCCCAGGCCATTCCAGCTTCCTACCCCCCCGTAGGTCGGGGGGACTCGAGGGCACTCGTAGTTTGCCGGTGGGAAGGCTTATGCAGCTCGTGCCCTTTCCCCACCCCAGGACCCCTGGGGTTCAAGCTGGGCTGGGGGCTTCTCCCCGCATTCCAGGCTGGGGAGGCTGTGATTCGGGCTCTCTTGGTTCAGAGCCCTCCCCCTTTTGACCCTGGCCCCCCTCTGGAAAGTCTCCTCTGTGCTGGGCAAGGGTCCTACAGCCATTTTCCCCCTGTCCCGGGCCTTCCTCCCCCTCTGGCAGGGGTCACAGGAGCGGCAGTGCTGCTGGACATGGGGAAAGACCCCCAGCCAGTAAAAGTTCTGTAGCAGCCGCTGCTGGGTACGCCAGGTTCCCTGGTGCCCTGCGAGGGGGATGTCATGGGCCCGGCACAGCAGCTGGCGGCAATACTTCTGGGGTACCACCAGCTGCCTCCTGATCCCCCGACTCCACTTTCCCTGGGGCAGCCCATTCTCGGTACAGGAACCCCTTCTCCCACAGGAACCTTTTCCGGCCACCCCTCACCCCCCCCCCCCCATGGTCTGTCCCCCACCGAGGTCAGCCAGGTCCCTTATCTTCCGCAAGGAGGGATCTTTCTGCACCTCGGCCTGGAACTCAGCAGCTGGGGCAGGGATGGGGACCTGCTCTCTCTCACCGGCTGGGTCTGTGGCCGCAGCCTCTCTGGGCCATGTCCCTGGGTGTTCCCTCCCCACCAGGTCAGGGTCCTGCGCCTCGGGCAGGGTACCTTCCCCGTTGTCAGGGCGCAGTGCGCTGCGCCGACTCTGACTGCGGGTCACGACCAGGGCACCCTAGGCGTTGCCTGGCCAGTCCTCGAGGTCCCCCCGCATTAACACCTCCGTGGGCAAATGTGGGTGCACCCCCACGTCCTTGGGCCCTCCTTGGCCCCCCACTTCAGGTGCACCCTCGCCACGGGCACCTTGAATGGGGTCCCGCTCACACCCCTCAGGGTCAGGTAGGTGTCGGGCACCATCCAATCTGGGGCCACCACCCCGGGCCGGGCCAGCGTCACCTCTGCGCCCGTGTCCCAGTACCCAGTGACCTTCCTCCCATCCACCTCCAGGGGAACAAGGCACTCGCTCCGGAGGGGCAGCCCCGTGCCCACTCTGTAAACCAAAAACCCGGAGTCTGGAGCATCCAGCCCCCCAGAGGAGCAGACCTGGGGCCCTCCTCCCTCCTTCCCAGGTGGAACGCTGCCAGCCCCCCTTCCCTGGGAATGTTGCCCCTCATTCGATTGGGTCTCTACTCAGTCAACCCTCTGCGGGCTGGGTCTGCTCGGTCTGTCCCTGAGCTTGGGGCACTGTGATAGCAGCCCATGTCTCGTGGGTCCCCTCGAGTGGGTCGGATGGACCTGACGCTGGATGTTTCCCTTTGGTGGGGGCTCTCCATAGGCCCCTGCTAGGAGGTCCCGTGGTGACTCTCTCTCTGCGTTGAGGCAGACCTGCTCCTTCGAGACTCCTCCCTGCTATCCCCTGCCCGACTGTCCACAAATTGGTCAGCCAACTGGCCTGCATGCTGCGGGTTCTCCAGCTTCTGGTCCATCAACCACAGCCTCAGGTCGGATTGGCACTGCTCATACAGGTGCTCCAGTATGAATAGGTCAAGCAGGTCCTCTTTAGTTTGGGCCCCAGCTGTCCACTTGCGGGCATATCCCTGCGCCTGGTTGACCAGTTGTAGGTAATGTGACCTCCCGGGTCTTATGTTGACTCCGGAACCTCTTCCGGTACATCTCAGGGGTCAGCCCAAAATCGTGGAGCAGGGCCAGTTTGAACCAGTTGTAGTCCCCTGCCTCTGCCCCTTTCATTCGGCTGTACACCTCCACGGCGGTGGAGTCCAGTAAGGGGGTGAGAAACTGGATCCTGTCTGCAGGGTCCACCCGGTGCAGCTCACAGGCATTCTCAAAGGCCGTCAGGAAGGTATCTATGTCCTCCCGCTCCTTACGCCGGGCCAGGAAGCTCTTATCAAAGCTCTTTGTAGGCTTGGGTCCCCCCTCACTCACCGCAGCCAGGGCCTCACTGCGTCTCAGCTGGGCCATTTCCAGCTCATGTTTACGCTGCTTCTCCTTCTCCTCCCGCTCCTGCCGGCGCTGTCTCTCCTCACGTTCCCTCTGTCTCTCCTCATGTTCCCTCTGTTTCTCACGATCCTCCAGCTCTCTCCGTTTTTGTTCCCTCTGTTTCTCACGATCCTCCAGCTCTCTCAGTTTTAGCTCCTTCTCCCATTCCAGCCACATGTGCTCCACGGAGGCCAAGTGTCGCCGGGACGATCCCCTGCTGGCGGGTGAGCTTCGCCGGGAGGATCCCCTGCTGGCCGGGGGGATCACGGTGCCCTCGGTAGTCGCTGGGCTCCTTATCCCTCTCTCTCTAGGCCTAGGGGTGGGAGGTCTCGGGAAGCCCTCAGCGGCCGGCTGACCACTCCCAGCAGGGACAGACACTGGTGCCTGTGCTGCATCTGCCAGGCTGCTTCCCTCAGAGACAGGGATCGGTTCATTCATGCGATCTTCGTCCTCCAGCTGGGCAATCAGCTGGTCCTTGGTGAGCTTCCCACTGCGCAGCCCCCTCCGCTTGCACAGCTCCACCAGGTCGCACTTGCGCTGCTTGGCATACATCTTCCTGCTGGCCGCTCACAGGCCGGGGTGTTCACCGCTCCCCATGGGTTCTAGGGGGACCCCTAGTGTGCCAGTCCTTGAGGTCACCACCTCTCTGCCAGGGTCGAGCTGCAGACTCCTCCGCCCCTGGGACCGCTCGCTGCGATCCCCCCGGGGGACCCTGTTACTGCAAAGTCCTTCTCTCTGGTCACACTCTCCCCGGGGTTAATCACCCCTGCAATCGCCCCTTCGTTTTACTGCTCCCCAGTCACTTACTGCAGGAAGCGCCGTCCACGGGGTGCAGTAGATCCCACCGCTGCCACCAGTTGTCACGGAGTGTGGGGGAGTCAGGGCTCTGCACCCCCGGGCTCCCTGCGATTCACCAGGACTCTCAGCCAGCCAGTAAAGCAGAAGGTTTATTTAGATGACAGGAACACAGTCCAACACAGGTCTTGCAGGCACAGATAACAGGATCCCCCGTTAGGTCCATCTTGGGGCCCCGGGAGCCCCACAGCCCCCCATTGGGGGATCCGAGCCCTGTCTGTGCTTCCCTTCTTTCCTCAGCCAGCTCCAGTCTGCCCAGACTCCTCCAGCCCCTCCTCTCTCCTCAGCTTCTTTCCCGGGCCAGGAGGTCACCTGACCCCTTTGTCTCCAACACCTTCTCCTGGCACCTTTGCAGGAGGGGCCCGGGCCATCAGTTGCTAGGAGACAGAGTGTCAGGCATTCGGATGCATTGGCCTTTTGCTTTGCTAGATACTTAAGAACTGCACACAGCACCCCAGTACGAACAGTCCCACTTCATCACAAGTACCCAGCAATCTGATGTAATTTGGGTGCACACAGGGTAGAAATGGTCAGCACGAGAAGGTAAAGGAGGATGGATTCAGAATTCCGACTGGTGCATCGCTTCGGGCATACCATCCAAAGTTCTGCTTTTGGCCTGAGGACTGCTTCGCCTGCCCAGAGCCGACGAGGGGGAGAGGCCTCCTTCTATTGTTCCTATTATGCTTCCTAGAAAAATCCTACTTGTTCTAGGGTGTTCGAAATGAGGCAGGGACTGTGGCCTGAAGTGCCCCTGCTGAGTAGCCGGAGTGTGCAGCCCAAGGGACTTGAGGGTGGCCCTTGAGTCCTTGAGGCTATGAAATCATGAGTCAGTTTTTTCTGAAAAGGCTGAACCCTCGAATGGGAGGTCCTGTATGGTTTCCTGGACCTCATATGGTAGCCCTAATGCTTGTAGCCAGGAGCTCCTTCACATGGCCACCCTGGAGGCCATGATGCAGGCAGCCAAATCAGCCATTTCCAGGGCTGTCTGGAGTGATGCCCTGGCTACCACCTTACCCTTCTCTACCAAGGAGGAAAACTCTGCTCTGAAGTCCTCTGGTAGAGGCTCTGTAAACTTTGCTATAGCCCCGCATGAGTTAAAATTGTATCTGCTAAGGACCGCCTGGTGGTTTGAGATTCTGAGCTGGAGCCCTCCGGAGGAGTAAATTTTTCATCCAGAGAGGTCCAGTTTCTTCGCATTCTGATTTTTTGGTGATGGGCCCTGGTGATCTTGGCATTTCTGCTCATTTGCTACCGCTACAACTAAGGAGTCCACGGGGGATGCATATAAAAATGCTTGAACCCCCTAGAGGGAACAAAATACGGTATTTCTGTTCCATCCTCTTTGCAGTTGGTGGTAAGGAGGCGGAAGTCTGCCACAACAGCTTAGTAATGTCCTGAATGTTTTTTATCAGTGGCAGGGCGACACGAGAGGGACCAGAGGGTGCTAGAATATCCGCCATCAGATCCACAGTCTCAGCGACCTCTTCAACCTGGATCCTCAGATTCTTGGCCACTTGTCTCAGCAGCTGCTGGAGTACCCTACTGTCCCCCAACGCAAGGGTCGTCGAAGTTCCCGCCACCATCTCATTAGGTGAGGATGAAGATGAGGCCCTAGTGGGAGCAGGTTGTGCTTTCTACCCTTGGCATCGAGGGGGTCATGTGGTGCTGGGTCTTCCCCTGTGGCGGCCGGTGCTGATGCAGACACTGCCAATGCAGCGGCTTGAGCAGCATGGTACAGCTGGTCCTGCACCGAGTGAGGTGCCAGAGGCACATAGGATGTCGAGGCCACCGACCTCCTTGAATAGAACCCTTGGCTTTGGGCCTGGTGGAATGCCCAGGGGGTCCAGAAAAACCACTGGGCTGGAGCCTGCCATTGTCCCAGCCATAGGATCAGATGGAACTGCTGTCTCTCTAGTCGATCTGGACCGTTGGCTTTGCCTGAATATCCCCTCAGCTGTTTCGCTCTCTTTGAAAACGGCCCCTGCCTCATAGCAGATGCCAACTTTGACATCCTGATGGTGAAACTGAAAGGCTTTTTCCAAAACGCCAAGGCAAACAAGAGAGAGAGCCGGGGTACACGGTACCAGTACTGTGACTTCTTGGTGAAGGTTGGCACTGTTACCATGGGGCCCAGTGCCCGGGAATATCTGTGGAGGTGGAATACTGCCCATGTGTGGTAGCCAACGACTGCTGGAACCTGCTCATGGAGTTCATGCAAAGCTTCATGGGGAATCACACTCCTGGAATCCCATCCATGTTTGATAACAAGCCCGACAACATCTATGGCCCAGGTGACAAAATGGCTCAGTACATGGAACTGTTCAACGAGATCCGCAAACAGCAGCAGGTGCCTGTAGTTGGGATCAGATGAAGAAGACTACAGGAGACTCCTTGACCTACAGGATTCTGCCTCCGACTGGGAAGACTCACTGTAGGAAGACCACAGAGGGGCAGTGCCCACTGATGTTGGAGAATGGTGCCAGGAACCTGAGGACTGCTGCGGCTCCTCTGTTCATCTGCTGGCCAAAGGTCCCAGCAACCAGTGCCAAGGGGATGGCGATTGGCATGGTATCATTGCCGGCTTGCCTCTGGACAGCACCGAGGATCTCACTGGCGCCACTAAGCCGGAGCTCGGAGCCCTGTCATGCCTCGGAGGGGAAGGCAGTACCATGAAGTCGATGAGGTCTCTGGCTGCCTCAAACATCTCCAGCGTAGAAGGCAACTGCAACTGTTCCCTATCTTCCTGGATAGGGGAGTGTCGAGGGCCTGGACTCAACTGGTTCCATGGTGGAGCAGAAGTTGACGGAGCCCTAGCTGTCAGTGCCGTGCTTACATGGCCTGACATGGGTCTCACAGCGCCAGCTTCCTTCCATGCCAGTCTGGGTGTGGGGGAAAGCCATCAGGTTGTTTCTCCTTGTGAACAGTACCACCCACCGCCCAGCATGGGGCCCCTATGCTGGGAACTTTTGTCGGTGTTCAGAGTCTCTGTCAGAGTCCTTCCTCGGTGCCAACCCATCCCACGATGGTGCCAGAACACTCCATACCGACCTTGAGGTGCTTGGCGTCGGCTCGGCTGACCAAATCTGAATGGGGATGGAGGGCAGCTTCCATCATAGGGATCTTGAGGCGGTGGTCCCTCTCCTTCCGAGTTCTGGGGTGAAATTCCCTGTGGATCTTGCAGCCGTCCTTTTGGTGGGCTTCCCCCAAACACCTCATGCAGGAAGTTTAACCTAGAATGCCCCAGTAACATGGGAGAAGGGGGGAAATGGGGAGTATCCTCAAATGAAAGTCTATATACAACTAACATTATTACTAACCATTTACAGACAAAAACTGCCAAGGGACAGAAAGGGCTTGCCGAAGCAAGGAATACAACGAGCATTCCGGCTAACTATCACAGGCGGTAAGAAGGAATTGAGGTGGCGGCAGATTGACAGGGCCCTATATATTCTGCACCCTGGAGGCACCACTCCAGGGGACTCCAGGACTGACCTGATGGGTACTGCTAAGGTAAAATCTTTCCAGTTGCTGTGCACACAGCACATGCACACCTAATTGGAATTTACATGAGCAATCACTCAAAGAAGAACTAGTATCTCACCTTAAGATCATGGAGGAGTACTTCTACAAGTGGCGGCTGAGACTAAATCCAAGCATTGGTAACCTTTACTTTCCACCTTGACAACAGAATCACACAAAACACTCTTGTGATGAAATTGTGCATTATGTGAAAAGCCAACATATCTCAGTGTCACTCTTGACTGCACATTGACCTTTCATGACCATCTCAAAAAACGAGCCCCTAAAGCAAAGATGCACATCAACATAAGTTAGCAGGAACAAGCTGACAATCAACAGCCCTGGTGCTATGAACATCGGCCTTGGCCCTGGTGTACTCCATTTCAGAGTACTGTGCAATTTGTGGATAGGCAGCTGAATCAGACCATATGAATCATCATGGGAACTTTAAAATTAACACCTGTACCGTGGCTTTCTGAATTAGACAACACTGAACCTCCAGCTATTTGCCGAGATATAGTCGCAGCATGAGAATTTACACGTGCTGAAGAGTACCCAGAACTTCCAATCCAACAGGTTATGGATAACATGCCCCCAAAATGCCTGAAATCCTGAAAAGCACTAGGGACCACACGTGACCATCTCATGTCTCTGGATCCAACCAGGGAGTGGCAAAGTGCCTGAACCTCATCTACTGTTCCAAAACAACACCTAATTACTGACTCAAGCCACCTTCCTGGTTTTGACCTGCCACGCAGACTTTGGACCACACTGAACTGCATCTGAAAAAACCATGGAAGATGCAGCTACTTGATACACAAGTAGAAAATCAAATACTTCCCTTTGTTAGATGGTTTGGATAGTCTCACCACAGTCAAACACATAACACAGTGCCTCACATATGGATTCAAAAATGAATTGGATGAATCCACGTCACAGAGGCAGCTTTCAAATGGTTTATGGACCTACCATTCCATCTATACCATGTTGATCTGCAGATGCCATATGCGAGAGAGAGAAGGCTAACGTTGCTATTCACTAGCTACTAATAAAACTATCTGACACATGCTACCCCAAAAATGACTACGTATGAGTGGTTCCTGAACAGTTTCGTGTCTTCCTGTCAGGGTGGTTAAGCACTGGAATAAATTGCCTAGGGAGGTTGTGGAATCTCCATCACTGGAGATTTTTAAGAGCAGGTTAGACAAACACCTGTCAGGAATGGTCTAGATAATACTAAAGTTAGTCCTGCCATGAGTATAGGGGTCTGGACTAGATGACCTCTCAAGGTCTCTTCTAGTCCTATAATTCTATGAACTACTTTTTTGAACCCAGTTATACTTTTGGCCTCCTGGCAGCAAGTTCCACAGGGTGACTGTGCATTGTGTGAAGAAGTACTTCCTTATGTTTGCTTTAAACCTGCTGCTTATTAATTTCATTGGGTGGCCCTTTGTTCCTGTGCTCTGTGAAGAAATAAACACTTCCTTTTTCACTTTCTCCACACCATTCATGATTTTATAGACCTTGTCATAAACATACAGCTAAGGATAGCATAAAATCCCTCTTTTACCTGTAAAGGGTTAAGAAGCTCAAATAACCTGGTTGGCACCTAACCAAAAGAACCAATAAGGGAAAAAATACTTTCAAATCTGGGGGAAAGGTTTTTGCTTTGTGCTCTGTGTGTTGTTCTCTCTGAGACAAAGAGAGAGACCAAGCAAGTAATCCAGCTCCTACTAAAATGATACATCTAATATTACAAAAATAGTAAGTAATAGCAAGAAAATGCATTAAATGATCTTATGTTTTAGCTTGTGAATTTTCCCTATGCGAAGAGGGAGGTTTATTTGTGTTTTGTTTTTGTTTTTTTGTAACTTTAAACTTTTGCCTAGAGGGGAATCCTCTGTGTTTTACATCTTACTACCCTGTAAAATTACCTTCCATCCTGATTTTACAGAGGTGTTTCTTTTATTTTTTTTCCTTATAATAAAGTTCCATTTTTAAAAATTTAATTGGGGTTTTAGTGTCCTAAAAACCCAAGGGTCTGGTCTGTGCTCACCTTGGTTACCTATTTGGTTGGTATATTATTCTCAAGCCTCCCCAGAAAAGGGAGTGAAGGGGTTTGGGGGGATATTTTGGGGAAACAAACTCCAAGTCCTTTTCCTAAATCTTTGTCTAACTCACTTGGTGGTGGCAGCAATACCATCCCAGTGCAAGGTATTTGTGCCTTGGGGAAGTTTTTAACCTAAGCTGGTCAAATATAAACTTAGGGGTCTTTTATGTGGGTCCCCATATCTGTACCCCAAAGTTCGGAGTGGGGACCTCTATCATATCTCCTCTTAGATGTCTCTTTTCCAAAGGTGAATAGTCCTAGTCTTTTTAATCTCTCCTCATATGGAAGCTGTTCCATACCCCTACTCACTTTTTTTCCTTATCTTTGTACTTTTTCCAGTTGTTTTTATATATATATATATATATATTTTTTTTTTTTTTTGAGATGGAGTGACCAGAACCACATGCAGTATTCAAGGTGTGGGCATACAATGGATGTATATAGTGGCATGATGATATTTTCTGTCTTAATATCTATCCCTTTCCTAATGGTTCCTAACATTGTTAGCTTTGACTGCTGCTATACATTAACCAGATGTTTTCAGAGAACTCCAGGTAAGTGCTCCCCATCATTTTATACGTATAGCTGGGATTATGTTCTTCAATGTGCATTACTTCACATTTATCAACATTAAATTCAATCTGCCATTTTGTTGCCCAGTCACCCAGTTTAATTCTTGGCAGTCAGCTTTGGACATAAGTATCTTGATTAATTTAGTATCATCTGCAAACTTTCCCACTTCATTGTTCACACTCTTTATCCAGACCATTTATGAACATGTTAAAACAGTACTTTTCCCACTATAGCTCCTTGGGAGACCCCACTATGTATCTCTCTCCATTATGAAAACTGACCATATATTCCTAACACAGTACTTATCTTCAAAAAAGGAGGACCTGAGCAATTACAGACCCACCAGTCCAACTTTCAGACCCAAAAAGATATTGGAACAGGTTACTAAACAATTTGTTTAAATCTAGAGCATAGTAAGGTGAAAAGACAAATCCATGTTGGCCATTACAAGATGAATTCATGTCAAAACAATCTAATCTCCTCCTTTGACAGGGTAACCAGCCAAGTAGATAGGAGGAAAGCAATGCACATAACATATCTGGACTTTCACAAGGCTTTTGACACAGTTCCATGTGGCATTCTCATAAGTAAACTAGAGAAATATATTTTAGATGAAGTTACTTTCTATAAGCTGGATGCAGAACTGGTTGAAAGGCCATACTCAGAGTAGTTATCAATGGTTTGCTGTCAAAGTAGGAGCATGTTTCTAATGGAATCCTGTATTATTCAAAATTATAATTATTAACTTGGATGCTGGAGTGGATGCATCTGCTTATCAAGTCTGCAGATGACAAAACTGGGAGAGGTTGCAAGGACTGTGGGGGACAGGGTTAGAATTCCAAAAGATCTTGACAAATTGGAGAGAGATTCTGAAATCAATAAGATGAAATTCAATAAAACTAAGTGCAAAGTACTGTACTTAGGAAGGAAACATTAAAAAGGATCTGTGGATTATAATGGACCACAAACTGAATGTGTGTCACTGTGCTGCTGTTGGGGGGGGGGGGGGGGAAAGGCAAGTGTCACTCTGGGATGTGTCTCAGGAACGTCATCTGTGAAATACAAGAGGTAATTGTTCCACTTTTCTTGGCACTGGTGAGGTCTCAGATGGAGTACTGTATCTAGTTTTGGTCACACATTTTAAGAAAGATATGGACAAACTGGAGAGCATCCAGAGGAGAGCAACGCAAACAAGTAATTTAGAAAACCCAACTTGTGAAGAAATGTTGAAAGAAGTGGAAATGTTTAGAGAAGAGAAGGCTAAGGGGGAGGGAAACACATGATAAGTCTTCAAATATGTAGAGGTAGTTATAAAGAGGACAGTGATCAATTCTTCTCCATATCCATTGACAGTAGAACAAGGAGTAATCTGCTTAATCTGCAGCAGGGAGATTTAGGTTGGATATTAGGAATAACTTTGTAACTATGGATAGTTAAGTGGTGGAAATAGGTTACCTAGGGAGGTTGCAAAATTTCTGTCCCTGAAGGTTTTTAAAAAAAAGTTAGACAAATACCTGTCATCAATTATCTAGATATACTTAATCCTGCCTCAGTGTAGGGGATGGACTAGATAACATCTTGAGGTTCCTTCCAGCCCTACATTTCTATATTTAAAAAAAGGTTATTTGATTGCGAAGTCAGACTGCAGCTGCCTGGACAACTTTAATTCTGCCCCTTTGTTCATCCAATCTGTACAATGAAGGAGGCAGGGATCCTAAGCAATGTTCCCTCTAATTTTTTACATCCATGTGCAGAATGAATTTTGTTATGTGCACCGATATGGAGGTGATGTGTGGCAGGGCCGGAGATGAGGAGTTTGGGGTGCACGACGGGGCTCAGGGCTAGGGCAAAGTGTTGCGGTGCAGGGGGTTGAGGGCTCTGGCTGGGGGGTGCGGATTCTGGGGTAGGACCAGAGATGAGAGGTTTGTGGTGTGGGCAGTTCCGGGGCTGGGGCTGAGGAAGAGGTGTCTCCCGGCCACAGCCCTACACGCCCCCTACCTCTCTCCTCTCCAGTTCAGGCCCCCGTGGCTGCACGCCTGTGCGACTATGCAGTTTAGAGGGAAATTAGATCCTATGTGTACAGAGTGGGATAGGGAGGGGAGAAGAGAAATAGTATGCAATCATAAAATTGGAGACTATATCATAACACCTACGAACAAGAGGGTAGAATTAGGGTGGTTTTTAAAAGACAAAGATAAACAAATGCTTTACATACAACCCACCCCCAAAATATTCATACACCACCAGAATCATCAGCACTGCACAAGACTTCTACCAGTTGGGCTACAGCACTAACTTCATTAGCTGACAGTAGCAGCAGGCTTTTATCCCAGAGAGGTGGGATATGCCGCTGGTGCCATGTAATATATCCAAGAGATGGTGGGGTAGACACTGGCCCTCTCTTCCCATCGCCCAGAAACTGAGGGGGTGGAGGAAGGACAGGATGTCTTCTCCCCTCACTTGGTGCCTCCATGCAATGTTCCTGATCTGATTGGTGTGGTTGGGGATGAGGAGTATGGCTTGGCTGGCTCTCCCCCACTGTTCCACTACAACTGCTGCCAGTCATTCCCAGTACAGTAAGAGCTGATGCATTATGCCCAGCTTTTCAAAATGTTAACTTATTTTGTCTTGCTGACAAGGTTTTCCTGGGTACACAGATAAGAGAAGGAAAATGACAACTTTTCAACAGTTTTATAACCCTGCTGCTCCTTTTTGGTCCCATGAAATTGAGTGTTAGCTCTTTCCTAGCCCCAGGACTTTCTTCCTGATAAATTTGAAAGGACTGCTGCAAGCAATGGAGACATCAGAGCTTGTAAAAAAGTCAATCTTTTAGAATGGAAAAAAAAGGAACAGGCAACCAAAATATCAGGGTTGCACCAGCTCCCCCATAACAGAATGCATAAAGGTAGAGATTGTAACTATTCTCATATTATATATGTAATCCCAAACATCAGTGGAGATGCAAAGAGCTATGAGTGGGTTAAGATCAACCACTTCTAATTGCAATTTTAGTTACATATATTTACATTTTGTTATTGTATGTCTTTAATTTGCAATATTAATGTCTGATTTGCATCTAAGAGCAACAAACTTCCTAAAAGCCCACCCATGTGAACAGTGAAATGTGTGTTCATTTTTTTTATAACAGTCATGGATTAAAGATATCATCTTATTGCAACTGTATGCAATGCTTTCTGCCAAGCCTACCCCAACAATTCATATATCTGCCATTACAGAGATTGAGTTGGCAGTAATGATAGTATGGATCATGTGCAGATACAACTACTGGAGTTCAAAGAACAAAGGAATCTAATCCTCCAATGCAGATCAGTCTTTTAAAAACATGCCCATGAATGCACATGTTGGCTGCTGATCAAACACTGATCATTTTTAAAAGATAGTGATGCAATAATAGTACATGACAGTATCTACACATTTCTAATGAGTATTTTATGCTAAAATGTCAGCAATTTGTTACCAAATGAAATTCTTATAAATTGAGTAAATAAAAAAAACAGTGCCAAACTAACAGCTAAAGACAAAATGAAAAAAAAAATTACACTGAGATTTTTGTGGTTTATACATCAGCATCAATCTCAAAGTTTGGCAAAATGTTGTGTACCAGTTACATATTTGTTGTAAAAAAGCCTGCTGCTTTTAGATTTCATGCGCTCTGCTGGGGCAATATTATCCAACTTGTCAAAAGGCATTATGACCTTATCACTTAAAGAAATAAGATATGACAGGGAGCACATTTTGCTGAATATCTGCACACCCACAGACCTAGAGTGAGGAATGAAGAGAAATGTAGTATCTATGGGATAGATTCACAGAGAAACTTAAGCATGGTGATGCTGAACATCAAACATGTCTTACTTTTAGATGATTAGAAAAATCACTTTTCAATACCTGAGATCATTGCCCAGGTTCCCTACATAATGAATGGAGAGAGATAGGCGCTTTAGAATGGGATTCACAAAAGCCAGTAAAGCGAGGCAACTCCTTGCCTAAAATAGTCAATGATAGATGCCAAGCAGAGAGGTATGCACTAAGCTCCAGCCCTCTCTTGGAGATAGGGACCTAAGTCAAGGATGCAGGGAGGCACCTCCCTCTGGTTGGGATTTTTCACCGCAAACCATCTCTTGGCATTAGTCACCTATGCTCTTTTAGCAAGAAATCTTTTCCTCTTTGCCGGAGGCTCTGACAGAGGAGAAGGAAGGCGGGTCTTGGAATTGACACGAGCAACACATTTCAAAGAACAGTTACACAAAGGTAGGTATCTATTTTTTCTTCTTCAAGTGCTTGCTCATGTCGATTCCAAGTAGGTGACTCCCAAGCAGACCACTGGAGGAGGGGTCAGAGCTCACGGATTCACTGACTGAAGCACCGCTCTGCTGAAAGCTGCACCGTCCTGGCATGCTGGACGATGGCATAATGCTAAGTGAACATGTGGATTGAGGACCCATTTGCTGCCCTGAAAATCTCCTGTACAGGGACTTGTGTGAGGCAAGTGGCTGAGGTGGCCTGTGACCTTGTAGAATGAGCTGTTCGCATCGGGGCTGGCACTTTTGCCAGGTCATAACATGCCCAAATGCGATCCACAATGAAATTCTTTGGGACAATACAGGGAGGCCCTTCATCGTGTTCGCTATGGCGACGAATAGCTGGTTAGACTTCCAGAACAGTTTTGTCCTTTCAATATAGAAAGCCAAAGCCCACCTCACACCAAGGGAATGGAGTCTTTGTTCCTGGCTGTTGGTGTGTGGCTTGGGGTAAAACACTGGAGGGAAAACGTCCTGACTTATGTGAAACCGAGATACCACCTTTAGCAGGAAGGTTGGGTGAGGCCGCAACTGAACCTTGTCTTTGTAGAAAGATTGTATATGGAGGTTCAGATGTCCAAGTTTTTATCTCAGACATCCTCCTGGCCACCAGGAATGCTACTTTCCACGAAAGGTAGAGGAGTAAGCATGTTGCTAGGGGTCGAAGGGAGTTCCGTTAACCTGGAGAGCACCAATCTGTTTGATGTCCTTCTAGTAGGCACTTTAGGCAGGAGTCGTGGGGATTGTCCTTTGGCATGGGCTTGTGGCAGGTCCTGCACGGTTTAAACCCTTGCGGTCATGGTATGCCCTGAGCCCAAAGAAGGGAATGAACCGGGGTGGCAGGGAACCCCCAAACTAACTACAACTAAAAACTAACTATACCTATTTGCAGGTTGAAGATGCAGAAATCTCTAGGGGAAATTCTTGCCAAAGCAAGAGAGAGACTCAGCTCCAACGACCATCACTGACAGTAAGAAAGAACTAAAGAGGCAGTGGGTCAGCAGGGACCTATATACAGTGCCATGGAGGCGTGACGGGTGGTTGTCTCCATTTCTATTTCCATCAGCTGTCCTGCCTTCATGCCCATGTTCCATATTATCATCCTTATTGAAAACAGAGGCAAAGTATTCATACAGCTTTTGGGCAACACCTAGACTATCTTTAATCTCCTTCCCGTCCACACTGCATAGCAGCCCAACATCATCCTCTCTTATTCTCTATCTAAAATAAGAGGTTTTTTAGTTAATTCCTTGTCAGGAGCTAATTTATCTTACATTTAGCAATTTTCACTTTATTCCTACATTTCATAACTTCCAAGATTTAACTCTCATTGCTGATCAGTCATTTTCCATTCTCTATAGGCTCCCTGATCACTCCTAATAGCTTTTTATTCATCCATCTGAGTCTGGAGCATTTCATTGTAAGTTTTTTCCTTTTGTTTGGGATGCAAATTTCAGATATTCAGAAATTCCAAGAGTCATTTTTCATAAATGTAAAGGCATATGTAACAAAAAAGAAAAATCAATCTGATAGCTCTCCAATACCTGTAATGCTCCAAGTAGTACTGGACCCATTACAATTTTATTATTTGTATTATCATAGCACTTAAGAGCCCCAGTCTTGTGACTTGTTAGATGTGGGTATATTGCTGCACTTACACTGAGCCCCACTGAAGATAGTGAGGCTTTATGCAGGTGCAGCACTTAACCCAACACAACAATAGGCAGAATAGAGATTTTAATTTAGTATTAAAAGTAAAATTAACTTTTAAGTAGACAATTTTTTTAACTTTAATATTTAAAAAGCAAACCTAGTACTGCCTTCCATGTAAGACAATGTTACTCACCTTGAGCAGTAACTGTGATTCTTCAAGATCAGTGATTCTCAAACTTTTGTACTGGTGACCCCTTTCACATAGCAAACCTCTGAGTGTGACCCCTCCCCCCTTATAAATTAAAAACACTTAAAAATATATATTTAACACCATTATAAATGCAGGAGGCAAAGCGGGGTTTGAGGTAGAGGCTGACAGCTCGTGACCCCCCATGTAATTACCTCATGACCCCCTGAGGGGTCCCGATCCCCAGTTTGAGAACCCCTGTTCAAGATGTATGTACTTATGGGTACTCCACTTCAGGTGCCTCTCAAGCCCTTGATTGGAGTATCCTATGAGGCTATTGCTTAGGAGTCACCTGAAATTGAGCACCCATAGGGACACTACTTGAAGAAATGCCTTGTACATTTCTAACTGGTTTTTCCAGATGTGTCCCCCTATCGGTACTCCACTACTCACCCTCCTTCCCCCCTCTGCTTCATACTGTTCTTGTTGGTCATTCAGATAAAGAAGGAAACAAGGGAGGTTCGTCTGCACAGCCCTATATAGCCTCAGAGTGCAGCACAAGGTTGTATAGAGCAAATGCACTGGCCAAACAGATACTGCTCAGCGGAAAATCTCCAAGCTAGGGCTCAAGAGGTACATGTGCATCTGAAGCGGAGTACCTATAGGGACAATACTCGCAGAAGTAGTAGTTACAATTTCTCTCTCTCTCTCTCTCTCTTTTTTTTTTGGCAGATAAACGCTTAAACACTAAAGAATCAAAGGTAAAGGACAGCACTTTTGCTTCTATTTTTTCTTTCATAAACTGAACTTAGCTTGGTCATAGAATAAAGGTTATCTGCTTTAAGTGACATACAGTATATTTTTCCAATGAAAAAGGCAATAAATACATACTAGAGAAATATCTGACCTCCACAGCAAGAGATCAAAAAAGAAGGCATGCTACAAAACACCATAAAGCAGGGGTCTCAAACTCCCGGCCGGCGGGCCATCTGCGGCCCACGAGCCTCCCCAATGTGGCCCACGGGGTTCCAGCAGTTTTGGGGCCGGGTCTCTCCCTTGGCCCCACCTGCTACCCCTCAGGGGCCCCAGCAGCACAGCGGAGCTGAACTGTGTCTGCCTGCTCACTCCAGTGGCTGCCAGTCCCTCCCTGCGGCCCAGAGGTGGAGCAGGGTGGGGCAGGGCTGTGCCTCCGCGCACTGCCCCTGCCCTGAGCGCCCCTGTGGCCAATGGGATGCTGCAGGGGTGGTGCCTGGGGGCAGAAGCATGTGAGGGCCCCCTGCTCCACCTTAGAGCCCCAGGTAAGCGCTGCATCCCCTTCCCCTTCCCACACACCCCCTCCAGCCCCCAACTCCCTCCCAGAGCCTGCACCCCATCCCCACACCACCTCCCGTCCCCAAACTCCCGCCCAGAGCCTGCACCCCAATCCCCTACCCCAGACCTCCTCCCCCACCCAAACTCCATCCCAGAGCCTTTGGCAGGTGGTAGGGCAGAGTTTTTTTGAGGGCGGGTTCTGGGCAGCATGAGTGACATTGGCCTGCTGGGAGGATTTGAGGACTGGCACTGGCCCTAAGGTAAATTGAGTTTGAGACCCCTGCCCTAAAGAATGTGTTACTAGCCAATTTTGAAGAGGCTAATACAAAAAACATGCATGAACCAATTACTTAACTTCACTTAAGCCAAGTGTTCAAGATTATGGTAGAATTCGAGCTAACATTTATTCTCTGCAAGCTTCCTAGAGTCTTTGCAATCAGGCTCAGAAGAAATCTGGAAGGCACTGATTGAGGATCTTTTCCTGTTTTTATGGAACTGTGGTCCATGTTTTCACAGCTCCAGGTTATAGTAAACTCTTTCAGTCTCCAATACTCATTGCCTCAAAGAGGCTTTGACCAACACACAAGCATCACATCTAAGAGTAGTGAAGGCTAGTGCAAACACGTGAACACCTATTTCATGAACTCAGCAGGCTCTCCAAAATCTATAATTTAGAGTCTATAAACCCATACACAGGTTAGAACATAGCTAACTCAGTCTCTCTCAGCCTCCACTGGTACAACAGAGCTGAAAACACCTAGGTTTACATTGTGAACCACTGGGGAAGAAGGTATTTTCAGTGGCAACTATGCAACTACTTGATCGAAGATATTAGACTCATGCCTAGTCTGATTGTGCTTAGATGCAAATGTAAGGCACCTTTTTAGAGAAAATCTCTATGCAGGAACAGTTTTGTATCTATAAACACCATCACAAGCATGTATGCCTATAAACATTGATACAAAAAATCCCCATTTCAATTCAAACTTCCCTTATTACTAAGGGTAATAGATTTATGGCATTATTGCTGCTCTCAAAAGTATGCTAAGCTCATCACAATACAGATAAAAACAATATCGCTGCCCTGATGAACTTGAAAACTAATTTAAAATGTGATGATCCCTTCTCATGACAAGGCAGTAGTGAGGGGTGAGAAGGATGGACAGAGATAATGTTAAGATAATGCATTTGATCAGAACATGACACAGAAGAAGAGTTTTATTTCTTACCTAAGAAATATAAAAATTGTCATAGGGCATATTAGTCCTCTTTGAAAAGGACATCAGTACAAACATGGGACCTTTAAGTTTGCATATGCAGCAGCCACATGGGGGAGTTACAGTGTAGCACTTTGGTGCACACTGCTATTGGTGTTCCCCTTAGAACTGCAGGGCTGTGTAGACAGGTCCTTGTTTTTTTAATTTCCTGTAGGCTTCACAGAAATGGGTCTTAAGAATTAAGCCTTAAGACCCAAATGAATAAAACTTTCTACACTGCTTTGCCACAGCGATAGGTGCAATAGACTGAAGTAATCCCAAACCAGTGAGAGTCCTAAACAGTAGATTCCTGTGCATCACAGACACACACACAGAGGAAAAAACAGAGAAACAGATCCAAGATATCCCACATAGAGCTGACATTTTTTGAATGTCACTTGTCATCCTTTAATTGTGAATTGGTAGTGATGCTCAATACTAGAACTATTTGTAAAGTTAACTGATGTAAAAATGAGTGGAAGTAAGCACCACTACACTAGTAACTCAGTTTCTTATAAGCTAGTGCAGTGTTTAATATAATACAGCTGAATTATTTCACTTAAAGAGTGTTGTAATGCTTTATACTGTACAATACTATGGATCAAAGTAATGAAGTCAAATCTGAGATAGCATTCCTGATCTATCACAGGATCAGTGGTAGTTGCAGATATTGTACATCACATTTTCTCCCCATTAGACTTTTTTTTCCTGAAATAGTACACTTTCTAAAGAGACAAGCTCATACTGTAGTTAGCTGGAAAATTTTCTTTGGGACAGATATAGAAGAAGCTTCCCACACCCATTTCCTAATCCTATCCACATTCTTTGCTTGCAACATTTTTCTTTTGAAAGAAAATTAGGTATATTGGAAATTTTATCCAATCCAAGGCAAAAACATTATATTTAGAGCACTGTATATTAAACACTTTTCAATCTGGGCCCCAATTTTCAAGGCACAATTTGGAACTTTCAGTCTATTACTCACACATGCTTTTTTCTTGCAATTTGTTACCAGCACAATACTTGGACACCAATATACCCATGCAACAGAGGTACAAGTTTGAAAATGAGAGCCTGATGTTATGCAGCATATGCATGTACGAGGCTAAGCTAAAGTTCTGAATGTAGCATTGTAAACCTACAGGCAAGACCTATTATGCTGCAGAAGCAGTGGTTTGTAGTTTGCTTCTGATAAAATTATGGATCTCAGGGTTCTCATTTATAATCCTTAATTTCAGAAATTTAAAAACAAACAGGATAAAAAGTTTTCAGAGAAGAAAACTGGTCTCCACATTAAGCCTAAAGTGAATCTAACTTGTTAAAAATGTGTGTAAGGTATTTAGAATTAAAAAGGGCATTATAAAAAAATTAAGATGGATTTTTGGCACTCCAATATACAACAATAAAATACAGCAGATCCTGATGCAAGATTGACAGTGAGTTTGTAATGGTTACATGGACCCAAATTAAGTGATGCTAATGGATACTTCTATAATATACGTTTGCTTCAAATGACAATATTGAACTCTTGTACACAATATTCAAATGGAATAATTTGTTATGACACTTCAATTTTAGACAAACTACTGACTGCACACGAAAATTTCAAGCGACTTTTTTCTCCATATGGACACTTAAAAAACATACAAATAATATGTTAACTGTATGCACATGTAATATGTGTCCATAGACACACAATGTACACTGATACACATGGGAGTAATATGTTTATTATAGAAGCATATATGCATTCTACCAGTAATACATTTTAATATTAATCCAAACAACATTCTACATGTTATTAAATCTAAAAAAGTAGGCTCTCTCAGTTAATCCAACAAAACTCCCTACAATTTATAAAAGGTCCTCTGTATATATACACACTTACAGTGTACTTATTTTCTCACAGCACCTTATATTTACATTATGAGATTTGTGCAGTGACACACAGGGCTTTGAATGTGTAAAGCTCTGTGAGGATACAACATTTGTATCCCCATCTGATCTGCGATGCACAAACATGGTCCATGGATGCGGACATCCGTGGATATCTGCAGATTTTCAGGGCTCTATGCACGTGCACCTAATACATACTGAAACAGTCTACTCTGGTATAGTTTCCTTAAACAATGGTAAGCCTTCTGATCAAAAAATGGATTTTGTACAAAGATAGTACTTTCTGCTCTATTTACACCTCTTTCAATTTTTTTTTGGGGGGGGAGGGGGGGGGGAAGTCTCCTACAGTGTATTCCAAAATACAGCTTGCTGGATGGGAAAAAAAGGGCAGGTACGTAATTGGTGAAATGTTGCCCAAACTAATGCGTTACAGTAAAGCGTTAGGGTGGCACAAATTAAAAAGTACACAACTGAATAATTCTAGTTAATGAATTGATAAAAAGTATTAAGTATATGAAATACTTTATATATGTTTTCAACTTATTTAAGTCATCTTTCCTTGTACCAAAAATATAATTCAATACTTTTTCAATAATATTAAATGTAAGAAAAGATCCCCTGACAATGCTTTTCCTTACCTCCCACTCTCTAGAAGCAGCTTCATTAGTGCAATCACCAGTTTCAGGTTCTTCATTCTTCTTTACCACTATAAACCCAGGCTCTCTAATAGACTCCCCAGTATCCTCTGAATACATTTCTGGGCTCCACTGAATAAAGAAGGCATACAAGTGTTCTGTCCTGAAAAACAAAATCAAGTAATAACACCAATTAAAACAAAACATCCATTGTTGACTTTATCAAGGATTGCACATGCATGTAAAAAAACCTCCACAACTTCCTTGTGTTTTACCACTATCTGATATTATAGAAACAAACATGGTTGAGAATCTGTTAACTATGCTATTGTTTACTTTTGGTATTTCACTAAACTTGGACGGTGAAAATAGACCAGCTTTAATTTGTCAGCTTTACTTTTTCCATTCTTATACAGTAGAACAATAATACTTTTGAGCTCTCATTTTAAGAGTTTTTATATAGTACCAACCACTAAATATCCAAACTCTAAAAATACAAAAGGACTGCTCAAACAGACTCATAGGAGGCTTAAACCAAATATGGATAGAAAGGTTTGCATCTCTCTTGCCTCATTCTGCCCCAGATAAAACCTAACACTTTGGGCCTAAACCACTTCTGAGTGTTTTCATATTCTACTTAGCATTACTAGCTGGCACAAAGAAAGAAAGCAGAAGATGTGCATATAACAAGATCCCGAAAAACAGACAGATTAGTCTAGTAGTAGTAGTTAATTAAGTGGCAAATCCTATTCTCTTTTCTATAGGCTTTACAGAAACAGTGGAGTGTTTTCACAGTTTGGGAGGGCGTGATCCCAGAAGACTGCACAAGAAGCTACTATCCCTCATGTGCTACAGAACTGTGTTCTATGAGAGTTCCCTGTGCACTGATTGAGGGAAGTTTGGGGGGATAGTACCAGTGGCTTTGCAATACCACAACTTCAATGACACTTCACCATCATGGACAGGAACACAACAGTCTTGAGTATTATAGCAACCCTGAGGCTTTATGGTGCGGAACGGGATCCTCCCTCTCCTCTTCCTTGGGGACCTCCCTTGTGGCTAGTTTATGAACTTTAAGTCAGCACAAAGAACAAGATTAGGCCCAAAGAGATGAAAGTGTGCATCAGAAGTGTATTTAATTTATTCTCCTTAAAAGAAACCCTGCCCAAACTGATACTAGATTATCAGAAATCACACTTGCTGCATATCAACAAATTCTTATAAGATTCCAACTACGTCTTCCCTGTAACTCTGTTTCCAGAGATCAAAGGCCACTAAACAGTGCTCAGTTTAAACTTTAAAGTTAACCTTTTATTCTAAATGAATTTTAGTGCTTTTGAAAAGATGTTCAATAGACAACACTAGAGACTGAACTCCCACTTTGAACAAGGCAAAATAGGTCATGACAATGAAAGCTTCTTTACATAATCCTACCTGCCTATGCATGGGAGCAGTGTCAGTGCCATGTCAGTTCAAAATAACTGGTGTCTCAAGATTGCTAGCTAATAAATGCCGATTAATAATTGGCAACAATTGTAAGAAACTAGTATTTAAAATAGAAAGTTATTCACTTTGTCTACAAGAAGCTTAGTTAAGCCTCCAACATTTAACATCCTTCCCCACTGTAAGGTGCTAGTGCCATGTACACATCAAGCACTACATTACCAGTAACCTGCTCCTTGATCCCATCTCTCTCGCACAACAGGATGGAGATGAGTCCATCTGAATTCCTCTCCATGCTGATATATGCCATGACAGACAGCCACTTGGCCTACCAAGGATGCGGTCTTTAAAGTTAGCTAGTAGCACAGTTTGGTTAATTAAAAGAGGTGCTAAGTAGAAAGAATAGGGCATGCCAGCATTAGTACAAGGTACATAGAACTAAAACCCTTCTCCTCACATTAGCAAAACTCCTGCACCTACCCTGGCTAATCTTGTGTCCCCACACTATGGAGATGCTCCAAGTAGCAATGGATCCACACGGTCCATCTATTCCTCCCCTTGCCCACCCAGCATGTAGTTGTATTTCCACATGCACAAACTTTCCAATTTCTTACCTGATTTGAGTAGAACCATGTTGTTCTTCTGCATCTGACACTCTCCACAGCTGTGGAAGAAGGGCAAGATTTGCCTCTTGTGTTATTACAAGGAAGGTATAATTACTTATACATGATTCTGAGAAGCGTAGAGGAAGGTAAATTAGATTACAATGATGCTGGGAAAAATATTTATCTGACAACCTAATCCCTCTTTACCTTTCATGTGGAACAGCAAACCAGTACTCGTGTTTCTTATCTCTCTGTGCATACTGCTGCATTGATGCACTTGCTTGAGACACAAATGTTTTTCTCATAGGTTTTCCAACTCTGAGACACAAGAATTTGTAAAATCGATGTCTTCTCTTCTCCTTCATAGGAGCAGAACCTATCACTGATAAAGGGGAAAAAAAGCAGGTAGTTCTGTCAAGTTCTACTCCACAAGCTGAATCATACAATTGACCAACTACATATTAGGATGATTGATCCAATGCAGCCTATATTAGCTGCAAATACTTTTCTTTCATTATAAAGATTTGTTACCATTCAGCATATTTAAGCTGACATACACATGGAACAATAAAACCTATAAGACACAGATTTGACTACTTCTAACTTCTTCCCCCCCCCCCACCTCAATCCCACAGTACATACTGAAATTTCAGTTGTTTGAAAATGCACTGTAATGGGGAGGGGGGGCACGGGGAATGACTCACCTCATGAGGGCTTCCTAGGAGCTGGGTGCGATACTGCAATCTTTTTCCTGCTCTGGCACCCACTGTAGGTTGCCAACCTCACTATACAGGTCTTCAGTAGCTTGGCCCTCCAGCCAAGTCACGGTCAAAAACGAACCCTTCTGGGGTAGTTAAGAGTTCACACTACATGCCCTCTAGGGTCTTCAGCCTAGTCTCTGGGCCTTTTAAGTTCAGCCCTTTGCTTGGCCTTCTAAAGGAGCCTTAGCCCCTTCACCAGTGGCTGGTGAGGGAACCCGGGCCTGCTCACCACTCTGGGTTCAAACCCAAGGACCTTATATACAGCAGCCATGCACTTCTTCCTTTAATTAGTTACTGCTGTTTCCCTGGGCCTCCTCCCACCTGGCCCCTTCACCCATTACCTTATGGTTAAAGTTATCAGGTCCTCTCTCCCAGGGCCAGTAAATGCAGCCAGTCAAGCCCCTTTGACCAGAGAGGAGCACCCTTCCTCGCCCCTCTGGTCCCAGTCAGGTACTGCCCTACGAAGCCCCTGCAGCATCTTTAATCGGCACCTGCTGGGCTCTGATTGGCTATTTCCACAAGACCTCTCTAGGCAGGCCTGGAAGACCAACCTTTGCTGCTCCTTCCTGGGTGGGGTGTAGTAGGACTGGGGGTGGCCTCCATCAAGGGGGTTACGAAGGGCCAGGTACACCCGTGTCATGCATCAAAGAGACATTTTACCTGTAGTCTGAGATTGGAATTCTCTCCCCTTCACCTCACTCCCTTTTTAAAAAAAAATCCATTTTCCCAATTTACAAAATGTGACCAGATAGCAATAAAGTGACATAGAATATATAGTGGAAAAACATATTCACAAGAGAAAAGATTAATGTATATATTTAGACCTATGTCAGACTTATGTACTGAATGTAAGTGTATTAGTTACTTTTCGTTTCAAGAAACCAATTTTTGCATTCATCAATGCAGAATTAAGACTTATTTACATTTCTAAAATTAGCTTTGTGTTTATCAACTATTTTAGAGTTATAAAACATACAGGATGAAGTAGCTCTATATTTTGCTGTAGTATTTCTAATGAACTAATGGAACTGTTAGGTTCCTAAACACTGGATAAGTGATTAGGTATAAATTGCCAAGTTTAGCTAAAGGGACAGTGAACAAACCAAAATAAACAGCCTCTGAGACAGACCAAATCCCACAACACTTAAAGTTGATTCAGAAGGAAGCTTTTAAAAAGCAAAAAGAACAGTCAAGTTAGGAAAACAAAACAAAAAAAACAAGAATGAAAAACGCTAGGGTCCTGATCCTAAGCTGTGGACAATAACTCAGGAGGTGCAGGTGTGTGCAGAGGGTGGCAAGCCATTCCAGCTCTAACCTGTATCTCTCAAAACTGGGTGACTGGGCAACAAAATAGCAGATGAAATTTAATGATGATAAACGCAAAGTACACCACTACCACAATATAACGCGGTTGTGGGGAGCCAAAAAGCCCTACCGCGTTATAAGTGAAACGCTGTTAAATCGGGGTAGTGGTGGCAGGGCTACAGTGGTGATTTAAAGAGCCCAGGGCTACCGCTGCAGGGAATGAAGACTGAATTGCCATGGAATGGAGGGAGGAAAGCCGAAATAGTGGCCAGGTGGACCCTGATTGATGACAGGGACAAACCCTGGAGTTTGAGGTGCAGATGATAATCCAAGATCTCCTGCAGAGGCCTGCTCAGCCCGGATACACCATTCCGAGCCCCAGTACGAGAACCTTTCCCATTTGGCCAGATAAGCTGCTCTGATGGAGGGTTTCCTGCTACCCAACAAGACCTGAACCCAGGCCAAGCATTCCCATTTGTCCGTATTTAGCCATGCTGTCAAGTGCAATGCCACCAGGCTCGGGAGTAGAAGGCTGCCGTGGTTCTGGGACAGCAGATCTGACCAAAGGGTGGCTGCAGCAAGGTGGCTACCGAAAGGTCCAGCAGCGTGCCGAACCAGTGCTGGTGAGGCCACATGAGGGTTATTAGGTACAGTGTTTCTCAAATGTGGCCATCAGGGCCTTTTTCTGTGGCCACAGCCTCCTGGGCTGTGATGGGGGTGGGAGGGCGCAAAGAACTGGCCCCTCTCAAACAGCTGTCAGCAGTGGTTGGGCCCTGCCCCCCTCCGGAAACACAAACGCAGGAGGAGCAGGCAGCTGGTGAATTCTCCACTTTCCCCGGGGGTAGGGGAGGCAGGCTTTAGCCATGGGGCTTCTGGCTCTGGCCACGCTGTGGCAGGCTCTGGCTCCAGGCTCACCACGCCCCGCATTGTCCCTGGGCCCCACTGCTTCCCTGCCCACCTCCTCATCCAGGGCTTAATTTGTCCCAGGGCGTTCCAGAACTGAGTAAGTCTGCTGTGAAAAGTGATATTAAAGATACAAATATCACTTCCCAGCAGAAGACTTACCAGCTAGCAAGTCTTAGGGGGAAAAAAAGCACAACCTAAAAAGAAAAACAAAAGAGCAAGAACATGCAAAGCACCTTATTTGTGTTTCTATTCTATTCATGTCCAGTAAATAGAGACACCAATTTTTATTACTGAGTCTGAAAAAACCCTACATAAATAAATTACAATGATTTGGACATGTATATGTGCATATTTGTTTGTTTTTCCTAAAGTTAAATATTTTAGGTAAAATTGTCAGCATGGCCACCAGCCAGAGTTAGTGGCCACACTCTGAGGGCACCAAAAAATTTGTTGTGAGAACTCCTGTTCCCTGTCCTGTTTTATCTTCATGAGGCCCCTGTGAATCAACGGCACTGGCAGGAAGGCATATATCAGAGTCCCTGGGATGAGAAATGTGTCCAACAGGGAGGCCAAGTCCATCCCCAGGATTGAACAGAACATGTGGCACTTCCTGTTCTGCCCGGACACAAAAAGGTCGACCTGGGGAATCCCCTCCTTCTGGAAGATTATACTGACCACCTCCTCGTGGCGAGACGAGAAGGTCCTGCTGAAGTGATCTGCTAATACACTCTTGGTCCTGGGCAAGTGCGTAGCTACCAGATGAACAACATGCCACACACAAAAGTCCTAAAGGCGGAGAACTTCTGGGCAAAGGACTGACAACCTGGCTCCGCCCTGCCTGTTAATGTAATAAATTGCAGCGGTATTGTCCATCAGGACCTGCACCACCTTGCACTTCTGGGCTCCCTGATGTTGATATGGAGGGCTAGGATCGTCCCGAAACCAGCGGCCCTGCGTGCAGAGCTTGCCCAGGTGGGCTCTCCAGCTCACGTCCAAAGCATAAGAGACCAGGGTCAGCAACAAGGAAGGAGCTGCAAAAGGAACTTCCGCCAGCACCGACCCGGGGTCCAATCACCAATCCAGGTACAACCGGATGTGATCTGGCACCCTGACTACCTGGTCTAGGTCGTGCCTGTTGGGGATGTAGACTGACGCCAGCCATGCTCGCAGAGACTGGAGATGGAGCCAGGCATGACTGACCACGTATGTACATGCAGCCATGTGGCCCAACAACTGCAGGCAGATGTGAGCCGTGATGAGCGGGTGGTTTTTCACATAGGAGATCAGGTCAGACACGGCAGAGAATTGCAAGGAATAGCCTCGAGATACTATCTCCAACACCCAGTGGCCCAAGGTGACCCGCGACCAGGCCGAACGGTAGGGACGAAGACGGTCAAGGAAAGAACAAGGTGGATCCAGGGAGTTGACTGCGTCATCGCTCTGGAGAGTGCCATCAAAATGAGTGCTTCTGGCCCCCAGGATGCTTTGCCGAGCCAGGCTGCGCAGGTGATCAGGAGGAGAAGGGGCAGCAACGACTAAAGCTTGTCTCTCTATCCTTTCTCCTTGCTGACTCCTGTCTAGGTAGCCAAGACCTTGGTGGCGAGGGCGGCTGGAACTGCTTCCTCGCAGACTGCGGCATATGCAGACCGAGCGAGCAAAGAGTGACAAGTATTCTTCAACCCATGCAGCCTCGCATTTGTCTGCTCTGCAAAAAGAGTCCATTCCCCTCAAATGGGAGGTCCTGGATTGACGTCTGCATTTCTTGGGACAGGTCAGCAGTCTGAAGTCAGGAGCTGCGCCTCATGATCACCACCGATGTGACCACCCTAGCCGCCACGTCAGCCCCAACCTACGCCATTTGAAGAGAGCACCTCACTGCTGCGGTACCCTCCTCCACCAGGGTGCCAAATTCCTGGGCCAAATCTTGGGGGAGGGACTCCTTGAATGTACAGAGGGAGTCCCACAAGTTAAAATTGTACCTGCCCAAGAGAGCCTGGTGGTTCACCACCCAGAATTGCAGGGTGGCTGTCAAATTTTCCTCCTGAAAAGGTTCAGTTTTCTGCCCTCTTCATTTTGGGGGACTGAACTAGTGTGCCCCTACTTGTCGTTCTCACTGGCCGCAGAGATGACCAGTGAGTCTGGAGGTGGGTGGGAATGTAGGTACTTGAACCCTTTGGAGATCTGTGGCACCGAGTTGGAGAGTGCTGCCTCGGCTCAGGAGCTCAGCGGCGCTTAACTGCCCGTGGAGGGTCTTGGCAGCTGGCTTGCCTTTGTAGGAAGCCTTTGCTGCTTCCTGCGGCACACGCGGTGCTGGCAGTGCTAGTAGAGGCCTCTGCTCTCTAGGCGCTGGGAGAGCCTAGGAAGTCGTCGATCCCACCACAAGTCTGGGCCCCTACCGCTCCCATGAGTCAGCGGTGGATCCTTTGGGGAAGGGGCGGGGGGGCCTAAGAGCCCCGACTGGGGAGGCACATCCATGTGGCTCCAGTGTGGGCGGGGCAGCTCAAACTGGGTCCTTTGCCTGGTACCCCATGGCCTGACTTGCCTGGTGCCAGGGAGCTGTGCTTCTTGGTCTACTAGGGGTAGAGTCTGGCTGGGATGGCTCAGAAGCCAGAGAGCAGGCTCCATGAGGAGAGCCCGCAAACAAGTATCACGCTATTTCTGGGTCCTGAGTTGAAAGTTTTTACAGATAAGACACTTGTCCTTCACATGTGATTCCTCCAAGCACCTGAGACAACTGCTGTGAGGGTCACTAAGAGGCATAGGCCTCTTGTAATCCGAGCAGGGCTTAAACCCCAGAGACTGGGGTATGCCCCACCTAGGGTGAAGTTCCCAATGGGACTCTAACTTCTAACTACCCTTCACAACTATTTAACACTAACTACTATAAACAAACTATTTACAAGACCCTAAGGCTAGAAGTCAGAAGAGATGAAACCACTAACCCTCGCTATACAACGAAAGGTGCTCTGACTAACTACCATGGGCAGTAAGAAGGAACGGAAGGCATAGGGTTGGTGGTACCCGATATACCAACACATGAGTGTGGCACTCAAGGAGGCGCCACAGCTGACCCTATGGATAAGGCAAAAATCTCCAACGACTGCACACATGGGGACATGGACACCTAGAATGGAATCAACATGAGCAAGCACTTGAAGAAGAACTGACCTTTTACAGGAATGAAGATGTGCAGAAAACTAAAAATTCATTTTCCACATTTGAGAATTAATTCTTTATTTGGCTCCTGTGCTGGGAAAGGCTTTTGTATGTTTAACCTTATTCTATTTCAGCATCAAGCATAAAGCAATGATAAAATATGAGTAAGGCCATGTCCACATTAGAGACCTTACAGAGGCAACAGCTGTACCAATGCAGCTGCACCGCTGTAAGATCTCTCGTGTAGTCACTCTATGCTGACGCGAGAGAGCTCTCCCATCAACATATTAAAACACCCCTAACAAGCAGCAGTAGCTATCTTGGCAGGAGAGGCTCTTCCGCCAACACAGTGCTGTGCACACTACCACTTATGCTGGCAAAACTTATGTTGTTCAGGGATGTGCTTTCTCACACCTCGAGCAACATTCATTGTGCCAGCATAAGTGGCAGTGTACACATGGCCTAAGTGAAATGCAGAAAAATATATGCTGATGTAATGTTAAGATAGAGATTCAAGTCACCAAAAGGTTATGAAATTCAGAAAGGTAGAGTTCTCATTTAACTCAGCCATATTGCATATGTTCAGTACCAACGGTGAAATTCATCCAACCATAAAGAGCCTTCCTGGGACCACAATTTAATCACTTAACCAACATACCAAGGATCACAATTTGTTTTGGGTTCTACATTGATCCATCAGCCACAGTCCTCATGATATCAGCTGATTTGATTCTTCCTCAAGTTTAAACACAACTGTAAAGTCAAGCTCTGAGACAGTGACTGGAAGAATGCAAATCCGTCTCCCATTCCCTCTATGCAATTCCTCCAATAGTAACCCTTCTCCTTGGTAAAGGGTCCACAAAATTGGCTCCTAAGTACTATGAATTATATTCTGTCATCAAGCCAGGGAGAAATTTCAGTATGCACATACAGGCAGATGAAGTTTTCCTAAGAATAATCTACAATAGTTAGTAAACGCATTGAAAGTTTAGTACTTTTAAAAGAAGAAGCTTTTTTGTTGTGGTGATGGGGTGATAGGATGGTTGAAAAAAACCTGCATGTTTATTTTATTCTGTAACCTTAGACCTTGACTCACTTACCTTCAACTTGTCCATCTGCTGCAATCTCCATTTTTTGCTTAATTTCTTTTTGTGAATCTTGCTGCATGTTTTCTCTTTGCTGCTTGGTTTGTTGCATAGTGTGAATCTTCCAGAGTTCACGAAGCTCTTCAACGTCTATGTCTGAATCTCGAGTTAATTCTTTCACTAGTTTTCCCTTGGTTGCGGTCTCTCTTTTTTGAGAGTCTTTGATGTCTTCACAAAGTAGACATTCCTCCTTTATCACACCCGCTCTTGTGTGTTTTCTCTAGTGTGGAATCCTGATCTGGGACTATGTCTACATTTGTGCCACATTCTTTACTGGGTTGCATATCTTGCAAAGATTGTTGAAGGGCATCTGTAACTTTTTCCCCCACAGTGTCCTCTCCCTCCTGTACTGCCATTTCAACAGTTTCTGAACCCATAATATGGGTTACAAACCCACTGTCATTTACAGGCAGGTCAACACTGGATTTTAAGTCCTTGGGAACGTCAGTTGAGTCTGAAATTATTGTTAAACATTCTGCGCTAGTTTGATTTATCGTTTGGACAGATTCTGATGAGGCACCAGAAGATTTGTCTTGTTGAAGCTCATCTGAAGAAACAAGTTCCTCACATATTGGAGAGAGTTCCGATTCTGTGAACACATCCTCCGAAAGAGACTCCTCTGTGCTCCGAGGGGCAGTGCTGGCACTGTCATTCCCTGTATCCCGAACCCTTGAATCCATTTCATCTGTATTGCTTCTTGTAATTTTCTTGAAATGGCAGAGGTCTCTTACAGATAATGGTTCTACATCTCTGTTAAGCAAAGGAGAGTCCAAGTTATCACCACAAAGTGCCTTTTATTGAACTTTTTTCCCTAAAAGAAATTAGAGATATTAATGCTGAAAAGGATCTTTGGAAGCTCATTTAGTCAGTCTTTTTGACAGATTCTAAGCCTGTTTGCAATTATTGTAAAGGTCACTTAAAATAAATTGTATTTGAATATTTTGTAATGCCAGGTCTACAACAGAATCTTGGGGAGGAAGAGGTGCGGGGGGGTGGGGTGGGGGAGGGGGAACACATATACCAGCAAAGGCTCTAGTATAGACAGTTATACTGACATAATGTACTTTTGTCACTCAAGGAATAGTACACTAGTAGGATTTGCTAGTATAGCCGATTTAGATCTGGCCCACAGATTCATAGACTTAAGGTCAGAAGGGACCATTATGATCATCTAGTTTGACCTCCTGCACAATGTAGGCCACAGAATCTCACCCACCCACTCCTGTAACAAACCCCTAACCTATGTCTGAATTACTGAAGTCCTCAATTCGTGGTTTAAAGACCTCAAGGTGCAGAGAATCTTCTAGCAAGTGACCTGTGCCCCATGCTGCAGAGGAAAGCGAAAAACCTCCAGGGCCTCTGCCAATCTGCCCTGGAGGAAAATTCCTTCCTGACCCCAAATATGGCGATCAGTTAAACCCTGAGCATGTGGGCAAGACTCACCAGCCAGACACCCAGGAAAGAATTCTCTGTAGTAACTCAGATCCCCACCCCTTCTAACATCCCATCACAGGCCATTGGACATATTTACCTGCTAATAATCAAAGATCAATTAATTGCCAAAATTAGGCTATCCTATCATACCATCCCCTTTATAAACTTATCAAGCTTAGTCTTGAAGCCAGATACGTCTTTTGCCCCCACCACTCCCCTTGGAAGGCTGTTCCAGAACTTCACTCTTTTAATGGTTAGAAACCTTCGTCTAATTTCAAGTCTAAACATCCTAGTGTCCAGTTTACATCCATTTGTTCTTGTGTCCACATTGTTACTAATCTTAAATAATTCCTCTCCCTCCCTAATATTAATCCCTCTGATATATTTATAAAGAGCAATCATACCTCCCCTCAGCCTTCTTTGGTTAGGCTAAACAAGCCGAGTTCTTTCAGTAAGTATAAAGCTGACCTCTTATTCACTGGATAAGACACCAACACTATGTATTACCAACCTGAAGGTAGAGGTTTCAGAATAAACTAGCACAAGTGATGCTAGGATATGGAGTACTGGGAGAAGATAGGGACAATAAGTATATATTGTATTTACTTGTATTTTTTTCAGTCAGAAGTAAACAAAACAAAGTTCTACAAAGTGCCTTCTAGGAAGTCTGTGCTTTAAGTTCCCATCCTCTGGGGAAAGAAGCAAAAAACCCACCTTCCATTTGAAAGACATCTTCAGTACATTTTATCCCACAATACATATATCTAATGAATTAAATTCCCAGTAAAATTAAGATTTCATTACCAGTGCATGTAACCTCCTCTTTAAGTATATATTGTGTAATTGCTAAGATAGTAGGTTGAAATTAAGTTTCAGCCTGCATTTCAGACTAAGGCCTCGTCTATTCTACCAGGGTAAGTCGACCGAAGTCACGCTATTCCAGCTACGTGAATAATGGCATCATGTCCCTGAGGGAGGGCAGGGGAGAAGAAGCAGAGGGCTCCGTCCATGTGTTGCCCTGGCTTCCAGGCACCGCCCCACCGCAGCTCCCATTGGCTGGGAACAGGGAATCGCAGCCAATGGGAGTTTCAGGGGAGGTACCTGGAGGCGCAGCAAGCAGCGTGCTGGGGCTGCAAGGACATGGTTCCAGATACTTCCTGGAGTGGAGCAGAGCAGAGCAGGGCCAGGGACAGCAGCCTGCCCTGGCCTCGGTGTGCGCCGCTGCCACCCAGGAGCCCTCCTGCACCCCATCCCCCAACTCCCTGCCCTGAGCCCCTGCCTGCACCTCAACCCCTGCCCTGAGCCCCCTGCTGCACCCCACATCCCTCCTGCACCCCAACTCCCTGCCCTGAGCCCTCTGCTGCACCCCACACCCCAACTCCCTTCCCTGAGCCCCCTGCCTGCACCCCAACCCCTGCTGCACCTCAACTCCCTGCCCTGAGCCCCTGCCACACCCCTCATGTGCCCTCTGGGGGCAGGGAGGGGGCAGAGTTGGGATGAGGACTTCAGGGAAGGGGTTGGAATGGGGGCAGGGAAGGGGTGGGAAGACGCAGGGCCCCATGGAAGGGGTGGACTGGGGGCAGGGCCGGGGGCAGTGAGTGGGAGGGTGTCAGTGATGCAGCCCTCGGGCCAATGAACTAGCCCTCATGTGGCCCTCGTGGTCATTTGAGTTTGAGACCCCTGTGCTAAATCAACCCCCACTGCATCAATCGCAGCAGCATCAATCCCTGGTAAGTGTAGATACGGCCTTAGAATGCTTAGGTAGTAAGCTATGAATTAAAGTGTGTTTGGATGGTAATGTCCGAAACTGACAATTTCCTCAATTTTTTAGTGACTGCACTGTTAGGAAATGCATTTGAGCAATCTTAATGCTCAGTCACCAAAATGTGTATGGAATACAAATATTGCTAAATATATTCCTTGCAACTGTCAGCATATATCTGATCTTAACTAAATCAAAAGATACCACAAGCCTAAACACACTGACAAGCGCTCTTTAGCTTTTGTGAATTTTAATCTCCTTACAAAAAAGAAAGTTAGTGTAAGGTCTCAGATTTTTATTGTTGAAGCTTACAAAATTGAATGAGTTTTTGAAATGAGGAGAGGGAAAGCAATTCTTCAAATAGATAATCAGGAAAGAATCTGCAGAAGCAGAAATAATTAGAAATGGAAAAGCCAATCAGAAGCTATATTTAACCAAATTAAAGTTTGCTAATCTAATTTAGCTACTGCTACCACAGCTCCAGATTAAGATTTTTTAAATTTGAGTCTCATGCTGCTGCAACTTTACAAACATGACTTTTTCAGGAGCTATAGCATAGTAGCGTTTGGATTGCCATTACAGTAATGGAACTGCCAGAGGTTTGGGTTCTATTTAGATGTTTACAACTAAGACAGCAACCTGACACATAAGGGATTTACAGAAGGCAGGTGTGAATTTTTACATATTCTTTTTTAATTCCACAATTTGCAAGGTGACAAAGAATATACACTATAGAACATGAAAAGTGTTCTCTCTCCAGCAGTTGTGGATCTGAATGTAAATGCCTCTGAAGTCATCTTATTTTGTAAATGTGTAAATTCTGAGCTCAGTCATTAGGAAAAACTAATGTAATAGTCAAAGAAAAAAAAATCAGCTTTCCAGCTGCAGTATTTACATTTGGGAACCAGTAACAAAAGAATTGAGATTCCACAGCCAATATCTGATAAATCTTCTCAAGCCTACATAGACATTTCTTTTAAGGTACTTGTGCTACGTGTAAATATGTACATCATTATTATACTGGCCTAATGAACATACTGGGAATATGTCCTATTAGTCTTAGTGGGAGTTCTGTTAGCCCACAGTGCTATTCAATGACACTGCATTCAGGTTAAATGGCTAGTAAACTTAATAGGATTCCTCCAATTTCTTAAAATGACTGGATCATCCCTCAGTTCTTTATGCCTTTCTGAGCTTCAGCTGTCTGATTCAGGGACTGCCTCCAGTTGTAAATACACCTCTGCCCCGCTACAAAGCTGTCCTTGGCAGCCAAAAAATCTTACCGCATTATAGGTGAAACTGTGTTAGATTGAACTTGCTTTGACCCACTGGAGTGCGCAGCCCTGCCCCCCTGGAGTACTGCTTTACCGCATTATATCCAAACCCGTGTTATATTGGGTGGCGTTATATCGAGGTAGCTGTGTACATCTAAAACACCGGGCACACCCATAGTACCACATATGCTATAAACAAACAAGTTTAAATTTTGAAATGTTGTAAAAACATGAGGCTGAAGAAACACTATTATGACTTAGGTGTCAAGCCCAGGAAGAAAAATGAAGTGCAACTCTGAATAATATGAAATAAAAGTCATTTCAGAGAAACCTGGAAGATGGCAATGCTTTGGAAAACTCAGCAAAGTACAAAGATTCACATGTAGTCAGAAATGATTTTGGGCAGCAAACAAAGCACCATTGAGATGATAGTCCCCATCTAACTCGGCTCTGAAGAGACCAGACTGAAATACAGCATTCAGTTCTCAGCAATTTATTACTAGGCACTGAACCTCTCACCTATTTATCAAAGAAAAAAAATGATTGAGGGGCTAGAAATATTAACTCACTAGGAAAAAATAAGAGTTAAATACATATAGCTTTCTCTAACTAGGGGTGGGATATGGAAACAGTAGTACAAATAAACACTAAGAAGGGAAAGAAAATTTAATGATATAAGGGGCTCTGAACTAGGAGTAATAGGATGAAACTGAAGCCAGACTTTCCTAAATATCAGGCAGGACTTCTCAACAAAGATCTACTGGGAGATTTCACAACTCTCCCTTCCTCCGCCCCATTACGGAGCAAAGTTAAATTTACTATATAGAGACTGATAATTTTCATGAGATATTTTGGGTCATTTTTACAGCTTCTTTATACCACCTCTATGTCATTACAAGCCCTATAATTCAGTTTGTCCAGAGGACACTGTTTCTGGATGGCTTCCAAAGTCTTTTAGAGCCACAGAGAATGCAGTAGAGCTAGACAAGTCCATCTCAACATACCAGCAACAGTGTAGCCTGAGTGTCCCTATTTTAGCATGCTGCAGAACGTCTACTTGGGCAAAATTCTAAGGGTATTTCCTGGGTTCTGGAAACCCATTACCGAACTTGCAGAGCAAAGAGGGAGCATCTGGTGGTGCAGGTGGAGAATAAAGGAAACTGAACTGCAAATTTCATTGTCAGTACTTATACCGCTCCCCTTCTGCCCAACATCCAAGTAGAGCTGGTTGGGAATGTTTTGGCAAATTATTTTCCAGTCAAAAAACACTGATTCGTTGAAACCAAGACTGTTCACTGGTATGGCATGACTTCCATGAATTTCTTCACTTGAAACATTTAAAAAAACAAAACAAAAAAAAAAACACACCACCTGAAATTGAAGAGGCCCATAATTCTAGTTTCTTGGTATGAAGCTACTTTGTTTCTAAATTTAAAACTATTAGAGGGGGAAAAAATTAAATTAAATCGGTCAAAATTGAAATATAGTATGTTTTAAGTGACCCAAACTGAATTTTCTGACTTGTTCAATTTGTGAAAATTTTCAAGATTTCAACTTTTCACCCCAATAAAGGGGCAGTAATTTTTTTTAAAATCCCAAATATTTTTCCAGGACAGGAAAACCATTTCCTGCCCAGCTCTACTCACAAACATTAATGAATTTTGAGTATGTTAGCACTCAAAGACTGAAACATTCAAACTCAAGTGCCTAAAGTTAGGCCTCCATATCTGTATGTACACACCTGATTTTTAGTAGGTACTTATTTTGACACCATAAAGATGAAAGCAAGTTGCCTAGTTTTACAATATCCAGTTTTGAAATTTTTGTCTTACATTTTTGACAGCTAAGTTGCAGACTTCCTGCACAAACCCTGATTTACTCTAACAGAGTGAGCCACAAATTCTAAACCCCTATTTTCATTCCTTTGGTTTACAGAACTTGTGACAGAGAAACCAAAGTCTACAGCTCAGATTTCTCAAGATCTTTGCCATGTTGTTTTGCAGCAGATTTTTAAAGACGTGGATTTCAAAGTTAATATGCCTTGGAACACACACCCGCACACACATAAGTTACACTGACCTAGGTGCCTGTATGGACAGCGCTATGTCGGCAGGAGAGCTTCTTCCCCACAAAACAGCTACAGCCAGTTGCAGGGGCTGGAGTAATTAAGTCAATAGGAGAGCTCTCCCGCCAGCTTAGAGCATCTGCACTAGCACTGCTACAGCGGCGCAGCTGTAAGCTCCGTAGTGTAGTCATAGCCAAAGTCTAACTTCATTTTTCTCTCTGAAAAATCTATGTTGTTTGAAAAAAATATATTTGAACAGATGTTACAGATGGCATTTTGATCCACATCATCTGGTTATCTTCCTCTGGCATTTATCAAAGACACGGTATTGCTTTACCTTTGACTTACCACACAAGAATTTATGTTAATTTTTTTACTAAGACACTTTTGAAAGAGTTACACATAGGAAGTAAACAGCCCAAAAAGATATCCTGTAAAGTGTTTGTGCCCTTTTGTTTTATGATTTCTAAGAGTAGCCTGATTCTTTAAAAAGTTCTCCTTGTTTTAATGGTAAGATAATCAGGTCTCATTTATTCTGTTTTTGATCAAAATATGGACAAGTGGAGAACTAGCAGGATAACACCAAGTGACTAAAATAAACCCCAAGAAATTGAGAGGAAGGAATTTCGAGACAGACTATTTAAAGCTTTATAAACAAAAACTAAAAAGCCCCACACTTATTACATAATGAACATATGGGAAAAAGGCTCTTTGCTTAAGCTTCAGACTCCTTTTATACATCAACTGACATTAGGATAAGAAAGATCCTGCTCCATTTTTCCAGTGCTCCAGCACTTATATGGATAATGAATCCTTTATTTTGCTGTTCACTGTATTCCTGTTACTATTAAAAAAAAAAAAACCAAAAAAACCCCACCACACTCAGGCCTGTTTATACTTTATACAAAAAAAAGCACATTGTCTTATTTGGAAGTCAAGCATGAAGCATATAACTAAGATTTCTATCTAAAATTTCTCAAGGATTTGGGGCTATTACAAAACTATTGTGTTTTGCAGTGGTCACCATCAAACAGTTAGTTTGTTAACAGTTAGAATAGGAAAGCAATTATAAGTATGGGGCAAAAATATAGTAACTATTGCCAAATGCTTTCTAAATAGTTGATGATGCCCAGGAGATGAAGATAAAATTAATTTGATGTTCGTAGAACATATAATAAACCAAGAAAATGAAAATAATAAAGCAGTTTTCCAGGTCTCTCCAAGTTAAACTTGGATATTCTCAAAAAAAAGTTTACTCCGTTTTACTATATAGTTACTAATGCAGAGGCTATACAACTTTTTGCCAGGTTTTACAAATACTAGTCTATCTTACATGGGTAATGAATCCTTTATTTTGCTGTCCACAATTTCTTTATACAGAGCAGCTGACATCACTTCTTCCATTGGACACATGATGCCATACTCTTCGCAGCCGTTCTCTTGGACCATAGGATCAGATTTATGTGGATCAAACATTATATTATTTGGCGTCACTAGCAGCACACCATTGACCGCACCCTAAAATGAGAGGGGGAAAAAACATGATAAAGGTTTCCTTCAAGTTTTAGTTTATCCTTAGTTCTTTAACTAAAGAAAACTACTTTGAAACACCTTTCCTATGAGAATAGCATCTTTTCTGGGGTTTGTCCATACTAAAGTAAACTTTGCTAGCCAATGATAATGCCACAAAACCTTCTTGTGCTCTGCAACCAAACAAACTAGTCCCTATAGTTTGAGATAATACCTTCTTTCTTCAAGTAGATCTGAACCAATGCTGCCCACTTTTCAGGAAGAAAAATCTCAACTCTTCCCTACTTGACGGCCCTACACATTAATTGAGCTGTTGAGTGTTCAAGAATTCCAGAAAGCATGCTGAGCAAAGCCCCGGCAACGAGGAGATGTTCGTCTACAGATGGTGACCATAAGTTTCTTCTGAAGCTTACTCAGATCCTTAAGAGTCATTGTTTCAAAGGTTTGCTGCTTGACCCTTCTCAGAGTTACCTCTGAACTGGACAAGCCAGAGAAAGCATATTATGCTAGCCATTTGCCTCTGCTTCCCCTCATACTAAGTGGCAGAAGTATGGGTACACCTCTACCCCGATATAAAGCAGTCCTTGGGAGCCAAAAAAAAAAAAAATCTTACCATGTTATAACGAACTTGCTTTAATCCGCCAGAGTGCGCAGTTCCGCGCCACTCCCCCCCCAGAGTGCTGCTTTACCGCGTTATAGCCGAATACGTGTTATATCGGGTCACGTTATATTGGGGTAGAGGTGTACCTCTACACTGCAAGAGACGACCTGCAGCAGTGCGTATTAGAGTGTGTAGATGTTTGGGCTCGGTCCTGGTCTCTGAGACCTGGCAAGGGGGGGATTTTGCCCCATAGCAAGAGCCCAAGTCATAGTTCATCTTTTGCAGTGTTGACATACTCTTTATGTCTCGCATAAACTTCTCTGCTTGACCTAATCCATTGACCCATCAATCAGGTAATTACAAAGAGATCATTCATGTAATAAATACTTTAAGTTGTATTTTGTAAAAAGATACGTTACTTTTAATAATGTAAAAGTTAATACTACAAAATAAAGCTCACTTAAAATGTGACACTAAATATCCCTTTTGTTCAATGCATGCAAGAGATAATTAAGATAGCTTTTTAATTCTTAGAAATCAATAGAAACAGACACCTAAGAGTAATGGTTGTCACTAATGCATCAGATTACATTAGATATTTTAGATATTCTGGTGTATTTGTTTTGAAATCACAAATTCACACAGAGCCTCAAACCTCCACCACAAAATTCAGCCACTTCCTAGGTGAGATACTGAAACTGCTTAATAAACTAAACCTCTTTTCTGAAAGTTTCTAACAAAACTAAGATTACTATAACAAAAATTAGAAAATATTTTTCAATTTTGCTTTGCGTATTTCCTGACACTTTATGTATTGCTAAATTTCACTATTTCTCCTCCAGCCATTCATCATCTTCTGCCCATCTGTATGGCTTTTCCACCAACCCACACAACAGGGAAAAAATACACACATTTTAAAAATAGGAAACTGAGTTATTAATAACATTGGTAGGGAAAACTGAAGAGATGGCGTGGTACCTTTAAAAATACTTCTATTTTTTTTAAAATGATTAGACTTCAATTTGACAATGTTTTATTAATTAATAGTTCACAGGTACACTACATACTCAGGGATTTAACACCTTTGATGATAAAGTGGAGCATTTAGATGGGCAAAAGTGGCATTCTGAAGTGAAAATTTGCCCCATTTACGAGACCACTCCCCCTGCCACTTCCCCCCTCCCAACTACAGGTTCTGTAAACTCATCCTATAATACAAAGAGTAGTGTTCTTTCAGATTCTTGCATAATCAACAAAAAGACTGTGCAACTGCAATTTTAATAACAATTCCACTGATGTGAGACAGAAGAGACTTTACTTAGCACCACAAGGCACCCAGAGTTGTGGGAGAATAAAGGCTTTTCTGCTAGTAAAGTAAGGCAATAGAACCAAGAATGCACAGAGACCAAGTCTGTTGAATAAAAGTGATGGCATATTTTAAACACTCACTTCTTTTCAACATGGAAGTACATTAATCACTACCAATGGTTAAGTCTTTTCTGAAAGGAAGCACCTCTAGCAGTTCAGCATCCTACAATTTACACAAAGGATATTGCTGCAGCCTAATCCTAAGGATTTTTAATGTACTTATTTTTAAATGTGGCCAGAGCCCAGAGCAGAGAAGGCAAAGATCTCAGTGCCTGGGTACCAGGAACCAGAAGCCAAACTCTGGATTCAGAAAGAAGGCCAACACAGTATTATGAGGTTCTAAGTAGTAACCACAGTTAAACATTCAGATCAGGTCTAGACCATTCCGTAGTCTGTCTCTAAAACAGAAAATCCTGCAATTACTTGGATGGCAGCTAAAAACATACCTAGGATTTTTATACTGCTTACATTGCTGTAGTACTTAAGTGTATGTACAGCAGTCACACAATTCTTCTGCCAAAGTTTACCATCACGGAAGTAAAAAAAGGAAAGTCCTCACTGGAATGGAACATCAGAATATTCAGAGGGGCAACAGTTCTTAAAAACAATCTCAAAATATGCAACAACTTTTAAAATATTATTCTTAAAATCCTGGCCTTAAGGAGAGTAGAGACTTAACTAGATATGGTTACTCATTGCTTGGGACTAACTTTGCAGCCCAGTCAACACTGAACAGAAAATTACTTAAAAAATTAAGCTGGCAAAGATACAGAAGTGAGTGAAGATTTAAAAGAAAAAGGTAACCCAAAATTCAAGCCCAGCAAGTCTACTTTATGGCTTTCAGCATAATCCAAGCTCTCCATCAGCCATGCTTCATTTCATCACCTTCAGGACAATCAACACTGTGAACAGTGAGGCAACATAGCCTCATGAGCAAAAGGGTTTTGGGCAAACAATGCCAAACCCTTAAAAAAAAAAATCTGATTTGTTTACTATAGCCTGCACTGGGTCATTCACATTTCCAGGATTGGATCTTTATCTCTACTTGGGCTGTTTACTATGTAGCTCTTCCTTACTGGATCAAGGACACAGTGTTGAAGGACCCAAAATGCCCGCACTAAAAGTAAAGCATTTTTCATTAGTGAACAGTTGTCATCTTGACTGTTATTGCCTACACTGACAAACTGCTTAGCTTTATTTAAAGTGGAGAGACATATACATGCTCTCAGTTATGGATTTGCAGACACTTCAAGATAGTCGCAGCAAAGAGTCCTGTGGCACCTTATAGACTTACAGACGTATTGGAGCATGAGCTTTCATGGGTGAATACCCACTTCATCGGATGTATGACTTTCAAGATAGTCATGAAAGTTTACCAGGCCAGGTAGAACCCTCTCCACCCTACATGTGCTACTTTTTAACATGATGGTGAAAAACAAAAATACACGTGCTATTTCACTCACCAATATGAAAAACAGATTTCAGTCACCAAGAAATAATTTTGCAAGCCATTTTTATGTTGGTTAAGGGAATCCTAGAGACTAAAACAGTATCCAAAAGGGTACATGTGAAGAATCAGCTGTATGTTTACCTCTGCTATAGTTCACCTTGCCACATACTGACAGACATGTTTTTCACATTTACAAAGTATTACCACAATAGCTAAAACAGTTTGTCTCCATTTACTCCAAAGAGAAGTATGAAGGAATAAATTTATTTCAAGGATAAACCCTAACAGTTTTGACGAACTTGGATAGGACTTTGCTTTTATAAGCTAATCACTGAGGATTATAAATGCACTCTTTCTGCTTGTGGGCCTACAGCCAAAATGAAAATCTGTTAATAGCCTTGGGGAAGGACAAACTCAAAGACAGGGTGTTTTATTGTACTTGGAGGTTTCCCAGAACAAATCAAAAAGATAAGTTTGGTGATTAAAGGCAACCTGTATCTTTACGTAGCTGTCCTTGAAGTGGCTGGAAGACAAGTTTCCAGTCCTACAGCTGCAATACAGAAAGCTTGTGAGCATTTAGTTTGGGAAAAAAATGTTCCTGCTCCTTCCCTAAACGCCAATAGTATAAGTCAGTCATTTAAGTTCTAACTCCAGCCAAATACCCCATATTACAGGGCCTGGGGAGACAGTACAAGGGAATAAAAAAATCCCTGAAAATCCTTAGATGTGCATTATAAACTTCCATAGTGTTCTTAGGCTCATGTTTAAGCACAATATGAACAGCTGAAAACCTGTCCAGACTCCTTGGAAAAAACAGGCTTACGGTATGATTTCATAATTCTTGACCAAGAGCTGGTCTAGCTTTTTTGTTTTATTTTAAACTAACAAGTCTTGCTGGCAAGTTGTTTGCTGTGATTCAGCTATGGACCTGTAATGATTTCAGGGTTTATTTCTTTCTCTCATTGAAGAAAAACTAACTTGTGGCAGCCTCCTTATCTCTACGACAGAGAGCTTCAGTAGTTGAAAAGGAACACGGAGATCCAATACATCACTAACACTTCCATCGGACTTTCCCATTTGTAATGTTACTGGGATCACGACAAGCATTCTGTGCTGTGAAAGAAAATGCACAACCACTCCTCCTCAGGATGCTACTTTTGTCACAAAACCTTTACAGCTCTTCTGTATACAAACTAGGAGAGCTCACTCATTCCCATTAAATTCCTTTTCATACAGACTAAACACAAGTTAAATAAAGAAGCCTGTGTAATCATGGATTTCTTAATAGCTGATGGGTCCTGATTTGACAGTCTCTTCATTCAGATTTCTAACCTATACTAAGTTTGCTTTATTATATACACATTTGATTCACATTATGGCAGTCAATTAATCCCATTTTAACTCGCCCAATTAACTAAAAAAAATTAATTGCGATAAAAAAATTAATCACAGTTTTAATCACACTGTTAAACAATAGAATACCAATTGAAATTTATTATAAATATTTTTGGTTTTTTTTCTACATTTTTGAATATACTGATTTCAAGTACAACAATACAAAGTTTACAGTGCTCACATTTTTAATTAAAATATGTGTACTGTAAAAGAGATAAGAAATTATCTTCTGTAAATATAAACAAATTTATTTGTGTTAGTGATTGGCTGAACAAGAAATAGGACTGAGTGGACTTGTAGGCTCTAAAGTTTTACATTGTTTTGTTTCTGAGTGCAGTTATGTAACAAAAAAAAATCTACATATGTAAGTTGCATTTCCACAATAAACAGATTGTACTACAGCACTTGTATGAGGTGAATTGAAAAATTTTATTTCTTTTGTTTATCCTTTTACAGTGCAAATATTTGTAGTAAAAAATGTGAGCACTGTATGCTTTGTATTCTCTGTTGTAATTAAAAAATCAATATATTTGAAAATATGTAGAAAAATATCCAAAAATATTGAAAATAAATGTCAATTGGTATTCTATTATTGTTTAACAGTGCGATTAAAACTGATTAATCGGGATTAATTTTTGTAATAGTTTGACGGCCCTAATTCATATACATTACACACAATAAAGTATAAATAGTTAATATAAACATACTATGAATGTAATATTCATTGACTGTGCCAAACTGATGGAACTTGAGACCATAGGTACGTACAGACTACCAACAGTGGTCAGGAAGCGCATGGAAACTTTTTTTTACTGCTGCTGTTAGTGTTCCTACCAATGAATGAAGACATTGCTGAGAACATAGTCTCAAGAGAAGTTAAGGCTTGAAAAGGCATAAAACTGAACTATGAAATAGTGTGCTGCCAGCTGTGCTGGTGGTTTTGCAATCACAACTCCCCCCCCCCCCATCTCCTTTCATATCTTATCACCATTTTCCAGTCAATTAGTTATCTGAGATAAAGTTTGACAAGTGACAGAAAAGGAAGTTTTCTAACACATTAGCAGCTCTTGGTCCCAGTTTGTAAAAATCCTATCCTATCACAGTTTTGTCTAAGGGTGACAGGGTTGATGGTAGGAACAAAAAAATTCTGAGATGCAAATGTGACAAAAAGTTAACATAACCTGGTTGGATTTCTGAACTGCAAAGCATGCAGGTCTTTGTTCCTCCTTTCAGCAACAGGATATCATGCCTGGTGCGGAAAGCAAAATTCAGAGTAGGGCACTTGTGAAATTCTAAGGGTCTATAGTACCAGGCCAGAAAGATGTGGGAGCATTCAGAGGATCTAGCCAGTTGGTAGTATGAGAATTTCTAATTCTAGATTGGCTAGTTCTCCATGAATGATGGGAGCTCTCTCTCAAATAATGGCTTGGACTGTTCTAGCTCCTAATTAACTTGATTGATAAAATGTGTGTGAGAGTGAAAGTGAGATACCCAATTTACTACTCCTGAGGGAATTCTGCACCAAACAATAATAAAAAAATTTCTGTGCACAATATTTTAAAATTCTGCATATTTTATTTGTCAATAAATAAATGTGGAAGCTCCAGCATGGCAGTGGGGAGCACAGGCCACTGGTTGCATAGAGGTGCAAAATGACCCTGCAGTGCTCCCCTTTCTTCCCCCAACACAGACTCGGCAGTGGGGCTGCACCTGACCCGGACACAATGCAAGGGTCAGGCCTGCCGCAGAAACACCCCAGGGCCCTACGCCTTCACGCCAGGTGCACCAAGATAGTAAGCGAGAGGGACAGTCTCACACCCACCCACCCAGCTCTGGTTTCCGATCCAGGTGTGGGGCAAGCAGACTCAGCTCAGCAAGATCCAAGTAGGGAGGGGCTTAGTGGGGCATGGGGGAGGGAAACCAGGTGTGGTGTGAGAGGGTTCCGTGTGGGGCAATCTGGGTACGGGGGGTTTGGGTGCAGGGGCGATGGGACTCTGCAGGGGGGTACAGGTGAAGGTAGTTGGGGCTCAGCGGAGGGATTGGGGCTTGGTGGGGTGGAGGTCTGGGTGAAGCTGGTTGTGGCTCAGTGGGGTGGGGATCCAGGTGCAGGGGACAAGTCAGGGGTCTCATCGGGGTGGAGGTTTGAGTGCAGGGGCCGTCTGGGTGCAGGGGTGGGGATCCAGACGTGGGGAGGGGCTTGGCAGTGGTACAGGTGCAGTGGGCGTTCTGGGTGCAGAGGTCTTGGCAGGGGGAGAGAGGGTCAGGTGGACAGGGGAGCAGCTCCCTGTACAGGGATCCCTCCCCCCACATAGGAGAGAAGTGATGGGGGCAGGAAGTGGGGAGGTGGAGGGGTGTGGAGCTTCCTGCAGTCGAGGAGATTTCTGGGGCTGGGGTTGCATCTTACCTTGCCCTGGCTGCTCCATGCAGGGGAAGAATAAGTCCTGTCCTCCCCAACCTGTACTAGCAGCTGAGCCTGGTGCAAGGTAGGAGCCACCGGTTGGGGGTGTCCCCAGTCCCATCCTGTGCCTCCGCAGTGATTTACCTCTCCATCGGCTGCTCCAGGTGCCTGAAATGACTGCTGGGGAGGGTTGTGTGACCACTCGTACAGCTTCCCTTTGCTTCTCTTTTTCTGCAGGGAAGCAAAGAAATCTGCGGGGACATGAATTCTGCGCGCACACACAGAGGTGCAGGTTTCCTCCAGGAGCAGTTTACAAATAAAAATTATCCATGAAAGCATATTCCTTACAGATAATTACTTCCATGTGAGAAACGTGGAATCACCAGACTGGATCAGACCAAAGATCTATCTAGTCCAGTATCCTGTATGACCCAGTGGTCAGCACCAAACGCTCGAGAACAAGGTGTAAGAATGAGACAAAAATGCAGGTGTGGAGTGGTGACACTCCCATATTATGTCTCATCCTGATTTCTAGTAATTGAAGATTGGCTTAAGCACTGAAGCATGAGGTTTAATATTCCTTCCACTAAATTTCTAAGCATTGACACTCTAATATTCTGGATGTGAATATAAGAGTGTCTAATCCCCTTTTGAATCTTCACTTCTTAAGATCAACTTCCTATGGCAGAATTAAACTTTTGTGCTCTCTATGTTGTGTGAAAAAGCATTTCCTTTTATTGGTTTTGAATTTGTAACCTTCCGATTTCATTAAATGTCACCTTGTTCTTGTGTAATGAGACAAGAAGTGCCTGAAGCTCTCTATCTATGTTCATTATTTTAAATTCTTTTATCATGTCCCCTCTTATTCACCTCCTTTTTAAGATACACTCCTAATTTTTTCAATTTCTCTTCATGGGAGTTTTTCCTGTGCTCTCTCAATAATTCCCATTCTCCTTTTCTGAACCTTCTTGAATACAGCAGTAACCTTTTGAGACCTGGGCGCCCATTACTATATATAGCATTCTATATGGGATCGTACCCCAGATTTATATAAATGCTCTATAGTATTCTCCATATTATTCACCATCTCATTCCTTACGCATCCCACCATATTGTTTACTATTTGACTATCTCCTCATTGAGCAGAAGTTTTCATTGACACTCAAGTCCCTTACCTGTGGAAGTACAGTTAATTTAGAATCCTAAAAAGTGTAAGCAGTTAAATATTTTCCCTCCAAAGTGCATTACTTTGCATTATCAGTACTGAATTTCATTTGTCACACCTCCTCCTTTCTTCCCCATGCTCTCCTGCACTACCCTGGCCTCCCGCTTCCCCCTAGAAACAGCAGGAGCAGGAGAGAAAGGTGGATCCCATTCCCCACTACTGGAAGCAGCATGGAGAAATGAGTATTTCCTGTTTCCTCCCCCCGGGGGCGGGGGAGGGGAGGAACAGTAAAGGAAAAAGGAGCCCTAGAGCCTCCTCCCTTGGACTGGTGGAGAAGCCGTGGGGAGAAATCAGGCAGGAGAGGGGAAAGGCAAAAAATGAATCCACTTCCCTTCCCCCTCAAATATGTCACTGGAGGGGAAGGTGCCCAGCTTTCCTCTTTATGACTCTGTTCTGCAAGTGTTTCAGTGTTCCCAGACAGCAAAGGTCTCTGAGGACAATATTTGTTGACGTATCACAGAAAAGCTATTTTTTTTGGACACCCAGTTCCTTTGTCAAAGATCTAGCCATTAAACTGGATTTTCAAAAAATTAGCATTTGAACTAATCAGGGTAGTTATCGAGGCGTGTGCTGGCTCTACAGCAGCTGGGTCAGAGCACAAACCTTAGGTGCAAGAGCTGGAAAAGGAGACAAGCCCCAAACCCTGGATGCTCCCAACCACCACGCTATCTGCAATGCTCCAAACCCTTCTCTCCATCTGCTCCCTGCCCACCTACCTGCCAACTGGTCTGACCATCATATTCTTAAAACTTTTGGTACAGAGCTAGGGAATGTGGAAATGCTAGTAGCAGATCATGTTAGACACACTGTTTACTAGGAATCCCTTGATCAAGTGACCCCAATGACTTGCTTCTGTTTGATCAACCTGATTCCCATCGTTAGGGTAAATGTAATTTTCCTGAACTGCTTCTGACCAAGTATTTTATCTTCTCGAATTAATTAATGCCTTGAAAAAACTTCAAAAATAAAATTAGAATCTGCATGTGGATTTTAGAGCACTTTAATGTATCATTCTTAAACCAGAAATTTTGGTCTTGGGGCAAAGCTTCCAAAGAGGCCCTTGATGAACACAAGCAGAGAGCAAGGAACATGAACACACACATTCTCTGAAAACTACCAAGGGAAGGTTTCTCAAATGCGGCCACCATTGCCACATGTGGCCACCAGGGCCTTTTCGTGTGGCCACAGCCTCCTATGTAGTGACTGGTGTGTGTGTAGGGGGAGGGGCAGCAGAGGTTGGCCCCTACCCCAGGTTTGGCCCTACCCCCCTGTGGAACCACAAACGCCAGAGAAGTAGGCAGCTGCTCTGAGTTCCCCACCTTCCTGGAGGCGGTGGGGCTTGGGATTCAGGCTTCAGCTCTGGAGTGGCGGGCGGTGAGCTCCATTCCTTCGCCACAGGGTTTCAGGTTCCAGCTGCAGGACCCCAGTTCCCAGCTGTGCAGCAGCAGGTGCTGACCCCACAGTCGCCATTCCACACACACACACCCCAAATTGCTCCTGGTCCCTGTTATGTCCTCTGTGGCACCAGGCTTCGGTCATGCGAGTGCAGAGCTGTGGTCTGTGAATGCAGGGCTCACTACCACGCCACTGCCCCTGATCCCTCATGCATCCATTCCATTGCATCTGCTGCCTCTTGACCTCCCCATCCATCCCCTGACACCCGCAGCCTCGCTTGACCTCCTCCCCGCAATCACTCCCAGCCCCAGCTGCCTCCCTGCCCACCTTCTCATCCAGAGCTTAATTTGTCCCCCAGCTTGCCAGGGCTGAGTAAGTCTGTTTTGAAAAGTGATATTTGCTAATATCACTTTTCTCTGCCTCCCATCTAGTTAGCTAGCTAATTAGCAAGTCTGCTGTTATAAAAAGTGGTATTAACATACAAATATCAATTTTCACAAAAGCAGACTTACTAACTGGCAAGTCTTAAAAAAATCTCAAAAGAAAAGAGAACAAAAACAAGAACACACAAAGCACCTTATTTGTTTCTAATTCTGTTTAGGTCCAATAAAGAATAGAGACAACAGTATGTTATTTTTATTATTGAGTCTGTAAAAAACTCCACATAAATAAATTACAATATTTGGACACGTAAATGTGCATATTTATTTGTTTTTCCTAAAGTTAATTAGGAATTTTAGAAAAAATTGTCAGAGCGGCCACCAGCAAGAGTCGGTGGCCATACTCTGAGGCCACCAAAAATTTTGTTGAGAGAACCCTTGTAACAGTTCAGGTTCAATGGGCACAACATATCTCCTTCCACCAAGTTATTGTGACAGACTGCCTGGAAGCACTTTAACAGAGCTCTAGTTTTACTGCACGTGCAACATTTGACTTTCTGGCTTCAGTTACTGACATGCTAATCTTGAATTCCAAGCTTAATCCTGAGTAACTTCTTCAATACTTCCCTGCAAAGGGGGTGCCATGCTATGCATCAGGTGAGAAATACAGAGCACCCCAGCTGCACACACAAACATTAGAACCACCAGGTGATTTTGTAAAATGCTGGGGAGTTTTATTTAAGGGGGTTTTATCTTAGGAACTGCTGCTCAAAATAACCCCACATTTGTACCACTAACCCCAACCCTTGCCTGAGTCAGCATTTGACTTTTATTACTTCAAATAACCTTTTAAACAGTATGCAACTCTCAACCTTAACTGTAGCAGACATTCAGAAACTTGGGATTCCCCTGCCTCATGTTAAATCATGGCAAAAGTTTAAATTCATCATTCAATACTACACTTTGCTTTCTGTCTCCTAGCCAGGTTTTGACCCATGACAATACTTTGCCTTTCACCACACACTACAATCTAGCTTTCTCCGTGGCTGCCTGTACAACCAGGGAGTTAGGTACTTGGCGGGAGAAAAGAAGTTCAGTCCCTTTGGCGGGACAAACCAGTGTCTCACCTTCTTAGATGTGTGGGCACATGATGCTGGGGTATGCCAGACCACTCAGTCTGGTTCCACAATGGCCTCATTAACCAGGAGCACCACCTTGCTTGGATCTGTATGCTGCAGAACAGCGAGGAGCCAGTGCTGGGAGTCCTGAACTTCATCCAATGCTATATGGAGATCATTGACTATCCTCTGAAGTAGTTCCTGGTACTGCCTATATTTCTCAGGCAGAGATGGTGAGAATAGAGTGACAGCTTCATTAGGAGACAAGGATGAGGTTCTTATTAAGGCTGTCAATCGCAGTTAACTCACATGATTAACAAAAAAACTAACTGCAATTAAAAAAATTAATCATGATTAATTGCACTGTTTAATAAATTCAACCGTATTCTATTTAATATTTTGGATGTTTTCTACATTTTCAAATATATCGATTTCTATTACAACGCAGAATACAAAATGTACAGTGCTCATTTTATATTTTTTATTACAAATATTTGCCCTGTAAAAATGAAACAAAATAGAAACAGTATTTTTCAATTTATCTCATACACGTACTGTAGTGCAATCTCTCTATAATGGAAGTGTAGCTTACAAATGTAGATTTTTTTTGTTACATAACTGCACTCAAAAACAAAACAATGTAAAACGTTACAGCCTACAAGTCCACTCAGTCCTACTGTTTGTTCAGCCAACTGCTAAGACAAACAAGTTTGTTTACATTTACAGGAGATACTGCTGACTGCTTCTTATTTACAATGTCACCTGAAAGTGAGAACAGACATTCCGATGGCACTTTTGTAGCTGGCGTTGCAAGGTATTTACGTGCCAGATATGCTAATCATTCATATGCCCCTTCATGCTTCAGCCACCATTCCAGAGGACATGCTTCTATGCTGACGACACTCATTAAAAAAAAATGCATTCATTAAATTTGTGAATTGGGGGAGAATTGTATGTCTCCTGTTCTGTTTAACCTGCATTCTGCCATATATTTTATGTTATAGCAGTCTTGGATGATGACCCAGCACATGTTTGTTTTAATAACACATCCACAGGAGATTTGACAAAACGCAAAGGTGGTAATATTGTGAGATTTTTAAGAATAGATACTCGACCCAAGGTTCAAGAAACTGAAGTGCCTTCCAAAATCTGAGAGGGATGAGATGTGAAGAATGCTTTCAGATGTCTTAAAAGAGCAACACTCCGATGCGGAAACTACAAAACCCGAACCACCAAAAAAGAAAATCAACCGTCTGCTGGTGGCATCTGACTCAGATGATGAAAATGAACATGCATCAGTCCGCTCCACTTTGAATGGTTATCGAGCAGAACCCATCATCAGCATAAACACATATCTTCTGGAATTGTGGCTGAAGCATGAAGGGACATATAAATCTCCAGCCCATCTGGCACATAAATATCTTGCGATGCTGGCTACAACAATGCCATGAAACACCTGTTCTCACTTTCAGGTGACACTGTAAACAAGACATTGGTTACAATTTGCAGGAGATAATGCTGCCCAACTTGTTTGTCTGAGCGATTGGCTGAAGTAGGACTGAGTGGACTTGTAAATTCTAAAGTTTTACATTGTTTTATTTTTTAATGCAGTTATTTTTTATACGTAGTTTTACATTTGTAAGTTCAGCTTTCATTATAAAGAGACTGCACTACAGTACTTGTATTAGGTGAATTGAAATATACCATTTCTTGTGTGTTTTTTACAGTGCAAATATTCATAATCAAAAATAAAGTGAGCAATATAGACTTTGTATTTTGTGTTGTAATTTAAATCAATATATTTGAAAATGTAGAAAACATCCAAAAACATTTAAATAAATGGTATCTATTATTGTTTAATCACATGGTTAATCGTGATTCATTTTTTTAATAGCTTGACAGCCCTAGTTCTTATTGATACCTGAAGATTCACATCAGTGTTCTCCTCCTTGTACTCTGACAGATTCAGTGGATGCAGCATTGGAGAGTTGTGGTATAATTCATGGATGGAGATGGGGCACCTTCCTGAGGGCTCCAAGGGCCCCAATAAGGCCAAAAGGAGGGACTGGATGGGAGGGACCCCAGGATATCATGTACCAGCAGCCCCTGGGAAAGTCATATCTGGCAGGATGCTGCTCAGATCTGACTGTCTGTCAGGGCTCAGCTTTTTACTAGGAGATGATGGACCAGTCAGAGTGTCCGACTCAGTCCAAGAACTGCTCTCACTCCGTTGGTTGAGCCGACGGTACCAGAGGGTGGGTATTCCTGCCTGGGAGTTGGAGAGGAGATGTCCTAAGGTCACCGATGCAGTTTCATCCTCCAGTGTGGCAATATCCCTCAGGAGGAATGGGCCGGAGAGGAGACAGAGGGCAAGAGAGCAAAACATCCTTCGGTGTAGTGTAGGTGTCTGTACAACCCAGTGTTTGGGGCATTCTGACAGTCAGGACTGATGGCTAGGATGCATCTTGGGAAGTTGTAATGGGGCAGTCTGGTTGGAGCTGGTACATGTCCGTCCTTGTGTTTCAGAGCTGAAGCTATTCACAATACTGATTGATCCATTTTCTTATAGGCTTTACCCTCCAGTATGGGGGTCTTTAGAGGTCCTAGAGCCATCAGATCTTCACACAAAGGCCTGGATAGGCTCAAGGAGGGATCCCTTCTTTTATGGGCAGATCTGGACAAGGATCTGTCTTTGCAACTATGAGAGTGCTTCCTACAGTAACTCCTCACTTCACGTTGGAGTGAGCTGGGAAGGGGGGGTATGGAACCAGGGTGGACTGGCAGCCCCCACCCCATCAGCTACCCTAAGTTCCCTGTGTGGCAGCTGCCCAGCAGGCTATCAATTGTGGAGCAGTTCAGCTGTCCCTCCCCTCACTACCACCATGTGCTGCTCCCGCCCTCTGTCTTGGAGCTGCTCCCAGGAGCCTTCTGCTTGCTGTGCAGAGGTGGGGAGGAAAAGGGGTGTTACTGTCAGGGTGTCTCCTTCCCCCCACTCCTGTACCCCGTCTCTGCAGAATGGTGGGGGACATGACAGGGCTCAGGAAGGAGGGAGCTTGCTGGCAGTAGCTGCTCTCTCAACTTGCTGATCTACTTAAAAAGGCAATGTACTTAGAGTGCGGTCAGCATACTGTAAGGGGCAATACGAGTCTCTCTCTCACACACACACACGGTGTGTCTCTCTGTCTCTCTCTCTGCCATGCTGTCTCTCCTTCCTCCATTCGTGCTGCCTTGTAGAGTATGAGGCTACATTAACAACATGTTAACCCTTGAGGGCTCAGCCAAGTACTAGTTCATCATTTAGCAGTAAAGCATTCCTTGGGAAATATCCCACCCTCTGACTCCACCACCTAAACCAGGCTTCACAATCATTGCTGTTTGTTTAAAACTTATGGCAAAAAAAAAAAATTCCATGAAACCTTACCCCCTCCCCCATTTACATTAATTCTTATGGGGAAATTGGATTTGCTTAACATCATTTTGCTTAAAGTAGCATTTTTCAGGAACATACCTACAACATTAAGCGAGGATTCAGAGTAGCAGCCGTGTTAGTCTGTATCCTCAAAAAGAACAGGAGTACTTGTGGCACCTAAGGGTACGTTTACACTTACCGGGACGGTCGACGCGGCGAATTCGACTGCTCGGAGTTCGAACTATCGCGTCTGATCTAGACACGATAGTTCGAACCCCGGAAGCGCTAGTTCGAACTCCGGTACTCCACCGCGGCAGGAGGAGTTGCCGGAGTCGACCTTGGAGCCGCGGAGTTCGCTTCCGCGGCGTCTGGACGGTAAGTAAGTCGAACTAGGGTAGTTCGAATTCAGCTACGTTATTCACGTAGCTGAATTTGCGTACCCTAGTTCGACCCCCGAGCTTAGTGTAGACCAGGGCTTAGAGACTAACAAATTTATTTCAGCATAAGCTTTTGTGGGCTACAGCTCACTTCTTCAGATGCATAGAATGGAACACACAGACAGGAGATATTTATCCATATACAGAGAACATGAAAAGGTGAAAGTATGCATACCAACTGGAAGAGTCCAATCAATTGAGATGAGCTATTGTCAGCAGGAGGAAAAAAAAAACTTTTGAAGTGATAATTGAGATGACCCATAGAAGGTGTGAGGAGAACTTAACATAGGGAAATAGAATCTGACATCAGGAATCATAACATTCAAAAACCAGTGGGAGAATACTTCAATCTCTCTAACTACTCAGTGACAGACTTGAAGGTGGCAATTTTGCAACAAAAAAACTTCAAAAACAGACTCCAAAGAGAGACTGCTGAACTCGAATTAATATGCAAATTAGATACAATTAACTTAGGTTTAAACAGAGACTGGGAATGGTTAGGTCATTACACTAATTGATGAGTCCTTAGGCTTAGCAGCGGAGACTCTGCTACCAAGCTCATGCTCAAAGGGACACTGCTCATCTGATGGGTCCAATATACTGGGAGGGGCCAGGGGGGACGATGACTCCCTAGCCCAGATCAGAGCATGGCCTCAGACTTCCCTGTAAGGTGTTTCCTTAATCAAGGCTCAGGAGCTTTGTGTGTTTGCAATGGAAATAAGCAACAGATGTTGCACTTTGCAGCAATAAACAGTAGAGACAGCATTGGCAATCATCACTCACAGAGAAGGAGCAATGGCAGGAGACAGTTCTTGAACCTGGGACTCTGGGCTTAGTTCCAGACTATAGGGAGGGGGTCCCCCTACACGAGGAGATCTACTGCACATGTGGTGGCCTATGGACACAGCTTGTTAGAATCCCCAGACTCTGGCACATGGCATGCACGCACACGTACATGTGGAATACATGTAGGGACCAGCACTCAAAGAACTTTAAGTTAGATAAGCACACACATCTAGATATGTCATTAGCGAGGACGCAAACAACCCATTTCTTCAACACCTCTACCCAAACTCTAATTCAATAAGAAAAGTCCATAAAATCAATTCTGGTGGAGCAACACACTGAACAAGACTAAGAGGGAGACTTTCAGTAGTGCCTAAGGGATTTAAGAGTACAAGTTAGCTAGACTTGTGCTCCTAAATCCCTTAGGCACTACTGAAAGGGACCCTCTTCCATCCCCCAGACAACAAAAGGGAATTTTGGTTCAATATGGAGAAATAAAGATTTTATTAGAACAAACCACCTATCAACTCTGAAGGTTTCCCATTTGGAGGAAATGCTTCAAGATGCCAAAAGAGAGGGTTTAGAATTTAGGGTAAAAATATCAAAGAGCAGAATGTAGAAATCTAGAAGCATGGACTTCAAAATAAATGGGAGGCTTGAAAAGTTCATGATTAAGTCTACGATTTAATCACAAGTATTTTTAGTAAAAGTCACAGACAGGTTATGGGCAAAAAACAAAAAATCCTGGCCAGTGACTTGTTCATGACTTATACTATAAAGACCCCAATAGAATCTTGGAGGGAGGGGGGAAATGGTTGGAGGGGTGGGGCCCCAGGGGGGAGCCCGCAGCACCTGGGGGAGGAGCCTGCGGCACCAGTGGCGGGGACCCTGGGGGAGGGGACCATGGCACCAGTGGCCGGGGGGGGGGGGGGAGGAGGAGAGCCCTGAGGGGCTCCCCAGCTGCTCCTGCCAGAGAGTGAGTGAGAGTCTGAGTGTGTTGGGGATGGGGGGCGCAGGGGGCCAGCGGCTGCTCCAGGACGGTCTTCAAGGCCAGCTGCCTGGGGCCACCAGAACAGCGGCCGATGCGGCTAGCACTGGATGTTGGGGATGTCCCAGCAGCAGCTGGCACGGCTGGCTGCGAGGCCACTTAAGAGGCTAGTTGCAGAGCCGCTCCAGCTGCAGCCAGTGTGGCTGTCCCCAGGAACACCTGAGCGGTGGTCCCCAGGGCTAGCTGCTTAGCTGGCCATGGGGTCAGCCACACTGGCCGCTGAAGATGTCACGGAGCCCTATTCACGATGGATTAACTTCATAAGAGGACGATTACCTAGTCGTCTTTTTAGACATGACCACAAACACGTGAATTGTTTCTGTAAACATGCCTGTAACATGGACTTTGGTGGGCTGCATGGCCTACTCGTTAATGTCCACCCACTCTCCTGAGGACAGTGACAGGGGAGCCTGAAGACCACCCACTCCATCGGGTCCTGACCAAGAGACCTAAGAGGGTTAAAGTGTTTGGCCTCTGAGTTACCCTCTCTGGGCTACTTCCTACTACTGCTTTCCTCCCTCAGCTTCTGGTCCCAGATAAGGAAAAAAGAAAAATGAAAAAGAAACCAAGCCATCAGCACCAGCCAGGCTCAGCATATTATTCTCTTCCCTCAGAGAAGCTTTTCTGGCCCCTTTGTCAGAAGACTTCAGGGTAGGTCTGTACTCCTCCCCTCTAAATTGGATTGCTCCCTATTCAAACCTGTCTCTCCAGTTGGAGCATGCTCTGCAGGGCTACCTGTGCTCAGTACCATCCTTTAACCCTTTCCGGCCCACTGTGGGATTTGTGTACCCTATCACAATGCCCTTATCCTTTTCAAAATAGAAAAAACGTATGTCTATAAGAGAGGGTTGGAGAGGTAGATACGTTGGAGGGTAGGGATAGGGTCCAGAGTGACCTAGACAAATTGGAGAACTGGGCTACAAGAAATCTGATGAGGTTCAACAAGGACAAGTTTCAAGTACTGCACTTAGGATGGAAGAGTCCCATGCACTGCTACAGGCTGCTAAGCAGCAGTTCTGCAGAAAAGGACCTGGGGATTACAGTGAACGAGAAGCTGGATAGGAGTCAACAGTGTGCCCTTGTTGCCAAGAAGGTTAATGGCATATTAGGCTGCATTAGTAGGAGCATTGCCAGCAGATCGAGGGAAGTGATTATTCCCCTCTATTCAGCACTGGTGAGGCCACATTTGGAGGACTGCATCCACTTTTGGGGCACCCACTACAGAAAAGATGTGGAAAAACTGGAGAGAGTCCAGCAGAGGGCAACAAAAATGATTAGGGAGCTGGGGCACATGACTTATGAGGAGAGGCTGAGGGAACTGGGCTTATTTAGTCTGCAGAAGTGAAGAGTCAGCCTTCAACTATCTGAAGGGAGGCTCCAAAGAGGACAGAGTTCGGCTGTTCTGTGGTGGCAGATGACAGAACAAGAAGCCATGGTCTCAAGTTGCAACTGGAGAGGTCTAGGGTGGATATTAGGAAACACTATTTCACAAGGAGAGTGGTGAAGCACTGGAATAGATTACCAAGGGAGATGGTGGAATCTCCATCCTTAGAGGTTTTTAAGGCCTAGTGTGACAAAGCCCTGGCTGGGATGATTTAGTTGGGGTTGGTCCAGCTTTGAGCAGGGTGTTGGACTAGATGACCTCCTGAGATCTCTTCCAATCCTAATTTTCTATTATTCTATTACATGAAATCAAAGCAATAAAGAATAGCAAAGTAACTGGGTGATCTTTAGGGAGTAACTTGAATAAAGAAGCAGGGGTGTTTTTTCCTTTTGAATGGAAAGTTCATAACCAACACCTGCAGTTCTCACTCTTCCACCTGAGAGTATGGCAATTCGAAAAACGTACTTTAGAGAAACCCAAGGAAAAGATAAGAGCTCAAAGCGATAGCCCATCAATTTTGAGTCCCACCTATGAGAGAGGACCAGGAGTGAAGTAAACCCACTGTGTACCACACTGGATTACGAGCAAAGACAGCTTTTTTTTTTTTTTTGGTACGCTGAATACAGGTCCACACTATGAAAATTTTGCCAGCATAGCTAAGTCATTCAGGGATGTGAGGAGGTGCAAGCAATAGTACTTAATATAGACGCAGTTATACTGGGCCAAATTTGCTAGTATACATTATTTCACTCAGGGACTGCTGGAAAAAGATATACTGGCAGAAGTGCAGTTTGGTCTGCATCAGCTGAGTCCACACTACCAGTGCTTTGCTAATACACTATACTGGTATAGCTGTATCAACTAAGTGCTCCTAGTATAGGCCTGGATTGAGGACTAACAGAAGCTTTATCTATAGCCCAGAAGGTTGAAAGAGCATACTGAGAAAACAACCAAAAAGACTTTGAATGCAAGCTGAATGAGTTGCCTCCATTAAGACATAAAGCACCTCAGACTCCCCAGGACTTGTTGATCCACTTCCTAGACCCATTCATTTCTGGTGACACGGAATTCTTCATTAGTGGACTTCCCTGAAGGCTTTGGAGGAAGATCTCAGTTCCTAGTAGATCAATCAGTTGCCTCCAGCATACTTGGACAGAGCTCCAATGCTTGTGAACTGGGCTAAAGCTTATCAGACTTCGGGACATTTGCTTCAGAAGACATGCTCTAACCATGCAAGGGACTTTTTGCTATCCTTGGGATACTGCTATTGCATATGAGATTTTAATTTTTTTTTAATATATTTTACACACACACACACACACACACAGTGGATGCAAAGACTATTTATAATCCTAACAAACAAACTTAAACCCTAAATTTTAAGGCAACAAAAAAATATGTACTTAAAGACAAGTACATATATACTGTCATCAGAGCACAACTAGGAAGCCAACCTTAGGGACTGCTAGTATGGGAGGGTTATACAACCTATATGTCCTTAAGGCATGTGCAGACACCTTACAATGTTGCTACAAGGCAACCTGTCACAACTAGTTGCATTATACATCAGTTCTCTTGATTAGCCGAGGCTAAAGAGTCTGGAAATCTAGAGAGAATGCTTAGGAAAAATGTATGAAATAAATAGCGGTCTATTACAGTGAAGTGAATTACTTGTACTTCCCATTTTACAAAAAAAATAAAACTTGAAAGTTTATCTAAAAACATACAGAATGGTTTAAGAGTTAGAGTGAGGAGTTTAAGTACCTTGCCATAAGTCATGTACTTGCAATTAATTTTGAGAAATTTTTCAGTAAATGCTTCTTCCTCCTCTGATGTGGATGATACCACTCTTGCAGGACGAAAACATGCATAAGCTGGTGAAGCAGCTGCCTCTTTTCGATGGAGCCCATCTGGATCCTACAAAAGAAAAGGCATTGTTTTCCAGAGTACAAAAAAAAAAAGAACACTCTCCTATGATCCCTGTACATTTACGTATGCTTCACTAGTTTCTTAGTTCAACATTTAGAAGTCATCTACTTTTCATTCCAAGAGCATTTGGCAAAAAAAAAAACAACAACTGAAATCATGGCTCCCAATACATTCATTTGAAAAACAGACCAGATATAAAAGGGCCAATATCCTCAGCTAATGGAAATCAGCATAGTTCCACTGAAGTATAGCTTGACTTCAGCGAAGCTATGTTGACTTTTACAACCTGAAGACCTGACCATAACTATCAGGCAATGAGAGCAGACAGTGTAGTATTTGAAATGCCCATGTTGTGCAAAAGGTAGATGAGAGGGAAACTGTGTGTATGATTTCCTTCTGACTTCCATGTCAAAATAAAGTTATAATTGCATGGCCAAACTCTGCCCTCAGTTACTCTTCTGCAACATGAATGAAGAAAATGGGAGATCACAGATGTAAGCTAGAGATGTGTTTGGCTCATGGGATCTATATATAAAACCAGTGAAAACAAAGCTAGACTTTCAGATCCTAGTCTGAGGTTGCAGCACTCGCAGTTAGGAAAAAGACGGTGTAAGTCTTAATAACTAATCACATCTACTACAGAAGTGATTGACATAAAAACATGGAACCCCACAGTGGACAATTTTTTAAATAAAATGGCAGCTTCGGACCTACACCAGGACTATTTCTTAGTGCATATATACAGAAACAAGATGGGGGACTCTGTTTCAACCCTACATTACTCTTAAAACAAAACTAAAAAGCAAAACACTGGAAAATACTCATGTTTTAAACACTTTTTTTGGCAGAAAAAAAAACCCTGCTATTTTCAGTTACACTGACTAGCAGGATATTTATGCTCTAGGACAGGGGTCGGCAATCTTTCAGAAGTGGTGTGCCGAGTCTTATTTATTCACTCTAATTTAAGGTTTCACATGCCAGTAATACATTTAACGTTTTTAGAAGGTCTCCTTCTAGAAGTCTAATATATAACTAAACTATTGTTGTATGTAAAGTAAATAAAGTTTTAAAAATGCATAAGAAGCTTCACTTAAAAATTAAAATAAAAAGCAGAGCCCCCTGGACTGGTGGCCAGGACCCGGGCAGTGAGTGTGCCACTGAAAATCAGCTCACGTGTCGCCTTTGGCGCACGTGCCATAGGTTGTCTATCCCTGCTCTAGGACTTCCATCTTCACTTTGGTTCTCTGCTATCCCACTGTGAGATCTCCATTACTACTACATTTAACTATTGGTACCATGTAGCACGGAGGTGTGGCAGATGGTTAGCTAGCTGTCAGTTCATTTTGGTTTTTCACCTTACTTTAGGGCTTGTCTACAGTTGGAAGGTTATCTAAATACATAGTTATTCTAGAACAGCAATTGTAAAACTACCAAGTGTTGGCAAGCCCACAGGCTAAGTTTCTCAAGGCAGAATTCTTCTCTCCCCTTCCTCCCCCCCACCAAATGCCATGCATCTTTATGGCACTGTATAAAAACCCCTCAGTATCAGTTCTCTCCAACTCAGAAGAGATATAGTAAACTGTTTTCAATCATTTATAGTTATTTCTAGATCACATTTTCCCCAAGCAAAGCAAAACTAGATTAAACAGTGATAGTGGCCAAATGAGACATTGTAGGAATGGTGGGTACAAAGTAGGCAGACATGCTGGTGGAAAAATTTTGTATTGCTTCCAATTACTGACATTTCTCCTCTCTGATAATTAGTTTAAAACTGCTGCTCTGAAAGATCTCTTAAAGTACTAGATTCATAACTGCTATTCAACATTATCCAAAGTGGCATTTCAAGTTTTCAGAAGCTATACCGTCTTTATTAGAGCCTCTTTTGCAATGGTTTATCAGATTGGTAGATAGGAACCCATATACACTGTGTGTCCTTGCACTCTGCCCTTCCAGCACAATCCCAAAGCAGGTTCTCATAACCATGTTTGAATACAAATATTAGCTTCAAGGCACATCGCTAGTATACACAATATAAGTCACAACTTTACAGAAAGCTGCAAGTACTTGATATAATTAAAAAGTAGGCTGATTTATTCACTGTAATGTTGAAGAGTGATTCTGTGCAAGTCACGTGGAAATTCACTCCCTCCCTTTTAAAATATTGCTTAATTTTTAAAATAAGCCTTCTGACTAAGATACAGACATTCTAACTGGTAATCCCAATTAAAAAAAAAACCAAAATGATCACAGAATCCACTTACCATGGATAAGCTAATTGTTTTTAACAAATCCTAGTGATTACTGTACCTTTTGACTCCCACGTTCAGATGAGCAAATAACCTCTCAAAAACAAGTAGGATAACAACTGTTTCTTAGCACATACAGGACATTCTGACAGTTAGCCTTACAGTTGTGTGTCCTGATGCGGAGGACACAGTTCTTTTTCTTTCACTTTTGAGTGATTTATTTCTCAATCTGTCTGCTGAATTCATCTCTCTATTCTAATTTTTCTAAAATGTTATTCTTAGAAGGAATAAAAAGTTAGGAATGTCTTTTTGTAGATTTTTCCTTAGTTTTACAGTATTGCAGAATTTTCAGTTTCCTAGAGAAGACCATTCATGACTGCATAAAAAAAAGAGTAAGGGGACGTAAGAATTTGATAACTGGGAAGAGGGTCTGCAGCCAGAGAGAGGAGTAGTATTAGGAAGCTAAGGAGGAGGATGAAGAGGGTCAGAGCTCTAACATTCACGGGAGAAATTGAAGTTCTGCCAACTGGAAACTTTGTCCCAGAGTTTCACTTTTAGCAAAAATTAAGATTCAGAAATTTAAAAACTGCTTCTGTTGCTACCTAGAAATCTGGCCAGTTCCCACTACTATATAATCCTTCATCACTCATTATCAGACTAGAACTATTCACCAAATCTTAGTTTTGCCACTTTGCTTTGTTTTCTAATGGAAACATGCACATGTATTTTTTATTTCTATGTCTTTATTAAATATGTACTAAAGATTTCAAATGGAATATAGTCCCTATCTATGTTAAGTTTAAGTCAAACTTTGATAAGTTTCCTAGTACAATATGTTTAAGTAGATGAAAAAATTTATGAATAAACTGAATAATTCACCTATTTGATGTTACAAATTATGTATAAGGTGGTGCAGACTTAGGTCCATAGAGCTTGAGCATTTGTACTTTAGGCTACATTACTCATCTGTTGTGGAGCAATATTCATGGTGTGGTGTTTCTGTGTGTGTTAAAAATAAAATAAATAAATAAGGTGTTGTATTGTATATTGGAAATGAAAGCAAGATTTCAAATAAACTACTAGAAATTTTTAATTCTTGCACATTGTTTTCACAAATACATGAGGCTCAAGTTATGTGTGTGACCAATATAAAAGTTAAGAAAGGTTGGTTAATAGCGGGGAAGTGGCTGTGGTTTCAGGGTTTTTTATTTTTAAAAAGAGAAATTTTTGTAAGAATAAACACTGTTCCTTTACCACAAAAATGCTGTTTTTTAGAGAGAACTGATCTTATGGAACACCATCCCCGGAGAATAGGCACCCCACAAGTGATCTTCAAGTCTCTTCTAGATAACAGCATCTGTTTTATGCCACTCACCACGACACATCTGTCACGCAGATTTCTAAGAGATTACAATGATGTAATCCCATCCATAAATTCTTTCCACTATGTCTGGAATCCTTTGTAAAGAGACTCCAAAGAAGATGGAACACAAGCAGTGAGCAAATGGCAAATTTGATATGGCAAATCACCTTGAAGAATCACAGTAACTTCCTTCTTTGAGAATTGCCCATATGGATCCACTGTCTTGGAAAGTGGACAGACAAGTTGTGACGGTCCATGACCTGGGTCTGATGAACATTATTTGAAGTGACAGGAAGACCGACTGGGTGTCTAGATGTCAAGCTGAGGGAGCAATGCTGCTTAACAGTGACTAACATTCCGTGGAAAAGGGATACTTATAAACTAGATTTTCAATGGCAAGCTAGTTTCAGCCTTTACATATTACTGACATCCGAAAAATGTAAAGAGATGGAAGAGATTATTAGTTTCAATGAGCTGTGGATCAAACCATATATGAACCAGTTAGTGAAAGTGACTCAACTGATCTATATAGGTCTCTATCTGAACCAAATGAAGTACAAAAAACTCAAACAAAACAGTACTATATTTACTCCTAGGGGAATTCTGCACACCGTATTTTAAAATACTGCAGATTGTCAAAATAATACAATATAATCATGCCAGTATCAATTATTTTGTTAATTAATTTCAAAATCTGTCAGCAAGTACGTCTGTAACAATACAGACCAAAAAAAGATTCAGGTAATTTTTTTTTTTGACAAATAGATTCCTTACGAGGCACATTAATACGGAATTTTGAGTAATTCATTTATATTACAATACAGAACTGTATTTCCTGCACCTGTCAGAAGCAGTGCAAAGGCTTGGGGGAGTCAGGGGTAATGGAAGAGTTGAGGGAGAGGGAAGGAGCCTGGAGAGAATCTGGTGAGTTGTTGGGTGTGGGTGGGAAAAGTATTGAACAGGTTTATTTTGGGGGGAGGGGCAGGAGGTCAGGATTGTTAGGGAGTTGGGGAGCCTGATCCCAAGCCTCTCCCATTCAGGCAGGCACATCTGCCCCGATCCCTGCACCCCTCATCCCCATGGGTCCCTGCAGCCTCCTCCCCGATCTCATGTATCCCTGCAGCCCCTGTCCCCTGGTTCAACACTGTCACCCTACTAGCTCCTGAGCCCAGACCCCAGTCTGTCCCTCCCACTCTGAACCCCCGTGTTTGACCCCACAGCAGCCCTGTGTGCCTCGCTCTGGCCTAACCTGGCTCTGTGGGCAGAGTGCTGTGATGAACTTCTACTCCTGCAGGAATGCTGCAGCACTGAGCATACACAGAATTTTCCCCCACCCCCACAGAAAATACATTCTGTCCCATAAATGCTGCAGTTCCACTTTCTGCTCCCCAGAGACTGCTGTGGTACCAGAACAGCTGGCTGTTTTCATGCTGCTGGCTGTTCGGCCACCACAGCAGGCCCTGGTGGGCAAAAGGTGGAACTGCACCACTTCTTGGCCAGAAATGTATTTTCTGCGGAGAAAAAAAATTCTGCGGGACACATGAATTCTGCGCCTCCGCAGTCACACAGAATTCCCCCCGAAATAATTATATTGAAGAAATTAAAAATTGTTCTGGGTAACACAGTTTAGGAATATTACATGTAGGATTTTAAACTTGCCCATATATCTTGAGTATACAAATCCAAGTAAGTTAATTAAAACAAATATAAGGTCACTCGTGCCTCTACCAAAACTAGTTGTTTTTTTTTTTAGATTTACTCACTCCTGGGGGAATTCATACCTTCCACAGATTTCTTGGCTCCAAAATGGGGGAAGCAAAGAAATCTGTGGGGAACACATGCCTCTTCCCCGGCAGCTCGGGCACACCTGCTGGGAGCAACCGGCAGCAGAGAGCAGATCTCCACTGGGAGGGGGTAGGGAAGGAGGAGGGAGGCTGAGCACGGAGAGAGTTAAGGGGGTGGGACTGGGTGCGAGTTTGCATGCGAACGAGTGAGAGACACTCGCTCTATCCCTCTCGCTCGCTGTTGCTGCATCCCGGGCTTGGAGGCATAGGGCTGTGTGAAGCAGGCTCTGTCCCTGAGTTAGAGCAGAAATGTAACTAGGCAGGCAGGCTGCTAATGTTCCCATTGTTAATTTTTCCCATTCTTAGTCTCCTTGCCATAGTGGTGTAAAGGAGCTTTATTGTAAATGGCAGTAACGGAATCCTCAGTTAGGAAGGTCTATGTGCTTCCTCGCTTTTTTCCTGTGCCAGAGAGGCACAATCAGGTTAGATTACAGCTCAGGATCTATTTTACTTATTATTTAAAAAAAATGAAGGACAATGATTAGCAAAAAACTGTACGACCTTCATGTGTGAAAGTCTGAACAATGTAAAGTGACATTCTACTTTACAGAATGCCAAAAACCAAATTCAAAGTAATGTAATGTAATTTAAATGAAAATCCAGGATTATAACTGGAATACAAGGTATTGGTTACCAAGTACTTTACTTTCATGTGTTTAGGAAAAGAGGAACAGTTTTGATTTTCTTTCTATATGGCAGTTTAAATAAATTACCAAAATAAGTGAAACTGGTGTGATTATATTGCATTATTCTGACAAATAAAATATGCAGAATTTTGCAATTCTGCACCAGAATTTTGGAGGTTTTTTGCACAGAAATCCCCCAGGAGCAATTATTGCATATAAGAACATCAGAAGGGCCATACTGGGACAGACCGAAGGTCCATCTGGCCTAGTATCCTGTCTTCCAACAGTGGCCAATCCCAGGTGTCCCAGAGGGAATTAACAGAACACATAATTATCAAGTGATCCATCCATCACCCATTCCCAGCTTCTGGCAAAACCAAGGCCAGGGACCTCATCCTGGCTAATAGCCATTGATGGATCTATTCTCCATGAATTTATCTATTTTTTTTTAACCCTGTTATAGTCTTGGCCTTCACAATATCCCTGGCAAGGAGTTCCACAGGTTGACTGGGCATTGTGTGAAGAAATACTTCCTTTTATTTGTTTTAAACCTGCTGCCTATTAAATTTAATTTGGACCCCAGTTCTTGTGTTATGAGAAAGTAAATAATACTACTTCCTAATTTAACTTTCTCCACATCAGTCATGATTTTATAAACCTCTATCATATCCCCATTAGTCATCTCTTTTCCAAGCTGAAAAGTCCCACTCTTATTAATATCTCCTCATATGGAAGCTGTTCCATGCCCCAAAATCATTTTTGTGGCTCTCTTCTAAAAAAACTTCTCTAATTCCAATCTATCTTTTTTTGAGATGGGGAGACCACATCTGCACACAGTATTCAAGATGTGGGCGTACCATGGATTTATATGGAGGCAATATGATATTTTCTGTTTTATTTTCTATTTATTTCTTAATGATTCCCAACATTCTGTTCACTTTTTTGACTACCGCTGCACATTGAGTGAATGTTTTCAGAGAACTATCCACAATGATTCCAAGATCTCTTTGGTAGTGGTAACAGCTAATTTAGACCCCATCATTTTATATGTATAGTTGGGATTATGTTTTCCAATGTACATTACTTTGCATTTATCAACACTGAATTTCATCTGCCACTTTGTTGCCCAGTCACCCAGTTTTATGAGACCTGTTCCTAACTTTTCACAGTCTGCTTTGCACTTAACTGTCTTTAATAGTTTTGTATCATCTGCAAATTCTGCCACTTGACTGTTTACCCCCTTTTCCAGATCATTTATGAATATGTGGACCAGTACTGGTCCAAGTACAGACCCTGGGGAGACACCACTATTTACCCCTTTCTGCATTCTAAAAACCGATAATTTATTCCTACCCTTTGTTTCCTATCTTTTAATCAGTTACTGCACACATCTCATTAAACATGGAGAAGATTGTTATTGCCCTTGAAACACATATACCTACACTTACTGTAGCCTTGTCAAATTCAGCTTCTGAAGATGTAGGTGACAAGGGACTTATGGGACTAAGAGATGGGGAGCTCTCCGCACTAGAAACATATTCTGGGTCAGGAACATATAAAATCTATAAAGAAATTGAACACAGGCTGTAGTTAACAGTTACATTAAGAGTTTCATTGACATTTTGATGCAGATTTGTTGTCTCAAGTTATTTTATGAAATTTGTTCTGCTGGAGTTAATTTAGGCTTTAGAATTTTTTTAAAAATACAGATCTAGTTGTGAATTACCAATTTTACTGTCACTCTTCTAGCAAGGCAAGCAGTATTAATAAAATCTTCTCTATTAATAGGTTCATGAGACAAAGAATGTATTGACATATCATAGAAACATGCCATATAAAAGAATCCCCCATTGGTTTCCATCATGATGTGTCAAACAGTGTACAATAAAACAAACAACTTGTTTAAAGCAATTCATTAAATGAGTAAATATATACTGGCAGAATGTATTTTTGAGCCTTTAAATATTTAAAATTCTGTAAACCTATATTAAGGCTGACTGTTAGCAGTAATAATAGTGCAGAAGTAAACAGAAGACTATAAAGTAAGAAATTTACAGCATGCCCAGAAACACCAATTCAAACTTGTCCAGTGCTGTAATAAATACTATTATGAATACTTGCACAAAGTGTACCATTTCTCTGGCCTTTTCATAGATTGCTATTAGTCTATTATTTAGAGTCAATAAGATTTACTGCTAGGGAACACATTCAGTGAATTCAACCCAATTAAAAAAAGTTGGTCATCTATTTCCTGATTCAACTCTTTACAAAGCATGCCAAAAACTAGGTTACTCTAAATTTATTTGCTTCTCAGATCCATTCTCTTGGGAATGACATGAATGGTGTTGCACAGTTAGTTTCTGCAGCAGCTGGAAGTAACAGTAGCAGTAAGTCATGCTTATAGCTTTAGAAAGGCTACTAGTGCCCAATATTTATCCTATATCCATTTACAAAAAAATAAATTTGTCTTGAACCTGAAAAAGTTACCTTATGATTCTAAACATGCTTGCTTTTATCAAATCTTTCCAAATTTAATTTAAGAGAGATAGTAAAGACTGGGTTAGACTGTGACTAACTCCCATTGGTAGCAGTTACTCAACTGAGTAATCCAAGTGGGTGTCTGGAGTTCACTAACTCTAACTGAAGAATCCTAAATATATCTTCAAAAGATAGGATGTCTTATAGGTTGAGCAAAACATCCCATTGTTTTCAGTAGAAGTGGTAGACTAGCATTCTGAACATCTTCCTCTATTTCCACCACACCCAGTTTATGTTGAGGTAATTAATAGATAATACCTGTCCAGGAACAACTGCTCGGGAGAAAAATTTGTTTAACTGAACCAGTTCATTCGGTGTCGTATCAAATTTCAAGGCAATACTGTTTAGAGTGTCTCTTGATTCAACCTGTATCAATGGAAAGAAATAAAAAGTTTTTAAAAAGTGGAAACTTAGATGTTTTATCATGTGCAGTTTGAATTTATAAAACTTGTGATGAAATTACTAATATATACAGTGCATGACAACTTTAAATAGGTACATTATACTGCACACATGCATGCACGCAGACTGACAGTGAGTAGCGGGGCACAGGCCAGTATCAAGGGCCATGCAAGTATGCTCCTTGAAATGATGGTTCCTTCAAAGTCACCAGCCTTCCATTTGTGCTCCCGAGCAACCACAGGAGTCATCTTACGCATGTACAGCCAAAGGTTCAGATACTATCCCAAAGGCCAAAGCTTCTGTCCTCTGCTCCAATGGAACCCAGCAAGAAACGCAAGAGCCTACAAGACTGGCTTCATGCAGTTAGTGATTTACCTCTACACCCCTCACCCATAAGAGGGGTCTCCACTAGTACTGTATGCAACCTTTTATTATGAAAGACTTTTCTTCCTTCTGTTTTCTATTGAAATAGGATTCAGTGAGTCAGTGATTTCAAGAAAAAAAATCTTGAACAAAAACTGAACATTACGACTGGAAGTAGGAATTAAGTAGGAGGAAGAGATTACCTTAGAACAAGTCATTTTTTCAAGCCAGTGACTTCAAAAATAAGGAAAGAGTGGGGTGATAGAAAGAAAGGGATAATGATAATGAAACGTCACCGAGGGGGAACACCTCCAAATAAAATCTGTCTTACTTTCTGACAGGCATCAGTAGATTAATATAATTACTATTACAGGAAACAGATTTCAGTTTGATACACATCTTCCTATCACGATAGAGAGTTATAAAACAAAAAGTGTATGCATTATGAGACAGCTGATGACAGATCTGTACAAACGTTTGGTAACAAAGAACCTCAGAGTTATGAACACCTCAGGAATGGAGGTTGTTCGTAACTTTGAAATGTTTGTAACTCTGAAGAAAACATTATGGCTGTTCTTTCAAAAGTTTACAACTGAACATTGATTTAATACAGCTTTGAAACTTTACTATGGAAAAAACCAAAATACTGCTTTTAGTCATCTTAATTTAAATGAAACAAGCATACAGTTTCCTTACCTTGTCAATTTTTTTTTTTAAGTTTTCCCTTCTTTTTTTCAAGTAGTTTAGTACAGTACTATATTTCTTTTTGTCTCAGCTGCAGCCTGATTGCGTACTTCTGGCTCTAAATGAGGTGTGTGGTTGACCAGTCAGTTCATAACTCTGAGGTTCTACTGTATTCTTCTTGTAAACCCCAATTCCTTTTGTAGGGAAACTACTATGTACATTTAAAAGGACTATGCCTTAAATGAGCAAGGGAAATCCAGAATGTTCTAGAATTCCTTCAGACATGGCACAGAGTAAACTGATCTGTTCTAAATAGTTCTAAATTTTTTTATTTTTTTTTTAAAGCATTCTTATAGAGGATGGGATGAAAAGCTGAAAACAGGGATTTGTACCAGAAAGATATAGTTAGGACAGAGATATTTACAGCTTATTTTTAAAAGTGTCATTTAATTAATTTAGACTTGGAATGATTAGATTTATCAGTAAACACTAATTTCACAATACAGTAACTCCTCATTTAAAGTCGTCCCGATCAATGTCGTTTCGTTGCTGATCAATTAGAGAACATGCTCGCTTAAAGTTGCGTAATGCTCCCTTATAATGTTGTTTGGCAGCTGCCTGCTTTGTCCACTGGACGAGCAGCCCCTCCTCACCCTCCCTAGAGTTCCCAGTGCAGCAGCCGCCAAGCAGGCTATCAATTGCTGGGCAGTTCAGCTGCCCCTCCCCCTGCTGCTCCTGCCCTCTGCCTTGGAGCTGCTCTTGGGAGCCTCCTGCTTTCTGTGCGGGGCGGAGGGCAGGGAGGGAGGAAAGGGGAAGAGGGGTGCTAATGTACTCCTGCCCCCCTCCCCCCCCGCTTCTGTACCTTATCTCCACAGAGCCAGGGGAGGAGTGGGGGAAGAGAGATGACAGTGCTCAGGATGGAGGGAGCTTGCTGGCAGCAGCTGCTGTCTCAAATTGCTCATCTACTTAAAAAGGTAATATACTTAAGAGTGGGGTCAACGTACTTAAAGGGGCAATGCACATCTCTCTCACACACACACAGTGTGTGTGTGTGTGTGTGCGCACGCGTGCCTCTCCCCCCTCCATTCATGGTACCTTGTACAGTGTGAGGCTACATTAACAACGTGTTAACCCTTGAGGGCTCAGCGAGTGCTAGTTCATCATTTAGCAGTAAGGCATTTCCTGGGAAATATCACACCCTCTTCCAGAACCTAACCCCCCCCCCACATTAATTCTTATGGGGAATTTAGATTCACTTAACATTGTTTCGCTTAAAGTAGCATTTTTCAGGAACATAACTACAACCTTAAGTGAGGCATTACTGTACTCATACACACATACACACACACACCCCTACCCCTATTTTCATCAATAATAAAAAGGAGAAAATGCTGCTTGAGAATTTAGAGTTTGATTTAAGGATACTTACTTTGTGTGTTTGGATATGCAATGCTGACAATTTGTATTTTAACAATTACAAAAATTTTTACTTTTTTAATCTCAGCATATCATTAAGTAATTGTCTTACCCCCATAGTTTTGTGCAACTGAAAATGATAAAAATTAACATGCTTAAAGACAAAACATCAATATTACCAACTATTTATATTTATATTTATAAAATATATATTATTTATATTTATAAAATATAAAAAAATCAAATTTTCTGCCAAGCCTAAATAAATTTGACCTTCATTGTAACTATAAATTCATAATTAGTGTTGAAAATAATTTACAACAAATACAAAGTAAGTAGAACTATGTTTTGCCTTACCTTTTGTGTAAGATATGTGGGGTTGAAAGAGATAGTTGTAAACTGCTGGATGCCAAGTAATTTTGTTTTAAAAATTACGAAAAATATATCAGTTTAGAGAATTAAGAAATAATAGGTCAACTCTTACTAACTGTAACTGTCAACTCAGGGGTGTGACTCCCACTATTCAGTTACAGGGTTGTTTTTACCTTAACGGACACCATGATCAAGACCAAGCAAAATAATTACAGTTAATAACCATGGCTATTTTATTATTTTTTAAAAGGAAAAGGGAACACAAATAACTGAACATAAAAGATAAAATAATTTACTTCCATTACAACCTTTTCTGCATGTTATTGTGGAGCACTTAGAGACTATACCTCTGAAGTGTGATTTCCTCTTGGTAAATTAAGACCAAAGTATATTGTTTCCCAAAAATTATTGTGAATCCATTCTTTAGTATATCCTTAGATAACTAGATGGGCAAAATAGCTTTGTTGCAGGGCAGGTGGACCTGTTCATTATTAGCAAAATAATTAACCAGTATATAATTGGCAAAGTAAGCAGTCTGAACTACATCCTATGAAACCAAGAAAAATATTTAAATCAGCTACTTAGAAGCAGCCATTTAAGGAGTGGTCTTGAGAGGACAATTAACCAATGTTAAGAATCTTAAATCTCATTAAACCCCACTGATTAGCCCACTACCCCCCTTCTCCTGTCCAGGATTCCATGGTTTAACTCTTGTAGATATACAGGAGAAACTGCGGGAATATTAAAATGCTGTTTTAACTTGAGACTAGCAAAATAAGAGTTTTAAATGTAATCCCTTGGCAGTGTGTTAGTTAACTTCTCCCCAAGACTTGAACATGAATTGGTAAGGTTTTCCTAGGGTTGGTTTCTTGGGTCTGATCTAAACTTCAGACAGATATTGGTATAAACTACATCACTCGGGGGTATGAAAAATCTACACCCCTGACCGACGTAGTTATACTGACCTAACCCCCTCTGTACACAGCACTACACTGGCAGGAGAGCTTCTCCTGTTGACATAGCTGCTGTCTCTCATGAAGATGGATTATAAACACCGATGGGAGAGCTCTCTCCCAGCATAGGGCATCTTCATTAAAGCACTATAGTGGCACTACTGCACCAGTGCAGCTACACCAATGCAATGTTTTAAGTGTAAACTTGTCCTTCTTGAGTCTTTTTTTTAAAATCTGTCTAGCAGCTTGCTTGTAAAGATAGACAGGATGAGCTGTGGAGTGCTTGCTGTCTAAGCAGAATTGCAGAGAATGAGTGTGGGGTGCTCACTTCAGTCTTTTAAAACTGATAAAGAAAAGCTGTGGTCAGATTAAATTGTTCATAGATTTCAAGGGCAGGAGGGACTGTTCTGATCATCTAGTCTGACTTGCAGTATAACATAGGTAATTGAACTTCCCTAAAACAATTCCTAGAGCAGATCTTTAGAAAAAAAGATTCGATCTTGATTTTAAAATAGCCACTGATGAAGAATTCACCATGACCCTGGCTAAGTTGTTCCAATAGCTAATTGCTCACTGTTAAAAATGCACACCTTATTTCCAGTCTGAATTTGTCTAACTTCAACTCCCAGCCACTGAATCATGTTATACCTTTCTCTGCTAGATTGAAGAGCTCGTTATTAAATATCTGTTCCCCATTAAGATACTTAGAGATTGCAATCAAGTCACCCCTTAACTTTCTCTTTATTAAGGTAAATAGATAGACTCAAGTATCAGAGGGGTAGCCGTGTTAGTCTGGATCTGTAAAAGCAGATGACTCAAGGAATTCAGTCACTATAAAGCATGTTTTCTTATCCTTAATCCTTTAATGTTTTCTTGTGGCTCTTCTCTGAACATTCTCCAATTTAACATTCTTCTTGAACTGCTGACACCAGAACTGGACTCAGTATTCCATCAGCAGACGCATCACTGCCAAATACAGAAATAAAATATCCTCTACTCCTGCTTGAGATATCCCTATTTATGCATCCAAGAAGTGCATTAGCCCGTTTCACCAAAGAGTCACACTAGAAACTCCTGTTCAGCTGCGCACCACAACCCCCAAATCTTTTCCAAGGTCACTTATTCTTAGTATAGACTCCCTCCCCCCGAATCATGTAAGTTTGACCTGCATTCTTTGTTCCTAATCTATACATCTACATTGAACTGATTAAAATGCACATTCTTTGTTTCCGTTCAGCTTCCCAATCAATCCAGATTGCACTGAAACAGTGATCTGTCCTCTTCATTATTTACCACTCATGCAATGTGTCATCAGCAAACTATCAGTGATTACTTTATAGTTTCTTCCCATTTCATCAATAAAAAATGTTAAATAGCATAGGGCCAAGAGCTGAGTGCTGCAAGATTTATTGAAAAAAAGCCAACATTAAAAATCCAACAGGCTCCTCAGCCAGCTCTTTTAGAACCTTTGGATGCAAGTTATCTGGACAGGATGGGGGGGGGAGGGGTGTTCAGACGAGTGTCAATTTTAGTAGCTGATGTTTAATATCCTCCTGAAATAATAGTGGAATGGAATGAGTGTTGTCGTATATGACATAACACCTGCCCCCACGCCCTCCTCCCCAATATAGAACAGAAATATTTATTGAATACTTCTTCCTTTTATGTATTACTAATGATAATTCTACAATTTCCATCTAGTAATGGACTGATGCCATTGTCAGGATTCTTTTCGTTCCTAATCACCTTAAGAGCAATAAGGAAGGAGGAGTTTAACTCTGCTGGTGACAAACTTTTCCTTTTGTCCCTTTGCTTCCCTTATCAATTTTCTACAACCCCTAGCTTCTGATTCATATTCATTACTATCAATATCTCGTTTCTTCCATTTGTAACTTTAAAAAAAAAAGTCATAGCTGCCTTCACTGCCCCTCTAAATCAGGTCATTTAAAAAAAAATGAATCAATGTGGTCTCCTTCCTCAATTGTAGCTTTTAGAGGATCTAGTAAATTGTTCTTAAATGATTCCCAATTATCATTCACGTTTTTCTGATTAAATTCTTCCTCCCAGCTGATTTGATTCAACTGTTTTCAGCTTTGTGAAACTGTCCGTTTTAAAGCACGTATCTATATATCTCTCTCTCATTGGTCTGGATTTTATTTTCTGTTTGCACATTATAAATGTGATCAAGTCAATCACTTGTACCTAGAGTTACCATTATTTTTTTATTTTGGTGATCAGTTCCTCTTTAGCTGTCAAGATGAGGTCTAATATAGACTTTTCTCCCATGTTGAATGCAACACTTAGTTAGGAAGTTGTCATCTATAACATTTGAAATTCAAAGAATGTTTTAGTACTGGTAGCTGGAGGTCTCCTGCTATCAGTACATGTGTCACTCATACTGGAGTCCCCCATGATCTCACAGCTATTTTTCTTACACATTACAATCAGGTGTGTAAGGAAATGCTCATCCTATTCCACAAGTATGCTTTGGTGGTCTGTAGCAGACACCAGTATCAAACCTTGTGCTTTATCTGTTAAGACATTGATCAATAAGTACTCAAGATTATTTTCTTCTGAGTTATCAGTAACTCAGAAACAGGTAATACCATTTTTGACATTCCCCATCCCTTTTTGGGCACTCGGTCCTTCCTAACTAGGTTAAAGCCATTGATTTTAACATTCCTGTCATGGGAATCATCCCATCAAGTGTCATTAATATCACCTAGATCACAGCATTTTGAGGCCATTATTAAAGTATATTAGAAGGAATGACAAGAACAGCTGGAATCCCACAAGGATCTATTCAGGGACAAGCATTATCTTTGTTAATTTATTTGTTAACAATTGAGTGACAACAGCGAACACAGGTTGACAGTGTAGAAATAATCTCCAAATTATTCTTGTATATGAAGGAGCAGTACACTGAGGAAAAAAAGACAGACAGTCTTAGACGATCACGGCCTAATAATAATTAGAATTGTTTCTTTACAGTGTTCACTTCAGTTTGCTTTTCACTCTACTTGGATAATGGAAAAAGATTAAGATGACCAATCTTTGATTTCTGTTATGAAATAGTATAATGGTCAGCCTTACAAACCCCCCCCTACACACACACACACACACAAAAACACACAAAATCCCCCACACACTTTTCAACCAAAAGTAACATTTCTGTTCTTAACTTTAAAAAAAAAATTCAAGAGAGAAATAACCCATAATCTAAAATTTAGAAACTACTTGTTTGAGCATTCCTTTAAGTGGTGTAGCATAAATGAAACAAGTGATAAATGTAGATCAAGCAAACAGGGAACATTTCAGAGCAAGGCAGTTGGTAGAAACAGAATAAAAATCAAGTAACTTCAGAAGATAAGAACAGCACGTACTGTAACACAAAGAGATTCAAACATTTGACTATTGCTTTTTCCATGGTGGGCACATGGAAGCTAGTGAAAAGAATCTTCAACAGGTGTTGCAGATACTCAGCTCCGCAATAGCTGAGTCTTAAGGGAGTAAGAAAATTCAGACAGCTGCAGCCATAATTTAAATTAATGTGTCTCAAATACCTCTGTGTATGTGCGCATTTCTCCATATATTATATATAGAAGAGAGAAATGAGTTGCTGTAATAAAAGTCTTGTGCATTAGTTGGTTTCTCCACTCTTCCCCCGGTCAATATGGATTCTACTGGTTATCCTGGTTTTGTAATCTGTGCTCTATTATAATGGTTTGTGGAGCAACCTAAATGTCTTGGCAGGGTAAAACAAACTTTGTAAGCAGTACTGGACATAGGAAGAAGAAAATATGGCTTTCCAGGAAGAAGAAGTAGGTTTGTGAGGGTTAATTCATTATCTTTTGCTACAATAAGGAGCTGGAAGATTCTTTCAGGCAGATCATAAGGATGAATAGAAAAGGCAGCTTTGAAGGAAGTTCTCCTTCCGCAGCTCCATATTCTCCCTTGCACCTCGTAATTTCTATCCCAGGGGACTGGAAGAAACTGGCACTACTAGTAAAATTTTGCTAAGTACTATTAGCAGAGTGGCTTTTCTTTAGAAAAGATAGTTAGTTTATCCACATATTTCCCATTTCTGATTTTTTAAACACTCAAAGTCAAAGGTGGAAGCTTCAGGGATGATTTTTGATGTATCTGAGAACACATCACAATCATATGCTCTTAAACTGCAATTTTGGACGCCAAAGTATTTCTTTACTTTAGAAAAAAAGCTAACGTGGAAGTGACTCAACCATGTGAACACAATTAAGGGTACGTCTACCCTATAAACTGAAATCAACTTATGTTCAGTCTAGCCAAACAGTGAAATTCACAAGAACGTAACAGTGTCTACAGGGACACTGCATTGGCCTAACTACACAAAATAAGCTTATGCCTCTTGTGGAGGTGGGGTTGTTATGCCGGTGCAGGAGAACACTTATGTCGGCAGAAGCAAGGCTGTAGTGTGTACACTGACATAATAGGTTGATGCAAGAAGCTAATTATCTAGATACTTTCATGTATATGTTTTCTGCCATGTGCAAACTTAGTTATTTTGTAACCAACTGCTCAACTGACATTTGGAAACTTCAAGAGTCATGTATGCAAGAATGAACATCTTAATATTTCAATATTCCTTGGTGATGTCGACATTTTTGTATGTGTTTATGCAAAAGTAAAGAACTCCATTATTCCAAATGTCACTTTTTAATTAGTATTACAAAACCAAATACCAAAGAGGAACATAACAAGAGCCAGGCATTTATTGTTCATTACAGACATGGCAATAAGTTGACAGTCAAGTCAGAAAGTAAAGTGTTGTATCGAGAGCTCTACACACTAACATTCATTAAAATTCATTATGTAAAGTTGCTTTGGGTTTCATCTAAAACAAAGTTCACACACACAATAGAACTCAATTGTTAGTTGTTAAACTGGATAAACTTGTACCATTAGTCAACTTCTATAATTTAAGATGAGCAAAAAAGCACACTATTTAAACTGCAGGGGTAATTCAATTTTCATGCAAAGTACCACCATAATCTAACATCTATTTCCAACACACAGCAATCTCTCACTATAAGCCAGTCCTGAGCAGGCCAATTGTTCCAAAACATTTTGAAGTTATCAAAAGATTTTCAGTGAGCAAGTTTGACTCCTTTTCACCACCCTTTTTTATATCCAAGTTCCTAAACACACAATTAAAACAGAAGCACATTTGACAAACCTATAAAACAAATTGAGGACCACTCAGTCTGGTCTACCACACAGACTATTAACAAGCAAACATGGAGCTTTGCTTCCTCTCTTCTGAGAAGGTTGTGTTTTCATTTTAAATTAAAAACAAAAAGCAAAAAGCCACACCCCCAAAAGCTCTCCTCCTAGCTTTCCTATCTATGAGTCAGTCACCAGACTAGCTCCATTTCAGCTGTGTGAATGTATTCGGCCTTATTCTCCACTGACTTGCACCTTGTGTAGTTGCTTATATCTATCCAAGCAAGTGTAAAGTTCTATTCTGGTAGCATTTTACATTCCCTTTGCATAGATGCAATTACAAAAGATGCAAGTCAGTGGAGAACCAAGCCACAAACATGGAGTTATTTACCTTCCAGATGGTGATCAGATGGAGCACATGAACTGTTAGACCAGGGGTAGGCAACCTATGGCATGTGTGCCAAAGGCGGCATGCAAGCTGATTTTCAGTGGCACTCACACTGACGGGTCCTGGCCACCGGTCCGGGGGGCTCTGCATTTTAATTTAATTTTAAATGAAGCTTCTTAAACATTTTAAAAACCTTATTTACTTTACATACAACAATAGTTTAGTTATATATTATAGTCTTATAGTAAGAGACCTTTTTAAAACGTTAAAATGTATTACTGGCACGCGAAACCTTAAATTAGCGTGAATAAATGAAGACTCGGCACAGCACTTCTTAAAGGTTGCCGACCCCTGTCTTAAACGCTCTTCTCCTCTCTTCCTCCCTCCAAAAAATAAAAAAAACTGTACTCGGCAGAAGCCACATTCTCTCAACCCACTCACATGGGGTAGAGTGCAGGGGGAAAAGGAAGAAAAAAACTCAACAACCACCCATTCAGCACAAAAGGAGTAAGGCCAGCTGCCAGTACACAGTCCTGCACTTGGTATCTTCCATACCATGCAACCACTGAGGGTAGACACAGGTGAAACTTGTCAAATGAGAGGCACTACTGACCACTTCATTGCTTGACATGTTTTTGAATACCAGTTTCTCTCACAGTGAGGATATCATAAGGGTAGTGATTTGAGTTAAGTCCATCAAGTGAGCTATCAGAGTGGAGCACCCAGGCACAAGTTTTCTGCAACTACTGGCAAACCATTTTCAGTACAGTAACTCCTCATTCAATGTTGTAATTATGTTCCTGAAAAATGCGACTTTAAGTTAAAACGAATCCAATTTTCCCATAAGATTTAATGTAAATGCAGGGGGTTAGGTCCCAAGGAAATTTTTTGGGGGCAGACAAAAGGCATTATATACTGTACAGTACTGTACTGTGGTTGGGAAGTGCCCCTGGATAAACTTGACACAGGCACAGCCTGCTGCAGGCAAGGACCCTAGGAAGCACCTTCGCAGCAGTAGCAGCAGCTTCCCCTGAGAAGAACAGGTGCCGACTTTCCCGGGGGATGCTCCAGGCCCGCCTCTTCCTGTCCCCGCTCCACTCCAGGCCCACCTCTTCCCACCTCCTCTCCGGAGCACGTCACATCCCCGCTCCCCCCGAAAGTCCTAAGCGCCACTAAACAGCTGTTTGGTGGTGCTTAGGACTTTCTGAGAGGGAGGGGCAGGTGCGGAGACATGGCACTTCCCTGCTCCTCCCCCTCCCTCCCAGTGCTTCGCGCTTAGGACTTTCTGGCGGGGGGGAGGGGCAGAGACGTGGCGCTTCTCTGCTGCTCCTCCTTCCCAGAAAGGCCTAAGCGACGGCAAACAGCTGTTTGACAGTAGAGGAAGCACTGAGAGGGAGGGGGAAGGAGGTGGAGAAGAGGAACTTGTGCAATGCTCCCTTGTAAAGTCGCTGCTCTTCCACAGAATCTTACAAGCAGTGGACAGAGCAGGCAACCAAATGACATTTTAAACGAGCATGTTCCCTAATTGAGCAGCAACATAACTTTGAAACAACGTTAAGTGGGAGGATGTTAAGTGAGGAGTTACTGTAGTTATGATCAGAGGTTTTAGTAAAAACTTACAGGCAAGCTACTTGATCGGTCCATTACAAGGGACATATCACATATTTAGTTTGCACTTTCACTCTTACATTTGGCTACACAGGTCATCAAAATGAGTGCGTGCCAAAGACTAGACTTGAAGACCCACAAGGATTAAGACAAGGGTCCTCAGACACTCAAGAGTAGGGCGTCTTTAAGCTATTGAGAGTTTACAATCTTCTGTGATGCTGAGCCAGTGAGGGTTAAGTAACCAGCAGGCTGGATGACTTAAAAGCCACCCGTAAGGACATATTAGAAGAACACTGAAATAGTAAACAGGGACATTCCTTGTAGATAGCTAGCAAAGCCATGTTAAATAGGCTAGAATCCTTGACATGTAGGCCTGTATCAGTAGAGAATTAAATACTAATTATATTTGTCTGTGCTTACCTATATCTTGTTCGAAGTTTAAAAATGTGATTTAATTAGCTTGTAGATGCTAAACAGTCTATTGATTCAGAGATCAAAAGCGGATATCATTATTTAGATGAGACTTGTGGTGTAATATTATTGTTTTCATTTCTGTTTGAAGTTTGTAGTAAACTACCTGCGAACTGGTTCATGGTTAATTTCCTTGTGCTAATGAATGCAACTAGTTACCCTTGTATGCCTAGGAAATAGATTAGCTTCAAAGCAACAATATACATGAACGCCTCTTCAGCCCAGGAGGGCCTGCGGAGACCACTGCTGAACTTCAGCTATAAAGGAAGTCTCAGGCCTGATCCTTACTATCTCAGATCTGCTTAAACTTTGACAGGGGAAGTATAAGCCCACAAGACTGAGGTCTCCAAGTTATTCTGGATCCACCCTGAAAATTCTCATGGAAGAATTTGAACAAGCTCTCTGCACATGGACTGCCAACTGGACTATAACCTTTTAAATTGATTCCAGAAAGATTTTTGCAAAATCAGCAGCTTCACCATCTGCTATGAAATTGACATAAGAACTCTATTCATATGTGTATGTATAATGATCTTTAACCAAAGCAACTCTTTTAATAAATCTTAGATTTAGTTAATAAGGACTGGCTCTAAGTATGTACTTGGGCAAGAGCTGAAATATTCATTGACCTGGTGGGTAATATGCCCGATCTTTGGGATTGGTAAAACTTTATATATGGTGAATAAGTGTGTTAGTAACCAACACTACATTAGACTTGGCTGTCTCAGTGTGAGCCAAAGGCTGTATAGCAGGGGTCTCAAACTCAATTTACCTTAGGGCCTGTGCCAGTCCTCAAATCCTCCCAGCGGGCCAATATCACTCATGCTGCCCAGAACCCGCCCCCCAAAAACTCCACTCCCCAACTGCCTAAGGCTCTGGGACAGAGTTTGGGTGGGGGGGGGTCTGGGGTAGGGGATGGGGGCATGAGGGAAGGGGGTGCAGGCTCCAGGAAGGAGTTTGGAGGCAGAAGGAGGTGTGGGGACTGGGTGCAGGCTCTGGGAGGGAGTTTGGGGGCAGGAGAGGATGGGGGTGCAGGCTCTGGGAGGATGCATCGCTTACCTGGGGCTCCAAGGCGGGGCAAGCTGGGGGGCCTCCGCATGTGTCTGCCCCGAGGCACCACCCCCACAGCGTCCCATTGGCCACAGGGGCGCTCAGGGCGGAGGCAGAGGCACAGCCCCGCCCCTGGGCCGCAGGGAGGGACTGGCAGGCACTGGTGCGAGCAGGAAGATGCCGCTAAGCTCCGCTGTGCTGCCGGGGCCCAGAGGGGGGAGCACCCGGGGCAGCAGGTGAGGGCAAGGGAGAGACCCGGCCCCAAAACTACTGGAGCCCTGCGGGCCACGTTGGGGAAGCTGGCAGGCCACAGATGGCCCGTGGGCCGGGAGTTTGAGACCCCCTGCTGTATAGCTTAAAGGGAACGGTATTTTGGCTTCTTGGTAACCAGTAAAGTAGTACAGAAGCTGTTTTGTTACTGGTTTAGTGAAACCTGATTATAGGATAAGCCACCAGTTTGGGGGATTGTCTGTGTCCACTGGACTATAGCAGTTTGCCCTGACTAAGCATTCTCAGTATTGCCGCTCCAGCAACCGGGGTCGCAGCATCTATCAACCTTCTCATACACCTTCTTAAGTCTAATTTCTTCCAGACTTAATGTCATGAAACAAGAACCATCAATAGAATGCAAGTGATAAAAAAGACTCTTAGGAAGTCATGCAAGAAGTGGACTATTTGAAGCAAGTCAGCATGAAGATCCACCTTTTCTAGGTTAGCCTGATCTCCTGGGAAAAAGAAATGGAGGAGGCAGAAAGCAGGAAGAGAAGAGATTGCCAAATTCAGTAGGAACCTGAAGGAACTGGACCTTTGGATGGATGAGGTATCCAGAAATATGTCTAGCATACATATCTAACAATAAAAATCAAGCATAAAAGTTTTTGGTGCCTCAAAGTCTGAGGAATATGTAGAGAAGGTGCTTATACTAGTATGTTTAAAACTGCTACCTAAAACAAGCCTTCTTTGGAGCCTCCATGACAGACTAGCAAAAATCCCTACAAAATAAAAATATTGGCCCATTAGTCCTATGTTCCTAGCCCTCTCTCCTGATCCTCTCCCCCAAAATAAGCCAGTCACCATGCACAGAATCAGCCAAACAAAAATTCTTTCCAGATGCACTTGAATGTCCAAAATATGGTTGCTTTTATCATGTATCAGGCATCATTCTAATACATGAAAGCTCTTTACTATATGCTGCAACCTAAACACAAATCACATGAAAATAAATGCATTAAAAATTGAAGCTCTCAGATACTACAGTAGTGGGAGTCATATACGTAAGATATTATTAGTATGAAAATGCTATTCAAAAACATACTTAATGATCTCTGTGGTTTTAGTGCTGCTACCTACTAGAAACAGTATGCAGTATTGTTGTAGTCATGTTAGTCCCAGGGTATTAGAGAGACAAGGTGACCTGAAAGAAGAGATCTGTCTCTCTTGTCAGCAGAAATGGTCCAATAAAAGGTATTACCTCACCCACATTGTCTCTCTACTAGAAGAAGTCTATTAAGCAACAGAACCCAGAACATAGTTTCAGGAAATTTTACAGAGCAATGTATCAGGTTTCAGAGACAATTGGGTAGGAACCGCCACTGTAATCGGGAGTTTTAAAGCAGATGATGCATCCTTTTATGTTTCTCAGATGACTGATATTTAGAAAAGGAGAGAAATCCTACAATTAAAGAATCTGATATTTACAATAGTAGTGATTTCTGATGAGACCAGATTTCTTTGTATCATGCAAAGCATATTATCTATCCAAGACTGTAATACAGGCATGGCTAACACAGGACCCCAGTATCGTATCTCCTGGCACTGCCTTGTGAATTGACAGATGCAGGGAGAGTTTTTCCAAGTTGACGCTAATTACCAGAAGAAAGGGCAAAAGGGTCCAAAAGTTGTATGCTATGATTTTTTACGTCTGACTTTGAGATTTGCCCCAGAAGGACTAATTATTATGAATTGTTGCTGTTTTTAGAATCAAATACACTGACTATGCATATGTGAACAATAGAGCTCAGGTGATCTTCAGTGGGATTCTGCCTGTTCCTAGAGAGGGCAACAAAGGTCTGACAAGATTATGACGATCAACAGATGGCTCAGGCAGTGGTACTATGAAGTAGGGCTTTGGGATGTATGGCCATTGAAAGGTATTCATGGACAGAGGACTGTTCTCTCAGGATGGACTTCACGTGAGTAGGGAGGGAAATAGACTTCTAGGATGGAGGCTAGCACAACTGATTAAGAGAGCTTTAAACTAGCAATTGGGGGGGAGATGTCCAGGTAATCTCCACGCCAGATTTTAACATTGAAAGGGAAGAAAACAAAGAAAGAAAGGATATAGCCGTGGGTAGGAGAATGGACATAAGAATGAATGGTAGTTTAGATACCAGTCTAATAGGTGATACTGGTGGTAGAATGTCTGGGCCTAATCGGGTAAAGAAAGTGAGCAAAGTCAAACAGCAAAAATTAAGATGTTTGTACGCCAATACGTGGAGCCTAGGTAACAAAATGGAGGAACTAGAGTTACTGGTGCAGGAGGTGAAACCAGATATCGTAGGGATAACAGAAAAATGGTGGAATAGTAGTCATGACCGGAGTACAGGTATTAAAGGGTATGTGCTGTTTAGGAAAGACAGAAATAAAGGCAAAGGTGGTGGAGTAGCATTGTATATCAATGATGAGGTAGACCGTAAAGAAATAAGAAGGGATGGAATGGATAAGACAGAGTCTGTCTGGGCAAAAATCCCATTGGGGAAGAAAGCTACTAGAGTCTCCCTTGGGATATTACTTGTGGTGTGCTATAGATTACCGGGATCTGATCTGGATATGGATAGAGACCTCTTTAATGTTTTTAATGAAATAAATACTAATGGGAATTGTGTGATCATGGGAGACTTTAACTTCCCAGATATAGACTGGAGGACAAGTGCTATTAATACTAATAGGGCTCAGATTTTCCTGGATACAATAGCTGATGGATTCCTTCACCAGTTGCTGCACCAACAAGAGGCGATGCCATTTTAGATTTGGTTTTGGTGAGTACCTCATAGAAGAAATGGTTGTAGGGGACAACTTTGGTTTGAGCGATCATGAGCTAATTCAGTTAAACTAAATGGAAGGATAAACGAAAACGAGATCTGTGACTAGGGTTTTTTATTTCAAAAGGGCTAACTTAAAAGAATTAAGAAAATTGATTAGGGAAGTGCATTGGACTGAAGAACTTGTGGAGCTAAAGGCGGAGAAGGCTTAGAATCACTTCAAGTCAAAAGTTGCAGAAACTATCAGAAGCCTGCATCCCAAGAAAGGGGGAAAAAAATCATAGGCAGGAGTTGTAGACCAAGCTGGATGAGCAAGCATCTCAGAGAGGGGATTAAGAAAAAGCAGAAAGCCTACAAGGAGTGGGAGATGGGAGGAATCATCAAGGAAAGCTATCTTATTGAGGTCAGATAATGTAGGGATAAAGTGAGAAAGGCCAAAAGCAATGTAGAGTTGGACCTACAAAGGGAATTAAAACCAATAGTAAAAGGTTGTTAATAAATGGAGATATACCTATCTCACAGAACTGGAAGGGACCCTGAAAGGTCATTGAGTCTAGCCCCCTGCCTTCACTAGCAGGACCAAGTACCTATTTTGCCCCAGAGCCCTAAGAGTTCAAGGATTGAACTCACAACCCTAGGTTTAGCAGGCCAATGCTCAAACCACTGAGCTATCCCTCCTCCATATATAGCCATATAAATAAGAAAACAAAACAAAGAAAGAAGACATAGGAATGCTAAACACTGAGGATGGAGTGGAGGTTAAGGATAATGTAGGTAAGGTCCAATATCTAAACAAATACTTTGCCTCAGTCTTTAATGAGGAACTTAGGGATAATGGTAGGATGACGAATGGGAATGAGGATATGGAGGTAGATATTACCACATCCGAGGTAGAAACCAAACTCGACCAGATTAATGGGACTAAATTCAGGGGCCCAGATAATCTTCATCCAAGAACATTAAAGGAACTGGCACATGAAATTGCAAGCCCATTAGCAAGAATTTTTAATAAATCTGTAAACTCAGGGGTTGTACCGTATCACTGGAGAATTGCTAACATAGTTCCTATTTTTAAGGAAAAGAAAAAAAGTGATCTGAGTAACTACAAGTCTGTTATTTTGACATCTCTAGTATGCAGGGTCTCAGGAAAAAAACTGAAAGAGAAAGTAGTTAAGGACATTGAGGTCAATGGTAATTAGGACAAAATACAACATGGTTTTACAAAAGGTAGATCGTGTCAAACCAACCTGATTTCCTTCTTTGAGAGGGTAACAATTCTTTTAGACAAAGGAAACGCAGTAGATCTAATTTACCTCGATTTCAGTAAGGCATCTGATATGGTTACACATGGGGAATTATCAGCTAAATTGGAAAAGATGGGAATCAATATGAAAATTGAAAGGTGGATAAGGAACTGGTTAAAGGGGAGACTACAACAGGTCATACTGAAAGGTGACCTGTCAGGCTGGAGGTTACCAGTGCAGTTCCTCAGGGATCGGTTTGGGGACCAATCTTTTTATTACTGACCTTGGCACAAAAAGTGGGAATGTGCTAATAAAGTTTGCAGATGACACAAAGCTAGGAGGTTTGCCAATACAGAGAAGGACCGAGATATCATACAGGAAGATCTGTATGACCCAGTAAACTGGCGTAATAGTAACAGGATGAAATTTAATAGTGAAAAGTGCAAGGTCATGCATTTAGGGATTAATAACAAGAATTTTTGTTATAAGCTGGGGTCGCATCAGTTGGAAGTAACAGAGGAGGAGAAGGACCTCGGAGTATTGGTTGATCACAGGATGACTATGAGCCGTCAATGTGATATGGCTGTGAAAAAAGCTAATGCAGTCTTGGGATGCATCCGGCAAGGTATTTCCAGTAGAGAAAAGGAGGTGTTAGCACCGTTATATAAGGCACTGGTGAGACCTCATCTGGAATAGCGTGTGCAGTTCTCGTTTCCTATGTTTAAGAAGGATGAATTCAAACTGGAACAAGTACAGAGAAGGGCTACTAGGATGATCGGAGGAATGGAAAACCTGTCTTATGAAAGGAGACTCAAAGAGCTTGGCTTGTTTAGCCTAACCAAAAGAAGGCAGAGGGGAGATATGATTGCTCTCTACAAATATATCAGAGGGATAAATATCAGGGAAGGAGAGGAATTATTTAAGCTCAGTACCAACGTGGACACAAGAACAAATGGATATAAACTCGCCATCAGGAAGTTTAGACTTGAAATTAGATGAAAGTTTCTAACCATCAGAGGAATGAAGTTCTGGAACAGCCTTCCAAGGGGAGCAGTGGGGGCAAAAGACTGAGCTTGATAAGTTTATGGAGGGAATGGTATGATGGGATAGCCTAATTTTGGAAATTAGCTGATCTTTGACTATTAGCGGTAAATATGCCCAATGGCCTGTGATGGGATGTTAACTGTGGTGGGATCTGAGTTACTACAGAGAATTCTTTCCTGGGCATCTGGCTGGTGAGTCTTGCCCACATGCTCAGGGTTTAGCTGATGGCCATATTTGGGGTCGGGAAGGAATTTTCCTCCAGGGTAGAGTGGCAGAGGCCCTGGTGGGTTTTCACCTTACTCTGCAGTGTGGGGCAAGGGTTACTTGCTGGAGGATTCTCTGCACCTTGAAGTCTTTAAACCATGATGTGAGGACTTCAATAGATCAGACATAGGTTAGGTGTTTTATATAGGAGTGGGTGGGTGAGATTCTGTGGCCTGCGTTGTGCAGGAGGTCAGACTAGACAATCATAATGGTCCCTTTTGACCTTAAAGTCTATGATTCTGAAGTCTAGGATACCATCTCATTCTGTGAGTTTTACAGAATATAAACTTTAAGTCTTTCCCTGTTGTAAACAATCTGCAGCTGGAAGAAATGATAGGGCCCAAGTGTCCTCCAAAAAGATGTAAAATAGCATGTAGCAAAATATATTATTGATACCACTTTTTTTTTTTTTTTGAGGGTGGGGAGTGAGGATGGGGTTAGGAAGGCATTAGAGATAGTATTCTTCAGGAGTTAGAGGCCTGCAGTTGGCTGACTAATTAGCCCCACCCACTGCACCTGGGAAAAAGACCAGTAACTTAATTGGCTCATCCTCATAAAAGGTGGAGAAGGATATGGGCGAGGAGGTGGCAATACCAGCCAGAGGCTGGAGCAACTGCTAGGAGGAGCAACTCCAAGAGACAGATGGACAGAAGGGAGACTGGGAAAAATCCTATTAGCACAAAGGGCTCTGAGGTAAGAGCCAGGAACTTTTGTTGATAAACTCGTGGAGTAAGGGATAGATTTGTGGGGAAAGGAACATAACTCGTACAGGCTTTGTGGGGAAAGGCTGTGAAGCTCTGATCCTGTTTTCATTAAGAAGGCTTGAAATAAAACCTACAGTAATTAACTGGCCCGGAGACTACCCTACCTCGATTCTGTGATAGGGCCCCAGGCAGGATTTCCTCAGGAAGAGAGCTAGCTCCACAGGCATCAGCCTGGGTCCAGTTGGAAGAGGGCGCTATAAAGTAGGCCCAAGCCTTCACACAGATATAGAAAAGAGGGAAGCAATCAGAAATCTAAGTGTATTTCAATCTGTGCAATATGAACATACATGTGTTACTGGGATGGTATCAGGTCATCATGGTTCCATCTGTGATGCAGAACCCCAAATCCTATTGTATGTGTTGAATACAAAGGCTGCAGAGCCCGATAATTCAATGTGTGCACATGGGGTGGTGGTATGGTAAATTACGACAGCTTGCAATAATGTGTGTACATGTTACTTGCAAGCTGTCATAAGCCTGATGCAACAGAACACGTTAACAGAAAAATTTCACCAAGGAGACCACTGCATGACTAAACCAATATTGAACTCTTAAGCAAATCAAAACATATGTGCTGCAGATGCACAAATGGGATCCCTTTAATGGAAGACATATTATGTGAACTATATTCCTTCACTAAATCAAGTGGTAAGTACGGTTGGAGATATCATCTACAATGCATAAAATGTTACTGCAAACAAACTCTCAAGCCACACAAGTTTCAAACTCAATTATGACATACAACTCCCCCCCCCACCAAAATAATAAATTTCTCAGCTATTGCAATATAGAACTGTAGTTGGCACAAAAATACAATTATTTCTAGAATACATCCCCTTGATTAACTATTCTACAGAATAGCGTGTCACACTTTCCTATTTTGTTTCACCATACATGTCAGAGTAACTGATGTATACAATTACAAGAGAATATCTGTATGCAGTATTAGAAGGGTTTTATTAATTGTACAAGGACAGTTTGATACTTTAGGTTTAAAAAGTTGCATCTGATAATCTGTCCCAGCTATTTCAGTGATATTAGGAAGTAATTATAATTTCTATGACATTGTATGTATATTAAAGGTAAAGAAAATATGGTCTATTTCTTGTATTTTTAAAAATTCAACATATGAAAGATTAAATTTACATTGCAATTTCAATAAAATAAAGATTCAACAGCAAAAGTGTAAGAAGTTTTGTTTTCTGTGTAAACCAGACTAATAAAGTTAGCTTGGAACTAATCTCAAGAACCCACTCCCCCAACTCCTCCCACAATATTTCTTGAAGGTAAGGTAATCCCTATTAGTAGATAAGAAAAAAGTGACAAAGTTAACTCCTCTATAAAGCCATACTTTTCTTTACTAGACCTCTTTATATCCTATTCTTTACAGATTTTTAGAGAGGAAAATATTTATTTTTATTTCATCACAAAGCTTCAAAACTGTTCAGGAGCTACTTGACTGATTTTACAACATGTTAATTGAAAATTCATATGCAGTAATTATATAGCCTAAAACACAACACAAGACAGATATTTCTCACTTCAGTTTCCCCTAGTAACCAAAAACGTGAAAAACTGACTGCAGCACAGTTTGAGGGTCATTTCAAGAACATAACAGTCAGAGAAAGGCTCCATTTTCAGATGCTGCTGGAAAAATACATTTTCAGATACTTCTGAGTACAGCTCTGTTAGGTATAGATCAATGGAAATTAGTAGGAGAATGCTGGAAAGGTACCACCAAGACAGACCTAACTCTATCTTTATTATTTCTCCTGAATTCAGTGAATTGTTAATGATGCTGAAAGCTTTAGAAGTCATAAGTGATTTTATAGTTTGTTATTTACTGTAAATTATTGAATAATTAGCCTTCAAGAGATAATTCTATTGATTGACATTTATTCAACTATTAATTTAACTTTCATAGAAAACTAAAGTTTCACTTTTGCAGTATGCTTCATACCCCTCCTGGAAAACATTAAGAGTACTAGCTACTTAATTCCTAATAAAGTAATCAACTATCAGAAGTAGAGTACAGACTGAAGAGAACAAAGGCAATCAAAGCTATTTTGTTTACATTACATATCAAAAACTTCAAGACTATGCACATTACTATGCAAAAGCAATATTTAAACAGCCAAGCAGCAACTTACTGTATATTCAATAGTCCCTTTAGGCTTCTGAAAAGACATTCGTCGCCCATCTTTCTTGTCTGGGTTCTTCTTCTGGCCAGTATCTGAAAAAAATTGAGGCAAGGAGTGTGTTAAATTCATTTTCCTTGCTCACAGTACTGTCACAGGCTGCAGATTACAGCCCTGTGGGCAGACATCTAATTCAGCTTGCTCCTTGTAACTCTCTACTCTCTAACAGACAGCTGCTAGAACAGGGACTTCACTCCCCTGCTATGCTTTAAGGATCTGACCAATATAAACTACTGAGACAACTGAGAATCAGTTAACTACATAAGTACCTGCTATCATCCAGAATGCTATTAATGCAGGAAAGACTAAAATGATTGATCTCCCTCATCAGGCAAGGATATATCAACTGCACAAGCAATGCTTCTAAAGATCATCTTTAATTGGTTCTATGTTGCACAGGGTCTGATGACAGTGATGAGGACGTGGACACAGAATTATCTCAAACCGCGGCCCCCCGCGCTGAGATCCTGATGGTAATGGGGCAGATTCTATGGCGGAAACAAGCAACTGACTGGGGGGACCGCATTGTGTTGCAGGTGTGATTCCCAGTGGCTGCGACTTCGCATGTATGGTGGGCACTGACATGGCTTTGTGACTGCTTTGCCCCCCTGCCCTGAAGCATAATACCAAGATGAGCAGCAGAGCAGCTAGAGAAGCGAGTGGAGCGAGTGGCGATAGCCCAACGCAAGCCACTGCACTCAGGTCAGTATCAATTTGGGTTGGAAAATTTGGAGTGGGGCTGCTGGGACTGCTGTGATGCAAAATCAAGGCCATAGTGGATGGCTTTGCTGCAATGGATTTTTCAATGGTGCTGCAAGCACTGGTGGATCTGGGGACGTTCACAAACATCCACGTGGGGATGGCAGGGAGGGGGGATGCTCGCTCATTTCATTCAAGCTCTCTCTTTTAACGGCTGCAGCAAAAGGGACTTACTTCCCAGAAAAAAAAAACAGGGGGGATGGGGATGTGAAATGCCTATCGTTATCCTGGGGGACCTACCCTACCCCTTGATGCCATGCATGAAGAAGCCACACAGGCAGCCTGGAGTGGTCAGGATCTGTTCAATTACAGGCTGAGAAAGCAAATGCAGAATGGTGGGTGCCAGACCTCAGCCAAACCAATGTCCCCTATGTTATTGCTGCTTGCTGTATTCTCCACAATCTCTGTGAGAGGGGGGGAGACCTTTATGGCGGGGGGAGAGGAGGCAAATCACCTGGCCGCTGATTATTACGCAGAGCCAGACACCAGGGAGATTAGAAGAGCACACCAGGAAAGCATCAGAGAGAAGAAGCTTTTGCTTCATCAATGCAGCAAGGGTACAGTGTGACTGTGTTTGTTGTTGATGAACACCCCCCCCCAGATTGACAAATAAAGTCACTTCATTTAAAAAAGCATTTTCTTTTTTTTTTATTATTGCTTTGGGAGGAGGAAAGGAGGGATGGAGAAGGCCATAAAAAAAAAAAAGTCAGCATCATCCTTCTGGTTGGGCTGTCCGGGGTGGTCTTCCTCTTCTTCTTCCTCTTCATCTTCCCGTCTGCATAATCCTCAGACATGGCAGAATTACACAACCCCCACCACACATCCAGGGTGGGGGGGGGGTGGGTAGCCAGCAAGCCCTAAAAAAAGCATGCAGCTCAGCATAGATTTTGCATGTTTTTCCGGACCTTCCATTTTTCCATTGCTTTTTTGGTGGTTTTCTGGCTTATCACCCTCACCTTTCTCTGCACTCTGCACTGTCCCTGCTGTCCCTGTTGCAGTCATATTCACATAAATTCTTTCTTTCTACTTTTTTCATTTTTCTTTTTTTGCACGCATCCTCCCCATCCCCATGATCCTCTCGATCAGATCCTCAGATCCATTACCCATGCGCTCTGATTATGAGCTGTGCGTGGTCACCTGTGTGATGAGCTCTCCACGCTGTCGAAGCAGGAAATGAATCAAAAAAAAGTTCTTTTTTTTTTTCCTGCTACCCCCAGAGTGCCCAGTGAGTGAGAATGCTGTCCAGAGCGGTGCGGGCAGGAGTACAGAAACGATTTTAAGAGCCATTAAAATCGATATAAGGTGCCTCCTAGTGTTGACGGTTGTCGTTTTTCGGTTTTACACTCTAAAAATTTTTTATTTAAGTGTAGTAGATTCTGTCATTACTGTCTGCTCCAGACATTGTTTACAGCTTCTGGAGACTAGATGCAATTAAAAGTTACAGCTTTTAAGGTGAACAAAATGTATTTTAAAGAATACACAGTGGTTTATATACAAGTATTTATCTCACACAAGTTGTGCATATAATCAAAACTCTAGAAGACTTCTCTTCTCCATATATGTTAGTTAGAAAGGAATAAGATGTAAAGCACATCCTCCCTATGAATATAAATTTCATCTTACTGTCAAGATGCACTTAAAGCATTGCTCCTTGGCTTATGCAACACTGAATATTTTTCATGACCATCACCCTGTAATGTCTTCAGCTTTACTGGGATCCGGTACAAGAAATGGAATTTAATGCAGATATACTAGAACTTTGTATAAAAAGTCTTGTTTTATTCAGCTTGATAATTCACCAACATAAAATGTATTTTGTTATTTGACCATTATAATTTAATTTTACACTAGTACTTTCCTGAATACAAGTAGGAATACTGAGGTATAGTTTGTAAAAGTATCTGAGTATCTTCCTATTATGAGACTTGATTCTGGCACTCTGCTATAAATCTTTGCTGCGAAGATAGGAGATTTTTTTCTTGTGAGAGAGAATCAGATTTGTGGATTTGTAAAATGTTAGCTAGGTTCTACTGCAGCATGCTACTGATTGTGTTGAGACATTATTTCCATATCTTCAGTTTATATACTCGTTACATATTTCAATCAAGTTTTCAACAAAGTACACAATTCTTACAATTCTCAGCCACAACTAGGTCAGAAAATTGAAAAGGGATATGTTAGAAAGTGAAATGAACACACAATAGGTAAATATTTTTTAAAGTGTGCCAAAAGCCTTTTAGCGTACATTTAAGTGATTTCCACTATCCTTTCCCCACCCTCCCCAACAGTGATTTAGAAGCTTAGATAAAAATCTCTCTAGTTTCTTTTCCAATTTTGCAGTCACTGACTGCCCCCCACCATGTCTCCACTGAACAGAGATGAAATTTATCAAAATGCTTATACAAAGACAACTTCATACAGTCTTTTAATGCCCACAAAAATACCCCCCCCCAAAAACAAACAAACAAACAAAAACAACCACACACATACATACTCCCCCTAGTAATGTTACTAGGTTTTGCTTACTAGCAACAAGAACCTTCTAGGAGAGGAAATAATCTTGGGACAAATTCCCGTATTTACAACAATCTGTTAAAATAGTTACTCAAAATAGAGGTCAGTTCTTATGGTGTGGATAGTGGTAAGTTTGAAAGGGACTAATGAAACTCACAAGAATTAAGTCAAAATGGTTTAACTGCAGGTTAAGACAATAGTTGAATTTCCCAGAAATTCCTTCAACCGGAATGTTGAAATTTTATTGTAGTGTTTCCTTACCTTAACCACCACATTCAGGCTAGATGTTTGTTTTTACAATGAAAACAATCGACATCACATTATATTAAAGGCTTCTTGAAGACAAGCTGCAAAAATTGCTCAGTGTTAAAGCACACTGAAAGCTAGGTGCAGGACAGTGGAGTACAACATTCTCTCCCTGACAGCCAAACATTTTGTTTCAAAAAGTTTGAAGAAAGCAACTCTCTCCTCCCTCCTTGAGCTCTAGCAGCTAAAAGACCATAGCTGCTCAGAATACTCCCAGCTCACATCACAAAGGCCCAGAGGGAGCAGTTGAAGTCAATGCCCTACCTTATTCTCTATAGCAACAAGGCTGATTTAATGTTTCAAAGACAAATGATGCAGCTCATGAAACACTTTCAGTGCTTAAATCAAACAAGTTTTAATGCAGTCTACCTTGAGGGCAACAGGCTGGACACCACTGTTTTAAAACTAAGTAGTACACCACAGCTTCCCCCATCCCCCCATAAATCGTTATAACAGAAAGAGCAGTCAAATCCCATGTTAACAGCCTATACCTTGTCACCCGTGCTTCAAATGCATACAGCTCCAACACATTTCTCCAAATGCAAACACTGAAGTACTTCATGCTCTGCAAACAAATCTGACCACGAGTGGCTGAACAATTCAAAATTATTTTCTGTAAGGTGCTGCCTCATGGAATCAAAGATTTCTTCACTCACATTAATAACTTTATTCTTCACCATTATAAGCGCTGAACAATTTATCTAGTTCAACCCTAAACACAATACTGGGCTTTACTTTCTCAACATTAATGTATTAATATGGTTTTTAGTTTATTGTGAAGTTCTACAAATGGACTGGAAAAGCACACTATTACTGAAAAATTGCTCTCTCATTTTTACCATATAATTATACTTACATGTCAGTGTATAGCATATAGTGCAGTATAAACAAATGATTGGCTGTATGAATTTTTACTTTGTACTGACATCACAAGTGCTTTTTATGTAGCCTGTTGTAAAACTAGAAAAATATCTAGATGAGTTGATATACCCCAGAAGACCTCTGCATATCTCCAGGGGTATGCATACCCCTGGCTGAGAACCACTGGTCTAGGGCATAATTAATTTTTATTACCTTTAAAGTTAATCTAAAGAAAAAAAAACAAAACACCCAAGTCTTCTTTCAAAAAATGTTTTCGTAAACCACTACTTAACATGAAGCAACTTGCTGTCATTTGCTTATTGATAAAATAGAGGAGGCACAGATAGTTACAGCTTTACTAGATTAGTTCCACTCAGCAGCAATTAGATGTGTGTAATCTATTACACAAAACCAAAAAAACACCCAAATATTAAAGTTAGAATCATTTTAATCCGCATTATAAACTCTGGAACAGTGTTTTTTCTGACAGCATTGACTTCTACTCAATGGAGTGATTGTCTCAGACTGTCACCCCTCTATTTGCAATCATGTAACATCTCTGTACTAACTACAGCGATATACATTTTCAGTTGTCTATTCATGGGCTTACAGCTGGAAGAAAGAGACAGTACCAACAGACCAGCCAATTCTCTGGAAACCAGCTGTGGTCCACAGACCACTGTGTGTGAGCCACTTCTCTTTCTGAAAGGCTAACTGTCCTGAGAAGTCTAAGGTTAGGTTCTTAGTCATATATGAGCACCTAATTAAATGGTCTGATTTTCAAAAGGGCTTTCATGGTTTTGTGACTGTTTTAGAAATAAAGGTGATTTTTATACCTTTAGACCAGTGGTCTCCAACTTTTTTTTACTCACAAGATCAATTTTTGAATTTAAATGCAACCCAGGATGTGCCCAGCCCCGCTTACTCCATCCCCCCTCACTCTGCCACTCACTCTCCCACACCCTCACTCACTTTCACCAGGCTGGGACAGGTGGTTGGGATTCGGGAGGGGGTGTGGGCTCTGCGCTGTGGGGTTCAGAGTGTGGAAGGTGGATTCTGGGCTGAGCCTGGGGCAGGGGGTGAGAGGTGCAAGCTTTGGGAGGGAGATTGGGTGCAGGAGGGAGCTCCAGGCTGGGGCAGAGTGTTGGGGTGTAGGAGGGTGCTCAGGGTAGGGGTGCGAGCTCCCACTTGGCAGCACGTAGCTCGTGCAGCTCCCAGGTGGTGCAGTTGGTCTATGCACCCCTGGGGCGGGGTTGGGGGGGGACGGGACATGTGGCTCTGCACACTGCCCCTCTCTACAGGCACCGCCTCCGTAGCTCCCATTGGCCACAGTTCCCCATTCCTAGCCAATGGGAGCTGTGGGGGCAGTGCTTGCAGGGAGGAACAGCACACACACACACACACACACCCTGGAGCCGTGGGGGAATGCTGGCTGCTTCGAGAAGTGGCATGGGGCCAGGGCAGGCAGGGAGTCTGCCTTAGCGGCAGCCCTGCTACACCGCCAGACTGTTTAGCAGCCAGAGATCACGATCGACTTGCAGAGTCTCCAGGATCGACCAGTCGATCGCGATCTATGGGTTGGTGACCACTGCTTTAGACACTTTGGAGTTTATTAACTTTAATTCCCATCTTTGACAGAATTTAAGACAGACTACAGACAAAACTAGCAGAGTATATTTAGGTTTTAATTGTCTGAATAGGAGCTTTATAAAATTTAGATCAAAATCTAGCTGGTATTTCTAAACTAGAGAACATACACCGAGTTGTTTAGTGATCAAGTCATAAAATATATATATAGGAAAAAGCTAAAAAAGAGTTTCCACATAAAACTTGATTATGCTGCAGATATAGACAGTAACTTACAACCTAACTTTGGAAATACCCTTTAAAAAAAAAAAAAGCAGAAAGCGAGGTAAACTTAAAGTTAAGTGTACACTAAATTATTTAACACACATAGTTAACAAGCTTAACTCCCCATGATTATTGCCTCTCATGGTTACCGCCCAAGTTACGGACACAATCTTATAAATGGATCATCAACTATCTTCCGGACTGACAGGGAGCCCCATACCCTCTCAACATACAGGCGTATATGCAACATCCTAATGTATGTACAACTGTGGCTGGTGAACATGCCAACCACACATCCAGACACCAAGGCTATGTCTGCAGTAGCACTTTTGTCAATCAGGGATGTGAAAAAACAAACAAACCCTGACTGACATAAATTTCACCTACGAACAGTCTGGACAGCACTATGTTGGCAGGAGATGTTCTCCTACTGACATGGCTACCGCTACTCATTGGGGGTGGTTTAATTATGCCGATGGGAGAGCTCTCTGCCATCGGCATAGAGGCTATACAGGAGACCGTACAACGGCGCAGTTGCCATGTTAAAGCTGTGCCGCTGTAAGGTGTGTAGTGTAGACATAGCCGAAGTCTCACTGTTCTGAGAAGATAGCCCCATTTACCTTACACATAAAAACCTTATCCCACACCTATTTGAATCATGGTGTAGTTAAGCCCCACAGTATTTACATTCCTCGTTTTCTAAACATATTCAGTGTATAAATGACATGATGTCACCAAAAAAACCCTAAGTTCATGAGCACATATTCCCCCACCCACAAAGGGTCTGATGTTTTAAAAAGTTAATTCTAGTTAGCTTATTCTCAGCATCACTACTCAATCTACTCTACAGATACTGGGGTCAGACTCGATGTAATAAAAATGAACAACAGACCGAGATCGTACATATTCTACACAGACAGCAGAAAACAGTGAACACTACATATAGCATATTAACATTTCATAGACCAGTGGTTCTCAAAGCCGGTCCGCCGCTTGTTCAGGGAAAGCCCCTGCCGGACTGGTTTGTTTACCTGCCGCGTCTGCAGGTTCGGCTGATCACGGCTCCCACTGGCTCCGGTTCACCACTCCCAGGCCAATGGGGGCTGTGGGAAGTGGCGTGGGCCGAGGGATATGTTGGCCGCCCCTCCTGCAGCCCCTATTGGCCTGGAGCGGCGAACCACAGCCAGTGGGAGCTGCGATTGGCCGAACCTGTGGACACAGCAGGTAAACAAATCAGCCCAGCCCGCCAGAGGCTTTCCCTGAACAAGCGGCGGACTGGCTTTGAGAATCACTGTCATAGACAATTATTTGAAAACACATCCACATCTATCTCTTACAAGTTTAAATCCATGTGATACTACCATAATTAGACCTGAATTTACTTAACTCACATCCTGCATGCTGTCCATGTGAATGTTTGGAATAACTTAAATATGCATTTCTACTCTTTTAGACTTTAGGTTAACCGTCATTTAAACATTTATTTTAAATGCAGACCATTATCACACTTTATCAAGTGTTTTAGTACATACTTCCTCAAGCAGTTCAACCCATTAACTTTTAAGAACTGTATACATTCACTTTCCCAGACACAGAGAATATATACATTTCATTAGAGACTAGCCATAACATTTCTAATAAAGTAGAACCTCAGAGTTATGAAGACCAGAGTTACAAATTGTCTGGTCAAACACACACCTCATTTGGAACCAAAAGTACGCAATCAGGAAAGAGAGGGGAAAAAAGCAAATACTCTGTTAAACATAAACTACCAAAAAACTAAAGTTAAAAAAAAAAAAGCTTTGACAAGGTAAGAAACCTGTTTCTGGGCTTGTTTAATTTAATTTAAGATGGTTAAAAGCAGCATTTTTCTTCTTCATAGTAAAGTTTCAAAGCTGTGTTAAGTCAATGTTCAGTTGCAACCTTTTGAAAAAGAAAAAAAAAACCCAACCACCATGTTTTATTCAGAGTTATGAACATATCAGAGTTACAAACAACCTCCATTCCTGAGGTGTTTGTAACTCTGTACTACACTCCCTTTACATTCTGCCCTCCCCTTTTCACCACCACCTGTCTCTCTAACATCATGTATGTGTCTCCCCAACCCCAGTCCCCTTTGTTTCATGCAATACTAACACAGAGAAGCTAGTACAGTTATCGCAGTAGCAGCAGTATCCCCAGAGTAGCACAAGGCTGACTAGGACTACATTAGAAGTTGGGGGCTTGGGCATGGGGAAAAGTTATCTTGTCTTGACTTGTTTGCCGTACATTGGAATAATCATTTAAGTACAGAACTTTTGCTGGATTGCTTGTCAAAGCATGCCACTCAGAACTCATGTTAGAACTCTGACTTGCAGGTATGAACAGTGTCGTAACCTAACAACTGGAATCTGACTTTCCCCACTTTGCCCTAATGTTTCTGGCTTATACCAGTTAATCGAACTCATTGTACTATTTATTGGGGGTTGGAGAGAAAAACTGACACTGCTTCCCTTACAATGGCTTATCCCTCTCTTCCCCTTTCCCCCCCGCATGGTACTGTTATTTCTACTTTATATTAAGGCAGGAACAGTAATAGGAGGCTATTAACTTGTGCAACTGGACAGCATAGGCAGTTAATGCAACTTAGCTTTTCTGATTTCACATCTGAAATTTTCTACTGCACTGTGGTTAGCTGTACTAGAAACACTGAAAGACCATGGAACTCCTTGGACACACTGTCTACCACTACTCTAACAAAAGCTTAGCTGTTGAAACTCAGAGGGTGATGTAGAAAAAGCGCTAAGTGAGTGTACAGACAAGACCACTTCTTAGTCATTCAGCTCTCATCCATGTAACCTATGTTAAATCTAGATAAAAATTGCAATTTAAGGCAGATAAAACCAGTTCCCTGATAGACTATAACATGCAAATACTTTGTACGAGCCGTTTCCATTGACTGCTGTGAACTTCTTGAACTTTATGCTCATGATTAGAGACATACTGCTGGAACTGAAGACTCTACGGGGGTAACTTGGCAGGAAGTTGTTCCACAACCCAGGCTTTCACACAGTATCTGATGAAGATTTGTGGGAAGTTCTAGTCCCCTGCTGGAAGAGACAGTTAATGCCTTCTTGAAAGGAGAGGAGAAAGCCAGTTGGTTTGAAGGAAGCAAATGTGAATTCTTTGTTTAAGAAATCAGCTGCTGATGCTGACAATCCACTCACTTACTGAACTATCAGTCAACGGTGTCAAGTTATGGAAACAGTTGTAAGGACGCAACTCAGTATCTCCATACTACTTTGAGACTGGTCACTATGTATTCTGATTTGGTCACAGCACAGAGATTACACTGACTGATCTCCTGGCAAAGGAAAATGACCAGGTATGCATGCTGATTAGTATGTCTGTCAGAAGCATTTGCTTTGACTTGTATGAGTAGACAGGAGTAGGAACAGATGATAGAGGTGGCTTAATTATTTTGTCTGCATTAGAAAAGTTTCTGGTATTTTTGGAGAATTTGTCTTCTGTCCCCAATGGCTCTCTAATATGGGTTCCCCTCTGTCACTGCCTTTTTTCAGCTTAACGTGCATATACAGCTGTAAGTTTCAGGGTAACTGCACCTGTATCCATCCTTCTGTGGTCCACTCCAGGAGTGCCCAGTCAGTCTCCAGCCATCACTTATCTCTGGGAAGGGACCTGTGTCCCACTCCCTTCCAAACAGGGATTTTAAGGCTACGCAGCCCCATCATTCATTGTTCCAGGCCCAGCAAGCCAGTGTGCCTAACAGCAAGCACCTGTGCTTTGCTTTCTCTCCATGGATTATGATCAATATACACCAATAGTTAAAAGTTACCACAGGGCTCTTTCTCTGCCTAGAACACTAAGGTAAAAGCATCACAGACAAAACAAAAACAAATCAACATGCATACTAAATGTACCAGAAATCAGGGACCTGGGTAGACCAAAGTCTTGTCAATCCTTCAGCAAAGGTTGGGGCCTCTTAAGTTTGCTGAACCAAAAGCAAGTCCATTTAAAATCATTTTATCTATTTCCAGTTCTCTGTCTCTGGAAAACCCAGTTTGAACCAGCGTATACAAACCATCCAAGGGGTGGTTTACAATCTCAGCAATGTACCTTAGCCACCCTCTCCCCATTCACCCCCACAACCAACACACACACAGTTTTTAGTTCCTGGAGGGGCTGTGGTAACCCTGCCCCATGGAGAGGAACACAATCAATTCATAAATTTAATGCAATGATCTTAAGACACTGCATGGGTTGTAATCATAACCATTAGAAGGGTTCAGTAAGAAAGTATATTTCTGCCTACTGATGACTTAAAATTATGTCTCCCTGTTACCTGATCCAAAGGGTGTGGGTAAAAAAGACTGACTGATTAAAACTCAACCCAGATAAAACAGAAGTAATGATAGACTGAAGACAACAACTGGGAGAAATGTTTGAGATTATACTGGCCCCTTGATCGAAGGCTTATGCCCACTAGTTGAAACTTCAGTTCTTAAATCTGATGTCTTGGTCTTTGCTAGATCAGAGGTGGGCAAACTACAGCCTACAGGCTACATCTGACCCATGGGACCCTCCTGCCCAACCCCTGAGCCCTTGGCCCCTCCCCTGCTGTTCCCCCTCACTGCGCTGCTGGCGCAATGCTCTGGGCGCAGGGCTGCAAGCTGCTGGGGCAGTGCAGCTGCAGAGCCGCAGCCTGACCTGGTGCTGTGCGGTGGCATGGATGGCTCCAGCAGGGCAGCGCGGCTGCCTGTCCTGGTGAACCTGGCGCAGTAAGGGGGCAGGGAGTTCGAGGTGGTGGTCAGGGGTATGGATAGGGGTAGAGGTGGTCAGAGGGCAGGGAACATGGGGGGGGTTGGATGGTGCTGCAGGGGGCAGTCAGGGGCAGGGAGTCCAGGGGTGATCAGGGGACAGGGAGTGGGGGTGGGGCACGAGTCCTGGGGGGGCTGTCAAGGGGCAAGAAGCAGGTGGGGGTCAGATAGGGGGCATTGGCCTGGCTATACCTGGCTCTTTGGGGAGGCATATCCTCCCCTAACCGGCCCTCCATACAATTTTGGAAACCCGACGTGGCCCTGAGGCCAAAAAGTTTGCCTGCCCCAGTTCTAGATAATGCCTTGGTCACCACTGCTATTTGGCTATCCTGACAACAACAAAAAAGTTGCTTTTTAAAAGCGTGTTAACTGTTTGAAACACTCCTTAAAACTTCATTATTCCCTACAAATTACAAGTCATGATTTTAAACTGTCTACATGAGGTGTTAAGGGTGCTTTAACTGTGTTATCTAACATTTTTAAAAAGCAACTCAGCCCCCCCCCACACACACACAAAAACACACATCCACCCCAAGACAGCTTCACATTCCCCATGGCAACCCTTTTCCTCAGATCTGCACCTTTCACTACCACGATATTAGACTATTGCAATGAATTCTACAAGGAATACACCTTAAGTCCATTCAGAAATGGAAGCTAATGTAGAATGCAGCTGCTTGTTTGTTAAGCACAGTGGGTATGTCCACACTACGAAATTAGGTCGATTTAATATAAATTGACGTTTTAGAAATCGATTTGATACATTCGATTGTGTGTCTCCCCACGTAAGACCATTAAGTTGGCGGAGTGCATCCACAGTACCGAGGCTAGTGTCGACTTTTGGAGCCTTGCACTGTGGGTAGCTATCCCACAGTTCCCGCAGCCCATTGGAAATCTGGGTTGAGCTCCCAATGCCTGACGGGGCAAAAACACTGTTGCGGGTGGTTCTGGGTACATGTCGTCAGCCCCCCCGTGAAAGCAACGGCAAAAAATCGTTTCTTGCTTTTTCCCTGGGTTACCCATGCAGACAACATACCACGGCAAGCATGGAGCCCGCTAAGCTCACTGTCACCGTACGTCTCCTGGGTTCTGCTGGCAGACGTGGTACTGCAGTGCTACATAGCAGCAGCTCCTTGCCTTTGCAAGTTAGCAAAGATGGTTAGCAGCTGTACTGTACCATCTGCTGCTGTCTCCTGGTTCCTCCGGCCGGCCTCGGTGAGGTCGGTCTGGGGCTCCTGGGCAGACACGGGTGCTCCTGTTGTTCGTTTTAAGAACACTTTCACTACAGATTTGACAAAACACAAAGAATGTACCAATGTGAGATTTCTAAACATAGCTACAATTGACCCAAGATTTAAGAATCTGAAGTGCATTCCAAAATCTGATCGGAATGGGGTGTGGCTCATGCTTTCAGAAGTCTTAAGAGAGCAACACTCCGATGCAGAAACTATACAACTCGAACCACCAAAAAAGAAAATCAACCTTCTTCTGGTGGCATCTGATTCAGATGATGAAAATGAACATTTCTGCATTGCTTTGGATTGTTATCGAGCAGAACCCATCATCAGAATGGATGCACGTCCTCTAGAATGGTGGTTGAAGCACAGAGGGACATATGAATCTTTAGCACATCTGGCATGTAAATATCTTGCAATGCAGGATACAACAGTGACATGTGAAACCCTGTTCTCACTTTCAGGTGACGTTTTAAACAAGAAGCAGGCAGCATTATCTCCTGCAAATTGTAACCAAACTTGTTTATCTGAGCAACTGGCTGAACAAGAAGTAGGACTAAGTGGACTTGTAGGCTTTAAAGTTTTACATTGTTTTGTTTTTGAATGCAGTTATTTTTTGTACATAATTCTACATTTGTAAGTTCAACTTTCATGATAAAGAGATTAAGTGAATTGAAAAATACTCTTATTTTACAGTGCAAATATTTATAATAAAAAATAAATATAAAGTGAGCACTGTATACTTTGTATTCTGTGTTGTAACTGAAATCAATATATTTGAAAAATGTGGAAACATCCAAAAATATTTATATACATATTATTCTATTATTGTTTAACAGCACGATTAATCATGCAATTAATTTTTTTAACTGCTTGTCAGCCTTAATTAGAAGCCATTACAGATTACATCACATCAATCCATGCATTAAATACTTGCTTGCTTACTGAAGACTGCATTTTGCACTAGCTGAAGTTTCCAGAACAGTGGTTCTCAAACTTCTGTATTGGGTGACCCCTTTCACACAGCAAGCCTCTGTGTGCGACCCCCCCACCACCTTATAAATTTAAAAAACCACTTTTTTACATATTTAAACACAATTATAAATGCTGGAGGCAAAGCAGGGTTTGGGGTGGAGGCTGACAGCTCACGACCCCCCATGTAATAACCTCGTGACGCCCTGAGGGGTCCCAATCCCCAGTTTGAGAACCCCTGTTCTAGAAAGAAGCAAACTTTCTTTTACTTAGAGTGTTTCCTCAGAGTTTTCATGAAACATCAATAGCTTTAAAAATAGTAAGAAACAAAGTGATAATATATGAAAAAAACAACTGTGTTCTGTAACATCGAAGGAAATTCAGTGATAAACCAGCTATGTCAAAGAGATTATTAGCTCTGGCAAAGCCATGTTTTCATCTCACAGTCGCTATCTCTAGTACTCTTGTACTTTTATCCTCTGTCAAACTTGTTAGCCTAAGGAGAAATTTTGTCTGAATTTCAGTGAGCTGACTATTAAACAACAGACTGTTTAAACTAGTGTTCTTTCTGACATGCAGTGAATTCAGCATCTTAACTCTGTCTTAACTCTGTCCTCCACATTTAGAAATACAATAGACTGCTCAGCATATAAATATGTAGGTATATGTTCAGAAGCAAATATATACTACAGTAAGATTTTCTAAAGAAATCTCTCTCTCACCATTAGGACAGCCTCAAATATGACAGCAAGGTGGCCAAAGGATTAAATTTAAGGTATGAAACCTGAAAATACTTGCCTGACTCCCTGAACCAGAAAACATATACTGCATAATAGCTAATCATCTCAGGAAGTCAAATAGCAAAATACTAACATGGAAGCATGAAATCTCCAATGTTACATGCTTATAACTTTAAGATACCAAAATATGTTACTTAAAATTTAAGTATATTAAGTCCATGAAATCTACAAGTTTCTACTGGAGTTCTGAGATCAGTGTTTCTGAATTACACAGAAGAATCATTTTTCCATTTATCTTATCTTAACAAAAGTTTGTTCATACATTAAATAACCACACACAACCCACATTTCAACTGAGATCAAATATGAAATGGAAGCCCTAAAGGAGTCTGAGATAGTTATAGGTGAACTGGAGAGCAGATTAGACATGGGCCTGAACCAAGACCCTGGATGCAGCTGGGCCCAGATTTTTAAAAACCATTTAGACATTGCTACCATCAGTGTTGTCATGCCTAACTGATTTAGGGACATAAATCTCATTTTCAAAAGTGATTTAGGAGTCTATCCCTTTTGAAAATGAGATTCACACTCCTCAATCAGTTAGGCACTGCAACACTGAGCATAGCAACACCTAAATATCTTTTTTAAAAAGGGCTGAGCCTTAGGCTTTAATAGCAGACCCTAACTTTGCAACTGAGTGCCCATATCCAACTAGAATGGAAGTTGGAATTCTATCTTAACTGCTGTAGTTACTATTATATGAAACAATATGGCATGATCCAAGACTGTTAGTTAAAACCTGCCAGAAGAGAACCTGTTTCTGCCTACAATCCATTGACTTTTTGTTTAGAAGATTCCATTGGATGATGAGTACAGAGCAACCTCTGCAGCATGTCGTGCATAGGTTGGGGAATGCTGCTCCCCAACCTAGGTACATGGAAGCATGCAGAATTCCTCCCCCATATTAAGAACCATCCATCCCTCATTGCTCTCAGCAGCACCCCTACCTCCTCAAGCCACCTTTCATTAACTCTAGCCTTAACAGTTACACAGCAAAAATTTCACAGTATAAGCAGCTGTACCCTGACACACAATTTAATGTGTGCGTATGTGGGGGGGGGAGGGGAAACAGTCAGTATGATTCAGGCTGATTTTGCTGAAGTGTCAGAGGCACTGCCAGAGCAGAAAATTATAAAATATTTAAGATTCAGTGGTTGAGTTCTCCTCCACCCCCATTTTGCACAATAAGGCTATGTCTACACTACAACTTATGTTGACACAACTTATGTTGCTTAGGGGTGGGAATAAATCACACCCTTGAGAAACTGACATTAGCGCTGGTGTGGATAGCACTATATTGGCAAGAGAGCTCGCAGGAGCTGGAGTAGTTAAGCCAACAGGAGAGCGTTCTCTCTCGTTGGCTTAAAGCAGCTAGTAAGATCCCTCTCCTTGCAAGTGGTGAATAAGAGAGGTTTGGGGCACATTATTGGAACGGATTGTTAATATTCTTTTGTAATGGCAAAATGCCAGCAGACTTTCAATAGATTGTTAAGAAAATATCAAAAGAAGGTACCTTTGGGTATTAACCTTTGGGCATTTGGGTATTAACCTACTCATCTGAAGCTTTCCTTTTGGGGGGAGAAGAGATTAAGAAAGTGATATTGTAGCAGCTCTAGCTCCAGATATATCTTGATCTCATAGGTATCTTCAATCTCTATCAGTCTTCCTCTGAGCATGAGTTTCATAAGGAAACTGTATAGCTGTCTACTTCTGAAAATAGTCAAGAAAAACAATCATGCTGGTTTTGTTAAAGACTGGTGATAAAGGTGTTATTGTTGACCACAAAGTGTTGGCTTTACTTGCCTGAAAAACCTCACAGGAGAAAATACAAGGGACCTTTTGTGGTTTTACACCTTCCTCTTAACAAGAGGGCTTGGAAACTTTCTCTAATACCAACAACTGAGGCAAATACGCATATCATACCCTCAAAACAAGGAACCCCAAAAATCATACTCCTGAAATGTAAAGGAACAGGATTATTCTGTAATGTTAATTGTGGATGGTATATTGTCAATCACCTTGTTTAAAACAAAAACTTCTGAAAGCCAGGCTAAGGTAAATGTCCACATAAGCTTAACTCTGCCTTCTTTGAGCCATGCACCTATATGCCCATAATACACACTCCCAACTCTGCCTTTTAACACTAATAAGCAGACACTACTAGCATTTCCCCTATGCTCAAAACTGAGCCCACTCCCCCAACAGAATACCACACTTGTAAAATTTAGTATCATTTCATAACCTTTTACAAACCCTTCACACTCACACACCTAAACCTATATACTTTCACCCACCCAGCAGTACAACCACAGACTGGTCTCACATCCCATCTCATTATTGACAATCCCAAGACAAGAAGACCCTAGTGCTCTGCTACAACCTACACAATTCTCTATTGAAATGATGCAGACCAGAACCATAAGGTACATATATACCCCTTTCCTTTGAGAACACACATGGGGGTGGCCCCAGATCTCTTCATATCACAATCAAAAACTCTTTCAAGCTGCTCCAACTTAGTCTTCTCTCATTCAATATAGCACACCTAATGCAAATGCAGCTGGTGTATGCACATAATTCCCAGTGGCTATTGCCAGCTCCCGGATGGGGGCGGCGCGCATGGCAGGGAGATTGGGGCAGGAAGGTCAGAGTTAAGGCTGCCTCCCTGTTTACCTTACCTCTATTTCCTGGTTTTCAGAAGTTTGTGTTCTGGTGAACTCAGCATTCTGAAAAGGCACAAACTATCACCAGACCACCTTAACTCTGTATTTACTTTCTTTGTATATATTTACTATGTACTATACACAGACCAGCTGGGTGCTGCAGTCTGTGTCTCAACCCCAGCTCACACAGGGAGGGCAGAGGATGCCCACAAACTGACTCCCTGCTCTAATCCATCTGCCCTGACACAGGGTGTAGGGCCTCTTCCCTTACCCAGCCAATATCCGTCTCCCTTGGGGCATATTAACGCCACCTTCCTCACCACGACCCAATCCCAATACCCCACACACAGCCCCTCCTGCACATTTGATATTGCTCACACATACATAATGCCCCTCATCTTTACTGCACTCTCCCCACCACGGGACACAACCCCCCCCTCTTTACTGCATTCTTCCCCCCCACGGGACACAGCCCCCCCCTCCTCTCTACTGCACTCTCCCCTCACGGGACACAGGCCCCCCCCTCCTCTTTACTGCACTCTCCCCCCATCGGACACAGGCCCCCCCCTCCTCATTACTGCCCCCTCCCCCCTCCTCTTTACTGCACTCCCCCCCCCCACGGGACCCAGCGCCCGCCCCTCCTCTCTACTGCACTCCCCCCCCCCACGGGACCCAGCGCCCGCCCCTCCTCTCTACTGCACTCTCCCCCCACAGGGACCCCGCGCCCGCCCCCCCACTCTACTGCACTCTCCCCACGGGCCCCAGCCCCTCCTCTCTACTGCACTCCCCACCACGGGACCCAGCCCCGCCCCTCCTCTCTACTGCACTCTCCCCACGGGACCCAGCCCCCTCCTCTCTACTGCCCACTCTCCCCCACGGGACCCAGCCCCCTCCTCTCTACTGCCTCTCCCCCGGCCCCTCCTCTCTACTGCACTCTCCCCACGGGACACAGCCCCCTCCTCTCTACTGCACTCTCCCCACGGGACCCAGCCCCCTCCTCTCTACTGCACTCCCCACGGGACCCAGCCCCCTCCTCTTTACTGCACTCTCCCCACGGGACCCAGCCCCCGCCCCTCCTCTCTACTGCACTCCCCCACGGACCCAGCCCCCTCCTCTCTACTGCACTCTCCCCCCACGGGACCCAGCCCCCCCCCCTTTACTGCACTCTCCCCCCCCCCACGGGACACAGCCCCCCCCTTTACTGCACTGTTCCCCCACGGGACCCAGCCCCCTCCTCTTTACGGCACTCTCCCCCACGGGACCCAGCCCCCTTTACTGCACTCTCCCCACGGGACACAGCCCCCTCCTCTTTACTGCACTCTCCCCCCACGGGACCCAGCCCCCCCCCTTTACTGCACTCTCCCCCCCCCACGGGACACAGCCCCCCCCTTTACTGCACTGTTCCCCCACGGGACCCAGCCCCCTTTACTGCACTCTCCCCACGGGACCCAGCCCCCTTTACTGCACTCTCCCACGGGACCCAGCCCCCTTTACTGCACTCTCCCCCACGGGACCCAGCCCCCTTTACTGCACTCTCCTCCCCCCCCCACGGGACACAGCCCCCCCCTTTACTGCACTGTTCCCCCTCCCAGCCCCCAGGTTACTGCCGCCCGCGCGGAGCCGGCACCTGGTGCGGAGGCTGGGCCCGGGCCCCGCTCCTGCAGGGAGTCGAGGAAGCGGACCTGGCGGGGGGCCCCGGGCGCGGCGCCCCACAGGCGGTTGGCGGTGCCGCGCAGCAGGCGGCCGCTCTTGCCGGTGAAGGTGGTGAGATACTCCATGGCCGGGCTCAGGGGGCTCTGCCGGGGGGCGGCCCCATACGGGGGGGGAGGGGGAGACTCTGGCCGCGCCGAGCCTCAGTCACCAACTTCTACAAAGTTTAGAGCGAGCCCCGCCCCGCCTCGCCCTTAAAGGGGCCGCGTCCCCTAGCGGGGTGTGTGAGAGCGGCGGGCTGCAATGCCAGAACAACACGTCTTGGTCTGGCCGGAGCTTGACAGCTACGGGAGGGATCCCCCATCCCCCACAGCGGCCCGAGCGCCATGCCGCCTGCACGGGGGGCAGCCTGTTGGGCCGAGGGGGTTGGGAACCCGCCTGCTGTGGGGGAGGGGTATCGTGTAGTTTCCTGTGTGCAGGTTGGGGTATGTGGTGTGCATGTGTCCTGGGTGCGGTGTGTTACGTGTACTGGGTGTTAGGGAGTGTGGTGTGAGGGTGCGGGGCATGTAATATGAGTTGGGGGGTGCTGTGTGTGGGTGTTAGGGGTGGGGGAGTGTTAGGGGTGCGGGGTGTGTGTTTGTCCTGTACTCTGTGGGTGGGTGTGGCAAGTATACTGTGTGCTGTGGAGATGTATGTCTGTGTCACAAGGGTGCATGTATTGAGCATGGCAGAAATGGGCTACCCGGGGGGGCAAGTGGGGCAATTTGCCCCGGGCCCTGCAGGGGCCCCGCAGCGGTCCGGGTCTTCGGCGGCATTTCGGCAGCGGGGGCCCTTCAGTGCTGCCTAAGATGCGGAACGACTGAAGGGTCCCCAGCTGCCGAAATGCCGCCGAAGACCCGGACCACCCCCAGGTGAGTACAAGCATCGCAGCTCCCCCACTTTGCCCCAGGCCCCCTGAATCCTCTGGACGGCCCTGTGGCAGAATGCCAGACGCTCTGGCAGAGGTGAATGTGCTCTGGATGGATGCCCTGGTGTGGGTGTATCCAGCATTAAAACATATGGCTTGAGTGGCAATTTCCCTTTCATAAAATCAATGTATTATCTCATTTTTGTTAGAGGTTGTTTCCTGGGTGCTCTTTGAGATGTAAAAGAGGAAGGGGGGACTGCGTACACAAACTCTTCCTCTCCTCTCCCATGAGAGGAGAGGAAGTTTGTGTACGCAGTCCCCCCTGCAAAACGGCCTACCTGTTAACTGCATTCTGGACAGTATTCTGCAGAAAGGCTGACCCCGAATGCTGCAGCAACTGTCATAAACAATAGTGTTTATACACCATCATTACAGTAGGCTCTTCTATTTTTTAATAACAAAGGTTTGCAGCCAGGTCACATGCACAAGTTATTATTTTATTCTGATCTCATATAGAGCCATTGCCATCCTCACATTTCAATAAACTTTGTTTTTTAAAGTTCCGTGGCTAGGAATATTTCTGTGCCAGTTGATCATTTTTCCATGATGTGCCAAGAAGGTCTGGGTTATTCATTAGCTTACAGGGAGGGAGGTTCCCCCTTTTGTTGTGGGAAACCAACACAATCCCTGATGCTGATAGTGTGCCCTCTAACCTGGGTGAGTACTGGGGTGTTTCACCAATATAGTTAAATTATAAAAATAGTTTGTAGTTCTTTTACCTTGGTTTTGGTGTCTCACAACTTATTGCATTATACTGTAATTTATGCTGTGCAAACCTTCAAAGATTTGGTTAGTATGGCCTGGATCCACAAAGCTCAGCAATGCAATGCCTAGAAAATCACCAGAACAACAATGGAATCGACAAAGTCAGAGTTAGGCACCAAGGTTCCCTATACAATGAAAGGGGAGAGATAGGTGCCTAAGAAGGGGATCCACAAAAGCTGGGAGCTGCCTAACTTAGTCAATGGGAGAGTGGTGTGTCCTAAATTCTACTCCTCTCATGGAGTTTGCCACATAAGTCAGGCTGCAGGGAGGTACTTATCTGTGCTTAGAGATCCATGAACAGGAGCCTGTCCAAATGGAGTCAGACAGCTTAGGTGCCTAAGCCATTTTTTAGCAAGAAATGCTATAATTTTTAGCCCAGTGGTTAGTCCTCTCCCAGGATGTAGGAGACCCAGTTTCAATTCTCCCCCCCCTGCCTGATAGGGAGAAAAGATTTGGACAGAGGTCTTCTACTTCTCAAACTGTAAGCAACAGTGCTGGTCGCAAGCCTGGATAAAAAAGGAGGGTTTTGCAGGGGGTGTTGCAACCCACTCAGGTAATGCCTTACTGGAACAGAAACAGTTCAGTTAAATGAGGTGGGCAAACTACGGCCTGCAGGCCGGATCCGGCCTGTCAGGGCTTTGGATCCAGCCCACGGGATTAACACCCCCGTGGCGCCGCAGGCCCTGTGCTGTGCAGGCCAGCACCATGTCCCTGCAGCCCCTCGGGGTGGAGAGGGGAGGGCAGAGGGCTCCGTGCGCTGCCCTCGCCTGCAGGCAACGCCCCCCCCTGGAATGGGGAACTGCAGCCAATGGGAGCTTTGGGGGAGGTACCCACAGGCAAGGGCAATGCATGGAGCCCTCTGCCCCCCTGCCCCAGGGGCCACAGAGACGTGGTGCCGGCCGCTTCTGGAAGCGGCAAGGGGCCAGGGCAGGCAGGCAGGGAGCCTGCCTTATCCTCGCTGCACACCGCTGCCACCCCGGAGCTGCTCAAGTTAAGCGGCGCCAGGCCAGAGCCCGCAACCTGAACCCCTCCTGCACCCCAACCCCCTGCCCTGAGCCCCTTCCTGCACTCCGCACCCTCCTGCACTCCAACGCCCTGCCCTGAGCCCCCTCCTGCACACCGCACCCCCTCCCACACACTGCACTCCCTCCGGTACCCCAACCCCTACCCTAGCCCTACATTCATGGCCCTGCATGCAATTTCCCTACCCAGGTGTGGATCTCAGCCCAAAAAGTTTGCCCATCCCTAAGTTAAACCCAAACCTCAGAACTGTAGATGCAAATGGAGCTCTAAATCCAATTCTAAGAGATCCCAGTGAAAGGTGAAAGGAAGTTGAGATAGAGACATCAAATCCTGATGACCAAATCTGTAACAACAGTAGGCACGTGGAATGTACGTACTTTGTATGTATGGGGAAGCTGGCATAGGTTACAAGAGACATGAAAAATACTTGGCATCAGTAAAGCAAGATGGTGTCTAATGGTGCTACAATCTTATACTCAGGAGGAGGAAAGTATGAAAGAGCTGTTGGAATTATTCTGGATAACATCAGAGCGAAGATCCTGTTGGCTTAGGAGCAAACAAGATGCGTCAAGTGTACGATAATCCAAGTATATGCACCAACAAATGCAGCAGGTGACAGGGAAAACAATACACTCTACAAGCAGGTGCAACCAGTGTTGGATGACATACCTAACTATGACATCAAGTTGATGGTAGGCAACTTCAGTGAACAAATCGGCAACAACTCTATTGTTTGGGAAGGAGTCATGGGCACAGCAGTGGAAGTCCTCCAAACTGATAATGGTAAATGGCTCTTGAATCTCTGTAGCACAAACACCCTATAGGTAGGCAGCTGTCTCTCCCAACACAAAAGGATTTGCAAGCTCACATGGAGATCAACAATGTGACTGTCAACCACATAGACCAGTGGTTCTCAACCTATTTACCATTGTGGGCCACATATGTGGCTGACAATATGTTATGTCAAGTGAATCATGTTGTGAGCGGAGACTCATCCTGACAGATCATTGAAAAATATACTGCTTGGCAAAACCCCATCTTAATCAACTTTAAGAAAGCATTCGATAGTGTCCACAGAGAGACCCTGTGAAATACTGCTAGAATCTATGAGAAACCAGACAAACTGATTAGCATAATAGGCAGCTCAGGGCACTTGCACTCATATTCCCCCTCATGATCCAGCAGGGGCACCCACTTTTAGCATCCCAGCTCCTGAGCTATCACCTCTTGAGCAGAGACCTGCGTCTCTCTCCCTTCTGAGTGGGATTTTTCCTGGCTGCGCAGTTCCCCGCCTACACTGAATTCCCTAGCAAGTCAGACTGCCTAAACAGGCCTTGCATTTCAGAGACTATAAATGGCATAATCGCCCACAGTTATAAGGTGCCACACAGCTTTTCCTAAGCAAGCACATTTATTCTTAAAGAGAAAGCATTCCAGAGAAAACATTAAAACAATAAATGAGCCCACATGCTTGCTAGTAAGGTTACCTTTTTCTCAGAACAAGAATCCCAATGAATCTGTGAGTTACTCCCTTGTACAACCTGGCTCTTTGATCTAGGAATAGGTAATTTTTAGATAATGGGTTTCTCCTCAGGGCTAGTTTCAAAAGGTTGGGTCTAGAGGTGGAAAATTGCATTCTCCTCTTCCCAAGTATTTCCTAGGTAACCTAGTCAATTTAGTTTATCACAAATGTTCATTCTTATATGGCCCAGTGCTTAAGAGTCCTTTGAAGCTCATAACACTTCCCAGGATTTACATTAGTAATGTCTCCACCCTAGAAACATTGCATACAATCCCACAATAATACATAAACATTTGTATTTTTAATACAATGAACTCCTAAGATTTTTAAAGGTTGTCCAGACTATTTCAGAAAATTGCCATGTCTGTCACAAGCAGTTTATGCCGGGTTGTACCCAGGTCGGTCCCAGGATATTAGAGAGACTCAGTGGGTGGGTAATATCTTTTATTGGACCAACTTCTATTGGTTAGAGAGACAAGCTTTCGAGCTTACACAGAACTCTTCTTCAGGTCCACCCAGACTTGAAGATGAGCTCTGTGTAAGCTCAAAACTTGTCTCTCTAACCAATAGAAGTTGGTCCAATAAAAGATATTACCTCCCTGCCTTGTTTCTCACAAGCAGTTTATGTGATTAAAATAGATGTGAAGAAAGGATGCAGGCCTGGATGAGTGGTTTGATATTGTGGCTGGAGTTAGACAAGAATGTATATTATCACCAATCTTCCTTGCATTAGCAATAGACTGGGAGTGAAGAGGACAATAAAAGGTGTAAAATAGGTTAGTGAAGATGAGTTACACAACCCTGACTTTGCCAATTACATTGCTTTACTGACAATAATATGGAATGGAATTATTGCCCTTAAATCAGTGGTGGAACAGGAAGTAGCAAAAATTGTATTGAAAGTAAATGCAGGAAACACCAAAATTATGAAGGTACGAAACTGCACAACAGATGCAAAGGTGCATGTGGATGGAAAGGAAATTGAACAGGCAGAAGAGTTCTGCCATCTGGGCAGTGATGACATTTGAAGGTGGGCTGCAATAAAGATATTAATACGAGATTAGGAAAAGCAAACACCACTGTTTGGCAGGATGAACAACATCTGATCGAGCAGAGGTCTCCACACCTAACTAAAGGTCAGATTATACCATGTGATCATACTGAGCATGCTACTGTACAGAGCATAGACTTGGCTGATGACAATGGCTAACAAAACAGACTGGAGGCTGCCCCTTGCACATGGCTGATGAAGACACTACACATTTAATGGAAGGACAAAATTATAAATATGAGAGTAAGGGAGCTGACAGAGCAGGATTGTCATAGGGCCTATATTCCCCATGCTGGCTCAGCTACCAAAGAATGAAACAAAGCAACTGCCTGCAGTCCCAGCCAGAGCAGATTGGGATAAAAGAGCTGCAGGGCAGGAGGCAGGGAGGCTACCAAACAGACTATGACAGTTTGGGGCGCAATCCAGACCACTGAGGGACTGTGTCACCCCTGCCCTGCAACCTTTGCAATGCCGGGCCACTCACAAATAGCCTAACAGCATGCAGGTTACACTTGGAGTGTCTGTGTATAGTGCAGCCTGCCTGCACACTCCAGTCACGCTCTGTGTTCCACCAGCCTTGGTTACCGCATGCAGAGTGACCCCAACATAGAATCATAGAAGATTAGGATTGGAACAGACCTCAGGAGGTCATCTAGTCCAACCCCCTGCTCAAAGCACGACCAACACCAACTAAATCATCCCAGCCAGGGCTTTGTCAAGCCGGGCCTTAAAAACCGGGCCTGATTGCACTCAGCACCTTGCAGGATTGTTCCTTAAATTGCTGGGTTGCTCATCTAAACCATACATACAGCTCAATGTTTTACATTTTTTTAAGCACCTGCCAGTTTAGGCGAGAGGCCCAGTCCAAGACCATATTTTAAATAAAGCTTTTCCACTGACAATATTTTTTTTCATAGTGTCAGTAAAAAACCACTCCAATGACTTGTAGAGTAAATGACAGTCCATTCCAGAACTGATGAGTCTAAATCAGGAAATATAGAGTCACTGTGTGTGTACCACAGGATGTTAGTCAGGCTGTGAGCTACAGAGCCAGAAAAACTTACAAGAGCTAATCCAAAATACTATACTTACAACTGAGTTCATTACAAGTGGAATCTTGTCTTCTGTGAGAAAACTATGTCAGGGTGCTGCCCTATTGATATATTTTGCCCATCTAGGGGATCAACAACATATGGTTGATCTACTTAACTTATCTTTATGTAAGTATTGCAAGTGCACCCATAAGTATGGTTTCTAGCTGCAGAGCTTTTTGGATAATTTGGGCTGGCATGTTCACCATTATTCTGGCTATATACCTGTCTGTGCAGTCACATTCTGTCTACCTACATTTCCCCTGTAGTTTCAAATGGATGTTTTTCTTCAATTCATAGAATATTAGGGTTGGAAGGAACCTTATCTAGTCCAACCCCCTGTTCAAAGCAGGAGCAATCCCCAGACAGATTTTTACCTCAGTTTCTTAAATGGCCCCTTCAAGGATTGAACTCACAACCCTAGATTTAGTAGGCCAATGCTCAAACCACTGAACTATCCCTCCCTCCAGTCCTGCAGTGTATGTATTGTTGCTGTGTGTTGTTAAATAACTGCTACATTTCATCGCAAATTTACTATTAGAATTTAATTACCATTTTGATAAAGCATTCAAGATATTTTGGTGACTGATAATATTTTAGCTACTTTGATGCAGGTGGCTCTCAAATTGTTCTAAAACCTGATTATACAGGGATCATTCATTCCCTACTGAAATGTGGCCACCTCTGAGGTGGTATGCCATATTTGTGATTCACCAGAAACATCATGCAACAATATTTCTATTCAGAAGGGGAAATGTGGAACAAGTTTTCCCATTGAAACTAGAGTGGCAATTTTAGGAAGACAGGATATTCCTAACTAAACTGAATTTTGATCATGTCAGCAGGAGTTATATATCTCTCACAGAAAGTACCATAACAACTAAAAATAACTTAATAACTAAAAATGGTTCCACCCCCACTACTTGCTCAGTGTCCTCTGATACCTCATCCAGGCATTGATTCAGTACTGATTTAGGCCCTGATCATGCAATTTGATCAGTGCAGACAGTAGTGTGAGGAAGAAGAGTGCTGGCTGCCCCACTGCCTGCTCAGACTTGGCCTCACAGCCCCTCTGTCATGATAGGGGTAGCCTTGTCCCACATCCAGTAGCCTGTATCCCCTCTCAGCGATGGAGTGACACTGCACCTAGATGGGCCAGGCTGGAAAATCACTGCTGAGCATGGCACAGACTCAACTGCTTCTTAAATTAACATTATCCATACCACATCCTATGTCAGGGCAGCTAGATTTTCTTGAACATCTCCATTCTGAATACTGACCGGGTTTGACCCTGTCTAGCTGATGAGAGTTGACACAATCGTGGCCCACAGTTATATGTTCTGTTAAAAAGCTGATTTTCTGCAATGTTTCTTAAAGATTTTTTTTAGTCTTAGGTTGGTTCTTATTAGAAATAGTCTGAACAACCTCACAGAATAACACTTCCTGATTAAACTTGCTTTATAACCCTCAGCATCCAGAAACACAATAATATCAGTTTTTGCTGAGGAAACTTTGCTGTTACTTCCATGTGACTGTTCAGCACTGTTATATAAATGATAGCCACTGAGCTGGGGCTGTAAGGGCATGGGTATTTCTCAAAGTTATTTTCTGATCTGTGACATTAGAGCAGCTGGTGTTAGCAAAGGTGTAAGTGCTAATGTGAGTGGAGCTCAATCACTTTCAGCATTGTATCATAAAACCCTAAGGGAAAGTGTCTCGCTCTGTAAAGCTCCAGGTAAATTTATGGCACTGTATTAATGATTTATTTAACAATACACATTTGGTGGTCTCCTAATGCTGTAAGTATAGACACATTTTAGTCCCACGGTGGGTTTTTTTCCAACTTTAGGAACTCCTGGGCTACTTCCCAGCCTCAGATCAAATTTAGAATTATACCTCTCTGAGCATTGTGGCATCCAGTCTAGAAAGGGGTGGGAGAGGGAGGAGGCTAAATTAATCTTGGCCAAGTAAAAAAGGACAAAATTAATAGGAAAAGAAATATTTTCAAGGGTGAAAAGAATATTACAACTAATTGGGGATTTAAGGGGAGAAAAGGGTAAAACTACACAACAGCATGTGGTAGTGACTTATAATACTTGTGGACAAATTTGGTGCTTATGAAAATAAGTGTTAATTGCAGCAGCTAATACCAGGCAAAATGCCAGCAAATGCTGTTCAAGCTTCCTCAGGATTCTGCCAACACACATGCCTGCTATACAAGAAATGAGCCTCTTTCATGCCATACTTGCCAAATTTCCCAATACTACTGAGCTGCAGACAAATGTGAACAAAGACTGAGATGTAAACAGCTGCCTTATTTTTTCTTGTGAATTAGAATTTGAACCAGGTCCCTGAAATGAAAATCTAGTCTAGATCTAATCCCAGAAATTTGGTATTCACTTAAAAATCAATGTTATTTATTGCATAAATTATATATATGAAAATTTAATTTTAGTAGTTTGTACAAACTTATTTTGCTTTTAGGAAATAAACATTGTAAGCTCCTTTAACTCAAATTACTGCTTAGATGCTCAAATACATATTTTAGCACCCACATATGGAACTGGGTGCCCCAATTTAAAGTATTTTACTAATTTGATACTAAGGGCACGTTTAAAAAAAGTTAGGGAAGAAAATCACTAGAGTTTGTATCTATGGTAGGCTTACCACTTGTCTGTTAGCTCTATCACCTAGGCCCCAGTCTTACAATAGGATGGGTCTCCCTATCAGGATTGAGACATTAGACCAGACGTGGGCAAACTACAGCCTGCGGGACCGTCCTACCCGGCCCCTGAGCTCCCGGCCGTGGAGCCTAGTCCCCAGCCTGTCCCCCACTGTTCCCCCTCCGCAGCAGCCACGCCGCCGTGTGGGCTGCACTCTGGCCGGCTGCTCCCGCTGGGCAGCGTCGGGAGCACAGCTGGCTCTGGCCAGGTGTCACGGCTGCAAGCTCCTGCTGTTGGTAAGAGGGTGAGGAGGAGAGGGAGGGTTGGGTAACGGAGTGGGGGGTCCTGGCAGGCAGGCAGGGAGGTGGGGTCAGTTGGATGGGGCGGAGGTTCTAGGGGAGCGGTCAGGGGATGGGGAACAGGGAGGGTTGGGAGTGGGAGTCCTGGGGGGGCTGTCAGGGAGCGGGGATGTGGATAGGGGTCAGGAGGGCAGTCAGGGAGCAGGGGGCGCTGGATAAGGGATGGGATTCCCGAGGGGCAGTTAAGGGTGGAGGAGTCCCAGGAGGGGGTGGTCAGGGATGAGGAGCAGAGGGTGGTTGGATAGGGGGTGGGAGTCCCTGGGGAGCGGTCAGGGGTGTGGATAGGGGTCAGGGCAGTCAGGGGCAGGGAGCGGGGGGGCTGGATAGGGGGTGGGGGTCCCAGGAGGGGGTGGTCAGGGGACAAGGAGCAGGGTGGGCTGGAGGTTCTGAGGGGGGCAGCCAGGGGCTGGGAAGTGGGAGGGGGCGGAGGCCAGGCTGTTTGGGGAGGCACAGCCTTCCCTATCCAGGCCTCCATTCAGTTGCGCAACCCCGATCTGGCCCTCGGGCTTGAAAGCTTGTCCACCCCTGCCTTAGACTCAATTATTGTAATATTTAATTACTGTAACATTCTCTGTAGGGTTTTAGATTCCACAAGCCTTCAAGTTTCCTTTTGTCTTATCAAATCTAATGAGTTCCAAACTGACAAGTCATGCCTGTCAGATGTTATTGTAAATATATCTGAGTTTGTTGTTAGTTCCTCTGGCCTGTATGGGCTCTGTCTACTCTGTGGTACATGTTGTTAGTTACATAAGTACTGTTTTTAGTTTTTACACTCAGTGTTAATCCAAGGTCAAACTACACTGATTTGTGATGGTTTACCCAACATGTTCTTTCCTCTTTTATAGGAACTTCTAAAATTCTGGTGAGAAAATCTGCCTAATATTTATTCTTGCATCTATGCAAGGATTTCAAAAAGAGGAATGCCGTAATTTAAAGAAAGTTAGGCTGTGACTGTGGAAGGAAAATAAAATTATAATACAGTACAATAAAAAATGAGATATTACTGAAGTCCAATCAAGAGATATGAACGAATTCAGAGTAATGCTCTGCACAGTACAATGGAAGAGGTTGAACGTAAGACTAATTTAAAAAATAAACACTTTTTGCAGGCTCTTTCTGCAAAACAGATGGGGAATTGAATGAAACCACAGATTTAAAAAATGATCTTCAGTTTTGGGTGTGTCTGTGTTTTGGACACATAACTTTAGATGCCTGAGGCCCGATTTAAAGAGGTCCAGAGCACCAACAGTCTCTATTGACTTCAACTGCTAGACAAATCTGAAAATTAGGCTCTGTGGGCTACAACCTACTCGGTTATGCTGGAAATCATTTCCAAAATTAAATGACAGAATGTGCACTATATGGTTATGCGGAACTGAAAAAAAAAAAGTTCAATCACATTTCTTTTCTGATTTTCCTTAACACACACACTCTCCCTCATATATATATATATATATATATATATATATAAAAATAGCTACATTATGTTTATGGAAATATATTTTAGGACTTCAATTCATATTTAAGTGGTCAAGATCAGTTTATTAGAAAAGGAACTAGCTGTTCTGCTTAGAGTTTTTTGTGTTTTTTGAGAGGATCAATCCTGATCTGAATGGGATTTTGTGTTTGTGTTTATGCACATTCTCTTTTAATGATACCCACTTGGTGAGACCTCAGCAGAACAAAGTTAATTCTTGATGCGTACACAGATGTCTCTCTGTGTCTCTCTCCTCCTCTTATTGACATTTTCTGGGTTTTTTCATCATGTACAATATTTCAAAACTGAATTTGGAAAAAGACTGAAGTGCTGTTGATGAATTCATTGCATTTGCTAGCTAATCACTTCTTTCTTCGTGTAAGCATAAGCGATACAACTACATTTTGCTTCCAGAATGCAGAATCAAGAAGTGATTTTAGATCAGTCATATTTGATTCTTTGAATACAGTCAATATGTGCCTTAATTCTCTTTTTTCATGCCTGCAGTATAGTCTGACTGAAGCTGTTCTTTCTCTAAAGCTCATTAAATGTCCATCATCTTCTTGTTAACATATTGTATCTTTATAATGAGCTTCCTAACTCTCTTACTTAGAGACAATAGAGTCTGATTTTCATTTACACTTAGGCCCCTGTATACTGTCAGAGTGGTTTAAATTGGCCTTAGTGCAAATGAGAATTAGGCCCAGTAGCATAACAAATGCAGCTACAAGGATCCTCACAGTGATGAAAGTCCAGTACCATATTACAGCCCTTCTCAAGACTACACAGATTGCACAAAGTAGGTTTCAGGGCAGTACTCACATTTTACTGATCACCTCATACATTAACATGTGTATGTTAGAAATTTTCTGCAGTATCTTCTTAAAGTCCTACTCATATCCCATGCTCTATAGCTACTAGACTTACATATTCTGAGATAACTTCATTGGTATCAGTTAAAGAATCAATGTGTGTACCAAAATTCCACAGTGGTAGAACTCTGCCATATAACATACATTATATGTATAAACATAGTATTTTTAAACATAAACTGAAATCCTTTCATTAACATCTGACTTCAGCCCTGTTGGGTCTCTTTCTCCCTGCAGTAACATTAATATAGCACAGTTTGCCACCCCAAATATTCAGCAGTATCTAGTATGTTGAATTTAAAAGTAAACAAATATATTATTGGTACAAATATAATATAGTTTGACTTTCTGCCCTGAATCAACTCTTCTACTCCTTCATGGCACAGAAAGAATTAATATGGTCAAAGCTACACAGCTAATCAATAGCAGAGCTGAGTATACAACAGAGGATTTCCTAGCCCCTAATCCCACCTCTGACCATTTGACCATGCTGTATCGGTGTTAGAAAGATTTGAATTAAGAGTCATGTGACACAAAGAATGCCTAGTCAGTGACCACAAACTCATTTCTTAGCCTTATGAATATAAACAATGTGATCTACCAACCTTAGAACAATCAATGTCTTGCCTCTGGAAAAAGCATTTTATTAAATGAGAGAGTTTTTGTTTCTTTGAGGACACAATAAAATGTATATCAACTGCTCCCACTGCCTTCGGTTGGCTTCTGATCAGGCTCTTGAGGGGGAGAACAATTCACTGGAGATTTTAGTTCTAGTTCCAGGTTAAAATATACAGTATTATCAGTAGGGCCAAACTTGTGCTGTTCCTACACAATGAAGAGCAGAAAGCACAAGCAGCCGCATAAAGAGCCAAATTATTTCAGATCCTAATGGAAGTATCCAAAACTACAGTCAGGGTGTGGCACAGTGCAGGGACACACCAGATGCATCCCCTTTTCTCTGGCAATATCCCCTATTCCCTGTGACTGAGGTGATCCTCTTCTGACCTGGTTTGTCCAGTGCTCAAACCCAATCCACCAGCAGTATGGGGCAAAATGGCAGCAGAGGCCCTGGCCCTACACTTCTGATTCCTCTTGGGATGGTTTTCTAATAAACATCTCAACATTTTTTTAACACACATAGCTCTTATAGGCAATGCTTTCTAGAGTTAATGCCTCATTCAGCATTAATTATGTATCTTTCTTGGCTAGCTGAGATGCACCTGATTTATTTTAAAATAACCTTGATTCAGTGGCTGAAACTGTAGTTATACATACCTTTTTCTGAGCTGTCTAAATCTGTGCACGACATTCCTGAAGTTCTCTTTTGAATGAAAACCAGCAAGTGATGCTGATCTTATTAGCGAGAAGTTCTTCTTTTTTTCCTGATAAAACTTCCTTTTTAGGGAACTTGTGCTCGCCCGCTCTTGTCCCCTCCCCCACTGGCATTCACTTCTAATTAGGATGTAGGAAACATATGGCTAGTTACTCACTCTTTGTGCATGAAACCTTTTGGGACAGTTACTAACATTTACCCTGAAATATCAAAATAGATTGTATCTAGCTAGCTATATTCTTTCAAAGCCACTCAGCATAGTATGAGCACTGGATTAAGAATGTAGAGTTTGCATAGAGTTGCTCTTCTTAGATTCAGCAGCCTTATATGATGTTCTCTATCACTTTAATTCCTTGTCTTTGATTACCGCTGCAAGGCTTTCACAAAAGGCAACTTTCAATGTGCTCTCTAAAGGATAAACACACCCAAATACAGAGCTCTGGTACTAAGCCCCGGGCACTACTTAAGTGGCTTGCAAAAGGCTTAAGTTATGCATAGGGTCTTACACTTCCCCTTTATACTATGATGAATTCCATCCTGAATGGTTAGACTTTTCCTCTTTCTCTTTTTTTGGTAAGTCAAGGCAGGATGTTGGGACTCAGGTGTTGCAAAGCGGAGCAGCACCACACCTAACTTTTAGGGGCCTAGAAAAATCACAGGAACAACACTGCGATCCACAAAGCAAAGTTAGATGCCTGGCTCCTATACAATGAGTAGGGAGAGACAGGCACCTTACGATGTGATCCATAAAACCCAGTACGCTTCACAGGGAGCCAGCTAAATTAGCTAATGGAAGACATCAACTGAGCGGCATGTGCTATGCTCCATCCCTCTAATGGAGATAGGCACGTAAGTCCAGGTTGCAGGGAGGTGCCTACCTCTGCTTGCAATCCGTGAATGGGTACCCACTGCCTAGAGTCAGGCAGCTTAGACACCTAAGGTGCTTCTTGTGGGAGTGAGCTATCTGCCTCGCTCCACACAAAACGGCTGTAGGAGGAGGAGGAAGTATGGTGCCCACCCTATAACTTTTAGCCCAATGCCTAGGATATGGGAGACCCAGGTTAAATTCCCCTCTCTCTGCCACAGTTGGAGAAAGGATTTGAAGGGGGGAGGTCTTCCCATCTCTCACGTGAGTGCTCAAACCACTGAGCTATGGGATATGCTGATGTGGGGTCCCTCAGTGTCTTCAGTTGAAGTGTTCCATTCTGGCTAAATGAGATGGGAGTATGGGACTGGGCCCAGGGTCATGCACCTCTATGGTTGGTGCCTGAACCACTGGACCACAGAATCATTCCCACTCATTCTCTCTCTTTGGCCCAATGGTTATTCCACTGTGGATAAATACTGAAAGTCATTGGGCCAGTGAATGGAGACTGGGGGTGGTGGGTGGTGATTCTGTACTCCAGTGATTAGGGCATCCACCTGGGATGTGGGAGACCCCCCAGGTCCAGTCCCCCAGCTCCAATCACTCTGCAGCTGCTTCAAACACATTTAAGAAGATTGGAGTGGGCTGAATAGCTGTGCCTCCCCCACACAGCATCTGGTCAAGAGGAGCCCCCTCTTAAAAGTAAATGGAAAGCAACTGTGTAGAATGAGGGGAGTGAGAACAACAGGGTTGAAAAGTGGAATTTCACTTGCTAACCTTTGTGCTTCCCTTGTAGAGACTGTAGCAGTTGCAAGGACACTTCTCTTGTACTCTGGCAGACCTTTGCTCCTGCTGTTTCTTTCCCAAGCTTCCCTCTATTACTTGGCAGGAGTAGCGGTAACTCTCAAGGACTGAGGGAGGGAGCCCAGAAGAACAGCTAGCAGGACACAGAGCAGTGCAAGCGGGAGAGTGGGCCAGAAGCTGACAATCTCTGCAGTATGGAGGGAGCTTAATAGCTCATTCTACTTCACTCTCTGCCAACCAGCTGCTCCCATACCCCAAAGTCCAAATGTGGTAGGCCTCCTCTTCACCTCAGTTGCCATATCCAGGACTCCCAGAAAACATCACCCCTCAACCTCCCAGGTTGACAAAACACATGTTCAGATCAAGCACAGAAAACATACAAAACGTCTCTTCAAAGATATGTAGTGAAGTCAGGTACCCATATGGAAAAGAAATTCACCAAAATGCACTGACCGGAAGAACGTTTACAATATTTCCAGGTATTAATGGTTCTAAAATTGTTCTCTACAAAAGAAGGCATATGTGGAAAAGATACATTGTCAGGCTACTAAAGGGCTAAATTCGGATTTTGCCACATGTCCTATGAATGTTTTACACCAGGAGCAGCCCTAGAACCAGTCTGTGACTCAGAAAATGGAGGAGATGTATCCTGCACCAGCCTTACACTGACACAGCATATGTTCCTCGAGGTGCTGGCACTGCTGCAGTGCCCCGTACATGACAGGGTGGCAGAGCCCACCCATTCCTTGTGTAAAAGTGGAAGCAGTGGCTCTGAAGGAACTGCTTCCCACCCCATGATACAGGTAGCTGGCACAAGGGAGTTACGTCTCATTACTCCCTTGGGTGAATGCACAGCATAGGTCATTAATTGGCAATAAAAAATTAAAGCAGATCTTTAGAGTTTATTGATCTTAGGAAGGGGGAGACCTTGAACTTTTGATACTCCAAGGCAACATGTTACACTACGGCTATCCCATTAGAGGGCGGTTTAACCAGGAAAGTATTATTGAGAAGAGCCTCTAATACAGGGCACTAAATACAAAGATTTGGGGGTGGGCTTTTTTGTTTGTTGTGTTTTTTATTTTCCTCTTTTTAAAAATAAATATTGAAAGAATATCCTTTAGTCAAGTAAAACATTCCCACGTTCTTTACAAATAACTTCTATTAGAGTGAGCACAATACTAAATCCACTGCCAACGAAAGCAAATATACCCACAGTTTGCTTGCAAAGAAGTCACAAAGGTCTAAACTGACACAGTCCTAAAGTGCCATAAAAGTTTGAGTAGCAAAATGTAAATGTTCCAGTTGAAATGTCTTTTAAGGAAGAAACCCCAAAGCAGGAAATATGATCTTGTGGTTAATGCACAGGATGAGTCAGAAAATGTGAGTTTCTATTCCTGGCTCAGACACAACCTCCTTGTATGTCCTTGGGCAAATCAGTTGGGCCAACATTTTCAAAAGTGGCCTGTGATTCTGGTGCTCAGATTGACTTGGACTCACAAGTCTCAGGCTATGGAGCTAAAAATAACAGTGTAGACATTCCCGCTTGGCCTGGAGCCCGCGCTCCGAGACCCTCCCCCATTACCGGGTTCCAGAGCCCTGGCTCTAGCCTGAGCCCAAACGTCTACACTGCTATTTTTAGCTCCACAACCCAAGCGCCCAGGCATGAGTCTGAGACTCAGCACCACAGGTTTTTCTTTGTGGTATAGAAATACCCGCATTGCTGAACAGCTATGGTCCCCAACAATTTAAGAACCATAAGCAGGAGCACTCAAAGCTCAGCATCTTCGAAAATCAGACCCAGTAGATCCCTCAAGTGAGGCAGCAGAGTTTTTGAAATGTTAACTTTCCTATATCTCTCTGTGTTCCTCAGTTTCCTAATCTTAAAACAAAGATAATATTTCTCTACTTAACAAGGTTTTGTGAGACAAATCTATTAGCCTTTGTGAACCACTCAGATTTTCAGATGGATGGTGCAATGTATGTGCATCTTCAGATAGATGGGGAGGAATTCAAGCCTACAAGCAATTAACTGTGCAAACACTCCCAGCACTCATTTATTTATTTAAATAGTCAAAGAGCCCTTTGCTTAAAAAATAAAATATGTGCACAGAGTAAGGGACCCTTAAAATTGACTTTCAATCGGTTCTGTTGAATAAATACTGAGCTGGATATGGCATATATCTGACAATACACAAGCTTAACATCGTTACCAACTCTTGCAACTAGTCAGGGCTGCAGCAGTGTCCACATTCCTGCGCTTCTCCACCACTAGGAAACTTGGCCTTAGGATCTTTCTAGCGGTGGATCTACTTTCTGTGCCTCCATTTCCCCCCACATCATCTCCCATTGTCTCCTACTGTGGCACGGAGCACATCACCTTGGAACACTTCTCAGTAAATGCATATGGGGAACAGTTTTCCCCTACATAGGTTTTCTGTAGCTGGTACTCTTAAGCAGCAGAACTCGATTAGTTGTTCTTACTCTATAAGTGTATCCTTTTACAGGCACAAGATTTGTCTCTAAGAGAAAACAGACATAAGTCAATGGGGCAAATTTAGGCACCAAAGTCATACCAACAAAACACGAATGTCAGGTATGCATACATAGCCGAGTAAGTGCTTGAACAAACATGTACCCAAATGTGTACATATCCATGTTGTGCACATAAACACTAATGTTATGAGTGCAAATGCATATTTTACTGAAACAATTACCCAGGGGTGCACCTCCAGACATATTTTGCAGGTGCAACTAAGGGCCCCTAAGTTTGAAAAATTAGCCCAAAACCCATTGTGAGCACATAAGACAAGCAGGATGTCCCTTTTCTGTGTTCTACTAAGTTTAGAAATTAATCAGAGAGAGAAGCCAGGTGCAACAATTTCTATTCTGGGAATGAAAGGAAATGGTGTACAGAGTCAGGACATACGACTCTGAAAGATTTCAAACCAATTGAAGGCTTCTCTGATAAATTAAAGGTCAGAGGAATTCTAAACGTTTTGTTGGACAAAAGTGATAAATTCTACAAATGCTCTTTGTGTTGTTCAAAGTCAGCTGAGGATTTGAAGCTGGAAAGTGTCCATGAAAGAGGTAAGATGAACAATTAGTTAAATCTGTCACCAGAATTTTGTTGTTTTTGTTACTTAAAGGAAACATTTCCTTTCATTTTTACAAAACTACAAAGATAAAAACACCTCCTCAAAGACCTGAGAGGCATTCAAAATTATGACATTGGGAAAAGACTTTGAACCACTTTGAAGGATTGAGATTGTAGAGAATGTATGAAAAATCTTCCTATCTGCCCTTTTCCAGGCTGACTGTCTTAAATGGTGATACTTTTAGTACATAGTGACTGACTGGATAAAAAGATCTTAAAAAGAAAAAATCCTTCATCTGAGCTGTACTCTTGGGAGCACCATCTGTCACAGTCTTCTCGCCCCGAGTGATATAAGCAGCTGATAAAATACAAGCCTCATTATTCTGAATGTTGAGAGCCTTTTCTCCACTCTTAGTTAAAATATGCCACATTCACTGCATTATCTAAAAAGCAACAAAGAGTCCTGTGGCACCTTATAGACTAACAGATGTATTGGAGCATAAGCTTTCGTGGGTGAATACCCACTTCGTCAGACACATATAATGGAAATTTCCAGAGGCAGGTATAAATATCCAGGCAAGAATCAGTCTAGAGATAACGAGGTTAGTTCAGTCAGGGAGGATGAGGCCCTCTCCTAGCAGTTGAGATGTGAACACCACAGGAGGAGAATTATCTAAGAACATGGGGATCTGAGAAACACTGTGTGGGATGCATCGGTAGAGATGAAGACTCCCAGCTTTATGCACCTTGTACATTATGAACAGACAGAAGAATTCAGGGAATCTGAGTTTCAAAAAAAGATTAAGTGACAAGCCATTTCAGACATTCCAAATGGCCCCCAAAGGCATCGCAAAAGAGAGAAATGGCACCTACATTACTCACTATTGCTTCCTGTGACTGGAAAATTATTGCAGGTTTTAAAATATAGCTAAGGTTGAAACTTTCAAAAGCTCCTAAATAACTTAAGTCCAATTCCAAAACTTACTTTTGAAAACGGGTTCTGAAAATGGAACTATGGGTTTTTTGAGAACATAAGGGTGTATATTTGTAACAATAATTTTAAAGGAAAAGTACAGATTCATTATGACAAAAATTTCAAAAGTCATGGAAACGAAGGCCAGAAGCATCTTTTCTGGCAATCAGAAATCCCTGGCTGGGGTCTGAATTTGTACCTTAGACACGTTGTCAACAAGAATTTGGGGCATGTGAAAGCAACATGCTCAGCCCCTACTGGGAAAGATTAGGGCTGGTGCTGACAGGCTTCGGTCCTCTTTTATTGAGGAGACTCAGTAAAGAGGAGCCAGAGGAGCTCTCTCAACCCAATAACATCATGAAAGTGTAGTACAAAAATAATCAGTATTCCCTTACACTAATGCCACTTACTTCAATAGTGTTCTCTGGCAAAACAAACTTGCTCTGTTATTCTTTGAATGAAAGTGTTATGCTGGCCTTCCTTGTTTACTCATATTTGTATTATCATAGTGCCTAGGAGTCTCACTCATGGACCAGGAACCTAGTGTGCAAGGTGCTGTACAAACACAGAACAAATCCAGGATTATTGCTACTATATGAAAATGTAATCAGGGCCCAACTAGGAGGTTTTTGGTAGCTACCCTTACAGAGAAGTACTACAGAAATCTACTGTAAGGGTTCAAAACACTAGCAGCCTGAGTCACTGTTGCCCCGACCGTTGTGCTCCTGTATACCCCTGAGATCTGGAAGGTAGCATTTTACACCCACTTTGCACTGGTGTAAATGATCACACAAGCTGCAGAATAAATGATGAATCAGGGGCTGCTGCTTACAATATTGATACAGCAGTGCTTGGATGATTATTGTAGTATTGTTTTATGAGAGAGAGAGGAGCTGGACTGGAGCTTTCATCACTGGTAAGTGCCTGACTAATGTGCCCTCATGCCTTCTTTACCTTCACACTTCTTTCCCTAGTCCCTGGTCTCTCTCTCAGCCCTACCCTCAGGTGAACTGGTAGTCAAGCTGCATTTCTACTGGGCCCCACATGGTGCTTCTTCAAATTTTTAGGAGCAATAGGGTTGTTACCTCTGAGGTACAAAAAGATGGGACATCTGGGATGATCCCGAGCCCATAAAACTGGACAACTGGCTACATGTACAACTGGCTACATGTACAGATTAACCAGGGCAGGTACCTCAAAAAAGGGATGATCCTGGGAAAACCTGGACAGGTGGTAACCCTAAGGAGCAATGGTGTCTTTGACAGGGCTCAATCTTTAGAGGGCTGAGGGAGATTATCTTTGCCCCTCCCCACCCTGCCACAGCCCATTTTCTTGACATCCCCCTATGATGATCAAGGCGGTGGGCATGGGTTCATAAAGAAAGCGGATATGGCAGAGGAAATCCTTGGCTCTTCTTTTAGGAGAGCTTTCTGGTTGCAATTTGATGCCTCAGCAGTGCAAACCAGCTGGTGTCATGGCACAGGACTAAGCCCGTCAGGCATGGTTGCCTTACGGATGGGCAATTGCCTAGGGTGCCAGGGTCAGGGGCAACGTGGGCAAGAGGCAAGGAGCAGAGCGGGCCCGGGGTGAGAGGCTGCATAAGACAGCTCAGGGCAATGAGAGGCAGGCAGCAGGGACAAGGGGTGCTGAGAAGAGGAGTCTGAGGAGGCAGTGGTGGCCAGGGGGGATGGGTGAGGAGGCAGCAGGGGCCAGAAGCAATAGGGGGATGGATGGGGAGGTAGCAGGGGCCAGGAGCAATAGGGGGATGGATGGGGAGGCAGCAGGGGCCAGGGTGACGGGGAGATGGGTGGGGAACTTGGGGAGGCAGGGGAGACCAAGGGTGCCAACATACAAGTTTGCCCAGGGCGCCATTTTCCCTACGGCCCTATGTGTAAGGTGATGAGTTACTCCTGTGCTAGGCTCCAGCCAATCCATAAGCCAGGAACTGATCTGGACTGGTGACTCTGAGGTTAGGTACATGAGCCTCACAGGAGGAACAGCAGCTCAGTTTGCTCAATGTCACTCCAGGGCTTTGAACTCTCTTCTGCCTGATAGTGGCAACAGACTCTCCAAGGGTAGGCCTGCTCCAGCCCTGTCCTTGCTCCCACCCTGTTCTTAGTCCCGCTCCACCCTTGCTCCAACCCCGCTCTGGACTCCTGATTCTGGCTCTGACTCCAGATCACTAGGCCTGACTTCCACAGCTCCAATCACTAGGTCTGACCATCCCCATCATGGTTTCTGACACTATGGGAGATCACAGCAGAGAGCATTTTTGAATGATGGACAAAGGATAGTGGTAAATAACATCAGTCTTCATGATAAATTGTCAAGACTTCTGTTTTCTTTCAACTTTTCTAATCTCCTTTAGATTTCCTACAAAATATTAGACTGGTATAGTTCTTTTCAGTTTAGCATTGGCAATGTGCTCAACACAATGCGCTCAGTGGTTACAGTGGACGAGAAGCTGGATATGAGTCAACAGTGTACCCTTGTTGCCAAGAAGGCTAACGGCATTTTGGGCTGTATAAGTAGGGGCATTACCAGCAGATCAAGGGACATGATCATTTCCCTCTGTTCAACATTGGTGAGGCCTCATCTGGAGTACTGTGTCCAATTTTGGGCCCCACACTACAAGGATGTGAAAAAATTGGAAAGAGTCCAGTGGAGGGCAACAACAATGATTAGGGGGCTGGAGCACATGACTTATGAGGAGAAGCTGAGGGAACTGGGATTGTTTAGTCTGCAGAAGAGAAGAATGAGGGGGGATTTGGTAGCTGCTTTCAACTACCTGAAAGGGAGTTCCAAAGAGGATAGATCTAGACTGTTCTCAGTGGTACCAGATGACAGTACGAGGAGTAACGATTTCAAGTTGCAGTGGGAGAGGTTTAGGTTGGATATTAGGAAAAACTTTTTCACGAGGAGGTGGTGAAGCACTGGAATGGGTTATCTAGGGAGGTGGTGGAATCTCCTTCCTTAGAGGTTTTTAAGGTCAGGCTTGATGAAGCCCTGGCTGGGATGATTTAGTTGAGGATTGGACCTGTTTTGAGCAGGGGTTGGACTAGATGACCTACTGAGGTCCCTTCCAACCCTGATATTCTATGATTCACACACAAAAAGCAACCCTTGGCCTGAAAAGTTTACAATCTAAGGAGATTCCTGAGACCTGAGATCATGTTGGTTCATCTATGCTGAAATCCTCTCTAACGAAATTATCTTGTTCCTGTTTGCATGGTGAAGAGAGATCATGCAGAGTAGCTGAGGTCTAACAGATGCTTCATCTCCTGTCAGTTTCATACATTTTGAATTCACATTCTGCCCCTCTGCCTATGCAGCTTTAGGGCCTTGATGGCCTTTTTACAGTTGACATGTTCTGACTTGAAAGTTTCAAGTATTTTCTTCCCCTCCTTCCAGTAATTCTCAGGGCTCCATTCTGATCAATAGCATATGCTGCATGACTATTCCATGTCATACACATTCCCTCTTTTGACAGTTTGGCCTCTTGTTTATATTTGTTTAAATGAAACTGCCTTTGCCATTGTTAGCACAGAACTAAAATACTGAATGCCCTTTTGAATCAGTCTGCAATGTTTCTTAGTATTTGTACTGTCACTATTTTCAGTAATAAGCATATTTTGAGAGTCTAAATTAATGAGAAGTCCTAAACTAATGCATGTTCCACTTATAACTTCTTTCCACCTCAATAAGCTATCATTTGTAAGCTTTTTACTATGCCCCTTGTCTTCAGCATTCTCTGTCTGTGGACATTAAGCTCGACACCTTTATTGGTATTAAATCCTATATTTCAAGCTGTGATTCTCAAAGCAGTTGCCGTTTTACTATCATTTATGGAGCAATGTGGGATTTGATTGCAAATGAGACATACAATAAATCTTACACCGTATAGTGTTGCCCTTTGTACTTAAGCCACAGTTCTTAATTGCTGTGACGATTGATGTTATGCCTTTACAGTTTGAAACCAGCATGTTGAAAGCAGAGACGTACCAAGGCAGGAAAAAAAGTCTCTTTTATGAAATGCACGTTACTTATATTGATATGGTTTGTGTTGGGGTCACCTCAATGAGACCTAACAGGACAGCACATGTAAAATAGTTGCCCAGGGCAGTTAACTTTGTTATATTGCTGATAATGGGGATGATAATATTTGGGAGCACAACCAGTTAATAACATTTACTTTCCAAGGCCATTGGAACTGGATGTTATAATAAACATTCCGCACCCCTTCCACATGCAAGTGCACAGAAGCCTGCAAAACAGGTTTCTGAATGCTGCTAAGCTCTTGATGTACATTTTGGCAGAGGTATTGACAAGTGTTTTGGTGCCACTGAAGGAGCAGAGGAGAGCAGACCTCTAATGAAGAGATAATAGGGACTAGAGGCTCAGTATAAATTATTTCTATTCACCAAAGCACTAGCCCTGACATAATATAACCAAAATAATCCACATACATGGCAACGGGAGCTACTCTCTTTCATTTTGGTAAATGAATCTGTTTCAGGGTGATGATTTCTCCTCTTAAATCACAGGTGCAAAATCCCAGGCTGGTCAGCCCACCTGATGTTCTCTGCTGGAAAGTGTTTTTTGACTGTTTAAATACTTCCTCATTTGTTTGGATGCCGTGACGCTAACTAAAGGTATCTGGACCACTGCCTTAAAGCATAAGAACTAGGCAATGAAGGATATTATTTGCAGAACTTATCAAGTGTTCTGCAAGAAGGAATTAGACCTTTTACAGGGCATGCTGCAGTTGGTGTCTTGCAAATAGAACAATCTTACTCTCTTTTGTAATCCACCATGGCTGTTGCATAGGCAGTTTACCTCATTTTGAGGATGAAAGTCTTGTATGGGGGAGAGCTATAGGACAGTCATTACAGAGCCTCATTTTACCCAAAGCAGGCCTCTTCCTCCCCACAACCCTTTTCTCTTTCTTAAAATTGAGAGATCCACATAAACCAGCTAGTAGCTCTGATTACAGAACCACTTTCTCCTCCCTTGGTTTTCACACCTCAGCTGCTGGAACAGGGCCCCATCCTCCCTGATTGATCTAACCTCGTTATCTCTAGCTTGCTTCTTGCTTGCTTATATATACACACCTGCCCCTGGAAATTTCCACTGCTTGCATCCGAAGAAGTGGGTATTCACCCACGAAAGCTCATGCTACAAAACATCTGTTAGTCTATAAGGTGCCACAGGATTCTTTGCTGCTTCTACAGAACCAGACTAACACGGCTACCCCTCTGATACTATTTCCTCGCTTGTCTCACATACTCCACTGCACGTAAGGCTACCCATGTAGCACACTGTTATGTACATCTTACTGACATAAAAAATCTAGCAGAAGTTCTGGCACAGTAACTGTAACAATCATGCTGGCCAGCTACCTCCACTGTTAGTCAAGGTCATTGCACAAGAAGTGTTTTTCTACCACATGTGCACGGAGGGCTGAGGCATTGACTTGTTACGGTATTGGAATCTTGCAATTCTGCCTGACCTCCAATATTTTGAAAGTGTTTTGTTTACAGAGACTTTGTGTTAGTGAGTGGAACTCACTCCGAGGAAAGGAAATCCATTATAGGACAGGTGAAATGTTAAGGCTACATGAGTATATGTTGTTTACAGGGCAGCTCCATCATCTTCACCATCCAATGAAGCATTCTCAGGTGGTTTCCCCCTCCCCACAAGACATGCGCACTTTCTTGGGATATTGGTATCTACCTCTGCTCGCTGTTGCAGGTGGCAGGATGGGGGGAAAAAGGGGGCCTCAGGTAGGGTTGCCAATTTTGGTTGGACATATTCCTGGAGGTTTCATCACAAGACATAATCTTTTATAAAAGATTAATCTTTAATTCCTGGAGACTCCAGGACAATCCTGCAAACAATCCTGCAAATCCTAGCTTCAGCAAACAAAATTGCTAGTAAGTACAGTAATTCTCCTTTCTACATTCATTAGGAAGTTCTGTAGCTGACTAGCCATGTGAGACATTTGATTGCTTCCACAAAAGAATAACACAACTCATTTAGTTGCACTTGACTAAGTAACTGCTATTTCTCAGAAGTCTACTCTTTTTTCTTGCATTATTTCTGAATACATAATAAATATATGAGAGGTTTTAGCTAATACCACTGGACTTCTCTAAATGAAATCCCTAACTTTTCTCTTCTGCTTTCTCTAATAAAGAATGTAGTTTGCTCACTCAAATCAGGCATTAAGCAAGCTGAGACTAGGCTCTTGTAGTACCATAGAAAGAACACTTGATTTCTACACGAACTGATCAAACACCATCACAGCAAGAAATGTAAGTGGAAATAGAAGTGTTCTCACATACGGCAATAAACCAACCATGGACTCACCTGTCTGGTTTTTTTTTGTTTTTGCTTTGTTTTTGCTATTCTCTATATAAGTGATGAACAAAATATTGAAAAGAAAGTGTACAAACAATCCCAAAAGAACAAATTATCCCTTTCAAAATCTGCAAGTGCAATTAAAATGGATGTACTCTGAAAACATGAATTATAATCTGCTCTCCTAAACAGCCTGCTCTGCCAATACTTCCCAAGAATATGCTACATTACCTAGTTAGCATGCACAAAGCACAGACATTTTTCACAGCTGCATTGCTAAGAACTTAACTGTTTCTGAAGAGAACAGTCTCCTTCATCAAACAACCACTGCTTATAATAATACAGATAACAGTTCATTTTATACAGTTGATATTGTGGATATGCATGGGGTGCCTGCAAATACATCTTCAAGAGATTTTTAAAAATACATGTTAACTTTGGTACCAAAAAAATAATTATTGAAAGATTACTTAATTTATGCTAGATTCTGCTGGTTCATTACATAGACGTTGGCAACTCACCATAGGGCAAGAGAACAGTTTATGACACAGTTCCCAGATAATAAGTTTTTAGTTTTTTGACACTATCATGTCAAAAGCCGTCAACTGTATGAGAAACTGCTCTATCATCATATATAAACTACGCTTTTTAATTAAGCTTCCTCTATCCCATAATTCATCACACTATTTTAACATTCTGTACCTTGAATCGATCATGTAACAGAAAGGTACAGTCTTCACTCCGATGTGAATAGCCATTAAAATTGATGGGATTACACATGCTCATAGTCCTAAATCCTCCCTTTGCACACAGCCCAGTATTTGGGCAGTTTGATGGATAGCTACAGGCAGGGGATATAGAAGCCCTTTAGTTCTCCAGTCTACCAGGCCAGGAAGCACCTCTGGAGCTCAATGAAATCCATAGCCCTATTGTGCTCTCTTTTAAGGAGGATCCACATAGTAGGATCTCTTATCCCAGGTGACCTGCAAATTCACAGCCAGATCCTTAGGTGATGTAAATTGGCAAAGTTCCTTTAGACAAACTACACAGTTGAATGAAGCATTTCTGAGGCGGTTTTCCATTCCAGGGCATGGTCAAGAGTGATATCAAGCTTCTTAACCTGACTCACTATTTTTGAATAGTCTCTTTGAGCAGTGCTAGACAAGAAGAGCAAGTCTTCTATTGTTTTATCTCTAGGCAAGAAGACTTCTGTTTTCAAGGTTGAAACCAATATAGTTGCAATTCATCCAGATAGTAATATTATGCAAGTGTTCCTCCAGTGCAGAAACAATGGGCCAGATCCTCAGCTGGTATAAATATCACAGCTCCAAGGTACCGTGTATTTCCATGGAGAGGGCGTGGTCAAAAATGACAGCAGGAGTCTCCATTCCAGTTCTCTCCTGGTCATGCACTTTTGACTGCCTCACCTCCCCCAGGTTCAAGAACTGACAGTCTTAAATCAGAATGAGAACCACCATGAGAACCAAGTGGGTTGTGTGGGAAGCATATAGTGGAGATCAGTGACGACTTCCAGCAGCAGAGGAGAGTGCTCGGATGGAGTGAATTCCACCCTGTTCCCCAGGTGACCGGTGGCCTGTTTCCACCCAGGTGCTGAAAATCATCTATGATTTCTCACATTAGCATCCATTACCTGCCCTGCAAATTCTGTTCCCAGTTATTAGAAAACTGGCTAGTGCCTTGGGGGGCCGAGGATTAATCAGGAGAAAACAGAAGAGAGAGGAGAATCTCCCCTGTTAACTGCTTTCAACTCAAACCCTGCACGTAATATAAGAATTAAACAAATTCATTTGACAGAGATTTCTTTAATGCCAGGTACACTTTTCTTACCTTCTTTTTTAATACAAAAATGCATGTCTCCCTGAGGGCATTTTGCACAGATTTGAGATGAGAGGTTTTGATGGTGGAAAAGTACAGGACTAAATATAGTACACTTTGTCTTTGAGAACATTCACATAGCTATGTGTTCAAAGCCATATCTGGCCACTGATTTCTATGCAAAACTCTTGATTTTGGTGGGAGCAGCACAGACAGAACAGGGTAGAATATAGTCCTAAAGATGGCCAGATTGCTTTACAATGGATCCCATCCCCCACATTGCATCACTGGATTATGGTTCACATTAGTGGAAGAAATGCAATCTTCTTACTTTGTTTTTCCCCTGTGCCCACTCACTGGCTGCTGTTCTTTGGCACACATGAAGACATGTCCTGACAGTGGGGTCTGGACTAAGTTCAGATACTACACTACAGCATTTCCATCACTCCTGTGTCCATTCTATGGCCCACATGCTTCCCTCTGCTTATGCAGACAGAATGGAGAAAAACCCAGCAATAAACAGGTGGAAGGGAGGAGGAAGCAGCAGCAGGGGCCCTTGAAGCAATGGAAATCCCATCATCCCAAGTCCACACAGCAAATATGGGGGAGAAGAAAGAATGCCAAGACAGGTGGGTGCAGGGCCAATGGGAAGGCCACTTTCTATGGCATCAATCACCCTCCAACTCTGCTCCCATGAGTATTATGTTGGTGGAATCGCCCTCTGTACACTAATATCGTGCTACGTTGGGGGAAAGATGATGGCACAGAAACAACTGTTGGAGTTAAGGTAGTGAGGGGAGCATGGCCCTTCAATTTTTTTAGTAGCCTGTTGACTTCCTCAGTACAAATGCAGACTTATGCACTTGCACTCTATTTTCTTCTTACACAACTTGTTTTATGTTGTTATATTTCTGCATGTGAGCATGGCTTCCATGACTGCCATATTGGAGAGGCCTGGAGAGAAGTAGGTAGGACTTGGCCATCCCACAAATGGTGTTGCCTACTGTGGAAAGCCCAAGATGTAAAGGAAAAGGTTAGTCTTGTGGTTGATGCTTTAGACTGGGACACAGGAAATCAGAGATGAACACAAGATGTTGGGGAAGAGTCAGCAAAGCTTTTGTAAAGGGAAATCTTGCCTTGCCAATCTATTAGAATTCTTTGAGGGTGTCAACAAACATGTAGACAGGGTGATCCAGTGGATATAGCATACTTGGACTTTCAAAAAGCCTTTGACAAGAACCCTCACCAAAGGGTCTTAAGCAAATTAAACAGTCATGGCGTAAGAGGGAAAGCCCTCATGGATCGGTAACCGCTTAAAAGATAGGAAACAAAGGGTAGGAATAAATGGTCAGTTTTCGCAGTAGAGAGAGGTAAATAGCAGGGTCACCCAGGTATCTGTAATGGGGCCAGTGCTGTTCAATGTATTCATAAATGATTTGGAAAAGGGGGTAAACAGTGAGGTGGCAAAGTTTGCAGATAATACAAAATTACTCAAGATAGCTAAGTCCAAAGAAGACTGAAAAGAATTACAATGGGAGCTCACAAAACTGGGTGACTGGGCAAGAAAATGGCAGATGAAATTCAGTGTCGCTAAATGCAAAGTAATGCATATTGGAAAATATAATCCCAACTATATATACAAAATGATGGGGTCTAAATTAGCTGTTACCACTCAAGAAAGAGATCTTGGTGTCATCGTGGATACTTCTCTGAAAACATCCACTCAATGTGCAGCAGCAGTCAAAAAAGCTAATAGAATTCACCTCTACCTTGATATAACACTGTCCTCGGGAGCCAAAAAATCTTACCGCATTATAGGTGAAACCGTGTTATATCGAACTTGCTTTCATCCACTGGAGTGTGCAGCTCCCCCCGCCCCGGAGCACTGCTTTACCACATTATATCTGAATTCATGTTAGATTGGGTCACATTATATCGAGATAGAAGTGTATTAGGGACCATTAGGAAAGGGATAGATAATAAGACAGTAAATATCATAATGCAACTATATAAATCCATGGTACACCCACACCCTGAATATTGTGTGCAGTTCTGGTCACCCCACCTCAAATAAAAGCTATCAGAATTGGAAAAAGTACAGGGAACAACAAAATGGCAAAAAAAATGATTAGGCATATGGAACAGCTTCCATATGAGGAGAGATTAAAATTACTGGAACTGTTCAGCTTGGAAAAGAGACAACTGAGGAGGGGGATGTGCTAGAGGTCTATACAATGATTAATGGTGTAGAGAAAGTGAAGAAAGAAGTGTGATTTACTCCTAAACATAACACAAGAATCAGGGGTCACCCAATGAAATTAATAGGCAACGGGTTTAAAACAAACATAAGGAAGTACTTCTTCATACAATGCACAATCAACCTGTGGAACTTGTGGCCAAGGGATATTGTGAAAGTCAAAAGTATCACTGAGCTCAAAAAAAGAATAAGAGAAGTGCATGGAAGATAGGTCCATCAATGGCTATTAGCCAAGATGGTCAGAGACACAAGTCTATGCTCTGGGTGTCCCTAAACTTCTGAGTGCTAGAAGCTGGGACTGGATGACAAGGGAATGGATCAGTTGATAAATGTCTTGTTCTGTTCATTCCCTCTGAACCATCTGGCACCAGCCACTGTTGGAAGACGGGATACTGAGCTACATGGACCACTGGTCTGACCCAGTATGGCTGTTCTTATGTTATCTACATTCAATTCCTGATACTACTATAAACTTCCTGTTTGACCTTGGGCAAATAATTTAATTTCTCTGTGCCTCAGTTGCCCATCTGTTTAAATGGGGATAAAATTTGTCTCATCTTTTATCTGATTTATTTCTTGAGGTGGTAAGTTCTTTACAATGAGTACGGACAGCACCCAACATAATGGGACCCTGATCTCATTTGGAGCCTGTCAGCTCTAATGTAATACAAGTAATTAATAATAATAATGTGGGATTTTCTAGCTGAGGTTGGGACATTTGCCTGTTTGATGTGTCTTGCCTCCTGTCTAGCTATTCCACGCCCATTGTTGTGGTGTCTGAGTGCTAACCCCCTTTTCCCTACTCTGTGAGTCACAACTAGCAGTTTCTTGTCCCCTGCACACGGGTTTTTCACATAGAGCTCCCCATGTCCTTTTGTTGATAGCTATACTGTTATGGCTGTGTCACAAACCAGGCAGATGAAGCATAGCAGGCACAGAATCCAATCTTTAGCTTTTGCATCAAAGTCTTTGACTTATTGAATAGGAGGAGAAGGAAACAGACACAAAGAGGAAAGGAACAAAGGGAGGGAGGAGAATAAAATCTTAGGGAGAAAGAGTGTTGGACAGAGAGAATGAGAGAAGAGAAAGAAGGGTATAAAAATAAGGATAAAGAGACAAAAGCAAATGATGCAGAGAAGAATTTACAAAAGAATATCTCAGCATGATGGAGCGTTGTAATAAGTGTGTAATTTCACAGTAACTCGAAGAAAGGCTAATTCATAAAGGAGATTATAGGTTCTAAAGTTTTATGGGGGTGGTTTAGGTTTTCAAACCAGCAGGAATGGTTTCTGATGCTTTCTTTATGTGCAGCGATTCCTTTTAATTTCCTTCATTTTGATAGCCTTACTGTGCCTTGCAAGGAAAGGCAGAGACTGAGAGCAGTACAGCTGTGCTGGTGGTGAGGAACTGATGTTAGTCAGGGTGACAGTAATGGCACAACACATTAAGCAATACCTGAATGATAGTGCTGCCCAGGAAGCATCAAGTAAGCACTGTCAAACCTGAAAGTCATCTGGCAGTTTAGTTTCTCTTCCATGTAAATTGCGTAAAGTATAATAATAATTAGCCAAATCCTCAGGCCTTCACTCAGTTTTTACTCAATCCTGACTCAATTAAAATTTCCATTGGCTGATTACAATGGCTGCAGTTTTTCTTTTGCGGAGCGGGTTGGACATTATAGTTCTCAACTCACTAGCAGTGCAGCCAGGGCTGGTTCCAGGCACCAGCAAAGGAAGCAGGTGCCTGGGGCGGCCAATAGAAAGGGGCGGCAGTCTGTCTGTTATTGGGTCGGCACACATCTGGGTCTGCGGTGGTAATTCGGCGGCGGGTCCTCCAGTCCCTCTCTTCCTCTTCAGTGGCACTTCAGTGGCAGCTCAATTGCTCCGCTTCAGTCTTCGGCGGCACTTCGGGGGCAGTGCTGTAGCCAGGGGAAGGGCGCCCCTCCCCTGATCCCCGCCTAGCCTGGCCCCCAACCTGCTGTGGCATGGGGCACCCCTCCCCCAGTCCCAACTCTACTGGGACATGGCCCGGGCCGGCCCCAAGCAGACCAGGCCCACCCGCAGCCGGATTGGGCCCAGCCATGGCAGGATCGGGCCCAGCTGCAGTTGGGGCGGGGTGGCCTGGGCTGGACAGAGTGGCACATCTGGGCTGGCCCCAGACATGGCCGGGGTGCCCGGACCTGGTGGGGCGGCACGGCCGGAGTGACCCTGTCATGAATATAGTGGGAACGGTAGCCACCTTTATGTATGCAGTAGCATAAAATCCCTTCTTGGCAGCTGTACTGGACTGCCTTACCTGTAAGGGGTTAAGCAGTTCAAATAACCTAGTTGGCACCTGACCAGAAGGACCAATGAGGAAAGAAGATACTTTCAAATCTGAGGGGGAAGGATTTCTTTGTTGTTCTCTTTTGTTGTTCCCTCTTCAGATGGAGGGAGAAGGCAAGCAGGTACAACATCTCCTAAAAATATACCTGGACTAATCCATCTAAAACCACAGAAACTGTGAGTAGGGCAAGGAAATGCGTTAAGTTACCTTTTGTTTTGGCTTGTGTGAATTTTCCTATGCTACTGAGGTAGATTTATTCCTGTTTTTGTAACTGTGAAGCTGAGTCCAGAGGGGAATCCTCTGTGTTTTAAATCTTTTTATTACCCTGTAAAGTGACCTTCCATCCTGATTTTGCAGGTGTGATTCTTTTACTTTTTTCTTTATAATAAAGTTATTCTTTTAAGAACTTGATTGATTTCAGTGTCCTGAAGACAAAGGGTCTGCTCTGTGCTCACATTGCTAAGGCAATTGGTTGGTCTTAAGCCTCCCACGAAAGGGGGTGAAGGGGGGATATTTTCGGGGGATAAGGATTCCAAGTGACCCTTCCCTGAATAGTTTGTGTAAATCACTTGGTGGTGGCAGCAATACTAGTACAAGGACAAGGACAGTGATTTGTATTGTGAAAGTAAAAGTAGAAGTAGAATAGGGGGGAGGGATAGCTCAGTGGCTTGAGCATTGGCCTGCTAAACCCAGGGTTGTGAGTTCAATCCTTGAGGAGGCCACTTAGGGAGCTGGGGCAAAAACTGGTCCTGCTAGTGAAGGCAGGGGGCTGGACTCAATGACCTTTCAAGGTCCCTTCCAGTTCTAGGAGATTGGTATATCTCCAATTATTACTTTACTTACTAATTATATTACAAAAATAGATAGGATTAAAGAAATGCTGTCTGTACCTTTAAGGAAAATCGCTGGAATGCTGGAGTCCAGGTGTCAGGAATACAGACATTAACATAGAACAATTGCACCATTTAAGGGCAATTGGTGAAGTATTAGCCTTAGATCGATAGGAGTTAGTAAGGAAGTAGGATATGCATGCTATGCCCCAGGTGAACTTTGCTGTTTTTCTCTCTTTGTCCCTTTGTTTAATTCCCGCTCTTTTATCTGTATAAATAAGACTGTTTGGGTCTTGCATGACTACTCACATTATTTGAGTGTTATTGGCGGAGCGCTGCGCTAATAAAAAGAGTGGTCTGACAAATTGTGAGTCTTGATTCTAACTTTGACAGTACCTTGGAAAAGTTTTAACCTAAGCTGGTAAATCTAAGTTTAGAGGGTCTTTCATGTGGGTCCCCACATCTGTACCCCAGAGTTCAGAGGGGGGAGAACCATGACAGGCCCGGACCCAGCTGTGACCGGAGCAGCTCCCCTGGGCCGGACCTGCTGCAGCTGGGAGAGGGGCACCTATCCTGTATCCCCAGCCCCAGAGCTGCCGCGGTGGGGAGAGGCACCTCTCTGCCCCCAGCCCAGGTGCTGCTGCAGGGGAGAGAGAGTTGGGGGGAGTCCTCTCTCCCTGCTGTAACCCCTGAGCACCCTCCTGCACCCCAAACTCCTCATCCATGGCCCCACCCCAGAGCCCACACCCCCAGCCGGAGCCTTCACACCCAACCCTCTGCCCAGCCCTGAGCCCTCTCCCACACTCTGAACCCCTTAGCCCTACCCCCACCACATGAATTTTGTTATGTGATGTGTCACACATCACCTCCATATTGGTGGACATAACAAAATTCATTCCACACATGGGTGGGAAAAATTAGAGGAAACACTGATCGGAATGCAAACCTCAAAGAGATATGTTAACCATCTACAGTGCACTTAATCTAATCATCTGCCAGAAATTCCCAAAGGCATGATGTCTCATTAATAATTATTGAATTGTTGAGTTGTGCAAAGAGAGATAGTCTTTTCTTTACGTACATAATGGTGAGTCCTGATTAAAACCTTGTGTATTCAATTCTACACTTGCATGACTTTTTAGTGACCTTCCATGTGGCATGATATCACAAGTATGGTGCCTGTGAGGTCACACTGTGCAGAGCACACCATTTTGTAGATGCATGTTTGGGAGCTGGATGGAATCGTGGGGCTGGCAGCAGGAGCCCCATCAACAGCTCGAGTCTCACCCCTGGGGCTGAAGTTCTTTGCTCATTCTCCAGATTATCTGAATTTTTGTTTAGCCAATCTGGCCCTGGTCCCAATTAGACCAGGTAAATGGGGTTCTACTGTATATTGAGTTAGTGAGCTTATTACTCACACCTACACACACAGTTACATACAGATTCACTCACGTTATAATCCTCATCTTGCTAGTGACCGTTTAAAGTATCTTCATAAAAACATTTTTGAGCATTGTAAACTGTCCTATAATTCCTTCCTTCTTTAGCTGAGTTGCAGTTACCTTATTATGGGTCTGCCAGAATAGCCTCAGCCTAGGGGCTGCTCTAAGTATACCGGCTGGGAATGGCCCCCAAGGGGCCATCCACCAGATGGGAAGAGCTGAAGCACAATAGTGCATTGGTAACCCCCACCCCATTCCTGTTCCCCAATCCTCCTCTGCCCACTACTCTGGAAAAAGTATAAAAACCTATATAGTAGCCTTTACGTATTGCCTTCAAGTAGTCACTTAACCCATTGCTAGCTGTCCTTACGTTCTTTCCTACATTTCCCCTCTGCCGGCATCACTTCGGTTGAAAATACCACCAGGGCAGGAAGTCCACCCAGAGAGCTGTTGCAGAGGCACAAGGCACAGATTACCTCAGTTCTACCAGTTCTTCAGACAGACAGTATGGTGCCTGAGGAGAGGTATCAGTCTAGGAACTCTGGAATAGAAGATCCTGATGTACATGGATGAGATCTTATTGACTCTGACTATCCAACAATTTTCTTAATAAGAACTCCCAGCACATCTTAAAGGTCCATAACCTCATCTTCCTCTTTTGTTCTTCCTGGGTCAGCTCTCCTGCCCCCACTTATTCTTTACTTCCCAGAGTGCCACTGCTGGTCTCTCGATGGGAGCCACATAGCTCCCCTCCCAATGCTCCACTTTGGAACTATACCTCACATTTTAAGTTTCCATTTGAACAAAATGTTCCAGTTTTCATTTGTCTTCAACAGGCTTTGAGGATATAAATAAAAATATATTATACATCAACAAGCATCAGCACCAAAATAATCCATGACACTACAGTGTTGTTCTGCAACAAAATATACACGAGAAGAGGAACTAACTGGGGGGTCGCCATTTTAAACTTGATTCTGACTAACAGAGAGGAGCTAGTTCTGAAGACTGAAGGCAATTTGGGTGAAAGTGAATATGAAATGATAGATTGCAGGATTCTAAGAAAAGGAAGGATGAGAGCAGCAGAATAAGGCCAATGGACTTCAAAAAAGTTGACTTTTAACAAACTCAGAGAACTAGAAGGTAAGGTCCCATAGGAAGAAAATCTAAGGGAAAAAGAAGTTCAGGAGAGCTGGCAGTTTCTCCAAGAGACACTATTAAAGATTCAACAGCAAACTATTCTCATGTAAAGAAAAGATAGGAAGAACATTAAGAGGCTAATATGGCTCCATCAGACACTCTTTAATTACCTGAAAATCAAAAAGAAATTCTACAAAAAGCAGAAACATGGGCAAATTGCTAAGAGGAGTTCAAAAGAATAACACAAATAGGTAGGGATAGAATCAGAAAGTCTAAGGCACAAAAATGAAGTATACCTAGCAAGGTCAAAAAAAAAAAGTAATAATACGAGGTTCTTTAACTATATTAGGAGCAAGAGAAATAGGAAGGAGAGTGTAGGTCCTCTACTTAATGGGGAAGGAGAGCTAATAACGACATTGTGGTGTTTAATGCCTATTTTGCTCCAGTCTTTACTAAAAAGATTAATGGAGACCAGATACTTAACATAATTAATATTAACAACAAGGGAGAAGGAACACAAGCCAGAATAGGTAAAAGACTATTTATAAGTTAGATGTATTAAATTCAGCTGGGCCTGATGAAATTCATCCTAGTGTACTTAAGGAAATAGTTGAAACAATATTGGAGCCATTAGTGATTATCTTTGAGAACTCATGGAGGATGGGTGAGGTCCCAGAGGACTGCAAAAGGGCAAACATAGTACCTATCTTTAAAAAGGAAAACAAAGAGAACCTGAGAAATTATATATCGTTCAGTCTAACTTTGATACCTGGAAAGATATTGGAACAAGTCATTAAACAATCAAGCTGTAAGCATCTAGTAGATAATAGGGTAGTCAAGTAAGAGCCAAGATGGGTTTGTCTAGAACAAATCATGCAAAACCAACCTGATCGCTTTTTTTTTTGGCTAAGGTTACTGGCCTAGTGGATGGAGGAAAGCTGTAGACATGATATACCTTGATTTTAATAAGGCTTTTGATACAGTCCCAAATTACATTGTCATAAGCAAACCAGGGAAATGTGGTCTAGATTAAATTACTATAAGGTGGGTGCACATAACTTGTTGGAAAAAAAAACCATACTCAGAGTAGTTATCAATGGTTCACTATCAAACTGGGAGGACGGATCTATGGAATCCCTCAGGGGTCTGTTCTGGGTTCAGTACTATTCAATATTTTCACAAATGACTTGGATAACAGAGCAGAGAGTATGCTTATAAAATTCATGGATGATGGTTTCTTTTGGAAGACAGAATTAGAATACAAAATGATCTTGACAAATTGGAGAATTTGTCTGAAATTAACAAGATGAAATTTAGTAAAGACAAGTGCAAAATATTTCACTTAGAAAGAAAAAATCAAATACACAACTACTAAATTGTCTAGGAAGTAGTACTGCTGAAAAGGATTTGGAGGCTATAGTGGATCACAAATTGAATATGACTCAGTGTGATGCAGTTGTGAAAAAAGATAACATTCTGGGTTACATTAATAGGAGTGTCATATATAAGACACTGTCCTTCTCTACACAGCACAGGTGACGCCTCATCTGAAGTATTGTGTCCCGTTTTGGATGCCCCACTTTAGGAAAGATATAGACACACTGGAGAGAGTCCAGAGGAGAGAAACAAACACGACAAAAGGTTCAGAAAACTTCACAAAGATTAAAAAAACTGGGCATGTTTAGTCTTGAGAAAAGAAGACATGGGGTGTGTGGGTGGGGAGGGGACTGGTAACAGTCTTCTAACATGCTAAGGGGCTGTTATAAAAAGGACGGCGATCAGTTGTTCACCATGTCCACTGAAGGTAGGACAAGAAGTAATTGGCTAAATGTGCAGCATGGGAGATTTAGGTTAGATATTAGGAAAAACTTTCTAATTAAAGGATATTTAAGCACTGGAATAAGCTTCCATGACCCAGGGACCCTATGATGCCAACTGGCAGAAGGCACAGGGGGTGCACAGGGCTGTTTAGGGATCCCCTGGGTATGATATATGCATAATAGTTCATCTCACATGCCACCCTCTGGTCTCTACTGCAAGCCATTAACCCACAAATCATCATCATAATTACAAGATGTATGCATGGATTTAAGGAGTTAAAACAATGAGGAGTTCTTGTGGCACCTTAGAGACTAACAAATTTATTTGAGCATAAACTTTCGTGGGCTAAACCCCCCTTCATTAGCCCACGAAAGCTTATGCTCAAATACATTTGTTAGTCTCTACGGTGCCACAAGGACTCCTTGTTGGTTTTGCTGATACAGACTAACACGGCTACCACTCTGGAACCATTTAAGGAGTTGTGTATCTAAGCTGAAAATTATATTCTTAAGGTCTTGCAGCTAATGCAGGTCACCAGGAGGTTACTGATACCAAACTCCCTGTCTGGCCATTACCGATTGTATGTCTCACAATGTATGGCTATCTGCATACTGAGCCAGATGAAAATTAAGAGAAATCTACAAACGAGGAAGGGAAGAAACAAACGTTAGGAGGTGTCCTTTACCTCCATTCTCTCTTTTCCTCCTCCTCTGTCATTCTTTCAGTCACTACTTAGGTAGTCACTTCCGTAACCCACTAAAGAGCAATAAAATTTGTGCAACAACCATGTGCTGTAACACAATAACTTGTTCATTTTATTAAGGACCTTTACTTATTTTACTGGTTAATGTGCATGAAATTTCTCATTCTCTCAAATATTAAGAGGGAATTTCTCATTTGTTCCTCTAGTTGTACTCTTTATTTTAGTAAAAGAAAATGAGTAAAGTTTTGATTTTTAAGCAACAGAAACCAATAGCAAAGCCATGAGATTTCCATGAAAATACACCAGACCTGCAAGCTAGGAATTATCATGCAAACCAGAAGGCAGTGTCAGAGACCAGGGATCAGCAGTCAAAGCATTAATAGGACATAAGCAAAGGAACAACCACTGAGTGTGAAGGGACAAGTAGTCTAAATAGTGGACATGACAAGGGAAAAGGATGATATTCAAAATGCTTCAGAGTGTAAATGCAGTCATTATTGACATGTTTCTAACTCAATTGTGGTCTCCAACACAGTTTTACATTTTGAACCATATAGCTAACAATCCAAGGTGAGAGCGGCAACCTAAAACATAATACAACTTCAACATTTTACAAAATTCAAATGGGTAACAAACAAACAAACAAAAAAAAGATTTCAAACTTGCCTGTCCAAGTCAAAAAGATGCAGGCAGAAATCTAAGCCCATTTTACATCTGATTCCAGTGGGAAGAATGCTAACAAGATTCTGTAAGCTACACATGCAAAAACTGTGACTGGGTCACCCTGCTTTCCATACCTGCTTCATGCTGGGGGAAAGCTGCTACTCTGTAACTTATGGTTTTGTAACAGCCTGAATGAGAATAATAGACACTAGTACTGTTTTAGTTTCTCATGCAGAAAAATACCCAGTGAAAGAGAAAGCAGCAGGGAACCCTGAGAGGCAGTAATCAGAGCTAAATGCAAATGATACAGAGATCTAGTGTGCAAGACAGGGGAGATGCAGCTAGAACAGGAATTGGAAGAAAAGGAAGTGGGGAGAGAGAAATAAATTATCAAAGCATCATAAGCATCAAGGAGAGAGGGAGAGGTGTCGCCAGTAACATGGCTAGATCTGCAGTAAGATTGGGAACTACAAGAAATGGCCATAGGCATTTTACCAGGAAGGGCCTCCCTCACTCCTTTGGGACAGCTGAGCAAATAAATAAATAACTAAATAAATAAAAGAAGAAGGAGCAAATAATGCCACCCACCCAAACAAAACCAACTAAGTGGCACAGCGCTCCCTGGAAATTAACAGCCAGGGCAACTTCCCAGATTACCCACCCCTAGAACTGGCCCTGGGCACTACCTATGAATCTGAAGCAGCAGTTTGCAGCAAATAGTGAAACAGACGTTCTGAAGAGGAGTGAGGGAAAGAGAGTGGAAGGTGGAAGTGTACCTGGAATATCGGAGGGACTAAAAAACCAAATATATTAGCTATCATGGTTTTCTCTTCTCTGCCAAAAAGGCGGGTTTTTATACAGCAAGATAACCAATGCATGATAGTCTGATAGTTATCTACTGTAAAATCCTAGTGGATACAAGGCACCTGCCATGTTTACTGGGAAGTAGCTTGATGAGCCTAGTACTACACTTCGGCTTTGGCTACACTAGCACTTTGAAGCGCTAAGTGTAGTCAAAGCGCCAGCGCTGGGAGAGAGCTCTCCCAGCGCTGTCCGTACTCCACCTCCCTGTGGGGAATAACGTACAGTGCTGGGAGCCGCGCTCCCAGCGCTGGGGCTTTGACCACACTGGCGCTTTACAGCGCCGCAATTTGCAGCGCTGGAGAGGGTGTGTTTTCACACCCTGCTGCAGCACTGCAAATTTGCAAGTGTAGCCATGGCCTTCGCCTGTGGCTGACCTCTCCACGTTTGCCTATAGTAAAACTACAGAGCCTTGTTGCTACTAGAATTTTACAAGAGGATCTTTAATATGTGTGAGTTTTTAAAGGGGAAATGGATAAATAATTAGCGTGAGGGAAACAGGGGTAGCAAAGAAAGACAGGAAAAGGTACACCTCTACCCCGATATAATGCCACCCGATATAACACAAATTTGGATATAACGTGGTAAAGTAGCGCTCCGGGGGAGCGAGGCTGCGTGCTCCAGAAGATCAAATCAAGTTCAATATAATACGGTTTCACCTATAACACGGTAAGATTTTTTGGCTCCCGAGGACAGCGTTATATTGAGGTAGAGGTGTATATCAAAATCCAGATAAGAGTGGAGCACAGAAAGTAAACAGGGAAAGGAGGAAGGAATAAAATCAGGGATATAGTAACTCTCCCTATATTTTATAGAAATGTTCCTCCATTCTGTTTTTTGATGTGAGATTTGATAGTCATTATGTGGTTTACAATAAAAAACAAACCAAACCAAACCCAACCCGAAATACTAATTTCCCCAACCTTTTCCCAGGGGAAGAACAACATCCTCTCCCACGGGCCTGCCCACTTTTGACTCTATGCCACCCTCATGATCTGAAAAATTAAAAATTAGATAAGCTTTAGATATAATTTCAGGCATCTCCAGTTGAATCCATTTAGAAGTTTGCACATCAATGATCTTGTTTCCTCTGACGACAGGACACAGATTGTGAAGTTTAATCTAGTTGGGCACTTCAAGGTTAGATACAATCAGGGTCGGCTCCAGGGGTTTTGCTGCCCCAAGCAGACAAAAATAAATAAATAAATAAAAAGCCGCAATCGCGATCTGTGGCAATTCAGCGGGAGGTCCTTCGCTCCGAGAGGGAGTGAGGGACCCTCCGCCGAATACCTGAAAGTGCCGCCCACTCCGGAATAGGCACCCCAAGCACCTGCTTGCTAAGCTGGTGCCTGGAGCTGGCCCTGGATACAAGCATTTGATTTATTTTAACATTCTTATAATCTGACGTTGAAAATACTCTGCATTCAAGTTGTCTAGATTTTCGGTAAAATCTACCACTCAATTGCTACCCCTTCTATCCCCTCCCACCCACAAAATTAGCCACGATGGGCCTGACCCTGCAAACATTTGCTGCTGTTTGTAGCATACACTACTACACGCGTCCCCACCTAAGCCAAAGGGACTAAGGATGACTGTACACACAAGTATTTGCAGAAACAGGAAGTAGAACCTAGAAAGCCACAATGTTTTTGTTCTCTCTGTCAGTTGGGTCTACAGCTGCAGTGCTTCACTGAATACACTCCTGAAGCTAAAGAACACAATCAGAAATGCTTTGGCATGCTAAGGCTCTATAGACCTTAAACCTGTAACACAAAACGAACCACTCAGTCAGATCATGACACTCTTACTCATATCAAATAGTCCAGTGGCTCTCAACCTTTCCAGGCTACTGTACCCCTTTCAGGAGTCTGATTTGTCTTGCGTACCCCAAGTTTCACCTCACTGAATAACTACTTGCTTACAAAGTCAGACATAAAAATACAAAGTGTCACAGCACACTCTTCCTGAAAAAAAATGCTTACTCTCTTGTTTTTACTGTATAGTTATAAAATAAATCAATTGGAATATAAATATTGTACTTACATTTCAGTGTATAGTATACCGAGCAGTATAAATAAATCATCTGTATGAAATTTAAGTTTGTGCTGACTTTGCTAGTGCTTTCTATGTAGCCTGTTGTAAAAGTAGGCAAATACTGTATTTAGAGGAGTTGATGTACACCCTGGAAGACCTCTGCATACCCCCAGGGGTACGAGTACCCCGGTTGAGAATGACTGAAATACCATGCACCATAACAACAATGGGGCCACTTGTGGATTAAGGTACTACTCACTATTAGTAAGACTATCACAGCCTGGCCCATAATAATTTCAATTCCATTCTAAACCAGTAACAAAAATCAATGTGTGTTAAATGGAAAAAAAAAAAGTCTAGTTAGAAAAAAACAACAAGGGTTTATTTTTGTTACAAACAATTACATTTTTTTAAATGTATTAAACAGCAACATTGTTCTTGTAGTAGAAAAGCAAATAGGAAAACATACCTTCATCATTCCTAGGAAATAATTCAAATCTGGCTTCTATGTTTTTCTTTGGAAGAAGAGATTGAAAATAACCAAGCATAATAGTTTTAAAATGAACATACATCTACAAGGAGACAATTAGTGTGGAATGTCATGTAAACTGACAACATTAAGTAAGAGGTTCAGTCGACTAGAAGGCAGCAGGGGGCAGCAGTATGCTAGGTATGGGACAGAGCTCAGTATTAGACATTCTTGTTTACTGTACCTTATCATTGAGCTACGTGTATTTCAAACTCATACCAAATATTTACTTGTTCTGGCAAAACAGTTTTAATCTTTTCAAAGTAAAAAGTGAAAGACAGGCTATTAAAAAAGGAGTCTTTCAAGTAATGAATGCAGTGGGAAAATCTCTGCATTCTTATAACAAACATCTTCTCCCAGTGGAAAAATACATTTTAATATAACAAATACACAAAACTGGAGATCTGATGCTCTAGGTAAGATCTGGGTTGTCCAGGGTACAGACTCACTGCCAGTTATGGTGAAATGTCAAGAAGTTCACAGTTGGAGTGTAAATACACACATAAAAAAAAAGTTTGGATGCTTAATTGAACCTCTTTAAAGTTTGTTAAATTGGGCTAGAAATCTCAAAAACACAAGCCTACCAGTTCTGAAGAGAAACCAGAAATAACTGTGGGAGATAAGGAGAAGGGGGAACAAAACCTCTCACAACTAAACATTTCAGAACTTTAACAAGGTTCTGAGTAAACGTTTGAGTAATGGGGTCAGGAATCCTTTTTATATAAATTGTTTTACCCATTCCTAACCACTACCCATGCCAAATTCAGACATGTTGTAAGCAAATGCAACTACATTGACTTCATCAGAGTTGCATCCACTCCCAACCTTTTGGAAAGGGTAGATCATTAATTTCCCATGGTTGTAACACATGTTTTAAAGATATATATGTTGTAGTGCAATTGAAATGGGAAAACTGCACACAATATATGGCCAATGCTCTAATAATGATGCAAGTTATTTTCTGAACTTTAGCAAAATAATTTGTGAGCTGTAACACAGTAAAGCTGCTGAATAAAACAGTGTTACCATATGCAATAGATCTCACGATTTCATAGTGAGTTTAAACATAATTTGGGTCACCTAGTTTGCAAACAATGGAACAGAATAAAACTCATGATTCACTTACACATTGGAGCTAAACTGTAGTTAAGTTGTACTTGTAGGTAAACAAGTATTCAGTGGAAATTTAGTGACTAAGGTTTCAAACCTGCAGAATACTTACTCTAATTAGTAGTCTCCTTGGGCCAGATTTTCACAAGCTTAAATCTGTGTAGCTCCAAAGAAGTCAGAGCTACACTGATTTACACCAGCTAAAGATCTGACCCAGGGAATTTTATAACCATTGCTCTACAACATGACAACACAGTAACTGTCCCTCAGCCTCTCCTCGTAAATCATGTGCAATGACTGATTTCAGTGAGACTGTCACAGATATAAACTTACTTGTGCTTACGTGTTTGCATTAGTCAGGCCTTGATGGACAGAAGGATCTCCACACCTAAAGTTAAAGTGTAAACAAATACTGACTGCAGAAATTTTTAATTAGTGGCTTATGAAAAAACAATTATAAAATGAGGCCAAAGCATGTTTGCCACATGAATAAAGGAACAAATCATATTTCCATAAAAGCCAAAACTCTTCTAATTAGTCTTTAATAAACAGCTGATGCCTCAAAAACATTCTGCATAGAAATAAATCTGTTTGTATGTAGCAGATTTTTCTGGGGGTAGGCGGATTGTTCTCCTTCTTTGTTACCAAGTTTATTTATATAGGCATATCTCATTATTACTTTAAAATATGTCTGACCTTGTACAGTCTCCACCTGAAGTCATAATCCTTGCACATGACATAGTCATCATCTTTACAGTGACTATGGAGGATTAGCAGCCCATATTCGATTTCATTTGTATACGGGCTAAAGCTCGTTGAAACTCAGGCCTGGTCTACACTGGGGGGGATTGATCTAAGATACGCAACTTCAGCTATGAGAATAGCGTAGCTGAAGTTGACGTATCTTAGATCGACTTACTTCGCGTCCTCGCAGCGTGGGATCAACGGCTGCCGCTCCCCCGTCAACTCGGCTTCGACCTCTTGCCCTGGTGGAGTTCCGGAGTTGACGGGGAGCGCATTTGGGGATCGATTTATCACGTCTAGACATCGATCCCCGATAGATCAATCCGGCGGGTAGTGTAGACATACCCTCAGAATTTCTGTTATGCTGAGATATCCTCTGAGATTCCAAAAAGTTTTCAATCCATTTTGGAATAAAAACTGGCAATGTAGAACTTGCCCACTGAAAGCAAAGTCTGAAAGATTTTTGTTTTGCAAAAACCTAATTGTTTTGGTTTGATTTTCCTGAAACAAAATAGAGCAGCTGGCTGCCCTGACTCCCAGGGACCCCTCAGGCCCCCCCAACTGCTAGGGACTCCCTGGGCTGCCCCAACCCCTCCTGAAGGGCAGGCTGGAGAGTTCCTGTGAATCAGAGGTGTCCCCCAGTGCTTAGCAAGGCTCCTAGAAGTCCTGAGAGCCTTGGCTTGAGCTGCAGAGCTCTGCTGCAGAGCTGGGAGACAAACCCTGGTTAAAGCTGGGGCTCCCAGGGCTTTTAGGCATCTGGCTTCTTGGAAGGAAGCTTAGAAGCTCTGGCATGGTGGGGTTGCCCTGGAGCTGTAGACCTAGGAAGACCAGGCTCCTCAGCAGCCCACCAGAGAGGTTTCTGATGAAAACTGCCTGTGATTTGATGAAAGTCCATCAAACCTGAACCATTCTTGTGAAACATTTCAGTGGGACAAAACTCTGTTTTGCTGGAAAATTTCCGACAAGCTCTAATTGATGGCATAACTTATATGCAGATGGATGGAAACTGGACTGGGTCCTAAGGGTGAAGCTCTGCCCCACTGAAGTCATAGAATCATAGAATATCAGGGCTGGGAGAGACCTCAGGAGGTCATCTAGTCCAACCCCCTGCTCAAAGCAGGACCAACCCCAATTAAATCATCCCAGCCAGAACTTTGTCAAGCCGGACCTTAAAATCCTGTAACGATGGAGATTCCCTACCTCCCTAGGCAACCCATTCCAGTGCTTTACCACCCTCTTAGTGAAAAAGTTTTTCCTAATATCCAACCTAGACCTCCCCCACTGCAACTTGAGACCATTACTCCTTGCTCTGTCATCTGCCACACTGAGAACAGCCAAGCTCCATCCTCTTTGAACCCCGCTTCAGGTAGTTGAAGGCTCCTATCAAATCCCCCCTCACCCTTCTGTTCTGCTGACTAAATAAGCCCAGTTCCCTCACAGTCTCCTCATAAGTCATGTGTCCCAGCCCTCTAATAATTTTTGTTGCCCTCCGCTGGACTCTCTCCAATTTGTCCACATCCTTTCTGTAGTGTGTGTGGGGGGGAGGAGGGACCACAAAAATGGACGGAATACTCCAGATGTGGCCTCACCAGGGCCAAATATAGGGAAATAATCACTTCCCTCAATCTGCTGGCAATGCTCCTACTACTGCAGCCCAATATGCCATTAGCCTTTTGGCAACAAGGGCACACTCTTGACTCATATCCAGCTTCTCGTACACTGTAATCCCCAGGTTCTTTTCTGCAGAACTGCTGCTTATCCAGTCAGTCCCCAGCCTGTAGCAATGCATGGGATTCTTCTGTCCTAAGTGCAGGACTCTGCACTTGTCCTGGTTGAACCCAATCAGATTTCTTTTGGCCCAATCCTCCAATTTGTCATCCTCCAGATTGTAGGGATATTAAAGAAGATACTAACAGTGATTCCCCCAAGTGACAGTGACCCCCCAGATTCACCAAGTACAAAAATCTTTTAGTTCTTCTGTTAAAACTTGTAAGCTAATGTCTGCAGAAACCATTGATTGTATCTGTCCTGTTAAAGATACTCTATTACTATGTAAAACTTACAAACAAGTTAATTGACTTTGTTCTTGAAGTGAATGCTGTGAGCCTTAAGCTGTAATTGATACAATGTAAACAAACACTATAAGCCGTTAAGTGACTTTCACTTCATTGCAACAGCAACGGCTCCTAGGCACACACCCCGAAAGTGGTAGAGACAGTAAATTAAAATATGGTTAAGACATGGAATGTATGTTGATGAATGCTTGATTTACATGAATGGTTAGGGAGGTGCCAGCCTAGAAAGGGAGTATCCATCGGCTGAAGAATGTGTCAAGTGGACCACCAGACAACCCCCGGAGGGTAAACTGGGATCCACCCCAACACCTGGAAGGATGAGAAACACAAACTTTGAACACTGTGGAGCCACCAAGAATGTACCATCTGCTGAGTGAGTCAGCAATAGCAGGATGAAACAGCTCCCATAGACTAACATAGGAATTAATTCCTATAAAAATGGACTCTAAAGACTGAGGACTTTGAGTCTCTGGTTCTGCTGCCAACCTCTAGGAGCATCAGGTGCATCTGACACAGACTCGGCTCCATCCCCATGACCAAGATACCTGGCCAGTAACTTGGCATGAGCAACTTCTAGGCTGGTAACTATAACACCTATACAGAACCCGAATGAATGAGAGTGTGTGTGTGTGTGTGTGTGTGTGTGTGTGTGTGTGTGTGTGTGTGTGTGTGTGTGTGTGTGTGTGTGTGTGTGTGTGTGTAGGGAATAAGTAGTGATAGGAATAAGTAGTTAAACGTTGTTTACTTTTATCTTTTGCTTTATTATATTTACAATAAATGTGGCATCTTTGCCTTATTCCTCTTAAGAAGATCCTGCTGGTTTTTATTATATTGGTATAACAAGATGACCCCACAAAGGTCATCTGAACCCTATCCCTACCCTCCAGCATAGCCACCTCTCCCCGCAGTTTAGTGTCATCTGCAAACTTGCTGAGGGTGCAATTCATCCCATCATCCAAATCATTAATGAAGATGTTGAACAAAACCGGGCCCAGGACCAACCCCTGGGGCACTCTGCTTGATACCGTCTGCCAATTATACATCGAGGCATTGATCACCATCCGTTGAGCCTGATGATCTAGTCATCTTTCTATCCACCTTATAGTCCATTCATCCAATCTATGCTTCTTTAACTTGCTGGAAAGAATACTATGGGAGACCGTATCAAAAGCTTTGCTAAAATCAAGGTATATCACATCCACTGCTTTCCTCATATCCACAGAGCCAGTTATCTCATCATAGAAGGCAATCAGGTTGGTCAGGCATGACTTGCCCTTGGTGAATCCATGCTGACTGTTCCTGATCACCTTCCTCTCCTCCAAGTGCTTCAAAATGGATTCCTTGAGGACCTGCTTCATGATTTTTCTGGGGACTGTAGTTCCCCGGATTCTCCTTCTTTCCTTTTTTAAAGGCTCTGCAATCACATCAGCCAACTACCTCAGAACCCTCGGATGCATTAGATCTGGCCCCATAGACTTGTGCATGTCCACCTTTTCTATATAGTCCTTAATCTGTTCTTTCACCACTGAGAGCTGCTCACCTCCTCCCCATACTGTGCTCCTCAGAGCAGCAGTCTGAGAGCTGATATTGTTTCTGAAGACCGAAGCAAAAAAATCATAGAGTATGTCAGCTTTTTCCACATCATCTGCCACTTGGTTTCCTCCCCCATTCATGAAGGGTCCCACACTTTCCCTGACAACTTTCTTGTTGCTAACATACCCGTAGAAATCCTTCTTGTTATCCTTCACATCCCTTGCTAGCTGCAACTCCAATTGTGCTTTGGCCTTCCTGATTACACCCCTGCATGCTCAAGCAATATTTTTATACTCCTCCCTAATCATCTGTCCAAATTTCAACTTCTTGTAAGCTTCCTTTTTGTGTTTAAGGTCACCGAAGATTTTTCTGTTAAGCCAAGCTGGTCACCTGCCATATTTGCTATTCTTTCTGTACATCGGGATGGTTTGTTCCTTCCCCCTTAATAAGGCTTCTTTAAAATACAGCCTGCTCTCCTGGACTCATAGAATCAGAGAATCTCAGGGTTGGAAGGCACCTCAGGAGGTCATCTAGTCCAACCCCCTGCTCAAAGCAGGACCAAACCCAACTAAATCATCCCAGCCAGGGCTTTGTCAAGCCTGACCTTAAAAACCTCTAAGGAAGGAGATTCCACTACCTCCCTAGGTAACCCATTCCAGTTCTTCACCACCCTACTAGTGAAAAAGTTTTTCATAATATCCAGCCTAAACCTCCCCCTCTGCAACTTGAGACCATTACTCCTTGTTCTGTCATCTTCTATCACTGAGAACAGTCTAGATCCATCCTCTTTGGAACCCCCTTTCAGGTAGTTGAAAGCAGCTATCAAATCCCCCCTCATTCTTTTCTTCTGCAGACTAAACAATCCCAGTTCCCTCAGCCTCTCCTCATAAGTCATGTGCTCCAGCCCCCTAATCATTTTTGTTGCCCTCCGCTGGACTCTCTCCAATTTATCCACATCCTTCTTGTAGTGTAGGGCCCAAAACTGGACACAGTACTCCAAATGAGGCCTCACCAGTGCTGAGTAGAGGGGAATGATCACATCCCTCGATCTGCTGGAAATGCCCCTACTTATATTAGCCTCCCAGGGGATCCTGCCCATCAGTTCCTGAGGGAGTCAAAGTCTGCTTTTCTGAAGTCCAGGGTCCATATTCTGCTGCTGTCCTTTCTTCCTTTTGTCAGAATGCTGAACTCGACCATCTCATGGTCACTGTTGCCCAGGTTGCCACCCACTTCTACTTCCCCTACCAATTCTTCCCTGATTGTGAGCAGCAAGTCAAGAGGAGCATGGGCCCTAGTTGGTTCCTCCAGCACTTGCACCAGGAAGTTGTCCCCAACACTCTCCAAAAACTTCCTGGATTGTCTGTGCACTGCTGTATTGCTCTCCCAGCAGATGTCAGGGTGATTGAAATCCCCCTTGAGAACCAGGGCCCGTGATCTGGAAACTTCTGTTAGTTGTCCAAAGAAAGCCTCATCTATCTCATCCTCCTGGTCTGGTGGTCGATAGCAGACATCACCCTTGTTGCTCTTGCCTCTAAACTTAACCCAAAGACTCTCAACAGGCTTTTCTCCAGTTTCATACTGAAGCTCTGAGCAATCATACTGTTTTCTTACATACAGTGCAACTCCTCCACATTTTCTCCCTCACCTGTCCTTTCTGAACAGTTTATGCACATCCATGACAGTCATATGAGTTACCCCACCAAGTCTCTGTTATTCCAATCACATCATAGTTCCTAGGCTGTGCCAGGACTTCCAATTCTTCCTGCTTCTTTCCCAGGCTTCTTGCGTTCGTGTACAGGCACCTAAGATAACTAGCCAATTGCCCGAAGCCAAAGTCAATGGCAGTTTTGCTACTGACATCAATGGGGGCAAAATTTCACTCTAAGACTTCAGGGGAAAGGAGTGAAATTGACTCCTCTGCAGAGGACCAGGACAAGATCTGTGTAACACAAGTTGAACTTGAACAATTTGAGGGCTTCAGAAGTGTATACATTTTGCGTTGGCCCTTGCATGGGGTTATACTGTATCCCAAATGAGCAGCGGATGCAGATAAATTGTTGGCATATTTATAAACACAGGGGGCACCACAAAACACACACAAACCAATTGACTCTTCAAAACTCATAATCTGTATTTGTGACAATCAGGGTCCAGACACAACTAGGGGAGAACAAAAGGGTTAGGCCCAAAAATAAGCAGCTGAACCAACTGATTGCATGTTATGTTGTTGTACTATGGAAGTATACTGAGTGATAAGCTTTCATAAAAGACGTAACGTTCTGAATTTTGAGTCATTATAAGATACAGACTGTGGTTATGACTTTATGTATAGAGAGAGCAGTGCTCACAAACGTCAGTTCCACCTCTCAGCTGGGAGGTGATTGATCAGACAGGGTGAGGTATCAACTGAGTCAGGTGTTCATACAAAACAAGACTCAAGTAATGATTCATGGTAAAACTCAGAAAAAGACAATGATGGGCCATTATGGTTAATAGAAAGACATTGAGACAACTGGGGATTCCCCACTTTGAATATCTATAGTGACTAAATCAAAAAACGACAAGCCCTTTTAAAAATGGAAGGGGTTTGACATGAAAGGCACCCAGAAATCAAGGGACACAGTTTAGGCGGGAAGCTGTCCATGAAACACTGGATTTCTCCCATATCTAGGTGGTATGCTGGGAAACTGTTCAAAGGCAATAGGTAACTTGTATTAGAAAGGGGATTTTATCGAATGCAGAAGTGTAAGGCCTGAAGTTGCATTTTTATGTTTATTTTCTGTGTAACTTGTATGTGTTTGTCGTCCCTTACCATTTCATCTTGGAATCTGGAACTTTTTGTTTATTTTTATTCTCAAGCAGGTCTCTTTTGTGAGGCGTGTGTGCAGCAAAGTGAACTGATAACTGGGGGGCTGGTTTCACACCTTCCGAAAGGCTGGTAGTTAAGAACTTGGGAAGAACAGAGTTGGGGTGACTCAGGACTGGAAGGGCTGTTGGCGTCACCAGGCAATGAGTAATTGTGCTGGTAGAGGCCCAGGTGAGACCTTGTGCTTGTGGGCAGGTTAGTGGTGTTGGGGGTCTGAGTCACAGCAGTAAGGCACCCCAAGGTTACAGGGCAGATAGTGACAGAACTTACTCATCTGGGTGATCCCCAGAACATCACAGTATCCAAACTAGTAACTGTGCACCCAACTGTGCACCCAGCTGTGCGCACATTTAGTCCATCTGCCTGCACAAAAGCCTCCTTCTTCAGGCACTTGAAGTTTCTGCAGGAGCTGCGGCTTTAATTGACATTTTTGGGGTATTCCCTTTGTTCCCATGTTTAAAAATTAGTCTGTTTACAGCAAAACATCTGCTTTCGATTAATGAAATACAGAAGATGTCCTTTTTATATGTAGAATAGTCTAAATTACACATTTTTCAAAAGGACCAGCAGGTTTTTAAGACTATTATCCAATATATTTTCTTCTCTATATAGATTTACTTAAGCTGTGTGAATGACTGATTTTTCAGTTCACTGGCCTTTCTAAAAAAGAAAATAATAAAACCACTTCAGGTCAACTCAAAATGAAATTTTTTCAAATTTTTCAGTGAATCCAAAAAGTTGGAAAAAATTGTTTTGGGTCAATTGAAAGATTTCATTCAATCCAAAACACAATGTTTTGTTTTATTTGAGCTTTTTTACATATTTTAAAAAATGAAATTATGTAAATTTCAAAATGAAAAGTAATTTTGAATCAAAATTCTGAAATATTTTATATAAAAATGTCAAAACAAAATGTTTCAACATTTTTGGATTTTTATGACCCTCATTAGACTGAGCAAGTATCAACCAGAGATGAGAACCCTAGATGCTTAGTATTTTTATATTTATATATTAAAGCTACATCTCTTCTATTTCAGAAGTAGTCCAGTAACACAAATATGCAGTGCATAAGTGGCAATCTACCATACACCAAAGAACTTACTTGTCAACATCTAAATTCTGCATGTGTATCCTGTTTGCTGACTTCCAGCCTCTCAGAAATTTGTGCTTCTTGGTGAATTAGTTGTTTCTTCTTGAACAAAAACCATTTAAGCACCAAATGGCCCTAACAAGATTCTTCTTAGGGACCGAAAAAGCAGAGTATTTCCTTTTATAGAATATCAGGGTTGTGGAAAGGACCTCAGGAGGTCATCTAGTCCAACCCCCTGCTCAAAGCAGGACCACTTCCCACTCAGATTTTTGCCCCAAATTGCCCCCTTAAGGATTGAACTCACAACCCTGGGTTTAGTAAGTCAATGCTCAAACCACTGAACTATCCTTCCCCTTAGAGTGTAATGTTAGAAATTACACCTTCCCATTTCTTCTGTTTCCTAACACGTTTCAATTAAACTTCAGATGTGAAGTGGCAGTGTTAGCCAAAAGAGAGAAAATAGGGTAGCAGGATGGGAATTAAAGTTCAAAGAGGAAATTATTCATTTACATAGGAAGGGTCAGAAACCTTTTTAGCTGTAGGAAACGTACACATGCAGCAAGCTTGTGTAGTGATTTTGTACTATTTCTTTTTATGAATCCAGAATTTTTCAATGTTTGCAATTTGAACTTTTCTTTGCATCTATCAATATCCAGAAGCAATTATTACATAAGCACCAAGGTATATGTGAATGACAGAAGTTAGAGATGGAAAAGATACTGAAAATGTGGTGTGGTGTTCAAGGCTAGCTGTAACTTTCACCTCTCCCTGATCCCTCAGGGTGCACCCTCTTTCCCCATCCTCAGGTGTTAGGTCTGTTGCCTTAATCTATCCAGGGGCAGAATTAGAACCAGTTTGCAGGAAATTTTCAAAATTTGTTTTCAGTCTGAATTGGACCCAAAACAAATATTTTTGAAATTTCCTGCAAATTAGAATCAGACACAAACAGGAGACAAGAAGATAAATTGTTTCAATCAGTGCTAAGCAGGAGCTTCCGTTACTAGTTTTAAAAATAAAATAATTTCAAAGTATTTTCTTCTATGTGGAAAGGTTCTTCAAAATTGACACTTTTCCCTAAGCATTTCAAATTTTTACAAAAATGGCATTCTTCACTGAAAAAAACCCAAACAATTCCTGACTAGCTCTGGGTGGAATCCTACCCTCAGACTTGGTCCCGGGGCACCAGCTGTGATTACTCAGTAGGCCTGACTAGGTTCATGCCCTGCAAGACTACCCTTTGGGAGTGACCAGCAGTGAGTACAATGACCCTTTTTTCAAAGCAAAGTATTGTTTAGTCACAATAGTGGGAACTCAGCATAATGAGAAAACGTGGTTTTCAACACAATAAGAGGGTAACATGTATGTCTGTTTTACCTACAGTTTAGATAGGCCTAACTTATCCCAGACATCCCAGCCTCTGGGGAATGGGGGTCAGCCTACTTCAAGCACTCTCTCTGCCTCTCTCTCACCCATGCTTTAGGGGCTGTGTTGTTATACACTCCAAAAGTTCTTCGTTCCAGTTTCCCACCTGGATCTTATTCTCCCCCCTTCCCCAAGGAGGTTACAAGCCAGCTGATTAAACTAGACCAAGGTGAAACTTCTCAGTGAATGACACCTACATTGTCCCTGTATGTACCAGTAAACAGCACTATCTGAAGTAACTGTGCACCTTCCTGCACATGTGCCATTAGCTCCTGTTGGAATGAATCCCGTGTAATCATACAGCAAACAGCACAAAGTAATCAGACATGCAAGTGGAACATATAATATTCATAAAATATTACAGGCAGTTCCCACATCCTTTACACGTGGAATGTACAATTTCTTTTATTAAGAAATAGTATTAAAATACAAAACCATCACATTTGCTATAAAAATATTGTTTGGTATGTCACATTAAAATGGGGAGTGTACACAGTCTTGGGGTTTGGATCATCTGATTTATACAGCATTTCTGAACTCTAGGAAGCTGAATTAAGGGTAAGTCCAACATCTTAACATTTGTGCATGAACTCATGTCTTAAATATAGCCACAAATACAAAGTCACTTCAGGCTGACAGCTTGGCCAAAACATGTACACTATGAATAGGCCTCCCTGAGATCTGCAACATTTATTTCTGAAAATGTTGCAGACACATGCCCAACTCTTTCAATGAACTCTGCATGGGCTGCACCCAAATGGAGCCTCACTGAGGTCACCAAAATGGTTAAGGGATTTACCCATAGAGGGTTCATTGCAACATCAGGGCCAGAGAGTTAACTGTCCACAGCAGTAGGATCAACAGTAGTATCCTTGCAGATCTCTTAAAACACAGGGACAGTGTTGTGCTAGAAGGTGTTAAAGGCTGCCACCAAACAGGTCTCTAATCTATACAGTAGGCAATCACACACCTTGTTAAAACTGGTGGATGTGCTAGTCACCTTCTTTTGGCTAAATGGAAGGAGCAATTCAACCCCTTTTATGGAGTAAAATAGCTGGAGACAATAGAAGCCAAGGCAATCGGCCACATGGAAACACCCAAGTAGGGCTAAGCCATATGAACACAGAGTTTAAGGCCAGAAGGGACCACCAGATCATATAGCCTGACTTCTTGTATATCGCAGTCCACCAACACCACCCACCTGCTACACCCAACAACCAATATTAGACCAAAGTATTACAGCCCACAGAAGACTATGAGGTCCCACAGGCAGAGCACAGGAGGGAATGTGGTGCAACAGTGACTGGGACCCCAATGGCAGGGAAATGATTATATGATAATCAGTGGTGTAGTGGAGCTGGAATGCTGTTCTGATACTATCAACTACACACCACGCACCCTGCCCATCAACCCCTGATCCACCTCCACAGCATGCCCCACACCCGACCTGACCCTCCTCACGCCATAGAACTCGGGGTAGGGCCGCCTCCAGCCGCATGCATGTGGGGCAGGATTAGAGAATGGCAGGGGAGGGCAGGGTCAATGAGCCAGGCTGGTGGAGAAGGCATTCTGGTACCTTCTCACTTTAGGACTGTGCCTCTGCAGATAATCCAAGCAAGTGACCCATACCCCATGCTGCAGAGGAGAGGGAAAAAAATCCAAACAAACCCAAGATCACTGCCAATTTGACTTTGGGGAAAATTCCTTCCCAACACCAAACAGGGCGATCTGTTAGACCCTGAGCATGTGAACAAGAACCAGCTAGATAATCTTGAGAGAGAAAATGCTCGATGCAGAGTGCTGGCCCGCTTTGTCCAGTGTCCCATCTCTAGCCATGGCTATTTCTGATGTGTCAGAAGAAGCCAAACAAAAATATCCCCCAAGAGTACCTGGGGTGGGGAATCCCTTCCTAATCCACACAGATAGTCTGAGGTGTTTCCCTGGGGCTGATTGGAAATGCAAGGGCTAGCTGACTGCTTGGTGTGGGTGGGTGTGTAAAAAAAGGCAAGAGAAGCAGTTGTGAGAGTGGCTCTGAGAGAGACAGAATGTTTTGGAGCACAGGACTCATGGGAAACAAAGGCTTGGAAATTGTGAGCAAGGAAACTGCCTGCTATTGTTTGTTTCTAGTGTTTTCAGGGAAAATAGACTTTGTGTTCATTCTTTGTAAGTACACAGGATTGAACCAAAGACATAACTGATTATGTCATCAGTTTCTCCTCTTAACAGAATCAATCATGTGAACCCCCCGAATATTGGCCAACTGCTTGGGCAAAAGGGGCAACAATATTCACCATAGACAGAAATTGTAATCAAACACATTTCTATCTCTATATTGTTAGTAACACCTTAGGCTTATGTTATGTTAGAGTTACTAATAGACCCAAACCTGACATACTTTTAAAAACTGAATTTACTTTCATGATTATTGTTGCGTAAGTTCCATTTCTCTTTTTGGACAATGAAAATGGTTTCTCTCCAGAGCCTCCTTTGTCTGAGTTCTTTCTAACCCAAAGAGACACATTCCCATCCTCTTTATATCCTCTTCGTGCAAAATGGACCTACTGGGCTTTCCTGAATTATGATATAGAGGTTAGCTCCTGAGTCTAGGGGGCTCCATACAAGAGCCCTGAATGCCTATACAGCATCTTCGAGTCTGCCACACTGTTACATGCCACACTAGGCATTTTACTGGCATTGTCCTGGCTATTTATTTTGCGTCACCTGCATAAAGCTAATAAAATGGCACCATAAAAATCTTAAATGATGGTGTGTGACGTCACTTGAAAAGATAATGTCAGGTCTGAACCTACCAATTTTGTGGAAAAAGAATATACTCTTTCACCTTGTTCTGTAGTCTGTGGAAGATCCTTCCATGGATCATGGAAAGCTAAAGCCTCTGGCATCAGTGGTAGAACTAATAGGAGGGTAGGTGATGAGGGGGAGCCAGTGCCCCCGGCACCCTTAATGTATGTGTGGCACCTTTTCAAGCCAATAGGTATAATTGAAGGTGGCACCACCAATGACCCATTACCCCCTCACCCCACTGCTCATAACATGGCTCTGTTACAACCTGGCATTTTTTTCTACTATTATTTCAGAGAATTTTTTTGAATTACTACAGGGTGGAGCAGCAAGCTGCTGTGTGCCTCTACGCTACATTTAAATCATTAGTTAAAAACTGGGAGAGGGGATATAAGAATACAAATTATTGGGCCATTGCAGATGAGCCCATGTTTCTTTTCACTAATGCTTCTCTATCCCTAAAGAAAGGGGATTTCTAACTAGTGATATTGTAAGATTCACAAACATGTAAATAATATTGTTTATTAGTCAATGCTGTCAAATATTACCTTTGCCTCCATCGGTAATTAACTTTAAAGTAAGAAGACTGTTCTTCAATGGCAGATTGTAGTTACAGAAGTATAAAATACTGGTATAGTTTGATACAGTAACTCATGACTATTTATTTTATATGAAAAATATTATACAGTTAACATTATACCATATTATACAATTGATATAGTAACACAGAGTTAAATATTGAAAAGCCCCGCACACCTCTCATACCCCTGCATTTAGGCACAACATTATGTTCTCAGGCTCCCATGGAATGATGTAGCTGCACACGTCATAGTGAGAGTGCCAAATCCATGCCTGAAGTATTGCACAATTAATTCAGCACTACTCATAAATGAGTGAAGCATGGCAGAGCTATGAGTCTAGACATGCAGATGTAGAAAAATCTATGTGGGCAAGTGCTACTCTTGTTGTGAACTCTAGACAAACAAAATCATGACAGAGTGTGACTACATTCTCTAATACAGTAGGAATAATTTCATTAATTCAGAATAGTTCATAGGTGCTTTTATTAGCAGTTTCTGTTAGCACAATTGGCACAACTGTATATGCATATATGGCACAAATGTGAGTTAGGGGCTCAGTAATATCAAAAACTCATGATCTATATCTGACCTGTTTCTGAGAAAAACATCACATACCACACAACCTTGCAAGCAACATGCCCTTGCGGAACACAACAAGTATTCTGAAATGCTATTCCAAGAGGAATGTTACCATCTGAGTTGTCCTCTTGATTTATAGCTGCAATTGCAAGCTCTGCATGAATTCCTTATGCTAATGATAATGCCCTCAGCATAAAAGGCACATGACTTAGCAATGAGTGGTAGCAAACTAAAACTTCTGCCAAGAAGTCTTTGAGAGACACAAAAATTGTAAGCAAAGAATGTCTGGGATGATACCAGAGTGGAGTACCCACAGGGACACACATCTCGAAGAATCTCAGTTACTGCACAGGGTGAGTAACTCTCTCTTATAATCAACAAATTTTGAAAAAGAAATATAAGGGAGACTTCAGGATACTGCTTATACATCATGGAGATGCAGTTGCACTATGCCTCCCTCCCCCATTCTCTTTTCCTTTTCGTTTCATCTTTAAGGAACCCTAAATTTAAGACTGTATCAATTATGATACAGATTTTCAGGTGAGGATCAGGCCTTGAATGTTTTCTTTGCTAAGGCAACATAATATGACAATATTTTAAACGTGTATAATTGAGTATTATTCTCATGATCGCGTCAAATACTTGTATTGTGCAGTTACATAGGGAGTGCAGTTTGTGTTGTGCCTGGCAGGGAGTCTTTATTCTTCTATCAGACATTTTCACAAGGGAACATTATAGGTTACTTGTAAATGGAAACAAAAATATGAAAGAGATTAACTGAAACTGCTGGAGAAAGTGACATCATTATTACTCGTGGTAATATGCAGAAACTCTACTACTAAGGGCACTGCATAGCTCATTAGACTAGTAATGGGGTATAGACCTCTTTCACCTCTAGGTCAACAGCCTGGAACTAATTCAGATTGGTGGCACCGGATAGTGGTTAGCATCTGAGAAAGTTGCTAAGTTGATGAGCTGAGTCAATTTTCTAGTGGAGTAGTGTCTATCATAAAAAGACTATCACTGTGGGCACTACTTAGCTCCTTTTACAGCAGTCTTTGCAGAGAGGCCATGGGGTGAATAGCCATGGACCAAGCATCAACCTCTCACCCATGAAGTAGTCCCTCCCGACAGGGACTCTGCCATAGCAATCCGCATAGTGGCTACTCTGAAAGGGAGCACCTGTGAAGCTGCTAGAGCATGTTTCCTAGATCTTTTGTTAGGCTGATGCACCTTCACTCTGCCCCAACACACAGCTGGGCCTACAGGTTCAATTGTAACTTTAAACAGTAGTGTGCTCGGTATGAACAATTGACAGCAAGTTGTGTTAGTATTAGAGAGAAAGCGGCAGTGAAAAATAACAGAGTTCTGCTCTTCTTAAGGACATAAGAATCTAGTCTGCCTCCTGGGAGAGGAGGTGTGGGGTCAAGTTGAGGGTGATTGGTGGACGGCACTCAAAGTTGTTGAGGGGATTGGTGCTGATTTTGATATTTTTGATCTGTCCGTCTCAGTTCTGAGTGATGGCTTAGCATAGGCACTGACTCTGTGGGTGCTCGGGGTCTCAAGCACCAACAGAAAAAAAATAGTGGGTGCTCAGCACCCACCAGCCACAGCTGTTCAGCAGTGCCCCCAATCAGCTGTTGGGCAGCGCCACCAAACAGCTGTTCGCGGAGCTGCCCTCAGGGAAGGGGGCTGGATTGGGGGCGGGAAGAGGCAGAGCAAGGGCAGGGCCTCAAGGGAAGGAGCAGAGTGGGGATGGGGACTCAAGGGTGGAGCACCTGTGCGGCTTAGGGTCCTTGGACCTCTGACCAGTGCCGGTACTGGACACATCCAGATAGTCACAGGATTCAGGTCTCACCCCAGAAGATGTCGAGGCTACTGAATTCATGGGGGATGCCCTTTTCTGAGGTGGTTCCTTGGTGGGTTAGCTTGTTTCTTCTCGTCTTGGAGGGAGACAGCAGACTTTCTTTTTGTGTTGTTCAGTGAATGGGGGTTGGCAGATGACTGTGCTGATGGTGAGCAGTATCGGGGCCAAGATCAGAGGCTTGCCACAAGGAGCTCTCCATCATTAGAAGTTTTAGTCTCAGTTCCCGTCTTTCTGAGACCATGCCTTTAATTTGAGGCAGTTGGTGCACTTCTGAGATACGTGCCCTTCACCCAGGCAGCTGATGCACCAAATGTGGCCATCACTTGCTGGGATAACCTCACAACAGGAGAGGAACCTCTTAAGCCCAGGGGATTTGGGCATAACCCTGGGTAGGGAGAGCTTCCTGGCAGGAAAGGGCATAGAAAAGGAAACCTACGCTAATCTAAGAATAACGGGGAGCAAAGAGCCAAAGGGGAAAAAATAATAAAGTGGTAAAGGCAAGAAAATTGTAAAGGAAACAACTACTAACTAAGAACTAGCAACGAAAGCACTAATACTATGAAAGGCACTAAAGCCATATGCAGGACTCTGCTAAGGATTCGATCCTAGACCATGGGCAGCTGAGAAGAAACTGAGGGTGGTTGGACTGCATAACGCTATATATAGACACCGCTCACAGCGTGACATGGGGAGGAGTGCATATGCGACCCAAAGGGCACCGTACTGAAGATCTCCAATCCCAGGCGCAGGCATGCTACCACCCCTACAGTGGAGCACCCACATAGACACTACTCAAAGAAAAATTGAAACTTCAGGACTTTAATTATCACTTTTGCTAGAGGAATTTTACAGTGTTATCATACAAGGCAGTAAGATGAACTGCTGCTTGTCTTCCCCAGGTGGAGGACGAGATGCTGAACTGAAGGGCCTAACAACCGAATTCTCCACTGCTTTGAACCTTGTGTGCAACATCAGTGCAAAGTGGACATAAAACCCGGCCTATTAGAATTTTACATCCACTTTTCACAGATACATATGACTGTATAAGATGAAAGGCAGTGAGGAATCTGGCGTTAGGAACTCCCAGGAAGGAAAGCTGCAGCATAGGTTATAGTCTTGTGAAAGCACTATTTAGGTCCTCCAAAGATCTCATTAAGGTCGTCCACCAAAGAAGAAAGTGAGGAACAGTTATTCCAGATATATCCAAGGTCAGAAAGACAAGTAGCAAAACAATTAAAGGGGGGCAGTAAATGGTAAACTACTTTTGTTTTTACTTTATTTACCTTTAAAACAAACAAATGTAATTCAATAAGATATTAAAAAGTCAGATCCTAAAAGAAATTAAAGTGCTAAATGAAAAAAGATTAGTCCATTATTAAACTAATTGCTTGGAAGCCTCCTTAAGACACTGAGAAAATGCATTCAATGTAGTTCACAAAGTTCAATAAAGCAATTCATAAAATCAATTTGACTCTCCATCTGTTTGGTCTCAGAAAGAAGTAGAGCATTAACTTTAACAATGTCAACTTGTCCTCACTATCAAATTTAACTAAATTAGTGTCCAAGTTAATATTTAAAAACACATTTCACACACAGGAAAGTACTTAATGCATTACTTGCTCGCCATCTAGTGAAATTCTTAGGAAAATGTTTCAATCAAAGAAACTCTTTATAGCATGAGAAGTGAGCAATTCTAGGGGTCACCAAATGAAATGAATAGGCAGCAGGTTTAAAACAAATGGAAGTATTTCTTCTCACAATGTGCAGCCAACCTATAGAACTCTTTGCCAGAGGAAGACTATAACAGGATTCAAAAAAGAACTAGATAAATTCATGGAGGATAGGTCCATCAATGGCTGTTCGCCAGAAGCTGGGAATGAGCGACAGGGGATGGATCACTTGATAATTACCTGTTCTGTTCATTCCTTCTGAGGCACCTGGCACTGGCCACTGTCAGAAGACAGGATACTGGGCTAGATGGACACTTCAGAAGTTCTGTAACAAATCTATGTGGTGCCAATAACAGACAATGTCTGTGTAAACTCGTACACACTGGCAAGCAGGAGTAGTACACTTGTACTTCAGCTGCAAACCCCCCCCCCAAATAAAAAAAACAAAATTCCCATCCCCTCAGGCTTCCACTATTTGAGCTAAAGAATATGGATTTTTCTTTTCCTGGTGTGGAAAAATCTCCAACATGTGTTGAACTACTGGCAACTGGCTCCTATCCCAGCACTGACCTCCAGCCACCCCGACTGGCAGTTGGCCCCTTGCTGAGCATAGACAGATAATGCAGATTACAGCAACCATTTTCTAGGTGTTAACAACTTGGGACATTTTTCTAAATCTTAACATAGAGGTAGTTACTGTCATGAACCAGATACGGCCTGGTTACATAGCTTCCACCCCAGAGAGATACACATGTACCTTTAAGACTCTTTAATGCAATGCCAGCTATGGCTGTTCTAAGCTCAAGTAAGGTATCTTACACACAATCACATTCCATTACTATTACTTTTCCAAATGTGCTTCTTCAGAGAGTCACTTGAGTACCCCTCCTCCAATCTAACCAATTATGTTGTCTAGGCTGGGGGCGGGTGAGAGAGAAGAGCATTACAGGGCAGAAACAAAGGCACTACTCACCCCAGGCCAAAATACACAGGGTTTGGGAAGCTCATATCTGCCACCATTCCCTGCTTTCTTTGCTGCTACTTATCCCACACAACCAGATAGGTGATATGACATTTTACATAATTACTCCTGTTGTGCATATTGTTACACAGAAGGGGAACGTGAAGCCTTATTAAATAAGCTTGAGAGCATAAAATAATGTTTGTAAGTCTGGGAACTAGAGCTTTACTTTTAAAGGAACCTGTTTTTCCACATCATATTAATTTTCTAGATAAAAATATAATATGCTCATACTCTCTAATGCTGCAGAAGCAGTGTTAAACTATGCAGTCAACTACTGGGCCATGGATTATGCTCTCATATGGACATTAATTCTATAGCAAGAGACACACAACAAATGTAGAAAAAACTTATTTCTGTTATAATGCTAATATTATCTCGGTCAGAGATTAAACATTATGCAAAAGCCGAGAATCTCTCATTGATTTGATTACACATAGAAACACCTTAAAGATAGTTGTCTTTAGATGGCTTTGGGTCACTTATTAAGTAACTGTAACAACTATAGGATGTTACACCATGTGCTGCAAGAATGATCAGAAGCTGAGAGGCTTATTACCTTTGCTGCTAATTATTTTGTGCAGTAGCCAGAACCTAATTTCCACTACAGTATATGACTCAAGCTTTACTTCAGTGATCAGATCCTGTTTCACAAAGTTAAAAATTCTCAAGTGATATGCCAGCAGCACATCATATTTATTTGGAAAGAAGTCACTGGGCTTCACATAGGACCAATTTTAGCCTTGTAAAGAGTACAGATTATTTCTGTGAGGAGTTAGTTCCAATATGGCAAAATTATTTCAGCTGGATTGTTTCCTAAACACTCCAGTTTAGGTTTTTAACAAGAACTGTGCACCGTGGTACTGAAAGGAAATATATTTATCATTACCCTATTAGTGTAAAATACAACCTAATGTGAAGGGCCCAAGCAAGGCCCTCCTTGCATGCTTAAAACTTGTTCTGCTGTGGTTTCCACACTGGTCTCATAGCTGGTAAATGAGAATGTGGATGGTCAGCCAGGTATGGCCATGGGACCCCATGGATTCAGTGACCTTAGTGCGCCGTACAAGTGGCACCATGCAGAATAGCATCTTTTAGAAATTATGGATTAGACTTTAATCTCTGTTAAATTGGTGTAAATTCAGAGAAAATTCATTGATGTCCCTGAAGTTTCTCTGGATTTATACCTGTTAGCTCAGAACTGGCCATATTTTGTAGATTGTACAAATTGTTGTTATTCACACACCCAAATATATGTTTCTATTTGCAATGGCACCCCAAATTTAAGAAGGTCCATGTTCTTCTGAATGCAGTACGGAAGCGAGCTAGCTTCCCTAAGACTAAGCCAAGAAGGAGGGGAAGAGACACAGAGGAGTGTTAGTCTAAGGGCATGTCTACACTACGCAGTTGTCACAAAAACTTTTGTCTTTCTCAGGTATTTAAAAAAGCCCCCTGCAAGCAGCAGTGTGAACGCAGCTTTGTCGGCAGGAGCGCTCTCTTGCTGACAAAGCTTATTCCACTCGTGGGGCTGGAAGTATTTTGTCAGCAAAAGTGCCGACAAAATACCGCAAAAGAGTGTTCACACACACTGACTTTTAGTGACAAGGCTGTGTCGATTCAGCCTTGTCACTAAAAGCTTCGTAGTGTAGACAAACCTTTAGTTAGAAATGGCATTTCTAAGCACTGACATTTTGAGGTGGAGGACTTGGTAGCAGAGAATTTGTTTGTGGGATGTAGAACTGCACCAGTCACTCCCTTCCTCACTGGCACTGCAAACATTTTTAATATAAAAGACCAATGATAAGCCCTCAATGTTCGGCATAAGTGGGTCTTAGGTGTCATATAAAAGAATATTTGGGCCTTCTACACTGGGTGGGATTTCTCACAAATGTCAATAATTTGTTACAGGGTTTCTAGTTATTAATGTAAATTAATGAGGTATTTGTATTGCCATTTACCAAGACATTTTGTTTCTGTGATTAGGAGAATCTGACACTGACATATTTATCTATAGTACTGCACATCATTGTAAAGCTGAAGCATGAACTGGAAGCAGGGAAATGTTGTAATACACTGTAGTGGATAAGCTGCTAAGCATTGCTTTGTAATACAACAAATTTATCTGATGGTACAGTTGACATGATGACAGCAATGGGGATTATTTGAGATAAAATAATGGCAAAATGTTAACTATTCCCTTTAACCCGTGGGCAGTGACAGAATTTCAGTTCTTCCACACTGACCTACTCACTCTTCCCTGTTTTAAAAGCTATCATATTAATTGTTTTGTTTTAAAAAAATAGACACTTCCTTTGATAATTTCTTTTTATGATCTAACAGTCTTAACAAGAACTAACTAAAGGATTTTTTCTATCTGTTTTGGAAATTCCAGAGCTCTTCCACTTACATGAGTCTTTGGAAGCTGTAAGGAGCATTCAGCTTATATTACAACTTAGGAAGTCAAAAGAGAATCTTCACCATCCCTCATTGATTGGTATGAGGAAACTGGAGCATAAATCCACTAGTTACTAACCTACTGTAACTCTCCACCTTTCTTCCTTTATAATTGTTCCAATTTCTCATTTGAAGCCCTTAACCAGCAGATCACTGACACATGTCCTTAATTTTAAGCATGTGAGTAGTCAAAGACTTTACCAGGACTAATGATGTGCTTAAAGTTAAGCACATGCTTCAGTGCTTTGCTGGATAGAAGTCTACGTGCCTGATTGAAGCCCACTGAAGTCAATGCAGACTCCCATTAACTTCATTGTATCAAGCTGTAAGAGAGACGCTATCAAAGTGTCTGATCTGTCATTTGTAAACCTTTTAAAACAGCCTGATTTTTTTTTTAAATCTCTGCTAGTATTTATTGTACTAACAATTGTTAAAATATGCTCAGATGGTGTCAGTATGGATATAAGTGTCATGTGCATAAATGGTTATGGGATCAGGCTCTAAATGATCCACAAAGGCTCTGACAATGAGGGACCTGATCACATCTTGCAATTTGGATCATACATGCAATTATTTTGTTTGAATGTGAAGAAAAAAAATTAAATTTTGCATCCAACCAATAAGTCTTAAAGTAGCCTCATTGTTATAGAAATGATGCATCAGGCTAGTCCTGTTTGCTAAGAAAATAAATATTTGACATTTTCTAAAATACCCGAATCTTGCATATTAGCTAATATACCATAATTTCTTCAAGCCTAATTATTATGGGCCTAATCCAAAAAGCTATTGAAGTTAATAGAAAGATGCCCATCAACTTCCATTAGCTTTGGATCAGGCCATATAAAAGATACACTCATAAAATCATGGAGCAGAAATGATACGACTTATGTGACCAATCACAACTATGCAAGGCTGCTTGAATTCTGAGTATCAACTACCTAATACAGCTAAATGTCCATAATTTTTTTTAAATAGGGAAAAATCTCAGGTAAAACTGAAAAATTACCACATTTGTGGAAATTGTCATCTGGTCATTGAACTCTCAATCAGAATAACAACGAGGCTGAGTTCTTTGAGTCAATTATTTGCTGTTAATTATTCAATCAGCTTTAAAAGCAGCAGAATCAGGCAAGTATGCTCTGAAACTTTATATGTTACTTCCCATGGAAATATGAGCTTATGATACAGTAATCAAAATATTAACAAGGAGCCAATAATTCCTCCCTGCCTCCATTATTCAGTGACTTGTAGCATCTATTCAAGTATGACGTGCATTTGTGGCAGATTGCTTCAAGCAATGAGTTCCATTTACATTTTAATTAAGACTCAATATTTATTAACAAACAAGAATGTAGTGAAAAGGGAAGTTATCTAAAAACCTTATTCATTTTGCATTACCTTTATCAGTTCTTCCTGAATACCTTGTGTTGTGATGGGCTTCTGTTTATTTAATTTTCTCTTGATGTACTGGAAAAATGCATAAAGAAGTTACTTTCCAATTATGCAAATATGTCTCCAGTATTAGCAGAATTGTTTAGAGTTACATATGTCCTCTTTTATTAATATTATAACTTTTTCCATTAACTTGATCGTATTCCTAGAATCTCTTTGCATAAGTCATTTCAGCTAGATCATTATTGATGTCACAAGTCACCATCGGTTTAAAATGATAATTGCAGATTATTTTGCACCCTAATATCTAAAAATCTTAAATCAAGTCATCACAATTAATAACTAACACATGAATCTGTATGCCTCTGGGAATCCTGTAAATAAAATACAACTGATTTACCTTCTCATCCGCACTAAAATCAGGAGTAATTCTAGTGACCTCAATGTGACAAAGCCACTGTTCCTTTGTGCTATCATAGCCCAAACATGACTCCAGCAGCTCCAGGGATTAGAGCACCCCAAACAACAATGCATACACAATTCCTCCCTCCACCCTCAAGCTTGGTTGTCTACCAAGCACAGATCCACTATACCTGAGGATTGAGGACAATGAAGTTACACCATTTTATACTAGTGTAACTGAGAGGAGAATTAGGCCCCATGTTTACAATTAAGGCGATCAATCCTACAATTAATTGTTCATTGAAGTAAATGGGGTTACTCATGGTAGTAGGCCATTGAGAGTACATTTGGGAATGTTATGGTAGGATGGCATTGTATGGCTGTGACACATGACCAGAAAGGGTTAAGCATCCTGCAGGATTAATTACTCAAATTCAACCCTTAAAAACATATGTGTAGATAATGTTTGTGGTTTTGTATATTTACCTACAGGTCTGTCGCATCTTACGCGCATTTAACATGTGCGATTTCAGCTTTACGTGGTCGGCAAAAATAAAAACAAAAAAAAGAGAAAAACAACAATTTTAATACCGTACCTGTAGTGCAGGTGATTCCACCCGCCATTCAACTCAATGTAATTTTGACTATATACGGTTTTCGCTTTACGTGCTAACCGTGGAATGGAATCCGTGCGTAAGAAGAAACTCGCCTGTATATATTGATAGAGATCACCAATGTAATCAAACAGTTCCTGTCTATGCTGTATTCTGCTAATTCAGAGATCACAAGAACATCTTAACATTTAAATGAACTGTAAACGTAGGATGTCACTGTATTCATCTCTCTTTGAAATGTATAGCAAATCATCTGCAAATGGTGGGAAAACAGGCAATTGCCTTATGTTGATCTGTGTGAATAATTACCAGTGATGCTTAGGAAATGAGTGTCTATTGTTTGCCAAGGGAGTCCAAGCTGTCAAAGAAGGCCTCAAGTATCAGAGGGGTAGCCGTGTTAGTCTGGATCTGCATCCGATGAAGTGGGTATTCACCCACGAAAGCTCGTGCTCCAAAACGTCTGTTAGTCTATAAGGTGCCACAGGACGCTTTGCTGCTCTTTCAAAGAAGGCCTGAAACAGGGGCAGAGCCATAGGGTGTTTCATTGTGTCACAGTTGGGTGCAGCCTCACTGCTGAGTCCATGTCCCAGGGGGAACTGCACAGTGATCTCCCATCTCTGTGCAGTCAGTGGCCTGTGCTCCCCAATGCCATGCTGGGGCCTCCACATTTATTTGACAAATAAAATTTACAGAAGTTTGCAAGAATTTTAAAATATTGTGAGCAGAATTTTAATTTTTTGGCGCAGAATGCCCTCAGGAGTAATGGACAATTAGTCCCCTACTTCAGGGCTGGGCAGCTTGTCATGAACTAAATGTTTTTCCAGACAAGCCCACAGTCTGACAAGTTATTTTTCTTAGTGTGTGAGCAAGTTTTGAATTTTGGGAAGACATGCTGTGGTGTTAGTTTAGATTATGCAAGGTTTTTGTATAAAAGCAGCTTTGGGATAGAGGGAGCTGTGTGTTTGTTTTCTGCCTCGGACTCTGATCAGAGTCAATTATTGAAGTAGAACAGCTTCCCCGGGGACTGGCTGATATTGGTGGAAGAACAGATGACCTGTATGCTATCTGACCATCTAATTTCAGGACTGCAGTGTGTAAATAAAGCAAGTTACAATTAGCCACAATAAGCAGCACTGATTTCTCCTCCTTCAGGAGGGTGACTGTAAGGCCACAGATATCTTCTACTGCTCAGCAGAGGGGTAACACTGATTTCAGAATGGGACACTGGTGTCAGAAGTAGCAACTTGTTGTAATACTGTAGTAATGAAATGGACATTCCAAGGCATCAAGTAAAACCAATTTTCTTTCTAAGAAGTATTGCAATGAAGTGATTCCTGCTGACAGAGCTTAATCTGGCTAGAATTTGAGAAGAAAAAGTAACAGAAACAGGTCCATGTAAAAACTGCTCTGGCACTAGCTTTAGTCAAGAGATTTCCCCTAAGGGTGATGCAGTTACTATTTTATAATGTCACTCACTCACTCATGCCCGTCACCCCAGTCGGGGTATGGGACGCAAACCACAGATCTCCAGAGTCCTCTATCCTGGGCCATTCGCTCTAGCTGGTTCCAGGTATAGCCCATTTTTTTGCTATCAGCCTGAAGGTCGCGTCGCCAGAATAATTTAACATATTTAAGGTAGTAAGGGATATTGGTTAATGCAGTAGAGTATTTAAATTCTATCATCTTTTAAAACTTCTGCTTTTCCTTTAATAAAAGAACCCTTATTCTAGGGATCGGCAACCTTTGGCCCGCGGCCCGCCAGGGCCAGTTTGTTTACCTGCCGCATCCACAGGTTTAGCCGATCGCGGCTCCCACTGGCTGCGGTTTGCCGTCCCAGCCCAATGGGGGCTGCAGGAAGTGGTGGCCAGCACATCCCTTGGCCCGTGCCTGGGCCGCATGCCAAAGATTGCCGCTCCTTGCCTTATTCAATATCTTACCTTTCTTTTACTGAAAATAGACTACTCATCACCTTCTACAGTGATAAACAGAGTTTAGTTAATAATTATGATTATTTATTGCCTGACTAGGCAGGGAAGAGGAAGTTTGTCTACTCCACACCATCTTTCCATATAGGCATGTGACCATGTAAGATCACATTTTACCCTGGCACACTGTGTGCGGCTCTGGCTCCTAAACAATATAAAAAGGAGCAATCACACATGCACACACAGATTCGGGATTGGAGGGTGTGAAGGTATAAAGGGTATATTTCCTCTGGAGTCAGAGGCCTGCAGCTGGTGGGTAGTTTATAAACTCCACCTGCTGCACCTGAGAAAAGAGCTGTAATTTAATTAGCTGATCCTTATAGAAGAGGGCAGCAGGAAACGGAGGGGGACACTCTACAACACTCTCCGGTAAGCTGAGGGGATGGGTTGGTGCTCCAATGGACTGCAACTAGAGCTACTGCAGGGAGGAATTGCTCCAGAACCAAATGAACAGAAGGGAGACTGTAGGAAATCCTTTATTAATGAGACTCTGAGGAAAGAGCCAGGAAATTTTGGATGCTGAAGTTGTGGGGTGAGGACAGACTTGGGGAAGGGACTACTTGACCTGCACAGACTTTTGAGGGAAGAGACTTTGAGGCTTAGATTTGTTTGTTAAGAAGCCTTAAGATAAAACAAGTAACCCTGCGGAAAACTGCTTCCCTGGATTCTGTGAGAGAGCTCAGACAGAATTACCCTGAGAGTGAGCTGACTCAACATGAGCAAAATCTGATCCAGCAGGAGGAAGGTGCTATAAGATAAGCCCCAATACTCTGCAGAAGATAAGGCAAGACAACAGAAAGAGGGATAATGAGGGATCTATATTTAGATAACATAGACGCAGAAGGATTTAGAGGAAACATGATCACAGTGTTTAAATGCCTCCCTTAAGGTAACAATGCAAATGAAGTAAAGGTACTTGCCCAGGAAGAAGATATAAAGGTTGGGGATGAAGACTGGCTGACAATTCTGCTCTTCATATGGAATTTCCTAGCATAAGGGCAAAGTTCTCTCAAGAGATTATGGAATGAACTCCCACAGAAACTATGCATCATTACAACCCTTCCCACTTTCCATTGCAAACGCCAGGCACACTTTTTTACAACATTAACATGCAATAGCATGTACATTTAAATAAAACCCAACACTACACTACACATACAATGCAAAAGAATAAACCACACATGACAAAGGAGTGAGGGAAGGAGTCAGATTAGATGTCCCCAGGTATGTTTTGGCCTATCTAGTTGTCTAACTTTAATTCATGCTTAACATCTCCAAGACAATCTAGTGTCAGGCTTTGTATTGTTGGCTTAATATTTCCAGTGAAGCCATGGCATGAGCAACACATCTGAGTACTGTATATTATATACACACTATACTGACAGTATAAACATAACAGTGTATCAGGCATATATAGAATATTAATAATAATAGCTATCTCTTATATGGCACTTCATCAGGAGATCTCAAAGCACTTTATGAAGTAGATCACTTTAATATTCCCTGTATTACTGCTGGTGAAAATGAGATGTGAAGTGATTTGCCTCTGACTACCCCGCAAGCCTGTAGCAGAACCAGAACACGTCTTATGAGTCCCAGTCCAGAACAGGACCAAAAAAAAAAAGGAATAATTATGTTTCTATATACAATATTTGAAATGATTTCTGTCTATATAGTAACAAATAACTAGTCAATAACTCCCCTGAAATTCTGTAATTGTTCTTTAATTACAGGAATGTTCTTTGACAAAATGACACAGTTGGTGACAAATTGTTATAGGAACGTGGAATAGAAGCAAGAACTAGAAGTAGACTGGCTGCAACAAAATGCTTTTATTCATAGATTTATAAGGTCAGAAGGGACCATTATGATCATATAATTTGATCTCTTGCATAACACAGACCATGCAATTTCACCAAGTGGTTCCTGAATAATGCCCATGAAGTCTGGATGAACTAGAGCCTATCTTTTAGAAAGACATCCAATTAATCATGATTTAAAGACTTGAAGTGATGGAGAATCCACTGCAACCCTAGTTGTTCCAAAGGTTAATTACCCTCATTGTTGAAAATTTGCACCTTATTTCTCATCTGAATTTATCTAGCTTCAGCTTACATCCATTGAAACCTGTTAGGCCTTTGTCTACTATATTAAAGAACCCTCTACTAACAGAAACCTTCTAGGTACTCATAGCCTAATTCAGCAGACTCCCATAGGAGAATAATGAAAAATTAAACTTACGTGAAATCACAGCAAAAAGAACCCTTTGCAATAATATATTTCTCTGCTGCTTATATAGAGATAGCAGCTTTTTGCTCTGTGGCACTGAAAGAAACCAAATGTGCCTTTGTAAAAGGAATGAGAAAAAGCCTTCTTCAACTGGTGCTGGAGAGGACATCTACCATCTCCGGGTGTAATAACACATGCTCCCTACACCACACTTGGGAACCAGGGCAGGACAGATTCCCGTCATGAAAGATGACTCTTCAAAGCATACATGCTGGGGGGGAACTCTCTATGACACTAGCCCTCCTATTCTACTCCTCTCCCTATATCCCATTGCAAACTCTTCCTCTTCTTTGCTTCTCAGGATATCTCCCTTAATCTTTGCACGTATTCCTTCTGGATGGAGGCTACTATCATTCACAACCCTTAAACAAAAAGGCCACATGTAAAAAAGAAAAGAAATTGTTTTTAACTTTTGCTTGGTTTGGTTACCAGTATATTGTTATGTTTTCTGTACTCAGCAAAACCCTTGTAAACAAGACGGTAGGTTAATTTTTTGAATTGGTTAAATTTTTCTCTTCTGTTTGATAGGCTTAGAAATCTCTATTTTCTGTTTAAAAGAGTAATCAAAATGGTTTTACACATGCCAGCCACAAGGTAGGTGTATACTGTAATGTTTTTGGTGCAGTACAGTGTCAAACTGTAGAGGCTATTACATCACACTGATCATCACAGGACCAAATTCAGTCCTCAAGGAAGCAGGCACAACACCAGTGAGATCAACAAGAGCTGTTCCTGCTTACACCAAAGTTGAATTTGACCTATATTATTTCATCGCATCTTATTAGCTTCAAAGATACTAGGACGATGTGTAACTTTTTCATCAGCAACTCTGATGTGAGCTGCTAGTTCCTATGTGATGTCCTGGTGGCTTCTGGTGCGGAAGAGATATTAACTTTAACACTCATTTTTGAATGTCTTGGCCAGTGTATAATCAATCTCATATGTTTCATTCAGTCAGAAATAACTTGTTTTCCTAGACAACATATAGAGTGTACTCTTTAGAAAAAGATAGGCAGATTCCTCAGACATTATTTATTAGGCTTTCAGAAGTGAGTATTTCAAAATTACTGCACACAGGACCCATTTTCTACCTCAGGCTTTCTTTGTCTGGAGCAGGATTCTCCGTGACTAGGTTTCAGAAAATTCATCCCTATCAGGAGCTTGGCAATAATATAAGCAAACAAATGAACCACCGATTTCAGTATTGTTTAAATAAACAGGGGAAAAAAACATTATTTAAGATGTTGGTAGATCACAAAAGCTTTTAATTACATACCCAAGCAGTCACATATGTTCATATTCTGTAAGAAAACACATTACTAATGCAGCCTTGACACCTTGTAACAACTCACATAGCAAATCATTCTTGCTCCCATTTTTCCTGGCATCAGGAAAAGATGTGCATTTTATCTTATGCAAATTAAAAACGATAAGAGACAATCTATCAGGCATACCAACTAGATTAACTGGACTCATGGTGTGCTGCTGTTGCTAGATAGTTTGTCATTTGGCCAATTAGTATCTAAATTTACAAAACGGCATCATTCAGAAATGCTGAATATTTTATGTCTTTATATATGCCAATTTGCATACTAACGCACCAAAATCAACACTGACTGAGAAATGTTACAATAATTCTATGCTGAAATCCAACTTTCTCATGCCCTAGGATAAAAAACAAGGCTCTGCAACAATCCTCTGCATCCCTACAGGATCCTGGGAGGGGAGATAGAAAGACCAGCTAAATGTCTGATAAATGAAATGGTTTCATCCCAAAGTGCCATCAGGTTTTTGTTTAATTTCCAGGTCAGCTCATCAAAGCAGTTCCTTATGGATCTCGACAATATGGTATCGTGAGGTATGCACACCCCGGCCCCCTTTTGGGGCGGGACTGTGATACCACCACCCAGGGGTGGCTCTAGAAAATAGGCTGCCCCAGGCAGCGCGGTGTGCTGCGCCGCCCTTCCTCGGTCCCACGGCGGGTCCCCTCTTCCCGCGGCTCCGGTTGAGCTCCCGCGGCAGGTCCACCGGAGCCCCGGGACGAGCGGACCTGCCGCAGGCATGACTGCGGGAGCTCCACGCGGGCACGGCTGCGGACGGTTCGCGGGTCCGGCGGCTCCGCTTGAGCTGCCGCAGTCATGCCTGCGGGAGGTCCAGCCGAGCCGCGGGACGAGCGCCCCCTCCGCAGTCATGCCTGCGGCAGGTCCGGTCGTCGCGGCTCCGGTGGACCTCCCGCAGGCATGACTGCGGCAGGTCCACCAGCCCAGCCTGCCGCCCCCTAGATTTGGCCGCCCTAGGCAACAGCTTGGTTTGCTGGTGCCTAGAGCCGCCCCTGCCACCACCATTACAGTCTCCCCGACCGCCATTACGCTGAAAGCAGCCAGAGTCACTTCCAGCAGGTCTTGGATTTGGGACAGTGCAGCCTAGTGGCCAGAGTCAGTTACAGCAGCCCTTACGTTTAGGGCAGCCTTGCCTAGTGACCAGAGTTAATGCCGGCAGCAATGTCGCAGCCCCTAGGTGTGGGGCTGTGAGGCCTAATGGCCAGTGTCAATACAACAGCCTTTGGGTGCAGGGCAATGGGACCAAATGGCCAGAGTCAATTTTGCAGCCCCTAGATGTGGGGCACTGAGGCCCAATGGCCAGTATCTGGAGAGGAGGGAGGGACTGCCAGTATCCGGGGAGGAGGCATCCCCGACTCCATTAGGCCTCGACCTAGGGCCCTGACAGCAGCGGAATTGTCCACCACTGGGTCAGCAGGGAATCCCACTGAAACACGCTGAACTCGGGAGGGAGGGAGGTACCACTCATGCACCCGCCCTGGGTTATTTCCTACCGCGTTTCCAGGTGTTGTAGTCCATTGAGCATCAGTGTTCTTGGGCTCCATCGGCTGCAGCCCTTCAGTCTGGTTCTCAGGGTCTCCAGTTCCCGCAGGCAAAGGCTGTGACGGCTCTTTGCCTGGAGCCTCTGCCCAAGGTCCTTCCCCTCCGGCGATCAGCCTAGAATGAGCCGGGCTGCTCCCTTTTATACTGAGGCAATAGTTGGAGCATGCCCAGCCTGGTCTGAGGGGTGAGACTTCTGCTTCCCATAGTGTGGGGTTAACCCCCTCTTGTCCAGTGTGGGGTATGCACATCCCATCACAGATGGGAAACCATGAAGCATGACAAAGCAAGAAACAATGAGCCAGCTTCTCAGGGCAGGTTGTTTTGCAGCTTGGGGTGAATGAAGATGGCTGTAAGCTATCTTTGTGTTCCTGAATTCTGGTTCAGTGCTGAGGAGCAGCATAATGCAGCCACAGGGTATGCTGAGCTGCATACAACAGCCCACAAGTGGTCATTCAGGTAGCTGGAGGAAGGCCAGAGTGCAATGACATTTGGCCAGTCATCCTTTCCTTTTGACATATCTCACAACACTGGGGGCTGTATGTGTTCACAAATTCTATCTTGTAAGGAATGAGATATGTTGGCATTATCTGAATGAATACGTCAGCTTCAGAGACACAGCGTAAGCCACACTCCAAACTGCTGCATTAACTCTCACTTCCTGCAGCTGTTTGAGGTAAAATCCTTTTCAAAACCTGTATTTTTACCCTTCTACATTTCTGTGTGGATGATACACCACTTTTGTTTTAAACTAGGCAAACAGACTAGAGACATTTTGCTAATTTTGCATATGTTATTGTAATCTGATAGCACAGCCACCACGACTCATTTTATTTCAAATACAGAAATCTATCTTTATTTTATAGATTAGAGACATGTCTATAATGGGAGCTGAGTGTGTGATTCCCAGTTCAAGGAGACATTCCCACGCTAGGTCTCACTGAGCTAGTGTTCCAAAAATAGAACGTAGCCACAGAAGTGCGAGCTGTGGGACATGGCCATCAGAGTCTGGTCAGCCTCTGTGAATGTGTAAATCACCAGACAGGAGAATGACATTAACTCGTGTGAAATGCTGATCTCCAACATAATCTGTTATGTCCAGACCAACAGGAAAGGAGTCCATTGACTCCAGATGAACTATTGTGGGATGTTAATGAGAACAAAAGGCAGGTGTTCTGCCCACCCCTCTATGTAGATGCGTCATGCAAGTGGATTCCTCCTGTCAGCTGAGTTTGCATCTCAGCTCAGAGGAAGGGGATGAAATCCTGAACAAGAAGGAACTGGATCTCTGTGGTGCTTGAACTCTGGGAGCAAGGTTTGCTAGGCATAAGCTAGAGATCCCAGCCGCTTAGCCTGGGTTAGCCCCAAAGGACATATAGAGATTGTTTATTATAGAAGCTTCTATGACCTTTGGAAACATACGATTGTAACTCATTTGTGTGTATATGTTTACCTGATTTAACCTCGTAAATAATTATCTTGTTTCTTTTCTATATGATGAATCTTTAGATAGTTTATTATAGAATTGGCTACAAGCATTGTCTTTGGTGAGAGATCTAAGGTGCAATTGACCTGGGGTAAGTAATCGGTCCTTTTGGACTGGTGGTAACCTGAATATTGCTGTGATTCTTGGTGTAAAGGACCATCTATCACAAAGGTATGCTCACTCTGGGTGGCAAATTAGATCGACATACCCAAGGGGACTGTCTGTGACTCCATGTTAAGGCTATTATAGTGCTTGAGGAGTTTACACTTGGTAATTGGTGAAATTTAAGTATAGGATTCACAACCAATCTGGGATTTGTGCCCTGGCTCTTAACAGAGCGACCTGAGGTTGGCACTCATGCTCTTGAGTCACTACAGACAGCATTATGCTAACATTTTAAGGAAAACAAAATAAATAAATAAAAACCAATATCACTTATTTCCTTGGAAGAGAGTCCCCTCATTTTCTATAGGAGGCAAGAAATCAATGTATGCATGTATTAGCAACAACCACCATAGATGGTTGGTAAAAATATTCTTGGGAGTGAAAGGGAGCTTGAGCAAGGGCACAGCCATGGGTGGGCTATGGCCCACCCAGTTTACATCCTGGCCCACCCAAATCTGAGCACCAGGCCCAGTGCTTAAAGTGAGGGAGGCTGCAGCCCCCGATTTATTTATTTATTTATTTATTTTAAAGCTTGAGCTGGGTCACTGAAAGGTGCAGCCTTCTAACAAAGCTGCTGCTGCCTCATGCTACTCCATTCAGCTCTGCCTCCCAATCAACATAGGGCTGCAACTCCACCCCATGTCACACTCAGCTCCAGTTATTGCCTCCCCGTTGGCTGTTTGTTTAGAAGCTGAGAACCAAACATCCAATGGAGAGGCAGTAACTGGAGCTGGGTGTGAGGGTGGGTGGATTCGGAGTCTGTGTTGATGAGGAACAGAGAGGAGCCCAGGACTGGGAACACAACTGGCTAGCAATACCACTCATTGTCCCAACCACCTCTTCTTCACTCACGTGACCTGATTCTGGTTACTGCCTTCTCATTGAATCCCAACTCTCCCGACAATCTGGATTGTGCCAAGCACTCTCTCACCCCCCTGCCATGGGCAGTCTGGGGTGCACTTCTGCCCATAGGGAGGCAGTAACCAGAACTGGGTGTGAGTGGCATGATGGTGGAACCCCTTCCTTGCTGGCATGATGTCCACTCCAGGACAAATTTGAAAGCCATTGTGACCTGGCACACTGGGTCCTACTGCTCCCATGTGAGGGAGAGCCTGGAACTGGGAGAAGGATCCCATAAGCCAGGTCAGCAATCCATACAGTTAAAAATTATCAACAAAAACCAAAACTAGGATGTTCTGAAAAAGGATGTGTTCAGATGAAAGTATATGAATGAATGCCATTCCCCCATCTGATACAAAACATCTCAATTCCCAGCTGATTTCTACATACATTGAATACAAAGCATATCGCTAATGGATCTCAGCAATCGGGGACAAAAGAAGGAAAGTGTCTTCTCCTGCGAATGGTTCTAACTTTTACATTTTAAAACAAATGGAGAAAAACAAAGCTATGTGAATGGAGGTAGGCTCACCTTAGCTAACTCTGTGATCTGAATCGCTAATAAAAATCCCCATGAAAGGTGAAGCAGCATTGAGAATTTTCCGCAGCAACTGTTGCTATGGAAACCACTTTCCTTATTACCCATGTGTTGCACAAATCTGTTTTACTTTACTTATCACTCTCATAGGTAATGAAGTACCTGGAAAACAGAGTATCCCCCCCGCCCCCTCAACTTCCTCTGAAACTGCACTCAAAAGAAAAACAGTTGGAATGACATATCTAGCAAAGCAGTGTGTGTCTTTGAGGGGCAGGGGTGCCTCCAGGCCTCAGCACGCCAAGCGCATGCTTGGGGCAGCAAGCCGCGGGGGCGCTCTGCCGGTGCCGCGAGGGCGGCAGGCAGACTGCCTTCGGCGGCTTGCCTGCGGAGGGTCCGCTGGTCCCGTGGCTTCAAAGGACCTCACTGAAGCCACGGGACCAGCGGACCCTCCGCAAGCAAGCCGCGGAAGGCAGCCTCCCTGCCGTGCTTGGGGCGGCTAAATTTCTAGAGCCGCCCCTGTTGAGGGGAAAGTTTAAGTACATTAAATAGAAGGTAAGGCAGGATCCATGGGTTTGTGTGAACTTTAGGGAAGGCAGAAAATCTAACTCTCAACTGGAGTGTTGCTGTGCACATTTCCACTGATGACCCACTTACAACACCGTACAACAGATCTAGTAATAAATGAGAATAATAAACTGTTAGTGTGCATGTTAGATAAGTTAGTTCACAGACAAAATGTATGAAAACAAAGAATGAAAGACTTTAGTCGATCTTCCAAAAGTGGAATAGCACATATCTTCAAGCTCAAAATGATTAGGAGACCCTTGGAGAGAAGAGAATACTTCTGCCACACAAATCCTCAGCAATAAACATAGCAACTTATTTTTATTTTATCTCTCTATCCAAATCCCTTTAAGAATATCCAGAAATAAAGAATCTACAATAGGGAGAACTTACTGAGGTGCCAGCAAAGAACCTGCAACAGGGAGAACTTCATGAAGTGCTGCCTAACATCTGAAATTTACGTATTTCCCAAAAAGCACCCAAGATACCTTCTCATTCATTAGCGGTTGATAGCAACCAGGGGACATGGATTCCATTAGATTCTGATTTTGATTTCCTGGGCCACTAGAATTGCAGCAACAGGAGTGTTTTTCAGTATTGAAACACTGATAATAATAATAATAATATATGGAGATATACCTATCTCATAGAACTGGGAGGGACCCTGAAAGGTCATTGAGTCCCCTACCTCCACCAGCAGGACCAAGTACTGATTTTGCCCCACATCCCTAAGTGGCCCCCTCAAGGATTGAACTCAGAACCCTGGGTTTAGCAGGCCAATGCTCAAACCACTGAGCTATCCCTCCCCCTGTGGTGGTCCCATTTTAAAGTTCGACTGGGGAATAGTAAAAGGTCCCTCACTTATAAACTAAGGATCTCACACAGCTGCACTTAGCTATTGCTGAACTTGTTCATGGATGACAAAAGTTAGCATGAGAATTCTGAATAACATGCAAGTATAAAAAGCACACAGGACTAATACGCTATATCTTAATGTGGTTGCCCTAACTTTAGTTTTGATACCATTCCTGTACCTGCAGGCATAGGATTACAACATGTATTGATTTCCTTACAATACGGAAATGACAAATTTAACTTATCTGCTCTGTTTAAAAACCAAAAATCATTTTCAAACAAGACAATCCTATAGGAAAGTAAACAGAAGCAATACTTGGACTGATTCAACTATAACTGACATGGATTTCATCATCTATTTTAGATACTTTTATATCAGTATAACTGCCCCTATTTCAATGGAGTTATTCCAGATTTACAATAGTATAAAGTAATCAAAATTAGTTCCACTGCAGGTAAAAGAAGAGCAGATCTGTGAGTGAATGCTCAGTATGCTCCCAATTATATTTAGCTCGCCCTTGCTTAATAAGGACATGAGCTGGCCCTTACAAATTACCCACTTTTAATAAAATGTTATCTCAGTGTGGTCCACAAGATCTTTTCTGTTAAAGTGTTTTCTTCATTATTAATGATAATGGTGATAATAAATCAAGATGTTACTTACATTTATGGTTCCATTAGATTCTCTGAAAGATGTATTTCATTATCCCAACACAGATGTTCTGAATTAACCTGCTAAAATTGAAATGACTGCCTGGTGAAATGTTATTTTTGTCATGATTTGGATTTACCATATGAAATTTCCTTTGGGCAGGCTACAGGAAATAGTTTCTTGCAGTTATGTAGTTCTGCTGTGCTGGCTAATTGTGTGCTACCTTGTGAAGCATAATTCATTTAATCTGTGATTATTTATAGCCGTTTGGCCCAATTACTCCGTTACTCTCCTATATTGCTTTTACACTGGTGTAACACTATTGTTTTCAATGAAAAATAAATTCATACTCTGGATTTGCACCAATGTAAATAGTGATAGTGATCAGGCTCATCTTAAAGGAAATTAGTTCAAAATATTTACTTTAATATAACAACAAACAACAACAACAACAACAACATTTCCCATTTACCTAAGAGGAAAATAGACCTGTTTTTCTTTCCGTTTTTGGCAAATGGGATATGAAGTAAATTTGAAAAATGAGCCATCAGAGCTTTATGATTATGGGAGCTTAGCCTCCTACGTTTCCTGAAATTGCTTTTTGGAGAAGATTAAGAAAAGAAAGGACAGAGCATTGGAAATAAAGTAAGTAAGAGAGAGTGAGTGTGTGTTAGAAAAGGTCTACTGGCAAACCCTCTGTACCAGCAAACCCTCCCAGTGGAGATGCAGTTTATACTGGCAAAACAGGGCTTTACATTAGTTCTCTGGTCAAACTAAGCTATATTGGCAAAACACTTTTTTGCCAGTATAACTGCATCCATACTATGCTTTTGCCAGTATTAAAATGCAATAAAAATAATTTTATTCTGTAATATCTATTTCATCGGTGTCAATGCTGCCCTTTTTTTATGTTAACAGGTCGCAACAGCCACCACTATAACAGAAAACAAAGCCTTTTACACCATAAAAAAATCTAACAATCTAAAAATACAGCAAACATGCTGTTACACAACTCTAACATACAGAACCACTATACGTGTCACATTACTCTCCATGGCCTAGATGAGGAACATAAACTTAGGCAACGTTTTTCAAAAATGATGAGCCCCCAGCTCCTGCCTTTGCCCTCAAGTAGAGCTGTTCACTGCTAAGCACTTTTGAAAGTCAGGCCCCTTAGTTTGGTGTCTAAACAGGGGCGGAGGTGGAGCCGCGGGACCAGCGGACCCTCCGCAGGCACGCCTGCGGGAGGTCCACCGGAGCCGCGGGACCGGCAGACCCTCCACAGGCATGCCGCCGAAGGCACCCTGCCTGCCGCCCTCCCGGCGACCGGCAGAGCGCCCCCCGCGGCATGCCGCCCCAAGCACGCGCTTGGCGTGCTGGGGCCTGGAGCAGCCCCTGTGTCTAAATATGGAATTAGAAGCCTAATTTGAAGTTCCTACTATTTGAGAATCTTGGCTGATGTTTCTAGAACTCTCCAAAGACGTGACACAGCTTTGTTTCTTCGTGCAGTTCCCACATAGCTTCTTCACACAATCTCACCACTGAAGGCACAAGAACCTTTTCTGTCTACAGAGTCTGCCACACAGAACAGCTCACTCCACCTCACTGAAGCTTCATCTTGTTTGCCATCTCATCTGAAAACATTGCTTTTCTCCCTTGCTGTTCTCTCTCTCTCTGCTATTTTCCCTCTAGACTGTGTATTCATTAAGCCTGGAAAGCATTATGAAATACAGGTTGTAGGAAAGATGAAATACAAAATAAATCTTCTTGTCTTGTACTGAAAGTGATGAAGCCTCTAAGGTGGCATCAGTGCTGATGAAATAGTGAATTCTAAAAATTCTTCAAATTAAAGGGATATGTTCTCCACAACTCATATGCTTAACTTTTTCAGTTCTACTGGGCACACATCAGGGGAGAGACTATATACCCTTTATTATCAAGATTTTTTAAAGTGAAGATTTAGAAACACAACCGGTTAGACAACTCATGTTTGTGCACAGTATCTGGAAGCACAACTTGCACAGTTGCAGTGACTTCCCATGCAAAGCAGGTATGTGCAAAAGTATACACATATAAGCAGTTGTGTATGTGAAGTAGCATTAGGTTTATAGTGACATTAAATTAGTAAGATATTGCCAATACAGTAACTCCTCACTTAACGTTGTACTTATGTTCCTGAAAAATGCGACGATGTTAAGCGAATCCCATTTCCCCATAAGAATTAATGTAAATGAGGGGGTTAGGTTCCAGGGAAATTTTTTTCACCAGACAAAAGACTATATTATATATACATATATACATACACACAGTATAAGTTTTAAACAAACAATTTAATACTGGTACACAGTGATGATGATTGTGAAGCTTGGTTGAGGTGGAGGAGTCAGAGGGTGGGATATTTCCCTTACTGCTAAATGGTGAACCAGCAATTGGCTGAGCCCTCAAGGGTTAACTCTCTCACTCTAAAAGGCAGCAGGAATGGAGGGAGGTATGTGCATTTCCCCTTTAAGTACACTGCCTTGTTAATTAGATCAGCTTGCTGAGACTGCAGCTGCTGCAAGCTCTCTCCATCCTGAACCCTGTTGTGTTCCCCCTGCTCTATGGAAGACGGGGTAAGCGGGGAGCAGGAGCAGAGGGGAGGGGGACACCCTGACATTAGCCCCCCTCTTCCTTCCCTCTCCCCCGCACAGCAAGCAGGAGTCTCGGGGAGCAGCTCCAAGGCAGAGGGCAGGAGCAGCACATGGCAGTGGAGGGAGGGACAGCTGCAATTGCTAGCCTGCTGGGCAGCTGCTGCACAGGGAATTTAGGGGAGTGGGGAGCTGATAGGGGGAGTTGATGGGGGGCTGCCGGTCCACCCTGGTTCCAAGCCCCCACCAGCTAGCTGCAACGGGCTGCTCTTCCTGCAAGCAGCAGACCAGGGTTTCTCAAACAGGGGTCGCCGCTTGTGTAGGGAAAGCCCCTGACAGGCCAGGCCGGTGTGTTTACCTGCCTCGTCCACAGGTCTGGCCAATCACTGCTCCGGGCCAATGGGAGCTGCTGGAAGCAGCATGGGCTGAGGGACTTACTGGCCGCCGCTTCCAGCAGCCCCCATTGGCCCGGAGCAGTGATCTGTGGCCAGTGGGAGCCGCGATCGGCCGGACCTGTGTACAGGGGAGGTAAACATACCAGCCCGGCCCACCAGGGGCATTCCCTACACAAGCGGCGACCCGTTTGAGAAACCCTGCAGTAGACAAAGCAGGCAGCTGCCAAACGACGTTAGAAGGGAGCATTACACAACTTTAAACGAGCATGTTCCCTAATTGATCAGCAAGGTAACAATGAAACATTAACCGGGACGACTTTAAGTGAGGAGTTACTGTACCAAAGAGGAGAGGGAAATAAAACAAGTTACCAACAGCTGAGAAGTTAACAACATGGGCAGGAAATAAAAACTTGACATTCATGATGGAAGAAATGAAAGTTAAAACATCTAGGAAAATGTTCCTAGATATGGGAGGAAGAAACTGCCCTACCAGCAGAAAAGAACACTATTTCTCAAACATTCAGGCAAATCTGATTGAACAAATGGCACAAATAGAAAAAGCCCACAAGCACGAGCAAATGTTTGTGAGCACTATTTTAGCACTATATGACAGCTCTTTTCCCTCAACTGCCCCGTTTCTCTCACTCTTCTTGTCTTTTGGTTAGTAAAGAGTTGTCAGGATGTGCTGAGAGTCTCCAGATCCTGTTCACACATTATAGCTGTCATGCTTCATCCCAAACTCAGGCTAATCTGTCAGTTTTCCTTTTCCACTCTAGTAAAATGTGAAGTGATTCGATAGAGATCCATTACGGATGACTGGGAGGCCCATTTTAAATTAGTAAGATTTGTGCTTTTTCTGAATATTGAGGGTGATGTTAGTTAAATTTAGATTATGTGGAATATTCAGAACAGCCATTGTGTAACCCAGACATAGCACAGTGAGGCTCCTTTGTAGGAGATGACTCTTGTATAGTGGTTTATGAATCTGCTACTGCCTTTGATCTAATGGACTTGTTGCTTCAGCTCAAGCAGTAGAGGTTTATGATTTTATATCCAGAAATCCCACCTTCTGTCCCTGAAAAAGACACAACTGGAGGCTTCATTGCAGCTTGGTAAGCCAGGCAGCAGCTAGCCCAGAATCTGATATTATATGACTGTGCAGTAATATGGGCATTTTAATAGACTGAATGGGAAGCACAATTACTCCTGATGAACATTGACTCAATATTAAATGGATGCCTTTCCACACATATTAACTTCTTCCTAAGACAGATAGTGTAGCTATTTGACTTTAAATCCTTGTCTTCTAGACAGCAATCCTACGTCCCGGTATTTTTCTTGAGTTATTATTTTGACAACGTTAAATTATAAGTTAACGTCAGTGGCAGAACTTTTCATTTGTTATGGCAGCAACTTCAAGAGAAGCTGTCATTTGGTTTTGCCAACATAGTTATTTTCAAGCTATTTACTTCAATGTGGATTTAAAGCCTTACATTTCTTGTCATCAGTGCTGAGTGGTCATACTGGGTCAGACCAATGATCAGTCTAGACCAGTATTCTGTCTTCTGACAGTGGCCAGTGCCAAATGCTTAGGAGGGAACAACAGAAGAGGGCAATTATCGAGTGATCCATCCCATAATCAAGTCCCAGTTTCTGGCAGTCAGAAGTTTAGGGACATGGGACTGCATTCCTGGCCATCTTGACTAATAGCCATTGATGGACCTATCCTGCATGAACTAATCTCATTATTTTTTTAATCCAGTTATATTTTTGGCCTTCACAACTGTGACATTACTCTCCATATTCTTCATAGACATATGGTTATATAATATGAATATGGCCTAAGATATATTTTATGCAAGATGGGTCTTGTAAGGTATCATTGGAAAGGTTATGATTTACTGAATGTGATTATCCTGTTTGTATGCATGTATAATTTCTGCATCTAAAGTTAGCAATATTGACTATGTAATAATTACAACTGTGTGTGTATTTGGGAGACACCCATCAGACAACAGGCCATCATCAATAGGAAGGAACAATAAGACTTTAAAGATACCAATCTCTCTTCTTCCTGAGAGGCATCTTGGGATGTAGCTGTGACACTACTAGGTGAGATGGTCCTGCCACCTGGTGCTAAACAATATCTTGGACTTCTAGTAATTTTCCACTAAAAGGAGGCAGTGACCCTCCTTATGGCCTTATGTAAATCTTATTTAAGGCTGGGGAGTAAGGCAAACAGCACTTTTCTCCACTGCCTTCCTGCCCAAGAAGAAAGCCTGATGAAAGTACCTGAAGAGACAAAGAAACTAACCTGAAGGAAAGGCAAGGGCTGAGTCCAGGCTGAGACAGAGGAGTCTAGTCTGTAGAGAGAAATAACTGGAAATTTAAGCTACAGAAACTGGATCCTGCCTAAAGTCAACATTTAGGGTAAGAAATTACATTTTGTAACCTGTTTCTTTAATGAATCAAGTGTTTTATTTGCTTAGTAATCTGCTTTTTTCTGTTTGCCATCCCTTATAATCACTTAAAATCTCTCTGTTGTAGTTAATAAACTTATTTCTTGCTTATAACATTACCCAGTTTGTGCAATCCATGTCTGTGGGGAGAGGGGAGCAAGAAGCTGTGCATATCTCTCTTCACACTGATGGAGAGGGCGCTGCGCAAATCCTTCTCTACAGTGCGAGACAATATTATCTTGGGTGTACTTTCCAGAGGGAAGCTGCACTTGAGTGCTGGGCAATTTCTCATAGAGAACTGTTTGTAGACTCTGTGCAATTCTACAGTTGGTGCTCCCGACCTGTGTGTGTGTGCTGCAAGAGGCCAGAGAGCCTAATTCAGCAAAACAGGGAGAGGGAGCCTAGACTAGTGAAGCAGGCAGGCTCAGTGAAATCTCAGTACATCAGGTGGCAGCCCAGAAGGTGGAGGGGTCCAACTCATCATAAAATCATAGAATGTCAGGGTTGGAAGGGACCTCAGGAGGTCATCTAGTCCAACCCCCTGTTCAAAGCAGGATCAATCCCCAATTAAATCATCCCAGCCAGGGCTTTGTCAAGCCAGGCCTTAAAAACCTCTGAGAATGGAGATTCCACCAACTTTCTAGTGCTTCACCATCCTCCCAGTAAAATAGTTTTTCCTAATATCCAACCTAGACCTCTCCCACTGCAACTTGAGACCATTGCTCCTTGATCAGTCATCTGCCACTATTGAGAACAGCCTAGTTCCACCCTCTTTGGAACTTCCCTTCAAATAGTTGAAGGCTGCTATCAAATCACCCCTCACTCTTCTCTTCTGCAGACTAAATAAGCCCAGTTCCCTCAGCCTCTCCTCTTAAGACATGTGTCCCAGTCCCCTAACCATAATCCCCTCTGATGGACTCTCTCCAATTTGTCTACATCCTTTCTGTAGTGGGGGGCCCAAAACTGGATGCAATACTCCACATGTGGCCTCACCAGTGCCGAACAGAGGGGAATAATCACTTCTCTGGATCGGCTGGCAATGCTCCTACTAATGCAGCCCAATATGCTGTTAGCCTTCTTGACAACAAGGGCACACTGTTGACTCATATCCAGCTTCTTGTCCACTGTAATCCCCAGGTCCTTTTCTGCAGAACTGCTGCTTAGCCAGTCAGTCCCCAGGATGAAGTAGTGCATGGGATTCTTCCATCCTATGTGCAGGACTCTGCACTTGTCCTTGTTGAACCCCATCAGATTTCTTTTAGCCCAATCCTCCAATTTGTCTAGATCACTCTGGACCTTATTCCTACCCTCCAGTGTATCTACCTCTCCCCCAGCTTAGTGTCATCTGCGAACTTGCTGAGGGTGTAATCTATCCCATCATCCAGCTCATTAATGAAGATGGTTACCTAGGGAAGTGGTGGAATCTCCATCCTTAGAGGTTTTTAAAGCCCGGCTTGTCAAAGCCCTGGCTGGGATGATTTAGTAGATGTTGCTCCTGCTTTAAGCAGGGGGTTGAACTAGATGACCTCCTGAGGACTCTTCCAACCCATATCTTCTATGACTCTATGTTGAATGAAAGCATCTCCAGGACCAACCCCTGGGGCACTCTGCTTGATACCGGCTGCCAACTAGACATCGAGACATTGATCACTATCCATTGAGCCCAACGATCTAGCCAGCTTTCTATCCACCTTGTAGTCCCATTCATCCAATCCAAACTTTTTAAATTGCTGGCACGAATAATGTGAGAGACCATATCAAAAGCTTTGCTAAAATCAAGGTATATCACGTTCACCACTTTCCCTGTATACACAGAGCCAGTTATCTCATCATAGAATGCGACCGGGTTGGTTAGGCATGACTTACCCTTGGTGAATCCATGTTGACAGTTCCTAATCAATTTCCTCTCCTCCAAGTGCTTCAAAATGGATTCCTTGAGGACCTGCTCCATGACTTTTCCATGGACTGAGGTGAGGCTGACCGTTACAACAACATCCCCTGGCAATGAGTTCCACGGGTTGACTGTGCACTGTGTGAAGAAGTACTTCCTTATGTTTGTTTTAAATCTGCTGCCTATTAATTTAATTGGGTGACCCCTGGTTCCTGTGTTATGTGAAGGAGTAAATAACATTTCACTATTCACTTTCTTCACACCATTCATGATTTTATAGACATCTATTATATCCTGCCTTAGCTGTCTCTGTTCTAAGATGAACAGTCCCAGTCTTTTTAATCTCTCCTCATATGGAATGTGTTCCATACCCCCAATCATTTTTGTTACTCTTTTCTGAATCTTTTCCAATTCTAATATATCTTTTGAGGTGGGACAACCAGAACTGCATGCAGTATTCAAAGTGTGGGCATACCATGGATTTATATAGTAGCATTATATAGTGTTACTTTCTGTCATCTGCCACACTCTCTTAAGGAATGGAAGGGTCAGAGTTAGGCCAATGCTGAACATTATTGAACAAGGGCAGAGTTAGACAAATGCTTGAACACTTCTGAAAATCCCACCTGGAAATTAAAATCTAACATTTTTGTACCTCCTTTGGCAAACAATTATGTTTTCCCTGTACATTGCTTATGGAACTGGATGGTGTTTCATAACAGTGAGTTAACTGTGCTCCCTCTGTTGGCTTTGTGGCTGCACAACACAACCAAAACATGCCTGCAGTCCTGTAGTCATCCTTATGCAGTGGCTTTCAGGAATTTGGCCTGCACTAGAAAACTGAAGGATTTGGCCCTATGTTCTATATAAGCAGTGATCACTTTGTTTCCCTTTTAAAAAAAAATTTAGCATCAAAGTGATCTTTTTAGTTAGACAGAATACAGAACAACTCCTAGAGCAATCACTTTAAATTTGGGACCTTAAATATATAACAATGTCCACTTTAATTCTTACTTTGGTTCACCCAGCATGAACTTGTTTGAGTAAACTGTTAATCATCAGATAAATATTGACATTTAACCATTGGTTTAAGATTAACATAGTGCAATTAAAAAAGAACCCCAGAAAGAAGTAAATCTGGCTGAGAGAATCAGAGAACACTCAGACACTGTTTTAATGCAATTTCTTAATCCATTTATCATGGTAATAATTAGCCTGTGTTGCTCCATCTCAGGCACTGATTGCTTCTGGCAGAGAACACTGTGCAAACAAGGTCAAAACAAGGTAAAATTTCTGTGTGAGTCTGTTGCTGACCTAATTAAATTAAACATGCTAGTTTTTAGTTACTTTATAGCCACCTGTAAACAGAACACAACACTGGAATTTGAGAGTGTCTATACTGCAATTAGACACCCACGGCTGGCCCGTTCCAGCTGTCTCAGGCTCTGGCTAAAAGGCTGTTTAATTGCAGTGTACACATTTGGGCTCAGGCTGGAGCCTGAGCTCTTGGACCCTGTGAGTTGGGAGGGACCCAGAGCTCCTGCTGTAGGCCAAGCTAGAACATCTACACCACAATTAAACAGCCCCCTAGTCCAAGCCAGGGGCTCCGTTCACTCAGGCCATTAGCGGGATGAGCGGGGCCGGCGGCCGAGACCCCGAGGCGGCTGGAACTCCAGACCATCACTGGGCTGAGCGGGGCTGGCGGATGGAACCCCAGACCAGTGTCTGGCTGAGCAGCTCAGCCCGCTGCCAGTCTGGGGTTCCATCTGCCGGCTCCTGTCAGCCGGGGTCCTGGTCGCCGGCCCCACTCAGCCGGCTGCCTGCTGCGGGTTCCGTTCACCCAGGCTGGCAGCGGGCTGAGCAGGGCCAGCGGCCCGGACCCCGGCTGGCAGCAGTGTGCCAGTAAAAATAGACTCGCGTGCCGCCTTTACCACGCGTGCCACAAGTTGCCGACCCCTGTTCTAATCCTTCGCTGATTTATGTGAAGGGTTTTCCTGAACAGAGTGATTATCTGGTAAAACACTGTTAACCCTTTTTTCTGAAATGCAGGGCCGGCTCCAGGCACCAGCTAAGGAAGCTGGTGCTTGGGGCAGCCAATTCAAAGGGGCGGCACGTCCAGGTCTTTGGTGGGAATTTGGCAGTGGGTCCCTCATTCCCTCTCTTCCTCTTTGAGCTGCCACCGAAGTGCCGCCGAAGAGGAGGAGAGGGAGTGAAGGACCTGCCACCGAATTTCCGCCAATTTTTTTTTTTTTTTGCGCCACTTGGAGCGGCAGAAAAGCTGGAGCCGGCCCTGCTGAAATGGGGTTTACCTTGGCTGTATGTGGATTTACCTTGGTTCTTTTTCATTTCTTTTAAAGTAATTTTAGTTAGTTCTTGCAGAGTTACAGAACGCTACAGTAATGGGCACGTGTTTGAGATGGAAGAAAGAGTTTAGGATTACTTAAGATTTTGTGTAAGATGCTCGACAAGTTACAATAAAATAGATATGATTTATAGCTCTCTTCTTCTTTCGGATTTGCACCAGTCCTTGATTCCACTAGCCAGTGAAGAAATCCTTCCTTGGACTTCCCTGCTTTGGAAAGCCTTCTCTTCTCTATTTTATAAGTAGATCCAAGTCTGTGAAACGCAGGCTCTTATATTTCCTCAATAATTTTTCAAGCCTGGAGGCCATATACCTTCCGACTTTTCTTAGTTACTGCCTAGTTTCTTCAAATATGGGTAGCAAACAAGTTTTCAGAGAGAATTAACTATATGGAAAGTTTGGAATGGTATTATCATGCAATTTTTGAGCTAGTAGGAAACCAAGGAAGGTTAGACAAAAGTAAAAAATTCAAATTATGGTAATAGCTTGTGATGACCTATAACCAGGGGCGGCTCTAGGCATTTTGCCGCCCCAAGCACGGCAGGCAGGCTGCCTTCGGCGGCTTGCCTGCGGAGAGTCCGCTGGTCCTGTGGCTTCGGCGTGCTGGTGCCTGGAGCCGCCCCTGCCTATAACTAAGGCTAAGATTTTTCTATGGTTATTTTTAGTAAAAGTCACGGACGGGTCATGGGCAATAAATAAAAATTAACAGAAGCCATGAACTGTCTGTGCCTTTTGCTGCTGCATCTCCATGGTTTCCCCCACCACCGTGGTGGCTGGGGGTGTAGGGTTCCCCCTCCACCCAGGGCAGCTGGAAGCTGCAGGGGGGGGGGGGGAGTGCGGGGTCTCCACTCATGGTGGCTGGGAGCTGCAGGGTGACCATATTTCCTAAAGAGAAAACGGGACACCCCGAGCCACTCGCCTGAGGTGTCCCTCTTTCTCTCCCAGATTCTGTGACTTCCATGACCTCTGTGACACAAACGTAGCCTTACTTATAACTCAAAAACAGTCTGAAGTATTGTCCTCTAACTTAGCAGAAAAATTCTGTTTCTTTCAGAGGACCTGAGAATCTCCAGGCCAAACTAAAATTCCAACTCAAAGTTATGGAGAGGCAGACAAAAATGGGGTTTTAAAATGGAAGCTGGCTGCAACCGTAACTATGGAGAGGTGGTAGCTTCTCCATAATAAAAGTTGCCCTTTAAGCTGCTCCAGATGCTCTGTGCTACTTTAGATCACCTGTAGTGTCATCATGTAACCTTGTTTCAATGCATTATTCAGAACCTCCATATGTACTACAAATTTAGTAGGATGTTCTTTCAGATTTCCATGGCTATGTGTCTGCCTGGATGAAATAATACATTTACCCCAATTCTGAAGAGAATTGTTAAAGTATAAGAGAACCTCATTCACTCCCACCCAGTAGAACCTCACTAATGGATGGGAGACCAACTGCAAATTAGTGACATTTTTTGCTGTAACAAGTGTTGACATCTCATTCCCTGCTGGCCAGTCAGGCAGTACCATGTCACTCACTCACTCTAGCCTTGGCAAAGAACTACTTACATTTCTGTTATTACTACTGAGAGGAAGCTATGCCAGACAGAGCTAGCGCTCTGCTCTGCTGGAGTCAGGGGTGTGTGGGTGTGAAATGGAACAAACCGCCAGTTTCAGAAGAGGCTGCTGGATTCAAGCAGTGAAGGGAGGACTGCACTAGGTTAGTCTTCTGAGCTACTGTCTTCACTGACTGCACTGTCCTCCAGCCATACTTCTGTGAGTGAGATGTCATCCCCACTGTCAGCTGTGTCCCTGGCTGCTCCTGCGTGACTACGTTGCACCCTTTTCAGCTGTTTTGACAAGCATCAGCTTTTCACCAGAATGTTTATGCATTGAGTTTCTCAGAACTCTCCCTCCTGGGATACAATCCTGTTCCCATTAAAGTCACTGACAATACACCTGTTGGTGTATTATTTATTTCTATTATGTTAACATCTAAGAGCCCTGATCAGGAATCAGGATCCCACTGTGCTAGGCACTGTGTGCTCTGCAACATAACTGAAGCACAAATATAGGACACTAACTGTACATGCCATTGGGGCTTGTTGCTTATGTAAGAGCTCATAGGTGGAAGTCAGAAATCACAATATCTGCTGAAGTTTCTTTAAATTCTGTACATGTAAGGGGGCTTTACATTAAAGCAACCATTTTTTATTAACTATAATAAAAATATAATAGAATCATAGGACTGGAAGGGACCTCGAGAGGTCATCTAGTCCAGTCCCCTTGCACTCATGGCAGGACTAAGTATTAGCTAGACCATTCTTGGTATTTGTCTAACCTCTGCTTAAAAATCTCCAATGATGGAGATTCCACAACCTCCCTAGGCAATTTATTCCAGTGCTTAACCACCATGACCGTTGTCAGGGTGCCCTCATGAAAGACCCCTTAAGCTTATAATTACCAGCTTAGGTTAAAAACTTCCCCAAGGTATAAATCCTTTCCTTGTCCTTGGACGGTATTGCTACCACCACCAAGTGATTTAGACAAAGATTCAGGAAAAAGACCACTTGGAGTTCCTATTTCCCCAAAATATCTCCCCAAGCCCCTTCACCCCCTTTCTGGGGAGGCTTGAGAATAATATACTAACTAATAGGTTAACGAAGTGAGCACAGGCCAAATCCTTGGGTTTTTAAGACACTAAAAATCAATTAGGTTCTTAAAAGAAGAACTTTATTATAAAGAAAAAAGTAAAAGAAGCACCTCTAAAATCAGGATGGAAAGTAACTTTACAGGGTGATAAAAAGATTTCAAACACAGAGGACTCCCCTCTGGACTTAGCTTCACAGTTCTAAAAACAGGAATAAACTACCTCTTAGCACAGGGAAAAATCACAAGCTAAAACAAAAGATAATCCAACACATTTCCTTGCTTTACTTACAATTTTTGTAATCTTAGATGCTGATTTCAGGTATGTTTTTAGAAGATGTTTTTTTCCTGGCCTGGTCTCTCTCTCCCCAGTGAGGGAACAAACAAAGAGCACAAACAAACCCTCCTCCCCACCCCCACCCCCTGATTTGAAAGTATCTTCTTTCCTTATTGGCCCTTTTGGTCAGGTGCCAACTAGGTTATTTGAGCTTTTTACCCCTTACAGATAAAGATTCAGTACAGCTACCCAGGATGGATTTTATGCTACTCTTAGCTGTATGTTTATGACAACAGTTATGAAGTTTTTCCTAATATCCAGCCTAAACCTCCCTTACTGTAATTTAAGCCCATTACTTGTTGTCCTATCCTCAGAGGTTAAGAACAATATTTTTTCTCCCTCCTCCTTGTAACAATCGTTTATGTGCTTGAAAATTGCTACCATGCCCCTCTCAGTCTTCTCTTCCCCGATAGAACATGTTATCTTGACCTTTAATCATTTTTGTTGTTCTTCTCTGGACTTTCTCCAATTTGTTCACATCTTTCCTGAAATGTGACACCCAGAACTGGACACAATACTCCAGCTGAGGCCTAATCAGTGCAGAGCAGAACAGAAGAATTACTTCTCATGTCTTGCTTACAACACTCCTGCTAATACATCCCAGACATAGGCGCCAACTCCATGGGTGCTCCAGGGCTGGACCACCCCCGGGAAAAAATTGGTGAGTGCTCTGCACCCACCGGCAGCTCCCTGCCCCAGCTCACCTCCACCTCCGCTCCGCCTCCTCCCCTGAGCGCGTCATATGCCCACTTTTTCCCCCTAGCTCCCAGCGCTTCCTGCCGTGAAACAGCTGTTTTGCATGGCAAGCGCTGGGAAGGAAGGCGGGAGGAGGGGGAACATGCCTCGCTTGGGGAAGACGCAGGACCAGGGTGGGGATTTGGGGAAGGGGTCCAATAGGGACAGGGAGGGGCAGAGTTGGGGCGGGGACTTTGGGGAAGGGATTGGAATGAGGGCAGGGCAGCAGCAGGGAAAGGGTGGAGTCAGGGTGGGGCCAGGGCCGGGGTGGGGCGAGCACCCACTGGCACTGGGGAAAGTTGGCGCCTATGATCCCAGAATGATGTTCACTTTTTTTGCAACAGTGTTACACTATTGACTCATATTTAGCTACGATCCCCAGATCCCCTTTCACAGTACTTCCTAGGCAGTCATTTCCCATTTTGTATGTGTGCAACTGATTGTTCCTTCCCAAATGGAGTACTGTAATGTATCTCTCTCACACACAGAGAGAGACACAAAGTACATAAGGGCCAAGGGCAGTAATTTTTAAAGCTTTACCTTCTACATATTTCTGCTGGTGCACAGCAAAGCCTTTCTATTTTTGCCTACATTAGGTATCCCTGGTGAGTTGAAAAAAGTAATACTTGTAGAATATTTCAGTGATTCAGAAGATCATTTCATCTATGGGAAGTTTAACACTTACAAAGCTGTTGTCTTTGCACACATTAGAGGCTTCTGTTTGCATAACTTTGTGGTCACCAGCAGAGCATAGGATGCTATTTCTCCCTACTTTCTCTGGTTTCCAGACTGTTCAGTTTTCCTTTCAGATCACCATGAGCATTAGTTATTCTTCCCTCCTTTCAACAGCTCTCAAACACAGCTTGCAAAAACATCAAAGCAAGCACTAAAATACACAAAATAGGCTACAAAAACTAGGCCTGCGTATGTTTTATTTTACATTAGGGACTGTTAAGTGTTTAGATGTTCTGAAGGAAAAGTATGGTTATCACTTAATTCTCTATTTTCTAGAATATCTGTAAAGATTTATGGCAGAATGTCACATTATAAGTGATATATCCTCCTGGGACCTACTAGCTTACTAGGTAGAAAGAGCTATGATGCAGCTGCATGACGCTGCCTACAGGCTTAATAAGTGTAAATGAACATGCAGTTATGGGTTTCCCAGTTTTAAGTAAACCAAATTGTCTTCTTTATGTCTCCCTCTTTTGGAAACATGATCTTTATAAGCTATAGCTCCCTTATTGTTAATTTTCATTTTCTTTTAAATGCTAAAGAAAAGTCACTGACTCTCAGAAATGATTCCCATTGCAACAATATCGTGAGCACAGAACTTGCAAAAATATCCATAGGTCTTTATTCCTCAGCACCAAATTTCGAGTAGTTAACTTTAAAATACGTCTCATGAGTTTGGTTAAACAAATCCATTGATGACTGTAGGTGTAAATGCCAATCAATATCTTTATGTAAGAAAGAAAAACGTATTGATAGATGCCAAGGATGCACTGTACTGTAATTGACTTTATCCAACAACAGAAACTTCACATACAGAGGACAAGGAAAGCTTAAAATTCTCTAGGAAACCAGTAGAACTGCAAAGCACTGATGTACTTTTAAAAAGATAAATATCATTGACCAACCAAATGAAACATAGACCAAAAGATACTACTACTTAACTCTTGCAGTCCTTGTCTACACTTGGAAAATTAGGTCCTGTAATTCAGCACCAGTGCAACTCCACCAACAATAGCTAAGTGCAGACAGGTTTTATCCAACATGTCATGGGCAGGTGGATTAGAGGTCCCAAAATGCAGCCCTATAGAACATTTTATGTTCCTAGCACTTTCCAAACATTAATTCTCAGGGAATTACATTCTTCAGACTGAAAAAGAGAGGTTCAGTGCCTTGCCCAAGCGTTCAGAAGGTGTGCCAGAGTCAGGATCATCATTTATATAACACCATACGTATGTATGACATTTAGGATTATGGCACTGGGATTAGATCTTCACACAGTCCTGTGCTCAGACCACTTGATCATTACTAATAATCCCCCTCCCCCGAAAAAAAGCCTACATTAAGATGGAGCTAAGGTTAAGAATACATAACAGTAATTTAGGGTAAACTACATTGCAGGGATGTTTAAGGAACTCCAAAAGAAACATCATAAAAGCAGAGTTAAGATTAAAAGAAATCCAAACACACCTATGTATTGGAAATATGCAATTAAGATACTCAAACTGTCTTAACTTCGCCCTGTAGTGATACTATGAAATAACCATAAATTATGATTAGTACAAAATAGTGTTTGTAGTCCCAGATTAAACGGATTTTTAAAGACATATTTGATTTTTCATTTGTTCCCTCATGGTAAGTTTCACGGTATGGGAAGTTTGAAGAGTCTGCGTTCATCCACTATAAAGATCATTTGGGATAAAAATATGATCTGATACACTGTGCTAAATTTCTTAAAGGACACATTTTAAAGTTAATTTTAACTCAAAATGATCTGATTTACTTGTGAATTCTCAGAAAATTCATTCTGTATTCAACACATAAATACTGTAATTTTAGGGGTTGGGGAATATATTGTATTCTTCATACATAACAAAGAGATTGCCTCAAGAGCAAAAGAGAGACAAGGTGGGTGAGGCAAGGTCTTTTATTGGACCAACTTCTGTTGGTGAAAGAGACAAGCTTTCAAATTTACACAGAGCTCTTATTCAGGTTTGGGAAAGATACTCTGAGTTTCACAGCTAAACACAATGCAGAACAGATTGTTTAGTATAAGGAGTTAACACATGTTGCAAGAGACCATAGAAGGTAAAGTGGGCTGTTAACACCACCTCAGTACTAGGACAAAGGAAAGTTAGTGGCTTATTGATTGAGGTAATGAGCCATAAACAAAACTCAGTTCTACCTTAACTATAAATGTAACAGGCTCTATCATCATTACCATAATTTGGTTTCTCGTAGTACCCATGGTGTGCCAGTAGCTGTCCGCAAACACAGGCAGACAGCTCCTTCCCCAAAGGGCTGTTGAGAAATATCCTCAGCTGATGTAAACTGTCTTAGCTCTTTTGACTTCAGTGGACCTACACTGATTCACACCAACTGAGAGTCTATCCTTACAATTTTAGGTCCTAACTTTGCAACCTACTTCACATGAGTGAGCTGTGTGTGGACACAGAAATCCACCCTCACGGAACAGCTAGTTGAATAGGAGCCCAAGACCATGCTTCTCTCTCAAATGTATCAATCTACAGCAGAACTCTGAAATAAAGATATGAATTCAATGTTTTTCTTGATTTTATCTATGTACGCCTCTGTCTGTACTGCTGTATTTCTGAAAAATATGGATGACTGTATTACAAAACACTGCTATATGATTAGCATCTTGTCGTTTTAAAATATAACTTTGTTTGATTAACAATTGAGCCCCGAAGTGCCAAACAGACTTCCAGCCCTGAAAACTAAATTATCTTTGCTTCTTTTGATTACTCTGTCCAGAAACTGGAACCTAATTTCTGCTACTGTGCACACCTCAGGAAGTTTTTTTTTCAGTGCCAAGTTCCTGAGGCATATTCCTCTGAACGGAGGTTAATCGAGGATTCTCAGCTGGTATTCAAATTGCACATTTTATTTATCTTCAGGGGATTGAAGCAGTACTTGATCCAAGATTTGGAAATACTGACCAAAACAATACTGAACTGGCCTATATTTTCGAAAGTGACAAATGACTCAGTCTCATTATTGGTGGAGGGGGGAAGTAACGTGAAACACTTTAAAAAGGGGACTGATTTTCAGGTGGAGGGTGCTCAGCACTTTCTGAAAGGTCCCTTTAACTTATCCCTAAATTGGGCAAATAAAAACAAAGACATCCAAAAATCACTAATCACTTTTGTAAATTTAGTCCATAAAATGTTACATTTTATTTATTAAAATATATAGATAACTGCTGTTGCTGGGGTTTTTTTTTGTTTTTTGTTTTTAAACAAAGTTTAATTTATAATTATTGCACAGGCAGCATGTTCCAAATTAAACTACAGACCTTGTTTTTTGTTTTAAATATACCTGCTCTTTTCAGGAGTGTCTAGCGAAGAGTCCATAACCTCCTTTCTATGTTAGTTCTTCTTCTCTGAGTGAACAAGTAATTCCCACTAATGTTAATCAATATAACACGCACATTACAAGATGAGAAAGATCCATCCATTTTAATCAAGTGTATACTAAATTATAAACCAAGGAATCAGTAAAGTGCCAATCCTGTACAGATTTATGCACATGCTGAGCTTTATACATCATGACCACTGACTTTAACAGCACTACTCGCAGTGAATAAAGTTAAGCACATGCATAAGTCTTTGTAGCACAGGGGCCTAATTTCATAGGCGTAGCTTGACTTCTATATTTGGGGGGAGGACTCCAGTCAGATCAAAAGAGCCATGTGTGGTGGGTGGCAAATTCCATTCCTGCCCTGACAGAGGTGCCATTTCAGATTTTTGTTGGGGGTTGAATGAATTTCTCTTTTTTGAGGAGAAGTGTGGGGTGAATTTGTCCAAGGAGCAGAGGCAGGGCAGCTGAGGGAGCCGAGCAGGAAAACAGCCTATATCTAGTTCATGCTCCTTTTGGAACTCGACAGACAGCCAATTGGGAATTCCACCTGGGATCCACATAGTTCTGGAAGAACAGACTCCCTTCCATGACTTCCACCTCCTCAAAAAGGCTGATGGTGAAGAGATGAGAGCTCCTACGCCAGCCTCACATCCTGACCCCAGCTTGGGAGAGGAGGATTTCCTTACCCAGTGACCATCATGTACTTAACTTGTATACACAACACTTTACTTAGATTTCACCTGACGTACTTCACACCACTACAAGTCCTTAGGAGATAAGTGTTGCAATCTGAGGTGATGCTGAAGTTGAACAGCTTAACCTGAAAGAATGGAGTGTGAGTACTGAGCTAAAGAGTGAGATTTTGAAAAAGTAAAAACAGAAATAAACGCTGAAGGAAAGGTTGCTTGGAAACAACACTAGATACATTTTTTAAAAAGTCAAAAGTCAAGTTTACCCTTGGTAGTTTATACTGCCTGTGAGCTATAATTATGGAGTCTCCTGTTTGACATTATTTTTAAAACTTGAGACAGATCTAGTGAAACCAAAAAAATAATAATAATAAAAACAAGTGGAATGCTTCTGTCACTTGAAAAGTCACATTAACAACACTGAATTTCTCTGCAAAAGAACATGCTTTAACGTTAGCAACAGATAAGACTATAGCCCCCAGTGAGCAATAAGGAAGTCAGCAACTCTGTTCCATCCAGCTAACGAACACCTGATTGACTGGCCAGCAACGTGGGGATGCCTTCCACATACTAGTTAAAACATTTGAACTGAATGATGGCTTTAAGCTCACCAATGGTGTAGTATCTCTTCAGCTCACTCCTTCGTGGATTGCGCCTTTGTGTATTTGTGGTGTTGTTCTGCTCCTCTTCAGAAGCAGCTGTGTTAGTGACAGGTATCAATTTACTGGCTTGTGGGGCCTCTTGTGCTTCTGCTGCCAGAAGGTTGTAGCCTGGTGCAGTAACATCTACAGACTGGGACCTTTTCTTTAACCTAGAGACAAAAGAAAACATGTGCTATTAATCCTTGTTTTATAGCTACAATATTGAACTGCTTTTACTTTACAAAGAAAAGTGATGCAATAAATCAACAACATATTTATATTCCAGTAGTGCCGAGCGACCCCAACTATGATCAGACTGTCTTTGTGGTAAATAAGTAGTGAGACTGTAAACCCTGTGGGGCAGGAATGATCTAAACACACCAGTTAGACAAGAGATGGGAGGAAGGAAGTATTATTGTCAGAAATGGGAGAACTGAGGCACAGAGAAATTAAGTAATTTGCCCACTGTGGCACAGGAAATCTCAGAAATGTAGGATTGAGAGGGATCTCAATAGGCCATCTAGTCCAGTCCCCTGCACGGAGGCAGAATTGTTTATCTAGATCACCTCAACAGGTGTTGGTCTAACCTGTTCTTAAAAACTTCCTACGACAGTTTCCACAACCTTCCTAGGTAATTTGTTCCAGTGCTTAACTACCCTAACAGTTAGGAAGTTTTTCCTAATCTCCGGGGATCCTAGAAATCCATTTCCCACAGAAAAACGCAGAAAAGCGCAGAATTTGCATCTTTACAGAGAATGGTTAGTTTTTATATTTTGTGAACAAATAAAAACGTATACAGTAGAACCCTGTTTATCTGAGCCTCCATTATCTGGCTCTCCGTATTAACCGAACTGGGGCAGGGAGTTCCCCTGTGTGCCGCCCCCGCCCTTTACTTGCTGTAGGCGGCCCTCCCCGCGCTCCCCTGCCCCAGCTCCCTCCGCCTAAATGCCAGCGGCGACCGGGGCGGCCAAAGATCCGGCCGCCGCAGTCACTGCTGAAGATCCGGCCGCCACGGTCGCTGCCGAAGAAAATGGTGCCCCTCCAAATCCCAGCACCCTAGGCAACCGCCTAGGTCGCCTAAATGGTTGCACCAGCCCTGCTGCCACCTAGGGGTCACAGCATGAGCCCAGCCACCTGGGGCTGAGGCTATTTGCCCATTCTCTGGATTATTCAAATTTTAAATTATGCAATCTGGCCCAGTCCCAATTAGACTGTATATATGGGGTTCCATTGTGTATTGTGGCTTGGGAAACTGAAGTTCAGCATTTCATTTTAATCCCAGAAAAACACAGATTTTCATGTTTTTTTTTATCAGAGATTTTTGGTTTTTCTATCACAGAAAACTAGGATCCCTACTAATCGCTAACCTAAATCTCCCTTGCTGCAGTTTAAACCCATTACTTCTTGTCCTATCCTCAGTGGTTAAGGAGAACATTTTATCACCATCCTCTTTATAACAACCTTTTACATACTTGAAGACTGTTATCATGTCCTCCCTCAGTCTTCTCTTCTCCAGACTAGACAAATCTAGTTTTTTCAATCTTTCCTTGTAGGTTATGTTTTCTAGATCTTTTATAATTTTTGTTGCTCTCCTCTGGACTTTCTCCAATTTGTGCACATCTTTCTCGAAGTGTGGAGCCCAGACCTGGGCACAATACTAAGAAGACGCCTTATTCATGCTGAGTACAGTGGAAGAATTCTTATTGTGTCTTGCGTACAACACTCCTGCTAATGTATCCCAGAACGACCTTAGCTTTTTTCACAACAGTATTACATTGCTGACTCTTATTTAGTTTGTGATCCACAATAACCCCAGATCCTTTTCTGAAATACTCCTTCCTAAGCAGTCATTTCCCATATTGAATTCATTCCTGAATGTAGTACTTTACATTTGTTCTTACTGAATTTCATCCTATACATTTCAAACCATTTCTCCATGTCAAGATCATTTTAAATTCTAGTCATGTCCTCCAGAACACTTGCAACTCCTCCCAGCTTTCAATCGTCTGCAAACTTTATAAGTGTACTCTCTATGCCATTATCCAAACCATTTAAGATGATATTGAACAGAACCAGACCCAGACAGATCTCTGCAGGACTGCACTCAATATGCCCCTCCAGCTTGATTGTGAACCACTGATAACTACTCTCTGAATACATTTTTCCAACCAGTTGTGCATCCACCTTATAGTAGGTTTGTCTATGCTATATTTCTCTAATTTATAAGTAGGTCATGTGAGACAATATCAAAAGCCTTACAAATGTCAAGATATATCACATCTAGTACTTCCCCTCATCCACAAGGCTTGTTACCCTATCAAAGAAGGATATTGTGTTGGTTTGATATGATTTTGTCTTGACAAATCCACATTGACTGTTACTTATCACCTTATTTTCTTCTCGGTGCATACAAATTGATTTTTGATTATTTGCTCCATTGTCTTTCTGGGTACCGAAGTTAATCTGACTGGTTTATAATTCCCTGGGTTGTCCTTACTCCCCTTTTTATTGATAGGCACTATATTTGCCCTTTTTCAGTTCTCAGGAATATCTCCTGTCCATCAGGAGCTCTCAGAGAGAAATTGCTAATGACTCAGAGATCTCTTCAGCCAACTCCTTAAGTACTCTAGGATGTATTCCATCAGGCCCTGCCAACTTTTCTATTTTCGCCTCAGACACTACTCCATTTACATGGATGTCCACTATGGTAGCTGTGCAATTACTGCTAACTTTTTGGGTGAAAACTGAAACATTTAAAATTTTGGCCTAGCTGCATTTTTTTGTCATGGTCTTTCCCTCCTCATTGAGTAATGAGCCTACCCTTTCCTTGGTCATCCTCTTGCTTCTAATGTATGGCAGAGCCATAAATTGACTCCAGATCTTCTGAGTCACAATCAAATGCCTTATTCACAGACCATTCTTCTCAGTCCATAGTGACTGTAGTTTCATATTTTTCCTACTTTACATACAGGTATTACATCATGATTATTATTTTGTTTATAGTAGTTTCAGGTCCCAGACAAAACGAGTAGAGATTTCTTCCCCTAATACATTAAATTAACTAAAAACTTTTCTTAAGATACAATAGTGTACTGACTCTGTAGCACACACAGATACTAGTAAATCATGACCAGAAACAGACAGTCTTTCCAGTGTCTCATGTACACAGTGAGCTTCGTAATATGGCTACCACCGTCAGCATGCCCTTCTGTGATTACATTATCTAAACACAAGTTGCAATAAAATTATTCAGCCACTAGAGCACACAGTGCAGAATATAAACACACTGGCTGAGGGCTTGACTACCAGGAAAGTTATATTAGTACAAGCCAAGGTGTGAATTTAATAGAAATAGTTATACCAGTATAAGTCAACATGTGTATACTCTTATTCTGGTATAAAAGTACCTTTGTTCATTTTTAGCTATGCCACTTGGGAAAGGGTTTAAGCTAAATCTAAAAAAGCCATTCCTATACATGGCTAAGAGTGTCCACACAGGAATTTATACCAGTATAACTATACTGATATTGTTATGCTTATAAGACGAATACAGAATCTTTTTAAAGGGGATAAGGCAATATGCCATGTTTATTGAAAGTACAATTTAAGCATTAAAATCAGCACATGCTTCCATTCATACACATACATGCACACCAAAAGGTTCTGCAGCTGCATCTTATAGTTACCAGTCCTTAGTGTTGCTCGGTCTGTTCCAGCGGCCAGCTGAAACTGCACATGAGTGAGGGGAGCTGGGCCTCTGTTAAACACGTTTGAAGCACCGCAGATGCAGAACGAACCCAAAGTCCCATGGAAATACACCCTTCTTTTATAGTAATAAGTTCCCATACCAGTCTCTGGACCTTGTTGTGTCACACTGGAGCTGTTAATCACGAGGTAGTCAAGGTTGCTCCTAATCAGCATTATTTGGGTTGTTACTGGGAGTATCCGCAGCTGTTTCTTGTCTCACCCCTCTAGCTCCACTCTTTATCTTGTCCTTGGGGTGCATGCCTTTGCTTTAGGGTCGTCAATCTGCCATCCGGGTGATTCTGATAATAAAGTTGGTGCCTCTCAACTCCTCCACTTCCTTCTTGACCATCCGGCCCAGCTGTCTTTTCTCAGTTAATTATCAGACATTCTTCACTCACATACCAAACAGTAAATAAGGCAATAATTACAGCCATAAAACTTCTATCCATCTAAGAACAATCACTAACACAATCAGCAAAGAATAAACTCAGAACAATTTCTTCTTACTAATTCAAAGCTAGCAAAATGGAGTGTAAGGCAAAATAAGCAAAATGGAGTACAATTTACTTGAGACAATTTCTTCCCATTAGGCTTGTGACCTACAATACAATGGGTAAAACTTTCCTATGTAGACAATCCCGATAGTCAAAAGCCACGTAGGGAGATTACAATAACTGATTCCTATTAATTTTCAATAGGAGTTGAGTGTACATCACTCAGATGGCTTTGAAAATTTCAGCTGCTGCATTCAGATACTCTACAGATTGTTACAACAGCAACGCAAAAAAGTAATCCAGCCCACCCAATTCTGCAGGAGAGAAATTTACAAGAAACAGAATCATATTGAGAATAGTATTATACAGTCAGCATCCAACATTTCAGGAACCCACCATATACCTATAAACTTAAAATAGGAGCTGCTGTGATACTGCAGTCACTGCTGGCTGAGAAATGTTAATTTTTTAATGAAGCGCACTGCACTGGAATTGTCAGTAGTGAAAGAATTTTTTCAAAAGCCAAATTTTGAATGAAATGTTTGTAAAATATATATACCTGATTTGATTCTGGAAATAAAAGGGATTTGTGATACTGCATTATAAAATGACTTTGAGACAGAAGGATGCTGTGACCCATGGCCAGAAAGGGTTAAACATCCTGTAGAATAAATGACTCACATTCAACTCTTAAAGACATGTGGAGATATAATGTTCGTGTTTTTGTGTATTTACATATATATGGGTAGTAGTCGACAATGTAATCAACAGTCCCTGTCCATGCTGTATTCTGCTAATTCAAAAGAACATTCTAGAATTTAAATGAATTGTAAACACAGGATATCTCTGTATTCATCTCTCTTTGAAATGTACAGAAAATCATCTGTGAATGGTGGACACGAACAAGCAAATTGCCTTATCATCCAAATTATCTTTTGTTCCCCAAGGGACTCCAAGCTGTCAAAGAAGACATGAAATTGTATAAAAGATCCTTGGGTCCTGATCCTGTTCATTTCAGATCTGCTCAATGCTTCATCGGGGAAGCTTAAGGCACTAGACTGGGATCCCAGTGCTGACTGGTCTTCCCTGATATGATATTGGACATTGGACTATAACCTATGAACTATTTCTGAAAGAACTCTTTGCAGCTACAAAGCTATGTATCTGAACCTCAAGAATTAACTCATGTCTGTATGTATATTGATCTTTTAACCATACTCTCTCTCTTTTCTTTTTTAATAAATTTCAGTTTAGTTAATAAGAATTGGCTGTATGCGTGGAATATGCATTAACCTGGGAGGTAATGTGTCCAATCCTTTGGGATTGGTAAACCTTTCCTTTTATATGATGGAATAAGATTTTCAGAAATCTTCATATTTTACTTGGGTACCTGGATGGAGGCCTGAGGCTGGGTCTTTACGGGAACTGTTATTGGTTTTTGGGCAACCAGTGAGGTAATAAAGAAGCTGTTTTATGCTGGCTTGGTAAATTTAAGTATTGAATTATCCACCAGCTTTGGGGTTTGTCTGCTCCATTCTTTGAAGTTCACCCTAATTTAATTACTTCAGCTGGCCCCACTGGGACCCCGGTCACAGATGTTAATAATGCTGAACCTGAGGAAGCTTTGCGATGCCAATTAAAAGTGTCAGTGCTCTGTGATGTGATGCTTAGCAGCATCCCTCTTAACTCTATAGTATCTACTTCCAGGAATGTTTACTGTATTCACTGGTTGCAATGGATGAAGGTGCTCCTAATGTCAATGCAAGGATATGGTTTAAGCAGGGAGATGGGTTTAGTAATTATAATAATAAATAATAATAATAATAATAATCATGATTGTTATTAGTTGGTCTCTACAGGACAGGACCATCTGTAATGCACACCACATTCATTTTGGAAGTGTAACCCTAATAAATATATAATAAGGCCCTACGTCATTCACGATATTGCAGAAATTGAGACTCCTGCAATATTAGGCTTCCATTGCAATTTTGATTTTAATTAGCTTATTCTGCACAGTCCACAATTTTGCATACATTCTGAGGTTTGCAACATGCATACACATGCCCCATACACATTTCTTTTGCGAGTGAATGGCTAGTAAATAATCTTGGAGAGTTTGGGGATTCATCTGCAGTTCTACAGCAATTTCCAGAGTTAGCAGATACAGCAAAGCAATCACTATCAATCTTGCCTAATTCTGTGGCTGCTGAGCGTGCTGTATCTCAGTATGGACAAGTCTTCACAAAGCAAAGACAGGGCACGAAGGAGACCACTGTAGCGGGGTGTACTGCACTAACATTCAATGCCTGTAAAATGCAAAAGGCTAAAGTGACTGCACTTGATTTCTTCAGCAGATGTGTTACAACTTCTAGTCTTCTGAATTTTATATTGTACCAGGCGCTTTTTAAAAAAAAATGAATGTAGCAAAATGTCTGGTTATCAAAAATATTAGCAGGCAGATCATAATACTTGAGGGTTTATATTGTTTCAGCAAAAACTTTTTTTGAACAAATAGGTCTACCCTGGCTTTTCCAAATTACTGCTATTCATGAAGGTCCAGTATTACTTTTCTGTGATTTTCCATGTATTGTCTGCAACTGAGCCGCAATTACTGGAAGATCGTCCTGTGATTCAAGTAGGGCGTTAATAATGAATGAAGGGGTCTAATCCAAGGACACAGGGACCAGATGAGTAGCTGGGTGTGAGTTTCTCCACAGGGCCCAGGAAGCATGACTGACTGCCCTCCACTTCCTGTCCTGACCCAGCTGCACCAATTGTTAAAATGGGCCTCTTCAACCCAAGTGCCACCTCACTGGGACAGGACAGGAAGACTGATGCCAACCTTGCCTCTCCTCTGCTCACTCCCTGCATGCTGTTGCTCAGGAAGCCCTGTGGAGACGCGGAGAGCAATTCATGGGTATTGCTGTGGTCAGGTGGTGCTGGTAGGAGGGTCTTTGTCCATCCTCCAGTTAGCGGGGACATTTACTCCTCCGATGGCAGTATGCAAATCATGAAGAAAACCTCCAGAACAACTTGATCCTGACTAATCCAATGCTTGTGAGACATACCCATGAAGAACACTATGTGCTCCCCCACCACACACAAACCTAAACCAGCCTGGCAGGGACATGTACTGTGATCAGTCCTTGGATGAGAGGCCACCAAGGAAAACCCAGAGTGCTGATGGAAACTGGTGGCAATTGAATAGCAGCACTCTGGTCATGGCAGCCCTGATACAGCAAGGTACTTAACCACATGACTAACTTTAAATAGGTTAATGAGACTAATCACATGCTTAAAGTCAAGCACAGAATTCAGTACCTTGCTGAACCAGGACTCAATCAGTACTGACCCAATGCCCCAGCATAGTTTTAGGTCCTGCTATGCTACTGGACATGCCATATTTCACAAGACTAAAGAAATCTCCCAATATCTTTTCCACCATTAATTATTAAAGGGTCTATGGCATGTTTTTGGAAGAAAACTTATATTACGAATTTGTGACATGGCCACATTCCAATTTTGAGCACTTATGTTCTGCCAGTTTGAATCATACTCCCACTGTGGTTTCAACAGGATACAAACTTATCTGTGAGACAGTTCAATTAAGAGAGCTGTAATTTACAATGTAAAACTAGTTAACGGAATGGCTTGCTGCACAGTGCAGTGCATGTTGATCGTTGTTATGAATGTGATATGCTTAGAAGTAAATTACTAGCACAGCTTTGCTTGACTATATTTTATAGTGATATGATGACATTTGCCGTCCCTTTTGAGAAGGAAAAATGCCAGCTGACTTCTTCACAATACCGTTCTGTCATTGCAGCCAAAAAATAGCTACGTTTCCACCAAAAAGCATCCCCAAAGCTGACCAATAAGTATTAGAGTTTTATCCTGCAAGGTTCTAAGCACCTCCCTATCTATGTCAGAAAAGTCATGACCATGATAAACATACAGGCTTAATCATAGGGTAGGCTCCAGAGTCAACTGCACAGATAAGGCTGTTTTGGCAGTATTTAATTTTAATTAAAAGAAAACACTTTTGATTACATTTGAATTCTATCACCTCAGGCAAATAACCTTGAAAATAAACATCCTCATACGTGTCACTCTGTTTTCATATGAGAAAACCACAACTTGGCAGTAGCTATCTGGATCATTCGATAGGCCAAGAATTGAATGAGAATGAAGACTGAATTACTGCCCTCTTGACTGATATGGTCCCTCAAGGGTTGTATCGCATTAGTGGGGTACATGAGAGGGGATACTGCACTGGCACTCACTGTGGATGTACAAGGAAGGCTAAAGCCTCTGGTTCCAGAAAGGAGGTACATCTTTCAGAAACACTGTTTGATGTGTTGCACAGGCATTAAACAAAGATACATTTCACACATCTTCTGGTGTAATTCAGTTGTGTCACTGCTAATGTCTCATTAAAGCAAGCCATTTGTTTCTGTTTATACCACACAGTATTTTACTTAGAGCGGATGTCACATGCTTCATTAATTCCAGCCATCAGAGACTGTCTATGCAGTAAATCCTCTGTTGTACTAACTTACTGGTACAGGGGCAGTTATACCAAGTCTGTCCCATAGTATCCTGCCAGACTACAGATTTCCTAGGTTTTGCTCATTTAGCTAAACCGGAAGGAATGTGTGGTTCCTGAGTTGTATGGTGATATATACTTGTGCATAGCTACACTGACTGGTGCACGATTTTGTAGGAAAAAACACCACTCAGGATACAGACTGTTTTTAATGAACCACTTGCATTTTGTATTGTAGGCCTTGCATGAAGAATGAAAGAAAACAGAAGTCAGGAAACAGAAGTTAACCATGGGCACAGCGTGAATTCACAAATGGCCTTGCAAATAACATGTAGCTAGTAGATAAAGAAATAATAATAAGAGAAATGTTTGATCCGCTTGCAGTTGCAGCTGTGCTTACTAGCACACTTTGTAATACTTTGGTAGGTCATGATATATACAGGGATTGATTCACAAAATTGACAAGTCAACTGTAAAGTGTGTGATACTGTGTCAGGGCCGCCTAGGAGGGGAGGGGGTGCGAGTGGGCAATTTGCCCCAGGCCCCACAGGGGCCCCCATGAGAATACAGTATTCTATAATATTGCAACTTTTTTTTTATGGAAGGGGCCCCTGAAATTGCTTTGCCCCAGGCCCCCTGAATCCTCTGGGCAGCCCTGTACTGTGTACAATGTAATGTGAATGTGTTAGTCTATCTTAGAATATGTAAATAATCTGATTTATAATTATGTAATTTGTAGTTGTGGTGCACTCTGGCCAACCACCCTACTCCTCAGCCTGGTCAGCTTTATGGAATGCCAATAAAGAAACCTCAGTGATAAGTGTGGAATCAAACCGAGCTTTTGGATACCAGAGAACTCAATAAAGTGTTCTCCCAAAACTCAATAAAATGCTCTGGATAGGCCAAGAGGAAAAGGTCTCAGAGGGAATCCCTGCATATATATAGCTCATTGTGACACTGTAGCCAATATTCTTCATAGTGATATTATTATGATATGGTTATAGCAGAAGTATGATGCATTTTATGCAAGATGGGTCATGTCAGATGTCAATGGAAAACTTATGATTTGCTGAATATAATTATCCTATTTATATGTGTAACACTGACAGACCCTGGTCGTCTGTGGGCAGGATTGAACCAGGGATCTCCAGAGCTTAGTACATGAGCATCTATCACATGAGCTAAAAGCCAACTAACTGTTAGCTAAGGCTGCGGAACAGACTCATTTTCTCTCTCTCTCTCTAAGTGGCCTTAGTGCCACCGGATGGGACAGAACACCACCCCCAGGAGGTGTGTGGGTTACATATGCATGCATCATTTTTGGATCTGAAGTTATGAATATTGACTATGTATCTGTATTTCAGATGTAGTTAACCCAGGTAACGCCCACCAGAGAAGATACTTTCAGTCTAGATAGGGGTGGGCAAACTTTTTGGCCCGAGGACAACATTGGGGTTGCAAAACTGTATGGAGGGCCGGGTAGGGAAGGCTGTGCCTCCCCAAACAGCCTGGTCCCTGCCCCCCCTCAGAATTCCCGACCCATCCAACCCCCCCCCCCCGCTCCTTGTCCCCTGACCGCCCCCTCCTGGGACCCGCTGCCCCTATCTACCCGCCCTGCTCCCTGTCCTCAGACTGCCCCCCAACCCCTATCCACACCACCACTCACTGACAGGACCTCCAGGACTCCCACGCCTATCCAATCCTCCCGTTCCCTGTCCCCATCCACACCCCACTCCTGACAGGCCCCCCGGACCCCACACCTATCCAACCCCCCACCCCCATTCCCCATCCTCTGACCGCCCCCTGCCCTGCAGAACCTCTGCCCATCCAACCGCCCCCCTGCCCCCAGGCCCCTTACCATGCCGCTCAGAGCAGCATGTCTGACAGCCACACTGTCTGGCTGGAGCCAGCCACACTCCCCATGCGGCGGGGTGGCTGTCGGGGAGCGGGGACAGCCGGATGTGGCCCGCAGGCCATAGTTTGCCCACCTCTGGTCTGGATAGTTGGTTGGGAAGGGCCTATTCTGGGCAATGAGCAATTAGGGAGAACAATAGGCCTTAGGAGACAATTATCTCCCACTTGGTGAGCCTTCCTGAGAACGCTACAGGCAGCCTGTGAGTGATCGCTGTTATGACTCTACAAGGACATGTGATCAGGCCATATGATTCTGGACTCCATTGTGGGATGTCAGTGGTTTTCCACAGACAGGAACAAAGGGTTCCCGCCATATGCAAAAGCTATATAAGGCAGGAAGTGACATCATCTACGGTTCTTCATTCCCCACACAAGAAGACTCCTGGAAACATCTGAGGAACAAAGACTGAACTGGGGGAAGTGCTGGACCCAGGCTAAAGGGATTTCTAGCCTGTGTATGAACCACCTGAGGATTCCAAGCTGCAAAGCAAGTGCAGCTTACCCCTTGAGAATCTGCAGCCTGCTTCTATCATTTCTCAGATTGGATATGAATTAGCAGGTTCTCACCCTATCTAGTATATTAAGCTTAGTTTGCCTTTTTGTTATTTGCTACGCAATCTGCTTTGATCTCTTTGTTATCACTTGTAATCACTTAAAATCTATCTTTTATAATTAATAAACTTGTTTTTCCTTTAATCTAAACCAGTGAGCTTTGACTGGAGTGCTGGGGGAAAATCTCTGCTTGGCTACCACAACTGTGCATTGTTCTCTTCACATTGAGGGAAAGGCAGACCAGTCTTTAAACTCATATACTGGCCAGATTTAACCAGTTCCAGATGTCACCCTGCGGGGAACCCGTCACACTCATTATTCTGTGCATGCAACTGCATACCACTTCTATGGATTGCTTCAGTTATCACCTCCGCTTGTTCCAAAACAGCAACTTTGAGTGACAGGTTACTTTGAAGGTTTCCCTCAATCCTTTCTCCATTAACTCCCAATGCATTTATTGTCTGGAATTCCATTCACTATGCTTTCTTGTAGCCAACAAGGTTACCAAGAGTGCAGTGCTGCTCTCTCTACCCCAATCCGGGGCGGGCGAATGGGCAATCCATAATAAACTTAAATATGTGAAACCCAGGGTGGATAGTAGACTCATTTTGTGGAATTACAAGAAGGCAGAGCTACGACGAGCACCTTAGAAATAAGAGAACTAGATATGTTTCTTGCTTATGTCCCCTAGATTCTTGAAAATTACTTATTTGTTGTAGGCAAGAGAGAATGCTAAATACCATCATTCATATGAAAATTTCATAAAATAGAGGAAGTCTTATTAACCTTTAACAATGGTTCCAATTAGCTATGCAATTATAGCTAAAAACACAAGGAACGGAACAGAATGTGTAGGTGGTAAAAGGAAATGGAGGCCCTAGCTCATTAACAACAAGCAGGGAAACATCTGCTTACTTCCATCTCCCAAATTTTTATAGGGTATAAAACAATAAAAACACGGCTAGAGGCTAGATGCTTAGAAAGAAGCCAAGGGACTCTATATAAGTAGCTCCCAGCTAATCAGACAGGAAGAAGCCTCTAAGGAGACATGGCTTCAGACTCATTTTTTAGAATTCTGAGTGCTAAGTTATTATACATTAACAGAGAAGCCAGCTTGAATTTTCTCCTTCTTTTGTTATTAGCTGCACACCCCAACAGCAAAGGCTGCTAGGTAAAACTCACTGTCTAAAAGACATTTTTTTCTGAATCACAGCCGGCAGAGGAGTGTCAGTAAATAGAGCAATATCTTAATAACAACAAATGAAGATGCACTGTAATGACCAGAGTGTGTGCAGCCAGGCTAAGGGGTCAGGGCAGGAGTCAGGGTTAGTGGTCAGAACCAAGGGTCAGAACTGAAATCTGCATCAGGTGTCATGCCAGGGGTCAGAGCTGGAGATGTCAGGTACCAAGCTGAAGGTCAGAGCCAGAAATAACGTCAGGGGTAAGGCATAGGAGCAGGGACCTGGAGTAGGGAGGACAGCAGGAAATGGGAGTAGGAGGGAGTCTGGGATGGGAAGACAGGAACTAGGAGTAGGCAGGGATGCAGGGCTCAGGAGTCAGTTAAGCAGGAGAGGTCCATAGTAGCAGCCAGCCAGAGATTCATTTTGTTGCTAAGACAACTTCCTGTTGTTGCTTCTGCGTGTTTCCTGGGTTTGAGACCTGTAATCCTTCACAAGCACCTAGTGCACTATGCAGGCAATAGACCAGGGACGGACAACCTGTGGCTCCGAAGCCACATGCGGCTCTTCAGAAGTTAATATGCGGCTCCTTGTATAGGCACCGACCCTGAGGCTGGAGCTACAGGCGCCAACTTTCCAATGTGCTGGGGGGTGCTCACTGCTCAACCCCTGGCTCTGCCACAGGCCCTGCCCCCACTCCACCTCTTCGTGCCCCCTCCCCTCAGCCTGCCATGCCTTCACTCCTCCCACTTCCCACCCCCAGATCCTCCTGCACGCCACAAAACAGCTGATCAGGAGGTGTGGGGAGGCGCTGATTAGCAGGGCTGCCGGTGGGTGGGAGGTGCTGGGGGCAGGGTGGGGGAGTTGATAGGGGGCGGCTGACATATTACTGTGGCTCTTTGGCAATGTACATTGGTAAATTCTGGCTCCCTCTCAGGCTCTGGTTGGCCACCCCTGCAATAGACAATGGAAGTCCAATGGTGAAATCCTGGCCCCATGCCAAAATTCCCATTCACTTCACTGAGGACAGGATTTCACCCAATTCTTTAATAGGCCCATGACTGGCAATCCTAAGGACAAATGCAAAGTATTTCACTTAGGAAGGAACAATCAGATGCACACATACAAAATGTGAAATGACAGCCTAGGAAGGAGTACTGCGGAAAGGGATACGGAGGTGATCATGGATTATAAATGAATAGTGTAACACTTTTGCAAAAAAAAGCAAACATGATTCTGGGATGTATTAGCAGAAGTGTTGTAAGCAAGAAACAAATTCTTCCACTCTACTCCACACTGATTAGGCCTCAATTGGAGTATTCTGTGTCCAGTTCTGGGTGCCACATTTCACAAAAGATGTAGATAAATTGTAGAAGTCCAGAGAAGGGCAACAAATATGATTAAAGGTCTAGAAAACATGACCTAGGAGGAAAGATTGAAAAAATTGGAGACGAGAAGGCTGAGAGGAAACATGACAACAGTTTTCAAGTATATAAAAGGTTGTTATGATGAGGGGAAAAAATTGTTCTCTTTAACCTCTGAGAATAGGACAAGAAGCAATGGGCTTAAATTGCAGCAAGGGCGGTTTAAGTTGGACATGAGGAAAAAATTCCTAACTGTCTTGGTGATTAAGCACTAAAATAAATTATCTAGGGAGGTTGTGGAATCTCCATCACTGGAGATTTTTAAGAGCAGGTTAGACAAACACCTGTCAGGGATGGTCTAGATAATATTTAATCTTGCCAGGTGTGAAGGAGACTGGACTAGATGAGCTCTCGAGGTCCCTTCCAGTCCTACGATTCTATATTTGTTCCACACCTTGAGTCTGATGCAAATTAGAAGTAACATTCTAGGCGCGGTACAAAACGTAGCCACTTTCCAGTTCTTCCCCTGCTGTCAGTGACTTGACTGTAGTAGGAACAGGAAAAAGTGGGTTCAGAAGGGAAGATTTTATTTTCAGGAGGTTGGTAGAGTTTCTTTCTAGATATTGGTTTATTTGATCTAATTTTAATACATGCTTTAAAAAAAAGGAATTGTAAGCTCCCAACAGTATTAGCACCTCTTTACAGGTGAGAAATTACAGATTAGCATAAGGCCAAATAAGTGAAGATTGACATTTTGGGAAGATCAATGCTAAATACCCTGGACTGAGACACACTCGCTATATGCTGTGATGTCCCAGTGGTTTTAAAAGGCTACCCGTACGGGAGCCTACAGAAAGTCTGGATGTATTTCTGATTATGCAAACTTCCACTGTAGCAACTAAAATCTGTCTCATTCCTTAGAAAGACATGTATTTACTTGAGAACACTGGATTAAATCCACCCCTGTAGAGGTGGACAGCAGAAAGCATATGCACCCATAAGCCATCAAAACAGAGGATTTAAGTGGTGCAAAAGTATCTGCTAGTCCTCTGAACAGAAGTAAATTTCACCCATTATGAAAAGATGTACAGTTACCAGGCAGGCTAATTTTCAAAGTTAGAAGCAGCTGCTCTGCAAACTATTTCTTTTTCCTCAAAATAAATAGAGGCATATGACTTTAGGGACCAATTAACCACAACATTTTGTTTTGTAATAGCAAGTTATATGTCTATAAAACACATCATGAAAAAGAAAACTAATGTCACCCTCAAAACAAATCCTGGGAGCAGCTATAACCAACGTCTGGCAGTTCAGTCAGTGAAAAAACAACAGATTTAAACCATTCACAGTAAAAAAGAAAAAAAATCCCAAGTGGATGGGAACTTTTACAGTGTGATGGTTCTGTGAAATTGCCAGTGCATGTCCTTCACCTCCTGCAAGTAAGAGATTATAAAAGAGAGCCTAATGCACTATTATCTGCTATATATAATATAATACTGTTTCTCTATGCGCCAAGTGATTATTCCAGAGATTTTTATTGCACACACAACATGAGAACAAAAATAAGTCCTTTGAAAAGCTGTGCTTGCTTTTCCAGTGATGTGTTCAGTATCTGTGACTGCCCAAAGGTTTTGGTTAAGAATTTAATTACTTTGTAATGAAAACAGTGATTTAAGATATGAAACTAATGTTCCTCCAATCCACACCTAGAATGGTCTCCTTTTTTTCTGCTCTGGAAAACAGTCTACCACACCCCATTGCATCAGCTAATGGACTGGGTCCTAGTTACACTGACATCTGTACAATGCCTGAGGACTGTTCTTGCTGAGCTGTCTCCACCTGTAGCTTTACTTCCTGTACTTGCATGATATAGAGATATATGATAGGAAGAAGTGGTACAGTGTTCACCTCTGCCTAAGTTAAGGCATTAAGATGCGTGTCTTCTGGGTTCCCTTTCCATTTTGCCAGTGACAGTTGCCAGAGTTATGAATATTGTGTAAAAGCATACATAGATTGCTGTTGAGTTCAAGAAAATCACTTAAGCTCTTGGTGTCTCTGTTTAACCAAAGGCAAAATTCCTATAATATCTACAACACAGAATTGTTGTGAGACTTCATTATGTCTGAACAGTGCTTTGAGATCCTCAAATGAAGAGTGCTATATATGATGTTTCCAACTCTTGTGATTTTATTCTCTCATGATATTTGCTGATTTTCTTAAACTATGAGCTTCTGGAAACACGGGATTACATGAGAATCTCAGCTTTAATTTAAAAAAGTAGTAAGGTTTCTATGCAATAATAACTTTGAAAATGTGACCTAAGTTTGTCCTTAAGGAACCAAAACCAGAAGACAACCCCCCCCCCAATTTTTTTTTTTTTAAATCTCCTGATTTTCTGGGTCCTGAATCAGATTTTTGAATCTGGAAGGCTGGCAATTCTGAATATAAACAAATGCTATATAAGTCTCCCCCAGAGCAGAGTACTAGTAAAAGAACCACATCTAGTAGAAACTAGGTCAAGTTACAGAGGATGATTATAAACAAATCACACAAGTATGTAGGGACAAAATTAGAAAAGCCAAGGCACAAACCGAGATTAAACTATCTAGGGAGATACAGGCAACAAGAAAACATTTAACAAATACATTAGAAGCAAGAGGAAGACCAAGGAGAAGATCGGCCCATTGCTCAATGAGTGGGAGGGGGGGAAACAAGTGTAGAAATGGCAGAAGTGCTAAATGACTTTTCTGTTTCAATTTTCACCAAAAAGATTAGTAGCGATTGGACGTCTAACATAGTGAATGGCAGTGAAAATGAGTAGGATCAAAGGCTAAAATAGGGAAAGAACAAGTTAAAAGTTACTTAGACAAATTAGATGTCTTCGAGTCATCAGGGCCTAATGAAATACATCCTAGAATACCGAAGGAGCAGACTGAGGAGATATCTGAGCCACTGGCGATTATCTTCGAAAAATCATGGAAGACAGGAGAGATTCCAGAGGACTGGAAAATGGCAAATGCAGTGCCAATCTATAAAAAGGGAAATAAGGACAACCAGGGGAATTACAGACCACTGGGGTTAACTTCAGTAATGAGAAAGATAATGGAACAAATAATAATTAAGCAATCAATTTGCAACACCTAGAAGATAATAAGATGATAAGTAACAGGCAATAGGGATTTGTCAAGAACAAATCATGTCAAACCAATCTAATAGCTTTCTTTTACAGGGCAATAAGCCTTGTGGATAGGGGGGACGTGGCAGATTTGGTATATCTTGATTTTAGTAGGGTTTTTGATACCGTCTTGCATGACCTTCTCATAAACAAACTAGGGAAACACAGCCATAGATCGAGCTAATATAAGGTGGGTGCACAACTGGTTGGTAAACCATTCCAGAGAGTAATTATCAGTGGTTCATAGTCAAGTTGGAAAGGCATATCAAGTGGGGTTCTTCAGGGATCAGCTCTGGTTCTGTTCAATATCTTCATCAATGATTTAGATAATGGCATAGAGAGTACACTTACAGAGTTTGTAGATGATACCAAGCTAGGAGGGGTTGCAAGTGCTTTGGAGGATAGGATTCAAATTCAAAATGATCTGGACAAACTGGAGAAATGGTCTGAAGTAAATAGGAGGAAATTCAATAAGCATAAATGCAAAGTACTCCACTTAGAAAGGAACAATCAGTTGCACACATACAAAATGGGACGTGACTGCATAGGAAGGAGTACTGCAGAAGGGATATGGAGGTCACAGTGGATCATAAGTCAACAGTGTAACACTGTTGCAAAAAAAGCAAACATCATTCTGGGATGTATTAGCAGGAGCGTTGTAAGCAAGACACACAAAGTAATTCGTCTGCTTTACTCCATGCTGATTAGGCCTCAACTGGAGTATTTTGTGTCCCATTCTGGGCACCAGGGGCAGCTCTAGGCACCAGCAAAGCAAGCACATGCCTGGGGCAGCCCATTTGCAGGGACGGCAGGGATCCAGCCTGGGAGCTGAGAACCAACAGGGGGCTCTGGGAGCTGTAGTTCCGTGGTTAGCTCCCTGCCTATAGAGACAGCCCTGGAGCAGGGAAAGAACTACATTTCCCAGCATTCCCTTGGCCACTACCAACTGGAAAGGAGGGGGGGACCATCATGCTGCAGTGTGCTGTGAGTGGAGAGCTGCACGGTGAAGGGTAGGGATACCATATTTTAACATTCAAACAACAGGACACTCCACAGGGAGGGAGGGTAGCCCCCACCTGACACCATCCACTCCCTCCGATTGCCCCCCACAGAAACCCCAACCCATCCAACCCCCCCCCTGCTCCCTGACCACCTCCTCCTGGGACCCCACCCCCTATCTAAGCCTCCCTTCTCCTTGTCCCCAACTGCCCCCTCCTGAGACCCCCCCAACTTCACTCCTAGGCCTCCAGCCCCTACCTGTCTCCGACAAACCCCTGGGACTCCCTATCCAACCGCTGTCTGTCCCCTGACTGCCCCCAAACCTCCACCCCATCCAACCCCCACTCCCTGTCCCTTGACTGCCCCCTCCAGAACCCCACCTTCTCCAACCTCCCAGCCCCCTTACTGGGCCACTCAGACCAGCGTGTCTGGTTCTGCGCAGTGCCAGACACGCTGCTGCATACATGCTGCCATGCTCCCCCGTGAAGCCACAGCCCCCACCCCCCAACACCTGCCTTCCAGATATGAACACCTCAAAATTCAGGAGTGCTCAAGCTCAGTTTGGGCAGCTGTTACTTCATTTCTCCCAAGTCAAATATACTGATCCACTGTAACTTGCTGTAGAAAAAGTAGGATAAAATTGAGCTAGAAATGCTTCCCAGTGGTTATTAGGACTGGAATTGCTATTTTCAACAGCCATTGCCCTTTTTTTTTGTTTGTTTAAAAGGAAGACAGTGATATTGCATTGGCAAATTCCCCATAGAAACAAAGAGTGGAACAAAAGAATAATAAAGGCACCTCAACTTTTCCGCATTTATGGAGGACAGTCTTATAATATGCATCCAGATATCCTCCAATCACACAAGCTGAAAATTGTTCCACTTTACTGCAGCTCTGTAACCATATGGGAATCAATCCTGTCTGTGTTCTGTGCACATCTAAAAGTCTGCTGAATGACCTGCCCTGGGAGCGAGTTACCAGGGCTGCGGCAGAAGGAGGGTACAGGTTGTGTGTGTGTGGGGGGAGAGCCCAAGGCTGGGGCAGCAGGAGATGTGTGTGGGGGGCAATGGGGGGAGGGAAGGGTGGATCCCAGAGCTGGGGCAGCAGGGGTGGGGGGAAAGAGCCCAGGGCTGGGGCAGAAGGGGGGTGCGTCAAGGAGCCCAGGGCTGGGGCAGCCAAACATTTTTTTTGCTTGGGGTGGCAAGAAACCTAGAGCCGGCCCTGCTGGGCACTACATTTCAGGAAAGATCCAGGCCTGCCCTCTACTCTGGATCCTAGCCCAGGGGTCCTAGGGATAGCAGTAAACCACTTGAGCTAGCGATTCCTTCCCCTGGGCTACTTCCCTCTCCAGCCTTTCAGCTTGTGGGGCTTCCTGCCCTCTCTCTGCTTGGGCCAAGTTTCTCCCAACCCTTGTGTCTGTAAAGTCCCTCTGCTCTGCACAAGCCAGATTTCCCTTTACCTAGGGTCTTGGTCTTCTGGCCCGCCACAGCACTTCTCCAAACTGCTCTCTGCTCCAACACCAAACCACTCTGCTTTAACTCCTCCAACTGTCTGATTGAAGCAGGGTTTTTTTTTATCAGGTGACTGGCTTCAGGTGCTCTAATTGGCTTAATTGGTTTCAGGTGCTCTAATTAATCTGTAGCAGCCTCTCTTCACTCTACAGGGAATAAGGCTCTCATCATCCTGGGGCTTATATATCTCCCATCTATCACTCTCCGGCTGTGCATCTCCTTCACAGGGCCGTGATCCCGGGCGTGTACTTGGCGCGGTTTACCCGTCCCCAACACCTGCCCCTTTTGCGGCATGAAGGAAACCCTGGCGCACATTTATTTAGAGTGCGCCAGGTTGCAGCCCCTGTTCTGGCTCCTCTTGGACCTCTTATTGCATTTTTGGTTGCACTTTTCCCCTCACCTGTTTATCTATGCACTCCCCATCCGTGGCCCCACAAAGTCGCAGGATCTCCTTATAAACCTCCTCTTGGCCCTGGCCAAACTAGCCATCTACAAAACCAGGGAGAGGAGGTTGGCCGCCGGGATTTCCTGCGACTGTGGGGCCTATTTCCGCTCCTCTGTCCGTTCACGCATCCGGGCAGAATTCCTCTGGGTGGCGTCCACTGGCTCCCTTGACGCCTTCGAGGAGCAGTGGGCGCGGTCTGGGGTTCTCTGCTCGGTATCCTCATCGGGTTCCCTTCGTTTAGCCCTATGACCTCACTCCCGATACTGTTTTTTTCATTGGTTGTCCCACGTAATTATTTGGTGTCACGGACCTGTGGATCCTCCCCTTAGGCTGGCTTTGCCCGCCCACTTCCTGGATACCAATAGGATCACTCTCCGGCTGTCCTCTGGCTATGCTATATCACAACACACATGTGCAAAGTGTAAAATGGGATCAAATCACTATAGTAGAATTTTACAGCCACTTTGCACAGATGTAAATGATGACACAAGGTGCAGCTAGGCCCAGAGTTTCATCATGTTTGGTAGTTACCTTATTTCCATTCACAGAACATCATTTTGGATTCTCAGAGTACATCAATTTTTGAAGAATACCCAGTTTGGCAGCAAATCTGCATTATTATTATATTTTGGCCCTACTTTACTATTTGCTGACAGTTACATTGGATTTGGAGATGGTTTTAATAAAGATGTGTTAATGTAAATTACTATTTTGGATCTAGCTATTTCGCTAATAGCCGCAATGCTGCTATTTAAGTAACTTCCACTAGCTTCATTCTCACAAAAGCTTTTCCAGAGCTATATTCAAAATATTTTTAGTGAAATTTGCATGAATGTTGAAACTGCCAGCTCTTTCATATTCAACATAGAGATACTCTGCACAGGGGCAGCTCCAGGCACCAGCACAGCAAGCGCGTGCCTGGGGCGGCAAGCCACTGGGGGCGGCCTGCCGGTCGCCGTAAGGGCGGCAGTCAGGCTGCCTTCGGCAGCATGCCTGCGGGAGGTCTGCTGGTCCCACAGCTTCGGCGGCAATTTGGCAGCAGGTACGCCGAAAGCGCGGGACCGGCAGACCTCCCGCAGGCATGCTGCCGAATCCACGTTACCGGCGGACCTCCCATAGGCACGCTGCTGAAAGCCGCCTGACTGCCGTGCTTGGGGCGGCAAAACACATAGAGCTGCCCCAACTCTGCATAATGGCTTAAAGTGACTATATTTTCCATTTTATTCATATATACCAATTTAATGCTGTAGGATTATCTCTAATACAATCTAATATATGAAATAGTATAATGATGGCTTGATTAACAGTGTACAATGGCTGGTAGATGTGTGTCTATCTTGTTTGCTGTCACCAGTCCCTCAGTAGAATAATTAGTGAAGATGGAGCCATACTGATATTTTAAAAGACCAAGAGCTGTAGATTTTGCTAATCACTGTCACACTTTCAATCTGTAAACAGAGCGGAGTTTCCACTTCCTTCTCTTTCTAAAATAAATGGTAACAGCCTACTGTTTGCTGAGTTGTTTATTAACCTTATGAAGAAGGGATCAGAATAATCTGAAACATTTTAAGACTGTATTATGAAGGAAACCCAGGCTTCTTTACTACATCTCTGATTAGAAGGATCTATTTTTGTAACCCTTACTGTGGACTCTTTGGTAAAAGCCCAATCCTGCTCCCATTGAAGTCAAATAGGAGTTTTGCTGTTGACTTGCATGTGAGCAGGATCAGGCCCTAGAACATCATTTTGCTTCTGTTTAACATAGAGCTTACTTTCTGCCAGACAGGTGCTTTAAAAATCAGGTTACACTGTTGTCTGATAAGATTTGAGTGACATGTACTGAGAGACACAGTATGTTCCACTTATACCAAAGCATGTTGCTAGATGGGATATGTAGTATTTTTCTGTGTAATTGTTTTAACAAAGTACCGATTATTGTCTGTACTAATGGAATGTGCTGTACTGATCCGTGCATCAAAAAGAAAATCTTTTATCTGCATTCTTTTGTTTAGAACAATTTCATTTTGGGTATATGCATATCTTTTTGATTCCGACCCTGGGCCTGATTTTTCAAGTTGTTTACTACTCAGTGGTGGTATGGATGTGCACATACAAAAAAGTTTGAGCCTACAACAACATATCTAAACACTGTGTACATGCATTTATGTAGCCAACCTGGCGATTCTGTAAAGATTCATGTGAAACATCCTTTACATTCTTCAAAAAGTGACAGTGAAGGAGTCTGGGGATTACAATGGTTTTATAATAACAAGAATCTTAGTGTTATAAATTCTGTCGCCTCGGGAGTATGCATCAATATACCAGACAGTGGCATCTACTGCTAAGGAGTTTAAAGTTAGAAGCAAGCAAGGGTTGTGGTACATTTGTCATTTAAACTATGTTATGCTCCTAGTATCTGCCTAGTTGTATTAGAGAAGCTCAAATCAGCACATCCCCAGGTTTCACTCATTAATTTGATTATACATCTTGAGTTTCATGCACGGGCTTCCTTTACATCTGTGACATATCTTAAATATTTGCACTCTATAAGAAATGCAAATGTTAAAATGTCCTGATCTACTGATCATTAAGAATAATATACTGAAAGAATGAAAAAATAGCTAGTTTGTTTGAGTATATGGAGAGGACCAGGGGGTTAAACAATGTATGAAACTATTAATTTTTAGTACACTTTCATTGTGAGTTACCCACTACATAAAAATTGTTTACTTGTAAGACTGTGCATTCACCTCCCCAAAGTACTCTCCATAAGAGCAACCATATTTTTTTTAATATTTTTTGTTTGTTATAATAAATTATTCATAGAAGTATGTGCACTAACTCATCTGCTATCCATTATTCTATTCAATTTGTTCACCATTGTATTGGAAGAATTATGTTCCAGTTTGGTTTCTCTTGCATGCATTGAATTCATGTATATTTCTACAACTTTATAAATAAGTGGAAAAGGGAGCATTGATGTTTTAAGCTCCACTGTTAAAATTCAGGAGACCTGCAAAAGTTTTTGCCCTTCAATGAAAATGAAAGATCTCCAGAACGAAAGCATGAAAGAATGTACATGAAGAGCTTATATCCATCTGAGTATGATGGAAGGGTTTTCTCTGTTACTAAATGCTTTAATCATATAAAATGCACAACAATTTCTTGGAGTTTAACAGTGTTCTAGTTGATGGGGTGGCCTCCCTCCGAGCTGGAGAGGGAGGGACCACTCTCTGCACTTGGGTGGGCAGAGCCAGGCTGGGCCCGGCCCTTGTGCTGGAAATTGAGAAGCGGGACAGGAAATATACGAAGCAGGGCCTTTACCTCAGTTTGGGGGAAGCCAGGGGAAGAGAGACAGATGTCTTTTGCTTGCTGCAGCCCTTCGGACCTAGCTGGGTAGCACCCTGCCCCCGGAGGAGACCAACTCTGGAAAGAAGCTGCTAAGTTTGCCGCTGGCTGAATACCCAAGGACACAGAAGACCCCTGGACGCCGGCCCCCCTACCTGGATTGTGGTAGAAAGTAGCCCAGGGAAACCAGACTTTAGTCCGGTTTTGCTGTTGGTGCTCAGGTCAGCATGTTTCAGTGGATCCCCGCTGACCCACGGTGGAGCCCTCCGCCAGTGTCGGTGCCCTGGGCTGGCACCCAGTGGAGTAGGGTGGGCCTAGGTCTGCCTACCTTCTGTGCCCACCTTACCCCTGAGGTGGTCATCTGCCCCCTTAGGGCAAGAGGCCTGTGTTTGTCTGCCTCCTCCCTGAGACAGGAGGCCAGGCGAAAGACTGCCTATTGCTTATCCCTGCCTGAGGGTCTGAGCCCCCTAGACTGTTTGTTACTCTGCCTTGCCTGGGGGCCAGGGCCTCCTACACCCCTCCTAAAGAGCCTCGATTCCCTAACTCCTCCCTGTGGCTGGACTGATCTGACAGAGACCCAGTGAGGCAGAGTGGCTCCCTCCGAGCTGGAGGAGGAGGGACAACCACCAACGCACTACATGGTTCTTACAGACTATAAAGGAGACCCTTTTCATACTATAAATGATAGCATATCAGAGAGAATTTCAATAAGGCACCATGAAGGGAAGGACATCTTACGTTTAACACTGTCAATATCTCTCTTCAATAATTTCTCCTTATTCATAATGTGGATTGCTTCTGTTTTTTTTAAATCCAATTAAATAGTGCTAGTTGTAATGGCAATTTGCATATAGTATATTCTTCCACAAAGTGCTACATAGTGCAATGAGGAACAACCCTAGAATGAGCAATTAGCTCTGATTCATGAAGCCTCGATTTTTCTCATAGCAAAGAGAAGGAAGGATGGTGCTCCTTGCAAGGACTATTTTTAGCATTCCTGCTTGCTGAGATCACAAAGTAGTTGCTAGTGCTATGCAGAATTCAGGGTACACATGATGACTCATTGTGGAGAAGTATAACCTACGTCAGAGACGAATCTTTGGCTTCCTAAAGATACAACAGAAATTGGGCAAAGTATCTTTTATTGATATAGCTAAAGAGGAATGAGTTTAGTGTTTTTGCCTTTGAATCCAAGTATAACCTGAATAACCTGCAACTACGTCTGAAGTGGAAACTATTCCCAAGATTAGCTCATTAATTCTCAGGTATACTTTAAATATATTTAACATGTATTAATTTTCTTACCATATCCAAATTGCTGTGTTCTTGAGGCAGTGGTAGGTTATATCAGACACTTGAACTTACAAATTTAATAGAAATTGGTCCTGTTCTCTTTGTATTCTTGATTCATGTGTCAGGTTACAGAAGGTGGTACTAGTGACAGGGAGGGCAAAGCCTACATTGTTTCCTTGAATGTTTGGAGTTAAACAAAACAAAAACTCCACCTCTCCAATGAAATCGGAAGCCCCAGTGCTTCTGTGAGTTACTACTCAGGTCAACATTCACCCTGAAAACCCTGCTCTTTTCAGCCTTTGAGGCCAGAAGTGTGTGAGGGTGTTCCAGAACGACAGACTGACGCCATATCTGCACTACACAATTAAGTCGACCTATGTTAGACTTAGGTCGACTTACAGCCACTGCAGTAATTACTGCGGTTTTTCATGTCCACACTACTAGGGTGACCAGATAGCAAGTATGTAAAATCGGGACAGGGGGTGGGGGTAATAGGTGCCTATATAAGAAAAAGCCCTGAATATCGGGACTGTCCCTATAAAATCGGAGCATCTGGTCACCCTAACACTACCTCACCAGGAGCACTGACACTGACTTAAGAAGGGCAGTGGAGGGCAAGGGAGACTGATAGTTACTCCTCTCAGGTTAGCCTGGCTCCATAACACTTGAGTGGCTGTGTCTACACTGGCAGTGCACTCACTCATGTGTGGTGCTACGACTTGTGTAGGCATATCACCTGGTTCTTTGTGCTGCAATAAGCTGAGCCACTCTATGAATTCTTTCCCAGAGAATTGTGGGAAAACTTGTCTGTCCTTTTTGAGCACACACGGGGAATTGTTGGAAGGCACTGGAGGGCAAATGTCACTCGAGTGGAGCCAACTTTGCATCCACACTGCAGAATGGTTGCGTTAGCAGCTGATGAGTTGAGCTAATTCAGGCTCCAGCCTGTACCCCCTGATGGCCCAGCCAACTCGAGTTGAAAGCATCACCACACTCCTGCTAAGGGTCTGTGCATGTGGACGGGACTGGAGTAGGGACAACTCTCAAGTTATAACTCGAGTTAACTTTGCAGTGGAGACAAACTCTCAGTCACTGGAAGGAGGACACACTCTTCCCTCACATTGCCTGCTGGGTCATCTGACAGGAAGGTAGCCCTTATCTCCTTCCTGCCTGTTTTACCGTATCACACTAAGATAGTAACTAAAAGCAAGATGTGGATAAACAGACAAACAAGGCACAGAATAACAGTAAATATGGCGACATTTGCATAAATCATTAGTCTGAGCAGCCAGAGTAGTTACAGCTTGCCACTAGCCTAACCAAGGCCAGACAGCAGTAGAGCTAAGTTTTAAGGAGGGATTCAAAAAAGGATAAAAAGCATGTGTGGGGGTGAAGGAGGGGGAGGGGGGATGCCAAGTTTGACATGAGAATGGGCATACTGGGTCAGACGAATTGTCCATCCAGCTCAGTATCCTGTCTTCCGACAGTGAGCAATGCCAGATGCTTCAGAGGGAATGAACAGAACAGGACAATTATCGAGTGCTCCATCCCCTATCATCAGGTCCCAGCTTCTGGCAGTCAGAAGTTTAGGGATACCTGGACAATAGGGTTGTGTCCCTGGCCATCTTGACTAATAGCCATTGACCTATTCTCCATGAACTTATCTAAATATTTTTTAATCCAGTTATAGTTTTGGCCATCACAACGTCCCCGGGCAATGGGTTCCACAGGTTGACTGTGTGAAGTACTTCCTGATGTTTGTTTTAAGCCTGCTGCCTATTAATTTTATTGGGTGACTACTAGTTCTTGTGCTGTGTGAAGGAGTAAATACCACTTCCTTATTCACTTTCTCTATGTCATTCATGGTTTTATAGTCTCTTTTCTAGGCTGAACACTCCCAGTCTTTTTAATCACTTTTTGTATGGAAAGAGTTCCATGCTGTTAAACATTTTTGCTGCACTTCTGATATATCTTTTTGAGATGAGGCAATCAGAACTGCACAGAGTATTCAAGGTGTTGACATACAATGGATTTACACTGTGGCATTATGATATTCTCTATCTTATCTGTCCCTTTCCTAATGGTGCCTAACATTCTGTTAGCTTTTGTGACTGCTGCTGCACATGGAGCAGATGTTTTCAGAGAACTATCCAGAATGACTCCAAGATCTCTTTCTTGAGTAGTAACGGCTAATTTAGACCCCATCATTTTGTATGTATAGCTGGGATTATTTTCCCTCATTTTTATTATTAATACTTTCCTCTTATCAACACTGAATTTTGTTGCCCTGTCATGTGAGATCCCTTTGTAACTCTTTGCAGTTAGCTTTAGATTTTGAGTAAGTCTGTATCATCTGCAAACTTTGCCACCTCACCCTTTTCCAGATCACTTCTGAATATATTGAAGAGCACTGGTCCCAGTACAAATCCTTGGCTGACCCTGCTATTTGCTACTTTCCATTGTGAAAACTGGTCATTTACTCCTACCCGTTGTTTCCTATCTTTTAACCAGTTACTGATCCATGAGAGGACCTTCCCTCTTATCTCATGATTGCTTACTTTGATTATGAGCCTTTAGTGAGAGACTTTGTCAAAGGCTTTCTGAAAGTCCAAGAACACTATCTCAACTGGATCACCTTTGTCCGCATGCTTCCCTCTTATAGGGGATTTTTTTTCCTCTGTGTTCATATAGCAGCATGGTGGAAAGCACAAAGATGTTGGTGAGAGAAGTAGATCAAGGCTGGTATCACTGGCAGAGTTAACACAAGAATTCTGACCTCATGATCAGAAATCAGATTTGCAACTAGGGTGGGCGAAATGGTACAAGGACTTAAAGATGAAGAGAAGAAGCTTGTGTCAGAATAAGCCAGGACGATAAACCTAGCAGCAGCATTTAAAATTAACATGATGGGTTGGGAGGAAGGTTGGAGGCATATAAACTTTTGGTGTCTTAACTAGAGCTAAACTTTAGGGAAGAATTGTTAGAAAACCTAATCAGAATTTATAAAATCAGGAATATGATTTAAAGTGTTGGAGCAGGATTTACACACAAAATAAAACTGTCAGGATTTTACCTTCTAAATCAGTGGCTTGTCTCTTAAATGCAAAGAAAGGATTTGTAAATCACATTTTCTGTTTAGAAAATATTGGCAGGATTTCAAGATGTATTTACTAATCTTGCAATGTGTTTTGTTCCTTGGTTAAGTCTTCTATGAGAAATAACTATTAAGAAATCAAAATATTGTGATTAAGACTTGCTAATTGTTACTGTAAATAAAAATGTGAAATATCTCACTCAGATGCTTAGAAGCATAGATGTAGGTGCAGAAATCAACAGAAAAACAAAAATGGTGCTTTCTATTTACATGCATCATCACCAATCCTATATCGAAATTAAACCCAGACTTGTTCCATATACCTTTACATAGAGTTTTAAATTTGGGGCTAAATTATATTTGCACTGGGAGCCTTATCAAAACCCCCGTTAAAATCAGTGGGAATCTTTTCATTCACTTCAATGGACTTTGGGAAGGGAAAAAGAGGAAATAGGCCTTTACAGCCTCTTGTTCTGCTAGTGAACCCATGCAGGATGATTTGGATGTCTGCATTCCTTGAGAGGAGGAAGGGCCAGCAACACAGACTCTGTCCTAGCAACCTGGTATTGTCTGGATGGCTGATGGCTCCCATCCAGGCCTGCACACTGGACAGCACCTGGAGGATAGTACTGAATGAAGCAGCCGTCTGTCCGAAGAGTTTCTTCTACTGAGTATACTCTCCCCACCATCCCTGGCATCATAATGCTTCTAAGTCACAATCCCGCCTACAGTCAAGTTCTCCTTTCTCAGTGTCTGGCTTTGGGTAAATGGGATCTAAACTGAAACAACCTGCCATGTGGCTGGAAGATTGACACTGAATATTTTGATATAAACAGTTTAGAGCAACACAACAGATACCACTGGAGACAGATAAACCAAAAATATTCTGAGATAAGCCAAAGCCTTGCTTTAAAACAATCAGATCTGAATTACATTTATCTGCTGAAAGCCCCCTCAATGTTATTAGCTACAGAAAATTCCAGTATATTCAGCCACACAACTCCCAAGATAAATATCCATTCAATTCTTTCTTATTCTAAACTTTATTCCTTGTACTTCTACATTGTGTGGTCAAAATACAGAGTTATCTTTCTGTTTATTTTTTTAATTTCTATTTCAATTTAAGATTTGATTTAGCATACTGTATCCACTGCTGTTTGAAATTCAATAGTGCAGTGTAGGCAGTTTATACTGTATCTGAAAATTCGGAACTTTTGGTATTGTTCATGTAGTAGCACTGGTCATCCATGGCTGCAGTTATTCAGGCAGATAATAAATACAATGGATTTGAAGTGACCACTGAGGAGTACATGCTGCAGCAGCGCAAAGACTACAATAAATTGCAACAATTAGCATCTGCTATTTAAACCAATGACATTTAAAATCATGTTGGGGAAAAAGATCAGTCCCAAAGAATTTCCATTCCAGGGCAAATTTCAACATTTTTGGGGGAAATATCAGTTCCAATTGGAATGGCAAGCTGAAATTTCAAAATTACCTATGAAATGAAAAATCCAAACATTTTCTGTTTGGGACCATCAAAACATTTTGTTTTGATAATGTCAAATTGTTTCAATAAGATAAAAACGGCATTTTAGCTATCATTTTGATACATTTCATTTTGATTTTTACAATATAGTAAAATATAATATATGTCACATATAATACAAAAAAATAATATTTTATAGTTTAAAAATTTAAACAAAGATCATTAAAATGATAAAGTCAAACTAATTGTTTTGTCATTAAAGGAACCAAGGATCAAGGGACCAAAGTACCCTCTAACCCTTGATCTCTCCAAGATCAGGACTGAGGCACTTTGGCAAAGCAGTGGAGGAAGCCTGTACTGCTACTGGCTGGCTCTGCTGCAGCTCCTTCTGGAGATAAGGACTTCTTTCACCCAGGCTGTCAGCCCAGCACCTATGCAGTGTTACTGTAGAAGATCTCTGTGTGTAAGCTCAAAAGCGTGTCTCTCTCAGCAACATAGGTTGGTCCAACAAAAGAGATTACCTCAGTCCAGCACCTGTCATGCAGGGAACTAAATCCACTTAAATAAAGCAACTCTGATATTTCCTTACTGTCCCAAGAGTATTTTCTGAGACTAATAATTATTCTCAATATTTTTAAAGTATAAAAAAAAGGAAATTTAAACACCACACCTGTCATTTACAACATTTCATTATCCTGTTTAACATTTTTCAGCCACGCACACATTAGCACTACAGCCATTAACTACTGGAGGCTCGGGGCACTGCAGCAGTGGAAGGGGGCATAAAGAGTAAGTTGCTACTTGTGCACTGGAAAGTTTAGTTTGGGTTTACTTTGCAGTGTGACTAAGTCTTCTATCACGGCAATATTGGTGTTCTTTGAAATATAGTTCTTAGCAGAATTACCATTCTCAATAACCTGCATAATAAAAGTCTATAAATCTGTAATACCTGGAGGAAAAAAAACTCTAAACAAAAGCAAAATTCCCTGACCACAGCCCTGACCCCCTACCAACATGACAGGTATTTTTTTTCCAAAATGACTTTGCATTTTGAAATGGCCACATTCTCCCTGTGTCTTGCTGTCAAAGATGCCTTTGGGGCAGCAATTAAGTGTACAATGGAGACCGTCAAGCCATAAAGAGAGATATACAATATTCTTTCATTTGGCTGCAAGGAATGAGATAACACAAATCAATTGCCTGCCAAGGCACACTTTTGCACACATACATTTTATGTACCTATCCTGTGGCCCTAGGGCAAAACTAGAGTTTTTCCCTCTCAAATAAAGCAAGCTTTGAGAGGGAGAGATTCCAAAGCTTTAAGGTGCAATTATGAGAGGCATTGCAGGTAGGATCATTAATCAAAGTTCAAAATGTTTACTTTTCTATTGCTGGTAAATATTTAAAGCTGGGTTGGTATAATGCAGTGACTGGCCAGTCCAGTCTGAATATTGTACTTCTTCAGCTTTTTCTTTCTCTTCACATTTTATTTGCTGCTCATAAGAAGTGCCAGATTGACAGCTCTTGGAGTTGGAAATCCGGATCTGCCACTGATTAGAGCCTTCTTAGGACAGGCCGAAAGGTAACATTTATCCATATTTCTCCCTTCTCATAACTGATTTTCCAGAGTGTGAAATGTTTTAGTTCACTGTACTTTCCCACCAGAAAAAAAAACATATCAATGGCTCCAATCAACTTACTCTCTTGCTGCTCAGCAATTCCCTTCCTCTGCAAAATCCACTCATAATAAGGCCTAGAGGCTAAAAATGTGAAAGGCCTTGTACAGCTTCAGCTTGCAAATGACACAGAAAAGTTAGGGTATCCAGAAAGAGAGGGAAGACACACTGTCCACTGCTAGTGAAAGCCATACAAAGATGTGTAAGAAGTTTCATTATAAAACAAACAAAAAACTTCACACGCAGCAGCTTTTTGACTCAATAATCAAGCCTCAGAAAAAGCAGCTGCCTGAGGGTGAAATTTTGCCATTTAACTTGAAACTTTGCTGTTCTTGGGTGAAATCACCTACCATCCACAGCTGCCTGTCTGTCTTGCTCCACCCGTGCCCATTTCATACCCATTTCTTTGGCTCTTTCCCACACTGCATTTTCTAGTCTTTCTTCCTCCCAACCATCTCTCCCAGAGCAACTGAGCGCTTGCCTCCACCCATGTGTTTTTCTAACTTTTCTTATCAAGCTTTCTCTAGTTGCTCTTCCTCCTTCCATCCTTCCCAGAAGCACCTGAAGTGGTTCAGGGCTAAAGTGGCTGATGAGAAACTATCTACCAGGAAATCCAGAGTTAAACCACATTAACACAAGGTGTTTTGCCCCCCACTGGAATTTCTGTGTGTATTGTTAAAAAGAGAAAAATAATAACTGAATTTTGGAAACTTCTGAAAGTAGAAATGTCTGAAGAATCTTAACTATGCTGATGCAGTGAAGTGTGTACTACCCATCACTAATATAAATAATCAATTCAAACGCTATTTCCATTAATAGCAGGCAGTACTCCAAATGAGATTTAGCTCCTACTCTGATGCTTAGACATTCAACCTGGCGACAGGCTCCCTTTGATAAAGTGGTGCACGGAGAGAGGCAAGGCTGCTCTCAGGAGTGATGTGCTCTGTAAATTCAGGATCACTCAGGCAATCATTTGAGTTTTTCAAAAACTCTCCCTCTCACGTCAATCTCCTCTTTATCATCTGTCCCCACAGGCCAGTTCTCAGTCTCCCCTTCCTCCTTTCACATTCAATCCCTTCCTTACCTCTCTGCTTAAACACGGAATTCCTCTCTTCCTCCCTTTATCTCTGCCTCTAGTGGAAGAGAAAGTACTAGAATCAAAGCTAGTAGACGAGGCCCCCTGCGTCTCGGGTCCTGTCTGTGGAGAGTGGGGAGCTCAGGGAAAAGATGAGCAGGGCCAGGGCCGGTGTAACCACTTAGGCAAACTAGGTGCACTAGGGCACCTAGTGGTTGAGGGCGCCTAAAAGCCCACTCAGGGGAGGAGGTGGAGTGGAGGTGAACTGGGGTGGGGGGGGGGAGAGCGGCGCAGGGAGGGCCGCCCACAGTAACGGGGGGGGGGCGCGGCGCACAGGGGAACCGCTCCCCGCCCAGAGCACCTCCACTCTGCCGCCTCTCCTGAGCACAGCCCCCGCTCTAAGTCTCCTCCAATTGGTGCCACAAGCCTGGGAGAGGAGGAGAATTAGAGCGACGCTGGCGTGCTCAGCGGAGGAGGTGGAGCCGCGGTGAGCTGGGGCGGGCTCCCCAGGCGGGGTTAGCTGCCACATGGGGGGGAGTCTCCCCAGGCAGGGTTAGCTGCTCTGGGGTGGTGGTGGGGACTCCCTGGGTGGGGTTAGCTGCTGTGGAGGGGGGCTCCCCAGGCAGGGTTAGCTGCAGAGGGGGTAGCTGCTGCAGGGGGCTCCCGGGTGGGGCTGGGTTAGCTGCCGCGGGGGCTCCTCTGGTGGGAGGGCGGGGGCATGGTTGGCTGCTATGGGGCGGGGTTAGCTGGGTGTGGGGGGGTGCAAGGTGGAAGTTTTGCCTAGGGCGAGAAACTTCCATGCACCGGCTCTGAGCGGGGCTGCAGGTTCTGTCTGGAATTTGCTGCAGAGCCTGTAGAATGTGGTGAGAGAAACTACAGAGCAATCAGCTTGTGCTCCTGGTTGAGGGTCTCTAAGGTGCCTCTTGCTGCTGTTTGCACCTATTGCAACTGGCAGCTTAATACACCACTCAATGAGGCAGTGAGTTTTGGGCCCCTCTTCTTTCCCTAAAATAATCGTCCTGGCTGTCCCTCGGATGGCAGCACTGCTTAGAGAAAGACCATCTACCTTGCCAGAAGTAAGTGGTGAGTGGCACAGAGAAGTCCTGCTGACAGACTAAATCTCCCCTGCAGCTACTGAAGTAAGGTTGTGTCATTCCTGTCATTCCTCAGCAAGGAGGGGAAAGATGTAGCTTTCACTAACTCATGCACGCTGGGTGGAGGTACGTGTTATATATTCCACAGTAAAAAAAAACTACACTAAAAGAAACATTCAAGTTGTAAGATGAGGGATTCAAGTCAGGAAATGTCTGTGTTAAAACTGTATGGGCAATCTTAGCTTTGCCCCCTTCTGAACACACATTATAGGATCATATGCTTTTATTTCTGCAGAATCTCTGACTCACTCTAATTGCCGGTAGGATTTGAATAAACAAACCAAACCAAAAGTTGTTTGTATGGGTTTCCCAATGCTTTTGTATGAGATCAGCAATGACACAAAAGAACCCCATAATAAGGGGCTATTTGCTGGGCAGCAGCAGAACACAACGTCTTCCACCCGACACACACAATGAGGGAAGGACTTTGGCTGCTAAAAAACCCAGTGGTCAGCCTACACGAGTATAGGGTTGCTATACATCTGGGTTCTCCCAGACATGACCTCTTTTTTGGTCCACCCATCTCCATCCAGGCAAATTTTTGAAATATGAACAAATGTCCGTGATTTTTCCTTGCTTGGCCTTTTTTCCAACATCAATCTGGGAATTGCAATTCCTGGCGTGCCTTAATAGCGGCATGCATGTTTACTAGTTTGCCACCCTTACTTCTGCGCTGCTGCTGGTGGCGGCCCTGCCTTCAGAGCTGGGCAGTTAGAGAGCAGCAGCTGCTGGCAGTGTTGCTACCACCAGCAGTGCAGAAGTAAGAGTGACATGGTATTGATTGTTGAGTTGCTGAAAGGGATCCTGCTTGTACAGCACAACTTCAGGCACACATCATGCAAACACTTTCATGACTATTGATAAGCAATCAACCACTGCTGAGAAAGATATGCTCCACAGAGAAATATACATGAGCACAACAGGAAGAAGCGCAGTAAGAAAGGACTGACTGCATGTAAAACGGTACATTTAAATCTGATTTACATTTATTTTTGAGGCCATTACACTTTTCATTTATAAATGTTAGATATTCAAAGTAGAAGAAACTGTACAGTAGAAACTGTAACCTCCCTCCTCTGGCAGAGTCCTCTGTTTGGGAACTCGAAATATGGTAACCCTACACACTATTGCTACCATGGTGGAGCTGCTTTTTACATGTACAGTAAGGCCTGGTCTACACTAGGGGGAGGGTGGGGGGGTGTTGATGTAAGATACGCAACTTCAGCTACGGGAATACCGTAGCTGAAGTCAACGTATCTTATTCCGACTTACCTCCCATCCTCACGGCGTGGGATCGACGGCCGCGGCTCCCCCGTCGACTCCGCTACTGACGCTCGCTCCGGTGGAGTTCCGGAGTTGACGGGGAGCGCGTTCGGGGATTGATATATCGCGTCTAAACGAGACGCAATATATTGATCCCCGATAAATCGATCACTACCTGCCGATACGGCGGGTAGTCTGGACATACCCTAAAATACCATTCCTGCAAAATGCTCAGCACAGACAGATCCCTGTGCCCATGCAGAGTCCCCATAAAGTCAATTAATTTCAACCTGAATGCAGGGGATTCACCTGAACAGATTTTCCCGAGGGACTGAAGACTAATTCAGTAGTAAGCCATAAAGGGTTTTTCATAATTCTCTCCAATATTCTCATAACACTGTGAAAGTTTGTGTGTAAAATGAGTGGAATTTTCTATCCCTGAATGCTGTCTGTTACAGCTGCCTCCCTGCTGCATTCCTTTTTTGTTTTCCTCTCTGTGTGGCCGCCCCTCCCGGCCATGGGGCTAGCAAGAGTCATAGCCTGGCCCTGCTCAGTGGAATGGCCTTTGCAGACTAACCGGAGCCATTGCTCTGCTCAGGTGGGGGTGGGCCCCTGCCTCCTATGTTCAGACCTGGGCTCGGTGTAGGGGGCGCTGCCCAAGAATGCAAGACCTTATATGGCCACATAGCTGAGCATGTAAGTCATGCCTGTGACTTAGAACTAGCCCGGACACGTCTGTACACACCTGAAGACTTTTCCCTGCTTTCTCTCCTCCCCTCTAACAAGGGGGACCAATCAAAGTTACTGGCGGGAAACTGCCTAAGTCTGCCTATATAACCAGACATTTTCTAAGCAGACCTCGGAGAAGGTCCTTGCTTTGCCACCTGGTCTGATCAGCTAGGGGTCTTTGGGAGGCCCTCTCCCCGCTCTCGTTTGTTTTTGAGCGTACCCCCGTTTTTAAACTCCCCTCCCACGAACAACGAATTTTGCCTGGAGATCTCCTGATTATTGTGAGCAAATTGAGTCCTCTCTGCGTCCTCGGATGCTGCTGCTGTGCCTGCTTCTGCCTCTGCTGTTGTCCTGGGGATTGGTAAGAACTCTCTCTTGCAGCCTAGCTGCTGGCTTTTCTTTCCCCAACAGACAGACCCAAGTTAACTCCTTGGTCTGCATCTGTAATCTGGTTCTGGTTCTGCAGCTCCTTTGCTGCTAGAAATAAACCTGTGCCTCCCTGGATTCTATCCTGGGCAGCTCACTTGCAGTTGCTCCACTGCTGCAGCCACACCCTTGGAGAGCCACCCCTAGTATAAGGTGCACTCATTAGGTTAAGTTAGGTTTAGCATTATACTCTGTAAATTAGGCTTAGAGAATTGTTGCATTGTGTTTTGTTACTTCCTAATTTGTGTAGTCTTGGTTAAGTTAGATCATAGATAAGATTTTGCTGTGTTTTGCATAATTGTGGTTAAGTCTGTCTTTCCACTGCAACCCCCCCCCCAGCTTCTCTGTGTCCCTCTGACTCCTTACAGTCTCTCTGTTCTCTGTGTCTCTCTAAGTTTAAATCTCCCTCTGCTCCACCACGTGCTCCTCTTCCCCCATCCCAATCTAGCATAAAACCCCATTGGTTACTTTTTCCTCTCTGATACCCCTCACATTCTACATTTACACCACTGTGACACATTTTTACCTAAAATTGTTTGTTATTTAACATATTTTTCCATAACTGCTAGTTGGTTATATGCTGCTGTGAAACACCTTTCTACATAGAAATTGTTAGCTACCTGTTGCTTTTATACTTCAGTGTTAATTGTTTACCAACTGTATTGTATCCCACTATTGAAACCCCCTATACTGTTCACCAAAAGAAACCCCTCCCCAATTGTCTACCTTAACAAACCCCATACCCCTCACTATTGAATTTTCCCTGGTTTTGCATTTTCTTAATAAAGTTTATTTTGCACCCCACCCATGTGGTAATTGCTCCCCAAGATCCCATATACCTGCTGGCAGGGACAAATGCGTGTATGAAATGGTATAGGTCATAAAAGCATGCAGACACACACACACACACGAACACCGCTATGAACCATGACACCTCCATCATTTTTAAAGCAAACAACTCAGTCAAAAGGCAAGTCTGTTTTTTCTCATCATCCATATACTCAGCTGAATCAGGTGCGCATTAGGAAATTACAGCATCTTTTCTAAATCTCCTCTCCGTGGCATTAATAGAAAAGTCACTCTAATCTGGCAAAACAGGCAACCCTGGACAAGAGAAATCTATTTTGTAAGTGACTCACGACAGTCCACAGCCTTGACACTGACGTCAGCCATTACTCAGGTCAGTGCCTGCCCTTCAGAATCAAGGTTTATGTCTGTCACTCAAGAATTATTGGAGCCTTCCTGAACTTCAGGGTTTAATGTGCAGTAAAATGTATTGCCAGATCTGGGAGTCTGCTTAATCAGTGCTACCATCCAAAATATCAAGCACTGTCAGCTTGCAAACATGTTTTAAGAGTTTTAGCAAAATGGATTTTAATTTACTCCTAAAACAAACTATACAATGGATGGTTTCCCAAAGTGTGCTGCTGCCTAGGATCCTTCTCTGCCCAATGCACCCAGGCTCCCATAGGAGCTCTGCTGCACATTATTTCCTGTTTCCAAAAGACAGAAGCCATGTAGCAGAACTGATGCTCCTTCTATCAGCATGAAATCCTTTTGTGGCTTTCCTCTCGAAAACCAGGAAGGGACCATACCTGGAGAGCACCTGCTCCCAAGCTCCACTCCTTCCCTGTGCTGCCTCTCAACACACACAGAGCACACAGAACAGCTGAGGCTCTACGGGCTCTGGGGATTGGGAACGTGTACCATGGAGCCATGTTCCCCTGCCTCCCGGCCACCCACCTTATTTCTGCACTGTTTGCTCGCCTCACATAAGGAAAGAGGAGCATCAAGCCTATAGTGAGGGGAGTCATGATTGCACCAACTCTTTGGCTGGTGAGCAAGTCATTATTTCTCTCTCTTTCCTTCCCCACCAGTGGGCGCTCAGCACGCAAGCATGTACGCATCAGTATGACATATGGGGTCAGACACGATGGACTGCCACACCACTTCACGTGTTAATGGGAGAGCAAACTGCACTTTGGAGAAACACTTTCAGAAGTGATCAGTGCTTCCTCTACATCAGTGCTCTCTGGGTACGTCTACACTCGGACTATCTATTCTTGCATAAACCGTTTTTTTAAAAAGATTTTTTAAAATAAAGTGTGGTGTGCCACACACTACACACATAAAATGTGTGGTGTCGTCGTCGGTCCGCGAGCGATTTCGTCGATTTCTGGAGCATGTGGGTAGCTACTCTACCCATCCCCCCACCCCCCCCGCCCCCCCCCCGCCCCGGCATTTTCGGGTTGAGATCAGTGCCTGATGGGGCAAAATCATTTTGTGGGTGGTGGTGGGTACCCTCCCTCTCCTCCTCTCCCCTCCACCTGACAGCAACTTTTTGCTCCCTTTTTTTGCAGTTTTTGCGTGCAGAACGCAGCAGCAAGCATGGCAGGGCAGCATCTCTCCTCACTCTCCTCATACATGATGATGGACCTTCGCGCACGCTGCTGAACCTATATGCGAACCAACCCGGGAAAACCGAGGCGAGGCGGAGCGCGGCGATGAGCGTGAGATGGACGTGATGATGGACGTGACAAGACATTATCTCAAAATTATCTCCCAGCGCTTTGGAGATCCTGATCCTGATGGTGCGGGGTTTGAATTCCCGGAATTTGATTTGGGAAACAAACCGCAACAAGCTGCAGGGGTGGGACCGCATTGTGTTTGGGACGAGTGCATTTTGCCAGTGATGCTTCTTTTGCGTGTATGCACTTTCATGAATGCTTGCTTTTGCCCTTTTGCTGCCTTGCCCTGAAAGATGAGACATAGATGAGAGAGAGCAGCCTAGTAGAGAGAAGCTGGCGGGCGCTGGCAAAGCTGCTTGCACCAGACAGCTACCGGTCAATTGGGGAATCAAATTTGGGTTGGAAAAAATCTGTGTAGGGGGCTGTGATGCAAGTAGCCAAAGCAATCACTAAAGCGCTGCTTACTGCTGTGGAGCTGGTGCTGGCAGGCAATAGTGGATGGCTGGGATCTGGTGGGATGGCGGGATGGGGGGGGGAACAGATGGAACCCATATCACTATCAGGGCACCCACCACCCAGGGCACCGTACACGAAATGAAGGGGGTACTTTCATGGTGCTGCAAGGCACTGGTGGTCACAAGGACGCTGGTGGACAACATCCACGTTGGCCAGGAGGGGGAGTTGAGGTTCATGATGCTTCAGAAGCACTACTCTGGTTCAAGCACTCAACAAGCTAACTTGTTTCCAGACCAGAAATAACAGTTTGGGGATGTTATGTTGCCTGATGTTGTCCTGGGGGACCCCCCACCCCTTGATGCCATGGCTCATGAAGCATACTGGGCAGCCTGGACAGTGGTCAGATCTGTTCAATTACAGGCTGAGTGGGTGCAAAGAATGGTGGTGGAATGCATGCAGGCTTGCTAAGGCTGGCACATTGCTGGCGTCTCACTCTGGCCTCTCCAAACAGACCTCATGCATGTTATTGCTGCTGTCTTGCTTATCCCCTATGTACTCTCTGTGTGAGTAAAGGGGGAGATATGCTGGAGGGGGTGGAGGGCTGGGGGGGGTGCACTGCCAGACACCAGGGAGCAGACCAGACACCAGGGAGATTAGAAGACACAGAGAAGAAAGAGAGAAGCAGGCTTTTGGAAGCTTCATCTTTGAAGTGTGTGCAGTGTACAGTGTGATACAGTGTGTGACTTGAACCCCTTGAGTCCCCCCTCAGTCCCCCCCTCCCCCCCTTCCCTCCCGTACTCCTCACCCAAATTTAATACATACTAAAATTTTAATTTTTTATTTTTTTTAATTTTTTTTTTTAAGAAGAAGAAAAGGATTTTGAGGAGGGGAGGGAGAGGGAGGAGGAGGAAAGGAAAAGAGAAAAGGCCATTAAAAAAAATGGGGGGGCTGTCGGGGGGGGTGGGGGGCTGTCCACGGGGGGGGGTGCGGGCGGCGCACGTCACGCGGTGAGTGAGAGGGGTGAGGAGGTGAGGAGGCATGGGGAGGGGGTGGGGGGGGGGCAGCTGCAGCGGCACTGTGCTGCCCTGCCTGCAGCGGCTGCCGCAGAGAGCCAGACGCATGCCAGTTTGATCACGCCCCAGCAGCTTGCAGCGCCAGCGCCGCATCCCGCCTTTGCATCGCCCGCCTTCCCTCCTGCCACCTCTCCTCTTTTCCCTCCCTCTCTCTCTCCTCTCTCCTCCTCTCTCTCCTCTCCTCCTCTCCTCCTCACCCTCCTCTTTCCTGTTTCCCTGTCATCTCAACTTCCTGTCACCACTCATTCATTCCTTCCACTCATTCAGATGAGCTCTTTCTCATATCTGCACTTATCTCTCCTCTTCTCTTCTTTCCTCTCTTTTTCCTCTGTTCTTTGTGAGAGGCTTGGGAAATTTAGAAAGATACTGAGGGAGGGAAACATTTAAAATAAAGATAAATTTTACAGAACAGATAAATTTACATTTTCATACAGAAAAGCACTCTTCACACAGCAGCACATGTGATTTCCATACAACATGCATTTTCATCTTAATAGACAGCATTTGCATCTCTGGTGTGACAGATCTCATCACACAGGTCAGGCATCAGGATTCAGTTGCATCAGCTGGCAGGCGCCACGCATGGCCCTCCCCACCCACCCTCCCCCCCCCCCACCCCAGCTCCTCAACGTCCTTCCAACCTCCCCCCCCTCCCCCTCCCCCCCCCCACCAACCTCCCCCCTCCCCGAAGCTCGCACAGCCTCTCCTCCAACAGAAAGAGATCCCCCAGTTTTTTTTCTCCCCCCCCTCCCCCTTAAGCAGGTTGCAAACCAAGTGTTTTTTGCTTTTTTTTTCCACCCTTTTAATAAAAATTCCTTTTTTTTTAAATTCCCTGAACGATAAGACTCTGATTTGTAACATATTGCTGAGATAGATAACACTTGAAGATATGATTGATGCCATGCAGCAGCAGTCATGCGATGCTTATGCTTTGCTTTGCGATACTAATGACATGCTTGCACCATGTTGCCCTTGGCACATGCACTTGCTACGTCCTGGGACCTTCTGCTTGGCTTTCCCACAAATGCCAAGCAAGAGCTCTGGTTACCTCTCCTTCTGAGGACGGATTCCCTCTTTTAGGATTCCTAGAGGAATCCTCTCCTCTCAGGACTTTTTAACAATCCAAAAATCATCAAATAAAAAATCCCTCAAAAAATATCAAATCAAAAAAAAACAAAGAAAAATTAAAAAAAAAAGCAAAAACACTTCAGGGTAACTGAACCTATTGTCTTTGGCTGGCTGGCTTCTACATTCCAGGGGTTTTGCAAAGGCTCCTTCTAGGTCCCGCAGGTGCTGGGGTCTGGGAGTGGCTGTGCTCTGGCACGCTCTTTCTCCTTCCTCTTGTTCTTCCTCATCTCTTCTTTCCTCTCTCTCTGCCTTTCCCCCTCTTCTTCTCCTCAGACATCCCCCCCTCCTGCCCCCCTCTCACACACCACAGTCAGGGACCAGTGCCCTGTAGCTCAGCCGGGGCCCCCCATGTAAGCTCAGCTGCAGCCATTTTTGCTTCTTTGGTTTTTGCTTGCATTTCTTTCTGCTTGCTTTGCTTTGCTTCTGCTGTTTTTCTTTGCTGCCTGGTTGTTTGTCCCTGCTGTTTTTTTTCTTTGCTTTGCATTTTTTCTTTTTTTTCTTTTTTTTTAGCAATTCTTTTAGCTTTCTTTTTTCATCCATTTTCATTTTCCATCATTTACGAGCATCCTCCATCTCTTTCATCTTCTCCCATATTACCAGGTCCATGTGTCCATGCTGCTCTTCTGTGCTGGCTCTCTGGATGTGCTTCTTGCGTGTGCGAAGTGTGAAATGAATTTCACCTGATGATGATCTTTCTGATGTACCTGGCAAGGCTGCGATGAAGGAAAAAAATGTCTTCGGGAAGTGGTGCTGCTTTGGATAGCTCGGAGAGCCCAGTGTCAATGTGGCGCAGCGGGTCTACTAGCCTTGTCAGTGGTGATAATTGCCATAGCTCCCCTCTCGATACCGGCGAACCGCGCCAACCGCGCCCTATTCCGAAATTAAACTATCGATAGCTGCCTCCTAGTGTGAACCGGCGTTAATACAAAATGCGGTTTACTCTAAGGTAAAAACCTAGTGTAGTGAGGGTTCCCGTAGTAAAAGGCCTCTGTAACGAGTCTGTCACATTTTACAGTTCTAGTGAACAACAGCTTTTCAGATCTCTCCAAAACCTGGGGCAACGTACACCTTACTTTCTTTTTTGTTTTTGTTTTTTTTGTTTTGTTTTCTTTTTCATAGGTGGTGTGGAAACATTAAAGGTCAAATCTGAAAGGACGCGTATATCCTTAATTTCCAGGAGGGAAACCAGTTTGAAAGATGAAAAGCAACTTGCATTGACGTTAGCTAAAAATGGCACAGGGAAGCGAAGCAATCAGAGTGCTGCTAGTGAGCAGCTCTGTGAAGTTCACCAAGCAGGTGGCTACATGGATGGGCAATTTATTCCCATTTAACTGTCATTTACAGGAAACAGGCATACAAAAGTATCAGGCTAATCTGTTTACTTACTGTGTAAAATGATAGCTCAACCACAACACCTAAACTTGTTCTGTTTACCATCAAATGAAAACTGCTTGTCACAGGGATGGATCATTAACATAACAAAGTTTCATGGAAACATAAAATGAATGGTCTTATTTTTTGCTTCAGGTCTATGTAACAGAAAGGAATGTTCTAAAGGAAATAACAGTGAAATTCAACAATGGAACCATAATTTCTGTCTCTTGTCCAGAACTTAGAATAAAAGATGCAGTGGGAATCAGGATTACTTTATTTTATTTTAGCATAATTTGTCAGCTTCTGGGAATGGCCTATAGGGAAATATCTTGTCTTTCAATATACTAAAAAAGTGCAATATGAATTTAGAAAGCAATATCACTGATGTCTACTTTCATAATTTCCCTTTATTCAAACAGCACTTTTCATTACTAAATCCCTTTACAAATAAGCCAAATGCATTTTATGCTGCCCTTGGTATTTATGCCTAGGGTATTATAACATGATATTATTTATACTGTTATGCTCATTTTCAGTTGTGTATCTTTTCTACCCTTTCTAGGAGACTCCTGACTGCGCTAATGAAGTTAGCCAAAATAAGCTCTATCCAGAGTGCTTCTTTCATTCCCACCTCTAACATCTGTCAAGTGAAATTCATCTGTACCACAAATCAGGGAAACCAATGCCAGTGCTTTACTAAATTCTGTTTTCTTGTGTGCTGAAGCAATGATGCAGCTAGCACCCTTCACTCTGTTATACAAAGAAGTAAAGTAAAAAAGACAAAGAAGTCTGCAGAGTTCAGAAATAATAAAAACCCTGCAGAAATAACTGTTGGTAAAAGGAGTGAATTGTTCCGCAGCATGCACATGCTATCGGTATAATTTTAGTTGACCAGATCAGTAAATGAATATGACTACAACATATTTTCAGTTTTCTGTATTTTCCCCCTACTAATTCTAGTCCTTTAATGACAAGAGCCAACATAAGGAAGCTGGTGCTCAGTGTTGTTGCTGAAGATTTCTCAAGACAACTACTGTTAATGATGTAATAGTGAATAATACAAAATTCCTCTTTAAGCTTCCCAAGACTCAGGGGTGGGGGGAAAAGAGGGAAGGCTCCACCAACCTTTAGGATGAGGATGGGTGTGTGCTCCCTGTCTTGCATAACCATAGTAGGGCTATTCACAAGCTGGGCCAGAACCTTCTGGGATTCTCTATCATGCTTAGTACAAAGGCATTACATGGTGTCTATAATCAAGCATTCAGGCATTCGAAGAATAACACAGTAAGGGGGAGACTGCTGAATGCTGAGGGTGAGTATGCTTGTCCTATGTAAAGTATACTGACAACTCCAAACGCATCTGCAGACCGATGCAGCAATTAACACCCTTCCAGTAATCCAATCAGTCCCTACATCCGACGAAGTGGGTATTCACCCACGAAAGCTCATGCTGAAAAACGTCTGTTAGTCTATAAGGTGCCACAGGATTCTTTGCTGCAGTCCCTACATCATCTCCCTGTACGGACTTTCCTGAACAGCAACATGGCATATTCTCCTAGTGGTTGAACCCTCCCAGCAGGTGTCCTGACTTGATTATGCTCACAGCTTCATCCCATCCTACTCTCTCTCCCTCAAACCACTCTCCCTTCCCTTCCTCCAGAACAAACGCACAAACAGACCCACCATTCATCCCTCAAGAGGTTCTTTTTCCAGGTGTTATCCCTTGGGAAACTAAACAGCTTTTTAAGAGTTACGAAGCACACACAAGTGTGGAGAAAAGTTATGCTTTGAGATACCCAGGAATGTGTGGCTCCAATTAGTTTTGCCTTAGCAGTCAGAACACTGCTTTACCCATCAAGCTGTCATAGAAATGAGCGCACATACAGTACCTGCAATGCTTTAAAAAGCAAAGCCTAGTCAGTATGCCAGCTAGACAACCATTTTCAACAACTTCACTGGATGTTAAAAAAAATGGCTATGCAGTAAAGTACAATCTTTTTTTTTAAATTTACATTGACATGCTGCTGCTATGTTCAGGAAAGATAGCTGGAAGCAGATCACTGAAAAGAACAAGCTGCTTTCCTTGTTTGCATTGTACAGAAGAGACGTTTCAGTTTAGCAAATCTCCCGGGCTCAGAAAGCAATGTATGCAGAGAGGGCTGGATGGCACGATGGATTCATGGTTTAAGCCACAATTTTCAAAAACAGGAGCCTGAAGTTAGGAGCTTAAGTCCCTATTTAGGCTCCAGAAGAAGTGGCCTGACTGTAAGGCCTGGTCTACACTGGGGGTGGGTGGGGGGGGGAAATCGATCTAAATTACGCAACTTCAGCTACGTGAATAACATAGCTGAAGTTGATGTACTTAGATCTACTTACCGCGGTGTATTCACTGCGGTAAGTCGATGGCTGACACTCCCCCATCAACTCGCTCCCAGGGTGGGTCATTCAGCAGGAATTTTGGATGTGCACAAAACACAGACATGATTGGTTCCCATATGGTTACAGAGCTGCAGTAAAGTGGAACAATTTTCAGCTTGTGCGATTGGAAGATATCTGGATGCATATTATAAGACTGTCCATAAATGAGGAAAAGCTGAGGTGCCTTTATTATTCTTTTATTCCACTCTTTCTTTCTATGGGGAATTTGCCAATGCAATATCACTGTCTTCCTTTTAAACAAACAAAAAGGCAATGGCTGTTGAAAATAGCAATTCCAGTCCTAATAAGCATTTCTTGCTCAATTTTATCCTACTTTTTCTACAGCAAGTTACAGAGGATCAGTATATTTTATTTGGGAGAAATGAAGTAACAGCTGCCCAAACTGAGCTTGAGCACTCCTGAATTTTGAGGTGTTCAAATCTGGAAGGCAGGTGCTGGGGGGGGAGGGGCTGTGGGCTCCGTGGGGGAGCATGGCAGCAACTGTCTGGAGCTGCATGGAGCCAGACACGCTGGTCTGAGTGGCACGGTAAGGGGCTGGGGTTGTAGAAGGGGTAGGGGTTCCGGGAGCAGTCAAGGGACAGGGAGCAGGGGGTTGGATGGGGCAGAGGTTCAGGGGGCAGTCAGGGGACAGGCAGCAGTAGGATAGGCATGGGAGTCTCAGGGGTTCATCAGGGGACAGGTGGGGTGAGGTCCTGAGGGGAAGTTGGGGATCTCAGGAGGGGGCAGTTGGGGACAAGGAGAAGGGAGGCTTAGATATAGGGGCAGGAGTCTCGGGAGGGGGCAATCGGGGACAAGGAGCAGCGGCATTTAGATAGGGGGTGGGGTCCTGGGAGAGGGATATCAGGAGACAAGGACCAGCTGTGTTAGATAGGGGGTGGGGGTTCTGGGGGGCAGTTAGGGCAGGGATCCGTGGAGGGGGCAATCAGCGGCCGCGGGCCGGGATTCAAAGGGCTCTGGGCTGCCTGCAGAGCGCTGTGGGGGGGGATTCAGAATCCCCCCACGGGCCGCACAGTGAAGCTTCGCGGGCCGCATTGTGCAGGCCTGCCCTAGTGGAATACCAGAGTCGACGGGAGAGCACTCAGCGGTCGATTTATCGTGTTGAGACTAGATGCGATAAATCGACCCCTGCTGGATCAATCGCTGCCCGTTGAGCCAGTCAGTAACGTAGACAAGCCTAAGAGTGTTGAACACCCAGGAACTCTCACTGATGTCAACTGTAGCTTCTGAGAACTCAGCACTTTTGAAAGCTGTAGTAGGTATCCTGTGATCAATTCACTCATACTGGTGTCATTGTCACAGTGTTTCAGTGGGTGATTGCTTTCATCCCAGCTGTGCCGGTCTCCTCTCTGGGGCACCTTTGAAGTAGGGAAGCATTATTATCCCCATTTTACAGACTGGGAACTGAGGCAAAGAGAGATTAAGTGACTTGCCCAAGGTCACATAGGAAGCCTTGAGGACACAGGGATGAAGTCTACAGAACATCGAGTTATTTTGGAGAGAGGCATTTATAACTATTATAGCAAACTCTGCATGCCTTTGACTTGAGACTGAACAGCTGAAATGATTAATTAATTTTCAACACCATAACACCAGAGCATTCGATTAAGGACCCCAAGACAGAGTTTACAGGATATGTAATTAACACAAATTGATTTGTGATCCCAGGACCTGGAGACTTATTTCACATAAATTGATTTGTGATGTATAGAAGGGACATATGAGTTGCTGAGATTTCTAATGAAACCTTCCAATGCAGATTTTTTTAAACTAGCTAAGTAGCAAAGCTGGACTGCTGGGAGAGAAGGCAATATGCTCTTTATTCTTATTCAGCTGCTTCTCTTCTGAATCTGCAGGCACAGCCTCTCTGTAGGATCCACCTTCACAAAACTGCCCTGCTCCCTTTTATTCCTTCTCAGGGTTCTTGCTTTAATCTTCTCTCATGTCAACTTGTGTAGTACCTCTTGTCTTTCCCATTATCTTACTGTTTGGCCCAGGGGACCCCCAAGCCCAAGACAGATCATTATGTTGTCCTCCATTTTCACTTCCCCCGCTCCCATTAAAAGCCTCATGTCATGGAAACCCTCCCACTGGTGGAGGAGGGCTTGATGTACCCCCTCCAGGCACAAACCCATCAATTCTGCTTTGTGGATCCACTGGGGAAGTCACTAGGGGGCAACACAAGATGACCCCTCCTTCCTGTTGTAAAACACCTTATACCCAGAGTGCTCCCTCCTCCACCCAAACCAACATTCTTATTGTTAACTAGAGCTGGTCCTGGGCATGGGCAAGATGTGTTGTTGTACACTGTCCTACACAACTAGTCATGCGGTGGCACCAACTCAAAAGGATGCAGTGAGAAGCAGCCAGAAAGGGAGCCACTGTGCTCAGAAGGGGACAGGGCCAAGAGAACCTCTGGAGTTCCTGCAGCTGGAAGGAGTAAAAATATCCTATCATCAACTCCTGGCAAGGACTTCAAATGGCCCCACATGTTCATCATTGGGGCCTTTGGAAAAGGGTGTACAGATCTCCCCTGCCCGTGAGTCTGATCTTTTACTCCTTTAGGTGGGAAGTGGCCCTGCAGAACAGGAATCATAATTTAATTTAATCCCTCCTACCTATAACCATCCCTTCCCTCTCATCCCACATTTATTATATATACACAGTTCCTGTCCCTCCTAGGCCAGCATCTATGCACTTCCATCCCTCATGCTTTTCAAATATCAGACCTTAAGCTTGTCTCTTCTCCCTGGTCTAGCAGTGCTTTCTGGCAGAACTGGATATACCAAGGCCGACACATCAGACTGATGTTATTTTAAATCCCTTTTGCAATGAGACAAAAAAACTCCAATAAATCACTGGTGTTGGATACCTGCTTTATGCTCAACCTTTCGATTTCTGTTCAAACAAATTGGTGAAAGAGAACAAATGAAAGCCCTGATTTAAGGACCTGAGTTAAAGTGACCCTTTCAAAATTGAATAAGATAAATGTGTATTCACTATTGCCAGAGACAGGTTCTTGAAACTACTCCGACAACTAAGAAAAATGTGTAGAACTTGAGACAGCCAATGGTAGGGATCATTCAGAAATGTGCCTGTGAACTTTGTATGGGCTCTTTTGGTGCAATTCCTTTGAATGGAAATGGAGATTAATTTAATTAAGTTTAATAAATGCTCATCTCTTCTGACCTAATATACTTAGGGTCAAATTCTTGTACTGGTGTAAGAGGAGACAGAGGGCTGCTATCTTGGCTGCAGAGTACAGCCACATAGGAACCAGCCACAATATATATCGAATGCTCTCTTGTGCACTAGGGTGGAATCCTGGCTTGGGACTTACTGGCACTCCAAAAAGCCAATGCAGTGTAGACATTCCGGCTGGTGGATGTTGCCAAGGCAGGGCCTGCACATCTGCTGGAATCTAGGAGCAGTTGCTAAAAGCGGAGCAGCTGCCTCTTTTCAAAGTTTGAGAGTAGTACGGGCGGCTGCTTTCCCAGCCAACTACCCCAGCATCCATGAACTGTTTTACTCAAATCTGCCCACTTCAGGCACAATGCAATGCCCACTTCAGCTCTGTTTCTCCACTTCAACCAGCACACCTCAGGGATTGAAAAAACAATCTTGCTTTACATAATTAAGTCAAATAATATATTAGATCTGGTTCTCATAGACCCCTTACACCACTCTGGCACATGCTGAGAGGTTTTCATTCACTTTAAAGCTCCTTTACACTGCCAGTGGTGAAAAGATGCTTTATTGTAAATGAGAATCAGTCCCACAGTTTACAGGCAGCAGCCTACTGAACTTCTAGAGTTGTGCTACAGAGTAATAAACTTCTGCTCAGAATTGCAACTAGTAGTGTTTACTTGTAACTGTGCCAGACTCGCTTTGCATCCTGCATACAAAAGATTCTGGATTTCCATAAATCCATGACTTATTAAGTCTTCTGCAGAAGGGACGTAAAGTAATGCAAGTAATAAAATCTGCCTTTGTGAACAGAGGGATGAAATCAAATATAAGGTAATGAAAGCTCAGGGCTGTCTGGGCTTTTTGTTTTTGGTGTGGGGAAGCATTGTAATATGGATAGGAAGATGGTAACATCCAATTTGCTGCACCCCTAGAAAGAATCTATGCCTGCTATCTAGCCTTGTTATTTTGGATAGCTCAGCAAAAGGTCTACATGACTCTAAATTCTAATTTAACATGAAGATAGCATAGTGGAGGCATAAAATGGGCAGACGGAAAGCTTGAGATTTCCTTTTGACTAACCAGTCCCACCATCTCTCTCTGTCAGTTGAATAAACTACTTGATTATATGTCAAGAAAATTATTTATTGAAAGTCTTCTTTAAAGTCAGCAAAGAGTTCTGTGGCACCTTATAGACTAACAAACATACTGGAGCATGAGCTTTCGTGGGTGAATACCCACTTTGTTGGATGCATGTAGTGGAAATTTCCAGAGGTAGGTATAAATATGCAAGCAAGAATCAGGCTAGCGATAACGAGGTTAGTTCAATCAGGGAGGATGAGGCCGCTTTTACAGATCCAGACTAACATGGCCACCTCTCTGATTCTTTAAAGTCTTGATCTTGCCAATTGTTGAACAGCATGTTGTAGGGAGCACAAGGCTGCTTTACTCCAAAGCAAGTAAAAGTGGAAACTACACAGGGGCGGCTCTAGCTATTTCGCCGCCCCAAGCACGGCGGCATGGCCGCGGGGGGCGCTCTGCCGGTCGCCGGTCCCGCGGCTCCGGTGGACCTCCCGCAGGCACGCCTGCGAGAGGTCCACTGGAGCCGCCTGCCGCCCTCCCGGTGACCGGCAGAGCGCCCCCGTGGCATGCCGCCCCAAGTACGTGCTTGGCATGCTGGGGCCTGGAGCTGCCCCTGAAACTACAGGTGATGGCAAGTCAGGTCTCACATTTTCTACTCCTTTTCCAACCAAACCCTTCCCTCATGTGATTAACTCTCCCTTAATTCTCTCCTTCCTCTCCAGTCTGACCAATCTGTTTCCCTACCTTCAAACTGTTCCACTTTCTCCTTTTAAAATCACTAGTGGTTCTCAGCCCGCAGCCTGTGGGCCACTTGCGGCCCAATCAGCACACAGCTGCAGCCCATGTGACAGCCTCAGGGCAATACAGGTAGACTTTATATTGTGTGCATGTGGCCCACATAACACATAGAGAGCTGCATAAACAACCCACAGTGGTAAATAGCTTGAGAACCACTGCTCTACATTCTCCATATTTTTAAGGTTTAAGTGAGATTTAATAGCCATAGGGCCTCTGGAAAAGGCTGAATTTCAGCTCCAGAGTATTAAATAAATGAGTGAATACAACTCAGAGCTGTTTGAAAATACTGGACGTTTCACATTATTATTACCACCTTTTATGTTGAAGATAATAAGCAGAGCAACAGGCTAAGGCGGGTAGAGACGCTTCTTTATATTTCCAGCACATTAAGTCGTCAGTACTTCCAATTAGGGCACTGCATGAAGCAGGTGGAATACAAGTGCTTTCTTGTTTAAAGCACAAATTGAAAACATTTCAAAGCACTTGACCATAAGCATTTCTTCCAGAAAAAAAACAAATCAAAACAGAAAAAGGGCAACAGCCAATATGACATTCATAAAGTCACGTAACAAGAATGCACAGTCTTTTAAAAATACTTGCATTCCTATCAAGTATCAGAGGGGTAGCCGTGTTAGTCTGGATCTGTAAAAAGCAACAGAGAGTCCTGTGGCACCTCCAAGACTAACAGATGTATTGGAGCATAAGCCTTCATGGCTTCTTTGTGTCACAGGATGATGCTATTTGTAGTTTTTTTAAAATGGGGATTGTCACAATTGTAAATCACTGTATATTACATGTCTAAATGTGAGATATTGGGACTAGCCTTGCACTTAACCTGACTTGCCATCACCTGTAGTTTCCACTTTTACTTGCTTGCGTCTGACAAATGCGTCTGATGAAGTGGGTATTCACCCACGAAAGCTTGTGCTCCAATACATCTGTTAGTCTTAAAGGTGCCACAGGACTTTCTGTTGCTTTTTTACATTCCTATAGAACTTATGGAAAGGGAAAATTATAACATGGGTGTGAAGATTTCATAGAGGCTCTGATTCAGCAAAGCACTAAAATACACGTTTAAATAATCCCACCCGTATTCTGATTAATGTTAAGCACATGCTTAAATCCCATTTGCCTTGCTAATCATGGGTTACTTAGGTACATGCTTAACATTGTTTGCTTTTTTGTGCTTTGCTGCATCAGCATCCTAGTGAAGGCTTGTGAAATATATGGCATGCTGGGCAGTAACATGTCTCCAAAGCTCCCCTGCTTTTCTTGCATTCTGGGGCCTCACTTCTGCAAGTTGTTCTACTGGAGTGGTCCCACTGACTTCAATGGGCCTGGGTGCTGGTACAGAAAGGTGGGCCCAGGCAGATCAAGTTGCAGGTTGTGACCCTTTATTATCAATCATAGCCTAATATTTATTTTGTACGTTTTGCACTATGCTTGGTAGGGCACAGTCTTCCCTCCTATACAGGAGAGAGTAATCTGCAATCAGATCAATTTTTGTAGATTTCTCATGTGATTTTTTCTCTCTCTCTCTCTTTATATATAAACATTAAAGAGCATTTACAAAGGGGCTACAACAAAAATAGGCTTCGTGTCACAGGATGATGCCATTTGTAGTTTTTCTAAAATGGGGATTTTCACAATTGTAAATCACTGTATATTACATATGTCTAAAACAGCATGTTGCTAAAAGGGCTTTTTAATTTTATTTATTTATGTACGTATTTATCAGTTAATAAACCTTAGGGAACAGAGGCACACAGAGACAAATATTTTGACAGGAAGCCTGGAGGTAGGATGAGACCTCTTTCTACATATCTACTGCTACACTAATGGCCTGATTCACTTTTTCCAGTACTCCAGTGTTTTCCACATGCAGTCATTCAATTCTGCTTCAATTGCAGTCAATGGGAATTTCCCCATTGAGTCAGTGAAGCAGATCAGGTTGTTACTGCTCATAAGATCTTCTGGTTATTTTAAAAAACCAAAACAACCCGAGGAACTAAATCATTTGTCTTGAAATTAACAGCTTTCCACCCTTTATTTCCATCACTGTCAGATGCTTTCAGTAGAGACTGTTTAAATAATTCAACCACCAGCCACAGAAAATTCTGAATGAGAGATCGAAGCCTAGTGCAATAGACCACTGTGGTTAAGTCTGTAGCCAAGAGGAAAGAGCATAGTCTGCTGATTAGCCAGATACAAGAGATGCACTTCTAAGACCTACTGCTATGCCAGTGTTCAGGATCAGCTGAACACTGTACTTTTGACAAAGAGTGGGCAATAACACTCACAAGTAAAGGGTAAGGTTACAAGTCCTGTCAGATTCTCAGAATGCTTTCCTCTTTCTACAACCAGTTTTACCAAAACTGAGTATAAACCAGAATTTTTTCACCCACTTTTCAATTTTCCTCAGACACTGGGACAGCTAGGACTCTGCACTGTTCATGCTGAATAAAGAGACAAATGAGTGTTATTCACATATTAATGGCGCTGCATTTTACAATTTCGTATGGCAGGAGCATTTCAGGTAGCAGTACTGGATCCTGTGCTACTCCACAGACAAAAGTTCTCTGGGAAGAGAAGCAGCTGCTATGAAAAAGCTAGGAATAAATTTGATCAAGGTAAGTGGAAAGCACTGCACTTAACAAATAAAAACAAATTAAAAACCCAACTAATCCTGGCTGCTTGTTTGTTTAAAAAAATAAAATAAAAAAGCTGTGCTTCACACTTACCAGTTGCTGTAGCTCTTACAGTTTACTCCCTATGCCCTACACACATCACCACTTTTTACAATCAACATACCACAACATATCATGACTATAAATTATGTCTTTAAAGAGATTAAGGTTCTAATACAGTGAAACACTTAATGCTACATGTGCGTAGCATTAAGCACACGCTTAACCCCCAATTCCATGCTTAAGTGCTTTGCTGGACACGACTTGACTTAAGCATGAGCTTAGCATTAAGCATATTCTTAAGTGCTTTGCTGAGCTGGGGCCTAATTCCTGTTGTAATACAGGCTGTCATTTGACTATACATTTATTTCTTTTTTTCTATCAGAAGTTGCAGATTTCTCTATTGCAGATGCTGAATTTAAGTTCCATTATTACTAATCAGTTAAACTCCAACTCTTCAAAGGAGTCCATGTGAGTGGCAATTGGGTTTCATGGTTCCTGTTCCCAATTCTGCCAATGACTCACTCTGAAATCAGCTAAGTCACTTATGGCCTGATTTTCAGAAGTGCTGAGCACTCAAGGTGGCCTTTGAAAACTTTTCTAAGGTCATGCAATGAGTCAGCAGTAGAGGCAGAAACAGAACCCAGGTGAAACAGAGCAACACGTCTAATCCATTATCACAGCTGCTTCTCAGAATGAGACATCAGCATAAATCATAAGAGGTGGCATCTCTCTTCTCACTCAGCAAAGCAAGAAAAATTTGCAGAAGACAGACCAGAGATGACTCAAGCAGGAGACAGTTTTGTAAAAAGAGAAGTAAATAAGACAGGAAATAGCATGTTTTCATAGGCATTTATTTATACTGGAGTCATCTGGAATGGGGCTCTGGTACTGCATCAAGCACTGGAGAGACACTTCACCAGTTCTAATTTACCACCTGCTTCATCCCCCTGCTGCACTGGGTGTGCCTTTGAATCTGACTCACACTATACAGACTGCACTGCATAACTTCCCAGAGGCCAAGAAACCATTCAGAGGCATCTTTACGCAAGAGAAGGCTGTAGAGCACTGGATATGTAATGCGCTGCTCACCCTATAATGCAGAACAGTTTACAGTCTGGAAGAAGCACAGACCAAGGGCATTTCATTTAACTGTAAAGAAATGAGGCACTCAAGGAATGTTCTATAGTAGAAAGACAGCTGGGTCAGGGTAGTGAGCAAAACAGAACACTTAAGGAAGCATTTAAAATAAGATGGAGGAGTAGGAAAGAAGACAAAGAAAGAGACAGAAAGTGGAAGTATGAAGAAAAGGTGGACAGGTGTAGATGTATTTGCATTGCAGCATTCTAAACCAGGCTGCAGCTGAAGGTCTGAGGCCTGGTCTACACTAGGACTTTAATTCGAATTTATCAGCGTTAATTCGAACTAACCGCTCAACCGTCCACACCAGGAAGCCATTTAATTCGAACTAGAGGGCTCTTTAGTTCGAATTTGGTACTCCACCCCGGCAGGTGGAGTAACGCTAAATTCGCACTTGCTAGCTCGAATTAGGCTTGGTGTGGATGCTAATCGAACTTAGCAGCTCCGGGAGCTATCCCACAGTTCACCACTCTGTTGACGCTCTGGACAGCATTCCGAGCTTGGATTCTCTGGCCAGCCACACAGGAAATGACCCGCGAAAATTTGAATTCATTTTCCTGTCTGGGCGGTTTGAATCTGACGTTCTGGTTGCACATCGGGGCGAGCTCCGCAGCACCTGCAACGATGCAGAGCTCTCCAGCAGAGGAGTCCGGGCAATCCCAGAATAGAAAGAGGTCCCCAGCATGGAGTGACCGGGAAGTCCAGGATCTGATCGCTGTGTGGGGCGAGGAGTCTGTGCTCTCGGAGCTGCGCTCCAACAAGCGGAACGCAAAGACCTTCGAGAAGGTCTCTAAAGCCATGAAAGACAAAGGATACAGCCGGGATGCGATGCAGTGCCGCGTGAAAGTGAAGGACCTAAGACAAGGGTATCAAAAAGTCAGAGCGGCAAACGGACGCTCCGGAGCCCAGCCCCAGACATGCCGCTTCTACGAGGCACTGCATGCCATTCTAGGTGGGTCTGCCACCAGTGCCCCACCAGTGACGGTGGACTCCGAGGACGGAATAGTGTACCGGGACAGTTCCCCCTCCCTGTTCGCCGATGGGGAAGATGAGGAAGGGTCTTTAGAGGACGGCGCAGGCGACATCGAACCCACTCCCGCTTTCCCTGACAGCCAGGATCTCTTCATCACCCTCACAGAGATCCCCTACCAACCATCTCTCCCCGTTAACCAGGACTCGGACTCAGGGGAAGGATCAGGCGGTAAGTGCTACAAACAGGGAAACATTTATTTTTTTAAGAAACAGGGATTTATATAAAAAATAGAAATACTATATAAACATTTTTAAATATGAAACTAAACAAACAGCAGGTCTACACAAACAGCAATGGAGCAATAGTCCTCTGGGGATATTTCAAAAAAGCTCTCAGAGAGCAGCTGGAAAAGCCTCAGCAAGAGGTTTCTTGGGAGAGGTGCTTTATTGGGTGCTCCGTTGAAGCACACTCTTCCGCGCCATGCCATCCTCAGGTAGAGGGGACCATCGCCTCTGAGCATGGCAGCGTAGGGTCCTGGTCTGTGCAGGGCTTCTATTAACATCCGCTCTCTGTGTGCGCCTGACACGCCTCAGGGTGATGTCGTTGTGGAAGTGCTGCATCTAATTAGTGGAATTAGTGTACTGTTACTATTGTGCATGGTAGACTTTTACTTTGCATAAGAATGACCTCGCTTAACAGAGTTTTACTTTTCATAAGAATGACCTTCTCTTAACAGAGTTTTACTTTGAATAAGAATGACCCTCGCTTAACAGCCACGTGTTGCAGGCCTCAGAGGAAAAGCATACAGGGTCTTTCGCGGTCACTGGCGGGAGATGCCGCATAACGCTCATCTTTTCTGCTTTGCACATTGCCTCCAGCAGGAGAGCACAGCTAAGCACTATCTGATAAGCAGTCTGTACTGTAAGGCTTACCAGGACTTTGTGCAAGAGGGATGCAGCTGTCTCTCCTCGCTGTGCGCTATCCAGTGCAATCGCGCCGCCAATGAGAGCGTATTCCGAAATCTCGGACTAGTTCCGAGATCTCCTGAGACTTGGTTCCCTGTTTGGTCTTCTTAACTGAAAATGACTAGACTGTGTTTACTGTTGGCAAACATGTATTTGTTCAAGGAAATCACCTACTTTTTCGCATCACACAGCTTGGCTCCTTCACGGACTGCCCCGCCATCCCCTGCAGAGGCTGGCTCAGATTAGACGCCGAAAGAAAAAGACAAGGGACGACATGTTCCAGGAACTGATGGCCAGCTCCAGAGCGGAGGCGGCAGAGCAGAGACAGTCGAGGGAGAGCCTGTGTCAGCAGCATCGCACACACCTGGAACGGGAGGATAGGTGGCGGCAGTAAGACCAGCAGGCGACTCAAACGCTGCTTGGTCTAATGAGGGAGCAAACGGACACGCTCCGGCGCCTTGTAGCTGTTCTGCAAGACCACAGGCAGGAGGAGAGAGCCCCCCTGCAGTGCATCTGCAACCGCCCTCCAACGCCAAGAAGTCCTGTCCCCCCCTCACCCAAAGTGACAAGAAGGAGGGGCGGTAGGGGCCGTGAGAACTGTCACTGCACCGCAGCAGAGCGCTAATGTACAAGACACCTCTCGCGCTGTAAATTTGTAGAAGTTCTTCCCTTACAGGATCACCCAGTCCCAAATCCAAGTTTCAACCCCCCACTGTGTATAACATTATTAAAAGCGGTTTGCTGTTACTCTCTGTTTCCGTCACGTTTCTCGTGTCAGAAGACTTTGTGGGGGGGGGGGATTTTTAATTACAGTGCATAGCCCACATTACCAGGGTACAGACTTGGGGGCAGGGTCAACTGCAGGGCACACACAGACTGCAGTCACTAGGCACCAGGGACAGTCTGTGTGGTGTATGCTGCCCCGGGTCTTTCCTTGATGTGTATGCTTGTGCAGGGTCCTGGTGCCTGACATCCCCGAATGTAAAGGCAGGCTTCCCTTCACATGCATTTGGACCGTAGTCACGATCCTCCCCGGTGCCCCGAGCCCCAAAAAGAGACCTCATCCAGGGGCAGATACTCACCCTTCCCCACACCCTCTCCCCTTCCAACGCCCAAACCCACAGCCGTCATGGTAACCCCTATCCAATGACGGCACCCCTATCCCCTTCCTGCAAACCCACCCATCAGTGCACACCTTAACCAGCACAGAATGCTTCCATGTTTCAACGAAGAAACAGAAATGCAAAGTCAACGAAAGATTTATTATTAATTACTAAAACATGTCCTTAGTTTTAAAACGTCCTTGGGAAGTGGGGAAAACTTGGTTTATGATCAGGCTCTCTTAAAATCAAGTGGACAGTCACAGGTTACCCTGCTCTGCGAGGAAACTCGCTTTCAAAGCCTCCCTGATGCATATCGCTTCCCGCTGGGATATTCTCTCAGCACGGGTGTCTGGCTGATCATAAACAGCAGCCAGGCGATTTGCCTCAACCTCCCAAGCGGCCAAAAAGGTCTCCCTTGCTCTCACAGAGATTGTGGAGCACACAGCAAGCAGCAATAACTACGGGATATTCTTTTCGCTGATGTCCGAGCGAGTCAGTAAGGTCCGCCATCTCCCCTTGAGACGTCCGAAAGCACACTCCACCACCATTCTGCACTTGCTCAGCCGGTAGTTGAAGAGTTCCTTTTCAGTGTCCAAGGCGCCTGTATAGGGCTTCATGAGCCAGGGCATTAGCGGGTAGGCCGGGTCCCCGAGGATCACTGTAGGCATCTGCACATCCCCAACCGTTATTTTGTGGTCCGGGAAGAAAGTGCCTGCCTGGAGGCGTCTAAACAGACCAGAGTTCCTGAACACACGCGTCATGAACCTTGCCCGCCCACCCGACGTTGATGTTGGTAAAACGTCCCCTATGGTCCACCACAGCTTGCAGCACCATTGAAAAGTAGCCCTTCGGTTAATGTACTCGCTGGCCTGGTGGGCTGGTGCCAGGATAGGGATGTGAGTCCCATCTATAGCCCCACCGCAGTTTGGGAATCCCATCGCGCGAAGCCATCTATGATGACCTGGACATTTCCGACAGTCACTACCTTTGAGAGCAGTTGCTCAACGATTGCGTGGGCTACTTGAATGACAGCAATCCCCACGGTAGATTTGCCCACGCCAAAGTGGTTCGCTACTGACCGGTAGCTGTCTGGCGTGGCAAGTTTCCAGAGGGCTATGGCCACTCGCTTCTGCACAGTCAGGGCTGCTCGCATCCTTGTGTCCTGGCGCTTCAGGGCAGGGGACAGCAAGTCACACAGTTCAAGGAAAGTGTCCACGCATCCTGAAGTTTCGCATCCACTCTGTGTCATCCCAGACCTGCAGCACTATGCGGTCCCACCAGTCTGTGCTAGTTTCACCGGCCCAGAATCGCCGTTCCACACCATGAACTTGACCCATTGCCACCATGATCTCCACTGCCCGGCGTACCCTGCTTTCTGAGAGGTCTGCGCCACTCTCCTCACCGTGCTGCCGGAGCCTCCTCGCCCGGTTTCTCAGCATCTGACTGTGGAAGAGGTGGACGATAACGTGCGAGGAGTTGACAACGGCCATAAGTGCAGCGATGATCGCAGCGGGCTCCATGCTCGCAGTGCTGTGGCGTCCGCGCTGTAACCGACCAGAGAAGGGCGCGAACAGATTTCCCGCCGGCGCTTTCAAGGAAGAGAGGGAGGGCGGGATTGACGGTTCAATGACGACACATTTTTCCCCCCAGCATGCATTGGGGGGAAATCCCACAATTCCAATGGGCAGCGGGGAGTGCGGGAACTGTGGGATAGCTTCCCACAGTGCACCGCTTCCAAAGTCGAAGCTGGCCCCGTGAATGTGGACTCAGAAGTTCGAATTTGTGTATTTAGTATGGATACACAAATTCGACTTATTAAGGTCGAATCCACAAATTCGACTTAAGTAGATTCGAAATAGTCCTGTAGTGTAGACAAGCCCTGAGGAACCATCCAAAAAGGCAGGCTCTCAAAAAGACGTGAATTAAAGAATGCTTAAAATGTACATTATTTACATCACTAAAAACCAACCCCTCATACCAGTTAATGCACTTTTCATTATGCTTGCTTCTGCCTGCCTCTGTAAGTAGCGATTTTACCAATTATCTGTTTGTATTTTCCTTTTAAGTACTGAATCCCTAGCTCTTACACAGAGATGGAAGAGCTGTAAAAGGGTTTGGGGTTTATTAACAACTCAAAAATATGTTGTTTTTCAAAAGAAACAGTGGCAACACTATTTTGGAATTAAGAAGGTAATTACAAACAATCCTCTCAGACTAGTTACCTCCTGGAGATACACGTCTCAGGGCTGGAGTCTCTGTGGCCTCAGCAATCTCTTTTCTGGGAGCTCTCTACTTCCAAGCCAATCTCTCTCTTCTCAGTGTCTTCCTGTATGTTTCTTTCCATGCACAGATCATCTCTTCTTCCTCCTACCCATTTGGAGCCCTATTCATCTTTCTCTTTCTTCTTCCAAAGATCCACCGAGGAGCTCCTCTACGTCGTAACTTCTTTTCATGATATTCTTTCTTAACAGCATATGTTTATCCTGTCTTTTTAGAATTACAGCCAACTCTTTGCCAAAATAGCTTCCTGCACCAGTGAATTCTGTGGATTAACTATTTACAGAGGGCTAAAAAACTATTTTACAGAGGGCCTGACACATTTACTGACTTCTTACATAACTGTCACTGAGATCAATGAAAGTTTTGCCTGAGTAAAAAATTACTTTAGACTTCAGGCTCAGACAAAGTGAACCAGTGTTTCCTTGTATTCATTCTATGTTCACTGGTCTATTGTTTCATCAAGGATCCCCTAGTTCTCAGTAAAAATAAGAAATAAATCTCTCAGTAAAATTCCCCTCTAAATCTTCCCCTTTTAATACCCTCTGATTCTGCCAGATCCATTTTTCACACTCACATCTCCAAAGATTCTCCCTTCCTCGCTCCTCTTTCAACTCTCAGGTATCCCACTACGAGTACTGATCTCAACACTGTGTTTCTGATGTTATTCTCCATAAAGTATCTCTCTATCGTAGATATTTGCTGGTGACAAAGTGACAGGGAAGGGAATGGTACAGAAGTTCATTTCACCATTATACAGTGATTTCCAGTGAGGTCAGCCCACCTGGCTGAGGTCATCTTATTGTGCTACTGGTACTCACTGGCCGCCACTTCCAGCAGCCTCCATTGGCCTGCAGCGGTGAACCGTGGCCAGTGGAAGCCGCGATCGGCCGGACCTGCGGACGGGGCAGGTAAACAAACCAGCCCAGCCCGCCAGGGGCTTTCCCTACCCAAGTGGTGACCCCAGTTTGAGAAACACTGGTTTAGACTGTGGCTAGTCCTGCACAAACGTTGAAGAGATGGCTAAAGGCTCAAGGAACCTTCCTCCCATGCTTCAGTCAAGGGCCTAACACATCTGGGAAGGAGCTCAGTGTATTAGCCTACATCATACACCGAGGTGTAGGCGGTGATCTACTGGTCGGAGCAGAACCAGGGGCAGAACCAGAGGTGTGGTCAGGAGGCAAGCCAATGGTTGGAGCCAGAAGTCAGAACAGAACCAAAGGGCAGAGCCGGTGTTGTGGTCAGGAGACAAGCCAGTAGCCAGAGCCAGGAGTTATGAATCAGGGGTTCAGAGATGGGCAGGGACTAGGGCTGGAGTGGTCAAGCAAGGAGTGGAGCAACGGCTGGACAGACTTCAATAGGAATCCGTTGGCCCCTCTGACCAATCTGGGAGCACAGTCACACGGTTTATTGAACCCAGCTGAGCTCATTGGGTTGTTAGGCAACCACGCCCAGAGCCAGCTGAGTTCCTGACAGCCTATCATTTATTCTGGCATCAGCCACACCTAAGACTCAGAAAGGGGGCTTCTCTATCCCTATTTGTAGAGCCCTGCATGGATACAAAATTGGTATCCATGTCCGATTCACGATCCGCAAACCTGGTCTCTACCTATTTGCCTGCCTTTTCTCTCCTCCGCATCATATTTTCACCCTTAGTGACTTCAGTCATTTTTATTCAAGCCTCTGGCTGTCAAACCATCAGTATCTTCCACTATTGCATTTAGTCTGGAGAACCCTCTCTGAATCTGCAGTACAGCTGAACTACCAATAAGCTTCCATCTCCTGCGGGTAAGGAAAGAGTTGCTTCCACCAACAAACATTTGAAAATCCTCCAAGAACCATGTATAGCTGCTATTTGTTAAAACTGTAACATATCCTCTAGGCCTATTTCTGAATAACCCACACTCATACTTGTCCTAAAGCATGTGGTTAGAGGTGCGATTATTCTTTGGGGTGTTCTTTAGTAACCACTGTTTCACAAGGCTGAAAACCAAACAGCTTTCCCCCTTTGATGATTGGCATATCAATACTCTCAAGTCCTCTTGCCTTTCCATAGAATACTGTACACCATATACCCTTTTCGTCTCATTCTACTGGAATTTCATGTCCAATATAGTCTCTACAGATTGAGCAAAAGGAGACCCAGAAAGAAGAGGAGAGGAAAGTAGTGACTAATTCCTGTTAAAAGGTCTAAGATGCTGGTATGCAAACAAAAGGGGGAACAAGAGACAGACGTTCTGGTTTCATTTATGAAAGCAAACATCAATTTAATTTTATTTATTTAAACTATAAAAGAAAAGCATTATAGATGCTAGGTGCTTTCAGCTTTTATTGAAAAAAAAATCACAAATCACCATAGATACGGTAGCTAAGTTACAAGTCTTGAATTTATACAGCAATAGTCAGTGTTCAGCCTTAAAATGAAAAGAAAAAAGCATCCACCAATAGACTGTACCCTCAAAGTGAAGTTTTAAGTAACATCCACCTCTCCAAGAACTTCTCTAAAGAGATGAGTATGTCCTAAACAACAAAGTCAGGCTCCTATGAGCAAAGTTGGGGAGGGCGTTCCAAAGTGGAGAGGCCCCTAGGGATAGGGCCCTACGAAATTCACGGTCCATTTTGGTCAATTTAATGGTCACAGGATTTTAAAAATCACAATTTTCATGATTTCAGATATTTAAATCTGAAATTTCATGGTGTTGTAACTGTAGGGGTCCTGACCTAAAAAAAAGGGGGGGGGTTGAAGGGGCCACAAGGTTATTGTAGGGCGATCTCAGTATTGCCCCCCTTACTTCTGCGCTGCTGCTGACAGCGCACTGCCTTCAGAGCTGGGTAGCCAGAGTGGTGGCTGCTGACCAGGAGCCCAGCTCTGAAAACAGTGCCACCGCCAGCAGCAGCGTAGAAGTAAGAATGGTATGGTATGGTACTGCTACCCTTACTTCTGCGCTGCTGCCTTCAGAGCTGGACCCTCGTCCAACAACTGCCATTCTCTGGCCATCCATCTCTGAAGGATGGCATGACATGGTATTGCCACCCTTACTTCTATGCTGCTGCTGGCAAGGTGCTGCCTTCAGAGCTGGGCACCTGGCCAGAAGCTGCTGTTCTCTAGCCACCCAGCTCTGAAGGCAGCGCAGAGGTAAGGGTGGCAATACTACAATAACCTTCCGACTCCCCCATGTGCCCCTTTTGGGTCAGGACCCCCAGTTTGAGAAACTCTAGTCTCCTCTGTGAAATCTATATAGTATAGTAGATTGATCTATCTATAGTATAGTATATTGATCCCTATAGTACCTATGCTGCTGCTGGCAAGGTGCTGCCTTCTCTTTTAAGTACCTAAAAGATCAGATTTCACAGGCGAGACCATATTTCACAGTCCGCAATGCGTTTTTAATGGCTGTGGATTTAGTAGGGCCCTACCTATGGAGAATGCCCTGCCAGCAAATGGTCAAGTGCTTTTGCTGTAGGCAGTATAGGGTGACCAGACATCCTGATAAAACTGGAACCGTCCCAATATTTAGGTGTTTGCCCCACATCCCGACCGATGTTTGGTCGGGATGCAATTTGTCCCGATATATTGCGGTACTCGTTTTTTTTCCCCCCCTCTGCTGGTGGAACTCCACCTTTTTTTTTTCTTGCTCCGCCAGCAAACCCCTCCCCCCGTATATGTGTCCCGATATTTTCTTCCTCTCATCTGGTCCCCCTAGGGCAGTACAGCAAAAAAAAAAAAAAAAAAAAAAAAACGTTGATGGGAGGAAATGGTGTTTGCTTTCTGTTTTGTAAACTTTACGTGTTAATAAAAATCAGGCTCAGGGATAGAGTACAATATGTCCATTATATATTTTCTGTATGTTCTGCTATCCACCTTCCTTTCTTCCTTCTTTCTTTTACTCTTAGTATTTTTCATTCACTTTCTTTCTTTCACGCCTTCTCTCTTTATCATCTTTGTCTTTTTTCTGTCTCTCAATTTCTGCCTTTTGTTTATTTAATCACTCTGTATTAATTTTTTCCTGTTTCCATGTCTCCTTGCACAATTGTTGCAATGGATGAAGGAAGGTTTCCTATTTCATACTGCCAGATTATCTCTTTCCAGCATACTATTGCTATTTTAGGAATACTTTAGCAAAAGTTCTGAAATGATAGAAGGTTTTGTGATTCTCTATTCTTTCCTGTGACATTGTGCAACATCATTTATTTACAGAGCATAATTAGCAAGGAAAGAAACATCACACGGACAAGCATGAATTCTGCCTATGATAATGGGAGGGTTATACTGGGATCTCCAGACTGTTTTTACAATGCAAGCTACATGTCTTTTCTGTATGACAAAATCTTATGGAAATTCACTTTGGTGCAAGCATAAGGGATCAATATATTAATGCATCAGAATGGGAACAGTTCTTAAATAAGAACATGGACAACGCTTGGTTGAAAGGAAGGATGACAATAAGTATTATTTCCAAAGGAAGATGGCTCTATTGTGCTGTATTGCTGAGTTACTCTCGTCAAGCCCAGTTTTCTTGGGTGCATTCTGAAGACATGTCCATCAATTCCCAAACACTACAGTACACGCCGAATAAACCAGAAAACATACCAACATATGACAGCAGCCTGTTAATACAGCACATGAGAAAAAGCTTGAGGGAAAAGTCTCTTTGGCAGTGGAATGTGTGAGGGAATCAGCTCTAAGCAGTAGCTTTTCATGAATAAACAAATAGTGGGCCCCCACACCGGAAACCCACCTCACTGAGCCCCAACCAGCTGCACCCTGACCCCTCACTCCACCAAGCCCCACCCCACCCCCCCGAGTCCTCCACTGAGACCTAACTACCTTCACCTGGACTCCCCTGCAGAGTGCCACTCATCCTGCAGCCAGAACCCCCACGAGCCCCTGTGCATTCAGATTCCCTTCCACACCCGGATCCCACACCGAGCTGTCCACACCCAGATTACACCACACAGAACCCTGATACCCTTGAGGAAATTATGCGCCAAAAAAATAAAAAATTTAAAATTCTGCAAAGTTCTGCATATTTTATTTATCAAAATAACACAGTAACACAACAATATAATCATACCGTTTTCAATTACTTTGGTAATTTCTTTCAAAATACTTGTTAACAAATAATTGAAAACGGTGTGATTATACTGTATTATTTTGACAAATAAAATTAGCAGAACTTTCCAGAATTTTAAAATATTGCACACAGAATTTTGAATTTTTTGGTGCAGAATTCCCTCAAAATTAAAAAATCTCCAAGACAATTACATTAACCACCTTAAAATCTCACTTTAAAGCTGACCTATGTCTACAATGTTTGGGGCTTTAGACTGTAAGTTCTTCAGAGCAGACCCATCTTTTTGTTGTGTGTATGCATAATGCCTAGTGCACTGGGGACCAGTCTCTGATTGGGCCCCTCACCTACTACCAGAACCTTGTTAATAATACACTTGGTTCTTTAAAAACATTTTAAAAAGTCACAGAGAAATGCCAGCTACTCATCTGTTCCTGAGTCTAGCCATAATTAATTGGCTGATTTCTTACTGGGCTTGCAGCAAAAGTTAGGATTTGGGGTTCATTTGTTTGCTTAGTTTTATCCAAAGTTTAATCACACAAGGTATTGAGAGCCCTCAGCTCTGACTGCCATTGTTCTGCACCTCACATTCATTAGTTTTATATTTTTTCATTATAATAATTGACGCTTATAAATATAATATATCCTGAAACTCTTCTTTGGGCAGAAAATAATAATTAACTGACATCTTGGATTTACTTAAAAAAAAAGCAAATATAGAGTTTTCCCCAGGGACATGACAAACTACAGCAGCCTGCCTGTAAGGAAATTAATTAAAGATCATTTCTCTTTTCCCAGTAAAGAATGTGGACATCGGTTTCAAAGTCTGCAAAGGTTTTCTTTATTGTCCCTAATCACTAATGCGTTTGCTAAGTACTAACGTTTCCAAAACTGTTCTTATGCTAAATCTGGGCTCTGCAGCAGCCCCTGTATCTTAGCCTGGTTGGTGTACAGCGGATGCAAAGCTGATGAAGATAACCTTAGGAATCCCCTCAGCTTAAGGGGGAATAGGGTTCTACACTTGCTCCCATTGCACCCTAGCACAGAGTCATGACAAGGCTGTGCACAGAGGAGGCATGAGGTACAGGCACTGCACTGCAGCTAATCTGGGCAACTGCAGTTGCTTATCCATATCCAATGCAGCACAAGTTAAGTTAGGGCAGTCTCTATGGCAGTGGTTCTCAAACTTTTGTACTGGTAACCCCTTTCACATACCAAGCCTCTGAGGGCAACCCCCCCCCCTTATATATTAAAAACACTTTTTTACATATTTAACACCATTATAAATGCTGGATGCAAAGCGGGGTTTGGGGTGGAGGCTGACAACTCGCGACTCCCCCATGTAATAACCTCGTGACCCCCTGAGGGGTCCTGATCCCCCAGTCTGAGAACCCCTGTTCTATGGTCTACTCAGTCGGCTCCAAAATCTAGGAGGTGCAGTGATGGCAAAAACTCACATTTGTACCTATCTTTTACTTCTTCTGCCCACTACAGCCCCCCTTTCCTGCAAAAAGTTTGGCTCATCCAGCATGTAAAATTAGGGCTGACACATGCGTCTAAAGGCATATTAGAGTAACCTCTTTACTGCATACTGTCTGATCCAAAGCCTTTTGAAGTTAATGGGAGTTTTCCCCTTAACTTCAATGTGATTTGGATCAGGGGCATATGGTGCATCTCACATTCAAGACAAAGATAAGGTTTAAGAAAAAAAGCCACATAGTCATTTTTTAATCTTGGTGCCATGCAGCAGGCTACATATTGATTTCCCACTTTTGTGCAGAAGGTTTTTACACACACACACACACACACACACACACCGTGAAACATTGTTGTGTTCCTGCCATTGCACAGACTATAAAATAATATTTTTCTCCTTACCCAACACCCCTCCCCACAACCCCTGGATTCTGCTTTCTGAAGTTAGACCGAGACAAAAGCATTATTTTCAAAATTCGTTCCACCAAGCCCAACAGCTGATGGATCTTATATAAGAGATGAGTAACTAAAAAAGACTGCATTCATTTTGAAGTTTAGCATTAGGGTAGAAGACTGATAAGAAATGTGCAGCTACTACAAGATTGTGATTAAGAGCCAAATGACAGTAAGAAATGTGAGTGGAAAAGCATGAAATCGTTCAGCTTCTAAAAGTTTATCTATTGGATGCAGTTAAAGAAAATGGGCAGTTGTCACACTGTGGTTTTTAATTTTGCACTATATTTGGGTTATTTCTTATACTTTAAATGGAAAATACTGTGGTAAATTTAACTACTAAGGATGTAATGTGTCCAGTTGCAATGAAGCCGACTGTATGCTGGACTTTAATGGAGAGTAAGTTCTTTCATCTCTTTATTTTCATTACTTATAAAATGCTTTGAGCACCCTGAGAAAAAAAGCGTAATTTCTAAATAAAGTAATCTTTATAGATCTTCTGTACCTTGTCTGAAGCTAGGTTGTAAAGCTCTTTAAAACTGGATCTGTCTCTTAGTGCATGTTTGTAAGTGCTTATCACAAAGGGACCCCAATCTGTCTGGGACCTCTGAACGCTACTGTATATTACTACCACTAATAAATGTCACTTATCACATATTTGTGTGTGTGCTGATTTACAGGAATGACTGGAAAAGTCTGTAGCACAGAAAGGAATCATTCTATACCAACGGTTTATCGTATCATGATACCATGTGTGGGGAATGAGGCGGATCACACAATATTAGATTAGATTAAACTTTCAACTGTATGTCAGTTTTTCAGAGACACTGATAATGATGAAAGAATAGATCTTGCTTTTCCACATGCCCCACTCTGCCTTTACTTGCTGAAATGTTGTTGACACAATTTTTTAAACCCTTAGAATTATACTCAAATGTTAATTTCATCTTGTATGTGCATGAACCAAAGTAACATTTAAGCCTCCTGCAGTTTCAAGTTTCAACAGTTAAGGCTTGTGGGACCTGCCGTTCTTGTTGCTTTTTATAGAAAATGTGTAGAGTGTTGCAAAAGCATCCAAACATGGCACCAAGATAAAAATGTGAAATGTGACGGGTTATACAAACCCTACACTGGGCAACACGGAGTTAGGGAGCAATTTTGGGTTCAGCCAGGCCCACCACACCTGCAAGAGATGCACAGACAAGGGGAGGAGTTAAAAGGGAGCAGAACAGCTCACCTGTGGGCAGATCAGGCAAGAGAAAGGACCTTCACCTTGCAGGTCCTGAGAAAGAGCTTAGAGGAAGCAGGATATCTCTCTCTCAACAACTGCCTGCAGGTCTCCCTGAAGGAAAAGAGGACCTGCTTCTGTTATATCTGGAGAGGGAGGCATTTTGCCCCTCACCTCCTAATCGAGTTTATTTGTGTTGAATCCCTGTGTTTTGTTTATGGACTACCCCTGAAGAGGAGAGACCGGGAACTGACCTGGCCAGAGGTTCCAAGGCACGAGAGGAGGCAGCCACCAGCCACCCCAAGAGGGAGAGAACTATCGCACCAGGCCTGGCCACAAAGAGGCGCCAAGCAGTGAGATGACTCCCTCCAAGCCTCCTGCGATAGATTGCTAACTTTTGACAATAGTAGGGTGGTAAGAAGGGCCTGGGATCCCATACCAAAACCCAACTCTACACACCAACGGGCCTACGCCTTGACCACTAGGCAATGTTCCTCAAGAGTGATGACCATCACAGAAACATGCAGTCACTGTTAGAGAAAAATAATCTTACTGCTTTGTTCTCTTTTTGTCTTTCAGTCCCACGGGATCTAGTGTTCATCTACCAAATACTAATTTTCCTCTGTAGGTGCCCATTTAATTTTGAGAATTCCTTTCCTGTTGTGATTAACTCCAGTACATTTTGCTGGCTTGCTGCCTGATCTTCTGAGGTGCACACCACCACCTGTGATGAGCTAGAGGAGTCCAGAGACCTCAGCTTTGATTAGGGAGCACTCAGCACCTTGCAGGATCGTACCACTTCAGAGCAGAAAGTTTCTCATCTCTGGGATCCACCTCTACGTGTCTTTTTATACAAAATGTGTTAGTCATTCACATCTCAGTAATTGGGGATTTGTCTCATTGTGAGATGTGACAAACTTGGACCTAGACCTTGCAGGATCAGGGCTCTCAATTGTCTCTTCAGACATAAATAGATTTATGTCAGAATATTTTCGCTGTAGAAAAGGTCACAGTATAATTGTTACAGACAGAAAAATGTTCTTCTGACTGCCTTCATCTTACTAGACTTGGGATATAAATCACACAAAATTCAACACAAACTCTTTGAAATCTAAAACTTTTTCTTAACACAGGCCAAATTAGAGATATTTTTCCTTCCCATCAAATGTCATTTGTATTATTTCAAGAACTAAAGAAGGCCAGTGGATTTAATAGTCAGATTTAATAGTGGATTTAATAGTGGATTTAAATGTGGATTTAATAGTGGATTTAAATGAAAATTTAAAAGCCATTTCCCAGAAAGGCCAACTGTGAATCACAGTTTAAAGGTCAGGGTCACTCATCCACACATTTTCTTGTTAATGAGGATTGCAAAGTATAAGAAACAGACCGATGACTTAAAACTTTTTTGTATTTCCAAAAAGAAACAATGCAAAATAGTTTTAGAGTGTGTTGTGTCACTTCTAGTGCCCAGTGTCTACCTTTGTTAGTAGGGTGGAATTCTGTATAAGAAGATCCCGTAGGAAATAACTAAAACATTCACATGTAAGTGAGACAAAATAAGAAAGGTTAAAATGCATTTTGAGGGAGTCCAAAGATTAAGCAGTGAGACAATACTCAATAAAAACCACATGCTAGATTTATGGGATTTTTCTGTTTTTTTTTTTTTTTGATGAGTAAAAATCATCACCAGCATAATATCAGGTAATAAAATTATCATCCTGTGCAATACTAAGAAAATGACATGGTCAGAGACTATGCCACAGGGTTTGTGGAAAGCATGAGTAGACAATTAGAATTATTTAAATGCACTCTTCTTCTCTGTGCACAAGACAAAGTTCAACCTGGAGCTAGTCATAGAATCATAGAATCTCAGGGTTGGAAGGGACCTCAGGAGGTCATCTAGTCCAACCCCCTGCTCAAAGCAGGACCAAACCCAACTAAATCATCCCAGCCAGTATTCTATAGTATTCTATATCACCTATTTTCTTTGAAAATAAGGTTTCTAATTAATGTTGGCATTCCTCAGACTTCTACTGATGGCAATCAGTTTGCTAAAAAGACACCAAATAAACCAAAACTAAAACCCAACCCCACATCATGTGTGATTCTGGTATTAGGAACTTGCTCTCTATGTTCACCACTCTATTTTAAGGTATACCTATTTTTTCTGCTACAAAAGTTAGCAGCAGCAGCTGTGCACTTTGTAATTTGGTCTTGTAAACTGCTTCTCAATATATATCAAAAGGATATGTGATATTTATATTTAAAAAACCCAGCACACTATTAGTGCTATAAAATATTAATGAATAATATTTGCCTACAATGCACAGTACATCTTTGCTGAAGAGCTAAGAGTGTAAAATGCACAAATTTTTATTTTGATTAACTATAAGCAGTGGATAATTGAAAAATGTTTTCTTGTAACTTCATCCACATTCGGGGACTCTGAAGATGTAAAGTTGAGATCTGTTAGGAGTAGCTGACATATGTGAGCTGAAATCAATGGAATTAAAAGTAGATGTGAAAAAAAAATGAAGTTATTTTTCTTTTCTTTGAAGATGGCAAGAATCAACACTTTAAATCTGAAATCTTATTACCAGATCAATTGTTCTGATGATTTTGATGGTCATGCTAAAGTGGTTTAAGTCTTCGTATGATGACCAGTCCTATTATTATTTTTCTTCAAAGAGAAGATCCTGATCAAAATGTTCTTGGCACAAACCTCTGTGCCACACATACAAATCCCATCTCCATTAGCAGTTCGTCTGAAACCTGTTCTGAATGGTAAGGTTAGACTACAACAGAGCAAAACTTCTTAATTTGTCTTGGCCTTAAAAGCAAGGGGAACCCTTAGAGACCAACAGATCCACCCTAAATGGACATTGGTAGTATGCCTTCAAGAGACATTCCCAGGGAGTAGTCAGAAAGCCTTGGAGTAAAGTGCTATGCCTGTGTGATGGGGGTTTCAACTGTTCCCATATTGACTGTGTACATGTTACCTCAGAATGGAATGTAGAAATAAAATGTCTAGACACCACTAATGGCTACTGCTTGGAGCAGCTAGTCATGGAACCCACAAGGGGAAAGGCAATCCTTCATTTAGTCCTAAGTGCAGCACGGGTCCAAGAAGTGAATATAGCTGAACCGCTCAGTGATAGCAACCATAATGTAATTAAATTTAACATCCTTGTAGGGGGGAAATACCAAAGAAACCCACCACAGTAGCATTTAACTTCAAAAGAGAAATTACTCAAAAATAAAGAAGCTAGTTAAACAAACAAACCAACAAATTGGTCCTGCTTTGAGCAGGGGGTTGGACTAGATGACCCCATGAAGTCCTTTCCAACCCTGATATTCTATGACTCTATGAAACAGTCACAAGAGTGAATTGCTGGCAAGCTGCATGGAAACTTTAAAAAAAACCACCACTATAGAGGCTTAAACTAAATATTTACCTCAAATTAAAAAAAAAAACAGTAAGGACAAAAAAAAGTCACCATGGATAATCAACGAAGTAAAAGAGGCTGTTAGAGACAAAAATACATCCTTTAAAAATTGGAAGTAAAATCCTATTGAGGAAAATTGAAAGTGTAAAAGTATAATTAGGCAGGCCAAAAAAGAAGAGCACCTAGCAGAAGACAAAAACTAACAGCGTTTTTTAAAAACACATCAGAAGCAAGAAGCCTGCCAAAAATCAGTGGGGGCACTAGACGATTGAGGTGCTAAAGGAGCACTCATGGAAGACAAGGCTGGTGCAGAGAAGATAAATGAATTATTTGCATCAGTCTTCACTGCAGAGGATGTGAGGGACATCCCCATACCTGAGCCATTCTTTTTAGGTGACAAATTGGAGGAATTGTCCCAGTCTGAGGTATCAGCAGAGGTGGGTTTGGAACAAATTGTTAAATTAAACAGTAATAACTTATCAGGACCAGATGGTATTCACCCAAGGGTTCTGAAGAAACTTAAATATGAAATAACAGAAGTACTAACTCTGGCATGTAACCTATCACTTAAACCAGCCTCTGAACCAGATGACTAGAGGATAGCTAATGTAACACCAATTTTTAAAAAAGGCTCCAGAAGTGATCCTGGCAATTACAGGCTGGTAAGCCTAACTTTAGTATCAAGCAAATTGGTTGAAACTATAATAAAGAACAGAATTATGATGAACATGATATATGGGGAAGAGTCAACATGACTTTTGGAAAGAGAAATATTGCCTCACCAATCTATTGGAATTATTTAAGGGCGTCAACAAACGTGTGGACAAAGATGATACATTGGGTACAATGTATTTGGACTTTCAGAAAGCCTTTGACAAGGTCCCTCATCCAAGGCTCTTAAGCAGTCATGGGATAAGAGGGAAGATCTGCTCATGGAAGAGATCTTCTCATGGTTAAAAGATAGGAAACAATGATAGGAATAAATGGTCAGTTTTCACAGCTGACAGAGGTAAATAGCAGGGTCTCCCAAGGATCTGTACTAGGACCAGTGTTGTTCAATATGATCCTAAATGATCTGAAAAAGGGGGAGATGATAAAGTTTGCAGGCGATGCAAACTTACTCAAGATCGTTAAGTGCAAAGCTGACTGCAAAGAGCTACAATGGAATCTTACAACTCAGCAACATGAAATTCAATGTTGATAAATGCAAAGTGAGGCATATTGCAAAACATAATCTCAACTATACATACAAAATGATGGGATCTAAATTAGCTGTTACCACTCAAGAAAATTCTTGGAGTCATAGTGGACAGTTCTCTGAAAACATCTGTTCAATGTGTAGTGGCAGTCAAAAAAGCTAACAATGTTAGGAACTATTAGGAAAGGGATAATAATAAGAGAGAAAAATATAATACCACCATATACATCCACACCTTGAATACAGTGTACACATCTAAGAGAAGATATATTAGAATTGGAAAAAAGTACAGAGAAGAGCACAAAATGGGGTATGGAAAGGCTTCCATATGAAGAGAGATTAAAAAGATTGGGACTGTTCAGCTTAGAAAAGAGACAACTAAGGGGGGATACGATAGAGGTCTATAAAATACTGAATGATGTGGAGAAAGTGAATAGGTAAATGTTATTTACCTTTTCACTTAAGAAGCAGGGGACACCCAATAGAATTAATAAGCAGCATGTTTTAAAAAAAAACAACAGAGGATGTATTTCACATGACAAAACAGTCAACCTGTGGACCTTGTTTCCAGGGGATGTTGTGAAGGTCAAAAGTATAAGTTCATGGGAAGATAAGTCCACCAGTGGCTACTAGCCAAAATGGTCAGGGCTGGGTGTCCTTAAGCCTCTGTTTGCCAGAAGCTGGGACTGGGCAACAAGGGATGGATCATTTGATAACTGCCCTATTCCAGGCCTGCACAACTTGTAAAGCAGCGAGGGCCACATTACTCCAAAGAAAACAGCCGAGGGCTGAAACCTCCCAGCCCTGCAGAAACACCCCGCCCCAGGGCCGTCCAGCCCTGCAGAAACAAACCCTCCTTCCCTAGCGCCGCCCCACCAAAACAGCTGTGGGCCAAAAAGGAAGGTTGGGGGTGGGGAGGTGATACTTGATTTTAAATCAACCAGGGGCTCCCAGCTGAAGAGGTGGCTGGGAGCCCTCAGGGGCAAATTAAAGGGCTCGGGGCTCCGGTGGCTGGGGGAACCTGGCAGGGCTGGCTCTAGGTTTTTTGCTGCCCCAAGCAAAAAAAAATTTGGCTGCCCCCCTTCCCAGCCCTGGGCTCCCCCCTGCTGCCCCAATCCTGGGCTCTCTCCCCACTGACCCACACCCCCTGCCACCCCAGCACTGGGCTTCTCCCTTTCCTCCCCATCAGTGCCCTCCCCCCACCCTGCTGCTGCCCCAGCCCTGGGCTCCCCACTACCAGTGCCTCCCCCCCACACACACCTCGCGCCTCCCCAGCCCTGGGTCACTGCTAACGCTCCCAGGGCAGGTCATTCAGCAGGAATTTTGGATGTGCACAAAACAAAGAGAGGATGGGTTCCCATATGGTTACAGAGCTGCAGTAAAGTGGAACAATTTTCAGCTTGTGTGATTGGAGGATATCTGGATGCATATTATAAGACTGTCCTCCATAAATGAGGAAAAGTTGAGGTGCCTTTATTATTCTTTTGTTCCACTCTTTCTTTCTATGGGGAATTTGCCAATGCAATATCACTATCTTCCTTTTAAACAAACAAAAAAGCAATGGCTGTTGAAAATAGCAATTCCAGCCCTAATAAGCATTTCTTGCTCAATTTTATCCTGCTTTTTCTACAGCAAGTTACAGTGGATCAGTATATTTGATTTGGGAGAAATGAAGTAACAGCTGCCCAAACTGAGCTTGAGCACTCCTGAATTTTGAGGTGTTCAAATCTGAAAGGCAGGTGCTGGGGGGCGGGGGCTGTGGGCTCCACGGGGGAGCATGGCAGCAATGCAGTTGGGGCAGGGGTCCGGGGAGGGGGCAAACAGTGGCCGCGTGCCAGGATTTAAACGGCTCTGGGCTGCCGGCAGCCGTGGGGAGCCCTGAGCCCTTTAAATCCCAGCCGCGCCTGGGAATCTCTGCGGGCAGCCCAGAGCCCTTTGACTCCCCGCAGCTGGGAATTAAAGGGCTCTGGCCTCCCCTCCGCTGCGCGTAGCCCAGAGCCTTTTGATTCCCGGCCATGGCTGAGATTTAAAGGGCTCTAGGCTCCCCACCGCTCCGGGCAGCCCAGAGCCCTCTGACTCCCAGCCGCGGCTGGGATTTAAAGGGCTCTGGGCTCCCAGCGGCTGTGGGCAACCCAGAGCCTTTTGATTCCCAGCCGCGGCTGAGATTTAAAGGGCTCTGGGGTGCCCGCAGAGCGCCGTGTGCGGGGGATTTAGAATCCCCTCGCTGGCCGCACAGTGAGGGTCCGCGGGCCACATGTTGTGCAGGCCTGCCCTATTCTGTTCATTCCCTCTGATGCATCTGGCACCTGCCACTGTCCAAAAAGAGGATACTGGGCTAGATGGATCATTGGTCTGACCCAGCGTGGCAATTCTTATGTTCTTATGATGTGGGTGGGATCCTAAAAGAAGAGAGAGGAAAAATAAAAGGTAAGAGGGGGCTGGACACAGAGGATCTGAAGAATGTGACATGCTGCCGAGACATTTCACATAGTGGGGCAAAACATCCCATTCATCCCCACTCCTCCCTGCTACCTGTAGAGGGCCAGAGGGCCACAGCTCTGCTTCAGGAGGTAAGGGGGAAGGCTAAGTAGGCAAATACAGCTGAATGCTGTAGAACTGATCCAATGCTGGTGAAGTCAATGGAGCTAGGCTGACTTACACCAAAGGATGATCTGGCCCTAGATATATTTTAAAAATATTTACTAATACACTTACTGCTTCTTGGACCTAATTCTCTGTTTGTCCAACATCAATTAAATGCCAGTGCTTCCTTCTTCTCCTGGCTAGTCTAATATATAATATTATATATCATCATTCAAAAATATAAAGAAACATCTGTGAGACAGAGAACTCTTTTTATTGTATATTTGAGAACAAAAGTCTGGCACAAATCCCTCACAGTGTTCATGGGTAGCTCTCAGTGTTTATTCCCTGCTGCCAATAATGTGGGTGTCAGCATCTTCAAAGCTGACTTACACTGCAGTGATTGTACATGTGGTTTGCCCAGAATTCATAAATTCGAGCACACATCACATCGTTGTGTGCAATGGATCGGAAAACCTCACTGTAAAGTATTACAGAATTGTCATGGAGTCATGACAGTTTACACCAGCTGAGGATGTGGACCCTGCTATGTATATAAAAACATATCCCTTTTAAGAGACACATATCTGTTGAAACACAATCAGAAGCATTCAGTCTTGATAAAATCATGCTTGTGATAAGGAAAGTAGTCAGGTTGCTGCTATTCTCTCCTTTTTTGTTGAAAGGATGGTACAACCATTGATTTCCAGTTGTCATTATTCAAAGAGCAGCATGGCCAAACTAATTAGTATTCTTCCAAGAAGCCAAACTGTACTAGTGTTCTCATTTTACTCAATCAGCCAGAACAATCCAGGATTTTTTAATGAGCAGATTAGACTAGCTGATGAATATCCTGGAACAAGGCAGAAAAGCCTAGTACTGCTTTGATCATTCCCTTCTCTTTGCACCCACAACAGTGTTTGGGGAAAGAGTAGCTATTCCATCGCTTCTGACACAGCATGGGGCATGCTGGAGTGGAAGCTCTGCACCATTTGCAATCGGGGCAGTATATGCATCTCACCTGGGCTGGGGGGTATGGAAGGAAGGAGCAGGTTACAGATCCACCTTCATCCTGCCCCTCCCTCTTTCAGCAGGGGTAGCTAGGAGCACACCTTCACTTTCCATGGAACTTTGACTAGTTTGGGGGCACAAGTCCTTTGAATCCTCTCCCCCTTCTGCAGGAACTCCATTAGGAACAGACACCATTTAGCAATTCTCATTTAGTGTATGTAGACCCAAAGTATAGTATCCAGTATATGTAAATATAACGTATAGGGAGAGATACAGAAGAACAGATGTTGACACACACAGACTTCTGGCTCTTGCAGTGTTAGTGGGTGACAATATGAAACTAAAAACCATTTCCCTCTGTTCTTTCTTTAAAAAACGCATTCCTTTCTTGGTGAACATTTGGCTCAGGAGATTCTCTCAACTTAAGAGACTTGTTGAAAGGCTAGTTTATTATGGCCTCCAATTAGTACAGATAGGACCACCACTGGGGAAAAAAAGGAGAAAGTTTAGAGATTTGGTTTCTGAAGACATTCTGAACTGACAGCTAATGGATTTGTTTCTTTGATACCTCTTGAGAAGTTGAGAGTAGCTGGTTGAACATCACCTACAAAGAGACTTGGGTTTTTTATTACAGATTCTTTCAGAGTAGAACAGCTTGTTTATGAGGTCTTCATTTAAAGAAAAAGCAGATAGCTCAAGTAATAAGCAAAATGTTTTGAAAGTGTTTTCTTGCATTGGTTGTCTTGATATTTCCAGAAAAAAAACAGTAGTGACTGGCACTTGAGCACACTTTATATAAAGTTTGCCACATGGTGGATTATGGAAGCATCAACTTCATCAGGGTCCTTGAAGTTTTCAGTATCTCTACTTAAATTGTGATTGCTGGACATTTTTTCTGATCTTCATAGGACCATTCGCAACCTGTGCATGACAAGATGTCAGATCCACTCATTGTGAAGGCCTGGTACATATAGCTTTTTGTACCAGTATAATTATTTTAACCAAACCAGTTATACAGGTGTCTGTGATCGTGGCACTCACCTCTTGAGCACCTCCAACCAGCTGAATGTAATACTACAGTCCATTTCTCACCCTTGGAGCCCCCTGCAGGCTACCAGCTGGTGTTGATGGATCTCTGGCAGCTTGGGCTTCTGGCTGAGTAATGAAGTCCCCTTCTGTGGTATTAAAGAGTCCAACAAATAAGAAGTCCATTTCCCCTCATTAGAGTCTTCAGCCCTTGCTCTGGGCCATTTACATTCAGCTCTTTGTTCAGGCTCCCAAAATAAGACCTGTCCTCTTCTTACCCAGACCCGCCCATTACTCTGGGATCCAAGCCAGGGAATCTACAGTCAACAGCATAAGGACCTAAGAACAGCCATACTGGGTCAGACCAAAGGTCCATCTAGCCCAGTGTCCTGTCTTCCAACAGTGGCCAATGCCAGGTGTCCCAGAGGGAATGAGCAGAACAGATAATCATCAAGTGATCTGTTCCCTGTTGCCCTTCCCTAGCCTCTGGCAAACAGAGACTAGGGACACCATCCCTGCCCATCCTGGCTAATAGCCATTGATGGACTTATTCTCCATGAATTTATTTAGTTCTTTTTTGAACTGTTATAGTCTTGGCCTTCACAACATTCTCTGGCAAAAGTTTCACAGGTTGACTGTGGGCTAGTCTACTACGGGGGGAGATTGATCTAAGTTACATAATTTCATCTACATCAATAAAGTAGCTGAAGTCGACGTACTTAGATCTACTTACCGCGGTGTCTTCACTGCGGTGTGTCAATGGGAGACACTCTCCCGTCGATTCCCCTTGCTCTTCTTGTTGTGGAGGAGTACTGGAATAGATGCTACAGCGATTGGCGGTCAATTTATCGCATCTATACTAGACACGATAAATCAACCCCTGCTGGATCGATCGCTGCCCATCGATCCAGCCGCTAGTGTAGACACACACTGTGTGTTGTGTGAAGAAATACTTTGTTTAAAACCTGCTGCCTATTAATTTCATTTGGTGACCTCTAGTTCTTGTGGTATGACAAGGAGTAAATAACACTTCCTTATTTACTGTCTCCACACCAGTCGTATTTTATAGATCTCAATCATCTCCCTCCTTAGTCATCTCTTTTCCAAGCCGAAAAATCACAGTCCTATTAATCTCTCCTCATACAGAATGTGTTCCAAACCCTTAATCATTTTTGTTGCCCTTCTCTGAACCTTTTCTAGTGCCAGTGTATCTTTTTTGAGATGGGGCAGCCCCATCTGCACGCAGTATTCAAGATGTGAGTGTACCATGGATTTATATAGAGGCAGTATGATATTTTCTGTCTTATTATCTATCTCTTTCTTAATGATTCCCAACATTCTGTTCACTTTTTTGACTGCCGCTACACATTGAGTGGATGTTTTCAGAGAACTATCCATAATGACTCCAAGATCTCTTTCTTGAGTGGTAACAGCTAATTTAGACCGCATCATTTTATATGTATAGTTGGGATTGCTTACTCCAATCTGTTGTTGCTATTTCCCTGGGCCTCTTCCTACCAGGCCCATTTTATCTCCAGTCCTATCTCAGGGCCAGAGTCCTCAGATTTGTTGCTATATCCAAGCCTGAGAGAAGCACCCTTTCTTCACTCCTCTGGTCCCACTGGGGGTGGGGCTATATTGCTTTAACTATTCTGGTATAGTTGAAGCAGTACAACTTGTGTGTCTTAGGTATCCCTACTCCGTACGACTCCCTATGTGTGAGAAACAGACTAATGACTGTGGTTTGCCCCTTGCAATTTTCCTTTATTCAGTGGAGTTGTATGTCTACATTGCCGCCCTGGCAGTGCTGTGACATGGGCAATGTAGTCATGCTTTTATCGCCGGGGTACAGCTCTCCCGGCAATAAAAAATAACCACCCCAAACGGGGGGTGGTAGCTTTATCTCCGGGAGTGCGACTCCCAGCGATAAAGCGCTGTCTAAGCAAAACTAAGCATAAACACATCATACACCAGGGTGAAGCTCACCTGCTTTCCACTTTGTAAAGGCTGAGTAAAGACCTATTGATCAGGGGATAATTAGTTACAGTTTGCACAATTTTGTCACTATAAGTAATAGCGACCTTTTTCAAGATTAAAGGGATCGGGAGATACTATATAAAGCCTTTCTTGACTTTTTCCACTCATGGGAATTTTTGTGAAGTTGTGTTACAGTATTTTATGGAAGAATATGATTATGTATTTTAATTCATTTTCACAGTAATTATCCTAAAAAGCTCGGCCACATACATATTTCATCTATTTTAATTTGATATAATCTTCTGTAGGAATGTACAGTATAAGAATTAAAACTTAAACTTAATGTTGCCACTGCGTTAAATGGGACTGGAAGGCTCTGACAGTTGGATACAAAGTCCTTCACCAGTAGGGCTCCTGGGTACCAATTCAACAAAGCACTCTTGTATGTGTTTAACTTTAAGCATGTGCTTAACTCCATACCTATTCAGCAAAGCATTCTAGCATATGCTTCAGTGCACTACCTAATTGGGGGTGGGTCTGTTATAGCCCAGGTTGGTAGAGCCTGAGTTATCTTAGCATTCAATAGTTGTTTAGTTCATGCTGTAGAATGAGTTGACTATCTCAGCTGTATTCCAAATGGATAGGTGACCACATCACCAAATTAAAACTCCCCAAGATTGACACCCTATTTTTTAAACTCCTAACAGAGACCAAGGATTGGCAGGGAAACTGAAATGCCCTCTTGCAATATTAATTTGTATTTAGTTTAAGAGATGTATTTCAGAATTTTCTTTGGTCCATAGTCATGGAGGATTAGCTCTATACATTAAATTCATTTTTGTATCAGTCTAAGCCATAGAAAATGCACCTAGGTACTTCAATGATGGACAACATATCTAGCCCTGTAATAAATAGTTTATGTGCTTTTAGGAAAAACAAGCTATTAGTCTTTGCTTATTGCTTAGTAGATTTAGGGGTTATTGATTGTTTTCGGGGGTTTGGTCTTTCCTTCTTTATTTTTCATCCTGGAGGACTTCATTACCAAGGGTAATCAGAAAAATTTCTTCTGTGAACACTACTGTTGTTGGTTCGTGCTCTCTAATGATAGACTTTTGTTGTATCCCTATTTTTGAGTGCTTTATACTATTTTGAAATTTGATAAATATTTTATACCTATATTGTAAGATGCAATGGGAACTAAATTTAAAGTCTGACAATTTCTTTGCTAACCAGGGACCTAGGAACTTTGCTGATTTTAAATAGGAGGAGGAGGAGAACTGAGTCACAAAAATTCATTCTGAAGCCAGGAAAGCACAAAGGATGGCCAGGAGAGAATCCATGCGCCACAGAAGAGAAACAGAACTAAAACAAAATCTCAAAACTTTACCCACGTGTGATGCTGGAGGGACAGTCAGATGCAGAAAGGTAGGAAACCCCAGGAACAGATGTGAAAATAAACCTGTTAGTAATAACAAAGAAACAATGCCAAACCCAGGAACCTTGTAAAATCTAATCTGCTGCTTAATACTAATGAAAATAAAACAGAAATAAATAATATGTAATTAGCATTTAAATAAAGAGCTATGTTTCAATTTATTTTGCTACATATTCAGAATTATAAGTTCATATTTCTGTTAATGATATGGTAAAAGTGATACTACTAGTAAAATAAGTATTTTCATAGCGCTTTTCATCTTTCATGTACAAGATAATTATTAGTTATCTTGATGCTAACTGCTTAGGGAAGACTGAGCAAGTTTGGTGCAATTGTTCTGATATGAACTACATTACAGATATTACTACAGCCAAGTTAAGGAGAAAGCAGGGGTGCAAGCTGAGCTGGGGAGCAGAGCCATGCCAGATCCAGAGGGGCCAGAAAAGCGGCCCAGGAAGCAGGTCAGTGCAGGGAGCAGAGTCACAGAAGCAGCTCACAGAGCAGACCTGTCCTGGGAGGAGAGTTGTAGCAACCAGAGCCAGAGGGGCCAGAGAAGCAGACCAGGGAGCTGAAGGCAGAGCAGCAGCAGCAGCTGCAGCAGCTGTGCTGAGGCAGAGTGGAGCTGGAGCTGAGGCAGAGTGGTGGAGCTGGAGCTGGGGCTCGAGCAGTCCAGAGCCGAGTGTGGTGAGTGGCTGCGGAGAGCGAGGGGAAACCTGGGCAGAGGGCCCAGCTCAGGGAGACACCCCCAGCCAAGAGGCCTTGCAGGCCAGACTTGGAGGGGGATCGTAACCCTGAAGGGGCAGGGGTGATGCTGGGAAGAAGGGTCCTGCCACCTGAGGGTGTGTGGGCACTGCCAGAGCAAGTGTCTGACCCGCAGTGTCTCTGCAGCACCATTAGGGCCTGAGAAGGGGCCTGGGACTTGTGAGGAACAGACTGTGAACTTCCCTTACATCCCAGAGACAGCTGGTTGTGATGTCCCCGTGCCACAGAGAGGGGTGACGTGTTTTCCTTTAACCTTTCCCATTTTTTCCTTATTGTTTGTAATTGTTTGCTGTTTAATAAATTGTATTTACATTGAACTGTATGTAATGATCAGTGGGTCAGGGAAGCATCCAGTGCAGAGAGAGCACCCCAGAGTGGGGACACCCTAGCCCCTGCCCTAAGTGACCACGACAAGGTTCGGGGTTGAGCTGCCCAGGAATCCTGGGCCCAGCCTTGTATGAGGACTCTGCCACATAGGGAGTGGAAGGGGAGCCCTCGAGGTCAGGCAGGCCTCTGGGTAAAGGCAGTGGGAGCGAGGACTCAGATCCTTTCGCTAGCCCACTTCACCAGGTAGTGTATAAGCCAGGAAAGTTCCCCACAATAGCGTGACCATTCCCCTGCTTACATGAAGAAGAGCTCTGTGTGGCTAGAAAGCTTTTCTCTCCCAACAGAAGTTGGTCCAGTAAAAGATATTACCTCACCTACCTTGTGTCCAATTTATTTTGCATATGTTGCAATGTTTCTGTGACAGATGTACAGCACAGACATTACATCAGCTTTCACATTTCTTTTTCAGCTACAGATCACCAGCCTGTCTTACACCAAGCTATCATTCAAAATCACAAGCCTATACTTGAACATAAAAAGCTAGCACATGAGCTGCCTTTGCCAGCCCATTACCGCAGTACATTCTCAGAATCCAGAGGTGCACAGTATCAGTCAAGAAGATCCACACAGTATACTCTTGACTCTTGAATAAATATTGTTTTAGTTACTCTATTACATCATCTGCTCCGTTACTAACGAAGACTGTGCTATCCATTTGTCTGAAGCTTATACTATATGTTTGTGTGTTTTAAAATTTTATAACAATTGTATATTGCCTAGTCTCTCATTCAGCCTCTTTTTATAGATTGAAAGAAAATTTAGATTTAGTTGGGAATTGGTCCTGCTTTGAGCAGGGGTTGGGGTAGATGACCTCCTGAGGTCCCTTCCAACCCTGATATTCTGTTCTATGAAACAAATAAACTGTGCACAGCTTTAAATTCTGAAGGCTTATTCCATGTGCACATGGAACCCTGTCCTTCACTGTTATAGGAAGAGACATTAAAGCCCAGATCCTCAAAGATACCTAAGCTCGTAACTTCCACGGAAATCAGTATTTATTCTCTGACTTTTATCCTATTCATCTTGGGCCTGATCCAAATACCACTGAAGGTCAGTGGAAAGACACCAATTGATTTAAATCACTGGCCCTGTTAGACACTTGAGATACTATAGATCCTGCTTGCCATACTCACAAGAGTAAACCCATTGAAGTGAGAATGCAAGCAGAATTTGACCATTTCTGTGTGCACTTTTTTCAGACCACGCTACAGTAATTGGTTTTAGAAATATACTTAATGCGTTAATTCAGTCCAGACAGCTTGTAATAACAAAACCAGAATAATTTAAAGGTTATAAAAAGTTATTCTGGTTTAAATTCTGAAAGACATTTTAAGCATTTTTTCTAACGCAGGAGAGTGTGTTTTTAACAGCAATTTTTTTCAGTACCATGATACAACATAAAAAATAGCTGCTTCCAAAATGATGAAACTTTATTTGATCTTAAAGGTTTGATCTTAATCCTTTGGTCTTAAACACTATTAACCACCAGTAACTTTTCATCTTGTAACATTGAAGGCTAAATGGCACTAATAATTTTAAAAAGAGCAATTACTCTGACTCCCAAGGTATCTAAGATATTATGAACACAGAGTGTTGTTAATTTCAGCCATTTACAGAACACTTTGAAACTGCTTTATTACTTCCCTCTCTGGGATATGTTTTCTTCCTAAAAAATACTTTAAACATTATAAGTAACAAAGGATGCAGAACAAATTAGACTTATGGCATTTCAGAGCCATCTGAACAGTTGATAATCCTGTTGTTAAGGATACTAAGTCAAGCCATTAGCAAAAATGTTAAAACTATGGCAAATCAATTAAAATGTTCTGTGCCAATACTTGACTTCAAACTAACATAATGCAACTATATCTAAAAGCTTCTGGAATCTCAATACATCCTCACAATTTACCGAATAACAAAATCCTACTTTTTATGCAAGTTTCATGACAGCACTGAGTTGCACACCTTGTTCAGATGAATTATGAAAAATCTGTGATAGATGGCACGCACACTCCCTTGAGAGAAGAGCATGGGGAGCTCAGGCTGCCCATTTGCAAAGTGCTTAAATACATTCCCCTTTTCAACAGAGCCGGTAATTCAAAAAACATTAAACAGCCCTACAAATGCCAGGTTGCTATTCTACACATCAGTAGCATGCAAAAAGCTACAGTATTTATAAATTGTGTTTATATTTTTGACCAAGCTTTTGCAGCGAGGCAGATAAAAATCCAACTGTATTTTTAATAGCTACAAACATTCTGATATTATTCTTTAATATTTCATTATAAATCATTGTGTCAAAAAGAGCCAATAGCTCTTGTGGCTTTTATTCACAGTGTATGTGCAGTTTCAGCCACGTTATACAGACTTCTCTCTAATTGTCATGCAGAAAGTTATAAAGTGGCTCTCAAATACAGACAGGCCAGGCAGACATGTTTATAATAGCAATCACAGAACATACATTTTCAGTTGATGGGATTTTTATTATTATTATTACTATTTCACCTGCGGACTACATACCTGCTATACATAATAGATAAACAAATAGAACGCTAAATCTTTCATAGATGTCAAAAATGTGGCTGTGTACAGCAACTCATCTCCAGCAGCAACCACCCCACAGGGCAAATATGAAAAATAGCATACGAGTCTTCCATGATTCTACAGGCAGCCTGACATATTTCTTTGCTGATTCTTTACTGTGCATGGAATATACAGGAAAAAAAGCAGAAGTAATTTTAGTTTATTTGTTTAAACAATGCTATCAACTGTTTACTTTTTTGTTAGGGAAGCTCAATTTTAAACGGTTGATCTTTAAAACATGCAAATATGCTAAAACAGAAGTACAAGCACATTGGCTTAAAACATTGAACTACGCTTGGGAAGTCTTTTGTTTGAAATAAGAAAGCTTAAGCTAGGCTGAACTGTAAAAGGGGAAACCACTTTTAAGGACAGAGATGTTTTGGTTTTGTTCATTGTAATGATTCTGACTTTTCAGATCTTCTACAGTGTTACAGCAGAAGGAATAGTACGCTAATTGACTCACCATTGTAGCTGAGCTTATGTACAGTAAAGGTACCTAAAGCCTGCATGAAAGGCTTTCTCTGTCACCACGGAACACGTGATTTGCCTTTTCCAGGATACAATTTTGTTTCAGTCACTTAGAAAATAGCACATATCTAGGTCATGCTATACAATTTCCTTATTTGTTGAGCCATTTCTATGCTCTTAAACCATGTCTACACTTCAGCTGCTAGCTACAATGGCATAGTTGCAGTACTGTAGTGTAGACTAAACTTCCTACATCGATGGTTTTCCCATCAACGTAGTTAATTCACCTCTCTGAGAGGCAGTAGCCGCATCTATGCCGGTGGTTAGCTCAATCTAACTACAGTGCTCAGGGCACAAAATTTTTCACAGCTGAGTGATGTAGCTAGATCAATCTAATTTTAAGTGTAGACTAAGCCTTAGACATTTTCAAAGAGAAATAATAATTCATGAATTGACATACCATTTACACGTACGCATATGCCTTACACGTATATGAAGCAACCGAAGCAAACTTCAGATGCCTAAAATATATTTCAATCACTAAGCTTCCCTAGGGATTCAATTACGAAAAAGCAAAGCATCTAGGTTGCTTGTTTTGAAGTTTAAATTAAATATCTAGAGTCAGATTGTCCCCTTCAGTGTAAAATCTGCAACAAGAGAAGACAAGGTGCAGTCAACCCTGCAGGTTCGCCTTGCAGAATTTTTGACTGACTACAGTTCCTATTGGATTTCGATAGGAGTCCCCAAGTTTCACTGTCAAAGATGCTAAGCTCCTGTTCACATCAATGTGATTTGTGAGCACCCAACAGCTCAGAAAATCGAACCACAAGTAGGGCAAAGACATAGTCTCCAAAGCCCATGAATCCCAAGGAACTGCAAGAAAAGGGATCATTAACTCCTAGGAGGGCCTGTCTCCATGAGGTGCTATCTGGACAACACCCTCCCACAAGTTATGCACCTCCCTTAGGAATCCATGGTGCCATCATTGCCTCTGGCCATGAATGCCTCAATCCCCAAATGGGTGCAATGTGGTGCAAGCATTAATGCTGCTAACAGCAGTGTTAACTTCTGCATGCATAGCCATAGTTCTCTGAGGAAGGCATGCTACCCTGCCCACAGCACCCCTCCCACCCACTATGGCTTCTGTCAGTAGAGGAATTGCTCCCTCTCTTTCCCATCCAACTCATCTACGCGGAGGGATGCATTAGGTGCCTAGAGCACATGATAGGGATAGCATGAGACATGAAGAGATCTACAGCCTCCTTAAACAACATAAAAGCAGTTTAAAGAATTTTAATCTGAGAGTCAAGTCCAGGACAGAAATGAGTTACTCTACAGACACATTTTGGATCCTTTAATCTCTATGTGAAATTGCAACTGTGCAGAGAATTAATATTGGGGCACTAGTAACCTGAGCGGTCATTCAGAAACAAAATCCTGATTGTGTACAAGTACAGAATTCCAAAAACATAATTTTTCTTTCCTTGAAATTTCTAGGGAGCCGGGAGGGTTCTACCCTAAAAACCCCAACCAAGCAACCAACCCAACCAAAAACTCCAGAACAATAAAAAATGGTTTTGTTTTAGATTTTAATATAAAAACAAATAGCATCTAAAAATATCTCAAACATCCCATGTAGACCTTTCACCTCCAAAAGGGAGACATGCCAGAGACTCCAAGGAATCCAGCAGGGAGTTCGCCATTGATTTTAAATGGAAGACCCTCAGAACTACTACTAAGACAGGAACAGTCTGGGAAGGAGATAGTGACCCACAGTCACAACCTGCCTCTTGTCCTCCTCCATTCCATGGGGATATTGGGGAGGGAGAGGGCAGTAAAACAAAAACCCTGTGCCAGACCTATACTTTGCCCAATGTAATCCCCGACATACCAACACAGGTAAACTGCCTGGTGTACTGGAGTTCAGAGCTCCTCACTTCTTCCTCCTCACTCAACTGAACAAGAAGGTGAGTAACTGTTCTTCAAAGACTGCTTTCCCCACAGCCACAAACTGCTACCACGGTGTGTAGCTGGCATAGGGGATATAGGGCACCTTTCTAGCCCTCTTACTCCTTCTTGTAAGTGCACAGGATGGGCTGTGATCTAACCAAGTGAGAGTATTTATGCAGTTTTCCATTAATGTGGTGCAATATACGTTTTATCACTAAATTACAGGGTTTACCATGGAAAAAACGCAGAGGAGAGGCTCCTGGGTTAAACACAGAGAGATAAAATGGCACCAATTCCATATGCTGGCTAACAGTGAATATTCACTTTAAGACTTAATGCACTTCAGCAGTGTCAGATTCTACTGCAAAACAACGACATGGATTCCTTTGTGCACAGTACTTGCTGTCTCATAATGCCAACAATAAAACCAAGAGGAATTTTACAATTTTATACTGACAAGCCCGTAGATAAGCTCCCAATATGCACATGAAATGGACCAAAATACTTTTATTCTTTCAGGTAGTTTCACAATTTAAGATATGGTATACAAAAAATGAGAGAAACATATTTCTGTTGCTATAATTTACCTAATGTGTGTGTAAAACACTCATTTGCACATGGATTTCAATAGAAGTTCTTTCGCTGAATTCAATGGGAAGAGGATCAGACTAATAATTCCTAAATAAGAACATAAGAACGGCCGTACCAGGTCAGACCAAAGGTCCATCTAGCCCAGTATCTGTCTACCGACAGTGGCCAATGCCAGGTGCCCCAAAGGGAGTGAACCTAACAGGCAATGATCAAGTGATCTCTCTCCTGCCATCCATCTCCATCCTCTGACGGACACCATTCTTTACCCATCCTGGCTAATAGCCATTTATGGACTTCACCACCATGAATTTATCCAGTTCTATTTTAAACGTTGCTGTAGTCCTAGCCTTCACAACCTCCTCAGGTAAGGAGTTCCACAAGTTGACTGTGCGCTGCGTGAAGAAGAACTTCCCTTTATTTGTTTTAAACCTGCTGCCTATTAATTTCATTTGGTGACCCCTAGTTCTTGTATTATGGGAATAAGTAAATAATTTTTCCTTATCCACTTTCTCAACATCACTCATGATTTTATATACCTCTATCATATCCCCCCTTAGTCTCCTCTTTTCCAAGCTGAAGAGTCCTAGTCTCTTTAATCTTTCCTCGTATGGGACCCTCTCCAAACCCCTAATCATTTTAGTTGCCCTTTTCTGAACCTTTTCTAGTGCTAGAATATCTTTTTTGAGGTGAGGAGACCACATCTGTACACGGTATTCGAGATGTGAGCGTACCATGGATTTATATAAGGACAATACTATATTCTCAGTCTTATTCTCTATCCCCTTTTTAATGATTCCTAACATCCTGTTTGCTTTTTTGACCGCCTCTGCACACTGCGTGGACATCTTCAGAGAACTATCCACGATGACTCCAAGATCTTTTTCCTGACTCGTTGTAGCTAAATTAGCCCCCATCATATTGTATGTATAGTTGGGGTTATTTTTTCCAATGTGCATTACTTTACATTTATCCACATTAAATTTCATTTGCCATTTTGTTGCCCAATCACTTAGTTTTGTGAGATCTTTTTGAAGTTCTTCACAATCTGCTTTGGTCTTAACTATCTTGAGCAGTTTAGTATCATCTGCAAACTTTGCCACCTCACTGTTTACCCCTCTCTCCAGATCATTTATGAATAAATTGAATAGGATTGGTCCTAGGACTGACCCTTGGGGAACACCACTAGTTACCCCTCTCCATTCTGAGAATTTACCATTATTTCCTACCCTTTGTTCCCTGTCTTTTAACCAGTTCTCAATCCATGAAAGGACCTTCCCTTTTATCCCATGACAGCTTAATTTACGTAAAAGCCTTTGGTGAGGGACCTTGTCAAAGGCTTTCTGGAAATCTAAGTACACTACGTCCACTGGATCCCCCTTGTCCACATGTTTGTTGACCCCTTCAAAGAAATCTAATAGATTAGTAAGACACGATTTCCCTTTACAGAAACCATGTTGACTATTGCTCAACAGTTTATGTTTTTCTATTTTATTCTTAACTATTGTTTCGACTAATTTGCCCGGTACCGACGTTAGACTTACCGGTCTGTAATTGCCGGGATCACCTCTAGAGCCCTTTTTAAATATTGGCGTTACATTAGCTAACTTCCAGTCAATGGGTACCGAAGCCAATTTAAAGGACAGGTTACAAACCTTAGTTAATAGTTCCGCAACTTCACATTTGAGTTCTTTCAGAACTCTTGGGTGAATGTCATTGGGTCCCGGTGACTTGTTAATGTTGAGTTTATCAATTAATTGCAAAACTTCCTCTAGTGACACTTCAATCTGTGACAGTTCCTCAGATTTGTCACCTACAAAAGCCAGCTCAAGTTTGGGAATCTCCCTAACATCCTCAGCTGTGAAGACTGAAGCAAAGAATCCATTTATTTTCTCCTCGATGACTTTATCGTCTTTAAGCGCTCCTTTTGTATTTTGATTGTCAAGGGGCCCCACTGGTTGTTTAGCGGGCTTCCTGCTTCTGATGTATTTAAAAAAACATTTTGTTATTACCTTTGGAGTTTTTGGCTAGCCGTTCTTCAAACTCCTCTTTGGCTTTTCTTATTACACTCTTGCACTTAATTTGGCAGTATTTATGCTCCTTTCTATTTGCCTCACTAGGATTTGACTTACACTTTTTAAAGGAAGTCTTTTTATCTCTCACTGCTTCTTTTACATGGTTGTTAAGCCACGGTGGCTCTTTTTTAGTTCTTTTACTGTGTTTCTTAATTTGGGGTATACATTGAAGTTGGGCCTCTATTATGGTGTCTTTAAAAAGGGCCCATGCAGCTTGCAGGGATTTCACTTTAGTCACTGTACCTTTTAACTTTTGTTTAATTAACCCCCTCATTTTTGTATAATTCCCCCTTTTGAAATTAAATGCCACAGTGTTGAGCTGTTGAGATGTTCTTCCCACCACAGGGATGTTAAATGTTATTATATTATGGTCACTATTTGCAAGCGGTCCTGCTATAGTTACCTCTTGGACCAGCTCCTGCGCTCCACTCAGGATTAAATCTAGAGTTGCCTCTCCCATTGTGGGTTCCCGTACCAGCTGCTCCATGAAGCAGTCATTAAAAGTATCGAGAAATTTTATCTCTGCATTTCGTCCTGAAGTGAAATGTTCCTAGTCAATTGAACATCCCCCACTATTATTGGGTTCTTAATTTTGATAGCCTCTCTAATTTCCCTTAGCATTTCATCATCACTATTACTGTCCTGGTCAGGTGGTCGATAATAGATCCCTAATGTTATATTTTTATTAGAGCATGACATTTCTATCCATAGAGATTCTATGGAACATATGGATTCGCTTAAGATTTTTACTTCATTTGAATCTGCGTTTTCTTTCACATATAGTGCCCCTCCTCCCCCTGTATGACCTGCTCTGTCCTTCCGATATATTTTGTACCCCGGAATGATTGTGTCCCATTGATTGCTCTCAGTCCACCAGGTTTCTGTGATGCCTATTATATCAATATCCTCCTTTATCACAAGGCACTCTAGTTCACCCTCTTATTATTTAGACTTCTAGCATTTGTGTACAAGCACTTTAAAAACTTGTCTGCCCTTTTCTGATGTGCCAGATTCTTTTTTATGTGACTGTTTATCATCTGATCCGGCCCTTACATTATCCTCATCTGTCCTCTGCTCCTGACTATAACCTGGAGATTCTCTATCATCAGACTCTCCCCTAAGAGAAGTCTGTGTCCGATCCACATGCTCCTCTGCAGCAGTCGGCTTTCCCCCATCTCTTAGTTTAAAAACTGCTCTACAACCTTTTTAATGTTTAGTGCCAGCAGTCTGGTTCCACTTTGGTTTAGGTGGAGCCCATCTCTCCTGTATAGGCTCCCCCCATCCCAAAAGTTTCCCCAGTTCCTAATGAATAGATGTTTAATAATTTAATTTTTATTACAGTTGTTAGAGGACTAGAAATGACCTTTAGAAGTCACCTAGGGAAAACCATAGTTGACTTCTCTGTGAAAGTACAGTTTTGATTCTGGAATTATGGGAGGATTTTGGCCAATACACATAGTTAGCTTGTTCCTTCTCCTTTGCCCCCTTTTAATATCTTTTAAAAGACACCTTTACATCGATATAACGCTGCCCTCGGGAGCCCAAAAATCTTACCGCGTTATAGGTGAAACCACCTTATATCGAACTTGCTTTGATCCACCGGGATGCGCAGCCCCGCCCCCTAGGAGCACTGCCTTACTGCATTATGTCCAAATTTGTGTTATATCAGGTTGCATTATATCGGGGTAGAGGTGTATTTTAAAAACAGATTGAGTGCGGCTGAGTATCTTTCTGGTGTCAAATGTGCACTGGAAATTTCTCTCTTTACATGGTCTGAAAGCAAATTGTTTTTCCATGCCCACATGCAGTTTCTGCAGTAAAAACACCTCTTAAACCAGAGGTGGGCAAACTATGGCCCACGGGACTGTCCTGCCCGGCCCTTGAGCTCTCGGCTGGGGAGGCTGTCCCCTCTCCCCCGCAGCCACGCCACCGCGCGTGTAGCGTGGCTGACTCCAGCCGAGCGGCGTGGCTGCCAGTCCTGCCGCTCTGAGCGACATAGTAAGCGGGCAGAGCGTGGGGGGGGAAGGGAGGCATTGGATAAGTGTGGGAGTCCCAGGGGGCCTGTCATGGGGCGGGGGTGTGGATAGGGGTCAGGGCAGTCAGGGGACAGGGAGGGTTGGATAGGCATGGGAGTCCCAGGGGACTGTCTGGGGGCGGGAGTGTGGATAGGGGTTCGGGCAGTCAGGGGATAGGGAGTAGGGGGGATTGGATAGGAGGTGGTACCCCGGGGGGCAGTTAGGGGTGGGGGGTCAGGGGACAAGGAGTGTGGGGGTAGATGGGTTGGAGATTCTGAAGGGGACAGTCAGGGAGCGGGAAGCGGGAGGGAGTGGATAGGGGGCGGGGCCAGGCTGTTTGGGGAGGCACAGCCTTCCCTAACCGGCCCTCCATACAGTTTCACAACCCCAATGTGGCCCTCGGGCCAAAAAGTTTGCCCTCCCCTGCCTTAAACTAAACCTTTCCTACACTCATTCAGAGGATACATTTTTCTAGTCCAAAGACAGCAACGCTCTGAACACCCTGTATTTGTTCAGAATTTATGTGCTCAACATTGTACACTGCTTTTGATCCATGCAAAGAGCTCACATGCATTCGAGTGGGAGTTGTACCCAGGGACTGAGGACGCTATTGTCAGAAATGCTCACAGAGTAGCAAAATTTGGCTCGTAAGATGCTATTGAGAGAAGAAAAATGAATGAAATAAATAATAAAACATCAAACACACTCTGCCTGAAGGGCTATGAGTATTCTCCTCATCTGAATTTCACTGGGTTTGTCCCTTTCTGGAAACCAACTAGTTAACATTCAGTTGCCCATGCAAAATAAATAACTAAAATAAAATAAAATAAAATAAAATAAAATAAAGCTTAACTAAGATGTACAGCCTAATATTCATATAATCTCAACTCATGTAACATAAATATTGATAACTTTGAAGACACAGACAAGGACAGACCTGAACAGATTGCAACTAGCAATAAAGGTTTTGAGAAAGACAGATGCAAAAAACTGATTGAAAAAACATGCAAGTGTCATGCCAAGTCTTCAGTGGGAGCCTACACATTTCTATGTGACATTTGTTCACAACTTTTCTCCTTGCCGAATGGACTATATAGCTACAAGAGAACATATGAGATGCCATGACATCAGAAATCGGATACAACAGACAGCCATTCGCGCACACATACATGTGCAGTGATTATCCCAACACTTCCGCTGAATGACTCCACCAAAGAAATAGTTCTACTTAATTCAGTTTCATTAATTGGACAAAAAGTCTGATAAATTCAAAATGACAAATCCCGATGGTGCAAACAGGAATAGAATGATCAGAGGGACATGCAAAACTCCTCAATCCCGGTAGATACTTCAGAAAAGATTAAATCATTTTTACGCCCTGATTCAGAAAAACACTTAAGTCCAGGAAAGTACTAGGGGCTTCAGTGCCATGTTCAGCTGTTAGAATGGACTCAAAGGACAATATTTTGAAAAGTGACTAGTGATTCTGGGTGCCTTAATTTTTTGGTACCCAACGTGAGACACCTTGGACCTGATTTATGTCTACAATGCAATTAAACACTCGTGGTCTGCCCTTATCAACTGACTCTGGCTTGCAGGTCTTGGGCTGTGGGGCTACAAGGCTTCAGTGCTGACTCTGGGATCCTGCGAGGGGAGAGGGTCCCAGAGCCCAGGCTCCAGCCCAAGCACACAGTTTTACAGATACTGCACTGCAATTTTACAGATCCGTAGCCCAAATCCTGCAAGCCCAAGACAACTGATGCAGACAAGCCACGGATGTTTAATTCTTACATAGACATAGCTGTAGAAAGTTTGAGAACTCCTGGCCTAAGCAAACCTACTACAAGGTGGGGGCACAACTGACTAAGAAAACTGTAGTTATCAATGGTTCACAGTCAAGCTGGAAGGGCACATTGAGTGGGGTCCCACAGGGATCGCTCCTGGGTCTGGTTCTATTCAATATCTTCATAAATGATTTAGATAATGGCATACACAGTACACTTATAAAGTTTGTGGATGATGCTATGCTGGAAGGTGTTGCAAGAGCTTTGGAGAATAGGATTAGAATTCAAAATGAACTTGACAAGCTTGAGAAATGGTCTCAAATAAACAAGATGAAATTAAATAAGGGAAATGCAAAGTATTACACTTAAAGGAATAATAACAAAATGGGAAATGACTGCCTAGGAAGGAGTACTGCAGAAAAGGATTTAGTGGTTATAATGGATCACAAACTAAATATGAGTCAACAATGTAACACTGTTGCAAAAAAACCCGAACATCATTCAAGGGACGTATTAGCAATAGAGTTATAAGCAAGACATGAGAAGCGCTGATAAGGCCTCATCTGGAGTATTGTGTCCAGGTCTTTGCATCACACTTAGAGAAAGAAGTGCACAAATTGGAGAAAATCCAAAGCAGAGCAACAAAAATGAGTAAAGGTCTAGACAATATGACCTATGAGGAAAGATTAAAAAACTGGGTTTGTTTAATCTGCAGAAGAGGTGACTGACGGCGGGAGATGATAACAGTCTTCAAGTATGTAAAAGGTTGTTCTAAAGAGGAGAGTGATATATTGCTCTCCTTAACTAATGAGGATAGGAGAAGTAGTAAGTATGGGAGATTTAGGCTAGACATTAGGAAAAACTTCCTAATTCTAAGGGTAGTTAAACACAGGTTGTGGAATCTCCATCACTGGAGGTTTTTAAGAACAGGTTAGACAAACATCTATCAGGGAAGGTCTAGATAATCTTTAGTCCTGCCTCAGTGCAGGGGACTGGATTAGATGATCTATCAAGGTCCCTTCCAGTTCTACACATCTATGATTCTATGAATTGCTTATCCCTTCTATGTTATCTTTTCATAGCCTATCCAGAGATTTGAGAGAACTAGAGGAACTACTTTTCATCCCTCATGTTTGAGAAAAATTGTTCCCAATGAAGTCAACGAGAACTGAGTTAGGCTAACACTGAGCATTTTTAAAAACCCTACCTCAGGCTTTTAATGCCATTTGAGTACCATGTTAACCCAACAGTATTTCATACACCTACTCAGAAGAAATGGGAAGTGGATGCAAGTTATGGTGTTGACACAATAATCTGATGTTTATATAAGGTTACATTCTGTTATGGAACATAGACAAACTTCTTCCAATACAGAATATGGCCCACTTTTTTTCTGCTTTCAAAAAGATTATTATCTGGTTATAAAGAAGCTGGAAAATAATCAGCAAGTTATTCAGAAGGCTGTTTGCTGGTTTGCATTAGATGGCATATTACAAGATGGAACCTTCCTGATAAGGGATCACATCAGTATTATGGCGATACACTGCCCTGAAACCTTGCAGTCAACCCCAGCAAGGTCAGTGGCATATGCCCCTTAACATGTTTTTCCCCTGTGGCTGAAGCCATAAATGGACCACAGGAATAGTTACAGAGCATGCCCTTCCAGTGGACTATAAGAGGATCTTGTGAAATTAATTATAGCTTTGCCCCTACAGGGCCCAAATTGCAAAATAGGATGCGTAATTCTAAGTGCCAATTTGAGCACCCACAGTAAATACCCATTTTAGTAATCTACATGTCTAAATCACTATTCAATCTCCCAAATACCCATTTTAGGCATTTAACTTAAAGCACTGAAGTGACAGAAAATAAAGCAACATGAAATTAATAACAGTGGAAATGTTCTTATAGTTCACTGACTTGATTTTTCTTCTTCAAAAACAAGGACTATGACGAAATATATTATAGTGGTTTTAATGAATACTACTTCAGCAGAGTCAAACTGAATGCAATGGGTAAGATTTTTTGTTCATCTATGATTAGTGCAAACTCACTGTGCTCTTTCTTTGCTTCACTTGAAGATCAGCTCAACTGCACTGACCTGACATGTTGTATTTGCATTAGAGATGGAGCCAGCTTTCACTGATATATTTTTCAGTGCCTGGGGCTAGTTAAGCAATGGACCATGAAGCACAAGAGAACACAAGTGCCAAGAGAACCAAAGTAATAAAGTTTTAAAAAAACTGACATCACAAGGCACAGAATTGTGAAGACAAATAGCAAAGAAAAACAGATTTTTATTTCTCTGAGAAAAGTAAAAACTATGAAGTGTCTGTGACAGATATGACAATATCCTGGCCAAACCTTATGGAACTAAGATGCATCTTACTGAATTATGTTAAACTTTATTAAATTAAGTTTAATACCTTTGGGGTGGGTCCATTGTATTAAAATGCAATTGTTTATGTGTTATTGTGGAACTGTATCTTCTCTAGGGGACATGACTAATCCTTGATCTACATAACAAACTTACGTTGGTAAAACTACATCACCTGGGTGTGGAAAATCCACATAGTTATACCGACCTGAACCCTGGTGCACACAGCACTTTACCGAACGGAGGTTCACCCGTCAACACAGCTACCGTCTCTCAGGGAGGTGGAGTATCTACACCAACAGAAAAAGCTCTCCCATTGGCCTAGATAGCATCTTCACTAGGCACTACAGTGGCACAGGTACAGCTGTGCTGTTGCAGTGCTGTAAGTCTTGGCAAGCCCTAATGCAATCGCTGGGAAGTATTAGGAATGCAAAGGACTTCTGGGGACAATATGTGCGAAGTGGATGTCCTTGGAAACACATGTGGTGAGGGAAATGCAATTAACCCACCTCTGAGTCTATCCTTCTAAAGCTGCCCGTTGAGCAGAAATCCATTGTGTCGCTGATTACCTATTTAAGGCCCAAGGCCCAAACTGGATAAATGAGTGCCCCACAAACTCACGAGGGTTCTTGTTCTGGGCAAAAGAGTGTTAAGAGCTTGAAACTACAGGAAACCTGATATGTGAAGTCTAGTGGGACTGCTCACCTGCTAGATCCTATGTTGGGATTGGCATGATCTCTGCTCAGCTATTTAGCATATAATGCTTTTATCTTAAGAATAAACTGTGCTTGCTTAGAAAGAGCTGTGCAGTAACTAATACCTGTGGCAATTACACTGTGTACTAGCTCTGCATCGTTTTAAGCAGACACACTTTTGATGGGGATACCACAGGACAGTGAGGGGACTGTGCTGCCCGGAAATCCCTGGTTAGAAGGGAGAGTGACACATGTCTCCACCCAAGAGAGGCAATGGCCATAGAGCTGAAAGCATAGAGTGGGCACCTTTTCTTGACCACAGAGGGAGAACACAGGTGCACTTGCCCTGAACAGTGACAATGTCTTCAGTGCAGAAAGGGATTAAAATATTGGCATCAAGACCTAAGGCCTCAACACAGATTTGCCAATCCATTATAAAACAAATGTAAACTAACTGCAGAAATACGCAAACACTACACATGCACACTGTACATTCATACAGAGTATATAGCATGTGCAGGGATTTCTCTGAGAATGCTGTATGGTCCTAGAGCTTCTCTGGGTTGCTGATTTAAATAACTGAAATTTTCACGTAACAAAGCTCCCAACTGGAAGGTCAGTGGAGTGATGCCTATGACAGAAAGCCAGGGTTCAGAAGGAGTGATGGAAATAATGATAGCGCAGAATGTAGAGAAGAGGGAACTTTTTCACCCCACTTATGTTGGGTTTTATGGGTTCAAGAACAACAAATACAAATCTACTGAAATACCTGAAGGAAGGAGGACAAGTTGACCATCATAAAAACCAAAACCACAGTTAAATATGTACAGATGACAGTTGAGGTCAGGTGTTCTTCAGAGAATGAGGTTCTTCACTTTTATATTTTACTATATTGTTTTAATGTTTTTAATAAAACATCTGGGGTCACGTACATTTCCAATAGGATATTGCAAATATTGGACTATAAGGTGGATAGAAAGCTGGCTAGATCGTTGGGCTCAACGGGTAGTGATCAACAGCTCCATGTCTAGTTGGGAGCCGGTTTCAAGTGGAGTGCCCCAAGGGTCGGTCCTGGGGCCGGTTTTGTTCAATATCTTCATTAATGATCTGGAGGATGGCGTTGACTGCACTCTCAGCAAGTTTGCAGATGACACTAAACTTGGAGGAGTGGTAGATACACTGGAGGGTAGGGATAGCATACAGAGGGACCTAGACAAATTAGAGGACTGGGCTAAAAGATACCTGATGAGGTTCAACGAGGACAAGTGCAGAATCCTGCAGTTAGGACGAAAGAATCCCATTCACTGTTACATATTAGGGACCGAATGGCTAGGAAGCAGTTCTGCAGAAAAGGATCTAGGGGTTACAGTGGACGAGAAGCTGGATATGAGTCAACAGTGTGCCCTTGTTGCCAAGAAGGTTAATGGCATTTTGGGCTGTATAAGTAGGGGCATTGCCAGCAGATTGAGGGATGTGATCATTCCCCTCTATTCGACATTGGTGAGGCCTCATCTGGAGTACTGTGTCTAGTTTTGGGCCCCACACTACAAGAAGGATGTGGAAAAATTTGAAAGAGTCCAGCGGAGGGCAACAAAAATGATTAGGGAGCTGGAGCACATGACTTATGAGGAGAAGCTGAGGGAACTGGGATTGTTTAGTCTGCAGAAGAGAAGAATGAGGGGGGATTTGATAGCTGCTTTCAACTACCTGAAAGGGGGTTCCAAAGAGGATGGATCTAGTCTGTTCTCAGTGGTACCTGATGACAGAACAAGGAGTAATGGTCTCAAGTTGCAGTGGGGGAGGTTTAGGTTGGATATTAGGGAAAAAAAATTCACTGGGAGGGTGGTGAAGCACTGGAATGGGTTACCTAGGGAGGTGGTGGAATCTCTTTCCTTAGAGGTTTTTAAGGTCAGGCTTGACAAAGCCCTGGCTGGGATGATTTAGTTGGGAATTGGTCCTGCTTTGAGCAGGGGGTTGGACTAGATGACCTCCTGAGGTCCCTTCCAACCCTGATATTCTATGATTCTATGATACTGCAATTTCACAGGCTGCATTGTCATTTGCAAGACACCTAGATCTCAAACTGTTTTTATAGACCACTCTCTGGGTATTAATCATCTGACACTAAACCCAGAGTGGCTTTTACCCATTCTGATATTTTTTGCCCAGATAAGCATATGAACTAGGAATATTGTGAATTATTTAGGATTTAATTTCATGTGCTGTTTAAACATGGTACTTTGGATTTTTTATAAAATGTCCAGTCACCTATCAGGTTACAGTACTAACTCCAGATTTTATCACATCGGCACTATTAACATAGGATATACTAATCAAAGATGGGTATTCCTGACAAGTCATTAAAAGGGGCAGTATGTCCAGTAAACTGTATCACTGTGCAAATTCAACTCCTTATTCTCAGTGAGCTAATCATCAATAGTTTGCAGTGTTATAACCATGTTGGCCCAAGGATATTAAAAAGACAAGGTGGCTAAAACAATTGGACCAGTTTCTGTTCGTGAAAGTGACGTGCTTTTGAGCATACACAGCTCTTCTTCAGGTCTGGGAAAGTTACTTAGACTGTCACAGATAAATACAAGTTGGAACAAATAAAAGATGAACAGATGTTTCAAGAAAGCATTCAAGGTGAAGTGGGGAGTTGACAACTCTACAGTCATAGGACAAAGGAGGGTTACAGATTGGTATAATGAGCCATAAATCCAGTGTCTTTACTAAATTAATTATTTTTGGTGTCTTGCAGAGTTATGAATTAAAGCTCCAAACCTAGTCATCTGAATGTTTTGTGCAGATTTCCTCTGAGAACAAGGACTGAGAGTCTGATATTGAGTGATCATTTCGTGAAAAGTGTTCACCGATATGTGATATAGTGTTTTTGTCTTATCATTTTTCTGTGCAAGTTCATTCAAGAACATAATTGTTGCCTTGTTTCACCCACACAGTTGTTATTGGGGCATTTGGTGCATTGGAGGAGATATACCACATGTTGTGATAGGCGTATGTAGGACACATTATCAACTTATCGAGACTCCCTTACCTGGAGCTGAATTATATATACTCTCCAAGGTACTGAACTTCTGCCCCACCACTGATACCATATTCACATATGGCAAAGTGGAATAACTTTCACCAACTCCGACTCAAAGAACTCTTTCATAACAAAGACAACATCACCTATACCTACCATGTCTCTACTGACAGTCATAAAAAGAATAATCTGACTGGACACTCTACAGCAGATTAAAACACAAACTTGATCAGTATATTGATTGCTTCAGGGAAAAAAAATTGACTGTGAAATCCTTAACAAACATCACATCCACCGCAATTTCTCCATTGCTGAGACAGTTAGACAGTCCCTGAAATCCAACTACCAGATAGTGATCAAACCAGCAGACAAAGTGAGCACCATTGTAGTCCTCAACTATGATGACTATATCAGTGAGGCCAACCAACAACTCTCCGACGTCAACGACTATAAAGAACTCAAATAAGACTCCAAACCACGATTCACCCAGGAACTTAAGGATATCATTAAATCCTTCCCCAGACAACCCCAAGAGAAACTCTACAACCTCATCCCCCATGAACCCATCCCAGGGACCTTCTACATGCTTCCTAAGACACACAAAGGAATCCAGGCAGAACCATCATATCTGACCATGCTTACTGGAGGAATATTGGTACTTATAGAAATCATCCACAACCCACTCACTACACAAAAGACTAGTTTCCTCTAGGACATGACGAACTTCCTCCAGAAACTCCACAACATTAACTGCCTCCCTCAGAACACCATTCTTATTGCCATGGATGTCACCACTCTATACACCAACATCCCTCACAAAGCACGGAATTGCCGTATGCCTCAAATATCTGCAAGACAATGGACAACACTCAGCTATCTACCTCAAACACACGAGGCCCTACCATAAGAACACATGCAAAACCTGCAGACATAGCTCCAATGCTACAATGATCAATATCCCCCAGAAAACATCTTTCAAGATCCATGGATCCTACACGTGGTGTATCTCATTCAGGGCACTAAATGTGGGTGAATCAAGACAATCTCTATGCTCTCAAATGGACTCACACACAAAATGATAAAAAACAAAAACACCATATCACCTGTAGGTTAACACTTTTTACAAAATGATCACTCTGTAATTGACCTCTCAGTCCTCAACCTCAAAGGAAGGTGTATAATGCCTTCAAACGGTGTGCCTGGGAATTTAAATTCATAGAATCATAGAACTGGAAGGGACCTCGAGAGGTCATCTAGTCCAGTTCCCTGCACTCAAGGCAGGACTAAGTATTATCTAGACCATCCCTGACAGGTGTTTGTCATAACTGTATTAGGCACCAAAAATCAAGGACTTAATCAAGACACTAGATTCAGGCTCATTACAACAAGCTAACCCTCCTTTGTCCTACAACTGTAGATGAGTTAGCTGTCAACTTTACCTTGAATGATCTCTTGCAACATAATTCCTTATCCGTTCCACCTTGTTTTCAGCTTGTGACACTTGGAGTATCTTTCCCAGACCTAAAGAAGAGCTCTGTGTAATCTCAAAAACTTGTCTGTTTCACCAACAGAAGCTCGTGCAATAGAAGATATTACATTACCCACCTTCTCTCATTATCAATAGTGATGCCTTTAAAAGTGCCCTTAAAATGCAATGTAGATCTTACATTGCCTGTTTGCCTTGAGCAGCTTCAAATAATGAAAAGCATAATACCTAACATTGATTTGTGGTATACATGGCTTTGCTCCACAGCAACCAAGGAAGGTACACTGAGATTTGGTCTCTCTAAACCAAGACAATTGTCAGTGGAAAAGTACTGGAGGCAGATGCCATTATATAGCATTATTTTGCCACTCTATGATTTTGTTGCATTGCCTCTCCCTACTTTCTGTGAAAACCTGGGCTGGTAAGGCTCCTTCCACCTCTGCAGGCAGAAAGGACAAAAAAAATTTGTAGCTATGATTTAGCTTTTTAAATGCTTTTTTCATTTTAAAAATCATTTGATTAACATTTTACTTTACTTTATGCACTATTTGCTACAATGCTTCAAGGAAACAACATATAGTAAAAACTGCATCAGACTTTCTTACTCATTAGCTTTGCCCACAGTTCTCCCCAAGCAATTTTGTACCTACACATGAGCTTTGAAGAAAGCCTGAAGCAGTTTCTACTGTAGTAAAAAATGTTTACAGGAATGTAAACTAAACCAAAATATTAGCTGACAATTTTAAATTGAAACAACATTTTAAAAAACTAGATTACTGACAAGTTATGGTACGTTTAGATTGTTCATTTATGGGTTACAGAGAAAATTTGGTGCCATGCTTAGTAATAAATACTGAACACATATGGGAGCTTGGGATCTGACTTCAGATTTAAAAAAATGCTTTCAAGGATCTCTTTGAATGGTGGTTATACACAAACACATAAGGTACTATAACACTGCCATCTACTGGATGGACTCAGAACTTTGATAATTTGTAGTTGTCTCATCAGAAAAACAGGCTATCAGTCAGGCCTATTATCTATCCATGAAAGCTAAGGGGCTCCAGCAACAGAGGCTTGTGAGGGGAAGCTATGTGAGGGGAATCTATGATTCTACGATGATTCTATGTGCTAGTGGTCTGGGTACCAGGAGACCCAAGTTTTCATTTTAACTCTATTAGTCTGCCACAGCATATTATAGCCTTCAAGAGGAGGGATAACTCAGTGGATTGAGCATTGACCTATTAAACCCAGGGTTGTGAGTTTAATCCTTGAGGGGGCCATTTAGGGCAAAACTTTGTTTTGAGCAGGGGGTTGGAGTAGATGACCCTTCCAACCCCCATATTCTATGATTTATAGCCAGGTTCTAAATGAAACAAACATTTTTTTCATGCGTTCTCTAATACCTTCAAAACAGGATCATGAACAGAACTGTAACATTTTTAAAGTATCTTTTCCTTCCACACCTGGGAGGCTTTGAAGTGCCTGAAGAAACTACCACGGCAAGGTCTCTGTGTGTTTCCAGATATGTGGAGCTCCTGCCAGTATGTGAACTATCTCTGTGGCTATGAGGATTTCTGACTGGGATGTGTTCAGCAGGCTGCAGATTCTAAAGACTTTTATCCACCCAAAATACCAGCAACAGCTTAAAGTTTCTTAGCTGCACCTCACCGAACCGAAGCCAAAATGTCCATGAGAGATCCTTAAAAACCTATTCATTTGTGAAGATAAATAATCTCTGTTTACAAGTAGAGAGAATTTACCTAAACTCCATCCACAGGCTAATTTGCAGGCATCAGATTGTCTTTGTTATCTGTTTATTCTGACTTTGTAGGTTTGGAAGGATTCAATTTGTATTGGGAAAGTGTTGGTCAACGTCAATTTCACCATCCACATACAAACTGACAAAAAATATTCCCATCAATAATTATCAAAATTTTGAGATATGAAAAGTGAGAAAAATGCTGCTTGAGAACTTATTGGAATTTTATTCAAGGATATTTGGATGTGTGATGTTGACACATTGTTTTTTAACAGTTATAAAGCTTTAACTTTTTAAAACTCAACATCTACACTGTCATTAAATAATTGTCTGAACCCCTCCCAAAATTTCCCACAACTGTGAAATTTTAAATATTTTTTTTTAAAAATGCCTAAAATTAAGCATTGATATTATCCATTGAAATTATTTAAAAAATTGAATTCTGCTATGTATATGAAAGCGCAGTGTCCTGAAGCTCTAGAGGGTAAATAGATCTCTGCTGCCACCCACTGGTGAATGGGGGCAAGAACAACCACAGAGCTGCTTCATCTTGAGAACCAGGGATGCACAGAAGGTGCAGAGGGCTACTGGTGAACAGGGAGAAGTATAGCTACAGCGAGTTTCATTTGCATAAGATTTGTATCCAGAATTCCTCAAGTGAAACTTTGAGAGCCACCATAACTGTACAGGAACAAAACTGGTTGGGTAGCGGGAATGAAACACGAAGAGGAGGGAAAAGGGCTCCTACCTCCTGGAAGGAGTTGGCTCAAGGGTGCTACATAGCACTGGTTTCCCTCCACTGAGAACCCATTGCTGTTGGAAGGACTCTTCAATGGGAGATGATGCAGAGATGGCTCTTTGATGGGGTGCAACACAGAGAGGGCTCTTTGCTGAGGCTGCAGAGGAGATTGAGGCCCCTCCTACCCAGACATTAAATCAAGCTGAAATCTTTACAGCTGGACTAGGAGCAGTGCCCAAGGGACTGGAGACAGGGGCAGCTCCAGGCACCAGCACGCCAAGCGCGTGCCTGGGGCGGCAAGCCACGGGGAGCACTCTGCTGGTTGCCGCGAGGGCGGCAGGCAGGCTGCCTTCGGTGGCTTGCCTGCGGAGGGTCCGCTGGTCCTGCAGCTTCGGCGGACCTCCTGCAGGCGCGCCGCCGAATCCGCAGGACTGGGGAACTCCTGCAAAGGCAGCCTGCCTGCCGTGCTTGGGGTGGCAAAATACCTAGAGCCTCCCCTGACTGGAGACATGGTGTTTGTTGTTTGAAAAGGGGCTCCCAGCTATCTGAATCTGGCCCTTGTTGCGGCTGACAATACCTGGCAGAAGGGTTCCAAATAACTTTTCAAAAGTGTGTGTGTGACCACACAGACAACTGCTTGATTGTGGGGAAACAGCAGGCATTCTATATGACAGCCTTGTGGTTGCAACCTTTTACTGCTGGTCAAGTGATGTATTATCCTACTGATGTTAAGAGTCATAAACCTTCCTTCCATTTGGCTGGTGTTAAAGAAAAAGCTTTCTTCACTGAAGATTATGACTGACATAATGCTGTTTCAAAACCACTAGCACCTACTACCAGAAATTGAACTAGACAGGTGGTGTAGACAATCAGGGCTTAACGGAAGCCTCATAAAGCATACAGAAAAAACGCTTCATGTTGGGAAGCACCATCTGTATCAAAAGCTGTTACTTTTTCCTGTGTAAATTCTCCCTTCCTATGCACTTCGAAGGCTAAATGGCTTGTGCTTCTCCATTTGCACACTGCATTCTAACCGTTAAAACAGGGGCTGAACAAAGTATAGACCAGTTTCCTACCATATCCACGTATGGGCCATGGATGCTGTCCAGCATACCCCTGAACTGAGCATACTTACCTGTGCTTGTTCTTCCAGGTACCTGTTTCAGAAGCTTATGTCATCCTCCACAAAACACTACCCAAGACTGATGGATCTAAGAGCTTCGGTCAGAACTAAGAGCTAAGATACAGGCAGTTTTTGTACTGCTATAATGATATCAGTTTAGAAACCAATATAGTTGAAGTGATACAACCCACTAGTGTTACATCAGTATAAAAGTGTTTCTGTTGGTAGAGATATATGTATACAGATACCTAGAGAAGCACTTTTGCACCAATATAAATTGTAACCACAGTAGGAGCTTGTACTTATCTGGTTTCTAAGCTGATATAGCACTACAAAGACCGCTCCTAAGAGATCCAGGTCTGTTAGATGTTGATGAAACATTTACAGCTATGTGTGGCCATTAACTAGAGTACCACACTGCGGAAGTATGGGTTACACTTCCACATTCTCTCTCTAGGCAGGGGGTATGGCAGCCACTCTCGATTCTGTATCCTTTTCCTTCTTAGAATTTGGATCCAAACTCCATCTCTGTCCCTTTCCATCTTAGAACCTCTCACACATATTTTCGTATTTTACATTATATATATATTTTACATTACATATATATATATATATACACACACACACACACACACACACACACACACATACACATAAATCAGGGTTAAATATCGTCTAATGAAGAAAAGACCCAGGAACTAAATAGAAAAGCCACAGAAGCAGAGGACTGAGCAGCTGGTGATGGTGGTGATCTAGGACACAATCATGTTTTCACTTGAGTCATGAGAGCAGGACTGAGCCCATGAAGTGCTAGTTCTAGTCCTAATTAACTTTCTAATGATCTTCTAGTAGGTTGTTAATTTCAATGCTTGCATGCATTGTTTTATCTTGCATGCATTGTTTTATCTGAATTTCTCCTGGAGAGAAGTAGTGGCAACAGTTTAAGAAATCTCCATGCACATTGTAGTAATATTGCAGCATTAGTTTCGGAAGGTGCCATGGGAACAACATTTTGGAAAGAACAAAGTTCCATAGCAGAGACTGCTGGGGAGGAGGCATATGGGTAAACATGAAGAGATCAGTCTCATGGAATTCTAAGTGCACCCAGTGGAGGAGCAGATTTATCCCTTAGCACCTAGTTGTAGTGGGAAAAGTGCTCTAGTTAGCAATAGAAATTTGATATAGAAGTTGTTACTTAGGGTGGAAACTGTGGTCAGGACAATAAGGGGGTTGCTAGTAAAGGCTGATGGACAAGTGAGTAATTACATTCAAGAATAGTTTAAATTAAATTAAATAAATATATGCAGAAAGGCTCCCTAGGTTTGATGGTTTTGGTTAAGAATCTAAGTTTCAGCTGTTTATGCATTTCCTTTCTACATGCTTTTTTGCTGCCCACTCAGAGTCAGAATGTTGCACCTTACAGATAAGATTTTTACAGTAGGCTCACATTCATAAAGAAGAATGGGAAATTGTTTTATTTGTAGCTATACTCAAAACTTCCCATTCATGCTATTGTTTTTGCAAAGTCACGCCATTCCCATGCAGAGTGGAATGGAAAACACTGTACAATTTATTTTATTTATTTATTGCTTTATTTCAAGACATGCCATTTGCAGGGTGCAGCGGGCCGCCAAGGTGCCCTCCTGCACTACAGGCCAAACTCCTCTGCCTGCTTCCTGTGAGAGGGACTCCTTAAATTTATGGAGTTTGTCCCATAAATTAAAGTTATAGCGGCCCAGGAGGGTCTGGTGGTTTGCCACCCAAAACTGTAGACTTGCCGTTGAATAAATTTTTCTTCCAAACTAGTCCAGACGCTTGGCCTCCCTGTTTTTTGGGGTGGAACTAGAGTACATCTGCTTCTCTTTTTCATTGGCTGCTGAAACCACCAGCGAGCTGGACGACGGGTGGGCATAAAGATATTCAAAACTTTTGGCCAGAATAAAGTACTTTTTTCTCGGCTCGTTTTGAGGTGGGATGGATGGAGGAGTGCGTCTGCCAAATGGCCTTGGCAATTTTGAAGACTCCTTCATGCACCGGCGGTGCTAAACAGGCAGAGGTCGAGGCTGACAGGACATTAAATAGAGTGTCCTCCTGTTCAGCCATCTCCTCCACTTTCAAGCCCAGGTTGTCGGCTACCCGCCGGAGCAACGTCTGGTAGTCCTTAAAGTCATCAGGCAGGCTAATGCTGGATGGGCCCATGTCCACTTCATCAGAGGAGAACGAGGAGCACTGTAAGGGCTCAGGGGGTGCCAGTTTCTCCTCCTCCGCTGGGGAGGATGACTTGGGGGTAAGCACAGCCTCTTGAAGTTTGGCCACCGGGTGTTCCTCTGGTGTCAGGCCCTGTGCCGGCGGTCACTGTTCCATGGTGGCAGCTGATGAATGGACCGAGGGGGGCATTGCCATGACTGGAACCTGGCTGCCACTGTCCAGCTACCACCGATGTCAGCTCCGATGCCTAGTCCTGCCTCTGAGGCTCAGGTGACAGGCTGAAGTGGCCCTCGATACCGTAGGAGCCCCCTTCCGGAGACCACAGAGGGGCTGTTGAAAGCATCGGTGCCAGCAGGGGAGCAGGTCAAGTGCCGCTCGCAGGAGTCAAAGGAGGACCTTTTGTCGGACTGACGGCCCTGATCGGGGAGGACCAACCACAGGGCTCCGGTGTAGGCAGGCAGCTTGGGTCCGGCTCCTTGCTCAAAGCTGACTGAACCTTTTTTCGTCGGTGCCGGGGAACCGTGCTTCTTGCCCCTTTTCTTCGGCACTGGTGAGGAGGAGCAGTGGTGCCAGGAGTGATGCCAAGGTTCTGGGAGACTTGTGCCGAGAGGGCTCGGATGCCAGGAGCAGGGCAGACTCCATAAGGAGGGCTCAAAGCCTGATGTCTCTCTCCTTCTGCATGCAAGGCCTAAAGTTCTTACAAATGTGGCACCGCTCTTTAATGTGCGCTTCCCCCAGGTACTTGAGACAGCTGCCGTGGGGGGTCCCTAACAGGCATAGGTCCTTTTATAGGCATCACAGGGCTTAAATCCCAGAGACTCGGGCATGCCCTGCCAGGGGCAAAGTCTGGCTGGGAACTAATGACTAACACTAACTACTACAATTAACACGTACTTAACACTAAAGATAACTATATACAAAGCTGGAAGGCACAAAGTCCAAAGGAAGTAACCGCAAGTCCTTGACGAGCAAGGAAGGCACTCCGACCGACCACCATGGGTAGTGAGAAGAAACAGAGGGTGCAGGGCCTGTGGCACCTGATGTACCATGCCGTGAGCGTGGCAATCCAGGACAGATACCACTAAGGTAAAAGTCTCTGCCGGCTGTGCATGTGGGCGCGCACACACCTAGAATGGAATCGACATGACCAAGCACTCAAAGAAGAATTAACTTTTTTTACCCTTTTTTTTTTTAAGCCCACAATACCAACTGAGAAAATGTGTTTATACAAAATAGAGTTCAGTGCTTTTCGGCAAATCTTTACATAGATACAAAGATGAAAATTACTGAAAAAAGTCAACTGAAAGGAAAACTGCAGGCCTTTAAAAACAATAAAGAAAACATACATTTAATTATATACAAGGCGCATGGAGAATAGGAAGAGAAGTGGGGCTGAGGGGAGGAAAATGGCAGAACATGATAAGTGATTAGAGACAGGAACTTACGGCAACAGGAATAAGTGCACTAGCCAAGGAACTGTTGTATGCTAGCCTAATCATTAACATGCCTTTTTGCAGAGCAGTAGCAGATGTCGGGAGCCTTGCAAATCAGCTTCCCAGTGGAGGAAAAAAATAGTGATAAGGAGTTTGGGTATATTCTTAGTGTAACTTGTGTTATTTACACACACACACCACCCCTGGAACAGCGCTGATCACAAACTGAATGCAGGCAAGCCCCTCCTTTAGGATTCTCAGCCCAGTACTAATGCCTGGTGTTTGAAATCAGGGCATGCAGCAGAACCAGTCTGGAAGCAGGGACTGCAGCAGAGACAGTCTCCAGGCAACATAACAAGAGCAGCTGGCCTGTAGTAGGCAACCTAACTGGCTACACTGCCTGTTAGGTTGGAAGAGTCAGAAGACCCGCTCTTAAGTCCAGCAACAGTTCAGTAGCTTGTGCAAAGTATTTGCCCACAGCTGTGATAGCTCCTGTGCTGCTTGTTTCCTTCCCTGTTTTGCCTCACTTCCGGTAACCCTGTTCTGACCCTCAGTGCCGATTCCTGCCTTCTGACTCCAGTTCTGACCTGGGCTCCGACACCTGACTCCAGCACCTGGCTACTGTTGCCTGCTCCAATCACTTAGCACAACCACCTACATCCAGGTCACTGACACCTGGTTCCCAGGGAGCAGCTCTGCATCAACAACTTACTCTAGTTAGAGAGATTAAGGCAGTGAGGAAACTTCCTTGCTGTTTGCCATAGTTCCCATAAAGAACTACATCAGAAAAGACAGCATTTTTTCCAAAACTAAAAACTTGCCCTCTCACTAAGAAAAAAAAATTCAGACCATGTGTAACAGTGCTATCTGGTGACCCCTTCCCAGTACTATGGTGCAGTAATGACTGAAATGTTCTGAATCTATAACTTAATGGTAGATTCTAAAAGTTAAGAGGAAGGTACTCCTCTCCCCTGCCTGTCAGGATGTTTTGCATGAATTTGCCAAAGGGGCCCAATCCAGTAGGAGTGCTCAGAAGCACCTACCACTCAGGCCCTACATGCCACTTAGGTGGCCAGACACTGTCTTCCCTAAGTTTGTGAATCACTCTGGGGCTTAGGCGGGAGATAGGCACCCAGATGCTTAGGAGGAAGCAGCAGTGCACATGCTCAGAGGCAGGAACTTTTACAGCAGAAAGGTAGTTACCAAGTAGGGTTGCCAGATGTCCAGTTCCTAGGCAGAGGCACAGCCAGGGCAGCTCCATGCACTGCCCCCACCCCGAGCACCGGCTCTACAGCTCCCATTGGCCAGGAGCCATGGCCAATGGGAGCTGCAAGGGCATGGCTGCAGGTGCACAGAACTCCCTGGCCCGCCTAGGAACCAGATGGACATCTGGCCACTTCCTGGGAGCCGCCTGAGGTAAGTGCTGTCTGGAGCCTGCACTCCTCACCCCATCCCATACCCAAACTCTCTCCCAGAGTCCATACCCCACACCCTGTCCTGCACCGCAACCCCCTGCCCTGCCCGGAGCCCCCTCCTACACCCAGAACCCCTAAGTTCTAGTCACACCCAAGAGCCTAAATCCCCAGCCCAGAGCCCATACCCCCTCCCCACACCTCAACCCCCTGCCCCAGCCCCCCCACACTCCAAATCTCTCAGCCCCACCCCAGAGCCCATACCCCCATCTGCAGCCCTCACTCTTTCCCCCTCCCACATCCCATGCCCCAAGCCACTGCCCCAGCCCAGAGCCCCCACTTGCATCCAAACCCCTCATCCCCGGCCCCACCCCAGAGCCTGCGCCCCAAGCCAGAGCTCTCACCCCCTCCCACACCCCAACCCTCTGCCCCAGCCGGTGAAAGTGAGCAAGGGTGGGGGAGAGCAGGTGATGGGGGGTGGAGTCAGTGGGGGGGGCTCAAAGAAGATGCAGGCAGGGCACAGGGTCAAGGTGTTCGGTTTTCTGCAATTGGAAAGCTGGCCCTCCTATCACCAAGTAAGTTTAGGCACCTAGAGGGTTCAGCAGGACTTTTATGCAGTGGTCTCAAAGCTGGGACTTAAGTGCCTAATGCCTTTTGTGCATCCAGGCCTGTTTTCTTGGCTATAGTTGACTGCCAGTGCAAACGAAACAGCTCCTTATTCCCTTCTTATAAAATGCCCCTAAATGGGAGTTGGTTGATTTTTTTTTTGAACGGGGGAGGGGGGGAAATCTTTTTTTTTAAATGGATTTGCAAACCATAGGAATATTTTTGTGGAACACTGTAGCTGAATTTTTTTTATTTATTTTTTTATTGGGTTTCCCCCTCCCTTTTCCACTGGAAAAAAAGCGGGGCAGGGTAAGAGAAAGAAGTGTAAAACATCCACATAAACCAAAATACTGAAATCTAAACATTGTTTCAAATAGCAATTTTTCATTTAAATGAAAAATTAAAAAAAATCTGTGAAAAGTTTAGAAAAAATGAAGGTTTATTTGAGGAACAGTGGAGGAGGGGGCACAAAATTCTATTTCTGACCAGCCTTCCCAGAATCTCTCTACATCTAGGAAACATATTAGGCTCATAATGTTTTCAAAACTGCTTAAGGTATGGATGCCCATCTTCCATTAATTTTAATGAGAATCAGGCTTCTGGGTTGCTTGAAAATCTTAACCTAATATTATATATACCAAGCGTCTTGAGCACAATATGGCTTCTGAAACTCTCAGAATAAGATTCTTATTCCACACTCCAATTGTGAGGAAGCTGTGTGTATTTTCCTCCGTTTTAAGGATTAATTGCAATTTTTATCACTCTGAGAGAGCAATGAAATGTGTCAAAAATAAATCCTACAAATGAAATAGCAAGTGCAGATGTGCATGTTTATCACATCAATTTCATTCTTATGTTGGCAGCCTACTGTGTTAGAAAAAGCTACAGACACCAGCATGACAGCAGTTTGAAACTGCAAACTTGTATTTGGTACGAGTGCACCCGCCTACAAAGAACAGCAATAAAAATGTCATTTTCACCGAAGATCATTCAGATAGCTCCATCCATTCACATTTTAAAACAGGCTTAAAAGGACAATACTTTCCGTGTCCTTATTTAAGAGATACTTTGTTTTCTCATGAGCTGGGAAGGATGGTCCAGCAGCCAAGGGCATAGCCTGAAACTTATGCCAGGCAACCTGGGTTCAATTCCCTGCTCTACCACAGACCCCTTGTGTGACCTCAGCCAAATCACTTAGTCTCTCTGTGCCTCAATCTCCCATCTGTAAAATGGGAATAATAGCACTTCTCTACCTCACAGGGATGTGGTGAGGACATACGTTAAACACTGTGAGGTGCTAAGATATTATGGTAATGGGGGTCTCATAAGTACTAAAACAGACAATAAGTTAAATCACTGGTACTAGAGCCTCAGGAATGCCTAACCTCTGCTGCTTGGAAAGTGGGAGCATAAAGGACATAAGTGGCTTTCCATTACCTCACACTCCTCCAAGCCTTGGTGCGGACCAGGCCAATTCTACACAGGGCATCCACACACAGTGCCTTCCCTCTGCTCATGGGGATCCCAGAACAGCAGAGAGATCTCAGAGTTCGAGGGAGGGCAGATGGAAGCAACTGAGACTCCTTTCTGTATCTTGAAGGAAGATGACAGATAAGATTGGACCTAAAAGCCCTATGGGTTATTCGTTGACACCTCCCGCCAGCTCCGTACACCGTTCATCATTACTCCGTTTACTGTCCTTCAGCCAGTTCTCAGTCTACAATGGGCAGCATTTATACCCATGACAATCCAAATTACTTTGCAAGTAAGATTTTGCGAGATAGTGAATGAAAATGCATTATGGAAATCTGATTTATTATTCATTCTGTGTTCTCTTACTCTGTAACTCTGCCAGAGATTACTGACCTAGCCTTATGTTCTTTTTCAGAGAAATTACAGTTTTGCACAGAAATTCTAAAAACACAGGAACTGCCAGACTGGATCAGACCAATGGTCCATGTAGTCCAGTATCTCATCTCGGACAATAGCCAGCACCAGGTGCCTCAAGAAAGGGGGTAGAAACCTCACTTTAGACAGATGTGGGGTAATCTGCCCATGCCTCCTCCCATTAGGGCTCATCATAATCCCCAATAGTTAAAGACTGGTTTAAACCCTGAAGCATGAGGTTTAATATTCCTTCCAGAATTTGTTAAGCATTAACTGTTGTATCTCTGGATATTCTTGGTATCCTCATAACCCCTTTTGAATCTTGCTGAGTATTTGTCATCATTCTGGTAATTTACCCATCAATACAGATCTATATTGACATTCAAGATATGAGAACCATCCCACCAGGTTTTAGTTAAGCCTACTAAGTCATAAGCACTGTCATTTAGTAACACTAGTTTTTCTTACATTTATATACACTCACTTTAAATACATTTTGGGTCAGATTCTCTCCATCATCCAAGATTTGCTTGGCACAGGAGAGACGGGGGTATCCTAATTTTGTGGGCCATTCTACGGTGTCCCTAGTCCAGGCATAAGGTACAGCAGCCTGGAGGACAATATTAATAAAATGCATTACTCCTATTGTTGTTACTAGGTACATGACTCCATAGACATTTCCCCTCTACTCTTCTCCTTAGTTTTCACATTCTTCCATAACTATCCCATCTGCAATCTCAAATTCCGATGTCTTCCTTTATATGGCACCCATTATGTCTTCCCTAGTTTTGCCTAGTAATTTCAGTTGCTTTCAGAGTCCCTCCCTCTGAAAGGAAACCCAGCTTGTCTGCCATACAAGGTCGATATTCCTTCTGTTTTCATCTAGATAAAAGAACATTTCCCACATTGGTCTGACTTAGTTTCTTCAGTGTCCATTCTATATCCCAGAGGATGCTTTTAATGAGGGATGAATCCTCACTTGGGACCTTGTTACCGTTCAGGCACTCTGAAGTCCAGACTGCACTCTTCTATTTACAACCACATTATCTTGCTGAGTGTCTAATTTAATTTAATTTGTTTTGTGTGTTTGTTTAGAAATCTTCCCCTCTGCTAGTGACTGTCTTAGTTTGTCTAGACAACAGCTAATGCCCATTCAGTTCAACCCCCCTTTTCATATTCTCACTCAGCTACGTCCTTCCTCTGTTTGTCTTTCAGCAGTCCAGAGAATGCAGTAAATTAATTGTTTTAAAGCAATAGAAAAAGACTCCCCTCCGCAAAAGACTGAATCCTTTATGGTTGAAATTACGATGCGATAAAGTTATTAGATGCAGCAGGCACTGCAATTTGCATCTTATCCTACTCTTAAAGTCAAAAAATTGTGTTATAAATTTCCTTAATACGATGGCTGAGTTAGCCACAGACACAAAAATATGTTCCGGACTTTTTGTGTTTTTTCATTCCTTTAAAAAAAACAAAACCAAAATGTACTAAAAATGCAAGTGCAGGAAAACAAAAACAAAAACCCAAGCAGGGATACTATTTTAATTCCAACATCTTATTTAAAGAATGAATATCTTGCTCCCAATGCAATTACCTGCTTGAAAAAAAATGACTTTTTTAAACCATCCAGATATCTATACTGTGCACGTCACTATAAATTCAACAGCTAATACATCATAACAGTCCTTGGGTCTGCATCATGCATGTTTTGAACTCTTTAGGAGACGTAGTACCCCTAGTCATAATGACTCTGCCTTTTAAGAAGATAACAACTAGTAAGAAAGCAAAGCTGTTCTAGGGTGAAATTCTTGATATAAAAAACAACTGCATTTTGTAACACTTTATGGAATAGTAATTCTGATTATCAAGCACCTGATTATTGATTATTTGATTTTGGGCACCACAGATTGCAAAATTCATTGTTTTATCAATACAGATGCAAACATTGCACAGTCCATCTATCTTTAGTAGTGTCAGAATATTCCACAAAGAATCCTGTGGCACCTTATAGACTAACAGACGTTTTGCAGCATGAGCTTTCGTGGGTGAATACCCACTTCTTCGGATGCAAGCATCTTCTTGCATCCGAAGAATTGGGTATTCACCCACGAAAGCTCATGCTGCAAAACGTCTGTTAGTCTATAAGGTGCCACAGGATTCTTTGCTGCTTCTACAGAACCAGACTAACACGGCTACCCCTCTGATACTTGACAGAATATTCCACAAAGAACATCATAATATATTTATATTTATATATATATATATGTGTGTGTGTGCACATTATGACAAGCCACTTACAACAGTAGTAGGTAAAGCTAATGATTTTTTTTTCTCTTTCCAGGTTCTCCTGCTTCTAAAGCCTTGTCCTCCTGAGAAAAAGGATACAAGTGAGGGATTCTGCACAGGGCCGGCTCTAGACCCCAGCGCGCCAAGCGTGCACTTGGGGCAGCATGCCGCCGGGAGGGCGGCAGGCGGCTCCGGTGGACCTCCCGCAGGCATGCCTGCGGAGGGTCCGCTGGTCCCACAGCTCGGGTGGACCTCTCACAGGCGTCCCTGCGGATGCTCCACCAGAGCTGCGGGACCAGCGGACCCTCCGCAGGCACATCTGTGGGAGGTCCACCGGAGCCGCGGGACCAGCGACCGGCAGAGCGCCCCCCACAGCGTGCTGCCCTACTTGGGGCAGCGCAATGCCTAGAGCCGCCCCTGATTCTGCATGTCTGGGATGAGTTCATATAAATATGCAGTACAATTTATTTTAAAAGAAAAAACCTACAAGAAAATGCCCTGTCCCTTTAAGGCCAAACAACACTAGAAGGCTTGGCTTAACCATAGGCTCTCAAAGAAGGGGAGAGGGAACAGGCAGGCTGAATGAGCAAGAGGAAACCCTTGGCTTGAACTATAACAGGGGTCAGCAACCTTCCAGAAGTGGTGTGCCGAATCTTCATTTATTCACTCTAATTTAAGGTTCCGCGTGCCAGTAATACATTTTAATGTTTTTTAGAAGGTCCCTTTCTATAAGTCTATAGTATATAACTAAACTATTGTTGTATGTCAAGTAAATAAGGTTTTTAAAATGTTTAAGAAGCTTCATTTAAAATTAAATTAAAATGCAGAGCCCCCCGGACCGGTGGCCAGGACCTGGGCAGCATGACTGCCACTGAAAATCAGCTTGCGTGCCGCCTTCGGCATCCATGCCATAGGTTGCCTACCCCTGAACTATAGCTAAAGGTAACAAGAAATTAGTAGGTTCTGGCACATGCACATTTTAAGGCACATGCACTCCTGTGTATTGCATTCCTCTCACCTGGAAGAACGTACAAAGAGTCAGGACTGAGGTAACTTCAGCCTGGTTCACAAGGGATGGCTTGCTTAAAGGAGGGAAAATAAACAAACTGTCTTTAACTAATAAAAGACCAAGATGGTCATTGTAGTATACTGTGGTATTGTCTCTTGAAAAGGTAGTCATGTAATCACCAGAGGGCTCCCACTGAGAGGGGTCTCTCACATGAGGCAGACTCACTTAGGGTACGTCTTCACTACCCGCTGGATCGGCGGGTAGCAATCGATTTCTCGGAGTTCGATATATCGCGTCTCATCTAGACGCGATATATCGAACCCCGAACGCGCTCCCGTCGACTCTGGAACTCCACCGGAGCGAGTGGCGGTAGCGGAGTCGACGGGGGAGTCGCGGACGTTGATCCCGCGCCGTGAGGACAGGTAAGTAATTCGAGCTAAGGTACTTCGACTTCAGCCACGCTATTCACATAGCTGAAGTTGCGTACCTTAGATTGACGACCCCCCCCCCAGTGTAGACCAGGCCTTAGGGTCTGCATGTTCTGAGTCTGTAGGAGCCATCTTGTTATATATCTAATAAAGAGATTTGTAGTTTAAACTATATATCCCTGGTCTTGCTCTGGGCTTCGGCAGCATACCCACACGGGAGACGCTGCCAGCCGCCTCACCATGCTAGAAAGCATGACAGTCACTTTCCCAGTTGTTCCTTGCTTACTTGGCCTTGAGTTGGGTAATTCCTGGCTTTGTTTCTACCCCACCTATGAGGGGATGGAGACTGCTTCCTCCACTGCCTCCTCCTTCACTGATGACTCACAATTAACTCTTCCCTGTCTACTTTATTGTAAAATATGTACATTGGACTACAAATTGCATATATTATCTAATCCCCTCATCAGTCAGCTAGAAAAGGCACTTAGCCTCAGCAAGGCCTACAAAACAATACAAACCTGGAATTTGTAGACCAAGGTGCATAGGAGCTACAATAAGCCCCCCCAAAAAATGTCACGACATTTTTCAAAAATCCAAAGGCATGAAAATGATTTGAAGACCATAGCTTCAAAATGGTTCTGCTTCTCCGCCTTCTCCCCACCCCCCCAAGCTTCCAATATAATTCTACCTTGGCATGAAATATGGAATATGCAATTTTAGGGGGGATTATTTTGTTTCTGCTAAATTTGAGGGATGGGGCATTGAAAACTGGGTTTATTAGTGGAAGCTAACACCGCTGCTCCACAATACTCCACCCCTCTAAAAGTCAGCTGTCAATGGGATCTAAGAGTTGCTTTTAATGAGACTTAATAGGATTCCTATTGGGAGAACCTGCAGAACTACCAATCCCAATTAGCAGTGTACAGGAGCAGCTGGCCATTCAGGAAGTATTTTAACCCCTTTCCTGCCAGAAAATATGTAGGGCTTTTTAAACCAAAAGATCCTATAACCCTATAGGTATCTTTATGTGGCACAAATGTCCAATTCAACATACTTTTAGGATATTGGTCCAACAAAACAGATATTTACGCAAACTGGAAGTGAAATCATTAAACTTAAGTGGATAATATATTAGCATCTCAAAGCTCCAATGTAAAATGTATTTGTATTTATGCCTTTTATAGTTACAGTAACACAATCCATTAAAAGCGGATATACTTTAAAATAACCAATATATATGTTTTACATATTTCCATTTGGAGGGATGTCACTAAATTTATTTGCAAAGTCTCTTATGCTCTGCACAAATTTAGTGACCTTTCACTCCTTTTATTTACATCAGAAATTAAGAATCATGAAACTGAAGTTAAGGAAAGTTACTCACACTAAAGGAATTAATCCCACAGCATTTCAGGTTTCCTGAAGGAATAATTTTTTTCTCTCTCATTTTAGGTCTTTCCCATCAAACCTGTCCTCCAGTCTTTACACTGGCTTCCCATAGAATATCAAGTCAAGTTCAAGGTCTTGGTCCTTGAGATTGATGGCCTGGACCCAGCATGTCTAAAAGGCTGCTTAAAGCTCTGGGATGAAGATAATGGTCAGCTGCTCTCCTCAGGCACAATAGTACATCCTACCAAAAGAGTAAAGCTCTTCTATGCAGGAGACAGGGATTTCTCAGCCTGAGACTGTGGAATACCAAGGAACCAAAGACAATCACAAACCTCACCACCTTCCACACCAAGTGCAAGGGGCACTTCTTCAAAGTAGGTTTCTCTGACAAACTGCAGCATGTATATCAAAACAAAAACAAAAAACATCACACCAGAATAAAATACTACACTGCACAACCAATTCTCCCCCTGGGGAGAGAGAGAATGAATGACATATGTCATACATTATGTCACATAGCTTAATGCACTACTGGCAAATACTCAGGTAGGACAAAAACAACGAGGAGTCCTTGTGGCACCTTAGACTAACACATTATTTGGGCATAAGCTTTTGTGGGCTAAAACCCACTTCATCAGATGCATGAAGTGAAAAATACAGTAAGCAGTGTATATACACACACACACACACACAAAGTGGAAGTGGCCTATTTTCAACAGTTGACAAGAAGGGGTGAATATCAAGAGAGGGAAAATTATTTTTGTAGTGCTAACGAGGCCAATGCAATCAAGGTGGACGTCGGCCATTTCCAACAGTTGACAAGAAGGTGTGAGTATCAGCAGAGGGAAAATTACTTTTCGTAGTGACCCATCCACTCCCAGTCTTCTTTATTCAGGCCTAATTTGATGGTGTCCAGTTTGCAAATTAATTCCAGTTCTCATTGAAGTCTGCTTTTGAAGTTTTTTTTGTTGAAGAATTGCCATCATATGCCAGCAATGCCCCTCTGCCACGTACATTGGCCAAACCAGACAGTCTCTACACACAAGAATAAATGGACAGAAATAAGACATCAAGAATTGTAACATCAAAAACCAGTAGGAGAGCACTTCAATCTCCCTGGAGACTCAACAACAGACTTAAAAGTGGCAATTCTTCATATTATATATATATATATACACACACACACATACACTACTTACTGTATTTTTCACTCCATGCATCTGATGAAGTGGGTTTTAGCCCACAAAGGCTTATGCCCAAATAAATTTGTTAGTCTCTAAGGTGCCGCAAAGACTCCTCGTTGTTTTTGCTGATACAAACTAACATGGTTACCACTCTGAAACCTGTCAGTACAACAGTGAGTAAAATGGTATAGACTCTATATAGAGTACAAAAGAGCATTTAAGTCTTAGCAGTAGAGCCAATAAAAATAATAAAAAAAAAATTAAAAATTTAAAAATATCAATTTTTTAATGAAACACGTCTCCCTTCTTTCCAATTAGAAAATTTTGCAATTTGAATTTTTTTTACTAGCCCTACTCAGCAGGTTAAGAGGTATGCCAACCTAAGGTTTACACAGGGAAAAGAGGCTATTTTGGTAAGAGAAAATCTGCTACAGTACCTATGACCATAATCACCACTGGTGAGAGTTCCCTAAACATTTTATTAAGAGATATAAGATAAAACACATACACCACAGTTATGAAAATAACTTAAATTTCCTCCTGCTGCAACAGATGCTTCTGTACCTCTGCTTATTTTTGGCTTCCAAAATCCAAGTCTACTCATCTATGCACATAGTAATAAAAACACCCTTTAATATTATGAGTCAGAGGAGATGTCTGACTCAGAACCATTGACATTGGTAGGCTATGTCCTATAGTCTAAGCTAAGCAGATGCCACCAATACTGATGATCTCAGTGGATAGTTAATACTTTTCCTGAAACACACTGTATTGCAAAGAATGCATTTGTAGAGGAATGAGGCAGCTGTGGTTTTTGGTAGTTGCTATTCAAGTGATAATCTTGAGACGGAGGAAAAGAAAGGACTAATTGTTGTCTATTTACTGGGAAGCGGAGGAAAGAGAGCTACTGTTGCAATTTGCTGCCCTGCATTGCGCTGTGCTACTACTGCTGCTGCATCTTTGATTGCAGTTATCTGCCTTCCTCTTACTAATTTCATGGTCACATCTGCCTCTATCTCCTGCCTTACCTCTCTCTCCCTTAAATTGACAGAAGTTTGGAGAGCTCTTATGGTGCTACCTGAAGGAGTATTTTATTATTCTTCCCTGGCTAATCTACTCTGAATGTTCCACAATTGCGTCTTTTGTTGTTGTCTCTCTCATTGCTATATTTAGCAACTAAATATTTTCAGAACCACTTATGAATTCTGGAGCACTACAGTCACTGCTTGTTGTTACTGTCAGATCCACTTGTGGATTATAAAGCAGGCTACAGAGAGTTTTTATTTTCCTTTTCTATTACACATATTCTGACTTTATGGAGTCACTGCAGAAAAACATAAATGATCCATGCATGGTATGAAGAACTCCTCCTCACGGCACAGAGAAAATGCACAAATTATGCCATGCTGTCACTACCCTGGTACTTGCTGTCTGATGTGGACAAACACAATATTCAGATTAGACATAACCAAAAAAGACAAAAAATAAAATAGACACCCAAAATTGCAGGGTAGACTCAATACTCATTGGGGGGGGTCAGGGGGAAACAATAGAAAATGTGGAAATGGCAGAAGTGCTAATTGACTTTTTTGTTTCAGTTTTCAGCAAAAAGGTTAGTAGCAATTAGACATCTGATATAGTAAATGCCATCAAAAATGGGGTAGGATCAGAGGCTACAAAAGGGAAAGAACAAGTTAAAAATAACTTAGACAAGTTATGTATCTTCAAGTTGCCAGGGCCTGATGAAATACATCCTAGAATACTCAAGAAAACGATTGAGGACTTATCTGAGCCATTAGTGATTATCTTCTAAAAGTCATGGAAGACGGGAGAGATTCCAGAAGACTGGAGAGGGGCAAATACAGTGCCAATCTATAAAAAAGGAAATAAGGATAACCCGGGGAATTACAGACCAGTCAGCTTAATTTCTGTACCCGGAAAAATAATGGAGCAAATAATTAAGCAATCAATTTGCAAACATCTAGAAGATACTAAGGTAACAAGTAACAGTCAGCATGGATTTGTCTAGAACAAATTGTGTCAAACCAAACTGATCACTTTCTTGACAGGGTAACAACCCTTCTGGGTGTGGGGAAGCAGTAGACATGGTATATCTTGACTTTATTAAAGCTTTTGATACTGTTTCACGTGACCTTCTCATAAACAAACTAGGGAAATGCAACCTACATGGAGCTACTATAAGGTGGGTGCAAAACTAGTTGGAAAACTGTTCCCAGAGAGTAGTTATCAGTGCTTCACAGTCATGCTGGAAGGACATAATGAGTGGAGTCCCACTGGGATCAGTTCTGGGTCCGGTTCTGTTCAATATCTTCATCAATGATTTAGATAATGGTACAGAGAGTACACTTATAAAGTTTGTGGATGATACCATGCTGGGAGGGGTTGCAAGTACTTTGGAGGACAGGATTAAATTCAAACTGGAGAAACAGTTAGAAGTAAACAGGATGAAATTCATTAAGAACAAATGCAAAATACTCCATTTAGGAAGGAACAATCAGTTGCACACATACAAAATGGGAAATGACTGTCTAGGAAGGAGTTCTGCAGAAAGGGATCTGGGGGTTATAGTGGACCATAAGCTAAATATGAGTCAACAGTGTAATACTGTTGCAAGAAAAGCAAAAATCATTCTGGGATGTATTATCAGAGGTGTTGCAAGCAAGACATGAGAAGTAATCCTTCTGCTCTACTCCGCACTGATTATTATTTATTATTATTATTATTATTATTATTGTGTTCAGTTCTGGGGCCACATTTCAGGACAGATGTGGACAAATTGGAGAAAGTCCAGAGAAGAGCCACAAAAATGATTAAATATCTAAAAAACATGAGTTATGAGGGAAGATTTAAAAAATTGGGTTTGTTTAGTCTGGAGTGCTGAGGACATTCCAGGGAGTTCTGTGAGCTATAGACAGGGCATCTGTGGAGTTCTTTGTAGAGCAGGCTCCCAGGATGGGGCAAGTGCAAAAGGTGAATTAAAGCCACTTTAGCCCTCTTCTTCATTCTCCAGGCAGGGAGTTTTTACCCCTAGTTTTAAATCTAAGCAAGATCAGAAGTTAAAGGAGATGGTGGTCTCATAGCAGTCCCCAATAGACAATTATTTGTATCCCAGAACAATTCAGCATAATTAGCTGTTTCTGCTCAGAATACTGAAACAGCAGGGATGTCACAGGTCCACAATGAACTATACTGTGTGAACAGGCCCACCGACAGCAATTCTGAGGCCCAGGACAGAACAGTCAATGGGCCACCTAGAAAGGTCCGCCTGACATTTGGGCGGTGCTGGTGCCCAGCGAGCTGTCAGCTGCACTGCTGGGCATGCTCTTCCGGCATGGCCAGGGCTTCCACATGCCCACCTGGCTGCCTTCACCGCCGCTGGTACCACCACCTGAGTGCCTAGGAACCCTGCAGCCCACCCGGGCGATTTAAAAGCGCCTGGGATGCCCAGCTGCTGCACCGCTACTGCAGCAGAGGCGGCAGCCAGGTGCCCCCGGGCCCTTTTAAATCACCCAGGCCTCTGGGCAGTTGCCCCCTTTGCACCCCTCTCTCCCCCGTTGGCGGGCCTGTGGGTGAATGATATGGGAAAGCTGGTTAGTATGTACCAACACTGCACCTGGCTGCAGCCACTGCTCTAAGTCTCTCTGTTTCAGGAGCATTAGAATCACCAAATTAAAAAAGAAGATATTTGTTAACAAGGGATGCTTTAAATAAAAAATGGACAGGGAAAAATTATAGATTAGGACTGCTGACAAATCAGATTTAATTTTCTCATGTTTAAAGGTTAAAGAGCAAATAGTCTGGTGATGGAAGTTGTAATCAATGGCAGGGGGATCTTCATGTGCATGATAAATCAAAATGCAGCTAATGCCATTTCTACTGCCTCCCTAGCAAAATAATTTAATGACAATATGATGGTAAAATAATGGGGTATCATCCTGACAAGTACTCAACACCTGGATCCCCCATTGTCCTCAAAGGGAGTTGCGGGCACTCAGCACTTCTCAAATTCAGGCCCGCCGACAAGCAAGAAGAGAGAGAAAATAATTTTTACGCATACTGTGTATGAAATCACAACACAGCACTGTTAACGGTTGCAAGGAAAACGAATCTTTGATAGTTCGAAATGTAATTGGTTGCTAGTAAGTTAAATGCCTTAAGACCATATAGAGGCACTGTCAAATCAAAGAAAGTCAGTTCTGCACCAAGTTGTCACCTGTCACCTTGGATATTCATTTAGATTTACCAGAGCTTCAACTCTAGTGCAATGGGTGACTCAGGCTGCTCTAGGATCCAGCATCTTTCACAGTAATGGGTTCACTAATTCTGTAGCACAGCTCTTGGCTTCTGCTCAGCAGTTGGCCTGAGGTTATAGACTGTACTATTTATTGAGCCTCATTAAAACTGCTGTCATGGGGAATCAATTTAGCTTGGCTTTAACAAAATATTATAAAACTGCCTGAATGTGCTACGCCCTTTGAAGTTGGGACTCGTAGTTCCTAACATATGATACTTTACAATTTACAATGGACACACACATTTGTAAGTTTTAAACTAGCCCCAAACAACATGAAAAATCACACACTAAAGTTATCTGAAATCAGCTCACTAATAACATAGTTGCACATTCTCAATAAGAGCTGCAATACCCTCTGAGTTTGTGTCCAATACCCCTGGCAACAATCCAAAAAAGTCTTTTAAATGTCACACTCAATGCTCAGTACATCTGGGCTGATCTATCATATTAACGGAGACGTTTTCTTATACACTACTATGGTAGGAGATAAGTGGGTTGAATGATCACAGTTACATGGCACTGCTACAGTTGGTGGGCATACCATGGAACAAAAATTTAGTTTTTTTATAATACAGCACAAGCTGCTAAAACAATAAGACTGTGGTATGTTACCATGGTGGTCCATTGCCAGAAATGCATTGATACAACAGAAAAGGGTGTTTCCCAGTTACATTTGTGTTATCATATTAGAACTCTTTTACACATCCACACAGAGGTAACTGCCCTGAGAATATATACAATTCCTCTATGTGGATATATAGATGTGTAATCGCCACACTATCATCCATCATTTGGATCAACAACAGTGTTGTGCCTGGTCATGTACAGCAGAGCTCTAGACTGTGTAAGCAGTGGCAGATGTACCTGAACACATATTTCAAACACAAGGAGAAAAGCAGCTTTTTCCTCTTTACTATATAAAGGGAATATAGTATACAGCTTGTACAGCTAACAATACCCTGAAACTACCTCTATTGGTGTGTAATAGTCAGGAACAAGTGGACATCATATGATAAACTACATGGGTACTCCTGGAGCAGCCTTCCAAGGGGAGCAGTGGGGGCAAAAAAAACCTAACTGGCTTCAAGATCGAGCTTGATAAGTTTATGGAGGGGATGGTATGATGGGCGTGTGGCCCATCGGCAACTACCAGTAGCAAAAATTCCCAACTGCTGGAGATGGGATACTAGATGGGGAGGGCTCTGAGTTACTACAGAGAATTCTTTCCCAGGTATTTGCCTGGTGGGTTTTGCCCACATGCTCCATGTCTAACTGACTGCCATATTTGGGTTCAGGAAGGAATTTTACCCCTGGTCAAATTGGCTGAGACGCTGGGGATTTTTCACCTTTCTCTGCAGCATGGGGCACAGTTCACTTGCAGGTTTAAACTAGTATAAATGGTGAATTCTCTGTAATCTGAAGTCTTTAAACCAGGATTTGAGGACTCAACCTGAGGTTAAGGGTTTATTTCAGGAGTGGGTGAGCTTCTGTGGCCTACAATGTGCAGGAAGTCAAACAAGATGATCACGATGGTCCTTTCTGACATTAAAGTGAATGAGTCTATGTTCTGCCGTGGCTGCTCTCAGGTAACGTACAGCTCAGAGAACTGTTTCAATTAGCCATATGACTTTTTCAAAATGCTAGATCTGTACTTCTTTCTCATTCATATGGAAATTATTTTAACTCATGTATTTGCTTCTTATCCACTGATTGGTTGTTTTGGCAATTGGTGTTCTGCCCGTAAGTGAACATGACTGTTCTTCAGTGGCTGTAGCACTGGTATAGTGGGTAGCCTTCCTGTCAAACAGTTAAGACTCATATTTTACACTATATGAGTTTAAGCCTAATTTGAATCCAGGGAACTTAATTAAGTACTGAGCTAAGGACAAGGTCACTTTTTTGTTTAGTCTTTTTAACCAACTTACACTGAATTTTTACCTGGGTGAAGAATTACCAACCGTCTTTCATGACTGTGGCAGGAAACTCCTGAGTCATCTAGTTCAGTGCAAGAGCTACACTACTTCTTTGTGTGGTAAACCTAGGTCTCTGGCATGCATCTAAAGTCCAATCTTGCCAACAATGCAGTCAATGGCAGAAGACTCAAGGCCTAAATGATGGTGCTTCAATAACATTCCTCAGTAGATGACTCTATTATCTGATTGGTCCTTACTGTTAGGAATTTTTTCTCAATAGTAGCTAAACATTTGGGGGGAGTGTCTGTTTCCACATCATTTCCTTTTCTCTTGCCTTCGACTGCTTTGAATAATCCAGGGGTGGCCAATCTGCGGCTCCGGAGCCACATGTGGCTCTTCAGAAGTTAATATGTATCTCCTTGTATAGGCACCGACTCTGGGGCTGGAGCTACAGGCGCCAACTTTCCAGTGTGCTGGGGGGTGCTCATTGCTCAATCTCTGGCTCTGCCACAGGCCCTGCCCCCACTCCACTCCCTCCCCTCAGACTTCCATGCTCTCGCTCCTCCCTCTCCCTCCCCCAGAGCCTCCTGCACGCCACAAAACACACCTCCTGATCAGCTGGGGAGGGAGGGGGAAGCGCTGATCGACGGGGCTGCCGGTGGGCGGGAGGCGCTGGGAGCGGGGTGGGGACCCTGATGGGGCTGCTGAGTATTACTGTGGCTCTTTGGCAATGTACATTGGTAAATTCTGGCTCCTTCTCAGGCTCAGGTTGGCCATCCCTGGAATAATCTAGCTGCTGCCCTTTCCATATTATTGTACTGCATTATTACTTCTACCCATCGGGAATTGAAAACTGTCATGTTCCAACTGTGCCACCTCTTCCTTAACATCCTAAATAGCCCCCTGTCTCCACCTGTTTTTATAGGATGTCTCTAACATGTCAATCGTTTTTGCAATCCTTTGCTGGACTCCCTCCAGATTATCAATGTTCCTATTCTGTTTTTTTAGTCTCAAATGGACTATAATTCTCTAGTTAAAGTCTTATTAAAAGATAAAGAGGAATGATACTTAGCCTTACAAAGAGATGCCAAAAAACAGATGCAAGAATATTTTCAATTTTTTGGCAACCGCATCATTACAGCAATAAATTTGCTTATTTTGGAAAATTTGCCACAGAACATTGTTATAAATGTGTGTATCCTGAATCAGGAAGAAAGGCTATAGTTATGGAACAGAATTTTCCTCTGACGACCACTTATGAAACAGCCAATTCATTCTCTCTCTCACACACACACCACATGGGTATATTACACAGTGACTTGTTTAAGAAAATGTGGTCCTGGGTCAGGTATTATGCTCTTCAAGCAAGATACTATTTTATTAATTCCAGTAACTTACTGACAGTACTTTAATGACCTATAGTCTATTGCTGCTTATAACATAGAATAGGATTTTCATGTAAAAATTTCTATTTGCTATCATCAGAATAAATCAGGTTCACTCAGATTTCTTTTTCCTAAAACAAAAAGGCAGAATACTTCCTGGTGGTATTTTCACTACTTAAAGTGAAATCTAGAACAAGAAATGGAGAAATGGAAATCTAGAGCAAGAAATCAGTCCAAGTCTACTTAATCTGATCCACTGCACTTTCATGCTAAAGAAAAACATTTCTGTTTTATTTTAGATGCTAGAACGTCTACTCCACGTAAAATCCTCTATAATAATATCAAGCTCAAGGATATGTTACTCTCAATTGCCTTTTCAAATCTACCTGAACATCCTATGTATCTTAACTTGCATCAAGCTAGTTTGCAGAATGGTAAAGCACATGAATGACTAGTCTTGTGATTGTATAGACCTCTCTGGAATTACCAGGCTATATTTTCCATATGAAAAACTAGCAAAGAATGTACTTCTTTGTACTTTTCAACCCAGCATTTCATCAATAAGTAATTTAATGAAAGAAACTGAACAGGATTTGGGACAAGTTTGCAACTCAGTCTCATGAAACCATTGATCCCATTAGACAGTTCATACAAAAAGGCCAAAGAGATTTAATGAATATATATTAAAGTGGGAGAATACAGCCCAGGGAGGCTGAAGCTAATAGTAAAGCAATCCTGGCCCCATTCAAGTCAATGGCAAAACTCCCTTTGCCTGCAATAGAGCCAGGATTCAAACAAATTAATATATTAATTATTATTACCAAATTCACAGTCCATTTTAGTCAATTTCATGGCCATAACGTTCTAATATTAGTCAATTTCATGGTTTCAGATGTTTACATCTGAAATTTCACAATGTTATAACCATGGGAGTCCTGACCCAAAAGGGATTGTAGGGGGTCGAAAAGCTGTTGTAGGGGAGGGTCGTGGGATTGCCACCCTCACTTCTGCACTGCCTTCAGGCCAGCCTTGGAGCTTGCTCCAGTGGGGGTAGGTACCCAGAGGTGTGTCTAATGTCCCCACAAGCGCAGCCAGGAAGAGTTCAGAACAACATACAAGGGAGCAAAAAGAACAAGTAGTACTTGTGGCACCTTAGAGACTAACACATTTATTTGAGCATAAGCTTTTGTGGGCTAAAACCCACTTCATCGGATGCATGCAGTGGAAAATACAGTAGGAAGATATATATGTATATATATGTGTGTGTGTGTGTGTGTGTACATACACATATATATACATACATATATACATAAACACAGAGAACATGAAAAAATGGGTGTTGCCATACCCACTATAACGAGATAATAGCTCACCTTAACTGATCACTCTCGTTGTAGTGGATACGGCAACACACATTTTTCATGTTCTCTGTGTGTATATCTTCCTACTGTATTTTCCACTGCATGCTCACAAAAGCTTATGCTCAAATAAATTTTAGTCTCTAAGGTGCCATAAGTACTCCTCGTTCCTGATACAGACTAACACGGCTACCACTCTGATACAAGGGAGCGACTCCACAGCCTGGGTTTTTAGATATGTTCAGAGTAGAACGAGGAGATAAATTCATGTAAATGAGCTCCCTGTTCTACCAAGAAGTATCCTCTATTATTATTAATGTTATCATAGCCCTAGAAGCCAGAGTCATAAACAGGCACCCCATTGCACGAAGCCCTGTAGAAACACAGAACAAAAGATACTCCCTGTCCCAAAGAGCTAATCTGGTATGAAGTTGCAAGGTTATACCTAAATTGCATTTTTAGAAGTCATTACCCATAAGATTGCTCAGGTACGTAAATTTAATAGTTAGTGCAAACAAAATAAAATAAGAAAAACTCATTGATATTATTTCAGCAGAGTTTGCTAATATAATCACCAGCACATATAATCACCTGTTCATTACTGGGATCAAAGCACAATGACTGCAAAATGTAAAGATGTTCTTCTAAGTAGTGTTGAGCTATATGGATAACTTTTTATACGATTGCTGAAATAGACTACCATTTCTCTTAAGTGGATGTGTCTGTCCATCATGCTAAGCAAAACACATCCAGTACTTACATTGTTTTATCCATACTTTATGCACCACCAGAACCATACATCATCAGTGGGACACCAATTACAATTGTTATGAACATGATATTTTCCCATTTTCTCTTGGACTTGCTTTGTGTTCATAATTAACCAGCCAACAGGAAGAGTTTCTTCCAAATGTTTGTCAGTTAGTGGTTGGTTTATTATCTGAACTTGAGGATTTATACCCTGTCTTTTATAAAAAAAGAACTTTTTCATCCCTTCTAATAAAATGATTGCTTCATTTTCTATATGCACATAAAATCCTTTTCAAAATCTACTACACATTTGGCCTCAATTACATCATGTGTGAATGAGTTCCATAGGTTAATTACACATTGTGTAAAAAGTTTAATAGGTTTGAATTTACCATCTTTCAATTTTATTAAATATCCCCCCTTCTTTTAGTATTGCATGTAATAGGAGGATTCATTGACCTCCTACCATATCATTTATTTTTACAACTATATTTTGTCCATGCAGTGTCGTTGTAGCTGTGTTGGTCCCTGGATATTAGGGACAAGGTGGTGAAGTAATATCTTTTATTGGACCAATTTCTGTCCAGTAAAAGATATTGTCTCACTCACCTTCTCTCTCTCTCTCTCTAGTTTGTCCACTCTTGTTTCCTTTTATAAACTAAATATACCCACTCTTTTCAATCTCTTCCCATAATGAAATCTTTCTATACCTCTTGCAATTTTTATCACCTGTCTCGAACCTTTATACCTTCTGCTTTGCATGCTTCAAAAGGTAGCACAACTTCCTTTTTTCCCCCTGTGCAGATACATATGTATACACCTGATTTATCAGCTATCTTATGGAGTCATGCCAGCAAAGAATATACTAACCAGATGTTTGTGTTTTTATCTATCTGGATAGATGGGACAGACAGGTAGCTACAGATAGACAAAGATACCATAGATTAGACAAAATTGTCATATTTTTAAAACATAACAAAATAACACAGGAATACCCGAAACACAAAACAACCTTGAGGTCAATGATCAAAACAATAATTCTTAGATGAAGCAATCACCACGAGAGTCTGTGGATATTATCACTGAAGTCACCCAAAAATAATTCCAATTTAGTAGACCAGTTACTTGAAATAATATCTACATTAATATGTCATATACTATTATTTCATTTAACTCTGAGCTGAATACAGCAGATTAAATGAGGCAACATGTGTGTGCAGGAAAGGCTTAAACCCTAACAAAATAGCTGTGCTACTATTTGGACTGATGTGTCTGTGAAATTAAAAATCAAAACCCAACAAAGAGTGTTTTAAACTATCAGACAGTGCAGTACTGATTTGCAGTGTCACGGAGGAGTGTGTGGTTACAAGCAGATGGCAAATATAACCATTAGACAGGCATCCTTCTTGCCCACAGAAGGATTAATCTCATGTTCAAAGAAGAAATGGATGTGGTTTTGAGTAGACACTTGAATGCTTTGGGTTTTGGTTAGGGTAAGAACATTCTATGGAATTAAGGCTAAGCATTGTTTTCATGTCAGATGAAGGTTTTATTTGAAGGCAATGGAAATGGCTTGTGAAGAAGGAATTTGGGATTCACAGGAGACTCAGTACTGGAGAGTCTGATCCTGCCAAGTACTGAGCACCTCCTGGGGGTTGCTGAGGCAATTCCTATTGACTTCAATAGGAGTACAAGGCACAACATAACACCTTTCAGGATCGGCCCTAAAACAGCATTCCAGACATAGGGCCTGCTATTTGTTTGAACCATTGTACACTTAATAATTTTTTCATAAGCAATAACAGTCATTGAAAGTCAACGCCGATGTTGACTAGAGCTTAATTAATTTCCATTAAAACTCAAAGACCGATTAAGAATTATGGTACTAATTTTTAAGAATTAGCAATAGGGTCCCACTCTTGCAAACCCCTTACACACTTCGAAGTAAATGCACGTGCATAAGTGTATTTGAGAAAACCAAGTACAAATTATCACAGCTTCTTCATTCATTGTGACAGTTATAGTTTGAAGTTACTTTATTTGTAATGTGCTTATTGTACAGACATACAATATGTACACATCAGGAAATTTAATGAACCGTCACAGTGACACTAGCTTTGCAGTAAATTTTTTACAGAAAGGTGGAGAGAAACCAGCAGAATTTTATGCAGCTTATCAACTGTTCAGAATAGGAAGATGCTACTTCATTGAAAACTACCCCACAACAGACACACACCATCTACTTTTCAGGTACTTCACTTCCTCCATCATCCCATTTAGTTTCATAAATGAATAAATGTTCACTGCATATTTAAAAAAAATCAAGTCTAATAAGAAATCAACTCCAAAAAGAATACTTTTCACACCACAACAATGGTGATGGGACAGGAGCTCATATTGCATGTTATTGTGTTCCTTTAATAAGGGGTTTTGTATTGCAGCAATATTGTTGGTATCACATGATACATGGATTGCTATGATACTTAAAGTACACCCTTTTACTGAACAGATATTTGAAGGTTTCCTTTAAAATGGTCAAAGTGAAAAAGCCGCTTTCCAATAACAGATCAAAAAAAATCAGTAATTGTATTAAAAGGTAGATTTCCATAAATTAGACCTACAGTAATCACTGAGGAAAACCTCATGACATTTTTAGAAGGACAGAATGAATTCAGTACTTTGTGCCCAGAGATAGTTTTGCAAGAGTACTATCCACTGAGATTTTCAGCATTCCTACAAAACCAGACCTGTTTTCAACTGTGCGAGGCTAATGAGTGCCCTGTTCCGTCAAAGGTGAAATCTCACAGGACTCAATCTTTCTGATCTTGGAAAAGCACAGTAGGTTTTGCAAGGGGACTGCTGGATAAGATGGTACTGCTGCAATGTGACATACATCTTTAGATTGTCCTATAATTTGTTTTCTTTGTATCCTTGGAGATATGAATCAAAATGGAGGGAAATGGTATTTATTTGCTTAAAAAATAAATACTGAAGCAAGACACTGAAAATATTCAGTGCCCTTCACATTGAATGTATTTTCACACAAGTTCAAACAGAGAACGTTAAGTTACCATGTCTCCCTGGCCTTTGTTGTTCCTTCCCTTTCTGTTCCTCTCTTGGTCACTATTAGTCTTTCCTTTCTCGCTCCTCCCTCCCATCCCCCTTTTCCAGCATCTCTTTTGCTTCAGTCTAATTTTTCCACACTGAATACTTTAACAATTAGACTAATTTATTAATTACTGCCTAAATATTAGTTCATTTATTATTAATTTTCCCATTTAATACATCTTTCACATCTGTCTTTTTCCCCCTCCCCGGTAAATTAATTTTCTCATCCTGTTTCTATTCAGTATCATTTACTCCAAAGTATTTTGCCCTTGGAATATTTTCTCTTTATACTTTTGCTTTGATTCTCCTCTCCTCCTCCTCCCCTTCTCTGTTAAGTCTCTGCCCTTTCATCCTTCTCTTCCCCCTTCCTAGTCGTGCTCATGTGTTCCCTCTTTCTTCCTTGTCTCAGTCTTTCCATTATCTCTCACTCTTTGCCACGCTCTCTCTCTCTCCCCCTCCACTTCTCCTTCTCCAGTTCTGCCCCTGCTCCCAGAAAGATATAGCAGGAAGTGGAGCTCCATGATCAGCATTCACACTGGAGAACAGGGGGACCAGTGAGCTAAGTCTACTTACTGTTGTTGGTTAAGGGCTGCTGTACAAGAGCAACGAGGTGGAGAAGATGCAGTCCAGGGCATAGAGCTCACAAGCAGCCCTACCTCACTGGGTGCAGTAGGCTTCCCTTTACTTTAACTTCTAGTGAATTCTATATAGGAATAGGGTAGATATTAATGCTAAGTCTCGATCTTTGCCCTCTCTTCACCTGCCAAATGCTGTTTTGCAAATGGCTAAGCTACCCAGTTATGTTTGCTTTTCAGTCACACCACATGCAATACACAGTGCTCCGTGTTTCAAGTTTCTATATGTAAATCTCAGGATGCTCATATGTTAAACTGAAATTTCCATCACTTCTTCAATTATATACTCAGAGAAAAAGCCAGGCAGACAGTTTTGCAAACAAAAATGGTTCTGAAAAAGACAATTCTTCCAGAAACGGAGGGCAAACGGACGGTGGGAAACAGTGCAGTTACCCTGAAACTGTGATATACTGGATTGCTATATTCCTACAGAGTGCTGTGATTTAAAGGTGGATATAAAATGGATCGTTCACCCACCGACACACATACACTTTGGATTCTGTTATTGACTATGACTAGCATGACTAGGGCAGCTTTAGTTGCTGCGTATAATTAAATAACATGGAAATTCACAGATTTTAGCTAAATACAGTTACATTTCTTTCTTATACTCAGTGAGAAAACTTAAGGCCAAATTTGGTTCTTGTATGAAGCCCCTCAGGTTCCCATTCACTTCATTCAGATCTGTGCATGCTCTTCCAAGGGCAGAATTTGGCCATAACATTTTTTAGGGCCCAATCCTCCAAATCCTATCAGATAGCCCCACCGGCACTGAAGACAATGGAACTCCTCCTGGGAGAATGCTACCCTGGGTAATTTGTGTTTGTGGCACTGAGCCCTTAGACTCCAATCCTGGAACTGACACTGCATTGGTTCGGGGGTCTGCCTACACAGTCAAGGGGAGGACTGGGGCTTTTGAGTTGATCCAGTGGTTAGGGCACTGTGTGATCATGCTCAAGTCATTCTCTGTGCCTCAGTTCCTGATCTGTAAATAGGGATCCCCAACTTCAGAGGGTTACTGTGAGGATTGGCACGTTAAAGATTGTGAGGCACTCAGATACTAGGGTAATGGGGCCAGAATATGTACCTAAGATAGATCGTAAACTCCTCAGGACAGGTTCTGTTTTTAACTTGTATCTAGGACAGTGCTGAGCACATTTTTTGGCACTTACAAAATAACACAGTGTTCCTTGTATACTGTGAGAGTGTGGACTTTGTTTCAATGTTGTCATTTTTTTATTTGCCCAGGAAATTATTTTATTCTACCGTTATGAACAGAATAGATCCTGTTTAGCACATCTAAAATATAATGCCTATTTTTAGCAAGAAAAATGCACACTGGACTAAAATATATACCAGAGGAATAAACAAACATATTTCAACTGAAAGACCTTGAACTTAGGCCAGACTGTGGAAGTGAGGCTCGTATTTTATTAATGAACCATATTTTACATCCATTCAACTTACTATTTTTAAATTTCCTCACGTCATCTGAGCCATAGAAGTAAATGCATACTTCTCCCCTGGAGTATATATGTAACTCCCACTGATGCTACTGGGAGTTGTGCTTGCACTGAAGCGACAATGGACGTAATTCAGATCATAGTTACATTGGTGTCAAACAGGTGCAACCCCGTAGACTTCATTGGCATCACTCCTGATTTACATGACTGTGAGGTCATACTTAGTGCCTATATATTGGGACAAAACTGAGTTACATCTATATTGAAATTGGGGGGGGGGGGGTTATGAGGTCGGACTCTGGTCCTTAAGCAACCACACCTGACTACACACCAGAGGAACTCCAAGAGATCTGGAATTAAGAGAAGACATCACGTGACTCAGACCCATTTGCTCACATTACAAAAGTCAGTCAAATGTGTCTCATATCACATCTAATACCTCACAGTGTGGCCTTGCATAGAAAGTAGAGATTAACAGTTTTAATGGAACAGAGATGTAAACCAAACCAACTAAAATTAAACAAGAAGATCAAAATAGTATGGGATACGAAAGGCCTATTAGGTTCATATTTGGAGATATCCCTATCTCATAGAGCTGGAAGGGACCCTGAAAAGTCATTGAGTCCAGCCCCCTACCTTCACTAGTGGGACCAAGTACTGATTTTTGCCTCAGATCCCTACATATCCCCCTCAAAGGCTGAACTCACAACCCTGGGTTTAGTAGGCTAATGCTCAAACCACTGAGCTATAAAGCTATTCCTCCCCCTGTAATTTGGTTAATTTAGTCCATCCTCCTGCCCAGGGGCGGCTCTACAAATTTGGCCGCCAATCATGCATCATGCCCGAGGCGCCCGAGCCGCTGGAGCAGCTGCAGCCGGCATGACTGCGGAGAGGAGGGTCCGCTCAGTTGTTCGGCAGCGGCGGCGCTTCAGCCGCGGAGACCAGCGGAACCGTCCGCAGTCATGCGGCGCGTCAGTCCCGGTCAAGGCTCCCGTGGACCTCCGCCAGGCATGCGCATGGCAGACCACCCCCGCCCCCCCGCCCCCCCGCCTGGGGGAAAGCGCCCCAGCTGGGCTTGCGCTGGGCTCTAGCTCTAGAGCTCCTGCCAGAGCAGGATTGTTTCTTACAGGAACAGAATTATCCAGGAAGGGCCAAGATACTAAAAAAAATAATAATTTACTTAGCCAAATACACAGTATCTGATACTTTACTCCAGTGGTAGAGCAATACACACCTGAAGGAATGCCTTCCAATCTGGAGCTAGTTTGATACTGTTTGAATCAAGTCAGACCAGCACTCACCTCATAGTAGTTATAAGTGAATAGTCTGGAAGTTAAAATTACACTCCTTGTAAATCATGGAAAGACAGATATAGGGACCGACTATTAAAAAATGTCACATCATGCTTTTGGCTGACTCCCAACCTCATCTCTGAGTTGTGGCTATTTTATTTAATGTAACTGGACTCTGCCCTTTGGATGAATATCTTTCTTTCTGTCCGTTTTTGTTCTTTCTCCGGGCAGGGAAACAGTCATAGACCAATAAAGACAATGCATCACCCAAACCCCAAAGGGCTTAGAAATGGAATAAACAATGCAGCAAAAATGCTGCTGTTTTGAAAGCATACTTTTCTATAATTTCACAGAAAATGCATATGATAATGCAAGACCTCAGTTGCACTTCCTGCAAATATCCCTCTAAACAGAAATGTCTGCAATGGAAAACACCTTAAGAAGGGTATTAGTTCTGAGAAAACCCGCTTGATAACTCCTGCTCCACACGTACAGTCCATGGAGAAAAGTGAGGCAGGAGGATCTGTCACTTAAAGATCACACATTCTTGGTATCTACAGGTATCAGTTTATAATGATTCTTTTAGAACAGACCAATAACTAAGCCGAAAACTAGATCATCCAGCAATAAAAATGCATCTAGTTCTTTGATTAAAATCACTTTTATCATTGTTCTATCAATGCACTTATTACAACACACAATAGGCTAGATTAAAACCCTAGAAACTAGGCAGAAGCCCCCTTGGAGAGGAGACTGCGATGGCTCAGGGCACTGGCATTCTCTTTGCTACAAGGGAGTACATGCACCAAGACAACACAGTCCCAGAAAAGTCAGTCCTAGCTGGGAAGGGGCACGATCAGCACCACTGGGAGAAGTCCTGATTCGGTGCACCTATCATTTGTCTAGACAAATAGGGCTTGATCCGATTGAATTCAATAGTAAAGCTCCCACTGCCTTTAGCAGGACTGAGTCTTTATAGCACACTTGTCACCACAATATGTGAGCAGCTCTTTGAAGGTTTGATATCAATGGGTTTTGAATCAACAGGACTCTTATTGATTTCAATGGATTTGCATCAAGCCTCGTGTGCTTATCCATCTTCTGTGGATTCCTATCTGCAATTTAAAGCTACCTTCCATTGGTAATGCTGTTTCTTACCTTCACATCCACACTGAGATCGTACACTCATCAGGGAGCACATCCTCGTCTTTCTTCACAAAAGTCTCTAGAATTCTTTTGGGTGCCGCAGACATAAAAACCTTTAGGAGCATTGCATAACACAATGGACAGGACATGAAAATTCAATCTCTCATGTCCTGATTAAGGAGCTCTGTGCAGGCAGAGGGGAAGGATAGTTGAGCGGTTAGGGCAGTAGCCTCATACTTTGGACGCCAACGTTCAAGTCATGACTGTACCAATAACATCCTATAATACTTAAGAAGCTAAGGAGATATCTGAGCCATTAGTGATTATCTTTGAAAAATCATGGATGATGGGCACAATTCCAGAGGACTGGAAAAAGGCAAATATAGTGCCAATCTATAAAAAGGGAAATAAGGACAACCAGGGGAATTATAAACCAATCAGCTTAACTTCAGTACCCCAAAAGATAATGGAGCAAATAATTAAGCAATCAATTTTCAAACACCTAAAAGATATTAAGATAAGTAATAGTTACCATGCATTTGTCAAGAACAAATTGTGTCAAACTAACCTAATAGTTTTGACAGGGTAACAAGCCTTCAGAATAGGGGGGATGCAGTAGATATGGTACATCTTGACTTTAGTAAGGCTTTAGATACTGTCTCGCATGACCTTCTCAAACAAACTAGGGAAGTACAACCTAAATGGAGCTACTCTAAGGTGGGTGCATAACTAGTTGGAAAACCATTCCCAGAAAGTAGTTATCAGTGCTTCACAGTCCAGCTGGAAGGGCATATCAAGTGGGGCCCCAGGGATCAGTTCTGGTTCTGGTTCTGTTCAATATGTTAATTAATGATTTAGATAATGGCATAGAGAGTACACTAATAAAGTTTGTGGATGATATCAAGCTGGGAGGAGTTGCAAGTGCTTTGGAGGATAGGATTAAAATTCAAAATGATCTGGACAAACTGGAGAAATGGTCTGAAGTAAATAGGATGAAATGTAATAAGGACAAATGTAAAGTACTCCACTTAGGAAGGAACAATCAGTTGCACACATACAAAATGGGAAATGACTGCCTAGGAAAGAGGACTGCAGAAAGGGATCTGGGAGTCATAGTGGATCTCAAGCTAAATATGAATCAACAGTGTAACACTGTTGCAAAAAAACCAAACATTATTCTGGGATGTATTACCAGGAGTGTTATAAGCAAGACACGAGAAGTAATTCTACCACTCTACTCCACTCTGATTAGGCCTTAACTGGAGTATTTTGTACAGTTCTGGGCACCATATTTCAGGAAAGATGTGGACAAATTGGATAATGTCCAGAGAAGAGCAACAAAAATGATTGAAGATCTAGAAAACATGACCCATGAGGAAAGATATGAAAAAACTGGGTTTGTTTAGTCTGAAGAAAAGACTGAGTGAGGACATGATAACAGTTTTCAAGTACATAAAAGATTATTCCAGGAAGGAGGGAGAAAATTTGTTTTTCTTAACCTCTGAGGATAGGACAAGAAGCAATGGCAATAAATTGCAGCAAGGGCAGTTTAGGTTGGACATTAGGAAAAACTTCCTGTCAGGGTGGTTAAGCACAGGAATAAAATGCCTAGGGAGGCTGTGGAATCTCCAAGATTGGAGATTTTTAAGAGCAGGTTAGACAAACACCCACCAGGGATGGTCTATACTTATTCTTGCCCTGGGTGCAGGGGACCGGACTAGATAACCTCTCAAGGTCCCTTCCAGTTCTGCCATTCAATGATACTATGTGACCTTGGGCAAGTCACTTAGGCCCAGATCCTCCAAGGTATTTAGGCTCCTAATCAGCAAGCAGAAAGCCTTGATTTTTAAATCATAGTTCTTAAATATGTTTTGCATTTGTACACTTCAGTTATTTTCCTAAAGAAAGGTTGACTTTCTTTGGTTGGTAATCATGAAAACATGTTGATTTGAAACTAAATACAGCCTTTACACTAAATTTGGTTCTTCTTTTTACTGACCAGGGGATACATTATATCGATACACTTTTATTTAAGCAATTATATAGCTTGACTTACATTTATTAAGAGACTTAATTTTTACATTTTATTATATTTGAAATTGGTGAATGATGCATTTCTTATTTACTTGATTCATTTTGATTTGTGTCAGGCTCTATTTCAATGGAAATTCAAACAATTAAAAAGGCAAATTTTTTAATTAAATAAAACTACCTTAAATGTGCTGGATACATGAGGAAAAAAAAGCTTATCAAAATGTTTTGCACTGAAAATTAACTGGTTTATTAGACAAAGGGAGTATTATCTGTAGTTAATGAATTGAACTCAGTTTCTGGTCACCATATTTGTAAAGATTTTAGAACTTGTAGATTTCATCCTCTCCCACTCTGTTTTTATTCATAGGCTGGAAGAGGAAAACAAGCTTTCCTCTTTTTCAATTCCTAACTGGTTTCTTAACTTTGAATGAACTAGTCATTGAACTGAACTAGCTTCATAAACTAAAATGATGAACTCTCTTTACACTGGCAAAAGAGGCTACTGCTGTAAAAGCCAGTTGAGCAGTCCAACACACTCTGGTTCCAGATGCTTAGCCAGCAACTTTCACAAGCTCTGTGATTTGATTTTCTTTCACACTTGGCAGCAAACATGTACTGCGTAATGTTATTTTCTATATTTAATGTAAATTATATTAATATACAGAAATAAGCTTAGACTTTAACATTGATTGTCAATTTTAAATAGGTTTATTTTAAAAATGAACCTGTTTTTAAATTTAAATTAACAAATCCAATGTTTTTTAAAAAAAATCATTTTTCATTCACCTTGTTCCACAGGACCCCTGCATCAATCAGTACACAGAATGGAAGGTCCCTCAGACTTATTTACTCCACACCATGCAACCTGTGCACTGAATACGAAATTATTAAACATCCCTATTAGCTTTTGCAATGAGCTTCTGCAACACAAAATTATTTTGGCCTCACAAACATCAACGAATTTATCAGCAATCCTAAGAGAAAAGCAGCATGAGAGCATGTAATTAAAGATGTAGTCAACCTTAATTGGAGCGTTTCCTAACTTGTGAGTGTTTGACTTTCAACCTTAATAATGTGCTTTTAATACAGTGTGTGTGTGTGTGTGTGTGTGTGTATTTTCCTAAGTTAAAAAAAAGATTAGAAGTGTTAAGCAGCCTTAACACAGAAGTAGCTATTGCTTTATCAACAGGGTTTCCTCATAATGAAACACACACTGGGACAACCTAAAAACATGTAATACAAACATGCCCATGTATTCAGTATGATTTGATTGCTGTGTGGATGCCAATTACTGCAATTGTTTCCTGTATTCCTCAACCCTCCACTGAAAATGAAATGCTGCATCTCACAATTCATACTGGTGGGGGCAGCCTGAATAATGATGACAAATCTTGCAATCATTTTTAATGATGTTATTTCTCTGTCCTAGGATTCCAGAAAAATCTGAACAAAATCTTAATTCATTTAAAAGCTCCATCCAGTACAAAGTTAACTATATTATCTGAGAGGCTGAAAGTCCCATCTTAGAATCTAACATAGTTACTCTGTTTGTGCTGATTAGAAACTAAATATATGAGTCAGTGCAGGGTACAAAAAACAATTTTTAAAAATAAGGCCTAAAGGGCGAAAGCCATGATAACACAGAGAGATGTATAAAATGCTGTACCTTGCAGTACATAATACCAATGGCATCAGACCAAATTTTGCTTTAAGATCCACGGGTATAGTTCTCATGGTTGCCAGCTTCAAAATTAACCCTGTCCAAAGTGCTCCACTGGCCAATCAGGTATTTGCTAACTGAATCAATGCTTTTTTGGCTCACAGGATTGGTGTGTTCATTAATGCACATCAGTGCTTCACATTCAGGATGCCTTCCTCCCTACACTACAGCTGCACATGCAGCATGTTTGAGACCGGTGCACTGAAATATCAACCTCTGCCGGCTATTGCTGCAAGATGTGAGGTTGTGCTGCAGGAGGGCACGCCTGCTCCCAGAAGCAGTCAGAACTGCTCCTCCAACTGAAAACAGTCACCATCACGTTACTTTAAAGACAAATACCTATTAAGGAGTAGTTGGGATAGATCTACATGCGAGGAAGGTGAGTAATTATTTAATAAAAGTGTACTTGTTCAGGGAAGTCATTACTAAACCTCTCCAAAAACTGCCGTAGGAAATTATTTCATGCAGAAGTGTCACACAAGCAATAAATGAAAGCAGATTTTTCTTTAATATTAATGAGGTCTGAAGGCATTAAAAAGGCCTTTTGGTCATATTCAAACTAACCGTTAGTTGAGTGTGATGCTGGTCTCAGTGACAGTGTCTGCTACCACCAGATTTTTCTCAGGAACATATTTAGCAATTGGGCTAAACTGCATTAACCTTAGCAATACACGTTGGCCTCTCAGTGGTGCTTGATGCAGGTCTTTTCTGTTGATGAGGGTTACAGGCAGTCTATGGTTTGTTATCAATGTAAATGAATCCAGTCCACACAGATATCTGTAAAAGCTCTCACATGCCCATATGGTTGCCAGGCACTCCTGTTCAATCCGTGCACATTGTCCTCCTGCTTCTGAGAGTGTGCAAGAGCAAAGTACAGCTGGCTTCCATTCACAGCCCTGTTGTTGCAACAATACACCATGTAGGCTGTAGATCGGGGTGGGCAAACTTTTTGGCCTGAGGGCCCCATCGGGTTTCAGAAATTGTATGGAGGGCTGGTTAGGGGAAGGTGGTGTGGCCCAGCCCCCACCCCCAATCCACGCCCCCTCTCTGCTCCCTGTCCCCTGACTGCCTCTGACTGCTCCCCGCCGCCCCATCCAATCCCTCCCTCCTTCCTGACTGCCCCCCCGGGACCTCTGCCCCCATTCAACCCTCCTGTTCCCCGCCCTCTGACCGCCCCGACGACCCCTATCCACACCCCTGCCCCCGACCACCACCCCGAACTCCCCTGCCCTCTATTCAACCCCCCCGCACCCTGCACCCTTCCCGCGCTGCCTGGAGCACCGGTGGCTGGCAGCGCCACAGCCATGCTGCACAGCACAGAGCACCAGGTCAGGCCAGGCTCTGCAGCTGCACTGCCCCAGGAGCTCGCAGCCCAGAGCATTGCACCGGCAGCAAGCCTCCTCCAGGGGCCGGGCAGGAGGGTCCCACGGGCCGGATGTGGCCCGTGAGCCGTAGTTTGCCCACCTCTGCCATAGATGCTTGAATCCACATTGACCAGTGTGGTTTGTTCACATCATAGTACTTGAGAATTGAAGTGGTTGAAATATTTTCTTTTATCTTTTTGTCTTGAACTGGCACCCATAAGCAAGATGTGTTGGACTTTAACAGTTCATTCAGTGGTTTTGTCACTGTAGAAAGGTATTCTAGGTACCTACCAAGGTAATTCACCATCCCCAGTACACGTCTCAATTCTGGTACATTCACTGGTGCAGTCAATTCTCAAATTGCTTTTACTTTCTCAGGGATAGGGCTGATTCCATCTTTGTTTATTATCTGTCCCAAAAACTTAATTCAGGTAGGCAGAAAACACACTTTTCCTTGTGTAGTTTCATTCCACAACTGGTTAGATTTAGGACTTTGTTGAGGATTTTGTTGTGTTCTATTGAAAACCCTTATATAAAAATATCGTCCATGAAAACTACAACTCCATTTGTTTTGGTTAACAATTCTGCCACCTTTTTTTGGAAAATTTCTGGTAATCCCAAAAGGTAATCTTCAAAAGCAAAATCTCCCAAAGGATGTGATAAATGTAGTCAGTTTAGAACTCTTTGGCTAAAGGAATTTTCCAGAATTCATTGGAGGAATCAAGTTTGGAGAATATTGTAGCTCCTTTCACTTTCGGGAGGAAGTCATCTAGTGTTGGGAGGATATAGTTTTCTCTTACAACTGATTCATTAAAGCCACACAGATACTTTCCATTTTTCTTTGTAATGGGTCCATTGGGGCACACCATGCTGTTGGCACAGACATTTTCTTGATAATGCCAACCTGTTCCATTCTCTTTAATTTAGTTTCCACTTTATAAAGCAATGGGATAGGAATGGGGCGTATGTCCAATATCAAGTACTCGGTCAAGTTCTTCCACCTTCCACACTAGGCCCACATGCCTGCCACACTGTGGCTGAGAAGGCTGTTGTCTTTGATCCTTTGATCACATACAAAGATAAAAGCTAGGCACTCAGAGTGTAAGTCAGTGGTGGGCAACCTGCAGCCAGTGGGCCGCATGCAGCCCGTCAGGGTAAGCTGATTGCGGGCTGCAAGACATTTTGCTGATGTTGACCATCCGCAGGCACGGCCCCCTGCAGTTCCCAGTTTCTGCAGTTCGCCATTCCCGGCCAATGGAAGCTGTGGGAAGTGGCAGCCAATATGTCTAATACGAATGCACAGTGAAAGATAGACTGTAAGCTCTTCAGAGCAGAGACTAAGTAGACAAGAGAGACAAAGGGTGGGAGGGCAGAGATGTGAAGGGACTTGCCCAAGGTCACATCACAGGTGGAAGAGCTGGGATTAGATTCCAAGTCTCCCAATCCCTAGTCCAGTGCCCTTCCAACTAGATAAGACTGCATCACTTACCCAAATCTTCCTTTTGTGACAAAGCACAAAAGTAGTCCTCAGTTACTTAGATCCTCTTTCCTTTCCTCCTAGTGTAGCCACTCACACAGGGCTGAACTAGATCGAGCTCATAGTTATTAAAAAGGGATTAGGTAGGGAAATGGAGGAAAAGGCAGTGTGACATGCAACTCTGAACTCAAAAGAAAACAATGCATCTTCATTGACTTTCTGGAATCTTTCTGCATTGAAATTTCCAGCTTCAGTGAGTCACCTTGACTCTAAAAAAGAAAGTTTGTTGCACATACAGATACCATCTAAAGGGCTTCATTTCATAAGTGAGGCTGCCTCTTTATTCAAATTCCTCTCATACAAACCACCTTTGACAGTCAACACACATCATTCATAAAAGCTACTTTACATCAAAGCAGAAAGATCAACATCAGCGGCATGTGGTTTTATGTTACAAGTGGGAACACTTTCTGAATTCATTTTGAGATTGATGATTTATTAAACATTGCTGCTGTTTAACATTACTCTTCAGTAAGGCATGGTGTCAGGATTCCAGTGGGCCTGATTTGCAAGGTGCTCAGTACCTCCCACGTTGTGCTTAGTGTCTTTAAGGCTCTCAAGATCAGGCCTTCTGAAATCATATCATACCTTAATACAGACCACTATTATTAAACACCTGTCTAACTATTTATTACCATGTTTACTGAGATCTTGCAGAACATGAGCCAGTCTTTGTACTACACACAAGATGTAAGAACAGGTAAGTCACCTGATAACTATCATAAATTAGGTCTATCAATGGCTATTAGCCAGGATGGGCAGGTATGCAAAAACCATGCTCTGAAGTATCCCTAGCCTGTTTGCCAGAAGCTGGGAATGGGCGACAGGGGATGGATCACTTGATGATTCCCTGTTTTGTTCATTCCCTCTGAAGCACCTGGCACTGGCCACTGTGGGAAGACAGGATACTGGGCTAGATGAACCATTCGTCTGACCCAGTATGCCATTCTCATGCTCTTATCGTGGCTGTGGGTCTGATTCTACATAAGACCCACAACTCCCAATGATAGCAATGGGAGTTATTGATGTATATGGGGTGGTAAAATTGGATACAAAGAAAAGTATAAGTTGGTCTGGAAAATTAGTATAAACTGACTTTTCTCTTAAATTAATAGAAGTAAATTTCTCTTAACACTGGTGCCAGGATCTGAGTTTCTAGTTCTCACTTGCTCTCTCCACCCTGCAATGCTTTAGAGTGCATGGGTTAAACCTCTATCCAGGGCACCATCCTTTGTACTGCCCTCTGCAGTTTACAAGATTTTTTAATTAATCTATGCACTAAATTTTAATTATATTAACTCTGTATAGCTTTTGAAGTGTTACAATTAAGCTTTATTTTAGAGGATCCCCAAAACAGACCCTGAGTAAAAAAATTTAAGTGTCATTTTAAAGTATCCATAACTTAAAGAGTTTGACGAATCACCTTCAAACTTTCCAAAAAAAGTGTGCAGCAGTATAGCTATATATAATATATATATACACACACACACACACTTTACATATATACATGTAAATGCATTTCAAGTGGAAAGTTATAAGGAGAATGAAAAAAGAATGTATAATAGAACTCTGGTACCAACTTTAAACTACAGAGTTCTAGAGAATGGATTTATAATGAAAGTAGTTACTCATACCCTGCATCTCATGAACAGCTTGACTAACTTTTTTCATACAGAATAAGACAGTTAAGTGCTGTCCCACAACAAATCCATTCCTATAAGTCAGTGGTTTTCAACCTGGAGTCAGTGGACCCCTGGGGGACTGCAAACTACGGTCAAAAATTTCCAAAGGGGTCCACACCTCCATTCAAAATTCTTTAGGGGTCCACAAATGAAAAGAGGTTGAAAACCACTGTTATAAATAAACAAACAACACAATAACTACATGAACCATTCACACCTGCTGAGCTGTTCTGCTTCTACAGCTCCAAAAACACAGCACTCTATGACCTGAGTTTAAGGAAGCTCTCTGTTAGCTACAGAAGGAACCTAACGTTCACTCGAAGCTACCGCAACTCACTACAGGATATTTCTTGTCCTCACAGGTCTCCCTCTAGTAACAGACAGATTTATTGCTCCTGTGGACTGTAGCTGTCACAGCACGTCATGGTTGCTGAGTCAGTGGCTGTCTTCCAGACAGTTAGGGGGCACTCCCATGGCGGACTTCAAATATCACAACAGAGACCTAAGATGGGACTCTGAGTTTAACGAGGAGCCAGTGCAGCAAGCAGAGCAAGAGGGTGATATGCACATGGGAATGCATGTCAGGCTAAGCTGGTAGTCAGTGGCATCCAGTAGACTGTTCCTGTACACAACACACACAAGATGACCTTGGTTCAAATCTCTGCTCCTCCTGGGATTTGCCTTTATTCTGTGGCTTTAGAAAAATCACCACATGTAACACAGAGGGAGAACTGTACGCCAAAACCGCTCTGCATAGACCTTCACTCAAAACTTCCTCTCAGGGTCATTTACTCACAAAGCTTCTTCCAACAGGACTTCCTATTTCTCCCTCTTGCTCAGTTACCTAGCAGAGCCCTTTCTCTTGCTGAGTAGTTCTGAGAATCATTTGGTTATCAGAATAGCTCTTCACACAGAGTTCTAAATCCTGACAATATCCTATGGGGCTGATTTTTAGCAGTATCAAGCAACCACAACTCCCAAATTAAGTCAATAAGAACCACAGGGCTGAAAAATCAAGCCCCACAACAGTTTGGCTTACATATAACAATCATTAATGTGCTTAATTATACCTATTTTTAAAAAATATAACCTATGCACAAGATTGAGGCGATTTAACTATAAGGGAAATGTGAAGGGTAAGTAATGATATATTTTTCAGCTAAAGGAACTCAAGGAAACATTAAGACATTTCAAACTGAAGCAATATTTTAATATCCTGTAGGTTAAAAAGGTCAACCAGTTTTCTTTAAACTTTGTAGAAAAGTTTAGCCTTCAGAGCAAACTGATTTTCCTAAGCAAAAATTAATAAATAATACAGCCAGGGATTACCATGGAACTTGGTTGCAACATTAACTACATCTTCATCTAATAAAGCTGCTGTTTGCCAAGAATCTGGTAGATAGTTTTATTTCAATGACACTATTGGATCTCTAGGCACTATACATTTTGTACCTTGCACAGATGAAAAACGATTTTCTGCTCTTTGGCAGGAAGCTAAATAAATACTCTTAAAGCAATATTCCTTTTTCATCACCATTTCATTTTACTTGCGGCTTTACAATAAATGGATGACACACTACAAGAGCACTGTCTTATAGGGAATATTTGTTTGCACCTTGTTCTAGAGAGACCAATTCACGTTCACTTTGGAGTGTCCTAATGGCCAAATTGAGACGGTCATTAGATGTGCATGGCATACAAAAAAGTGTGGCACTTTATACAATTATTCAACCAGCCTTTGAAAGCTAAGTTAAATGACATTGTTGCATATTTTACCAAATATTAACTTCGGAGTATTCTGATCTATGAGTTATTTGAACCAGGATCAATAAGGTGAAATGTAAAAGACTAATCCATCATGTTTATCCACAATTTAGTAAATGGGATTGAGGAGATTGATGCAACTGCTGCTTGATGTTATTCTACTGTTTAATTAAACATTTTGAATAAAGAACATATGAAAGTCAAGCAGGCCTTTAATTCTATAAAGGTTACATGTGATCTTTTGGCTTAGTTTGCCAATTAAATTATCTTCTAACTCAGACTTCTTCATTGCTTTGTGCTAAACTGACTGACTGTGTTAATGCTCAACAATGAAATCAAATTACTCTAAAATTAAGAGAGAGACAATGTGGGTGAGGTAATATCTTTTACTGGACCAATATCCTGGGACCAAAATGGGTACAACTACACCACAAAGTAAAATTAATAGGCATCTTTTGGATCTTGTCTTTTGAGGAAAGATGATTTTGTGGCAAACTGGGATGCAAGAAATTTGGGCTGACTTCCTGATTCTGCCATAAACTTTTTGGGTGATCTTCAACACAAATCTTGATTCATCAAAGCACTTAAACACATGATTAATTTAAAACATGCAAGCAATCCCATTCCTATTCAAAGCACATATCCCACTGAAGTTAATCAGAGCCTTAATCTCTATGGGTTTACCAAAGTCAGAGGACTTTGTATCAGGGCCTCAGTTTCCCATGTGTTAAATAAAGTTAACACTTCCCTACCACATAAGGTTATTGTGAGGATACATACATTAATCTTTGTGAGGCACTCAAATTATGATGATAGAATTTATAGATAGTTGATACTGGTAGGGCCTGAAAATAATTATGAATGGAGTTTCTAGAGTAAAAATGCTAAAATACAGTATTTGATTTTAATAACTACTCATTTTAGGTATAGTATTAGTTAGCTAAATTTCTGATGCTAAATGAAATTGCTCAATCTGTTATCTGGAACAGATGTGATACTCTTTGATCATGATTGCTTTCAGTGAGAAACAACACTTCCATAAGGGTATTTTCTCCAGTCAAGTATTGGCTCTAGCAGGACTGCAGCATGTATGGAGATATACCTATCTCATAAAGCTAGAGGAGACCCTGAAGGGTCATTGAGTCCAGCCTCCCTGCCTTCACTAGCTGGACCAAGTCCTGATTTTTGCCCCAGATCCCTACATGGCCCCCTCAAGGACTGAACTCACAACCCTGGGTTTAGTAGGCCAATGCTCAAGCCTCTGAGCTATTCCTCCCCTCAGAAGATTTAGACCCTGTATAGGAATACCAGGCTCATCTGTTGGGCCACCCTAAGCTCAGGACACCCTAAAAAGAGCCAAGGTTAAGGCAAAAAGCTTAAGATGGGGGTGGGTATTGTGTTTTTAAATTAAACACAGTGAAGCCAAATCTCAGACAGGGTTTAAGTTTAGACATAAAGGGCATGTCTACACTGCACTTAGACACTCGTGGCTGGCCTGTGCCAGCTGACTTGGGCTCACAAGATCCTAGAGTCTGGGCTCCAGACCAAGGCTTAATGTCTACACCACAATAAAACAGCCCCTTAGCCCAAGCCAGCTGGCATGGACCAACCGTTTTTTTATTGTGGTGTAGACATACCCTAACTCAGGATCTTTGTGCTCTGTCACAGATAGATTAGGGAATCAAACTATTCCAAAGGTCCTACGTGTCACTTGGAAATTATGATGGTTGAATTTTCTGTCTATGCTCTGCTTCTACCCCAAATTTCCTTATGTCCTGCAGAATTGACAGCAAACTTCAGAACCTTATCTTTTATTGGCCTGCCCAAAAAAAAAAAAAAGGGAGGGAAAGGGAGGGGAAAAAAGGTGGAACAACAATAGATTGATCAATTTCAGGTTTCAAATTCAGCACATACTGGTGGGCAGAGAAACATCAGTTTGTATTTGTGACGGCATTGTTGCCAATATCTACCACTGGAATTTCTCATTTTAGGAGAATGTCTTATTTATCTAGATTTAACTCAAAGAGAAGGAAGTAATCCCCCTGTTGCTTTTAATTTTAAAACTCAAAACAGACTCTGTAGACTATATTTATCATTGGCAATGGCATTATACCAGAGATGAATTTGCTTCATGTGTCTATGTTGGATGCAAATATCAAAAATATTAAGTTAATATGCTATGAAAACATGGCCTGCAACTAATCAGGACCAGCCTTGATCCCAATCTCGGCAAGGTTGATTTGAGCCAATACTTGAATGGGAGACTGTAGATGGGAGGAATCATCCCTGCAGCACCTCCTGCTGGTCTGTTCTGGGAATTAGCTCAATTTCCAGCCTCCGGAGCGCCCCCTGCATGCCAGTGATCCCCCTGCCCTCTAGCCCCCACATCCCTCCCTGGACCTGGGGTGCTGCCCCCTGGCAGTAACCCCTCAGTTCTAGGGTCTCCCCTCCCCAGGGAACCCCCACCCACTATTCCCACCTCACTTCAGTATAAGGCTACTGCCACATCATCTAGCCCCACGCCCTGGGGCAGACTGCAGTATCAACCTACTCATCACTGGCAAGAAGGGTTTGGACCTGCTGCCTTGACCTACCCTTGGGCTGCCCTCTGCAACCCCCAGTACCTGTTGGCCCTATGCTAGGCCACAGCCTGGGGCTTTCCAGGCTGGAGCTCCCCAGTTTCTCTACCTTTCCCCAGCCCTGCTCCAGTCAGGTACCCGGTCTCTAGTTTCCTGCAGCCAGGCTTATCTCCCTCTACGGCCAGAAGGAGATTACTGAACTCCTGGCTCCCAGCCTTTTTATACCAGCCGGGTGTGACCCACCTGCAGCCACTTCCCCAATCAGCCCAGCTTTTAGAGCTGCAGCTTTCAAGACACAACCTTCCCCCAGGGCTGTTTTAAGCCCTTCAGGGCAGGATCCCTACAGCGACCTTAATGGAATACCCACATGCTGCAGCAAATTATGTTCTTCCCCTAACCCCGGATTGAACTAATAGGTGGAAAGAATATGTCTAGTATGTAGAACACAGGGCAGGGAGGCAGGAGATGTGTGTTCTATTCCCAGCAAAGCTGCTGTCTTGCTGTGTGATCTGGGACCAGTTAATTAATTATTATGCATTAGTCACCCTGTCTAAAATGGGGGAGATTAATACTCCTGGGGCATTGTAAGGTTTCATTAATTAACGTTTGTAAAAATCCTTTGAGACCCACTGTTGATAGGCACAACAGAAGTGTAACTGTGCTATTTTCATTATGAGTATCACAACACAATGTTAGTGGTAACTATCCTACTGGAAGTTCTGTTTTTTGGTGAAGTAATTAACAAGTCCTTACTTTACTGTGGTCTCTAAAGATTCCGTGACACTTTTCACAGCAGCAATGGGCTCCTGGACAAATTCCGACTCATTTAAGCTACATTCCTTCTTCACTTTCAATCAGATGTTGTAGGCCTCCTGATCTCTATTGCTGTAAGACTGCATTGGTTTGCCAATGTTTGTAATCATTTTGCAATCTTTTGAGACAAAATATTAGATCTGGATTTTGAACGCTCCCCAGAGTTCACGGGCTGAAACCAGGGTTTTAGCGTGGCATATTATATAGAGAGAGTAGCCAGTGTTTAAATTTGGATCTGGATCTAGGTATAGATTCGGAACATCTTCAAAATTCAGGACTGTCCTGTTCCTGAGGTTTGGTTTGAATCCACATTTAAAATAAGTCAGAATTACTGGAGCTAAGTTTGGGAATGTACAACCATTACAAATATATTCAGTGCATTCTCTATTGAGCTTCCTTTTCCACCCTAATTTGAGAGAGGCATCCTTTCCAGAGATTCCCCCTCCCCGCGCCCCATTATAGATGTTCCCTAGGGTAGCTTTTCCAAACTAATGAAAATATATTTTTTCCATAAAAACATTCGCTAGTGAATATGTTTTAATCACCTCTGAATGCAGTTTCCAAGCATGCACAAATACATTTTATAATAATGCTGTACAGCAGTAACAGCAAAACACAAGGTGCTTCAGTGTCACAGTCCTCTTTCAAATGTATTCTGCATCAGGGGGATTTTTGTGCATGTCACAAGAAACAAATCAGCCTTAAGCAACTCTCTTGTGCAACATATTGAATTCATCTCCATGTGTCCTTACAATATAATAACTTTAACAATACATTGTACTTGACTTATGCATGTAGTCAAAGTCCCTGCTTTCACTGACAGTACACAAATATCTGAAGTTAGGTGTTTACAGAACAGTTTAATATATCAAGTAAACATCAAATACACCATCAATAATTCAAAATTATTTTATTTTCAATGCAATAAACACTTTAGTTTAGAATGCATGTTAAGATAAACACAGTTCACAATAAAAAATGATAAAATATAACACTACAGAAGCTCATTTATATACCACTGCTACCGCTAGAGGTGAGCCCAATCCTAAACTAAAACCCTAAACATTAGCTTACCCCCAAACCTGTGGAAGAGGCCGTTCAGAATCCAAACCCCTAATTCTGCAGCTATTTTCTATCTCTATAACTGGCTGAACCAAACCTCAAATTGAAACAGCCCCTGCATGGGGTTTCAAAGGGTTTCAAAGTCTGGATTTACATTTTGGAGCTAGAGTCCAGCACCAGTTATTAGAGCTTCTTTTTTTTTTTTGTCAAGTTAAAAAAATTTGAGTACTAGGATTATTACATTCTGGTTTAACTGAAATTTACATCATTTCAAAATGATATAAGGAAATTAGTTTACTAGGTTAGCTCATGTTCTAAAGTTGCATGTTATATATTTATGTTAAGCACCTGCTTAAGAGCTGTTCTGGAACAGGGATGCTTTTCTGAAACAGGGCCACAAACATCAGCTGTGAAGAATTCATGTAACCACATTTGCCCATTTTGACTGAATGAACTAATGGAGCCACTCCATCTTCCACTGGGGAGAGACCTGACATTTTGGAGCCAAAAGGTGCGAGCCCCCTGTAATCCCAGGGCTGCATATATTTAGTTGACCAGCAACAGCGATCCCTGAATGCACACCAGCAATGGATCATTACACAATCACAGCTGAAACGTTTGAGTTAATTAATTATTCCAAATGAATGAACAGGGGGATTGTTTTTAAACTATCTGATATGAATGCAGACTTAGCTAAAGGTAAGTACTGTAATACTTTCCACTGGTGACAGTGTCAGCGAAATCCCAGCCTAGAGTTGCTCGTCTATCCATACTTCCCATTTAGAAGATATCTGCAACCAAACCTTATGCTGTGATCTAGCTAAGCAAGGCTAGGTTGGATTAAGATCTGAATGGGGCATCCCTTAGGTCAACTAGGGCTTGTTTACATGGTGCAAAGTGCCCTAAAGGGGTGTGATTTGTAAGGCACTCTACTGTGTTACACTCCAACTGCCCCATGTAGACCCTGCTGGTGCCATATAAAAAGGCAATTCAGTAGCTGGGAATCTTCACTCCAAGTCATTATTGAACAAATGTCCTATATTGGCACCCTCTTTGGGTGAAACTGAAAATAAACATCCTGGCTGGTCATGGTCATTAAAGACCTAATAACACTTCTTGCAAGACTAGGCATGTTATCCACCTTATCTGGGTAACAAGCCAAACTTAGATAATTAGCTTGGCTGACCTAAATCGGCCACACAGATTCTCACAGATGTTTCCATAGTTGTGAAGTAATTAACCTTGATATGTATGACACACAATAAATGTGTGTTACTCTAGGACAAGATTTAAACTGTCAAGTCTAGAAGCCCCTTACTATGCTCACACTCACAATGATCCCTCCTTATATCACAAAAACCAGCAAAATTATCTATGATAATATCTGAGGTGGTTTAAGTGTCCTCATAAAATCACTGGCGACAGGAGTCATCAGTAAATAGATTTTGCATTCAAAAGTGCATATAGCACGATATCTTTCATTTTCTATACATTCATTTACTGTATGCTTCAATTCCTGCTCAAAGGCTTACAAAATGTTTCAAAACTTCACAGCATTCTAGTAGTAATGAATAATTTAATCAATGAATCAATTAATCCTCATTTTAGAGGATTATGAGAGTGAAATCAATGGAAAAACTCTGACTTCAATGGAGCCAGGATTTCATCCCATGTTTCAAAACATGGTCTTTGCTTTTAGATTTGCAAAAAATGTGACATTTTTAAAGTAGCATTCACATAACAGGAGCCATGAAAAGTATCAAATGTTAATCATTCCAGGGTGATGAGGTTTACAACATTTGTAACAATCAACATTTACCTCCCATGAGCACTTGGCAAAGGAAGAATGGCTTATATTCATATTTTTCATATTCAGTTAATTTTAAGTAACCAATTAAGAACATAAGATTTCATTTGGGTTTTCCAGTAGAATGCCATCCATTGCAAACTGTTGTGTAAAGTCAGCTAATATTTCTCTACACACTGTCTATAATTGGGCAAAACCAGGTTTTATTTCTCAGTTCATAATTTCACAGATTTTAAGTTCAAAAGGGACCATTATGATAACAAAGGGCACAGAATTTTTTTATAATTATTCCTGAATTAAACCCAGTAACTTATGGTACAACTCCAGTAGATCTTTATGGCAGACCTCTAATCTTGATTTAAAGACTTCAAGCACAGCAGTGTTAGTAAACTGTTCCAATGGCTAATTAACCTCACTACTAAAAGTGTACACTTTATTGTCTGAAACAATAATAATAATTATCAGCTAATTTCTAAATTTTTATAATATATTATCAACATGTTTTAAATCATTGAAACTTCTCCATTTGTTGTCCCCCAAATGGACAGTAATTGTACAGGCCATGTCCTTGAATAGACAAGGTATTCTTATTTGCTTTCAAGGTAATCATCAATATGAAAACATTGAAATACCAGGATAATTAAATCAGACTCAAGCATGCATGTGATTTTATATATAAGATGTATGGCTATATATCTGTGTTTGAAGACAAGAGCAAGGCCTGCATATAAATTGGTGATCAGCCCTCTACGTGCTTTAAAAGTGAAATGAAGAAATGTTATTTTTAAATAGTCAAGAGGCTCCATCTCTAACAATCTCTGCCATTTAGGAAAGTGAGTGATTACTTTGTTCTAATACGAGATTAAAACCTGCTGCATCATAACCACCTCCAACAACAAGGTTTGCAACTAAAAAAATTTTATACTGACTAGTCATGTACAGAGCAGATTATTTTCTGAAAGAAAATTTCACAGCAGGAATTATGAAACTGAAAGAAGCTCTGAAATCTTAATCCCTTTGAAGTGGCAGACAGTGTGATACTTCTGGCAAATGAAAAGGAAGCTGCTAGGACATTATTAGATCCTTCGGTTATTTTTCAGAGTGTAAGAGACAGATTTATGTTCTCAAATGCATGAACATATTCAATAGGAAGTCAATGCAAGCCTTACATATGAAACCTAGGGAAGAACTTGGTCCTTATCAAAAGGAAGAATTAATGCCCACATATATATATATTTTTAGAAATGCTAACACGGTATTCATTAAATACTCTCTTTCCATTTTCCAAGCACGTCAGGGTGAAATCTTCTGGCTTCCTGTGCAGCTTTATTAAGAGACGACGTCAATGGAACCACAATAGTTCCACTGCACCTGGAGGTCAGGAAGCAGGGACAGAAGGAGGACGCTACTTATCTTATTGCTTACCAGAGCAGAGTTCTGTGTGGGCTTTCTCTATGAGAAGATGAAGATTGGTTTGTGAATAGGCCAAGGGTAGTAAAATTATCATTACTGGATCCTCAAGCTCAAGTCACTGACTACATGTCCCATGTAGAGGGCATGGAGCAGGGTACACAACACCTCCTTGCAAAACATTGGTCCCCAGCACAAATCCTTCCTGCTCTTCTGGTTTTGTACAACAGAAGTGAATGTAGTGTGAAGTGGGACAGGTTCTGGCTTGTTCGTACAACAACTAACACAATGGGACCCCAGTCTTGGCTGGTGCCTCTAAGCCAGTGTTGCCCAAACTTTTCCTGTCACTCTGCCACTCCCCCGACCAGTAATGGAATCTGCCCGTGGCCCCCTCCCCATTGATTACTACACAACCAAGGCTTCCTCAGTAGAGTAGTTTTCGCTGAAGGTGAAGCTAGGGTAGAACTGGAGATGGGAGAGGAGCTGGGGCTAGACGCAGAGCTGGCCTAGGGTTGGAGAGGGAATGAGGGTGGAGCTGGGCTGGGTGTGGAGCAGGGGGCGGAGCTGGGGTCAGGGCCAGAGCTGGGCTGGGCTGGGGGCAGAGAGGGGCTGGGCTGGGGGCAGAGAGGGGCTGGGTGGTGCTCCCCCCTACATGTGGGAGCAGGCCCAGGGCCTGCTGCATGCACCCCCAAATGTTCCTCCACACACCCCTAGGGGGAGCACTCCACAGTTTGGGGACCACTGCTCTAAGCACTTGTTAAGGTTTCCTCCTCCACTTTGAACTTTAGAGTACAAATGTGGGGACCTGCATGAACACTTCTAAGCTTAATTACTAGCTTAGATCTGGTAACGCTGCCACCAGCCAGAAATCAGTGTCTGGCACACTTTCTGTCCCCCCAAAACCTTCCCTGGGGAACACAGATCCAAACCCCTTGGATCTTAAAACAAGGAGAAATCAATCAGGTTATTAAAAAAGAAAGCTTTTAATTAAAGGAAGAAAAGGTAAAAATTATCTCTGTAAAATCAGGATGGAAAATGCTTTACAGGGTACTTAGATTCATATAGCCCAGAGGAAACCCCCTCTAGCCTCAGGTTCAAAGTTACAGCAAACAGAGGTAAAAATCCTTCCAGCAAAAAGAAACATTTACAGGTTGAGAAAACAAAAATAAGACTAACACGCCTTGCCTGGCTAGTTACTTACAAGTTTGAAACATGAGAGACTGATTCAGAAAGATTTGGAGAGCCTGGATTGATGTCCCGTCCCTCTCAGTCCCGAGAGCGAACGAACCCAAAACAAAGAACACAAACAAAGAACTCCCTCCGCCAAGATTTGAAAGTATCTCGTCCCCCATTGGTCCTCTGGTCAGGTGTCAGCCAGGTTTACTGAGCTTCTTAACCCTTTAAACCCTTAACAGGTAAAAAGAGACATTAACCCTTAACTATCTGTTTATGACAGAACTACCACCACATATACACACAAATGAACAAATGCCTGAATTGAATAGTATCTACTCCCACCTATTCTGTACTGTACCAAACCTTCGTTTCACTTAAAAAGTATCTAAAGTTCAGGTAAACATATTTTGAATAGGTGGGCATTGAGGGCATCATAGTTAAAGCTCTAGTGAGACAAAGCTCATTAGTTGTGTTGCTTAGTAGAGTGCAGTACTGTATATTTCTAAATGCTAGTATTCTTATGAGGATGTTTATTACAGTATCTCAATGGATTGTAACTGAAATACCATAGCTCACCTGCTCATGCAGGTAGTTCAACGTGTGTTTGAATGCTGCATTTCTTTATCTTACTAAAGAGCAAGCCAGCAGCAAGTGACTCCACCTTGAAAGGCAGGTCCTGGAGCACACACTGCTCACTGTTACTAGTGATGACATCTGGGATAACTATTGAAGACATTTAAAGGCATCTCTGATGTTCGTGACGTGCGGCTTCCAGGGCTAGTTTTAGATTAGATAATTGCACTCTGAGTTCATATTAAGGATGCATTGTTTTTGCAATAATAAATATCGATGTAGAGACAGATTATTCTTCTAGATATACGAGTGCTGATTCTCTACTCTGTCTGAGCTGGGCTTGGATACAGTGGAGAGAAGTCAGTCACAGGGAGGCAGGGTTGACAGAAGGGGGGAAAGGAGGGACCATTATACCAGGGCCTCTGAGCTCACGGGAGCTCCCAAAACATCTGTAAGGTCTGTGTAAATAAAGGGAAAGGGGAGGGGATGAGGCCCCAGTGAACATGATGTACCAGGGCCCCAAGTTACTCTCTATGGGCATTCAGGGAAATGGTGATCGCTAATTCTGAGTTGCACAGGAGTGCTGACTTACGCCACTGGAGGGTCATGCTCTGCCACACCTTCTCCCCTTCCTGTCCTGTCCTGTCCCACTCCCAGAACAACCCTGACGCATTCCACCCTCCCCTTACACTGGGTGGTGGTGGTAGAATAGGAGTCAGAGCTGTCTTCACCAGGTTTGCACCAGCAAAGTTCCCTTGCACACAATGGATTCTCCACTGACCATCCCCAGCTGTTTTAAGGCCATTTGCTCCACATAAGTGGTTCAAAGTGACTTTAGTGGACAAGAGAATCTAGTCCATATGGTCTATGTGGAAAGTTAGTTTTCAAGAGGCAGATTTTCACAATAGGTCCTGGGAAATGCCATGTGCATTGTGCACACATATCAATCCAAAGCTAGCCTATTGCAAAAGAGCAGGAAAAGCTTGTACAGGAGATTTTCCCTTACCTCCTGTTATCAAATTTGTTATGATTAATTTGGGGGAGGGCACAGGGGGTACTTAACTTTTCTTATTTCTTCTCAGTTTTTTAAAAGATTTTTTAAAACAAACAAACAAAAACATGTGCTGCTACATTTTTGAGAATCATTTTCTACATCTGAGTGACTGTTACCAGTCTGCAGACTTGTGGATGGATTAATGGCTTTCTGCCTAAACAACATTACTAACTGCCGCCATCTGCCCCAAAGTAACAATGAAGAGGAAACACAATTTTACATGTCAGGTCAAATTGTTTTCAAAATATACAATGTCAGTGAAGAGGGCACACAAACTTCATACAACATGATCATCAAGAAAATCCGAACTAAATCCCTCACCTCCTACACAATCTTTTCCTTCTCCTGGCAGAACAACAAGAGAGACTAGAACTATATTTGTACTTATGGAGCCTTCTTGTAATAAACACGCACATATCACAATCAAGAAACAATTCACAAAGCAACATTTTCATTATCAATATTCACATATAATAATTTGTCAAGGTCCTTGACTCTCCATCCAGCAGAGGCTTTACCTCAGAAAATTTAGCTGAGCTATTCATTAGGCTCCATTGGTGCCTCACTGAGAAGAACCGTGCTGGAGTGGAAACAGCTCATGAAAAAATTAACCTTTACATCTCCCAATGCTATGTATCTCTTGCTTTATTCAGGAGGCTCAAACATTGCCCATCAGCACTGTGCTCCACAGTCAATTGTTACCCCAGCCCTAGTATCCTACTCCTACCTTCATGGCACCTTTTCCCTGGAAAGCAGAGTACCAGTCAAGTTCCTTGCCTGCATGCAGCATGTATGTGTTTATTTTTTATTAAAGGTATGAAAATAGAGTGGAATATTCAAGCTCCAGGGAAACTGCTAACATAGTCTTTACTCCTGTAAAGTTTTTTGCCTCCCTAGTAAAGAGACTACTGGTATATTGACTAGAAATTCCTAAATCATGGTAAGTTTTTGGTAATTTTTAATGGGGCAAATGTTAACAAGTCGTGGCATTTTCTTTTCTGATAATTCAGGCTTACTGCTCCAGTTGTACTTGTACATGCTTTATGCTTCTCCATGGTAGATGCTGGTATTCCAGTGTACAGAAGGTGTTTCCTGAGGCCTTTATCACAGCTTATGGCCACTGTCCAACATGTTATGATCACCTACCCAAGAAGTACTGCTTCATTTTAGGAACATAATTTTATAGCAGTACTTAATGGCATATAAGGAACAAAAGTGCAATACCATATAATGATATTTGCATTCTTGACTGGCATGACCTAGAGTAAAGAAGTATCCAGAAGGACAATCCTCCAGAAGGACAATCACACAACCAGGAGGGTTCCCAGAAAAGGGCAGGTTTAAAATACAGCCATGATTTATTCTCTAGTCAAAGCAAGTAAGGTGCCATATGAAGGGGAGACTAGGCCTGCAGATGATTAAAGTCTTATTTTCCCCCAAGACCCTAGTCTTAGATTTATTGAAATATGATGATGTAAAAGGGGAAAGTTGTTATAAACATCCAACTATGGGTTTTAAAATAATTGGTGTTGGGTCCTTTTTTGCTTCTTTATAGTATATGAAGAAGAAATAAAAGTTTTTTTTGTATTTGGTTATTTTGTTTGTTTGACTGACTTTAGAAATATCAGAAATGTTAAATTTGGTCTTCCAGGTTTTCCTGGAGGAACTCATATGGGTTTTAAAGCATGTGTACTGTGAGCTCCTGCACTTTAATTAAAGAGGTAGGCTGCAGAATCTTTAACAAAGATGTCTACTTGCCAGAAAGTCTGTTAAACATTAAAATTAAATAAGTGATATCAAAAACAAACAAAAATCAAACAGCTCTAAACTGTCTAACTAAAACACCCTTCTCCTCAGAGCTGCTCAGCTTTCAGTTCTTTGACTCCTGTGGTGTCATAATTTTGTAAAATCTCTGGCCATTATTAACTCTCCCAGGGCAGGCAGAACCTAAATACTATTGTTAAAAAGAAAAAGATAGGGGATAGGGGGACTGTGGCCTACAGACTTCCAGACATCATAAAGAGGAGCAGAAGATTTTGGGGGGGGATGGAAGGCTGTTTTGTTTTGTTTTTGGGGGGGAGTGGGGGAGGTTTGGCCTATATATGGGGTGAGAAATATCAGCACTGCGAACAGTACCAAAAATATCAAGGACCTTCCCTTTCCTACTCAGCCATAGCTTATAATAGTAAACTCCATGCTATTCCCATCTCCTCCCAGAACACATTCCCCTCTAAGGTTTTCCACTAATTACTGAGCTGCTCTTAAACTGGAGAGCTAATACTAACTTTTATAACCCTTTGACGACATCTTATTCTATTCTTATAAGCAAACCTTTAAATAGTAATTTTTTTTTGCTCTTATGATACATAAGAGTATTATTTTTGTTGTTGTTCTCACCAGCCACTGGTGACTAGAATTTAAACAGTGATTGACTAATAGGCAGCAGGTTTAAAACAAACACAAGGAAGTTCTTCTTCACGCAGTGCACAGTCAACTTGTGGAACTCCTTACCTGAGGAGGTTGTGAAGGTTAGGACTATAACAGCGTTTAAAAGAGAACTGGATAAATTCATGGTGGTGAAGTCCATAAATGGCTATTAGCCAGGATGAAAAAGGAATGGTGTCCCTAGCCTCTGTTTGTCAGAGGATGGAGATGGATGGCAGGAGAGAGATCACTTGATCATTGCCTGTTAGGTTCACTCCCTCTGGGGCACCTGGCATTGGCCACTGTCAGTAGACAGATACTGGACTAGATGGACCTTTGGTCTGACCCGGTACGGCCGTTCTTATGTTCAGTGTAAGAAACAGCCCTACCCTACCCATTTATGTAATCAAATTAACCTTTACATAAATATCCATGGGACTGGTAAAGGATATTAGAAAAATGCTGTAAGATCTTTTATAAATTTCACATCCTCAGGAAGACAAACCTGATTTTGAACATTTTTGTCATGTAGTTCAAAGAGGGCAGGATCACAAAACTATTCTGTCTATAATGCTGAGAAACAAAAATAAAATAGGGTAATTTTTTGACCAGGTTGGTGGTTTGGCTGCCAGTACAAATCACAAGGAGTCTGCATTAAAAAACAATCTTTGAATGCTCCATCGTCTTCCAATAGAATAGAAGCGGGAAAAGCATTTAGCTCCTTGTGCATACACTCAGTGGCTGTCAGTAGAGTGAGTGTCATTCTGTCTAGGTTCTTATACCATTCTCATCCCTGCAGTATTGAGTGCATTCAGCGACAAGACTAACATCTGTCACACGTGGTTCCTTCCCTCTCTCATCCTCTTCCTAGGGGAAAAACTGTGTTCACAGTACACTGTTTTGGCAGGGTTTATATTAGAGAAGGCAGGTCAGAGAAGTGCACCATGCACTAGGATTGGAAGGTGGTGAATCTGTGATGGTCCTTAGTTCCTGTGGGAGTTTGTCCCATAGCCTTGGACCAGCCCCTGAGAAAGCTCTATAAGCATTTAGGCAGCATATTGGTGTTGGCCCACAGAGGGATATAAAATTGAATAAATGTTGTGTCTGACTACACTCAAAACCAACAGAGGATATGAACAGACTCTGGTGATCAAGACAAATAGATTTTGTCTCATTATGTGTATGCACAGTGCCTAGCACAATGGCACCGTGTCCAAGATTAAAACTGTATTCCTTGGCATTGTCATTTGTTCGAAACAGATAGGCATGATCAGCCCATACTCAGCACTGCCAACCACAAGCATTCAAAAATCATGACTCAGATCTCCACAAATGAATGGATGAAAAATCATATTATTAAAAAACATATGCCTTGTGGCTGTAGTTACACTCCTTTCCTGTTTTCAAATTTTCCTCTGCAATCTTGAGGGCTATGAACTGACTTTTTTGTTAAATAAAAACTGACCTGTAAGCCACCTGACTCCAAGACCTTGGGCTTTAAGAACAATACAAATATCATGCAACTTGCAATAAAATGGCAACAGTATATACTTGGATGTTTAGTGGACTAGGAACTGCTGCATGAATGGCAAATCAAAAATATCCTTACCACTGACTACATCGGCTACCAGTATTCCCAAGCTAGTTAAAATTTAGAAGGATAATGAAATACAAACTGGCAGTTGTCAGCCACAGTCCTGTGCCTAACATCACTGCTCTGAATAATGCTGCTGCGTTCATTGACATTTTCCAACAGATATGGAAAGAAAATGGGGTATAAGAGAAATGTCTACAGACTAACATTTGTAAACCCTCCTTTACACAGCAGCTGCTCTCTCTTACTCTGGCAATATTTAAAAATATATATTCCAATTAATTTAAATTCATTTGGTGCTCTCACAAAAGTGAGTCTGGAGTAGAGTTTCCCAAGAGCCTTTGATTTCCTCTCTGCATGCAGAGACATGTGCTTAATTAAAACTTTCCATTAAAGCACCATTAGCTAGACACACAAGGCATACCAAGTTGTACGTAGACTCCCTGCCAGAAAACCAGCAGTGCGGACTGTTCCCTTAAGTTAATGAAAAGCAGTTTAAAGTATCAATGAAAAGAATGATTTATGATCATACTCTATATAAATATACAGCAGACAACATATGTCTACCATCTGCAGTTGGTGCAATACAGTCTTAGACACAGTCGCTTGGTTGCTTCTGACAGGTTCATGTTACCGAATGCTTACTGAAGATACTACACCAGTTATCTTCTAGAACGTCATAATAAAGTAAATCACCAATCTGAGCCTTTAAAAGGTGCTAGAGAACTGCATGAACAAATCCCATTATCAAACAACATCTGTGCATATTGCTCCTATTCTCCACTTTCAAAATTTACCCTTAGGGCCTTATACACATAAATAAAATAAAATAAAAATAAAAATGCAGCTGTTACTGGATGCAGCTATTATAGTTACATCATAGAATTAACCAGAAAAATCAGATTGTTGGGATTTCTTGTTATGATGTAAAGGTTCAAAAAGACAAATGAAAGACTCTGTAATAATTTGTGGGCTGGGACCAAAAAAGCACTTGAAGAAATGAAGATAACTAAAAAATATATTTATTGCAAGGAGTGTTTGAAAAGCCTGCAAAATATTACAAAAAATTTCATTACAATGCACTTGTGATGCTCAGAGGGCAGCAGAAAGCAGCAGAAAAATACCTAAGTGAGCAAGTTACTAGACATCCTAATAAGGAAACGTCTCCTTTTGGCCAAAGATGAAGTGCTGTTATTTCTATATCTGAAAGAGAATCGTCAGTTATTATTTGTACTGTGATCCTGCCTAGAGACTGCTGCTGTGTTATGTCAGGCACTGGTTACCAGACATGTGCATTTCAGATAAGTTGGAAAGGGAGGGTTCACATTCAGATTAAGAGGAAACTAGGATTGCTCCAAATCAGGGCTAGGTTTCAGGTTTCACAGTACTGATCATCTTGAGAAACAGTCTCAGTAAAATTCAACGATCATGGCTGGTATCTTGTGGGACCAGCAGATCTCAAAGATTTTGCCATTAAGATAAATTGTACTCATGAGATTCCAGATATTTTGAGGCCAAAAGCTGACAAGAACAACAGTTCTAGTAAAATTGGAGCCATATCCAAAATCAGAGCTAACTATTAGCATACTAAGGACTCAAAACAAAGCACTGAGGGCCCAATTCAGCGAAGAATTTAAGCACATGTTTAAGTCTACCCCTATTCAGCAAAGTACTTAGGTATATGTTTAAGTGCTTTTCTGGATAGGGATGGACTGCTGAGTCAGGACCTATGTACCCTCTGCTCTCATTGATTTCAGCATATCTCAAGTCTTACCAATTAAGCACTTTTCATCTCTCCTCCAAACTGTGCTAAGCAAAAGAAAAAATAGTGAATTTATTCTGTATGACCATTATATGCAGATCTACATAATATCTATAAGTAAAGGCAGTCTCTAATGTCAAAATCGTGGCTTGGAAAAATTCTTATTCACTTCAACCGGGCCCACGATTTTAACTAAATATTAATAGTTTAGCCAAACACATACCACCTGGAACTTTTTTATTATTGTTCTATAAATATGCCTTGTGGATATCATTGGGGTTATGCAAGGAACTTGTACTTTAACATATCATTGGCTTAAGCACAGCAAAGATGAGTCAAAAGAAATTTTGTTGTCAGGAGGGCAAAGTTGTCCAGCCATTCCCTTAACCATCTTAATGTTAATAGCAGAGGCATCTTAAAAGTTCTTGGAGCAGCTGCAGAGGCTGAAAGGAGCCAGATGGCCCTGCTTGAGAAGCATCAGCTACACCTTGACATTTGATACTTTGGTCATCATAGTGATGGAGCTGAGTTTAGAGCTGAGAGTATTGGAGCTGAGAGAAAGGGGGCTTGCATTGTCACTCAAACCAACAAAATGCCAGGGCTGTTGATGCTGGTGGCAACAGAAAATGGTAGGCAAAACCAGGTTTGCAGTGGCAAGTGCAAAATTTATTCACAAGTGTCTCAGACCACTTGCTTTAAGGGGTTTGGAAGAATCTTTTCCCAAAAGTCTTACCAATTAGTCACTTTTTATCAAAACATTGTAACCATATCTTCAAATATAAATGCATCTTGGTCAATGTTATATAAGTTTCTGATAAACAGAGACAGTGTTTTCTTTTAAGCAATAAGACATGACATTCTCATGGCTCCTCTCCAGTTTTCTTCCCTTCCCCATTCCCATCCTCGTACTTCTTACCTAGATATTTTCTTTACCTATTAGAACTGAAGTTAAGAATTGAGAGGACAGGCTGAGGGGACGTGAGTCAGGGAGAGGAAAAAGGAAGGAAAAATGGAAAGGCCAGATATGGTGAAAAATGAGAGGGATGGGGATGTGCAAAATTTAAAGGCGACAATGTGAACAGACCTAATGCTACCAGAAGCTGGACCTCCGGTCAGTCACTGAGAGTTTGTGCTGCCTTCAGAAGTTAGTCTAGAGAATACAGTCTAGATTACACACAAAATACTAAATTAAAAGAATGTTATTACAGTTGCAAAGCCAGTCACTCGAAGGTGAACAGCACACTAACACACAGGAAGCTTCCTACCAACACTACAGAAAGAAGGATTCTGCGTGGACTCCTCCTGAAGGTCAAAACAACAGACTGGACTTCTACATAGAGTGCTTCCGTCGACATGCATGAGCTGAAATTGTGGAAAAGCAGCATCACTTGCCCCATAACCTCAGCCGTGCAGAACACAATGCCATCCACAGCCTCAGAAACAACTCTGACATCATAATAAAAAAGACTGACAAAGGAGGTGCTGTAGTCATCCTGAATAGGTTGGAATATGAACAAGAGGCTGCTAGACAACTCTCTGACACTACATTCTACAGGCCATTATCCTCTGAACCCACTGAGGATTACCAAAAGAAGCTACACCATCTGCTCAAGAAACTCCCTAAAGAAGCACAGGAACAAATCTACAGGGGTATTCTACCTGTTACCCAAAATCCATAAACCTGGGAATCCCGGATGCCCTATCATCTCAGGCATTGGTACCCTGACAGCAGGATTATCTGGCTATGTAGACTCTCTCCTCACGCCCTACGCTACCAGCACTCCTAGCTATCTTCGAGACACCACTGACTTCCTGAGGAAACTACAATCCTTTGGTGATCTTTCAGAAAACACTATCCTAGCCACTATGGATGTAGAAGCTCTCTACGCCAGCATTCCACACAAAGATGGACTATAAGCCATCAGGAATAGCATCCCTGATACCATCATGGCAAACCTGGTGGCTGAACTTTGTGACTTTGTCCTCACCCATAACTATTTCAGATTTGGGGACAATTTATACCTTCAAGTCAGCGGGACTGCTATACCCCTCAGTATGCCAACATTTTTATGGCTGACTTAGAACAACGCTTCCTCAGCTCTCGTCCCCTTACGCCCCTACTCTACTTGTGCTGGGAAGTGTTTCTTGCCCACTCTGAGATTCCTCAGCACTCCAGTGGCAACTGGCATTGGGAGTGAGGGCCAAAGTTCTATATATGAACCTCAGTCTACATGTTAAGCCACAAATTTACTTTAAAACACAACATACCTTACACAAAGCCATTAGTGATCTCAGGCATAAATGCAGTGTTTGGTTTCACACAACATGTGGCACAGATGCCCACTATGTGAAAGCAATGGGACTACTCATGGGAATAGAATTAATCAGGGTCAAGCCTCAAGCATAATGCTGTGGACTGTATCATCCCATCTCTTTTTCAAAAAACTATCCAGTTCAAAGGGGAGTTCTGCTTAATGATGAATGGGATGATATGGTGTTTCAATCTTTGGTGTAGGCAGTGGACACTAATGCCTCTTTCCTCTACCAATAAACTACAAAGCAAAGTGGTGAAATTAAACAAAGTAACAGAGGTTTGACGGCTCTGGGGCTAGCCGCAGAAAAGGACCTCAGGATTTACAATGGTACAATACAAAAGGCTAGTCTGATGCTTACATTTTTAGCCAAAAGACCCTTTAGTAGATGGCTGAAAGTATGACAATGCAAAACGGAACAGTTTTTCTTTTAATTTACCCTTAGAGGGGCAGTGGTATGTCTATATTTTCAAGTGGACAGTTACTTGTGCGTGTTCTCCATACTTGCACCAAGTGTTCACATACACAGTGCTAGGCACAGGTACACTCTGCACACAGGTGTATGCATCCTCATCCACCATGCCCCTTTTCAATATGCATCATTAGTGCTAACATTTCAGGGGCAGTATCCCAGATTCCTGTGCATCACAGGAGACGCTCTATGAACAGATTTGCTGCATATTGTTAGCACTGTGCACCACCTACACACATTTGACAACGGCACCTCCCATAAGTACTGGAACTAGGTGTGATGCCGCACCCCCTGGCTTGAAGAGTTTCCATTATATACAAGGTTTGCAGTTTGGTTCAATGGCTGTCAGCACGCCCATTATAAAAAATTGATAGAGCACTCCTGCATCTCTCTGACATCGCGCCCTTCTGCCAAATTCCATTGGAGAGATGAAGTAAGTCCGTGAAGATGTGGTTCTGCTCCCGCTCACTGGACAAATGTTCATGTGGTGCAATGCTGGACTCTGGACTGAATCAGTCCAAAGAGATTTCAGACAGCAAAGATGGCTGACCAGGGGAATGGGAATGAAAATCCAGCATAGTGTGGTGGGAACACAGTCTTGGAAAACGGGGATAACGAACAGTGGCTGCAGAACTTCAGAATGAGGAAGCAGGCAGTCATGAAGTTGGTGCAAGCTGCTCTCACAACTTTCCCAGTGCCAAACCACTTGATTTCAGAAGACCATACCAGTAGAGAAGTAGGTGGTTATTGCCTTCAGATGCTGGTAACACCTGACAGCTACTGGTCAGAAGTCAACTGTCAGGACAGTAACTGTACAGTTTGCTACACTATCAATACTGTGATCTACCCACAGGTGATTCCCATAACCCAAGTCCCTGAAATTATAGCAAGATTTCAGAGGATGGGTTTTCCAAACAGTGTGGGGGCTATCGATGGAACGCACATCCCTATACTTTGCCCACCAAAAGGGACCAGTGAATATGTAAACTGCAGAGGTTACCACTCGCTGGTTCTCCATAGCTTAGTGGACCACAGAGATCGGTTCACGAACACAAAGCTGGGACACATGGGAAAGGTCCACGAAACCAGGGTCCTTAGGAGGTTGGGATTGTATCACAGGAGGGAAGAAAGGACTTTATTCCCACAAAACGATGTGACTATGTACAGTGTTTCTGTGCAGACATGTATTTTGGGGGATCCCACATGCCCTCTACTACTGTGGCTAACGAAACCTTACCCCAACATCGCTGACCCAAGAAAAAGGGAATTCGACTACAGACTGAGTAGCTGTAGAATGGTGGTGTAGTGTGCGTTGGGGCATCTGAAAACCCATTGGGGACACCTTTAGACCCATCTGGATTCCAATATGGCCAAGACAGTTCAGATTATTGTGACATACTGTGCTTTGCATAATATATGTGAGGCTAAAGGGGAATACTGCTATAGTGATTGGGCACAGGGCACTTCTGTTTTCCAAACCTTTACAGGTAGCCCAATCCCATGCTGTGCACACAGCTCCTGGTTCCCAACAGGCCAGGGAAATTTGTGATGCTGTGCGCTCATACATAATGGAACATTGGGGAGTCAGAAGGTGACTTCGGACTGTCAAGGTACACTATTGCGATGCTATGGTGCTGCTTGAAAGTTCTCAATTGAGCACTGCCAATTTCGGTTGTTAGATACTTCGATGGGTTTTGATTCCTTGCAGGTAATGTACTAACTGAGAGCAGCCATTTGGGGGCAGACCCTCAAAATTAATACCTTTGGCTGCGGTTTTGTGCTGTGGAGACTGTTAGTGCACTTTACTGCCATAGCAATGTTTTGCCATATGTTTTCTGCTCTAAGTTGTTTTATACGGAGCACTGAAGCATTGTTTCAAGTTATTAAGAACAGTTCTGTAAGGTTCTGAGAGGGACTTAAGACATTCATTCCACACAGTTCTCTCTGACACTGTAGCTCTTATCAAGTGCTATGCACTGCTGTCATGCCACTGAGGGAGGACACTGGCTGCTGGTTACTTCTGGCAGCAGGCAGTGCTCCACCTCTACTCCCAACACACCCACCATGGTGATGAAGAACTATTATGCTGCTCTAGCAACAAGTGATGAGGAATCGCCCCCAAAGGTGGAGGAGGAGAAGCCATGAACCCCCAAAGCTGGTAGAATCGCAGCCACCACTTCCAGGAGGAAATGTAGAGTATTGGTGGTTGGTGACGCTTCTGAAGGGGACAGAGGCGCCCATCTGTCAGCCCTACATGGCATCCTGGGAAGTATACTGCCTGCCAGGGGCCCATATCCAAGATGTTATGGAGGGATTGTCGAGGATCATCTGGCCCTCTGACTACTACCCCATGCTACTCATCCATGTGGGCACTAATGATATTGCAAGGTATGACCCTAAGCAGATCAAACGTAACTACAAGGCTCTGGGAATAAGGGTGAAGGAGATGGGGGCACAGGGAGTGTTCTCTTCAATTCTTCCGGTCCAGGGTAGGGGCTCATGAAGAGACAGATGCATCCTGGAGGTGAAAGCCTGGTTGCAAGGATGGTATCGTCAGAAGAGCTTCAGCTTCCTTGACCACAGGATGCTATTACAAGAAGAAGGACTGCTAAGCAGAGATGAGGTCCACCTATTGAGGATGGGGAAGAGCATATTTGGCTACAGACTGGCTAACCTACAAAGGAGGCCTTTAAACTAGGTTCAATGGGGGCAGGAGACAAAAGCCCACAGGGTAAGACAAAAATATGGAGAACTGAGAGAAGGGTCGGAATCCAGGGGAACATGGGCTTTTATAGCAGGGATAAGGTAGAGACAAGACAGAATGGAGGTGGGGAATCAAATCAGTATTTTAGATGTCTGTATACTAATGTGAGAATCATGGGGAATAAACAGGAAAAATTAGAAATGCTAGTGAATAAACATAACTATGATATAGTTGGCATCACAGGTGGGACAATAAACATTACTGGAATATTGGTATAGAAGGGTACAGCTTGTTCAGGAAGAAAAGGCAGAGAAAAAAGGAAGGAGGTATTTCTTTGTATATTAAAATTGTATACACTTGGACTGAGGTTGAGATAGAAACAGGAGACATACTTGTTGAAAGTCCCTGGGTAAGGATAAAAGGGGTTTAAAAAACAAGGGTGATGTCATGGTATGGGTCTACTATAGATCACCTAACCAGGAAGAAGTGGTGGATGAGGAGTTTTTTAAACAACTAACAAAATCATCCAAAGCACAGGACTTGGTTATGGTGGGGAAACTTCAACTATCCAGACATCCATTGGGAAAATAAGACAGCAGGGCAGAGATTATCCAACAAGTTCTTGGAATGTATTGGAGACAATTTTTTATTTCAGAAGGTGGAGAAAGCTACTAGGAGATAGTCTGTTCTAGATTTGATTTTGACAAATAGGGAGGAACTGGTTGAGAATTTGAAAGTGGAAGACAGCTTAGGTGAAAGTGATCATGAAATGTGAGAGTTCATGATTCTAAGGAATGATAGGAAGGAAAACAGCACAATAAAGACAATGGATTTCAAGAAGGCAGACTTTAGCAAACTCAGGTTGTTAGTAGTTAAGACCCCATGGAAGGCAAGTCTAAAGGGAAAAACAGTTCAAGAGAGTTGACAGTTTTTCAAAGAGACATTATTAAGGGCACAAGAGAAAACTATCCAGCTGCATAGGAAATATAGGAAGTATGGCAAGAGACCACTCTGGCTTAACCAGGAGATCTTCAATTATCTGAAACTCAAAAAAGAGTTCTACAAAAAGTGGAAACTAGGTCAAATTAAAAAGAATGGATATAAACAAATAACACAAGTATGCAGGGAGAAAATTAGAAAGACCAAGGAACAAAATGAGATTAAATTAGCTGAGACATAAAGGATAACAAGAAATTCTATAAATACATTAGAAGCAAGAGAACGACCAAAGACAGGGTAGACCCAATACTCATGGGGGGGGACGGGGGACAACAGAAAATGTGGAAATGGCAGAAGTGCTAATTGACTTTTTTGTTTCAGTTTTCACCAAAGAGGTTAGTAGCGATTGGTCATCTAACATAGTAAATGACAGTGAAAATGAGGTAGGATTAGAGGCTAAAATGGGGGGGGGGAGTTAAAAATTACTTAGACAAGTTAGATGTCTTCAAGTCATCAGGGCCTGATGAAATACATCCTAGAATATTCTAGGAGATGACTGAGGAGATATCTGAGCCATTAGCAATTATCTTCAAAAAGTCATGGAAGACGGGAGAGCTTTCAGAGGGCTGGAAAAGGGCAAATATAATGCCAATCTATAAAAAAGGAAATAAGGACAACCCAGGGAATTACAGACCAGTCAGTTTAACTTCAATATGCAGAAAGTTAGTGGAGCAAATAATTAAGCAATCAATTTGCAAACACCTAGAAGAAAATAAGGTTATAAGTAACAGTCAGCATGGATTTGTCAAGAACAAAACGTGACAAACCAATCTAATAGCTTACTTTGACAGGGTAACAAACCTTGTGGGTAGGACAGAAGTGGTACATGTGGTATATGCTGACTTTAGTAAGGCTATTTGATACTCGCATGACCTTCTCATAAACAAACTAAGGAAATACAACATAGATGGAGCTACAATCAGACCAGCATATCGAGTTCTGGGAACAGTTCTAGGTCCTGTTCTGTTCAATACCTTCATCAATGATTTAAATACTGGCGTAGAGAGCACACTTATTAAGTCTGCAGACAATATCAGGCTGGGAGGGGTTGCAAGCACTTTGGAGTTCAAGATTAAAATTCAAAATGATCTGGACAAACTGGAGAAATAGTCTGAAGTAAATAAGATGAAATTCAATACGGACAAAAGCAAATTACTCCACTTAGAAAGGAACAGTCAGTTGCACACATAGACAACCCATGCCTGTTGACAGTAGGGAGGCGCATAACCCCAGAACAGCCCAAGTCATGTCCCTCCCTCCCCCCGGCAGACCCTTCCCTCCCAGAAAGCAGCAGCCCCTCCTGCAGCGCCCAGCTGTTCCTCTGTCCCTGCCTCTCCCTGCCCAGTGTAGTTCACTGGCTCAGCTGCTCCGCAGGGAAGGGACCCAGCTGCACCATGTGACTGAGCAATCTGGGCAGGGCCTGGGACCCTGCATACTCCCACCCCGTCCCACGCGTCACCTCTGCACAAAATGGGAAATGACTGTCTAGGAAGGAATGCTGCAGAAAGGGATCTGGGGGTCATAGCTGACCACAGGCTAAATGTGAGTCAACAGTGTAAAGCTGTTGCAAAGAAAGCAAACATCATTCTGGGGTGTATTAGCAGGTGTGTTGTAAGCAAGGCATGAGAAGTAATTCTTCCACTCTGCTATGTGCTGATCAGGTGTCAACTGGAGTATTGTGTCCAGTTCTGGGTGCCACATTTCAGGAAAGATGTAGAACAACTGGAAAAAGTCAGAGAAGAGCAACGAAAATTATTAAAGAGCTAGAAAACATGACTTAGGAGGGAAGAATGAAAAATCGGATAGGTTTAGTCTGGAGAATCATAGAATATCAGAGTTGGAAGGGACCTCAGGAGGTCATCTAGTCCAACCCCCTGCTCAAAGCAGGACCAATTCCCAACTAAATCATCCCAGCCAGGGCTTTGTCAAGCCTGACCTTAAAAACCTCTAAGGAAGGAGATTCCACCACCTCCCTAGGGAACCCATTCCAGTGCTTCACCACTCTCTGAGTGAAAAAGTTTTTCCTAATATCCAACTTAAACCTCCCACACTGCAACTTGAGACCATTACTCCTTGTTCTGTCATCTGCTACCACTGAGAACAGTCTAGATCCATCCTCTTTGGAACCCCCTTTCAGGTAGTTGAAAGCAGCTATCAAATCCCCCCTCATTCTTCTCTTCTGCAGACTAAACAATCCCAGTTCCCTCAGCCTCTCCTCCTAAGTCATGTGCTCCAGCCCCCTAATCATTTTTGTTGCCCTCCACTGGACTCTTTCCAATTTTTCCACATCCTTCTTGTAGTGTGGGGCCCAAAACTGGACACAGTACTCCAGATGAGGCCTCACCAATGTCGAATAGAGGGGAATGATCACATCCCTCGATCTGCTGGCAATGCCCCTACTTATACAACCCAAAATGCCATTTGCCTTCTTGGCAACAAGGGCACACTCTTCACTCATATCCAGCTTCTCGTCCACTGTAACCCCAGGTCCTTTTCTGCAGAACTGCTGCCTAGCCACTTGGTCCCTAGTCTGTAACAGTGAATGGGATTCTTCCATCCTAAGTGCAGGACTCTACACTTGTCCTTGCTGAACCTCAGCAGGTTTCTTTTGGCCCAGTCCTCTAATCTGTCTAGGTCTCTCTGTATCCTATCCCTACCCTCCAGCGTATCTACCACTCCTCCCAGTTTCATGTCATCTGCAAACTTGCTGAGAGTGCAGTCCACGCCATCCTCCAGATCATTAATGAAGATATTGGACAAAACCGGCCCCAGGACCAACCCTTGGGGCACTCCGCTTGAAACCGGCTCCCAACTAGACATGGAGCCGTTGATCACTACCCGCTGAGCCCGACAATCTAGCCAGCTTTCTATCCACCTTATAGTCCAATCATCCAGCCCATACTTCTTTAGCTTGCTGGCAAGAATACTGTGGGAGACCGTATCAAAAGCTTTGCTAAAGTCAAGGAATAACACATCCACTGCTTTCCCCTAATTCCCCGGACCCAGTTATCTCCTCATAGAAGGCAATTAGGTTAGTCAGGCATGACTTGCCCTTGGTGAATCCATGCTGACTGTTCCTGATCACTTTCCTCTCCTCGAAGTGCTTCAGAATTGATTCCTTGAGGACCTGCTCCATGATTTTTCCAGGGACTGAGGTGAGGCTGACTGGCCTGTAGTTCCCCGGATCCTCCTCCTTCCCTTTTTTAAAGATGGGCACTACAGTAGCCTTTTTCCAGTCATCCGGAATCTCCCCCGTTCACCATGAGTTTTCAAAGATAATGGCCAACGGCTCTGCAGTCACTTCTGCCAACTCCTTTAGCACCCTCAGATGCAGAGCATCCAGCCCCATGGACTTGTGCTCGTCCAGTTTCTCTAACTAGTCCCGAACCATTTCTTTCTCCACAGAGGGATGGTCACCTTCTCCCCATACTTTGCTGCCCAGTGCAGCAGTCTGGGAGCTGACCTTGTTTGTGAAGACAGAGGCAAAAAAAGCATTGAGTACATTAGCTTTTTCTACATCCTCTGTCACTAGGTTGCCTCCCTCATTCAGTAAGGGGCCCACACTTTCCTTGACTTTCTTTTTGTTGCTAACGTACCTGAAGTAACCCTTCTTGTTACTCTTAACACCTCTTGCTACCTGCAACTCCAAGTGTGATTTGGCCTTCCTGATTTCAATCCTGCATGCCTGAGCAATATTTTTATACTCCTCCCTGGTGATTTGTCCAATCTTCCACTTCTTGTAAGCTTCTTTTTTGCGTTTAAGATCAGCAAGGATTTCACTGTTAAGCCAAGCTGGTCGCCTGCCATATTTACTATTCTTTCTACACATCGAGATGGTTTCTTCCTGCAACCTCAATAAGGATTCTTTAAAATCCTTTACCCCTCATGTTATTTTCCCAGGGGATCCTGCCCATCAGCTCCCTGAGGGAGTCGAAGTCTGCTTTTCTGAAGTCCAGGGTCTGTATTCTGCTGCTTTCCTTTTTTCCCGGGTCAGGATCCTGAACTCGACCATCTCATGGTCACTGCCTCCCAGGTTCCCATCCACTTTTGCTTCCCCTACTAACTCTTCTCTGTTTGTGAGCAGCAGGTCAAGAAGAACTCTGCCCCTAGTTGGTTCCTCCAGCATTTGCACCAGGAAATTGTCCCCTACACTTTCCAGAAACTTCCTGGATTGTCTGTGCACCGCTGTATTGCTCTCCCAGCAGATATCAGGGTGATTAAAGTGTCCGATGAGAACCAAGGCCTGTGATCTAGTAACTTCTGCTAGTTGCCGGAAGAAAGCCTCATCCACCTCATCTCCCTGGTCTGGTGGTCTATAGTAGACTCCCAACACGACACTTCTAAACTTAATCCAGAGACTCTCAGGTTTTTCTGCAGTTTCATACCGGAGCTCTGAGCAGTCATATTGCTCTCTTACATACAATGCAACTCCCCCACCTTTTCTGCCCTGCCTGTCCTTCCTGAACCGTTTATATTCATCCATGACAGTACTCCAGTCATGTGAGTTATCCCACCAAGTCTCTGTTATTCCAATCACATCACAGTTCCTTGACTGTGCCAGGACTTCCAGTTCTCCCTGCTTGTTTCCCAGGCTTCTAGCATTTGTGTATAGGCACTTTAGATAACTGATTGTCCCGCTTTCTCGGCCTGAGACAGGAGTCCTCCCCTCTTGCACTCTCCTGCTCGTGCTTCCTCCCGGTATCCCATTTCCCCACTTACCTCAGGGCTTTCGATTCCTTCCCCCCGTGAACCTAGTTTAAAGCCCTCCTCACTAGGCTAGCCAGCCTGCTTGCGAAGATGCTCTTCCCTCTCTTCGTTAGGTGGAGCCCAAGAGTTGATTGGCTTGTGGCATATGAAGATTGCTAAACAGTTACAACTCTAAGCAAAAACACATGATGCTGCTCATCCATGATCTCTTTGTGTGACTGTCTTGCAGTATATTTTACCAGCCTGGAAGTCAGAATGCTGAAAAATTATCTATTAGATGGAGCTGAATCACTAACAGTGTTACTGTTGCTCATACTATTTAGAAACAATCATGATGACCAGGTAAGTACTTCGAACAGAGATTTGGAGATTTTAATATTTAAATCCATTGTAACTTTAAAAAAAATAACCCAGATGTTTTGCCAAGGTCAGAATTCAGAAGAGATGACTGGGGTGGGGAGCGGGGGGATAATAACAGTTTTCAAGTACATAAAAGGCTGTTAAAAAGAGGAAAGAGAAAAATTATTCTCCTTAACCTCCAAGGACAGGACAAGAAGCAATAGCTTAAATTACAGCAAGGGCAGTTTAATTTGGACATTAGGAAAAACTTCCTAACTGTCAGTGTAGTTAAACACTGGAATAAACTGCCTAGGGAGACTGTGGAATCTCCATAACTGAAAATTTTTAAGAGCAGGTTAGACAAACAGAGGATGGTCTACATAATACTTAGTCCTGCCATGAGTGCAGGGGACAGAACTAGAAGACCTCTCGAGGTCCCTTCCAGTCCTACGATTCTATGATTGCTCTCATGGCATTAGTTGCCAGTGGTATTTGTTTGGTGCAGGTGGATGTGTCCTTAAAATACCGCTCAGTGTCAGGTATCTTTACTATTAGCTTAGTTCTGATTTCTTTCTATTCACTTTTTATTATTAAGCAAGACAAAGACTTCTCAATAAAATTCTCCTCTGTTTTTCATTGTGGTACTTTTGACAACCACAGTATACTTCATTGGACCCATGAACTTTTTTTTATTTTTTCTTAATGGCTGAGGGGCATGAGGAAGGGTTGGGAAGGGGTGGAATTGTTAGCATTTCCTTGGCACAAGACTTTTACAGAAATCACACAGTCACGTGCTGTGAATCCTGTTACTTACCCCAAATCTCTGGGAAATATCAAGTATCATACTCAGAAAACAAGATACAGACACAAGTGAAGGAACAGTAACTTTTATTTACAGACATACATGGAACATTTTGTAATAGGAACAAATGAACAAACAAAAAAAAAGCCAAATCCCCTCACGAGACATCTCCTCACCCCTCATCTTCCCCTCCTCCTGACAAGCAGGGGGAACAGCCATGGAATATTGTGTGGGAGGACAAATGTAGACATGTCCTGAGTGGGATTTGGGGGCTGAAAACAGGCTGGAGAACAGGGACTAGGTCAGGCTCATCATTCCCCTCCTTAATACTCCGGGGGGGATTCCTCCAAGAGGGGTTTTGGGTGACTGAGGAGGATGTGGTGCCAGGCGTCCAGCATGCTTTTCCCTGGCAGAGGAGCTGGGATTCACCACTTCAGCAACAGACTGCACAGCAGCTGGAGGAGCAACATGTAGTGCCTGTTCCCGCAGAGGAGCAGTGGCCACGGCATCAGACAGGCCTCAAAAGCATTCCACCACAAGTTGGACTAGCTACTGCATGAGTGCAAGATCCTGTTCTCTCTGTGCAGGAATGCCTCATCCTTCGAGCCCAATCCTCTCTTGGCTACCCTTGACTCCTTCTGTCTATACCAACAAGCAGGTCCTCCAGAGTCCTTTGGCGTCTTCCTCTGCTATCTCTGCAGTGCCACTTCTGTCCTCCCAGTGGAATAGGCTTTCTGTCGGCATCAGAATGTCCTAACAAGTCAAAGACAAGGGTAGCATTATATTTCATTTTTCTTTGGAAAGTACCTAAATCTCCCCTCCCCTCCAAATAACACAACTGTGCTGCCAAAGGCCACAACATTGATACTACTTAGAATCCAAGGGACACAGCTGTTACAGTCTCCTTCCATCAGGCTACTCTTGCAGCCCACAAGGAAAGAGCTTGGGTTAAAAATGGTAAGATACATGAATTAATTTTATTCAAATGTAAAGTTTACAGTGCATGGATGGACTACGTGGGCTGGGGTTTGGTTTCTTTAGGGTAATGTTACCAAGTCACCTTTCTCTTCTTTAAAAGCTGGCCATCACTTGGAGAACATAGCTGTACTGAAGTTATCCCAGAATGGAAAAGAAAAGTGGCTTTCCAGTACTGTGGAGAACACCTGGCCACCTGTGCAAGAGAGATGTTTCTGATAGTGGTGACCCCTCTTCATATTGCTGAGTGGAGAGGTTTGGTGAGCTATGAAGGGAGACCAAGCACATTTGTCCTGCCGTTAAACCTGAGGAACCAGCTTCAAATTCTTCTAAAACAAAAATTTGCTGGATTAGATTTACAGGACTTGATGGCAATTCATGAGGAAAGTGACTGTATTATAAGGTAGCAGACTGAGTTCCCATGGAAGAGGAACAGAGAACAGCCCTCCCGACCACCCCTTTGCAGCCATGTCTTGTCTGGGGACCATGTCAGGGTGGAGCATGGGTAGGGAGAGGGGGCTGGCTTCAGGCATGTATTACCAGAGCAAGAGGGGATATTTATAGGGTGTTTGGGGGCATATTACAACTTACCAGACTTGGATCCCCGTTCCTGCCACAGCTCAGGGTCCTCCCCAGGCTCCTCAGAGGGGGCTTCCTCAACAGGGTCTGCCGGGTAGATGTGTGGAATCCTCTGGGTCTCCCATGGCTTCCTCTGGAAATATCTCCGAGGCCTGGGCTGCCTTCTCACCCTGCCCATCACCAGCATCCCACAGTACAATGAGGCTAGCAGGGGCTAGGTCCTATCCCAGAGTGACTATACGAGTCCCTCATCCTCTGGTACAGGAGCCTGAGGTGCTTGATGTGTTCCCAGCACTTGGACAGAGTCTGGTGAATGCCTGCCTCCTCCAGCCTCTGTGAAATCTCCAAATACAGGTGTTTGTTCCTGCTGGTACAGGCAAAGTTATGGAGGATGGGGTATTCTGCCCACACATTAATCAGCACCTGGGCGTGCTCCAGAGACCAGGCAGCAGCTCTTGGAACATGCTCCATGGTCAGCACTGGTGATCAGTACAGTTCATAGGAGAACAAACTGCTCAGCGTAGCCTAGTACTGCTGGCAATGGGTGATCAGGGACCTTTATATCTTGGGTAAGCGTCAGACAGCAAAGTGATCAGTGCACTGGGAAAATGGCCCTAAAGGACTTTCAGTACCTGTGACCTGGTGCACACTCCTTGCCCCAATCCACACTGCACTACAGAAGTGCAGGGCCATGCCACAGCAGAGGTGTATACATTCCCACATCCCTTATGCATGCTAGCTTCAGGAATGTACTTCAGATGAGGACAGTAGGAGGGCTATGGCACAATAACGCAAGTGACCATGCACGAGTGTAGACTCACTCTTAGTGGAAAGTGATTGGCCCATATTCACTGTTCATCTGCCTCAGGGTAAAACTACATCTTATGGCCAAAAGTTAAATGAAACACATGGGTTTTCACAAAGAAGAGCTCAAAAAAGAACTCCCACAACTTCCTGCAACAAGAGATTGTGATCGTGTGTGTCAGGGAGACCTTTCCCTTTTCTTATCTAGCTTCCAATTTTCCAAGTAATCATCTTCAGTTGTATCCAGTCCTATTCCCCTAAGGCAGAGGCCTCTACAATCTATCCAAAAAGGAAACACACCAGTCCTGCACCAGCTCTTCCCTGAACTCTGTGAACTTCCATCTAAGTCCTCTGTCTCCACTTTAGGAGAATCATGCAGGTGCATCTAACCGGGGGAGGGAAGGGGAACTAAACCAGCCCACAATGTATTAGTTAATTGCTAATAAATAGCCAGCAGCAGAGAGCACAAAGACACAAACCATTGTTGTTATGTGTCTCCCTCAAACACCAGTTATAGCTATGCTTGTTACAAATTTCTTAAGGACTGATGGAGTTTATAAACACACACGGAATCCAGAAAATGTTTCCAACCAAACTAACAATTTCAATTAAGTTAAATTTTAAGTCTGCACTATGATGCTAAATCAGGAATGTAAATGTAGGGCTAGAAGGGACCTCAAGAAGTCTCAAATCCAGCCCCTTGAGCTGAGGAAGGACCAAGTAAACCTAGACTATCCTGACAGGTGTTTGTCCAACCTGTTCTTAAAAACCTCCAATGACGGGGATCCCAAAACCTCCTGTGGAAGCCTATTCCAGGTTTACTTATTATTGTGTTGTCAATGTGCTGTATGATACAAAGAGGAATACAGGGACCGCAATTGCCTCTGTGGCAGCTCCCCCCTTGACATTATGGTATGGTGCAGGGTCTGTACTGGGGGACAGCGTGGAGAGTTTGCAGGCCAGTGAATAGAAATCTCCTCCAGCCATATGGAATTAGTTCAAAAAGATAGGAGCCTTGGGTTATACTATGTCTTCTGTGTAGCCCCTGCTTGGGAACCCAGGGATAGCCACAGCTGGGGATATCCCTGGTAGCCTAACTCCTCCAATGGAAGGTAGCCAGAGCCTCCTGTAAATCCCAGATGCACTGCCAGGTATGGCAGCAGACCACATAGGCTCTTCTATGGATGGGGAAAATCCCACCCCATGCCAATAGGATAGTCTGAAGGGGATCTCTGCAAGGTAATGCTCACATAAACTCTACCCAAGTCTCCCCTTCTATGGGTTTTTCCACAAAGGGATGGTCTGGGCCACAGTATGAAAAATTGCTTTTGCAAAATTGGAGTAAATATGTAGCATGAATAAAACATCACATCAGACACTCATTTGGGGAGAAAAAATACTCACCTCTGCTAGTTCCATGCTGGTGCCTTTTGTAGATTCAATTAATCACAGAGAAATTAGCATGGTAAATAAAAAAGATGAGAATGGAATACTGAAAACACTTATGACAGTTCAGTATTTAAAGGCATGGGATCAGCTCTTAAATTAAACTGAAATGAAGGGGAATTCACATCTTTGTTAAAAATGTCAGTACCTGTTGTCAGTGGGGCTTGTGATAAAGCATCTTAGAAATATTTTCCTTCCTCAGAAGCTGCATGTTCGAAAAAATTATTCTGATAGAACAATTGCTTTTTTCAACTTTATTATTCAGTCAGGACTAATTCAAATAGATATGATTCACTGAATGCAAACCTTGCACATAAAACACAGCAACAGGTAGAAATAAAAGAGTTCAGCTACAATATACCTGGTAGCTTTTGACAATTTGATGATGAGAGAGTTTAGGCTTTAAATCAAAGTGCTGTGGTTTTGTTAAAAATAACTCTTTTGTATTATAATTGGCACTACAATATTAGAACTCATTCAGATTTCATTTTAGAGGAAAACAAACCCTTAATTTCTTTTTTCCATAAGTTAACTGTTTTGTGTAACACAACATTTCCTTGCAAACAGTATTTTTCCATAAGCAGACAATTAAATATGAAGTCTGAAATTTTCAAAAACGTACCCACTGATTTTTGGGGGACGGTCAACCTGTGAGGTTGGCAGGTTCAGCACCTCTGAGTATTCTAAATTGAGCACCCAAAATTTGGGCATGCAGAATTAATGGCCACATTTGAAAATTTGGACCTAAACACATTACAGTTTTCTAGTATTTGAACAAGGGGATCACGATCTACTGAAAATAACACAGTGTGATGACACATTTTACACTTTTTATCTTTCTAGTCAAAGGCATTTCCTCGCTTTATACATAGGAATCTACAGTATGCCAGGAAGGTCTACTCTGTCCCTATCCTTCCAGGATACAGTGAACCATTTACCTATTGTACATGATGCACAGCTGTTTGAGGTAGGGAATAACACAACACACAGTAAACAGATGTTACATAATAGCTGCATCTCGCAGGTGGACAGTGAGAACTTCTTGTACCCAAGGTTTAACAATACCTCACATAATTCTTGGCATGTATATGATAAGGTCAAATACAACAACAGAAGTGTTTGGCTTTCAGAAAGGAATCTGTGTGGGAAATTTTCATTTACATAATATTTAAGATGCAATCTGGGGTGGATAAAAAGAATAAAATTCCAAGGCCACTGGATGGATGAAATGGATGAAACCTGTTGTTGGCCTTTTGTTGTAAAACTCTGAAGAAATAAAGAGATAGCAGAAGAACAAAATGCTTTGAAACATGTGGTTTACAGATTAAATTATGTCACTGATAAATCAAATATCAATCCCAGCTCAACTGTAGCATAATTCATGGCATAAATATTACATTTAGTAGAATCATTTGATCTGGTACAAGCTTTAACTTCCCACAACCCTGAAACACAATCAGCAAGAAATGGAAATCCTCAAAATTGCAGCTTTAGAAGCCCATTACTATGGACCCAGCAATGGTACATTTGCACTCATGAAAATGGGATATGTATTACTCCATTTTGTGTATTTCCAGCATCTCTCCTTCTGAATGCTGGATGCTCGCTGATACCAATATAATGTTCTATTTCATACGCTAGAGGTGTCACATTGTGCTTCTGGTAGCAGTAATATAATTCTGTTTATATATTGCTCCCTGCATGAAAAAGAACTAAGGGACTATATAGCGGGTGGGGGGGGGGGAGGGGGAGAGGAACACAGATAAAACAACAGTAATGTATCCTGTTTACATACCTTGCAAAATATTATATTCACCACAAATTAAGTTTCATAGTATGGTCACATTCACTATACATTTTTTGAATGATGAAAAACAGAATACAGAAACTGACCTTTTAGTGCCAAACATAATGGTGGATGGTTTGCTTCACATTTATGAGAGTTCTGCACTACAGAGACTGTTCTAGTTGACCTGATCAAAAAAGAAAAGAAAAGAAAAAAGAGAGACATTTTCAGACTAAGACATGTAGGAGATGGATGTAAATGCCCTGAAGAATGTCTTTACTATTAAACATCTTTCACCAGAACTCATGAGCAACCATTCAGAAACGTTACAGAAATAGGCAAATACATGCAACCAAATATATGCTGATGTAGATCTGAAACTTGAGATTTTTAGTCAATCTTCCCTCAGGCAAAGCAGCCATCGATATCAATGACTGCTTCCTTACTTGGCCCTTACTTAGGCAAACTGAGTAGGGACCTCAAGGATTGGTCGCTAAATAATAAAAGACAAAACCTTTTTTACAAAAACTGAAAATGCTGAAAAATGACGTTCATGGTATTAAAATAGTTCCACCCCTCAAGTTTGCAGTTCATGGCAAAAAGACACAGCCTACAAAAGAGTTATACTCTAGGTTTGGTTGATTTTTCTATGTAAAAGAAAGAAATCAAAAGATGCTCAGCAATAAGCAATCTTAACACAAATGGTTTTGTACATTAGAAAAAAGCTGTGATTGATGGGAAGATTTTAGCTATAAACTCCTTGCTAATTTTAGAGAATGCTTGAGGGAATTTCACATTAGTACAACCATCTCCAAGTCATTCCAGGTAAAATGTCTTGTTCTCGCCAACTGAGGAAGCAGTGATTGTTAAAGCTGCATGTTTCACTGTGCTGGGTTTGGGCAGTGGAATTTTTGTCTCAATTTATCCAGTGCTCTTGCAGCATATCTGGTTTTGTCAGCATGGGTACCCCACTTTTAAAGCAGCAAAGAGAAGATGGAGGGGATCTTTCCCCTCTTTCTCATGCTTGTTTTCTCAAAGAATCAGCAGACCGCACCTGGACAAGCAGCACAAATGTAATCAACCTGTGCAACTTCTCGGCCTGTGCAATCGCTCTCCCAGCCACTGAGTGGTGTCAGGGTGCCTGGAGTTCTGGATTGAGATTTTTAAAAAGCGCATGACTGAAGTTAAGCTCCTTGGCTGGGAATTTCAAAGGAGTTGGTGACCAGCTCTTTTTGAAGATCAATGGGTTTCAGGCACCTGACTATATCTTAGGCACTTTAGAAAATCCCATGCCTAATTCCTTAGGTAGTCACCTAAATAAAAGTGCCCTGGTATTCATAGTTACTTAGCACTTCTGAAAATCAGGCCACTTAGGCTCCTAATTCCCTATTCAGCCACCTACCATTAGATATGCATTAAAATAAAATTAAAAAAAAATTGGCCTGAGATTTTTTTTCATTTTTAAATAGTACCAGAGAGAGTAGGACTCGTAGGCCTAAGGTAAAATTTTCAAAAGTGCCTAAATCATTTAGGAGCCTAAGTTTTATTGAAAGTCAGTGGAACCTTAGGTACTTTTGAAAGAGCAGTTACATGTATTTATTAGATTGTGAACTGTTTATGGCAGGGCCCAGGGCTGTCTTTGAGTCTGCAGAGCAGTTAACACAACAGGGCCCTGGTACGGCTAGTATGCGCAGCAAACTTTAAGCAGAAGCAGCAGCAAAAATATACATTTTCTATGGGAAAATGAAATCTTAGGGCCACATAATAACAGACAGAAAATAAACTGCAACCAACACAAGGGCTCCAAGAGCCAGTATCTCTGAAGTCAGAATTCTAAGCAAGACTAAAGACGACCTACTAACTAAGTAGAGTTTTATCACTTCAAAACAGTATAACCTAGAGAGTGGAGAGACGCTGACCCAGATATCCATGTTTTTAAAAGGATGATGGAAGATAAAGGAAACTATAAGCGTAATTGCAGTACTGGGAAAACTACTACAGCAATGGGGGCTGGAGGGGAAGAGAAAAGCGAGCGAGAGAGAAATTCTTGGACACAGAAAGGACTAGTAAAAAGGATAGCAAGGATTGATAAAGCACAGTTCACACTTAACCACTTTCATCTACACACAAATCTTTTAGACTTGGGCTCGGACCTAGGACCCTACACAGGTGTATGGTCTGATCCCAAATCAAGCTGGAACCCAGGGTTTGGGCCCCATTGCTTCCCCAATCCCCCCGCCTCTGACTTAGGTCCTGGGAGCCTGCCAAAAGAATCCCACAATCCCATAGGCCAATTTCCTTTTCCTCTCTATCCCAAGAATCTCCAATCAACTCCAATGAAAAGGGAAGCAGTCCTCCCTGGTGGAGAGGGACTGCATCAGCTCAGTGAGTCAATGTTTAACCCTTCAATTGTCTTCTGACCATCACATTGCAAACACACCAGAAGAGAAACGTCTGTGTTTGCAACAGAGACTGAACAAAAACAGCCTTTAGTAAAGCACCCTGCTTCATGGCCAGGGGTGTACAGCCAGCTGTTGGTAAATTTCTGGTGTGAGGCCAGCAAAACAGTGGACTTTAGTAAAAGTACCAGGAATGACCATGCATACCAACAAATAGTAAAGAAGCTGGCAGCTTTGCAATTTTACCAGATCGATGACCAGTGCAGGGAGCAGATTAAGTAGCTCAAGGCTGAGTACAGCACAACCAGAGACCAGAACCACACCTCTGGCAACTTGCTGATATCATGCCCATTTTACAATAAGTTTGACTGGGTTCTGGCCACTGCACCAAACACAGAGCCAACAGTGGTGCAGGATAACCTGGTCAGCCAGGATGGCACCCTGCAGACCTCAGAATCCAGCATGGGAACTGAAGGGACCCAGCAACAGGTGCCAAGTGAGGACTGTGAAGTCACAGTGTTGCTGAAATCAGTCCCAAAGGAGGCTTTGGAGCAGGAGAACCAGCAGCACAGAAGCACAGCAGCACAACCCACCATGGAGCCTGCAGCAGACAGAAGGGACAAAAACTGCCCCTGAGCCCGGCAAGTTTCTGGCTCCATTTGAATGTTTATTAATACAGTAATGGGAGGGATTGCCAATATATGAAACAATGCAAAAGTTATTACAGGCACCAGCTAGCAGCACATACCTGCTAATGATGGATTGTATGCAAACAGCAGCTTGGCTTCCCCCACTCTTCCCCCTTACACCACGTGCAGTTCGAAATGGAGACCGGGAAATGCAATCAGTAAGAACACTTGGAAAGTGTATTTTTACTTGAGACAGTAGAGATTTTTGCTAGGGCTATTCCTATTTCCTAAAAATAGCCACCACCTTATATTACCATGCCCATAAATACACCGTGCTGTAACTACTCTACCATGTAACAAGCTGCCTGGAAACACTGAACTGTGGGCGGGCGGGGAAGTGTTTTCCATTTACAAAGCTAGTCCATTTCAATTATGGGAAGTCCATTCAGCCCATAGGGACAAAGTAATTTGTGCCAAATTTGACTGGGGTTTGAATTTTTTTTCTAGAAATGCGCTGTGGTGGGGGTAAGGAGAATGGCTGTGGAGTTGTGTGTGTTTGCATGCAGCTATAACAGGCTAAGCCATGTGGAAACTAACACAGAATCTTGCTGATCCCCTCACAAATTCTGACCCAATCCTAGGTGCTGATAGCTGCAAACTTGCCCTGCAGCAGGAATTCCAGATAGACAGTCACATTTCAGGGAAAGACATCATTTTCCAGGGCCACTTCAGTAGCTGAGCAGCCCATTCCACTCACTGATGTGCTCTTCAGTCACTATACATTTCAATGCTTTGATTGCATACACTGCAGGCTTTCCATTAGCAGCTCGGAATAACATTTCCCTTTGCAAATCAGGCACCACAAGAACTGTTATGTCCTCCAAAATGTGGTAGGCCTGAAATGATAGAAAAAGCTTTTGTAGCACGGCCACTGACCACACCCAACTCCCAACCCAACTAATTCTGCAATTCTTAGAAAACAAAAAACAGCTTTGAATTTTTAATCATCATTGTCTCTGCACTTCTTTTGCTGCAATTAACCAACTTGTGTCCTGGAAGCTTCTGCAGTTTGAAGCATCCCTCCCACAATATATCAAAGTTACATTGGAAAAGTAACATTTTATGCCCTTGAAATTCCACAAGGATTTTTCCTATGCTCCTGCACTGAACTATTTGAGAGAATAATCCTATGTCTTGTCCTATTCCAGGCTCCTTGACCTCTGGCTGCAGTACCTCCACAGTTCACCCACACTGCAGCAAAAGCCTAGGCCAACATACCTTCAGGGACTGTTCCAAGAGGAAGCATTTCCATGATGAATTTATGGTTGAAGTTCTGGACAGGACCAACAAGCAGGTCTAATACCAAAGAGAGAGGGACTTATGGCAAGAGAAAAGGCATGGTGAGAGGCAAGCAGAAAAGCTGTGCAGCCAGCATGAGCGTGAGGTCAGGGTTTCAACGCAGGAGCATGCATTTGCTTCGCAGTTCCTGGAACAGGAATGGCAGCTAAGGGAGGTGAACAGAGCTCAGCAGAAAGAACTGTTTTAGCACCTGATATCGTTAATGACCACAAGAATACCGGCTCCTGCTGCATCACCCACACTATGGTCTGAGTCCCCTGCATGGTACTTGGGATGCAATCCAGAAACAGCTTGGACAGCTTCATGCAATTGTGCCCCAGGAGCGGCTGGCAGGGCAACCTTGCCCCATTCATCCCTCCATACCACCACCTCCCCTGTGGATGTCTCTATCACCCTACCCCAGCGCCCAGTGCACAGCAAACAGGGAAAGGAGAACTAGGGCCAGGAGACATGCAATGGTAGATGGTTTCTGCCACGTACAGGACATCACTGTGTGTACTTGTTCATTCATTTAAAAAAAATTTGTTTTAAGGTTCTGTTGTTACAGGTGTACTGGTGTGATATTGGCAGTTGGCCTACCTGCCAATGGGTAAATGTTGTTCTTTTAAAATACATGTTTGTAAATAAAGCTTTTTATTTCATCAAAAAAGTTTATTGCATCAAATCATATTCAATGTGTATTTAAAATAACAGAGGTAAACAAATGATAAGGAACAATTAGGAATTAGTATGCAAACACTATTCTTCAATACATATAGCTTCTTCGGCTATCCCTTGATGCGAGGATGATGTCTGCCAAGGGGGTTAATTGGTGAGTTTTTAAGTGACTGAGGAGCCCAATTCTTGCCCTGCAGATTTTCCCACAGAAGTGGCAGGTTGTAATCTTGGAGGCGACACAGTTGTTGGCTGGACTGTTGTGCCCTTTCTTTCCTCCTCTGTCTCATGAGCACGTCTGTTCTCCTCAAAGTGGGCTGTGGCTTGGTGTATGGTGTGACGCTGCTGTGTTCTGTTCCGAGCCAAGCCCTCCCAGTTTGTTGGGTTGATGCCTCCCTACTTTCAGTATGTCTTTGAAACACTTTCGCTGCCCTCCGTGAGCCCTTCTACCCTGACTTAACTGAGAGATGAGTACTTGCTTCGGGAGGCGAGTGTCAGGTATATGTACACAGTGGAGTTGGTGTTTCATGACCTACACTTCTATACTGCTGATGTCGGCTGCAGAGAGAATGCTGATGTTAGTGCGTCGGTCTTCCCAGCTGATCCCAAGAATCCTCCAGCAATCCATACTTCAATCACTTCCTTACATCAATCCACACCTCCCACCCCACCATTTCATAATTTCATTGCATGGCAATCAACTCCCTACCCCTCCCCAAGCACTGTAACCCCACACAATCAATTCATTTGACCTCATCCCTCAAAAGTGCATTCATAAAGGCACTATTCCCCTTCTTCCATTGGGCCATGCAAGTCCATTATGTGGTAGCACAAAGAATCCCTGACTTCTGTTGCCTGAGTGCATCCAGCTCCAGCTATGACAGCTGCACTTTCTGGCTGAGCATATCAATTCAGCAGCCCCTCACTGTGATAGGCCCATTCAGTGGGAAAGGGCTCACCTCTGGCTTCACAAAAATTGCGAAGAGCAAGCCGCAGTAACCCAGACAGCATTGATGACACTGGAATCCAAATGGGTCTGTAGACATCTCCAATGGGATTTCAATCTGCAAAAAGCACATTCAACAACCATTCTACACCTGCTGAGAGTGTCATTAAACCATCTTTGCCCACGGCCTCTTAAGTCTGGGTATGATTTCATAAGCCAAGACAAAAGTATGCAGGATCCCTCAGAATAATGGTGAGGAAAGTAACTTCATTTATGACAATGTTATTTGGTGGGAAGAGTGTCCCAGCCTGTCCACCAATGTAGATTACCAATCCGCAAAAAGCCCTAGAATCATTAACCTTCCCAGTGCAGCCCACGCTGATGTTCATAAATTGACCTCTGTGGTCCATGAAGGCCTGCATAATGATGGAGTAGTAACCTCTGCAGTTTATGCACTCATTTGCTCCTTGCGGAGGGCAAACTATGATCACGAGTCCCATTAATGACCCCAGTGCAGATTGGAAACCCCATTCTCTTAAAGCCTGCACTTACTTCAGGAATACCTTTTATGCCTGCCACCCTCAGGTAAACCACACATCCAATTGCTTCAGAAACCTCCATCAGCACTTCAACCACAGTGGACTTCCCAACACCAAATTGGTGGCAATGGAACTGCAGTAGCCAGCTTCCAGATGGTTACAGCAACCCACCTCTGGACCAGCAAAGGCGCCTGCATGCATGTATCTTTATGCTGGAGAGTCAGGACAAGTTACTCACGAAGCTCCAAATATGTAGCTTTCTTCTTGAGAAAGTTCTGGACCCACTGCTGGTCATTCCAGGTTTGCATGACTATATGATCCCACAAGTCCGTACTTGTGGCCCTGCACCAAAAGAGCCAGTGTACGTAAGGGGCATTAGCTACTATATAGTGTGTCATGAACAGCATCAGCCAGTGAGAGTCTCCCATCCCTGGATATGCTTCCTCCTCCTCCATCATAAGCTGTGTCAGGTTCCTTTGGCAGGTCAGAAAATGCCACCGAAACATTCAACAGTGCATCATAGAAGCTCTGCCCATTTCCTGACATAGGAGTAAAAGCACAAGCAAGAGAAGTTTTAAAAAGTTGCCTCTGCCAATTTGCTCGCTCCAGAAGCTGGGCACACACAGACAGAAAAGACTGCTTGGCGTTGCGTTGGCGAGCTGTTCTAACTTCCTGTAATGTGCATGGTGCACAGTCAAGTTTTCCCACAATGCAATAGAAGGGGCTAGAGAGTCTGGGATATGGCTCTGGGTCTGCGTGCTACAGCGTGGACTCCAGAGGCCCAGGTTTGAGACCATGTTAGGAAATTCTTAACATAGGATTAACAATCAATCAGTGTAGATGCTCAAGCCCTGGGTTCTCTAACCCAGGGTCAGCTGAGTCCCAGTCCCATTAAACCTGGGGTTACATTGCAGTATAGACATACCCTCGTATTAATGTCTTTTAAAAATGACAATGAATTGATAGGAATGAGACAATGAATATAATGTACTTGCACTTCAAGGCAGCTTTTGATACAGTGCTGCATTAAAAGAATGATGTGGCATATATGGTTAAGTATCATGCTTATGATGAAATTCAAAAGTGGATGAAAGACTGACTTAGCAATTGATAATTTACTCATATTATCTCTAGACACAGCCTGGTTAGAAAGGAAGCAATAAGTGAAGTGTCAAAGGGACTAGAATAAGACCCAGTTTCATTCATATTTCCCAACAATTGTCCAGTGGAGTCAATATCATGCTAGGTACACAATTAAATTATTATATTTAGCTTACAGTTCTCATCCCATTGTTAAAAAACTTTCATTAACAATACCAAATGGCCTTCTTCATAAGTACCTTACCCATGCAAATATGTAAAGTGTATAAAATGTGAATAAAAATACACAGAACATATAAAATAAAAATACTGTATATGCCGTCAGATGTAACAGGCATATGATTCTAAAGTCACAATTTTCTTACACTGAGGGCAGGCCCTGTATATTGTCAAGTGTTTCTGCACCCAGTTAAATCATACAACCTCCACTTATGAAAATAGGGCATAGGAATTTTGAATATTTTACCCAATATACAGTAAAAGCTGTGTTACCTGGCACTTTACCAACCGGAAGGCTCTAGAAGCCAGTATTTTGGGAGGCGGTGTGGGGTGCGGGCTCTGGGAGAGAGCTTGGGGCAGCTGGTTGGGATGCAGGAGGGGTTTCAGGGTTTCGGATCCCGGCGGTGCTCACCTCGGGCGGCTCCCTGCAAGTGGTGATATGTCCCTGCTGCTCCTAGGCAGAGGAATGGATGGGGGGCTCTGTGAACTGCCCCTGTCCTGCCCCAAGCGCTGGCTCTGCAGCTCCCATTGGCTGGGAACCACAGCTAATGTAAGCTGCGGGGGCGGCACCTGCAGGTGGAGGCAGCACGCAGAGCCGCCTGGATACGCCTCTGCCTAGAAGCAGCAGGGACATGTCACCACTCGTGGGGAGCCACCTAAGGTGAGCACCGCCCGGATCCAGCATCCGAAAACCCCTCCTACACTCCAATCCCCTGCCCCGAGCCCCCTTCCCCATCTAAACTCCCTCTCACAGCCCGCACTCCACACACACACCCCAGGCCCCATCTTGCACCCAAACTCCCTCCGTCTTAGTTAACACAAATTTTTGACTTACCAGCACACCCATATTCCCCAACATGCAGGATAACAAAGCTTTTACTGTATTTTCAAGTTCAGTGTAGTTTGTAATGTTAGTGGAATTAAACCTGTATCCAGTAGATTAGGAGTGAGCGAGAAACATTTTCTGGTTCTTAGAAAACTCTCTCAATCAATGACATATTGAAATAACTTATTGATATGTTGAGATGTAATACAGGAAGATTTTTTTTAAATGCCTCTGGCATATGAATGTATTCCCTTTTCCTTGCACTCCTAATATGCTAATTTCTCCAGAGCTGCTTCTCACTTGGTCTGAACTACTCAAACCACCCGTGGCAAATAGGTAGTAATCAGGTAGCAAATATAATGCCAGTGTGTTGGCCTTCAAAGATCTCGAGGTTCAATGGCATCTGAAGTTGCACCCAAGTTCTTCAGTACCGTATGATAATGTAAAGAAGTCAGAAACAAAGTAAGTTGTAAATTGCCGTACAGTAAGTTTAGAATGTTCATATAGACATACAGTATGCCTTTCTGGAAGATGTGCTTTAGCCAAACACAAGTTATTGGGCTCAATAGAGCGGTAAGTGGTGAAATTTATTGGCCTAGGATACACAGATTAAAGTAAACGATTTAATGGTTCCCCTTGGCCTTAAAAAAAAAATCTATGAATTATCTACACAGATATATTGTTTAAACTGAAAATAATACATTATTTATATTAAGTGAAAAGAAGTTGTGAGATTATACTTAAACTCTTTGGATCAGTAATGTTTAGATTTCAGAATTAAAAGACGCATCCTTCTTGCCTGATATGCTTATTTATAAAGCCTACCACCAAAATGTACTTATATTTGCAATGAAATTACCCTCCCGCTTACATAAAAAAAGTTTTACCTTGGCAAGCGGGGTTTCTCAGAGATATTCTGATGACTCTACTGTAATGGTTTTTTACATAATTAAGCAACTAAGCCATATTAAAATTAACACATCACTAAAATTAAGTACTTTGCAAATGGAGACAAAGGGAATACAATAAGAAAAGGTAAATTCTGATTTACATGAACTATGACTAAATACATCAACAGAAATTGTCATACTTTGAAATAAACCAGGAGAATTACCATCTGTTGTTGTTTCAAAGGTCAGTCCTGTAGTAAAAATGAATAAATAAATCACTTTCTTAGCATAAATAACTAGACCTGCCAAGAATATGGCCATAGGGAAGTATTCACATTACTCATTCTAATTTTTTGTGTGTAATTTTATCCTTGTATTATCAAGAACTGTTTTTGCCACAGAGCTCCTTTGCTATCTGGAAAAGAAATACTATAGGACTCTCTTTGTAAGTTACTTATATTTGACGCATTTGATTTTGGTGAACATTTCATCTGTCAACAGTCTTTTACGGCAGCCACTTTTAATGATTTCCAAAGATCTAACATTGCTTATTAGGATTATGTTTGTAAACCTGTTAATTTAAATCTTCTTACACTGTAATTGTATTTTATTAATTACACTATGTTTGTTACATGATCTTCATTTTAACATACAGTTCACTGTGGCAGCTTCATTCCGTCCCCTGCAAGACACAGTTGGGCTTCCTAGAGTATTCATTCCAAGACAGACAAACATTCATAGATTTTTAAAGGCCAGAAGGGGCCACTGTGATCATCTAATCCAGGGATCGGCAACCTTTGGCCCACGGCTCGCCAGGGTAAGCACCTTGGTGCGTCGGGCCGGTATGTTTACCTGCCGCGTCCGCAGGTTCAGCCGATCACGGCTCCCACTGGCCGCGGTTTGCCATCCCAGGCCAATGGGGGCTGCGGGAAGCGGCGACCAGCACATTCCTTGGCCCGCACCACTTCCCACAGCCCCCATTGGCCTGGGACTGCAAACCACGGCCAGAGGGAGCCGCGATCGGCCGAACCTGCGGATGCGGCAGGTAAACAAACCGGCCCTGGTGAGCCACAGGCCAAAGATACATTAGATCAGGGATCGGCGACAACACAGGCCATAGAACTTTCCCAAAATAATTCCTAGAATTTTAGAATAAAATATTGATTTTAAAACTGCAAGTGATGGAGAATCTACCACAACCTTTGGTAATTTGTTCTAATGATTCTCAGTGGTACCTGATGACAGAACAAGGAGTAATGGTCTCAAGTTGCGGGGGGAGGGGGGGGGAAGAGGTTTAGGTTTGATATTAGGAAAAACTTTTTCACTAGGAGAGTGGTGGTAAAGCACTGGAATGGGTTACCTAGGGAGGTGGTGGAATCTCCTTCCTTAGAGGTTTTTAAGGTCAGGCTTGACAAAGCCCTGGCTGGGATGATTTAGTTGGGAATTGGTCCTGCTTTGAGCAGGGGGTTGGACTAGATGACCTCCTGAGGTCCCTTCCAACCCTGATATTCTATGATTCTAATTACCCTCACTTAAAACTTTACACCATATTTCCGGTCTGAATTTGTCTAGCTTCAACTTCCAGCCATTAGATTGTGTTATACCTTTCTCTGTTAGACTAAAGAGCCTATTATTAAATGTCAGGTTTCAGAGTAGCAGCCGTGTTAGTCTGTATCCGCAAAAAAGACAGGAGTACTTGTGGCACCTTAGAGACTAACACATTTATTTGAGCATAGGCTTTCATGGGCTACAGCCCACTTCTTCGGATGCATAGACTGGAACATATAATAAGGAGATATATATACACATACAGAGAACATGAAAAGGTGGGAGTTGTCCTACCAACTCTAAGAGGCTAATTAATTAAGAAAAAAAAATTTTGTAGTGATAATCAAGATAGCCCATTATAGACAGTTTGACAAGAAGGTGTGAGGATACTTAACATGGAGAAATAGATTCAATGTGTGTAATGGCTCAGCCATTCCCAGTCTCTATTCAAGCCTAAATTGATGGTGTCTAATTCGCATATTAATTCAAGTTCAGCAGTTTCTCATTGGAGTCTATTTTTTAAGCTTTTCTCTTGCAAAATTGCCACCTTTAAGTCTGTTACTGAGTGGCCAGAGAGGTTGAAGTGTTCTCCTACTAGTTTTTGAATGTTATGATTCCTGATGTCAGATTTGTGTCCATTTATTCTTTTGCGTAGGGACTGTCTGGCTTGGCCAATGTACATGGCAGAAGGGCATTGCTGGCACATGATGTCATATATCACATTGGTAGATTGATTATCACTACAAAAGTTTTTTCTCTTAATTAATTAGCCTCTTAGAGTTGGTAGGACAACTCCCACCTTTTCATGTTCTCTGTATGTTTATATATATATCCTTACTATATGCTCCATTCTATGCATCCGATGAAGTGGGCTGTAGCCCACAAAAGCTTATGCTCAAATAAATGTGTTAGTCTCTAAGGTGCCACAAGTACTGCTATTATTAAATATTTGTTCCCTGTGTAGGTATTTATAGGCTGTAATTAAGTCATGCCTTAACCTTCTCTTTGTTAAGCTAAATAGATTGAGCTCCTTGAGTGTATCGCTATAAGGCATGTTGTCTTATCCCTTAATCATACTCGTGGCTCTGCTTTGAATCCATTCCAACTTATCAAGATCCTTCTTGAATTGAGGACAGCAGATCTAGACATAGCATTCCAGCAGCTTTCACACCGGTGTCAAATATGGAGGTAAAATAACCTCTACTCCTACTTGAGAGTCTCCTGTTTATGGATCCAAGGATTATAATACTGTATAATTAAAATACTGTAGTCCCTTTGGCCACACAGTCGACGCATTGAGAGCTCACGGTCAGCTGATTATGCACTATAACCACAAATCTTTTTGCAGACTCACTACTTCCAGGACAGAGTCCCCCATCCTGTAAGTATGGCCTACATTCTTTGTTCCTAGATGTATACATTTACATATTGTTTGCTTGTGCCCAGCTTATCAGGTTATCCAGATCACTCTAAATCTGTGATTTGTCCTCTTCATTATCTACCACTTCCTCAATTTTTGTGTCGTCCACAAACTTTATCAGTGATGAGTTTAGGTTGTCTTCCAGGTCATTGATAAAAATGTTAAATATCATAGGGCCAAGAACTGATCCCTGCAGGACAGGGCTTGCAAGTACTATCAGTCTGTTTCTCTAGACGGCCTAGTTAATCAGCCATTGCTCTCCAGTTCTTAATAAATAAATATTAGCAATATGACCAACTTAAGCAGATTCATACCTTCTAGATTTCCTTCACCTTGAACTGCTCTCTTTCACTTAGTCTCCTGCCTCTCCACATAATACCAGGTATCTTTCTCTGCCTCATTTCCCAGCTTTTATAGTAGCATCTATGTCACAAAAGCATTATAATCCACATAGGATAGAGTACAATACTGTATTAAAGCCTTGTTGTACTGCTCATTCCTCTTCGGCTCTTGATTCTCTGCCTGCAGGTATTCCAAAGACATAAATCTACACTACTCTCATGGCGGAAAGGAAGTCTCCTAGACTCTTTTTCTTATTTGATATTTAATTTTTAAAAAAGACAAAACAACATAAAGTACTTCTTAACTGAAGACAGAATGCGAGACAGTCACTCTGAAATTACATCTCCTTTTTAGAGATAACTTTGTCCTCTTCCTCCCTCATGGCAGCCCACTTTGACCCTTCTTCTGTGATTTCAGGATACTTTAGGATGAAAGTGAGTTCCTACTTACACAGTGTTTGAGATTCTCCCAAATTTTTTAAAGTAGAAACATCATCTCTCTCTAGCCACAATTAGCATATTACCAATTATTTATCATTAATAATAATAATAAAAAGCACTGAAAATATGCAGGGAAGACACATACTGAGAAGTCCATAATCAGGAATAACTAGGATGGTTTAAAATTTAATTATTTTCCCCCCTAATCATAAAGAGACAAACCTCTACCGAAGTATGAAAAAAATAGAACTGAAACAAAATCAAAACAAAAACAACCCTCTCTTATTGAGCATCTAATCTGATGAATCAAAAGATTTTATTTAAGGCACCCACACAATAGATGAATGTGAAAGGAAAAGATTATCCTTTTCTTGAGAATGCTCCTGAGACATTAATGATAATTAAATAGTTTTTTTGCATCTGTTATTATGTATGAAGATGGTGAACATCTGCCAAAAATCAAGACTTTGACTTGTAGGAACAGAAGGCACTAATCAAGACGTGTAAGAACAGTGTATGCTGTTTCTTAAAGATGAAGAAACTGATGTTACTTTAGACAGACAGCCTGACGTCTCAGGGTACAAGAGGGAAAGTGAGGATGTTAAAGCCTAGAGAAGCTTTAATAGACCATTTACAGGTTCAATTCAATCCGTTCAGAAGAAGATCCTGAAAGGCAGGTATTGTTCAATTATCATAAAAAACGAACCAGCAGGTCATTTGGCAATTTTTATTGGTTGTCCCTCAAGTAAATATAGCTTAATGAAATCAAAGTATAGAGAGCAGAGCTTCACACCAGCAGAACTAACTGTAAGTTGCTTAAGCTCCCCAATGCCAGCTTTCTATGCTCCCTCTGCTAATGCTAAAGATGAACTATGCCGCACAGTTGTAGAGGAGTGCAGAAGTTGAAAATAATTCGATAGGAAAAACAGGAGAGATGAAACACCACATGGCACCATTCAGGACAAGGCAGACCACATGCTACTTTCTCTTTACCCCTCCTGAGCTGCAGTCAGATATTTACTGGAGCACCTGAACATTGCACTTCAGTATTAGAGTTATTTCTCCTCCGTGGATGAAAGTCAGCTAAAACTGATGAACTAAAATCCAGGAACTAGATAACAGAATAAATGATGTAGAGCAGAGGTTCTGGGCAGCAAACAAGCCTAGGAACTTGAAGAAACAGAAGGTAATTTCGGCTGTAGCGGTGTGGACTGATTAGAGTGAAGCAACGTAAGTACTAGAAAGGCCCAAGGGGAGAAGATTCTAGTAAGCAAGGTAGGAGAGGTCAAGCACATAAGCAGATGCATTAGCTGTTATGACAAGGAAAGTGTTGGATTTTTGAAGTGTTCCTGTACACAGAAACTTCAGAAAACAGCCAATAGCAGATTCATCTAAGAACAAGTTGCTGTGTTTCATGTTTTCTGGTTTTAACCTAACAAAATGATACCTATAACCAACAATTCTAGTAATTACCCCATAGCTATAATTATTCCAAAACTGTCACATATTGTACAGTGGCATAATTCAACTTTTTTCTAAATGTCATTTTTTCTATTAAGAGCAAAATTCAGTCATTTCCACAAGACCTATTTTGTAATAGTCAAAAGGAGATAATAAATGAATGGGAGTTATATTTATTCCATAAAATATGAAGAATATCCAGTCATTAGCCTTCTGAAGCACCTGGCCCAGTATACTGTAATGCAAAATTTCCTGACTACATTACAAAATGTCCTTCTGCAGAGATTTCCCTTTGTAATAGCCTTCTCTTTGTTATTAACTAGCTTGTCTAGCCACTTGCCCTTTTAAAAATATATTTCATGGTGTAAAGGATCTAATTTGTAGTCTCTAGCTGTTGTTCCATTGACATTTATTTAATGAGGAGATCATCTGTTTACTCTGTCTCATCTTCTGTAGGATTAAGGAATATTTAATAAAAATGCCAAGGTAAGATGTTCATAGTATCTTATCTTTAAGGGGGCAATATAGCTACATTAGGATTGGTGTCTGCCATTTTTTCCCCAAAGTAGCCCTGTATAAGAATGGGAACCTACTAAATAGGACAGTCTTCATCTACAGACTGAATTAGCACTGTGTGCCACCTATGGCAGCCAAGACTTAAGCTAGAACCCTGCTGGTCTATGGACAACACAGTGCATCACAGTTTCAGGGTAACTGTTTCCATGGTCCTTCAAGAGCACCCTCTTAAGGTTTCAGGCACCCAGCTGTCACTGTCACTCACCCATCTCACCAGGTGTTGTATGGCAGGGGGCTGTGAAGCCTTATACTAATATATCCAGGAAGCCAGTATGGCTTAAGGACAGCCTCTGTGAACTGCTTTCTCTCTGGGGGCTATGAACAGTGTATTGCCAACAGAGAAATCATATAAAAACCAAAAAAGTTCCTACGCATACTCAAACATACCAGAAATTGTCCATCAGCCTTATGGAGCCTACAAGGCCAAAGTCATTCCAATATCTCAGGATCAGGGCCTCTCCTTGGACAAAATGTCATGTCAATTTTCTCACTCAAAATAAAGGCCGCTAGTATGTTTAAACTCCCCATTTATATATCCTCAAGTTCTTTCTTTACCTCCTGGTCTCTGGAAAACCTAGTTTGAGTAATTATATGCAAACCACCCAACAGGGTGGTACCTCTCTGGAGCTGTTTACTGTCTCGTTCCTGAAGGTCCTATGGTAACCCACTCTGTAGAATAGAATGCAATCATACATTAAATTATTCATAAATGTAATACAATTGCCTTGAAAATAAATGCATGGGGTTCCAACATCTATTGCAAAGTGAACCTCCTCCCTTGGCCAAGTCAGCTGGAAATCTGACATGCTTCTCCAGGTTGGAAGTTACACTTTGTACATCTTTTAGTGTCTTGGAAAGATCAATAGACAACAGATTTGACTATTGTCAGGTTGGCAGTTAATAATACAGTATATCAGCAAATCTCTTCAGAAGATAAGGGTTTTGCAGAACTTACAAGAAAATATTTGAGGTCTGACCCATAGACAACTGAAGTCAACAGATGTCTTTCAAATGACTTAAATGAGCTTCGTATAAGGCCCATGAAGTATAGTTTCCTGGCTTAAGGCCTGATCCTGTGAGGTGCTGAGCTCCTCATGTGGTCATTCACAGCCCCTACTTTAGTAACCACCACCTGCTTGGTCCCCATCAGGGACTGAACCATGGAACTCCACAGCTTTTTAAAAAAAAAAAAAATGACAAGCCTCTCCAGCTTAAGCTAAACAACCAGGTCTGTAGCTCAAAGTTTTAAAAGACTCATATCCTATGGGGATCAGACAGAGGTAGATATGTAATATATACTGTATAGCGGGTAACAGTAGGATTGAGGATTAAATGGAATACTAATCAGTAAGCCTCACTCCTGCACCCACTAGAGTCAATGGAATTTTTGCCATGAACTTCAAAGAAAATAAAATCAGACACTAAGAAACATACAGAGGGGACCTTAACTAGAAAAAGTGCAGTGAAAATACTGTGACCACCAGGAGAAATAATGAGGAAAATATAAATGCTTTAGAAAACCGAGTTCTTGTTGAGAAGAAAGAAGTCTTCAAGGACGAGTTAGATGACTCAGGCTTGTGGGGGAGAGAAGGAATCAAACCCGAGCTGTCTTATTAAAGTGAGATGACTTTTAAAGACTGTGCACTACATTGAATAACCTATATTTCTTATTCACTAGCTATAACAGAATTGTGAATAACTGCAACTGATGTATGTGTTGTGAATGAACACTGTACTTTTTAATCTCACTCTGGAATTTTCTATGTTGAAGCCAGTTAATGGACCCATCCCACAGATGTTCAAAGATTTAAGTTTGGATTTTCATATAAAGAAAATATAATAGTGATGTTATTTAGCGTGTGTGCATTTAACTTCCGTACAGCTATCACCAAAAGTTCAAAAGGGCCAGATGCATTTTCAATGATGTAAAACAAAACAAAGAAACCTTAAGTCCTACTCTATATTGCTGGTTTATCTAATATTTCTTTTGGAAAGCTCTCTCTTACTGCTAATTCATGTCGAGAAGTATTCCATCACACCTACATCACAACATATTTGAAAAATGCACTACAGTCCACCTTAACTAAATGAAACCATCCACATGGACCTGCATAGCCTTACTGCATATTATTCTCAATGAAGATTTATTACAGCTTTCCATGAATTTCTGTAAACCATCATACTTCCAGGTCCCACAAGCAGGGAAGGTACATCGATCTCCATTATTGTTGATTGTTTTCTATTGTATAGATCAGTGGTTCTCAACTGGGGACCCATGGCTCCCTGGGGTCCACAAGCCATTTCAGGGGGGCTGCAAAGCCTTGTGGCTGGAAGTCAGTGCCCCGAGCCCCAGCGCTGAAGCTGGGAACGGCACAGGGCTAAAGCCGGCACCCCTGCCGCCCGCCCCAGCCGGGAGCAGCGCGGGGCTGAAGCCAGGAGCCCCAGCACCCCTCCCCCAAGCCAGAAGCAGTGGGGGGGCTGAAAAGCCAGGAGCCCCAATGCCCCCACTGCTGAAGCTGGGAGCTGTACTGGGAGCCCCAGTCCCTCCCCTTACACAGCCCCTAGCTACCCCATATCTGTACCCTGAGCTACCCCCCAACCTGCACCACCACAGCTACCCCCTACCTGCACCCTGAGCTATCCCCCTGCCTGAACACAGCCCCTAGCTACCTCCTCCCTGCACCCTGAGCTACTCCCCTGCCTGCACACAGCCCCTAGCTACCTCCTCCCTGCACCCTGAGCTATCCCCCTACCTGCACACAGTCCCTAGCTACCCCCTGCCTGTATAGCCACAGCTACCCCGCTCCCTGCACCCTGAGCGGTTTTCTAACTTTTTGAACTGAGTCCCCCCTTTCAGTTATATTTTTGGTTGCGTCCCCCCCGCCAGAGCTCAGACAGGCTGGGTAGCCACCTGAGTGAGTCAGGGGGTGGAGGTGACGCTCCCTCCCTGAACCCTGCTGTGTGGAGCTGGCTTGAGCCCCACCAGCCCTTGCCCCCGCACAATAGAAGTAAAACTATGCCTATGCCCAAGGGTCCCCCACACAAGTCCAGAGCCCCACGCTCACTCTCCCTCTCCCTCCCAGCTGGGCCCTGGTGTTTTTATAGCATGTTGAGGGGGGTCTCAGCAAGAAAGAGGTTGAGAATCCCTGGTCTAGATAACCATTTGTGCTCCTTAAAGGAGGACAGTCATTTTGGCATATTTGTCCTCGGTCCTCCTCATGTCTCGAGAATGATGCTTAAATGACCTCTTTTTGACACTTTGGATTTTGTAATTTAGAAAATGATTAATAAAAATCTTAAAAACTAAAAACATATGCAACCCCTCCCTGAAGCCCCCTCGCGCTCACTGGGGGTAGGGCTCTGGGTTGCCACTCTGTACTCCTGGGGGAATTCTGTGCCCAAAAAAAAATAAAAAAAAATTCAGTGCTAAAAAAATTAAAAATTCTGCACATAATATAATATTTTAAAATTCTGCAAAATTATTTTGGTAATTTATTTCAAAACATCTGTCACCAACTACGTCTGTAACAATACAGACCAAAAAAAAAATCAGGATTTTTTTTTTGACAAATAGATTCCTTACTAGGCATATTAATATAGAACTTCCAGTAATGCATTTACACTACAATACAAAAATGTATTTCCTGCACCCCTCAGAAGCAGGGCACAGGCTTAGGGGAATCAGGGGTAATGGAGGAGCTGAGGAGGGGAGAAGCCTGGGAGTGAACCTGGAGGCTTGCTGGGTATGCGTGGGAGAAGTACGGAACAGGGTTTGCAGGGGGGATTGATAGGGAATAGGAGAGCCTCCTCCATGCAGACCCTGGCTGACCTCTAGCCTCTCCCATCCAGTCAGGCACATCTGCCCCCATCCCCCCATGTCTCTGCATCCCCCTACCCTCCATTCCTGCACCCCCATCCCCATCCAGCCCACCACCCCACCACATTCAGCCCCTAGCTCAATGCTGTCATCCCACTAGCTCATAAGCCTGCGCCCCAGTCTGTCTCCCCCCACTAGCCTTTCTGAACCCCAGTCTTTGACCCTCAGGCAGCCCCATGTGCCCCGCTCTGTCTGTCCTGGGCCTCCTCACCTGACCCCACTGTGAGGAACACAGCCTCTTCCCCATCCCTCTCCACCGGCTGGCTGCCCATTCTTCTGGTGCCACAGCAACCCCTGGTGGGTGCAAGTTGTAACTGCAACACCTCTCCAGCAGAATCTATATTCTGAGGAGGGGAAAAAAGCTGCAGGGGTACATGAATTCTGCATGTACACAGTGGCACAGAATTTCCCCAGAAGTAGCTCTGCTCCAGAGAGGAAACAGGCCTTTTTTTTTGCCAGCTCAGTGGCTAGGTCTTCTCTGGCTAGGCCTTCTCTCTCTCCCCAACTCAGAGTCACACTGGCTCTAGGTTTGTGTCTCACTCCCTCTCCAGGCACAGCAGTCCTATTCAGACATTGGCTCCTTCCCTCTGCTCCCACCCAAGAGCCTCACTCATTGGCCCCAACCTGCAAGGGCTTCCAGCCACCCTTATCTTCAACCCAGCTTGGTCTGGATCTATGGAGCTCTGGTGGCCACCTTACCTGAGCTCCCTGAGACTGTTGGGCAGTGCAAGTGGGAGCCATCATACTTGAGCTCCCTGCAAGGGAACTCCAAGGATGTTACAAATAAAAAAAAAAAAACTTGGTGTCCTGTATTGGTCTGCCACTTTTATACCACATTCCTGTGATAAATATAGTGCACCAATCGCCAGCCCAAAAAGAATAGAGGTTTCTCAGTGACCTAAGAAAAAGAATTTAAATTCATTACAAGTAGGAAATGAGATAACTGTGCGTTTTGCAGCTACTGTAAGTGTGACACTGATGTTTCAATTTGAGGTAAAAATAATGTAATATATCGCATGAAAACTGCCAAAGATGACAAAAAGTTCAAAAATTCAAAGTTTTTTCCAAAGTTCATGCTCTTTATGAGTTACTGTAGCAGAACTCACCAAAACATTTCATGTTGTTAAACAACTACTCATCAAAGTGCGGATGACAGCAAAAGTTGATAGTTCTATTTTCACTGATTCCAAAACTCCTTAAAAGCATATCCTGTGGAAAAAGTAAATCAAAAGCACTTTGTGAAAATGGGCTAGCCCCATATTCTGTTTCTAAGTGTACAGATGACCTTAAAGAAAACATTTATTATTCAAAATAACTGGTATTTCCAACAAAGATTCCATGAAAGGCTTCCCACATATTTTACAGCACTCCACTGTGTTACCACATTCAATATTGTTTATTAGATTTTTATGAAGACTGTCATTAAACTTCTCAAGCAAATCACTACCAACCTAATCAATAGGACTGATGAGTTTGGGCTAAAATTATCAAATGTGTCAGCATATACAGAAGACAATGTGGGTGTTAATTATTCTAAATTTAACGGTTTTCCAAAAACAGAGAAAAAAGTGACATTCTTGTTACCAATTGTTTAGCTCATGTCATACACAGCAGCACAAGATTTGCAGTGACCAAACTAAATACTGATGTAGAAAACCTAGTTTAAAAGGTTTACAGCCATTTTAGAATTCAATCACAGAGTTCAACAGCTTTAAAGAGCTTTGCCAATTTGCTGGGGTAAAATACAGTAAAATTCTATGTCATGTAGTAACACCTTGGCTGTCACTTGTACTAGCTCATTGAACAATTGGCAATGTGTTGAAAAGGGCTTACAAGTTACTTTCAATCTTTGGGGGAAGATAAACGCCGTAAAGTAATATGGGGTAGTTTTGGAGATGTTGAATTGTACTCCTTCTTGAACCATGCTCGAAAAACATTCACAGATCGTACTGAAGCTCTCAAGTCAAACTTGCTCACAGTAACTTCATTGTTCGAACTGATGTCCAAACTAGACAATAAACTAAAATATATAATAAATGAAATGTTATGGTTGTGTTTTGGAAGAATTTCAGTGAAAGTGAATGAAGAAAAGTATGGAACAGATTTTCTGCTTTTTTTAAAATCAGTGGAATAGAAAAAAGAGATGACTTTACTGAAAATAATATGCACTAAAAATAACCTTGTCTTACTGGCAAAATAGCATTCTTTTAAAGAATTTACAGAGGCCGTTGAAACAGTCAAAGCTGATAAAGTTATTAATATGGACAAATTACATGAAGAATTTTGTATAATCAAGGAAGTCATTTTGTCTCCAGAATTTCAAGACTTCACAAGTATTAAAAAGAAATAACTCAAGATTTTCAAAATGGCAAATTCAAGTGGAAGTGGAAACTTCAAAAGGTTAAAAAAAAAAGTTTACATATTTTCCATTTCATTCAGCAATGCATATCCTGAAAAAATATTTTTGTTAATGAATTACACATGGTGAAATGAAAGTAATCAATTGAAAATGGACACAGTGAAAGCAGAATTACAGCTTTGCTGCAATTTTGAAAAATACTGAGTTCAAATACCTTCTTCCAGAATTCCTCAAGAAGAAGCTATACAAGAAGTTATACAAGAAACAGACAGTAAGTTAAGGCTCGTGCATGCTTTCTATGGAACATTATTTGTTTAATTTAGTTTTGTCCTCATTTTTAGAAGCACTAAAAAGGACTTGTCCTTTTTCAGTTACCCATGGTGGCCACCTGTGTTGCTACACATCATGAGAAAGATTTAAAATGGTCAGTTAAGTGTAGCATTGTTTAAAGGGAAAAAAGATTTGCATCCTATGAAACTCTAGAAGCCAAATAGCAGGACACCAAAAAGGATGGTTTCTCTGCTCATTGAGGTCTTGATGTTTGAAAGGATGGATAATTTTGGTACATAAACAAGGTAGTGAAGTTCACAAGTGAAGTTACAAGAGCCTTACAGTTTTAATAATTTAGGATGGGATTTTCAAAAAGCACCCAAGTGTCTTAGGAGCACAAATCACTCAATTTTTAAATAAATATTAAAACCCATGCTTCAGGTTTAAGCCAGTCTCTAACTACTAGAGATCAGCAAATGACCTAACATGGGGACAAATTATCCCATTACAAGGTTCTTACGCCTTCCTCTGAAATATCTTGCACTAAGCACGGTCAGAGATAGAATACTGAACTGGGTGGACCAAGGGTTGCCAGGTGTCCAGTTTTGGACTGGAACATCCAGTCGAAACGGGAACCTGGTAGATGCTAAAAACCAGTTGGCCACAGTAACCAGCCTCTGCCACTGGGGGTGGGGTGGGATGGGAAGGGCAGCAGCTGCCAGCTGGAGCCACATGGGGGAGCTGCTCTCTGCCCAGCTGCTGACACCTGACAGAGGGCAGTGGCTGGCTTCCGGACTGGGCTCCAAGAGGTAGGTGCTGTTGCCTAGGGGAGGGGGTATGTGTCCTGTCTGCCCCCCCTTCTGCCCTCCCATGCCCCAATTGCCCTGGCCCGTCGCTAGGGGGACCGACCCCTCTCAGTCCCACCCCCTTGCTCCAAGGACTGATCCCAGCGGTGCCCCAATTGCCCTGGCCCTGATCCCTTGCTACGGGAACTGACCACTGCTGTGTCCCACTGTGCCCCAACTCCTTTCTCCAGGGACCAACACTGCCCTGCACCATTGTGCCCTGGTTGGGCAGGCAGGCAGGCTCCCCATCAGCAACTCCCAACCTGGCTCTGCAGGCAGCAGGTGAGTCCCAGGAGGGGGAGTGTGCGAGCGGGGGAGTTGAGAGTGAGCGATGATGGGAGGGGGGAGAGGCAGGGTCTCAAGGGAAGAGGCAGGGCGGGGGCGAGGCAAGGGTGTTTGGTTTTCAGCAATTACAAAGTTAGCGACCCTAGGTGGATCACGAATCTGACCCTGTATGACAGTGTTTCCCAAACTTGGGATGCCGCTTGTGTAGGGAACGCCCCTGGTGGGCTGGGCCGGTTTGTTTATCTGCAGCTTCCGCAGGTTCGGCCGATCGCGGCTGCACTGGCTGCGGTTCGCTGCTCCAGGCCAATGGGAGCTGCTGGAAGCGGCACGGGCCGAGGGACGTACTGGCCACCGCTTCCAGCAGCTCCCATTGGCCTGGAGCTGCGATCGGCCGAACCTGCGGATGCCGCAGGTAAACAAACCGGCCCGGCCCGCCAGGGGCTTTCCCTACACAAGCGGCGTCCCAAGTTTGGGAAACAGTGCTGTATGGCAATTCCTTTATTTCATCACCCACTCCTGGGAGACACTGTGCCTCAGTCAGAGTGCTCTTGGAAATTCCCTGTTATGCTGGGGGGGCAAGTAATTTGCAAGAGTCCTTTATGAGATGCAGCTTGGAAAACTAGTTAGCACATCTGCTCACACCTTGCCTCCACTCCATTGTTTTCAGGTGGGGAGCATTTGCTGTTCTAGCTGGTAAAAGAAATGATACAGGTTGAGGAAATTTTCTCAACATTTTTATAGTTTTTTTTCAAAAAGTGTCTAAATTTCAATTAGCAGTCTTGATCATCGGAAAATTTTAACCAGCTCTATTTCCTCAGAGGGAGATGTTGCATAAAAAAAAAGTTTCAACAAAAAGCTTTACTGAAACCTACATTTCAAAAAAACTATGACCTGCTATATCTGTTATATAATCCCATTCAGTCCCAAGAGCTTGGAGCCGCAATAAAGGTAGCCTTAACATACGCTTTGCAAGAGGGAGGAGGAAAATCTTTATTCCCTATACCTGAGAGGCCCTACATGTTCTAACACACAATGGAGTCTAGAGTATTCCAAAACAACACTGGGGTTTAAAACAGCCTAACGGCCATTGTGGACTAGACACTGAAACAGCCAAAGTCTTAGTTTGATAAACTGGTGTCAACAGTTGGGAAATCACTGCTGTAGGGAATGGACTAGAAAACTTTTCCTAACTCTAATTTTTATTCCTTTATGTTAAGCAGCACAAAGCCATTTTAGCCTTGTCTTCATAAGAAAAAAAGTTAGAAAGATATCAGCATTCAAATTGAAGCAGGACTACACCAGCAAGCAATCTTTAAAGTCTTCTAGTCTTTAAAAGGGAAGTGGATAAATTCATGGTGATAAAGTCCATAAATGGCTATTAGCCAGGATGGGTAAGGAATGGTGTCCCTAGCCTCAGTTTGTCAGAGGATGGAGATGGATGGCAGGAGAGTGATCACTTGATCATTGCCTGTTAGGTTCACTCCATCGGGGCACCTAGCATTGGCCACTGTCAGTAGACAGATACTGGGCTAGATGGACCTTTGGTCTGACCCAGTACGGCCATTCTTATGTTCTTAAGCAATAACATTACTTTTCAAACTGTGAATGTTTTATAAACAAAGCAAAATAAAACTCGGAGGTTAGACAGAATGATTTGACTGTGTCCCTTTAATTCTTTCAAGATACTGGGAATAACTCAGAGCATCTGAAACTAAGTAAAAGTAATCAGACACTAAATAGCCAAACCAGAAACTAACTGGTATATTTATTATACCATTGAACAAAATTCCCAGTTTAAAATGAACTGATACGATTTTATGATGTTGCTAACTAAGTATATAAAATCCACACAAAATACAAGAACATTGCAGAAACAATTTTTAGTTTTCATTTTGCCTGGCCCACGGAATTAAGATGTGATTAACTAATTTTTTAAAACCAATTTCAATTTATAAGAACATAAGAATGGCCCTACTGGGTCACACCAAAGGTCCATCTAGCCCAGTATCCTGTCTTCCGACAGTGGCCAGTGCCAGGTGCCCCAGAGGGAATGAACAGAACAGGTAATCATCAAGTGATCCATCCCCTGTCGTTCATTCCCAGCTTCTGGCAAACAGAAGCTAGGGACACCATAAACAGCTTGGAGTAACCATGCATAAACTAAAATAAGCTCATTTTTTTTCACGTTTTCTGAAGTCTATGAAACTGTACACAGAAGAATAAAAAATTGTTTTTCCTCGCTAACTTGTGAACTGCTCCCTCTTGCCCGTTAGCAAAATGAATTATTTCAGTCTGCTGTTTCCTTGCACCCAGCAATAGAGTTAAACACTCTTGATTTATTTATTTAGGGGTTTCTATTAATTTAGCCAGATAGCCTCCTGGAAACTGTCTTGCACAAAAACAATAAACTGATCCCCAATTGTAATAAGACAGCTAATGTAGGCCTCCTGGGCTCCACTGCTACCAAGGCCAACTCAGATACTTCTGATTAGAAAACAATTCAACTGAAAAAAATAGCATCGCCTTTTGGTAAGCCACCATTCATCATGGTGGGCAATGTATTAGCCACAATTTTAAGATAGCTGGCCAATAGGCAATAGGGATGTTATAATATGATTATGTATAGGGTAACATCTTGGAACATAGACAATTCTACTTTCAGGAAGTGCTTGATGAGAAAGAAAAACATATGTGAAGGAAGAAACAAAGCCTGAATGTAGCACTGTCTTGGGGCTTGTTCACAAACTTCATTCCTTCGAGTTAGAGTAATTGCCAAAGACGCACAACATTTTAACAAGATGTATTTAAAGTTTGCATGTGTGGGTGTGGGTGTGGGGGGGAATTCTCTGTTAGGGTTTTGTTCTAGCTCCCATTTCTGTAGTATCCGAGCCCCTTCTAAGTTAGTGGACATAGGGTACTCCCCACGATCACAGAAAATTCTGTTTGGAATCGGGTTGGATTTGGGGGGCGGGGGCATCAGTTATTGTGGATTTGACCCAAGAACCTCATAATGCTACCTAGCAAGGGGGTGCAGAGGGGTTACAGGGATTTCCTGAGTCTGGTATTTACATTCTAGTTCACCAAAATGTGTCATGTCAGGTCTCAAATAAAAGCCAGTGTCACAGCAGTCATGAATATAATTGCAAAACGTATGTATAGATGTTGTATAAGGAATCATGTATACACACTCAAAATTGTGTTCTTAAGGGACTGTGTCTAGGGACTGGTCACCAGCAAAGGTGAAAAATAGGTTTTGTCAGACCAAAAATGTTTGTCTATTTACGTAAGTATTGTATGTTTCATAATGGGTCCCCTCCCACTGGTCTGAATCAAATGGTAATGACAGATTGTGAAAAACTTGGAAGAGAAAAGTAACACAAAGAAGCAAATGGGGGGGGGTGGTCAAACCCTATCTTGAGGTGCATATCAAAAGGTTTACTCTACTATATTTGGGGGACAAGGAAGGCATCCTGTCACTCCTCACCTAGGAAGTAATTTAACAGTGAATTTGCTCCAGGAAAGAGGAATCTCAACCAGGCTTGGCTGAACACACTCTAGAGAACTTGGGGTGAGATACACTTCTTTAGACAAGAGTATAACTTGTTTGCTTAGTCTCTAAAAAGTGTGTTATAATTTTGCTTTATATGTAACCCATTTGTTTCCAATACTCTTATTTTTCACTGTTACCTGAATCTCTGTTCTTTGGCAATGAACTTATTCTTGTTTTCATTATAAATATATTTAAGTGCTGTGGTGTTAATCACAATGGTGTTCTTAAGTTAAATCTTACAAGCTAGAGCATACCGTTCCTTTGGGAACAGAAGGCCTGGTAATTCTATATGTTCGGTGCACAGAGGGCTGGGCATGGCAGGGAAAGCCCCAAGGGACTCAGTGGTTGGTGTATGCCTTTCGCTACCTGTACAGAGTGCACAAGGCCTGCGGAGGCTTGGAAGGCAGAGCTTGTGTTGCCAGGGACTGGCAGTTTCAGGGAGCTGATCTACAGCAGGCACCGCCAAGGCTTCCTCATGCTAAGGGCAGGTAATGGTGAGGTGCTTCACAACCCTGGGTACCACTGGAGAGCTCCACAGGGATATGGTGACAAGGCTTTATCAGAGCGGGAGGTCTTGCAGTGACCAAAAGGTGGTCCTACTCTGAATTTGTCTCATCTCTTTTGGAGATCTGGACCACAGCCAGATCCCCTTGACTGAGGGTTAAGGCCTGAGAGGTCCCATCACCAAACCAGGAATAAACCCAGACCCCTGACAGGATGACTGAGAAGGAACCCACATTGGGTTCCCTCATCAAAGCACAGAAATGCTACTGTGGGACAGACACGAGCTTCAAGGGCTGTGGGCATGTACTTACTTCTTCCTTCATTCTCTGTTGGATCTCTCAGGAGGATTACTGGTCCCTATCCTGCCTCAAAAAAAACAATGCAGTGGAGTTTGTGGGTGGGGAGGGGGTCAGAGAGCATAGTGTCCATCCCTCAACTGTAGGGACACTGGCAGGGGAGGAGGGCACCTCTTGAGCCCCCCACCACCAACATATCTGCATAAAGCATCTGGGGCTACAGAACCCTCCCACCCCTTCATTGAGGGAGCAAGGACTGTGATCTCCCTATCCCGCCCGTCCTACTGCAGACACAGCAGACCCTGCTCTGTATAGTGTGGTTTTCTGAAGCTTCACAGAAGCCAGGGAGAGGAACAGCAAAGCTACAGGCTCTGTGTGCCCTGCCACTACCTCTCCCTTCTAGCCCTTCTCCAACCTAAAGGAGGAGAGTGACTTTATGTGCCAGCACACACTGCCATCTCACTATACAATGTGCTGACAAAATAACAGAGTCCCTCCTCCAAGGAGCTTATCATGCAAATTTGACTCAACCTGGAAAAAAAGCAGCAGCAGCAGCACTAGTGCTATTCTTCCTCGGCTCCATCCACATGCTAAGCTTTGCCCACCTGAGCTGGCAAAATGAGATGCCACTCAAAGCATATGTGGCAATGTAAAAAAAATATATATAGAAAATAAAAAAAGAGGGCTCCTCAGGCTTGATTATCATAGACTCATAGACTTTAAGGTCAGAAGAGACCATCATGATCACCTGGTCTGACCTCCTGCACATTGCAGGGCACAGAACCTCACCCACCCACTCCTATAATAGGGCCATAAACTCTGGCTGAGTTACTGAAGTCCTCAAATCATGATTTAAACACCTTCAGTGGAGTCAAGGCCGGCTCCAGCTTTTTTGGCACCCCAAGCGGCGAAGGGGGGAAAAAAACAAAAACAAAAAACCCCACAATTGATCTGCCGCCGAATGGTTGCCGAAGAATCGGAGGGATTGAAGGACCCACCACCGAAGATCCGAACGTGCTACCCCTTTCTACTGGCCGCCCCAGGCACCGGCTTCCTTCACTGGTGCCTGGAGCCAGACGTGAGTGGAGTTCGCATACACACTCAGGCAAGGCTAGATTCAGACATAGGCACAACAGATACTTACTTGACTAGGGCCCCAAGGACATCAGAATTTGAGCTTTCATAAAAAAGAGTTTCTAACCCCTATGTTTAAAAACAATAGCTTTAAAATCATAGAGCTTTAAAATCAACGGACAGCAAGAGTCAACCCCCTGCCATGATGCAAAATATGAACCAAGTATAACCAATACACGGAAGTATGCCTTCTTCGATTTTCCAATTAAACCCAAAGTTCTAGAGAACAAGGTGGCATCCTCCAAAATATGTCAGGTTACCGATCTAGTGCAATGTGAGCTCTGCATGTAAAGTCACAGATGAGCACAGTTCAATGCAGTACACACAAAGAAGGGTGAGGAAAGCATCAGAGTTTAAATACTTTACAGTACCTGCCAAAGTAACAGGAACAGAAATGCCTATATAACTCTGGCAAGTCAAAACCAAATCATTAACAGGTTTGGAAATACTTCTGCTGTAATATGTATGGAAATGCTGCAAATAAAAAGTTTTGAAATTCCAACAGTTTTCCAATGTACACCATTCCAAAGTCTTCAAATGGAAAACACCTTCATCCCCTCTTTTTAAAGGCTTTAGCTTCCTGCATTAATTCTGCATCTCAGCATACAAGCCTCATGCAATTGTATATAACAAGAAAAAAATCAATGAGCCTAAAATTAAAAGCATAGTAGAGAAGGATATTTTTTTATCAGTGACTGCTTCTTGGTCAGCATTTTGTTTTCATTCTGGTTAGACAAGCTACTGTAAAGGGATTGCATTTGTCAGGAGTGGAACTTTGGCTACAGCCAACATTGCTGTGTATGACACAGTAATTTTGATTACTCGTTTTTAGTTCTGATTTTTCTAATACTGTGAGGTGAAGAAGTCATGTAGAGGGGATGACTTTCTATATCCACTAGTAGGTTCTTTCCCTCACCTCCACCACATACATACTCCACAGGCCCCACCACCCTCTGCTCTGCCACTGCAACATACAATAGGGGAGGGTAGACAACCAGAGTAGAGTGAAAAGCCCTGAGGCAGGTTTCCCTCTTAGGGCAGCTGACTTCCAATGCAAAATACAACAGTAAGGCCGTCACTCCAGTGAGGGCATGACAGAACTGCAGCATGCAATAAGGCAGGGAAAGCAGACCCAAAGGAACAAAAGTGGGATGAGATCTGAGAGATCTGGCCCCATTTCCTGATGCAGAACTTGCAACCACGGCCTTTCAGCTCTGCTGCCAGCCTTACCTCCAGAAGGGGAGGATATGGTGAAACTTCAAAGGAACACAAGCCTGTGACCTTACCCCTTGATAACTCCCCTTTGGTGCTTTTTCTGCATGGGAAGTGGCAGGTTGTGAAGTGCCATGGTTTGGAACTAGATTTTTGCTGCAACATTAAGTGATCCATCCCGTCAGCTAGTCCCATCTTATGGCAGTGGGAGGTTTAGGGACACCCAGAACATGGGGTTCCATCCCTGACTACCTGGGTATACATTCATGTCCAGGGCACTGAAGAAAATGAATGTATCAAATTCTTTTTTGAAGCCAGATACACTTATGACTTTCACAACCACCCCTGGTAATTACAGTTGTGATAGCAATCACAACATGGTTACAATGTATATAATAGTAAAAGTTTTATACTACCTACTATATTATAATTTATGTTGGTATAATCATTAATCATTTAGATATGCAAATATTATTTTGCTTCTCAAGCACCTTCCGATAGCCACAATTAACTTCTACTGTAAGTTACTATTATTCAAGAAGTTATTCAAAATGTCTAGCAGCAATTATCTAAATTGGTATTTAATATTTAATAGCATCATAAAAGATGTAGCCATTTCAAAGGTAACTTCAAGAACAACAGGTATCAATCATATTTTTTTCCTTACTTGAAGTACATCTTTAGAAAACAAGCCTACCTGAGAGTGCCTTGGTATCAAAGATTTGTTTTTCTTCCAAAGCTATTATACTGTAGCCTTATTAGGATTGCATCTCAAAACTGGGACTAATGACAAAACCAATTAACATCCAATCAGATAATTCATTAAAGAAGAGCCCTAAGAAGTCTTTAGGAGCTTCATGTGTGCATTTATGTTTCAGAGCTGGTTAACTAGTTAAATAATACAACAACAGGTCCAACAAGAGCCCCTTAAAATACAGCTTCTTAGTAATCAATTTAGTTCGGTCAATCCAGGAAGCATATCTGTATTAACATGGCTTTTTATGCATAACATAAGAAGAGAGGGAAAGTGAATGTTCTAATTCTTACGTGATTTATATAATTCATAATTAATAGTGTTGCATAAGAAAATGAAACCATATTATGTCCTCATCTATGAGATGCTGAAGGATGCAGTTATTTCAGAAATCTGAGGTAGGCAGATGTCATCCTTAGTCCCTTTTTTGTGTAACATATGTAATGAAAAAGAATGCTGCTTTACAAGTTTACACATGCTATGGTGATGAAGCACCTCTACAGTAAATACTAAGGTCACCAGTTGTAGCTGTTTACAAACAGTCAGATTATGAATCTGTTAATTTGCAATCCTGAAAGCTCCTTTCAAAATAAGATTAACACAGAGTTTCTGCTTATCATTTTGCTGTAGCCAAAGAGCCTCATGTGCAAAAACAATAAAACTGGTTCCCCTATTTTCACCAGTGAAAAGTTATGCAACAGCTCATTGTGTATTTCATGGATCTACAGTACAGCTAAACCCAACTGCACAGGAATACATACAGTGAATTGGTGAAACTGAACACTTTCATTTTCTCATTGATGTGAATGAAAGTGGGAGATACTCCCTTGGGTGAAATCAACAAAATAGCTCCTCTAAATTTTACTGTCTGTAAATTGGAATTCAAATGGATAATGAGTAGATTTTTATTTATTTAGTTATTTATTTATTTGCAAATTGTATCAAATAAATGCCATTCCTCTTCAGTAAGTGAATCCACTTGAAGCCTGTGCAGCATTCAGGTCTCATAAGTCACACTAGGCTTCAGTGGCACATAGGGCTTGTGTGTGCCCTCTGCACAGGGGTGAATTTCACCCTAATAGATCAATCCTGCAACATAAGGCCCTAAATAGACTTCTGTGCAATTTGGGAGGTGGGTGAAAATAGAATGCTTGTTTTCTGTAAATCAGATTAACTAGAACTGTTCATTAGCTACTTTTCAGTTTTTAAACAAATGAAACAGGAATAGTGATTAATGAATTAACAGATAAGCCTTAGCCTACTCCTGAAGTAGTATTACTGAAATTATGCTGGTTTATGCCAGCACAAACCCAGCAAGTCCCCAGGAGCAGACACAAGGCTTCAAATTGCAGTAACATAAAGCAACCTCAGCCTCAGTGATGCTTAGAGAGGGAAACTACAGGGGACCAGAACAACCCAAAGTGCAGGTAATGCTACCCATACATGAGGTCTGACGTGAACTAAAGTTGCCCCCTGAAAATCTCATAGAAGAAAGGCAGTAGTGGAAAGACTGACCCTAGATGCCAGGCAATCTGCTGTAGATTCCAAGAGGCTCAGCTAGTGCAGGTATGTTTAAATTGCACCTTTTTGTACAGCTGTGGTGAATATGGCCTAATAAATATTATCTCCACTTTACAGATGGCTGAACCAAGGTAAGGAAAGTTAACTGGCTTGTCCCAGCTTACATAGTGACTCATGGAAGAGTTAGTTTTGTTCCTTACCCTAACCACCATGACACTGGCTCATATTCTAATGCCTGTAACACCAGTGTAAATCCAGACTAATTTGGAGTTATTCAGATTTATATTGGTGTGATGGAGATCAGAATCTGCCTCTCATTTAGCTTGGTTCCTGCTATTATTTTTAGAAGTCTATGGGCTTAGATACATACATTAATTTTATTATGTTTAATAACATCCCAAAGCGGGGGCGGAATGATTTCTTTTAAAATAGTCTTACCTTCTTTTCTGTTTCCCACTTAAAAGCAAAAAACAAAAATTAAAAAATGATACACGTCTGAGGCAAGGTAGAAGGCAAGCTCTTGAAGGAACAGTGAGAGCAGGTTTTTTTAATTAGTAGTTTGGGATTTTTATCCCTTCCTCAAATTAAGAAAAATATGCTGCTGGGACGCTTTAATTAATTAGAAAATTAAGGCATTAGAAGTAATTGGATACTAGCAGAAGAAACTATTCCTACAAGAACAGTTTGTGTTGAACCCACACTGTATGATATGAATACTGGATACTGGAGCAGTTTTCTCATGCATACAAAATACACAAAGGTTGATTTTGAAACATTATTTACCTTCAAAGTCCAAAAAAAGGAAGTGAAAAATAAAGAGATAATGGATTTTGTTAACTGCCAAATGAAGTAAGTTCAGAAACAAAAGCCTAAAGACTTCCCGTTCATAATAAGCAACATTTTGAAAGTAGCATATACAGCAGAAAGGACAAAATAGCATCCAAGGAATCAGCAAGGAATCTAGGCCAAGGCAATCTTTGGGGTTGACCTCGAGAAACAATGAGAAATTAAGAACACCAATTAATTCACTGAAGATGAATGAAGTTGAAAAAGCACCTGAAATGTCAGACAGGACTCAAGATATGACATATAATCGAATATATCATGGAATACTCTGAAAGAACACCACACTATCAAAAAGGTCACTATTTATTTTACAACAGGTCAAATTCAGTCCTAGTATAAAATAAATGAGAGAAATTAAACTTTAGTACAGAATTAAACGAGTCACCATTATAGAGAGACAGTGGAAATAACATGCATGGTTAAGATCCTCACTTTGCCAAAAGGTAAGACAGTAAGAAAAAATAGACAACATGGGGAAAGAGAGACTTGAGTAAGGACTGCAAGATTCCACCTCAGGTACATGCATTTAAGGTTCAGAATTAGAGGATTTAAGCATAAGAACATAAGAAAGGCCGTACCGGGTCAGACCAAAGGTCCATCTAGCCCAGTATCTGTCTACCGACAGTGGCCAATGCCAGGTGCCCCAGAGGGAGTGAACCTAACAGGCAATGATCAAGTGATCTCTCTCCTGCCATCCATCTCCATCCTCTGACGAACAGAGGCTAGGGACACCATTCTTAACCATCCTGGCTAATAGCCATTTATGGACTTAGCCACCATGAATTTATCCAGTCCCCTTTTAAACATTGTTATAGTCCTAGCCTTTACAACCTCCTCAGGTAAGGAGTTCCACAAATTGACTGTGCGCTGCGTGAAGAAGAACTTCATTTTATTTGTTTTAAACCTGCTGCCTATTAATTTCATTTGGTGACCCCTAGTTCTTGTATTATGGGAATAAGTAAATAACTTTTCCTTATCCACTTTCTCAACATCACTCATGATTTTATATACCTCTATCATATCCCCCCTTAGTCTTCTCTTTTCCAAGCTGAAGAGTCCTAGCCTCTTTAATCTTTCCTCGTATGGGACCCTCTCTAAACCCCTAATCATTTTAGTTGCCCTTTTCTGAACCTTTTCTAGTGCTAGAATATCTTTTTTGAGGTGAGGAGACCACATCTGTACACAGTATTCGAGATGTGGGCGTACCATGGATTTATATAAGGGCAATAATATATTCTGTCTTATTCTCTATCCCCTTTTTAATGATTCCTAACATCCTGTTTGCTTTTTTGACCGCCTCTGCACACTGCGTGGACATCTTCAGAGAACTATCCACGATGACTCCAAGATCTTTTTCCTGACTCGTTGTAGCTAAATTAGCCCCCATCATGTTATATGTATTTTTTCCAACGTGCATTACTTTACATTTATCCACATTAAATTTCATTTGCCATTTTGTTGCCCAATCACTTAGTTTTGTGAGATCTTTTTGAAGTTCTTCACAATCTGCTTTGGTCTTAACTATCTTGAGTAGTTTAGTATCATCTGCAAACTTAGCCACCTCACTGTTTACCCCTTTCTCCAGATCATTTATGAATAAATTGAATAGGATTGGTCCGAGGACTGACCCTTGGGGAACACCACTAGTTACCCGTCTCCATTCTGAGAATTTACCATTAATTCCTATCCTTTGTTCCCTGTCCTTTAACCCGTTCTCAATCCATGAAAGGACCTTCCCTTTTATCCCTAAAGAGGTGAAATCCTGGCCCCAATGAAATTAACAAATTTCCCATTGGCTTCATTAGGGCCAAGGTTCCATCCAACATAACCAAACATCAGATTTTCTCTGTTTTAGTTGTACTGAAGTTACTAGAACAACTGCCTCAGACAAAGAAGTCAAAAACATGAATTAAAAAGCTGCTGAAAGTTTAGTACATGGAATCAAGCAGTTAACACAGTAGCTGAGAGCATTCTGTAGATGTTTGATTGCACTTTTACTCCTGGGGGAATTCTGCACCACTGCGCAATGCAGAATTTTATAGAAATTAACATTGTGCACATAGAATCTCCTTTCCATGACAGAAATGTACTGCAGTGTTTCTGGCCGCCACTAGGGGCTGCTGGACCTGGCAGAGCCCAGCTCACACATAAAAGACACTGCCAGGAGAAGGGAGAGGAAGCTGGAGGGTTCCTGGCAGCTGCAGTTCCCAGCACGCCCTGAAGTAAGTAACGAGACGGTGGCACACAGGAAACTCCATGCAAACCTGGGACCAAACATCAGGCTGTTTCTTCCTCTGGATCCCTGGGCTCTGGGGGGAGGAGGGAGGCAGGTGTCTGAGCTGGGGGGCCACAACTGGGCTCTGGGGGAGAGAGGAGGCAGGTATCTGGACTCGGGGGGGGCGGGAGGGCATGTGGGTATCTGGGCAAGGGGGGAGGCGTGACTGGGCTGGGTGGGAGAGGGTGTGGATATCTAGGAGGGGGGGCCCACAGCTGGGCTCAGGGGGCAGAGAGTACAGGTATCTGGGCCGGGGGGGGGCATGACTGGGCTCGGGGGGGGGTTGAGTGTATTAGGTGGGGGGCACCATGTCTGGGCTTTGGGGCGGGGAGGGGGTTGTGGGTGTCTGGCTGCCCAGCTGGGCTGTGGGGAGAGGGGGCAGAGAAACAGGGACTGGGTTGTTAACTCTACTCCTGGGGGAATTTGTGACAGGTATTTTGAAATAAATTACCAAAATAATTGAAACTGGTGTGATTATGTAGTGCTATTTCGACAAATAAAATTTGCAGAATTTTAAAATATTGTGCGCAGAATTTAATTTTTTGGTGCAGAATGCCCCCAGGAGTACAGTTACTTTGCTATATTACAACAGTACTACTTATGTTGTTCTAATGAAGGATCAAACATTTTCATTATACATTACAAAATACCTTACCTTGACATGCAGAACAATGAACTTCTATCAAAATATCTAGAGTCTTTCTTTATGTTGGCTGATACTGTCATTCAGTGCCCAAGAACTATAACTGAAATCCAGGCAAAACCAGAAAATCTTTTGTTGGCTTTGTTTTCTCCCACATTTCTGGAATTTAAAATGATGCCAAGTGAAAAGTATTTTCGTTGTAACATTTAGGACAAAAGATAGAGGATTTATTTCAAGTGTGTCTGAAAATTGTCAGTGGTACTAGTGATGAAATTCATGTTTCCCAAGAGGAGACTAGATGAAGTTATGTTAGCTAAACACTGAGGAAATTACAATAAATTGTTTTGCACAACTGACAGAGGTGCGCCACTGGATAAAGGGATGCTTTCTGCTGAAGCATCTGACATTGGCTCACAAGCAGGTTGCATGAATCCATTGAGAGTCAACCTACTTTACAATGGTCAGATGTCTCTTTTGACAGATGCATAGCCAACTAAGTGCCTCATCACTCTTGCTTTCTGTAGTCAGCTAATGTTGACTATGAGGGCAGAAAGTTTGGTTGGTATTTATTCTTTTATATCAAGCACACATATGGAAACATTATTTTACACAGTGGTGATATAACTGTATCAAATATTTTTGTTTGTAAAATACAGAAACATGGGCCAACATTTACAAACTTGGGAGCGTAAGATCAGATAAGTATCAGAAGGGTAGCCATGTTAGTCTGGATCCGTAAAAAGCGACAAAGAGTTCTGTGGCACCTTACAGACTAAGAGACGTATTGGAGCATGAGTTTTCGTGGGAGATTAGACACTAGATCCATATTTATGCACCTTCATTTTATTTAAAATTTCAAAGGGACTAAGCACCTAGAACTCCCATTCACTTCAGTTAAAATGGTGGATGCTCAGAACCTCTACAATTCAGGCCTCTTGATTAGGTGCCCAAGTGTGAATTTAGCTGCTTAATTTTAGTGGCCAAGTCTGAAAATTATTGGTCTTGGTAGATTTTCAGTCACACCTAAGCAAGTCAGAAGATTTTCTTAAAGCCTCATCTCCTAGAGTCATGTTAAGTTAGAATCAGATTTCATTTAAAAGAAGAAGTGCCTAGATCTTGTGATTGCAAAATGAGCCCTAAAGGCACAAAAATACAGAAAGCAAAGAACAACATATTTATTATTTTCAAAATCTCATTATCTTTAAGCCAATCTTATGATTTTGGGGGGCCTGACTCATGAGTTTTGAAGGGCTGGGGTTGACAATACTGTGAAAGTAGAAGAGGAAATGGAATGTTTTATAGGCTGGAGTTTGTTAAATAAATGTGTTATGAAGTGAGGGCATAAAAGATGCTGACAGAGAGCAAGTGGAGGAAGGACAGAGAGAGAGAGAGAGTTAGAGAGACACTAAGTCAGGAAAATGACCAACATGGTGAGTCATTCAGGTCTAGGAGGGATTCAAAAAATCACATCTGAATATGTTTTGATAATATTCTAAATAAAAAAGGTCCAAGTGAAAAGTACAGTGTGTAAAATTGTAAATTTTCAGAGCTATTGAGTTAATAAACCCCCACATGGGACATTTGAACCGGTGAGACCAGAGGATCAAATCAGTTCTAATTATGCCTCTGTTAACATCACCATTTACATGGTTTTTCTAATGAAAACAATCAGAATTTCTTGACACTGCTTCACTTCATTGACAAAAAAGAGTAAGGAAGAATGAGAATTTATGTATATTTTCGTTGCACGTTTCTCCATAAGTAGGGCACTATTAAAATAAAAGTTGTATCTGATATCAAAACAACTAGGTCTCCACACAAAAAATTGAAGAAAATGTTAATGCTCAAAGCAATATCCCATATTTTCCCATCAAGTTCAGTCCTGTACAAATAACAATACTGCTTGCACTTAAGTCATTATTAGGACATAATGCTTCAACCACCTTTAAGACATCTAAGCAAGCAGCATGGCACTATAATTCAATCAATCATATTTTCTCACCTCTTCTGAAGCCCTTTTCTGATTAAATAGCTTATTCAAGCATAAATTTTGGAATATGAAAAGTCTTTTCTTTTACTGTCCTCTTGGTACCAGAGACTGAAAGCTCAGCACACTATTGCTGGCAGCATAGCCAGTTTGACTCTCTCTGCTGAGAATGATCACTTTATGGGGTAGTTCCTTGCATCTCTGGAAGCACAAGCAGATGAGGTGGTCCAATACTGGCTACCTCTAGATCTCATTAACTGAGCAGGGGACAGAAAACCACAAAGCCTCCTTACTGACAGAACAACACTATGTGGAAGTTCAAAGACAGGCCTACATGCCTCATTCTGAAGCTTAGCAGGGATCTTTTTTTAGCTGATAAGGGCTTATCTTATAACCCTTCTTAGCTGTGATCCCTGCACATGACCTAGAGAAAAACAACAGCCAAAAAAAAGAAAAAGGTACATACAGTACTTAGTAAACATAGATAACCCAAATACACTCCTATCTATATACTCTTACCTAAATCCAACACAGTTTACCTGTATTTCTTAAATATCTAACAGGGCTCCGCTGTTACTGTTTGGGTTTTTTGCATCTTGTTAATATGCCCCCATCTCTCTCTGTTCAAGTAAAGCAGATATGATTTAATAATTATGTCACGTGTATTTTTTTTAACCCAGATGCAGCGGTACCACAGTCTGGGTGTACACTTAAGATCACTTAGACCTCTCTGCCTTTCTGGTTGGACCCACATACCAGCTTGTTAATTATCATCTGCTAAAAATGGGATACATTGATTTTATTATTGTGAGAGAGCTCAAAAACACCACAAAATTGGAACACTAACATTGGAAAACTGAGAACAATGACATACTTGTATTATTTTCCACTGTTTACCACAAATTAGTCACACAATTCAAGGTCAAGGCTTTCATTTTACATTCATTTATTCACACTGGACAATCATTACTGCTATGATCTCATAGGCAACTTCCTCTCTCAATTACACCAGGGCAACCTCAGCTGTTATCAATAGGACTACAGTGGTGCAACAGAGGAAGATTTGGCCCATATTTATATATTTCACATATACTTTGCATAAATGCCTACGCTGATGATGATGATAATGAAGAAAGAATTTAAGGAATTGAGGATTGTTACTATCTCAGTAACATTTACTCCTGGGGGGGATTCTGTGCCATTGCAGAATTCATATGGCCCACATTTTAGTCCGGGGGGGATTCTGTAGGACTGCACACCTGCAGCAGAAAACACTTCCCGCCCCCATTTCCTGCTTTTCCCTGCATGATTGGATGATTTAGTTGGGGATTGGTCCTGCTTTAAGCAGGGGGGTGGACTAGATGACCTCCTGAAGTCCCTTCCAACCCTGATATTCTAACGGCATTTTCGGCTGTATAAGTAAGGGTATTGTCAGCAGATCGAGGGACGTGATCATTCCCCTCTATTCGACATTGGTGAGGCTGGTGAGACATCTGGAGTACTGTGTCCAGTTTTGGGCCCCACACTACAAGAAGGATGTGGAAATATTGGAAAGAGTCCAGCGGAGAGCAACAAAAATGATTGGGGGCTGGAGCACATGACTTATGAGAAAAGGCTGAGGGAACTGGGATTGTTTAGTCTGCAGAAGAGAAGAATGAGGAGGGATTTGATAGCTGCTTTCAACTACCTGAAAGGGAGTTCCAAAGAGGATGGATCTAGACTGTTCTCAGTGGTAACTGATGACAGAACAAGGAGTAACGGTCTCAAGTTGCAGTGGGGGAGGTTTAGGTTGGATATTAGGAAAAACTTTTTCACTAGGAGGGTGGTGAAGCACTGAAATGGGTTACCTAGGGAGGTGGTGGACTCTCCTTCCTTAGAGGTTTTTAAGGTCAGGCTTGACAAAGCCCTGGTTGGGATGATTTAGTTGGGGATTGGTCCTGCTTTGAGCAAGGGGTCGGACTAGATGACCTCCTGAGGTCTAGACCAATCAGGATATTCTATGATACTAGGGCAGCCACAGGGAGGAGCGTCAGGGAAGTGACCACTTGTGCAGTTTTTTGGGGGGGACTGCTCCCCAAACAGACGTGAGGCACAGGGGGCACATGGGGTTATGTGCCATTGCCCCCCTCCTTCCTTTCTGCAAATGCAGAGTTGCCCAGCTGGAAGGCTGCCTCTTGTCTGGGGCTCCCCCGACTTTGCAGCTGAATGCAGCCTCCTGGGTCCTAGTGCCAATTGTGCTCCCCTTCTGTATTCTGGGAGGCTTCCTATTTTCTGTGGAACAGGGAGTTCCCGCAGTGGGGCTGGGTAATCTGAGATGGGGGAAATGAGGGGTGGAGGGGAAGAGGCAATGGGGAAGGAAAAGGGTGGAATAGGGGCAGGGAGAGGGGAATGTCAGAGGGAGGTGAGGTGGATGGACAAGGGGCGGAAGCGGGATCCCGGCCTGCGGCATCCCGGCGGCGGTGGCAGCTGGGGCTCCCCCATTAAGCAGGCCCATTGAACCCTCACCCTGACAAGCCCTACCCCGCTACACCTGGACCCCTCTGACAAGCCCACAAACACACCCAGACCCCCACCCCACCAAGCCCCACTTCCCCAGCACCCGGACCCTCTCCCGCCAAGCCCCTGCACACAAAACTGCCCAAAAGCCCCTGTGCATCCAGATTTCCCACTGAAGTACCTGCATCCAGATTGCCCCACACAGAAACCTCTCACCACACTTGGACCATGCTGGGCTAAGACTGCCTCCCCACATCTGGTGCACCTGACACAGAGTGGCAGGGCCCTGGGGTCTTTTGGGGGCAGGCCCAGCCCTTGCACTGTGTCAGGTGCAGCCTCACTGTCGAGTCCCTGTACTGAGGGAGGTGGGGGCTTCAGGGTGATCTCCTACCTCAATGTACCCAGTGGCCTGTGTGCCCCACTGCCATGCTGGAGCCACATTTATTTATTGACAAATAAAATTTGCAGAATTTTAAGATATTGTGTGCATAATTTATAGGCACATAATTCTCTCAGGAGTAAACATTAAATAAACTACACTTTCATATTACAAATTATACAACTTGGTATTATATGAAATGTGTAAGAATTAACATTGAGGAAAAAATGATGAGTAATTATATACAAAAATCCATTGCCTACTCATTTGTCACTTTTATTCACATCACTCATTATTTACATCAACATGACCTCAACAATATCCATTTAATACTAAAACTGAACTGAAATGTTTCTAGTGTTTCCTTCCAAAACAAATAGGATTTCAGTAAGTACTAACTTGGGTTAAAGGGCATTAAGGTTTTTGCTATTTGTCTGTAATCTTTTTACATGTCTGGTAGGCATAGTATAACAACTTGAAATTTACCAAAATAGAGGAAAAACAACAACACCTGTGTTATGTAAGAATTTATTTTACATAGGTTATTTTTTTAACCAGACAACAAGAGCAAAACAAAGGATTAATTTTTTTCCCTATTCTCTCATTTAAACTATTACAGAAGTGCATTGTACTACAGAACAAACATGTCGTTCCTTGTATCTTCTCATTAAACTTCACCAGCACTGAAGCAAATAGCCTTGGATTCTGTGCACCATTTACAGTGGATAGGTTTTAATGGTTTGGCACATGTAAAAATCCGTAGCAGTCAGCAATGCAGCAGCTGTGTCAGGAAAGGTTTCAGGTACATAGGGCCACGTTAGCAACTAATGAAGCAGTGGACAGCTTATACATTTTGTTCAATTAAATCCACAGAGCCACTCCATTTGCTTCTCCTCTGACAAAGAAATTGTTGAGATTCTTTACAAGTAGTTCAGAGCTGTTTTAGTTGAATTCTGCTTTAAACTGACCCTCCAGTTACACAGGGAAGGAGCCTGTGGTATTCTCTTATAGCACATTGGCAATTCCATTTTACAGCAAACTTTAAAAAACAAAAATTGTTCTGAATTAAGAATGAAGCCACTGAGGTAGGTGTCACTTTCTCCCTCCCCTGGACTCAAAAAAAAGTTTCTTGGAAATAGATAAGTCTACACAAAACATTTCAGCTTTGTTCTGACCACAAATACTGGTTTCACATCATGCACCCCTCTGTAGAGTTGCCAGTTCTGTTGTCTGCTGTTACAATTGGGTCTGAACAAGAACTCACACTTTGATCCCCTGATGCATGTTGTGGAGAGGAGTCCAAGTTTTGGTACAAATCCAGGTGTGAATTTCAAGATTAAGGCCTCCCTATAACAGACCAAATGAGCCTCAAATCTGAACTCTTCTGGTTTCAAAATCTGGACTCATGCTCAGATCTAACTTTTGCACTTTGAGCCCATCTCTAGCTCTTTCTACCGAGTTGTCCAAAGACAGTAAAATGGCAGCATTTAATTGTGAGATGACTGACCTGTAGTAATTAAAATTAAAATGTTTAAAACATTGAAATTTATTGCCAGCATTTGTAACTAAACTTTTGCATTGCTGTTAATGTTTTAAGTGTAGAAATTTCTGCTAACCTCAACATGGTCTTTAATATTGCTTTAGGAAGACTTTTGTATGGACACACAAATTTGCATGGGCAAGTAATATATTTTTATAGGCAAATAGGCACCTACATGTACAAAAGTAGCAACTGATTGTGAATGCAAATGCAGACAAACGTTCCTATAAATGTGGTAGTTGGGCATGCAACTAGTGGATTATACAGTGATGGACACACAAAATTAAGGGCCTTTTCTTGAAACCTTTTTTTCCCCCTACAATACTAATGGGAACAAGACAGCAACACAGATAGTAAAAAGAGTGTTTAATCAAAGTACTCTGAAAAGTGTTTAAAACTTTTTAAAGTACTATCTAAATCCTGTTAATATAAAGCATGACTGTAGGCTAAAAAAGATGAAGTCAGTGAAGTAATATATTTTACTGGACCAACTTTCAAGCTTACTCTATATAAGCTCGAAAGCTTGTCTCTCTCACTAACAGAAGTCGGTCCAATAAAACATATTACCTCACCCACTTTGTCTCTAATATCCTGAGACCACTGCATACAAACTGATAGAAAGGTTTTCATGTGTTTTGATGACAGTACACAAGGACATACAGTAAGGAGGTAACAAGAGCTGTCATTCAAGTTAATCCATTCAGTACACGACTAGTGTAAATAAATATTCCCTTCCCTTTGTTAATGCTAAGGCTGGAAGAAATAATCATTAAAAAAAAAACAGATTTTTGCTAAACTAATGCTTTTCAGTTAAATTAAAATGGCATGGATATTTTTGAGAGGCAAAAGGACAAAAAAAAGCTAGTGGTTTAAAATTCCCACCGCCAAGATCTCCAAAAGAAACGTAAGTAACTTAATCCTGGCATGGAAACTGAATGCTCTGTGCACTGAAATGTGTTTCGTTCTAATGTGTAAGCATTTTGGTGCACAATGTCAGGTATAAGCATCTGGAAAACTACAAGCCACTTACACCATCTTTTAGTGTTTTATACCATCCTAGTGTTAAGATCTTTAAATTCCAGTTGACTAGCATGATTTAGATTAATTTGCATGTTTTAAAAAATAACTTCTGATGACTACAAGTGTACAGCAGAGTACTTCGGTAACAGCATGCAAACAGGAGTAGGAAAAATAAAGAACAGACTACAAAAAAATGTAGAGTGGCTTTTTTAAATACTCAATTGCTATACCTTAGCCCAAGTTCTTGTTTTCACTGATTAACCAGAGGATCTCAAAAAGGACAAAACACATCAAAATTCTAACAATCTGTACAACATATATGAAGAGATGCACAGAAAAGTAACCAAACCTGTGTACAAAAAAACCCATCTGATTTGCTGCAGAAAACATTAGCCCATTTGATTCTGTCTGGCAGTTTTCTAAAACATGCTCTGCCTAGTGAAATAAGCAAGGATCATTAATTCATTCTAAAGATCATTTGAATATGCATTCTTATCAAGGGGACAAATTGTATAAAACACAAAGCTTCACAAAAATCAAGTTATGGGGGAAGGGAAGGGAAAATTTGAAGAGAAAAAGTTGCTTGACAAAACCTGCAGTTCCAAACAGATGAAGCTTCACATATTTGTACCAGTTAAGGGATAATCTAAATTAAACCAAGTGAGACAGAAAAAAAATAAATTGTGCTATTCCTCCTCCTGATGAATTCATTCAGAAAGGCTGCAGAAGAGACTGTCCCTTTCCTGGTAACAAGTTGTAATGTCACTAAGAGTGAATTGAGACATTACTTAGATAATTGGGTAGGAAGAGCAGGTAGCACACAATACCTTGGCAATTAGCAGTGATGAGAAAGGACTTGAGAATAGATGACATTTGTACTTTGAACAGGGGATCTTCCCCATGATTCCTGAATTGGGAGACTCCTCCCATCAAAGTTAATAGCCACATTCCCCTCAAAGCCTCGGATTGTGCAGACTTCCTTTTTGGCTGAAGAAGGCTGACTATGACTCCTTTCAGAGTCCATCAGTGCTCTCCCAAATTACCTCAGAAGCTTCAATTATATAAAGTCAGAGTTGCTTTCTCCCCTGGGAAATTCATTTCTACAACACTCATCACCACAGAATCCGAGTGCCTCTGCCTGCAGCATTCAAACATGCTTGAAAATTTGAACCTGCCAACAGTGAATGAATGGAATTGGATATTGTTGCATACAGATTACATTTGTCTATGTTATGAGATACTTTTATGAATTAAAGTATTTTTATAAAGAGCTTAGACAGTCCTTGGCAAACACAGGTTGGAGAAGCTTTGAGAAAGATGTCTTACTATGTTTACAACATATTCCACACATGCTGTACTTCTGCTGTTCAGCCAGTACCTAGCCTTTAGTGCCACAGACAAAGTGGTCTGTCACTGATTTAAAAAATAAAATTCACATAGGGCCAAATTTTGCTCAAAATCCAACACTGACTTTGGGTCAGAAGTAAGAGGTGGTATGTGGATGCATTGGCTCAGCGCAGACTATGGAAACCCCTGTGAGTCCAAGTCCCTCTATGGTTCCCTACTTGCGCTGGAGGTGGGAGGGTAATCCTCTACTGGCCAAGAGCAAAATTACTTGCTTCTCAGTGCTGGCTCAGCAAAGGCTCCACCTATTCCCCACACTGTTTGTGCACTCTCCACCCACTTACTCAAGGGGAGGAGCAGTGGCCACAAGGAATCCACTCTCTCCCTGCACTGACACTGCTGGGAGCCCCTTACCTTTAAAGGCAATAAGCTCAGAGTACAAATTGTGACTCATGGGTACTGGCTTGTGATGGGTGCTCTGTGCACTAACAAAGCCCCCAGGAAAATTTTTCCCAGTGCTCTCTGGTCCCTGTTTTTACTCTGTTTCCACGCCTGTAATGGTCCAACACACAAAAATTACGTTTAAAAGAAAGTTAAGGTTGCAAATCAAGCACTGAAATTAGCGAATGCCAGATTTAAGATTTCACAAGAAATCTTAATTCATCCTCTCCCCCCCTTCATGTATATGCATTATGCTACAGTCTTTAGTTAAATGTTCACATACTTCCCCCACCCCCAAAAGAACACTGCCTCATTCAGGGCACAGGATAAATAGTTCTTCACAAACTACAATTAATTTCTTTTCACCACACTCTGTGAGGTGAGGGGGATGGTACTGTCCCCATTTCACAGCCAGGGAATGGAGGCACAGAGGAAATTAAGGTCAAGTGTCCACAGGCAACCTTCCTTCTCCCATTTCCTAACCTTTGAGAGCTTCACTTTGCAAACCTTAACATATTTGTGGGTGTAATTCCCCTATGTTTATTTTTTAAACAGGTAACTGTAAGAAGAGAAATCCTACCATGTATGACCATCCTGACCCTTATTTGGTTCATCAGCAGGGGTGGAACACAGAACTCCCTCTGCTACTTGATTTAAGAGATTACCTGATAGAAGCAGCAAGTTGCCATGTTCTGTCTGGACCAGCATTAGCAGAGGATGACACACACAGTTTGCCAAAGGGCTTCACAGATACTTGGTGACAGCAGAGGAATGGTGAGACTCAGGAATCTTGGGTTCCACTCCAGGCTCTGGAAAGAAGCGTGTCAGGGGAGGAGGGGGGAGAAACAGACTCTCTGCTCTTCTCCCCCCCAGCATGTCCCTGTACTATTCCTGTCCCATGTCTCCCACATCCAAATCCTCATCTCAGTTCCAGTCTCCTTACCATTATCCCAGTATCCCCCTCGAGGCTCCTTGCCCAGCTAGTCCCAGTCTCTCTTCATCTGACCTCAGTTTCCCCACCACTCCATCCCAGTTTCCCCACTTAGCTCCCAGTTTCTGTGCCCACCAATCCTGGTATCCCCTCACCACCCAGCTTCCAATCCACTCCCTCAAGTCTAGCATTTATTCCCTCTATGTTTCAGTCAGGTTGCTTCCTTCGCCATGCAGCCTGGGTGCCTGCTAGGGCCAGGATAGGGGAAAAAATCATACTGAGCACAGGATACCCAGCCTCCCTGCTCTCAGTTCCTGTGCCACAACAGCTTCTGGCAGCAGGAGGAGCAGTTGAAGGAAAAGTCCAGCGCAGCCCCTGTATCCCTCGGCTGGTGCATGATCAGTACAGAGAGCACCTTCGGCTGTCAAAGTGTAACAAGTTTCTACAAATCATCTGCAAATTGAGGTTTTTCCAAGACTTATAAATTGACTAAATTTGGGCAAATTTTCACAAAGGCAGCAAAAGACACATCCATGACCCTAGGGAGACTCCTGCCAAATTTCAAGTCACTGCTCCAGAACAATAGTAAGATTATTTTATATGGCAAACTACTACTTTTTCCCTGGCCTTGTTCTCTGAAACAACTGAACAGCTTTAGGTGAAGCTACCCAAGAAAAACAAATACAGTCTGAGGCAGACATCCATCATGGAAGATTTCAATACGAACAGTTAAAGTTTGGCAAAGGTATAAGCAACTGAAAACAGGGTCTCAGGGTATGGCTACACTTACGGTTTGCAGCGCTGGTAGTTTGCAGCGCTGGTCATCCAGCTGTGCAGGGCCAGCGCTGGTGTGTGGCCACACTCACAGCTACCAGCGCTGGTGTGTGGCCACATTTGCAGCATTTGCAGCGCTGTTGGGAGTTATGCATTATGGGCAGCTATCCCAGCATTCAAGTGGCCGCAACGTGCTTTTCAAAAGAGGGGGTGGAGTGGGGTCTAATGTGACAGGGAGCGGGGAGAGAGAGGGGGGATTTTTGGAGCCAACACTGTGTGTTTAGCTTCCTGCCTTGAAAAATCAGAACATGTTTCCGACCCCTTAGTCTTAACTCTTAATTGCAAACAGCCTGCAGCCAACACGACTCCCCACTGTTTCATTCGCTCCCTGACTGCCTCTCATTTGATTGTTTACAGCCAGGTACAGATGATCACAGCAAACAGGAGCTCTGTTTGTTTTTTAGATAAGCAGCAGCGGCAACGGAGCTCAGCGGAGCCTGTTCATAACAAAACAAAGAGAGGCTGCATAACAAAACAAAGAGAGTAATTTATAAAAGCATTCTGGGATACATCCTTATACCCTGGAGGCCAATCACAGCGCTGGTGTGTGGCCACACTTGATGACCAGCGCTGCAGCACCAGCGCTGGAATCCTTATTCCCCATGCTGAGTGAGGTGTACGGCCAGCGCTGCAGCCAGGGAGTTGCAGCGCTGGAAGTGCCCTGCAGGTGCGGCCACTTACTAATTGCAGCACTGGTGGAGGCTTTCCAGCACTGCAACTCGCCAGTGTAGCCATACCCTCAGAATAGAATGTGTCAGGCAACCTTAACTTAGCAGTGCTACAATCTCTGCCTATAATATTTCCAGACTGAGAAACAGTATATGCCAGTCTCTGAAGTGGCCCAGAGCAGGTGTTACAAGATTGTTATAGTGAGGAGGTGGCTCCATGGTCAAAATTCATGCAGGTTTTATTCTTTTGTGAACAGGACTTTGACTTGTGGACCCATTTATTTAATACCATGCGATAGCCCCATCAGTACAAAAAGGACATACAGCCTGTGGTTTAGGCCAGTGGTTTTCAAACTATTTTTCTGGGTCCCAATGGAGCTGGGGATGAGGGGTTTGGGGTGTCGGAGGGGGCTCAGGGCTGGGGAAGAAGGTTGGGGTGCGGGGGTGAGGGCTGTGGGGTGGGGTCAGGAATGGGAGGGTTGGGGTGTAGGAGGCTTCCCGCCTGTCCTGGCACTGCAGACCGTGCTGCACCCTGGAAGCAGCCAGCAGGTCTGGCTCCTAGGTGGAGGCGTACAAGCAGCTCTGCGTGGCTCTCACCCGCAGGCACCGCCACCCCAGCTCCCATTGGCTGGTTACCGGCCAATGGGAGTACAGAGCCAGTGCTTGGGGTGGGTGCAGCATGCGGAGCCCCATGGCTCCTCTGCCTATGAGCTGGACCTGCTGCTGGCTGCTTCTGAGGTGCAGCGCGGTATCAGAACACGTAGAGATTACTAGTTTTTACTGGCCGGCCGCCATGGTCCCTGGAGGCTGAGCAAGGCAAGCCAATGCCTTGCATTCCACGATCCAGTACTTGGTCACAACCCAAACTTTGAAAGCCACTGGTTTATGCCACCAGGGAACTCCCTTGGCATAAAGAGAATCTCCCTGCAGTGCTGAGCCTCTGTAATGCGGTTGAATGGCCTCAATGTTTCCTCTCAAAACACACTCAGAATCAGGGTGGGCAACTGCTCCTTGGACTTCAGCACTCTCACCTGGGAGGTTCCATGGGGACCTAGCCTCCCTTCCTACTTATTTAACATGTGAGATTGCTAAGTGAGACACAAAGAACAGGCTCAAATGCCAGCAACCAGTAAACATATGGAGGCAATTGTGTCTTCCCTAGTGGGATGGCTGAGCAGAAACAAATCACAGCTACAAGCAGTGAGGCCTCTTTAACAGGAGAGAATATTTGTATACACAAGCCAAACAAAACAACAAGCAAAAAGGGAAAAACAAAAACACTACATTGCTGTATTAGGAGGATCCTCAGAGGCAGAGAAAGGAGCCCAGCCGTTCCCTAGACATTCTCATCCTTCTGTCTGTCCAGCAGCCCGTCTCTCAAGACCTATCCAAGGGGAAGGGAGTTTGAATGAAACCCTTGTTTACTGGGAGCTAGACAGTGCTTCTGCACTTTGTTATGGGGTTACTCCTGAAGACCTCTTGGAAGCTATTAATAGATAATTTGGCAGCTGGCTCAGTCAGCAGCATATCTTGTCAGATGCACATTACACCCAGTCAAGGGCTATAACCACTGGACCTCCTTCTCATGGTCTAGTTAGACCAAGCATGAGCAACCTCAGCCTTCACTAAAAATCCCCCAGCAGTACGTGTTCTTGTGCCTATAGCATATATCAGAGGAGCATTTTAGACATTTAAAATAAATAAAAAATAAATGTGTTTATAACACCATTTAACAGCATAGCTAGGCATTTCTTATGCATAAATGTAACTCTGAAATGAAGATTCTAAATAAATAATGCCATCATTAACTAGTTTTCCTTGAACACTATGGGAATTCTTTTGGGAGTCTGATTCTCCTCTCATTTACACCAGTGAGAATCAGAAGTACCTTCACTGAAGTCAACAGCGTTTCATCGGTGTAAGACTGGTCTGACAATTGAATCAGACCCAAAATGCTTACCAGAGCATTTCTTAGCTCCAAGAACACTATGTAATTTACATTTAACATGAAAACTGCCAAGAGTTTTACCATCTATGACTTATACTTTAAATGCAGATGCACAAGTAACCCTTGACACTGCAATATTAGAGTATTAAAAGATGCCACCAAAGAGACAAAACACTGTGAGACTGTTTATTTTGAAGTGTAGTACATTTTGAATCAGCATATATTCTCCTACTAGTAAATTGCTATTAACCAAGGTATCCACATTCTCCTACTCTTTTCACACTGAAATAAAAGGGGACTACTCAGTGTAAGGTGCAAATCACGGTGGACTAGCTGTGGACTGAGATACTACTCACAGTGAGTAAGGGTGGCAGAATCCGGCCCCTAATAATTAACCCAGATCCAGTCTCTCACAAAAAACAGAGAACTGAGACAGAGGGCTGGGTCAGGGAGGAAGGTTCAGGCACATTGCTATACAACATACTACACCCCTGATATTCCCATCCCATTTTAATCATTTCTGATTAAAATGATTAGACAGAAGACGTGTTCTTTCTTCATATCCACTTTTTGGGCTCAAATCTGCAAAACACTTATGCCCAGGAGTAAAGTTACTTGCAACTGAAGTAATGTGAAATACACGTCTGAGCAGCTTTACTCACATGTGCTTCAGGCCCTTCAACAGGTAATTTTTCAAAACAAGTTTAGAAATCAGTAGAATACAAGCCCATATAACTTGTTACTATCAAGCAACAAGAATAAAATGAAAGTCAAGTGAGATCCGATGAAGGCATCTACATATAGATGCACTATTAATTTCCTTTCATTCTAACGTGAAATGATGAGATAACTTATTGAGACAGCTTTTTTCTTTCAATTTTTTTCCAGATGTTACACTAAGGCTCAGAGGACCAGATTCTCAATTAGTGTAAAATGGCACTACACTGATTTACACCAGGTGAAGATTCTACCGACTGTATTCAGTTATTTGAAGTTCAATATAGAGCTAAAGTTCTTTTAATTTTTCAAGATAAGAATAGCCATGAGTGTTTTCAGTTATGCGTCCCTATCAGACTCCATATTAATGGATTAATTTGGAAATAAACTACTGAACAAACAACTGTTTCTATACAGCCAATTGAGCACAGTAGGCACTTTGCAGACAAGTAAAAAATAAGATCTTAACTGCAAAGTGCTTACAATTTAGATACACAACATATAGAAGGGTGGGATGCAATATAAAGCAAAGTGAATGAGCAATGATGGGTTAGGCTGTGTGGTGTTAGTCCTGTCAATTTTGTTTAGTGTGTGGTTTTGGGGGATTTTTTGTAATTTTTCTTGCATTTAAGTATCTAGTTGGATTCTTATAGTGTCTCCATTGTGGCCTCTACGCACATTATCTGTCTTGTTAAAACCTCTCAGAGGCGTGGGAATACAGGTTTGTAGGGCTTCAAGAAAAGTGTATTTTACTGAGGGACATGGAGGATAAGAGAACTGAGACAGAGGGCTGGGTCAGGGAGGAAGGTTCAGGCACATTGCTATACAACATACTACATCCCTGATATTCCCATCCATGCAAGCATATACAGAATAGGGACCTGTCTACACTTGAAACACTACAGCATAGAGCCTAACTACGCTAATGGGAGGGATTCTCCCGTCAGCAATCCCTAGATCGACAGTAAAATCATCCTAGTGTTCTCTCCATGCAGACTTAGTTCAGTCTAACTATGTCATTCTGGTGTGTAGATTTTTCACACCCTTGAGCAATGTAGCTGGGTCAATCTAATTTTCTAGTGTAGACCAGCCCTAAGTGTGGCTGGAAGTGAGTGCAGACTCCTCCTGCCCCCACCCAGTTACTTCAAGCGATCTGTGGCAGGGAGAGCCATGTGTTGGTTTTCTGCCACTGGCTTAATTTCACATTCTGAATCCACCAGTGAAAGATTCAACTCTACAAAAAAGATTTTTGTTGTAATCAGTACCACAGATGATGCAAACGATGACCCACAGGTGTGAGACTTTCTAATAGATTAACATTAGTCCTTCAGCTATTAACTTCACTGTAGAAGAATACTGACAAACATAATCCTAGAGGATTTTTTTTTTAAATAAAATCCATGGACCAAGATTCATTCCCAAGGTGTAAACAAAACAGAAAAACAAATAAGATGTATTTTATTTTTACCTCTGTCTTCTTTTGACTTAGACAGCTTCTACCACTTGTGCTTCCTAAAAAAAATAAACTTTGCTTCCTCCACCACTGGGGACGTGAAAGCTGCTTTAGTTTTTCTTTTCAGTAACTGCAGAAGCTTTAATATATCAATCATCTATTAATCATCTGGGAATGTGTTTAGATCAGCATCATAAATCTTGTCTTTTCTTCAAGTTAATGCATATGACAGCTTGGGACTCAGCTACCACAAAAGTAGACAACTTAATGAATTAGGTTTACATCAGCAATATCTATACACTGGGTTCTGTAATTAAACAGTGGTAATTTATACAATGAAAGAAATACAATCAAGGACGAGACAACCAAATCTAATGCCATTTTATTCAATACGAAATACTGACCCTCAGAGTTTCATATGCAAAATATATATTTTTAATAACTTTATTTCATAACTGTATACAAACTGTTGAGTATGGAATAAAATAATTGTATGTTTGACATAGTTTTAGAGGATGCACCCATGATGTCAAAGCTATACATTGCCACAAAAGATAGATCTGGCCACATTCAAGACATTTGTTAAGTTTCACCACCACCTTTCTATACCTGTATTATTTTTCATACCTTTCTAAATTACCATCCTAATGACTAATACAATGAATATTTTACTTATCAAATGGTTTATAAAAACCCTTCAGGTTGCACTGGAATGAAAAGTAAGACTTGATCCCAGAACTGTGCTGCACACAGAGTTTCCATTGATTTCAATAGGACTTCCAAATTTTGAGTAGCTGCAGAAGCAGGCCATACAAAAATGACATTTAATGTATGTATTACATTGTCTGTCTGTCACCCACGCGCACAGTAACTTCTTAACAGACCCCTAAAAGGACTGACAATCAGTTGGTTAACGGCATCATCTAACAGTAGTAGAACTGTACTCATTTTGTTTGGGATACGCTGGGATGCGCCTTGCCTAATAAGGAGGGCCACTTAGATACCTTTACAATGTATATACCTTCACAAACAGCATCACTGAACGAACGAGTAGCAGCCCATGACATCAGAGGAAATCCTTACTCTTCTGAAAAGTGTCATGGGATCTTAAATATCCACTCAGTGCAGCAACCGCTTTGGTTTACAAGTCACTTTTGGAAAGGCTCCATGCAGAGGAAACTGCACATAATTCAAGTTTATCTTCTTCAAGGGATATTTTCTATGCCCCCACAAAATGTTTACTCTCCTGCTGACATGCTACTGCATGGCTCATACTTAAGGCTACAGTTTTGTCATGGATATTTTTAGTAAAAGTCAGGGACAGGCAAAATCACAGGCAATCAACAAAAACAAAACAAAACAAAAAAATCACCGGAAGCCATGACCTGTCCTTGACTTTTACTAAAAATATCCCTGACAAAATGGGGAACTGCAGGGTCCCCATTGCTCTGCGGGGCTGAAGCTGAGGGGAATCACCCCACCACTCTCTGCCAGTGGTTGGGGAGCTGGGCGGGGCCCCTTCCAGCAGCTGCTGAGCAGCTCTGGGGTCCCTATGCCACCATCAGAGGTGCGGGGGCACGGCTACTCACAGCAACTGAGCAGCTGTGGGGGGGGGCGGAGGGGGCAGGCCTGACAGGGGCAGCAGCTGTCTGGGGAGCAGTTGCGGGGGGCCTCGCAGCCACTGAAAGGCGCCGAGGTCCTTCTGCTGCCATTGCTAGCGGCTGGGCAGCTCAGGGGGGCCCACCGCCAGCAGCAGTCAGTCAGTTGCAGGGGCCCCTGCAATGCGGGGAGCTGGGGGGGCCCTTCCAGCAGCCACTGAGCAGCTCCAGGGTCCGTCTGCTGCTGCCAGAAGCAGCTGGGAGCTGTGGGGTTGGGGGTACTAGCTGCTCACAGAGGCTGAACAGCTGCAGGAGGGGCCCTTCCAGCGGCAGCAGCCGGTCATTTGCGGGGGGGTTCCACTGTTGTTTTTTTTGCTGACCACTTCATTTGATGTGTTCTATTGTTAAAGAAAATTGTAAGTTTTCTGGAATGTCTTGCTTAGCGCTAGTTCAAGGTGATTTAGGGTTAAATATTTTTAAGGAATATTCTCTTACCTGAACAGAGGTTGCTGATTCTCTAGACAGCATGAAGTGTAATTTGTTAAAAATTCTGAAACACATCTGGCTCTAGATACAGACAGAGCAGCTTGCTAGTACTTCTGCTTTTCAGGAGCGCATTATTTTGAATAATCACACTGGAACAAACTTACATGCCTGATCATGCAGCTCATAGCAAGTAGTACTTAAGCATGTAGATTGGAAACAAAACATTGAGTTGACATACTGTATTATTCAAACTTCACTTGTGTTTCCTAGCCAAATCATGAAGTTCATTCTCTGTAAAGAGTTCCATCAGCTTCAATGAAAGCTTTGCCTGAGTATGCAGTTCTGGTCTAGAGCCCATATACATCAGTCAGACTATTTATTGATTAGAGGGCATAGGAGATGCATCTTATACATACTGCTTATTATTATTGTTAATATTATTCATCAGCTAAATATGCAGTACATGCTGTTAGCAATCTGTCAAAATGATTTATGAGGAGACAAAATAAGTACAAGAGGCTCTGCTTAGACCTTTTAAAATTTTCGCTTTTTCATTTATCTTTCAACTTTGATCAATACTAGATTTATTAGCAGACGATTACACTTAAAAAGATACTCACATCTATTTCAACTGCACCATTAAACAAGTGCCCTTTTCCCTACCAACATGCTATATTTTGACCTAACGGCTTTACTGCTGCTTGAAGGTGCACGCACATCCAGATGAAACCCACCTGGTGAAAGGAATAATTATGTCCAAATATTTCAGCATTTTGCCTCTCCTGAGGACTTGAAAATAGGATAGTAGGCATATTATCCAAGCACTAATAGGTAAAGGGAGCTCAAAGAGGAGCCACAAGAATTATTTTAAGGATAGGAAAACATGCCATATAATCAAAGACTCAAGGAGTTCAATCTATTTAGCTCAACACAGAGTTAAAGGCGATTTGATCAATATCTTCAGGGGGAGCCGAAATGTGATAATAGACGGCTCTTCAATCTGGCAGACAAAGGTATAACGAGCTCCAATGGCTGGAATTTGACCCTAGAAACATTTAGACTACAAAAAAAGTTGCAAATTTTAACATGAGAGTCAACAATTTACAAAAGTGTTGTGCTGAACTCTCCATCCCTGGAACTTTTAAAATCAAGATTGGATGTTTTTCTAAAAAATATATATTCTCTAGTTCTAACAGGAATTAATTCAGGGAAGTCCTATGGCCTGTGTTATCCAGGTCAGACTATATTACAATGGTCCCTTCTGGTCTTGGAATCCAGGAATCTATAAATTAATATCTAGCACAAATCAAATTATTCCTCTGAAATTAGATTTAATTCCCCCCCCCCATCTTATTCTTCTAAATTATTTGGACTCGCAAGTTTGTTAACTACCATGCAATACACTGTTTTGTTACCCTGTCTATAAATTGTAAAGAGATATCTAGAGCCCTGATCTACTTATCCATAAAAGGCAGTAAACTCCCATACAAATGCATAAAACTTGCTGTGGATCTGTCTGACCATGCCGAATGACAGTTGGACCCTATATGTATGAGGAAAAGAAGAAACCTGTTCCCCTTTCATCAGCTAGAGGCCACGGAGTTGCTCAAGGAGGAAGCAGCTCATTCTTCCACCACCATCAGCATATCATTGGGGGGCGGGGAGGGGCATGGATCAGCGGTTCACATCGCACTCCCAGTCAGTACCCAGCCCAGACAAGCTAATGATCCAACCAGCAGGCCAAGTTTGGAGATGAATCCTGGTCACATGTCACCTGAGGCACTTGACCATACACTAAGAAGCAGCAATATACTGTGCATATACTCCTGATCCCCACTCTTTTTTCTTCCTTCTGCTGAGTATCTGGAGGACATAGGAACCCTGTAACAAGGATCTCAGATAACGTACAGCCATTTGCCTTGTGAGGAGCAAAGTTGGTAAACTCTTCTTATGAACTCCATTGTGAATGAAGAGCTTTCAACCAACTGGCCCCTGTCTATTCACCCTGGCTCATAGCAGCTCCAAGATTAGTTTCAAGGTGCATGGTCCCTTTGAGGTTCCCATAGTTGCCTGTCAGTCAAATGGTGAGACTCCACCTCTAACCCCACTCCTGCCTAGAAATCAACAAGGAGCCTCCCTCCACATTACCACCAAAGCACCACGGTGGCCTGAAGACGAGTTCTGTGTAGCTCAAAAGCTTGTCGTCTCTTTCACCAACAGACAGACATTGGTCCAATAAAAGATATTACCTCTCCCACCTTTTCTCTAATATCCTGGGACCAACACGGCCACAACAATGCTGCAAACATAAAGCACCAACTGACATTTCTGGCTGATCCCCTGAGGGGAAGGAGTTAGGCAGCAAAAGGGTCCTTTGCTCTTAGGGAGCATTGGTTCCTATGAGGAGACGTGGTGCTCCTCAAAGCATGATGTCGCAGAAGCAGCTTGGCCAATGATGCTAGGATTAACAATGTTCTGCATTTGTTTCTCTGTGCATCTCTATTTTTACTGTTTTTCTTCCTTCCCCCACTTTTAGAAGAAGATTAAAACTAGCTAACAATCCACATAGCAATTTTGTGTTTGCCCACATTAACAAAAAAGGACAAGGAACAGGAAGTCATTCCAGGATCCCTTTGCTTCTGAGGGTAAGGTGGTAGTACATAAGTGATACTTACACACAGCAGGAAATTTACTAATCATACTGTTACCACCACATATAAGCACCGATAACTGTCATGGTTCCTAGCCTCTGCACAATCAGGAAGATTTGAATATAACCTTTTATTTCCTGCTTGGGACAGAAAGCAGTTGACAATCACAGGATACTGTATCCCAGGGGTAGGCAACCTTTCAGAAGTGGTGTGCCGAGTCTTCATTTATTCGCCCTAATTTAAGGTTTTGCGTGCTAGTAATACATTTTAATGTTTTTAGAAGGTCTCTTTCTGTAAGTCGATAATATATAACTAAACTATTGTTGTATGTAAAGTAAATAAGGTTTTTAAAATGTTTAAAACGTTTCACTTTAAATTAAAATGCAGAGCCCCCAGGACCAGTGCAGTGTGAGTCCCACTGAAAATCAGCTCGCATGCCACCTTTGGGATGCATGCCATAGGTTGCCTACCCCTGCTGTAGTCTCTCCTTATTTATGACAACCCTTGAATAGGGTTTGTAGATGAAGAAGAAAAATACATTTTAAAAAGTACAGAAGGAGAATATGCTCAGCTGCCATGAAGTGTCATTGTTCCATTAAAGTCAGTGTAATGACGACAATTTACTCCAGCTGAAGATGTGCCCCAAGAACTCCAACAAACAGGTGTGTCTGCTTTTTTCTTTCATCTGATCTCTATTTGTAATAGCTCTCATCTTACTAAAAGCACCCCCAGGACACAGACCTTGCCATTTTGCAACATAAAAGGAAGGCCTCCTCAATTCAGGTATCAGTGGCCCTTATTAAACACAGAAGTTCAAGTTTCTTCTTTTAACAGCCCAACAAGTTCAAAAGCACTTAGTACCCTCCTCAGTTAACTCAGCTCACCACTAAGCTATATTTGGCTGCAATGGCAGTTAATTTTGACTGCAAATTGCCATCTCTTTTATTTATTTCAAAAAAGTCATTAATTTAATATTTTAGCTACAATAGACTGAAGAGAATAGCAAGCTCACTGAAGGACTAGCAAGAAAGAAAATCACATAAGGTTGTTTAACAATAACAATAAAAGCTAAGAAACTTTCTTGTGACTTAAGAGTTGACTGGAAATGTTCATAACCTTACAATTTTGCTTCTGACTGTTAACCTCAGGTAAGCATTAATTCCTTAGGAAATGTCATGGAGCATTATTAATACAACCTTTTAAAATGAATTCAACTACAATAATTATTTTAACATCTCTTTACACAGCACTATTATTCTCCAAAGTGCTGGAGACATGAATTGTGATAAAAGTGTAATATGAACCCCTGGAACAGGAGTTGTACTTTTTAAAAAAAATGCATATACTGTATTGCCTTAGACTAAGCAAAAAAAAAAAAGGAGCAATAAGAGCTTTCAAGGAAAAGAAACGCATGGAGTCAGAAAATGTACATCTACTGCCTAAGAGGAAAAAACGATGTCCTGCTAAACTACACATTTATGGACAATTAATGCCCAACACTCCAACCACTTAAATATTTCTGTCAATTGGGTTGAGTTCTGGACATCAAAGGGAGTTTCATCTGAGTAGGGATTCAGCTCACTATATGAATTACAATTAAAAAAAAAAAGTATGTTCTCTACATATACACATTCTTATGGTAATCACTACTTCTGTTTTAAGTTTAAGTACCTTGGGCCTGATCCATAGTCCATTGAAGTCTTTCCATTAAATTGCCTGATCTTTGGGTCAGTTTCCTTATGAATAAAATACATTCGTTAGTGTTTGAGAGGTACTTAGGTACTACAATGGTGAGTGCAACAGAAGTGCTTCCAATTAAATAAATTTAGCCTTGACTGTTAGATGTATAAACTGAGGCATTTTTAATGGTTCTGGTAATTTCCTGGATTTAAATTAGATTTATGACCGCAGCTCAAAGATAATAAAATACAGGGTCCAACTCAAGGGTGGCATGCTCAAAAATTTTCCTCCATAGTTTTCACTAAACTGTCATCATAGGTAACCCAATCTGTTCTTCCTTTCTCTTCCAGTCTTATGGAATGGGCAGTAAAGGGAAATGTGCAAGAATTCAACTTTCACATTAGTCACTCTTCTTTTTTTTATGAGGAGCATACCAGCACAGCATGGAACAGCAATTTATTCACACACACTCTTAATGGTTTGCAGAAGGACACAGATTAGGATTATTTTGCCTCTTCTCACCTTCCCCCTGCCCCCTTTTGATGGGTGAAGGAGGGATAAACACACTACAGTCCTCATTTCCCACTTGCAACCCACACCACACCCAGAACACCACTAATTAATAGAGTCAAGAGTAAACAGCACAAAGGTAGCAAAATTTGGGGACTGGAGAACTTTAAAATGCCTTTAACTTTTACTGGCTGCTAGTTAAATGAATTAAGCCTAACTTGAAAACATTCAAACATGTAGTGGAACTCATGAGAATAAATGTGTGCACAATTCAGAGACAGTCATGTGTGTTTCCAGAATCAAACCATTAAATTGATAGATCCCCATCATGCTATCAAATGGAAAAATACTAGAAACTATTCACAAATAAATTGGTGTTACAAGGCTTCACAAGTCAGGAGCCTAACAAATATTTTCATGAACAAGAACAATTTCCCTGCAATTCAACAAAAGTATTGCAAAGTATTATTTTTTTCCATTATTAAATCACTTCGTAAAATGGATATCTGATTTACAATCTGCAAATAATCCCCTCCCCATATGAAAGGAGAAGTAGGTCCTGAAATCCTTCTCATTTTAGGCAACATATGGCGTATATATTAAAGAAGGTGAACTGATTACTATATAGATTAAGCAGCAAAGAATCCTGTGGCACCTTATAGACTAACAGACATTTTGCAGCATGAGCTTTCGTGGGTGAATACCCACTTCTTCGGATGCAAAATTAATAACATTAGCTTCATCCAAAGTTTTCTGATGTACATGAGTAACAAACATCACTTAAAATGATTTTATATGCATATTTTAAATAGATCTCATCATGCTTATTCGGTTAAATATCACCAGCTATTCTTTGAGATAAACATGTATTTTAGTTTAGTACTTAAGATATTCCCCACTGACAGACATTTAATGAAGAAAGCACTTAATCAGTACTAAACTATATGAACACTCTATATTTATTTCATATTAATAAAGAATGAAGAATTAATGTAATGTTTTAATGCAGAAAATAAAATCTTACTGGATTAAAATTTATTTCCCATTTTTGTTTGTAACAATTTGGTTTTATCAGAAACTCCTGTAAAATCTTGATAACTATGTTTTTACTGCATAACTTTTTTATAATGTAATTTGAATTTTTAATTACAAAAACAACTTAGTTTTTGTATTTGCTTCTCAGTCTTCATTTTTGACTATTTTGGTTGCAGTTTACTTCTGTTGACGCTTTTGTGCATTAATATAGTTAAACTCCCCCTTTAATAATGATGACTACAGAACAATAGCACCACTGGTGTAATCATCTCACCAGATATGCATATTTCAGGAGGCTGCTCTACTGAGAATAAATGAGTACAGTGCAAAAGTGCATCTCCACTGGAACATGCCAGCAGAAAAAGAGAGACAGAGTGTCTGATCAGATCAGTAAGCAGCCTCTCATTAAGGAATCTGAAAAGACCAGGGAACCTCTTAAGATCGCAAACAAATGAGGATGCAAAAGTCTTGCTGACGGCTAGGGCATGCCAATTTCCTCCAAAGGGAAACGGGCTAATCTATAAGAAGTCATCGGGTGGAAATTAAGTTGTGGAAACCGCGGAGACAGACTGCCTGTTTTCCTACAGACAACAATCCCGTGGATTTCCCAAGGGGAGAGAAGGAAATCCATGACATGATGATAGAGACATGCAGCTTCTGCTATATAATCTCCCCAGGGCTTCCTAAGCGTAATAGATGCTACTCCCTGTTCTCAGATTCTGAGCAAATGTAGCAACCAAACACCCAACTTTAAAGTTACACGTACCATACCGAGTGTAGTTCCCAGCCACACGCTCACCACAGGACGTGCCCACCTGGATTCACTCACTCGCGCATTGCACGGAGGACGGCAGCCAGCCACCCCTGGGAGCTGCACCTACCCCCCGCACTGCCGGGATGCGCGGAGGGCTGGGCTGGGCTGTGTGTGTCGGCACTGCAGTGTCTCGGTAGCTGCGGTCAATCGCCGGCAGCTCTAATGCGAAGTAATCAAGCCCCCCAAACGCCGCGGTTTAGAGAGGCGGGTTAATGCCGCCAAGCGCAGAGGGGGGCACTGCTCCGAGCACCAGTCCGGCCATGCCGCGAGCACCCGCTCCCCGCAGCTCTGGCTGGCGCCCAGCACCTCCTCCGGCACCCACCCCCCCGGGGCATCCTTGCCTCTGTGCGGCGCCCGGCTCTCGCCCCTGCCGCGCACCCCCGGGCAGACTGCCCCGCTCGGCGGCGGCGGCGGCGGCATGTCAAGGGCACCTGGAGCTGAGCGCCCCACTCCGGCGGAGGGTGCAGGCTGGCGCGGGCACGGTCTGCCCGCTGCCGGGGCCCGCGCGGCGCGAGAAGCTGCCGGGGCCCGGGGCTCCCGAGCACCCACCCAAACTTACTTGGCGGCCGGGTCCCGCGCTGCGCCGGCTGCTGGCCGGGTCCCGCGCTGCGTGGGGCGCGCGCGCGTTCGCTCGCTGGGCTCAGCCGGCGCTGGGCGGCGGAGCTGCCAGAGCCTGGCCAGACATGCTCAGTTCTCTGCCCCCCTTCGCCGGGCCCTACCATTGAGACGGGGGGGGGGATACGGGAGCCATCTGGACGCTACCAACGAGAGGGAGGTAAAAACAGGCCTTGCCGCGGGGTGGGGGAAGGCGAAGAGCAGCAGCCTGCGGGAGCTGAGCCAGGCCCGCCGCGGGGTGTCGCTCCCCGGCTGCCGCTCGCGCTGCGCTGCTGCTGTGAGGTGCCGGGGTTGCTACTGCCCCGGCTGAAGCGCGTGTGCAGAGCGGGCTGCCCGGGCTGGCCAAGCCGAGCCCGCCCCGGGCGGTTCTGCGTGTGCAGACCGGGGGGTTCTCACCCTCACCGGTGTCTTTGCAACGCCGCCGGCCGCGGCCGAGTGTCACCCTGGGGCGGCCCCGGGACCAGCGGGACGGGGCCACCCGCGGCTGTGGCTGATGCGGGGAGATGGGGGCAGTGCCAAGCGTCTCCCTCCGGGACCGGGAGAGCTTCGATGTCACTCGATCCACCCGCCGGCTCAACCCAGACCCATAACTCTCTCTCCCTTACTTCAGAGCCCGGCCCGGCCCCGGGCCCCCAGGAGGGATCCACCGCACCCGGGCAGAGCACGCAGCCCCTGGCGGGGCGGGGAGGCAGCCGGGCACGTTCCCTTCTTCCTCACTAGCCACCTCGTATTGGCTTCTGCAGGGACCAGGATTTGGGAGACAGACTGTCCCAACTGCATCCCACACTAAATCACAGGCAACCCCAGCACCAGTCGTCATTCATTTAAACATATTCCCTGCTGTGAAAGGGAAGGCCGTTTGCAGGGCATTTCCTAGCACCAGGGCTCCATAACAGAGATCAGATGCGCTCTCTCGCAACCCCCCGTCTCTGCCCCAGTCGCTAGTCAAATGGCTTTAGGGAACTATTTAAAAGAAATTAAAAGCAACCTGAATGTGAATATATAAGGTTGGGATGCAAGAGTGAGTGGCGATGTCCTACCTGCGATGGGATGATAAACTGTATCCTACTGTTCAGCCTCTAGGCGGTGCTGTGTGTAAAATACCTGATTTAAAGGAACCTCAGCCATACCTGGCAGAGCTCTAAAGGCTCTTATGTTGAACACATCTGGTGTGTACAAGCAAATTCTGTAGCCAGACCATATCTGGAATAGGGTCATGACCTGGTAGGAGTAAACTAAGAACAGAGACAAAAGGCACAAGGAAACAAAAGTTGCAGGATCTCATCAACCTGTCACTCCTCAATGCACAGAGAACTTTACCCTTGAAAAATCTTCACCGTGGACTGACTGGATGCAGTATTTTGCAAGGTTTTAAATTGCCAGCAAACTCCACAAAGAAACTAGAGATGTACAGGTATCATCTTTAATGTATGCTATGGGAAAGCAATCAGAGCATATATTTCATAGACTATCAGGGTTGGAAGGAACCTCAGGAGGTCATCTAGTCCAAACCCTTTCACTTTACTGAGAACAGTCACAAAGGTGACTATGAAAGGGTTTTGGCTATTTTGGATGCATACTTTATACCATAGAGAAATGATGTTTATCAAAGAGCATGTTTTCATCAGAGAATTCAAGAACCAGGGGAAAATGTTGAATGTTTATAAGTCCTTGGCATGCACTGGCTGAAAACTGATTTTGGAACTGCAAAATATGAAAATATCACAGAGAGGCTGGTTATTGGGTTAACAGGTAAAACCTTTCACATGAATTACCATAGCCACAACTATTCAAATAGCAAAGGAGTCTGAACTGGTGGGACCGCAAAAACCGAAAGCAACTTGCCAAACTTGAAAAACAAGACACTAGTTTAGAAGCTATAAACAGATGCAGCATATGTGCTAAAATCCATTACCATAAGACCCCTGAGGCAAGGAGAGAGAACTCCCTGGCTAAGAGGGACCAGATTTTACAGGCACAAGATGTGGAAAACATCAAGACATGATGCATGTCCAGCCAGAGGTGCTCAGTGTAATAAATGCATGAAATATGGACATTTTGCAGCTGTTTGTTGCACCAAAGCAGTAGGGAGTTGACTCATACTATGGTCATACTATGGTCAATCAAAAGCCAGCATTTCTTGGATCTATCAACTGTGATGACATAAGGCCTGCCTGTGTTACCAGAAATTGGGCCAGCTAGTAAACTTAGGGAGGACCAATAACCCACCAGCGTTTGGCAGAAAGCAGCACTTTTGTTATACTGATAGCTAAGCTCAAAAAAAGTGGGGAGGTCACACTCACACTTGCATAATCACACTCCCAGGACAGGCATGGCACTCTCCATGTCAGGATTCTTCAAGGTAAGTGTCCTACAGTTCAGCAAAGGACAGTGTGATGAAGGTAAGTCTTCCCAAGGCACGATGGAATGCAACGCGGCTGACCACTAGCCAGGCAGTCCAGGCAAAGGGCCTCCACGGGAGGTACAATCTTGTGAGTGCACTCCTGAGCACATGGCCCCTTCCCCTTTTAAGGGTCTGCTCCTCATGGCCTGCGGCTAAAGATGACTTGGCTGCGCCTGGTTGGTCACACTCCACCTCGGGCAGTGTCCGTGCATTGGGTGTATGATCGCTGCCTAATTAGAGATGCCAAGGTCTGTTGGTAAGGTTAATTCAATTTAGCCCAATTGCTACATATATGCCTGGGAAAAATCCAGTAATAGCAGACACACTGTCATAGAGCCTAGCCTCACACTCAACTGTCATAAAAAAAAAATTCACTGCCCAGATCATATGTTATCAAGATCAACAGTGGAGAATACAACAGAAACCATCAACAGCTACAGTTTGTTCCTCAGAGAAACAACAGAGGAAACTCTACAGAAGGCAAGTGCAGAACAAGATGATGATGATAGGGGGAGGGATAGCTCAGAGCATTGGCCTGCTAACCCCAGGGTTGTGAGTTCAATCCTTGAGGGGGCTACTTAGGGATCTGGGGAAAAATCAGTACTTGGTCCTACTAGTAAAGGCAGGGGGCTGGACTCAATGACCTTTTGGGGTCCCTTCCAGTTCTTTGAGTTAGGTAAATCTCCATATAATTATGATGCAAAGATTTCAAACCAACCACAGCCAGTTGTTGCAACTAATGGCCAGCCAGATGACCAAGCTATTACATGTTTGGATTGTGTAATTAAAAAAATAGTATGATTCAGAGATACTTAACAGACTGATATGTACTGAACTTCAAAGTCAGTGTGATAGTGTAAATATTCTAAATGGGAGGAATGTAGAACTTAAAGGCGGAGATGTAATGGAATGCTAAACTGTATTATTCTGTTCGGCCACTGGGTGGCACTTTGTGTAAAATACCCTATTTAAATGAACCTCAGGCATACCTGGCAGAGCATTAAAAGATCTTATGATGAACACATTTGGTATGTGTAAGCAAGCTCTGTAGCCAGTCCATAGCTCAGTGGTCCCCAAATTATGGGGCTCACCTCCCCCTTGGGGGCCATGGAGGAATGTCCAGGGGAGAGCAGTGGGGCCCAGGTCAGCCCGCACAATGGGGCTGGGTGGCACTCTGTCCCCAGCTCTGCTCTAGTCCCAGCCCCAGTCCTCAGCCGGAGCTCTGGCCCTGGCTCCACCCCCGGCCACAGATCTGTTTCTGGACACGGCTAAGCCCCTGCTCTCAGCCCTGTCTCCTGCTCTTGACTCCTGGCCCCTGCTCCCAGCTGTGACTCCATTCCTGATCTGAGGTGGCATGGACATATTCTATCACTGGTAAGGTGGAGCATGAGAGGAAAAGTTTGGGGACTACTGCCATAGTGGGTACAGGGACATGACACTGCCTTCCTAAAAGAACAGTAAGAATAAACAGGATATCAACACCATATTGTTTTAGATTTGTACCACACTACACAGTATAAACAAATTTTAGTGTACTTGTGCACCAGCAGTGTTTGTACTGATGTCTGCTGTTGCAGTTGCAATACATTGCTTTTATAATATGGATAATATAAACTACAAAACCTCACCTACTGGAAAGAGTAAACTAAGAAGGGTAACATAAGGTCATTAAATTTTCTGATATGAGGTCATTTAGAATAATATATAGATTATTGCCATATTATTTAAAAACTCCAGGTATTTAAGCAGGAGGAGAAAAGTGATGTAAACAAAAAGTTTATCCTGTGACTGCCAGGAGTCACAAAACCAAGTGCAGTCTTGGACAAAAAAGTTAATGAAGAGAAGCAGCTCTCAGTTTCACCCAGGTGAGCATAAGCAGAAAAGGAAAAATTAAGCTGCAATAATATCAAATAAAGTAGGAAAAAGGAAGTAATTTTCAGACAGAGGCCGACATACAGAAGGATGGGTCAAACAAGATTATGTGGCAACGTTGCTGCAGTATTTTAAGAAACAATAAGATGACATCATGAAGATTATAGTACTAAAATGGGAATGAATCATGATGACTAATTGTCTCTTCACTCTTCGATACTTTTACTGCATTCTCATGTAGGTAATGAGAGTCCCAGATGCAATATATTTTGTAAGAAACATCAGGAACTAATTGCAACCTTAGCAGTACATAAAAAACATAGTTGCCTATTTTGCTGAATGCCCCTAACGTACTTCGAGAAAACATTTTAAAAGACTACTGGAATTCTTTAGCATGGAGCTATAGCTCCTGATGATGGTGTCAGACAGAATAAAGAATGCAACTTTCTGAGTGCAGCCTCTTGGGTGAAGGATACGGCAGGTGTGGGAGGGGCAGAGGACCAGTCTGGCTCTGGATGCCGTTGGAAGAAAATAATTGACCTCTAGAGCAGCAGTTCTCAAACTGTGGGTCAAGACCCCACAGTGGGTCACAACCCCATTTTAATGGAGTTGCCAGGGCTGGCATTAGACTTGCTGGGGCCCAGGACCAAAGCCCAAACCCCACCACCCGGGACCAAAGTCTGAGCCCATTGGCTTCAGCCCTGGGTGGCAGGGCTCAGGTTACAGGCGAGTTTTGGACCCAAGAGAGGAGAATGGTGAGACAAGAAGCCTTCTCTCCTTTCTGTTTTCCATTTCTCATCTTTCACTTCTACCTTCTCTTCTTATCCATTCGTACCTTTTCCATCACTACTTGTTTTGCCTTCCTTCTTTTTTCAGAGGCAGCCAGCTGAGTGGATATTAGAGAGATCTTCTCTCTCCTTCTTCCTATTTTGCTCAGAAATATTAGCAATTTAGGTTATGTCTACACTAGAAACGCACAAAATTATTCCATCAACCTGTCTACACCGGGACTTAAGTCAGCTTAATTATGTCTCTCGGGGAGTGAATTTTTCACACTCCTGAGCAACCTATCTAGGTTGACCTAACGTAGTGTAGAGTAGCCCTTAAACCCTATTTGAGGACTTAAGTGGGACTTTAATTAACAAAACTTGTTTCATCTTCTGAACATAGGTGATTTTCACCTTATATGCAGACTTTACCATTTATAGATCACATTAACTGCAAAAAGTTAATACAACATTATGTTGAGATTTTTTTTCCTGAAAGATAAAAATACAGGAAAGTTAGAGTTAAGGTTCTAATATTTATGATATTTAATCTGATCATGGCAACAGTCCCCAACTATGTAAAAAGTTATTATAAACTGGATGGTGCTCAATTGTTCTACACTGTTTTCAGTGTTGTTGTAGCTGTGTTTTTTGCAGGATATTAGAGAGAGAAGCTTTCGAGCTACGCAGAGCCCAGACCTGAAGAAGAGCTAGTTTCTTTCACCAACAGAAGTTGGTCCAATAAAAGATGTTACCACACCTAACTTGTCTTTCTAATTGTCCTACTGCTGAGGGTAGGACAAGAAGTAATTTGATTAATTTGCAGGAAATGACATTTAGGTTGGATATTGCGGGGGTGGAATTTTAACTGTAAGGATAGTCAAGTAATGGAATAGGTTACTGATAGAAGTTGTAGAATCCCTGTCATTGAAGGTTTTTTAAAAAACCCAAAATGTGGGGTGGCCTAGGCATGCCGGATGCTGCCTCAGCACAGCGGGGAGGAACTTGATGACATCTTGAGGTCCTGTCCAGCCCTACATTTCTAGGATTAAGAATTCTTTTGCCATCTAAGTGTTAATTTATTGGGCTTCTCATTTACATCAGTTTTATCCTAGTGTATCTCCATTGACTTAACTCCATTTAGGATGATTATTGCTTGAAAACATACTTTTTATCTGACCAAATACTACTTAGCATTAGGCACCAAAGCCAAAATCATACAATTAGATCCATGGATGCGGAGGCATTTGCTCAGGAGAGTCCAGATACAGGATTGAGGCCTAAGTAAGTAACATCCCTTAGAATACAAGAAGAGTTGTCACACTAACTATAGGGACAGTTGTGCTCAGACTAGGGAAAAGGTACAGTTTAAACACAAAACACTACATAATTACACAATAATACAGAATAATACAGAAAAAAATGGATGCTCAGTGGTTCACAGCCCTGGGCCCCCAAAGAAGAATCTGCACCATGAAAGTTATAGTCCTATCTGAGTCTGTAAGCAATAACCTGGTATACAATAGATACATATTTTCCACATACTCCTTTTCCCTTTAAGTTTGCCATCAGAGTACGGCGTATGCTGTATGCTGAGTCTGCAATTGGAGTGTTCTAAAATCTTTCTGAAAACCATCACATCTAGGCTGGGACAAAGCATGAGAAAAATTAGGCCAAATAGAAACTTTGAGTAAGATACCGTGTAAGTGACTGAAAAATAGGATGAGTTTAATTTGTCTAAAATGTCAGGATCCTGATTTTTAAAAGTATACACCGTATAGTTTTTAAAAACAGTTCAGAATGTTAGTGTGATCAAATCCTTAACTTTGAGGCTCGTAGTGTGATGCGACAATAGTTAGAATTTAAGAGTAATACAGCAAGAATCCTCCCTAAATGTGATAAAACTCGTTATATAAAATTCCCAGTTTCACGATCACTATTAATCAGTATGGCTGACAGTGGCCTTGGGGATATGTCAAAAATAGCAGCTTTCTGGCCACTGTAACTCTCTACGGGCCAAATCCCATTTCCAATATGAAGCCTGAGCACACAGGCTTGGTGCAGAGGATGGTCACAGGGGTCATGAAGAGGAATTTACCCCCTATACTGTTTCATGGTTGTTATTGCTATGAATGTAGCCCCTGCTGCTGACACACTCCTCTTAGCAAGAATGATCAGTGAATATGGGCATCCATCATCCCCCCTGCAAACAGAGAATCTTTCTGGCATCCCACTTTCCCCCCAGCACAGCAGAACCACAGCAGTTCTGCTGCCATCAGGGCTTTCCATGCCTGTAACAGACTGAGCAGGGTTTGCTCCTCTATGAAGGTATGATACAAGTGCTGTTTCTACTTGTCTCATTCCTACATCCTCATTTTGTAGGAGTCCGATCAGAATAAAGAAAACGGGGTCCTTCCTGCCACACTAACATGGGAGAACCACATTGACAATAATGGGAGTTTTGCCTGGGCAAGGATTGCAGACTCAGCCTTTTAAAAGATGATCCGTTAAAGAAACAGAGCTGTTACAAGTATCCTTTCTTTTCTCGTGCACCAAATGTAACATTAAAAAAAAAAGAGCTGAATAATTTTCAAATGAATGCCTTATAAAATGTAAAGAGAGGATTCAGTTTTATAACCTTTCATGCCAAGCCAAGTAGATTTCAGACTGGGATTTTCCTCAGAAGAAATTCAGATGTGTTTCTAGCATTTTGATTTTTCCTGGCCATATTCCTCTCTCAATTTTACTTCTCTGTAATCAGTACCCTTTCCCAGTCAGTCTGTAATTTACTTTTTATTGCCCCTCTATGGGCTTTGGATTTTGATCATAGACCCTGGAATTTAAATATTAATCTCTCACCTCTTTGACTCAAAGTTCAGGGTAGGCGTATTGAGGTTTGGGGGCAAATATTTTACTCTTGGACTATAAGTGTTCTATTTTCAGAAGTGTATGGGCAGGTCATTCTGTTCATGCATTAGGGTCACACATTACACAGCTATGTGTATATAAGATTAATTTTCTTCATTTCCAAAGATGGTAGTAGTTGAGCAATGCATTATGAACATAGTAATATATGTCTGTGCCTGTTCGCATATATAACACTTGTAAATGTTTCATGAAAGAATTCTTATTAGTTACTGTCACTTCAATAATAAATCCTTTCCAACCTGCTTTAAACATTAATGAATTAAGCCACACAACATCCAGTGAGGTAAGAAAATATTACTGTCTCCTTTTTTAGATTTAATTAAATTGTTTCAGTGCCTAAAGATTTCAATAGATCTTATGTAAATCCAGATACATTTATAAATAAAGATAAATTGACAATACAATGAGATCTCTACTATCAGGGTAGATGTAGCATGCTGAAACAGGAAGCTCTAAGAAGTTTCTAGCTCACTGACAAAGAGAGCAACACTAGCAGCCATATACTTTTTTTAAAAAAAGCAGTGTGCCTGTTTGAGATCAATATTTAATCTAACACAGCCCCTTGATTTCTGTCACTGATTCCAAACAGGCCATGCGGTTGTATGCAAAGCGAACACTATCAAATGTCTCTGTTGATCAATCGAACTACACCAGCACCAGGAGTAAGTGCTTGTCTTATTGGGCCCTAGTTGCCAACTGGAATCAATAGGAACCAAGAAACTATGTTAATGTTTTCTAGAATTTCCACTAAGGAAGGTAAATGCTGCTGCTGTAAAGAACCACAAGGACCATTTGCGATGGACTGTGTCTTTGAAGAGGACACTTAGAATGACCAGTAAGCAATACTTCATGGGAATAAGTAAATACACAGGAGGAAATGTGTATATAAGAGCAGCAGCACATACTTTTTGGACCTCATACAAGAATAAGGTATAGAGATATCTCCAACTTTTATTGATCTCTGTAAGAGGATTTGTAAAGCTGAAAACAGTCAGTTGTGCTTTGCCTGCAGTGGTAAAGATTAGTCTCCCTACCCTCTCTCACAAAAATCTTAGTGTCACTAACAATAACTAACAGATGTTGTTCTAAGGATAACTAGCTTCACAGCTGCAAAAGCAAGACATGCATGAATTTGATAAAAACCTTATGAAATTTCCACAAGTCCTGGGAAATGTAGATTTTAACCACATAGAAAATCATCTCCACCAGGGACGGTGCAACCTATTAGGTGACCTAGGCGGTCGCCTAGGGCACTGGCATTTGGGAAGCGGCATTTTCTTCGGCCGCCCCAGTCGTCATCGGCATTTAGGTGGAGGGAGCTGGGGCAGGGGGGCATGGGGAGGGCCGCCTGCAGCAAGTAAGGGGGGGAGGCACGCAGGGGAACTCCCCGTCACAGCTCACCTCTGCTCTGCCTCCTCCCCTGAGCATGCCGCCCCTCTCTGCTTCTCCCGCCTCCCAGGCTTGCGGTGCCAAACAGCTGATTGGCGCCACAAGCCTGGGAGGCAGGAGAAGTGGAGCAGCGACTGCGTGCTCAAGGAGGAGGCAGAGCAGAAGTGAAGGAGTGGGGAGCTGGCCGCATGGCTCCCCGGGCTGGGGGAGGGAGCTGCCCCGGGGGGGGTGCCGCAGGGGGGGGTGGGGGAGCTGCCGCAGGGCTCAGGGAGGGGGTGGAGCAGAGGTGAACTGGGGTGGGGAGCTGCCGCATGGCTCCCAGAGATGGGGGGAGCTGCCACGGGGGGGCCCCTCAGGGTTGGGGGGGAGCTTTTTTGGGGGGGGCGCCTCAGGGCGGAGGAGGGGTGGGGAGCTGCCGCAGGGCTCGGGGAGGGGACAGAGCAGAGGTGAGCTGGGATGGGGAGCTGCCGCTTTGGCAGTATTAAATACTGTGGCAGTATTTTCAGAAGTGATAGAAAATTCATAATTGATAGAACTACATCTGTTAAGTATCAGAGGGGTAGCCGTGTTAGTCTGGTTCTGTAGAAGCAGCAAAGAATCCTGTGGCACCTTATAGACCAACAGACGTTTTGCAGCATGAGCTTTCGTGGGTGAATACCCACTTCGGATTCACCCACGAAAGCTCATGCTGCAAAACGTCTGTTAGTCTATAAGGTGCCACAGGATTCTTTGCTGCTTCTACATCTGTTAGTTATTGTCAATTTAAATAAGCTTTTTATACAAAAAGCTGGGGAGGCTGTAATTTTTGCTATTACAGGCAAAGCACGACTCTTTTGTATTTGACATTACTAATCCCTTTAAAGAGATCTATAAATGTTGGGATATTTATCTAAAGTTGCATGAGGTCCAAATGTGATTGTTATTCCTATGTATAAACTTAGTCCCATGGAGTACTGCTTATTGATCATTGTTAAGGTCCTCATCTATTAAGGCCCATACTTGGAGATATTTAAAGGTAGACTGAACAAATCACTAGAAAACATACTATATGGAACAAGCCTGCATTTGTAGGGTAATGGATTAGACAACATAATAGGTCTTTTCTATCTCCAGTTTCTCTGAGTTTTCTCATCTAAATCATTAGAAGTGACTCCGACCAAAAGATTTTACTCTGCACCATTGAAGTTCATAGGAATTTTGCCAATTACATCAATGAGAGTAGGACTAGATCTTAACTTCTTTCCTGGTTTAAGTTTCACACGTAATAGCAACAAACTTTTTCTTTTTTTAATGTAACCAGATATGCTAGAAGCTATCTGTGCATTTCCTTACAATAAAATCATCAACTTGTTTATATTATTTTGTCTCCACTGTACTAATTTTTTATTTGTTTTGGATAATGCAAAAAAATGCATGCCCTCAAAAGTGCCTGCGAATTTGAAAAGCTTTAAAAGAGCACGTATGTAACTGTGTGGATATCTGAGCAACAGTGTGTGGATTCTTATTCTTTGTGATGCTAAATCTTAGAAAGTGTTGTGCCCTAGGTCTAACCTTCTTTCTTATATTTTGGGCAAGAGTTATAAAAAAATCCAACAATTAGATTTCAGCATTTCTTAACGTTTTTAGAAGGTCTCTTTCTATAAGTCTATAATATATAACTAAACTATTGTTGTATGTAAAGTAAATAAGGTTTTTAAAATGTTTAAGAAGCTTCATTTAAAATTAAATTAAAATGCAGAGCCTCCCGGACCGGTGGCCAGGACCGGGCAGTGTGAGTGCCCCAAAATCACTGAAAATCAGCCCACGTGCCCCAAACTGGTGGTTATTCTATTATTAGATTATTAGATTATTAGATATACCAAGCCAGAAACAGAAGTAAACTTCTGTCTCTCCACACTGGTTAACAAGAAGTCCAAATGCAGTCTCCTTAGGTATCCCAGGCCTTATTTCACCACCCAGACAATTATGATGAGTGGTTGCTGAAAATCAATTTAATCAAACAAAGAGTTCTTCTGATCTCAAAAGATCAGCCACATACCCAGGTCAATATATCAATAATCACACTGTTGCTAATCCTTTAGGATCTATTATCTAAAGGCTAATTTAGAGAATATAAAAGAAGGAGAGAGTTAAAATGGTCAGAAAAATCATATACATACAATCATTGCAAAGTTCTTGGATAAGATTTGTAGCAGGGATATTACAGGGCTGCTGACTTATAAAATCTCCAGTAACTTCCAAAAGATTGGAAGTCCATAGTCAATATGCTTCTTTTAGTGTAAATCCATAATCCAGAGAACAGAGCAGGAAAGAGGCAAAATGGAAATAATTCCAGGGTCTTTTATATCTTCTCCCATGTGGAGGAAATGCTCTCAGTCTTTGTGGAAAATTATAGGCACAAGACCCTGGAGTCCAGGATCACATGAAAAATCACATGCCCCATATTCTGGCTAAAACATCCACAGGAAGGTTCATTGGGTGGGATGAGAGTTAAGTGCTCTTTAACGGGCATCAGTTTGAATAGTCCATTCACAATATGCCATCTGGCTTCAATATAGATTTTACCTGGTGGGTGTTACTCAGGAATACAGCACATATGTAGGATGCCAATACATAGTCAATATCTATAACTTCAGCTACAAAAATTATACATGCATCTAAATAGGATAATCCTACTTAGCAAATCATAACTCTTCCATTGACATGATATACTTTATACAAGTTTTGTTGCAATGGTCTAATAGTGGCAATAGTAATGATATAAATGGTCATGTTTCAATCATACAGCATCACAGAGCTGTTTGTACTGGTGATTTTAGTATTGTTTAAATCTAAATAAATAAAGTATTAAATAAATCTCCTTTAACACAAGCAGTAGGGGAAAGGTGGGCAAACTACAGCCCATGGGACCATCCTGCCTGGCCCTTGAGCTCCCGGCCAGCGAGGCTAGCCCCCAGCCCCTCCCCCACTGTCCCCCTTTCCCCCCAGCCCCACAGCTGTTTCACGGCATAACAAGCTCCGGGAAGGAGGAGGGAGGAATGGGAACGTGGTGCGCTCAGGGAGGAGGCGGGGAGCCAGGGAGGGGGCTGAGTTGGGGCGGGGACTTTGGGGAAGGAGTTGGAATGGAGGCAGGACAGGAGTGGGAGGGGGTGGGGCAGGGGTGGAGTCAGGGCGGGGGCAGAGGGGGTCAAGCACTCACCATGCCAGCAGAAGTCAGAGCCTATGTGTCACACACAAAAAAACCAACCAACCAAACAAACCCCAGGATTTTTAGGATTCAGACAGAAGCTATTTTTCAGGCTGGATTGTTAAAGAAAAGTGATATTGAACAGTTTCCTGATGGCCTTTCACTTTAGATCCTGTGCTGCTGGGCTCTGTTGAAATCAATGAAATGTTTGGAAGCCCTGGAAGAATTCTGTAATAACTTTCCATGAACATTTGCAGACCTGAGAAGCATGATAACCCATGACAAACTTAAGGTGTTAGTTACATATGTCCAGACAGAGGACAGCTTTGCAGTTAAAAAATGAAGAATTGTTAAAAACAAAAAAATAACCCCCAAATCCTCAATTTCACCAAACCTTGCTTGATTTCATTCTAAAGTAAGAGGACCAAAAAATGCCACCATGGCTAAACAGCAGAGTAAAAGAGGTTATGAGAGGCAACGAGGCATCATTTAAAAATTAGAAGTAAAATCCTACTAAGGAAAGTAGAAAGGATCATAAACTCTGGCAAGTCAAGTGTAAAAGTATAATTAGGCAGGATAAACAAGAATTTGAAGAACAACTAGCAAAGAATTGTATTAATTTTTGGAAGTACATCAGAAGCAGGAAACCTGACAAATGAGCAGTGGATGATCAACGTGCTAAAGAAGCACTCAAGGAAGACAGGGGCATTGCAGTGAAGCTAACTGGAGGACTGGAGGATAGTTAATGTAAAGCCAATTTTTAAAAAATGCTCCATAGGTGATCCTGGCTATTACAGGTTGGAAAGCCTAATTTACCAGGCAAATTGGTTGAAATTTAGTAAAGAAATATCATTATCCGACAAATAGATTAACATATGTTGGAGAAGAGTCAACATGGCTTTTGTAAAGGGAAATCATGCCTCACCAATCTGCTAGAATTCTCTGAAGGTGTGCATGTGGACAAGGGTGGCTCAATTGATATAGTGTACTTTGACTTTCAAAAAGCCTTTGACAAGGTCCTTCACCTAAGCCTCTTAAGCAAAGTAAGCAGTCATGGGATAAGCAGGAAGGTCCTTGCATGGATCACTAACTTGTAAAAAGATAGGAAACAAAGGGTAGGAATAAACAGTTTTCAGCATGGAGAGAGGTAAATAGTGGTGTCCCACAAGGATTTGTAAGGGACCAGTGCTATCAGCATATTCATAAATGATCTGGAAAACGGGGTATATAGGGAGGTGGAAAAATTTGCAGATGATACAAAACTACTCAAGATAGTGAAGGACAAAGCTGATTGCATAGTTACAAAGGGATCTCACAAAACCAGGTGAATGAGCAACAAAATGGCAGATGAAATTCAGTGTTGATAAGTGCAAAGTAATGCACACTGGAAAAAATAATCTCAACTATACATACAAAATGTTACCAGCCAAGAAAGAGATCTTAGAGTCACTGTAGACAGTTCTCTGAAAATATCTGCTCAATTTCTAGTGGCAGTCAAAAGAGGTAACAGAATGTTAGGAACCATTAAGAAAAGGATAGATAAGAAGACAATAAATCATAATGCACACACTGTGAATACTACATGTTGTTCTGGTAGCCCCATCTCAAATAAAAGATATATTAGAATTGGAAAAGGTATAGAGAATGGCAACAAAAATGATTAGGGGTCTGGAACAGTTTCTATATGAGGAGAGATTAAAAAGACTGGGGCTGTTCGGTTTAGAAAAGAGACTAATAAAGGGAACATAATAGAGGTCTATATGATCATGAATAGTGTGGAGAAAGTGAATAGGAAAGTGTTATTTACCCCTTTGCATAAGCAGGAGTCACCTAATGAAATCAATAGGCAGCAGTTTTAAAACAAACAAAAGGAAGTATTTCCTTACACAATGGACAATGTATCTGTGGAACTCACTGCCAGGGGATACTGTAAGTTCAAAAAAGAATTTGATACATTCATGAAGGTTAGGTTCATCAATGGCTGTTAGCAAAGATGGTCAGGTATGCAACCTCATGCTCAGGGTATTCCTAAACCTCTGCCTGCCAGAAGATGGGACTAGACAGCAGAAGATGGATCATTCAATAATTACCCTGTTCTATTCATTCCCTCTGAAGCATCTGGTACTAGCCACTGCCAGAAGACAAGATATTGGGCTAGATGGACCACTGGTCTGACCCAGCATGTCTATTCTTATAGTCTTATGTTCTAGGAGTTAAAAGTCTTCTACAAACTGTAAGTACAGACAGTAAATGTCCAAATAGTCTTAACTCTGTTTGACTAAGTTTACAAAGAGGTGTGGAAAAGAGAGTTAGCTATTGGTTTTAATGATGGCAAACAAGTTGAGAAAAATATACAAAACAACTAGAAAAACATACAAACTGCTTATTTTTTTAAAAAAGTCAATGAAAGGGAATCTAACGGTATAAAGCACTTGTCAGTGTAAAATTATATCTTTCTTGAACATCATTGTGGAACAATCTGCAATATGGTTAGTAAGGAAAAAGCAGGGTTAAGAAGAGAGGTTCTGCAGGGATCAAGTGTTTGTGCTCTGCAGTTGCAGACAACATATAATCTTTGCTTTACTGATTAGGTAATCTTATCATAAACCTGGATAGATATCAAGTATCAGAGGGGTAGCCATGTTAGTCTGGATCTGTAAAAAGCAACAAAGAGTCCTGTGGCACCTTATAGACTAACAGACGTATTGGTCTGATGAAGTGGGTATTCACCCACGAAAGCTTATGCTCCAATATGTCTGTTAGTCTATAAGGTGCCACAGGACTCTTCGTTGCTGGATAGATATGTACAGGAAGATGAAACTCAGCAAGATACCCCCAAATTTAGGCAGATAATACTAGCCACAGGCCATGTGGATTTGGGTGATTGATGCCCCTGCAGGAAGACTGAATAACGTTACACTTGAGGAAGCTGCCACATTTATATGCAGTACCTGGGAAGTACTGTTTCAGTGAGAGGTGGGCTGGATAATTCAGAATTAATGACAAAGCCCTCAGATGGTCTTGTAAGATTTGGTCCCAACATGTTATAATGAAAGAAAGCACATGTAGCACAGATAGAGTCTACCTATTTATCTGAAAAGGCTCATGAGCATTCTGTAGTTCATTCCAGCAAATACATCGAATATGTGTTCCTTACATTGAGATGAGTACAGAATTCCTTCCATTTCCCCACTGAAAAAGAAGACACTGTAGGGGCTACAGCTCCCTCCCTATTTGATTAAGTCACACCCCTTTTCAGAATCTTTGATTACTGTAGTGAGAGAGGTAAATATGAGACCTACTGAGAATTTTGGATGGCTAAAGTATCTTGTATGCTGTTATTTGAGTGTGGGGGAGATTTTCAAAGGTACAACTCTCATTGAAAGTTAATGGGAGTAAGGTGCTTAAGTCTTATTTGTATTTTTTAAAAATCTAATTCGAAAGTCAGACACAGTGGGGAATATTCCATTACTCATTAGTAATTTAAAAAAAAAAATCAAATGGTATTAAATTATTTCTTCCCCCTTATATTGATGTATTCTCTCTTTATATGTATCATTCCTTGAGGCAGTGACTACATCTTTGTCTCTCTGTAAAAGCTCTACTGTAATATAGATAATTAGTAGTTAAAAGAAACTGCCCATGTTGCTCCAAACCAGAACTCTGTCCTCATTATTCCTCCCTATTCTTTCTCCAAGAAAAGCAACTAGGTACAAGCACAAAATATAGAATTTTTAAATTTTCAAAACAATAAATATTAAATTAATTTTATTGTGTTTGGAATATACATAAATGGAGTGTTAGACCTTTAAACTGTGTTTTCAATTTAACTAATCTAAATGTGCTTGTACAGGTTTAAAGTGTCTGAACAGGGCCACTCTTGAAAACCATATTTCTGATTTTCATGTATATCAGAAGGTTCAAAATGAGAACAGTCTTCTTAGCAATCACTATGCTGCCTTCGTTTCTATTAACCAGAGAGTTCAGCAGACTGCTGGCACCACCTGTGCTTCCTTCAGTGAATGGATTTTATTTAAGAGTAATACCCCACAGCACTGCAAGATAAAGAGGAATTGATCACAGAACTAAAGTTAGTAGTTGTATGGATGCATGTAATCATGACTTGATTATTTTGTTTGCACACAACAAATGTAAAGTCCAAACCAATACCCCCGCTCCACACACTCACACAGCTTTTAAAGGTCCAGTTTCACAAAGCTGAAAACAACTGGGCCAAATCGGCTAGGAGAAAGAATTTAAACAGAAAAAGTGTGAATGGTATTTGGAATTGTTTAAGAATAGTTTACTAGATACCCAAAAAGTCACAAAGACTGTACTGTTTGCTTTTTAAAAAAGCTATCTGGCGGAGGGGAAGTGAAAGCACCTATAAAACATAATATATACAAAATAATGTTGACTATAGGAAAGCAAAATATTTTGCTTTGTTTTGTTGAACTGACCCTAAATGCTTCATTTTGAATCAGTCCAACTTTAAGTTGAATTTCACCACTGTGTGCATTGCTTCATGGGGATTGTAGTTTGAGAGTTTGATGTCTCCATTCTCTCCTATGGGCCAGGCTCTATCTTCTATAGAATCATAGAAATTTAGGACTGGAAGGGACCTTGGGAAGTCATCAAGTCCAGCCACCTACTCCGTGGCAAGACCAAGTAAACCTAGACTATCCCTGACAGGTGTTTGTCTAACCTGTTTATAAAAACCTCCAGTGATGGGGATTTCACAGCCTCCCTCGGAAGTCTATTCCAGAGCTTAACTACCCGTATAAAATTTTCACTAATATCAACCAAAATCTTCCTCACTGCAGATAAGCCCTTTACTTCTTGTCCTACCTTCAGAGGACAGGGAGAACAATTGATCACAGTCCTCTTCAGAGCAGTCCCTAACATTTGAAGACTGTTATCGGGTAGCCCTTCAGTCTTTTTTCCCTCAAGATTAAATATGCCCAGTTTTTTTAACCTTTCCTCATACGGGTATTTTTAAACCTCTCCTCTGAACTCTCTTCAATTTGTCCACATCTTTCCTAAAGTGTGACACCAGCATTGGACACAGTACTTCAGCTGAGGCCTCACCAATGCTAAACAGAGCGGGACAGTTACCTCCCATGTCTTACATATGACATTCCTGTTAATACATCCCAGAATGATATTAGCCTTTTTTGCAGCTTCACCACATTATTGACTCATATTCAACTTGTGATTCACTATAGCCCCCAGAGCCTTTTCGTCAGTACATCTGCCTAGTTATTCCCCATAATATAGTTGTGCATTTGATTTTTGCTTCCTAAGTAAAGTATTTTGCCCTTGTCTGGAATCAAAGAAAATACATTCAATAAAGACAAATTCTCTAATTTGTCAAGATCATTTTGAATTCTAATCCTGTCCTCCTGCAACCCCTCCCATCTTGGTGTCATCTGCAAATTTTATAAAGTATATTCTCCACTCTATTATCCAAGTCATTAATGAAAATATTGATTAGCACCAGACCCAGGACTGACCCCTGAGGGACCTCACTAGATATACCCTCAAAGTTAGAACAGTGGTTCTTTCAACCAGTTGTGCACCCACCTTATAGTAATTTTATCTAGACCACATTTCCCTAGTTTGCTTATGAGAATGTCACGGGGGACTTTGTCAAAAGCCTTACTAAAAATCAAGATATTTTACATCTACTGTTCCCCCCCATCCACTATGCCATTAATGATGTGAAAGAAGGAAATTAGGTAGGTATAGCATGATTTGTTCTTGACAAATCCATGCTGGTTCTTCCTTATACCCTTAGTATCCTTTAATTGGCTACAAATTGATTGCTTAATAATTTGTTCCTGTATCTTTCCAGGTATCAAAGTTAGGCTACTGGTCTATAACTGGTCTTTGTTCCCCCTTTTAAAGAAATGAACTATGTCTGACCTTCTGCAACCTCACCCATTCTCCATGAGTTCTCAAAGATAATTGCTAATGGTTCTGAGATTGCTTTAGCTAGTTCCTTAAGTACCCCAGGATGAATTTCATCAGGTCCTGCTGACTAGAATACATCTAACTTATCTTACTTTAACATGTTCTTTCTCTATTTTGGCTTGCATTCCTTCCACCTTGTTGTTAATATTAATCATGTTGATATCTGGTCACCTTTAACCCTTTTAGTGAAGACTGAAGCAAAATAGGCACCAGACCACTCAGCTTTCTCAATGTCTTCACTTGTTAGCTCCCTTTCCCCACTAAGTAGAGGGCCTATACTTTTCTTCCACTTTCTCTTGCACCTAATGTATTTAAAGAACCTCTCCTTATTGCCTTTTGTGTTCCTTGTGTTCATTTTGTGCCTTAGCCTTTCTAATTTTCTTCTTGTATGCTTGTGCTAGTCTCTTGAACTCCTCCTTAGAAACTTGTCCATGTTTCCACTTTACATAGGATACCTTTTTGATTTTCAGGTCATTAAAGAGTTCCTGATGGAGTCATCTTGGCCTCTTGCCATTCTTCCTACTTTTCCTTTGCATTGGGATAGTTTACATTTGTGCCTGTAATATTGTCTCCTTAAGAAACTGTCAGCTCTAAACTATTTTTACCCTTAGATTTTCTTCCCATAGGATCTTACCTACCAGTTCTCTGAGTTCGTTAAAGTCAGCATTTTTGAAGTCCATTGTCCTTATTCTGCTGCTCTCACTCCTTCCTTTCCTTAGAATCCTGAAATCTATCATTTCATGATCACTCCCAGCCCAGTCTCCTTCAGATTCACTCTCAATTTCTTCCTGTTCACTACCAATGGCTGTCCCCTGGTTATTTCCTCCACTTTCTGGAAGAAAAAGTTGTCTCCAACATATTCCAAGAATTTATTGGAAATTTTGTGTTTTGCCTTATTCCTTTTCTAACAGATGTCTGGGTAGCTAAAGTTCCCCATTACTACCAGGTCTTGTGATATTTCTGTTGTTTGTTTTAGAAATGCCTCATCCACCTCCTCTTCCTGATTTGGTGGCCTATAGTAGACCCCTACCATTGTGTCACACCTATTTTTCACCCCTTTTACCTTTACCCAGATACTTTCAACTGGTCTGTCTCCCATCTCCTTCTGGACCTCAGAACAAGTGTATATATTTCTGATGTATAATGCAACACTTCCTTCCTTTTTACCCTGCCTGTCCTTTCTGAACAAGCTATATTTCTCTATACCAGTATTCCAGCCATGAGATTTACCCCACCAAGTTTCTGTGATGCCAATTAAGTTATAATTTAACTTATGTACTAATACTTCCAGTTCTTCCTGATTATTCCCCATACTCCTTGCATTTATTTATCAACAACTAAGAAACTGAGCAGATTCCACCACTGATTTCCCTGTTGTTGCTCCTATAACCTTATTTTAATTTCCATGTTCCCCCTCTTCCCTCAAATCTAACCCTTTCTTAATTCAGCTATTTTTATACTTACCTGTGGGCTTTTGACACCTGTCCCCTTTGAACCTAGTTTAAAGCCCTCCTTACTAGGTTGGTGAGTTGGATGTGAAGATGCTTTTCCCATCTTCCCATCCCAGTTTGGTTCATGATGCATCATAGTAGTTCTCCAGGAGCCAACTGAAAAGAATGGGGGCCCGATCTACTCCAATGAAGCAATGTGCCACAATGGAGAAAAGCAGTTTGATGTTGAACTGATGCAAACAAAATGTTTGAAGTCAGTTCAGAAAAATGAAATATTTTGCTTTGTATCAAACCAGCCTGAAACATTTTATTTGACTGTTCTTGATGGCAAAGCTGAAATTTTCCCCTTGAAGATTTAATTTTGTGGAAACTTGGTTTTCTATCAAAAATGATTTTGACAAAATTCCAAGCCAACTGTAGTTATAGAGTCATGTTGTAACCACTATTCAGCAGTGTGTGTCTTCTCCTTAATAAGAGTTCTGTGTAATTTGAGAATATTTCCATTTAAATTTTACTAGCTTTTGAAACCTCATAGATACCAAATCCCCTACAACAGTTAGATTTACTAGGCTTTTGCCCATTTGATGATGGATTTTAAATAAGAATCTCTCTCTTCAAAAAGAAGCACAGATTGAAAAAAAGGAAGGTGAAGTATCAGCCAGCCTTGACTTATAGTTGATTCTTTAAGCTCACTTCCAGGAGGAGGCTCTGGTTTCCATTGCAGTGATTCAAGTAAACATCATCCTGTGTGTTTGGAATTAAAATGCATGCCTTAATGAGAGCTGCTTTCTGAGGGAGAAATGCAAAGAATAAAGTCCTCCCCTCAGAATAGTTTAAAAATAAAAGCAGACAAGCATGAAGAAAATAACTTTTGCACTAACAATGACAATTCATTGTTCCCTGGAAACATTCACTAATAAGAGTATCATAAAAGCACAAAGGCAGGATCAGTCAGTACAACTGTTAGATTAGCTAAACATTCCTAATCCTCTAATGAGGCACTAATCTTAATAGGATGCTAGTGTGCCCTCTAGCAATGGTCTATATGGCAGACAAACAAAGTGCTTCTTTTAAAGTGCTGACTATGACCCTGATCTTTCAAACACATATTCACATTACATTTTACTCATGCAGTTAATCCCATTGAAGTCAATGGAAGTAAAAACTTTTGGTATATTAATGTAAATGCTTGTATATAAAATATAAAGCAAAAAGAAAAAGTCATATAAAGCTGTTTTGTCTCACAGCTATATAAAGCAAGATGGTAGTTATGATTAAAGCTCCATTTATACACAAACGCTCTCCCCTCCCCCACCATGAGAGACAGGGGAGAGAGAGGACTGTAATTTTCCATGGAGCAAAAATGGAAAATTCCGGAAAGAAATCAGAGAGACAAGATAGGTGAGGTAATATCTTTTATTGGACCAACTCCTGTTGATGGAAGAGATGAGTTTTGAGCTTACGCAGCAGTCTTCTTCAGCTGTGGGGAAGGTACTCAAAGTGTTACAGCTAAATACAAGGATGGTGTTACCCTAAAATTCAGACTTAAGGCATCCCACAATGGCCTTCCTACCCTATCAACTCAATTGTCAGTTTGGTCTGTTTCCGCGGGCTACAGGAAGTGGCCCGCCCTAGAGGAATTGCCCAGGTTTTACCAGGGAGTTTGTCTCTGACCATCAGAGGACTCCCCAGAACAGGCTAGTTCTGTTAACCCTTGGGAGGACACAGATACATCCTTATGCCCTAAAGATTAACACGCAGGCAGTAAGTTCTTCCAAGACAAATTAACTTTTATTTAACACATAATATTCCCTAATATAATAAGTGTAATACATATATCTAAAGAATAAACTATACACATAACAAGCATAAATTAGAATATAAACAAAAAAACAAACTCTAGCAGGATATATACATATTCAAATATCCAGTATTATAATATTCAATACCCACTACTATGATACTATATAATACATATAACTATAAAATTAACACAATTTGATACTATACATATGTAACACAGTTTTAAATGGTTATATTGTGTATGCAATGACCGGTCACATGCAGAATGCTGACAGCATGGTATTACATATTAAACATATAGACACATACACACACAGACATCCAACTTTATTAACTCAAGCAGACACATACACACTTCAACAGGAGTCTATTAAAATCATTAGGCTTACTTCTGATGTCTTCTATCCCTCTGGGTGGTCCTTCTGTTCTGTCAATTGATGCTGTCCACTGCTCCACTGCTACTGTTTCAGCCTTCCTTCTCTCTTCATGGTTTCAGCTCTTCTTGATCTTTCTTCCTCTCACTCCAGCATGCCTTCCTCTCGTTCTAACACAGACTGACTGTAGCCTATCAGCGCTCTCCCTTATGTACAGTTGGCCCACCAATCAGCTTCAAGCCCTGACTGAAAACCTGTGACTTTAGAATGTGGACCTGTTTGAAGACCTGTGTTCTACCTGACAGACCCTTCCTTTCAGGTGTTGGAGTGACCTTTGTTTCACCCCAGTCTGCCTGCTTGCCATTGGCTGAATTATTGTAAGGTCTTTCACAGCTCTGATTCCTTGTGGCCACCATTTTGTTTTCCTTCACTGTGACCACTTAAAACTCTATACAGTACACCTTAACATTGTGCTTCACTGGCACCACTCCAATCTCACTAAGTTAAATAAGGCCCAAATCATGATCTTTCCCTGCTTCAGCTAATGGTGACAGGCCAGCACCATTAATGCCAGACAGTGTTTAGTGCTGAACAGTGTTTTCAGTTGTTTTCAGCACACACAGAGAGCAGCAGAAAAATCCTCTGTATCAGTGGACCAGATAAGGAGTTTACACATGTTGCAAGGGGCCATTCAAGGGGCAGTAAACACCTCTACAGTTGGAGGACAAAGGAGGATTAGAGGATTACAGATTGTTGTAATGGGCCATAAATCAAGTGTCTTTAGTAAGTCCATGGCTTTTAATATCTAGCAGAGTTATGAATTTAAGTTTCCAGGCTCATCTTTTGAAGGAGCAGATTTCCTTTGTGCAGGTTTCCTTCAAGGATGAGGACTGAGAGGTCAGTTATGGAGTTATTGTTTTGTGAAAAATATTCGCCCTTAGGTGATAAGGTGTTTTTGTCTTATTTTTCTGTGTGAGTTCATTCGAGAGTGTAGTGATTGTCTGGTTTAACCCACCTAGCTGTTACTGGAGGAAATCATTACATTTCACAAAAATGTGTTTTGTTCTATAGAGTAAGCAATATAGAGATTTGTGGCATTTTACAGAACAGAGAGGACACTTTGATGACCAGGTTCAAACAAATCGACAAAGATTTATTAATTCTAGAAATAAAGAATTTGCACTTACAGTAACTCCTCACTTAATGTTGTCCTGGTTAATGTTGTTTTGTTGCTGATCTATTAGGGAAAAACCTTGTTTAAAGTTGTGCAATGCTCCCTTATAACATCGTTTGGCAGCTGCCTGATTTGTTCACTGTTTGCAGGATTCTCTGGAAGAGCAGCGCCTCCTTGTGGGGATTAGAACCAGGAGGGAGCTGGCTCCTGACCTGTTCTCTGCCTTGGAACTGCTCCTGGGAGCTTCCTGCTTGCTGGCGGAGACAGGTGCTGATATCAAGATGTCCCTCTGCTCCTGCCCCCGACTCCATACCCCCTCTCCATGGAGGAGGGGGACAGGGCTCAGGGACAGAAAGGACAAGCTTACTGGAAGTTGTTGCTTCCTGGCTGATCTGGCTGATCTGCTTAAAAGGGTAATGTACTTGAAGTGGCGTCAGGGTGCTTAAAGAGGCAATGCATGTCTCTCTCACTCATGCATGCACCCCCCCCCCCAGCACTTTGGAAAGTCAGCACCTGTGCAGCCTTGCATGTGCTGTCAGGAGGAGGGAGTGGTGCACTCCAGCTGGATAGTATGGGCTCATCATCATGTTCAGTTTCTGCAGGGAAGTGTTTACAGCTACTGCCCTGCATCTATTGTGTTTCCTCCCTCCTGTCTCAGTCCATGCTGCCTTGTAGAATGTGAGGCTACATTAACAACAGCTATTAACCCTTGAGGGCTCAGCCAAGTGCTAGTTCATCATTTAGCAGCAAGGCATTCCCTGGGAAATATCCCACCCCCTTACTCCAGGACCTCCACCAAGCTTACATCATTCATTGCTGTGTACAATATTAAACTGTTTGTTTAAAATTGTTTAAAACTTTTACTGTATATGTACATAATGTCTTTTGTCTGGTGAAAAAAAATTCCCTGGAACCTACCCCCCCCCATTTACATTAATTCTTATGGGGAAATTGGATTCGCTTAACATCAGTTCGTATAAAATTGCATTTTTCAGGAATATAATTACAACATTAAGTGAGGAGTTATTGTATTTGTTAGCTTGTCAGAGCATCAAATGATAAAGCCATAAGTTGTTAAAGACATAAATCAATTTCTCTAGAATTTGTTAAATACTCTGGAATTTCTGCTATGGGAAAGTTCTTATTCACGTTATTTTTTTCTGCTACAGAATGCTGTGTAGCTGCAAATTCTCTGGTTTTATTCTTCTGTGATTATCATCTAGGATTAAAGTCCCTGGAAAGATCTTTGCTCATATTCTGCTTGCTAGACATCATCATCCACAGCAATCAAGTTTCACTATTAGGTAGTCACAAGAGCGGCACTGGGGGGCAGCTTGTGGAGGCTATAGCTACCCCAAAATTTGCCTTACCTCCCTCCCCCCATAGCCATTGCTTCCAGTGCAAAGGTCAAATGTTACACAGAAGTAAGGGTGATATGGTATGGAATTGCCACCCTTACTTCTCCACAGCTGCTGGCTGCAGTGCTGCCTTCAGAGTTGGGTGGCTGGAGAGTGGTGGCTGCTGGCTGGACACCTGGCTCTGAAGGCAGTTGTGCTGCCAGCAGCAGTAAAGAGTCAGAGAGAGGAAGTAAACCAAATCCAGTTCTGCTGAGAAACACCCAGGGAGCCTTGGGAGCAGCTGTGCTATGAGCCCCATGCACTGAGCAGAAGGGAGAAGTTTGCAACTGCGCTCACAGGGCTGCGAAACCTTCTGGTGCCTGGAAGCTGGGTGGCATTTTGCATCCGCTGCTCACTGCATCAGTGCCTAGGTGTGGTGATTCCTGGGCTGCAGAGATTTGCAGAGCAACGCGGAGCAGAGTGATTGACAGGGGAGCTATTGGGATCTTCATGGTGAAACATGCACACAGCTGCACTGCCCAGCTCTGCTCTGTCTCCTTCACAATTCAGCCATGACTGCGGGATTTGCACTCCCTGCCCCGTTCTGTGTCACCAAAGGGCAGAGCCGGAGAGTGATGCTGGGTGAGTGTTCGGCAAGCTGAGCCCTCTCTGAGACTGCAGTAGCCTTCCTCAGCAGCTCCCCTAGCTGCCACTCCAAACTCTCCCCTCTTGTTCCACCTCCTCCAGCAGCCAGCTCCTCCCTGGCTGGCCTCCCATGCACTCTCCAGCCACCTTGCTCCGGCTGGGCACCTCCAGCATGCTGCCTCTTCAAAAAGATCTTGCAGCCATTTGTAACCAGCCCCCAAATAGCAAGAGCAGCCTAGCTAATTGCACCACTATAGCACAGCCCTCCAATTTCCTAGCCCACCTCAGCCCACCCACTGGGAAGAGACTGGTGCTGCCCTGGGCAGTCAGCAATGGATGCTGTCCTTACTCTCTAGCATCTCCAAAACACTGCCCATGCTATGGAGTTGAATGTCTCATGACAGAAGACTGAGGTCCAGAACCATGGAACTTGACCATCAGAGCTCCTGGTTCAGGTGACAATGAGTACCATAAAGTGTGCTGATGAAAAGGAGAAGGATGTGCAGCAGGAGATGCTTGAGCTTCTCAAAGTGCAAACAGACATGCTGCAGAGTCTGGTGGACCTGCAGATCCAAGAATCCCATGCTTACCTCCCTCTGTAGACCATAGAGAACTGCATATCAGGACCCTTCCTCAACATTCTTCATGGCATCAAGGGCTGCTGCACTACCCCTACCACTACACACCTGGGGACATTAAAGACATTCAAAGCCCCACACATACTGATCTATGAAAGACATGGTTGGTGTATGTATATCTGAAATGGATATGACTGTTCTCTCCCGTTTGTAAGTTCTTTTGCCTTAATTTATTAAGTTTATTAAGTTATAAATGTTTTTCTATTTGCATTGTTATGGAATAAAAGTCTGTTTTTGGAAACATAATTCATCTTCATTAGTTTGATGCAGAGGATTTCTCAGCTGCTCCCTGTGTGCTGAAAATGCTGTTCAGCACTAGGTGCTGTCCAGCATCAATAGTGCTGATCTGTCATCATTAGCTGATGCAGGGAGCGATCCAGATTTGGGCTTATGTAAAATTAGTAAAATTGGAGTGGTGACAGCAAAACATAATGATAAGGTGTATATAAATATTTAATTTTTTGGTAATTATAAAGATTTAAATAGTCAATAAAGATAGTTTAAAGCAGTCACAGTTAGGGAAAACAATATGGTGGCCACAACAAATTGGTGTTGTGAAAACCAAAATGGTGGCCTTACAATGATTCGGCCAATGGTAAGCAGGGAGACTTGGGTGAAATAAAGGTCACTACAGCATCGAAGGGTGGGTTTAGTCAGATAGAACACAAGTCTTCAAACAAGTCCAGTGCTAAAGGCACAGGTTCCCAATCCGGTGCCAGATTCTAAAGGACTTGAGGCTGATTGGTAAATTCGAATCATATGACATGCAATAACCAATCAGAATAGGTCAAGATCTCTATATAAGGTAGAGATCTGACAGGCTTCAGTCAGTCTGTGTCTTCTGAGTAGAAGGGGCTGGTGTGAATGAGCAGCAGAGCAGTTGTTGGAAGAGAAGATTAATAAGAAGAACATCTGAAAGAGCTGAAATCAATGAAGTCTGAAGAAAGAAGCAAAGTGGTGGAGCAGCAGTTGACAGAACACAAGAACCCAGACAGAGAAAAGGGAAAGAAGACAGTGGAGAAAATAAGCATGATGATTTTAGTAGAAGACTCCAATTGAAGCATGTATGTGTATGCCTGAGTTATTAAATCTGGATGTCTGTGTATATGTGTGTGAGATGTTGCACCCCATATTCTTCATAATTGTATGATTATGATATGATTATAATATAATTATGATGCATATGGTATAAGATATGTCTTGTGAGGTGTCACTGGGAAGCTCATGATTTGCTGAATATGATTATCCTAATTGTGTGCATGTATCATTTTTGTATCTGTAGTTATGAATATTGACTATGTATCTGTCTTTCAAATGTGGTTACACCTGGGTAACACCCACTAGGCAAAAGGCTTCCAGTTTAGACAGCTGGTTGTGAAGGGGCTATTCAGGGTAATGGGCCATTAGGGGAAACAATAGGCCTAAAGAAAAGCTTATCCCGCACCTAGGGAGCCTTCCTGAGAATGCTCCAGACAGTCTATGAATAATGACTGCTATGACTCAGCGGAGCATGCTAGGTCATGTGACCAGACCACACGACACTGAACTCCATTTTGGTATACCTGTATTTTTCCATAAACTGGACTGGGAACTGAGTTTGGAACAAAGGGTTCCCACCATATGGGAAAGCTATATAAGGCAGGGTGTGACATCATCTCTTGGCCTCACTCCCCACACAAGAGAACTCCTGGAAACACCCGAGAAATAAAGATTGAACTGGGGGAAGTGCTAGTCCCCAGCTAACGGGATTTCTAGCCTGTGTATGGCAACTTGTTGGACTGCTTGTATCATCAGTCAGGGTGAGAAATTAATATTTGGGTAGTTTGCGTTTTTGTTTATTTGCTAGGCAATCTGCTTTGATCTGTTTGCTATCACTTATTACTTAATATCTATCTTTTTGTAGTTAATAAACTTGTTTATGCTTTATGTAAACCAGTGTGCCTTTGAGTAAAGTGTCTGGGGAAAAATCTCAGCTTGGTTAACACAAGCTAGTTGTGCATATCTTTCCCACATTGAGGGGAAAGCGACCATTTTAATAAGCTTACTTTGTACAGATCCCTGTGCAGTGTAAGAGGGTATAATTCTGGGTTTATACTCCAGCCAGGGTGCAAGGCGGAGAAGCTGGGAAATTGACTTTGTCTCCTGCCTGTCTTTGAGTGCTTAGGTAAAGTACTCAGGTATCTCAGTTGGGTGTGTGGCATCACCTGCTGTTGTGTTGGGTGATAACAGGGCCTGGAGAGGCTGGCTATATCTCCAACAAAGCAATGTGAGCAGGGCCCGAGGTGCAGCAGTTCCCACGGCTCCCAGACTGCACCCTGGGAGTGACAACCCATCACAGTGTGTGTTCATTGTTTATTGTGTTTTAATGTTTTATGTGCCTTGCTGTCAGCGTTCTGCATGTAACTGACCATTGAATTCAGAATGTAACCACTTAAAACTGTGTTTAATTGTATAATAGTATAGTATTGGGTATTTGAATATGCATATGTGCTGATAGAGTTTGTTTGTATTCTCATATATACCTGTTATGTTAAAAGGGTTTATGGTTTTTTTTTTTAGTATATGCATTAGACTTATTGTATTAGGGAATATTTTGTGTTAAATAAAGGTTATTTTATTTTCAAAGAAATTACTGCCTGTTAATCCTTTGAGTGGAAGGCTGTATCTGTGTCCTCCCAAGGGTAAATTGAACTAGTTTGTTCTTGGGAGTCCTCTGCAAGTCAGAGATGAACTCCCTGGTAAAACCTGGGCAATTCCTCTAGGGCAGACCACCTCCTGTTATGTACCAAAACAGACCAAACTGACAATTAGGTTATTAGGGTAGGAAGGCCATTGTGGGGTGCCTTAGGTCTGAATTTTGGGGTAAGAAAGTCACAACATATGCTGGGTGGTACTGACATCATTCCTAGACAGTATTAATAGGTGTATTCGTAATGTTATATTACTACACACAGCACTCTAAGGGTTCATACAGGGTTGTAAAAGACCACGGCCAGGTAGAGCACACTACAACAACAGACACTATTCTGGTTTACCAATAAAATGGTCTTTCAAAGCCTCCCAGAGACATATAGCTCCATGTTGAGCACTTCTTATAGCCCTGGTATCTGGCTGCTGAAAATCAGCAGATAGCCACTCCACCTCCACCCCAAGGGAAACTAATCCTAACCCTAACCTGACCCCCATTGCTTTACAGATGTTATGCAGGACACATCAGGCAGCTTCAACCATTGGAATATTTTTTTTCACTGAAGTCCAACCTCATGAGTAGACCATGCCAGCGACCCTTCAAATGACCAAAGACATATTCAATTGTCATTCTGCACCTGCTCAGCCTGTAGTTGAAGTGGTCCTTGGTGTTGTGGAGGTGGTCAGTGTATAGCTTCATGAGCCATAGGAGCAAAGGGGAGGCTGGGTCTCCCAGGATCACTATTTGCATTTCAACATCACCAATAGTTATCCCGGGTTGGGAAAGAACATTTTCTTATTTTCTTAAAGATACTTACTTCATGCACCTTCTCTGACCAGCCCACATAAATGTTGGTGAAGCATCCCTGGTTATCCACCAGCACTTGCATTACCATAGAAAAGTAGCCTTTTTTGTTGATGTACTCTGTGGAAAGCTGGTCTGGTGCCAGAATGGGGATATGCATACTCTATTGCCCCACTGCACTTTGGGAACTCTGTTGCTGCAAAACCATCCACTATGTCCTGCACTTTGCCCAGAGTCACAGTCCTTTATAGCAAAAGGCAATTAATGACCCTGCACACTTGTATCACAACAGCCCCCACAATGGATTTCCTAACTCCAAATTGATTATCAACTGATCAGCAGCAATCTTGCATTGCAAGTTTCCACGTGCAATTGCAACTTGTTTCCACACTATCAGTGCTGATCTCATTTTAGTATTGCACCGCTGGAGAGCTGGGGTGAGCTCTGCACACGGATCCAGCAATGTGGCTGCAGAATTTTTGGATGCGCATCATCTCAAACCTGCATGAAAATATGATCCAATCGGCCAATTCTTGTTTCTCAGGCCCAGAACCCATGCTCCATTGCCCTGGAAACACCACCAACAACCTTGAACTGTTTCTTTCTGTGTTGCACAGCAATCTAGCCTCCAGGGAATTATCGAGTTCCCCACAGCTCCTCTTGTGGCTCAGCAAATACTGCAGGATCAGGCAGCCCATGTTAGCAACATTCATCACAATAGTGCAGAGCAGTGCAGGAGCCATGATTCTGTCAGAGAGCAAGGAGAGAAACGTGGATTTGTGCAGGTGATTTTCAAAAGAGGCATGAAACATTATGGGATTCAGGTGAAATTATGGGATGGAGAATGCTGCTTTATGGGAAGTTGAACCCATGCTCCCAGTCACCCTTGCATGACTCATTTTGGCCCTATAAGACATTGCAAAACCTTCTGAAAATACCCTGAGCTACATGGTGGCAAGTTGCACAATGGGATAGCTACCTATGTATAAAGGGATCAGTGGGGGTCTGTGGAGCTGCCCTCAGTCTGGAAGTAGTAGTGCCTAGTGGTAAGAGCCCAAGGCACCATCCTCTCTCACAGCAGTAGTGTCTAATATCAATAGCCCAAGGTGCCACCCTATCCTTGGTAGCAGTAGTGCTTTGTAACAATAGTCCAAGGCATTGCCCTATCTAAGGTGGCACCTAGTGGTAAGAGTCCAGTATCTGCTGTAGCTAGTCACTGTATCACCCAAAGGTTAGAATCACAGTAACTGCTACAACCAGGGGCAGTATAGCTCAATGGCAACTACAGGGAGGGCAGGGTCACCTGGACCCACCCTACTCCACTGTGTTCCAACCCAGGGCCCTATGAAACCAGTTACTCTGTTCAGGGTCCAGCTCTCCATGTCCTCAACCACATCCCCTGAGTCACTTCCTACCATTAGGCCTGCCTCGGGCGCTTCTCCACTGGCAGTGGCTTGAGGTCCCCTCGGTCCCTGCAGTTGACTAGGTTCCTGCGGCATAGTCAGGGTGTTCAGTCTTGACAGCCTGAAGGCCTGTCAGCTTCTCAACAGGCACCAGTAGAACACATCCACTCTCCTCACCCAGCCCAGACTGAGCTGAGCTGCTGCCTTTTATATGCTCTCTCCACTGGGAGCATGCCCAGCAAAGGTAAGGAGGCATGGCTTCTTGGGCAGGGGCACCAGAGCCCTCCCAAAAGGGGGGGGCAGCCCCACCCCCCACCAAGCCAGAAGTTGGAGCGGGGCCCATGTCCTCCCCATCCCCCAGACCCCACACCCAGGGTAGGTGGAGGGACCCAGGCTCCCCCAGCTGCCTGTGCGACTCTCCCCGACCTGGCTCCGGCAAGGGTGCCTTACAGCCACAGCCCAGCCATGATAAGAGCCACAGGGGCAGCTGTGGGGAGCCTCGGTGGGAGCGGGGGCCACCAAGAGCAGCCCCCGGCCTACGTCCCCATCTCCAGGGCGCCCCACCCCGGGCAGGTGGAGGGTCCGTGGCTCCCTACAGCTGCCTGTGTGACTCTTACCATGGCCAGGCAGTGGCTCTGAGGCTGAAGCTGGGTTGAGGAGAGCTGCACACACAGCTGTGGGAAGTTGGCATGGAGTCGAGGACCCTGCACCTCCTCCTGCTCTTGGCTGGGCAGGGACATGGGCCAGGGGCTGCTCTCGGCAGGCCCCCCGCACTGCAGGCAGGTGGAGGGTTCGCCGCAGCTCCCCACAGCTGTCCGGGCTCCCTGGCCAGGCTCCATGTTGGCCTGGCCAGGGGGGTGGGGCCTCAGGGGAAAGAGGGGGGGAAGGGGGTGGGATCCGCCCAGGTGAAAAGTGGATGGGCCTTGGCCTCCTGCCCCCACCCCAGTTCCAGCACCACTGGATTAAAGCAGTTTGTTAACCCCAATGTTGCTAGTGTGGGGTTGATACACCCTGTCACACCATGGTATACTGCTCTCTGCATTGATACAAGCACTCCTAGTGAGGACGCACACCACCACACAAGGAGCTCAGGGTGGGCATGCACAAGCCATCTAACAATTGCAGCAGCTGAACACCGATGTAACTTAGGTCAGCATAATTCTGTAGTGTAAACATGGCCTTAATTGCTCCTTCCTCTTAGTCTGAGCACATTCATTGGCTTTAAGTAGGTATAATATAAATCAAAGACTTGCTTGTGGGCAGCTATTAAGGCCTTCTACCATAGCAGTATTAAAGTTCTATCCTGCCATCAAAATTTCACACCAAAATTTCACAACAGAAAGCTAAACTAATCAAATTTGAGTTTTTTATTTAATTACAAACTCAAGTTCAGACTCATTCAGGGGCGCTGGAACAATTTGTATAGTGGGGGTGCTGAGAGCCATTGAACCAAACTGTAAACCCTGTCCATGATGGAAACCACTTCAAGTCAGGGGGACTACCACATCCCCAGAGACTCAATGACTGTTTTGCAGGTTTATGACTTCTCATCGAAAATGCAATTTGCACTAGTTATAAAAAGATTACATTAATACTGTATCTTGCTAAATGACCATATTTGTATACAGAGAAATAAATAATATAATAGTGGAGTTCTTCACAGCTCTACCTGAGAGACGGAGGGTGGGCGGGCTCTCTGGTGGACTATACAAGCTTCTCTTGCCTAATCTGTACTAGACTCAGGATTGCTGATATAGTGATACCAGCAACCCACCCAGAGGAGATGCATTTTATACTTGCAAAATAACTCTTTTTCTTCTATAGCTTATACTAGTTCCCCACATAAAATAACCTACGCTGGGAAAAGGATTTTTTGGGTGGTATAACAGTGTCCACACCAGGGCTTACTGGCCTAAAAATGTAATACAGATTCACTCCCACTAACTAATATTGTTATGTTGGTGAAAGTTTCTAGTGTAGACCTGGTCTTAATCTCTGTTGGTCATCTGAGCTTACAAATTGCAATGCTGAGCTATATACATGCTATAGTGCTGCTGAACACTTGAGAACAGCTGTTAACTATGGTTAGTGGATACCATAGGATGTCTGGCTAGTTTTTGAGATTTTTCAGATATGTATGTGGAAGCCAGTAAATAATTAACAAGGTTTTGAAGAGATCTTAATGAATGTTATTTACTGGCTTCCACATGTAGATGGGCACTTTCATACAAAGAGGCACTGGAATTCCAGGCCTGCCCTGTGCACTGCCTGGCAGTTTTTGAGGGATGGGTTTGAGTCTGGTTCCTGTTTATATAATTGTTCTTTAATTAAAGCAGCCTCAGTTTCTCAGAGTACCTTGCAATCCTTTCAGTTACACAGTAGCAACTGAAATGTGTTTATTTGGTTCTGAAAGTCTTACACAAGATTAGTTTGCTGCCCATGTGTGCAGGTGTCTCCCCACCTCAGCTGTAGGATCCTCTTCTTTGTCTAAATCAGGTAGTTTTGATAGGTATTTTCTTCAGCTTGACATTGTGAAAGTCCCAAACTTTTGGAACTACGAGCAGATTTTTATCAATACAATAGCCACTTTGTTTTACTTTAACAGACTTCACTGTGTGGAAGTTAGGTTGGTCTCTGAGAATTTGTCTTCACTAGAAAATGTTACACTTTGAACCTTCGGTTAAGAGTTGAGATGTCAATATAATGCTGACCATGTCTAATCAGTTGGTGTAAACGAGTCATATTCAGAATGTCAGCTACTGTGGATTAAACTCGTCATATGCTGATGCCTCAGATAAGACATTGAATCTGATTCTGATCTCACTTACAGTGGTTTTATACCAGCCTAACTATTTATTCAGCAGAATTACTCCCGATTCACACTGGTAAAAGAGACCAGAAACAGCCCCAGTCAGGGCAGGTTGTTCCCTCTTTTGGGGGACCTAATCTCATCTCTGGCTATTCAGAGCAGAGATACCCTATGAAATACATTTACTCTTGAAAGAGGTATTGTTTCCTTATCCCTTGTATGTATTCTGGCTAGACACTGTTTATGTGCAGAGATTATGATGTGGTCAGCTTCTCTTTGTTATACAATATGGGCTGACCTGAAAACACTCATTTAACTCAGCAGTTCACTGAAACTTGAATCAGTGAACCAAAGATGAAAGATCAGCATTTTATACACGGTCCTTCAGCTCCATCAAGCACATCTAAAATATTACCACTGAAATGTCCAGTCTCATATCATATTTCAGAGTCAAACCAATTTGGCAAGATTACATTTGAATATTTTCTGGAACAAGCTTGCACTGCTAAAAGCCAGTTAAACTGTGTTGCACAGAGGCTATGTTGCATGGAAACACTTCATATTTAAATATGGTTTATAGGGACTTGACACATTTAACGAACACTAAAAAATTCTGTTCATGCCAACAAAATATATCAGTACCAAGCCTGAAACTTTATCTAGGGTTAATTCCAACTATTGCTGAGGTATCTCTATGTCTCTTATTGGCATAAAATAAAAGAGACACACATTTTAAAATAACTATACTTTTCCCATATCATTCATGAAGGTGATCACCTGGCTCTAGCCTACATCTAATCCAAGATGGTCTCTGTTAATGTTCTGTACCAAATGCTTCAGAGTAAGATGAAAATATTTTATCACGTGTGAAACACTGTTTTATGGAGGAGATGGAAGTTTCTTCAACTGATTATAAATTCAACTGTTGTCATGTAGTGTAGATTAGTAGCTCTTAATTGTTCTCCTACCTAGTGTAACTGCAGGTTATATTATTTATTTCTGTATCTAATTGCTTTTACGTCCTGAGGCAGTGGGTTCCATGGGCTAATGATAAATTCTGTAAGGATTATTTCTCTGTGTTGCCTTTGAATTTTTTCCTTGTGTATTAGAAATTAGAGATGTGAAAGTCCCATCAAGCTATCTTGTCAATCCTCCACAAGATTTTTCTCTAGAGTGTATATGTAACCTGTGGGCAGGCTAGAGTTCACTTCATTGCCCTTCTCCAGTGCCCAGAAAACCCAGCTCCCATAGAAAAGTACCTGGAGACCCAGAATTCAGTCTCATGATTTTCAGCAAGGATTACACAGGATCAACCTCCCCACATTCAAGTCCTCAAAAGTACAAAAGGAATGAACTTAATTAAGTACCAACTTTATAAAATCTTATGATGACACATAATAAAATATAATAACTTAATTTTTACAACATAACATGGCTACTTTAAAATCCACATATATTATCTTCACAGTTATACATGAACATAAATAAAGAAAACAAATTAAAACTGAACAGGTTAGTCCCCACAGAAACACAGTGAGAAGAAACTCAGAGTTTCCAAAAGCTAAGGTAGAGTTCACCTGAGTCAGAATCTTTGATCACCAAAATCTATACAGTCTGCTGAGTCAAAAGCAACATCTTCTCTCCGCTTGCTTGTCAGAGTCCTTAGCTGGAATCCATGCAGACTCTTCCTCTGCTGAAATCACTGTTAGCCAATCAGCTAACTGATTAAAAAAACCCACTCATTTAAGTATATGGGATTTTTAAAAAAACCTGTTATAAGAAAAATACAAAATTGAGAATAGCAAAATAAATGACTCTTCCTCATTATTACATTTAAAGAAAAGTTGGTGAATCATAATAGTTGAGACAATTTAACTAAAACAGCTTGGCTAAAATCAAACAACATTCAAAGTATACAGTTCAAATAAAAAATAATTTTCCCTTTCTATAATTAATACTGCCAGGGCTTCCCTGTTGGAGCATTAACAATATACTCCAGAGGGAATTCTGAACCAGAATAAAAATTCTGTGCCAAAAAATTAAAAATTTGGTGCACAATATTTTAAAATTTTGCAAACTTCTGAAAATGTTATTTGTCAATATATAAATGTGGAGGCTCCAGCATGGCAGTGGGGAGCGCAGACCACTGGCTGAACACAGGTAGGAGATCACCCTGCAGCCCCCAAGGCCCTGGGACAGCTGCATCCAACCTTGACACAGTACAGGGGCTGGGCCTGCCCCAAAAACACCCTGGGGCCCTGCCCTCCACAGCAGGGGCACCAGGTGTGGGCAGGCAGGCTCAGCCCAGCAGGATCCAACTGTGGAGAGACTCAGTGTGTGGGGTGTCATGGTGGGGTGAGAGGGTTCTGTGTGGGCCAATCTGGATGCAGGCAGCTCAGTGAGAGATCTGGTTACAGAGGAGCTGAGAGGTTCTGGGTGCAGGGGCAACAGGACTCTTCAGGAGGGTCCAGGTGAAGGTGGTTGGGGCTCAGCAGGAGGGTCTGGATGTTGGGGAATGGGGCTCGGCAGAGGGGTATGGGTGTGGAGGGCTCAGTGGCGGGGGGGGGGGGCTCCAGGTGCTGAGGGAGTGGGGCTTGGTGGGTGGGGGTCAGGTGCAGCTGGCTGGGGCTCTTGAACCTGTTGAGCATACCCAAAACTACCACATCCAATTCCAGAACTTCTGAGTGTGGAAAACTAATTGTGCATCTTCCTAGCAACAAGGACCCAGACACAACTTGTTTCTGCACCCCTCACTCCCAACAGATCTCTTACAAATGTATCTCCCTATTAGGTACGTGGGTTACATATACTCAAGTGTTTTGATAAATCCATTCTAATTTTAAATGACTCAAGCTATGGGCTGCTACTATAACATAGAAGATACACTGTTACTCTGCAGTGTAACAGACTCTGTTAGGAAATTTTATTCAATTCCCCCTAAAATATGTAATTTGCTCAATTTCATCCCATTACTGCTAGTTACACCTACAACTCTGTAATTTGTCAAACTCAGATCAAAACAGACTTTGGGGTTGTTGTTATTTTTTTGTCATTGGTTCACAGGCCCTGAAGTTTCAAGCCCCTCCCCACCAAAAAAACCCCCCAAAACCAAAACCCTGCAAAAAACACGTAACTGCTTTTCAAATGGTGAGGTATATGTTAGGAAAATAACACCGCGGGGCACAGACTATCCAATAAGTTCTTGGACTGCATTGCAGACAACTTTTTATTTCAGAAGGTTGAAAAAGCTACTAGGGGGAAGCTGTTCTAGACTTGATTTTAACAAATAGGGAGGAACTCATTGAGAATTTGAAAGTAGAAGGCAGCTTGGGTGAAAGTGATCATGAAATCATAGAGTTCACAATTCTAAGGAAGGGTAAAAGGGAGTACAGCAAAATAGAGACAATGGATTTCAGGAAGGCAGATTTTGGTAAGCTCAGAGAGCTGATAGGTAAGGTCCCATGGGAATCAAGGCTGAGGGGAAAAACAACTGAGGAGAGTTGGCAGTTTTTCAAAGGGACACTATTAAGGGCCCAAAAGCAAGCTATTCCGCTGGGTAGGAAAGATAGAAAAGGATGAATTACAAAGGATGAATATAGGCAAACAACACAGGAATGCAGGGGCAAGATTAGAAAGGCAAAGGCACAAAATGAGCTCAAACTAGCTATGGGAATAAAGGGAAACAAGAAGACTTTTTATCAATACATTAGAAGCAAGAGGAAGACCAAGGACAGGGTAGGCCCACTGCTCAGTGAGGAGGGAGAAACAGTAACAGGAAACTTGGAAATGGCAGAGATGCTTAATGACTTCTTTGTTTCAGTCTTCACTGAGAAGTCTGAAGGAATGCCTAACATAGTGAATGCTTATGGGAAGGGGGTAGGTTTAGAAGATAAAATAAAAAAAAACAAGTTAAAAATCACTTAGAAAAGTTAGATGCCTGCAAGTCACCAGGGCCTGATGAAATGCATTCTAGAATACTCAAGGAGCTAATAGAGGAGGTATCTGAGCCTCTAGCTATTATCTTTGGAAAATCATGGGAGATGGGAGAGATTCCAGAAGACTGGAAAAGGGCAAATATAGTGCCTATCTATAAAAAGGGAAATAAAAACAACCCAGGAAACTACAGACCAGTTAGTTTAACTTCAGTGCCAGGGAAGATAATGGGGCAAGTAATTAAAGAAATCATCTGCAAACACTTGGAAGGTGGTAAGGTGATAGGGAATAGCCAGCATGGATTTGTAAAGAACAAATCATGTCAAACCAATCTGATAGCTTTTTTTGATAGGATAACAAGTCTTGTGGATAAGGGAGAAGCGGTGGATGTGGTATACCTAGATTTTAGTAAGGCATTTGATACGGTCTCTCATGATATTCTTATCAATAAACTAGGCAAATACAATTTAGATGGGGCTACTATAAGGTGGATGCATAACTGGCTGGATAACCGTACTCAGAGAGTAGTTGTTAATGGTTCCCAATCCTGCTGGAAAGGTATAACAAGTGGGGTTCCGCAGGGGTCTGTTTTGGGACCGGCTCTGTTCAATATCTTCATCAACAACTTAGATGTTGGCATAGAAAGTACGCTTATTAAGTTTGCAGATGATACCAAACTGGGAGGGAATGCAACTGCTTTGGAGGACAGGGTCATAATTCAAAATGATCTGGACAAATTGGAGAAATGGTCTGAGGTAAACAGGATGATGTTTAATAAAGACAAATGCAAAGTGCTCCACTTAGGAAGGAACAATCAGTTTCACACATACAGAATGGGAAGAGACTGTCTAGGAAGGAGTACGGCAGAAAGGGATCTAGGGGTTATAGTGGACCACAAGCTAAATATGAGTCAGCAGTGTGATGCTGTTGCAAAAAAAGAGAACGTGATTCTGGGATGCATTAACAGGTGTGTTGTGAGCAAGACACGAGAAGTCATTCTTCTGCTCTACTCTGCGCTGGTTAGGCCTCAACTGGAGTATTGTGTCCAGTTCTCAGCACCACATTTCAAGAAAGATGTGGAGAAATTGGAGAGGGTCCAGAGAAGAGCAACAAGAATGATTAAAGGTCTTGAGAACATGACCTACGAAGGAAGGCTGAAAGAATTGGATTTGTTTAGTTTGGAAAAGAGAAGACTGAGAGGGGACATGATAGCAGTTTTCAGGTATCTAAAAGGGTGTCATCAGGAGGAGGGAGAAAACTTGTTCACCTTAGCCTCTAATGATAGAACAAGAAGCAACGGGCTTAAACTGCAGCAAGGGAGATTTAGGTTGGACATTAGGAAAAAGTTCCTAACTGTCAAGGTGGTTAAACACTGGAATAAATTGCCTAGGGAGGTTGTGGAATCTCCATCTCTGGAGATATTTAAGAGTAGGTTAGATAAATGTCTATCAGGGATGGTCTAGACAGCATTTGGTCCTGCCATGAGGGCAGGGGACTGGACTCGATGACCTCTCGAGGTCTCTTCCAGTCCTAGAGTCTATGAATCTATGAATCATTGCAATCCTAATCCAATGGCAACATTTTGATTTGACAGTTTTACAAGGTTTAGAGGAAGCTCGGTCCAGTGGTTAGAGTGCCAGCCTGGGCTGTGGGGGACCCAGAATTAATTCCTGCTCTACCACAAACATCCAGTGTGACTCTGGGCAAGTCACTATCTTTGGGCTTCCATTCCCCCATCTGCAAAATGGGAAAGCAGTACCCTTCCTCACAAGGGTAAAGTGAGCAGCCATATCTAGAGCTCTTCCCCCACCCCAGAATGGAAATATTGTGGGGGCCCTGCCCTGCATAAACTGATGCATTCTGGGGGAAGGCAGAAGAAAAAGTAGGACCCACAGGGACTGGAGTGACCACCCTGGGGCTGGGAGTGGGCCCCCGAGTGGCTGGAATGGGCCGGGGAGAAGGTAGGAAACCCTGGGACCTTCCTTCCCAGCCTGGAGTTGGTTCTTCCTCTCTCTCCCAACCAAGTCTCAGTACCTCCCCTCCTATCCTTCCATTCCCCATTTGCAGGGCTCTTCTGCCCCCTTGAATGTGATGATTGTGATGATTGTACTCCCCCCCCAACTAGATATATACCTTACATAGATAGACAGACATAGGTTCAGCCATTAGGGATACAGGGGACACACCAGGTAATTCCTGCCATTTAACTTGTTCCATGCAATCTTTTCCAACAAATTCAGATGGAACATAAAGTGTGTTGAACTGCAGTCTTTAAAATGTTAGCCCATATCTACACAGAGCAGAAGTAGTTGACAAAAACACACCCCTAGAGAATTCATAGGCACAGATAAAAGAGTGCTAAAGAAGTACTGCTAGGTCACAAAGTTTAACTTGAACCATCATCATCATCCACGATCCCTTGATTTGAGGATGATCTCTACCATAGATATACATATGAGTCCTGAGATGACTCAGGACTCCAGCGATGATTCAGAGTATTTTGTCGCTTGATGCACATATATCATAGTGCTCTGGCTGAATATTTAATGTAAGCTTAACATGGAAAGCTCAGGGAACTTCGAAGTGCTACATATGAAGCCAGTAAAGCTTGTAAAAAACTCTATATACTAAATAGTTCAAGTTTCTTTTTTGTTAACTAGCCATTTGAGAGAAGGATCATTCAGTGTGTTGATATAAAATCTCTATTATACAGTTTTGAGGGAGGTGGTGGAGGAAGGAAAGAACCAAGGAGTTTCTTTATTGGCAAAAGAAAGAATAAAGTTACAAGTGAACAAAATGCAGCAATAAATATCATCCAGTAAAGCCCTGGGCATTAGAATTTCCTTTTGAAAGCCTTACATCAGGATTACGGATCTGCAGAATTAATTACAACTAACTCATTTCTAAGGAAGCAGGCTACTTAAAGGTTTAACTAACCTATAATGCTTAGCTTCCTTAAGGAGAGAATACCATTACTGTAAGTAGAATTGTAAGTCATTCCCAGGCTATCCTGGAAAACAAGAATCATTATCTTGTCCAATCCATCATTCTTTCATTTAGTCCTAAATCAACAGATTTCTTTTTCTTATTAAATCCAGCATACCCTTATAGCAGGCCATCTCAGTGGAGTTTAAAGATGTCTCCAAAACGAACGAGGAGGCTTGTGACAGGGTACCATCCCAGAACACATTCCCTCATGTCACAACATGGTCTTGCAGGTATCCCACACACAGTTACATCCTGGTTCTCCCAATAACTCATCCACAGCCTGGAGTACTTAAAGTAATATCCTCTTCTTGGGGGTCCACATAAAGTGGTATTCATACTTGAATTCACTCAGAAAACCCAAACATTCAGATAAATGTGTCTTTAATTTGGAGCCTGTACACAACTTTCTAGAATACAAAGTGGGTAAGGGAATATCATATTGGACCAACTTCTGTTGGTGAAAGACCTGAAGCATTGCTCTGTGTAGCTCAAAAGCTTGTCTCTGTCACCAACTGTTGGTCCAGTAAAAGATATGGCTTCAGCCACCTTGTCTTTCTAATATCCAGGGAACAACATAGCTATAACAACACCACAAAAACAACTTTCTAGAGCACTTATCTTCTGCAACACAAGTTCTTTGACCCAGAGCCATTTGGGAGGAGATGTTTTACATCCGATTAAAAAATATATATATATAAATACCTCAACACCACTCTTTGGTTCATATGAAAAAGCATTTCCAAGTAAAGCAGTGAAAGCTATCTGATAAGTAATCAGAGATATTTTAACTTTCTCCTTTTTTCACACAGATGAAGGCCCTCTACAACAGGGGAAAAAGACAAACCTAGAACTACAAGAAATGAGCGTAGCTAATTTTCTTACATAAAAATGCTGGGCCAGATCTTCATTCCCCATTCAAGTCACTCTAACAGGGCACCTGTTATCCTCTAGTGTAGGATAATTTCTGTCCAGTCTATGCTGGTTTAGGATGGGCCTTGCACTCCAGCAATTCCTATCTAATGCAATATTCCCTAGGGGACTGCTACTGCCAGGAGAAGTCAGAGGGGTTCTTATTAGGCTACTTTTAATTATGCCAGAGACCGAACTGAGCCTCTGTATCCCAGGATCAGGGAAGGAAAGTGTCTTAGCGCCATCTTTCTCCCCCTAAACTCTGGATTCTGTGTCCTAGTGCAACTTTGCTGCAACGGAGGATATGGCCTCCTATTTTTAGAGTGACAATAAACATACATGATTGAATCTATAAATCTTTGATAATGTACTGTAAAAAATTATTTTCCAAAGTTTCCATCCCTCCTCCATTCTATGTGTTCTATAGTCTCATATATTGTAAGTACACATCCAGTGGTGTCTTAGTATACTTCTGTTTTGGAATAACTTTCAGTGTGTATTCACAATTGGCTACAAAAGTATAAATCAAGGATTACTAGAGACAGTGTTATCTTCTGGTATTGCTATTGCATCATGTTGCGAAGGAACTGTAATTAATGCATTTCACCATTGTAAATGTCCTTTGGGAAAGACATGTCTAGAATTTGACTGAGATTTCCCTGCAACATTGAAATCATTATATAGTTCTATTAACGTTATTCTGTATCAACAATAAAGATTTTATTTGATTACTACCCCATTTAAACATGTGACCTGAATCTCATTTCTTTCCATCTTCTCTAGTCACGCACACTGATGCAAACCGAGTGTAACGTTACTACTCTGATCAGGTAGTATTTTACACTCATTACACAGAGATGTAAATAACTATACATGGTGCAAGGCACTAGAAAATTAGGCACAGAGGCAATTTTTTAAAATATATTTTTGATACTTTTTTCTTATTCCTTCCACATGAACTGCTGTTAGACTGCTAGCAAGAATTGCTTGTATTCTAAATATATCTCAAATGCTTCCTGCCTTCATGCATCAGTGAGTCATCAATACATTATTTATCATAATACACAGTTAAAAGAATCAGCTGGAAAAACAAATCAATACTGAGTATGGAACTGTTTTAACATCTGCTAGCTTCTCCCAATGATGATAAATCACAAAGACTTGTTAGAAGCAAATTGCTGTAACCTCTGTTTAATATTCTTAATGCCAGTTAATGTATGTTCTTTGCTTCATAAATTGAAGTTTGCCAGAATCAATGTAAGACAATATGGTTCTGAGAGCAATACCGGTACATCAAATACTATCCATACAACAGAAATACCGTCAGTAACACCCAAATAGAGATGCTTATGTAACAAATTGCCCCCGGCATGATAGAACTACTGGACTTTGGATCTATTAATTTTCTTCAGTACATGTGGATAAAATAATGCATATAATAAATAACAGCAGATAGCTTAAACAGTGTAAAACCTATACATCACATTGGGGCAGGCTGCAGAATGAGGAAGAAGAGCAGAGTGTAGTTAAAACAATAAGGAGTGTGAACTCGATGAGGTTACTGATGATTAAGGGAAATGTCTAGGGCGCTTGTATTATGTACATTCATTTAATTTATTCTTGTCTTGTGATTATTATCTTGTGCCCAAACTTGTGCTAGCTGCTTTATGTTTGCATATTAAGACAGGCTTATGCACTGAAAAACCTAGAATCTAGATAGACAACATGTAAATTCCCTTATCCCATTTTCCCAAAGTAATCCCACCAGAGCTGCACTCTTACCCTACTTGGATTTTCCTTTTGGGCTTCAGAGGTTTTTTTTTTCCAATCTCAATTATGTTTCCCCAAGAATGTGGCTTACTGGCATCTCCTCTCCCGAGAGCTCCACTGCCTTCAGCAGTTGCACAGCAATGGAAGAGGGTCCTATTTAATTCATGAATCTTCATTTTGACACCATCATCCCACACTGACTGACAGTGGCTAAGGCAAAAGAAGGTGGGAACAGGGCCTGACCCTGAGCCAAACCAGCCTGGTGAATATAGAAGCCATTTGTATAGACTTTGTCATTTGTAGAGCGCTAGAGGGAACATTTTCAAAGGCACAAAAGGCAGCTAAGCATCTAACTCCGATTGAAAGCCCGTGGGTGCTGGGCATCTGGCTCTCATCTTTGCCTTTGATAATCTCCCATTAGATTATTTGAATTAGCCTGTATCCCAGAGCTAGCAGAGGAATTTTAGAAAATGGGTCTTTCTGTTTCAGAAGCGATAGAAGGCTATGAAAAAGTTTACAAGAAAGCCCAAAGAAATTCTTCCTGACTTAGTATGCTGTGCTGCAAAGAATCTTCATGACATTGAAGAAGTGGTATCTCTGCTGTACACCTCAGTAACAAGGTGTAATGGGACACCATACTGAGCAGTGCATATTCCAGAACAGGGCCAAGTTTTTCAAATGACTCCAGTTTGCATGACTAACAACACGATTCATACAAACATACTGAGTAGTTAGGAATGCAATTACCCTACTGCCACCTACAAGGTTGGAGTTTGTGGGTACCCAAAAAGCATTCTGAATGTTTGGCCTCAGCTATTGACAGGACTAGCTAGCTTCCCATTACTAGTCTAGACTCAACATCTGCTCACTGAAGACTTAGGCAGAACATTTTCTAAGTCTTGAGTAAAAACTTCAGGCTACAGTTCACAATCGCTAGCATTTTTCATCTTCAAGTCACTTAACATCATTTGCTTTGTAATGACTTTATACTGGATAAATTTTGCTGTCATGTTATTAGCATGCTTATATAGGATAGGCCATTAGGCCTATTGTTTAGAACAGGGGTACGCAACCTATGGCATACATGCCGAAGGTGGCACGCGAGCTGATTTTCAGTGGCACTCACGGTGCCTGGGTCCTGGCCACTGGTCCGGGGGGCTCTGCATTTTAATTTAATTTTAAATGAAGCTTCTTAAACATTTTTAAAACCTTGTTTACTTTACATACAACAACAGTTTAGTTATATATTATAGACTTAGTTGCTTAGTTAATAGAGGCATAGCATGCAAGTGATGGGAGGTGATAGTACCACTCTACTTGGCATTGGTTAGGCCTCACCTGGAGTACTGTGTGCAATTTTGGTCACTAAAGTGTAGAAAGGATGTGGAGAAACTGGAAAGGATCCAGTCCAGGGAAGTGACAAAGATGATCAAAGGAATGGAATGCAAGCCATATGAGCAAAGGCTGAAGGAACTGGGTATGTTTAGTTTGGAAAAGAGGTGATTAAGGGGGGACATGATAGCTGTCTTCAAATACCTGCAAGGCTGCCATAAAAAGATGGGAAAAGTTGCTGTCTCTTGCCACAGAGGGCAGGACAAGATGCAGTGGGGTCAAACAACAGCATAGCAGACTTAGATTTAATCTCAGGAAAAACTTCCTAACTGTAATAAGCGTAGGGCAATGGAACAGACTGCTGAGGGAGGTTATGGAAGCTCCTTCACTGGAGGGCTTCAAAAGGGGGCTGGATAGCCATCCGTCTGGGACGGTTTATACCAACAAATCCTGCATCTTGGCAGGGGGTTAGACTAGATGATCCTTGTGGTCCCTTCTAACCCTATGATTCTATGAACAATGGGTGGAAGAAGGAAGGGAGCTGTGCAGGGAGTGGGGAGGCCAGAAAGAAGAAAATTATGTGGAACAGCTATATGCTTCTGTTCCTCATGGAGATGGAGAAGGCTGGACAAAAACAGGCCGCGTCTGCAGCATGTGAATTGGAAGTGCTGTCTGAGCCAGAGGTAGTAAGATGATGTCCGTACTCCACACCCTTACCCCTACAAGCCTTGTAGCAACTTCCTCAGGCTACTTGAGCAGGTCTGCACACAGGGATATAGACTGACCCAGAAACTCTTCCAAAACCTTTGGAACGTGCTCAACAATAAATTCTGCATCGTTACACACTGGAAACACCCACTCGGTGCCTGTCAGGGTTCCACTGCCCTGGGAATACTGTCTACTGGATCACTCTAAGACTGAGGGCACTCCTGTGACACACCCTTTACTATGCTGATTTCCCAATGCATAGATACATGCTACAGAGGAACATGCAGGAGTTTTATAGGTGCTGTATAGTATGGTGAGGAACTCATGTAATCATCCACAATCAATGGCAGAAACAGGAAAACTACAGACAAATTGCCTGCTAGCAAGGAGGAAACTGAACTGAACTCTGAGCGAATCCCTGTGCTTCACTGCAGTATGGCTGTAATCCAATCATCCAACTAGTGGTGCTTGAACTATTGACTCAGGCATGAGTGATGTGTAATTGAGATGGCGTAGGCTACTTCTACGCTGGATGGGCAGAGGGGTGGATGGCTACGTGAGTGTCTGGGAGTGGAGGGTGGTGACTGGGCCGTTTGCGGGGCTTTCGGGAGGTGCTGACATGCTAATGTTCCGGGGGTACCTGCATTTCTAAGGGGATATGTACCACTGTTGAAACAGGTCATGCTGAACATACATCTTAATGGCTGCACACTACATCACACCAGCAGGGCAAATTTGCTGCACCTGTGGTAAGTGTCCACCCCCCTGATCCCACTCCCATTACGGCAGCTGCTGAGGTGGAGGAGACTGCAAGCTGCAGGAGATGCCTCTGTCCCCCCTGTACAGCCTCCATCCTGTTCACACACAGGAGTACCATGCAGGGCCCTCTCAGCCTGCTCCCAGAGCAGCTGCCACATCTTTTTGAGATCCTCTCCCATGCCTGCCTTCAGCATTCACCTGGTCCCTGTGTTGCTCCCATTGCCTGTCCTGGTTAGACAGAGAGTTCTGACATACAGGTGCTAGTTTCAATTGTGTCGTGCTTGGCCATGAATAGGTCGATTTGTTCCACCTCGTTGTTAGAAAAGTTTGCTCCCAGCCAAGTCAGCCTGCACCTTCTCCACAGAAGGGAGCAGAGCTGCCCTGAGCTGCTGGACTCTTTGCTCCCTCTTCTCCCCACCCTCCTATGAGAGTGGTGTCAGGTTGCTGAGGGATGAGAGAGAGAGCTCTGCCTGCTTCCTGCAGCAGCCCTTATTGGCTGCTCTTCCACAGGAGGTGGGTGCATGGGAATAGTAGCCCATCAGAGGGTTTTTTTTCCCCAGGCTGTACTTAAAATATGCACCTTCAACAACCTGGCTCACTTCTTAGAAGTTTGATCTGCCAGGTCTGCGTACCTCTCCACTGTCCTGCTTCTAGCTCCAATTTTTAAATTTGTTTTGTGGTCCCACATTGCCCTTGCAATGTCCTGCTGAAAGAAATGGGTGAAAAGACAGTCATAGGACAAAGAAGGGTTAGTGGGTTAAAAAGTGTTGTAATGATACATAAAGCCAGTGTCTTGATAGGGTCCATAATCTGTAATCCACTAACTGTCCTTTGTCCTACGACTGTAGTGGGGTTAATTGCCCACTTCATCTTGAATGGCTGACTCCTTCACTGGAGATGTCCCTTACTGGGGGTTCTGCAGCCCTGGCTTGTCATTGGTCCAGTGGATTGCTTATCCCAGTGGTTCTCAACCAGGGCTACACATGCCCCTAAGGGTATGCAAAGGTCTTTCAGGAAATACATCAACTCATCTAGATATTTGCCTAGTTTTACAGTAGGCTATATAAAAAGCACGAGCAATGTCAGTCCAAACTAAAATTTCATATTGACAATGACTTGTTTATACTGCTCTATATACTATACACTGAAATATAAGTACAATATTTACATTCCAATTGATTTATTTTATAATTATATGGTAAAAGTGAGAAAGTAAGCAACTTTTCAGTAACCGTGTTCTGTGACACTTTTGTATTTTTATGTTGGATTGTGTAAGCAAGCAGTTTTTAAGTGAGGTGTAACTTGGGGTTATGTGAGACAAATCAGACTCCTGAAAGGGATATTGTAGTCTGGAAAGGTTGAGAGCCACTGGCTTATCCAGATCACCCCATACAGAAACTTCCCAATTACCCTAAGCAGGGGTTTCTAGTTCATTCTGTTCCCACCCCTGACTCCATGAATCCTGGGAAATGGTGTCAGAGGGTTCTGGTAGCCATCATAGTTGTAGTTCTTTTGGTAAAACTCCCAAGAGGGCTCCAGGAGCTGGCAAAGTCCAAGTAGGAAGTACACTTGATTTTACTGATCTTGGATAACATCAAAAGCAGCATGTGAGTTTACCAGCATGAAGTATATCACCCATACATTAGACTGAAATTCTCCCCCTGCCAGCATTGCCTTTGAACGGAGATTATTAGAGTTACAGAAGGTTGCCTGTGTAACTTTAATTCAGTCCCCTGTGTGTATTCATTATGATTACATGAAGATGTATTGTTTTTCCTACCCTGCCTCTCCCTCATTCAGTGCACAGGATGGACTGTGCTCAGATAATGAGCAGCTTTCAATGGAAGGGAAACTTTGTCTTTGCCTCTGTAGCTCTGGGTGGAGCATGCTCAATGGTTGTGGGGATGGCACATGCACAGTCTGGTCAGCACTAGAAATTGTGAGGGGCTAGAGCATGCTCAGTGAGAATGGCACCTTCAGAGCTTTTAGCTGTTGAACTTTAAGAAGTCTACTGAGCATGAACTAAGATTTTTCAAAGACTTGTAAATTAGCTACATTTGGGTGAGTTTTAACAGGAATAACAAAGGCCACCTGCCTGCCCAATTTCAAGTCTCTACTCCAAAATGGAGCCGCGCTAGAGCTTCTAAAAATGTTGCCAGAATTTGAACATGGGTAGACAATGTGTGCTTCCCTAATCTTGTTCTCAGATGTTGCTGAACCATTTTTAGTGAAAGTAAAAAGATAAAAAAAAGAAATTCAACCTGAGACAGACACCTGGCTTGAAATATTTCAGCCCGAACACTTAAGACTGGCAAAGTTATAAACAACTGAAAAGAGGGTCTTATAATGGGAAGTATCAGGCTGTGCCCATGAGAATGCACTATTTTCTTTAACAGCTATTCATTTATATAAAGTTGTGTAGGTAGCACCTTATAGCAGGTGCAGATGAAAAAATATTTTCAGTAAGAGAACTGTTATGAAAGAAGAAAATAATGCTATTAAATTATTAATTGAATGATTAGGCTCTGTCAAACTAAATAAAAAATTATGTTCAAGTTCATCATCATGCTGTCTCATTGATTTTTTTCCTGGCCTTTTAAAAAAGATTGGGCAGCATTGCAGCATTATCTAATTCTGTGCTCACATTCCAACATAGCAGCAGCAGACACAGTTTAAATGGTGTACAAATGAGTTCTGGTTTCATCACAATCTGAAGGGACCAGGTCTGAAGCAGGTTTTTTTGGAAAGGGACTCTTGTAGCCTTCAATGCATATTTCTTACTTTCGCATAAAGTACAGAATGTTTTTCATTATGGTTCTGTAAATAATTGTGGAACTGTATTTATTTCTTATAAGTGATGCATACAAATAAACTAGGTAATTTTAAATGTAACTCTTACGTCCTTATCAAAATACTATTGATATCAATTGGAATCCTGCCATTGACTTCAATGGGCTTTGAATTAGGCCCTAGACTCTGTTCTTATAATAATGAAGAACAGAAGACAGAATCCTAAGGGATAAATTGGGGCTGATCTCCAGATCTGAGAGACACTTGCTGTGCAACTATTTGGGCCAAATTCTGAAAGTGCATTGCTTTGAGAAACCCACCAGAAAGCTCACTCACAGTATGGAGAATATGGGATGGAAATTTTCTGCTCCAGTTCTGGTTCACTCCAACCCCCCAAGACAAGCCAGACTACAGACCTTCTGTGACAGGAGATGTAGTGGCTGGGAGCAATCCACTCATTTCTGTGCCTATGCCCAGACATGACAGCTTTACTTCCTACTTCTCTTCTGGAAAGGAAAAAGTCACACAAGGGCAATGGATTGATTATTATGCAGACATCTGGGGGAGGTCATTTACATGAAAGGCTAATGCTTTTCCTTTTACGCTAAAGTTGGCTTAAATGGCAGGAATTCCAATAAATGTGTTGTGCTGCCTGTTCTACCCCAAGTCAGTATCCCAAGTAATAAGTACAGGCTTTGTTGGCATTCTGTTCACTAACTGAATTCAATAAAATCTTCTGAAGCACTTTCCATTATTCACTCTTAAGTCATGCAGAAAAACCAGGGCTATATCTGACAAAAACCTGCTCTTGAATCCGCATATCTACAATAGGGTACAGCAAGAGCTGTTAAATTGTTTCCCCTTTTCAGTCTTCTCATTTGTGTCCGGTAACTAGCCTATTTGCTCCCATTGTGCTCTGTCTTTCTCACTGGGCAGGTAAAACTTTGTTTCTTGCTATATGGCAAGGTTCTCTTCAGTGCAGGTTCTGGTATTGTCCGGGCACCAGCTGCACAAATATAAAACAAGGTTGTTTGACATTTTCAAAAGTAGTTTTAAAGACCATGTCCCATTTCCAGGGGTAATTGTGGAAAGGGGGTCTCCATACGTAGGATGGGAACAACAGCCAGACAGACTGTGGTGAGTGTGCAAGGCAGGGAGAGTGAAGAGTTTTCCATGGAAATAGGTAGGGAGAGTTGGGAAGCTCCACCATCCCCATAGAGCAGGTCAGGCACACGTGGGGAAGCAAGCTGCTCTAATGATACTGCCCATGCACCACAGTGTGTTTGGGGGAGTTCAGGGAGGGATGGTGCCATATCCAAGGCACAATCCCCCCTGGTACTTCTCTGGGGCAGTGCAGACTGCACCACCCAGATCAGTGCCTCCCAGGCACAACTGGGCCCATGGTGGATTGTGGATGGTGGATTACCAGGCAATGTCCATTTCATTTTTATGTAGTACTCTAAATGTAGAACACCAAAATGGCTTCATTGATACAGTTGGCTGGAGGTGAAAGTATTGATGACAAGATATAAAGTAAGAAAATGACTGGGCAGACAAATGTACCTAAAAATAATATTATTGAGCCAGGCTTTGGTATAGTAATGGATGGAGAAAGAAGAGAGGCTGCTGTGCAGTCCACTATGTGCCAATGTCCCCAGTCCTTCACGTATCCCTTTCCAGGCAATCAGGGCTGTTCTGCTGTCCATCACATTGCCAGTACCTTTGGAGAGTTGCTTACTACCACAAGCCCTTCTGAGGTTTTCCCAAGTGGAAACATCTGAAAAACAGAGCTAGGTATGTTGCTAAAAATAAGAATGAGTCATCTACAGGATTTCAGCAAGTACACTGGAAAAATAATGGAAATACTAAAAAAATCTCTATTTTCAGGATAAAAAAGGAACTGTTTCGCCTTCTCATCTAAGATACACATTTATTTTATCTAGAATACTTTGTTTCCTCTTTTTAGTACTTAGTATCAGCCTCATTAAATCATTCTATCCAAGTTATAATTCGGATAACTTTTCATCTGTTTATGTTGTGCCAGTGACATTTTAGAATGGGCCCTGAGAAAGAGCTTTGGGTGAACAAGCACACTGGCAGGCTTTGGAAACTTCTTCTGGACAAGCTGCCAGCAAATTATTTCCTTTCTAAATGTCAATGAGCTAGACATGAATTGTCAGTTTGCATCATTTCTGAAAGACTGTTCTCTGTAAGTGAGATCAAAAGTCAGATATTACATGCCAGGAAAGCAAGCAAGCAAGCAAACAAACAAACAAACAAACACACACACATACACACACACACACAACAAAACCCCGACCCCACAACAGATTTTGACTGTGTATTAGGTATTTACACCCCTAGAACTGGTGAGTAAGGTTGTATTTGAATGAATCCAACTTACTGTTGCACTGTCCTGGGGTCCAGTTTTAAGATTACGGATTCTGATGCGTGATACTGAGCTGAGGCCTTGAAGGATTCTTTGCTAGGTGCAGAGGAGAAGTGGACACAAGAATGATAGCACGAATACATATTAGCGGCTTTACAGAAATGTCAGCACTAACACCGGTTTAGAATCATAAAATGTAGGGCTGGGAGGGACTTCAAGAAGTCATGAAGTCCAACCTTCTGCACTGAGGCAGGACCAACTGAACATAGACCACCCCTGACACATTTGTCCAACCCGTTCTTGAAAACTGAAATGATGGGGATTCCACAGCCTCCTTTGGAAGCCTATTCCAGATCTTATCTACTGTTATACTTAGAACATTTCCCCTAACATCTTACCTAAATCTCCCTTGATGCAGATTAAGCCCATTATTTCTTGTCTTATCATCAGTGGACATGGAGAACAATTGATCATGACCAAGTTTTTTAACCTTTCCTCATTTTTGTTGCTGTCCTGTGGACTCTCTCCAGTTTTCCACATCTTTCCTAAAGTGTGGTGCCCAGAATTGGACACAGCACTCCAGCTGAGGCCTCATCAATGCAGAGTAGACTGGGACAATTACCTCATGTGTCTTGCATATGACACTCCTGTTAATACATGCCAGCATGATATTAGCGTTTCCCTCAACTGCATCACATTGTTGATTCATATTCAATTTGATGAATTACAATAATCCATAGATTCTGTTCAGCAGTACTACCATGTAGCCAGTTATTCCTAGTTTTGTAGCTCTGCATTGGTTTTTTTCTTCCTCAGTGAAGTATTTGCACTTGTCTTTATTTATATTTTTGAATTCAGACAAATTCTCCAGTTTGCCAAGGTTGTTTTCCTGTCCTCCAGTAGTAATCAACATTTTCATTAGTAACTTGGATATTGGAGTTGAGATCGTGCTTATAAAATTTGTGGATGACATCAGGACGGGAAGGGTTACAAACTCAGCAATTAAAATGTTGACTAGTACTGGACCCAGGACTGATTCCTGAGGAACCCCCTAGATATGCCCTCCCAGTCTGACAGCGAACCATTGATAACTATTCTTTGAGTATGGTCTTTTAACCAGTTCTGCAGCCATTTTATAGTAATTCCATCTAGACCAATTTCCCTAGTTTGCTTATGAGAAGGTCATGTGGGACTCCGTCAAAAGTCTTATTAAAATTAAGACATATCACATGACTGCTTCCCCCACACCCACTAGGCCATAACAATATCAAGGAAGAAAATTATGTTGGTTTGTCATGATGGTTCTTGGGAAATCCATGCTGCTATTTCTTATAATCTTACCATCCTCTAGGTGCTTACAAATTGACTGTTTAATATTTTGTTTCAGTATCCTTCCAGTTATTGAACTTAGGCTGACTGGTCTCTGATTCCCCGGGGTCCTCTTTGTCCTCCACCCCACTTTTATGGACAGGTACTATGTTTGCCCATCTCCAGAACTCTGGAACCTCACCCATCCTCCATGAGTTCACAAAGATAATTGCTAATGGTTCCAAGATTCCAGCTAGTTCCTTATGTACCCTAGGATGAATTTCATCAGGCCCTGCTGACTTTAATATATATAAATTATCTAAATATTCTCTAACTTGTTCTTTCTCTATTTTGGCTTGTGTTCCTTCTTCCTTATTGTTAATATTAATTGCATTTAGTATTTGGTAACCGATAAATTTTTTTGTGAAGACTGAAGCATTGAACACCTCAGCCTTCTTGATGTCTTCTTATTAGCTCTCCTTCCCTGCAAGTAGAGGACCTACACTTGCATAGTGGAATGGCATGGGGCAGGGGACGGAAGGCGGGGGAGTAATGGACTGGGGAGGGCCTGGGATGGAGGTTCACTATGTTCTACAAACACGTGGTTCGTACAGAAAGTAAATTAGTGAATTTCCTTGCCCCATCCAACTGGCCTGCTTTCTTCCCACTCTGCATCAAGTCCAGGATTCCACTAATTATTACATGTGTGCCTGGTGGCTGCCTCCCTACTCTCCTGCTGTCTCAGTGTGTCTCCTTCTTCATGCATAGCAACTGCTTACCCCAAATCCCAGAGGCTATTTGGGTAGTAGGAGGAAACGTGTATTCCCCTCATCACCAATCTGGTCGGGCTCCCTCTGCTTTTGGCCCACCAGATTACGGAGAGGGTGAGGGGTACATCACCGAATCCTCCATGTATGCTAAGGTTCCCTGGATCTCAGCAGGCTGCAGCACTATTTCTTCACTCAGCCTCTTCCGCACATTTCCTGGGTGCCGACTCTCAGTCCGTTACCCCTTCATAGAAATGGAGCCCTGAAGCCCATCCAGGACCAATGTTGAACCCCCCAACTCCTCCAGTAGCATCACCCTTTCACAGAACCCTGCCAAAGGTATGAGCATTCTGGGTTACAGTTTAACATGGGAACATGGTAGGTATAGCATATCACACACAGACACTTTGTACAGAATTTTAACACATTATTGCTCTTTACTTAGTCCCACGAGACATACACAGATCTATACAAAATAATAAGCATTTCTCTGCCTTAATTTCCTCATCGCACCAGAGCATTTTTTGGGTTAGGATTAGGATCCCTTGTGGGATCCAGATTCCTTCCTCTGCAGCTGTCTGACTTCTCTTCTGAAACAGGGAGCCTCTCTCCCTAGGTCTGCATGCTTTCCTCTGATTTTGGCCCATCCATTCTTTTCCTTCCTCCTGCCCAAACTTCCTGTGGGTGTTTTTGTGGGTTTCCCCTCTGACCAACCCAGCCTCTCTGATTTTTAAAGGTTGGCATCAACACCTTGGTGTCTTTATTTTGTGTTTGTCCAGTCCCAGGCCACTCCCAGCAGACCAACTTAGCTGAACTGGTTCCACCTTTGGGCACTGTCCTTAGCATGACTATCATGTGGAAAAAACACTATCATTAAAGTTAAGTACTCCCCTTTGTCCTTGGTCTGGTGCAGACCTGGCGCAGATCCTATCCAAAATGGTGAATTCCACATGTACATAGGGCATCGGTAATACAGAAATTGCCATAAAAACAACTTCATAATATCTTCCATGATATCAACCAAAATCCATAACTTACACAGACAGATTCCCCAAATCATCACACCCCTAAAGTACATCTCTTGACCCTGTTGGCTTCTGATGTATGCTTACTCTTTCTTAGAATTAGATGAACAACCTTGAAGAAGAAATTGCAGTTGAGTTAGGTTGATGGGTTACTGTTCCTTGCTCAGAGAAGCAGATAAGGAAGAAAAACAGGTAGAATGACATGCATGTCATCAAAAGGAGGCCTCAGCAGGTACAGTATATATAGTCCATACAAGTGTTCTGCATTTCCCTGCTATAGGCGTCTGTATCTTAAATTACAACCCAAGAGATCAAGTATTTAGCATCCACCACACACTTTACAAACTGAATCATTCTTCTTTTCCCACCTGCTTCTACGATGTGCTCTGTGTGTCTAATTAATGTCCATTTCAGAGCTAAGGAAGAATTTGCTCCAGGGACAGAAATAACATCAATAAACAGCATTTAAAGTCTTACAGTTGAGTCTATACAACTATTAGCAAACTCCCTCACACCAGAGCTCTCAATTATGGCACTTTTGTTAGGCTTACACATGACAAAGCACTTGACACACTTTTCTGCTCCAAACAAGCATCTATCATTTCCTCTTTTCCACTTTCCTCTACTTTCATTTTGTCCTTTGTCATTGTTGTTAAGCCAGTCTGCAAGGATATGTATTATGTCAGCTACCTCCGTAATAAGATAACTGGGGGAGGGGAGGGGTGGTTACATTTGTAGAGCTTGGCAGCCATCCAGTTATTAATTAGAGAGATACTGTTGCTCTAATACTAATAACTCAGCCTATTGCCACCTTTCTTTTTGAATTTTACAAAACCGTTTCGCTCATAATAGACATGAGACCTACTGAAAACCTGTGATTTAATGCTTTACAGCTTATAACATTATAATTCTAGTTCCTTTTGAAAGGCACTGCTGCTGACAGCCAAGAAACAGATGAGCTGATGAGTTTTATGTTAGTAAGTCTGCCTTAAAAAAATCTATAGTTCTAGTCTTGCTATTGATTGCTTTTCTGATACTGTCTTCCAATCCCTACCACACCATAGTGCTCCTGTTAGTCTTTTATAAGCTTGGACAAATCAATGGGAATATAAAAAAAGTTTTCTTGCTCTTTCCAGCTGTTTAATTAAGAAGAAATGCGTTAGCACTATGATATAGCTATTATTCCAGTCAGAGTCTGATTCAACTCTGACTGAAGTTAATGGTAATCTTTCACTTCCTTTAATAGGAGTTGCATCAGACTAGTAGGGAACAGGTCCAAACTGTTAGACTTTTGGACCCTGATCCTACAATAAGCTCCATGTGCGTGGAGCCCCACTGAATGCAGAGGTCACTGCAGAATCAGGGCTTGGGTCTATAGAAGGGTATGCTTCTTTATCCCTTTGTACATAAGCAAAGGAACAATGCAATTTTAGGTTTTCACTAAAGGAGGTCATAAGTCTCTGCGGCTGTTTGCATGTTTCTCTCTGAGCAGGCAATTACAGATTGGAAAGGTGGGAAAGTGATGTAGGGATCACATATTGAGGAAAATCTGACACTGTAGGTCAATATAACAAAGCCAGGGCCTGAGACAAAATTCCATGGAAACATCATCTCAATTCTGTGACAATGTTAATTTATTCTCTCCTCAGGAAATATCTTCATTCCCTCCTTCTGTCCTCTCCCCCCATATTAAAAATACCTGAGAAAAAAAATTCAGCAATAATTATTTTCAAAGGGTTTTTTCCTCTCTTATTGTCCCCAGGCTGTCCAGCACCACACCTCAGGCCTCCTTGTTGTGATCGCCAGGCTGCTGTAAACAAGAGATTATGCATTCATTTTTGCTTAGAAGAGAAATTCCCTTTCTAACTTGCAATGGGTTGGGTTGGGTCAGCTCCACTGACAGGTGCAAGGAAACTGGAATAGTTAGTGACTGGCCAGGACCGTGGCTGGCAAGGGCTGGCGGCTGGAACCCCAGATCAGCAGCCGGCTCCTACCAGCCGGGGTCCTGGCTGCCGGCCCCGCTCAGCCTGCTGCCCGCTGGGGGTTCTGTTCACGCAGGCTGGCAGCGGGTTGAGCGGGGTCGATGCCCAGAACTCCAGCTGGCAGCAGTGTGCCAGTAAAAATCAGCTTGCGTGCTGCCTTTTAGCATGCATGCCGCAGGTTGCCAACCTCCGGTCTAGTGTTTGGACTTTATTAAATGCTTGTGAGTTGCTGCATTCCGTAATCTCATTTATAAGATCTGTATCCTGTGTTATAAGGTAATATTTAAATGTGCTTTGTAACTTTAAAGGTATTTGATATGAAACTGGAACCGCCCCCCCCAGTCAGGAGAGAAGCATTACCAAGTGTGAGATACTAGTTTACCACAGAAGTGTCATCTCCTGCACACCCAAAGAAAGCCTATAGACACCAGACAAACCATTGTGGATCATCAGTGAATAAAAGCCTTTGTTGATTGTTCCTCCCAGACCCATGAAGAGAGGATGTGCACAAACCCTCATTCCATCACAGTTAGAACTCTGGAGGAAGGGAATAAAAATCCCTGACCAGAAAGATCTGCTGCTTGGAATTTGGAAGGGGCATAAGCAAGGGATCTCCAAGCTCCTTTGCTTGGGTTAGCCCCAAAGGACATGGAGAGCTTGCATATTAGAGCATCTATTACGTTTTGAAATCTAAGACTATAACTCATTGGTGTGTGCATGTTTACCTGCTTTAACCTTTTAATTAACTCTCATACCTTTTTCCTAGTTAACAAATCGTTAGTCCTTTGGGACTGGTAGTAACCGGAATATTGTTGTGATTTTTGGTGTAAGAGATAATATCTTACAAAGGCAGGCTTGCCTGGGTGGTGAGATAGACTGGAATGCCCAAGGGGACTGTCTGTGACTTCATGTTAAGGCTGTTATAGTGCTTTAGGAGTTCACACTTGTTACTTGGTTGATGAAATCTAATTAGAGAACATAGAGCTAGTTTGGGGTTTGTGCCCTCTTCCTTGACAGTCTGCCCTGTGGTTGGCACTTATGCTCATGAGCCACTCTAGACAACTTGAAAGAAGTAATATCTTTTATTGGACCAATAAAGGATATTACCTCACCTTCCTTATCTCTTTCATATCATGGGACTAACACAGGATGGGGGGGATAGCTCAGTGGTTTGAGCATTGGTCTGCTAAAGCCAGGATTGTGAGTTCAATCCCTGATGGTGGCCACTTAGGGATCTGGGGCAAAAATTGGTCCTGTTAGGCCTGGTCTACACTAAGGGGGGGGGGTCGAACTAGGGTACGCAGTAGCTGAACTTGAAGTACCCTAGTTTGACTTACTTACCCGTCCAGATGCGGCGGGGTCAAACTCCATGGCTCCAAGGTCGACTCCGCCACCGCCGTTCGCGGTGGTGGAGTTCCGGAGTCGACCGGAGCGCGCGGGGAGTTTGAACTATCGCGTCTTGATTATACGTGATAGTTCGAACACGGAGAAGTCAAACTCACCGTGTCGACCCGCGCGATGAGTATGGACCTGCCCTTAGTGAAGGCAGGGGGCTGGACTCAATGACCTTTCAGGGTCCCTTCCAGTTCTAGGAGATGGGTATATCTCCTATTATTATAGCTACAACACTGCAATCCTTAAATTCAGTTATTTTACAATAGTTACAGCCATATTATATAGAATCCTGTTTCTGAACTCCCATAGTATTGTAGTTTGTTCCTCTCATGGCTGATATTATCATTATTGCCCTTTTCAAATCATCAGGTCATTTGTCGGTCTCACATAGTTTCAATTATATCATTTATTCAGAACATTTGACATCTGCCTCTTTGGTTTGTTTTTGGTCACTACTGTACTTAACCATTTCTTGTTTGATGATAGTTGACAGGCTGACCTTTTATTGATGAATTCATGACTGTTCCTTCTCATGACTAAACTGATGATGAATAGATATGGATGTGGTAGGAACAACCAACTGGAATCTGGCTAGCTTCTTCAGGATGATCGGTTAATCCAGCCTTTCCAGTACCCGGAAAAGAGTGTATATCAGATATGGAGCTATAAAGTTTTGAAAACCATCATGCACAAACTGCACAAAGAGAAACTAGCTGTTTTAAAATAATGCTCCCAATATGCTTATACACATCTTACATTGCTGACTGCCTTTACTCCTCATATGCTGCACCGCATGTGACCTCGGGAAAAGCTGCTACTTCATAGCTCCGTGTAAGTGTTATTCCATTTATACAACCAAATTATCCTCTCTGTACAAACAATATCCACAGTATTGATCCCTGTTAGATCCTTTGTACTTACTTGTTCCATGCCTAAGATCTTCAGTTACATTAATGAGCATTCCATATGCAATAAGAGTGTGGAATATACAGGGTAGATTAGAGAGAACAGCATTACCTGTAGACTTTAGGGACAAGGATCACTCACATGCCTAAGTGTATCTAACTCTACTGATAAAACTATCACCTGGATACATACTGTAAACAGTAACATATTGCTCTTTTAATCTATAGGTCTCAAAACACTTCTGTAAAGGAGAGCAATACCATTGCCCCATTTTACAGATGGGGAAACTGAAGCATGGAGTGAATTGCCCAAGGTTACACAACGGGCCATGGCAAAACCATCTACAGAACCCAGTTCTCCTGAGTCCAAGTCCAGTGCTTTAGCCAGTAGGCCACAAGTACCTGGTAGGAAAGAAGGGAAGACATCAAATTTGTCACATTTTTACAGAGCCGTAACTAAGCATTTTAGTTCCCAGGTCGAGCAGTCATATTTGCACCCTGTCGAAGTGACGCGTGGGGAGGGCACACAAGGGCACATGACCCCCCCAGATTTCTGCCTCCCATTTAGCACAGAGCCTCTTGGACCCTTGGCTGTCCGTGCTGTGGGAGCTGAGGAACTGCTTGGCTTTTTGGCAGCCTTCCCTGCCCTGCTTCCCAAGCTGGCTGCTTCTGCTTGGCCAGGCTCTTCCAGGCAGGGCAGGTGGCACAGCTCTGAGCTGTGCCCCTGACATGCTCTATCCTGCCTCTTCCCTAAAGGATCCTGGCGCCAGTCAGTGACACAGAGGATCCGGCCTCTGCCCATGGAGCCTGGCTGCCATGAGATGCTCCCCGAGGTGTTCCCTGCAGTAGTCACCCCCTTGGGCACCTGCCTCTCAGCAGCCTGGTCACACCCTGCTCGCCGCCTAGGGACTTGCCGGCTCATTCTCTCTATACTCCCTGTGTGCAAAGCTGAACCCCCCCCCCGTAACCCCCTTGGATGCCCCGCCCTAGCCCCACGTGAGCCTGGTGTGCAGCCCAGGCACTGGGGGCAGGTGGCTGCTGGCAGGGCAGACTCGCTTCCGCCAGCTCCCGAAACCAAGGCTGTGAGAATGGAGTGACCTCTAGAGTTACCATATTTCAAGGTCCCAAATAGAGGATACTGTTGGTGGGAGGGGGAGGGAGAGCTGGAGCAGGCTTTGGGGGTGATGGAGGGGTGTCTGTGTATTGTAAAGAGCTTTGGGAGTGCTGGAGGGGGTATTTGGAGGCACTGGAGGGGGTATCTGCGGCAGAGGTATCAATCAGAGGTGAACTGCCAGTGCTGCGGTGGGGGATAGGCCGGCTTAATAGGGGAGCCCCAGCTACTGCTGCTGCTGAGGGGACACTGCACGTGGGACTCCTACTCCCCCCCCATTCTCCTGTGCCCTTCTCTTCCCCATCTTATCCCCCTCAGCAGGGCCGGCTTTAGGAAGTGCGGGGCCCAATTCGAACAGTTTTGACGGGGTCCTGGCAGGGATGACTGAAAAAAACAAACAAAAAAAAAACCAAATGTAAAAAAACACGTGGGGCTTGTATTCACCGGGCGGTGCTCTGAGTCTTCGGCGGCACTTCGGCAGTGGGTCCTTCTCTCGCTCCAAGTCTTCAGTGGCACTGAAGGACTCACCGCCGAAGTGCCGCCAAAAACCCAGAGCAAGCGAAGGACCTGCCGCTGAAGACCCGAAGCGTCGCCAGGTGAGTAAAAATTAAAAAGGCGCCTCTAGCCAGGGAAGGGATTCTCACTGGGCATGGGGCCCTCTTAGGCGTGGGGCCTGATTCGGGAGAATTGGTGGAATAGGCCTAAAGCCGGCCCTGCCCCTCAGCTCCCTTACCCTATATCCTCCACCCCCTGAACCTCCCTTGCCCTGAACCCCTCTCCCTGCCCCGCCCCCATAGGCACTCACCATTGTACAGGATGGTGGCTATATAGGGCACCCAGCATGTAGAAGGGGAAGCAGACCGACTCTAGGACTCAGGAGGCAGCGTCCAGTGATAGGAGAAGCAGCTCCATACTCTCTCAGCTCCCGGCCCGGGCCTCTGTCGGGGGCGCAATGCCTCCCCCCAATTATGCCCATGGACTCCAGCTGATGCAGCTGGGTCCAATCCTGGGGGCGCTGATGCCGTAGGGCTTGATCTTTTGTTGCCCCTTTTTTGTGCCCCCGCCAGCTCTGCTTCTCTCACCTCACCTGAGTTACAGCCCTGCAATCACATTTTTCACCAGCTTATGCGGGTGTGATGCTGTATGATTGAAATATGACTATTTGTATCACTAATATTGACACTGTTAGATAATTGCAACAAATCTTGCCCAAAGTATGTCATGTGTCAATGGAAAAATTATGATTTGCCAAATGAGATTATCCTGTTTAAATCCATGTAACATCACTGTATCTGAAGCTATGAATATTGGCTATATATCTGTATCCCAAATGTGTTTGTTCCTGGGCTAACACCCACCAAGTAAAATGTACATTGAAGCCAGACTGCTATGTGTTGATGGCCCATGAAAGGCACTTAACTGTCACAGTGGGCCATAGAAGAAATTCATCCTGCCCAGTAAGTCTCTCTGTGGATGCCTTCGCATGGATATGGCCAATGGCTGCCCCTGTGAATGAGCAAGCCATGTAAGTACATGTAATATGCTCATGTGACCCTGGACGCCATCTTGTGCCCATAACTTTCCACACACAGGGGCTGTGAGCTGTGTTTGGGAGTCCCAAATTGGGACAGTAAAATTCCAAGCACATGGCAGAGGATATAAAAGACCTCTGAAATGTTGCCTCTTTCCTACTCTGATTCTCTGGACTGTGGATTTACAACTAAAAGGAGCTCATTGGACTGTGGGCTGTGGACCTTCCAATCTTTTGGAAGTTACCAGAAACTTTACAAGCCCGGAGTCTGTAACATCATTGCTACAAACCTGATATAAGAACACTGTAATGATTGCATGTATATGATCTATTAACCATTTTAACTTTCTTCTTCTTTTCTTTATTAATAAACCTTTAGATTTTAGTTACTAAAGGATTGGCAGCAGCGTGATTATAGATATAAGATCTGAGTTATATATTGATCCGGCTATGAGACTGATCTCTTGAGATCAGAAAAAAAACTTTATTTGATTAAATTGGTTTACATAACCACTCATCACACAGTCTAGTGTCTGGGTGGTGAAATAAGTTCTGGGATGCCTAAGGAGACTGCATTTTTGACATCTTGTTAACCAATGTGGTGAAACAGAAGTTTACTTTTGTTACTGGCTTGGTATAATAACCACCAGTGTGGGGCGAGTCTGCCCTGTTTCTCAGCAGTTTGTCCCGAATCTGGCATTCTCAGCTGTGACCCACTGAAGTACTCTTGTGTTGCTGGCAGTGAAGTAGGTGGCAGTGTGGAATATTCAAGACCAGACTTAGCCTGTCCCCTACTTTCCTCATGTCATTTTGCTTTTTTAAAATTTTCATATGATATCTGTGTGTTCCTGTTATTTCAGTTGCATTGTAAAAACTGGGTGCATTTCTCTTTTTAAAAATGTGGTATATAAAAAAGCACAGATGTATTGGACAGGCAGTGTCAATGAAATATGTTAGAAAGAATTAAACTATAGTTTCTTCTTTCAGGTTTCATGCTGAGGTTTATGGTGCAACAAAATTCTTGGGACTGACACTTCTCTCACTGATACCACTTTATGTCATGGAGTTACTCCTGATTTACACCAGTGTGAAAGGAGAACTGTCCCCCTTAAACTTTCCTAGTCACAGCTGAGAAAAATGAACTGTTGAGTGCTAATGAATACTGTGAACTTGTACAGTGCATTAGCACAAAGATTTAGCACAGTTGTTTGTGTTAGACATCTTCTGCTGTCCCTTCAAAACTTGCCAGAGATTTTTATCTTTGTTTGTCTAGATCAAATAGTTCAGAGAACTAGTTCAAATATACATCTAAGGGTATGTCTACACTACAAGAGTAGTTCGATTCAACTTAATTAGAATTTGTGGAATCGACCTTACGAAGTCGAATTTGTGTATCCACACTAAGGACAGTAATTCGACTTTGTGATTCCACACTAACGGGGCCAGCGTCGACTTTGGAAGCGGTGCACTGTGGGAAGCTATCCCACAGTTCCCGCAGTCCCCGCTGCCCATTAGAATGCTGGGTAGAGCCCCCAATGCCTGCTGGGGGAAAAAATGTGTCGAGGGTGGTTTTGGGTAACTGTCATCATTGAACCATCAATCACGCCCTCCCTCCCTCCCCGAAAGTGCCTGCGGGCAATCTGTTCGTGCACTTTTCTGGTCAGTGACAGCGCGGATGCCACAGCACTGCGAGCATGGAGCCCGCTGCAGTTATGGCCGTTTTCACCTCCTTGCACCTTATCGTCCACCTCTTCCACAGTCAGCTGCTGAGAAATCGGGCTACTTTTCAATGGTGCTGCAAGCACTGGTGGACCATAGGGGACGTTTTACCAACATCAACGTCGGGTGGCCAGGCAAGGTTCATGATGCACGTGTTTTCAGGAACTGTGGTCTGTTTAGACACCTGCAGGAAGGTAGTTTCTTCCCGGACCACAAAATAACTGTTGGGGATGTGCAGATGCCTATAGTGATCCTCGGGGACCCAGCCTACCCGCTAATGCCCTGGCTCATGAAGCCCTATACAGGAGCCTTGGACAGCGACAAGGAACTCTTCAAGTACCAGCGAGCAGCGAGCAGCGTGACCTGTGACTGTTCAGTTTCTTTACAGAGAAGCTGAACCTGCCCCTGTTTCTTTACCCGGTTACTGTTGACTATCCTCTGCAGTTACATACCCAGTTCACCCCGTTTCCCCCACTTCCAACACACGTGTAAAAATAAAATACATGTTCCATTGTTACTTAAGAAAGGTTTCTTTATTAATGACTTTGCGTTAAAGGGTTGAAACTGGGACGCAGACTGTGCTGGGTAGGGTGTGCGGTGATGTAAAGACCGCCTCTGAACTCGAGGAATGACAGGCTCCTGCTCCTAGAGCGGTCTGCAGTGCTGGACTGGTTGTTTCAATGGAGCCTGCCATCCCTCCTTTTTGGGATTCTGTGTGCGGGGGCTATGTGACCTTGTGGTGGAGGAGGACGGAGACAGATTCCTCTGCTGTGTGGCTCTGTGGTCCAGGACAGGGACCGTTGCATGAGATCTGTAACCCCCTCCCCCGCTACAAAGTCACGTACCCCCCCACCCACACAGAACCTGCAAACCACCTCCCATACCGACCAGGGTGCCTACTGACTGCAGTGTGTGTGTGAGACCTGCTGCTGATCCTGCCCCCATCTCTGTACCCTGGTAAAGGTGATTGTCCTGTCCAATTACCAACCCCCTTCCCCCCCTTCAAACACAGTCTCCTCTAAAAGAACATGACGGAAACAGTAATTAACAGAAAAGTATTTTTTATTATCAACTAGCCAGTTAGGGGATGAAACTGGGACGGGGGCTTGGGTGAGGCGGGAAGGAAAGGACTTCTCAAAATTTAGGGTATGAGAGCTTTTGGGTACTTGAGCACTCTGCTGGGGTGCAGTGACAGTTTTAACGCCCCCTGGCGCCCCTCCTTCTGGTTATTTTGGGTGAGGGGGGTATGGGACTTTGTGGCGGGGGAGGGCGGTTGCAGATACACTGCAGGGGGGCTCTGTCCTCCTGCCTGCGGTCCTGCAGAACATGCACAAGGTGCCGGAGCATGTCCGTTTGCTCCCTCATTAGTCCAAGCAGCGTTTGAGTCGCCTGCTTGTCTTCCTCATACCACCTCTCCTCCCGTTCACTGTGTGAGCGCTGGTACAGAGAGAGGGTCTCCCTCCACTGGCTCTGCTGGTCCGCCTTGTCTCGGGAGCAGCCCATAAGTTCAGCGAACATCTCGTCCCGTGTCTTTTTCTTTCGCCGCCTAATCTTTGCCAGCCTCTGGGAGGGGGATGCTGTGGCAGGTCTGGAGACAGTCGAAGCTGTGTGATGGGAAAAAGGGAGTGAATTCCTTGCAAAGATACATTTTTGCGAACAATGAACACAGTCTAGTCTGTGTCTGTGAACAAGAGCATGCACAGCACCTATCTCATGTGCACTCCTGCTGCAGGCAATCCAGAAAGCATAAACTCTGCCCATGTTCCACCCCCTCGCAGTGTCCCCCGACCCTTGGAATTCCGGGTTGAGATCCCAGTGCCTGATGGTGCAAATTTCATTGTCACGGGTGGTTCTGGGTACATGTAGTCACTCATTCTTTCCTCCGGGAAAGCAACGGCAGACAATCATTTTGAGCCCGGTTTCCCTGGATTACCCTGGCAGACGCCATAGCGTGGCAACCATGGAGCCTGTTTTGCCTTTTGTCACTGTCACCGTATGTGTACTAGATGCCGCGGACAGAGGCGATTCAGCAGCGCTACACAGCAGCATTCATTTGCTTTTGCATGACAGCAGAGATGGTTATCAGCCATACTATACCATCTACCATGCCATTGTAAATTGGCAAGGTGATGATGGTTACCAGCCGTATTGCATTATACCTTCTGCTGCTGTCATAGGTGCCCCTGGCTGAGATCAGCCGGGGGCGCAAAAGACAAAACTGGGAATGACTCCCCGAGTCAATCCCTCCTTTATGGTATCTAAAAATAGAATAATTCCTGCATAGAAGATGGGGCTAGTGTAGTAGAGATCCAGTGTTTCAGAGAAACAGAGAGCACAGCCACTCCGTGTCAGATTATGCAGGAATGATGAGCTGCATGCCATTCACAGGGGGTGCTCCTGCAACAACCCCACCTGTTGCTTCCCTCCTCCCCCAGCCTTCCCGGGCTACCATTGCAGTGTCCCCTGATTTGTGTGCTGAAGTAATACAGAATGCAGGAATAAGAAACAGTGACTTGTTACTGAAATGAAATGAGGGGAAGGCAGCCTCCAGCTGCTATGATTGTCCAGACAGGACATTAAGCAGTGTGGTGGGAGAGGAAAACAGCATCCTGCTGCTATGACAGTCCAGGCAGTACAGAATCTTTTCTTTACACATGAAGGGCGGGGGCTGATGGAGCTCAGCCCCCTGTTGCTATGATGAAGACGGTTAGCAGGCCGTCTACTTATGGGCTGATGACGAGGACGGGTACCAGTCGTATTGCACTACACCATCTACAGCAAGGCTGATGATGATGACGATGGATATCAGTCTTGCTGCACCATCAGCCACCCATGAGGCGGGGGGCGGGGGGGAGGAGAGGATGCTACAGTACAGTGCCGCAGCATCGCTTCTACCAGCAGCATTCAGTACACATAGGGTGACATTTAAAAGAGTCAAGAGATGATTTTTTTCCTTTTCCTTCTGGGGGTGGGGGAGGGGGGTACATTGACGAGCTATGCCCTGAACCGCTGCGGACAATGTGTTTGACCGTACAGGTATTGGGAGATCAGCCAAGAATGCAAATGCTTTTCGGAGACTGCAGGAACTGTGGGATACCTTGCGTCCTCAGTCCACCCTCCCTCCATGAGCGTCCATTTGATTCTTTGGCTTTCCGTTACGCTTGTCACACAGCAGCGTGCTGAGTCTCTGCTACGCTGTCTGTCTGGAGATTTTTTAAAAATACTTTGGACCAGGCGTAACATTACAGTAATTCCCCTAATTAGATGCAGGAGTCTCCAAGCGAGATCACCCTGAGGACGGTCACTGAAGGAGATAGAGAGCGCATGCTGCGTGAAAGCCGACACAAACCAGGGGCCTATGCAGCCGTGCTCGGGGAGGCAATGCTCCCTGAGTACCTCATGAAAGCCTGGCGCGGAAAGGTGTGCTACCACGGAGCACCCAATAAGGCAGCTCTCCCTAGGAACCTCCTGCGGAGGCTTTTCGATTACCTCCAGGAGAGCTTCGTGGAGATCTCCCAGGAGGATTTCTGTTCTATCCCCATATATATAGACCTCCTTTTCACATAGTTCAGATTCCTGTTCCATTAATAATAAAAGTTTACATGTTTTAAGCACTTACCGACTGATCCTTCCCCTGATTCAGGGTCCGGGTTAACGGCCGGGAAGGGTTGGTAGGGGCTCTCCGTGAGGGTGATGAAGAGATCCTGGCTGTTGGGGAAACCAGCATTGTAAGCGCTGTCGCCTGCCTCGTCCTCCACAAACCCTTCCTCATCTTCCCCGTCCGCGAACATCGCCGAGGAACTGGCCGTCGACACTATCCCATCGTCAGAGTCCACGGTCACTGGTGGGGCAGTGGTGGCAGGCTCCGGAGCGTCCGTTTGCCGCTTTGGTCTTCTGGTAGCCTTGTCTCAGGTCCTTGATTTTCAGGCGGCACTGCGTTGCATCCCGGCTGGATCCTCTGTCTGTCATGGCTTTGGAAACCTTCTCGTAGGTCTTTGCATTCCGTTTTTTGGAGCGCAGCTCCTAAAGCACAGACTACTCACCCCACACACCGAGCAGATCCAAGACTTCCCGGCCAGTCTATGCTGGGGCCCTCTTTCTATTCAGAGATTGCCTGGACTCCTCTGCTGGAGAGCTCTGCATCGTTGCCGGTGCTGCTGAGCTCGCCCCGAAGTCCAACCAGGAAATGAGATTCCAACTGGCCAGACAGGAAAAGGAATTCAAATTTTCCCAGGGCTTTTCCTGTGTGGCTGATCAGAACATCCAAGCTCGGACTGCTGTCCAGAGCGTCAAAAGAGTGGTGCAGTGTGGGATAGCTCCCGGAGCTACTAAGGTCGATTTCCGTCCACACCTAGCCTAATTCGACATGGCCATGTCAAATTTAGCGCTACTCCCCTCGTGGGGGAGGAGTACAGAATTCGAACTAAAGAGCCCTCTATGTCGAATTAAATGGCTTCCTGGTGTGGACGGGTGCACGGTTAATTTGAATTAACGCTGCTAAATTCGAATTAAAGTCCTAGTGTGGACCAGGCCTTAGTAAAGAAGCTTTCCCAAGACTATCCATCTTTCTCTCGCGCTTTCTCTCTCCCTTTATATCTCTGTGATCTCTGATTTAGTCTTTGCCCTCCACTCCCTATCATCACCCTATATTTAAATGTGTGGGCCCAACAGGGCCTCCATCTTAAACCCTAAAAGAGAAGGAAGGGGAGTCAGGATGGCATCATGGATGGAACTGGGAAAGGCTATCTGCAGTAGTTATCATGTCTCCTTTCAGACTTCTCTTCTCCAGACAAAACAAACCCAATTTTTTCAATCTTCCCTCCTAGGTCATGTTTTCTGGACCTTTAAACATTTTTGTTGCTCTTCTCTGGACTTTCTCCAATCTGTCCACATCTTTCCTGAAATGTGGCTCCCAGAAATGGACACAATACTCGAGTTGAGGCCTAATCAGCGTGGAGTAGTGCGGAAGAATTACTTTTTGTGTCTTGCTTACAACTCTCCTGTTAATACATCCCAGAATTTGCTTTTTTTGCAACAGTGTTACGCTGTTGACTCATATTTAACTCGTGATTCACTATGACCCCCAGACCTCTTTCCACAGTCCTCCTTCCTAGACAGTCATTTCCCATTTTGTATGTGTGCAACTGATTGTTCCTTCCTAAGGGGAGTACTTTGCATTTGTCCTTATTGAACTTCTATCTTTCTGTTTAGCTCTATTTCTGTCTCTCTGTCTGTCTATTTATTGGAAAGCTGAGGCAAAAGCAGATACTGGGGAAGGTGGAGAGGGATGGAGCAGAACTAGAGAGCAGCAACAGTTGCAGAGAGGCTCTGAGGTGAGGAACACGTAGCATGGGAGAGGGAATGAAGGAATCTGTACATAGAAAGTCACAATGACTAGGAAGGAGGCTGCCCCCCTGAACTGTCAGGAAGATGGGGAGGGGATAATGAAGGCCTTAAAGCAGTAACTCCCCTTCCTTCTTTGCTCCCAGGAACCTACAGAAGAGAGGAGCTAATTGGAGCACAAGTGTTCCATGGATCACAAGCAACAGATGGTGCATCAGATCTGCCACTGTCATTGGGAATCTACCATTCCGTTGGTGTTGCATGTCAGTGTCTGAATATAGGGACATGAAGTACTGTGAAGGCTGGGGCAGAACACATTTCTTTGCCACTGAACCCCACCATGGGTGCCAAATACATTTCTCACCAATGTTTGGAGCAAAAGGATGTCAAAGAGTCAGTGGAAATGCACAGACACACAGGACATATGTGTGAGGAAGAGAAGATTCATGTTTTTCCTCTTGATTAGTTAAATGGTATGCTCAATAATTGAATAATTTGAATTAAAACCCAACACCTTCCAGAGAAGAGAAACCCCTTTAGAAAACAAACCAAAAACAATTAATAATACATTGCCCTTCTCAAAGCAGAGCTCTTCCATACATTGAACGAGCTAATCAACCCAGACTGCATAATACGAGTATCATTCCCAAGCATCCTCCTACTTTCCTGAGACGATCAACCAAATGCATCAGTAACTCACCAAAGCAGAAAACTCTATTCCAGAGAAGCGGTCTTTAATCATCCAACAGCTTTCATATTTACTGGTCTGTTCACTTATTGTCTTAGGATGCTAATGTATAAACATTGGCATCAATCCCTCTGGATGAGGGGGAGAGCTTCAGGGTGTGATGCTGTATCTTGAAGCCAGCACCTACTATTTTCATCTTTTCTATCTCTTAGCCTTTGAATTCTGTTCCAAGCACTAATTCAGCTCCTCCACATTTGTCAGCCAGTGTGACCAGCAAGATCATGGACTGCATGGACACACACACACAGATCCAACAACTACAACAAGCAGGATACTAGAATAGATGGACCAGTGAACTCATCCAATATGGCAAACTATGTTCATAAAAAAACAACAACACTGCCCTGTAATGCTTGGAATTACTTGGAATTTCCAGAGCTAGTTTTGCTAATCACTAGTGGCGAGCAATTTGAGTTTAAAAACATATCTGAGTGAAATCCTGATCCCGCTGAATTCCATGGGTGTTTCTTCATTGACTTCAATGAGGCCAAGGTTTCACCTTCTGTCTCTCTTTCTCCTTTTGTCTGTTCATTTAGGGTTTTCTTGGCATCAGATGGGCTTGGGATTGGAAAATTATTAAAAATAACCCCCTGTTTAGGCAGGCATCTGAATGTTTCTGGTCTGTTCAACCAGGGAGTATAATTTGGCTATACCTGTCTTTTGGTGGTGGTTATATCACCTTTCTTTGTCTCCCTCGCTCAGCAATGTGCACTACTTATCATTACTAAGACTGTGTGTCTGTCATGAAGGTCATGGAAAATCAGGCAGCTCCTGGGCCAGCCACACTGGCTGCTGTGGAGGCAGTCTCTGGCCACCCCAACAGCAGCAGTTTGGGTGTGGAAGAGGACTAAGGGCTGGGGCAGGGAGTTGGGGTGTGGGGCAATGCTTACCTTGTGGGGGGGGGGCAGCACGCAGAGCCTCCCTGGCCTTCCATCCCGCTAGGAGCTGCAGGGACATGCCGGCTGCTTTTGGGGAGCTGCACAGAGCTGGGTAGGGAACCTGCCAGCCCTGCCAACTCTTCCCCTCATACCCCCCCCAGCACCAGCAGGGGTCCCAGGAACGCCCCCAACACCCACAGCACCCAGAGCCCACCCCCCCAGAGCACACCCGGCCCAAGTTTTAGTTAGGGCTATATAGTACAAGTCAAGGACAGGTCACGGGCCATGAATTTTTGTTTACTGCCCGTGACCTGTCCATGAGTTTTACTAAAAATACCCATGACTAAAATGTAGCCTTAATCATTACCCTTTAAATCAGAACAGATCTGGCTGTTTGATTAATGCCTCTCATCTCTGTAACAACACTGAGCATGCTTAAAAGCCTCATCAAGCTAATTAGTAAGAATGCATTTGAGTCAGCCATGAGGTTTAGGGCCTGCAGCACAGTTCAGCTATGAATTCCACAGACGTATTACGTCTGGTGTGTTTAGCTGTGACTTCTAAGTAATGTTTGGGCGCTTTGTACCTTTTTCTTTAATGGAGATCAGAGAGACAGCACTCAACGGCATCTCTGTGCTGGTTTCCTCAGGATTTATGCCTTTAAAGCTCATTTCAATCTACTGGAGTTGATCAGAATATTCCTATTATGAAACATCCTAAATTACTCAGCTGTGGTTGATGATGAGATAATTAAGCAACACCTAAGTATGGGGACAATAAAGATGGGACAGAGACAAAATAAAATGGATTAATTAATATCCTGTACAGAGAAAAATAAAAATCTGAGGTAAAGGTAGAACTTTAATTGTGAGACTATTTTTGGCCTATATAATTAGGTTACTGCGTTGGTTCTATTTTTGTCATTGCTTTAAAAAAGAATTGCAGCTAAAATGCTATATTTGATTTTGCATTCTGTTCTATTTATTTATAAGGGCTGATTCTCCTTTCATTTACACTAGTTTTACACTGTTGTGATTCTACTGATTTTAGAGCTGTTACTTCTGATTTACATTGGTGTAACTAAGGAGAGGATCAGGCTCACAGAACCTAATTCTGCATGCCTGTCTCAGTCAAAACTCCCATCAACAACAGTGAAAGCTTTGCTCGAAAAAGGAGGTTGGTTCCCTACTTCGCTCAAGGCTTGATCCAATAGCCTCCGAAGTCAATGGAAAGACTCCATGGAAGCTGGATAAAGCTGAACTCATCCTAATAAGCAGCTGTATCTGATCACTTGAGTGAACTTTATGTGTATAATATGAGATTTTTCACAAATTCATGAATTTTTAACTGCTACCCAGGTGTTGGCATTTCTGCAAATTGATGCATCTTTCCTCCGTGAAAATGATAAACCTTATTCATCAGATCTATTTTTGACTAAGAAAACAAAATTCAGTGGGATTTGTACCTCTCTTGCTGTTTTAATGGTGTTGCATTAACAAATGTCCTCCAGGCTAGACGCTCAGTCTCTCCCCACCTCAAATCCCACATTTTGGTGTTACAAAACATCTTTTTTTTGTGCAACTGTGAAAGTTATACTCTTAGTCACCAGTATGCTCTGCGGTTCCCAAATCATGTACTACAGAATAGGATGATAGTGAAGCTAGAGCAAAACTGGGTAAGAACTACTTTGGCCCTGGTCTACAGTCAGCAAAGTGAATCCATCATCTCCTTTTTTCGCCTATCCTCCATTGTATAAGTTACCCATCCCATCTTTGCTCTTTTCCCCTTCAACAGAGGCCCAATCCAATGCTCACTGAAGTCAATTTAAATATTTATTGGCTTGAATGGTAGGATCAAGCCTAGGGCAGACAACTTGTTTTTGGACTATTCATACTCCATTCACAATCCACACACATCCAGGGATGAGCTTGGTGCAGTAGTGTCCATAGTGTCCTTTTGTCAGACTTCTTCTTGAACTGAAATAAATTACTATCACAGCGACTAGCTCCCTCAAATGTACCCTGGGCAGCCACCTGGATTTACACAGATCCCTGATCAGAATGATGAATTGAGCATAGACGCAGGGCTAAGCATCCCTGAGCTGTGATGCTTGTTGCAGACATCCATCTCGTGGCACCGCATTCAGTATCATTCTGAGATGAGACAAGATATTTTTGTGGGTTGTGAGGTTCTTTCAGAGTGGAAGGGAGTTTACACAATATTTGGAGCCTCATACATTGCATTAGAAATATTGCAACAGTCTGTCTTAAGAAGGAAATCATGTCTTCATTACCTGATTCTTCAGGATCTAGATCTCACCCTCTGCCCAACTATGTCTAGAGAATAAAGAAAGATTGACAATTCCAGGGTTGAATTTCCTGTAAGCAGATCCTTTGTAGTGTACTGTAGTCAGAAAAGTGATACTCCAAATAATTACAATATGGGGTTCTATTGTCTTTCAGTGATTGTCAAATCAAATTCACTCATTTGGCAAGTGCAAAGATACTTTGACCAATGCCAGCTCTACAAATTGAAAGTCAAGCAATATATCTATTTGGTTCACTCATCATAACAAGCAATAAAAAATCCTGCATTTGTAATAGACAAGCAATTTTGTTGATTATGCTTAAGAAAGAAATCAATCCAGCCCATCCTTTTTTACCCATGTCAGCTCTGTAGTGAGTGAAAAGTGTATTTTCTGAGTGAAAGTGTATTTAGTCACCCAAGTAAGCCATTAAGGCTCAGAGTATACACAAAGAACAGTTGAATAAGATGCCACTTAAATAGTCTTTCTTGTGAGCATATGTACCCTTTCAATAAATTATATTTATTGATGATACTTCCTTTGGAAATGCAACTTTTTAAACTTGAAAATAAACAATTATGAACACTATTAGCTCTGCTGCACTGAAATTATTTAAACACAGCCCAACATTTGAAGTAGGTAAATTAGGAAATCAAAGATAACAGAGATGGGAAAGACTTGTTAGATCATTTAGATCATACCACTTCCAATAAAGAATTGCTTCCTACTTCTTCTAGTCCTCCATTCCTCTAGTAATCCAGTCCAGTTTTCAGTGTCACTAGCAATGGAGTTTCAAAGTCACCATGATCCTAAATCTTGTATGAAGGTATAACTGTGATCCTGAATTATACAGATTTGGGGATGATTCACATTGTTTGGTCAACCTCTTACATTTTCTGCTAGGTTTCTTCATTTTAGGTCTCATATTTAATCATCAGATGATGATCTTCTGTGAAGTTGAAAGAGCAACTCAAAATGTTACAGGTTGCTTTGTCCCAGTACAATTTGCTTTACTACTTGCATGATAAATGTGGTTGCAGACAATTTAGGCAACCCATCCCCTCTGAATAGCAATTTTCACCAAAGTGCTCATTTGGCACTGCTTATGTTACATCAGAATTATGTCAGATAATGATTTGTATTTATTTTTTATCATTTCTCTTTAGACTGTATGTTATTAGCATCAAAATGGGACTTAACCTAATTATATTTAAGTGCAGGCAGTATTCAGCAGATCAATAATTTTCAACAAATTGGAATTTTGCTCAAAGTGTCTGGAGAGATCACCTTGAACATTTCTGTAGTCATTTAAACTCTATTGCATAGTTAAGTATAGAATGAAAATGTTCCCATTGTATAAGTATGTGCAGTATATGTTTTTTACTTAAATATTTTAAATGTAAATAAATGTTTGATTCAATATGCATTATTCATTATAATTTTCCATAATGTAATGTTAAGTGAAACAGTGTTTAAGGTAAATATATATTCCAAAACTTTTGTAAATGGGCCATAAAATGGATGTAACTTACAAGTGTTGAGATCATTCTCCAGGATCCTCCACCTCATGGGCTAGCCAAAACTGGAGGAAAAGAGAACATAATCTTCTCTCCCCTTGACATGGATAATGAAGATGAGACCCTCTGTTCCTCCTCTCCTCTCACTTGAAAACGGAGATCCCAGTGGTGTCTATTCCTTCCTCTCTTTCTCTATCCAAGGGGAAAAGGTTTGGTGACCATATTTCCCTACACTGAATATGTGGCACCTGGTAAAATTACTCATATTCAAGTGAGTTCAATGGCAGTCAATCAGAACTATGCAGTACAAACATTCAAATTAACATCAAGTTGACTGAGCCCCCATTAAAAAGAAATACTGTGTAGTTGGATTCTTTTTATTTACCTTCTTATCTTTAAAGCTTTAGGGTTTACACGGGGAGGGGTGACACAGAGACCCCCCCCCTCACAGGGAGACGTGACACACACACTCCAGGACATCTCTCTCACACAAGGGTCATGACCAACCCTCCCTCCCAGCACTCTCTGCCCTCCATGCATGGCTGGGCATGTTCCTGAGGCAATGGGGGGTGGAGAGAAGGGGGCACACAGGGTCACATTCCTCCCTCCCCCCCTCCCCCGATTTCTGCCAGGATTCATACCAGAACATGGCCAGCAGTAACCTTTCAGTAATGTGTGGGAGGGAAGGGCCAGGAGCTGCTTCCAGCCGCAGGGATGGAGGGGAGGGGGAAGGGATGACCTGGCCAGTGTCTTTGCAGGGCTCTTCCCTCCCCCCAGCCCCACACCCTGTGGCTGGAAGCAGCTTGTCCCTTCCTGCCCGCACAGTGTTGAAACACAGCTAATACCTCCAGGCTGCTGCTGGCTACTCACATAACCCAGCTACCTCCGGCTATGGTGCGGGCAGGAAGGGGTTAAGCCCTAAGAGTGCATTGTGCACCAGGGCTTCAGCAGCCAAGGAGTCTGGCCAGAGAGGTGGCTCAGGAGGAGAGGGTGCCTAGGGGATGGAGCTGCTCTGCGCTCCCTAGGGGCAAGACTCAGGGTGACGGCAGGGGTGGGGGTGGGGCGGGAGAGCAGCTGAAGAGGGTACTAAGCCCCTGCCCAGGGGGCTGCTGTGGATCCTGAAGGTTCAAGGCGGGGAGAAGCTGGAAATCGCTTTTCCCTCTCCCCGGCCCCACTCCAGAGCCGGACACAGCAGGGGCTGCACTGAATGACAGGCAGGGGGAGCGGCCTGGCTCCATGCACTGCAGCTTCACCCTGCCACCAGACTTGCACTCCCTACCCGCATCATCGGCCACTGGACCCTCCCACTCACCGCTGGTGGGTGGTTGCCTGGTGAGCAGGATCTGGCTAGCAGCAGGACCTGCCGGTACTGATGGGGGAAGAGGCAATTTGCCCATTTTTAAGAAACGGTCAGGACACCTGCAGGAGGCCTTAAATATGGGACTGTCCCATTCAAAACAGGACATCTGGTCACCATAGAGCGAGAGACCCAAAGGAGGGCTCTCTATTCTGAGCACTTCTCTCACAGGGGGTCCTAGGAAGTCAAATCTTCTCCCTGCGTAGAAAGCTCAGTCTTGGGAAAGGTGCTGTAGGGTAGGGTTGTCTTCCTCTATGTCTCCTGGCAGACCACATGAGAAGAGAAAGAGGGTTAGGATGGAAGGAAGTAAACAAAGGTGTCTTTGCTCTTTTATAGTGGCTCTGACTGGCCTTAGGCCCTGCATACTTCCCATCTGAAGCAGCGAAACATCTAGTGTATTAGCGCTCATTATCATGAAACATTATGCATATACAACTCTGCCTGAGGTAGCACATTGAATTGATTACCCCTTTCTTTAAATGTTTAATTACTGTACTTTTTCAATGGCAGTTTCAGTACTTTTCAGTTGCATCTGTGAATGTATTGGCTCCCTCTGGTGGTTGACTGAGCATTTGAAAAATCCTACTTGTTTCAACAGGAACTCCATGTAACTTGATGGATAAGTTGGTTGAATGCAGGAGTCTATATAGCTGATGCAGCACAAATTCTGAGAAGTCTTTAAATACTTTTGTTAATCTGTTGTATATTGTCATCATCGCCTGCATTCGCACAAATATTTTCTGAGAGTGCTACATGTGCATGTGATGGGGCAGAGAGGCTGCCATGCAGACAGTGAGAGGGATAAGGAAAGCTGGTGGACCTGCTGATCCTGCCCTGCTACACCTGTAGCCAATGTCAAGTGTGGAGAGGAGAGCTAAAAAGAGAACTAGGTCAGTTTGGGGATGACCAGGAAGGAAAGCACAGATTGGCTTCCCTTTGTAGCCCAAGATCTAGTGTGCTTCAACAACAGCTGTGGGACCTATAAGTTGTGGACTATAAACTGTAGCATGTTGGGAGAACTTCCTGGTTCCTGCCAGGATGTACCTTCTTCCCTCCCAGCAGGAAGTTTCAGCACTGACTGAAGCTGGGAGCATGAGGCAGGCAAGCAGAGAGGAGGCTGATGGACTATAATCCTATTCTATGCTTCTTTATGGAATAAAACCTTGTTCCTGGTGGTTTGTCTGACTGAGTGTGGTCTGAGGTGAATACACACTGACACACAACGCAGAGCACACAGAGGAGCCTCAGGGCCAGTTTCCCAAAGTTGAGTAAAAAGTCACAAGGCAGACTTTCCCTATTTTGAACAAACTTATACTGAGCCAGTGAGCAGGAAGGAGGCTACACCTTGATGAGAGAGAAGCCTGGTTGCAGTCCTGAGACAGAGCTCACTTGCTAGCTGGTTCAGCCCTCATAGAAGGGACAACCAGAGCCTGGGAGACTGGTGAAAGCATGGGTTGTTTGGGAGACAAGCCCTGAATAGAAGGGTGGGATCCCACTGAAGGGTTGTGGGATGACCTGAGCTGTAGTTCTTTTGTTTCCATTACCTTTGGACCTTAATGCCCTGGAAGGGGTAGGGCTGAAGGGTGGACTGGACCTCACAGATACAGAAATGTACTAGCGGAGACCCATGCCTAGGGGAATTGGCCCTGAAGGGCCACAAGGGGGTGCCATGCTGGCAATATGGTTAGTGTTTTTTTTTTTGTCATCTCGCTGGTGAGAAGATGCTTTCCTAGTTACCACTTAGGACAAATATTATTGATCTCAGTGGAGCTAATCGTGATTTAAACTGGTGTGAGATCTTGAATCAAGCCCTGAGTCTTCTATCCACAGTGAGCATAAAGGGTACGTCTACCCAGGCTGCAGTAGCGAGCTTCCCAGCCCAGGTCAACGGACTTGGGTTCATGGGGCTCTTGTAAAACTCTAAAAATAGCTGTATAGACTATACCCATCCCCATCCTTAGGCTTCAGAGCCCAAGCTCCAGCCTTGACAGTGACTTCAAAATGCAGACTACGCAGCTATTTTTAGAGTGCTACTGTGAGCCTCACAAGCCAAGTTTGTTAACCTGGGCTGGGAGGCTTGCTGCCACAGGCTGTGTAGACATACTCCAGCAGACCTTACTGACATGCTCCTGCATACAGTTCAAGTTTTGCTGGAAATAGTCAGGCAAATATAGAGCCATGTTTTGTGAAATCTCATTGATGGTAAAGCATGTGACTCTTTCCCCCTCCCAAGTTCTCTCTAGTTTTATTTTACTAAAACAATTCACACAGGACCATCTGGTTTCCTGATTTATAATCACAGCAATCCCACTGAAGTCAACGGACCAGGTTCTCTTCTCATTTTGCACAGGTATAAATCAGGAGTAACTCCACTTGATTCAGTGAATTCAAGCAGTGTAAAACTGTAAGTGACATCAGAATGAGGTCCAAGATCTCATAAATACCCATCATAACTCTATGCAATCGATGGAAATTCTGTGGGAGTTTGGCCTGAGACGAGAGTGATGATTTTGTATTCTGAAGATGCAGTGATTTATTCCAGGCGTGTGGCTTTATTCTGTGCTTGCTGATATCCCTTTGTGAGGGGGTGTTGCTGACCTAGTTTGGCTAGGTTTAAAAATCAGACACTAGCAAATGTTGGAGAAGCAAACAACTAGAAGCTAACAGAGAAATTTCTGTGGGAGTTTGCAAGTGGGATTTTGGGGAATTTTTTTCCTTTTCCTTTCCTTTCCTTTTTTCTAGGAATAGGGTGTAGGAAAAGAAGACAGTGATGGCTACTGAGAAAGCACTAGAAGTGACCTGAGGAGGAGCTGAAACAAAGAAGATGGTCAGATGCAGAAGCTGTGGGATGTACATCATCCTTGAAGGGGTGTCCGATAGAAACTACTTACACATGAACTATCACTTGATAGAACTCATGGCAGAAAAGATCCAAGGATTTGAGATGCAGCTGGAGATGATGATGATGGAATTCAGATGGGGATTTGAAAGTATAACACAGGAGAAAAGAGAGGAGGTGGCACACACAACTCAAGATTTACAGAAACCTGCCGAACAAAAGGAACTGGAAGGGTGGACTGCCAGAAGAGGAGGATGATCCATGGAAGAATGTGACCATGAGGACAAGGCTGAAGAAGAGACCAGCTAGCAGTGGTGAATTTGAGTTGAATAACAGGTTTGCTGCACTGGGGAACAAGGAGGAGAAACAGGCAGAAGATGGGGTGGTAAGGAAGAAAAGAAGAGAAGCCAGCTCCTGCAGAAGGGAGGAAGAGATGGAGATATCCAGGGACTGGAGCCTAAGGAGAAATGAGGATGATGTACAGGGCACTGCAAGAGAGAATAGAAGACAGACTCATACCAGCACCACAAAGAGACAGGTCTATGTAATAGGAGATGCCGTACTCAGAAGAATCAACAGGCTGGCACCAGACCAGATCCAGAGAACCATCAGAGAAGTGAAGTTCTGGAATAGCCTTCCAAGGGGAGCAGTGGAGGCAAAAGACATATCTGGCTTCAAGACTAAGTTTATGGAAGGGGTGGTATGATGGGCTAGCCTAATTTTGGCAATTAATTGATCTTTGACTATTAGCAGTAAATATGCCCAATGGCCTGTGATGGGACACTAGATAGGGTGGGATCTGAGTTATTACAGAGAATTCTTTCCTGGGTGTCTGGCTGGTGAGTCTTGCCCACATGCTCAGGGTTTAGCTGATCAACATATTTGGGGTTGGGAAGGAATTTTCCTCCAGGGCAGATTGGCAGAGGCCCTGGGGATTTTTCGCCTTCCTCTGCACCATAGGGCACAGGTCACTTTCTGGAGGATTCTCTGCACCTTGAAGTCTTTAAACCACAAGCTGAGGACTTCAGTAGCTCAGACATAGGTCAGGGGTTTGTTACAGGAGTGGGTGGGTGGGATTCTGTGGCCTGTGTTATGCAGGAGGTCAGACTGAAAGATCATAATGGTCCCTTCTGACCTTGGAGTCTGGAGTCTATAACAGAAGAGTGTGGTCTCAGCCAGGAGCAAGGATATGAGATGTGGATGTGAGATTGAAAAAGTTCCTGATGGGAGCAGGGAAAAATCCACTGATGGTGCTGCATGTCAGGATGAATGACACTGCTAGTTTCCCTCTGGAATGGATCAAGTACAACTACACTGGGCTAGGAAAGATGCTTAGAGAAGTGGAAGCTCAGGTGATTTTCAGTGGAATACTTCCAGTCCCTAGAGAAGGAAGGCAAAGGTGTGACAAGTTAATGTAGATCAACAGATGGCTCAAGGACAGGTGCTATGAGAAAGGTGCTATGAGAAAGATAGATTGTTGGGAGGCATTCACAGATAGAAGACTCTTCTTAGCTAATGGACTTTTGGGGTATTAACCTTCTTGGATCAAGGCTGACATGAGTGATAAGAATGGCTTTAAACTAGGAGATGAGGGGAGAAGGTTGAGAGAGACTTGTGAAATCTCCACATCTGGATTTAATATATAGAAGCGGGAAAATCAGTTAATGAAGGCATACTGAAGGATAATGGAACACCACAAGGTAAGAGTATGGACAGCAAGGTGAAAGGAAGTATAAATATTGATTGGAATAGTAGTCAGGGAGGTGTAACAATTAGTGAAAGGACAATATCTAATCTGGCTAGAAAACTGGGCGAGGTCCGAGGGAAACAACTGAAATGCTTGTACACAAATGCAAGGAGTCTGGGTATAAAATGAATGAACTGGAACTACTGATGCAGGAGGTCAAACAGGATATTATAGGGATTACAGAAGCTTGGTGAAATAACCCTTTAGTACCTGTATTCCAGTCATGAGGGGATGTGCTGATAAGGGGAGATATAGGAATAAAGGTAAAGGTGGCTTGTATATCAACGAAGTTGTAAACTAAAGAAATAACTAATCATATAGACAAAAACAACTGGTTTAAATCAAAATCACTTTAGTAAAGTATTGTAACAGAGACTCTGTTAGGATAGTGTTAGGGTTCTGCTTTAGAACCCTATGGTCAGCCTTTGATATGACTAGGGATGTCTTGAATATTATTAGAGAGAGAAATACTTTTGGGAATTGTGTCAAAATGGGAGACTTTAATTTTCTGGGTAGAGAATAGAGAATAAATGTTACTAATACTGGTAAAGCTTAGTTATTCATGCATGCGATAGATGATAGTGTTCTTCATCAAACTGGCACCAAATAACCAGGAGATGATGCAGTTTTAGGCTTGATTTTGATAAGTAGTGAGGATATCACAGAAGAGCTAGTAGTAGGAAATAACCTTGGATCGAGTAATCACAAGCTGATTCATTTTAAATTAAATGGAACAATAGTCAAAACCAGGTCATTAGCTATGTTTTTTTATTTTGAAAGTGCAGACTGGGAAATTAAGGGAATTAGTTAAATAAATCAACAGGGTTGAAGAGCTCAAGGACTTAAATATGGAGGCCTGGAATTTCTTCAAATTAGCTATATAAAAACTAGCTGAAATTTCACGTAACTGGATGAATAACCACTTCAAAAAGGTTACTAGAAGTAAGTAGAGAATCTATGGGGCATGAAAGAAGGCATTGATCAGCAAAGAAAGTTACATCATGGAGGTTAGAAAATGTAGGAATAAAGTAAGAATTGCTAAAAGTCAAGCTGAATTAGCTCTTGCCAAGGAAATTAAAATAAATAAAAGGTTTTTTTTAGTTACATAAATAAAAAGAAAATAAGGAAGGAGGAGGATGGGCTGCTATGCAGTGTGAATGGGAAGGAGATTAAAGATAGTCTAGGTACAACTCAAAAACTAAATGAATACTATGCCTTGGTTTTCAATAAAGATGATAATATGGGACTTGCATGAAAGCAGTATGGTTGATAGATATGTGTCTAATAATGGAAATTACCACATCTGAGGTGGAAGAAACACTTAAAGAACTTAATGCACTCACATTGGGGGGATGAGATAATTTTCATCACAGAATATTTAAGGAACTGGAACATGAGATTGCTAGTACAGTAGAAAGGATTTTTAATGTGTCTATCTATTCATGAGTAGTACCATATGATTGGAGAATAGTTAATATTGTATCTATAGTTAAGAAAGGAAAAAAGTGATCTGGGCAATTACAAAATAGTTAGTCTGACCTCCGTAGTATGGAAGGCTTTAGAACAAGGAAAGAATAATTAGGTAAATGGTAAAGGGGATGTAATGCAATATGGTTTACGAAAAATAGACTATACCAGACTAACCTGATTTCTTTCTTTGAGAAAAGAACTGATTTTTTAGCTAAGTGCAGTAGGTCTGATGTACTTGGGCTTCAGTAAAGCATTTGACATACTGCCACATAGGAAATTAGCAAAGATGGGAATTAGCAAAAGATTGTAAGATGGATAAGGAAATGACTAAAGAGGACAAGACAATGGGTTGTGCTGAAAGGTGAATTATTAGTTTGAGGGGAGATTAGTAGTTGAGTTCCTCAGGGACTAGTTTTGGGACCAACCTTATTAAATATTTTTATCAATGACTTTGGCACAAAAAGTAGGAGCATGCTAATTTGCTGATGATACAATGTTGGGAGGCATTGTCAATACAGAGGAGGATCAGAATATTATACAAGACGACCTGGATGATTTTGCAGACCGGAGTGACAGAAATGGGATGAAATTCAATAGTACGAAGTCATGCACTTAAGGTTTAATAATAAGAATTTCTGATACAAGCTTGGGACTCATCAGCTGGAAGCAACAGAAGAAGAAAGACAGTGTGTGTGAGTTGATCAAAGGTAACTATGAGCCACCAATATGATGTGGCTGTGAAAAAGGCAAATGCCGTCCTAGGATGTATCAGGCAAGGCACTTCCAGTAGAGATAGAAAGTATTATTGCCATTGTACAAGGCACTGTTAAGACTTCATTTGGAATATTGTGTATAATTCTGGTTATCCATTTTCAAGAAAGGTTAATTTAAACTGGAACAGGTGCAGAGAACAACTAGAGGGCTGTTATGGGGAACAGATGGCCTATCTTATGAGAAGAGACTGGAAGAGCTTGTCTTGTTTAGTCTAGCAAAATAGCTGAGAGGGAATATGATTGTTCTCTAAATACATAGGGGATGTAAATAGTAGGGAGGGTAAAGAGCTATTTAAGCTAAGGGACAATGCTTTTGACACAAGAAGAAATGGATATAAGCTGACCATGAGCAAATTCAGACTATAAATTAGAAGGTTTCTAACCAGCAGCGGGTGAAGTTCTGGAATAACCTCCCAATAGGAGTTGTGGAGGTAAACAACGTAATTAGTTTTAAGAGAGAGCAGGACAAAGTTGAGTGCAGTTGTATGATGAGGTGCTTGTGACGATAAGGGGAAAGCCTCAACAGCCCTGTGGCTCACTTCCAGTTTGTATCTTGTATTCCTAAAATTCATGCTTCAGGCTTTCAGCCAGCCACCTGCGGGGTCAGGAAGAATTTTGCCTCCCATACCTAGTGTGTGTTGGGTTTTTTTAATCTACTTCCAATGCAGTATCAAGGATGGCCATGGCTGGAGATGGGTTCTTGGACAGGGTGGGCAAGGGCTCTGAAGTGGTACTGAGCATTCTCTCTTTCTCAGATACTTGGTTGGTTGGTTTTTGCTCAGGGGGTCAGGGTCTAACTGATCGCCATCAGTGGGGTTTGGAAGCAATTTTCCCCCAGGTCAGATTGGCACTGACCTCTGGGTTTTTGGTTTGTTTTTTTGTTTTTCCTTCCTCTGTAGCATCTGGGTCATTTGCCAGAATTATCTGGGTCTACCTCAATCATTTCCTTGCCACTGTGAGGGCCTCAGGCACTGGTGCACCTCAGTCCCTCCTAAACTCTGCCTGTGGCATGTAATAGTCTAGGCTCCAGTGGGCTGTGGTGCTTTGGTCTGGTTTCAGTTGCTGGGTTTGGTGTGTGGATACTGGGTGGTGTTGGTGGCCTGTGACATACAGGAGGTCAGACTAGATGATGTGGTGGCTCCTTCTGTTGTTCAATTTTACAACTATGATTGAAACCATTGAGCTCAATGGGACTACTCACTTGAGTAAAGTACATATGTCAGTGTTTAGAGACCCAGGGCAGGATTTGGGCCATTTTCTGTACTCTCCCCTTTGCTGCTGCTTTTAAGTCCTATAAGTCCATTTTAATCACACAGGATTTCTGCATATTGTTTCAAATAATTCACAGAAAATTAACTGGAGAAAACTGTAAATAACCTCTGCCCTGCTTCTAATTTCTCATGGTGTTCAGGTGTTCCAGAAGGAATCAGGTTATTTTTTTCATAGCTGTCCTTCTCACAGCTTTACTCATATATCAATAAAATGTATTCCCAGGCACGCTGGTCTCTTGGCATAATCATTCAAAAATACCATCTGTGCTTTGCTGGAGACTTTATTCTTTTATGAAACTGGCAGTGGTGACAAAGTTCATTTGAATTCCCAGTATTCATAATCATCAAACAGTCTGAAATTCTCTTTTTAGATCCAGCTTTCTACATTGAGAGAACTCCTACGGTAGAGAAAACAAAATCACTTATTTTTCCCAGAGAGGGGAAGAAGGGATGCTTCCATCTGTCTCATGGAGCATCCTCCATCTCCTCTCACATTTTAGTCACCAACTTGATAGCTAAGGAAAACCAGATGAGACTCCCTTTAAAGCCCATCAGCACTTGCTCTTTAATCAGCAGTACAGATTGTTGTTGACTTTAAGAAAGCACATTTTCCACCCAGGGACTAAGTACATTGCCTCTAAACAGATCATATTTACAAGCTACACTAATGACATAGGAAGATATCTTAAATCTTTGGATGGATTCCACATCACTGGCAATGTTTAAAGCAAGAGTGGGATGTTTTTTCCAGAAGAGATGCTCAAGTCCTGTGGCTTGTGTTATTCAGAATGTCAAATTAGATGATCACAGTGGTCCATTCTGGGTGTATAATTTATGACTCTATGAAATCATAAAACACTTCTCAGAAAAAAAAACACAGCCCAATATCTTCCCACTCTAAAGCTGAATTACTTCCTCTGTTCTTAGTGTAAACTGAGCTTAGAACAGAGCATGAAAGTTCCTTTTTGCCTCTTCCTGCAACAACTGGATGCAGTTTTCTCCATTTCTGTTAGGCTTCTGCAGCTTTTGAAGATCTAAATATAACAGCAGGAAGTTCAAACATGCTGAGCCCTTTGTTCTGTTGAGTCTTTCCATGCTGAACTTTTTTTTTTAATCTACATGTTCAGGTACACAATATAAATCAAATAGTTGGTGGCACAATCACTTCCCTTTCTGTGCTCATTTTAAATCTGCCAGTCAAAAGTACCAGATGGCACAGAAGGACATAAAAGCTCTGGGACTGTTACTGCTCCCATTGAAGTAGATGGACCATAGTGTAGTACTTAAGAGGTCCATCTCTCACTATAAACGGAAGAATTGAAATCCCATATGTCCAGGGTCTCTTTTTAGTGGGCAGTATTATATTCCTCCTCAGTAATATTTTTCTGATATGTGGAATTACAGAACTTATGTGAGACTAGCTGATGCAATTAAATTTCAGTGCAGTGTGTCTGCGTAAGGATCAGAACAAGGCAGTATTCTTCAGTGTGGGTGAAGCTGTTTGAAAAAACCAAACCAACACAAGAGCTGGTCCAAACCTCAATCCAAATGTGACTGAAACCTGAACTTACTTGAAGGTTTAACTTTATTAGAAAGAATAATTACTCTTCCCCTCATCCCTGCCCAATCTAAGGACTATTCTGCCTGTAACAGAGTGCTACGCTGGGACTTAGAAGATCAGGCTTCAAGTCTTTTCTCCACTATGGTCTTCCTGTCTGACCTTGGACAAGTCACTTAGTTTCTCTGTCTCTGTCTCAGGTCCCCACCTGTAAAATTGGGATAAGAGTATTTTCCTACCTTCAGAGGGATGTTGTGAGGATAATGATATTAAAGATTGTAAGATGCTCAGGTACTACAGCAATGGGGTCCTTGGATAGCATAGATCCCCTACCTTTATCATCTCTTCCCAAAATCCGTGGGCCTTAGCGTGTACTTGAAATGTGGAGTCTGCCCACCATGCCTGGGCAGATTGCCCTCCTCAAATTCTGCCTATTCTGGGATTACCTTGAGACCAAAAACACATTGACCAAATTCTTTTCTGGCATAACTACACTACACCAGTAGAGAATTTAGCCCACCATACATGCTGCTTCAGCCCAGAACAAGGTGAGTGATATAGTTAGGTAGACCTAAATTGTAGGTGTAGATCAATAAGGATAGGAGGATAGGGAGATGTATGCCTGATGGAGCCAAAGGATGCCTTGAATTGAGTTGCACAGAAATTATACTATAATTGGGATGTAGGACAGAGAGGAGGGACTCAAAGAATCAGTCACTGAATTCAAATCAAGGGAACAGAAAGTTGGAGTAAGGTCAGAAGACATGGAAAAGAGAAAGCCTTCAACTACCTGAAGGGAGGTTCCAAAGAGAATGGAGCTAGGCTGTTCTCAGTGGTGGCAGATGACAGAACAAGAAGCAATGGTCTCAAGTTGCAGTGGGGGAGGTCTAGTTTGGATATAAGGAAAAACTATTTCACTAGGAGGGTGGCGAAGCACTGAATGGGTTACCTGGGGAGGTGGGGAATCTTTATCCTTAGAGGTTTTTAAGGCCTGGCTTGACAAAGACTTGGCTGGGATGATTTAGTTGGTGTTGGTCCTGCTTTGAGCAGGAGAGACCTCCTGAGGTCTCTTCCAACCCTAATATTCTATGATTCTATGGCGGAGGGGTCACAGAATGGAAGCTACATCAGGTTTGTCTGGGAGGTTTGGTCAGGAAATGCAAGTGTAAATTGAAAACAATGTTATTGTGGTATTATATGGAATATACTTGGCAGAAGCTAATGTGCTGTCTTTCTTCTCTGTTGCCTTTCTTTTGTAATGAAGTAGAAATGTCTCCTGGTTAATGATATTGTTCCCTTTGTATCTTTCTCTGGCCAAACTTATTGTACTCTACTGAAACTAACTCTGCTGCCTGCCTTCCTGAATTCCTAAAACATAGGGAGTAAATGAAACTTAAGATTTCACCAAAGCCACTTCAGAGAGGAAACCAAACAACGCAGGGAGCCAATAACTCTCAGATTCTGTTTTGGAAGCACAAAACTCCCTGGAATTCTCTATATCAGTGGTTTTCAACCTGTGGTCCATGGACCCAGTGGTGCTGGAACAATTTTTATAGTGGGGCTGCTGAAGGCGGAAACCATGTATTTTGGGTTGTTATTACTACTTCAAACCAGGATTGTTATTACTACTGCAGCAGCACCCCCAGCCCTCCCAGTTACAGCACCTATGCGGGGGTCCATGAAAGGTGACTATGAAAATAAAGTTTCAGATCCCAGAAAAGGCATTCCATTTTTATGATAATAAATAAATATGTGAACACCCCCACCTAAGGGAAAAGCTCAAACCTAGACGTGTTGTTGCTACCAAAGAAGCCCTACGTTTAGCACCCTTTCTCACGCTGCACCTAATGCTGTGCTGAGCACATGCAACATTTATACTTGAATTCTGTTCAGTCAGTTTTCAGTCTAAGACTTATATGGTTGGGGACCATGGGTTGAATTCCCAAAGGTGTCCACACTTCTCTTTGAAAAATTGTAGGAGGCTGCAAATTAAAAAAGGTTGAAAACCACTTTTCTAGATTTGAACAGAGAAAACCTTTAATTACATTAGCTGAAAAAGTGGTCAGAAAATTCTGACAAAGCATTCTTTTGTCAGAATTTGTCGATTCATCAAGATACAAATATTTCATGGAGACAAAGTTCCAACCAGCCCCCCTGCCTGACACCATGGTAGTCTGCCAGATGAGCTGATGGGGAGCTGAGAGCCTACAAGCCCTGGCTCCCAATCTCGCAGCTCCTCCGCAGTCTTGGCTTTGGGGCAGCCGGCCATCGCATAATTCAGTCACCTAAATCATGTGCTATTGTTAGTTAATGATGGCACCAGACAAGCCATCCTTCATTTCTCTCCCTTTCCTACACCTGACAAACTTCTAAGAGGATTCTGAAATCTGCAGACTGGGGTGTGTGTGTGTCCCCAAACCAGGATTAAATACCTCCTCAGATTTTAAATCTCATGGTACAGCCTGTTGATTTATTGAATTGTTCAGTAGAAAATATTACTCCATGATAAAGAATCACTGGAAGTCATTCTTCAACTTTCAATGTTTAAGCTGTGGGTTTCTCTAATGCCATCAGGAGTTGCAGGCGAAAACGTTCCAAGTAGAAAAGAATTTGAGGCTCGTGTAGGAACATCCAAAAAAACTTTCTCAGCAAAAGGCTGCTAAATAAATACCTTCCTATATTCTACAAAAGAGTTCTTTCAGATAAAAATGAACAAAAAATAATCTCTGAGAGTTCCAGAAACTCTTAAGTTCTTTTACATTTTTGTGTGCAGTGTTGTAGCTGTGTTGGTTCCAGGATATTAGAAAGACAAGATGGGTGAGATACAGGGCCGACGAGATGGGGCGGGAAGCTGGTACAAATTACCAGGGCCCGGTGGTCCGGAAGGGGGCCTGAGGCCCAGCTTCCCCGGCTTTGTTGGCCCTTTTTAGCCGGTCCACCCTTGCTAGGGGGGTCCGAAAATTTTTTTTCACCGGGGCCCGAACCCACTCTCGGCGGCCCTAGTGAGGTAATATCTTTTATTGGACAAACTTCTATGGGTGAGAGAGAGACAAGTTTTTGAGTTTACACAGAGCTCTTCTTCAGGTTTGGGAAATGTACTTAGGGTGTCACAGATAAATAAGAGGTGGAATAGATTGTTTATCATAAGTAGTTAACACATATTTCATGGAATCATTCAAGGTGAAGTGGCCCGTTAACACCGCTCCAGTTACAAGGGGGGCATGGAGGAGAGGAAAAAGAAAGCTGGTGGGGGTGCAGTTTAAGTGGGTTATAGACTGTTGAAATAAGCCATAAATCCAATGCCTCTATTCAGTCCATGATTTTTAGTGTCTAGCAAAGTTATGAATTTAAGCTCCCAGTCTCATCTTTTGAAGGTGTTGTGCAGATTTCCTTTGAGACTGAGGACTGAAAGGTCAGTTGTAGAGTGATTGCTTTGTGAAAAGTGTTTGCCCACAGGTGATATGGTGTTCTTGTATTTTATCTATGAGTTCATTTGAGAGCATAGTGACTGTCTGATTTCACCCGTATAGTTGTTCTTGGAGCAATTGGTGTACTGGATGAGGTACACCGCATGTTGTGATATGCATGTGTAGGACCCATGGATCTTGAATGGTCTGTTGTGGGGTGTGTTGATCATCATAGCAGTGGAGCTATGTCTGCAGATGTTGCATCTGTTGTTCTGGTAGGGCCTGGTGCTGCTTTCAGTTGGTATGTCCTGGACTGAGGGGAGTGTAAGGCCTCCTGGGTCTAGAGCCCAGGCCTCCATGCTGCCACCGAGCAGCACCTATAAGCAGCCTGTGTTCTATTGCCTACCACCCACTGTGGACACAGACCATGGGAAGTCCCGCCTCAAGAAGTCTGACAGCAGCAGTTGCATGGTTTCTGATTGGCTCCCCACCCTATAGAAACACAAGGGGCATTCCAGGAAGTGTCCAGGCTACCGCGTGGATCTCTTGTGGTTGCTATGACCATTTCTGCACCTTGCTCCTAAACTCCTGGCATCAACCTCAGCTTGACTTGGACTTTGCCTCCTGACCTGGACCCTGAAACCTGTCTTTGACCTTTGGCACAGACCCTGGCCTGGGACCTGACCATAAACTCAGTCTCAGGTTTGACTCAGGTCTGATCCTTGGTCTTGACTGTCCTTGTTAGGATCCTAACAGTTTGCCTGGACCACCCTAACCCATGGTGAAGGCCTATATTGGGGGAACATGGGGGCAGTGGGCCATTCCTGCCCAGCATGCCCCAGGGGGTACTGGAGATGCCTGAATGGGTTGGCCACTCCGAGGAGGAGCTCCCTGTGCTTCACGTGCATGTATCACTGCTCGCAACATTGAACCAAGCTCTGCACAGGCACTCCACCCAGCTCCATAATGAAAATGCAGTGCCTTGGACCCATCTGGCACAGCACGCTGCAGATAATCAGCTGGTACAAGAACAGGTGTCCTGGCTGCAGGACGAGAATGCTGCACTATAGGCATGCACTGCGGCCACATACCTGGACCCAGTTCCCCTCCCAGAATGTTTTAATGGGGAACACCAAAAGTTCAGGAGGTTTATTAATCAGCGCTGTTTGCTGTTTCTGCTTCATCCCTAGTCCTACCCACCTGACCAAGCAAAAATTAGCCTCCTAGTGGGGAGATGCATTGCAAGCCCGGCACTGTTGCACTGGGATGCCTTATTGCTGGCATTTTCTGCCATATTCTGTGATGCCCACTGTACATATTTGGCTGAGGTGGCTCTGCAAAAATTCTAGTAGTAGCAGGGACTGGCCTCCTCCTGTGCCGCCCACTTTTGACAACCAGTCTCTGACACTGAGTGGAATGAAGCAGCCCAGCTCTATCAGTTCCAGTTGGGATGACATGAGGAGATTCAGGATGTGCTAGCTCATGTGGAGGCCCCAACCAACTTGGATGCCTTTATTGACCTTGTCGTACACACTGACACTAGGCTCAGCAAGCAATATGGGGAAGGCAGGATGTTGGTGCTATTACGTGGCCCCGTGGTACCTTTTGCCAACCCACACCACGATCCCATGCAGCTGGACAGCATCCACTGCCATGTGACCCTGAGGAAAAGTTGCTCTGCAACAGGCTGTGTTTCTACTGTGGAGGATCCAGCCATACTCTTGCCAACTGCCCATTCCAAGCTCTAGCCCAAGCAGTTTGGGAAATGATCAAACCCAGGCCTGTTAGAAGGGGTTGGCCTGGCTGAGCCTCAAGATAATGCCCTCCTACTCCTCACCTAGGCACACCCCAGGCATGGTGAGCACTCACTGCACCTCGAAGACCAGGTTTGACTCCTCGTTCCAGGAGAGCCTTACTGAATCCCACCACAGTGGGTGCTGGTGGATTTTGGAGCAGCAGACCACTTCATAGATGCTGATACAGTCCAAGCCTTTTGGCTGAACCAGAATACCCAGAGTGTCCCTAACCTCCTGGAAACTATAGATGGTGCATGCCTGTCATTGGGGACAGTGCCGCCGGAGTTGCCATTCAGGACCATCAGGAGGTCCTTCAGTTCAGAATGATCCACTCACCACACTTTCCCATAGTCTTTGGCATTTAATAGCTGGTGGCATGAGCATCAGGTTAGCTTCTGATGCAAGGTTAGCTTCTGATCCAACACCTGCATGCAGGTCTGCCTACACACACCATCTGATGAACCCCAGAACCAAGATATGCCCCCCTGGCCCTGACCATGGGTCAGGAGGGACCACAACCAGAGTTGACTCCAGAACTGTCTCCTGTGATGGACTGTCCATCCCAAACAAGACAAGGAATTAAATTTTCTGGGACTAGTCAGCTTGGAAAAGAGACTACTGAGGGGAGATTTGATGGAGGTCTATAAAATCATGAATGATGTGGAGAAAGAGAATAGGAAAGTGTTATTTACCCCTTCACATAACACAAGAACTAGGGATTACCAATGAAATTAGTAGGCAGCTGATTTAAAACAAACAAAAGTAAATATTTCTTCCACGGTCAACCTGTGGAACTCATTGCCAGGGGATGTTGTCAAGGCCGAAAGTATAACTGGATTCAAAAAAGAAAAAAAGTTCATGGAGGATGATCAATCACTACCATTAGCTAAGATGATCAGGGATGCAACCCAATACTCTGGGTTTTCTTAAATGTCTGACTGCCAGAAGCTGGTACTAGATGACAGGGGATGGATCATTTAATGATTGCCCTGTTCTGTTCATTCTTTCTGAAGCACCTGGCGCCAGCCACTATCAGAAGACAGGCTACTGGGCTAGATTCATTGTTGTTCTGATGCAATATAGCCATTCCTAAATTCTTATGGGCTTATGGCCTATGCCAGTAGACTGGAGAGATGGGACTTCCCAGGTATTCAACACACACGAGATTATGTGGAAAATGGCCACTCGATGATTTGAGATGAAATCCATAGTATCCATCAGATACTACAGTGATGAGCACAGAATAAGAATTTAAATAGAATGCATCTAAAGTGCCTAGAAAAATAAAGATGTGCTAGTGATGTGGAGCTGTATTGAGCAGGCACCTCATTGAATCCCCTGAGAGAAGCATGGTCCAGCAGTTGTGATGCTCTCCTGTGATGTGCGTTGGAGTCCCTGCTTTGCAACAGATTTTCTGTCTGACTTTTGGCAAGGTATTTTGCTTCTTCGTGCCATCTGTAAAATGGGCGTAGACTTGAGGTGGCTATTAGTCTAGCTACTAAGCCAAGAAACTGCCATAAATTGGCCCTACCAACCTTTGGTATTGGAAAAAAGGGAGGATTCATAGAGTTGAAGGCCAGAAGGGATCATCATGATCACCTAGTCTGACCTACTGCACAACACAGGCTACAGAACCTGACCCACCCAGTCCTGTAATAGACCCATAAGTGCTTGCTGAGTTACTGCAGTCCTCAAATCTTGATTTAAAGACTCAAAGTTACAGAGAATCCACCATTTACTCTAGTTTAAACCTGCAAATGACCCATGTTTCATGCTGCAGAGGAAAGTGAAAAACCCCCAGAGTCTTTGCCAATCTCCCTCAGGGGGAAATTTCTTCCTGACCCCATATAGGGCAATCAATTGGATCCTGAGCATGTTGACAAGACCTACCAGCCAGATATCTGGGAAAGAATTCTCTGTAATAACTCAGAACTCTCCCTATCTCCAGCCACTGGGGATATTTGCTTCTAGCAGTTGCAGATGGGCCACAAGCCATTGCAAGCAGTCTCATCATACCATCCTCTCCACAAACTTTTAAAGCTCAGTCTTGAAGCCAGTTAGGTCTTTTGCTCCCACTGCTCCCCTTGGAAGGCTGTTCCAGAACTTCATTCCTCTGATGGTTAGAAACCTTTGTCTAATTTCAAGCTTAAACTCGTTTGGGACCAATTTATGTCCACTTGTTCTTGTATCAACATTGGCACTTAATTCCTCTCTCTACCTGCTATTTATCCCTCTGATGTATTGATAGAGAGCAATCAGATCTCCCCTCAGCCTTCTTTTGATTAGGCTAAACAAGCCACACTCCTTGAGTCTTCTTTCATAAGGTAGGTTTTCCATTCCTTGGATCATCCTTGTAGTCCTTCTCTGCACCTATTCCAGTTTGAATTCACCTTTCTTAAACATGAATACCAGAACTGCACACACTATTTCAGATGAGGTCTCACCAGTGCCATATATAATGATAATAACACTTCCCTATCTCTACTGGAAATACCTCACCTGGTGCATCCTAGGATTGAATTCGATTTTTTTCCATGGCCACATCACACTGGTGGCTTATAGTCATCCTGTGATCAACTTCTACACTCAGGTCTTTCTCCTCCTCTGTTGCTTTCAACAACTATGTCTGCAGCTTACAGCATTCTTATTGCTAGTCCCTAAGTGCATGACCTGGCAGTTTGCACTATTAAATTCCATCCCATTTCTATTACTCCAGCGTTCAAGGTTGTTCAGCTCTTCTTGTATGATAGTCCAGTCCTCAGTATTTGAAATATGTCCCAACTTTGTCATCTGCAAATTTTATTAGCACATTCCCACTTTTTGTGCCAAGGTCATTAATGAAAATGTTAATGAAGATTGGTCCCAAGACTGATTCCTGAGGAACTCCACAAGTAACCTCCCTCCAACTTGACAGTTCACCTTTCAACATGACCTATTGTAGTCTCCCCTTTAACAAGTTCCTTGTCCACCTTTCAATTCTCATATTCATCCCCATCCCCATCCATCCTCACCTCCTTTCTCTTCTCCAATTTGACTAATAATTTCCCATGTGGAACTATACCAAATGCCTTAGTGAAATCCATGTAGATTAGATCCTTTGTCTAGAGAATCTATTATCTTATCAAAGAAAGATCAGGTTGGTCTGGCATGATCTACCATTTGTAAGACCATGTTATATTTTATCCCAGTTACCATTTACCTTTCTGTCCTTAACAACTTTCTTTTTCAAAATTTGTTCCAAGACCTTGCATACAAGGTCTGTAGTTTCCTGGATCACTTTCCCCCCTTCCTTAAAAATTGGCACTATATTAGCAATTCTCCAGTCATAGGATATGACCCCTGAGTTTACAGATTCATTAACAATTCTTAGTATTGGGCTTGCAATTTCATGGGCCAGTTCCTTTAATATTCTTGGATGGAGATATATTCAGGCCCCTTGATTTGGTCTGATTAAGCTGTTTGGGTTTGACTTCCACTCTAATGTGGCAATTTTTACTTCCATTAGTCATCCTGCCACTACCCCTACGCTCCTCATTACCTTTATTAAAAACTGAGACAAAGTATTTGTTTCGGTGTTAGGCCATGCCTAGATTATCTTTAATGTCCATCCCCTCTTCAGTGTTTAGCAGTCCCACTTCTTTCCTTGTTTTCTTTTTATTTATATAGCTATAGAATCTTTTGCTATTGTCTTTAATTTCCTTTGCAAGGTCCAACACTGCTCAGCTTTTCTCACTCTTTCTCTCACTCTTTTGAGCTGCAGGACGTACCTTTCCTTAATGATCCATCTCATCTTCCATTCTTTATAGGCTTTCTCCTTTCTCTTAACCTGCTTGCTCATCCAGCTTGACGAATAGTAACCTGTGGTGTTACCTGGGGTTCTTTCAACCCAAAGCTCTTGGTAACTTTTACTCTGTGCGAGGAGGTGTCAGGAAATAAATCAGGGGAGACACGGCCGTCCGACCGATAGATGGCTGGCACAAACAGGACAACACAAGAGTGCTTTCACTTTAAGCTAAACTTTACTAGTCTCAAGCACTTACACACGTCCGCAACAAGATTAGTAAAACACCCCCAACCCTTGATAATTACCAAAGCTGAGTGTGGCTTTTGAGTGATACAGCGGCAGCCCGTCTGCCGCTGGGGAACACAAGATACATGCAGAGGGAGAGGCCAGTCCTAAAACGAGTCCTACCTATCTCAAGCTTTTTCCCCTTATTTATACATTAGTAATTAAAGAAACCTTGTTAAGTAAGCATTTTTAATGATTGAGCAAGAGGTTCCTTCTAATTATTGATTAACCAGGTGTGGGTCTTTCCAGAGCCTGCAGCCTTGAGACCCCAATAGACATCCCTGAGGGTATATCCTGCTCTTTTCAAATGCATGTATCAGCAACTTTAACACAATTCTTGTTAAGAAGGACACAGGGTCAAGCTGCCCTTTCGGTGGCACCCTAAATCCCCCACCCCTCCTGTCTTGGTCAAGCTGAGACTTGCTTTTAACAGCTTGCTGACTAGGCTGCCTTTAACAAAAAGCCATAGTGGTTTCAGGCACTTTACTGGTTTGCCAAAGTCTCCCCGTACAGTGGTATCAGTGGACATTAACCCCTGCCATATGCTAGGGTATTGACCTTTGTAACTCTGACCCAGGTCCCAATCATATGGTGTGGGTTAGGGTTATAAAGTTAACATGTTGCGTTGCAGGGCACAGTATCTACTTTCAGACGGTGCCACAACTGCAGTTGTGATCTGTGTATTTGTACCTAAAAACATAGATGTAGAAATCTGGGTCCCAAATCTTGGAAGCAGAAAATTGCACCTGTGATTTTTAGAGGCTGCTTTTGGAAATTTGCCACCAAAGGTTACAGGAATTTTTTTAATCAGATGCATGCAATAAAGAATGCTGATGAGTGCACAAAGAGAGTGCAGACGTGCTTATGCAGTTATTGCTATAATGTTAGGCACAATATTAACAAGGCAGGCCCAAAATATTCACTTTACAGAAATACAGCCAAAATAGCCAACTGTTTGTTTGTTTTGGGCTTCCACCCATCTGCCAGCTATTCCTGAACTTCTAAACAGAGACATTATCCTCTAACACCCAAGTGCCACTACTGCACAGAGTGGGAGATAAGTGTCTCACATAGTGCAGGCACTTTACCTCAGAGAGGAAAGATATATACACTATCATGTATATACAGAGCAACAAAGGGCTCAGTGCAGTTTAATGGGATTTTTTTCTCTTTTCAGAAGAAAAGAAGAACTATAGTGTGTATTGTTAGATGAGTAATTTTATTTATTACAATAGAAAATGGTGTTTTTCTCTTTCCATGACAATCACACGTGACAACTAATAGGCAAAAGGACCAAGTCTATTCTTTCCTTTAAAGAGGTAAAGGGGTAAAAAAGAAAACAACAACAACAACTTATTCTGGGGGAGACAAAACCCTTTATTGCAAGCTAGCCAAAGGCAATCTCTGTCTAACATCTCGCTGCAGCTCTGCTTTTTAAATAGATTGCAAATTGTGTCATATCAGATGTAAGGTAAACTGAGGACTGCAGATTGCATAGATAACATACATTTCACTGGAGACATTTGCCATCCTTCTTTTCCAAAGGTTATCCATCATTCTCTTAAAAGACAAAAGCGATCAGCACTAGTGAGGCTCTCTTCACCATAGCAAATGCAGTAACAGAATCAGAATGAATGCATATTAGAAGCAGTGTCTGATATTACAACACCACATTTCATAGTGAGAGTACAGGATAAGGAGTCTCAATTTATATTACACCTGAAGCATGAAATTGCTTCTTTCTCTCCCCCAAATTATCATCTCCTAAAACACATACAAGGAAAAAAGTTATCTGGAAAGTTAATTGTGGCTGGGGAAAAAAATCAATACGAACATACTGTCTGGCACCCTAGACTCAAAAAATTAAACAAAGCATTAAGGCTTCCTTGTGAGGATAGCATTGTCCTTAGGATTATTGCCAGCATGATTTTTTTACCTGCTGAACATGGTATAATTTAGGTGCAGTCTTGTTAAATTAATGAAGTCTAGTGGGCGCATGTGACTGGCAAATGAACTATGAATATGTTGATCAATTTGCTCATGCTGTATCGGCCATATAACAATGCTCATTGCAAATCAGACTTCACATTCAGAGAGATGGTACAGCATTTCATGTGATATAACTGAGGCAAGGAGGGGTGAGATAATATCTTTTATTGGACCAACTTCTATTGGTAAATGACAAGCTTTCGAGCTACGCAGAGCTCTTCTTCGGGTGTGATACTGATATTCTTATGCCAGATTGTTCCCACTACCTGGTAACATGCATAAAGAAGGAAGCAAAGTGAGGATCCTGTTGTGGAGTTTCCTATGCATCCTTCTGTCAGGGGAGGTGGATTTTGCTCATTTTTCCTAAGGAAGAACTGTGTCTAGCCCACAAACCTCATAGATTCCCTAAAACCTGTAGAGATCTCAAAGATTAGCAAGGCCCTTGAAGCCACATTTCCAGGGATTGTCTGCCTGAGACTACCCCTTACCACAACCTTCCATTAGAGATCCCCATACTCCAGCCTGCTCACCATTCCCTCTCTCTGCCCTTTCTCCTCACCCCCATGTGAATCCCTGGACTTGATGGGTTCAAGGGCTACCACTGATCAATAGGGTACAATCTGACCTTTTGTTTGGTGGTAGAGTGAAGTGAGTCAGTGGTTTCTATCAGCTCTTAGTAAAGAAAAATCTACCATCAAAATTGGCCTTAACTGGCAACCTTGTCACCCATGTCAGCATAGAGGCCATGAATTCCTTAGAAAGGAGATTGGGACTGTCCTCTCATTCCTAGAGGCAAGGATAAGGATGTAGCCCATGCTGTGCCATTTACATCTGTCATGGCCTGCCCCTGCCTGGGCGTGCACCTTATTCAACACTGATGTCGCTGGTTCACCAGTATAGCCTTTTTTACCCACATTAGACAGATGTTTAGACATGGGGTATGCAGCTGAAGCGTCAGGAGAAAAGATAAAAGTCCTAGGACCCCCAGAAGTACATGCAGTGACACAACAGCAAAGGAGAGCAGGTGGCTAGGGTTCTATACCCATTCATAAGCAGGTGAAGAAAAAGTACCTCATACTAGGAGAACATTGCAAGGAATATGGCAAGCTGAACCATTATGGCAGGGCGTTCCAGAGCAGAGGAAGGTCTCAGAAGGATTCAGTCAGACTTGTACCAAAGGGGGATGGCACATTACAGGGAAGTAATGAGAGAGTCATGATGTCCTTGAGTCCAAGAGTGTATCAAGTTCAGGCTGTCAGGACAGGAAAGCAAGATGGAAAAATACCAACCTCCATGCATGCCCCAACGTTATTAGGGAAACATCCTATCCAATTTCAGCTGGATAGTGGGCAGGGCTGGCTCCAGGTTTTTTGCCACCCCAAACGGTGGGGAAAAAAAATAAAAAAAAGCTGCACTTGTGATCGGCGGCACTTCGGCAGCAGCTCCACCATGCCGCTTCATTATTCAGCGGCAATTTGGCTGCAGGTCCTTCCCTCCGAGAGGGACTGAGGGGCCCACTGCCGAATTGCCACCGAAGACCCGGACATGCCGCCCCTTTCTGTTGGCCGCCCCAAGCACCTGCTTGCTGCGCTGGTGTCTGGAGCCAGTCCTGATAGTGGGGACCCCTCAATGTGACTCCTGAGGGTGAATTGGACTCGAATACTACCATTACAGAGAGCAGGAGCAATCTAATGTACAATGAGAGCATAGTGCAGTCAATAGGAAAATGCGACTTAATAGTAACTAACCTAAAAAACTGAAGTTTGTGGTGGAGGATACTTCACAGACTTCTCTGGGTGAATATAGCTGTACAGTCCATAGATCTGGTCAGGGTGCAGAGTCAGAACTGTATAGCTGCAGTGAAAGAAGCGAAATGAGAAGTCCCATAACAATGGAGGGAATTTTAAAAGCATACAGGGATGTTTCCAAAGGCAATAGGTGTCTCAAGGAAAAGCAGTGACTAGAAGTTGACTCTACAGTGGAACCTGTGTTTATTATGAAGGAAAATTCCAGTGACACTATGTAATGTAGTACACAAGGAGCTTGAAAGTCTGCAGAGCAGGGGTATCATAGCAACTGCACAGGCCAGTACCGCCTGGATAAGCATCAAGGTGTTGGTAAAGATGCCATCAGACAAATTAGGTATTTGCACAGACCTCAAGCCATTGAGCTGGGCACAGAAAAGGTGCCATTGTCTACTGACCACAACTGATGACACCTTGCCAGAACTTTCCAAAGCCAGCATCTTTATGGTTTGATGTGAGGAACAGGTTTTGGCGCATAAGCCTGGAAATGAGCTCAGCAGGCTGACAACCTTTGCCACACCATCCAATCAATACAGATGGCTACGCATGCTGATGGGCCCAGCACCAGAGGGGTTCCAGAGAAGACTCACCCAAGTGCTGGAAGGGCTGCCTGGGGTGAAAATAATTTCAGATGATATCCTCATTATACACAGCTTATACTGATATAGCTTATGCCAGTTTGGCCAAGCAAAATAACTAACTATACTGGTATAAAGCGCCTTATACTGGTATAATTGCATTTACACTAGGGCTTTTACTGGCATAGCTATGTCAGTAAAAAACAAGCAACCAAACTCCAATACACCTCTGACTAACATAGTGATGCTGGTAAAACTTCTGACTGTAGACCAGTGTGACATTACCCAGGGTACAATCTGGACCAATGAACAGCTGAACACCCCTCAGTTCTCCAACCTGGGGTGCCTGTTATACTGCTTTGCTGTGAGAGCAACCACTCCTAGTCTGCTCAGATATAGCCGCCAGCATGTAAGTTACTCCTAGTTATAGTATATGAGTACTGCAGCCAGCCACTCTTGAATTACACTGCAGAGCAACACCAGCAACTCCCAGTCCCAGACTTTCCCCAGAAATGTATGCCCTGTACTGCCCGTCTCTCTCTTGGACAATACAAGCTGTCATAAAGTCTGTCACTTTATTAGTAAAAAATGATATGCAAAAATCCTGTTAAATAATTTCCCAAACTCTTCAGTTCAAACACACTGGTTTAGATAAAACAATAAAACAAATTTATTAACTACAAAAGATAGATTTTAAGTGACTATAGGTAATGAGGCATAAAAGTTAGGATTGGTTACAAGAAAATAAATGTAAAATGCAAATAAAACATAGTTTAACAAGCTAAGTGAATTCAAAGCAAAGGTCTCTCTCATCACATATTTCAGCAGTCTCTGCTGGCTGAATTCATTTCAGTCAGGATTCCTTCCTCAATCCAATGCTGCTTCCTTTGTTCTTCAAGTGTTGTTGATCTGTGGGTAAAGAGAAAAGGAGAGATAATTTGGGGTGTCTGCTCTCTCTTCTTATAGTACTTTCTCTTCTTCAGGAATCATCCCCAGCTGAGAGGTTCAGGAGTCAGACGGTCTGTGTAGATGGGAACCCCCAGCTGTTTCTTTGTCAAGATTTAGATTTTTCGCTCACATCCTTTTTCCTGCCAACAAATGGCCACTTAACCATATAATGGTCCATTTGATTTTGTTGACATCTGGCTGACGAACTGGTTTGTGACTGCTCCCCAGACTTGGAACATGTGTTCATAACATCATACAGTAGAATCTAATAACTCTACATACAATATTGCTGCACATTTTACCATGAAAATAATGGTCATCAAATTGAGTTTTCAAATGACACCCCACAGGGCATACTTTGTACGAAATTCATCATAGTCCTGTAAAAACTGGTGAACATAGGGGTAGATTGTCACAACCAGGCCTTACTGTAGGCAAGTCTACACTTAAAATGCAGCATCGGCCTACCTGCGCAGATGCAGCTGTGCTGCTGTAGCACTTTAATGAAGATGCTCTATCCTGATGGAAGAGAGCTCTCCCATCAATCTAGTTAGCCACTGCCTCTCAGGGAGGTGTATTGTGTCAGCAGGAGAAACTCTCCCACCAACATAGTGCTGTATACACCAGGGGCTAGATCGATATAACTGTTGCTTGTATAACAGGGGTATGTGTGAATTTTTCACATCCCTGAACAACATATTTATATCCATATAGGTCTGTAGTATAGACCATAACTGTGTTAGAGAAAAGGGATTGTCTGATAAATTAATCCTGCCTCAGTGGGGGATGGCCTAGATGACCTCTAGAGGACCCTTACAGTTCTATCTTTCTATGATTTCAGTGGTTGTTGTATAGTGGGACTTGTCTTTCATCTCTTAGTTACTCACAGTACTTTCTACATATGTACCTCAATTTCCAGTGGTATCTAATGCTTTGGGTCCCTCAAGTTTGAGATGCCCAAGTTGAGACACCTTAAAGAGGTTGGATCTGAAGGTAGATGCACAACACTACTGAAAATCAAGGGGCATTTTAATTGCCTCCAAAGGAGCATCCCAAAATCTAGGCGCCTATAATCACTAGTCTCTTCTGAAAATCCCAAACTCTGTGCACAAATTTACAGCTAGAAAAGAGTATTTAAAAAAAAAACAAGTAGAAAGAGCTAATTTGTCAATTTTCGGGGCACTAGACTCCCAGACAGAAGCTGTTACAGAAGAATTAACAGTGAAACAAAGGACACTCCATTGATGCTACAGACTAATAAGTTAAATACACGTCTACCTCGATATAACGCTGTCCTCAGGATTAAAAAAATCTTACGGCATTATAGGTGAAACAGCGTTATATCGAACTTGCTTTGATCCACCGGAGTGCGCAGCCCCAACACCTCCAGAGCACTGCTTTACTGCATTATATCCGAATTCATGTTATATAGAGTGGCGTTATATCGGGGTAGAGGTGTATGTGTCAAATGACAGCCTAAAGGCAGAAGTAAACTGGAGTCCTTTGAGTACTTTGATGCCAATGTTTCTTGCATTTTTTTTAAGGCTCATAGGGCTACACTAGGTCTGAGGTGCTAGTTGAAAATAACAATGATGGGTCATCAAGTCCATCCTTGTGCTAATGTACTTCATCAAAGGCTGTAAGGGAGTTAGGTGCCCAACTCCATTGGCATTCAGTGCTGAGGACTTTAGGAAAATCTGATTCCTACATAGTGTCTGAATTTAGAAAAACACAAAGTAAAGCACCTAAAATCATTCATCAGTTTGGAAAATTTGGCAGCTGTTGAACAAGTATAAACATTTCCAGCTAAGCAGCCAATTCTAGTTAACTGTTTAACTTGTACACAGAGCAGAGTTTGAGAATTGCTAGAATAGCAATTTCTACCCTGCCTATAAGTCTTTAGGGTAATTTCTATAAAATCGTATTAACTGTCTATTGAGACACTACGGTCTATATGGTTTTATAAAAATATGCTAATGAGTGAATATAATATAACTGGAATATGCTTCATGCAAAAGATCTCTTGTAAGGTATCATTACAAAGCTTATAATCTACTGAGTGGGATCATCCTATTTGTATAAATGGACCATTCTTGTATCTGAAACTAGAAATATGAAATATAACTCTGAGGATCTATTGTAATTATGCAAAGTGTGGGCCATTAATGGTGGTTTGGAATCTTGATGGCTCCCATTAACCAGGACAATTGTCTGCTGATGGGTGTGTTTTACCTGTAAGTCTTCCTGTATACCTGTGTGCTAGCAAGTGGGAAATGAAGTCTTGCAGTGACATGTGATCATGTCACCTGAACTGGAATCCATCTTTAACCTGGTGTCTTTCCATTGAGAAGGAGGGGGTGGGAACCCAGAGAGGGACAAAGAATTTCCGCCTTATCCAAAGATATATAAAGGGGTGGAAGAGAACAAAGGAGGGAGAGATCCATCATGAAGAATCCCCCAGCTACATCCTGAGCTGGAACAAGAGCTGTACCAGGGGAAAGAATTGTGTCCAGGCCTGGAAGGTGTCCAGTCTGAGGAAAAAAACGTACTGAAGCATCTCTGAGGGTGAGATTATCTGTATTCAGTTTGATTAGATATAGATTTGTGCATTTGATTTTATTTTGCTTGGTAACTTACTTTGTTCTGTCTGTTACTACTTGGAACCACTTAAATCCTACTTTCTGTATTTAATAAAATCACTTTTTACTTATTAATTAACCCAGGGTATATATTAATACTTGGGGGCAAACAGCGGTGCATCTCTCTCTATCAGTGTTATAGAGGGCGAACAATTTATGAGTTTACCCTGTACAAGCTGTATACAGGGTAAAATGGATTTATTTGGGTTTAGACCCCATTGGGAGTTGGGCATCTGAGTGTTAAAGACAAGCACACTTCTGTTAGCTACTTTCAGGTAAACCTGCAGATTTGGGGCAAGTAATTCAGACCCTGGGTCTGTGTTGGAGCAGATGGGAGTGTCTGGCTCAGCAAGACAGGGTGCTGGGGTCCCGAGCTGTCAGGGAAGACAGGAGCAGAGGTAGTCTTAGCACATCAGGTGGCAGCTCCCAAGGGGGTTTCTGTGATTCAACCCATCACATCTATAGAATCCTATTGGTCTCATTTTCTTCTATAGGGCTTTTCCACATTGTGCTGGAGTTCTCTTAGTGAATGCTGAAGCAGAGAGAAAACAAATAAATGTTGATGTTACATTCCTTAGGTCATGCACCAGCCTGCAAGGGAGGCCTTTTGTGGTTTAACCTAATCTGACACTGACAAGCCCAATTCTAGGAGCTACTGGCATTTTTCAGAGCTCACCAAGCTTCTAACTTGGTATAGACAGTTGATATATACAAAGAGTAGATGCCAATAGTCTTGCATTCACTGGAACACAATGAAATATGCTTGTGAGTCCCCCAGTATGTGAGACAAGGGTATCCCATGTATATGTGCCAGTCCTGTGCCGTCAGTCTCTAAATCAGAGATGCTTACAACAACTACACATCCAAAATAAACAAAGATTTTTTAAAAAAATTGGCACACAAGATGAGATTTACACATCACACTTATTGGCCCCAGTATGGATATCGAGGAGTTAATCATGTGCTGAGTGCTGTGGCACATGACCAAACACTGTACAGTGATTATTAAATGGAGAGGCACAAGTCTAACAGTGAACAGGAGGGGAACATATGGCATGAAACTCATTATTTGTATATAGCTGACTTGAAATTTGAAAAATGTGTCCCCATGATCTGTGGGCCTGATTCTCCTCCTGCACTGGTGTAAATCAGGGGTAACTATTAATGTCAGTGAATTTACACTGATGTAAAACTGCTGAATCAGACCCTAAAGCTGTACCCTATTATGAGAAGAAATTAATGTACAGTTATGCAGGCAGATTGAGATAATGGAAGACATTTCCCCATGATATTATTTTGCATGGATTTTATACATCCCAAAAACTCAACAAACCATATATTTACAACATCACTGAAATACATACAACTATCATGGGGTGGAAGGCAGCAACCAGTTCGTGCACAGCACAATGCACAACAGCATGGAGAATTTTTGGCTAAATATAATGTATAATCTCTTACACTTACACAGATACTCAGAATTGGGCAGATTTTCAGAACTTGGCCTGCACAAATGTACATATAAAAATACACTAGCTGGTCATTTGCATATGTAGCATAGGCAAATATGCAAATATATGTCCATTTGCCTATGTAAAGTACTGGGAATCAGCCCCTTAATAATTTGGCAGGTCAGAGGGACCTATGCCTTTAAAATTTCTTCAGAAGTGATGATGAAATGAATTTGCTGCAAATCAGTCTCTCTCATCAGTACTAGCCATCATCATCAAAATCTCCAGTGCTAGATAAATATCTCCTCAATGATTTTTGTGTTTAGGAATTTACATAATTGAAGTGGCCATAGGTTTTACTATCTGTTTTATCGTTCTTTCAGGAATCTGTCCATCTTCTAACATTGTAAGCATGTGAACAGCCTTCTGTTAATTTTTTCTTCTGGCTACGCACACTAACTACAGTGTGAGCATTTCTTGATCTTGCTCTGAGTTGTCTGATATCTTAACTTATTGTCATGTCCATTATATTTGGTAGTTATCTTTTCACCTACTTCTCTCTCCCTCCCCCTGCCCGGGGTGATGGGAACTTAGTGTTTTATATTGTTGTTGACAGACGACATCTCCAGGGATGTAATGTCGGTGCTGGAGGGACACATAGCTTTTGGCTTTCAGTTTCATGCTAAAAGGACTGATATGCAGAGTGTTCATGAATGTACTCCAAACACGTCCTAGCTCTATTTGCTTCCATCCAAACAGGCTAAAAGTAATACCCAAACCTTTCTTGTGCCAAATTTCAAAAGGTGTCTCAATTTAGTGACAGGTAATTTTTACTTTAAAATTTTATTTTTTTCCCCACTGCTTTTTTTCTTTGGCAAAGTTTTAGCTTCAGTCCCAATTTCTGATTTTCATTATTCATCTGCTCTATTATCCTATTTAGAACCAGCTTCTGGTATCCATACAGTGAGTAGTACTTTGAGTACTCCCATTGAAATCAATAGGACTACTCAGACAAAGGCTATCCTCCATGTAAGGGTGACAAAAGTCAAACCTGTAGCTATTTGTGGAAATGAATTCTCTAGCCTAGTTTTTTTTAATGAGATGAGACATTTCAGTGACTACCTACCTATCTAGGCTATTAAACAGGTACCCACTATAATCCAAGAGGCTGTCACCAATCTCAGAATATGCCAATTCTAGTTTCCTCCTTACTTCTCCTGAACCAGATGGGGGTAATTTTTTAAAGATTTATTTCCTCTTTTCTCTGTTCCCCCTCCTTTCCTTTCTGATTCCATCTCAATTTCTTTGGCTTACTGCTTCTCTCTTCTTCTTTGCTGTGTTTGGCTGCAGCTATGGAAGCTGAAGAAGTGAGTTTTGCATTGTGTGCTGAAGACCTAAGACAGGAGTCAGCAACCTTTCAGAAGCGGTGTGCCGAGTCTTCGTTTATTCACTCTAATTTAAGGTTTTGCGTGCCAGTAATACATTTTAATGTTTTTAGAAGGTCTCTTTCTACAAGGCTATAATATATAACTAAACTATTGTTGTATATAAATAAACAAAGTTTTTAAAATGTTTAAGAAGCTTTATTTAAAATTAAATTAAAATGCAGAGCCCCCCGGACTGGTGGCCACGACCCGGCCAATGTGAGTGCCACTGAAAATCAGCACGTGTGCCGCCTTCGGCACATGTGCCATAGTTGCCTACCCCTGACCTAAGATCTATCACCTCTGGGAATGAGATCCAAAGCCTTTGCCCTATGCTTGGAAGGCCTTGACTCCCACAGTTAGCGGCACCCTGAGGCTGACTGCTGTAGCTGTTGAGGGAGGATATTATTGCAAAGAGGGAGATACACTCCAAGGTAGCTTAAGCCAATTCTATGGATCAGTCCTTAAAGATTAATACCAGTGGCCCTGGGATCAGGTAGATGTAAAGATGGCTCATCACAGGGGCGTGCACAGGAATAAAAATTTGGCTACTTTTGGAGGGGCACTTTCTGTGCCCCCTGCAGCCAGAAGAGTTGCTTCCTCTCCTTTCCTCCCGTGGCCGGAGGAGCTGCCTCCCCATCCCCTGCCCCGAAGAGCTGCCTTTCCTCTCCCCTGCTGTGGCCCCAGCACTGGTGAACTCTCCCCCAGCAGCCAGAGGAGCTGGCTCTCCCCCCACAACCCCAGGGCCAGAGGAGCTGTGATCTCCTGCCCCAGCCTGGGGCCAGAGAAGCTTGCTCTCCCCACCCTGGCTCCAGAGGAGTTCTGTGCCCCACTGATTGGGGGTGGGGCGTGCCCCTCCTTGCACCCTTTGTGCATGTCCCTGGCTTAGTGTCATCTTTGTCCCACTCACTTGCACTGAACACAACTCAGCTGCTCTGGAGAAACTGGGTTCTTTCTCAAACAACATAAAAACATTTTAATATATTCTAGAGTGACATACTCATCTAGAGTCTGGTAGTGTGAGGTACTGAGCCCCTTCACCTGCCTTCAGACATACTGCAACTAGCAGGAATTTGTATTTTCCTTGAACTGTTTTTGAAGTTAGTGAGAGTGGGAGCTTAATTCATGGTTCATTCTGACCTTAAAATCTATTGTGACCATGTAGTCTGACCTGCATAATAAAGGCCATAGAATTTTGCTGACCAATTTCTGTATCAAGCCCATAGCTTCTGTTGGAGCTATAGCATATCTTAAGGAAAGACTTCGTCTCTTCCCGACTTAAGGCTTAAAAGTGACAAAGAATCTTCCACCTCCCTTGGTAAGTTCTTACAGTTATTAATTACCCTCGCTGTTTTAAAATTGTGTGTTATTTCTAGCCTGAATTTGCTTAGTTTCAGCTTCCAGACACTAGATTGGTGTTATGCCTTTGTCTGTTAGATAAAAGTCTCTTACTGTAAGGCAGATTTATTTTCCAGACCTCAAATCATTCTTGTAGCTTTTTTCTAAGCTCTTTCCAATTTTTCAGCATCCTCTTTGAAGTGCAGACACCGGAACTAGAAACAGTGTTCCAGTAATACTATCACTGAGACTGTATGCACTGCTAATAGCTTCACACTACTTTTCCTTGAGATTCCCATTCTGACACATACAAGTTTCACATTACTTCTCAGCCATGGCATCACGCTCGGCACTCAAGTTCAGGGTCATGGTGGATAATTAACTAAAGGCCTCTACAGGGACACTGCTTTCTAGGACACAGTGCCCTATCATGCAAGTGTTGCTAGATGCATGACTTTGCAGGTAGCTGTATTAATATACATGTTGTTCAAATGAGCCCAGTTTGCCAAGCAATCCAGATAACTCTATAAAACTGACCTGACCTTAGGACTTACCAGTAATACCAATTCTGCAGCCCTAGCCCTCGCCTTCTCTCTGTGGGTAGGCAACTCTTTGCACTACACTATATTACTCATGGTGGTTTCCCACTTTTACTAGAGGTTTGGGTCCAGTCTGTGAAGATGAAACATTTGATGTCAATGGGACTAGTCACATGAGTTGATACTACTCAGAGTATTAGGGCTGCAGAACAGGGCCCAAGCAAATATATCCATCCATTTCAGTTAGTACCTTTTCTCTAAGATTCCGACCTCTAGGAATTTAATTGTGCGCAGTAACTTTGAAGCACAGATACACAGTACAGTGTGCATCATAAGAATATTCTATAATTATAACAATCTACATCTCAGTGTCTTACCACCCTACATTATTTAGGGCAAATTAATGAGCATATGGTACAATTCTAGATCTGTTTGACTCTGTCTGTAATATGGAAAGGCTGTCATCTGCTCACAGCAGTCACTGATTTGTAAGTTGTGAACTAGCAAATGCCAGTGTCTAGCTACAATGCTCTGATGCAGCTGCTGCTGCCTCCATTTATGCCATCAATGGGCATTTCTGTCATCTAATCACCATTTGCACTTTTATAACTGTAATTTTTTGTCCTGTTAAAAGTGATTCATTCAACCAGTGTCCCTTCCCCTCCTGTTTTCCCAGGTAATTATAAGTTCACCAACGCTGCAACACTGAAATGAAATATAAATACCTGTTAGGCCCTGCTGTTTGACACTACAGTAGCTTATTTTCCTTCAGATGAAAGCCTTGCACTGTTCGTTAACCTTGAGTTTAACTGCTTAGGGCTTGAGTAAACGAAAAGCTTTTCACATAGCTGTCTATAACAAAACTGCAGTGTTCTGCATAGTCATGTGCCTGTGTATCTCTGTGGGCAGGCAACTGAGTGCACTATGACCTGCTATAATTGGTAATTGGCCAACCTGTTGTGAAGTTAAAGCACATTTAAAGTATTACAATAATCCCCACTAAAGTCCTCCAGAGCTCTCATCACCATAAACCCCCTAATGCACATGAATAAATATTGTTTGGGCTATTCAGTGCTATGTCTATAAACTCAGTATAGTTGTTCTGCACCATCATTACTAACATTATGGTTAGATTAGGCCTGGCTATTACACTCATAGGTAGGGCTCAATAAATCTCTTAACTCACCCACTGAGTAACTAGGCCCAGACAGGTGGTGTATGGAAAGATTGTTCCCCAGTAGCATCCCAGGGATGCAAACCAACCGGATGGGAATGGCTTGGGGGTGAAGAGGTGGCTGGTGATCCAGCCCAGACAAGATGGCAATAAGTATCGTTGAGGCAGAGTGAGAAAATCCCCCCTAATCCAGTATAAAATCCATCCTTTTTACACAGGCTGGACATTTCTGGATCACTCCAGTTCATTTTCAGTATGCTCTAAAATTCAAGAAGTGTTTGGGTCCCCTTCCCCCCACCCCCATGATTTTAGCCAAAATACTAGCATGAAAGGGAGGGTTTGCGGCCCTATAGTCACTCTTCTCCCCGAACAGAATCAAACATTTGGGAGTCAATTTCATCTAACTTTGCTCTTCTTCTGAACCAGGTGCTTAACGTAAGCTAGGGCTCAGTACTACAAAACCTTAGTCCATTTTGAACAAACAAATACTCTTAACTCCCATCCACGCCCACTTGTTAAACTCTAAAGGCTTTGAATTATTTTCCGGTCCCTATTTTAGGACTTGTGTGCGTATATGAATTCCACCATTAGGTATGACCTAAATAGTCGTGCTAATTGAGACATTTATTGCTCATACAACATGCTCCTGTGCACATTGCAGCATCTAGTAATTTCTCAAAGAAAGGGAAAAAGCTTTCTTGAAAGAAATACTAAAAGCCAAAGACTAAGATTATCGCTTGTCCTTCTTGTAATTGTAGTGTAATCAGCATTCTACATTATATTTACATTTCAAAGAAACAAGGAGCCCTATTCAACAGCTGTGCAATTACATTCCAATTACAGCTCACATTCACTCTCAGATAGATTATCCTGGTGGTCCATGTCTCATGTTTCACTTCTGCGCTAGGATACAACAGCTTCCTTTATAGAGGCCAATGATTATGCACGTGAATGGTATTTTATATGGAAATAGTATAAACATATTTTTTTCTGATTCCTGAAATTGTGATAGCCAATTCAATGCAAAGTGACTTATTAACAAAGGAATCTAACAATAGTTCTTCTGCTGCTATTGTTCCTGGCTTATGTTTGAGTCCCTTTGGAATGCAATTCAATTTATTTCATCACTTAGCAGCAGTTTTCTTTCTATGGGTGTGGCCATTAGGTCTACAAAAAAAAGTCCATTCAGTTACAGCTGGGTGAATAATGGTTTTTTTGGTTCACTGGCAATTCTGAATAATTGGGGAAAAGATCGTTTGGCGTTAAACTAAAAATGATTTTTTCCATAATTTGCAATGAATCACAGAGCCCTGCCATGTACAGCAAGGAGAAGGTGGAAGAGGAGGAGGAGTATGAGGGACAGGCAACCAGGGGATCCAGGACCTGTTTTTGACTCCATAGTAGTCCTGCCAGTTGAGTATGGGTGAGCCCAATGCAGGGGATGGAACCTCAGGTAAGTGTGTAAAGAAATTTTCCATTACAGGGATGGCACCCCAAATCAGCAGGACTCAGCTTTTGACTTTTCATTAATTTACTCATAGTAGAAGAGGTAGTGGTACAACAAAGAGAGGTAGAATTGCTACCTGCTTTTCATTCCCCTCTAGAGTTAGGGTGGGAGAAGGCACATGGAGCAGTTTATGTGCACAGGGATGTCCCTTTAATCCTCTTGGGAGATCTTGATGTAACGTCTGTGGAGGTAGACTGCAATCCTCTCCTGAAGATTTCTAGGAATGGCAGCCTTATTTCTTCCCCTGCAGTAGGTCACTTTCCTGCTCCAGATGGCAATAACTTCGGCAGGCACCATTGCAGTAAACAGGCTAGTGGTATACAGGCCCGGGTGCCTTTGGGATGCCAGCAGCAGCTGTGCTGTCTCTGCCTTTTTTACTCTCAGGAGTGAAATGTCAACTAAAGTCATCACTACCTGTGGAAAATGGTGTCAGTGCCATTGTCCTACAGCCATAGTTTCCTGCAACCAAGCCATCCCCCGTCATTTCCCTCACCCCTGGCAGGTCATACTCACCATGGCTTGAGCTGAGAATAGCACCAGGAATCAGGAACTCCAAAGCAGAAGTGTCATAAGCTTGTCTCATTTAACACGTTAGGGGAGCAAGGGAAGGGGACATTTTGAATCTTAAGTTTTGCTTTCCAATCCTACTATACTGACAATGGTACCTTTGTGTGTTTTTTTCTGTAGCTGTGGCCATTGCAGCCTTGAGAGGTTCCCCCTCCACGCCAGTGGACAGACTGACCTAGATAAGGAGGAGAAAAAAAGATGTGGAAAGACATGTTCTGTGAGACCCTTCGAGCCAGTGCTGTATCAGACCTTGAGCAGAGGGCCCAGAGGGCAAATATTGCAGACTGTATGGAGAAGGAAAGACTGGACAGGAGAAAAGTGCAGGAAAAGGAGAGGGAAATGCACCAGGACATAATGAGACTTCTCCAACAGAAAACGCAGATGCTGCAGACTCTGGTGAACCTCCAAGTTCAACTCTCCCAGAGTCAACTCCCACTACAGTCTGTGGAGAAATTCAGCGTAGCACCTCCCTTCCCCCCAGGCATTCCACATGGCCTCAGGGCCAACATGCATACTCCTACCACTCCACACCAGCGGAAGGCCTGGACAACTGCAGCTTCACCTACACTGACCTGTGAAAGCCACAGTTGATGTATGTGTAGCTACAATGGACAGCAGTATTCCTTCCTCTTGTTTATTTATTAGGGTTCCTAAATAGTTACAATGTATTTACTTTTACATTCTTCAGATTATTTTTGGAGCTCTTTTTGTTAGTGAATAAAATGCTTTTGTTTTGAGTTATTCATCTTTCTTAGTTTACAAAACATAATTAAGGCTAAGATTTGTCATGTTTATTTTTAGTAAAAGTCATGGACAGTTCCCGGGCAATAAATAAAAATTCAAAGACGCTGTGACCTGTCTGTGACTTTTGCTGCTGCAGCTCCATGGTTTCCCCCACCACTGTGGCGGCTGGGAGCTGTAGAGTGAGCATATTTTCCGAAGAGAAAACAGGACACCCCAAGCCACTTGCTTGAGGCGTCCCCTCTCCCCGCCCCCCAGGACGCTGTCGCCCGTTGCTGGAACCTAGCAGGGGATCCCATGAGGAGGCTGTCGCTTGTTGCTGGATCCTTGCAGGGGACCCCATGAGGAGGCTGTCAGCTGTTGCTAGAACCCTGCCAGGGCCCTGCTGGCTGCCAGCTCCAGTCCCTCGGCCTCTGGGACTGAAGCATAGAATGTCACGGTGGTCTCTGTGACACAACATAGCCTTATGTATAATGCCTGCAAGCAGTGAAAGTAGTGGTGTTGTCACTCACAACTCATCGGATCAGTGCCAAACACTGTACTTGTCATCATAATTGTATAGCAGACCCCCCCCGCAAAGTTAGATAGGTGCACTGTCTCTGATATATGCAGAGATATATGCATATATAAAAGGGGAAATAAGGACAACCCAGGGAATTATAGACCAGTCAGCTTAACTTCTGTACCCGGAAAGATAATGGAACAAATAATTAAGCAATCAATTTGCAAACATCTGGAAGATAATAAGGAGATAAGTAACAGTCAGCATGGATTTTTCAAGAACAAATCATGTCAAACCAACCTGATAGCTTTCTTTAACAGGGTAACAAGCCTTGTGGATAGGGAGGAAGTGGGAGGGAGGAAGCGGTAGATGGGATATAGCTTGACTTTAGTAAAGCTTTTGAGGGATAGCTCAGTAGTTTGAGCTTTGGTTTGCTAAACCTCGGGTTGTGAGTTCAATCCTCAAGGGGGCCATTTAGGGAACTGGGGTAAAAAAATCTGCCTGGGGATTGGTCCTGCTCTGAGCAGGGGGTTGGACTAGATGACCTCCTGAGGTCCCTTCCAACCCTGATATTCTATATTCTATGCTGACCATAAACAAACTAGGGAAATGCAACCTAGAGGGAGCTACTATATGGTGGCTGCATAACTGGTTGGAAAACCATTCCCAAAGAGTAGTTATCAGTGGTTCACAGTCATGCTGGAAGGACATAATGAGTGGGGTCCCGCAGAGATCAGTTCTGGTTCTGGTCAATATCTTCATCAATGATTTAGATAATGGCATAGAGAGTACACTTATAAAGTTTGAGGATGATACTAAGCTGAGAGGGGTTTCAAGTGCTTTGGAGGATACGATTATAATTCAAAATTATCTGGGCAAACTGGAGAAATAGTCTGAAGTAAATAGGATGAAATTCAATAAGGACAAATGCAAAGTACTCCATTTAGGAAGGAACAATCAGTTGCATATATACAAAATGGGAAATTACTGCCTAGGAAAGAGTGCTGCAGAAAGGATCTCAGGGTCATAGTAGGCCACACAAGCTTAATATGAGTCAACAGTGTAACACTGTTGAAAAAAAAAAAAAAAAAAGCAAACATCATTCTGGGATGTATTAGCAGGAGTGTTGTAAGCAAGACATGAGAAGTAATGCTTCCAATCTACTGTGCGCTGATTAGGCCTCAACTGGAGTATTGTGTCCAGTTCTGGGCACCACATTTCAAGAAGGATGTGGACAAACTGGAGAGAGTCCAGAGAAGAGAGACAAAAATGATTAAAGGTCTAGAAAACATGACCTATAAGGAAAGATTGAAACAACTGAGTTTGTTTAATCTGAAAAGAGAAGACTGAGGGGGGACATGATAATAGTTTTCAAGTACGTAAAAAGGTTGTTTTTCTTAACCTCTGAGGATAGGACAAGAAGCAATGGGCTTAAATTGCAGCAAAGGAGGTTTAGGCTGGACATCAGGAAAAACTTCCTGTCAGGGTGGTTAATCACTGGAATAAATTGCCCAGGGAGGTTGTGGAATCTCCATCATTGAAGATTTTTAAGAGCAGGTTGGATAAAAGCCTGTCAGGAATGGTCTAGATAATACTTAGTCCTGCCATGAGTGCAGAGGACTGGACTAGATGACCTCTCAAGGTCCCTTCCAGTCCTATGATTCTATAATTCTTTGCGCAGCAAGCACCATACAATTCCTAAAAGGCCCCAAAACTGCCTCCCCAGTTTGAGCACAGTACATTACTATGCCTTTCTAAGCCATATCGCTCCTTACTGAGCTTGTCGATTAACCCTTGTGTCTGGCTATTCAATTTCAGCAGACAGCCACTTCTCCTACACCTTCTACATCCGTGGCAAGTTTACCCCCTTTTCTTCACAAACATTATGCAGGATACAACAGGCAGCGATAGCCATTAGGATAATTTTCACACTGAGATCCAATCCAATGAGTAAACAACATCAGCGTCCTTTCAATCTACCAAAAGCACATTAAAACTGTCGTTCTGGAGTTGCTGAACCTGTAGCTGAATCTTTCCTTGCTGCTGTTAAGAGCCATAGGAGTAAGGGGTAGGCTGGGTCCCCCATGATCACTATTGGCATTTCAACATCGCCAATGGTAATCACTCAGTCGGGAAAGAAGGCCCCTACTTGCAGCTTTCTGAACAGTCCTGTGTTCTTAAAGATGAGTGTCATGCACCTTCCCCGACCAGCCAACACTGATAGCAGTGAAGTGATCCACCAATGCTTGCATAACCATGGAAAAGTAGCTCTTTCTGTTGATGTGCTCTGGGGCCAAAATGGGGATGTGCATGCTGTCTGTTGCTCCAACCCAGCTCAGGAATCCCAAAGCTCCAAAGCCATCCACTGTGTCCTCCACATTACTGAGAAGCACATTCCTGAATAGCAGGAGATGATTAATGGCCCTGCACACTTGCATGATAATAGCCTCCACAACAGATTTTCCCACTTCAAAAATGACTTCCCACTGACCGCTAGCAATTCAACATTGCAAGATTCCACTTCTCCATTGTCAGCATGGCTCTCAATTTGGTGTCCCGATGTTGGATGGCTGGGGTGAGCTCAGCACATAGATCCAGGAATGTGGCCTTGAGCATCTGAAAGTTCTGCAGCCACAGCTCATCATCCCAATCCTGCATTATGATGTGATCCCGCCAGTCAGTGCTCTTTTCTTGGTCCCAAATGCAGCCCTCCATCATTTGTAGCTGCTCTGTGAATGCTACCCACAGCCTTGAATTGGTTCTCGCCAGGTCCCATAGCAATCTGATTACCAGGAAAACATCATATTCCCTATAGTAGTTCTTGCGGCTCTGCAAATACTGGAGGATCGTGCATCCTGTGCTTGCAGTGCTCATGACAAAGTGCAAAGCTGTGCAGGCTCCATGCTTCTGTCAGAGTTGGTAGACAGTGACAAGTTCCGGGCGGGTTTGTGGGAATTTGGAAATAGGTGCAAAATTATGGGGTAGAGATGATATTATGGGATGGAGAACATTGCATTCTAGAACACTGACCCCTTGCTCCCAGTCACCTCTGCGCAAGTCATTTCTGTTCCAGCTAAACTGACTCAAGAGACAATGTGCTGCACGGTGGTGAGTTGCACACTGGGATACTTACCCATGGTGCACCTCACTGCGCATCAACACAAGCATTCCTGGTGAATACATACTGCACTAATGCAAGGAGCCAAGTATGCACGCGCACAAGCAATATACTAACTGCAGCATCTGTGTGCCAACGTAAAACACTTTGTCGTGCAGCATGGCCTTAATGCAGATGAAAATTTTAGTTATCTCAATACTCTGGAACACGACGAGAACATCACTATTTGGTCCAAACCTCAAATTACCTTTAGGCATGAAATTTCTCATGCTGCTTTTCAGCCCAGAAGCTGAGTTTATTTTGTTTGCCTTTGGATATTTGTATTGGAAATTTTAGTGTATATAGTTCACTGACAGTTGTAGGAGCACTGGGTTCTTAGCTACTATGGGCCCTGCCTGCACCAAGGGAGTCCATCCCATTCCTGGATTCTCCCTATATTTTAATATCCATGACATTTCCCAGGCCTGGCTGCTTTACTACAGGTTCTGAGAAGCACCAGTTTAAAAATGTGCATACACTACTGCATTGCACTTTGGAGCACACACCCTTACAGGGTATTAACTTTAGCAAGTTTAAAGGGTATTAACTTTAACTGCTTAAGCTTGTATTTGAGTGAACAAACTCATCCATACAATGTGCGTTTCTTTAGCCCGCCAAACTCATTCCTTTGCAAGCCTAATAATCAGTGAATATTTTATCCTATTTCCAATTCTTTGCAAGGAACTCTGATAATATCAGTCTTGACAGGAAAGTTAAAGAATCTCATTTTAATATGTCAATGCTGTAGTTCAGCTCTTCAGGTTTTCTGTAACTGTTTGTATTAAGCTTCCCAGATCCTACTGTAGATATAATTTAAATACCCTTTAAGCAGTCTAATTCCTACAGAACTTAGCTGGCATATGAGGGAAGTTAATTTGCAAAATGATACCAATTTGCTCTTTATCAAAGTTGAATGATTCTTCACCCGTGAGCACCATTATGTCCCATCTATGCCTATGCTCTAAAAACATCTATGGGTCCAGAATCCACTCCAGAGAAATAACATCCTGCCTTCAAATGTAGCTGTCTTCTTGGCAACCTAAGCTTTGACAAATAAATACGCTGAATTCCCCCACCCCCACCATCCTTTTCTATTATATAGTGTCCCTACCCCTACCAGTCACTGTGGCATCTCACTGCTTGCGGGTGGCCTTGGAGCAAGTCACTACCTCTTGTCACAAAGCAATCCTGTCCCTATATGAAAGAATTAGTGATATGGTCTGTGATTTTAAAAATTGCAGTGGTGCACTAGCCGTTGAGTTATCCCAACCTCCCTTTCACTTGGACAAAATGGGATTCTGTATAGTAAAACATCTGCAGAAAAATCTAGGGCTGGTTGAATGAGAAATCAAACTCATATGAGTTGGCCCTGTTGAGTCTGCCAACCTCAACCTGATCACTGAATGTCTTGTTTAATTAAATGTAGCATTGTCATAAACAGATAGTTAAGGGTTAAAGTCTCTTTTACCTGTAAAGGGTTAACAAGCTCAGTAACCTGATGAACACCTGACCAGAGGACCAATCAAGGGACAGGATAATTTCAAATCTCTGTGGAGGGAAGGCTTTGTCTGTGTGGCAGCAAGAACCAGATCTAAACTAGGATTTTAGTTTAGAGGAGTCCATGCAGGTCCCCATCTTGTGAACGCTAAAGTTCAAAGTGGGGAATAAACCTATGACAAGCATTCTGAAACAAAAGTGTCTTGTTGAAATGTCAGACCCAAAGAGTCTGGTCTGAGGAGAGCTGATTGCTGGACTACTATACAAGTAGCAGGAGACAGCTAGTGATCTCTTGGTTTCTTGAAGACTCTGAGTAAAGTGTGCTCCTTAAGGTCAGTGCTGAAAGCTTTTCAGTAGTGAATGAGGACACACTGACTCTCACATTTACATAACCTGTTGAAAGGATTCTAGAAGTAATCAAACAAAACACCAGTCTCCTTGTCATCTTACTAAGGGGGACGCAAAAGCAAATCAAGGGGGTTACATGCAAGTCCCAGACTTCTGTATTGTATAACATCAGCTCCCAGGAACACATAAAAATGGAAGAAGTTTTTTCCTTTCTCTGTTTCAATAACTATTATGACAAGCCAGCTTAAAAGAGAACAACAAAATGAAAAGAAGTAAAACTAATCAAAATAGCCATTCTTTCATCTAAAGTTCTTTTACCACGATGAATGACATTTATTACTTAGCTGGTCTAACATTTCATGAACACTAACAGCCAAGTGAAGTCATCTTTTAACTTTGTTAAAAGTGGTGAAGAGTTAATAAGCATCTCCATTACCTAACATTTACTGTGCATCGTAGAGCAATGCTCATTTAGCATTCCCTCAGTGCTGCACCCTGACAATACTAAAGGCCTTGTGTATTCACACACTGAGTGTTTGTCCTGCTGGAAATTAATTAGTTCTTTGTAGTCCTGATTTTGTTCTTTGCTTTCTGTAGTCTGATCAGTCCCTTACTGGCATATTTTAGAAATGGAATTTTAATGGCTAGCATTAATCTTCCCAGAACTGCTTAAAAGATCCAGTGTCCACGTTGCCACCCCCATGGAGCATTAATGATTTTAAGAGAGCTGAAATAGATATTTTCTCTCTCTGGAAATTTATTGAAATCAATGGGATTTCTCCCTCACCCCTCCATCCCAAAAAGTGGCAGCATTTGTGCCATCTTCAATGGCACTGGATCTTTTAGCTGGAAGATCTGCTCCTGGTTGACTTTTCTATTTTATTTGAAATGTTTATTATGATCTCATCCAGCTCTGTTTACATACTACTGCAGTGATGAGTTCTGTGCCTATGATCTTTTCATCATAATATATGGGTTACCCCGCTTTTGCTGGATATCAAATCAGCGTAATCAGAAGAGCAGCTATGCTAGATATTTGATTTGTGAATCCATCTTTTAAAAAAAACTAGTAAGGCTAGGATTTTCAAAGCAGTCTAAGGATGTGTCTACACAGCAAAAAGCTAAAAACCACTCCAGCAAGTCTCAGCGCCAAGGTGAACTGACTCTGGCTTGTGAGTGCTAAAAAGAGCAGTGTAGGCTTGGGCTGGAGCCCGGGCTCTGAAAGAGGTGAGGATGGAGCGTCTCAGAGCCCGGGTGCCAGCCCAAACCCAAACATCTACATTGCTATTTTTAGCTCCACAGCATGAGCCCTGTGAGCCCAAGTCAGTTGACACCGGCTCCGAGACTTGCTGCCATGGGTATTTTTTCAAATTGTGTAGATGTGCCCTGATGTGGCTTTGAAAATCTCTGCTGAAATCAATGGAACATTACAGTGTTTCTAGTACAGCATAGCACCTGAGATACCTGATGTGTTTGGCAGCTGTTAAAGTGGTTGGAAGAAGGAAGGCGAAATTATTACTTTTAAAATAAGTTACCGTTATCAGGTGCATTTGGCAGAGTGAATCATTCAGCCTGCACAATCACGGATACTTTATCCGACATGAAAATCACTATAGAAGTAGGTATTGTCATCAATAGATTTCAAGCATTTTACAAAGAAGACCCTAACATTATTCCCTCATTACAGATGGGGAAAACCAAGGCACAGAGAAATGAAGCGACTTGCCCAAGGAAATCAGCAGAGCTGTAAATAGACTCCTGAGTCCCAGTCCAGTGTTCTACCCACTACTCTCACATGGCATAGAACCATAGGCATAGGTGCTGGAACTAGGGGCGTGGGGGGTGCTGCAACACCCCCTGACTTGAAGTGGTATCCATTATATACCAGGTTTACAGTTCAATGGCTCTCAGGACCCCTACTATAAAAATTGTTCCAGCATCCCTAACCATAGGGCTAGAAGGGGCTGTAAGGGTCATCTAGTCTAACCCCCTACCAAGATGCAGGATTTGTAGTGCCTAAACCATCCAAGACAGATGGTTATCCAGCCTCCACTGCCAACACACAGAGAAGGCTTGTGTATCACAACAGATATAAAATATAAGCTAATGAACTGTAATTGCAGAGCCCTGCATAATGAAATGCATCCTGAAATTTGGAGTCTGTGTCTCCTTACTTACCCAACTTCTCCTTGTAGTCAGATGTCATGCTGTATCGGTTCCCCCTTGTGGGAAGTGACTGTTAGATGTACCAGGCTCTAATCAAATTACACGGGATTCACCTTTAAAAGGTTTTCTTATGAAATCCAAGACTTTTTTTTTTTTTTGCCAAATGGGATATCATCAGACACAGGAGGCTTTTACTCTCTGCTATGCTGTATGTGACTGAGGTATCGGCTCCTGTGTGGAGGGAAATTACTTCAAGCTCATGTCTATACAGGTAAATAGATAAGGGACCTGGTTTTTCAGTATTTGGTTTTAACCCATGTGCAGGGCCATGGCAGCAGAACACTCACCTGGATGGAGTTGTGTCACTGCAAGGTGCCTACATTTCCATCTCACTTGGAACTGCACAGATGGCTCATGCACCTCCAAAATTGGGTGGGGACGGGGCATGGCCACAGCATTCAGGGAAATGTGCCAATTCCAGTGGAAGCCTCTGCCAGATGCACTTCTATTGTGCCCAGTCACAAAATAAACTTGCCTTCTTCCTACACAATCTCTGGGAAACATGATGGTAACCAGATAAATCCAGATGATAGCCAGCAGCATATGAACCAGTGCATTCCCACTCTCTGGCAGACAATCAATAAAGGGATTTGGCCTGCAGGCTAAGCCCCAAATCCTGCAGCTGTAAATGTTACCAAGCCACTGCTTGGTAGACCAGGATGACCTGATCACCACAGAAAAGGTGTGGAAAAAAGGAGAACAGAGAGACTGTAGAAGTACTAATAACAGGGGGCATCACGGTATCCAGTTTATTGTCTACCACCAAAGTCTTTAGTCCCTTTTCTCCATAATTTCTCTAACCTCTAAGGCAAATCCACAGTTTCCCAAGGAGGCAGGCCCCAGTCTGTGCCCAACTCATTGCAAATTCAGTACCTTTTCCCTCTGTGGTGATTGTATCTCTCCTCCTACCCCTTTCTGGAGCTGTTTTTTCACCTTGGCATGTCTTCAGTCTTCATGACTGTTGTTTCTCCTTCTAGAATGAGCTGGGTCCCCTCCCACTCCTAACAGCCCCTGAGAGTGTTGGAAAATCATAGTGCTAATGAAGCCTTTCCGTATTAGGAGTAGTAAAAAGTTAAGTTATGTTTGTCTCCAAAACTGTGGTGGAAAGAAAGAACTCATCATTAAACTGGAAGGCCGTACTATAACAGCTATTAAGCTTATCATATTTATCAGTTTTGTCCCAAGTATATGTTATGTCTTCCCCTGCATGCAGCTGCGCTCACATGTATGCATAAAGTATCAAAGTATCAAAGGGTCAACGGATGTATCTTGTGTCCCCTTCAGAATAAGAATAAAACAGCTGTACAGCTCACAGCTCTATGTCTCCCCCTAAAAATGAAATAAAATATGTATCCACCCCTGCATCCACATCACAGGGGGGTATAGTAATAACAAAATAACAAGACAAACATAGTGTTTTGTTGTTTATAAAGGTAGTAGGGCCGGTTGGGGCTGCCTAGGTCTCTCTCTCTCACTCTCCGGAACAGCCGAGTCAGAACACCCAAGAGCTGACATGTGTACCTGTGTGTGGTACTCGTCCTTCCTGTCTCCGCCTAGGTGTAATAATTAGTAAAGCCCGGGAGAACGAGCCCTGGCTAACAAATGGGGGACTGCTGGACTTTCTCTCCCGTGGGGGGCTGTGAACCGAGAGAGTGGCGGCGAGGCAGACCGGGAGAGCTTGGGCCACCTTCCGGACTGCGCTTGCTCAAGCTCCGGACGCCCGAACTCGGCCAGAACCACGACGGAGGAGAGAGAAGACCACACCAGGAGAAGGGGCCAGAGCGTAGGAGTCCACGGAGTGGCGTGGTAAGTGCGCGCCCTGGCGTGGTAAGGCGGGTTGGGTTGGCGATTAATTGGGACCTTGGGCGGGTTGGGTAAAGGAAAACGGTAAAGGAAAAGAAGAAATAGAAGGGGTGGTAAAAGCTAGCTGGTTTGGTTATAGTAGGTAGGTTCATTCCACGATGAATAGTTGTATTAACTCCATGAGTCCGTACTGGGCTGAAATTTTACTGGGAGGCTTTTTTTTTTTCTTGGGCTATTTTTTTGCTTCTCTCTTTATTGGTATGCTTGTCTCTATCTATGTTGGTAGCCTAGCTGGTAATCGGTTCTTCTGCGTCTGGTCCCATTCTCTTCTCCCCTTTCTCTTCCCCCAAGGTAGGGACCTCAACATTCCACCACCCCCTAAGGGTGGGTACCCATATTATATGTTTATTATTATGGTTCTAAACCTGCAGGTTATTAGAGAAGAAGAATCTAATCTTAATCATGCATTAAAAGATACCTTTCCATCTAAAATCAACATTATATCTACATAGGATCATATATATATCTCAGAGGAGCTTTCACCAAAGAAAAAGCCTCTGACACAAACTCAGCAATTGAGATTTGTAAAATTTAAAATTAAAAAAAAGAAAAAGAGAGATAAAAAGAGAAAGTTAGCAAAAGCTCAAGGTCAAAGGTTAAAAAGGTGAACTGTTTGGTTAGAGAACTGAGATTACACTTTTGAACTTATACACTTGGTGGACATCCAACAGTCTGACTTGTGACGGTGTGGGTGTTGCTGGAGGTGCTTGACAGGACACTGACCTGGACTAGGAGAAGAGACAAGAAAAGAGACAAAGAGAGGAGAAAGCCAGGGAAGCAGGTTGGAAAAGAACAGCCAGCCCAAGAGAAATTCTGAACAAGCTGTATACAGGATAATCTCCCGTCCACCTATTCCCCTTTTCTGTTCTGAATGTTTTATTCAATGTTATTTTCAGACGTGGATATGTGGCATATGGCATTTATTATCATTTCAGTGAGCTTCATTGTTGTAAGCTCATTTTAATTTTGCTTTTATCATTTTAATTTTATGGTTTAAAAATTTGGTTATATGGTGTTTTTTCTCATCCTCCTGTCCTCTGCTTGCAGTCACAGATCACCACACATGAGGTATAAATTGGTTGGTGAGCAATAGAGAAATGGGGAATTGACAGAGAATGGGGAATCTGAGTTTATTTTTATTTGTTTTTTTTTGTTTGTTTTATTTTTGTTTTTTGGTGTTTTGTTTTGTTCTGTTATATGTTAAAGATGTGCCTGTTCAATTAAGATAGTGAGTAAATGATTTAAGATTCAGAGTAAGTCTGGTGAATCTAGAAGGGTAGAAAAAAATAAAAAAAAAAAAAAAAAAAAAAAAACAAAAAAAAAAAAAAAAAAAACAAAAAAACAGAAACAAAAAAAAAAAAAACAAAACAAAACAAAAAAAAAAAAAAAAAAAAAAAAAAAGAAAAAAAAACAAGAGGGAAACTTGAAAGAGTCTGAAGAGAGAGAAGGAGGAAGGGAGGGAGTATGGGGAGGGGGAGGAAGAAGTATAAGTACATGGGGGAGGATTATTCAAATGGAGATTTGAGTAAATGGCGATTTGAATTAAGAGTGGCAAGAAAGAGACAGAGAAGAGAGATATAGGAAAGAGCAAGTGATTTGAAGGAGAGGAAAGTTTGTAGTTGTAAAGAAGTGAGGAATAGTAGTTGGAACTTTTTTTAAAGTTAAAAAGATTTTTAAATGGTTTTTTTTAAATTAATTAAATTTAAATTATTATTAACAATTTATTTGGCTTAAATCATTTGTGTATGAACAATTTTGTTGAATTAGCTAAAGAATGTATACAGTGCTGTGTATTCTAAAATTTTTAGCTAAAAGCAGTTTAAAGTAGTGTTGAAAAAGAAAAGTGTTAAAAAGCAAAAGTAAAAAGTAAAGCAAAGCAATCTGGGGTTGTTAAAAAACTGATAAAAAAAAAACATAAGCAAGCTAAATAAAGGTATAAAAATTCATGTAAATAAAAAAATAAGTAAAAATCATTTTTTGTATTTAATTATTTAAAATCATATTTGGTATTTATAATTGACTGCCCAAAAAATTTAGAAAATTGATTTTTCTTTCAGATAAGAAAACTAATGTCAAATTCACTAATAGCTAAACACAATACAATGTGTAATTAGTAAAAATGTTTGGTGTGTGTTCTATGTGTGTCTCTCTTGGTGTCTGTCTCAAGTGGCCAGAATTTGTGTAATATTTTCAATATTTTCATGGATGAAAAATGTTGAAAAATAAATGAAAAATAATGCAGATATTTTGTTTGTTCATTTTAAAATACAAAGTGTTTGAATATATTGAAAAAATGTAATAAAAAGTAATATATTAAAGTCTTATAAAAAAAAAAAAAAAAACTGCAAATACAATTAAAAATTGCATACTAACAGTCTTTGGAAAGTTAAAACATAAAAGTTAACCCACTTTCCATGAACCATGCTGGATCCTTCTGGCCTCAGATTTCTGTCCAAAGGGGAGCTTAGGCTATTAAATTAAATATTAAATTAAATGAATTAAATGAAGTGGTGTGCTTGTCCTGCTTGTCCTGGCTAAGCTCTCTCAGTTTAGTAGCTAGGTTATGTTAGTAAAAGCATATATTAAATTAATAATTAAATAATAAGGTTAAAGTACTGTGTATGTGCAATGTATAAGTAATATTAAAATTAAAAAAAAAAAAAAAAAAAAAAAAAAAAAAAAAAAAAAAAAAAAAAAAAAAAAAAAAAAAAAAAAAAAAAATTAAAAAAAAAAAAAAAAAAAAAAAAAAAAAAAAAAAAAAAAAAAAAAAAAATAAAAAATACACTGACTAACAACTAACAAAAAGGGCAAACAAATCTGCAAAGACTGTACAATCTGCAAAGACACAATAACAATGTGTTAGGTTTCCTTTTACCAGAGACCCTAGCACCATGGCATAGACCCTACCCCTGAGACCCCAAAGATGGAACCTGAGACCTCCCTTCAACCACCAACAAAAGCAGCTTTGACTCCATGTGGCTCCACAACACAAGAGTGATGCTGATTCCTGCCCTGACTGCAACTCACAAAGTGCCGCTGACTGAGAAAATGCCAACTGAGGACTCCTCTCACAAGAGGCCACCCACATTCTCTCTGCTCCCTCTAGCCTATTCCTGCTCCACTGTGCCTTCTCCTTCCCTAGTGCTAAAACAGCAGAGGTGCTAGCTACAAACTGACTTGTCCGCTGAACCTTTCTAACAACTTTTAACTTTTTGCTTTTCTAATCCAAGCCTTTGAATGTGCAGCAAAGAATGAAAAAGAAAAAATAACTAAAAACAACAATTAAAATTGGAAAAGAAAAAGAAAAGCACTGAAAGGATACTGGAAAAGGAAGAAAGGAAAAAAAGAACACTGAAGACTTGAATTGAGAAAATTCAAAATTGGCTACTGGAAAAGAAAAACTTGTATGATCCTGTTGAAAATGTCCTATTATTTGAATTTTTGGGGGTTTATTCTACAGGCTGTTTTTGTGTTTTGATAAATCCTTTAGTATGTATTGTTATTTTAATTTTTATTTAAAATGACATTGCCTTTTGCTTCACTTTAGATCACCCTTTTACATACCCAGATTGCATACAAGGGGCTGCCATTAAATTAGATTAACAAAAGCCTGGCCAATTTCCTCTGGAAAAGAAGAAATTAAAGAATTTCTGTGGGCTGGGACAACAGGGCTAATTGGGCCGACAGGCCTCTCTAAAGGCCATAAAACAATAAAAATATTCTTAAAGGCCAAGAACATAATAAAAAAATTGTCTGAAGTTCAGCCAGTTACTAAACCTATTGATGAAGTTTATTGGTCATTATTTTATGCTTTCCATCTTCCCCAAGTTACTGACAGAGAGAAGATCACTGAGGCTTCTGAGGCAGGAGGCTGGAGAAGGAATTGCAGTTGATGAATGATCTTTAAGGATTTCCAGTGACCATTTGATGGCCATTTGAGAGATGACCAGATCCACTTGATGAGCCACATCACAGACCAGACATATCAGGAACCATCTGATCTGGACTCTGGAGACTTGACTTGGACACTTGTGGACATGTGAACTGAACATTTACAACCCTCCTATGAAGTACATGGACCGTTAGACCGGGTGTGGGGTGCCACATGGACATCCTGCCGTGGGGAGGGGGGGGAACTGGGGGGGATTATTCATTCATTCATGGGATAATCAAAAAAACCATGAACAAGGTGATACTCTAATTTCAGTGCCCCAATCCTCCTTTGTTTGAGAAAGGTTTTGCCACTGGTTTGTTCATTTTGTCATTCCTCCATTGGGGTTTGTGGAAAATTAAAAAGCTAAAAAAGTAAAAAAAAATATTTTGTGAGCATTCAGTTTGGGAAAACTCAGTGAAAAAAAGCAAAAAGTTATTCTCAAATTCTTCAAAGGGGGAAAGTTGTATCTACCTAAGTCAGCTATTTCGCTTTATCAGTTTGTTGGGCTCCCCAAGTATATGTTGGCTCCCCATGCAGCAGCTGCTGTCACATGTATGCCAATCCATCTAGTACAAAGGGTCAAACGGTGTATGTTGTGTTCCCTTCAGAGAATAACAAATGTCTCCTCAACAGCTGTATGTCTCTTGTAGCCCCACAAAATGATGATATATATATCCGTATCCAATTATCCACAGGGGGTCTAGGTCAACCAAAAATAACGAGACAAACATAGGCTTTTTTGTTGTTACGGCTTATAAGGTAGGGGCCCTGGCCATGAAAAGTGTGTCTCTCTCTGGCCTGCGAGAGAGAGGACCCGCCAGCTGCTGACCGATCAAAAAAGGGTGTGGTACTCTTCCTGTCTCCCTCTCCTCCTGTCTCCGTGTGCTCCGGGGAGAGGTAGGGGAGCGGCTAACAAATGGCGACTAAGAGGAGGGACTAACTGGAAACACCTGCTTTGGGAGTGACGGTGGTGTTATCCCACATGTGACTGCTCACACTATCACAGTGTTTCTTGTAGTAAATCACTTGGCCAGCTTTTTTTTTTTCACAAGCACCGACAGTCCGTTTCAACGCGTGTGTGAACTTTGTGAATTATACTAAATCTCTGATCACACAAGGTGGTCAAGATTTAATCCCTTTGCAGTTAATATCCCCAACCCCCACTCAAGCTCATCTACCAGATTTACAGCACCAGTGACACCATTCAAAGGCCTAGCTTCAGCTTTGTAGGCTCACTTTAAGAAGCCAGATGAAGAAGAGCTCTGTTGTTCAAGCCTGGTTTTGTTCCTCACATCTCATGAATGACGGCAACTAGAAACTATAAAATCTGGAATGAGAATTTAATTAGCAATTATGCCCTGGGGTAAGAATTCTGAGCGTTGTCGGCCATGAATTGATTAGCTGAAGCTGCTAAAAAGGTGCTGACTGCTACCATGAACCTAGAACCTGTAATGGGAAGGGGTGTGAATTTTAAAGCTAAAGATAGCGATGATGCTAAAGAAGAGGAGTTGTGTTGTACTGAGTGGTGATAATTACAGAACAGCTTTACTTCTGCTTGGTTATATAATGCCAGATTCATTGCTTGGAAAGTATGCTGTGCACTCTGAACACAGGCATATAGCATGGTTTCATATGGTATTAGATGGGTAGGATCTAGGCAGGCCATTGTTCTGGTTTTAAGCTGGATCATCCTGTGTTTAAATGGCTTGTTGTCTGTCTGGTACTGAGACAAAACTGGGTGCAATTTAGTCTGATATCACTGATGGGGGATGCCATTTTGAAGAGAACGCCCCTCTGCCCTGGGTGACGTGACCTCACACACCCGGTGCATGAGGTCACGCCGCAGTGAGAATGCTACTCTGAAGACCTTATTGCCCTGCCCTGCAAGCATGAGCTCACTCTTAGCTATTCACCTAGCCCATCCGTAATGATTTCTGCTTTATTTAGTGGCTGGGTACAGGGCTGTCCTTAGGCGTACGCAGCATACGCAGCTGCATAGGGCACCATGAAATCTGGGGCACCAAATTGCTCCAAATTTCATGATGCCCTAGGCAGCTGCATGCTGCATATGCAGCAACCCCAGCCCCAGTGACCAGTCCTATCCCTTGGCTGGGCCCCCAAAAAGAGGGGTGTGGGGCCCCGGACAGCTCCCTCCGCCCTGCCTCTTACCCTCCCCTCCTGCTCCACCCCCGGCCTGCCCCATTCCACCTCTTCCCCAGCGACCCCGCACTCACTGGCAGTGGCGGGAAGCGAAGCAATCCAGCCCCAGCCCACTCTATTCTGCCAGCTCCCAGCCGTGGAGCTCCACTTCCTGCCGCCGGAGAGTTCTGGGAAAGGATCGCCCCCCGCACTCACCGGTGGTGGGAAGCGGAGAGACGCGGCCTCAGCCCATCCACTCCCCTTGCCCCAGCCCCAGCCATGTTGCTCGGGTTGGGGAAAGGACTGCCCTCGGCTCTCACCGGCAGCGGGAAGCAGAGCGCCATGGGTGGGAGCTGGCACAGAAGAGCAGGCTTGGGCTGGGCTGTTCTGCTTCCCACCACTGCTGGTGAGTGGGGGATCCCCTCCCCCAAACGATGGGGCTGGAGCTGAGGTGGGCTGCTCCCAGCTCCCCGCTAATCCCCCAGGCCACTCTGGGCCTGTGGGGCCCCCAAAAGTGGCCCCCCACAGCTCCTGCCTCCCAGACCCTGGGGGGGAGGCCTGGGGCCCCACACAGCCCCCCCATGGGGGGGCTGCATAGGGTACCCAAATGGCTAGGGACAGCCCTGGTTGGGTCTAGAACTTTGCTGCTGTCCTCTATAGCCTCAGTGGAGAGCCTCTCTGTATTATTACCCCTTCAAGAAGTTATCTCCACATTATTTCTAATTGAATAATCCTCCTAATAGCACCAGAGTCTCAGTGGAGGAATACCAGTAGCATACAGAACAACTGGACAGACTCCTTGCCAGCACAAACACACTCCTTACTGTGAAATAGAAGCCTTTTTTCCCTTTCACTCATCAGTTCCACTACCCAACCAATTCTGAGTTTGTGTTCAGTTACGGTGACTCCCAAAGAGCCACTGGAGGAATTCTGAGTACAAAACTTATGCCCTGAAGCCTCCTCTTGGTTGTATTTCTCCCTGTTTACCCATATATGAAGGAGGAGGTTTCCTTCTCCTCTGGAGCTTCTGTCCAACTGGAGTTCTGGATTAATAGTTCATGCAGATACAGCAGCTCTGTTGCTGTTCTTTCCCCTGTTCGCCCACAGATGGGATCAGAGAGCACTTTAGCCTCTAGAGTTTAAGGCCACAGGACTTACATGTTCATGGCATCTGCTATTTGCATACTGTATACCTATAGTTCTCTGAGGCAAGGGCCCTGTCTAGGATTTAGCTTGCTGTTACTTATTTGTTTTACACCAAAACATACTGGCAGCTAATTTACTCATTTGGTCTGAGACTACAACAGAAAAGAAGTCTCAAACATTCCTTAAGCCATTATTTTTAGAAGAGCAAATATTTTATAACATTAAAATCAATGAATGCACAATATATTGCACATTGAACAATAGGTTTGGCTTGGTTTAAGCCCTAGAGCTTGAGGGATGATATACCTTATACATTTCACATGAGATTTTCAAAGCTGCCTCTGAGATTTGGTTTCCCATTTTCCATTGAAAGTTTCAGGCATATATCCTCACTAAGTATTTAAAAAATCTGGCAACTGAAATGGTTAAAAACCATAGTGAGGGACATATATTGGAAACATGCCTGTCCATGTGTTTTGTGCTGAGGGAAGTTTACCTTTCTGGAACTATTGTGCTAGATAGCAGGTACTGGAAATATTTGTGTTTGTGTTAATCTAGTATGGTACCCATAATGATGGAAATTTAAGCAAATTATGTTTTAATAACAACCTTAATTTGATTCTTTTCATTTCTTGTACGCTAAGCAGAACAGGAATTTGAAAGAGGGAAAAATTGTTGCTATTTTCATTAAATCAGAAAGCAGATTTAATGCAAGAACAGACAGATTTTAGACATACTAGATATGCAAAACCTACGCCAGTTTTCTGCTGATACAAGGTAAAGCAAAAAACGCTACAGGAAAAAAATCTTGAATGGGAAAATTTTCCATGCATGAAAATTTCACTATAATGGAATTTAACATTGTCAGTAAACATAAACCACCAGTGAAATTGCTTTTGATATGAGAACATCTGTCTATCTGCAAAATCCTAATGAAAAACAGCCTATTGTGTGTCATCTGCACATGAAGGCTCTGTTCTAGCCTCACTTTTTCCCTAGCGTAAATCAGGCCCAACAAACCAAACCAGATCACAAATGCCAAACTTCTCTGTCCTTTGGAAAAGTTTCCTAACTGAATCTCTAAATCTGACCTGAATTATGTGACCCAGCCTCATCGCTAGTACAAACTGTGGGCCTGATCTTGAGAGGTGATATGCACCTACAGCTCCAACTTAAGCCAAATGAAAGCCCTAAGTAATAGTTTTCCCTACCCCAATAAGCATTCTGAGGATGTGACCAGGTGAATACTGTATATAATTGGAGTAACAAAGTAAAATAGGTAGGCAGATCATAATTACTTTCTATTTGCATAGTGATTGGAAAGTGAAGAGACACAAAATTTATTATCACTGGAATTTGACCATAGGCATTGGGTTAACACCTTAAACCAGTCAGAAAAATGCCAAGAGAATTTGAATCATAGTAGTCAGTGCCTCTGTTTCATATTTGTTCTTCTGTTCCTGGCCAAATTATTATATCTGTAATAAATGAGGGGTAGGGAGGAAATGAATCTGGGAAGCCTAATACCAATGATTACAAAACAAAAGGCCACACTTGAAGAGCTGAAATACAGTATTAGCGAATAAAAATAACATCTTCAGACTCCTTACACAGAAGCCAAGGACTTGAAATAGGTGAAGTGTTCATTGATTACGTAGCTTGTATAGGAACAAATGCAATAGTTTAAAGAAACACACACACTTTTTGTTATATGATCACAAGCTAAGGGCCAGATTTTCAAAAGGGCTCAGCTCCCTGCAGCTCCTGTTGTGATATTTGTGGCCAGATTTGCAAAAGAGCTAAGCCGTTAATGTACTGAAGTTTTTTCTAAATCTACATACTTTTTTGTCAAAATGGGAGCTGCCCTACTTTGAAAATCTGGCCCAGGTACTGGGAGCTCTTTTCTTTTGAAAATGTGGGCTTAATCCAAAATGCATTGAGGTCAATAGAAATGTTTCATTGACTTTCACTAAGCTTTGGATTTGGCCCTAGATTCTGAGATTTGGACGTGGACTCTGCTGGCTATTGGACCTGCAGAAAAGTCACAAAGCTGCCAGTCTGTGGGGTCGGCTCATTAACAACAGGGAGAATTCAGGAACAGCAACGCTTCCCAAGTGCAGAGCAGTCAAGAACTCTTTGGAGTTTTGGAGTGTGTGTTCGCAGTGGAGTAACTGCACTTGATGAATACTAAAGACAATAAGAGAACAGCATCACACCCATATGGAGTATGCTATGTTCACTTCATAATTATTCCTCCTGTTTTCTTTGAAGCTTAGAGTATAGAGCTAAGGACAGACAGTACGGAATGTTCCTTGGCACTGGGTTGGAACATTCAGCAACGACTGAGAAGGAAGAGTTCCATGTATTGAATTAAATCTGATGAGATCACATCTTCAGGGGGGCATGACTGCACCCAACATGTATTGTGGAGATCTAAAAAAATCCACAGGAGTACTCCAGTCACACACACTTTCCTCAGCATTCATTGCCTGGAAGTCTGGAAGGTATCAATGGGTTCATAGATTTCAAGGCTAGGATATAGAGAATGCCTCGGCCATTTTAAGTGCTTTGCTTTTGCTGCCCTACAGCATGAGTGACCGGTATGAATTGCCATTGCCTAGGTTCTGCTCATAACTATACCGGTATGAGCACACCATGTGACTTAGCTTATAAAGATCCATAGGGCTGTTTTCACGTGAATCTCAGTTATGTTTAATTGAAAACAACTGTTATTGGAAGACTGGTGGCAGCACTCCCACAGTGTTGAGGGCCTAGTACTGGTAATACTGGGAAGCTGATTGCAGTTGTAGCATTGGGGCTGTTATTAGAATGGGGGAACTAACCACACACTTGGTTATCTTAGGCTGGTATGACCTTGGCTGGACACAATACCTTAGGATCCTAAATTATTTAGGCATTTTTGAAAACGTTATTTTTTTGTCCTGCATAAGAATCAAGTGTATGGCCAAAAGGCAAACCACAACATACTGAATAAATGCTGGGGATACATTTTTTGATATTTTGTATTTGGGTTCATGACTTTGAATGTGTTGCATGAAAATCCACACTTTTCACCAAAATGTTGCAACTTGCTGCACACATTTTTGCAATGCTGACATTAAATATTGGTGCACATTACAGCCAGCAAACCCCCCCCCAAATCAAACACTGATTAACAGACCTTTAAAATATTTTGGTTTTTATTCTCCCTGTCCCCCCAAGCTCCTTAAGAAAGGTTAAAGTGCAGAAACTCTGGTTGAAATTTGCAAGTCTAAACCCCATGTAAGCCCTATTTTGAGGACTTAAGGGACACAGAGGGCCTGTACTCACTAACTGTTTGATCACAGATTAAAGACCTGTAAATAAACTTCCAATCAAAGTGACTACTTGTAAAAATAAAACATTTCTATTGGCTGGTTTCCACTGAGATTTCAGAGGATTTTTGTTTTCATGATTTCTTAATTTTTTCCAGAATTACCAAAAACATACAACTAGCAGCAATGTGCTTTGCTCACTATTGTATGAGAAGTCTCTCAACACTCAGCAAATTAAATCCGAAGTCTGTTACCAACTACTCCCATATCTACTACCCCAAGTGTTTCTACAAGAGAGAATGTGATTTCTCACGGACACTGGAGAGTGCTGCTTAATAATTCATCCTAAAATTTAATTTCAAAGCTTGTAAGCATTTAACTGTTTAAAATGGAATTAGTCACTGAAGCAAGCTGAGAGGAACCTAGAGTATTATTTAACACCCATTCATTTTACCTTCAGCTTAGTTTAAAAACTGGATCAGTTTCATGTTCAGTCACATCAGGGCACTGAAGTAATGGGCCTTCTTCTACATTTGTTTTGGTTATTGCTGGACTAGGCATTTATATTATAAATGGCATAGCTATACATGGAAATATGGTTTATGCGTACATACCACATGTATGTACATATAGTGCCTTCTTGCCATTAGCTTGGCAGAATTCCAATACGTACGCTGTGTAATATTTGAGCTGTTTTGAACAGTACTAGTAGCAAATATACAAGAGAAAGGGCTTGACTGTGACTTGAACTACATATCCATCCAGGGGCAACAGTTAACCTTCCCACTCTTGTACCTTATATCTCTATATGGACTTTGACCCTGGGTATTGGTATTGAGCATGATAGAGGAAGTGAGCTCTGCATGCCCAATTTTTCCCTTCCAGTGCAACTGGGCAGTGAGTGGGCAGAGTCTTGGATCCATCCTCAATGTTCCAGCCAGTGGAGATGACCTGGTGTGGGTGGAGTAGGTTAATTGTTTGCTTATGGTATAGGCCAGCAGCATACTCCTATCCTCTGGATCAACAGTTTTTTCCCCATAATGCTCCTGGAATGGTGCGGTAAGGCACTGTCCCTTTCTATGGACATTGTTCCTGTGGCACAATGCAGCCCAAGACTTACAGGGAATTTCTGTTGGAAAGGAAAGCATTGGCAATGTTCTCAAAAAACAAACCTGCAGGCCAACTTGTTTAGATTCAAGAGCGAAATTTACCCTGTGCAAAGAACCCATTTAAGCCCTGTTTTGAGGCTTAAACTGTACAGCCTGTTTACACTGAGGTGAATTCACTCCCAAGTGAATTAGAAGTAGTGTGCTGTTGAATTATTCACTGTCAGGGATTATGACTTTATTGGAACATAGGACTTGCCATAACGAATCAGACCCAGCATGCACCTAGTCAGGTGTCCTGTCTCCAACTGTAGCCAGCACCATGTGCTTCAGGGGAAAGTGTAACAACCTTAATGTTTCTAGAAAGCACACTAGATTATTTCTCTCACTGCCATTTACATGGCCACCACCCACCAGAATGGCCCTTGCTTTGCTAGTGACTGTAGTTTTAATCTGTCCATGATTCATGATTGACTGCTTTGAAGGAATTATGAGCACTATCTAAATTTGTATCTTTAAAACAGATTGGTTTCAGGGACAGCTCTAGCTCTGATCATTATCTCGCAGTAAATAGTTAGGAGGGTACAAACGGCAGATAGTGGTGGGGTAAAGTTTAAAGATGCAAAAGTGGTCTGAGACACATCTATTGTAGCATCCACCTTCAAAAGGATTGTGATGGGGCAGTGAAGCCTCACACCAGCAGAGAAGGGGCTCAAGAGAGCCTGTGGAACCAGCTAGCTCTGCCACACTATAGTTGCAGCCAGTACCAAGTCTGGAGGGGGAATAAAAGGAGAGAGCCTGGCTCAGTTGGAGGACAGAGCTCTGCCTGAAGGGAGCTTTGCTTGCACAGTTGCAGAGGTGCAGGCTGTGGTTAGATGTTGTTAAATGTTGATGAAATTCAATAAGGACAAATGCAAAGTATTCCACTTAGGAAGGAACAATCAGTTGCACACATACAAAAAGGAAATGACTGCCTAGGAAGGAGTACTGCGGAAAGGGATCTGCGGGTCATCGTGAACCACAAGCTAAATATGAGTCAACAGTGTAACGCTGCTGCAAAAAAAGCAAACATCATTCTGGGATGTATTAGCAGGAGTGTTGTAAGCTCTTCCCCTCCATTCCGCTCTGATTAGGCCTCAACTGGAGTATTGTATCCAGTTCTGGGCACCAAATTTCAGGAAGGATGTGGACAAATTGAAGAGAATCCAGAGAAGAGCGACAAACATGATTAATGGTCTAGAAAACATAACGTATGAGGAAAGATTGAAAAAATTAAGTTTGTTTAGTCTGGAAAAGAGAAGACTGAGAGAGGACATAACAGTTTTCAAGTACGTAAAAGGTTGTTACAAGGATGAGGGAGAAAAAATATTGTTCTTAACCTCTGTGGATAGGACAAGAAGCAATGGGCTTAAATTGCAGCAAGGGAGTTTTAGGTTGAACATTAGGAAAAACTTCCTAACTGTCTTGGTGGTTAAGTACTTGAATAAATTGCCTAGGGAGGTTGTGGAATCTCCATCATTGGGGATTTTTAAGAGCAGGTTGGACAAACACCTGTCAGGGATGGTCTAGATAATACTTAGTCCTGCCATGAGTGCAGGGGACTGGACTAGATGACCTCTCAAGGTCCCTTCCAGTCCTATAATTCTATGTTTCTATGTTCACATTTATCTACACATGGAATTCTTTTGAAATAGCTATTCAGGAATAATTCCATGTGTAGAGTGTTGTAAAAACTGGTCCTACAACCTGAATTGTAAATTCAACAAAAAGTGAAAAAGTTCATAAAGTATCACAATAGCCTACAACGATAAATGTTAATGAGAAAAGGTGAAAAAGGGAGAGAAAAAGGCTAAATTAGTCTAAACAGATAGGTCCACTAATATAACTCAAAGACTGTATTAAAAATCAGGCTTGGTAAACAAGTGTGGGCCCAAAAAACAATGGACCAAAATTAGTATGTCAGAAATTAGGCCTAATTTGTGGACAAAATAATGAGGGGAAGGGCTATTTCATCATACACTTCCCTATTGGGGTCCTCAAAGAGATACATGGGGGTGGGCGGGAATCTGGCTACTGCAATGCTGGTTGATAGAAAGGAGAAGATGCAAATGCTGGCTGTCTCAAAGACAAGAGAAGGGGAAGGCGTGAACTTTACCATTATAATGGCCACCTACACTATCTCCTGGGACCCCAGAATCCAGTGTGACACTATTATGCCTTGTTTATCTTAATCTTGAGAGATATCCTGACCAGGCTTGGCCATAGAGAGGAATCCAGATGATGCCACCACCTCCAGCTAACTCCTGAGCACCATCAGGGATGGGAGACTTTGTGTCATTTTCCTTCCCTGCTTTATTTCTTCTCTTTCCTATCTCGTCTTTTTCCTTCTATCTAATAAGAGTCTGGCTTAGCTGACAGCCTGTGGCCAGAAAGGCAGCTAAATGCAATAGCCTGAACAGTCTGTTGCTGGTACAAGTTGTCAGGTCTCAGTGTAGCTGATAAGACTGTGCTGTGCCTCTCTGTTTCCAGCAGTAAGGTTGTAAATGACAGTCAATTCCAAAGACAAAAAGCTGCATTTTCTATCACTGCTGTTCTTTGCTCTCCCCTCGTGTGTGTGTTTGTCTTGTTTTGTCTTCCAGAAAACAGAATCAGACTTCAACAACAAGAGTAACAACAACATCTCCAGCCCATCTTCACTCTTCCCCAAAAGGACAGTTATTACCATCAGAGAAGGGGGTTTCCTTCTAAAATCTATCTCCAGTTAAAGGAAAATGGAACAAGGATTATGGTTATGGCCCTACCAAATTCAAGGTCCATTTTGGTCAATTTCAGAGTCAGAGGATTACAAATCATAAATTTCATGATTTCAGCTATTTAAATCTGAAATCTTATGGTGTTGTAATTATAGGGGACCTGACCCAAAAAGGAGTTGGCGGGGGTGTGTGTGTGTCAAGGTTATTGGGGGTGGGGGGCGGGTTGTGGTACTGCTACCTTTACTTCTGCGCTGCTGCAGCTCTGAAGGCAGAGCCACCACCAGCAGTAGCCTGCAGAGCTGGGCCCTCAGTCAGCAACCACCACTCTCTGGCCGCCCAGCTCTGAAGGCAGCAGCACAGAAGTAAGGGTGACATGGTATGGTATTGCAACCCTTACTTCTGTGCTGCTGCTGGCGGGGTGCTGCCTTCAGAGCTGGGCACCCAGCCAACAGCTGCTGCTCTCTAGCCACCCAGTTCTGAAGGCAGCGCAGAAGTAAGCGTGGCAATACTGTGATCCCCCCTAAAATAACCTTGTGACCCCCCCCCCCGCAACTCCCTTTTGGGTCAGGACCCCCAGTTTGAGAAATGCTGGTTTCCCCTGTGAAATCTGTATTGTATAGGGTAAACACACAAAAGATTTCAAAGGGGGAGTCCAGATTTCACGGTCCGTGATGCGTTTTTCATGGCCGTAAATTTGGGAGGGCCCTAATTATGGTTAAAACAAAAGCCTTACTTCTTACTTCACATTTCAAATGCTTTAAATGTTTTTCCTGCCTTTTCTGTATGTTTAATAAAAGATTAAAAATGTGTTTGCCATTAAATTAAGTAGGTGCTGTATACCAAACCTCAAATCTTGTTTAGAGCAGCTTAATGTTGTCAGTTACAGGGTCATGTTAACATTTTTGTATCTTTGGTTCCATTTATGTTGTAGACTCATAGATTTTAAAGCTAGAAGTTACCATCATGGTCATCTAATCTGAACTCCTGCACATTGCAGGCCACAGAACCTCGCCAGCCCCTCCCACTCTTATAATAGACCCTGTGGCTGAGTTGCTAAAGTCCTCAAATCATGATTTAAAGACTTCAAGTTTCAAAGAATCAACCATTTAGGCTAGCTTAAACCTGCAAGTGACCCTTGTTCCATGCTGCATAGGAACACGAAAAGATCCCAGGGTGACTGCCAAACTGATCATGGGGAAAATTCCTTCTTGACCAAGGCACACTTACTCTGGAATAAGAGCACCTTGATCTGGTTTAGTTTAATCAATTTAAATCCACTTAGTCCACTTGGTTTAAGCTAAACAGGAAAAAGGCACTCTTATTCCACAATCAGAATGTCCACAACTTTTCAGGACTATCTCTTGTGCTTTAAAAATCACACCCTACCTTAATTCTAATTACTTTCAAGCGTAGACAAGCCCTTGGATGTTATTTGTCCTCCTAGATGTGTGGGGTCAGCACACTACTTCTGCAGTGCTCTCAGTGCTTGGTGTCCTGTGAATGAAAGACTGGACGCCTGGTCTACATATGGATTTTTAACTGGTATAAGTAAGTTGGTTAGGACATTTTTTTACACCAGCATAGTTAGAGGTACAATACTCCCACCCCAGTAGGGGCAAAGATACATTGGTATAATCATGCCTTATACGAGCATGAATTATTCCTATTCTGTACTGAAATAGCTATAGAGCTACAAAGCACCTGGTATACAAAGTGCACCCACACTAGGAATGTTGTACCATTTTAACTATACCAGTGTATTTAAAGTGGTACAACTTTCCAGCATAGACAATGCTTTTCTCAGGCTCACTCACTTGCATGGTAGTACATTACAACCAGGCTGGCACTAGACCAAATGGCATCCAAGGCGAGAAGCGTCTTCAGAGCCCGCCACCTCCATTTGTTAAACTTTTGAATACCTTATTTTTTATTGCATTTGTAGCCCATTTCACAACTTTGATGCATGAAGTGAATGCATGATTTATCTCTGTCATATAAGACGATAAATTTGCATGCTAGGATCTGTAAATCTGTATATATTCATGCCATATATAAGTAAATAAAAATGTATTTACTGTAGGCTTATAGCAACTTTTTTAGTTTTAAGAATAATTGAAATGTACTAACACCAAGAAATTGAACTGTGCACCAACATTGAGTGGACCAGCATGAAACAGTGTTACAGTAGTTTTCTGCCAATTCTTTGACCGCGGTGATGGCATCTTCAAATCCATTGTCTCTGTAGGCCACAATAAAATCAAGGCAGCTTCTCATTAAAGTAGTAGCGGTTGTGATGTCCATTGACTGAGTTTGTAATGTCTTGCTTACAACGGTTACTTGGAACAGCATATAATGCCAAACAACAATTGAGACCAGAAATTTAAAGTCAGTGATCTGGTTTCTCAGGCTTTGCTCTTCCTGTCGGATTCCAGCCTCGGCTTTACTCAACTGTACTAGTTCCATCAGAGTGTCTTATCCCTCAGTCACTTGGTACCTCACTGTCCTTACACTGTCAATGTCGTTCTCCCGGCAACTGTCACTTAGCAGCTTCACGGTCAGATTTGTAACATTGTCCGTGAGGCTCTTCCGCCTGATAGTTGATGCTGAAAACAGGACTTATATCCTTTGCAGTACTCTGAAGAGAGATACTGAATCTAAAGATGATGACATTGCATTTGACACAACCAGGTTGAGGGAATGGCAGCCACAAAGCATGAAGAAAGTTTTTGAATTCAGCACAAGGATCCTTGCCTGTACACCACTGTTTCTTCCCTTCGTGTTCACACTGTTGTTGTAGCCTTGGCCGTGGCAGTCCTGAAGCTTTATTTTATTCTCATTCAAAATGTTCATAAACAGTTCTGTTAGGCCTCTTCCAGTACAGTCGTCCACAGACTGGAAATAGATAAAGTGTTCCTTTACTTGGATACAACCATGCTCATCAACAAATCTTATTGTAAATGACATCTTCTCACTGTGACTAATGCCGGGAGTGCAGTCCATTATTTCGGCATAGTACTTCACTTTGCCAAGCCGCATCACTTTATCAAGCACCTTCCATGCCACAAGGTCAGTCAATTCATTTTGAATTGTTTTGCTGCAGTAATGGTCCACAGCTTCTGGACAAACTATTCAACATAGGTGTTCAGGCATGACATCATCATATTCCCCAAGGAGCGCTACCAAACTGAGGAAATTACCTTTATGTTCAGTGAACAACTTATCTGACGAGCCAAATTATTCTTTGCTGCAAGCTAGATTGCAACTGAGCTTTTTGCTTCTTATATGATGCTTCTTCAGGGGCATCTTTTGTTTTCTACAGGGGAAAACAGACAATATTAATGAGAGCAAAAGTCTATGTTCTACAGTTTTAGAAAGTCAAACATTACATGGTAAACATTGCAAAAAAAAGTAACAGTATTTCTTTTATATTGTTGCATAGATAGGGGTTCAACGGATCTCTCTGGTGATCATTAAACATATCCTTTATTAGTCGCTACCTATACTCTTCAAGTCTTAAAACACAAGTACACTTTTACAATTACATAATAAAACAAAGTTCACAATATCACAAGTGGGATCTCACTTCACTTCATTCTCTTATCTCATTGACTGACTGGCGATGCCCCACCACTTATATACTCATGAGAGCATGGCTGACAACATTCTAGAAGGTTCAAGGAAAATGTAATTCTCAGAAAGCCTGGAAGATTCCATGAGACTCTACAAAGGTCCAGAACATTCTAGGAAGTTAGTGAAAAATGAATCCACAGATGGAATACATGAAACATGTTACTTCACACATTCTATTTTCCCTTTTGTTGCTAACAACAAAAACAGCATCCCAAGCCCAGTGCCCACCAAGCCCGGCACCCCAGGCAGTCACCTGGGTCTCCTGCCCCTAAATCCGGTCCTGATTACAACCCTGCTTGACTGCAAGGCCAGCTGGTACAGGTCAATACCATTTTAACTACATTTTGCTCAACTCCCTTCTAAATAGTTTGGTTTTTGTTTGTGTGATTGATTCAATATCTATAGTAGCTAAGTCATTTTCATGCACTAAAACTCACTTAGTCATTTTAAACTTTGTTTAAGATGACTAACGTGGAAGGTAGGAAATCTGCACACACAGAAAATGACAAAATACTCTTCCAACTGACAAAGTGGTCATGGGTTCCAATAGATGCTACAATGTCAAGAGGCCTACCAGTCCTTGTGGGTTTTAAATAATAGATTTCCCCCAGACAGTAGATTGATTTCAAACAATGCGAAAGTGATTAAAATGAAACTTGCTTGGGTTTCAGTTACTCAATGGCACTTTGCCTGGAGTCCTGGAACACATTCAGCTTGGTATGGCTTTGTCAATCAGGAAGAAAGTGCAGACAATGAGCATTGATACTAAGGAGGAGACAAAATAAGGCTAGTTTAGTATTTCCTCTTGTTCAGGAGATCTGTGATCTAATCTTATTTGCCTTCTCATTATAATTCCTGAAAAAAGTACAAAAATAAGTATTCTTGTCTTGTGATTAATCTTAGAAGTTTTTATAATGCCTTTATAAGTCATGAAGAGTTGAAAAGTCTTTTTTAAGCTGAATGTCAAGATCCCTTATGTGACAACTGTCAGCTAGTGTATGAAAGCATCCTATAAAGAGTGAGACAGCCCATTAGGAATCACTTTCTTATGCTTTGTTTTGTGTATTGGAAGTCAAGTTCCTAAGCTTGTACCTTCTAAATAAAAGATTTTGCAGACTAATATTTTCAGGTAAATGTAAAAAAAAAATCATTCAGAGACCTTAACCAAAAAATGTAATGAACTGCTATGGGTAAATCAGCAAGGAATGCTGCTATGCGGTTGGTGATCATGTAGTCACCAACAGCTTTGGTGGCACAATAAGATTGTCAATGATGGACAGAGACTGAACATCCAGCCAGACCAACATAAAGAATCTAATCAGAGATCAATCCGAGTGGCACTAAATCTGCAAGGATGCTATGGTCCCTTTGGGATGTGCCTTGATGATCATGAGAATATTGGAGCATCAAATAAAATAGGTCCTATTCAGCAGACATTCTGGACCAGATTTCAGAGTTAGGCATGTACAACTGCACAATATTCCTTATAGTAAGTATGGATAACCCAGCCAAATCATCAAATGCAAAATTAAAGGTATTTTGTATTGTTAATCACTGTGCAATCACTTCTCTATTGGAGAAGCTGTTATACACCTGTCAATTTGGACAAAACCAATTCTGTGGGAAGAAATATTTGTTGATGTGACTATATTAAAAACAACTATTGATATCTTTGAACATACCCAATGCTTTTAATTTGGGGAACAAATCTTGTATACACAATTCATCATATTCATATTACACTGAAGCTGCAATTCTAATTCATAGACAAAAAGAACTTCTTATAAGACTACACAGTAGTTTAAGAAAACAATCATAACACAAAATTGTTAAGAAATGTCATTTCCTTGCAAACTTTGATTTAACTAGCTGATATTTACTATTTTGTTCAGTGTTAGTTGACAGAATCATTATTTTAAAAATCAAAATAATCAGCACAGCAATAATGAGTTTAACTGGAGCAAGGAACAAAGAAGTCAGACTAGATGAGGAGGTCAGACTAGATGATCAGGAGGTCAGACTAGATGATCATAATGGTCCCTTCTGATGTTGAATTCTATGATTGAAGTCATTTAAAAGGCAAACCCTTAAAACATTTATTGCTTCAATACTGGCTAATTGTGATGTGTTTTACCAAAGAATAGTTAGTAGGCCAAATTCTCTGCTATCGTGGCTCCACTGAAGTCATGCATGTACACCACCAGTTAAGGTTAAAGGGGGCAGATCCTCAGCTGAGATAAATGACCATAACACCAGTGGAACAAGGACAATTTAAACCAGCTAAAGATCCAGAAGTATCTTAACTGTTAGAAAATCTCATATTGGCTCAGAATTCTCAGGGGGCCTGTAACCGGGCCGACTCACCCCTGCAGCGCCTCCTGCTGGTGACTCCTGGGAATTAGCTCCATTCCAGCTCTGTCCAGTGGAGCGCCTCCTCCTGGTGGTGTCCTGTCCATCGTTCTGCCCTCTGTTGCTGTCTCTGGACCCGTGTTGCTGCCTGCTCAGCGGCGTCCTCTTTGAGGCCGCTGCCCTCCGGCAGTGCCCCTTAGTCCATCTGCACCTTCTTCCAGGGGTTGGTGATCAGCAGTCCCACACCCCAGCCACTATGTCCAACCACCCTCTGAGTTCAATCCCTTCTTGTCAGGGCTCTGGCGTAGTATAATGGCCGCTCCCTACGGCCATTGGCTGGGTGTACTGCAAGGAGTGAAGGGAGGGACCCAGGCCTACCCACTACTCTGGGTCCCAGCCCTGGGACCCTCTGGTGGCAGCCTCGCTGTCCTGCTTCTCTCCCCTCGTCTGTCTGCTTCCCTGGGCCACTTCCCCTACGGCCCCTTGCACCCGCTAGGCCCTTCCCTTCAGGGCCTGCAGCCTGGTGGCTATAGGCTCAAGCTCTCTAGCCTCCCGGAGCCCTGGCCAGCACTGCGCTGTCCATGGTGCTAGTCTCCACCCTTGGAGACTGACCTTCCCCTCTCAAAGGCCTGGGACAGACTGACTGCTCCTGCTCTGGGCAGCCTTTATAGATGTCTGAGCCTGGCCCTGATTGGCTGTCTCCAAACTGGGCCCTGATTGGCTCACAATAAGCCCTTCTCTGATTGGCTCCCTGTCTGCGCAGGCGCCCTGGCCTGCCACAGTCCATTCTCACAGGGAGTGGGGCAGTCCGCCCCACTACAGGGCCAATTTGATTCTCACATCTGAGAACAAAATGGGCATAATAAAGTAATAATTATGAATAATAATTGTATAACACTTACCTTAATGCCTTAAATTGGCAAATTGCTTTTTAATATTAACAAATATATCTCATTGAGAATAGGACCAAATATAAAAAGAGCAAACAATCATATATACTGACTGGTAAGTGCATCACTCAAGAACGTGTTCTAGATTCAGATGGTGGAAATATAAGACCTGTGGCTATTTAACCTTGCCATACTATAAGTGAGAACACCACTTTTTAGAAGTGCCCCCAGTTGCAGGATTTCAAATAACCAAGGCTGTAAGATCATGAACTGTTATGCAGTTTTATCTAGCAATTTGATAACATACAAAAGGGGTCATCCAAGAACATACACTGCTGGGAGATGCCACTTTGTTCACTTGGTTAATCAGCCAAAGTCTTGAATGAAAGGTCTGGTAAAACACTTCACAGTTCTTTCTTCAGTCAATTCTCTCCTTTGATAAAAATACCCAGACAATGTAAAGGGATGAATTGTGCAGTGAATCAGTAATATGTTGCTACTACTAAAAATGACAATTGGTGAGTAACATTTCAAGAAGCTTGAATCTAATGAATGGTAGCAAAGAACAAATAACTGAATATGGACACCACATTAGTAGTTTGAATTTATGTATTACAAAAATCTGTTATTTTGCCTTTAAATAAATCTGACTTTAACCAAGTTGGTTTCTTAGGATATTTTATATGCAGTAGTTCAATATCTGATTTGTTTCAAGCTGTTCCTTGTATTAAATTCACATTTTGGTACCTATATGGATACCAGGGGAACCAATGCTGAGGATATATTTGTAGAAAACTAAACCTACTGTAAGTAACAGTTTTCATCTATGTATATAGACAAGGTCAGTTGGACAGTCATATTTATCCTCTCTTATAATACAAGAAAAGAAAACATGAAGGCAGCATATTTACATAGCAGGTGGACAGACAGACCAACAGATGCCAGTCGGCCATTGGAACTCACTGCCACAGAACAGAGGCAAGGAGCTTAGACAGACTTTTTTATTTTTTTAATTATTACTTTTAAGGACATTCATATGAACAAAAAATGTCTGCAGCTACCATATCTAGGAATTTTTTTATGAGAGATTAACCCCCAAGGCACCCATATATGATCGTGATCATGATGATAAAGGAACCCAGGTAGATAGTGCCAGTATGTTTCAGAACGTAAGCCAAGCACTAATTTCTTGGGGTTAGGAAGAAATGTCTTCATAGACATATTATTGTATAAGAGTTCAATATTGGGGTTTCTCTCTGAAGTATCTAGCAATGGCTGCTGTCAAAGATAGGATGCCAAATTAAATTGACCATTAGTCTCATCTTCATATGGCATTTCATATGTTCCTAAAATGATTTTTTGACAGTGTATTTACATTTTCTCGCTAAGGTTTTATATTAGAAGTGATAGCAAAGAGCAAATGAACAAGATAAATAGAACCTTTTTAATCATACAGGTTAGGAAGCAGGATGTATATTTTCAAGTACACTAAACTGTCTTAATATTAACTGCAGACCAATTTACTGATTTTTCATGTCAGTAAATCCCACTAGTAAGGAAAAATACGGCTTGGTTAAACCTACCTATCAGTCAATGTTAAAAGATTAACAGTAAGAGAAGAAGAGAACATCCATAATGCTGCCTCACTAAAATAACTTTTCTGATCTGTGTGTTTTCCCCCAAGCTTAGCTTCTATAGAACCCCAGAGTACTGTGGGAACATGCTTTCACCGGCATCCATTCTTCTTCCAGCTTCTGAATCCAAAGAACCCCCCAAGAAAGGAACATAAAAATGAATCCTTTTATTATCGCACTCCAATCATTAGGGCTATTGTGAAGCTTACTGCCAGCAATCTCTATTCTGAGTATTTCAAGCAAGATATGTTCTCTGTCAGTAGGGAAATGTCCGTGTAGGCTGCTTCCCTTTGAACTAAGCCCACACTTGGAAAACTTCTCTTATACTGTTAGTGTATATGACTGTGACCCAAGAACCTCTTAATGCCAACTAGCAAGGGGATACAGGAATATCTTGATTCTGGTAGGTACATTCTGGTTCACAAAAGAAAGTCATGAGAGGTCTTAAATAAAAGCCCAGGGTCACATTGGTCATCATTATCATTGTGAAATGTACAAACAAATACTATGTGAAGAGTTTATGTTTATATATGGAAAATATGGCTTTAAAGTATGTAACAAGGCTGGGATGAAAAACAGGTTTTCCTTCAGACAGGGGGTCAGAAACAGGGGCGGCTCTAGACATTTCGCCGCCCCAAGCAGGGCGGCATGCCGCAGGGGGCGCTCTGCCGGTCGCCGGTCCCACGGCTCCGGTGGACCTCCCGCAGGCGTGCCTGCGGAGGGTCCGCTGGTACCGGGGACCGGCAGAACGCCCCCCCGCGGCATGCCGCCCCAAGCACGTGCTTGGCGTGCTGGGGTCTGGAGCCGCCCCTGGTCAGAAATGTATGTCTCTTTGTCAGAATGTAAATTAAGCATTGTAAGCTAACACAATGGACGCCCACTTCTATGTGAACTCAGAAGTTAGCAACGACATGTAAAGTCAATTGAGAAGGAGCACACAGGAAAAACAAACCATGGGTGGTTATCCTGGCTCTGTGCAAAGACAATAAACACTGGAATATATTTATGATGTAAAGAAGACACCCCATCATCCAACACATAAGAAGTAAATGGACAATGCATATACATTGATGAAAACAGAACTGCAGCCAACCTTGGTTGAAAAGCTGCATAAGATATTGGGTGAGATAGAGCTTGTTAGCTAGGAGGCTAAACTGTTAAGTTTAGTCTCTAGAAAGCATGTTATGATTTTGTTTTACGTTATCATTTGTTTCCAATATACCTCCCCACTATCACTTGAACCTTGAATCTTAGATATAGTTGTAATGAAAATGAGAATAAATTTATTATCAAAGTGCTGTGATAGTCAGCAAAGTGCTAATCCTGAGTTGAATCATACCAACTAGTGTGCATACTCTTCCTTGGTGGACAGCAGGCCTGGGATTTCTGTGGACAAGGGGGCTGGACACTTCAGGGGAACATTTCAAAGGGACTCAGGAACTGGAGTCTTAATCTGTAAGGCAAAGTAAGGGTCGGCATTGCCCAGAGGACAGTATTTGAATGGCTAACAGGCTTCTGGTGGTAGGGAGCTGACTTCCTCACACTAGCGGTGAGGATAAGAAGGTGACTCACAGCCCTGGGTACCTCAAGAACCAACACAATGACATCACTTGATCTGGTGTTCTTTCTATCCATTAATCCATCTGGAGATCTGCAGCTCTCCTTGACCCTTCCACCACTTCAGAGGTACCAAATGCCCAGCCTGTAAGCCAGATTCAGTTCACTTCACTTGATATATTTGTGGCCTGCACAAAATTCAGTTTCTGCAAAATCTAAGTTTAATTTTTTTACAGAGAATGTTTTTAATGCATACACTTGTGAAGGAAACCTTCCAAGCATGAACCACGTGTAAATGATGCAGTGTTTTCTTCCTGAGCCTGCAGAAAGCCTAAAACAGTAATACAGAGTTAAAAACTCCTCTGTCTCCATTAGTTTCAACCAGATATTAACACTCACATCTGATGATACTTTAATGTAAGAATTAGCTATTTAAACTGCCAATCAGTTTTTAGAAAATTGGTAATTTTTTCACTAGCTGTCATAATTTTAAATAGTGCCAGTGTGTCCCCAGGAGATCTGACATTTTGCTGATACTTCCCCCTCCAGGGGAGGGAACATGACACAGAAAATGCAGCTCACATGGGCAAGACATAGATTGTCAGAAGATTCTTAATGCACAATACAATACACTGTTAAATTGGCAGCTTCCTATCTGATTTAATTTCATTTATTTCTGAAATTCTCTCAGTGCTTCCAATGCTTTAGTCTTCATTGTAATTGGATGCGGTTCTTAGGCTTTTTGATATAATATGATGGAACAGATTTTCTTTAAGTCACTGCATTTATGCAAGCAAAACAGAATATTTTACATTCAGAAGATTTTATCCAAACATGCTGGATTCCCAGAAGACATTTCAAGATTAAAATCCCAGTTAAATATGTGCCAAGGGCAAATTAAAGCTGGCTTGTTCAGTTCTCCCTGAGGATGTTTGGCATAAACATTAGTTATAATATAAAGTACTGTACATATCCTGAGGTTCTGGGAGGGAGTCGAGCCGAGCTGCATACTGCAGGCTCTCTCCCTTTATACACTACATTAGTGTCCACAATTGTTAAGCAAAATCCTCCTGATATATATTACCTGATCCAGAAGAAGTCTCAAGATCCCCCTTTATTGGGTAGGCGGTTTGTATGGCCTTAATAAGGTAAATACCACACCATAAGAACAATAGAACATTACTTCAGTGAGAAACATTTCCAAAGCATAAAGTTAAAGCCGGCAAACAATAGCACAAATCACAATAGCATATCATAATATAACTAGCTACTGACAGTTTAAGATGACTCAATAACAATGTTTCTCAGGGCAACGTATTTGTTCAAATGTTGCAACATTTTTTACTGGATTCTGGATTAAACAATAGATTAATCTGTTCCTGGTTCAATTTTGCTAGGTATTGAATTGTTGCTTCAGATTTCTTCCCCAGAATCATCAGTGGAAGCACGTGGAAAAGACTTTCAGCTCCCATCCTGGGAGATGAGAATTTTTCTTTGTTATATAAGAGTTCTTTTTTCTCTTGGGTTCAGGAATGCCTTTGACCTCAGCCTTTAAATCAACTAACGGTACAATTATTGTGCATCCACCAAGCAGATTAAGGCTGAACTTCCTAGCTATTATGATATCCCCCTCCACATGAGGATCTTTGTGCCAACGCCCTCTGACAGCCATTTTTCTAATCATTGTGATGCATTTTCTCCTTCAATAACCTCGAGTCCCCTCCAAGTACTTGGATTTTATGGGTTCTAGTGTAATGTTTCTAGCAATCCAACATAGCTATTTAATGCCTCATTACCCTGCATGGATGCATTTTGGGTTTTAATACAGTGCTTTATCTTCAGGTGCTTTGCATTTTAAGTCAGTATTACTTAGAAATAATTGTAGTAACATGGTACTCCTAGTTGTTCATATGCAAGAACTAATTACACATTGCCCATCCTCTCAGGACTCAGTACTTCCGTGTCGTTGAGCCTTTTAAGAGAATTTAGTGCTCATGAAAGATGCTAGGATGCCTGACAGCCCCGTGGATTGAAGCCCTTTCTCCATGGGAAAGTGGCAAGACAGGTTTTCCCACACTGAAACCAATATGTCTCAAAATATTATCTCTTGAGATGAATGGTTAATTCAGCCTCCATCTGTATTCACTCCTTTGCCTTTCTGGTAAGCCTGCCACCCAGTGGCATAATTAGAGCTGAATGAATACTGGAAAAAATATTTGTAAACATTTCTTTAATGAATTCACTTCAGCTGTGTTCATGTCAGGGATGGCTGATTCTGAGGAAATATTGTAGATTTTGAGGAGACTGAATTTTGAATTTGTAATCCTAGTTGCTCTAGAATTGCAATTCTAACTTACATTTTTTATCCAGTCAAGGAACAGACCCACACCATGTGACTTTTGTTTCCATTCAAAACAGCTTGAACTGTGGATACAAAATACCCAAAACAATATACACAGTGAAGTATTTGCTGGTAGGCCATAGGCTGAGATTTGTTCACATAAAACAATATTGAATAATGAAGAATTTTGCAGAAATCATGAGCTATTTGTAGACTGTTCTTTCCTCTATACCATGTGTCTGGGACCAGGATCAGAGCCATGAAGGTCCATGCCCTGTCATATGGCAGGGGTCATTATTCATCATCCCACTTTTTCCAATACCAAGGGTGGGTTGGACCAACTTCTCCTGGTTTCTTGGGTTCATACCTAGACTAACAGCCACCTCAAGTCTAAACCCATTTTGCAGATGGGGAACTGAAGCCTGAAGAAGTAAAGTGCCTTGCCCAGAGTTATATAGAAAGTCCATTGCAGAGCAGGAACTTGAACCCATGTCTCCGTCAAGCACCCCAACCACTGCACCATCCTTCCTCATCATTGTTCCTTCTTCCATGGGCAGTCAGAGCAGTCACAAATCTAAATCTTAAAGAGTGTTTGGCCTCCATGCTTGGCAGTTGCATTGGGTGGAATAGAGATCCTTGGACAGATCTAGCCTGAACAAATAGAAATGCAGAGAAGCACAAAGCAGAGTGACCCAGCTGCTGTTCCAATAACATGAAAGCACATTGAGAAGTAACTCCACTCACCTTCAAGATTCTGAGTGATTAGCCTACTTCACCATCCGGGCAGGGACTACACTGGTTCCTTACAGCATCAGCAAAGAGGTTTGCACGGATACTCTAAAATAAGATGGCTTTGGTCAGCTGACTTTCAGTCACAGCAATGTAACTTGAATGCAGGCTGAGAGTTAACTACTACAGCTGCACAAGCAGAAAATTACATCGCGTGTGGTGCAAACTCTGTTTCTTTCAGCTGACTCACAACCCACATTGAAGGATGATTCATAACATGCCTCTTTTAAGCAATATTTCATCTGTATTTATATTTTGCACCAGGCAAGGTCATTAGAACACCCTCCATGAATTTGGAACTAAGGCCATGTAAAGACACACAGTAAGCATGTAAGTCCCCTTTCTGCAAGTGAGTGCAGAGCATTCCTACATGCCCTAATGCACCTGCGTAAACCAGGTCATACATTAGGTCAAAGTAATTACAATATGACTTTGTACTCTTTAAAACATCACAGTGTTCCCTTGTACTCCCCCGTACCCTCCCATCTGTCTATATCCCGTATCCCTTTTCTTAGACTATAAACTCCTTTGGGCAGGGAATGACTTTTTTGGTCTGTGTTTGTACAACATCCAGCCCAACAGGGTTATGGTCCATGACTAAGGCTCCTAGGTGCTTGCTACAATAGTACAAGTAAATATTAATAATAACAATGCAGTGTCATAACATAGCAATGCAACATCATATCATGAAAATTTGGCCCTCTGTCACTAACATGAGGATTGATTTACAATAGCATCCTGAAGCATACAAGATACCCGAGGGGAAGTCTTAACAGTCTTCATGTAGTAATGAGTCATAAAAACATCTCCTGCATTTATTGGGTGCCTTAAGATGCACAACATATGATAGATGGATGGTTGTGGTTTACTTTTCAGGGATATTCCTTTACAAATAAAGGAGAAGTCATAAAAAGCATGCCTCTGGGCTTGCACACAGAACATGGCAGAACATGGGCTTTATTATTTCAAGTCAACAATTCTAGCAGTGCAGCTCAAAAAACTATTTACTTTCTCCACAGGGATTATCTTATTTGATAAAAATAGCTTCCCCCCACAGTTATTTTAACTAGTTGCTCTACTCTGTTAATTTATTAGAAATCCCAGCATCCTGTGTAAAAAAAAAAAAGGTCTTGCCACTTACACTGAGAAGCTTCAGGGGCAGGGTACTTGTTAGTACATCTTTTTCTATGAGCTTATCACCTTTTTTAAAAAAAAACACACAAATAGCATTTTGAATCATTACAGTCACTACAGTCCACTCTATCAACCTTTAAGTCACATTGTCTATGCTTTGAACCAAAGTTAATGTTTTCACTTACTATTGTTTCTTGCTACAAATCATCTGAAATCTTTTTCATGATTCCACTTGGCAGCTGTCCTCTTGACTTCTTTTTTGACTTTGTGCACTTCAGAATTGAATAGGATAGGCTAATTTATAATGCTCAAAATAAGGAAATGAGTTTTTAAGGGATCTTCAAGTAGAACATTTGATTGGCTTAAAAAGGGAAACAGAGACCTCTTCTCATCTACCCACACAGTCATTTGGTAATGCCAGATATTGTGTTTATTTATTGCATATTCAAGTCAAAAGCTGGACAATAATTTTCATTTCTATTTTTGTTTTTAATTTAGTTCCCATCTTTTGTTAGCCAGTGCATATAATTCTTAACCAAAATGCTCCAGATATAAATCGATTTCCTATCACTGATTCACCATGTACTAGTTACTTAATCTTTCAGTATCTCACTTTATTCCTCTAGGACAGTGGTTTTCAACCTGTGGTCTGAAGACCCCTGGTGGTCTGCCGACTATGTCTCATATTTCAAAAGGAGTCAACACCTCCATTTGAAATATTTTAGGGGTCCGCAAATGAAAAAAGGTTGAAAACCACTGCTCTAGAAAATGGTGCTACTGATACTTATTTAATGCACACTAACAGCTTTTGTCCCCCTCTAGTGACCAGATAACTTAACATGTTTATGAGTCTGTTGCTGCCATCTAGTTAAAGAACTTGATCCTTTAGCTCATGCTTTCCGATCTAGAAGTCCCAGGTTCACTCCCTGCAAATGAACTGAGCAGGCATGTCATTACACAGCTAGGACTATTATAAGGGTAATTTAAGTGCTTTGAGATCATCTGATAAGGATCCTCTGATGAACTATAGAAGTAACAAAAAATATGGTATGTTATTACACTTAACTGCTTCAGCTATTTAAAATATTCTGCATCTAATTTTGGTGTTACTCATTTACCTTGACTTCAAAGGACCTTTGGATCAGACCCCATGCAGGAACAGAATCTGAAAATACAAGGGCAGCATCACAACTAACACGTATGGCATCTCTAGCGTTTCATAGATTAGTATGGGAGTTAGGATGCTTAGGTTATATGCTGGACTCTAGAAGGATGTGAGTGTTACTATTTACAGTCAATTAAGACAATAACATAGGCTGAGGCAAAAGAGAAACATAGCAAACACTTCAAGTCTTGCAAAATTATAAGCAACTTACACAGAGGTTTATAATGGAAATGTTAGACAATTCCAGCTATATATGTGTCACTATCTGTTCTGCCTATATATGTATATATATATGCATCCATTTTAAAAAATCTGCTACACTCTCCAGTAGTTGGATTGTTTTAAAAATCTTTGCTTGCAGCACTAGAATTACTGCCAGTACTGAATTTATATAATCTGGTGAACTATTTGAAACAGTTAGTGTTTTATTTTTTCTTTCATTGATTTATTTCGGTTTTTGGAACTGGAAAAGCTGTTACATTCCATGACTGTGGCTATAGGAGCTTCAGACTCTGAGTGAAGCCTGTCAGTACTGAGATAACCCTCCCGCCTTTGTGTCCGCCATTATCAGGAAGAAAATTATATACCACGGGAACATTTCCGTGTGCGGGCAGTAACAGTGTACTGTTGTCATATCTTAAGGCAGCCAGCATGGGATTTAAATACACACTTCTAAAACAATAACATTTTCCAAGAATAGTATTAATGACCTTTCAAGCTGCTTCTGTACCTTTGTTTAGTGAAATTAGACCAACTTCAGGTTTGATGTAAGTACAACTTGTGCCAATTTTGTTGCAACTTTGACAGCTACCTCTTCAAGTGTATGTTTTCCAACTGGATTCATGCTAAGTAAGGCATACAAACTATTATATATAAACTATTTCAGTAGGTATAGCATACACAATTCAGTCCCGCTGATACTACAGGATGGTTACAAAATTCACTTCCAGGAGAATAAAAATAAACCCTGCATTGCTATTAATATGATGTTTGCAGTTAAGCAAATGCTACCATAATGGTGAAATTCCAATGCAGGCCTCCACTTCTCTTTTGAATGACACACATTCTTTGCCACGTGATTGTCTAGAGGAAAAATTCAGTTCTGCTGTGTGTAGATGCAACTGTATTTGGTCCTAAGACTCTACTTGACAGATCTCTGTTTAGGATTCTTGAACTTTTGTTCTTTAATTCTGCTTATCCTTACACTTTTATTTTTGTTAAGATAGACATCAATCTATGTAAGTCTCACTGTATTATGGGAAAAAGAAAATAGACTGAAAAAAGGTAACAAAAAAAAAGTCAAATTTAACTGACATTAAGGAAAGAACAGTTTAGTGTCAGATAAGTTAACATTTTCTGCATTACCAGAGAGATTCCATTTCATAATAGTAACCGAAAAGATTTACTGTATATAAGGGAGGGCTTATGGTCATTTCTCAGTGTTTTTAAAAGTGCATTATAGAAAGTAAATAAAATTTTTCTCTTTAACTATAAAGCTAGCATAGCTTAACATACATATTTAAATTTTGGCATTTTAAATATATTCTCCATATCTGACTAATAGGAAATGATTCATTCTACACATTACCCAAATAAATGCATACATAATTTTTTTGCCATTCAAATTTACCTGGAGCCCATTCAGTTTTTACAAGGAAAAATCAGTGACGTGCCAGAAGCATATAGCAAATTCCATTTACAGGCTATTACTGAATGTCAAAATGTTTCAGAATAACATCTGACTCATTCAGAGTCATCATGTTTCCAGTTACTGTAGGAGGAAGAGAATATTAATCTCTTGACAGTGGTGTACTTTTCCAGGGATCTTTCTAATCTTGTACAAATATACTTCAATAAAAAAGTTGCTGCTAACTTTATTATCAAAGGACAAAGGAATTAAAGATAAGGTCAATGGAAAAGATCTGCAAATCTAAAATGAAGAAAATATATAACATCATTCATCTGGATAATTGATTATATTATACACAGTTTAGTTATAGAAATCTAATTTTAAAAGATTCTTTGCATAACATTTGGAACTAGTACTCCAGACTAGATGTTCAAAAGATATATTCTTTAGATAAAAGGGATGTCTGATATAAATAAAGGGCAGGACATGCAGTCCTGTTGATTGATTAGGCAATCCGGGGGGGTGGGGGGGGAGTTATTCGTCTTCTATATTCCTGTTTTCACCAGTTGGATGTTCCCCTTAGATGGCACTCAAGTCATAGTGAAGTGCTACTTCAGAAGCCTTATCTCACACTGGCCATAGCAATGTTCGACAATTTTGCTGGAAGTTTGAGACAACCATTAAGAGATCTATTTTTTCAGTAGTGTACTGAAGTGTCTGTGACGCTGCATAACTGCATTAGTGTTAATGGCTGTTTCCAACACGTGCTGCTTGAAACAAAAGAACAACACATTTTGTTGGAAGGAGGGTGGTTCCGAGGTGCCCTTCAGATGCCATTGCACTGGAGCACTTGCATTTAAATCATTAACACCATTATAATGACTACACATCGGGCTAGAGTCTAACTTTAGAATCAGCCTGAGTGTCAGGTGGTGTGAGCCTGCACTGCCACAGAGAACAGATTTTAATTCAGTCACAACTCCTCACCTGCGACAAAAAGGGACTAAGTTACTTCACTCTTTTCATGGAGCAGCTTACTTCTCCCTGTGTACTGGCCAGCTACTTTGCCTGGCAAATAGGAGAGCTCTGGCCCAGGGCTCTTACCACTTCCCACCCATTGCTCAGAGGGTGGGTACCAGATGGACAGCTCTTGCTCTATCCTGTTAGAGCCGAAGTAGTAACCCGGGCAGAGGAGTATGGGGAACTCTACTCCGTGCTATTCCCCTGCACAACCTGAAAGGAGTGACTGTAACAATCTAGCTGATAAATACGAAATACTGTTGTTTCTTCAGTTACACAGCAGCTTGAGCTACAGAGCATGAACCACCGTCCCCCTGTTATCCCTTTTGACCTGAGCAATTAGCCAAATGAGTGGTGTGGGTTGTTCTCGTTAGGAGGAGAAATTGATAATACAGTCAGGTATTTTCTCTGATGCAATCTTGTTTATTTATAAAGTTTATACATAATGTCCTGTTTCCCTGAACACTATAGAAATCAAAGAGCAGAATACTGTTCTTTTGCACACTGTTCCAAGCCTGCCTTTCCAGCCAGTGCTCTCCTCTCTCTCATCTCCACTGATTTTTAGTGCCTGGTTGGCTTTCCAGCTGCTTCACACCCCCCGCACCCCTCTAGCCCAGCACCTGCTCATATAATTCAAATTTCTGAGTGGCTTTGGATGTGCTTTTGTTTTGGCTGGAGACCTGGGCCTGTGTTTGGGGTGGAGGCTGCTTAGCTGTTTCAGCCACCTGATTATAATGGCTTCTGTTATGCTTGTTCTGAATGAAAGCTAGTGGTTACACCTGACCTTTAACACCAAGGTTTAACCCAAATGATAACAATAGAGTCTAAGCCATCCTATAACATCCCTGCTGCATCGCCATTGGGTTCAGGAATGACTTTAGCCCACTGCTTTTAGTATGCGCCCATGTAGACCCCTTCAGTACAGATTTAAGAGGTTGGTATAAAGAGCAGCCTTTCCAGCAGACAAGGCTTTCCTTTATAATCAAGTACAATGCACAGATTTTTACCTATTGCATTGATCAAGTAAAGGTGATATATGTGCATGCAACTCATCCCTGTTTATGTTTCAAGTGTCTTTGAGCTGTACTTATCTCCTCATATCACTAGACTGCCCTGTCATAGACACAGGGGAAAGTGATAAAAAACAAATCAGCACATTCATTCTTGGTAGATGGTGTTAGGAGGCTTTCACCCCCTTCGCTGGTTCTTTTCACCCAGACAGGAAGCAGAAGACCAGAAGTCCGAAGTGCAGGCAATGCAATGTTTATTGGAGTTCGTTCCAAACAAGCATATCCATAGCTCTACATGCCGGCTGAGTGTGTTTGCCAGTGTTCCGTTCCAAGTTCTGACACCGCAGAGCCTTGCCTGTGTTCCCATTCCCTATTCCCACCTCCTCCTTCTTAGGAGGCCCGAATATACCTGCAATGCACCCCTTTTGTACCCCATGGGAGGGGTAAGGAGTGAGATTGTGCTACGGTCAGGGACAGGCATTTCTTTGGTCTTTTAGTGTTATATACCTTCCTCCCATCCCTGTTTGCCTCAACCCCTATCTCAAGGCAAGGTCAAGCAACCAGTCGGGAGGGGCAATCTTAAAGTGTGCTCATATATTACACTCCCACCATGCCCTATAATACTTTGACTGCTCTTATCTGTTCCCATTGTACTCACAAACCCATCTGGCTAGGGAGAAGCAACATACACAGCGTCTTTGTCCTTTGTTCACACACATCAGTAAAGATATAAGAGTATTAAAGGTCAAACCCAAAATTCTATCTCAGGCTGACAAACAGGCTTATATGCTAACAGATGGTCTGAGACAATATTCCACAGAAACAGTAACCTAGGCAGAAATTTACAAAATAAATGGGAGGTTAAATCGTGATGGGGACGAGGCGAATAACGGGGTGTGGGGGTAATAATGTCCTATATAAGACAAAGCCCCTAGTAAATCAGGACATAGGGACATCTGGTCACCCTAGCTGCAAGCCCCCCAAAATTACTGTAGTTGTGCTGTTTCCAAAATATTTCTTCTTACTAATCTGTTCTTTTCCTTCTTCCCCTTAGTCTCCATCACTACCACATCAGGATCCTTTGATCCAAAAGCAGAAGTTTGTATCTATTTTTTTTAATTTCTGTCCATTATCAATCTTTTGCCTACCCTTCTGGTGTGAGAGCAAGGGGTCCTATTATCTTTGAGGAACATGTGTGTAAAATCATTGCTTCTAGCCAGGTCTCTATTTCCCCTTCAGTTCTATCCTGCTTTGCTCCACTCTGCATGATAATAGTATTATATCAATCCTTTTCCTCCATTTTAGCTGGATTTACAGCTGTGAGAGCTTGGAACAATCTACCTATGGACTAAGCCAAAAGAGATATGTGGATTCACAAGCCTAAGGGGGTGCATAATTAAAGTTACTTGCTACAATGTCAAAGCAGGAGCAAGCACTTGAAGTGACAGGTCTACATGAAAGTTCTACCCTCCTGCTCACCGCAGCTAAGTCCCACTCTATTCATCTGATTTGTTGTCAGTAAAAGTGGCAATTTTCCTAGCTGGCAGCTTGCCAGCAAAACACACCTGTGGAATTTGCCTTTTGAATCCGACCAAACTATTAAAGTGTAGGGTTGAAACAAGCACAATATTCCATGTGCAAACATTGAATATGCTTGGTTCCCCTGTAGTGGAGCAGAGCTGTCTAGTTCATAGCCTAGGCAGTGAGGCAGGAACTCCTGAGTTCCAGCTGTAGCTTTGTTGGAAGCACTCTATGGTTTTGGACAAATCACAATTTCTCTGAGAGCTGTATTGTTCCAGAACAGTACAGCTCTCTCAATGGATCATGAATAGAGTGGTGATCCCTGATGTAGTTTGGGCCAACCTACTGAAAACATTAAAAATGAAAGCCATCAGCGCCCGGAATTAGCAAAGGAAGCCAATTGAGCCAATGATGGGTGCAGAACACTGATGTGACATCCAGGGCCAGATTAACACATAAGCAAACCAGGCATGGCTCCAGGGCCCAAATTCATTGGGGGCAGGGGCGGCTCTAGCCATTTCGCCGCCCCAAGCACGGCAGCACGCCAGTCCCGTGGCTCCGGTGGACCTCCCACAGATGTGCCTGCGGATGCTCCACCGAAGCCGCGGGACCAGCGGACCCTCCTCAGGGATGCCTGTGGGAGGTCCACCAGAGCCGCCTGCTGCCCTCCCGGCGACTGGCAGAGCGCCCCCTGCGGCATGCCGCCCCAAGCACACGCTTGGCATGCTGGGGCCTGGAGCCGCCCCTGATTGGGGGCAGCCCCAGAGTGCGTGATGCTGCGACCCTGCACACCAGTCACAACTCCACTCACTCAAATTAGGCCCAGCCACCCTTCCATCAAGACAGACCAAATCTGAGTGGTGCTGACATGATGATGGAGAACTGGGCCGAACCTGAGTGGGCAGTGGGGCAGCCAGTATTGCTATTTCTTGACACCGCCATGAGACCAGCTCCTGCACCAGGACTCCCTGCTCCCAGCAACCTTTGTCCGTTCTGCTCTGTCCTCAGGACTTGCTCAGCAACAGCATCAATGCCTGCTACAAGTGGCGGAGCTGCAGTGAGTGTCCACATGAGGAAGTGCCAGCTGGGGGAAGGGAAGCAGGGATCCCTTGGGGGGTGGGCATCTGGGGGCTAATAAGGCAGTCTCCTTGCAGCAGGAATTAGTCACTGACAGACCTGGATAGGAGAGGGTTAACTAAGCAACATCGGTGCAGCAGGTGCCAGACATGCATGTGTTAATGGATCACTAGTGTAGCTGTGCCGGCCAGGACAGCATCATAGGTGCCGACTTTTCCCTTTCCCTGGGGTTGCTCAACTCCCGCTTCCCCCGAAGCTCCACCCTCACCTCTCCCTTCCCCCAAGGCCCGTCTTTGCTCTGCCTCTTCCTGTCCCTGCTCTACCCCCTCCCTGAGGCCCCCTCCCTCCTGCTGCTCTCCATGCACCCTATCAGCTGTGTGGTGGCACCTCCACCCCTTATCAGCTGTTGGGCAGCAGCTGGGCCCCTCTCCCCCAATGAGCTGAGGAGAAGGGGCGGGGGACAGCTGTGGCCAGTGGGTGCTGAGCACTCACTATTTTTTTTCCATGGGTGCTCCAGCCCCACAACACCCACGGAGTCAGCGCCTATGAACGGCATTAATATAAATGCATCCATATCATGGGAGCATCTAGTTCAGCTTGCAAGTAGAAAGGCCCAGAGGTGTATAGTCACCTTGGACCGATGTCCATTCATGCTGGCTAATGTGAGAAAGATGGGTTATAAAACTGGTTAAATAATGTAATTAACTAGTTACCTCTATGCGGTTTCTCACTGTCCTTTGGATCTGTGTTCCTTAGCTAAAGTACAAACTGGAGAATTGTAAATTTATAAATTTTATTAGCCAAAATTGCTTTTACAGCAAACAAGAAACTGCAGAAAGGAAAAATAAAAGGCTAGATGTTAGTGTTCACAGTATCAAAAGTTGAACTCATCATGGGATATTACAATTTTCTAGAAATAAAAAATAAGTTCAATTAAGTCACGGTCTTATCACAATGTTGTCACAAAGGGAAACTTTTATTCTAGTTCTATACTAGTCTGGGCAAGTAATTTTGATATCAGCATGGAATATAGATCCTTCCAATCAAGGTTATATGCTAATGGCCATATGGAACTGCTTTCTTCAGCTCAACCAAACAATTCTAAAGTAGAATTGAGGAAATTAGGCAAGTTACTTACTTATAAGAGGATGTCAACTCATTTCACAATTACCTTCCCCAGGTGATCCTCGGAGCCAAGCTTTACCACTTACACATGCATGACTACCGCATGCTAAACCCAGAACAAAATACCCAGGTAAGAATTTTGAAGCTATTCTAATTTCCTTTGAATTTCATTAGTGCTGTAGGCTCCTATGCCACATCAAGCAAAGGTTCAAACAGTGTTAAAATCTTTAGCATACCCACAAATTCAAAGCTTCTTCCTCTTTTTGTCTAGGAAGCTGAAAATTATCTTGACCACAAAATCTGCATGATTTTAGGCTGAACTATTTGAAATGCCCAGGGTTTCTCACAGTAATGTTTGCTGTTGGGAAGCACAGTTTCCTTTTACAAACAGTACTAGACTTAGTTTCATGAATGTCTCAGACATCAAAGCTTTCGATTACTGAGGGCTTGTCTACACTTACAGTGCTGCACCCGTGCAGCTGCTTCACTGTAGCACGTAGTGAAGATGCTACCGATGCTAACAGGAGAACTTCTCCCATCAGCGTAGGTACTCCACCTCCCTGAGAGGCAGTAGCTATGTCAATGGGAGAAGCCCTTCCATTGACACAGCTCTGTCTAGGCTGGGAGTTTGGGCTGTATAACTGCTTCGCTCAGGGGTGTCGATTTTCCACACCCCTGAGGCCTGGTCTACACTGAGAGGGGTGGATTGATCTAAGTTACACAACTTCAGTTACATGAATATCGTAGCTGAAGTCACCATACTTAGATCTATTTACTGTGGAGGCTATTTACCTGTGTCTCTCGCCCTGGTGGAGTACCAGAGTCGACAGGAGAGTGCTCGGTGGTCGATTTATCATGTCTAGACTAGATGCGATAAATAAATCCCTGCTGGATCGATCACTGCCCATCAATCCAGCTGGTAATGTAGACAAGCCCTGAGTGATGTAGTTAAACTGATGTAAGTTTGTAGTGTAGGCCAAGCTGTAGTGATTTAGCATAATTAGCAGACATGCGTCCGATGAAGTGGGTATTCACCCACGAAAGCTTATGCTCCAATACATCTGTTAGTCTTAAAGGTGCCACAGGACTCTCTGTTGCCTAAGATTAACTTGTTAGTTAAACACAGTTTTACATTATACAGTTTAGTCATTCAGAGGGTTTTAACTCAGGTACATACTTTCTGAGAAGCATTCAGCTTAATATACTAAGTTTTCACTTGCATACGCAATAAACATACAGAAGTTATTTTGGCACTACCACTGGAACTGGGAAGAAGGCAGGTTCTCCAGCCCAGCTTCACAGTTGCAATGACTATAAGAATGAGATAGCGAGTTCATTTGGATGGGTCATTCAAGGTGCTCTGATACCTGTATTCTTATTCTCCTTTTGGATTTTCCTCAGTCTCCCTAGACATGAATTTTAAAGACAGAGTTAATAACATTCTTGTCAGTGACAAGAGTTTAGTTGTTACCAAGCAGAAGGTGCACTCACTGGCCAGGAGATGATGATCCTGCTTACAGTCTATCGCATACAGATGTTTTGGCTTCATGGAGCAACACGTTGAGCAACACAAGGTGTTTCATACAGTTTCTGCTGGGCTGCATAGTCAGGCTCCTCTTCTTGGCAAAATTGAAGGAGGCCAATCAGAAGGTGACCCATGCTTCTGGTTAAGATTTTAAATTGCTCACAGATACAGCAGTTTAATATGGAACCCCATCTCTTGTGGAGTCCAACAGCCTTGACTACTATGGCAGTCTTGATTTGCATCCCAGCCCACTCCTGAAGCATCTGTTACTATTATGGCAGAGAGCACTGATGTTTTCTTAAAGATGGTTTAGAACACTCCAAATATATTTACCAGACTTAGGTACCAGTCCTGCAATGAGTTCTGGGTGGGAAGAGCCCTGTACCAGTGCAGAGCACCTTTGAAATCTGTGGGGCTCTGTACTGTCAGTGGGGTCCACCCATGTGGAGCTCATTACAGGATGTGGCCCTTCTTATTTGAAACAGGGAAACTTTCTGTTATGTACTAACACGGTTTGGTTTAACTTGATTTTTTTAATTAATGGTTCATTTTAAAAGGGAATGCATTCTATTACTGTGTATTATTTGGGTTGGTGGATGGAACAGGTCAGTTCCAGCCTTTACTAACAGGTCAGTTATTTCAAAGGCATTTCTTTAAATCTGTTGAAGCACAGGCTCTCTTGGTCAAAAAAGAACAGAACTAATTTAATATTGCATTAATTTCAATAGTGACATTTACTGCAGCACTGGAAAGGCATGGAAACAAATCCCATAGAGAAAAATGCTGCTTCTAAATGAACCCTAAAAATACTCAAGAAGCAAAGAACAACCTTATTCAATACATCTCTTCAGCTGATCCTATGGATTTCTTTGGGTGTGTACTTACTAGCTCTTTCAGCAAGTTCAGAAAGAGCTACATAAAAACTCACATAGATTTGACCAACTCTGACACTGGCAGATAAATAATCTGGGACAAACTGTCATGTTCTATGGCGCAGGAATGCACCGACACCTGAAGTTAAAGTGGGGCACCCACAGGAACACTACTCGAGAAAGACGAGAGTTATTAAGAAGTTTAAATTAATCTGATAAGTAACCTTCTGCCAGTTGGAGTGAACAGCAAGAAGAGCTGGGTTAAATATCTAGGGAGGTTCCTTTTCAACTCTGCTCGAGCCCCGACCCAGTAACCTGGGAAAATTTCACTCTACCCTCTGGGTGCCTCTAAGAGGCAATTCTTCCCCTCTTGCAAGCATAGAGTCTGTGGTAGAAAGAGTTTGTTTAATAAAGAAATAATTTCTAGCATTAGTCTGAAAAAAAGCACAAGAGGTATTCATAAACAGAAAAGCACGAGCAAGAGACCCTCCCCAGAGTACACTGGGCAGTGTCTTTTGCTTCAGATTCTTGTGTCCAACACCAAAGTTCTTGTAGTTTGCCCTTCCTCCCCCCCTTTGCACCCCACTCACAGTGGTTGTTCCTGGTCAGTGCAGATCCAAAGTCCAGAGGTACATTTCTGTGCATTCCCACAATAATTACAATACTGGTAACCATATTTCACTATCCCTACATTCAGTATTAAGGTGATTGGTAACCCAACACCAGCCAAAGTTGATCACTTTGACATCACTTTATCTGCGGAATTTGTTAGCAGAGCAAGAGAAAACTTTATTTACATAGATACACCCAAAGTCTCTCCCCATCCCAGCTAGCTGTCAGAGAAGCATTTATTCAGACCCTGCTTACACATATATTACAGTTGATTTCAGAGTTTGTAGACCAGGATAATAGCAGTGATGTTAAATCTGCCAGTCTCTCTGGACCACTCCAAATATGGGGTCCTTAGTCCATTGTTCATAGCTCTTCTTTGTTAGAAATCATAGTCCAGAGATAGCAGGAAAGAGGCAAAGAAGTGATGTCACAGGCTCCAATTTATACCCCCGCATTGCCTGGAAAGTTACTGTCTCAGAAATGGAATCGGGGATCTCATGTTCTAAGTGCCTTGCTGAGTCATGAGGCATCCATTGCCTACATGCTCCCTGAGGTATCCTCAGGAGGGGCTCACTGAAGAGTTGATTCTCCTTAATGGGCCATCAACACGTGGCTAACTAGCCTCAATGCAAATCTGTCTTTGCAGATGTTATCCAGGAACACAACATATCTGAGATACAACCATATAGCAAATATTCATAACTTTAGATACAATTATGATACGTAGGTTTAAACAAAATATTCATATTTAGCTACCCTAACTTTTCCAATGATACCTTACAAGACAAACTTTGTACAAGATTTATTGCAATTGTGTAACAGTGGTAGCAATAGTGATATATGTGGTCAGCTTTCTTTCTATACAGTGTCGTACAAACTGAGTCAGCTTTCCAATCTTTCTAATGGCAGCCTATCACAGACAACATGTTTATTTCAGTAAGTCCAGACATATTTCTCATTTGTCAGTCTGAAGTGAAGAAAAGATTGGATTATATATTTACTGTCCTTGCCAAAGGATGACTCTCGGTAACATCTAAATGGAATGGTGACTTTTTTTCCCAGAGCAGAATGAAATATTGAATGCTTAAGGCTGTGTCAGTCTTAGCCAAGAAGATTCTGGCTCCCTAAGCATGGCGAACTGCTGTTTGTTAGTACTTGTGACTTTTCAAACCCGTGGACCACAATCCCTTTAAGGCTATTGGAACCAATATTTCATCGTTTAAAGACTACTAGATTAAATGTGCAGAGTTGTATGCTTGGGACATCTGAATCTTTCCCCTCTAGATCACGAGTCTTAATGTGGCCTGGAAGGGAAAGATTCAGATCCCATTACCAAGCTCTGGAGCTATCCAGTCTCCTAATATCTTTGTTAACAACAAATCCTCTTTAATGAACAAATTGAAAAACAAAAACAAGGAGTTTGTTCAAAGTTACCTTTTATCTCTGTAGGAGTAGAATTCTATTTAACATGGGCTTGAAAACACCTGAGGGTGAGAGAACTCTGCATAATTCAGTCTATCATCTTTACTGCAGACAGTAAGGAATAAAAAGCAGAAAGAACACATTCATAGTTTTCATCCTTGCAATATCTATGCATAGCAGTATGTGGCAACAGATGCATCTTGTTATATAATAGAGATAAAGTAAGAACAGGTTTCCTACTGATTTTTTTCAATGAAAGAGCACTTCTGATAATGCGCCGCTTTGAAACAGTTGGTTATTCAAGTCACGACTCAGCAGTGACTGTGCATCTGCACAGAGTCATATATATCTATAGCAGCTGACTCATTTCCAGTTTTATACTGGTAAATCTTCATCACATATCAGATTACTGGTAATCAGGGAAAAAAAGATAGTGGCTAAATCTGGGATGTCCTTGAAGTAGTATTTATTTGTCAGGTAGAGACCAATGAAGCACATGATTCTCATATGTGCTTAAAATTACCTGTTTTGAAACACCTTCCTTTAGTACTGGAGGAGTGAGGAGGCGAAGGTTATAAAAGGTTCTATACTACCATGGAAAGCTTTAGAGATTGCATTTCCAAGTGGAGAGTTTTTAAAATCTTAACACACTTTAAATTTTCAAAATTCAGTACAAATATCAAACAATGTTTCTCTCAGTGACCCCAGCTACAAACTGAGCTTGATCAAACTTCCAGCTAAAGTAGTTTCTCACACAGCCAGCATGACACTGTTTAAGAGGCATTCTATCCTAGGCTCTGCTGTGGACAAGTGTCTATTTAGTGTGGAATTCTTAGCTTGGCTTTATCTCCTCTGTAATTGGCTAGGATCACCTAGGTGACTTTGTGCTTGGCTACCTTAGCCTGTATTGTCAAGTATTTTTCATTCAGCATCCATGAGCAGATGAAAACACTGCTACCTCTCACCCCACATCCTCCTCTGCTGATATCAAGAGTTTAAGGGACAGGGAAGAGATATCCTGATAGTAGGACATCAAGTGGACTTTCCATAGTCATTAAAAAGGTGGTTCTGTTTCCAATGCCCAGGAAGATTCATGCAGTTTGAGTTAACTTTGCTGCTTGTTCAGGGAGTCATGTTTGGTGAAATATGGGACAGCCAGTTGCAGCCAGTTGCCTTGTTTCCTCTTGACCCTCGTAGCGGTGGATGCGAATCAGTGCTTTTAAGAAGACCTATAATGGGTCTTCTGTCCTTCTCCTTAATCAGGTATTGCAGATGAGTCTGGGAATCCATGAACAGACCATGTCATCTTTGAAAATAGTAAAAATACCTTTTAGTTATTTAAAAGTATGTCCAATTATCTCCAAGTACGATGCATTTCTCAAACCCACACATAAGCTGAAATAAAAGCTGGCAAAGCTTAGCTCTCTGATTTGTTCCATAGACTGAACCATAGATGTGAAGGAATAAGTGACAGAATATGCTATAGCTTTTGGTAACCGGTACCCACTAGTTGACGGAGCAAAACTGTCTGCAATTAATTTAGTAAGTTTAATGCCAATGTTCTTGCACAACTGTACTAATTTTAACAGCAATCCATTTTATCACTCTAATGTCTGCAGCAGTTCCTAATACAGGAACATTTAGATGAGAAAATTTCTAAAAAAAAGATTAGGAAGCAATAAGTAGAGGAAAACTAATGTCCCCAAAATGCACTTATTCAGCATTGGACATGTAATCAGAAAGCAGTCAAACCATGAGAGGAAAATACTACTTGTGCTCTGACTGTGGACTGCCCACAATGAAAACTTTCTATACAGCTTAAGAAACAGCTAGTGAGCATGTCTAGTATCTGCCACACTCTATTTCTGGATGTTTCTGGGCCCTTTCAGCTGAGTTGTTATGCTCTGGACATTGCATGTGTGTGCAGACAGAGTATTCCAACTAAAATCCACGACTCCTTCCCACTGCTTCTCTCCCTGTCTTTGGGAGAAAGAAAGCCAGATGCTGTAGTATAAAGCATGTGGATGTAGTGCCCCCTATCCACCTGGTTACCTCCTTTAGTGCCAATCTCCTTATAGGTGTTGATGGACAGACCTGGGTTCTTCTGGATCCCATCTCCCACTCAGTAGGGTATAACTTCTTTATTTTCTTCCCATATGAATTTATTTGGTGGTGTCTCCACTCTCCTTGCTCTCCTGGCAGGGTCACCAGGGCAGCTTGGGAGGAAAATTCTAACCACAGGGTAACCTCCATTTACTTGCCAGATAGTTGGAGACTCCTAAGAAATAACAAACACATACAATATATTGTAACACAATAATTATAGTAAATAGGGGATAAATATAACATAACAGCGTAAAACACTATTCTGTGGGTCACTAGTGCCCATGCTGATAATACCCATGAATTCCCCCAGTCAAGTGACCTGAGATAGCAAACGTGAACAATTAGAGTCCTGTTGGTACACATACTTTGTAGGGGCCCTTGATGACCTGTGACCCCAATATCTTCTGTGCAGAAAAGGCAGAAGTATTTAATAAATATTGTTCTATATCTGGGGGAAAACAGAAGATGTAGTCATAGCACATGGTTATGATAACACTCTTTAATATCCTCCATAGATACTAGAGGAATGGAAACATAAGCTACTAAAGTTAGATATTTTCAAATCAGCAGGTCCAGATAATTTACATTTAACAGTTTTAAAAGAGCTGGCTGGGGAGCTTGCTGCACCATTATTGTTAATTTTCAGTAAGTCTTGGAGCACTGGGGAAATTCCACAAGACTGGAAGGGAGACAAAGTTGTGACAAATATTTAAAAAGAGTAAACAGGATGACCTGGGTAATTATAGACCTGTCAGTCTGACATTGAACCCAGGCAAGATAATGGAGTGGCTGATATGGGACTTGATTAACAAAGTATTAAAGGTGGGTAATGTAGTTAATGCAAATCAATATGGGTTTATGGAAAATAGATCCTGTCATACTCATTTAATATCTTTTCTTGATGAGATTACTATTTGGTTGATAAAGGTAAGTAGACTTCTATAAGGCATTTGAATCAGTACTGCACAACATTTTGATTAAAAATCTAGAGCAATATAAAATTAATATGGAACACATTAAATGGAATGAAACCTGGCTATCTGATAGGTCTCAGCTTTGTAACTGTAAATGACGACTCAACATTGAGTGGGTGTGTTTCTAGTGGGGTCGCACTATGATTTGTTCTTGGTCCTATGCTATTGACATTTTTATCAATGAGCTGGAAGAAAACATGAAATCAACAGCAATAAAGTTTGCAGATGACACATGAAAAATGGGGAAGTGGTAAAAATAATGAAGAAGACAGGTCACTGATTCAGAGTGATCTGGATCTCTTGGTAAACTTGGTGCAAGCAAACGATATGCATTTTAATGCAGTTAAATGTAAATGTACATATGTAGGAACAAAGAATATAGGCCATATTTCCAGGATGGGGGACTTTATCCTGGAAATCAGTGACTCTGGAAAAGATTTGGGGGTCATGGTGGATTATCTGATGAACATGAGCTCCCAGTATGACACTGGCCAAAAGACCTATTGCAATCCTGGGATGCAGGAACAGGATTGGAGCAGAAAGGCTATTTTACCTCTATATTTTGCACTATATGGTACAGTTTGCAAATGAATTGTAGCGCTGCAGTTTCTCTTTGAAGTCTGTTTTTGAAGTTTTTTTTGTTGAAGAATGGCTACTTTTAAATCTGTTCTTGAGTCTCCAGGGAGATTGAAGTGTTCTCCTACTGGCTTTTGTATGGTACCATTCCTGATGTCTGATTTGTGTCCATTTATCTATTTATTTATTTGTCTAATTTGTGTCCAAACTTAACACAATCAATTTGGGCTTGAATAGAGACTGGGAGTAACTGGCTCATTACAAAAGCAATTTTCCCTCTCTTGGTATTGACACCTCCTCATCAATTATTGGGAGTGGACCATATCCACCCTCACTAAATTGGCCTTCAACATTGGCTCTCCACTTGTAAGGAAACTCCCTTCTCTTCGTGTGCCAATATATATTTATGCCTGTGTCTGTAATTTTCACTCCATGCATCTGAAGAAGTGGGCTTTTTACCCACAAAAGCTTATGCCCAAATAAATCTGTTAGTCTTTAAGGTGCCACTGGACTCCTCATTGTTTTTGTGGATACAGACTAACATGGCTACCTCTCTGATACTTAGTAGTGCCACCAAGTATCATAATTGTAATTTGTAGACATCTTAGTCTTTATAGTGGAAAGATTTAAAATGGCTTATTTGCATAGCTTGTAAAGTGATGAAAATGAAGAAATCTGGTCTGTACAGATGATTAAATCTGGCATCTGTCAGTGATTAAATCTCTTGGAACAATCTAATTAAATTATTCCGAAGTACTGAAATGTTTGCTTCCTGCTCCAACCTGCAAATACAGACAGTAATGGCATAAATTCTATGCCATTACTGTCTGTATTTGCAGGTTGGAGCAGGAAGCAAACATTTCAGTACTTCAAAATAGATCAATTATTCTATTAGGTTACCTGGCCTGCACTTTCGGAATCCAAATTAAAAATGACCTTCAAAGGATTTTTTAAAAATTGATTTTGTCCTTTATTTTTGCTTCTTTATAATTTATAAAGGCCTGAAATATGTGTGTGTGATTTTTTTCCCTGCTTTTTTACCCTCTTAGAATGATCAGGAATGTCAATTCTGGTCTTCCTGAGTTTCTACAGAGGACCTTTGCAGGAGCTCAGATGTTTCGTGTCCGAAATGAAGAGTTAAACATCATAAATATTCATACAAAAGGTATAATTTCTCCCAAGTATTCATTAGCCATTGAAGTTATACATATAAAACCCAAAATCCCAAGAGTTTTTAATTAATCTGATTAAAACTCCTCCCCACTAAATTGTTCAGCTTTCAGTCTAGTTAAAGAAAAGACCTGGATTTCAAATACAACAAGCAAGCAGAAAAAAAATATTTTTGACAAGCATTTCAGGCCTTCTCTGTGGATCAAAAATGGGGCAGAAGCCCAATTTTATTTTCCCAGTCACATGTAAAGACTGTTTCTATCATTATGATCAGGAAGAGAAAATTCTCCCAAGTAAAAGCAGAACAAATTTGCAAGTGTTTTTAAAATCGCCAACCTCTGTTCAGAGTGCTTTCTTTTTTCTAAAAATGACATCTGCATCTGTTGATAAAGTCTTAGGTGTGGCTATTAAATAAATAACTGATAATTAAGGAGAAGGAGAGAGCAAGGAGTATTAATTCTATGCAAGGAAATGGAGCCAGCAATGCATGAGGCAAATAATCAATAACTTAAGGAAGAATGTACCCAGGTTGGAGCCATTAAATCTCACAAAGGGAAACACATCAAAGATAGTTCAACCTATGCAGATAAAACAATGACAGTTCTTCTGAGGAATAATAACTCAGTCTGCATGACATGGAAATACAGAGGGCCAGTGCTTCAGCTGGTGTAAATCAATCAAGCTTCTATAAAAGAATAGAAGCAGATGTCTTGAGGCCCCTTAAAAAGGCATATCTGGGTATCATCTTTGTGATTCTAGATTATGCCAGTTCATACTGTGAGGCTATACTTCTTAGATCAATGTCAGTTTGCACAAAAGCCCTAGTTATTGAAGGTGAAAATTGCCTGTGAGATTTTAACTGACCAAGGCCTCAGTTTTATAGCTAGACCATTGAGGGAATTGTTCTCCCTGCTAAAAACAGCAACAATTCAGACTTCCATGTACTGTATATGCATGGATGGACTCGTGGAACATTCCAGCAGAATTCTGAAGAAATGGCTGAAGAAGTTAAAGTGAATATGTGACACTGGGACAAGCTATCGCCCATATTTTTATTTGATCATTATAGCGCTACTTCAGTCACCTACCTGGATCATTCCATTCCAACTTTTGCACAAGCCCTAAGGTACCCTGATTTTAATAAAACGGACTAAAGGTAAGACAACCAGCAAACCAACCAGAAGAAATCTTCATATCACTCTGATATGTGGAAATGTGAGAGTTCTTGGTGCAACAATACACTCAATCTCAGGTTGGCGTAAGGACTTTTTAAAATAAGCTCCCATGAGCCCATCATTATTGCCCCTGGAGGCCACCTATCGTGTTTCTGAATTTCTTTCTCACTAAATAACAAAACTACAAAAGTTATCTAAAAGGACCATCTCTGACGAGTTTTGTAATATGAATAGAGATACAACATGTTGCAGTACTTACAGTGGATGGGGGGAGGGAGAGACAGTTTCACTTTTCCCCTCTGTCCAAAACAGGCAGTCTCCAGCTTTCTCAGTTTTTTTCCTTTTATAAAGTAGGAAGAGAAAAGGGTAGCAGCAAAACCATCTACAACTCCTCTTCTACCATCATCCTGTGCAATAGAGTTCAAGAGTTGTACAACAATGGAAAAGATGACAATGGAAGGTGTCCATATGAACCATTTTATGTTCCAATGTCAAATTAAATTTAAGTAGAGGAGGACTCATTCAATCAATCAAACAAAAACTGGTTATAACATAACTCATTGTATTGTTCTGAAGGGATGTTGCAAAGAAGTGAATCTTAAAGAATTTTGAAGGAAGACAACTATGCAGAATATCACTAAAAATCTAAATAATTGAACTAAAATATTTCAGGTTTATATTTAAACCAAGAAATAAAAATTATACTGAACCAAGGACTAGAATTTATTGTATTTATTGTCAAAGATGCACTGTTTCAAAGAGGGAGTAGAAGAAATTTAATGTCATAGTCTCAAGCCCAATGCTGGAAATTACAAGTAGAGCTCTTTCAGACTTTTGATTTCCTTGTGTATTTGGGTTTAAGAAATCGTCGGTATTTTGTAGTTTGTAATAAATAATGTCTCCAAGATATAATTTAACCTGACAACTTAAATGAAAAGAGAAATTATGGTTCATAAGGCTCTTTACTAAGCTCCTTTTGTATAATTAACAATGAAGTTAATGAGTACTACTGAGCACTGCCTTATGGATCAGTTGCATCTTAACATGGTGATGTAATTAATAGTTCAAGACCATGGTAATGAAATTTATTTTATTAGAGACTTTGTTTCTCATAAGTTAATCAAGATGTTATGCAGGCCTAAATTAAATGGACAGATTTTTAATAAGTCTTAATAACCTATAGTAGCACCTAGCACCTAGCACTGCAGTATAAGCTATTCTTAGAAGCATTTTGGCATCAATATTTGTAATCACTGCTAATTTTTGAAAATCATGGAGGATTTCAGTTCATTCAGATGTGAATTAGGTGCTGCAGCACTGGGAGAGACGTGTGCCTCCTGCTCTTAGGCAGCAGCAATGTCAAATCTAACCAACTTGTTTTCCTCCAACAGGCTCCAGCATCCAGTCAGATGTGACAGGAAATCAGGACGGTAGTGGGAGACAGGTGCCGTTGTCAGCTGCCAACCATTGAACCAGAGCCAGTGATTCAGTTCCATTCAGGTTCTCATCTTAGAGGCTCACTATTGTAGTACTGGTGCACCTTCCAGTAGTGCACTAAGCAATGTGACTACACATCTGTCACGTGTTGTTTGTTCTCTCATCCTGTCCTAAGGGGAGAAGGCATGTAGTGGAGTGTCTTGTTTTGGTAGTTTTGTTGTTGTGGGCTTTGTTTAACAAATGTATAGCTACATGTATACTTAGAGAAGACTAAGGCAAAGAAAAGTCTTACACAGGTCACATGCGACCACAGGAGTCAGCCCACGCAGTGGATCAGAGGTCATCGAGCATTGTAATTGACATCCTACATGAGCAACATTACGCAGCTGGGCATAGAGGCAAAGGGGAACAGCTGATGAGCACACACTGTGCTGCATAGGGAAAGTTACAGGTAAGAAAACAGAGAAATAAGCACAGTGAGTGAGACCGCAATAAATCAAAGTGGACAACGTGCTGTGCCATGCACGGTGTGGGCCCTCATTGCCCCCATGTGTTCTAGCTGGATTGTGATGTTTTGCCTTAAGTATGGAACTTGGCAGGAGTCCATTGCAATGTCCTTCCTCAGCATGCTGAAGAAGCATCTCAGACCAAGGTGGGGCAACAGTAGAGCAAACCTCACTTGCACCCACACACTGTGTGTCGAACTGCATTTACCCCATGCCCAGACCTGCCAGGCCCCACCAGCATGTACACATTTCGCTCTCTGTGACTCTGCACACAGTGTGCAACAGGGTGCAGTAGATTGTGCACCTTGCGTTTTGTACCTCTGACATGTGCCCTAGCCTCCATGCTCCTACATACAAACACACACTGCCCACTGAATTGGGCCATATTTCTTTGTATGCTGGTTTATACCACTCTGCATTCTGATTGTCTGGTTCTGCTGATAGCCTTGCAGAGGATTTAAAAACTGAAACACATGATGTTACATTAGTCTTATCACAGAAAACTTCATTTTCACAAAGAGCCAAGCACATGCTATGTAAATGAGCTGGAGGCGGGAAATACTGGAAAAAAGGATAACGGCCTTTCTTCCCGCCACACTATTTAAGTGACTGCTTCAGGCTTTAGCAGCAACATTAGTTATAGCTGGTAGCTCTAGCTCCCTCCTTCCACCTTTGTTCTGGTGCTGTCAGTGGGGTATTATCCCACTTAGAAAAAGAGAAAATAAAATGAAAGTAAAACAGACCTCAAATGGATTCCCTTGGCCAGAGCTTTCATTTTTGATCTGCAGATTGTATGAATGATTCTCTATCAAATGTCATATGTTACCTTGTCTACCTCTGTGTTATACAGACAAGATGCATTATAAGAGCAGCAGCCATTTCTTCAAGATTCATTAGTCATTTGTAGAAGATAAGTGATCTTTAAGTCTGGTTTTATTGTGACTTTCAAACATCTCATAACCTAAAAAGGCTCATTTTTGCAGTAATTTAAATATTAATGAGCTTCATTTTCTCCTCAGGGAGTAGGATTTAATCATCAGCTTTCAGTTGGGAATCATTTCTCGAACATGGAAGTTTTAAAATCTGTTCTGTGGACACACCATTTTGATTTGAGTCAAAGACAAATATTCCTAGAGGGCAGATCAGAGAGTGCTGTTTCTTTTAGTTCATAAAGATTTATAAGAGGGAAAGCCGAAGCAGACACTATACTCCAAACTGTGGGTGGGTTCAGATTTGAATCATCAGCCCTTATCTTCTAAAAAAGGGCCAAATCTGAAAGTCAAATCCTGTGGGACAGGTTCAAGCTTCAAGAAGCCGCCCTGCCCTTGTCCCCACACCCTAGTCCTGTCTGTGCTTCCCACAGACTTTATTCCCCGCTGGATCCTGCCTCCAGCCATCCATTCCCCCAATAAATCTCATCCCTCCTGCCCCATTTAGCAGTGTTGTCTGCTGATCGAGGGTCCAGGTGACCTTCAGTATCTACCTTCTCATAAGATCTTTGGAATGGTCCAAGCTGTCCACTCCCGCTTTGGACATCTTGGGAGGGGGCTGAAAACAGGCCCCTCTCCATTTTCAAATGAATGGGGTCTACAGGCTACCGAGTTCTCAGCCACTGAAGGGCTGTGTGATTTTAGTACATTTCTAAAGGTTTCTCTGAGCTTTTCACTCTCACTTCTCTTCCCCCGTTCAGTCCACTAAAGAGTGGGATTCTCATCTGACAGCCACAATAACTTTTATTAAGGCTCTTGCTGAAACCAGATCAATCACAGCCCACAGCTTTCGCAGGAAGGGCCATCACAGCCAATAGGGGTGAGAGGGAGCAGTACAGTTATTTAAATATCCGGAAGAGGTAACTCTTTGCTGCAGAAGCACATGGCACTGCAGCTCTAGATGACAATACCAGGATACTTCTAAATTTGCTTGGAGACATTTCTCCAAGGAAATGTCTGGCAGGAAAGGGGTTGGTGGTAGCCTTGCTTTGAAGATATTTGAAAATACAAGATATTGGGTTAAATTCTGGCCCTGTTGAAATCAATAGGAGTTTTGCCATTAACTTATGTGGGGCCAGGATTCCATCCATTATTCCTATCTTGTAATATAGTAATTTCAGGCTTTCTTTTGGTACGCCCGTGTGTGTTTGCATTAAAAAATGGGCAAACCATGTCTTACCCATTAAGAACCTCAGTAATGTACCAGAATAGAATCTGAGTCTTCTAAACCTGATCACTAATGCACAGCAGGATCCCCAGCATTTGCATTCCCTACCTCCTACAGCTTTCAATAAGGTATTCTGGCCAAATTCCACCATAATTATCAGACATTTCTGTCTTCGACCCTGCCTGTGTATTTTGCGAGGAAGTATGGATCTGGTACATAATATACCACAGAATGCATGTGGTGTGGAAGCCTCACCATTTTGTTATTTATACATCGCCTTTATTATGTATTCAGAGCCGGTAGTGCTAGGTCACTAGCATACAAACTGGAACTACTGTTTTGAGGCACAGCAAAAGAGTCTGGAGACCTTTTGGGCCCCATGCTGGAATCTTCTCCAAGAACATTCTTTATTTTTTGATTAATGGGATTGTGACACTGCACCATTTATTCATCAATCATTATGATATGATTATGGCATAATTATGGTGCATTTTGTACATGATAAGTCATGTGAGGTGTCATTGAAAAAGTTGATTGGCTAAATATGATTATCCTATTTGTATGCATGTATCATTTTTGTATCTGAAGTTATGAATATTGACTAGAGACCTGTATTTCAAATGGGCTTACTCTGGAAAACACCCACAGCCAGACTTTCAGGTATAACAATGAAGAAGTTAGACGCAGCGGATGGCCCATCAGCAAAGACAACGGACTGTGGAATAGCTTAACCTTCCTGTGGGTGTTTTGTCCAGCCTGTAAGCAATGGCTGCTATAACACTGCAAGGTCATGTGACCAGGCCATGTCCCTGGACTCCATCTTGTAATGTCTGTATTTTTCCACAAACCGGTCTGGGAACGAAGTTTTGAAACAAAGGGTTCCCACCATATGCTAAAGCTATATAAGGGAGTGACATCATTGGTGTTCTTCACTCCCCACACAAGAAGACTCCAGGAAACACCTGTGGAAAAAAGACTGAACTGGGGGAAGTGCTGGACCCAGGCTAATGGGATTTCTAGCCTGTGTATGAAGACCTGAGAAACCCAAGCTGTAAAGCTAATGCAGCTTGTGCCTTAAGAATCTACTAATCTGCCTGTCCCATCAGTTAGTGTGAGAATCTGCTAATTCATATCCAATCTATCTAGTATATTAAGCTTGGTTTGCATTTTTGTTTATTTGCTAGGTAATTTGCTTTGATCTGTCTGCTATCACGTATAATCACTTAAAATCTATCTTTTGTAGTTAATAAATTTATTTTATGTTTTCATTTAAACCAGTGAGTTTGGAGTGAAGTGTGTGGGACTCCTAGCTCAGAGGAGTTGTTGCATATTCCTTTCCATATTGAGGGGGAGGAGAACTGGATAATAAATTCATACAGGTTGGAGTTTGGACCAGGGCAGGGTGGTACTGCTCTGGGGTCCTAGGCAGGAAAGCTGGGGGTTATTTTGGCTGTAGCCTCTCTATTGTTGGTTCACATGCAGTGGCTGGTCAGAGAGCCTGCATGTAACTACAGCTGGGTGTGTGTTTGCTGGTGGAAGTGTAAGACCAGGCGCGTGTCTACAGCTTGTCAGAGCAGCACATTGTGAGAGGGAGCCCAGGCTGGTGGGTCAGAGGGCTCAGAGGTACCCCAGTTCCAGGTGGCCACCCCGGGAGGAACCCACCACAGGGATTTGTTGACAAGAAAGACAACCTATTATACCTAATGAAAGTCATAATGAGAAGTTGAGCCACAGGGGCCCATGGAGGGAAGGCAGGCGCACCTATTGGTGGTGAGGGAGAAAGTTTTGTAAAAGCAAACATTTTAGGGTAGTCTGAACCAAATTTCTGAACATCTAGGTCGTGTTTAGATATGATTCCATGCTGCAAAGTTCAGATTGGTTAGAGCTGGAGTTCTGGCTCAGGGCCACAGCTGTAAAAGCCTTCGTGAAAGTGTTTGTACTACTGGAATGATCAGCATCTCTGCTGCTTACACAGAGAAGCTGAAAATACAGTATATAGTTTTATTCTATTCATTATCTTTACATTTGCTAAGCAAAGCTGAATTTATTCTGAACAGACACTTCATACTGTTACAATTGTTCTATTTCCTTTTCCCTCAAGTTCATGCAACACAATAAAAGGCAAATTGAATTGAGATAAAATACTTGTTTAATATCCTTGCTCATGGATTTTATTGCCTAGTATTTAAAAGGAATTGAGCTTTAGGAACTTTATTTTTAATCTATGAGTGATTATACTGAATGCTTTGGGGGATGTCTTAGCAATATATTTGCCGCTGCTACATCTTTTAGATAGGTCTGGGAGGTGTCTGAGTTATAGCAGGTGGTTAGCTACCAGATGCTGCTGCTTTGATAAGAGCCCAGTAAAGCAGCAGATACTAAGATGCTAAAACACTCACTTCCCCAATCCAATCCATGACAAGATGCCATTTTGATTAGTGTCCTTGCAGCTGCATTGAGACCTCTTAATTTTACTGGAGAATAGCTTTGATTTGTTTATAATAGGGAACCTTGATAAACCTGACAGTATTTGACACACAGAAGCAGCAATATTTTTAAGGTAATGTTACACTCTTTAAAGGCATACAGGACAAGAGTATCAGAAAATTGAATATTTAAGATAGCACTTTCAACTCTTGAGGGTAATGTGACATTAATTCATATATAGATGGGGGCTGTACTATAACGCAAGAACCTTTAGAGTGTATTTTTCCTATTGTCAATTGCCAAGATATTTGAAGCATAAATAAGCACTAAGTTCAAAGGAATTTGCCCATTATACATGTCAGATTTACAAGTCTAGGTCCACAGAATAGGTATTGTATGAATAATGACTGTGCAAATGGTAAGGCCATTGGCAAGAAGCTCCACTATTGCACTCCACCAGTCCACAGAGGGACAGGATGAGGAACAGGAGAAGAGCCAGGAGAGCCATTGAAATTAAAATTCTGCTCTGCACGTAAGTGGACAGATTCTCAGCGGGGGTGATCACTGAAGTCAAAAGAGTTACACAGATTTACAGAAGCCGTGAATTGGGCCCAATGTTTGCAATGTCATAGTAAGCTTTATGCACAGAGTTCATAAAAGGTTTTCCATGTTGTGACAGACCCAAACCAGTGGGGTACAGGAGTCTGGTAGAGGGCAAATATACTGGTCACTGGATGAGTAGTTTTCTGTTCCCTGAGTGACCAGAGCAGGGGCTGCACTAGAGTAATCAGGAACCTGCTAGAACCAATTAAGTCAGACAGGCTGATTAGAACTCCTGCAGCCAATCAAGGCAGGCTAATCAGGGCACCTGGGTTTAAAAAGGAGCTCACTCCAGTCAGGTGTGGGGGGCGGGAGCCAGAGGAGAGGAAGTGCGTGTGAGGAGCTGGGAGCAAGAGGCACAAGGAGCTGAGAGTGAGAGGGTGTGCTGCTGGAGGACTAAGGAGTACAAGCGTTATCAGACACCAGGAGGAAGGTCCTGTGGTGAGGATAAAGAAGGTGTTTGGAGGAGGCCATGGGGAAGTAGCCCAGGGAGTTGTAGCTGTCGCACAGCTGTTATAGGAGGCACTATAGACAGCTGCAATCCACAGGGCCCTGGGCTGGAACCCGGAGTAGAGGGCGGGTCCGGGTTCCCCCCAAACCTCCCAACTCCTGATCAGACACAGAAGGAGTTGACCCAGACTGTGGGGAAGATCACTGAGGTGAGCAAATCTGCCAATAAGTGCAGAACCCACCAGGGTAGAGGAGGAACTTTGTCACAATGTAAACCCTATTGTAATGTCAAGTACTCTCCTAATTTTGATAAGGTATGTAATTTTAATAGCTTAACTGTTGGCTACATGCATTGCCCATTACCTTGCATCAGCTCAACCAAAAGGCACTGGCCACATGGGTTTCCACTCTCAGAACTTGTATTCTTCATCCTCTATAGTACAGTTATAATTCTGCAGAAATAAAATACAAGAAAGACTGGTGTTCTATCTTCCACCTGCCAAGTTGTATGGAAATCAAAGGCACCATCCTTGTGACCTTTTGGAGGAGTCAAAAAAAGTGCTGGACAGCCAAGCTGTTGGTCACATTCTGAAGATCTCCATTTAACTGCTTCAGGAAAAACTTATTGTAAGTTTTGTAGTTGACACTTGTAGCTGACAGATGAGGTCATGTAACTGCATTTTGACAGCAGATCAGCTAAAATTGAAGAGGTCCTTCACTGTAAATGCATTAAAGAATGATAAATGTATCTTTGCCACTTTTCCAGATTCATGATTCAATGACACCAGCCAAGCAGATAGACTTGTGAAGGTGCCAGCTACATGTCAGGAATGATTAATGAAAAACAAGAGGATTTTGACCACTGATATTAGGTGGCAGAGGAAGGAGAATGCAAGGAAAATCTAATAAAATAGTTACCCAGGAGTCAGGAGCTGCTGCTACTCCCCAGTAGTGTTATCAGAATTACTACCTCTCATGGCTTTCTTCCTCAGCATTGTAATTTACCATAATACATAAGATATACCTGAAGAGCTCAGAAACTTAGCACATCAATGCACATTTTGGTAGCCCATTTTCTTCATATGGCTTCACAGAGGGGAACATTACACTTATGTTCATATTTTCCAAGGCCAGAAGGGACCATTGTGATCATCTAGTCTGAGTTCCTGTTTAATACAGACCATAGAACTTCCCCAAAATAATTCAGATATCTGCACTGGCTTCCAGTTAGCAAACTTCAAAGCATTGTTTTTTTCCTATTACTTCAAGTCCTAAGTGGTCTGGGTCTAGATTACCAGAGGGACTACCTGTCTCCTTGTGATACCACAGTAGTTGAGACCTGATAAAGTACCATGTTGACCTTCATCTGGTTTAAATAGACTATGGGAGGGTGGTATGTCATTTGAGACCTGAGGCCCTCATCTACAGAACTAGTTTCTGCACTCTGTCAGACACATCCAAGTCTCTTGAACTTCTATCAAGACCTCTTTTTCCCAGGAAATTAAGAAGATACATATTGATTTGGGGGAGGGTTATTATCATTCTGACTAGCTAATCTAGATTAGTTTTTCTCTTGCTTGTTTGCTGATTCTGGTTTGATCAGTCATAGCTGAATGTATACCTTTCCTTTCAATCATTTTTGACTAGTCGAATATATTCAAACACCCATACAAAACAAAACTAAGTGTACGCCAAGTGTCAACCTGAGAGCCTCTCCAGTATATGCCATTAATGTGTAGAGTGAAAGATACACTGGTCTCATAATAATGCTGTGCATAAAGAGTACTTCTAGACTCTTCATGAGCCAGTGATATTGACAGATCAGCTTCTTATTGTGGGGGTGGCAGATGGGTGAGGGAAACAATTATTTTATGTATACAGGGTTCAAATGGTAACAAATGGAACTCCCTCTCTTCCATCAGATCAATAGATGTTTTCAAGCCCTGCTTTTACCTTTGTGAAAAGAATGGGGAGGAATATCAAATTGTTTTACATCTTTAGGGCTATGGAAAATAAATCGACTTAACCATACATTTTAGTGACCTGTTTTCTTCAGCTGCCACAAATGAATATTCATTCTCATCAAATAAGCAATATCTTGTAGTTTATGAATAACAATGCAGAGAAACAAAGGACAGTACCCCAAGACCAATATCATGCTGAGAAGGCTTGTGAACGTCTGTGACCTGGAAAAGAACACAACAACAGAGCTATCTCCTTGATGCCAGTCCCGACTGGAGTTCAGTACAGTAGTACTCCCCCACAGTCTGAGCCAGCCTTAAATATTTATCATGTTACTTTAAAGAAAGCTAAAGCAGGAGCAACTCCAGGTTTTAAAAATAGAAAGTATATTTTAAGAGATGATGCAGCTGCAAATAAGCACTATTGAAAGCAGTTGTGGCACTAATACCAGGAGCAGGGGCAGCTGGAATGAAGGGAGGTTCAGAAGCCAGAAAAGAGACAGGAAAACAAGGAGTTTCTTTTCAAAAATATATTTTAAAAAATTGTACTATCACAGTCTTTTTATTTCTAAATTACATAAATCCTAGAGAAACAGACTTTATAATGGAAATTGTCACAACTTTAACAGCACTTCTATAACATCAACCTTACTTTTTATGCAGGACTTTTCAAAAAGAATGCTCTTGGTACAAAAGGAGTGAGTGAGCTCCTCTAAGAACTAATTTTACAGTGAAAGTTATCAAATAAGTTCAGGTACCCCTCCCAGATTTTATTTGGAGAGATCCCCGAAACAAGAAACAATTGTCAAAATGTGACTGGATTTTGCATTTGTTGCCCAGCAACATGCCAGCAATTAGGTTTTTTTATGGAAACAAGATTTCCAATTTAACTATCTATGCCAGACACACAGAATGCTGAAAGTGTGTGAAACTGTCCACCCACTGTGTTTACAACAGCAGCAGATACTGCAGGGATTGAACACCGAAAAGCATAAAACTATAGAAGAGAAATAACATGAAGTAGGTCATTATTTCCCTAGAATATGGTACAGAGAATTTGAAAGTTGGCCTTATGGTCCCTTTTGTTACCAGTAAGACAGGGCTCTCTGGATTTTTACCATTTATGTGAGAAAAAAGGACAAACAAGAGATGATAGTGCTACTCCCATGTTACTCCTGGGAGAATTCTGCACCACTGTGTGCGTGCAGAATTCATGTCCCCCACAGACTTCTTGGCTTCCACATGGAAAAATGGCTTTCTGACAGGGAAGCAAAGGGAAGCCACAAGAGAAGTCAAGTGCCTCTCCCCAGCAGTGTGGGTGATCATTTTGGGCTCCCCAGGCAGCCTGCAGAAAGGTAAATCACTGTAGGGGGGAGAATGGGGCTGGGTATGCCCTGGCTGGTAGCTCCTTTCTTGTGCTGGGGTCAGCTGCTAGTCTGTCCTGAGCTGTCCTGGGCTGGGGAGGATGTGACTTCCTCTTCCCCTGCAAGGAGCAGCTGGGGTTGGGACAGACCCACCCCGAAACCTCCCCTGGTTGCAGAAGCTCTGCTGCCCACCTCCCGCTTCCTGCCCCCATCGCTTCTCAGTCGTGGAAGGTGGGGTCACTATACAGGGAGCTGTGCCCCCATCTGCCCACCCCCCATGCATCCAGAACCCCCCACCAAGCCTCCACCTCCACCCCACCAAGCCTTGACCTCTGCATGCAAAGCCCCACTTCTCCCAGACCCCTGCCGAACCCACCACCCTAGGAAAGTAGGTCCAACTGTCTTGACTGGTGGCAAGGAAGTCTGGAAGTCTTAGATCTCACACATCATGCATTGCTCTCACCCACTGGGGGGAACTTGCAAGAGCTATACTGCCATCTCAGCAGAATGCTTCCTCTTCTGGACCCTCTGTGATCAGTATAGCATCAGTTAACTATGTCAGCTTGGAAGAGGAGGAAAGCACAGTATGTCTTGGAGCTCAGCACAAGAGATTTATAATCTCCTTCCTCCTCAGGCATTGGTGTCTGTTCCCTCTCCGCATCTTCTTCTTGAGTTGCCTAAGCAAACTGTCATTCCAAACTTCTTTGGGACCCTTTGGAGCCCAGCATTTCATCTGATAGAGTTGGTAAATGGAGAGCTCTTTGAAGCTTCAAGTGCTGTTTTATCAGCAGTGCAAAGTGAAAGAATGTCATCTGTGATAACAATCTTCCACCCTTTACTCCTTCCAGCTCATTCCCTTACTATTTTCTCATTCACCAGCTGTGAGAAAGGGAAATATTACTTGCTCCCCAGATTTCTTCAGCTTTGGACTGGAATATATGTAGGCACTTGCTTAGGGTTAGAGGCTATATTTGCAATAACTTGCTCATCGTTTGCTTATGTGTAGTGTGTATCTAACTTTCTGTGAGTGCACAAGAGGAGAGGATCACTTGCATCCCTATTCAGGGGACTAACAAAATGAGAAGTCTACAAAATCTAGACTATTACATTTAGGGCAAACAGACAGCAAGTGTGAAAAATCAGAATGGGGGTGGGGGGTAATAGGCTTCTATATAAGAAAAACCCTCAAATATCAGGACTGTCCCTATAAAATCAGGACACCTGGTCACCCTCATTACATTCGACCTCTTCCATCCCCCACCCCCAAAAAAGAGGTGGTAGTGCAAGATTGTAGTCCTACTCATATTTTTAAAAAGTGTTCTCAGTGACTGCTCTGCCTTGCATTCCCAGATTTGTGCCTGCTTCAGGCATCTTATCTCCATTACGACCATTAATGTGCAAGCCCTCCTCATCTCAACATGGGCAGTGGAATAAAGCCACAGTCTTCCAAAGACTTAAAACTGGTCCTGCTTAAGAAGCTTCCAGTGAAATCTTAGAGGCCCAAAATTCCAGCTTTTGGGCTCAGCTCAAAGCAGTTGTCTCCTTTTTATTTTTGCATCAGTTATCACTACACAGTCACTATCTCAAAATGAGGACCAACTTCCCAGTGTATTGAACCCTGATCATACACCATTGATTGCAGTTCTCCCTGTACCAAGTCTGTTCTCTGCAGAACTCTAGTTTGCTCTTCATTTCCATATGTTACCACTCAAGTGCAGTAACTGTTTCTAGCTTTCTCACTACCACATTGCATGCATTTGGCTATAATCATAGATTTTTATAAGCTCACATTGGCTGTTGTATTGTTCTGTTTTAATTCTATTGTATTTAAACTGCATGTTCGATGACTTAGGTATAGTTACAGTGGGGAAAGCTTTATCGATCATCATTTTTATTAAAGCAGCATTTCCATGCTATACACCATGCTCCAGAAAGAGTCAGTGACCACATCTGTTTTGTATGGTTTTACAGAGGTGGGTTATCTCTGGAGATTAAGGATCCTTTTATAACACCTTAGCAAAAAAGGTTACGACAGAAACCAGGAACTATGGCATGCTCAAAGCAAATTCATAACTTTGCTAGACACTAAAAGTCATGGACTTAATAAACACACTGGTTTATGGTTTATTGCAACAGTCTGTAACCCACTAACCCCCCTTTTTTGTCTTATGACTGCAGAGGTGTTAACTGGCCACTTCACCTTGAATGTTCTCTTGCAACATGTGTTCACTCCTTAGCTTAACAACCTGTTCCATCTTGTATTTAGCTGTGACACTCTGAGTGCCTTTCCCAGACCTGAAGAAGAGCGCTGTGTAAGCTTTAAAACTTGCCTCTTTCGCCAACAGAAGTGGGCCTAATAAAAGATATTACCTCACCCACCTTGTCTCACTACTGCACAAAACAGTCATTTATCAAAAGAGAAACAAAATGAATCAGATGCCCTTTCAGGCACTGAAGCAGGCTAGAAGATGTGTTTTAATCCTATTCCCTGAGAAGCAGCGATTACATGGCCCTTCATTTTCCTCATTCTAGTGAAGCTTACTGCTGAGTTGTTAAGTTAGGATGTTGCTCATCCCACACTAAGTCTTTCTTTAGTTGAGGGTCTTAAAACTGAAATCTTAAAACGTTAGGGCTGCTTTAAAACTGTGCTCAAAAAGTGTGGGTCACATCTAGTTTTATCATGCAGTTTCCTTGAAAGTGGTCCCAGTTAGGTTTTTAGCTGTCCAGTGACATTGTAATTAGAATGGATTTTCACAGTTAGCTCAGGATGGGATATTAGGATCAGAGACTTTGAGCAGTGCTAACCTTTAGAGCAACTACTGCGATTTCAGATTTCCATGACACCGGATGACACCCATTTAATCCATTTTCAAACCTGCTGAGCTGTGTTTAAGAAGGCTGGGGAAGTGGATTTCACACAAAGACACATCTGCCCCTTTTAAAATCTACCTTATCACTAAGGCATGTATTCAGACAAGCTGCCTGACACCGATAGTATTTAAGCAAAAAATTAAAGTTTTTTTGTGGTCTATGTCCACCACCTGATTCTGGTAGACGTCAGACAGCCAAAGCTGGCTCTTTTCCATGAGACAAAATAGAGTGCAATTAAATAATGCTGTCCACAATAATACATGCCTAATGTAAGCATATGAGTGTTTTGAGGTTTTTTGAGGGAAGTGTTTATTTTACACAACACTAGTTCAATTGCTAGAGCTCTATATTTCCACCTCTCTCTTTAAATGTGTCAAGGTGAGCATAGCTCTGGGAAGCAGAAAGTGCTTTGCTTCAGAGATCCAAGATCCTTGCAACACTTCCATAGTGAATGTGAGTTTACAGATGAACTAAGATTCACCTGATTTGACAATACCCTGCTATGAGTGTACCGCACAGACTTCATTGTGTCATCCCTAATCAGCAGGCCTATAAAGGCAGCCAAGCACCACATGAGCCAGCAAACAGAGCTGAAATCTGGGAATTTTGAGTAGGAATTTGTGATGGAGTGAGTGGTGTTCTGTTTGTGTGTGTGGCTTTTCTGTTTTTGGTTGTTGTTGTTTTTTGTGGTGACAGGAGCTTAGGAGAGAAGGCTATTACAGCTACAGAAGCAGCAGTGTTAGTGATCCAAAGAACGGAAGAGATGAAGATTACTGAATGTACATTATTCTAGAGACTATATTCTAGAGAGGGTACCTGAAAGGTACGTTGTTTGTATGAAGTGCCACCTGATAAATCTGATGGAAGAGAAGATCTGAGGTTTGTAGATGCAGGTAGAAACTATGGTTGAGTTTGAAAGGGATTTGAGCTGATGATGGAGGGAAGGAGAGAGGAAGCTGATGGGAAACCTCAAGACTTGCAGATAGAAGCTGGACTAGAGAACTGAAGGATCTGGATGAGGAAAATGCCCAGTGGAAGCATGACTACGAGAATGAGGCAGAGGCAGAGACAGGGTAGCAAAGGAGAAACAGAGCTGAGGAACACAAAATTAGAAAGCTAAGGAGAGATACAAGCAGCAACAGAAGGTGGGAGGGCAAGAAAAAAGAGAAGAGTAGCTAGTCCTACAGAAGGAGAAGAGTCAGTGGAGGTAGCCAGAGTTCAGAGTTCCAGGAGGATGGATGATGACTCACAGAAGATTGCAGGTGAGAACAGAAGACAAGAAGACTTGCAGCCAGAAAGAAGAGAAGGAGGAAGTCCAGAGAACCACACCAACACCAGTAAGAGGCAGATCTAAATGACTGGGGATTCCCTACTAAGAAGAAGAGACAGGCCAATCACCAGAGCTGATCTGGAGAACAGAAGGGTGTGCTGTCTGCCAGAAGCTAAGATACGGGATGTAGACCTGAGGCTGAAGAGGATCCTAATGGGAGCAGGAAAGAATCCACTGATTGTCCATCATGTCGGAACAAATGATACCGCTAGATGCTTGCTGGAACACATCAGGCTGGGGAAGATGCTTAAAGAAACAGAGATTCAAGTGATCATCAGTGAGATTCTAGCTGTTTGTTCCTAGTGAAGGAGAGTGAAGTTGAGACAAAATTATGATGGAGAACAGATGGCTCAGGCAATGGGAGTCATTCACAGACAGAGGACTGTTCTCATGGGATGGACTCCATCTGAGTGGAGGAGGAGTGGAAATAGACTTCTGGGATGGAGGTTGGTACAACTAATTAAAAGAGCTTTAAACTAGGAATGAGAGAGCTGGGAGATGCTCATGTAATCTCCATGCTTTATTCTAATATTGAGCAGGAGGAAAATCAAGTAAGACAGGATACAGCAATGGAGAAAGAAACAGAGGGTAGGAGAATGGACATCAAAAGGAAAAACAGTGCCAACACCAATGAGAGTAACAGTCAGGTAGCCAATACTGGGATTAGAATGATAACCTAATTGGGCAATAAATCTGGACGAAGCCAAGCAAAAATAACTAAGGTGTCTGTTCACCAATGCAAGGAGGCTGGGTAACATAATTGAGGAATGAGAATTATGGGTGCAGGATGTGAAAACAGATATTATAGGAATAGTGGTGCATTAGTCGACCTGATCAAATACAGATACTGAAGTGTATGTGCTGTTCAGGAAAAACTAAAATAAAGGTAAAGGAGGTGGAGTAGCACTGCATATTAAAAACAAGGTAGAGGGTAAAGAAATTAGAAGTGATGGCATGAGTAAAATGGAATCTATCTGGGTCAAAATCACTTTGTGGAAGAAAAGTAACAGAGGCTCCACTAGGATAGCAGGTTAGAAAGTGTGGGGGGAAAGTGAGAACTGCCAAAAGCCAGCTAGAGTTGGACCTTGCAAAGTAAATTAAAATCAATAGTAAAAGAGTCCTTAGATATATAAATCAAAAGAAAACAAGGAAAGAAGAAGAGGGCCCACTAAGCACTGAGGATGGGGTGCAGACTGAAGATAACCTAGGCATGGTCCAACATCTAAACAAATACTTTGCCTCAGTTTTTAATTAGAGTAATAAGGAGCTTGGGACAGTGGCAGGGTGGCTAATGGAAATGAGGATTCAAAAGTATGCAAGGTCTTGGAACAAATTTTGAAAGAGAAAGTTGATAAGGACATAGAGGTAAATGGCAATTGGGATAAAACACAACGTGGTTTTACAAATGGTAGCCATGCCAGACCAACCTGATCTTCTTTGAGAAGCGAACTGATTTTTTTAGACAAGGGAAATGCAGTAGAACTAAACTTCCTGGATTTTAATAAATCATTTGTTACAGTTCCACATGGGACAATAGTTAAATTGAAGAAGATGGAGATTAATATGAGAATCAAAAGGTGGATAAGGAACTAGTTAAAGGGGAGACTATGCTGGGTCAACTGTTAGGCTGGAGTGAGGTTACTAGTGGATTTCTCAGGAATCAATCTTGGGATGAATGTTATTTAACATTTTCATTAGAGACCTTGGCACAAAAAGTGGGAATGTGCTAATAAAATTTGTGGATGACACAAAGTTGGGAGAAAGACTGGACTATCATACAAGAAGATTTAGCTGATCTTGAAAACTGGAATAATAAAAATGGGATGAAATTTGATAATGCAAGTTACAAGGTCATGCACTTAGGGACTAACAAGAATTTTTGCTATAACCTGGGGACATGTCACTTGGAAGCAACAGAGGAAGACAAAGACATGGGTGTATTGTTCAATCATAGGCTAACTATAAGCTGCCAATGCCATGCAGCCATGAAAAAGTCTAACATGATCCTAGCATACATCAGGCAAGGTATTTCCAACAGAGATAGGGAAGTGTTATTACCATTATCCAAGTCACTGGTGAGACCTCATCTAGAAGACTGTGAGCAGTTCTGATCTCCCATGTTAACAGAGATGGATTCAAACTGGAATAGGTGCACAGAAGGGCTACTAGGATAATCAGAGGAATGGAGAACCTACCTTATGAGAGAAGACTTAAGAGCTTGGCTTGTTTACTTTAACCGAATTAAGGCTGAGGTGAGATATGATTGCTCTCTATAAACACATCAGAGGGATAATCACCAGGGAGGGAGAGGAGTTATTTAAGTTAAGGACCAATGCTGACTCGAGAAAAAATGGATATTAATTGGCCATCACTAAGCTTAGGTTTGAAATTAGACAAAGGTTTCTAACCATCAGAGGAGTGAAGTTCTGGAACAGCCTTCCAAGGGAGCAGTGGGGGACAAAAACATAACTGGCTTCAAGACTGATTTTAATAAGTTTACAAAGGGGATGTTATGATGAGGTTGGGCCATATACCCTTGTAAGCGTCCACAACTGCTAGGAGCAAATAGCTCCAACAGCTGGAGATGGGGAGGGCTCTGAGTTACTACTACTAGTTCTTTCCCAGGTGTCGGGCTGGTGGGTCTCGCTCACATGCTCAGGATCTAACTGATCACCATATTTGGGATCAGAAGGAATTTTCTTCCAGGTCAGATTGCTAGAGACCCTGGGTTTTTTAATTTTAATTTTTTTTTGCCTTCCTCTGCAACATGGAGCACAGGTCACTTTCTGGATAGAAATAGAGTAAATGGTGGGTTCTCTGTAACTTAAAATCTTTAAATGAAGGTTTGAGGATTTCTGTAATAGACCCTTAACCTCTATCTGAGTTACTGTAGTGGGTGAGTGAGGTTCTGTTGTCTGTGATGTGCAGGAGGTCAGACTAGATGATCATTGTGACCTTGGTGCCCAGATGGACCATATGGAGGATAACACACTCAGGGAAGACTGCAAGAAATAGGGCAGACAATCTCCCAAAATGGTGGTTTATTCTATAATTAGACTCACCAAGTCAGTAAAAAAAAGGGCTTCTGGAGTACCACACTGATTAACAAAAAGCACTTTAGGCTCCTATCTAGACAACCAAGTCTAATATAGTGAGAGTTTATTAAAACCCTATTCACCATAAATCAAGTTCTTCCAATCCCAAAGGATCAGACACATTACTTCCCAGGTCAATGAATATTTCAGATCCAATACATACTTGCAGCCAATCCTTAATAACTAAATCTAAGATTTATTAATAAAAGGAAAAAAGGAGAGTGTTATAACCGATTAAGAGATCAATATACATACAAATGATTCTCAAAGGTTGCTAGATCAGGATCATAGCATAGATATTCTATAGGATGGCTTGTAAAAGTCTCTCTGGAATCAATTCATTGGTTTATAGCCCAATCTAATGTAGAATCTGTTCGTTTTTCCAGGATAATCCAGGCAACTATCTAGAGACCTTGGTCCTATGGCTTAGACCTTCCCTCTTAAAGTTTAAGCAGACATGAGATGCAAGGATCAGGCTCAGGGCTTCCTTTATACTTGAAGCAGACTGGGCACAAACAGGCAACTTCACCACTTGGGCTTGGATGAAAGTGAGCCGACAGTTTGTGATCTCTATTCAATGGTTCCTTTCTCCGACAATACTTTAGCAATAGCCATTCAAACCATCAAAATAGTTCTCAGGTGGCTTACTACGGGTAACTGCAAGCTTCAAGGAGGGATGAGGATAACAATATTATTACACCACAAAATCCATCTAAGTGATAATATCCCCTTTTGATCTCCGAGTCAATAGAATACAATAATGAAGCATTATAAGGTGGGAAGGGGATTTAACATCCACATGCTAATTAGATCACCTTGTTAGATTTCTAATAGGATGCAGGTAAACATAGATACATTTAGCACTTTACTCTTTGATTCGTTAACAATAGAGACAAACAGGTTAAAGATACTAATCTACTTAATGTGGCTTTGATAATCATCTACAAAGAATGGCCCTGTTTACCCTTTTGATACATCCTTAAGGGTTGCTTACAGGTCACTCCGCTGGCCCAGCATTACAAGCTGATGGCCCCTTCTGGCCTCAAAGTCTACGAGTCTCTTAAGTTTTTCCATCCATAAAATTCACATTTCTCTCTGGCCACACATAAATATTTAATTTGAAGGATATTCTACTCAGCTGGAATACAGGAACTACCATTCTAGATCAGACCTAAGGGCCAGCTAATCCAGTATCCTGTCTCTAGCCATGTCTAGGGCCCTACCAAATTCACAGTCGCTCTTGACCAATGTCATGGCCAGAGGGTTTTAAAATTGGTCATTTTCACATTTTCAGATGTTTACATCTGAAATTTCATGGTGTTGTAACTGTGGGGGTCCCTTTTCTGGCAGTGGGGACTCACAGCTAGGAGCCCCTCAGCTGGGGTGCTTCCTGCAAAAGTGGGAGATCAGACCTACCTCCACAAACCTCCACCTCTGGGGCTTCTGCCCAGCCCACATCTTCCCACAGCAGGGGGAGGCACTCGGAGGTGAGTCTGATTTCCTCCCCCCCATCACCCACCCCGGAGCAGCCATGTAGGGGAAGGACAAGTCCTGTCCCTCCTCAGCCCAGTGGGGACTCACAGCTAGGACCCCCCTGGCTGGGGCACTTCCAGCAGCAAGGGGGAGATTTCACAGGGAAGAGTGTATTTAACAGTCCGTGACATGTTTTTCACGACCATGAAATTGGTAGGGCCCTAGCCATGACCAACACTAGATGCCTCAGAGCAAAGCAGGCAGAAGTGGAATAATCTGTAGCCCCATATTTAGACTCCTCCTAATCCTTTGTAATTACATGTTGACTTTAACCCTGAAGCTTGAGGTTTAATATCTCTTCCAAACTTTGGTAGCATTTACTGTCGCTGTTATGTAACTTATCTATAATAATGCCCAATCCCTTTTTAAATCCTGTGAAATTCTTGGCTTCAGTGACAGCCTGTTGCAATGAGTTCCATGGTCATATTACCACTTTACCAGTTTTGAATTTGCCACCTTTTCGTTTTATTGACTGTTCCCTTGGATCATCTATGGCACATCCTCATGACTATATGACAAGATGTGGAAATGGAGGCATTTAAAATTGGTAAGCAAAACCTACACGTGCAAGTGTGGTCAAGGTAAAGATCACACTGTGACCCAAAACAGGTTAGGCAGCCTGTTCCCACTGCGGGTGCCTCTGGGACATTTCTGGCTGGGAACTATGCATTCAGCTATAAATGTGCTGTGCACTTTATGAGGATTTGCTGTTGAAACTCAATCCCATTGTTAGAGCAACACTGAGCTTACTCGGTAGTTATTTTGACCTCTGCCTAAGTGACAGGTACTCATTGAATTCATTGAATCATCAGTTTGCATAGCAGAATACTGAGAATGTCAGGTCTATTCTATGAGGCATCCTTTCCGAGGGCCCGCATTGTGGCTTTGACATTGTGAGTCCTCACTCAAATTTGTTAATATTAATGTGCCTAAAGGCCAGGAGTGGATCAGGACCCAGCTACACTGGAGACTACATCTCCAATGAACTAACAAAACAATTGTGCTCTTCTGGGCAATGCAGATCACAAAACCCAGAAGACAAGACACTCTCTGTCTTGGGGATCTATCTGTGGTCTGAGTCTGACTCCTTTAGGGAATACTGTAAATCTTTCCTCTTCAACCATAACCAGAATATTATTCATAAAAACTTATCTGGCTTCTTTTTCCCCTTCCACCCTACAAAAAACTGCTACCCTAAGCAGATATTCCTAAACTCTAAACTAGGGGAAGAGCTAGAGACTCCATGGAGTCCTTGGTCGCTTTACTATTGCCAATCTATTTGATGTGGAAGCTACCAACATGTTATGGTGATGGGCACCAGCACTAGAACCTAAAAATAGAAAAGTGCAGGCAGACAATAGATTCTGACAACTAGGAATGTCCATATGCTTAGACTGCCAGTACTGTAGTGGACAACTGAAAAGTCTAGACATACCACCCCTGAGCTGTTTTATCATAGGTAATAGGAAAACAGTGCCTACAGGTAAAGGAAAACTGTAATACACAACAACATCAAGGAAAAAATGAACTGATGACTTGGTCTTTTTTGTTTGTGTATCACATTGTAAGCTCATATTTAATGTCCAACATCACTGCCAAGTTTTAGTATTATAGCTTGTCCCTGGCTTTGAGTATCAATTTACAGGTTATTTTTCCTCAGGATGTATTACTTTGCATTTCCCTCCTCCTTTCCTGTACCCCTCCACATTCCCTCAAGCTGAATTTCATTTTAGGGCTGAAATTCTAGAGAATATTTGTGCCTAGTGACTGATTCTGTTGCAATTGTTTTCACCATTCCATCCAATTGCCCTGATAAAGTTAATTCTAATATTCTTTGCACACTGCAGAACTTGTCAAACCAATGACTATATAGTGATACTGATCCCTCCTCTCTCCTTAAAATAATGTCTCTTGATAGTGAACCCAAAATTGCATTTGCATTTTTTTGCTACACATAATGTTTACATTGCTATTTATTCTCAGATTTAGGTCTCTTTCAGTATTACTGCTTTCTAGGTTTCTCTCTCCCATGAATCTGTATTTCTGATTATTATTTCTTGGATGAACTAGTCAGCACTTCTCCAAAATTAAACCTATTTTTAGTAATTTACCATAAGCTGTGTAGGTTTCCCTATCCCCATTGGTTTTACAACACTTCCCAGTTAGTATCATGTGTGAACTTCATTAACATTCAATGAAGAAATCTGTTACAAAACCCTCCCCTTAGAAATAGAGTGACAGAGGCAGGGAGGGGTTTCCCCTAACAAGTCATGATGCAAATATATGGAGATATACCTATCTCACAGAACTGGAAGGGGCCCTGAAAGGTCATCAAGTCAAGTCCAGTCCTCTGTCTTCACAGCAGGACCAAGTACTATCCCTGACAGATTTTTGCCCCAATCCCAAAGTGGCCCCCTCAAGAACTGACTTCACAACCCTGGGTTTAGCAGGCCAATGCTCAAGCCACTGAGCTATCCCTCCCTACTGAGATATATACATATACCTTTATATATACCTGCCCTTCCTTATAGGTACAATTCCTAGTTTTACTGAAAGTATATAAGCATCATAACAAGCATCATAATTAACTCAAAGAGCTCTTATTTCTATCAACACACCAAGCCAGCAGAATACATGTGTCTGCCATTCCCTCTTTTTATGAAGCCTGGAACATCAAGTGGTCAGCTTTTAATGGAAGATAAAAGTAACTGTCTATTGCATCAGTTACATTTTCTACTTGCTAATGGCTGGAACTTCTAGCTTGTTCACTTAGTTTGAACTGGCCTTCCATTCTCTTTCTACATGCTTATTCATTGAGGAATTAACCCTTTGTCTTCTAGGTCTTTCAGGTTCTATCAGCCAGTATGGCTCAGATCCACAAAAATATTTTAGCACTTAAACCCCCAACTTTGGCACCTAAGTCCCAGTTTAGGCACCACAGTAATCCACAAAACTGCTATTTGGCTGCAGCCTAACCTCTCACAACACCTACATTCTCCCTGCTTTAGACTACAGACTTGAAGGTGAGCCTCCTATATCTGAAGGTGAGTGTTCCAAGTGCCAGATGAGTGTCCCAGCCACTGGACTACTGGCCATTGTGGGGTAGGGGTTTGTATCTCTATCATCAGAAATCCTATACTACAACCTGAGAAAGATTTGTCAAAACAGATTCATTTCCATGGAAAAACTGTTCCATCAAAATTTTCCCAGCCAGTTCTTGTCTTAGTTCTAATTCCAGCCTCTGACTTGGTTTAATTCAATACTAAAAGGTATTGAAATAAACCAAGTCAATTTATCTCAATTAAAAAAAATTCTCTTTTTTCAATTCAGATACTCAAAATGAAGGACTCCTATATCATCTCTATAATATAAGATCATAGAATTTATAGTGGAAGAGACATCAGATCAGCAGGTCTATCCTTCTGCTAGTGCAGGATATAGTTTCTTCATACAGAAAACACTTGGTATAAAATTGAGACTACACTTATTTCAATTTAGCCAAAGGAATGTAATTTAGTCAACAGGTGCAAATAATGATACGTTGCAACAAACTGAGCCATTCAACACACTAAGATAGCAAAGAGGTTTTTAATGATTTTTCTCAACCTCTGGCCCTTGTTTGTCCACGATGATATGAAAAAAGGAATAATCACCAAATTCTGAACAATAAAGAAATTACTCATCACAGAAATGCCACTATATTCTTTTTTTGTAGCATCTCAATGTTGTTTCTCTGACTTTGGCCTTTTAGTCTATATTTCTAATCAATGCAGAAGCTGATTTGGAGGAAATGAATGGTAGTGAATTTACCTGAGTAAATAGATGCTGGGTCTAATCCTGCTCCCATGGAAATGTATCTAATGCACACACTATATTCTGTTTTTGTTATATTGTTTTATTCTTTACAGATTTCATAAGAGACATTTGAATTACATGGTATTCTTTCCTACTTTGACCTCTTCTTCATTACAATTAATTTAGTGCTCAAAAAGGATGTCAGCTATGGAAACCAAAGTCTTTTTGTACATAGAACACACACAGCGTGGGTAGCATTACTGCAAGATTCCTCATCCCAGTATCCTGATGTGCGTCAGCCATGCCCTAGAAGGGTCACCAGAAAGATTAAGGTTGGTTCAAGTTTGCTGGTTGGATCCTGGCCCCCTATGCTGGAATTGCTAGCCAGGGTTTGATGACAATAATGATGGAGACATTGTAACACAGACTACTACCTACTCCAACTGAAATAATTTCACATAGGCAAATGAACATCAGCCAGATAGTAATAAATGACTTCAGTCAATATCCACCTGGTCTGGATTTGAGCCAGTGACCTGACTGAGAAAAGCTCTTTATCCCATGACCATACATTTGAACAAACTATTTTCTTCACTTTTCTGCAAACTTTGATTTTCTTTTCATCTCTGTTCTACTATTCTACTTCCTAAACTACCAGAGAGTGATTCATTTCTATTACTAAGCTATAGTTCTATCCAAAGGCCCCAATGTTCTAGGTTCTCCTCAGACATAGGTAAACAGAGACTAGAGTAGTACAGACTAGCCTTCTTTCCAGTGAACTCTGTACACAGGGGCATTACAATTTAGCTAACTTGTTTCCATGTCAAAGTAGTGTAACAAGCATAGCAAATAGCCCTAAAGAAATCCATCTTCATAGCAATTATTAACATTACAGTGTTAAAATTTAAACCTTGTCCTCCTCAGTTGTTAGGCTTGATTCTTCTCTTACACTGGGGTTTTACCACTGTAAACCCAATTAGTTCAATAGAGTCTCTGCTAAATTGCATTGGTGTTAGTGAAAGGAGAATCAGACAAATATAGGGAGCAGGTGCTAGTTTTATGAGGATAATTAAACACATGTTTTATTTAGTATAATTCAGACCAGTTTTATTGTTTTCATTTAAAACCTCTTCCATGAGGAAACCCACACCTCATTTGTGATGGACCAAAAAAATTGAAAAGATTAAGTTTATCGAAACTACTGCCTCAGATGAGGCTTCCTGTAGAATGATGAAATATAAAGATAATTGCAGGAGACCCTCTTAATGGGCCATATCCTCAGCTGTTGTGAATCATTGATTTCACTGATGCTCTGATTTACAGTATGTGAGGGTCCAATCAAATACCTCAATGGACTAAGTAATGACAGGATGAAATGTAGTAGGGCCTCACAGAGCATCCACATTAGTCTTAAAACATTACCTGTGGTGTTGTGCAGGTCCTGTATGCGGGGTTAATCTCAATTTCTGTGACTGAAGACATCAGAGCTGGGAACGTAATACAGCATTACCGCATTGTCTCACGTCTTGTCTGGAAAAAAGTTCTTTTCCATTTGAAGTTGTTAAAAAGACTCCTTTTTTATTGATTCAGGTACCCCACAGCTGCCTGGCACTGGGCATAGTGTTAGCTCATGCATATGTCCTTACACAGGCATTTCACTTTGTTTGAGGGTGGGTTAAAATACAAGGTTTTGTATAGCAGCATAAAGGGGCTTGTGTCTTCACCCCTTACCCAAGGGGTTATTATGAGACCCTGGTCCTGTAAGAACCCAGTCTCCCAGCTCTCTGAATCTTTGCCAGTTACTCCTTGATACTATATAGTAGTCTCTCCAAGGCCTGGCAACATGGTCCTCCAGAAGTCTGTCCTCCACCCCATCTTTTAGGCTAGGGAAGGAAAAATACGTCCCTTTTGCTATTGCTATTACTCAGCAGTCTTACCATACTCCTTATGGCAGGTGTGACAGTGTACCCCATAAGGCTTTATGGAGGGTGCTCATAAATATATGTATGATATAACTGGAATAGGGTTTTGCCATGTAACATATCTATGTAAAGGTTGTGATCTACTGGTTATGTTCATCCTAGTTGTATGCAGGCACCAATTGTGTGTTCAAAGTTGTGAACACTGGCTGTATAATTGCTTGATTTCTAAGTAGACTTAGTTAGAACATTTGGTCACTTCTTGGGAAAGGAATGTGAAAATTAAGTGCTCAATCCGGAAGCACTTAACAGACAAAAGAGCTTGGAAGACTCCAATCCACTTAAGAAGTCTACCTGAGGATATTCAAGGTAGCATGTGGGTAATGACTGCGACCTGCAAGTCCTAAGTCATGCATGGGCATGGGACTTGCCCATGTGATTCCAAATCTCCATTTTGTGACTGGATTCTACACAGGGTGAGGAAGGGGTCTCCACCCACAAGAGAAAGTCTATTTAAACCCCTGGGAGACCCCTCCATTTTGTCTTCAGATGGCTAAAGAAGGAGCGTCTCCACCCCCCCAAGGATACTTGAAGGAAACTAGAACAAAGGACAGTAACTACAGGGGGGGGTGAGTGATTGCTGGACCCAGGCTAAAAGAGATTAGCCTGTAAAAGGGAACATTCTGGAACTGGTGAGGATCCTATCTGTATTTAGTTTGATTAGACATAAATTTGCGCATTTTATTTTATTTTATTTTGCTTGGTGACTTACTTTGTTCTATGTGTTACTACTTGGAACCATTTAAATCCTACATTCTGTATTTAATCAAATCACTTTTTACTTATTAATGAACTCAGAGTATGTATTAATACCTGGGGGAGCAAACAGCCGTGCATATCTCTCTATCAGTGTTTAGAGGGCGAACAATTTATGAGTTTACCCTGCATAAGTTTTATACAGGGTAAAATGGATTTATTTGGGTTTTAGACCCCATTGGGAGTTGGGCATCTAAGCGCTAAAGACAAGCACACTTCTGTGAGCTGTTTTCAGGTAAACCTGCAGCTTTGGGACAAGTAATTCAGACCCTGGGTCTTTGTTGGAGCAGATGGGAGTGTCTGGCTCAGCAAGACAGGGTGCTGGAGTCCTGAGCTGGCAGGGAAAACAGGAGCAGAGGTAGTCTTGGCACATTGGTTGGCAGATCCCAGGGGATTTCTGTGATCCAACCCATCACAGCAGGCTTCTGAATCCGTTCCTTGGGCAGCTCCTTGACAAACTACTGCTGATGAGGCTCCTTGAAATAACTTCTCTCGCATCCACCCTTCTCTGGCTGAGCTGCAGCCTTCTATCCAAGCTGTTGCTAGCCAGACACTTAGCTGGGGAAGTCATTGTTCCCCATTAACCCTTTCATGGCTGTGGCAGTGTGGGGCTTATAAATCCCAACACAAGTCGCTGATGACCACTTGTATAAAAGAAAAATCCAGCTGGGACCTGAAGACAGAGCTGGAGCTCTGAAAGTGGTACTGCTTTTGTAAGATTTGCCACTATTTTCTGCTTGTGCAAAGCATTAAGAGAAACATAGATAAAAACGAATATGACACTTTGTTCACCCATTTCTCTTTCAACAAGGAGTAAGACAGTCTAGAAACCCAAATTACTACTGTTGCCACCAGCTAAATAAGTGGAATACTATTACATTCAAACCCTTATGTTAAAGCAGAAATATTATTGCAACTGTAATCAGAGAAAAGCCAGAATTAAAAACTTCAAATAGTTTTTTCAAAAGCACCAGGATTGGTTTAAATTTGCTCCCACTACAAGAAGGATGTGGACAAATTGGAGAGAGCCCAGCGGAGGGCAAGGAAAATGATTAGGGGGCTGGAACACATGACTTATGAGGAGAGGCTGAGGGAACTGGGCTTGTTTAGTTTACAAAAGAGAAGGGTGAGGTGGGATTTGAAAGCAGCCTTCAACTGCCTGATGGGAGGTTCCAAAGATGACAGAGTTCAGCTGTTCTGAGTGGTGGCAGATGCCAGAACAAGGAGCAATGGTCTCCAGTTGCAGTGAGGGAGGTCTAGGTTGGATATTAGGAAACACTTTTTCTCTAGGAGGGTGGTGAAGCACTGGAATGGAGGGAGGTGGTGAAATCTCCATCCTTAGAGATTTTTAAGGCCCGGCTTCACAAAGCCCTGGCTGGGATGATTTAGTTGGGAAATGCTTTAAGCAGGGGGTTGGACTAGATGACCTCCTGAGGTCTCTTCCAATCCTAATCTTCTATGAATTCAATCACTGGAATCAGAAAACTCACCTTGATTTCAATGACATCCAACCAAGGCTAGTACTGAGTGTTTTGGAAAACCCCACTCTGAATGCTTTAATACCAGTGTTAACTGGCTCCATTGTATATACTGGATAGACAGTTTGTGACAGGGTGTGCATGCCATGCCCTGGAACTTCAGGGGTTAATTCCTCTCTTTGGACTGAGGAGACCACACACCCCTGGGCTTGCTGGGCATGCTCTGGCTGGAGGCCAGATATTAAAGGGAGCAGCCCAGTTCAGTTGGGGTGGCCTGCTAGAGAGGAAGGAGGTGTGCTGCAGGCTCCTGTTGAAGGACTGCTGGCATGCCACACTGCAGAAGCCAGCAGATGGCAATGACCCCCCAACCCACAGGTTCCAGCTGCCACACAGGGAGGTGAGACTGTAGGAACCATGAGCTGTGGAGAAGCAGGTAGGAAGTAACACAGGGAGTCTTTGTGGGAAGGTGGTTAGAGAACTGGAGACTAGCTTGGTGTGTTTTGGCCGGATCCCTGCTGATCTGATGGTGGGCAACCCAGCCACTGACAGGGCCCTGGGTTGGGACTGGTGGAGAGGGAGGGCCTGGGTCCCCCATCCTGGCTGCTGCTGCTGGCCCACCTCAGAAGCGCTATTGACTCTGACCACTAGGCTGCACAGCCCTGATTGTGACAGCAACTCTATAGACTCTCCCTATTGACTCTGGTCACTAGGCTGCACAGCCCTGATAGTGGGTGGTGACTGGGACTCTGACTGTTAGACCACTCACCCTGAGAAGGTGGGTAGACTGACTTTGGCTGTTAGGCTCCATTACTCTGAGACCCATAGGTGTCATGCAGACTTGCCCATGGGTCTAGAATGACCTGTGCCCCATCCCAAAAGGGGATGGGGTCTGCATGACCTATGACACAGGGGTTCTCAATCTTTTTCATACTATGGAGCTCATCTCAGTAGAGGGTTTGTCTCATGAGCTGCTGACAGTGCTGGAAGGGAGCATGGGCCAGCTCTCCAGCTCAGTCATATCAGATAGGGCTACTGGGCAAGTACGCTTCCCTGCAAACAAACAAACAAACAAAAACCTATGGTGGAGTCCTTACTCTCACTGGTGAGCAGCTGCTCATGGGAATAGTTCCACTGATGTTACTGGCTCTACAGTCATGAGTAAATGCTTACCAGTGTGAGGAAGGACACCCTAAAAGACCAGTAGATAGGGAGAACCAAAGAAGGGATAAGGATTCAGGGAGAGCACAGAATTTAGTGGGCAGCCTCCAAGGGCTTGAATAAGCATCCAAAAATTATGATGCTTTTCTGAACCAACCTGGAGCCTGAATCTTTAGGATTTTCCCCATCATACTTTTAATATTTTCCTTAAAAATGCATTTTCTGTGAAAAAAACCATTCTCATGAAATGATGTAATGTCATGATACACTAAATGTTACAGACAATGTAGTCTGGCAGAGTATCATTTGTGCTTTGTCCTCTTGGTCTCCTAGGAGATGATATATAAGAGTAGCCTCAAAAGTGCATCAGTTTTGAGACCCTGACCATTAAATTATGTATAAAAGAAGCAAAACATCTTGTATTCACCAGTATGCAGACAAACTTTTGCAGCCTGTAGCCTATCAGCCCCAGACACCACTAGCTTCTTTGGGGAATTGTGTCTGGGATATTGCTATATAAATATATTTTGGGTTGGCAAGTACATCATCAGACCACTATTAAGATTTGAAAAAAACAATCAATGCAGGTGGAAGATGAACTATACCGTAGTTTGTTGAAGTGGGTTTCATATAGTTGTACCATTGCAAGGGGCTTTCAGCAACTGATCTTTTCCAAACCGGACTCATTGCAGGCTGATACTTTCAGGCAAATAAGACGTCAGACAGAGTTTATAGGGTTTCTCTGTCAGCAATATATAACCTTAAAATGTGCAGGGGGGTTTTGGGTGTTGCAAATGGTCATAGCAATAGAATAGCTGATAAGCTGAAGACTGTCATGCTACTATCATTGATGGTGCCATAAAAGGGTCATATTTTCAAAGAGAGCTGCATGCAATTGAATGCACCTAATTTCTGTGCACAAATAAATGTTACTTCAGTAACAGCCAGCTCAAATTTTGTTTCTGTAACATAAACCACCGTGATTCATTTTGTAAATTGGGCAAACTAATTTCATATACCTGTAGAATATGTACTTTGAGATGACACATCCTTTTATAAAGTTTCTAAATGTCAACATGTGCCTGAAATACATGTTGAGAAACTAATAGCAGAAGCACTTTGATGGGACCTTTACAGACCGGCTTTGTTTGAAAGAGCAGATTCAAAGTGTAATCAATTTATGTAAGAGATTGCAGCCTTCATTAACATAACCTGCACACTGTGGTGAAACCTATTTAAGATTCACTCTTATTGCTAATTTAGAAATTTTGCTCCTCTTAGATATTAATTGTAGGCTTATCCAATCAAGACAAAGTAGCTGAAGTATTAAGCTCTTTTGCTTCAGTTTTGCATCATTTTAATTTAATCTGAGAATTGACATCAAATAGTTGATCCATAAATGCAAGACTAGCAGGAAACAAGTAAATTAACTCATAAGATACAATTTAAAGTTTGTGCACCTGATCGTCAGCTAATGTACATGGGGTGGTTGGTTCCATTCTGAAGTACTGAGTTCTATCCTTCCTGCTCCTCTTTCTTTGCTCAGTCTCTATGGGTTGTACTCGCTGTCGGTTCTGTTACCCCAGGACAGGAGCTAATTAAGCATCTTCCTCCCCAGAAGAGCTAAAGAGATATTTTAATTTCAATTAATTTGTTGCTTGGTTTGTTACATTATTAATGTTGTTTGTTTAATGATTCCCATGAACCTTTGAAAATTAAATGGCAATGTTACCATCATAGTCAGAAAAACTTGGTTATCTTTATAGCAGAAAGTTCTCAGCCTTTCTCATGCAGGGACCAACCCAGGAGCTCCAGTCTAGCTAGCACTCCTCTCTCATCTAGTAATATGGGGAGTGCAGGGAGGTCATGATCCCCCTATTTGCAACCACTGGGCTGTGACCTCCCTGTTGAGAACCTCTGCTTAATGTATTTTTACTAGTTTTTTAAATATTACTATTTTACCTTTTTATTAGGGCCAGATTGTGGAGCCTGGTGCTCATCCTTGTGAACGTTTGCTTACACGTGCAGGCTCATTGTCTTCATTGCACCTGCTCATGTGAGTTATGACCATTCATGTAAGTAAAGGGGTGCACAACCTAGCCTTCCAAGAACTAAAATGTTTAAAATACCTTCCAAGAACTAAAATGTTTAAAATGCATTAGGGCTCAATTGCTACGTTTCCTTATGTATCACTTGATTAGTTTAATCTCTTCCTGTAGATGTTTTCTAATGGATTAAATTAACACTGGAATAATTTTTTTGCATTGCAACAAAAGAACTTTGACCTCAAAGCCTAAGTACAGCGAAGACAAGGTGTCTGTTTTGATTTCTGCACTTTCTTGTACATCAGCAAGTAATTTCTTTCCCTCTCATACAGTTTCAGCATGAATGACTGCTATCCTTTGCCTTTGATCTTTAACCAGAAAACAAAGGTGATACTCTCTGATTTTAATAGTACTACTGCTTACATTGTTTGGTCCAACTTTAATCTAGATGGGATTGGGTGACAAAGGAATCTTCTGTTGTAAATTGAAAAGTCTGAATTTTCCATTTAAAATTTGCCATTGAGCTTTGCTCATGTAGATTTGTTAGATACCTACCCCAGACAATTGCACTTTCCAGTCATCCTCTGATATATTTTTATGAAGGTTTTGTTCTCTGCAATTAAGCTCCATCTATACTTGTCAGAAAATCTGGCAATTGTGCTCTGTGTGTGCATATATTCAATATCTTGGACATCTTGCTCTGATCAGACTCACCTTTTTTCTCTTTGCCTTGTTTTTTCATCATTGCTGTATTGTTCAAACAAAGTTTAGTAGCACCACCTTGTGGTTATGTGGAATCATTACACCAGTGAGCATTATCAAAAGCAAAAAATGCCTGCCTTGCAGCTTGATTCAGGTACTCAAATGAGATTCATACTTGGAAGAGCAGTCCCAGTGAACTCAGTTGGACAAAACTTGCATATGTAAAGGGGTACGGAATTGGTTCCTTAGTGAGTTTAACAAAGTCCAGCAGAGGAGAGCATTTTACAAATAACAGTTAATTATTTGTATTACCATAGTCCATAGGAGCCCCAGTCATGGATCAGGATCCCATTGTGCTAGGCACACAAAAGAAGGAGGGTCCCTGCCCCAACGAGCTTAAAATCTAAACAATATTTTTCTTATGTTGTCCATATACAAGATTTCATAGGCTTTTGTTGTCTCTTAGTATCATTCATTTTGATTTATTGTGTATTACAACTACTTATTTTACAACCATATTTAATCCACATTAAACAAACTTTGATCTTAGACTTTTTTTGACTGGCCTTCATTTCAGATACTTCCTTTGTGATAGCTTCGGCACATCAGAATTGTCTATTTTTTTTAAAGGTATAGTTTTAATTTTTTTTATTTTAAACCAGAGTCGCAGGAACCTGAGTATAGTTTATTTTTGTAGGTGGACATGTGAGCTTAATAACTCGTCTTGAATTTTGTTATTTGCTCAACACTGTCTTTCAGAGTTCTAATGCAAATCTATGAGCCCAGGCACACAGTCAAGTCACCTGTCATTCACCAGATACCTCAGGAGAGTTCAGAAGCCATGGGTTCAGAGAGGGAGAAGAATTAAGACAGTTTGCTAAGATGATGATGAAACTTTCATAATATTAGATTTCGCTATTAAAATTATTCACCTTGAAATGGGGAAGAGAAGAATTTTGCAAGGTCGATTTACAAAGATTTATCTTAAGTATGAGGGATATGAAAAATAGGTACAGCTACAACTGTCCTAAAAACGCTTTTAATTATTCCACATCCAAACCTGCTTGTCCCAGGAAATAGTATTGCAGAGGAATACAGAAGAAGGCAAGTTATTATGACTAGTGCTGGTGCATACAGGCTATTTTATTGCAGTGTGCAGAGTCTTTCATTAAAATGGAAAGCTGATGTTTTGGTAGAACATGTTGAACTACTGCCCTCTTGTGGTTTAAAGTTCATTTTAACTGACGCTGAGAAGTACAAAGTAGACATGTTTTCCAACAGGGGCTGACAGTTAGGTCACATATGCAAAATATTGCACGTAGTTAAAGAGACAGTGTGAGTTAAGAATAGAGCGGCAAGAAAGCTTATTCCCATTAAGATCAGTGAGTGTGCAATAGGCAGTATTGTGACAGTCCAACTTGGACAGCCATGAATTGACACAGAAAAAAGAACCAGTTTGGTGGGAGAAAATGCTAGTGCGTTTAGTGTTAGGTGTTCACAATTTAAAGAAGATTTAACAGTGAACCATTTCATCCAAAATACAATGGGGCAGAGGGGGAATCCCACAGAATGTGGATGGAGATGACTGAAAACTACATGGCATGTTAACTGCAGGTTCTGTTAAGCAAATAACAGAGCAGTCAGAAATTTCTTACTTCTAGCAAAGAGGGATTTGGGGGGATTTGGGGGCCTCAGAATAAAGAGGAGGAGGAAAGATCCAAGGACATGTGGACACATTCCGCAGAAATGGTCCCTCTGCTCAGGAGTTGCAGGGGCCATAGTTAGGGTGACCAGACTTCCCATTTTTAAAGGGACAGTCCCGTTTTTGGGACTTTTTCTTATATAGGCACCTATTACCCCCCCCCCTCCCCCGTCCTGTTTTTTCACACTTGCTATCTGGTCGCTGTAGCCATAGTGCTATTGGCAGAGTTGCCCTCGGGACACATACTGGCTGAATCCCTCTATTTCTGTTCAGTAGCAACTGCACCTGGGAGGCCACAGAAATCTAGGGAATGAGCAGGGGAGAGTTCAGCAGAGTGGCTGGTTCCCTATTCTACCCACTCCTGCCTCCAACCCTGCCCTCAAAATACCCAGGAGCATTGATCTTTCAGAACAATGACATTTCAGGCATGCCATGCCGTGGGAGGATGGCACCCCCTCCTTTCATACGGCTAGAGGAATTCTGGCTGCATTAGGTCCCCGCTGCTTGTATAACCAGAGAGTTCAATCCAGGCCAACAAAATTAAATTACTGAAAGCATATACAGGATTCCCACTCTTTAAACATTTTGACTATCTTAGCTGGATCCTACCCTGCACTTCTGCTGCTCTATGCCATTCCCTGAGGATTCCCCCAACAAGTTCCTATGCCACTGGCCTCCAAGTTGTTTTGCCTGAATTAGACTAACTGAAAACCAAAATCCTGCAGATCAGTTCTTGCTCAGTCCCAACCGCAGGAAAACATTGGGTGAAATCCTGGCCCCACTGATGTAAATGAGAATGTTGTCATTGACATCAATGAGGCCAAAATTTCACCAATTGACTTTAATTGATTTGGCTCATGAGGTGGAAGTGGCAGGGGTTACATTCATCTGCTGCCTTTCTTGCAGCTTCCTTGTCCTGGTAGCGTGCTCATTCTTCTAGGGGTTCTGCAGGCTCTGAAGTCAAAAGGAAAGGCAAGAATTTTCTACTGAAAAGGCAGAAAGGTGCTGCAAAAAGTTATTGCATAATAGTTTTATGGCGAGGTACTCTCACTCTTTACATTTGTTCTCCAGCTGTTAAAATTATTATCTTCAGTTTCTTGACTTGCTTATTTTGACTTCGGTCCATAAAAATGCCCAAACTTCTCTGAACTCCTCTACAACAATTAAAATAATCAATATAACAAAATCTACATTAGAAAAACAGATAACCTTTCCCCACATATAATTGTTCAGTTGCAGACTTTCATTGTCATTTTCCCATTGCCACCCTAATGCTTCAAAAGTGAAGGACATTTTGAAAAGTTTGAAAAAACAAAACCCTAGAGAGAGTTAATTTTATTTTGTTTGGAGGCAAAAAGGAGGAGGAAGAAGAGAGAATAAAACCACTTTCTGAAATATCCTTTTCCAGTTGTGATGAAAATTTGGATTTTGGAAGTAGAGCTGTTGGGAAAATGATAAATGTTTTCTGCCCAAAATTTCTAGCAACATTTTTTTTCCCAAAAATTTTCATGGAAACTTTGGTTTTCAATTTTCATTTCAACTCTAGAAATTTTCAGAAGAAATGAAAATTATCCCATCAATTTTTGTTTCAAATAAAGAACACTTCTAATTGAAGAAAATTGTTGACCAGCTCTAATTACCATAGTCTAATATGAGAGTGTCAGGAGCAGAGATAGCTGTGGAAAAATTGGCACCCACTTGATAGACACACATAGAAAATATGCTTTTCACTACAGCCCTTATTGCAGAATCCAGTACCACCCCAGAATCTCAGAAAACTCCCAAAATGCAAACCTGGGTCACAAATGATGGTCGCACACCCTGAATGGTAAAGCCAAAATTTCCTACAAGCTCTGCCAGCTGTTTCTCCCAAGACTGAGACACAGCCATCTAGCCACATTCATGCCTCAGTCTCCTGCAGACAGTGGGTCATTCATTCCTCTGCTTCAACAGGGCTGGACAAGATGCAAACATAAAGCTGAGTATCTTCAGTGTATTAGGGACATTGCAAACCATCATTCCTCAATAAGCCTCATGTACATGTTGAAAAGGAGGGTAGACAAGAAGGAAACTTGTGTTATTCTAGCACTGAGAGCCCTTGGAGTAGAATAATAATTCTCTAAAATCATCCTCTGTGATGTCCATCTAAAAAGATTGGCTTTTGACTTTGATCCTATCAACTCCTGCCAGAGACTGCCCCCATATCAAATGCTGCTGGTAGATGTAACCAAATCAGTATGAACACTTGGGCCCAGGTCCTCAAAAGTACTTAGGCACCTAATTCTCACTGAAGTCGAGTTAGGTGACTAAATACCTTTGAGGATGTGGGCCTTCCCCAGTGCTAGGAGAAGTTCAACCAATACTACCAATGCCATTTCTGTCCCTTACCAAGGTCTGGAAATGGACTGAACAGGGTCCAGGAAATTGGTTACTTGTAGATACTGCCAGTGTTATTTTGCCACAACTATTTCAATAAAATTCCACAAGAAGGGAGATCTGAACCATGCTAGATTGTCAGTGTCAAGAAATTTATTGAGTTGGAGAATCTAATCTTGAGCACACCTAGCATCCTATGCTCACAAATGGAGACAGTGATGATCTCCCCTAGCAACAGACCCAGTTAACACTATTATTTATATTGTGGTAGCATCTACAGGCCCAGTTAGGAGTCAAGTCCCCATTGTGCTGGTCAGGATACAAACATTTAATAAAAGAGAATCCCTGCCTCAAAGAGCTTACGACCTCAGCACTCCATGTAATGCAGCAGTTGAATATGAGAAATTATTGCTCTACCTTGAAAATCTTGTCAACTATTGTGTTTTAAACCTCTGGTTTTTGTGGATGATTAATGATAAGATTATGGCAAATAATAGACAATGGATTTAACTGATCTTGTTTGATCCAGTTTCAGACCTGGGTGTGGTACAGAAACAGCTATGGTGGTAATGGTTGAATATCTCCTCCTGGCAATGGATAAGGCCCAAGTGTCCATTCTGATTTTGCTACACTTAGCAGCAGCCTCACAGGTTGGGGCCTCACAGATAATAGCTGAGAAGCATCGTTACCATCTGGTAGTAGCAGATAGACACAGGTCTAACTCAGAGGATGCAGTTAGAAGATCTCTCTGTGAGAAATTGCAGACCTGTGTGATAAATTACATTTATCACACAACTTTTACCACCCCACCTGTTCTCTCCCAGTAATTCATTTCTGCCAAGGATATTTCAGTCTACTCAGATGCTTCGAACAACAACTACTGCTTTAAAAAAAAAAAAAAAAAAAAGCTCACCTAGAAAATATTTCCTTTTTTGCTACTTACCACTGTGGAATTTCTCCCCTACTCTCTGCCCTAGGATGGACAATATTTAAATTTGAAGAGATGGATGTAAATCTGACTCCGTGGCTGCTAAATACTCAATATGGCAATCAGAATATTGAAAAAATAAGGCTTGATGAAGAGACCAGTTTCCATGTTGTTGCTGTGACCTTTATTTGGTCCATTCATTGATCAACTTTCGTTCAGACTGGGATGTCTTCCCTGTGAACAACTATTGCCCACTCTCACTCATCTATGGGGGTCAGATTCTCCTCTGTCTTGCAATCTGTGTAGTTATTTATACCAGTGCACAATGAGTGCAAAGAAGGTGTAATATGCTACTAAATAAATATTTCATGCTCAAGCCACCTATTGGGCCTGATTCTCATTTACACTAAGGCCTCTTTACATTGCTCTGGCAGAGCAAAGGACATTGACTGGGACATAAATGTACTATATGTCCACTTTTAGGCTCTCTTACATGGCCAGAGTTGTGTAAAGGAACTTCAGTGTAAATGAGAATCTGGCTTATACTGTTTTAAACCAATCTTGCACTCACCTGTACAGGAGCACATCACAAAGTGCATGGCAATTGAGAATAGGAGATCTACCATCAATGTGGTATTCTTTCAGAACTAATTTCATGCCATGTGATAAGGCTTAGTATGATGAATAAACACTGGATTAGTAGCTGCAAGAATTATGGCCATGTGCGGGCTCCTCTTTCTTCTCTGCACTTTCTGCTTCTCCCAGAGCTACTTGGGTTTCCCAGCATGACTTCAATTTAAAAAATGCTTAGTAATTGTTTAGATCTTAAATATGTTTGCTGAAGCATAATAGAAAATTTTAAACTATGAGAAAATGCACTTGCTACAATTTTCCGAGTATCAACACTGCTGTGAGATTTTGGTGACTACCCAGAGGGGTAAGAGGTCCTGTCACTGCCTGCCCTGTAACTTCGGGGTGCGTTGGTGCTGTGGTTCAGGTCCCTGACACCAATAACCAGCCCACAGACATAAGGTCTCACTCGTCAGTGACACTCTAACATTCCTTCCAGTACTCCATAAATACATCCTCCCCTGAGTTCTTATGTACCAGACTCTGTGGTTAGTTACCCACGAAGGTGTGAAACCATCCCCTCAGGTGTCCATTCACTTTAGGTTACACAATCCACACAAGTTTCAGAGTGGTAGCTGTGTTAGTCTATATCAGCAAAAACAATGAGGAGTCCTTGTGGCACCTTAGACTAACACATTTGACTCCTGGTTGTTTTTACACTCCACACAGTTTGTAAACTGGACACCTGCTTGGGGTGAAAATAAATGAAAGTTTATTTAATTGACAATCCAGAGATACAAAGATGAAATAGTGAGGGAAAGTAAACATATACGAGTTACACAGCAAATCAACATAAAGACACAACCTCAAGCTTCACACTTCCAGATTAGATAGATAAAACCCCTTTTCTAATACAAGTTACCTATAGCTAGTGTACCCCTAGTTATAATGGGGATCCAGCATTCACAGGCAACTAGTCAGAACTGCTTGGATAAAACAAATGCTTATTAGAGAGAAATGCTTGAGAAATATTACATGAGTTTAGTGTGAAGTGAAATCATGACACTTGATCTCTGAAGCTCACTGAAATATTGCAGTTCTCCCATTTCTGAATTGTCCCTGCCTTTTCCTGCCTTATGTACTTGCATTTTCAGCTAAGAGATTACCAGCAATTTATATAGAGTCTTTTCAACCACACAGTAAAATGTTTGCCCACTGACTGCTTTGCTGACACTTCAGTTGATGGTTTGACTGGAGCATTGCTCTTAGAAGGACAATTAACTCACTCCATATAAAGTGGTGTTGTCACATTCATTTTCCTGAAAAGGAGAGAGAGAGAGAATATTTGCATATATTTTTGCAAATAAAGAGGATTCCTGCAATCTAATATCTTGACACTGTTACATAAAATTATGATTAGGCTGATTTAATGGTGTTGAGACACAGTTAGCGCTCACTCTAGTTCCTTATGAAATGCCTGCCTGAGAACCAAATCTTCACCCCTGTACAAATCCTGAAAAAGGCACATGGGTTATCTATGGGGACGGGGACATGGAATCAAAAATACTAGGTCACAGCTGCTACTACACCCCTTGAACTGCAAGAGCAGCTGTGGCTGCTGTGCCACTCCTCCATAAGTGGGTTTGGCCAGTAGATTCATCTCATCATGACCCAGCCCTCCTCCACCTGGCCCCCTGGGACAGAGCCACGACTCACCAGTGTGGCGCCTCCTGCTGGTCGTCCAGTGTGGATATTTTATACAAATGAGTTCTATAGATTCTGGCATACACATGGTAATGCACAGTTGCTAAATGTTCAACATGCAAATCTATTAGAAAAACTGTATTGTCTAAGATTGTCTTTTATGAGAAATAATTTGACCAGGTGATCAAATACTATGTCATAATGCACCTGCACAAAGGGGAAGGGTTAGGATGCATGTGCAACTTTAACACTGGTATGTTTTGACTTCTGAGTGCTCAGCCATACTATGTGCCCCATCCTGTGCACCTACACAGGTAAATAAGAAAGCACAAGGTGCCCCTAAAGTACCAGGTACCTGCATCATGGGGTGAGAAAGGGAAGTAGCCTCTCCAGTACAGTGTATCGGGGTGGTTACCCTGCTCCTGCCCTGAAGGGCTTAAAACAGCCCTTGGAGAGGGCTGTGGCAGGGGAAAGGCTGGGCTGATTGGAAAGCAGCCACAGCTGTGGCTGGCTTAATGTGGGCCCAGCTGGCTGTTATAAGAAGGCTGTGAGCCAGCAGCCCAAGAGGAGTCTCTCTCCAGGCTGGGAGAGAGCAGGGCCTGGCTGCCTGCAGAAAGGGTACTGGGAGTGAAGCAGGGCTGGGGAGAGCCAGAGGAGCAGGGGAGCTCCAGGCTGGCAACTCCCCAGGCTGCAGGGCCTGGTCCAAGGCCCATAGAGGTACTGGGAGGCAGGCAGAGGCAGCAAGTCAATCCCCCCCCCCCCGCCTATGATGACTGTCTTATACAGACTGTGGTCAGCCCCAGTGAAGGGGGCTAGATAGTGACTGGCAGTAGCCCCTAGGCTGAGGCAAGGTGGGAATAGAGGGTGGGGATTCCCTGGGGATGGGAGACCCAGATCTGTGGGGTATTGCCTGGAGGGGCAGCACCCCAGGTAAAAGGGCACCTGGGTCCTGGTAGAGACATGGGGGCCCGTGGCAGTGGGACACCAGTCTGCAGAGGGCGCTCTGTGCTGGAAAGAGCTAATTCCCTGAGATGACCAGCAGGAGGTGCTGCAGGGGTGAGTCCTGCACCTTTACATACAGTTTTTTTTTCTCCCACACAATAGGCAGGGTGGGGAATGGGTGGAGCTTTGGCTCTGACCCCTCAACCACTGCATTGACATGATGGGCAAAGTATATCACATTAGGTATAGAGGTATAGAGGTACAGGCTAAATTCCCGCCCCCCCCCCCCTTAGCACGGGTGGAACCAAGAGGTACATTGTGACTGGGAATGGTTACAGCAGGTTAATAAAAGTTGTTAGCACAGTTTAAGAAACACCTGTGCTATACTGGAGCCTTCAGTGTAACTATCTTTTTTTTTAAATCTCTTCCATCTCTGTGGTGAAGTGGTCTTACAGTATATTGAGTTGCAGCGCAAAACTCATAGGATGGGGTAGCCCAGATCAACTAAAAATTTTCTTATCTATACTTCTTTGCTTAACTATGGGTAGACTTGTTTTCTTTTATAAATGCTGAAACAAGTTTGCTTTTTTTTTTAAAGAGCAAATAGAATTGCCAAGGGTGGATTTCAAACCTTATAGACTTCCACGTAGAAGTTAAGTACATTGTGAAGCAAGATGCCAGAGACATACATCAAACAAGAAGGAACAAAAATCTGATTGTGAAGGAGGGGATGTTGATTCGTCTGAGTCTATAATACACCCATCTCAAGGTGCACTTTTTTAGTAAGTTTTTATTGTAACATTGCAATGATGGTAGTGTTTCCATTCTAAAGCATTGCTTTCAAGTATTTATGACTATGGATTGAAAACCAACTTTCACCTGAAAGTGGCTAAACAAGTTCTTGCCTACCATATTAATTTGCTGCGAGGCTATTCCCTGTATGATTGTTTTCAGTATAAGTAAACAAAGAAATATAGCTGTGGGTTTTAAGACTTCTTCTGTGGCAAACAGCTGCATTAAAGGAATTTTTTTTTCACTGAATAGATAGACCCCAATCAAGCAAAGCACTTCCAACATTTGAGCAGTGACTACTTTGCTGCACCTCCTTAAGTACCTTGCAGAATGAAGGCCTTACATTGCCCTTTTGAGAAGATGCAATCAATTTCCTTATTTACAATACATATATTTTCTGTTCCAAAATTAATGCTTGCATTCTTTAGAGACAGGTATTTTTGTTATCTTTACCAGCCCTCTGAGTATCTTCATTCCTGTAGATTAACTAGCAGAAGAACAAAAATGGTAGCATAGTTTCTCCCTAGCATTACTTGACCAGAAACCTGCCCAGATTGGACTTTGGGTTTTTCTCAGCCCATTCATTGTGGGAAATCGCTTATTTTCTATTCTCATCCCCTTCCTTGCATCTCCCACATGCATATGACTAGCATCAAGGTGCTGTATATCATAAAGGTGGTATGCCTACACATCACTTTCAGGATATATCCCAGGCTGGTGAAGCAGGAATGTCTCAATGCTGGTCTCCCACATGAAAGCAGGATGTGCTGCTAGCAAGCTGCAAGGCCAGCTACAGTTAAATTTTTCATTTAAATTTTGGCACAGTCTGAAGTCATTCCTGTTACTTCCAAGAATTGTTGCCATTGTATTAAAAAGAGTAAATTTGCTGCTGAGTTACTTACTGCCCAGAAAATCCAGCTGAAACCTGCTACTGCCAAATCTGAGGATTCAATATTGGACCAGGGACTTTAAATAGCTTCTGCTACTGAGGATTTTCTGCTGGCTAGAAAAAGAGGGTTGATAAAGCTTTAGTTTGAAGGATTGGACATGGACTGTTAGAAACTGAAAATTGCCTCTTCTGGTATGGTTACTACCTATCCCGTTTTTTTTGATTGAATCATCTGGTTTTTAAGCCCAGATTTGGTTGCCCAGTGTCAAGGATAAAAAAACCCAACTAATTCTCTTAAGTCTGAAAGACAGGGGCTCTGTTCACTGCTGTGCTGTACCTCTAGTAATGCTTAACACTTTGACTCTTGTTGAGCCTATCTCAGCACCTTTGTTCTGCTGCCATATAGTTCCCACTGTAACTTTTCTTCTTTTGTGGTGATAGTTACATTTACTAACCTGATTCAGTATTTCTGAAAATACCCTTAATTTTATAGTAAACACCTGCAAATATGTAACACTTTCAAAAGTACACTTGAATGTGTATGTATATCTGTATCTACAGAGCACGGGCGTCATACCTCTCCTATCACATATTTGTCATCTGCCCATGTGGCATACACCTGGCACATGATGATCGTGCACTTGTTGCTATGTAGTTGCAGGAGATGCCCAAGCTGAAATATAGTCATATTTTTATTTCAGTGGAGTTTTTTATTCCATCTGTAGATACACTTTCCACAACAGTTCGTCCAAATCTGTACACGTGTATCAGGTAAACTGAACTGATTGGCTGTTTTCAAACCCTCATTGTGAATACTCTGGCATGTACTCAGTGATTTCCTCTGCATTTAATCACACTGTATAATGGCAGCAAACCCACCCTGATCAAAAATTTGACCATTGCTGTCCTTTTGAAGGAATACTTCCTAATTTACTGCTAGGTTCTGTAGGAAATAACACATCTCTGTGATGACTTTCATGTATGATTATAAAAAAGGACTCTGGTGTGCAAAGTTATACTAGGTGATCTTTGTGATGCAAGTGTTTGTTAGAATCATAAATTATTAGGGTCAGAGGGGACCTCAGGTGATCATCTAGCCCAACCCCCTACTCAAAGCAGGACCAGTCCCCAAATGGCCCCCTCAAGGATTGAATTCACCATCCCCTGGGTTTAACAGGCCAATGCTCAAACCACTGACCTATCCCTCCCCCTCAGCTATTATATGAACAGCAGCCATGTCCTTTTCATTTTCCTGTGTGCGCGACAGTGTGTTGGATCTATATAATCTCTAGCACAAACCACTGATATACTCAGGGCTAGATTGAGAGTTTACTCTCAGCCCACAACAAGGGGCAGCTGGAAGCTGTTCCCCATGAGGAGAACTGGGAAGGAATTGTAACTTCAAGTATGCTGGTATATGCAGGGGAGAGAGCAGAGTCTAAAATAGTAGCATATTGCACTGCTTACTTCTCAGCACAGGTGTATAGAGTAATCCACCATCCTGGCCTCAGTATTTATGATCCTTCATGAGTTGGAGAATGGCACTGGGGAGGAGAGAGGGGAATGTACTGATAAAACAGTTTTTGCAAACAGCCATTTGACTGAAAATTGCCAATTTGCTTTGTTATTCAAAACCCCTTTCATTCATTTCCTAGAAACATCTGTACATGCAAACTTTTTGTTTGCAAGGATGTTTGAGGAAACATGTGCAAACTCATGAAAATGTGTAATTGCATGAGTATTTATGCTGGGAATTTTCATGCAGCCATGCTGAAAGCTCTTCATGGATTTGCCAATCATCCAATCCAAGAGCAGAAAAAATACCATCTGATTTCAGAGAGCACTCATGCTGAAAATACAGATAGTGAATATTGTGACAGCAAGTAATCCACAGGCTGAAACATGTTTACATAAATTGTTCACTTAATTTCAAATAATAAATTTGCAAAAAATCTGTTAATGGATAATTAGTGAAAAGAGAGAAGCTCGATTGTTCCCTTAAAATCATTCATGCTGCTCTACTGACCTCTTCTGTAAAACATGTAAAGGTCTATAGATGAAAAGTAGCATATAAGAGCTAAGTATTATTATTGTTGTTTACAGATTGTCTCCATCCGGTTATATAGTACATGGAAAAGTAGAACCATTTTTAAAGTCTTATATTTCAATAATTAAATTTTTGTTACCGTATCAGAGAAGGGGGTATAAAGTAAAATACACAATGCTAAAGTATTGTACTGAGGGTGCTAGGGTTATACTGCTGTCCTCTTCTGGAAGAACTCAGAACCCCTCAAGTGTGTGTTATAGGCCTCACAACAGCTATTGCTGAGTGTTCTTTAGCTCAAGTGATAGAGTGCCTCCTGTTGGAGCATAAGTTTGAGTTCCAACTCCACTATTCCTGTGCAGGTGTGTGTAGCCATGGTGTGCTGTAGCAGACACTTACCCACTCCAGTATCAGGGATCTCCACTGCCTCAGTTTCCCTTCTCCCATAGTTAATAGCATACTGAAGGTATTTTTCTCAATAACCCTCCCCTTCTCAGTCTCATTTATTATTCCACTCGGTTGTAACTTAAAGCCAACATCTCCCCACCTTCTCCTCCAGGCTCAACAATTCCTTCCAGCCCTTCCTAGGACTCAATAGTTCTTCCAGTCCTGACCAGGGCTTCACCTTCCTCATATATCTGACTCTAGGGCTTTGCAGCCCTCCCAGCTGGGGTTTCTCCCTCAGCCAGTTCCTGCTCCCTATGGTCTTGCTCCCAAACACTCAGCCTTAGAGCTCTGGAGAGTCAGCTCTACTCTGCTGTCCCTCAGTCCTCACCAACTAAGGGTACGTCTACACTACCCCCTGGATCGGCGGGTAGCGATCGAGCTATTGGGGATTGATTTATCACGTCTAGTGTAGACACGATAAAATCAATCCCCGATTGCTCTGCCATCGACTCCAGAACTCCACCGTGGCAACAGGCGGAAGCGGCCAGGTAAATCTATCTAAGAGACGCCGACTTCAGCTAAGCTATTCGTGCCCCATGTAGGCCGGAACAATTGACCATTGCAGAGAGCCATCAGAGAAAACTCCAGGGGACATCCAGAAACAGACTAGTGGCACTGAAGGAGGAACTGAAGCCGGGGTAGGAAGTGGCCCAGGGAACAGGCGTAAGGGTGCCCACCCCTAGGTCATCTATGTGAGCTATTATTCACAAAGCCCAGGGTTGGAACCCAGTGAAGCAGGTTGTGCCTGGGTTTCTCTACCCCAGCCACTGGTACTGGATACTTTTATTTTTTCAATGTTATTTTAGAGTTTACTATTTTATCATGTTGTCCAAGGGCCTGATTATTATACCCTCCATCACACTGAATAGTACCTTACTCCCAAATAATCCCACTGACTTCAGTAGGACAATTAATTGTGAAAGTTACAATTTGCTGTGAGTAAGGCTATCGAAGTCTGGCCCATCAGTACGATCCGTGTAATTTGATTTCACTGGGTAGGTCTCCCTAAAGCTGTTGGAATGTTATGACCCCAAATACCTGGGGTTTAACAAATATTAAGCTGTTTACCATACATACCTCAGCTGCTTAATATCACTGAGCTTACTCACACATGCAAATCCTATTGATTTCAGTCCTCAGAGGAACCAGGAGTGATGAACATAATTTATAGGTGCTTCTTATCCTTGGGCAAGGTCTCTTACCTCTCTCCATACAGCTGTCCCAATTGCCTCAGTTTCTATCACTGTCTGGGTACTTTAGTTCTCACTCTCTAACTGAAGCCACCCCTTCTAGGGTAACAACAGTCCTAAATAAACATGGGTCTGACAAAAAGGGAACTAAAAGTTTGTTGCCAGGTAGATGAGAGATGGGGAAGACTGCAGTGTGCTCACCTTGACAAGGGTGTTGTGCCTTGTGATTGGGTGAACTCTGGGGGATGGAATGCTGAATAAGCCAATGGTGGGGTGTGGGGGGGGGATGAGAGGAGGACAGCTCTGCCTGAGGGAATGTGATTGGCTTCCTGACTGCCTCACCCCTCCCGGGGCAGGGAACCCAGGCAGGCGCTGCCCTGATTGCCTTGCCCCACCTGAGGGGTTGCTTATTTTGCCCTGAAAGAGGTTTGCCAACCTACTCTGGAAGAGAGCAACTGGTCTTGGAAACAGCACAGAGGCTGCCTACACTGGGGGACTTTTTCCACTGAGTAACATCTATTGTTGCCCCAGAGAGGTTAGCCCCCTGGCCAAATTGGTGCCCTCATTACCTCACTGCACTCAAGCACCTTCAGGCCTGCATTGTCTTGTAAAAGTACATGGATCCCACTAGTGTGGAATAAACAGGACTAGTAAATCCAGTGAAATCCACCCTGCGGATTATGTTACTTGCAGGTTGTATTGTGTTGTTGATGTACCCACTCCAAATCAGTCTTCATCCTCCCTTTATATGCTTCTATATTTCACATTGTACATGAAGTGTACATTATGGAAGTTTCAGAAGAGTGTATGTATGATGTATCAGACGAATCATAGGGGTAAGTACCAGGTCAGGGATAGTTGAAACACATAAGGAGGTATGGTAGGGTTCCTGACTCCCTTAAACTGTCAAGTGAAGGCGCCGCCATTTAGGAATTAACACCCTGGCTGGTCAAACCCAATGTGGCCAAAGCAGAAGGACACCAGATAAGGGCTTCTGTTACTGATTAGCTGCCCTCACGAGTACGGTAACCCGTAAAACCTCTTTACAAAAAAAGGCTCCAACATAACAAAGTTTTACTTACCCCCAAGCTCTGTCCACCTGCTGACTCTGTACCATGGTCCAAATACACTTCCTCTTCCTCAAAGTTCCCTGTCCTTCCACATGGACACATCCTAGCCTCCTTTCATAGCCTTTGCCCCAAAGCTTTTTTTAGCAGAGACCCAGAGCTCCTATCCCAGTTTTCCCCTCAGTAGGGAGACACATGGCCTCTCTAGCATGGGTCTGCTCCCACTCAATCTCTCAAAAGAGAGACCCACCACCGGTCTTATTCCTACCCTGGTCTGTCTCTTGCTAAGGAAAGAAACCTACCTGTTGACAATTTCCCTTTCTGGCATGCTTTATGGCCAGCCCTATTGTTCCCATGTGCCCTTAGAACTGCAGCCCCAGAATTCCACTGGTTTTGGCAGAAACCAGGAATATGATTGTTCTGAACCTGTAGTCTTCTATAAAGTGCCAGCATACCCTGTTACAATCACCAGTTTAATTTCTCTATGTTGAAGAAACTTTGTAGCTAAAGTTCTAGGACCTGATCAAATAGTAAGGGAGAAATATGGTATCCTCACCTGGTAAATTTATAAACTGAATATTTATTTGCACCATGTGTAAGGATTGCACTCACAATGTTGGTGTACAACAGGGGTAGGTAACCTATGGCATGCGTGCCGCAGGCAGCACGTGAGCTGATTTTCAGCAGCACTCTCACTGCCTGGGTCCTGGCCACTGGTCTGGGGGGCTCTGCATTTTAATTTAATTTTATATCAAGCTTTTTAAACATTTTAAAAACCTTATTTACTTTACATACAACAATAGTTCTGTTATATGTTATAGACTTATCTAAAGAGACCTTCTAAAAACATTAAAGTGTATTACTGGCACGCAAAACCTTAAATTAGAGTGAATAAATGAAGACTTGGCACACCACTTCTGAAAGGTTGCTGACCCCTGGTGTACAACAATCCAACTACAGAAGTGTGTTCCCCAAAATAAAATGTCCAAAACATAGATTAGATAACGCCATCAAATGATTTTTCTGCATCTGTTACTCATGTTTATTAGAGTAATTTCTAGGACCAATAAAATATGGGGCCCCACTGTGCCAGGCACTGTACAAAGACAAAGTAGTAGATAGTCCTTGCCCCAAAGTTCTTACAATTTAAATAGACAAGACAGACACAGGACATATCAGAGTGAACAATATGATAGTAGTAAGAGTCATGTTAGGACCATGAGTTTTTTTCAGGGTGTGGATAAGTTTGAATGGAAAGAAAAGAGAAAGGACATTGAATGGAAAGAAGTGAGGGGGACAAGGCAGGGAAGAAGAGGGTCTGTGGAGCAGGTGTGGAATGAAGCTGAGGTGAAGGAAGCAGAGGGAACCGCTAATGAGCACAGGTCAGTCCATTTTCTTTTGATTTCTATTCAAGGAGTCCCAAAAAAAGGCTTTAGATCATTTTGTGAATGTCTTTTTAAAAAAAAATAAATAAAGCCTTTTTGTTTCATATCTGTTTGATCATTCCTTGCCCAGTATCTTGCAGTCTGTGTAAGAAGCTGTAATTAAGAACATAGCAATTTGTCACACCAGATTAGACCAGTGGCCCACTTAGTTCACTGTCCTGTCACTGACACTGCCATATATTCCAGACGAAGGTGAGAGAAACCCCATAAAGGACAATTATGTAATGCTGGCCAGAAAACAAGAATTCCATTTTGTGAAAAATTTTGAGATTTTGAGACTTGTTTTGATTCACATGTGAAACAAAAATCAAAGCTTTTCATAAAAACAAACATGAGAGTGCTATCCACAACAGTCAGTAGCCTGTGGGTCTGGCATTTACCTGGGGAGTGAGCGAGCCTGGTTCAAATTCCTGCTTTGTCTGATAGCCCAGCTGAATGCTATCACCACCGGGCTTTAGAATCTGTGTCTCTGGACAAATAAATAATTATTTATAGAAAGTAGAACAGCTCCAACAGAAGAGATCGAGAGCCCTACCCCAGAATAGCCAATTAAGCTCTTTGCTTCATTGTCTTGTGTCCACTCTACTGTAACTTATGCCTTCTTTAGTACACTCAGCATGTAAAACACACTAGTTTGGGTTTCCTTGCATGTCTCTACATTTAAGAGAGTCAGAATATAACGAAGAATCTGATTTACACTCCCTCCCTCATCACCTCTGGGTTAGTCCTATTATCTTATATGATAATCACTATTCATTCTGAAAAGTGCCAAATGGAGGATTTTTTTCTAAATATTATGTTCCCTAAAACAATTGACACTCAGAACATTGTTGTCTAAATGGGACATCAGAAGAGATGTAGTCAATTGATTTGATCCACTGAGTTGGATTATGTGAAAGGGTAAAGAGAATCAGTTATCGTCCCTAAAAGCAGGGAGTTAATTGTCTAGCCGTACTTTTCATGGGCTTGAAGAGTGGAGCAAGTGAATTTGGCCAAATATTAGAATGGAATGAATATTTTCCTGAAATTTCAAATCAAAATTAAAAAAAAAAACCCTAGGAAAAAAGTGTTCCTGAAATTTAATCTGAAGTTTTTTTTAACAACTATTGAGCTGGTTTTATTTTTTTTTGTGCATTTTGAAACGTCAAAATTTTAAAAAGAAAAATGTTTTACAATAAAATATTTAAAAATCCCCCCCCCCCATTTTCCAACAAGTTCTTCTCAATAGCTTTACTGTCCATAATCACACAGCTGTTTGTAGTTCATAGATGTTATTAGGTAGCCCCCAGGTAAAATCCGTTTTTCCACTATTCTGCATCCCAATGGCATCACTTTAAAAGAATGCAAAATTTTATATTTTAATTAGTGTGCACCCTACTGACTGCCTGTCCAATGTGTGTCAGATTCTTTAATAACTCATGCCTAAGTTGCTCACCAAACTCAGCATCTAGGTTTTAAAAACAAACACCAAAAACCCCACGGTTAAATGTAATAGTACTTTGCTAGTTTTGCCTTTTCCCCCCCTAAATGCAAACACATGAATACTCTCAATAGCATGATTTAAGGGCTCAAAAGAAACCCCTTCCTTCACAAATTTGCCAAGTATACTCTTATTTAAGAGGTTTGTATGTAGGGTCCATTCCTGCGAGGTCCTCTATGTAATGAAGTAGCAATACACTCTATAAGCAATACATTCTACTGCATTGTAGCCCTGGCATGGTGTCACTATACAGCACAGGCTGCATTTGAAAAAGAGAGTTTGTCTGTCTGTCTCCAGCACCCAGAATAAAGAATCACCAATGTATTCACTGAGTCCTCTCTCTTCTCCACAACAATGGACACTAAACTGAGCAACTCCTGCAAGGCACTTAGTCCAACTTTTAAAGCTATTTAGATGCCCAAACATGCAGCTAGGCACCTAGTGGGATCTTCAAAAGCACCTATTGGTATTGTTTGCTATTGCAGGGCATAGAAGTCCAGTCCTGTGAGTTCTCATTAAGCACCATTAATGCATTAAGGCCCCTATCCTGCAATGAGCTCCATATGGGCAGATCCCTGTGTGGAGTCCCATTAGCATTCCTGGAGCTTCTTGAGAGAGAAAGTGTCCATACAGCGCTCAGGGAAAGATAGGAGCCTAAGGGCCTGATTCTTCAAGGTACTTTAACACATGCTGAACTTTAAGCATGTGAGTAATCTAATTAAAAGTAATGGCCAATTCAGCAGGCCATCCCTAGGAACACTCACAACCTTAGCTTAACACAGGTGCTTAAGATGTTGCAGAATCAGGGCCAAAGTGAATACGTCACATATGCATGGCTTAATATCCTATATATATTTTACAAAAGACTTCTTTTGGGCTGGTGTTGTTGTACTTTGAAAACAATGACTTACATGAGTGCACGTTGGAGAGAAAGCTCTCCTCATGCAGTCAGTCAATCACAGAATATAAGATTGCATGATATCCCCAAAATAATTTGGAAGAGAACTGCATAAATGCATGAGTATTGATTGTTTTACATCAACAAAATATCAAATTGCCACATAATTTGTCTAGGGTACTTCAAAGATAATGGTATAGATATACGAGGATAATTTTCTTCCTACCATAAAGATGCCACTGCCCTTGACAATTAAGGAGTTAACTCCAATTCCACATGCTATATTCCTGTAGGGTACTATTATGTATGGAACGCCCCTAGCACATGTTGAAGCTATAGGAATTATAATATTATAGACATTATTTTAATATTCCATAATCTGAAATATATTTTGATTTATTAAAATGTGATAAGTAGAAATGTAGAAATATATATTCATAAAGATAATTCTCACCATTTATAGACTACTTTGTTTTTTATATTCTTGACATCTAATAAATACTTACAGCTTAAAAAATGCACCTGTGCACAATTTTATATATCAGTAATGTATTAATATTTCTATGGAGATTCAAAAATGCATATAATCTGTTCTGGCTGTAGCCTCAACTATCAGAGCTTCGGCTTTCGTGATGTGTCAATGCTTAGCTGTGCCTTAGAGTTTCAAGCTTTTCAGTGTAGCTCTGAAGTCAGCCTTGACTGAACAATTTATCACCACAGTAAGTGTTCACTATGTATAATATTAATGGCCATCTCTTTTTTTGCATTTAAGTCTGTTCATATCAAATTAAGCCTTCACTTGCCATACTGCAGCATTTTATTGTTAGCTGGGGTTTCTTTAAGTGGAGATTCAGAGGAGGCTAATGATCAGAAGGAAAGAGACGAGAGCCTCCCTATTCTTGCTCAGTTTTCCTCCAGTTAGGAGTTGCTGGAGAAGTAATTTGCCTTTGCTGTAGATGTCAGACCTGTCAAGTCCAAATACTCCATAGAGCATACGCCTCCTCTTCAAGTGTTATCGCCAGTGCAGCGGTTGCTGACCACCACCTTCCACCTTTCGCAGTCACAACAGTGTTGTAAAACTTCCTCTCTCCTCTGGATAACGTCCATCTGACAATATTTCCAATGATACTGGCTCTTTATTCCTCTCCCTGGTTTGCCTGTGATTTTTGCCTGTTAGTCTGAGTGCTGGAAGCAAGTTATGCTGCAATTGGTGAGCAACATGTCCACAAAAAGATGTTATTCTTTTACCTAAATAATTGTGCACTTTTAAAATTCATCTTTCTCATCACCTTTGTTTAAAAAAAACCTGGATAACTAAAACTTTGAACATTCTTCCTAAACTCAAATGCTCGGAGCGTTGTTTAAAAAAAATCTATTGTAAGTCTATTAAAAAACTTCTTAGAAACTATAAAACTCTATGGTGGTTTTTTTTTTGTTCTGTGTATATATCAAGACTGTCCTCTTACTGTACCAGTGGATTTCAGTATTAAATGTACAGTATATAGTTTCCATTTTTAAAGAGCTGAAAGGGAAGTCGAAATGGATAGAAGATGGACAGATGGTGTATGAGTTTAGGTTGTCTGTATATAGATATTTTATTTTGAGGCCTTCAGATTCCTTTAATAGTACCTGAGAAGATAAAAATATTCTCTAATGGCAGAAGAAAAGTCAGTTTATGTCAACTATAAAGTCTATGTTTTGCTTTAAAGGGTCTATTCTGTATTTACAGTAATAATGTGGAAGATATTACTGTAGTATTAACAGGTTAGGTGTGATTCAGGCTGCAAAGGATTAGAGTTCTTAAATCTTCATGTTGAGACAGAAAGAGACTGACATGAAAACTGAAGACACAAAGATGATCAATGGACATGATACCATTGTAAGTGATGAGAATACAGAAACTTGTAAGATAGAGAGAAAAGAATAGATGAGCTTGTAAAAAGACACAGATAAATTTAACATAAGAACAGCCATACTGGGTCGGACCAGTCGCCCATCTAGCTCTGTATCCTGTCTTCCAACAGTGGCCAATACGAGGTGCTTCAGAGGGAATGAACAGAACAGGCAATCATCGAGTGATCCATCCTCTATTGTCCACTACCAACTTCTGGCAATCAAACACTAAGGACACCCAGAGTATGGGGTTGCATCCCTGACCATCTTGGCCAACTTGCATCGGCACAGCTGCATCACTCTAGCACTTCTGGCAAAGACAGTTTAAGCCAATGGGAGAGAGGTCTCCCATCAGCGTAATAACGCCGCGAAAGACGGTAGCTATGTCAGCAGCAGAAGCTTGCCCCCCGACCTAGCATTGTCTACAAAGGGGGTTAAGGTCAGTATAACTATGCCACTCAGGGGTGTGGATTTTTCCTGAGCGACATAGGCCAGGGCTACACTACTATGTTGTCTCTTTTCCAAGCTTAAAAATCTCAGTCTTTTTAATCTCTTTATACAGAAGCTGTTCCAGACTCTTCATCATTTTTGTTGCCCTTCTCTGTACTTTTTCCAGTTCTAATATATATTATTTTGAGATGGGGTGACCCCAACTGCATGCAGTATTCAAGGTGCAGGTGTACAATGGCTGAATATATTGGCATTATGATATTTTTGTCTTATTCTCTCTCTCTTTCCTAATGGTTCCTAACATTGTTCGCTTTTTGACTGCTGCTGCATATTGAGAGGATTTTTCCAGAGAACTATCCACAATGCCCCCAAGATCTCTTTCTTGAGTGGTAACAACTAATTTAGAGCCCATCATTTTGTATGTATAGTCGGAATTATGTTTTCCAATGTGCATTACTTTGCATTTATCAACATGGAATTTCATCTGCCATTTTGTTGCCCAGTTCACCCAGTGTAGTGAGATCTCTTTGCAGTCTATTTTGAGTAATTTTTATCATCTGCATATTTTGCCGCCTCACTGTTTACCCATTTTTCCAGATCATTTATGAATATGTTGAACAGTACTTGGTTTCAGCACAGATCCCTGTGGGACACCACTATTTACCTCTCTCCATAATGGCAGGTGTGAGTGGGAGAGTGTTCCAGAATGAGTAGAGACAGGAAAGTCATATTTTGTACACAAGTGATTAAAGTTTTCCCCCATGATGTGTTACTGTGTAACACTGACAGACCGGCAGGATTGAACCTGGGAACCTCTGGAGCTAAATGCATGAGCCTTTTCCAGATGGCTCTTAGCTACAGCGGTAGCAGGCTCATTAATCTTTAAACTGTCTCAGAGCCACTAGAGGGGACAGAGCACCACACCCAGGAGGTGTGTGGGTTACACCTGCACATACTTTTAGGACCTGAGCTCTAGAAGTGTTTGGGTAGTTAAAGTGCAAACCTGTCCTAACATAACCCTGGATCTTGCCCCATGCTCCTAGGACAGGCTGTTATAACACACCCTTCTATCTTGAAAAGAAGAACAAAGATTTGACAGGGCAGGTGGGTGACACAATCCCTTCTTGGTCTGGCTGGGAGTGTCCATCGCATACAAGGATCAGTTTTGATCTGGTTTGTATTTGTGTTCTTTTTTCATGGCGTGAGGCATTTGCCGCCAAAATCCCTAGTTCTCTGATTCATCTGCTGCTGAACTTTGCACAGAATGTAACTTCTGTCACAATTCATTAGAAGATATTTACATTTTTTTCCTTTGTTCTTCTTTGGCTAGGAGTCTAGACGCCTCTTTTTCACTTGGAAATGCTTTGCCCCTTTTCCCCAGGAAACAAGAGATACTTTTGACAACTAAATAGATGCAGATGCATTATTCAAATAACAGGAGCAAAGCTAAGGTTGTATATTAGCAACCAAGTTAAGAGGCAGCAGTTAATATTGTGACTGCCAGGAAAGCTGCGTGAAACCTTCCAAGAAGAATTTGACATGGATTAACTTTTTTTTTAAATGACAGACCCAGTTGTGATGGATTTGGAGCTCCCTGTAACAATTTATGAATACTGCATCTTGACCAGGCTGTTGTGGTGTTTACTGAATGCAAATAGTGAGTTAATTCAATAGTAACATTGTCAAGAAGTGGGACAGGACTCCTGTTATGTGAGTCTCCACAAACACTTGAAGGATAATGCAGAGCAATTCACCTTGATCCTCCTGCTGGGCCTGACAGACTGGATTTTACATGACGTATTTAGCCGTGGTGTGGGGTGGGGTGGAGGATCACAAGCTTCAGAAGGGTTTAAAGACACACCCTGTCAAGGAAGAGTTCAGACAGTGAAAGGGGAGGCTGAGGCAAAGTCTGAGCCCCATACTCCAGAGGTTGGGAGCTTCACATTTTGGGGTATAATCCAGACCAAGAAGGGATTGTGTCACCCACCTTCCCTGTAACCCTGGGTTCCTTAAATGCTTTGCTGCAGCAGCTTCCTATCTGAGCACTCCCAGCCAGCATAGAAACATGCACTGTGCATTAAGCAGTCCTGGTTCAGCAGTTCTGACTCCAGCAACCTGTTTGTTATATCATAACCACACTCTGTTCCCCACCAATCTTGGTTACTAGTAGCCACGTGATCCCAACACACTCCCAGCCCTGAATTTCCCCAAAAATGTTTTCCCTGGAGAGTCCACATTCTCGTGGACCACTCAGAGAAATAATAATGTATGTTTGCTCCTTTAAAGAGCCGGTACACAGAAGCTTGCCACATTAACTGGAGTTAATTACTTCAAGTGAAACACAATACTGGGTTGATTTAGATTAAAATAAAACAATTTTATTAGCAACAGGATATCTGATAAGTGATATCAAGTAAAAGAAATAAAGGCAGAGATGGTTACAAGCAAATAAAAGTGAAAACATGTATCTAAAAGTCTAAAACTTAATCTAGCAAGGCACAATCTTTGTTTCAGGTGGTTTCTCTCACCAATTATTCTTTGTCCAGCATGGTTGACTGTTTCTCAGTCAGGACCTTTCTCAGAAGTATGAGGTGCTGGGTTTCCCTGGTCTTCCTGGGTGAAAAATAGAAGTGGAATCTCTGTCCCTTATATTCTCAAATAAGTGTCTTTGAGAACAAAGTCAGGAAGGATTCAATCTCCTGCATCTCTCTCTCTGGTGCAGGAGACATGTTCATTCCCTGTTGCTTGAATTTAAGGCTCAAGACAACCCCCGCTGGTTTGCTTGATAGCTTTTTTTTTACAGCTAATATGTAAATTTATGTAAACCCACATTCCTTTGTCTGGGACAGCCCTGTTTGTCACCTTTACCTAGGCTAGTCTGTCTTCTTAAATTTGTTCTAGCAACATTATACAGAGGGAATTAATAGCATCACACACGTTTAACATGTGCATTTTACAATTATATTAATGACCAGTGTGCTTTTAGTTTTCAACTAATACCTTACAAGTCATATTTTGTATAAACATAACTGTGGTAGTAGTGTGTAAAATATGAATACAGGGGTGCTTAGGGGGTGCTATGCCTTCCGAAATCTTAAATAACATAGATATTGCGTATACACTGTTTGTTTGTTTTTAAATCCTTTTCTTACATTTTGCTGTTTCCTTCTGTTAAGATTAAACAATACTTTGCTTTAAGAAGACTGTGTGGTGTCACTGTATTTACTCTGGTCATATCTCCTAAGAGTACTGAGTCCAATAGAACCTGCAGAGTAAGTGCACAGAGGGCTGTGGACCTGGGCCTAGTCTAAGAGTAAGAGAATTGCAGGATTCCAGCCCAGAGAGATGACGGCATAAAGCTTAAGGCCTACGGGGGGTGGGGGGGTACTTGGAGACACCAGAAGAAGGGACAGAGGAGCAGCTAGCCCTGAACCTTGACACCAGTTCATTGGCCCTGGAGTTATAAAAGGTTTGGGTTTGGTTAGCCATATTTTTCCCCTGCTTGAAATTCAAGGCAATATCTGTGTTGGATAGATTCACATGCATTTATAGGGATTTGTTGAGGGTTAACTATGGTAAGTCTTCAGGTGGGGTCCTGTCTGAAAAAAATTCTAGGCATCTATGAGACTGTACCACTAAGGTGCCCACCCCTTGGGTGAGGGTGGGTACCTCTCTCACCCCAAAAGTCCTCCCCTGGCTGCTGACATCACTGTAGAACCAGTGTGGGGTTCTGAATGAAGTCCCCCAGCTGAATGTCTTAGAGAAGACACCCCTTTCCAGGCGCATAAAGCAGTCTAAATAAAAAAGGCAAGAAAAATAATCCTATAACTCTCAAAACAAGCCAGGTTCACCACACAGTTCCCTGCAAGGCAAAAGGTGAGTAGTCTCTGAAGGGGATCTGTGTTCCTAACACTCTTATGTCCATAGGATCCAGGCTGAGCACCTTGGAAGCAAAGCAAATGTAACCCTTCTGTCAGCTGAAGTCAGCAGCAACAAGGTTCACTATCTAAGGCCTGGTCTACACTATGCGTTTAAATCGATTTTAGGAGCGTTAAACCAATTTAACACCGCACCCATCCACACTAAGAGGCCCTTTATATCGATATAAAGGGCTCTTTAAACTCGTTTCTGTACTCCTCCCCAATGAGAGGAGTAGCGCTAATATCGGTATTACCATATCGGATTAGGGTTAGTGTGGCCGCAAATCGACGGTATTGGCCTCCGGGCAGTATCACACAGTGCACCACTGTGACCGCTCTGGACAGCAATCTGAACTCGGATGCACTGGCCAGGTAGACAGGAAAAGCCCCGCGAACTTTTGAATTTCATTTCCTGCTTGCCCAGCGTGGAGAGCTCATCAGCACAGGTAACAATGCAGTCTCCTGAGAATCGAAAAAGAGCTCCAGCATGGACTGCACAGGAGGTACTGGATCTGATCGCTATATGGGGAGAGGATTCAGTGCTAACAGAACTGCGTTCCAAAAGATGAAATGAAAAAGTATTTGAAAGAATTTCCAAGGCTATGATGGAAAAAGGCCTGTCATAAACAGATACTAAAGGGTTAAAGTCTCTTTTACCTGTAAAGGGTTAACAAGCTCAGTAACCTGAGGAACACCTGACCAGAGGACCAATCAAGGGACAGGATAATTTCAAATCTCTGTGGAGGGAAGGCTTTGTCTGTGTTCCTTGTTTGCTCTGTGTGCTCTCTTTGGATCTAAGAGAGGCCAGACATGTCTTCAAGTTCTCCTGGAGTATTTCCTACTATCCAGTATAGTGAGTATTAGAAAGGCGAATTAGTCTTATAATTTGATTTCTACATTTGCAATTGTGTGTTTGCTGGATAAATTCTTTATTCCTGATTGCTGTTACTTTGCTTTTACTGAGAAAGAAGGGGGAGGGGAAATTCTCTCCAGGTTTATAGGTTAGACTCTGTGTATTGTTCCATCCTGGTATTACAGAGCTAGTGTACTTTCTTTTGTTCTTTTAATAAACTCTTTTCTTTTCTTTGGACTTGGTTAATTCCTTCTCTTGTGGAAATTCAGGGGAAGGGGAGGGGGGAAGAGTGAGTTCCTCCTGGGTTTGATTCAAGGAGTTTGAATCAAGGTATCTCTCCTAAGCACTGGGAGAGGGGAGGGGGAAAAGTGAATCCCTCTTTGTTTGATTTAAGGAGTTTGGATCTGTGTTCCCCAGGGGAAGTTTTTGGGGGAACAGGGAGTGTGTCAGACACTTAAAACTGACTGGTGGCAGCGAGAACCAGATCTATACTAGGATTAGTTTAGAGGAGTCCATGCAGGTCCCCATCTTGGAACCCAACAGCTCCAAGTGGGGGAGAAGACCTATGACAAGGCCACAGCAGGGACTCAGTGCAGTGTAGAGTGAAAGTTAAGGAGCTCAGACAAGCCTATCAGAAAACCAAAGAAGCAAACGGAAGGTCCGGTGCAGGGCCAAAAACATGCCGCTTCTACGCTGAGCTGCATGCAATTTTAGGGGGCTGCGCCACAACTACCCCACCCCGTCTGTGGATTCCGAGGTGGGGGTTGTAATCTCAGCCATGGCTTTTCATTCCTTTTCAACAATACAACACAGAACCAGCTTGAGCCTCCATCCAGTAACCTGGAAAAATTAAACACCACCCTATGGGTGCCTCTAGAGGCAATACTTCCCCTCTCGCAAGCACAGAGTCTGAGTGTACAAAAGAAACTTTTATTAAAAGGAGGGAAGTAAACTGGCATTAAATTGGGAGAACGCTGCAAGCAGCATTCATAAACATAAAAGCATGCGCAAAATACCCACCCCAGAGTACATCGGGTAGTTACCTTTTGCCTCAGGTTTTTAATTCCAGCAACCAAAACATTCCCTGCCCTTTCCCCTCCACCATACCCCACTTATAGTTGCTGTCCTTGGTCAGTGAAGACCCAGAGTTCAGAGGTGTATCTCTGTGAGCTCACCTCCCACCCTGGTGTGGGAGGGACACCTTGCTCTCTCTGGCATCAGCCACTCTGCCAGCCACTCATTACTCCATGCTGCACCCCCTGGGATGTCATGAGATCCCACCATTTAACACAGCTCTCAATGATTTTAGCTGTTAGTAGAAGAGCCTCATTGCTAGTGCAGATTGGGCAGTCTCTTGCATCAGAGACACTATCCCAAAGCAGGCCTAATGCTTAGGCCTAAATATCAGTGATTTCAGCTCTATGGGTGTGCAATTTAATCAGTTCCATTATTACACAGCAGCAAGAGGAAAGATCAAATAATGACTAAAACACCTAGGCAGAGCCCACACCAAATACAAATAACCATCCACCACCCTCTCTCAACTGCAGGCTTTGGCACCCATGTCCCCTGCCTAGCGAGTACAGTTTAGTTGAGGATGAGTCCCTCAGTCAGGGTATGCCAAGCACAATTCTGCTGCCCTTGATTCACACAACGAGGATAACAACCTTATATTATCCCTTCCCACAATAACAAAGTCATTTGTGATCCAACACTAGCCCAAAGGGATCATTTGTGCAAAGCAGTCCCATCATGCCGAGCACCAAGACAGGGTTAGTGTGCCCATGCAAACAAGGTTGGCTCCTAAAGTCCTCTTCCCCAGCTCATCACTAGATGTCAGGGGAGAGCTCATTCAGACCCTGCATTCAATGGAGCCAGGCAGCAGAGGCTCTTCAGCAGATTTCTTGATAAGTAGCTCCAGCTCTGTTGGGGTAGGAATCTCTGCTTACATCAGAATGCCACGCTGCACTGGGGTTGGATTCCCCCCCTTTAAGGAGACATCCCTCTCCAGGCTTGATGGGCTCTCACAGGTGTGCTATGTTGGGGCCTACTTTGCTCAGGGGAGATCTGAAACCCATTCCTGCCTGGGCTGAGAACCTGTGCCACCACAGCACCCTTGCCTCTATTGATACAATGCATATGAAATAACGATGAAATAGAGTACAATAATTATTACCAGTGTTCTGTCCAGTAGTAGCCTTTACCAGTCTCTGCTTTGAGATTGGCAAACAGCTTAGAGAATGTATTGGTTTATTATATGGTATTGTGTCAAATTAATTCACTTGTTCTGCAGATACTAAACCACAGAAGCAAAGGAAGTGGGTTTTCAAAGAAAACTGGGGTTTATATTTGGTGACAAAGAGCAAATCTGGACCTGCCTTCTGCAAAACTATTGATCTACCACCTGAATATTGGTTGTGCGTCAGTAACAAGAGACTATGGATGCTGGAAATCATAAAAGAAAGTAGCAACTAAAGAGCATATTTGCTGCATACACCAGCATCAAAATCTGCCTTTGTTATGGGCTGAATGAAAACCATCCTGTTGAAATCGCCTTCTCAAGTCGCAGCACAGCTGGCTGGATTATCTCTGAATGAGAGCATGTTGTCCCTATCCAGAGGTACCGGCAAACAGCAAGTATTCTGCTTCCAATCCATGGGGAGTTACACATTGATAGAGTTAATCTTCTATACAGAATAAAGCTGACCAGTTTGGGATATAGCATGCAAGTCCATGGCAGATTGCGATCATACAATGGGTAAATTCTCACAGTATTTCAGCTGTCCAATTTGGAGCTAACCCTACAGAAAAGTGTCCAAGTTTTCTGAAATATTGAGGTACCTGTTTATCCACAATGAGTATCTCTGATGCTGTTCACAAAGCTTGCAACGCTCATCTTGCTTTATTATATTGCACCAGTTATTTAGACAGAGAATTGCCCATGGATAGCAAAATAAAGGCTGAATTCTGCCAGACTCTTAATGGAAAGGCACTTGGATCCATTCTGGCCATAAACATATATCACGGGGAAGATTTTTTTTTCAAATGCACACAAGCCAAACTAACTCCTGGAAGCAACTAGATTGTCCTTGCTTCTGCAATAAACATGCACCCAAATGCCACTGATAAATTACTACAGGACCGTGTAGCATTTTATCATTAATTTGACTATGTTGTCAATTTTTATTGGTGGACAAAATGAATGTTTTCAAATAAATGTGATTATGTTTTTAGAGCTCGACATTTATGATCAGTAACAACATTTTGGCAGCACATTCCTGGAGGAGCAATTATTGATGCACTAGTGGGTTCACACACTGCATACTTAGTTCTGTAATTCTGTAGTACATCAGGACCAATTTCTGCAACAAAATTTTGCAAATTCAGCAGCACTCCTGTTGCAACGGAAACAAGGGCAGCGGCTGTTTTCAGATGTACAATTTCCAAACTGCACTAACTACACAATTACCAGAACACTCACTTTTCAAAATTCCAAGCCCAAAGTAACACACCTAGTTATGTTTTCTCCGTTGCTGGGAGTGCTGCAGCATAGAGCCATTAGCAGAAAAAATAAATTTCCCCCAAGACACAGTCCCTTCAAAAGTAGTGGAAAGGTTACAAATAATTCTATGGCTTAGTGTGTGTGTGCCTAAAACTGTTTAAACACTTTTCCTTTTTTTCCTATGTATTTGGTTAAGAATATATGATTTTGCTAATAGTGCAGCTGTCTTTAACAACAAGGAGTCTGGTGCCACCTTAAAGACTAACAGATTATTTGAGCATAAGCTTTCGTGGGTGAAAAACCCACTTCTTCAGATGCAGCTCTCATTGTTACATCGCAACAAAAATGAAATAATAAAATCCATGCCTAATGTGACTATATATTCAGTTCAGTAAACCTGAAGCTGCATGATTTGTCACTCATGCATAGATCTATCTATGGTAAACATTGCATAAAGTATATTTTGTGCTTCCCCGGTCTTGGACAGATTAGCACAAATTAAATTTCACACTAATCTGCCCATGGCCAAGAGTGCTACATTAGGATCTAGGTGATACAGCTAATTGTGAAAAAAATATTTTTGTGATATTTGAATGTGTGAACTAGCCATCTACCGAGAGAGAGAGAGATTATATACAGCAAATATTTACTGGCGATCTCTCTAACCATGCGTCTATCAATGCTAAGTCAATAATTCATAATGAATAATTTCTGTGTCTCTAAGCATATTGTGATTTCTTCACATTTTTATTATTTGAATTTTTTTCAACACATTTTGCTAGGTTTTTTTTTCTTTCTTTGCTCTGCAGATCAATCACAATTTTTTTTGGCATGTATTCAATACTTGATATTCAGACTTTAGGCTGTCCTACTTAGCTGCAATTGGCCATCCAAGTCACAAGATACGATTTCTGTTCCTTTACTGGTTAAACATAATTCAGAAGAGGAGCATGTACTGAACTGCTAGCAGGAGGATGTCCAGGGTCAGAAGTTTATACTCACAAGCCATGTGAAACATGACTTCAGGAGCTTGAGTACATACAGTTGACATTGAGATAATTTCTCCAGGGTCAGGACCCATGCCAGATATTTAGCACAAAGAAATATGTAAATGCATCACACATCAGGCTTGGAGCAACTTTTTAAAATGTAGTCTTTCATGTCTCTTACAAAAATAAGCTACATCTCTTCATTGGCTTGGCTCTCAATCTCACTGAAGCTTGAGACAGTCGAGTGTTTGGATGGGAGCCCTTCAGATAAAACCCATGTGCGATATGATTGGTCAAGTAGGAGGAAACATTCCTCTTATTACTGAATCAATAATGGTTAATATGCAGCAACATCATACTTCCCCATAGGAGAACACTGATGCTCAGTTGCCACATCCTAAGAATTTTTGTTTCCCTTGTGGAAACATCAAGGGAATTTTTGTTTCCCTTGATGTAACCAGGTGTGAAACTCCTATCACTAGTAACGATGGAAAATAAATGCCTGCATTTCATCACACAAGCCAACTTTTGACTAATTAAAAATCAATATATAAAAAACCCGAACAAACCTCCCTTGGGAATAAAACTTCTTGTGGGAAATATTTGCACTCTGATCTTGGAGCCCACAAACCCATAGAAATAGCATTCTCCCAGCATTTCAGTAGAATAGCCCCATTTTTTTCAGAAGATGAGTGCTGGACGAGAGATGGCAATACCTTAGCCCCCTCATTGTCAGAATGGTTGTAGAAATCCAGCTGTGGTACATTACAACAAAGTTCAGAGACTCCCCTTTGACCTGGCGGTGTCCCCCTAGAACTAGCAACAAATGTAGATGTGTCTTTGTCCACATTTTGGACAACAACAATGGTTTCACTGCCAAGATTCATTAATTGTAGTTTTTTCTCACACTCTCTATACATATACACCATTGCTTGCCAGTGTCCAGTATTTATCCCTTTATCCCATGTCCCTTCCCTTTTATGGGCTGGTACAGCATATGCTGATGTGTTAGACGAAGAGACTGAGTGAGTCAGTCACATTTTTCAGCAACAAGTTCTACCAAATTCATTAGATTGCAGTGAGATGTAACCTGGAATGCACATTAGGGTGTTAATGGAGTGTCTATGCTTGGTATCAGGTTTTCATGCTGAGTTGCGCTGGTGTTTATCTAGTTTTATTATAAAGCCTAATGTAAATCCTTAGACAGATATTCTATTTTAGCTGAGAAACGAATGGTGACAGTTTATTGTGAAATGACAAATGAATGCTGACATTTTATTCTTACATGTTTATAAATCAGTTTAAAGGTTAAGAGTCGTTAATGCGGGCAATCTGAAGAATCCATATACATAAACAAAATATTCACTTTGGATAACTATATATGTCCAATGTCATTCACAAAAGATAAAAGTCAGATTAAGGGAAGAGGAGAAAAATGCAAATTTGCCAGTATTAGTTTATCTTTTAACTGGAAACAGAATTACTTGATTGATAGGCAGTGTGATCAAATCCAGCATAAACGGTAATATTTTTTCTTAGTTTATTTTTAAACTAAATGACAATCTCCAGGATGATCCCTAAAGAAAAAATATTTAAAGCACCCTCCTAATATTACCCAGAATGACTAGAATCACTTGCCAGTAACTGAGTGTTTGCAGTCACACTTTAAGTGATAGAAAAAACAGCCAATCAGTATTGTAGGAAGAGTTTAAATTCTTCTTTGTGCTATGACACATTGAGAGAGTAATTTACATTCCTTCTCCTATTCCAGAAGTGCCTGGCATTGCCAATGTTAAGAAGTAATCACTGCTTCTTTAAAAAGATTGGGTTTCCAAGAACATAGTTTTTCTCAGAGGTCTAAACAGCTGTAGATACAAATGGCAGTTTTTAATGGCTGATGATGACTATCTCCAGATGAGAGAAAGATGTAGGGGAACTGAAACATTTACTGAAAGCAGTGGAGGGATATATTATCTAGAGGGAGTACACATGTTCTGTGTGCCAAGTCAGAAGTAATTATGGGCTGCACAACCAATTTTAAAACATTTGGCCTAATTTTTATTCATGCAAAGGCCCCTTCACAACACTTTGGCAATAACAAGGGAATCTTAAAGTGGAATTTATTTACTCCCTCTTTAAAGTCCCTTTATCTCCCAGAGTAAAAAAGGAGTTGGTGAAAATGACAATCAATCCCCATGTTCATAAAAACATCACATTGTTAGCACTGAAGTGAAACAAGTTTTGTGAAACATAAATTGTTATAGGCCCTGATCCTGCACTGAGCTGTCTGCAGGCAGACTGCCCATGGGGAGGTCTTTTGACTGGGGTTCCTTATTGGTGAGCTGGCATGGACAGCTCTTTTCCAGATGCGGACTACAATTCTGTTATTTATAAGTAAATGTATGCAGGGGTGCTGGAACAATTTTTATAGTGGGGATGCTGATGATGTAAATCCTGTAACCATCCCTAATTCCTGCACCACTGAATGCATGATATTTCCAAAATTACAAGCACATATATTTGCATATACCTGGATTATGTATGCAAATGTCTCACATGTGTACAAATCAGATATTTGTTCCCTAGTATGGCCAAGTATGCACCTAGCTGGCCATATTTGTGTGAAGAATTTAGGCAAACACATATGTACTGCCCAATCCAATCTTCATGCCTAAATTTCATAATGAACTCCACACTGTGGACATTTTATATATATGTTAAAGCAAAATAGATGAAAAATAGAAAATAGATCTTTCTTCTTCTCTTAAAACCTGACCGCAAACATGGGTGATTTTCCTGCAGCAGTGGATTACATCTCTAATACCATGCAAAGAAGGGTGGGAATTGTGAATTCTTGTCTGGCACTTGAGGCATTAGCCATGTCCGGTCCAATCTGCATTCCCTCCTCTGGAGTAGGGCCAAAACAATAATTCACAAGAGATGACTTATTCCATGAATTTTGCATTTATTTGCTAATTTCACAACATTCTTAAGTGCACTTGTTATTCAAAATTACTCACAAATTTCTTCAGTGAATAGTTTTTGCTCTACAGATGTTTCATGAATAATTTACTGGGTAAACAAATAATAATAATATTCAAAGACAGAAATTTGTTTTGTGTTAGTTAAAATAAGTCACATTGCTTTTTTGTTCTCCAATGGAATTATTTATATAGCTAACCAACACAACACAAACCTACAAATTTTAGTCAAATATGCAATTTTCAATTCATTTGCAGCCTTAACAGGCTTTCACAAATATTTGTGCTACGAATGCTCAATTTTCAAATGCTCATAACAGGTGAACATGAAAGAATCAGGAACCCTGTCAAATTGAAATTCATTTTCAAATTCAAATGAGTCATCACAGATAATTTTCCCACTATCTATTTAGCTGTATTCACGATTCTTGCCTGAATAAGGCATTCAGGACTGAGGCTATCATCAAGTGTTGCAAGAAAAAGTCTGGGGGATGAGACATGGAGGGGACATCCAATCTTGGCAGGTAAAGTTTTTCATTTCACCTCTACAAGAACACATTTATATTCTTTAAGCAATCACATGCAAGTAATTTCAATGAAATCCTTTTTCCTGGACTCCAATACAAAATATACATTCAATTCTATATGTAAGTGCTCTTTGCCTGCCCACTACATATGCACCTGCCAACCATAATAAACACTTGCAGTTAAGGTATATCATCAAATTTTTCTACTGCAGCGGTTTGATTAAATTGACGTCATGTTATTTAAATGGCTCTCCAGACATCTGGAAAATCATGGGAGTAAAACATAACTGTACTTTATGTTTTACCGGAAAATATTTCAACTTTCTGGAAATTGTTGCATAGGAGATAGAACTGTGTTCTGGACAATTTAAACTGTGATGCTGGCTGAGCTTGTCTGCTAGTTTTTAAAGTCTTGTCTTTAAATATTTAAAAGTAAACTAAAACCAAACAAAGCTTAAATTTTGGGGGAATCAGCTTTCAGTTGCTGAAAATTTGAAAACCCTTCTGTGGCCATTTAAAGGTAAAGTACTTATAAAATCCCATGCCACTAGGCTATTTGCCTTCGGAAGAAGGCTTAGTGTGGATGCAGCCACAAAATGAGGACAGACACATGCATGGAACTGAGCAGCAGGCTGCAACTTTTATTAAACTTTAACACTCATACTCTCCTATGCCAGGTATTTAATTGACTGCAGCGTGTAGGTTACAGGGCTCCTTTCCATATAATTCCTAACACAGGATAGACTCTTAGCCTATCCCCCAGGATTCAGCTCTCTCTGAGTCCTAGCACACTCCCCACGTCCACCCCCATCAGGGTGGCAGAGGGTGCAGCAAGATGGGGCCCTCAGCCCACGTGGGCCACAAGGTCTGATTTCAGCCCATGAAGGCCAGAAGGTCTCCTGACACCTATCACCTGACACCAAGGCCCATCACTACAATCCCAGGTCTTTTACCTCTGGGAATTGTTTAATCTAGTCTCTTAACCTCCCTGGAAACCAGCCATGGGGGGCACCAGTGACTAGCTTGATTGTTCCCTGGCAACCACACTGCCTAATATCACAACACCTGCCCAATCCATGCCCTCATCTGCTGTAGCCCTATGTCAGCACCTCCATTGGACAAATATACAACATCGTCCCTGAGGACTTCTGGCCGATTGTAATGGATGTCCCTATCTGTATCACTGAACCCTTTGTGTCCAGGAATATCTTGGTTTTCACCCTATTTAATTTCTTTCTAACCTTCTCCCTGCAGACTGGGTCTGCTCCCAGCCCTTGCCTGTCAGTAAGTGAAGAAGTGGCATGAGCTGGTCCCACTGCATGCCTCTTCTGGATGCGAACAGCTTTGGCCCTGAAGTCTAGCAGAGATCTGGCTGCCATCTTGGCTGCCCTCTTGTGGACCCAATGAGTCCTGTAACACCTTTATTTCCAGTGCCCTACTGCCTGGTCTCTCCATGGGCCAAAACCCTCTGCAGCTGCTAACATCGCTGCTCTGATCCTGAAAGAATGAGTATAAAATTTACCAATGTCAAGATCACAGTAGCGCAAGGTTTTTCTCACTACCCTGCTGAAATGGTATTTTGTCAGGAAGTTACCACCACTGTGTGTGAACAGTGGGCCTGGATGCAGGCCCCAGATTTTTAGTGAGACTCTTGTTACGAGGCACAAGTGCTTGTCTGAACATTCCTTCAACACCACATAAGCTTCCCCCGCCCCCTTCTGTCTGTTTGAATACCTTAAACATAGCAGGACCGCTCCTGCAGGTAGTTGACCTCTCTTGTATTTAATGGACACTGGGACCTGTCCATAGCTGCCAGTGGCACCAGCTCACTTACTCCCAAAGCACTAAAGAAGGCAACAATGAATTCTGCCTTGAATAAAATGGCCTCCCTCTCACAGCTGCAGACCCATGGCAGAGCCTTTCCTAACTCTGTCAGGGTTTACGGTGCTATAGGTAATCTGTCGTCCCTCTGGTGCCCACTCCTCCTGGACCATCCTTCTAAGAGTTTCTGTACTATGAAATGCCTGCATGGGTCTGGGAAACCCCCTACTCCAATAGGACAGGCCCACCAGCCGGCCAGAGATAGTGGAGGGAGCCAACCTGTGGTGGGTCAGAGGCACCAGAAATTGGACCATCTGGTATGTGGGTATGGGCCACCCACAGTGAAGCCCTTCCTGTGCCCTAAATTCTGTGAATTCTGAAAGGCTTGCCTTCTACGAACTCAGAGTCCATGGGGCAATCGAGTCCTCGACTAATCCCACAGCTATCATGAGCCAAGGTTTTAGAACTGTTGGGACACTAACCAATGGATCCCTGCTGGCCAGCAAGGAGAATTCCTAGCATCTGTCACTCTGAAATCAAGACAGCATCAGCAACACCATTATCTACACCCAGGACGTGCACTGTGTGTCTAAGGGTGTTAAACTTCATGCAGTGTAAAACAAAGGCCCTCATCAGTCTCATTACCTGAGGAGTCTTAGCTGACTGTCTATTTACAACATGGACCACAGATTGGTTGTCACATCTGAAATGGCCTTTGTGGTTCTGAAAGTTTTCTTCCCAACTAGGGACTGTTACCAGTATAGGAAAAAAACTTGAGGAAAGCAATGTCCCCTGTAATATCCTGAGCCTCCCAGCTTTCTGGCCAGCTCTGTGAACACCACCCACTTGGAAAGTAAATGCCAAAACCTATATGTCCCGAGGCATTGGATTGTACCTGTAGCTCAGGCTTGGGCAACCAGTCCTAACGCCCTATTGAAAACCTCCACTAAACTCTTCCAGGAATGTTTTCCACATTTCTAAGTTTTCCTTCATTTACCTTGTCATTCAGATAAAGTGGTGGATGTTTTGCACTTTAGAGGAAGCATATGCCAGACAGGCACTAAACACCTGACCAGGAGCCACCACCGGGCATGCAAGGTTTAGGTGCCCCATGACCACCTGCAGTTCCCCCACAGTAATTTTCTTTGCCCCTGTGAGAGACAGTATCAGTGCCCTAAGTGATTCCAGCTTCTCTTTAGGTCACCTAGAAACTCCCCGAACTGTGTCCAGTTCAATGACCAGGTATGTTAAACTTTGGGCAGGGCCTTCTGTTTTTTCAGTGGCACGGGGATCCCAAGGTGATCAGCTAGGTTCTGAAATGCTTGACGCATGTACTCACAGTTCCCTGTCCTTAATCTTCCTGCACATAAGACATCATCGAGATTGTCAAGTATCAGAGGGGTATGCTTGTGTAAGTCTGGATCTGTAAAAAGCGACAAAGAGTCCTATGGCACCTTATAGACTAACAGACGTATTGGAGCATAAGTTTTCGTGGGTGAATACCCACTTAGTCAGATGCATGTAGTGGAAATTTCCAGAGGCAGGTATAAATATGCAGGCAAGAATCAGTCTAGCGATAACGAGGTTAGTTCAATCAGGGAGGATGAGGCCCTCTTCTAGCAGTTGAGGTGTGAACACCAAGGGAGGAGAAACTGCTTTTGTAGTTGGCTAGCCATTCATAGTCTTTGTTTAATCCCGAGATTGTGCATGAGACTGGTCTGCTTCACACAGTTGCACTATTTCTCACTGCAGCATGAAGCTGAATCTTTCAAAAGCATCACATGACACCGAGCACCCCAGGGGCATAGCGTTATCAAAATAATAGTGGACATCAAACTGAAACCTAAGCAAATTGAAGTCCCTGGGAGGCACTGAAAGCAATTGGAATGCAGACTTGATGTGGCATTTTGCCAACATCATCCCAGGGGCCACACTCCCTAACCATGCCCACCGCAGCACTGAGTGATGAGTACCTCGCTGGACACAGCTGTGGGTCTATATAATCATTTTATCAGTGAGTTCCAGGAGTAGAACAGGTGATGGATCAGCCTGTGTTCCCCCTTTGCCGTCGTTGGTACCACACTCAGGGGAAACATGCATTCTAGCATTGGAATGTATGGGAAGGGACCTGCCTCTCTCCCTGCTGTCACCTCCAAGATGACCTTTGCCCTTACTATATGCTTGAAGCCTTTCGCAGATTTCATGTTCTCTGCCCACGAGTGGCACCTCATGCCCTTGTATCGGGTTTGATACTTAAGTCTAAGTATTAGACCCACTTTGGGACAGTGTCTCTATTGCAAGAGACTGCCCAGTGTGCACCAGCAGTGAGGCTCCCCCACTAACAGATGAAATCACTGAGAGCTGTGTTAAGTATGGAGGGCCTAAAGACATCTTGGTGAGCAGCCAGCAGGGCAGTTGGTGGAAAGGCACAGCAAGTGGCCAGCAGGGCGGCTGGTGGAGAGGCATAGCAAGCGGCCAGCAGGGCGGCTGGTGGAGAGGCACAACAAGTGGCAAGCAGGGCGGCTGGTGGAGAGACACAGCAAGTGGCGAGCAGGGCGGCTGGTGGAGAGACACAGCAAGTGGCGAGCAGGGCGGCTGGTGGAGAGGCACAGCAAGCGGCCAGCAGGGCGGCTGGTGGAGAGGCACAGCAAGTGGCCAGCAGGGCGGCTGGTGGAGAGGCACAGCAAGTGGCCAGCAGGGCGGCTGGTGGAGAGGCACAGCAAGTGGCCAGCAGGGCGGCTGGTGGAGAAGCTGGTGGAAGGGGCCAGAGCAGAACCCTGCAGAGGTGTGGCAATTGGCCGTTGGGGTGACGAGCAAGTGCTAGAGCAGTGCAGCATGTAAGGTGCGTCCTTACCTCCTCCCCCCGCCTTCCGCACAGGGTGGGAGGTGAACTCTGCAGATGAACCTCTGTACTCTGGGGCTGCACTGGCCAAGGACAACAACTGTGAGGGGGATACAGAGAAGGGATGGGCACGTTAAAGGGACTTTTGGGTTGCTGGACTTAAGACCCTGAGGGAAAAGGACACTGCCCAATTTACTTGGGGGAGGGTCTTTTGCTCATGGTTTGTGTTTATGAACTCTAGTTACAGTGTTTTCCCAAATTAATGTTAATTCCCTCCTTTTATTAATTTTTTTTGCTACACTCAGACTGTGCTTGTGAGAGGGACCCAGGGGGTGGCGTGCAATTGAACCAGATCACTGGGTGGGGGCTCAAGCCAGTTTTGTGTTGTATTGTTGAAAAGGAACCCCTGGATACCGAACCCAGCCCTTGTTGCTGCAGGCTCCACCTGGCAGAAGGGTTACACATGCATTACTGGAAGATGATATTCAGTGAGAGGAGCATTGCTTTTAGGTCTAGACCATGATGACACACTGGTGGGACTATGTTGTTCTTGAGAGATGGGGTAGCAGCAGTGATTGCATAACTTCAGAATGAAAAAGGAGATGTTTCTATATCCTTGTGCTAAGACAGAACTGATGTTACATCATCAGACACCCCCGCCCAGATGAGACCTTTGCTTGCAGTGGGAAAGTGGAAATTTCCCTGTAGAAGCTAGCTACTAGATGTTTACTGGCCTCATAGGTACCAGTTTGTGGTCACATGGAGATTTGTATGGCAATACAGAGTGTGCTGAAGGGAATGTGCTCCAGATGGACAATGTATCACAGGGAATTAAAAAAATTAAATAACTGGGGTTTCCCAGACTGTACCGTAGCTATTGATGGTCACTGTGTAACTGCTTTGTGTCCACCCCCTTAATAAAATGTCATCTCCAGTAACAGAAAGAGGTACAGCTACATGGCGATGCAGACATTAGCTGACACTGTGGCAGATTCCTGGACATGCACACTGGGTTCCCAAGCAAAGTGAATAATTCCAAAAATTTCAAGGACTTTTTAAGAGAAGCCCCAGGGGGGGACTTACTCCAACTAAATAACATTGACAATATGGTGTCTCCATCCACATCTGGGTGACCCTGCATCCCCTCCTGTATCACAAATAATGGAACCAGACTATGCAAACCCATTGAAACACCACTTTCTACTTTATTGAGAATAAATTTTACTCATCTCCTTATTGTGTTTAATGTAATAGTCATTCATCTTGGTAGAAGAGAGGAGCTGTTGACCAGAAATCTTTCTGAAATGTTTTGATCTCTGAGTGTCTGAGAATAAACAACCACATGGATGTTACAATGCAATAATGATCTTTAACAATTTTCCAATTACTTAACTTTTAAATATAGATAGTTGCATGAGAGTGACAGGGTTGACCTAAAATGCACTTAAAGACAATATGCCTGATTACGTGTGAAAGTTATGTTAATAAAGTGCTCAAGAGAAGGTTTGCTGAGAAAAGAGACACTTTAGACATAGAAATTGCAGTGGTTGGGCCACAGTCTATTCTCAGCAACATCAATATGAAACTGGAGTTACTCCATTAAAATAAATCAATTAAAGTTCCTGCAGATTCACTCAAGTGTATTTGAGATGAGAATCTGACCCAGTTAATGTAACTAGAAGTATATGATCAGTTATTGTACATACTTTAATAATAAGCATGTCAGACATATTTTAAATCATTTGTAATAAAATGTGAATGAACAGATATTTGTAATATTTATAATGCTCTTGTATGACATTTGAACTGATTTGTTTAGACATAGTTTACATGGTATGTTTTTGTTCCACGACTGGCTGAGTACAACTCTTGGAATCAGTTTTTCAGAGTAAATATACATAATTTTAAATTGGAGTTTGTTTTCTGAGAATATTCTGTACTACTTGCTAAAAAATTGTACAATTGTTGTCACAGCAAACACTACTGCTAGTAAATTCATTTCCTGGAATATTCAGAGAAAGAAAATGTAAAAGGGCACAAGAACAAAGTGAATTCATTGATAAAAATCGGAATAAATAATTATGGACATTTTGGGGGGAAAATTGCCTCTTTTTTGATGACAGTTTTGAAAACCAAATGAGCATTTGTATATCTTGTTATAGATCGAGGTATTGTTCTAGAGATGGGATCAAATGGCTAAATTCTGATCCAAAGCTCACTTTCAATCCAAACTTTCCCAACGTTCAGCGGTGTTCAGATATGGAGTTTTATTTAATCATCTATACATTATTGTTATGCATAGCCTCCAAGGCCAAAAAGGATCACTGTGATCATCCAGTCTGCCCTCTTGTATAATATAGACAATAGAACTTACCCAAAATAATTCCCAGATCATATATTTCAGAAAAACATCCAATCTTGATTTACAAATTCTGAGTTATGGAGAATCCACTATGACCCTTGGTAAATGGTCCCAATGGTTAATTACTCTCACTGTCAAAAATTTACACCTTATCTCTTGCCATCTTTCTAATCGCACAAAACTGAACCACCTTGCCCAACCCGTGCTCCTTTCCTGAGGCCCCATCCCCTTCCCCGCCCATTCTCCCAGGCCCCATCTCCTGCTAACACCATCCTCCCTCCCTCTGTCGCTCGCTCTGTGGGAGGGGGTGTGGGCTCCAGCTGGGGGTGTGGGCTCTGGGGTGGGGCCAAGGATGAAGAGTTTGGGGTGCAGGAGGGGGGTCAGGGCTGTGGCAGGGGTTTGGGGTTCAGGAGGGGGGTGCAGGCTTCAGCTGGGGGAGGGGGAGCTGGGGTGGGCCAGGAATGAGGGGGTTGGGGTGTGGGAGGGGACGGCTGTAGCGGGGGGTTGGTGTGCTGGAGGAGGTGCAGGCTCTGGGAAGGAGTTAGGGTGTGGGAGGGGTTTTGGGTGTGGGAGGGGATTTGGGGTGCAGGCTCTGACCAGGCTGCGCTTACCTCAGGCGGCTCCCAGTCAGTGGCACAGCGGGGCTAAGGCAGGCTCCCAGTTGAAAACCAGACTCTTGGCAACCCTAATCTCCAGTCTGAATTTGTCTAGCTTCAACTTCCAGCCTTTGGATCGTGTTAATCTTACTCTGCTAGACTGAAGAACCCATTATTGTTCATCATGTAGATATTTATAAACTGTAATCAAGTCACCCCTTATTCTTCTCTTCTAAGATAAATATATTGAGCTCCCTGAGACTTTCAATATAATGTATGTTTTCTAATCCTTTAATCACTCTCGTGGGTCTTTTCTAAACCCTTTCCAGTGCATCAACATCCTTCTTGAATTATGGGCACCAGAAGTGGACCAGGATTCCAGCACTACCAGTGCTAAATGCAGAGGTAAAATAAAGTCTCCACTTCTACTTGAGATTCCTCTGTTTTACACATCCCAGGATCACATTAGCTCTTTTGGCCACGGTGTCACATTGGGAGCTTTTGTTCAGCTGATTACCCACCACAACCCCCCAAACATTTTTCAGAATCATTGTTTCCCAGGATAGAGCCCCCTATCCTGTAATTACAGCCTAGATTCTTTGTTCTAGAAGTATATGTTTATATTTAGCTGTACTAAGATGCATATTGTTTGCTTGAGCTCCATTAGCCAAATAATCCAGATCGCTCTGAATCAGTGACCTGTCCTCTTCATTATTTACCACTCCCCCAGTTTTTGTGTAATCTATACATTTTATCAGTAATGAATTTATGTTTTCTTTCAGGTCATTGATAAAAATATTAAATAGTGTAGGCCAATAGCCAATCTCTTTGGGAACGCATTGGAATAGTGATTCCCCATTTACAATTACATTTTGAGATCTATCATCTAGCCAGTTTTTAATCCATTTAATTTGTTCCATGTTAATTTTATATTGTTTTGTATTTTAATCAAAATGTTGTGCAGTACCACATCAAATCATTTACAGATGTTTAAGTATATTACGTCAATGCTATTACCCTTATCAACCAAAAAGATATCAAGTTAATTTACTGGAGCTATATTCCATAAACCCATGTTGATTTGCATTTATTACATTACTCTTCTTTAATTCTTTATTCATTGAGTCCCATATCTGCCATTCCATTATCTTGCCTGAGATTGATGTCAGGCTGACAGGCCTATAATTATCCGGGTTGTCTTGTTTACCCTTTTTAAACATTATTATCATGATTATTTATTTATTCATTTATTTGTATTACAACTGAAACTGGGAGCCCATTGCATGAGGCATTCATTAAACACAAAATAGAGATGGTTCCTAATCAAAGAGCTTACAGGACAAAGGGCGAAATCCTGCCCCACCATACTTAACGGGCGTTTTGCCATTGACTTAAATGGACCCAGGATTTCACTTAAAATGAGGGTGGGAGAGAGGGGATACAAGATACAAAAAGAGGGAGCCATATTATATTTGGCAAATGTTATTTCTAATCAACGTTTTAAATTATTTTTTTCTCTATTTTTGTTTTTGTGCCTGTGGGGTTTTATTTAAAGGATTCCGGGGACTGGGATGGAATACAGAGGAAAGGCAGATTTGGGTGAGTTAATAGCAGTAAGAGAGTGGGTGAGACAATGTAAGTAGAAGCGGGATATTGATGGGGGGGAGATGAGGAGGAAAAGAAAGGCGGTTGTCGGGGAAGCATGGTGGCTGGTGAGGAGAAGGGAAGGCAGGCAGAGTGAGGCTGGGATTGAGAGAGAAGAGCCACAGGACAGCTATCAACTTCACATCTGGATCCCATCTCCTCTAAAATTCAGGATTTGGCTACAAGCCCACCCCGGTTTGTTGTTTACCAGTTCTGAAGGTCAGGGCTGTCCTTAGGATTTATGGGGCCCTATGCAATATTATTAAACTGGTGCCCCTATGGCTGATGGCAGCCTGGGCTCGCATGTGTATTTTAGATATGGGTGCTCTTTTGAGGCGTAGCTCAGTGGTTTGAGCATTGGCCTGCTAAACCAAGGGTTGTGAGCTCAATCCTTGAGGGGGCCATTTAGGGATTTGGGGCAAAAATCTGTCTGGGGATTGGTCCTGCTTTCACACCCCTGAGCGAGAAAGTTGCAGCACTGTAAAGTGCCAGTGTAGACAAGCCCTAAGGTCCTGTAGACTAACATGTTCTGTGTAAATATTACAGTAACGCACAGCTGGTTTTGTCAGTAAATTCAGAAACTGACAGTATATACCTGGGGGCTGGCAAATGACTGTTAAATGGCTTCATTACCACTTGAATGGCTCTTTAACAGTTTCAGTGTTGTGCTAATAGGTCTGGCGGGCTGGAAGGCTTTTTCACTTTTAAGTTACTAGATCCCCCCTGAGTAAGAGTCAACAGGCTGCAGCAGCCAGCTGTGGCAGCCTGCAGGAAGGGTCAGAACAGGGATAGGAGGGTGGAGACTTGGGGCTTGGCTACACTCGAAACTCCAAAGTGCTCCCGCAGCAGCGCTTTGAAGTGTGAGTGTGGTTGCAGCGCCAGCGCTGGGAGAGAGCTCTCCCAGCGCTGCACGTACTCCACCTCCCCGTGGGGATTAGCTTGCAGCGCTCCCAGCGCTGTGGCACTGTTTACACTGGCGCTTTACAGCGCTGTAACTTGCTGCGCTCAGGGGGGTGTTTTTTCTCACCCCTGAGCGAGAAAGTTGCAGCGCTGTAAAGCACCAGTGTAGCCAAGGCCTAAGACCCAGAGGTGCCCCAAATTTTCGGGTGCCCTACACAGCCTTGTATGCTGCATATGCTGCCTATGCCTAAGGACAGACTTGCTGGAGGTATTGACACAGTGACTGCATCTACCAGACCTTAAACCAAATTCTTCTTTCAATTGCACCACTGTAAATGCAGAATTACTCCATTGACTCCCACGGAACGATTCTGGATTTACATTACTGTAACCAACAGCATAATCTGACCACACAATTTAGCGAGATGCTGTGAAGAGACACAAGAGTGGCAAGGCACGCAAAGTAAAAGTGAAGTTCATGCTGTTTGATAGGGTGACAGGCATTAACTTTGAGTGGGACACCACTCTGCTCACTACTGTTTCCCATTTATTTGCGGAGAGGAGACAGTGGTTGGTGCTCTGCAGCCTGTAGCAGCAATTCCATTGACATGATTATTAGTACAGTATATAAATATAGTGTGATCCTTATAAAGGTCATGAAGACATTTTCTCCCTCTTGTGCTCTCAGAAGCTGCAATTGAAGTGAGTGATTCCATGAGTCATATCAATGGGAATTTTGTTGGTATTAGATGTAGGTTCCAGATGCCTGACCAGAATTTTTTATGGGTAATTTGTAAACTGCTATAGGTAATCCTCTGGAAGAAGGAGGTTTTTTTGTATTCATGGAAGTATTAACTTTACCTCATCTCTATTTCTACAAGAATTTTAGATATCAGGGTTATTCATGCTTTCCAAATGCTACGTTTTGCATCAAAATGTTTACTGTAATGAAACAAATCATTTATTTTTATCAGAGGCTTCATCACATCTGTGTCAACTGCTGCTGATTGTTCTGAACATCTACACAACGTGCTTGAACTGTGCCTTTCGATATCAGCTATACATCCAGAATGGTATCTTTATGAAGGTTCAGAGTAATAACTAGCTGTGTCACTGGACAAAGTTGCATAGGATTTCATTTTCCGTCTTAATCTTATCAGGTGAAAAGAAAAGATTCAAATTGTCTACTGTTCATTGCTCAGAAAACAAAACTGGCATTTTCATCTCCTAAGAAAGGATTCTAGTTTAACTTTGCAGCTTTTGATGGCTAATTCCATTTTTCATTATCTTTAAAACAAATGTGATATTTACTAATATTAACACAACTAGTGGCAGCTAGCTACATACTCAGTACCGTACCATGAAGTCATTTCATGTATGCCTACAAGTTGAATAATTTACATTGATTCATACTCATATAACCTCTGTCTTCCAATTTGAGTGCTAATAACATAAGTTGCACTATATTTTGGTAGAGCTGACTCAAAAAGAAACTGAGCATGTTACTTATATATCTAACTAGATAAGGGATTTCAAAGATATGGGCAAAAGAGCAAGTCATTTTCTATATATTTGTACAGCACTTAGTATGAGGGGTCCCTGACCTGGTTGGCCTCTATGTGCGATCACAATACAAAGGTTAATTAACATAAAAAGAATAAAATAAATAATTATAACAAAATTATTTCAAAATTCGTCTAATTAAAATATTAGGTTCAATGTAGTGCTGTGATTTCTGAACGTGTTCTAGTGATACAGTTGATCTATATTAAATTAAAATAACATTTTGATACATGAACTTATATGGTAAAAGTACATGGTGTCCTTTTTGAAAGCTTTTTATTTTGATGGATTTGCCCACTTCATCTAAAAATCACCCAATCAGTACTAAACACCAAGAAAATACTGTCTCTCTATAAAAAGGCGAGGGATTCATAAAACATTTTCAACAAAGCATGTTGATTGCATTTGATATTTTTAGAAGTTACAGATCATTCTCACTTGCTGATAGATTTAGTGTAGTTGCTCAAACAAAGCATTTCAAACTTGTTAATGAGCTTCCATTCCTGCTGTTGCAGCTGACGGATCTGTGCCTGTGAAGCCTTATGTAATTCAAATGCTCCTGTTTGCTTCAGTGGTACTAATTGTATAGGTAAGGTTTAGTCATGTGAATAAGGCTTGAAGTTAGGGTCCCACATTTACTATAGCACATGACCATTCACAGATTCATCAGTCTGATTTCCGATTAATTTTGTGTACCTTAGTGGTCAATTCTAAGGAATAAGCTACTATATAGTTTATTAAGCTACTCAAAAATATAATTAAAATGTAGAAATTATTGCCTTTCTGCTGCTCTAAATTGCCCCAGATTGTGCAGACCTTAAGGGGCAACTCTGGTAGCTGATGATTGGCAGAACTCAGTAGTGCTCTGGCCATGCACACTTGGTAGTGAACATACCTCCTTGCACTGGGAGTTGGGAAGAGGTGAGTAGGATGACCAGGGTTTTTCCCCCATTAGGGCAATGCAGAGAAGCTGGAGGGGGAAGTTCTGACCCACAGTATGTGAGAAAAGGCTACTGAGAAACCTACAGTGATCACCATAAAAAAACTCTGAATTTGCAAACACAGGTGCTGGCTTCCTCCAGGCCCTAGGGGTACTCAACCCCTCTCTCCGCTCCAGGCTCTGCCCCCACCCAACCCCTTCCCCAAATCCCCACCCCCGCCCCACCTCCACCCACCCCGTCTCCCAAGTCCTAACCCCACCTCTTCCAACCCCCGCTCCACCCTCACCCCATCGCTTCCTGACCAGTTACAACCCCTCCCCTGAGTGCACCCCGTACCTACTCCTCCCCCAGTGCCTCCCGCACATTGCGGAACAGCTGACCACAGAGGGCCGGAGACACTGGAAGGGATGGGGGGAGCTGGCTGCCGGGGGTGCTGAGCACCCACTAACTTTTCCCCAGGGGTGCTCCAGTCTGGACCACCCAAGGAGTCGGTGCTTATGTTTGCACATACCGACCGCACTGCAGTGTCTGATGCCCAGATTCTTGAAGATCGTCAGGGGCCTAGGTCCCATTGATTTTAATGGGAGCTAGGCCCCTGAATACCTTTGAGGATCTAGGCCTGAGTTACCGCAGCTTTCAGACACACGTTATAATAAGAAACAGGCAGGTGAAATTAGGTGGCAAATATTGGGCCTGATCCTGGTTTCACATTGGTTTTGCACAGGTGTAACTGAATTGATTTTCTTGACGTCACTTCTGATTTTGAGCGGTCTGAGGGGAGAATTAGGTCTGTTGACTTTTTAATTGTGACCTCTGTATCAGAGCACTTTACAGTAGCAATATAATAATCAATGAGGACCCAATTCTGTCTGCCTTTATATACTTGTATGTGTCTCCCATTCACGGCAAGTGAAGGTATATCTAAGGGCAAAATTTCATCCTGACTGGATTTTAAAATAAAAATGGTACAGAAGAGCCACAAGTGGGAAACATTAGTGCTCAAATCTACAGCCAGAAACAGAAGTCATGTTTTTGTGAGTCCTCCCTGGACTTCCATGGCTTTGGAGAATTAGAAGATAACTAGGATGCTGTGGCTGCTGGCACCCAAAATAAATGGTGAAGCTGACAATTAGACTCACTTACCTCTCCCCATCCAAAAACAATTGTTTTATCCTCCCATCTCCCTGCCCCTCCCTCTCCCTCTCCCTCTCCCCCTCTCTCTCTCTCTCTTTCTCTCTCTCTCACACACACACACACTTCTGATCTTTGTAATAAAATCAATCAACCTACAAATCTGGGACTCTTCCCCTCTCCCCTGCTGTACTCACCAGTGTTCCCTTCCTCTTCCAGAAAAGAACAGGCAGCCTCCCTCCATTCTGCTTCTTTTCACCCACTTCCCAGATCTCTGGCTCCTTCTGCCAATCCCTTTTGCTCCTCCCCAGTCACATGCCTCCTACTTACTCTTTCACCCCCAACCTCCTTGCTCCTCAATCAGAGGCTCCTGCCTGCTGCCTCCTGGTAGTCACAGTCTGGCCAGCTATCCATGCCTGCTGCCTCAGCTTTTTCCCACATTGGACCATCCCCCAGCTCTTGTAGTGGGGGTGGCGCTTTGCCCTGAGAGGACGGAAAAGGCAGCCTGTGAGTATTCTCTGATCTCAGGGCTGTTCCATACATTTAGTGAAGAAAGGAGTTCTGTCAGGAGCTACGTATGCCCCAGTCTCACCAGCCCCTCCCGCCTTAGACAAGAATCTATGACACTGCACTGAAGAGATAGAATCTGCCAGCCTCCTCTGCCTTCCCCCCAACTATGACAATGGTCTGTCCATTCTGCTGCGGGGGAAATGCACCTTCTCCACCATCCCCTTAGGTGGTGAGCCAGCTCCTCCCAGTGGTTTCAGTCAGCTCCATGAGCAGGTGTAGAGGTCAAGTGGGCCCAGGGCCTTTTGGGGTGACTTGCATCACTAGAGACACTAAGAGGAAGCAGTCACTGTGCCTTGCCCTTATGTGGGGTGGGAAAGCACCATGCACCCCTCCTTGAAATATGCTTTAACCCTCTTCTGGAGTAACTACCATTAGAGCAGCCATCTAGTTAAGTCATTTCGATCTCAACTCTGTGCTAAAGCTTCCAAAAAGAGTGCTAATTTGTGCGTCAAGTGTGATGCCGTCTCTTAGGTGGTCAGCTGAGACCACCAGCCCCTTTCCCCACCAAACCAGTAACAACTCTCCAGTGATACCAGCATGGGGGTGGCTTTAAACCAGTGACCAAGGGGGTCTACAGTATATTCAGCATTCCCAGATGTCTTCATCCACTACTGTTTTTAGAACAGTGATCTTTATGAGAAGGAACAGTTTCTATAGGACAAGATGAGCAGAACTGTGATTAGCATGTTTTTTAAACAATGGCATACAGTATGCATATCTAGGGAGCAATTATTGGCAGATTATTTGATTTAGTAGGTCTTTTTCATTTGTTTTATAGTTGTAGCACCCCTGATTGCACACACAAACATACGAGAGCAGCTGACCCTTTTTCCCCTACTGGTAAGTGTCCTACTAGTAAAAATGAAAATATAATCCTCCCTAATGCAAGAAGACCATTGGTTCTCCTGATAAGTTACACAGGGGTACTTTTCGCTAATCTCTTTCCCCAGTTAGCTTTCTATTACAAACCAGAGACGACTCTAAGATCAGAATGGACCCCACTATGCAGTCCTTACTTATGCTGGGTGTCATGAAAAGGACACAACTAGTCCCATTTAATTGAAGAACTTTTCTCAGTAAGTAATGCTCAGTGTAAGGATTGCAGATTCAGATCTTATAAGAGCCCCTAAAAGAGCTTGAAGTGAGAACCTCAGCCAACCAGCAAACCTCACTGTGATGATCTTGGGTGTTCAGGACTTTGAATCAGCTTATTATCCCTTCCTCAGTGAAAGAGAGTCTTACTGGAGCTAAACTGTGTGTCAGCTCCCTGGCGCTCCCATCTGTTAATATCCTAAACAATGTCCTCAGTCTTTATTTTGCCTTGCAGGTTGACGTCAGGTGCACGTCAATCCCCAAACCTCCTCCTCCAGCCTTCCTCTGCAGTATCCAGCCCCTGTCACTGGACCTATACAGAAATTACCAAGGTCACAGGCTCCAAAGAGACATATTACACACCGGCCTGCTGAGCAGCTGAGGGGTCACACTTTAATATTACAGCACTGAGGTGACTTTGTGCAAAAAGCCAGGCTGTTTATTAAGAAAGAACAGAGCAGTAAGTGATATTGAATAAAGCTAGTGGAAACAGATATGATGACAAATAAAATAAAAGTATAACATGCTTCTAAGAGCCAAACCATAGCTTTAGCAAGCTACAGTCATTTGGCTAAGGCAATTTTCTCACCCTCAGAGTTTTCTGATTTTCAGCCAAACCAGGGTCCAGCAATGTGTTAGGGGTAGTGACTGTGGCAGCCCTAGCAGGCATTGCTATTACTGAGAATGAGTCCTTTGGCAATGGGCGCTGAGGGGCTCGCAGGGTCACAGTATCACCATTTTCTTCTTCTCTCTGTGTTTGTACTTGGTGCCAGATTTTTCAAAGGTCTTTATAAAGCAATGGAATTAGGTTGCTGGATATTTTTGAAAATCGCTCTTGACTCCTATTTTCACTTTTAGGTACCTAAATACGGGGGCATCATTTCAGAACAATGCAGTGTGGGGCGAGGAGGGAATTAACAGCATACAGAGCATTATATGTGAGTATATTATAGCCTGCAAAGTCGGAGGGGAAGGGGAGACCAAAAGTGAAAGCAATTACGGAGCACATAGACCTGTAAAAAGTCTAGCAGGAGGCCAAACCTAGGTGGGGGAGGGGGCCGCTGCCCCTTTGTGCTATAGCAAATGATGCACCTTCTCAAATACCTTTTAAACTCTGACCCACACGGCCAACTGTGCCAAATCAACCATTTTTTTTGTTCCCTAGGGGAAAACTGAGCTTCAGAGCAGTTTTCATGTATTAAGCCACATCTAGTTTCTTCTTCCTTTAGCTCAGAAAGTAGTTTGAAAATGTGCTGTCAAAAGGGATTTAAAAGTTTCTCCCAAACTGTTCTTTTTGTTCAAAGACAGTTTTTTTTTTTTAATTTTGTTGGCTTGAAAAATGGTGGCAGCGAACCCACATGCATCTCTCCCTTTGCATGTTTTCCCTCAGTATGGGACCCTCAATCATGGAATGAGGCAGCTTCTCGCGAAGCCATTTTCTTCTTTGATCAGTTGTTGAGCCTACGGGTCTTTTATTAAAGTCCACAATTATATCTCGGGGTGCGGGGGAGAGGGTGCAGGAGAAGTAGCATCATCAGCATTAACAGCATATCGAAAATGTTAAAGCACAAAAAGAGACTGTCATTCTTGCTCCCTCAGGCAAAAATGCCAACATAATCAGCCCAATGGTATTTTCCCCATATAGTCTAGTTGCCAGGGGTTTAACAAGTCTTACTCAAAAAGAAAGTGAAAATGAAGTGAAGGTGAATCCTCCCAAGTTAATTGAACCAACCAAACCATCCAGGGACAATCTACTATGGCTGACTACGCTTGAAGATCTACCATTTCACAACCCGGCTTCTACATTTATTGCCCTTGTGACTCATGCTTCAGAGGAGGAATGGGAGTAGGAAAGCTTTTTTTGTCATGATTAGATTGAGGACTGTGGTTTCCACATGACCAGTGCTTCTGACATGGGCGGTGGGTATCATAGGCTGGGGAAGGCTGTGCCGCCCCAAACAGCCAGGCATGGCCCTGCCCACGCTCCACCCCCACCCCTAGAACTCCTCTGCAGCTCCCCCTATGTGGTGGCCTTGGCCTGGGCTGCGTCACCCGCCCTTCCGGCACTCTGGGGCTGGGAGGCTGCGACCAGACTGCCCGCCCTCCTGGTGCTCCAGGGCTGGGGGCACCGCGGCCACGGTGAGGGGGCTCTGGGCTTCAGCAGGTGGGAGGGGGCATGAAAGGGGAGTGGCCTCGGGCAGAAGGGGTCACTATTTTTAGTGTAATAGAGTTGGACAAATTGTTGGAAAAATTATTTTCAAAAATGTTTGTGGATTCTGAATTGTGATTTGTACAAATCATATTTGTACCTTTTCTTTTTTTCAGTTTTCCACCGAAATGCTTGGAAGAAGGGCAAATGTCAATATGCATGAAAAAAAAACCCTTTATTTGTGTGCGCGCTAGCATAGTTACTATTTGTATTGCAGAAGCACATATAAACCCCAGTCACGGATTACTACCCCATTGTGTTAGGTGGTATATAAAAACATAACAAAAACATGGTCCCTGTCCTGAAGAGCTGGTGCATGTCTGGTCACCCAACCCACACACACACACACTCTCTCTCTGCACTCAAGTCTACATCTTCAACATCTTTCTTAGCATATCTCCACACCAATATCTGAGCTGTACCAATGCTGCTGGCATTGACCTCCATACAGTCCTCCCATTTCTATCTTCATCGTCTTCTTTTTTTTTTTTTAGTTTCTCCTCCTCCCTTTGCATGGAATGCCTTGTATATGGGACTAATGAGTCACTTAACTCAGCACAGAGTATGATAACAGTCTTCATACTTTGGAGGAAGCATCACAAGAAACCACTAAAGTAGTAAAGATTTCTGTAGCACCTTATAGACTGACAAATGTATTGGAACATGAGCTTTCATGAGTGAATACCCACTTCATCGGATGCATGTATTCACCCACCAAAGCTCATGCTCCAATATGTTTGTTAGTCTACTAGGTGCCACAGGACTCTTTGCCGCTTTTACAGATCCAGACTAACAAGGCTACCCTTCTGATACTTGACACTAAAGTAGTGTGGATTGTGTGATAGGCGAGAGAACTGGAAGATTAGTAAATTCAATAACTTAGACGCTTAGTGAGTATGTTTGTTTATTATGATTTTATGAATATAAGTGCATTTTTATGGCAGTGGAACAATGTCACAAGATCCCTGATATTAACACTGTTAATACACAGAAAACAGACAAAATTATGTGACAATGCCCTATGTGGCTGGGATTACACATGTTGTAAAATGTTGTGACATAAAATGGAGGCCAATGGATTCAATCTGTGTGTGATAAACATATAAAATTATGTGTATTGTGGTATATATACAGGAATTTCAGAGCAACCCCCCCAAACCAGAGTTGTAGAACTTGGGCAATGAAATGAGCCAGACTTCTTTTCGCATTTGCAGTGCTTGCTGAGCCAGTCTAAGATCTGGCTACAAACATCACAATTAGGACTGTACACATGTACATTCACATACAATTACTTGTTCTCAATGTGACCAAAAACTGAATCCAAAGCCTGACAGAAAATATATCAGGTTTTTATCTTTTCTGTTTCCTCAGTCAGTAAGGGACCAGCTCTTCTTAAGTATGACGCCTACATACTGGGTCAGACCAAAGGTCCATCTAGCCCAGTATCCTGTCTTCCGACAGTGGCCAATGCCAGGTGCTTCAGAGGGAATGAACAGAACAGGTAATCATCAAGTGTTCAATCCCCTGTTGCCCATTCCCAGCTTCTGGCAAACAGAGGCTAGAGACACCATTCCAATCCATCCTGGCTAAAAGTCATCGAAGGACCAATCCTCCATGAATTTATCTAGTTCTTTTTTGAACCTTGTTATAGTCTTGGCATTCACAACATCCCCTGGCAAGGAGTTCCATAGGTTGGCTGTGCACTGTGTGAAAAAATACTTCCTTTTGTTTGTTTTAAACCTGCTGCCTATTAATTTCATTTAGTGACCCCTAGTTCTTGTGTTATGAGAAGGAGTAAATAACACTTCCTTATTTACTTTCTCCACACCAGTCATGATTTTATAGACCTCTATCATATCCCCTCTTAAGTCGCCTCTTTTCCAAACTGAAAAGTCCCACTCTTATTAATCTCTCCTCATATGGCAGCCATTCCATACCATTAATCAGTTTGTTGTCCTTTTCTGAACCTTTTCCAATTTGAATATATCTTTTTTGAGATGAGGTGACCACATCTGCATGCAGTATTCAAGATATGGGCCTACTTGTATAGCCAGTCCTTTTTTCTTGTATGAGAAAAGATTTTAAATGCCTTATATTTTCCTGGGCCTGATTATTTTCTACTGTGGTTCTATCCCTAATGTGTGTTCCACTTGCTCTCTCAATCACCCTAATCATTTCCTCAGGCACTGCCTGGGATAATAGCTTGGGAACCATACTGTCTAATTGAGGTGACCAATCACATGGTGAATTCCAAGTATTTTATACTTTAGTGCAGGGGTTCTCAACCTCTTTCTTTCTGAGCCCCCTCCTGCCCCGCAACATGCTGTAAAAACTCTATGGCCGACCTGTGCCACAGCAACTGTTTTTCTGCATATAAAAGCCAGGGCTGGCATTAGGGGGTAGTAAATAGGGCAACTGCTAGAGGCCCCATGCCACAGGGGCCCTCCGTGAAGGCACGTTGCTCAGGCATTGGCTTCAGGCTCATCTGGCGGGGCTCAGGGCCCTGGGCTTCAGCCCCATGAGGCTTCAGCTGTCTGCCCTGGGCTCCAGCAAGTAACACTGGCCCTGCTTGGTGGATGCCCTGAAACTTGCTCGTGGCCTGCCCCAGACCCCTGGTTGAGACTCACCGTTTTACAGGAGTGCTCACTATGGAGTTCGCTTTTTTTTCTGTTGTTGAGTTTTTAGACAGATAATGAAAAAATATATAAAATTCCACATTTAGAAAAAAGGCCCAACCACAACAAATAAATGATTTTTAAGATAGTTTGAGCAGCTGTAGTAACACACTGAAAAACTCCATGGGCAGAATTCCCAGGTGGTGAAAGTTATTAGTTGGTCAGAAAACCGGTATAAGTGGCATATTACTTTTAATTATTATTTGTTATTGATATTACTGTGGTGAGTAGCGGCCCCAGTCAAGATCAGGGCTCAGCTGTGCTAAATGCTTTACAAGAGATAATAACAGACACACCCTGCTTACAATCTTGTTTAAGATAAAACATAACAAATGAGTTTAACAAAGAAATAGAGGGAATGGGAGGCGAAAAAGGAAGGTAAAGTAATTGGAACATGGGGTTACTTAGACTCACAATGGGCACAGTTATATATGAAAAATAAATAAGAAATAAAATGAATGTTAAGTGATTCCTTCTTACTACCTTCCTAGTCATTGTAAAGTAGCCTAATCACACCAATTTGGCATTCTGTAGGTGTAGTAAATGAATATAAGGAACATAGCAAGGGTGTGGTTCTCCTCTCACTCTACCATTGTTACTTCATTGAAGTCAATGGAGTTACATCTCTGTAAAACTCATGTAGGTAAGTGGAGAACCAGCCCCATTGCCTTTATCACCTTTAAGTAGGGGAAATGCCCAGCAATTTGAACAGGAATTTTTCCAGCACACAGCCTGAAATAGCCTTAAAAAATAAAAATGCAGATGGTTGATGAACTTTTCCAAAGCCCCATCCATAGTATTAGCAGGAGCACCACTTCAGTCTTACACAAACAGGTATGGCAGCTGGGCCCTCAAAGTTGATTCCTCATTCTAACAGGGCAGTCCCAAATGGATAATGACGTTAAATTCTGCCTGTTTTGGGGCAGCACTACCAATCTTTACTTTATGAGTGTATTATTTCTAAATAATACGGTGACATACCGTGAATTACGGAATCATTTAGAAATTCTAGGTCACCATAGCTATGGTTTATGTTAATTTTTGTGAAAGGATTCACTCCAGGTTAACCCATCTTCAGTTTTAAAAGTACTGTGTGTAATTGTTTTGCCTCTTAAAAAATGTGTATGGTAGAAGAGAAAGAAATGGCATATTTCAGGCTTAATATGAAAATTCATTTTATTTCAGCTGCATATGTGTAAATCTAGCGTGCTACTGCTTAAGTCAACAGAGTTACTTTGAAATGACACCAGTATAATGTGATGTGATGTGGCCCATAAAATGCTGACTGAGGTCACCAGTTCTCTTTATCTAAAACAAAAGGGTTAACCTCCAGTAATACAATCTTTGTGCATAAAGCTGAAATGAGGAAGGGTGCTGAAATTAGCATAAATACAGATTGTAAAATTCTTGAGCCTTCGTTTCGAAAATTGCATATGCTCAAGATGCAGTCCAGATTGGTGCTTTGTGAATGTGCACAAGCCAGACATGCAGGTGTGTATCGGGCATTTTATACTCATATCTTGAATATGCAAACAAATCACATCCTTTTTACAAAATTTGGACCTATTACTTTTATTCCTCATGTTGTTCAGAAACGAAGAAATCTCAGCAATTAAAAAATAAAATGTTTTCAGATTCTACATAGCTATTCAGTGTAAATATCATTCCTTTTTGTGTTTGACTAGGTGTTTGTACTTAGCTGATGAGGGAACTAAACTAAACTAACTAAAATTGTTTATTTTATTTGTTCATGTTAAGGTGTTACACATTTATAAGTTTAAAAAATGCACCAATAGTTCATTTTTTTTTCACACTAAATCTGTCTGAAACAGTGAGTAGGAGACTGTATGGTTGGGAACTCAGGATATTAACTCTTTCTTCACCCCTTTGATATTTAATAGCATATGTCAACTCTTGATTAGCATGTATTATTTATTAATCTAGATTATACATATTTTTAAAATAAAAGATTAGCCACTATAAAGCCAATTACTATTCATTTGAAAAATACTGCTCTTTTGGTTTTTAAAGATCACTGGTGAGATTAAAAGATACAGGGTGATATCCTCAGCTGGTGTAAACCAGCGTAGTTCCACTGGCTTCAGCAGTCGACATACAGCCTTTGTTCTTCAATGAAGTATGTCTTCCTTGATTCCAATTAAAGAAATATCCTGCCTACAACAGGCCTCAACCTGCTCATTTTCTCCTTTTAAATTGTTGTCAGTGATATTTACTTCAAGTGCAGAGTGTATGATGTTAGCCTGTCCCCAACTGCTCACTTAAATTTTTTGATATCTACACCCTTTTCAAATAGAGCAAAACAAAACAAAAAAAAATTACTGCCAAACATCTCCAATGATCTGGAATTTTATTCCATCCATATACATGCATAGTAACAACATTTGTTGAGAAATTATTTCTATCAGAAGTAGAACATTATCTTTGTGATCACCAGTTGCAGTATTGCTACGCTTATATTTAAATATATCTTATATATGAATTAGATTCATACTTGCAGCATTGAGTTTAGGGTTTCATTTTAGACTGTGCCTTTCAAAAGATAAAACTGATTGATATGACTTCATTACTTACAATACTGCTTCCAGTAATTTTGTTCATTCTTATAAAGTATTGCATTTAACAGCAAAGTTTTAAAAATTGAGACAGAGATGCATCAGCGAAAGAAAATACAAGTACTATACAAGAAAAAAATTGCCATCTTCATTTAACGTACGTTTCAGATTAAGAAAGTGGACAGAAACATACTGCTACATACAAATGCAAAGCCTAATGACTAAGGTACTGTATCTGCTAAAATATAAAGTGCAAACTGAGCCCAATAGTTCAAAAAATTGAAATTTAAGGCGAACTTTACAGCATAGTTGAAACTTTTTTGCAAGTTATATTTTAGCATATACATATATCTGCAACAGCATATAAGAAAAAAATCAGGATACACAAGTGCTTTTGAAGCTATTTCTAAAATGCTTTTCTGTATTGTTTGTGACTATTTTCTTTAAAATCTACTATACAGTGCAAACCATATGTGCTACACAATAACTATACAATAACATTACAAATGACTTTAATATAAAGTTTTTAAATAAAAAATAACATAACTACAGCTATGAATACTGCTGGTAAAATAAATTAATATTTTTGAAAATGGCACCAATAATACACTTTACTAATGGACTGTAATGAAATTACACCTTGAAGTCTTCAACTCAGCAATAATGAATTATCTCCTGATTGTCCAGATGTAATTCAAACAGCTTTCTTTAGACTGTATGGAACAATATACTAAACACAGGTACCAAAGGTGACCGATTGTTTCATTTGACATGTTCCGCTGCATGTGACGAGCAATAAAACTTCTTGTGAGTTATAAAGTTTGAAAGGTTGTTGAACTGGATGTCACACAGTCGGCAATATTTCCCACTGGTTGGGGCTTGGGTGGAACCATTCACACCTTTTGCTATACTAGACAACTGTTCCTCCGCTGCAGGAATAGCTGGAGAGACATTTTCGTTTGCAGCTAACGGATTCTCAGAAATCCAAGAGGGAGACTTGTGCCCATCTTCATGTTGAGGATTCTGGGAAATGTTCTCTTGTTGTTGGTTTGTTGCAGGCCTTTCTTCCTGTTTTAGTCCACCGTTAACTATTACCATGCCTCTGTTTTTTGGCAATAATGGAAGAGACTCTTTCTTCTGCACAGCACACCCGTTTGAAGGTATCTGGCCTTTAGGAGATTCACCTTCTGTATTTGTGCTTTGATCTAAATCAGTGTTATGAATGACAAGAGAACCAGAAATGTAATCGCTTGGCTTTATTCCATAATATGGAGAAAGCTGATCTGCTCCTTTAGCTTTCTTTATTGCTCCAGGGTAAAGGCATTGTGGAAGAAACAAATGTTTGTTTTCTTCTTTTGTGGCAATAAGCTGAGCTGCTTCACTAAAGACTTTAAGTCCTTGAAGAGTTGCTAAGTGTGTAGAAAACAAGTTTCCATTGGGAGAAGACTGTTTTGAGTTTCCATTTTTCTCGCATTTGATTATGCTTCTTTCATAACTGACATCAGGGCTGTTTCGTTCACTTTCTGGGTTTTGAAATACTTTGCTCTCAAGCTGTCCCATGTCATTACGCTGATGTGCAGTGACAGGGCAAAAATTTTGCTTATGGGCAAGATAGTTCTCTACCTTGTTAAAACTGATCTTGCAAACTGTGCACTCATGGTAGTCTAGCAGCCTTTTTGGAGAGGTGGATGTCCTGTCTGACTGTGATAAACATTTTTTGCTGAGATCTATGGGTACATCCATCTCCAAGCAAGAAACTGTGGAGTGTGGAGTGTCACACTTTGAAACTGGAATACATTTGTTAATAGACAATGAAGTTTCTAGATGCTTTGAGACTATTCCTGGAAAGATATCACACCGAGGATGGTAACATTCTCCAAGACCTTCTGTTGATTCTTGAGTGGATGTGCAAGGGTTGCCAAGATTAGCCACTTCAAGAAACCGTTGTTGAACCAGCTGTGGCCTTTGCTCCTGCTCTGGTAGGCACATCTCATACATCTTTCTTCGTTTACGTGTACGCATTGTTCTCTGCATAGCAGGCAGTTTGCTGGAAGCAGATCTCTTCAGTGGAGGATCATGGCGTGTGGCACAATAATACTGTTTGTGGACCATGTATGTTTCATGTCTGCTGAAAGTAATATTGCAAGCTTCACATGTGGTTTTGTTGGGATCACTTTCTCCTTCTACTAAAGGAGCATTGGGGTTCTTCACATCAGCAGGTTTTCCATTCATTTTCTCATCATTGCTGGTTGCAGCTGAGAGCTTCTTAGCCTGTGCCGAAAAGTCTTTTTCATGACCTTTACTGTTTGGCCCAATCAAATCTAAGACAGTGGAGGAGTTGATGCAAGACGTCTGAAGAAGTTGATTCTCTGCATCGGAAGTGTGAGGAGCAGTATTCAGAATGTTTATAGAACTTTGGCCATTATTGGGACTTACAGCCTCAGGTATTTTTTCAGAAATGCTGGAAAAATCTGGTGACTTTGCCATCTGCTGCCATCGGCTGCTGCAGTAATGCTTTTTATGTACCAAGTAGTTGTCCAAATTGTTGAATGTTATGTTACACTCAAAGCAAGTAGCCCCTTTTGGCATCAATGGACTGTAAATTACAGGAGGATAACTACTACTGCCATGCCTCAGTCTTCGATGGACCAGTTCAGACATTTTGGCTAAGATCTCTGAAGCCTGAGGAACGACTGTGATGTCCTGGGGAAAAGCAAACTGAGAGAGAAAAGGTCCCATAGAGAAAGAAGGGCCAATATTAGGCTGAACTGGGGAGGAGGCAAGTCTCGGGCTAGATGGTTCAGATTTTATTTTAGTGTATGAAAAACTTTGTTTATTTGTTGCAGGCTGTGTTTCTGGCCTCTGGGCTGGCAGGAAAAGTGAAGTCTTTTTTTCACATTTGTCAAGCTCAGTGTCTGAACTTGCATCCTTAGTCTGCATGGTCTTTTGACTCTGGGGAACTTCATTTCTGTTCAAAAGGTCTGTTGCTGGCTGTAAAGCTTCATCAGTACCACCCGGAGAGTGCTCAGTGTCACTTTCTCTCTGCAGCTTGTTGCCAGAGACATGTAGATCTTGGTGCTGCAATAGCTCCCTCTGAGTTTGGAAGCCAAAATGGCAGTGATTGCATCTAAAGGCAGCTTGAGTGAGATGTGAAAACAGGTGCTGATGAAAGTTAATCACTGAGTCTGCAGTGTAGTTACAAACTGTGCATTTCAGACTAGCACCAGGCGGGAAAAATTCTTCCATTTTCACTCCTATGGAAAAGATAAATAATACACACCAAGTTAGAGTAACTGCTTTCCCCTCATGCAGTATGCCATGAAAAGCAATCACATGGAGAATATAAACATCATGAGAACAACTCATTTTCCTCTGGTGAAAATGTTCTGTAAGTATTCACCCATATTGATCACTCAGGTAATGCTTAAATCAATTCAAAATCTCTTTCCAACAAATTGCTATAAGAGGTTCCCAAAGTGATCAGCTATGCCATGAGCTGGCTCGTTTTCCATATTGAGTTCAGCCTGGATTCAGAATTTCAGCTATGAAGCAGAGAGCCCTCCAATTAATAAAGGGAAGGCAAGAGTAGGGGAAGAATAAAAATAGATCAGGCTCTCCCTGAAATGCCAAACTAACCCATTCCAGTTTTAGAAATAGCAATTTCCACTTGGAAAAAACATGTTGTTCCCCATAAATCAATAAGCATTGGGGTCCAATGTTCTACACAAGGATATTCAGTAGGGGCTGGAGAAATCAAAAAGCTCAGGAGTATGTTCACTTTTCTCTGATCACAGGAGCATATCAAGGCAATATAATTGAGATCCAGTCCTCAAGCTCAGCGGGGGCCTATAAAAAGTACCGAATCAGAGGCAGAGTTGCGGAGAACACATTTCCAATAATCGCCATTACTGTTGGCCAGCGCCTGCTTGACTGAGATGAATTGCCTATATGGGAAAGAAGATCCTGGGCTCTGGAATGGGAACTCAGTGGGAGAAGGGCTGAAAGGATGAGTCCACTGTGAGGAAGGAGGAGGGCTGGCCTAGGAGGAAAAAATGTCAATGAAGAAAGTACTCTTTTACACCACCTCTACTTAGTAGTAGCAGGCAGTTATTGCAGGTAAGGAGTAAGGCTACGATTTCAGAATGGAAATTTTTAGTAAATTTTGGGGCAGAGGTGCAAGAAAACACAGTAGGTCACAGAAAGGTCACCAAACAATGCAATTTTCGCTACATCAGCATGCACAAGAGTGTGGGGAGGGTGTTCAAAGATCAGGTCCAGGAGAGCCGGTGGGTTGAAGAGTAACCCCACCCCACACTCATCCCCAGAGGCAGCTTCTGTTCAGTGGGGCTAGGTCTGGCTCCCCACTCTGGATGTTGCAATCAGGTCCATGAGGTTGTGGAGCCACTTATGTTTGGCCCATCCAGCCCTCTGAAGGGACACACCATTCAGTTTGGGGGCAAGGCCACTCAGTCTGGGGGGCCCTAAACAAATATTTCATGGAGTTTATTAAAATTCACAATTTCTGTATCCAAAATCATAGCCCTACCAATGAGACCCATTTTTCGTAGATATGAACTCACCAGAGCTCTTCCTATCAAGTACAGTGTAAAAACAGAAGCAAATTCAAACCCTACCCACAATCTGTGCAGAGAATGAGATTGTGTGTTCAGGGTGTACTCAAGCTATAAATGCTTATAGAGCACAACTAAGGCCAGAGTTCTGTGCTGGAAGAACAATAATGGCCTATATTGTCTAAAGAGGAGCCCGGGGCTTCTATGAGTTTAATGAAGAAACATTTGGAAGGAAAAATATCTGTTTGATTTAGATTTACAACATTATATATATGTGCACACCACATGGTCAATTAAACTGGGTTTACAGCTGCTTTGTGACACTGGAGCAGTGCAGAGCAGTGAGTGTCATGGTGAAACTAGCTCAAGCTGTGAAAACTCACACTTTCAGACCCAGAGGACCCTGCTTCAATCCCTAGTGCTGGTCAAAGTGCCCTGTGGCCATCACATATGGGGAGGTTGTCCAGGATATGACCTGCTGTGGGCCTCATATACTTGGGATAGGGTGACCAGACAGCAAGTGTGAAAAATCGGGACAGGGGTGGGGGGTAATAGTAGCCTATATAAGACCCCAACATAGTGACTGTCCCTATACAATTGAGACATCTGGTCACCCTAGCTTGGAATGACCTGCCCAAGGAAGTATGTAACCCACTGGTTAGTGTGTGTTCTATGCCTCCCTCTGTGCTGATCCATAGAGGATGTGGGTCTGTTATAGCACCCAGCTAGAGCACAGTTCATTAGCACAAGCTGTAAAGACCTGTAGTTTTAGCTGTTTCGCCCCTGGTTCAGTTCATGATGTCCACCAGCATGGCAGCTGTCACACACAGGAAAACATGGCAGCCATTAAACTTTCAGAAGAAGTTCACACAGATTTTGCAACATTATATTTAGAACCTGTTTACAAGCAGGAATAGTATTCAATGCACTGAGATTATCCCCCACTGCTTTCACAATGCACAATGGTACAGTATCTAACTTCTATCACATTAGAATTAGGTAGACGGCACCTTGCTTTACTATCTGATCAATGGGGTCTAATCCTCCAAACACATGTGAGTAACTATTACACATGTAAATAGTCCCACTGAGTTGAAAAGGAAGGTTTTGACTTTTAACAGAGACCTAAACAAATTATTCAGGCCAAAAGAATTTCTCTAGTCTATCCATAACTTCTTATACACAAATAAAAATGCTATTATGGTATATGAGTTAATTTAGCATAAGGTAATACATTTCTAAATAATCTTTGTGGAGAATTTGTGATATGTAGCTGAATTTCTATGGATTTAAGGGGGGAAAAATAGTCTCCACAAAAAAAGAACATTAACAGAATGCTAAACACTGCTTGGTTCTGCATTAAAATGTCAGGGAGTGTCACAGGTAGTTTGCACATCTTTAACTGTGTCCTGTTATATGTATTCAGTATGAAATAGTCTTTAACTACAGGATAACATATTAATTCTCAATTAATACAATATAATATAGTACATTTTTTCCTGAAGTTTAAGAAACACATTTGTAACACATATTTTTGCATCCTTCTATACTTACACTAATTGTTGTCAAAACAATACAATGTATTTTACTACCTTATGGTTAGACCCATAAAAGGGACTTAGGTGCCTAACTGGCACTTTAGTTTCCTAGGGCCAAATTTAGATCCACAAAAACACTGCTCAGATGCTGCCTAATCCTGAGCACCTACATTTCTACTGTGTATAAAATACTTAAATATGTGTTGGAGCAGGGACTGGAACTTAGGTCTCCCAGGTCCATGCCCTAACCACTGGCTTATAGAGTCATTTTCTCTCTGGCCTAACGAATACAGACGCTCCCCGACTCACGCAAATGTTCTGTTCTGGAGCACCTCGCATAACTTGAATTTTGCTACCTGACCATTACGCAGAAAACCCCCAAACAAACAAACAAACAAAAAAAACCCCCTCCTGTTTCTAGCTTATGGAACTTTTTCAGTAACTGTGGATTTGCATAGTTGGGTTTGCTTACCTAGGGGGCGTCTATATTTAAGTATTTTAATAAACCGTGGAACAGCTCCAACAGGATGGATTGAGTGCATCCTATCACAGAATACCCTACAGCCTGATGGGTAGGGCAATCTCTGCTCAAGAATAGGGATTCAAATCTGGGTCTCCTGCATCTCAGGTGAGTGCCCTAACTGCTCGAGTATAAGGGCATCTACCATCTGCTCTTCTTTTTTCTTTTTTTTGCAAGAAAGGGCTGACCTGGTTTCGGTGCCTAAATCTTGTGACTGCTGAAGAGAGATAGGCCCCTCACTCCAACCCAAATTTAGGCACCTAAGTCCCTTTTGCATTTCCTATTGGATAGTTTAGGCAGCTCCCCGCTTATTGAATCCTGTTGTTAGGTACATAACTCTCCCCATGAAATGCACAAGGAGCCCAAGCTCTGAAATCAGGGTTGTGTATTCCAGTGGGCTCATGGCACCTATACATTAGGGTGGCAGTGCTGAGGCTAGGTCCCCGTCATGGATTTAGCCCGCAGACTTGTTATATGAGTTCTCCTTCCTGTAAGTATGCATTTTCATCATTTTCTTATCCATTCACTACACGTGAACTTTTCAAGTAGCAGACCATTCAGGAAAAGAGCAGAGACACATTGCACATATTTCACCTTTACACTGTACTGTTAGCCTGGAAATGTAGTATGTTATGGTTTAATATGTATTTTCATATAAATGATTTTCAAGGACATACACAAAGCAGTACACAGAACTACAAGATAGTAAACTGAAGTTGTGGGGAAAATGAAATGATATTATAATATAGTTTTTGAGAAACAGCAGGTCATGATGCAATTAAAGACAGTAATTTCAATGTATATTCACATTGTGCCTGCAAATTGCATAAGTTCCATCAGTGGAACTCTTTGTCCTGTAACAGATCCTCAGGAGAGAGACCTTCTCCTGCAAACCTTGGATGGCATTCAATTGCCATGGCACATTGGGCTGGAGCTCCCTCCTGTAAAAATGTAAAATATACATAAGCCCTCCCTAACTCCTACTTACCCAACAAGGTCCACAGAGACTTCTGGAGAATGCTTGCCTCTTCCCAGGCATACCTCAGTACATATTTCACTCTAACGCCAAATTAACTGCTTAGGCCTGACAGCGCAGCCTTCCTCATCTGCAAACTTTGCATGCCTAGTAGAAACTTCAGTGTGGAATGTTCTGTGCATTTACAACTTGTGATTTTTCAATAATCTGATCAAATCAAAGCTAACTTTCAAAAGAACACTCAGAGATACTTGATAATAGGTCTAAATCTATGCCAATTTTTAGCTTTCTAATGAAAAGGAAGAAATATTTCCATTTTATAAACAAGGAAACTGAATTCAGAGGTTGTGACATGGTTCAAGACTACAGTGGGAGTCAGCATCGGATCTGGAATAAGATATAGGAGTTCCTAATGTCCATCCTATACTCTAAATGACCAAACCTCTCAATGGACAAAGCTTTACACCTTTGTTTAAATATCTGAGATAATCTATGCCATTAAATGACCAACTGTTTGGATTTATGTAAATGCATAAGTAGGTCAGATAAATGATTAAATAAATTATACGGATAAACAGATTATATGTGACAGGTGCATGGACTATATAATACAGTTCAGAAATGACTGATTTCTTAGTAGTATCTACTTCCAGTGCTTGATTATATTGCTTACATTTAGAGACTCATTGAAGAAGATAACGCTTATAGTGGTTAATGTTTAAAGAATAGCTACATCTACAGGGGGATACATTGCACTTACCACTGTGAGAATTTAGGTGCATTTCCAGAGCTCTTGCATTAGAAAAACTTTTGGTGCACTGTGGAAAGGGGCAGACACTGGATATCTGATGAGCACTATCTTCATTCTCCTCTGACAGCTGAGCTCCCTCTCTTTGCCTCCCACTGCAGTAGTACATGAGATGGGCCTGCAAATTCCGCTCACTTCGATACCAAATGCCACAGGATTTGCAAGGGAATATATCTTCTACAAGCAAATATAACCAGATGCAGGTTAGCCACAGTGCATTCAGCATCAACAAGTTACATGGAAGGCTTAAATCCTTTAACTTTTCCATTAAAGAAACAACTTACTTAACAAAATGTTGGCAAGGCAGCCACAGGTTTCATACAATGTCATTTGCAAGGACAAGGGAAAACATTTGTTTGTTTTATAGGCCAAAATAAATTAATAAAATAACCAATTAATATAAAACACTGAGCTAAGTTTTTAGGACACCAAATCGTTTAAAAACTAAAATAGAATTCATCATTTGTGGCAGAAATGCAGTCTCAACTGTATTATAGTACCATGAAAATATTTAATCAGAGATGTTCTCCAATAACGTGGACCCTGATCCTGCAAAGCCTTACACATGTGCTTAACTTTAGGCATGTGCATAGCTCAGTGGTTTGAGCATTAGCCTGCTAAGCCCAGGGTTGTGAATTCAACCATTAAGGGGGCCCTTTAGGAAACTGGAGTGTGCTGGAAAAAAAAAACTGTCTGGGGATTTGTCCTACTTTGAGCAGGGGGCTGGACTAGATGATCTTCTGAGGTCCCTTCCAACCCTGATATTCTAAGTTTTTGGAAAATTGGGGCTTTGGATTCTTTAAATTAAGACTGGATGTCTTTCTAAAAAATATGTTCTAGTTCAACCACAAGTGTACTGGACTCCAGGCAGGTATCACTGCAGAAAATTCTATTGCCTGTGATAGCCAGGAGGTCAGACTAGATTATCAGAATGGTTTCTTTGGAGCCTAAAATCTAAGAATGTAGTAATTACTGTAACTGTAACTTGAAAATCTCATGCTTTCTTTGTTCCTTGGATTCTTGTCATTACTAATGTTGGGAGTTAAATTTTGTAATATGCTATGACCTCTAATTGTAGGTTGATCCTTAATATTCCACTTTCTGAAACAGGATGAAAAATTAAAATGTTTGAGTTTTCTGCTGAATGGAAATTCCAAAAAAATTGATTCAGAAGTATCAAAATGCTTCATTTAGACATTTTTGATCAAAACAAACCATCTAGACATTTCCCTATTGCCATATGGGAGTTATAGTTCCAGATCTCATTGCCCCCTATGGAGTAGACTCTTTGACCTGACTACATCTCCTATAATACATGTAGAGTCATGTGATTCCCATGATGCACCACATAGAGGAAATGCACTATGAAAGATGTCATCTACTATGGAGCCCGGCCCAAACGAGAGAATGGGGAATGCAACTGCAACTACCATTAGGCAATGTACCAGAAATAAATGCAGTTCAATTTTTTTAATTTGAAACAAAATATTTTAGGTCAATTCAAATGAAATATTCTGATATTGGTTGAACTAATCCGAAACAAAATATGTCATTTACATTTTCCTGATGGAAAGTCTAAATTTTTCATTAAAATCAAAATTTTCCTGCTGAAAATTTTAATTTTGTATCAGAGTGGTAGCCGTGTTAGTCTGTATCCAAAAAAAAAAAAAAAAAAGAGAGAGAGAGAAGTCCGGTGGCACCTTAAAGACTAACAGATTTATTTGGGCATAAGCTTTTGTGGGTAAAAAATCCACTTCTTCAGTTGCATGGAGTGAAAATTACAGATGCAGGCATACATATATATTGGCACATGAAGAGAAGTGGAGAACCAACGTTGAAGGCCAATTTAGTCAGGGTGGATGTAGTCCACTCCCAATAATTGATGAGGAGGTTTTTTTTTTAATTTTGTGTAATCTGCACAAAAACAGTCTGACAGAAAATTCCCAACACCCTGTTAGCATTAATAACAAGAATGCCAGCTGACTAAACCCCATTTCGAGAAGGCAGATGAACCTGCTTTGTGTTTCCTTATATTTCAGCTTGATATTGCTGTCACTACTATCTCTCCACAGGGTAGTGGTATATTTTAAGTTATTTCTTTTTGCAGTATGCTCACAGTAAATGTGACCAGTACAATTCTTTACACAAAAACAAACAACAAACTAGAAAAAATAAAGCTATTGACAAAGACATTTATAGTCATCCAGCATTGGACCTGGTGGGATTACTCAAAGAGTAGGTATTACTCAACATGAATAAGAGCTGAATCTGGACCTACTGGATTCTAGTGAATCCAAACCTTGAATATTGTGTAGAGTTCTGGTCACTTAATTATTGCAAGCTATTTATAAACTACAAGAAGCACAGGGAAGTGCTACAATAGAGGAATGGAAGGACTCAGTGATGAGGAATGATTAAAAGAGCCAAATATATATCAGCAGCAAAGAATCCTGTGGCACCTGATAGACTAACAGACGTTTTGCAGCATGAGCTTTCGTGGGTGAATACCCACTTCTTCGGATGCAATACAGTTAAGTGACAACTAAGGAGGGACATGATATCAGCTACCAATTTTTTGAAAGATAGCAACAGCAAGGAAGGCGAGCAATTAGGATTGGGGTCTTAATAGCAGTAATTGGGTGAATTTAATAAACAGAATATTTCGGCTGAATGCTCTGATTCAAGAAGTTGTATGCAGTGTTGTTGTAACCTGTTGGTCCTAGAATATTAGAGAGACAAGGTGGATGTCTCTCTGATTCAAGAACACTTAGCAACTGCTTAAGACCTTCCCTATTCAGCATGTGATTGTTCCTTTAATATTAATGGGACTTAAACACAGGCTTAAGAATCCTTCTTGAATACCGATGCTTTCATGAATTAGGGCTAATACAATGAAAATTCCTGACTATGACTTCTATTGCATTTTGAAACAGTCAAACAGAAGCAATTTCTATTGCTTGAGAAATGGAAAACTAGCCTGGATAAACATTAGAATATGTATTGTGAAGACCAAGCCTGCATTGACGGAAAGAGTATGGACCAGGTGAGCTATCAGGTCTTTTCATCTCTATTTTTATGATTTTCTAATTCTGCAAACAGATTTACAGAGCTTCTGTCTTAGGGAGGGCCAGCCACTATCCTGTACAGCTACCATCCCAATTTTCTACATCTATTTTTGCTCTGTTAAAAAAAACCCGAAACATAACAAAAACAAAAACAAAAAAAGCTATGGAACAATATTATTCACTTACTGTTGACAATAGCTGTAGGCAAAATAGATGCCATAGCAGCTTGTTGAGGGAGCAGTTGTATTGAGTCCAGCAGACGTGCAGGATACATCCCTTCTGTAAGAGTCATCTGACTGGCAGCTTGCAGCCTTGAGTCAAAATCCACAACAAAGGCAATTAGCTCTTCACCCTCAGAGATGGTCTTAGTTGTGGTACACCAAAGTTGGCCACCTATATGAAAAATAAAAACAGAAAGATTTAATGGGGAGCATAAATCTGCAGAACTACTTCAACAGAGGTAGGGTGTCTTTATACCCTTTTCTAACTGGATTACTTGTGGGGAGGAGGCAGAAAACTCTTGCTTTTTAAAGTTCCATTTCTATCTGTAGAAGAATTTTCAAAATACTGTTAAGGAAGCCATGGTAAAAATATATGCATATATTCTACAATCAATTCAACTAAAGAACAATCACCCTAATTCACTTTTTTGTGTCCTAAGAGACTGACATTGCCAGAACTCAGATACAAGCAAAACTATTTTAACTGGCACTTTTCCAATCATTATATTTTTACTTCACTTCCTGCATATTTTTTTCATACCACAGTTTCAGTTTTATTCCAAGTGTCTCATCCACAGCAGAATAAAAAAAACCCCCAAAAGCTGCAAAGAAGAAATCAAATTTCCTCATAAGGTCATTTCCCCCCTCTCTTATGTTTGCTACCATCTTTCTCTGAAAAAATATTTTCTTATGTAATATTTTTCATAACATGACTGTTTTATCTCTGCTTACATTGACTGAACTTCCTGAAGAGAAGATATGCCAAAGATCTGTTTCATAAAGGCTTATTCAAATAAAGGTTTGTTTAAAAGGGGAGGAAGGGGGAAACTTTCATCAAACAGTAAGATACACTATAGCTCTGTCCTGCAAATGTCACGTGCAGTGCATTAAAAAGAAAATTAACTATGCAAGTACATCTACTAATGTATTTGAATGTGATAGTGAATGCTCATTTATTTAACATGTTTAGACAGGCAAAGCACTTATATTGTGTTATCTACGCTCTCAGGCCTAGATACATATCCAGTATAGTTATGCCTGAAATAATGTTGCATACTTTATATGTTATAAAGCTTTTGTTCCCCAAGGTTTTGTATATATAGCAAAAGCTATATGTTGTATTCATTAGGCAAGCAAAACTGTACTCATTTTGATAAGTAATATTGCTGTGTTTATCTTTCAGCATAACTGCCTTTTCAACTGCACTTCATTTTTTTCCCCTCAAAGAGATTATAGTTTTAAAACAACTTGTTGCAAAAATCTGGTGGAGGAGATAACAACAGTGTATGATATGCCACAGCTAAATGGAAGAATTAAGACATTGTTTTAGAGAAATCTTGGACAATTAATTAAACCAGTCTATTAGCTTTCAAAGATGAGCAAACAAAACAGCATCAGTGACAATGTGTTTCAGTGGAAAAATAAAGCTGAGCTTCCAGACCTCAAAGTGGTATAAAAGTTTCAAAGCAGAAAAGTTTCTTTGCATTCACCTTTTGGTATTACAGCCATTGAAGGTAGCTATGAGGTTTAAAAACAATTTATTGTAACAGGACCAATGTAGCATAAGGTTCACTGCTTTCCAGAATTAGGGCATGCAAAGATGCAACTTTCACCAAGTTCCTTTCGAGAATAAGGAGATAAAGTGAAGACAGCAATACAACTACATCTACAACTCCAGAATCCTAATAACCAACCAGGAATTTGAACACTAAAGCACTGGATTAGTGTCTCACACTGGTGTAAATCAAGAGTAAATCCACTGAAGCCACTGGAGCTACACCAGTACAAAACCAGTGTGAGAAGAGACTCAGACTAATGGATGTTTAATCAGCCTCTTAGATGTAACAACTTTGAGCTACATGACTTCAGTTTCAGGCTCTGTAACCAGCTACACTATTTTACCTGAAGACACATATATAACTTAGTTGTGTGAGTGGAGGGCGGAGTTCCTTTTATTGTGTCACACTTCTGTTTTATTCTTATTTATATATGAAACTTGCATGTAACAATAATACAATGTATTATTATACACTTTTATAAGAACACTGTAGTATAAGGGCTTGTGCTGTAGTCTTATAATGCTATACATTTTGTATTAAAAATAACATTGAAATGTGCCACAATAAGAACACCACCTTTCTTTCCCCAGCAACAATCCTGACATGCTGTATCCCTGGGGGAAAAAAAGAGAGTCGTTGCTTACAGGGTCTCCAGCTGCAATCAGTCTGGATCAAAATCCTTGTACACCAGGAATAAGGGGCTGACTCAATATCCTTGCATCAGAGTTCCTTAGAGGCAATTAGGATTCTTCCTAAGAATTATGCTCCCCCCACTAGTACATTTGCTCTTTCACCCTGTTATGTGGCACTTTTCATCCATAGGCATGGGGTGCAATATGCTCCCCACAGTGCATGCCTGTCCCTTTCCATAGGCTGGTGCAGATGGGGATGGGTCAGGGCAATATCCACTCTTCCCTGCCCCCAAAGGATGAAGGAGAGCACTTAGTGCAGGAACCGCAATTGTGCTGGCACTTATCTAGGCTGGCAAGAGGCGACAGGGAAGACTTCTTGTCCCCTCTCCTCCACTGCACACCCATATGGGTCAGGCAGAATCAAGTCCTGATGGTCTGATCTAAAGCCCTCTGAGGTTAATAGATAGACTCCCACTGATTTCAATGTGCTTTGGAGTATGCCCTTCGGGCCAAATTGTGAACTCTTTATTCACATTGGTGACCAGTGACTCACTCGAGTAATCCCATTGATGCCAAGGGTGACCAATCTGGCCCCAAGTGATTTGATCATTAGATCATCCAAAGGAAGAGGCATAGCTTACTGAGTCACTCGGGTAAAGATTATTTCAGTGAACCTGAGCTATATATCAGAATGCTACAAGACAACACTGGGCCAGATCCTGAGCTGCTGTAAATTGACATAGCCCCTTAAAGTCAATGGAGCTAAGCCAGTTTGCACCAGCTGAGGTTCTGACCTGGAGGCTGCCCAATGGAATGGAAAGTACAATTCCATAGCTGTTCTAAAATGATAGCTACAAAATCAGCCAAACAAAACGGAGTTAACATACATTATCTAGGCATCAGATCCAAGATCAACAAAAAAACTATCAACAGATATTGCTTAAGCATTTATCCCCACTCCTTATTAGCTTACATTTGAATAAAAATATAATTAACTAGTTATGCAAAGAATCAGAAACGTTTATTTAATCAGAGAAAGTTGGGCAAGTGGAATAATATCATATTGTGCGAACTAGAGCAAAAAATTACATTCCAATTGCGTTGGCATGATTTCTTTATCAAATTGCATCACACACTGAATCAGCTATTTGATACCTTCATAGCTTCCACCAAATGGAAAGATTATTTTTGGATCTTCTTCATCTGTCTCTTACACTGCAAAAACAAGTAACTCTTTTGCTACTTAAAAATAAAACAAACTAAAACAACTTCAGGTTCTATGGAAAGAAAAAAGATGTCCCTGAAAAACTGTGGACTTACTGTTCTTTGTAATGTTTATGATCAAGATTCTTGTGCAAACAGATCTGGTTCCTAACAGGAAGCTTATAAATCATACTCATAATTGCTGTCAAAACTGCAGTGAAGTGTACTGCAAGTTTTGATAATAAAGAATAGAGTCACAGTTCAAACTTGATTACATTTTGGAAATTCATGCTGCTCTTACAAGAATCAGTGGCCTTAAATATCTTCTTCTCCTGCCAAATTTTTCACTTGCACTTTTTATTATTTATGAAATCAGTGTCTGCACAATGTCATGCAGACCTCTGTTGATAAAGTCTAATTAAGATTAAGACAAGCCTTTTGGAAAGGATCCCATCATTAGCAAACATGATAAACACAAAAATACTCCCTACTTGTCAACCAGGAGCAATTCAGTAACCTAACAGTATTATCTGTTGCTAGGCTACAGAGCTGACAAAGCTTCAATTATATTGTACGGCCATACCTATAGAGTACTGTATAAGCAAAATGTATCTAATATAAAAGCATTTAACTTCATCCACACTATCTGCAATTCATGGCTTCTTTCAATGGCAAAAATCAGGTTAATAATTACATACCCTGCTGCAAAAATCTTTGCGATGAGCTATGTTCGCAGAATTTTTTTCTAATTTATCTGTATGATTGATAGACATTTGCTTTGTAAAAATAATAAAATGCAAGCAATGGGTAGTTGTAAACCACTAGCAGAACTACATCTGGGCTCATCAAGATATGGAACCAAGCTTAGTATAAAAATATATATAGTAATTGAACCAATTAAATCACATTCAGATGTGGTAATACTCTGCCTTCAGTATGTAGACAGGGAGCACTGAGGAGATAGATAGATACAACTTTAGATAATGCTTCCCCAGCCAGAAGGCCGAGGAAACTTTATTTTATGTAAGACACACATCTAGGTATATAATAGAAAGTTGCTTGATTTTTCAATAGCCTCTTCATTTTCTCTCCCTATAAAAAGGAAGTTGATTTTGAGATTTTATAAATAATTTATTTACTTTCTTTTGTCTCAGTGATTTTCACTGAAGGGGAGCTTTAAAGTGAAGGGGCTATATGGGTGGCATTGATTTTTAAGCACAATTCCCCATTGACTTAAAATGGGTGAAGCTCTGCTTAAAAATCAATAGCAGCATATGGCCTCTGATTAGTAACTTTGTTGCTTTTATTAGAACTGGCTTTTAGCAGGTTGCTAAAAATAGTTTAACTTCCCTCTTAAAACAAAGGCAATGGCTAAATGCAATGCAAGAACATTTTAACTGAATCATATAGACACAAACACTACCATCATGGTAGTGCAGCAATCTTACTCCATATATGAAAAGGAATACACACATTAAAAATGTACTGCCATTGTTTAGTCTTTTTATCCAAAGTATTAATCAAAACTTGGTCTGCCTAACCTTTGAATCTGGATTTTTGATTGTATATCTTAGGTACAAGGTTAGAAAATAAATAATTGCTACTGAAACCAGTCTTCTTACTTAAACAGTCTCAAAATACAAACCTATTGTGCCAGTGAGTCTAAAGTATTGTTTTGGCTGCTTATATTTTGTGCTTAGTGTTTTTGACTGTGTTATTGCAACAGCATAAGAGGCCATTTCCTGTATACATACGTTTTTACAAAGGAGGGTCAGAAGACTATCAGAAGTCATTTAATCAACAGCTTCTATTAGTCTACAGATCATAATGACTTCCAGGCACAATCAACTGAATTAAACCTCCCCCTTCTATGAATGAAATGGTCCTATTTTACAAAAGGACATTTTTTGTTAACAGCCTTGGGGAAAAAATAAGTTTGTTTATTTTATATCATCTTTGCTTTGTGTTTTATTTCAAGCATTTGACGGAAATTTGCAAATCCATAACAGGACACAATCTTCACATTTGTTTTTCTTCCCCCCATGGGGTTGTGACTGTTCAGAATAATGAATGCCCCCATTTCAGTATGGCACAAGTTACTGCCCAGATCTCTAATTTTCGACATTAACAGAGTACTTATATCAATATGGAGCCACGTTGTTTAATAAAAATTATAATGAATTCAAATCCAATACTGTTGAAATTCTTGACAGTAGAGTAGTGCAAGGAATAGAACTTATAAATTATGTGTGCCCCTTCTTTGAAAAATGCTTTGGAGGTTTCTTTGTGCATTGGCAAATACAGTAGGAATATGAGGTATTGTGTGGATCCTCCTGCACAGCACCTGATAAAAGAATAAAGAGCTGTGACATATTCTTAAAACAATAGAGGAATTAAAGAGAAACAATGGGCCAGCTGCTTCATTAATACAATCAAAAGAGAGCCCAGCACAGAGGAGTCCAGATAATTAAGCACTACTCTTTTAGACCTCCTTTCTATAATAAAATTGCTTAAAAATTATTAACTACTTCATAGTTGTTAGATAGATCTATGTACTTGTTTATTTAGGTTGATTAATGCCTTTTCAGTATTCTCTAATATGCCAACTCATGGTTTATACAAGTTTTTGAATAAAATAATGTAAGCATAACTGATATGGATCTGTAGTGTATACAGCAATAAATCAAAAGCATTTTGTGAACAGTCTTTTCTGTTGATAAATAATTCTCAACATTTTAAACTTGTATGCACAAACTAAATACTTTGCAGAACACTTGTGCCATCTAAGTATTTTAATGCCAGGATTCCAACATCTCTTTAGAGAGCATCTCAACAGCCCGGCATGCAAATTTGGACTTCTCTAACAATTATAACAATGTTTACAATGCTAAATTAAAATTAATGAGATGATTTCCTAGGATGTTGTATAATTTTTCCTTGTTTACCGATCAAAGGAGATTGTTAAATGATACTCACCCTCTAATTTTAACTGGCATATTACAACTCTGCAGTGTATTGATTGCAGAAATTGTAAAACCTATTATATTATATAATGTTAAAACAATAAGTGTAAGAGCAAGCACTCACATTCCCTGGGAGAAATGTAGTGCATTTGGCTCAGAAAAAAGTATGAAACTTGCTTCTTCTTTTTTTTTAATTCCTGGATGCTACAAAATAAAGAAACAATAATGCATTATATTATGCAATACAATAGAAGACTCACTCAACTAAACACTGGACAGCTTTGAAAGGGATGATTCCAAGATGATTGAGTTTTAAGAAATACGATGCCAGATTGGAAATAAAGAAGAAATATACCTCTTAAGAGAATAAGGGCCTGCTCCTTAATCCAAATGACTGTGAGTTTTGATACTGACTTTAGTACCAAGGACCGATTCCTTAGCAATATGATACAGGAGTAAATGCTTTTATTTGAATATAGTGCGTTTCATAAAAAACTGTCACCTATTATATAGTTTATTTCCTCAGTATAGCTTTTAAAATCTCTCTTCAGTCCTAGGAGAAAAAAGAATCAAAACTGAAGCATTCTTTGCTGAAACACTTTCAATGAGATAGACGTTCTTTCCTGCATGCAGCGTGACCACCGTTTAAAGGATAGTTACAAAATTTCAGTAGCTCTCTTTCATTAATGCTGCAATACTGAGCTACTGAACCCCAACTAAACTGCATGTTTCTAAAGCAGAACTGGTATATCTAGCAATGAGATTTGACCTCTCATTTTACCCTTGCTGTCAGCTTCTTTTTTTTTTATGCATTTGAGGATTTGTATTTGTTTCTTTCAAAGAAATCCCAGAATTAAAACAATGTAAAATTCCATTAGATACAGAGGTAAACTACACCAATGTTCAGAAAATATCCACAGGAAAATAATGTGGTAATTTTATTTGCACCCCCTATCTCCCGATTGAGCTGTCACAGCTTATTTACCACAGGGGGAAACAGTTAAACCCATATCCTTAGAAGTTATGTGCATTTAAGAGGCTTATATATTTCTTCTGGGACCCTCATTCAAATCCTGAGCTAATCAGAGTGAATACATATCTTTCTATTAGATGGCTGTAAAAAGTCTTAGGTGAAATCAGTTCCTGGTGGACGACAGTCCACAGCGTAAAACTATTAAATATTTGGTACAAATGGCAATACTTACTTAAAAGGCCTGAATGAAACTGAAAACTGAAATATCCTCCGATATCACCAGAAGTTGGGTCTGCTGCTACGGGTTGAAACTGAAGTGCTGTCACAAATGCTAAACCTGTTATATTTCCTTAATTCAGCATAAACGCTAACAAATGAGCTGAAGGAATTCTTTTACAAGTACTGCAACTATTTCTTTTTTCAGGGCATTACTTTTTGTCCATATTACTTTATGGATATTAATTGGATATTAAAAAGGAACATATCAATATTCATGAGCTAGAAATCATAGAATCACAGGACTGGAAGGGACCTCCATAGGTCATCTAGTCCATCCCCTGAACTGAAGCAGAGCTAAGTATTATCTAGAAAATCATGAAAGAACAGTGAACGATGTAATACGGCCCTGCCATGTGCATTAACACCCTCCTCCCCAATCATGAAGCCCAGACTTTGGGGGCACACTGCCTCGGCAAACTCCTCCACCCTTGGACGCCTTACAGCAACAAGTGGACTGCAGCCCTTCACAGAACTTCCCAGAAGAATCCATTTAAGATCATCACAGGAACGAGACTCAGCTGCCGTTGTCAGCAGCAACAGGGTTCAGGGAGAGAGGATTAGCTGATGAGCCCCACTATACTAGAGGTAGGGCTTAAGGTGCACATGTTTCCGGAATCCCTGCTTCCCTGCCAGCAGTGCCATAACATGGCCCTTTTGTAGACTTAGGAAGCTGACAATGATGCCAGCAATTCTGGACGTGATGCACTGTTTTGTGGAGCTGGGGGACTGCTAGTGGGAGGAGATTTGGGAAAGACCAATAAGGTTAGAGAGTGGGCATGCCCTGGTGACACATTCACAACACTGCACTGCAGGGAAATCAGAGCACATCCTATTACTTCTCAAAGGACTTTCTCCACTCTTGCGCCTGACACCTGTAGGGATCTGCCATTGCCCCTTGGACAAATGTAGAGTGAATGAGGCAGGTACTTAAGGAGGAGGAGGAAGGTTTATGTAGAGGTAGAAACACCCATCACCTTAGGAAGTTGTGAGGATAGTTTGTATTTTTTTAAATAATGTTAGGTAGAGGGGAAGCTGGGATAGTCTTCTATGGAATGGGAAAACAAAGAGACACAAACACATAAATAATAGGCTGTGGGCTGGGTCACTTTTTCCAGAGGAGAGCAAATGACAAGGGAGCTCAGGGGACTGTGGATTAACCGAAATTTTTATAAATTTTAATAACCCCCCATTCGACATCTGGAACCATTAAGCTGTACACACTGTAACCAGGTAAACATGTTCTTTTATTACTTGACTTCCCTCCTCCTGTTTGTTACACTTATTTGTTGAATCTTTTCTTTAATGAGGTCCCAATCCTAAAATGAGTGCCGCACGGAGTTCACTTCAAGATCAGGGCTGTAAATTGATGGGATTGCTCACACTGCGTAAATTTAAACATATGCATATGTCTTTTTAGGGTTGTGGATTGAGTTTACAAATTCATCAAAGCAGGAGCTGTGGTTCCTCTAGATCTCTATAGTGCCTTCCATTATAGCTTCCTCATCCTGACTGAGGACTTTAGGCACTCCCATAACATAGATAACAATAATGAAATAGAACCAGTTTTCCTAAAAAAGATTACAGTGACTTCTGCTCCTATTTACAGGATGTAAGGGGCACTGTAAGAACCATAAAGACAAAGGAGGCTCCTCTTTATGGATTTACATCATGGAGAAAATTTTGCTCCCACTGAAGTCACTGGGCGTTTTTCCTTTGACTGCAATGAGAGCAGGATCATATGACATTCCAGTGGTTAATTTCTAAAAAGACAGCTAAGTGAAAAGACATTTGTAAGGAGACTCAGGTCAAATTTGTTCCCAAACTTAACTCTTATAAAATATTATTTTGCAAAACTGTCGAATATTAAAAATCTTCCCTTTAAAAAAATTTCAAGAGTTAAAAACAAAATACTCCCAAAACAAATAAGCATTTCCCAGCTGTGTCTGAAATGCAAACACTGTAGTATTGGTCTTTGTATGAAAACCTGGAAGTGCGAAGCACTACAAAATGATGAAAAACAAACATGAAAGTGACTAGTTTATTTTCATTGTGCAATCTGTGTGAAATGCCAAAAATAAACAAGTACCATAAACTGTGAACAGTATGTTACTTCCCATCTAATAATCTGGGGCATTATTAGTAACGTAGGGCCAAAACGAGTGAAGTAAACAGGAACAAGATTGAACTCATTAGGATCAAAAATATTTTTAAAATTATTTTTAATCAGACAGTATCCCTTGAAAATTATGAATCAGAGACAAATGAAATAAATTAGCGCACACTAATATTGATTAGCTATTAGACAGGATTCTTCACTGGGTGATTTTTAAAAAATAGGCTTTATAACAAATACCAGTTTACTGAGTATCATACAGGTGCACAGAAGCTGCCAATCTGACTGACTGCATGGTCAGCATGATTTCTAAATGACCAGGGAAGAAATGACTGTATACCCCAAAGGCAAGCTGTCAAAATTAAGGCTGCAGCTGATAAACTGATTACAAAGCTGCTTAAGACTTTGCTTGTAAACAAAAGCATTTATCAACTAATAATTTGCAATAAACTGATGTAACTCCCAGCTGAGCCCCAAACTGTAATTGTCTTTACCATCTGCCTATTAAAATACCATTCTTCATCACTATACAGGAACAGAAGGGAGAAAATCTCCAACTACTACACAACTTGCATGCTTATAAATAATCTGTGAGCATTCCACACTTTCATTATTGCTGTGGGGTTTTGTACACTTAATTTCCGTCTTTCAGTGCTTAGGAGTGCTCCTAAATTGGCAAAAAAAAAAAAGTAATAAATACTGCCTGCTGCTATGGAAAAAGAATTATATAAATTCATCAGACTCTGCTTTTCCTTAATTTTTTCTCTTTTTGCAACTCCATAGGAATTTCCTGATGGATGCCCCCTCAAGCACAACCTTGCAAATGAAACTCTCAACTCCTTTTCAGCTTGTCACTTTCCATTACCTTTCTTTCTTATACATTCATGTCTTCAAGTGGTGCATTTGCTTCAATAGGGCGTCAGTTAAAACATGTTGGTTCCCTGTGGTGCGGTTTGCAAGGGTTTGTGGGATCCTGCAGGGACTGTGTAGAACTACAGAGACAGTTTGAAGAGCATTTTGCAGGCCCCATGGCGCGACTTCCTGAAAATTGAGTGAGTTTGCCCCACTCTTTCTTCAAGCTCTTTGCACTCTTAATCCTGAGAAAAGTTGCAGGCTTTCAGTGAATTTCAGAATTGACAGAATCAGATGTTCTAATGCTAGATGAGTGGTCCTTTTGTTAGATACCTAAAATATTCAATCATGTTAGAGGGAGAAACCAGGACAAGTGATAATTTGCAGAGAATGACAACTTCTCAAGATGCTTCTGCATTAAAAATTGAATTTGACAGACAATCATACCATGATTTAGTGCCATCCACATGACCAAATATTTCTCCAACCTACAACATGGACCACCCAAAGTTATAAATGCAAAATTGTGACAATGAACTACATTTTTTTCAAAAATTGAGGCTTCTTTAGAGGTTTCTACTGGGAAAGCATAGCTGGTTTCACAGCATTTTTTATTTTGTATGAACTTTCCAGCCCCAAACTGAAATAATCTGTTCAGTAGGGATCTGATAGGCTCTTCAGTCTAGTAGAGAAAGCTATAACACAATCCAATGGCTGGAAGCTGAAGCCAGAGAAATTCAGACTGGAAATAAGGTGTGAGGGTAATTAACCAGCGGAACAATTTACCAAGGGTCATTGTGGATTCTCCATCATTAACAATTTTTAAATCAAGATTGGATGTTTTGCTAAAATATATGCTCTAGGAATTATTTTGGGGAAGTTCTATGCTATTATATAGGAAGTCAGACTAGATAATCACAATGGTCCCTTCTTGCCTTGGAATCTATGAATCAATGTACCTGCTCCCACCCATGTGAATGGGAAAACATTTTATTGACTTCAATGGGTGCAAAACAGGGACTTGAAAAAAGGAATAAAAAGATGTCTAACCTGATGATAACCTCATCGGGATATTTGATCATTTTTACTACTGCTACTGCTCATAGTGTACAACTAGGCAATTGCCAAGCACAAAAGAATGCACTCTTCCAAAAAGCTCAGTATCTAAGGACTTGATCCTGCAAACACACATGCATGAAACTTTGCACATTTAACCAGTCCCACTGAACCATGGGACTACTCACATGCATTATTTGCACATGTATGTGTTTACAGGATGGTGCCTAGAAGACAAAGAATCAGATACCTATACATGCATGGAAGGTAGGGAAAAGGGCACGACATACAAGTAAGTAAAGAGGTCACATGATGATAAGTCAAGACTTGACAGTGCAAAGTATAGCTAGCATAATAACTTTTGTTTGTATTTTCTGTATGTTGTGAGGACAAATGACTGCAAAGAACTCACACACTACGGTGATGAGCATAACACAAAAGCCTATAAATAAGTCAATTTAATACATAATGTAAGGATTATGCACATGAGTAAGTGATGCAAGATTGGGACCATAATGATTATTGTACATAATCTGTACATAATCATAAACTGTACATTGTACAGTTATGTTACAAACAATAAAAAGCTGGAAAAAATCAAGGTTTAGACTGAGGGTCTCTTTGATGTATGCTGCTGTATATGTTTTTAAAATAAAATCAATTAGGGATGGAGTAGCCTCACCTAAATAGTAACTTTGAATTTCTAGAGTTTGTCATTTTAAAAACTTGAAATTAAGGGGAATTTTGTCTGGATAATCAACGAAGGGTTTGACCCTTATGATATTTAGACCTTGGTTTTGTATTTCATTTTCTGTTTACTTAAAAATTCCAGAGAACTGTGCATTTTATTTATTCAAAAGGTATTATTTATAAGTACAATATTTTAATATGTATGTTTTTATATTAAATATATATTTATATATATATGAAATGAGATAAGAATTGATCCAATTGTATGTTGGCAATTTGGTGATGAAGTATTCTAATGTTTTCAAATAGAAATTAATTATTTGATAGACAAGCACATTTGTATGAATGTTTTTCAAATGTGTGCTCTTACTTTACCTAATGGATCATTAAAGATGATTGAATATATGAATTTAGGCAAATTTTCGAATACAGTTCTTTGAGTAGCTATATTTTATTTCTAAATTTAAATTATTCTCTCTTTTTCTTTTAAAAACACCACCAAAGAAATTGATTAAGTAATGTATGGGCTTATTTTCCTGCCAAATGTAATTATTTTTTTTAAATTCAGTTATTTTAATGCCATATGAATAATAGTTAAAAGAGATTATCTGAAACCAATACATTAATTTTTTCCTACCTTTTAAAAAAAAAATTAAAAATTTTTTTTGGTAGAATAAGTTAATTGCTAGACCGATTTTTTCATACCAAATAAATTCCCAGAAGCAGATTTTTAAAGCAGTTCTCAGAGCACATCAGAATAAGAGCTTGTAACAGGAATATTACAACACCCTTCACTATAATTTTTGCTCCTCTTGTTGGCAATCATTTGCATATACTCCCAGTTCAGTAATGACTTCTAGTGGTCCTGAGGAATGTCAGTTAGTAACAAGAAGGCCACTGGAAAAATACACAGATTGCCAGCAGATGGCACTCTGTGCATAGCATGAACACTTTTCTGGTGGGGAGGGAAGAAAAGGAAGCTATTATTTATTTAATTTTATCCTGCTTTGAACATTTTACATTGTTGCACCAAGGGTAATAAAACTGGGAGATTTCAGGCAGTTTGATTGAACACGCTTGTAACCCTTTATATGCTATACCCTCATGCTTGATGCTTGTCTAGTACCTTTTAACAATTGGGTCATATTTTTGTGTCGTAACAACGAAGCAGAAGGATTCACACTATCTGACCTAAAGGTATAGGATGCTAAAGTGCTAAAGAGTCATAGGTGCAGTAGTAAGTTGTATAAGAGAGTTACATCTCACTGCTTAGATACCACAGTTAGGGACTTATTGGAAATATCTTAAATAAACAGACACAGATCTGTGTCTAAAGAAGATTATAAGTGCACTGGAACAAATATAAATGAACAAACAAATTATCAGAAAGAAGCATAAAACAAAAATATTGTAATCTGAAATGTTATTGGTTCATTTAAAGGGACAGTCACGGAAAATCTCCCTTGTCCTTCAAGAGGTCATGTCACTAATTCTTTAAAGCTGAACAAACCCCCTACTAGCACATTCATGCAACATTTGACTTTCTCAGATACATAAATATTCTACAAAATATAAATAAATTAGGAAACTGAATTGCCTAGTTGGCATGGAGTTAGTTAAACTTGAATTTTCAGAGAAACGATAGAGCACCATATGTAAAAAGTTTCTGAAAACTTTAGTTGTCATAACAGTGTTACAGAGAGTTCTGTGATGGACATCAAACCTATCAGGAAAGTAAATGTTTATTTCTACACAAAAAAAATTGGGCTATAATATTTAACCAGTCAAACATGACCAGGTAATGGACCAGTATCCATGTCAGAAAAGTGGTAATCAGGGAGTAACTATTGTGCCCTTCCTGATCCTGTGTCTTTCAAATCCCATAGGCAGGACATGTCTTCAGAAGGTGAGCTGGGGAATATGTTAAACTATGGAAAGGCAATCCAGCACCAGGTTTTTAGGTCAATGGCTACCAATGTGTTTTAATGCAGATCTCCTTATTTAACTGCAGCACCCAGGCACTCGTCTCTGCTAAAAATCACTCCATTACAAAACTAACTATCTAAAACTAACTAAGGAACTTATGTAGCACCAACCACTCACTACCATTTATATAGCTGAGCTGTTGCTGGGGGCACGGCAGGTTAACATATTTCTGTTAATAATAAATATTAACATTGATAATACGGGCCCCATGTATAATGCCAAGACCTGTATAGAGAGGGCCTTCTGCACGCAAATCAACTGCCTTAGCAATAGCATTCCTCCTCTTCTCTTGGTTTCCATGGAGGGCTACCTGCTGATCTAGAGAACTGTGTGAGACCAGGGGGTGATTAGTGCGCAGGCCAGAGAAGCAGTAGATAAACACACCACCAAGCCACTGATCCATGGAGGTTTCCCTAAGCTGTGCTGTATTGTCATCCCAGAGCCACCTTCCATGAGTTGGGAACCTCCTTACAAAGGAGAGCTGTGAGGAACCACCAACTGTGGAGGCCCAATCAGTGCAGCTCCATGGGGAGCATGTCAGGACTGCTGAGGACTCAGAGCCTAACAATGCAGTGCTGCAAGCACAGGAAACAGCATACAAGTTCAGGACCCATATATTCTGACCCAACATATTGGTCTGCCACTAGCTATTTACTGCTGTTGACTTTCCCTGTACAAAATCAAATTAAATAAACGGGGTAGTTGTTGCACTCATTCCAGTGGGGCTCTGGGTGCAGTATAGGAACAATACTTAATACTGTACTACTACATTATATTGTTACATAGAAAGACATCCTGAGTAGCAAGAATTATGTATTGGATAGAGCAGCTCATGATCCTGGATAACAATTTCAAGTCTCCCATGTAGTTTATACTACTGTGAGTAAATCAAAGGAAATTAAATATATAAAGCAAAAGCAAAATAGCATTAAAGGATGCTTTAGGTTAGGTTTTAACTGCATGACTCCCACTTAAGTAAATGGGAGTCATTCTTTGTGCAAGTCTTGAAAATGTACCTCTTAGCTTCTCATGTAAATAAAAAAGAAATTCAGTGACAAGGACACAATGTTCCCAAATGAGCTGCCTCTTAGAAGAGGTGGTGATTTTATACTGAGGTAAAATTCTCCCAGGTGCAGAGGGCTAACACAAAGTTCTGCCCCTTGTTGGGGGCTGCATGGAAGCTTCAGTGGCTTTGTAGAGGGCCAATGTGTCCCCTGTATGAAGCAGACAGGCCCCAACGTGCTCAGGTTTTAGTTTATATCAGTGATTTAAGAGAGGTCCCATCAAAGGTTTGGGCTATATCCTTTGAAAGGGAGATTTTTATGTTGCAGATTGGAACTACGACTCAAGCCTCCCGGGGTGCTTGAAAAATCTAACCTGCTATTAAAGTCATACACTGGTGTAGGCCTAATCACACCACCTCCCCATCCAAAGATTCATCTTCATACTTCACTGGCCAATGTTATTGGTGGTTAAATATTATCTATGACTCATCTTCCTGTTTACCCAGGACAAAGTATAACGAACATCTTGGAACTTCTTTGAGGTAGGAAGTCTGTCAACAATCTGGCACAGTGCAAAAGCGTATTTCATCATCGCCTAACCAACATGTAACTCAGAACAAAAGACTGAATGAAGTCTAGTGAACACCTGCCTGTTGATAGGCAGTGAAACTCACAGTATCTACAAGTTGCTGGAGATGCTTCTGTATTTTACATTTTTTGTTCTGTCACAAGTTAGCCATCATGTGGACAACCATCTGCATCCACATCTCAGAAGCACTAAAATTCTCCAGTGCTTCTTCTGTTAGACTCTGCCGCTTTGGCCTTGAGAGGATAGTCCCATACCATCCTATTTTTAAAAATGTGTCCTCACAGTTCTTATTTTATGCCAGAGTTTTACTGAGACATTTGAAAGACCATCACTTTGGAGTGGAAATTGGATTTAGGATCTACCTTCATAATGGAAGATATCACCCTTTTCAAAAGAGACAGTTTGGACCCATTTCCCAGTCCTTGTAGATGCTGAAAAACATCACACCATAAAATGTCTTTCAGCCTCACATCTTATTATAGGTCTATATCTTACCACCTAGTTGATCCTCATTTGGTACCTTCTCCCCCTCACACTCTGATTAACTCTCTTTTTTCACTTCCTTTCATTTCTGTTTTTCAATAATCTCCTTTTCTTCATATTCTCTCTTATACTTCCTCCTTCTCAGTTTTAATTTTACACATACTGATATGCTATTCATCAATTATTGTTAACCTACAATCCAGTAAAACGACACACACAAATTGTAACACAAACACATGTGCAATGTGTCTGCTATCACACAACTCATGAGAAGCTGGCCCTTACTAGAATTCTCTCAAACCCTTACAGTGACCCATATGTCTGGATGATGTCTGGCTAAAAAGGAAAGCTCTTCATTATGATGAGAAGTCAGTTATATAGGTAATCAATAACTAGTTGGGATAAACAAAATTCTTCATGCAACTACTGTAGATACGGATTATGCCAGGAAACATGAACCACATAGGTAGCACTGTATTCAATCTCATTCAGGTATCAATTTGGGATAGTTCTAAGGAAATTATAATCTCTGAAGATTTGAATTAATAGGGTTATACCACATTTCACATTTACTTTACATACAGAAAATAACAGCTGCATTAATTGCCCAGGTAGGCAAAAAGGGAATGAAGTCAATATAAAGCCATAACTATAATGTAGTTTTCTGAAAAGCTTTTGTTGTGTGCTTGTTGTGGGTAAATGATTGGCTGTTTTGCTTCTAATCACATTTATTCCTTTTTTATAATTAAACAGTTGTTAAATATTAGCTCAGAAATATAAACTACATCTAATAAGTATAACCTGTTCTCCAGACCTCAAAGAGTAAGTAGACAATAAGAACTCTGAGGAAGAACTTAAAGGAAGAGAGGACGGCGTAGGAGGGGAGATCAGGAAGGAAGTTCCAGCATAGATGGCCTCATTAAAGAAGCTGGGGGTGGGGGAAGCATCTGAAAGGGGAACTTAGGAAAGTACATTACACTAAGCAAAGAAAGTGTGCGATGGGGAAGATGAAGGAGACAAGAAAAGACAGGTGTGAAAGAGAAGAGTGAATCTACTATAGGAAGCAAGAAAAGGGATTTAATGGGGACTGAACATGATCATGGTGCTGGGCTGAATAATTTTCTCAGTAAATTTCTATATGCATGGATATAGAAGGGCATGAGGTAAATTATCAGGAAGGTCAGGGAGTTGGAGGTTGCACTAGTCAAGGGATGAAAATGATTAAACTTGTCCCCATCCCATGCTCTGGTTCTGGCATGTACTCCCCCCTCTTCCTGAAAGAATTCTGAATGTAGCTTCAAGGACTCCTGCTGTTATAGAGCTCCACAGCTACCCTCTCCTTCCATGGGGACAACAGTTTAAGGGCCATGCTGTTCAGGGAGCAGAAACAGAGCCTTGGACATATTTTAAAAATTTAATTAATTACAAGGAATACAAAGGTCACTACTTCAAAAAAGTCTATTTGCTTATAGTCTCATTCATTATTAATTATGATTAATAATTAATTATCCCTCACTGCTTTAGGTCTTCATCATGGCACCTCATGGAGAGGTTCCTTCCCCACACAGTTTACTATCTAAGGGCCAGCTTTTGTAATTCTTATTTACCAAGGGTAGTATTGAGATCTGTGAGTAAGTACAACTAGCTGCACGGGTATGTGATAGGTAGCATGAGTCTGAGTTGTAGAACTGGACCCCAAAACTGAACAGGGGATGACAAAGAAAGAAGGGGAACTGGGTTAGGGAAGCAGTTTGGACTACAGCAATAAAAGATAATGGGATGGCATTGTGTGTGTGTGCATGGGAGTAAGGGGGTGAGATCAGGATGCCCCATTACTATATAGAGAGACAAGGTGGGCGAAGTGATATCTTTTATTGGACTGATTTCTCTTGGTGAAACAAACAAGCGTCTGAGTTACACAGAGTTCTTTTTTGAGGTCATGATGGTGACCTGAAGAAGGGCTCTGTGTAGCTCAAAAGCTTCTCTCTTTCACCAACAGAAGTTGGTCCAATAAAAGATATCGTCTCACCCATTGTGTCTTTCTAATATTCTGGGACCAATAGGCTGCAACACTGCAAACAACATACATTGTTATTTCCTTTGTGGGTGCATCTGCATGTAAATACAGTCCTTAGCTACAGCAATTTTACTTTTTAATGGATTAATATATGTATTTGAGGGAGCAGCATCCAGAAGGAAACTAGGAGTGGTGGTGAGGGTTGGAAGATGAGTAGAAAGGTGACAGTTCAGGTGAGGGATCTGAAGCAGGAGAGTGAATATTTGATATCCAAAAATACTCTGATCCACAGTGATGGTCTACTTTTTCACCAATGAAAGTCATTATATTTCTTTACCCATTTTTTTATCAAAATCATTTCCAACTTATTTCAGTCTGTCACAATAATATTTTCATATGAGGAGTGTTGTAACCTAATTCCTTCATTTGAATAATACATTCATTTTTAATTACTGCAACTTGATCTCAGATTATTCAAATAACTGTTTCATTTTTTATGCTTACCCTGACCCCAGTGTATTTATAGGCTTTTATCCTTACCTGATACCAGTGTAATGTAATTATAGATTGTATTTTAATCATCTACTATATCCTAGTGAGTTTGTTTAAATCACTCCAATCCTGAGTCTTTTATTTCTATGCCTTTTAAAATTCTACAATGGATCTCTCATTGCATAAAAGCAATATTTTTGTAGTTTACTACAATGAATGAACATTTTGCATGCATTGCTAGCCATGTTTCTCATTTAAATTTTAAAAAGCCACTATACAGAACTCTATGTAAAATGAATAACTGACTTGTAAACAGGCTTGGGGCGGCTCATCACTTGAGACCTTTGTTCTTAGCTCCTGCTTGCTTGCTAATAATGTATATTTACAAGACATTTAGCACAAATAAAAAAAGTTCACCACTTTTTATCCAACTACAAATACAATTGTGCCTAGTGGTCACGAACAACAAAAAGTTAATTTCTGTTTTGACCAAGGATGTCAAGTGACTGCAGATATTTTTGGCTAAATTTGTAGGAATTCTGCCTCGTGTCCAGCAGATAAATGTTTGGGGTTGCCAAAATTATCATTAGTCAAGGTAACGTTTTGAATGTCCCACTGACCACTTTTTCTTCAATTGGGATTTTACTTGAGAAGTGTCATTTATTCAGGGATTATTCAGCTTGTTTTACTAAGAACATTAAATGCAACAAATACAAATTTCTTCTTTCACCTAGTGCTGATTCGTAAGTTACTCCATCTCCTCAGTGTTTGGCACTGCTGCTGATGCCAGGTGCAATAAAGGCACGTAATCTCAGAAGACAATTTGTGAAGATGACATTACTCTGCTGCGTACCTGTCAGAGCACCAGGATCCTTCTTTTGATCACATAGATTTTCAGCCCCTATAATGACCATTACTTTAATCACACCAAGGAAATATTTGAAGGGCTCTATATGAACCCTCACTTTGGTGGTAACTTATACTACAAAATTGTAACAGACCTTTGATAGGGGACAAGAAAGGTTTCACAATGTGATCCACTGTAATAGACTGCCTGTAGTTTTACGCCATGATCTAGTCTCCAAAGCTATTCTGTATTTGTCTGACTGGGCCATATGCCCAGCAGTGGGGTAGAACTGCTCATGCTATTCCCAACAACCTGATTTTGCTGCTTCAGCATCTGTGTCTTGTGTTAGGCAAGGTAGGTAGAACAATTATCACAAGAATCAAATGTTTGTGAAAGGTGCAAATGACAGCAGATTTGGTGGCATTAGAGCTACTGGGACATCCATAGAAGAAGGGAGATGGCATTGTTGTGGGAAAGGAGGAGCTGCTGAGATCCTCCCTATGTAGGTAACAGTGAAGCAGCCAGAAGGAGAGTAGGGGCAGGAGCTACATCCTAGCAGGCAAGAGGGAAAGGTGGAGATTCTAGCAGGTAGGAGAAAGAGAGAAGGGATTCTAGCTTCCAGTATCTGGGAGAAGGGGAAGAGACTCCAGCATTGTGGGATACAGTGAAGAGGATCGTCTACCCCACATCTAGGAAAGGAAAAAGGGTATGAAAGGCCTTTCCCTAGAAGCCTGGAGGGAAAAGAGAAGACAACCTATTCCTAGAAGCCAAGGGGGGAAAAAAGGTGGGGTGTGCCCTCCTCCCAGTGCCAAGAAACCTGTCCCTTTATTGCTCTATTGGGAGGTAAGGGGCATGCATATCTGTAATGTAATGGGTATGGTTATAGAGATTAAAGCCATGAGTTTCATTTGTTTTTCTCTGACTGGCTCTTTTATGCATTTCATTTCAGAATTACACAGTCTATCACGTCTTATTTTCATATGTCACTTGCATCCTTTTTTCTCTCTTGTTCTCCCAATTTTTTTCACTCACATTATCATCTCAACTTCAACTTTTCATTCTCCACTCTCTCTTTTCTGCTTTCAATCCTCCATGTTCTCTAGAACATCCCCTGTAATCAGTTTTTTCCCTACTTTCTATAAGAGGAAACTCCTACTGACACAGAAGCAAATTCTCAGTACATCAATCTGAAGGAGGCTAAAGAATAACAAAGGACAGATGCCTACATCATTAAAAACACCGTACACAAATGCCCAGTAGCTTCTTCAAAACATTAATGAAGTGGCTTGATTTACTCTTGCCTCTTCTGGATGACTGTCTCTTGATCACAAAAGAATTGTGACTGCAGTGCATCCCGCACCTTGAATTTCATGAACACAAATATTGCACCACAATTGTCAGGAGAGTAAATAAGAAGAGTGAGTATGAGTTTACTCAATGTAATAAGTGACAAAATGAATTATTCTGCTTTTCCAAGATCCAGAGAAAGAAGCATGTTTCCGTCTGGGAATTCTACCACCATTTGGTCTAATATTCATTTTGCCTATAATAATACAAGCTTCATTATAGGAGTAAAATAGCAATTGTCTCCTTGAGATCAAAGGACAATCTGTTAAATAAAGCAGCCAAATCTCTAGGATGAAATACCAGGAAAAGTTTGAACTGAATTTTATGGTGAATCAAAATGTAAATTGTAATTTCACAAAGCAGTAAAATGCAGAGCTCAAAATCAGCTTTATTAAGAAATGGATAGTGGATATGCTGATCTTGAATAATTGTGAATGGATACAGGAATACTAGCCTATTAGCTGCATATGCCTAAATAGAATACATTCAATAGATTTAAAAGGATGACTGGTTAACAGTACATGTCTTAAAAAAATGTTAGAAAAACATGGAATTCAGTGAGTCACCAAGTACATTGCTTTGGACAGGCCTAATCTATATTCTTTATTTTATTATGTAATTATTTTGTACTTGAAAATAAAATAAAATTAAAAATCCATCATCAACAATCACTTCTCAGATCTCAGGTCTTCTGAAAGGACTGTGCCTCTGTGTGGTATAATCAACACAAAAGCCTCTATTGAATGGCTAAAAATTTCAGCCTAAGGTGTCCAATGTGACACCTAAATCCCCAATTAAGACATCAAAATACAATTAGCCTGATTTTAAAAGGTGCTGAGTATCCCTAAATCCCCTTTTTTCTTTTCATCAATTAAACAGAATATAATCGAAGGAATGTAGTCTAGCAGATGGATTTTAGATGTTAAGATTTGGTGCTGGTTGATCTAGTAACATCAATTTTGCTGATTCCCATCACTGATTGTTATGGACATTACATTAACACCAATTCATTTAAATTTAACTCTTAAGCACTATGGACGTGAGGGCTACGGAAAACTCTACGATAGGCAGATAGAGTCTTTTTAAAAAATTCATTTTGGGGGAGGGCTGAAGACATGGGTATTTGAAACAAAAGCATATAAGAAAGGGTGTTTTTCTTTCTCTTCTAAATTCACTTTAGCAGATCAGCCAGCATAGACCCTAGCACAAGGCCTCAAGCAGTGAAAAATCTGCTGAGGGGGAGGCTGCAGTGATAGGAAGCAGCCACAAACTCTTCAGTGCTGGGGGATTCCCAAGGGACACAGAACAGTCCCAAAACCAGACAGCACTGGCTGGGTAGGCCAGGGTGGCTGTGAATGCACGGAATCAGCGCACTTCCTTGTTAGCCTCTATTCTGATGGCGCCCCTGAGGAATCTTAAAGCTAGAAACAGAGGATAGAAAGTGGATTCCCCTGCAGCCTATTCCTCTCCAGCATAAGAGGACACACTAGTGTGGAGAACTTCAATTTCAGCCTTCGTGTGGCAAAATAGTGAATATGCCCCAATCTTGTAATAGTTTTTGCAAAGCTCTTGTTAAAAGTTTACACATTGCCAATCAAAGAAATACATGTATAGAAATTATTCTGAGGAAAAATGAAGCTAAGAAATTTAATTCCCCTGAACATTAGGCAGGTTTCAAATATGTGAGTTAATTCCAAATGTTTCTGGAATGCTTGAATTTGTGGTAATTAAAAATAGATTTACAGCCATTAATAATGCACTGGATTTTTTATGACATTTGCAAAAGTGCCCTTAAATTGGCTGAGCAGCATTGGATCATCACATTATAGAAGGGTGATTGGACTAGAGGTTTTGCCACAGGCCTAGAGCAAGCAGATGGGGGTTCGCATAGACTCATAGACTTTAAGGTCAGAAGGGACCATTGTGATCATCTAGTTGGACCTTCTGCACAATGCAGGCCACAGAACCTCACCCAGCACTCCTGAAATAGACCCCTAACCTCTGAGTTACTGAAGTCCTCAAAACATGGTTTAAAGCCTTCAAATTACAGAGAATTCACAATTTACACTAGTTTAAACCTGCAAGTGACCCATGCCCCATGCTGCAGAAGAAGGCAAAAAACTCCCAGGGTCTCTGCCAATCTCACCCCAAGGAAAAGTCCTTCCTGACCACAACTATGGCCATCGATTAGATCCTGAGCATGTTGGTGAGACCCACCTGGCAGATACCCGGGAAAGAATTCTGTGTAGTAACTCTGAGCCTCTCCATCTAGGGTCCTGTCTCTAGCAGTTGGGGGGTTTTGCTATTGGCAGTTGCTGACTGGCTACATGCCATCATAGCCAGTCCCATTATACCATCTCCTCCATAAACTTATCAAGCTCAGTCTTGAAGCCAGTTAGGTTTTTTGCCCCCACTGCTCCCCTTAACTGTGCCACTAACTGGCTATAGAACCTTAGCTAAGTAGTTTATCTGGACTCAATTTACCCATTTTAATGACTTTACAGATATGTTCTGAAGCTTACTTCATTAATGTTTGTAAAGTGCTTTGGGATACTTGGACAGAAGAAGCTATAGAAAGGCTACATGCTAAACAATGAAAATCCTTTACATTGACATTTAGCCAATCATTTAAAGTGCCCAGTTCTGCCCTCAGCTATGCTCGTGTAATTCCTATTAAAGGCAATGGGAATGGTGGGTACACATCTGTGGGCAAAACTGGACTTTATGGATGTAGATAGGAAACTAAAAGCCAAACTTCCTTTCCACAAACTCTTGGTGAAGTCCATGTGTTTGGAACACTTGCTATATTTTCTCAAAAAGGAAAACAGAAATGCAAAAAAGGGAAGAAATGCTTAAGGAATTAATACTGATGCTTGAATAATGCTTTGGTAAAAATAATTATGATACAAAAAACAGCAGAGCTGCTTTATCACCAGCACAGGAAACCTGAATACCACTAACTGCTACTTAAATATGTCCATATTTGCCAGATATTCTGGTATATTCAGGTTTCACAGTCTAGGATCTGGTTTATGAACCAGTGATTTATTTTATTTTATTTAATGGTTTCATCTAGGCCATTTTTTTGTGAGTTTCACGATTTGCGTGCATTTCCAGTAGAGCACAGATGAGGGTGGAAACACTGAAATATCACTTTTCCTCACAAAATACTAATTTAAATTGATATGAGCCAAAATAATTCTATACTCTCATTGAAGCTATTTTTTATTGATTTACTTTTCTCAGTGAATTTAGTGCTTATGAAAGATCCTGGATTTGACTGTTCTGCATACTGAAGAAAAAGGTAGAGCATCAGCAGCAGTGCTTTCATAGGCTATATCTATACTGCGCCGCAGTGAGCACTACAGGGCTGTGTACTGCAGAACATAACGATGTGTGATCTAACTGCCCTGTGTGGATGCCGCTGGCATGAACTAAAAAGCAAACTACTTTAATGTAGTTTGTGTCAGGAGCATCTACCTGGGGCAGTTAGATTGCAACACTTTGGTGGGCTCTGCAGTTCACACCCCTGTAGTCCACACTGTGACACAATGTATACAAGCTCATAGATGCTGGGGCCAGAAGGGAGCATTGTGATAATCTAGATTGCTGTCCTGTAGTACAAAGAACCTCCCCAAAATACTTCCTGGAGTATGTCTTTTAGAAAAACATCCAATCTTGATTTAAAATGTGTCAGTGGTAGAGAGTCCACCATGACCTTTGGTAAATTGTTCCGATGTTATTTGCCCTCTCTGTTAAAAATGAACACCTTATTGAAGCATTTGTCTAGCTTCAACATCCAGTCATTGGGTCATATACCTTTCTTTGCTAGACTGAAGAGCCCATAATCAAAAATTTATTCCCCATGTAGGTACTTATAAACTGTGATCAATTCAGCCCTTAAGCTTTTCTTTGTTAACCTAAATGAGTTCTTTAAATCTATCACTATAGGGCATGTTTTCTAATACTTTAATCATTCTCATGGACCTTCTCTGAACCCTCTTCTTGAATTGAGGACACCAGAACTGGACACAGTATTCCAGCAGTGGTTGCACCAGAGCCAAATACAGAGGTAAAATTCCTACTCCTACTCAAGATTCCCATTTATTCATCCAAGGATTGCATTAGCCCTTTTGGCCACAGTGTCACAACGGGAACTCATATTCAGTTGATTATACACCACAACTCCCAAATCTTTTTCAGAGTCATTTCTTCACAGTATAGAGTCTATCCTGGAAGTAAGGTCTAATTTTGTTTCCTAGATGTGTACATATCCATTTAGCCATACTAAAATACATATGGTTTGCTTCTGTCCAACTTACTAAGGGATCCAGTAACCTGTCCTGTTCATTATTTACCACTCCCCCAATTTTTGTGTTCTCTGCAAGCTTTATCAGTGATGATTTTATGTTTTCTTACATGTCATTAATAATCATGTTAAGTAGCAGAGAGCCAAGAACTGATCCCTTTGGGACCCTACTAGAAACACTCCCACTCGATGCTGATTCCCTATTTGAATTTAAATTCCGAGACCTATCAGTTAGCCAGTTTTTAATCCATTTAATGTGTGCCATGTTAATTTTATGTTATTCTAGTTTTTAATCAAAATATCACGCGGGTCCTATTCAAATGCCTTACAGAAGTTCTATTACATCAAAACTATTACCTTTATCAACCAAACTAGTAACCTCATCAAAAAAGACATCAAGTTAGTTTCACAGGATCTACTTTCCATAAACCCATGTTGATTGCCATTAACTAGATTACCCTCCTTCAATTCTTTATTAATCAAGTACCTTATCGGCCGCTCTATTATCTTGCCAGGGATCAATGTTAGACTGACAGGCCTATAATTACATGGGTCATCCCATTTACCCTTTTTAAATATTGGCATAATGTTAGCTTCCTACAAGTTTTCTGGAACTTCCCCAGTGTTCCAAGACTTACTGGAAATTAACATTAACAGTCCAGTGCTCTCCTCAACCAGGCCTTTTAAAACTCTTGGATTCAAGTTACCTGCTGATTTTAAAATGTGTAACTGTACCTGCTGTTAACATCCTCCCAAGATGCTACCGAAATAGAGAGTCATCATCATACGATATGACTACTTCATCTGTTTTACCCAAATACAGAACAGAAATATGTATTGACTGTTTCTGCCTTTTCTGTATTATTATTGATAATTCTACCATTTCCATCTAGTAATGGACCAATACCACTGCTAGGATTCTTTATGCTTCTCACATTGCCCTCCCCCCGCCCCCGACCTGATCTAAAAGAACCCCACCATTATGAGTGAGAGTGTAGATCACCTTAGACTGCCAGCTAAGTTGACACTTCCGTTGGGGACACTTATTCACTGGAAATTGATTGAGATCACTAACATAGACCATCAAACTTGTTAAAGAAAGTGTAGATTCAAATGAAGTAAAAATCTTAAGCGAATCCACAGGTTCCATAGAGTCTCTATGGATAGAAATTTCATGCTCTAGTAAAAATATAACAGTAGGGATCTATTATCGACCACCTGACCAGGACAGTAATAGTGATGATGAAATGCTAAGGGAAATTAGAGAGGCTATCAAAATTAAGAACCCAATAATAGTGGGGGATTTCAATTATCCCTATATTGACTGGGAACATTTCACTTCAGGACGAAATGCAGAGATAAAATTTCTCGATACTTTAAATGACTGCTTCATGGAGCAGCTGGTACGGGAACCCACAAGGGGAGAGGCGACTCTAGATTTAATCCTGAGTGGAGCGCAGGAGCTGGTCCAAGAGGTAACTATAGCAGGACCGCTTGGAAATAGTGACCATAATACAATAGCATTCAACATCCCTGTGGTGGGAAGAACATCTCAACTGCCCAACACTGTGGCCTTTAATTTCAAAAGGGGGAACTATACAAAAATGAGGGGGTTAGTTTGACAAAAGTTAAAAGGTACAGTGACTAAAGTGAAATCCCTGCAAGTTGCATGGGCCCTTTTTAAAGACACCATAATAGAGGCCCAACTTCAATGTATACCCCAAATTAAGAAAAACAGTAAAAGAACTAAAAAAGAGCCACCGTGGCTTAACAACCATGTAAAAGAAGCAGTGAGAGATAAAAAGACTTCCTTTAAAAAGTGGAAGTCAAATCCTAGTGAGGCAAATAGAAAGGAGCACAAACACTGCCAACTTAAGTGCAAGAGTGTAATAAGAAAAGCCAAAGAGGAGTTTGAAGAATGGCTAGCCAAAAACTCCAAAGGTAATAACAAAATGTTTTTTAAGTACATCAGAAGCAGGAACCAGTGGGGCCCCTTGACGATGAAAATGCAAAAGGAGCGCTTAAAGATGATAAAGTCATTGCGGAGAAACTAAATGGATTCTTTGCTTCAGTCTTCACAGCTGAGGATGTTAGGGAGATTCCCAAACCTGAGCTGGCTTTTGTAGGTGACAAATCTGAGGAACTGTCACAGATTGAAGTATCACTAGAGGAGGTTTTGGAATTAATTGATAAACTCAACATTAACAAGTCACCGGGACCAGATGGCATTCACCCAAGAGTTCTGAAAGAACTCAAATGTGAAGTTGCGGAACAATTAACTAAGGTTTGTAACCTGTCCTTTAAATCGGCTTCGGTACCCAATGACTGGAAGTTAGCTAATGTAATGCCAATATTTAAAAAGGGCTCTAGGGGTGATCCCGGCAATTACAGACCGGTACGTCTAACATCAGTACCGGGCAAATTAGTTGAAACAATAGTAAAGAATAAAATTGTCAGACACATAGAAAAACATAAACTCTTGAGCAATAGTCAACATGGTTTCTGTAAAGGGAAATCGTGTCTTACTAATCTATTAGAGTTCTTTGAAGGGGTCAACAAACATGTGGACAAGCGGGATCCGGTGGACATAGTGTACTTAGATTTCCAGAAAGCCTTTGACAAGGTCCCTCACCAAAGGCTCTTACGTAAATTAAGCTGTCATGGGATAAAAGGAAAGGTCCTTTCATGGATTGAGAACTGGTTAAAGGACAGGGAACAAAGGGTAGGAATTAATGGTAAATTCTCAGAATGGAGAGGGGTATCTAGTGGTGTTCCCCAAGGGTCAGTCCTAGGACCAATCCTATTCAATTTATTCATAAATGATCTGGAGAAAGGGGTAAACAGTGAGGTGGCAAAGTTTGCAGATGATACTAAACTACTCAAGATAGTTAAGACCAAAGCAGATTGGGAAGAACTTCAAAAAGATCTCACAAAACTAAGTGATTGGGCAACAAAATGGCAAATGAAATTTAATGTGGATAAATGTAAAGTAATGCACATTGGAAAAAATAACCCCAACTATACATACAACATGATGGGGGCTAATTTAGCTACAACGAGTCAGGAAAAAGATCTTGGAGTTATCGTGGATAGTTCTCTGAAGATGTCCACGCAGTGTGCAGAGGCGGTCAAAAAGCAAACAGGATGTTAGGAATCATTAAAAAGGGGATAGAGAATAAGACTGAGAATATATTATTGCCCTTATATAAATCCATGGTATGCCCACATCTCGAATACTGTGTACAGATGTGGTCTCCTCACCTCAGAAAAGATATTCTAGCACTAGAAAAGGTTCAGAAAAGAGCAACTAAAATGATTAGGGGTTTAGAGAGGGTCCCATATGAGGAAAGATTAAAGAGGCTAGGACTCTTCAGTTTGGAAAAGAGAAGACTAAGGGGGGACATGATAGAGGTATATAAAATCATGAGTGATGTTGAGAAAGTGGATAAGGAAAAGTTATTTACTTATTCCCATAATACAAGAATTAGGGGTCACCAAATGAAATTAATAGGCAGCAGGTTTAAAACAAATAAAAGGAAGTTCTTCTTCACGCAGCGCACAGTCAACTTGTGGAACTCCTTACCTGAGGAGGTTGTGAAGGCTAGGACTATAACAATGTTTAAAAGGGGACTGGATAAATTCATGGTGGCTAAGTCTATAAATGGCTATTAGCCAGGATGGGTAAGAATGGTGTCCCTAGCCTCTGTTCGTCAGAGGATGGAGATGGATGGCAGGAGAGAGATCACTTGATCATTGCCTGTTAAATTCACTCCCTCAGGGGCACCTGGCATTGGCCACTGTCGGTAGACAGATACTGGGCTAGATGGACCTTTGGTCTGACCCGGTACGGTCTTTCTTATGTTCTTAAACAGCTAAGGTAAGTTAATGACTTTCCAGCATGACTGATTTTGCTTGAATTTAATTGAGTGATCTAGACGTGAAGGTGTCTATATCCCTTTACTAACCTCCTTAGCTACATAGTCCTCATCTTTCTGTTTTCAAAATGAGTTATCCCCTAAGCTCTTATCCATAGGTGCAGGCAATTTATACAGAATGCCTTTTAAACATTCTTGGATGTGAATATAACCCCTAATAATCAAACTTGATACAAAGACTGCTTCTTTGGCATGTCTATGTTCATAGCCATCTGTTAGGGTGGAATTGTGCCTACTGACAAGAGATATGCCAGTTTTAACATAATATAGGTGCCATCCAAATGTAAGTTTCTAAGAATAGGCTCTAGAAAGTAGTAGTGATCACTCTTCTCCAAAAAAGATCATCCTGGTGACAAGTTTAATATCAGGGATCTTACATATCAATGTCTTTGGGCTTTATAACCTTAAGAAATTTCTTGATTTTGTATCTTTAATCAAACTGTTTCAGAGGTGGACATTCCGCAGTTGCTGAAATAAAGTTATGCATACACCCATACCACTGATCATTATAATCAGTATATTTAGTCTAATTTGAAGGGCAAGTGACAATTAGCTAAAATTTTACTGTTTTGTAGCTATAAGGTAAACCTTTACTGAACTGATAGTGAATTTTCACCTTTTTAGTAAAATATAAGATATGGTCACAGTCACAAACATGCCTATGGAGATCCTTCACAACCAATAATTTTTTTTAAATACTGACTGGACAAAAACACCACTCAGCAACTCTGTTAACTCCTGTGGATGTGGACAGAAGAGAAAGTACTCCTATCTCAGTGCTACTTCACAATCTATAGGTCTGCATGATCTGTCATAGATCTTTAGACAAGCCTCAGCTAGAAATCGTGTCTCAAACTGTAGTTGAATGGTTGCCCTCTGTGTTTATTTCATTCAATTTTCCAATACACAGCTAGAAATAGTCATCAAAGTAGAGTTACTGGCTCTCACAGCATACCAGGAAATGTGAACTGTATCCATATATGATGATATGGCTATTTATGGAATGAGGTTACTACAATAATTTTAAATAGTATTACATCACGAATATGCAGATAACCCATCATTTCAAACAAGATATAACATATGTAGTTCATAATATACTAAGAAATTTGCAATAAACCACATATTAAGTTTAATGTAAATTTGCTGTATGTGAGAAGCAATGTGGACATTTTCAGTGGCTTACAGTTAAAAACAAAGGCAGCTGTAAGAGATTGGAGAATGAAATCTTGCTGGTATTCTGCTCAAAGTAGATCAGGGATCCCAGGAAACCTGATGCACAATACCTCATTTGAACAATGAGCTAGTCCGTTTCCAGAGTGCTATACTATGTAACCCAAAATAAATCTCTAAAAAAGTTTCTTATTGTTTAAACACTTTCAACTCCTCTCATACAGTAATAGCCATAGCCACTTGAGCCATAGGAAACCAATGGCTCTGACTTTTTTCTTAAATTAGTGCCAATTCCTGCTGATACATCTGCTCATTCTGCTTCAGCTCCATAAGTTGCTGAAAAGGCAACCTCTCTGCAACAGGTGAGTCCATTTCATCCAGTGCAGCAGCTGGGGTACATGATTATGGATTAATGGCATCTGAAATATGCCACACTCCCACTATCACACGTGATTGTTCCTTTCCTAGCTTAGTTTTCAAAGCTGATACTGCTGTGCCAGTGCTCTGAGGAGAAGACCTGCTGCCTCTTCTGTTTGCTTTGGCTACTGCTCTGGAGAAAGGACGGGTATATTACCAATAGACTTAGGCCTTGGCTACACTGGAGAGTTGCAGCGCTGGTAGGGGCTTTACAGCACTGCAACTTACTCCCTGTCCACACTGGCAAGGCACATACAGCGCTGTATCTCCCTGGCTACTGCGCTGGCTGTACTCCACCTCGGCCTGGGGAATAATGACTGCAGCACTGGTGCTGCAGCACTGGAGTGCCAGTATAAACAGTGATTAATCTTACTACGCTGTAACTGACCTCCGGAATTTTCCCATAATGCTTTTAACTAAAGAACTCTCTTTGTTTTGTTATGATGAGTCTCTTTGTTTTGTTGTGAACTCGGGGCTCCCGGAGCTGCTTATCTAAAAAACAAACACAGCTACTGTTTGCTGTGAATGAGGCAGGCAGGGGGATGAATGTCCACAGCTAGTGTTTGCTTGAGGAGAGAAACAGCACGGCGGGGTGGGGTGTGGGGGGGAAGGGAGTCCATCGGAGCAGCTGCTTATCTGGTCTGAAGGCTATTTGCATTTAAGAGTGAATGAGGGGTAGGGGAAGTGGTCGGAATTTGCAAGGCAGGGAGCTGACACAGTGTCGGCTCCAAAAGTCCATTCTCTCTCTCTCCCCCACGCTTCCTGTCACATTCCACCCCACCCCCCTCTTTTGAAAAGCACGTTGCAGCCACTTGAACGCTGGGACAGCTGCCCATAATGCACCACACCCAACACCGCTGCAAATGTGGCCACACTGCAGCGCTGGTAGCTGTCAGTGTGGCCACACTGCAGCGCTTTCCCTACACAGCTGTATGAAGACAGCTTTAACTCCCAGTGCTGTACAGCTGCAAGTTTAGCCAAACCCGAAGGATCTGTTTTAAACATTACATCACCCTTGGTAAGATATTTGATTTTCAAGGTTAACAGTCTCCTCTCTTTTTTCAGAGTTCTATGCATCATCTTCTTTTGTCTCCATCACAGGTTTGACCACCTTTTCCAGGCCAAACACTGATCTAAGATTTAAAAACAACTCTGTCAGTAACTGTGATGCATGTAGCACAATTCACTAGGTGCAGGCTTTTGGTGCATTATACAAACAAGCAGTAGGAACTCCCCAAAACAACTGGTATCAAGGAGACAGTATCAGCTGCATAGCCTAGATTTTTCCTGGAACATACACAGCTTACGAAAGTTACTCTGCTCTTTGACTCCAGTGTGATTTTGCTACCACTTGGCTGTATGGTTGTGTAGAACATGGTGGAGAAAAAGGGAAAGGGATCAGGATCACAGATGCAGCATAAGATGTGCCCTACTTGTGAGGACCAGGAGGTGTAGAAGAGGACAATAACTGCGAGACTGAAGAACATTAGGTGAAGCAGATATTTTAGCTTTGTGTTTACTTGATTTTTTTGGTAAATCTCCCACCCATGGCTACCATTGGTGGAGCTGGATCGGTAGCAGGGTGGACTCATAGACTCATAGACTTTAAGGTCAGACGGGACCATTATGATAATCTAGTCTGACCTCCTGCACAACGCAGGCCACAGAATCTCACCCACCCACTCCTGTAACAAACCCCTAACCTATGTCTCAGTTACTGAAGTCCTCAAATTGTGGTTTGAAGACCTCAAGCTGCAGAGAATCCTCCAGCAAATGACCCGTGACCCATGCTGCAGAGGAAGGCGAAAAACCTCCAGGGCCTCTGCCAATTTGCGCTGGAGGAAAATTCCTTCCCAACCCCAAATATGGTGATCAGTTAAACCCTGAGCACGTGGGCAAGACTCACCAGCGAGCACCCAGGAAAGAATTCTCAGTAGTAACTCAGATCCCAACCCATCTAACATCCCATCACAGACCACTGGGCATACTTACCTGCTGATAATCAAAGATCAATTGCCAAATTAATTGCCAAAATTAGGCTATCCCATCATACCATCCCCTCCATAAACTTATCAAGCTTAGTCTTGAAGCCAGATATGTCTTTTGCCCCCACTACTCCCCTTGGAAGGCTGTTCTAGATCTTCACTCCTCTAATGGTTAGAAACCTTCGTCTAATTTCAAGTCTAAACTTCCTAGTGTCCAGTTTATATCCATTTGTTCTTGTGTCCACATTGGTACTAAGCTTAAATAATTCCTCTCCCTCCCTGATATTTATCCCTTTGATATATTTATAAAGAGCAATCATATCCCCCCTCAACCTTCTTTTGATTAGGCTAAACAAGCCAAGCTCTTTGAGTCTCCTTTCATAAGACAGGTTTTCAATTCCTCGGATCATCCTAGTAGCCCGTCTCTGAACCTGTTCCAGTTTGAATTCATCCTTCTTAAACATGGGAGACCAGAACTGCACACAGTATTCCAGATGAGGTCTCACCAGTGCCTTGTATAACGGTACTAACACCTCCTTATCTTTGCTGGAAATACCTCGCCTGATGCATCCTAAAACTGCATTAGCTTTTTTAACGGCCATATCACATTGGCGGCTCATAGTCATCCTGTGATCAACCAATACTCCGAGGTCCTTCTTGAACTGTGGGGTGCTTCCCAGAAAACCTAATGTAGACACAGACAATGGAAATACTGGTTGCCAAAGATGATAGAAGAGTTGAAGAATTTTATTACCACTATGGCCCTACCATATTACCTATGGCAATATTATACATGTATCCCAAACACTAAATGCAAGAGTTTATATACTGGGTACATTCCCATGTGGTATACATAAAAATCCTCCTGTGCCCAACATATTTAATATAGGAAAACTTAGGATGCAGAAGAATATGAAACCTTGTTCCATTTCTCTTATTCTCAGTTGCTGAGTATTTCCCAGATGAGTCCTAGAATTTGAAAGGGAATCCTGGTGCCAATACAAAATCTGACACCTGAATTTGTTTTCCCCAAGGTATCTAATTTCCAGGAGAAAAAAACACCCAGATATCATATAATGTGTGCAAACATGGAAAAATCACAAAATTCATCTTGCCAATAATTAAAACAAAGACTGGGAATGTGCATTGTCATGCTAATAGTCACAAGTATCAATCCCTGACTCTGCACAACTGTTGTTGCCAAGCAAATTTACCATTATTTAATGTATCCCTGATATGCCATTTTATTTGGATGCCACAGCCCAGCTTGCGGCATGTGATCTGGCAGTGCCAGGGTCAGAAAGGGGCAAGGTGGGGTTTTGTCAGGGAGGGATATGGGCGCTCATCATGTGATGCTATGGCAAGAGGCAATGGGTTGGAGCAGAGTCAGGCCCAGCCCTTGGGGACAGGAGCTGCCACTGTGGGGCGAGTGTGGGGTGGGCTCACTTTCCAAGCCCCACAAGCTTCCCAACCCCAGGGGGCAGGACTTGACCTCCCCTCCCCCACCAAAGGAATTAAGTAGATTTTGCAGCCCTCTTTTACTTTAAAGTTGCCCATTCCTGGCATATATAATTGTATACTTGGATTGATTTTATAAAATATCTGTCCAAGCACTTAAGTACAAGCTATGATATATCAGATACTGGGTCTTGCTAATTCATGTCTAGACCACAATAAGAAGTGTAGCAAAATGCCTTCTTTAAGACAGGTGTGAATATCATTACACCAAATCAAAATGACTATTCACTGATGCTAAGATTCCAAGGGGATGAGTGTGGTATAAAAACATACACAAATAAATTCCAGAGGCCTGAAGGCGGTCTGTTTGTCGTCAACGGTGCCTGTCCACAGCAGTAAAATTTCAGTGTACACTGTGTGCATGCTAAGTCCAGATCTTAATATGACAGCCAAGTAAGATAATTCTTCCTGTACGAGCATAGGAAGATACATATTTTTGTGTTCTGTTAGAGGGCAGGGGTGTAATGCTGAAGGGCTGGTGAGGGGAAGGGGTGAAGGGGAGGTGGAAGAGGAAGAACAAGATAAAATTTTGTTTTCTGAGTCAGAGTTAGGCTTGCTGAATGCCATATCACAGAAGCCTATAGAAAGACCCCTCAATCCCAGTACCTGTGGAAACTGTGTCTGCAAAATAGGGCCTAATTGCTCTTTTATTGTAAAAATGTCCATGTCTTTTCTCCTGTAAAAAGAACATGTTGAATTGCACAATAAAAGCTTCCACCACTACATTACATTTTCAGTCATAAATATAACTTTCACAATGTTGGATTTTAATAGGCTGGGAGCTTTCTTTTATTAACGTTGACACCAGGGTAAACTAGAGGAGTGTAATGGACATAGGGTATAATTTATCTTGAATGTATTAAAACTCCTTTTATACTTTTTTTTTAGTTCCTGAGACTCAGCAAAGTCAGAAAAGGAAATAAAAAGTGATTTTAACCTTTAACATAAATGTTATAACCTCAGGCTACCAATCAACCCATTCTGAGTTATACCAGCATAAAATATAACACAATAAGCTGCCAAGTGCATTAACTATGAATTTTAGACTAGAAATGGGAGTAGGAGAGAAACCTCAATGTGCTCTTTCACTAATTTCAATTAATAAAACCATGAAATAGATGACAATTTCAAAAGTACAATTTATCACTGGACATTCAGTGCTTATTTATGGGACTAATAGGAAACTCTACTTTATATTCCTATAAACAGTTGGTGAATCTTTCTTCATTCTCCTCTTATGAGTATGCTACACAAACAGAGTAGGTGATAATGTCAGTTCAAAGTTGACGATTTAATGTCCTTCTATATACCTGGGCCTTACTCTGCCTCTGTGTTACTAGCTTTGTTTAAAGAAAACAATTGTACAAGTTGCAACATCATATAAAAGGTATAACTGGAGTCTAGTCTTTACTACAGCTCCTATAGTTTTGCATGAAAAATGCATTGACTATAGTGTTACTAGAGTAAATGTGCTGTATGCTGAAAAATTCTGTCACTTTCTATTAGCTGTAAATTATCGACTAGTATAAACCCTAATTTCATTTGTCACATTCTGTTGCATTGCTGCTCTTCCTTGTTCCCATTCTGTCATTCTGGCAGGCCCACTCTGCCCCAGGTATCACGGCATCGCCATCTGCACCCGACATCTGTCTCTCTATTGATCACACGGGTTTAGCACTTGATCAAACAGAGCACGACAGAATACATCTCTTTTTTGCAATACTGCCAATGCCAACTGCCGCATGAAATCTATTACAAAAGCATTTTTTACCCAGTTTCTAAAACTGCAGTTGGGTTTCTCTGCTTTTACAGAATTCTAAGAGTTGTTTTTCTTTAACTTCCATCAGTTGTTGCAAAATGAAGAGGCTGGCGAAAATGGAAAATACAACAGTTTTATACCAGAGTTGAACTAAGAAACTGGTTTATTCAAACTAAGATTATTTATCAAATTAAATACTCGCTTTTTAAAAAGGTAAATAGTAACTATAAACTGCTGGCTTAGCAGTAGAGTGATAGTACACTTGACGATACTAAGCAAGTGTCCCTGAGAAATTAAGTCTCAATGGGAGAGGTATCAATTACAGCAATATATCTTGATGAATGTCGCAAAGCACCAATAGTGTTAGAATCATAGAATATTAGGGTTGGAAGGGACCTCATGAGGTCATCTAGTCCAACACCCTGCTCAAAGCAGGACCAATCCACAGACAGATTTTTGCCCCAGATCCCTAAATGGCCCCCTCAAGGATTTAACTCACAATGCTGGGTTTAGCAGGCCAATGTTTATCCCTCCTCCCATATCCTTTGTCATATTCCCATATATAAGTAAGCTTCTAGTGGAGAGACTGAAAACATAGTTCCAGGGGCCTGATCAAACTCCCACTGAAGTCAATGGAAAAAGTCGCACTGACTTCAATGAGGGTTGGACTGGTCCCTAGATAAACCATTAGATCATATTCTCATAAATTAGGTCTTAGACTAATCAAGGTCACTCACATCATTGACTTCAGTGGAGCTGCTCCAATTTAGATAAGCAGACAAATTGGAGTGGGGGTGGGGGAACAAAAATCCTAGCAGCAGACTTCATCCATAAATCAACCTATGGCCAACTGTGACACCAAAATGAAATGCCCCTCAGAGTAGATTGTGCAGAACTTCATAAATGGCTTCTACCACTTTCTTTCCAGTATAATTGAAACAGCAATGAAATAGTTCACTATGTTGACATATACTATGTCATAATTGTCAACGTTAACTCTCCTCTAATTTACACCACCTACTAATAGACACAATCTGCAATTCTAGCAGTTGAGATAAACACTATATAAGTGGGATGGGGCAGGAGTTGCTATGCCATGCAAGGGGGAAACCTCTAATGGTTGACTAACCAGCTTTAGGGCAGCTTTGCACCACTGCAGCAGTGCATAGTTACCTTAGAGCTGTTCTCAGTTAAAATCATTTTAAAAGAAAGGTTTTGGTGTCCAAGATAGCAGTTACCACCAAAAAGTATCAGCTTGCCAAGACACCATAAACTAACCCCCTCCGTCCTCTAGGTGTAACTATGGCAAATAAAACATCTTTTAGCTATGTGATTCCCAATTACTTTAATGTGAGTTTTAAAACCTGTACCATAATATCTCCAAGTGTAACAATACTACTAGCCACCAGCATACAGGTAGATAAGGCTAAAGGAGAATATCAAGGATAGCAAAATTTACAACTGTAATAAATTTACTTACGAAAAACACTATCAAAGAATAATAATCCACATTTTTTTCATGCTAAAATCTTCTTGTTTGAGTACTGTTCAGTAACAGACTAGCCTGATTATGTATGTTTTATTTAAGGTATCTTTGGACATTACGTTGGAAAAAGCAACTTCATTGTCACAAGTAATCAGGTTTTTTAAAAATTTTAACCAGAATCACGAATGTTAAAAGATTATTTCCCATTTTGATAGACAGTATTAGTTACAATGTTGGAATTAGACTGAGATCTAGCAATGTATTATTCATAAGTTTTTTTGTAGAAAATACATTAGAGTATATAGTTATAACAACAAATTAATATTTTAGAGCTAATTGAAATTATTCTTCCTATAAAGATTAAGCTTCTTCCCACCCCACACACTTCAGTCATTAAAATCACACTTTTAATGCCTTCTCTAAATGATGTCTCACATTAATGCAAAGCTATATTAAAGCACTCAAATGACCAGTTCTTTTGTAATGCATTCTATATGATCAGACATTGGGTCAAAGCTGGGCAGTGTGTCTGAAGTGGTATCAAGTGGAAGCTAATTAAAATATATTCTCTACAGAACTTTGCAGAAAAAAGAGACCAGTAATCATCAGAAGGTAGAGTCTGAAAATGGCATTTCTGAAAGGCTTGCAGTGTGATTTATTCAATTTGCATAAGGATACTTTTTTGGAATAAAGACTTATTATAAAGCATGCATACTTTAATTGAAAAGTACCTTACTTGATTCTTGACATTCTCAACAACAACTTTTTATTTGATTCATATAATTTATTCAGCATGTTTTAGATTTCTTTGCAGAAGCAACACTTAGGTACCTTTCCCAAAATCAACCTTAAAAACAGAATCAGCTTGCCTTATGCAACAAATTCAGCCAACTGTTTGATTAGACTTCACTGTTTCATAACAACTTAAGGTTTCACATCAAGGCTATGCTTCATATTTGGATCTCCTATTTCTTGTATGTATGCAATGAATATTCAGGCTCCAAAATGAATAAAATCTTTCACCTGCTCACCCAAATCCATGAAGCACATCTTGCTCAGCCTTTTAGGCTTGCAAGCCAGGTTCTACAGCACAGAAGGTGAACCTGATCAACCTACAGCAGTTTGTCTGCAGTAACTTACTCTCACAGCTTTGGGAACAGGAAAGAAAATGTGGCAGAGTGTGATTGCCCCTCAGCTTCACATCTGTAATCCTAAGACCCCCCCCCAGTGGAGAGGCTTTTATGAGAATAGGAAGAAAGATGAAAGCATATTATGAAACTGCCTCTTCCCCTCTTCCACATTTCCCTCAACTCAGTTCCTCATGTTTCATCTCCTCTCCACTCACAGAACTGCACGGGAGCATGGGACTATTTAAGTTTGACCAAATGTTTCCTCTGCCATAACTGCACGAGTTTTTTACTGAAGTGAAATCACAGAAATATGACTTTTCTGATGAGACCATTGGTTCATCATAGAACCCTTGGTCGGGGTGGCTCCAGGCCCCAGCACGCCAAGTGCGTGCTTGGGGCGGCATGCCGCAGGGGGCGCTCTGCCGGTTGCCGGGAGGGTGGCAGGCAGGCAGCCTGCGACCGGCAGAGCACCCCCCACGGCATGCCGCCATGCTTGGGGCAGCGAAATGTCTAGAGCCGCCCCTGCCCTTGGTCACTGACAAGACCTCTATGTGTCTCTTTTTAATGAAAGCTGAATTTCAGGGATGTTGATGTTAAAGAAGAGGGTAGCAAAGACCAGAAAGTGGATTATCTAGTCAATCTTTACAGTAGTCAATGGATTTTATTTATGAGATACATGCTAATACAAACATACACATCATATACATTCCCTTACAACAATCAAAGTTGTGTTGACTTTCCCTAATTTATAATATCCTTTTCTTTCATATAAGTTTGAACCAGTTAAAATCACAGTTCAGGGAATGAAGTGAAAAAATGTTCATTTTGTAGACAAGGCCTGGCAGACAATAGCCTTTTCTTTAAGTCTTTCATTCTCTTCACTTACTCTTGGGATCATTTCACCATGAACTTTTTACCTCTGGGTTGAATTACAAACTGGGCCTGGACCTTTGTGTAGGAATCCTCACTTCTTGAAAGTGTTTAAGACTGAATGTGAACATATCTGAAGTTATTTATTACAATCCTCTCATTCCTTAAATCTAGTGTACCTGGAAATTTACTCCTAGAGACCATTCCTCAGACCTATACTAATAGTTGTTTGTGGACACACTTTGGATTTAGTTCTTTCTCCAATAGCTTTGAAAGGTGGGTTGTGCCCACCCAGGGACAAAGGTCAAGAAGCATATGCTGCCCTTCACCATTTGGCTGGCCCAAGCTTCTTTGACTTCCGTTATGCAAGAGGTCAATCTAGATGATTGTCATGTTCCCTTCTGGCCTTACAGTCTATGAATACAAACCCAAGCTTCAGCGATCCTATAAAGCATCTTTGTTAAAGCTAGAGTCTAACCAATGGCTGTGGCTATCACACTTTACATTTGGTAACCTGCAAGCTGCTTTCTTCTGTCATGAATCTCAGATGCAATTACTGTAGAGCAGTGGTTCCCAGTGGTCCCTCAGCCAGTGCCGCTTCCAGCAGCTCCCAATGGCCTGGAGCAGCAAACCGCGGCCACTGGAAGCTGCGATCGGCTGAACCTGCGGACGCGGCAAGTAAACAAACCAGCCTGGACCACCAGGGGCTTTCCCTGCACAAGCAGCGGAACAAGTTTTGGGAACCACTGCTGTAAAGGGAATCAAATTAAGGAACCAAATGGTCAGATCTAGCTGACATGTGCGAAGTAAAACTTTACACCACTTTTGCATTAGTGCTCTGACCATGTCATCTCCCATGAAAAGCTCCCTAAACTAATATGCCAAGTAGGGATCCCACACCCTACAACCAGAGGAATCCCCAGCTGGCTGGTAACGCCATTCTCTTTTCACTACTAAGCAGCCTAAAGGGGGCAAAACACACAGCACAAAAATCTGGCCCTAGGTCTTCTGATGGGTAAAAATAATAAAAAACCTGAGATGTAAACTCTGTTAAGACCTCTGAGAAAACCTCATGAAAAGACAGAGGGGAGAGCTGGAAGGAGAGTAAGAAGAGCATGAAAGGGCAGTTTCATAGATTCATAAATATTAAGGACAGAAGGGACCATTATGATGAAATAGTCTGACCTGCATAACACAAGTAACAGAATTCCACCCAGTGATTATAGCATCTATCCAAATTCTTGTGGTTCAGTTAGAACATACAGTCTTACTTTAAAAATCCAAATAATGGAGAATTTACCACCTCCCTTGGTAATCTGTTCCAAAGACTACTTAGCTTCTATATTAAAAAAATTGCATTTTATTTACAGTTTGAACTTTGGTGACTTCAACATCCAGTCTTGTATTTTGTTATGCCATTGCCTGATAAAGAACCAGTTTGCAAAGAAGTAGAGAAGAGTGCAAGAGTGGCAGCATGAGAATAGGGAAGTCTGATTGTAGGGTAATTTATTAAATAACAGAAGAGTAGTGATTACCAAAAATCAAATAAGGGCTGGATTTTAGGTGTTCTCCTATGAGAGGTAATTAATGAAATTATTATTCTCAGAGACAACCTCATGACTAAAGTGATCACACTTATTATTCAGGAAGATCCTATTTTACATTGAAAGAGCATCTGTAATCCCCATGAGAAGGCCACAAGCTAATGGAAGCACTGGAGACACAATTAGTTTATCTCTATCCAGCTCTGTGACAGGGTGCAAACTCACATGCAGCCAAGACTGCAAACATTTTTATACATTTGTCACATACCCGTACACGGTTGCTGGGAGCTAAGTATGTTGCTAGCTCTCACCTCCACTCCATAACTGTGGACTGCCTCACTGGATATACTCATCTGTGGTGGCAATTATATCTTTTAGTTGGTCAAATGCCACACAACAGAATACCATGAGACCCAAAATGAAAATAACTTGATGTGATCTCAGATCACACAGGTACAATGCTTTAAGATTTCAAATGTTACTTTGACTTTTGGTAAATTATTTTTGGAACTAAAAGCTTATTTCACAAAAATATATAATATTAGCAGGAATAACGAATATTATAAAAATCTTGCCTATATTACTTTTATGCCCACACCTTTGCTAATGTTAGAATATTGTTGTTAAACCTTCCAACAAACCACAATAACAAGATATTAAAGGAAAGGAGAACCTGTCATTGACAGCATACAATTTAAAACTGAAAAAATGTTGGGATTTGAGTTAATCTTTAGATCCTGTTGAAGTACAGATTAACCCCTATGGCTCAACTCAGGAGATGGTTTTGTAAAATGCACACAGCTATTACACCAGCTTTTATAAGTGCAGACGAAGCTCATGGTGGTCAGACCAGAAGCAACACACTTCAAAAATATGTATTTTTTTCTTGAGGAAGCAGGGCTTTTGACAAAAGCAGCAGATAAAATATCAGTCTTGTGTACAGCTTTAAAGATTAACAAATCTTTTATTTCTTTTACACGTAGCTTTAGATCATGACACACCAGACAAGTCTCTTATTCTCTGAATGCATCTTTCAATACTAAACAGCGGTGGTAAATGCCTCTTTTGACTGTAATTATAAATAGTCTGTAAAATTAGCAAATGAAATCTCTGGGTAATATCCAGCAGGAACGTAAACTTTCTAGGATCATTACTGCTTCAGGTGTTTTTATTAGATGACTATAGTATTAGCAGAAACATCATTATCAAATTCTACAGGGAACCTATTCCACCAAAGCACAAGGTTTCTGAATTCTAACAGTATCCATGGTCTCATTAAAGAGCAAAATAACTACCGCATATTTCTTTTTCAAAATCCCCATCCTTTCATATCTAACCAAAATGAAAGCACTTAATTCCCAAACTCTAGGCTACACAGTGGAATAAACAAATCATTAGCCAATTACCATTATTCCATCAATATGAGATGTGTTAATATTTCAGAAACATTGTTTTTATTGGGATTTGATAAATAGTTAATAGAATTAGATTACTCACAATACGGAGATGCCAGGAATACATCAGTGGGCAGCATAATTATTGATAACAGGCATCTCCATTGCTATATTACCAACAGATGTCCCATGGGTTGCCTTCTCACTCATCAATCGCTGCCTTGTATGCCATGCAGCTCACTGCAAAGTTGGCTATGCTCCCTGCTAGTGGCACCTGACTGACTGCAGAATCCTAGTTTGGATTTACACCTTTACTAGTTGTAATTTTACCCAGCTGCTCCAGATTTAAACTTTCTTTACAGCAGAAACAAGGCCAGTCTATCTACTAATGTATGCAGTAATCACTGTCTTCTAAAAACAAGAGGATAGAATAGGGTTCATAGCAGTAAGATGCATGCCAGAGAGTAGAAAGTGCTCTCCATTCTCCATTATGGGGAATTATGGAAGTGCGGGATGAAGAATAGAAAGTGAAACATTGCTATTCAGACAATATGCTTTGTAATTTCTATAAAATAAAAAAAATGCTCCTTGGGATAATTATTTACATTTGGCTGCAGTTTTAATCAATATAATTTTAGAAACTCAGGAAATTCACTGAAAAAATATTTGCATTTTTCACATGACGTGATTTTTGTTTCAGGTTCTTTATGCACAACTTGAGGTTGATGTTGTAATTCATGTTTAGCATTTGGACTTCAAATTCCCAGAGAGATTAACACAGAATTGTCAATAAAAAAAGAAAAAGAGAGAAAAAGTTAACTGAGAAAAAAATATCCACAAATTGACATTAAAACTCAGAAACAAAGATAATTTCTTAAAACCAATATTTAAGTTAATAATTTTTGGTAAATAATGTGATGAAGTGTTGGTAAATGCTTGCGAGTGGTAGTTTCTAGAGTACATTTACTCCCTAGTTGCAGGTGTCAGATTTTCTTGGCATACATCCATTACCAGAAATTTAATCCCATGACCTCTGGCACCATGGATTTAAGTATCCGTGTTTTCTTGAATGGCATACAGTTACGTAAGACTAAAGTAACTTGTTAGAGTGGAAATTAAAGCCTATTCCAGGCAGTCTTGCACATTGCCCTTTGTTTGCTTTGCTAATGAATACCTATTACAGTAGAACATGCCCTTTTTGGCTGACCTTGCCCTTTTAGGTTGCACAGTCCTCAGGTGTGTAAAAGATAGCCACTAGCATACACAGGATTAAGAGCGCTTACTAAAGCCCCAGCTTGCTGGCTTGACTCACATGGAAAAGCATTCTGCATTTTTTCTGATTAAAGCATCAGGAAATTACATTTCAATGATGTGTAAAATTTGTATAAAGTCTATCCTGAGACAGCAATATCGTTATAATGTCCAGACGCTAAAAGATTGACCTAAACTCCCTCTTCTCTATTTCTCCTTTCACTTTCTCTTTCCCTCTATGTGCATCTATTATATATATAAAATGCATGTGAATACACACAGAGTTCATACATATACACATATTTTATATATATAGTTAATCAGTGATATTAAATGAGGTTAAGAAATCAAGATATAAACTAAAATGTTTGGCACTTTGATCATCCCAGAATTAAAAATGCTACCTTTAAAATCTTGTTACTAATGTTAACACGGTATCATTAAATTAAGAAGCAAAGTTACTACAGACAAATTTTAAAAGTGTTTAAAATGCTATGTGTTTACAAGGAAACACAAAAAGGCAGCCTGTCTTTAGAATATGAATGTAGTCTCCACACACAACCAACTGTTTCTTGTTTATGACAAAGAAGTAAATAATCCATTGATCTGGCAGCAGGGCACCTGCTTTACCAACCGGCTATGTATCAGTGGTCCCTGAACCCTCATTATTTTTCCTCAATTAAAGTTCATAGTCTCCTAAAGTCTGTGCTGAGCAGATGTACAACTGTTCTTGACTGCTGAACACAGAAGAATCACAAATTTAGAAAACTACTGCCATTTCAGAAACCCTAGAACTGCATCATTTGTTGCGGGTAAGAAACATTACAAACAATATGTCTCTTTTATAGGCTGCTAAGCCAGCACACTATAGAAGAGAATATTAAAGTTCAAAAACTGTCACATAAGCAGTACATTATGAATACAGTAATGTGTTTTTTTATTATTCAAATAATGGTTACTGAAATGAAAAAATAAAATCCTCTGTGGGATATAATGTAAAAAATGTGACTTATATTTACCTAGAATTAGACAAAATTTGAAGTATGAACAAAATCAAACTGGAATCAATGATCTGTAGAGAAATACAAAATATAATAACTGATAAATCACAGAAATCTGAATTAAACTGATGTTTGCTGTATTATCACTTGGATTCTTTGTAATTGCTTCCTTTGCAGAAATAGGGAATTCAGGAGAAATAATCACTAGGGCAATACTTCTTGCAATTATAATGCAGCAAGACTCCAGCTACAAAAATGAACCCAAGGATCCACATTTCACAGGGAACAGTGTACCTACTCGTAGATATTGTAACATATGAAAACAGACTATATTACATTCACATTTGCTTCAGTGCTTAGTCTGATGTGCTAGACAGACAGAAAGAAAACCATTTCTGCTTCATGTTCAGGGAGATGATCATTTCCAGTTTGTCCAAATATATGCTAGTTCAAGAACTAAATAGAAAACATATTTCAAGGCAAAAAGTTGAAGTTTATATCCAGCATTTGTCAGTCTTTTTCTCCAGCACAATTCTGTTGTCACAGTATGTGCAGTATAGACTGTAGCAGATTGCAAGTCTTTAGGTCACAGTATTTGCTTAAAGCATCAATGGCTACACCTGTCACTTTAGTTTTTCTGGGAAGAATGTATTATTGTTTAATGCTGCAACATGCATTAACCACAATCTGACTTCAAGGCTGGGCACTGCATTGGGAAAAACAGGTAGGTAAATTACTACTGTTATTGGTAGGTGATGTTATTTCCTCATTGTACCTGATGCAAATAGGTATTTGACACACATATAAGCATACTTAGAGTTGCCTGAATTATATTTTGATTCCTATCTAATACTGTAATTCAGTGCTTGTAAAACAAAAGACAAAAAAGGAGGGCTTGGGGGAGAGGGAGAATTATTGGGGAGCTTACATTCCAGCCAGAATATTAGGAGAGATTATAGATTGCACTGTTGTTATTAGCAGGGGGCATTTTTTCCTTTTTCCTTTCCCACTGTTTACTTCTCCTAGTATATTTCACATATATTTTTCAGAAAACAATCTAATCGAATGACTCTTTCCCCTCTAGCTCACTTAAAACTAGTCTTGCTGAATTGATGATTTGGTCACTTCAGTGTTTGATGAGGATGTAAGTACCTTTGGACAAAAGGCAATGAGAGGCAGAAATCAACTACTCAAACTGCTGCTATAACCGGGGGAATAATATTGCAATTAAAACAACTTTTGATTAAATTTATCCCCAGATGGACATCTCACTTTTACATTTAAAGCTGCAGTTATTTGCTTGAGCTGTGCTTTACGTAACATATGGATAAGATTGAAAGGCAACTACAACGGGCAGGAAAATACCACACTACACCAGTACCAATTTTTTCCTGTAATACAATACAAGATATACATCCATTTACCAAATACATAGGATAGTCACCGAGAAATTCAGCTGCAGTACAAAAAATATTTACCAGCAAAGAACTTCTGAAACATAATAGTAAAATATAACTAAACCATGGCTACATGCAGACTTTATTTTTACATACCACATCTATTTGGAGCTATGTCACATTAGTTGGGCTGGTACACAGATCCTCTTGCTCCAAAAGGACAGCCTCCTACTATCTGAGCTAAAAATAATCGCCATTAGCAGTTGTCTCATATATAGGGTATATGAGACAACTAGGCAAACCTGATTCTGTTCAGCAGAGGGCAGTTTTAATGCATTATATTTCGTTCTATATTAGTAAAAGGCCAAATACCAATCTACCATACAAAAACAGAGAAATAGGCCTTGTGTGAAGACAGCAAGTGCAGGATTCCTCTTCACAGTCTGTACCCCATGACCACAGAGAATGGAAGTGTATCAATTCTTCTGCATTTCAGGCCTTGCAATATGCAGATGTGGAAGAAGGAATTGTTTCTCCACAGTGATATACTCAGCTGTCCCTTCTAAAATGGGAAGAACTAACGTCTCCATGTTGGCATCTTTCTCCCTTTAGCTTTCTGGACTATCAAAACATTCAGTGTTAGATGTAATTCCATGACAGATGTGCCACTGAAAACTCAACATTCACTACCTCATCTTCCTGCACGTAGAACAGAGAATATTTGAACAGCATCTCTGGAGTGGCAAATATTGCATTTTCAATTACACCCACTGTATGAAAACCAAAGCTAGTAATGATAATGCAGTAGTAAAAACAAGTGTACTCTTCTGAAGTTTCATTGGGGTTTTATGCAGTGTTGTTGTAGCTGTGTTGGTCCCAGGATATTAGAGAGACAAGGTGGGTGAGATAATATATTTTATTGGACCACCTTCTATTGGTGAGAGAGACAAGTTTTACACAGAGCAGCAGTGGGCCTTGTGAGGGTAAGGAAATTTACTTCATTGCTCTGGCTATTTAACATGTTTCTCCTTTCTAATATCTTCTCTATTTTTTTGGCGTGATCTAAAAAGCTTTTACAATACTGTACCTTTTTCAATGTCAAATGGCTTCAGCATTTTGCAGACTCATAACTTTCCAATGCTCTCAATTTTAGACTCAAATTTAGTTCCAACTGACACAAACTAATGATATGTCACTGTCATTGTTAGTAATGTGAGTTATTTACAATGGAAATCTTGAGGGCTTAGTCTCACCATTGTTTCGTGTAGGTAAATCAATGGGAACTTATGAAACTAAACATATAGAAAATGTGAAGGGAATTAAGCCAAACTATTGTAAGCATCTTGTACTTCTGGTACTGTCATGTCTGATATTTTAGGTCTTGGTTTCATATTCTGCCCTACATTTGAGCAACAACAATTGGGGTATGGTTCTGATGAGGCACTGATTATATTAGACATTGCTTTCTGATGTTATTAAATTTTAGACATGAAGCAATTTCCACTCCGATTCAGCAACTAAGTCTAGGTTCGTTGTTACATGGTTATAAGAAGTAGCAGGTACATCTTTTTCATTTGAAAATGCCATGTGGTGAAGGGCTGCAGCAAAACTCCAAGTCCTTTTCTTCATTTGCAACTGCCAAGCCATCTTAAACACCTCAGTGAAATATATACTTAAATAATGTATTTGCCTTAAAATGGCAAAACATAATTCTTTTCTTATTGCAAAATGAAAGGATGTTCCAGTTCTTACAGGTCTTGGTTATAAGTACAAGAGAGCGTGAGCATATAAATGATTTCAGTTATGCTTTAATAGCGCTTAATAAATCAAGATTGCATATTAAAGAATGCATTGACATTCTAAACCTTAGCATAATATTTGATTAACAAAACCACTGCTTTGATCTCAAAATTATTGAGCTGAGTCTAGTGCCTGTTCCATCATGAGTGGAGTTCTCAGATCTGAACTGTTCAACATCTTCCCATGAAATATATAGTACATTCAGTTGGGAAAAAAAGTAGCACAAAGTAACTAACAATGGACATAGGCTAATTTCTTTTAAGAACACATTTATCTTTTGTTATGGAAATAATCTGTAGCTACATAACTTGTTGCAGATGTGCTTAGCACCTGCGAGTGAAACAGATTCAGTAAAACTGATGACATAATTTTTTGGAGAGAGGTATTCAACCAATGGGAACATCTTTCATTTTAAATATTATTGATTTATATCTACAATATTAAAAAGAAAATCAGCCCTCTAAATAGATTATTCATATGAATTCACCTATATTTGGCTATTTAGGTAAATCAAATATTTCACAGTCACCTGTATAACATATGTTGATCTAGCCAAGCACTAGAATAGCATCTACATATTTTAGTGATCTATTTCAGTGACTGAAACTAAGATGAAAATGACAATGTCAGACACATGAAAACAGAAGTGATTTCTTTTAAGAGAAAGCTTAGGTAGCTTTTTCTGAACCAGTTTGTGACTGGGCAATGCTAATGTATGATGTGAGGTACAAGGATTTATTAGAAATCACTTTCTTTTCACTAACATTACCACACTAATATATTTAACATAGACATTTGCATGCTTTGCATTTTAAGTGCCTCTGAAATTCAAACACCAAGCTTGCACATTTCAACTGCACCATCAGATGTAATGAGTTATGGTACTATCGGCATGTTGATAAGCTATAGCCCAAAGAAGAACAAGAAGGAAGTATAAAAAATATGGCCAGAGGATGGGATAAAATTATCAGCGAGTGTGTTTTCCTGTTTGGTTTTAATCTACATTTAATTAAATTCTTATCTTCTGTGTACTTATGGTCGCATTTGAATGGCGAGACTGCATTCATTATGAATGGTAAAACTTAACTCAGAACATTTCGTGTGGCTTCTTTAAAAAAAGGAAGAAGAAAAATGCTGTCTTTATTCTTTAAACGTAGGTCTTATTAAATAGGGGTTAAGTTACCTTGGGATCAGCTACTGCTGTACACTTAACCTTTATGTTAACTGATTTCAAAAGTTTTTTTATTTTGAAACATTAATATCATACATTTTGTCTCAGTGAAGTCAGCAATGGGGGAGCAGTGAAGCGCACCAAAGAAATGTCTTCTTCATTCTTAAAAACAGAAAATGATAACAGAAAGTTTGTATTAGTAATGTAAAATGTGTGCATTAGGCTGCATCCTTAATTAGTTAAAACCATTACAACAGCCCTGTGTTTCTTCCAAAGGAACAAAAGATGTTCAAAAAACGATTTTAAAAAAATGACTTTTGAAAAAAATGATTTTTGAAAGTTTAGTTTGTATTCTTTTTCATGTCTTCTGTACTATAGATTATGGAACTGATCATGCAGTCCTCACTCAAGCAAAATTCCCATTTCCTTTAATGGGAGTTTTGCCTGAATAAGGAGGATAAATTGAGAACAAAATGGCGTCCTCTGCACACCGTGACCTCTCACTCACGGTGTGGGAGAGGTCATGCTGGCAGGGCCATTCCCATGCTATTTGTACCGATACTTCCCATTCAGGATGACACCACAAATTTTGTTAAAGTGAAAATAAGGGCGATGTGACAAAAAATGGAAGAGTGATTATAAAGTGGAAGCATTAAGAAGAAAAATATATTTACTATTGAAAAAGAAAGTGAAATCAACAAGGATCAAAGTGACAAAAGTGTACGTAGTGATAGGGAAACATCATCAATAACTGTCACTGGGGAGCAGGGGCGGCTCCAGGCCCCAGCACACCAAGCGCATGCTTGGGGCGGCATGCTGCGGGGGGCGCTCTGCCTGTCACCGGGAGAGCAGCAGGCGGCTCCGATGGACCTCCCGCAGAAGTGCCTACGGAGGGTCCGCTGGTCCCATGGCTTCGGTGGAGCATCCACAGGCACGCCTGCGGGAGTTCCACCGGAGCTGCGGGACCGGCGACCGGCAGAGCGCCCCCCGCGGCGTGCCGCCGTGCTTGGGGCGGCGAAATGGCTAGAGCCGCCCCTGCTGGGGAGAAACAAAAAAAATGGACAGTGACATACTTAATGAAAGCACAAAAAAGAACAAGAGTCTTACTTTAATTACAAAATATTTTTAAAATAATATTCTAACCTAATAGATAATAACAACATGAAACTTAGATATGAAAAATGAAAGGGATCTAGGAAATTTAGTCAGATGCCAAAGGGGTCCTTGGCAGAAAAAAGTTTGGGAACCACAGGTCTAATTTCAAGGAGACAGAGCCATGGATAGTTATATCAAGGTCCTCGTCCAAAAGAAAATGGGAAAAAACTCTCTTGCTACAACCGTGACATGAACACCAAGGAACAGAGAAGGATCTAACAGAACCCTCAGACTGAGAGCCCGAGTCACAAAGCACAGGCACATTTCCTCAGTCATACGTGCTGACAAAAACACCATTTCTGGTAGCTTCCCACAATTTACGGACCTTACCAGAGCCTTGACTGGGTTAAGCCTCTGCCAGCCAGCTCTCAGCCAAACCCCAACCTAAGCCTGAGTATGTCATTTCATTGCATCAGCCAAGTAATCTCTGAGAGGATACACTGAGCTGGGTGTATTCAGCATACTAAAAAGATCATGAGTCCTTATCTCACTCTCTCTCCAAATGGCAAATATAATTTTGAACAAGAAGGGTGGCTAGATGGAATGTTGGCCCTTAAAGAGTCCCCGGAGCAGAAAATGCCACCTAGCACAAAACTGACCAATTATTACTACCTTAGCTTTAGGAACTGTGCTACTATAGTCACAGTGTTATGCGTTCGGCCATCCTGGAAAAAGGACAGGAGGCAATGGATGTGGTTTTAATTAGGCTGCAACTTTATTCTTAAATGTCTGGGAGTATCTCGCAGACAAAATTGCACAGTGCAGGTAATTCCATCATCATTTCCATATACTTGTGGGCTGTCATCAGCCTTCCCCTTTTACATTCAGGTCCCAGCTAGTCTTCTGCTGGGACCACTCCCACCTTGTATGAGGGTTAAGGTGGGGCTACAAAGAAGAGGGGGTTGACTCCCCACTATACCAGTCATAATGAGTCCCGCTCAGCTTGAAAAATAGTCTAAATTTATATACAGCCTTAATCAATTGTAATGTCTATAGCTTTCCCAAAAATGTCTTCAGCATCACAACTGCTGACAGTGCTGTGATAGAAAGCATGCCAGCATGATGTTCCAGTAGGCTATTGCCATCTGCTCTGCTCTGGAAAAAACTGTCTTTTTTTGGTAACCATTAGAGGCTGAACCCAGTGCTCACTGGCAAGGACAGTGATTCTTACCAAGATATCCGTCATTCAAGAAAGTCAGAAAAAGAAATCTAACAAAGAGACTCTGAATAGGAGAAAGAGGAGCTAAAGTTAGGTGAGGCCAAAGGGCTGAGGCTATCAGACCAATGTTACTGTGCTGAGGATGCGGCGGCCACCATATATGGAGAGCATGTGCATGAGGTTTGCCACTCATGGGATAGGAACAGTGTTCCATGAGGGCTCCATCTACTGTACCACACAGGGGGCACTGGAGCAGGGGAGGCAGAGTAGTTAGAGGATCAAGCATCGAATGGTGTTCTAAGCAGAAAAGCTATTCCAGTTCTAAAGCTGCAGAGTGCTTTGGTGGGGATTCTGTCTTCCTTAGTCCAGCTGGCACAGAAATCCTAGTACAAAGTCCATTTATTCAGGCTTTGTGCATAGGCCCAAAAAGCTTAACGAAACTGCTTCAATGGCTTCTTGGCTCTTTTCCTGACTGCACTTCTTTGGTCACTAGGATTAATACCATCCTCTTTGTCTTTGCCTTTTTGGTCTTAAGGAGCACGAGAAACAGCATTTGCTCAGCTGCAGGGAACTATTTCTTGATTAATGATAACCCATTGATGGAATGTCATCTTCCATTGTATCTTGCACATCGCACATTGACCAAATAACATTACAAGTGATAGAGTCCCTGCACTGGGATTCCTGTACCAACCACTGGGATAGTGACACAGACTGGGAATTAGAAAAGACAGCCTGAGACGGCATATAGGTGGATTGTCCGGTGGCTACCCTGGAAGGGGAAAACTACACAGTAATGTGGCTGAGTCACGAAAAGAGAGCACTCAAAGTCCTGGAGAGCAAGAGGGGCTGCACAGCGAGTGAGCAACGGAAGTGGGAGCTAGATCAGATGAGAGCTGATCCTCAGATCCAGCCACAAGGAGCTGCCCTGGCATGAAGTGAACCCCGTCACAGGAAAGAAGCAGTTGCCATTATAATGGCTACGGCAACTGTTCTTTACATTTGATTTTTTAATAGTAGTTTGTTAAATTCATACATAGACATTGGACATAATCCTGCTTTACTGGTTTTAGTGACAATACGCCCATGGTAATAGGATGAAGGCTACTGTTGGTATGTGTCTATATTTTTCCACGGTGCATTGGGATTTTTGCTTGCGTAAGGACTGCCGCTTCACAGTGTGTATGTGTGTACGTGTCCATGAGAAAAAAGAGAGAGGGATATTTATATTATTCTTACTTTTCATGAGCGTGGGTAAGGGCTGTAACTCATGAAAAGTAAAACAGTGAGTTATGAGGCACCTGCCCTCACAAAAGAACAGTAAGAATAAGTAAAGTATACAAAAACAGACACACAGCACACTCCATAAGTCTATGCAAACTCTAAGAAGCCTGCAGTTTGTTTTATGAAAGGCCTTGCCTTCTATGGCAAAAATATCAATCTTCTGTTATTTTGCCCACATTGTAATAAAATATACATAGATTTTTTTTCATGTATTTAATGCTTGGAAATTTTTTATTATTGCAAATAGCTTTCAGAATCTGCTCTCTAAACAGCAAGATTGGCTTTAGTACTGATAAATTTCAAGATTGATTATACTTTTATTTGAGAGATCTGGGATGTCATGTATTTTTTTAATAATCCCAAAATTATACATACAATAACATAACTTTTCCTCCTTTTTGGCTATTGTTTCCATTATAATTTTTAAAAATATATTTTTAAAAAATATTATAGGCCAAAACCTATGCTCACTTATACCCTGTGAAACCCCCTTGAAATCAGCATTTGATTTTTTTTCTATTTTTGGCTGATCCCTTATAACTGCTGAAAGGATGTTGCTTCCTGATACCGTCTTTTAACTGTGCGATCAACTCAGCACCATGTCTTGATTATGTATCGTAGCAGGATAGACTAACCTGTGTCCATATCAGCCATGCTTGTGAGTCTCTTCTTTTCATTATTAAATCCATCTTGTTCACGTCTTTTTGTTTTTAATTGTATTTGGAGAAATTACCTTTTTTAATTAAAAACCATTAGCACAATTGAATGATTTATTAAAAATATAAAAGGATAAATTAGTATCTTTTGGACAATTGTTAGTGTCCCTCTTCGTGTCGAGAATTTAAAGGGAAGCTGCCTTGGCTTCTGCTTATTTGACTGTGAGGACCTGATCCTGCATTCCTTCCTAGGTAAAAGTATTCCTGACTTCAAAGGGGTTTTGTCTAAGTTAAGATTGAATGATAAGGCATTAGGAAATTCCAAGGTGAAATTCCTGGTTAGCCAAGAGACCCCAGTGAACATCAACATACAGAAATTCTATTGATGTAGGGCATATTTGTTGGTAAGTTATTTTAAGATTGGTTTGTCAAGTAAGGTTTTCACATACAGTTGGAGTCTCATGTGCCAGGGGAAAAACATGTTCTATTTAGAAACAATTCCGTATGTTCTATATGTCTAACAAAATCTGTAGTTTAGGAAAGCTCCTGGATTCGTTGACAACATTAAGCTCCCACATAGTAGCATCCACAAGTAATACTTTTGACCATTTCTGATTGACTTGGAAACTCCATCCCATTTTGATAGAGAATGACCTGTCCCTTGGTATAGACTTGTGTTACCTCCTGTCTAGGCTACAGCAATGTAATATACCTGGGCATGAAGCCATCAACTCTTAGGAAGTTACATCTAGTACAGAACATGGCAGCACATCTCAGCAACAAGGGCTACTGTGAGCACATCAAACCTGTGTTCCGTTCTGCCTTTTCTTAGACTATTGAGTCAAGTTCTGGGTCTCAGTCATTATCTTCAAGGTTCCAAATTGCCAGAGCCCACAGTATCTAAAACATCATCTAAAGCTCTAGGATGAAAACCACAGTCAACAAATCCACTCTGCAGGCACAATGGAACTACTGCTATAAAGGTAAAACACAACTGTGCAGAAGACAGAGCTTTCTTGGTGGCTGCTCCAAGACTGTGGAATGAATTCCCACTGGAACTAAGGAGCATCCCAAACGTCACCACCTTCCACTTCAAGTGCAAGGCTTATTTCTTTGACCTGCCTTCTGTAATATAAACATACAGCAGTATATACATGTAAAAAAAACCCCAGACAACAAAACCTCAAATGAAAACCGTATCAAAATAAATCATTACTCTGCATATACAATTCTCCCCCTGAGGAGAGAATGAGAGAGCCAAAGCACGTGAGAGATGTTAATCACATTGCTTAACACACTACTGGAAGGTGCTCAGATTCTACAGAGATGAAGACTGTAGAAGAAACTGATTATAATAAAAGAGAATGATATACTGTAACTTCCCTCCCTATTTCTAATACTGTCAGTAATATGAAAAAAAATATTTGTTCATCTCCTCCTGCTGCTTATTTGTCACTGTTCATAGTATCATAATCATCATCACCCCAACTATGATATCAAGGCTAAGCCCTTTCTCTTACACCAAATCCAATGGCTTGGTGCAGGGATACTCAGTGCTAGGCAAAACCTTCTCCTAGCCTGAGAAGTGCTAGCAGAACTCCTCCATGCCTGCTAATGCAGCTCAGTGCTCATCTGGATATGTACAAAATGGCATTTATGGTTTGGTCAGTGGATCCATATATCTGCAGATCCACCATTGATCTCTCCATTGGCTTGCTCCCCTCCACCACAGCCCCAAAACATTTATTAGTATGAAAAAGAGTGCCCCGATGTACCTGGAGTACAAATGCTTAGGTGTGGAGTCTTCAATCCCTGTCCCTTCTAGGCAATAGCTGATATATTTGCCTATAAGACTATATATGCCCATCTAGAAGGAATGTCAGAATTTGCCTCAAAGAGAGGATTATGACTTCAGGTGAAGAATAAGCAGCAACATCAAATTATCTCCAAAGGAGGTGGAGGGCTACTGCTTAGATACAAACATTCTAAAAACCAGAGTAAAGCTAACACAGAAAATGTACAGAATGATATAGCAAGATAATTCTCTGCATTTTCCAAGGCAGGCTCTGCAGGTCTTTAAGTTTTGAACAAAGTCATTTTGAAAAGGTGCATTATGATTTAGGTATATTTTTTGTCTGAGAGGATGGTAGTTTCGCAACAGTAGAGCAGGAAATTAGCTGTTTTCATTTGCAATTTAAAATACAAGTTCACATCAGGTGTAGGATGCACTGATGAATTGTTCTGGATAAAGTCAGAAAATATGTTATTTACTGTATCCTTTAAATTATGATGTCATCATAATGATAATGTATTAATATTATAGATATCCTTCAGCCTCTGTGGCAGATGACTAGAGGATCACAAATGTAACAACAATTTTTAAAAAAAGGCTCCAGAGGCAATCCTATCAATGACAGGCTGGTAAACCTAACTGCACTACCAGGCAAATAAGTTGAAACTATAGTAAAAAACAGACTTATCAGATGTACATGATATGTTGGGGAAGAATCTTTTATAAATGGAAATCATGCCTCACCAATCTATTAGAATTCTTTGAGGGTGTCAACAAAGGTGATCCAGTTGATACAGTATACTAGGATTTTCAGAAAGCCTTTGATAAGTTCCCATACCAAAGGGTATTAATCAAAGTAAGGACTCATGGGCTAATAGGAAAGGTCCTCTCATGAATCAGTAACTGGTCAAAAAAGGTAGGAATAAATGGTTAATTTTCACAAAGGAAAGTGTTAAATAGCGGGGTCCTCCAAGGATATATACTGGGACCAGTGCTGTTCAACATATTCATAAATGATCTGGAAAAGGGGGCAGACAGTGAGATGGCAAAGTTGGCAGAGGATACTAAATTACTTAAGTTAGTTAAGTCCAAAGCTGACTGTGAAGAGTTACAAAGGGTTCTCACTAAATTGAATGACTGGGCAACAAAATAGCAGATGAAATTCAGCATTGATAAACGCAACAAAATTGAAAAAATAATCCCAACTATAGAGACAAAATGATGAGTCTAAATTATCTGTTACCACTCAAGAAAAATATTTTGGACTCATTGTGGATAATTCTTTGAAAGTATCTGCTCAGTGTGCAGCAGCAGACAAAAACAAACAAACCAAAAAAACCCAACAACAACAACAACATCAAAAAAAAGCTAACAGAATATTCGGAATCATTCAAAAAGTGCTAAATAATAAGACAGACGATATCATAAAGCCACTGTATAAATCCATGGTATGCCCTCAACTTGAATACTGCATGCAGTTTTGGTTGCCCCATCTCAAAAAAGATATATTAAAATTCGGGAAAAGGCACAGAGAAGGGCAACAAAAATGATAAAGGTATGGAACAGTTTCCATATAAAGAGAGATTATAAAGACTATGAGGAGAGATTATAATGTTCATCTTAGAAAAGAGATGACTAAGGGGGGGGAAATGATAGAGATCTATAAAATCATGAATGGTATGGAGAAAGTGAATAGGGATGTGTTATTTTCCTCTCTACATAACACAAGAAAGAGGGGTCACCCAATGAAACT